>NW_027256882.1:223906833-226375384 GCF_029215685.1 Pituophis catenifer annectens
GTCTTATTTGGGGGAAAATACCATACAAAATGCTTCCGTCTGGTTGACGATCTTAACTGGGGCTTATTTTGGGGGTAGGGCTTATATTACAAGCATCCTGAAAAATCATGCTAGGCCTCATTTTCTGGGAAAACAGGGTATGTACCCTGATTAAAACAACATACTCAAAAAAAAACCCCAATCCTTCCTATCACCAGCAGAGCTCATCTAAGCCCCTGGCCCCAATGCCTGGGGAAAGAGCCAATTCTTGAGAATCCTATCAAAGGCTAACACTAGAGTCTGCTGTGGTATCTTCTCACCAACAGACAAGATGGTGCCACTCTTGAGAAAATAAAGTAACTGTGTAGGGTTACTACAACCAGAAGACGACAAGGAAGGATCCCATGATTTTTTTCTTCTAAACTTAAGTTTGAAGTAAATCAATGTCAGAGAAACAGGAACATTTGACAGATAACGATAGTTTGACTTAAACGCTATAACATACATCAAGGAATTTTCTGTCTATCTTTTGGTAGAAAAATGGAAATGAATGTATCAGTAGGAAATGGAGGTATGAAGGCTCTCATTCAGAATCAGAACTGAATACCAACTTTGCTTTATGTATTTACATGTCAGCTTGCTAGATTTTACGGTTCAGTGGTTGTACGCTCGTTTATATAATACTCTTTAGAGCTGTGTGAATTGTATGGTGTATGAATGTCTGGTTCTGTGTAACTGTGAATGGAGTGAAGTGTGGATTCATTCCTATCTATGAGCAGGATGTATGAATGGTTATTATAAAAGAGAGAGCGTTAAACTTTGAATCTTGCATGCAGCCTTCTTCAGAGCTCTCACTTGTTCTGCTTATGTTTGCATCATGATGAGATGCTTGAAGGACAAGGGGGTCAGAAGAAAGGAATCAGAAGGAAGTGGGAGGGGATTGTGAGAAGGGTGGCATTCCTACTGTGGGTTACTGGTTTCTCATTCTTGTCTTGTTCTTAGATTGATGGTACTAACTCATATTGCAGATCAATCTAAGAAGTCAGTAGCCTCTGGAGAAATTTCATGCAACAGCTGTATGGGAGATTTCATTTGTAACTTGGTCTTAAAAACATAATACCATAAGAAGCCAAACTCTTATGCTTCACTGGATCTGTGCATTGTTTATTCTGAAGAATATTGCTATCGGAATACAATATTTAAAATTATCTCAATGTATACTGTCTTATAGTAAGTTGGTGACTACAGCTCAAGAACATCCTGCTGTGAGGATTGTTAGATATGACTATGGAAATGAATGAAAATGTATGCTCCTCTAATAATTTCCTTTCTTTGGCTATTCCTACCTGTCAATCTGCCCTGCTTGGGGAGTTTTGCTGTAATATTTGAACTTTGCTTTTGCTGGCAATTATTTTGAGAGGCTCTTTTCAAATACATAGTAATGTATCTGTTATTACCATAGAATCTATTGTGATTCATATTAGAAATTCTGCACTTCTGGTATCTGCTCTCACCAGGAGAAATGATTAAGTTCCAACTGTAGCTTTAAAAATGGTGTTTAAACTCTCAATAGCTAGCGAGTAATAGAGAATCTCAGTTGGGAATTAGTGAAAGCAGGAATCTTCAGCCTTGCAAAAACATTAGAGTGAAATAAGTTGGAAAGAGAGCTATTCTATGATTAGAAAACGTGTGTGTGTATGTGTCTCTCTGTGGGTCTGTGTGCTTGTGTTTTAACTAGAGTTAATGATTGATGGCTATAGTCTACAGTCTGGGAATTTCAACTAATTAAAGACCTTGCAGTTATTTATATGACTATCTGCTTAGTTATATTTAAATACACACACACATTTTAAAAATCTCAGTAAAGATGCTTTTCACTGTAAGAAACTGAACATTAACTTAATCATATTTTTAAAAATCGTTCTGTATTGCCAGAAAATAAGGCCAACTTTAGTAATCTCCTCATGACGTTTTGTAGGTGTTTTTCCCTTTTACAGCAATTAGTAGGGTAAAGGTTCATCTGAATTATGCAATTAATTATGTTCAAAATAAGAGGCTTGCTGATTTCATGTCAATTGTTTGCTTTTTTTAAAATTGGTGATCAGTTCATATTAAAGCCAGCTCTGTGCTTTATCACTGGATAGGAGGTAGAATCAAAAACCATTTTCACAATTCTCTCAATCAAGGCCAATACGCAAAAAAGGAACTTCCTCGTGACTTCAGTGAACACAGAAAATGAATACAAAGAGCAAACTTTCAAGTAATTTTATATCAGTTCCACCCATCAACTAAGAGACAAATTTAACATACTAATTCATCGTATCATGTACAGATAGCTCTTGGCTTATGACACAGTTGGGACCAGAAATTTGATTGCTAAGCAAATTGTTGATAAGTGAGGCATGTCCAATTTGGTGACTTTTTGCCATGGCTGTTAAGTGAATCACTGTAATTGTTAAGCGAATTCAGCTTCCCCACTGGTTTTGTATGGTGGGGAGCCAGCTGGAGGGTGGAAAATGGCAATCGAAGGATTCCGGGATACTGCAACTACCGTAAATACATGCCAACCAATTGCCAACCATTTTGCCCATGTGACCGTGGGATGCTGTGACAGTTGTAAGTGTGAAGACCAATTGCAAGTCACTTGTTTCAGTGCTGTTGTAACTTCAAAATGAATGGTTGCAAGTCAAGAGTGGCAACTGTATATTGTTTACGCCACTTAAACTGAATTTTCAAAGGGCACCGTAACACCGTATATCCTCCAAGTTCCCATTTACTACCTATCCCAAACCAATGAAACTCTTATTGGAAGCCATGCTAGGGATGTAGAAATGTATATGTTTTATCTTTTTGTTTGATTTTATATTTTTAAGAACAGAGATATTAGAAAAAAATCTTTGTTTCCGAGTCAGGAACGAAAAATGCAGGCAGTTGCTTGAATCCGAGATGAAGTTTCTATCAAGGGTGCAATATACAAAACCAGGTGTCAGAGGCAGCTACTCTAAGACATTTCTAAAAGCTCTTTATATAGGAAAATCTCCCCTTTTTTTCCTAGAACGCACACAAAAGTCACCCTCTAGGAATTTCAAGAACGATGCCCGTAGCTGGCTTTCTAAGAGGCAGCACTTTGCAGTCGGCACCCTGCTGAGTTGTGGTTTTTTGCTTATTTAGCATCTGTGGATTGAAAACGGTAATTTCTTTGGGGAAGATGCCTTTCTTCTTATTTGATCAAAAAAATATCTCAGATTAAGTTTGGGCAGGGAAGAAATGTTGACCCAATTATATCGGCGCTTCCCATTCCCAAGCATTTTACTCCTTGTCTAGAGGCCTATTCAAATTTGGAATTATGGGCTTTTTGTCCTAATTATGAAGAATGGGTGGAAGGAGCATGATTTCCTCCCCACAGATGTTTCCACAGAACTTCTGCCTGCACACATCCTACACAAGGAGGAAAAAAAATTATTGGCCTCAAGAAATATTTATTGGCTTCTAGCCATTGAGCATTGAAACCAGGGGAACATAAAATCATAAGTGCTTGGAAGGAGGAGCAATGGGCCACGCTCAACCCCTTATGTATGTGTATCAACATCATTGTATGTTGTCATGCTGCTGTCATTATAGTTAATAACAGATACCTGGGCATATCAACCTTTTTCCAAAAGAGAAGCCCATCCTGTGTTGTGCTGAAAGTGTTTTTTATCAAGGCAACCTGGTCTACCCAAATATGGGACGGAGCATACTGCTTCCACTTTCGCCTTTCAGACCCAATCCAGGAGCCTTCGCAGGCAGTCGCTTTTGCAACAAACTATTTTTGTGTTAAATGTATATTTACTGACAAAGAAATAAAGGTATGATTTTCATTTCCTACAGTTCTTTGTACTCGGGGACCAAAACACTGCAGGAAGGTGTGAGACATTGGCAATGGAGTTTGTCCATGCACCCTTATCAGAAACATAGCTCTGAGCCAACTACATACATAGCAAACATAACTACAAAGTAGTTACTCCAACAGAATTCCAAGTTAAATAATTTACCATTTCCATTTTATTTACATTCAGAATCTTTTTGGGCTTAGATCTGAATTTTGTAGAGCTACACTGTTAGTTGCCTGCAGCAACATTTTATTAGTGGCCTCTGGTATAATAAATAAAAAAAGTTGTATTGTATATGGTACAATAAATAAAAGCAGTTGAGCTGTATTTTGAGTTTGATAAATTAATCTAGTCATTTGTATTTTCAGATATGCTATAGAGCTTCCGTAATAAATTAAGATTATATCTGCAATAGCCATATTGTCAATATCATAAAATGTTAACACTCAAATGTGATTTGTCCTGGAATATAAATTTGAACTATAAATTTTCAGCCTTATATTGATACAGACTTCTATTAATATGAAGAAAAATAAGATTTCTAGGGAAAAACCTGGACTTAAAAGTCTGAAAAGATATGCTGTTCCAGCATCATGATTCCATTAAAGGGATTGATATTGAATTATCATGGTTAATTATTTTTGAGAACAAGAGCTTATGATAATTGTAATTATGTCAGTCCCACTAAGTAGACCAGATCAGGAATTCAACTACACAGTCAGACTAGAACAATACTTCATTGAGACAACTATAATAACAGAACTTCCAACTCTCCCTTGTTTCTTACATTCCAGTGAAACAGAAGACATTGGACTGAATGACTTCTGCCCAAACTTCTACATTCCTTGCCTAGGTAAACCTACCAATAAAGTGAAAAGGTGATCTCAGTACAATGAAAATGATGTAGAATCTATAAAATGCAGAAATAGTTTCAAGACAGAAACATGTTTTAGAACAAACAGATTAATGGCTTGTAGTTAGAGCTTGACAGAATTTATTATGGTTAAAATCCCGCACATCATTACTGTAGCTTATAATAATGTGCTTCAGAATATTTTCATGGGTGTGTAAAATAAATAACATTTCAGTATGCATCAAGGTCAAAGGCTAAGGATCATTGTGATATTATCAAAGATCTAGAAAGTTCTCTCAGGGTGTCTTTCCAGTTAAGATAAAAATTAATAAAATATTTTAATTAAAACCAAACTAGGTTATCAAATGCCTCTAGGGGATTTTCTTCATTTTTAAAAGACTTTGAAAATTAATTCAAGTTCTCAATTCTCTCTTATCCTATTCCATTTCCTTCTCTTTTATGGATTTTAGTTAGGTGGTACCAATATGGAAAATTAACAGGACATCCCTCTAAATCTTAACCTTGAACAGCTGTCATTTATTTAAAGGGGCATTTGTAGGATATATTTCAATACTCCAGAGATATTATTCAGATGTATAGGTGAATAAATATGGTCCAATTTGCAACACAAAATGCTGCAAATCTTTTCTTGATTAAAAAAGAAAAGAAAAACTTAGAGCTATTTAATTAAGGAGATAAACTGTAATTGACACAGCCCAATTTAATTCATATTGGTTCAGAGTTTTAATAGGAAATATATATACATATGAAAAGATGGGCCAATATTTCCTTACCAAATTAACTTTGTTAATTCATGCACATTAGCAGGTGTCTGCAAAATTAGGTTGTTCTACTTAAATGATCAAATTAACATTTCCTCTTGAAATTCTCCACAGTTTCCAGATTAGTGCTTACATTTTTTATTTCTTTTGTAGATACAGTAGGGAGAGGGGGGAAGGATCCTGCACATTCCCATGCCTTCTGAATAACATCTTTTTTATGCTTTTAATTTGCAGTTTCCCTATAGAATACCGATTATATTCCAGATGTGACTTGGAGGCATGAGCCATTCTGAAGTTGAAAAAAAATATCATTCATAGTAATCAAAAGGCCAACTAAATTAAAACCGTCCAGACAGTTAGCAAAGCTTTCTCCTGTAAAACCTAACAAATTTCCAACTATGCAATGGTAAATGCTTTGCTGACAGTGATATCCATAGGATTAAGCATTTGTATTTAAGAGGATGTAGAACTGAATTTCCATTGCAACCTTAAAAGATAAAATTTCCTCCGTGTTTGTTTGTTTGTTTGTTTTCATTTCTTCATTTGTCTGCCATTTTTCAGAGTTTGTCCATTCAAAACAGCTGATAAAATAGTAAAACAAAACAATATCCTTATAAGCATAAATTGCAATCTATAAAACAAAACACCTAAATATATTAATTAAAATGATATAAAACTGTATACGATGCTGTAGATCTGAAAGTTAGGCAGTGAGCAATGTGAGATTAGAATAGCAGTACTTAGATAAAAGACAGTAATGTCTAAGTTAAAAGCACCTTGGAACAATCAAGTATTCAAGGCCTGTGAAAAACTGGCAAGACAGACTTGTTCTCTAGTGCCTCGCTAATATATCTTGATGGCTGTTAGATCTCTTAGTAAAACTTCAGCTGCTATTCCCAAAGTCTAGGCAGGAATGTTCATTGGCAGGCAGTCTTTTAAATAACATCATCTACAAGTGTTTAGAATAGAAGTGCAGCCATTTCAGGGAGAGAGAAGAAGTTAATATTTCGTCTGAATGAGACGTGACAAAGCATCATAGTTAACATAACAATTCCTTATTTGTTCAATATTTTTCTTCAGGCATCTTTGTAGGATTAAAATTCAAGTTTAAAAATTAAAACCAGGGATGTGAAAAGTAAGAGACCTTGTGCATTATGCTTTATTACCAAAAATCTCCATTATCATCCATTTTGAGAAAAAACCATTCTGCCTTTGTCGTAATATTTGAAGATTACAGTTCAATTTTCACACTGTAATCATCAACAAACCAAGTTGGACCACCAAATATGCCTACTTTAATACTACTATTCTAATAATTTTAATGACAATGTTTGGCTAGTATGTCCCAAAGTGGCATGCAATAGGAAAAGAAGAATAAATACTCACAATGTAGTTACCACAGGCTAATCTCAGTTCTTGGAAATTTGCAGATTTGGCTGAACCAAAGGCCTGTTTTTTGATGTCCCTCTTGAGCAGAGTTCAGCAGGCAATTTTTGAGCCAGCTGCAATCTTCCAGGCCACTCAACCAAAAAGTTACAAATGAGGATTTACAAATGTAGTAGTCAATAAAAAAAATAGAATGAATTTAAGAACACTGTAACTCAGGGCTGCCAAACTTGCGGCCTGCGGGCTGGATGCGTCACGCACTGGTCACACCTATGCCGGTTTAGCAAAGGGGAGAAAAGTCACAATACGTGACAACGCGAGTTTAACACCCCTGGTGTAACTATTAACTTTTCATTTTCTTAATATAATCACAAATATTTTGACAATTTTTGAAAAGATATTGTTATTGTGAAAACAGCAAATGGCACAAATGCCGAAAAAAAGAAAAGAAAAAGGTAGGCCCAAATTCACAATTGTTATTTCTTGGATATAGTTAAGAAAATACTTGATATCTGTGAACAGTTTAATTGGAGATATTCCACAGACACATGCAGATTTGCTGAACAGAGCAATGTGAACTAATGAAAAAGGAAAGAAAAAATATGTCCTTATCCGTTGTACATAGTAACTCTACAAATTAGGCAGGTAATGTTTTATTCTTCATAAAAAGATAATATTATATTTTATCTGATTTTAACAGAATAAAGCAAAAGCCTGATGTCAGGGAAGATTATGTCTCCCATAATAATAAACTCATTTTTATATTACATTTTTGCTGCAAACAGATAGTTCTTTGCTGTCAATTTTCAGTATGCATAAAGCATCTATTTCAATACATCTGAAACGGCATACCGGATTTGATGAAAATTCAAGATTAAAGAAAATATTCTGCTTTCTCATTGCCTTGATCCCATAACATTTTAAATCCTTAACAGCTTTCTGATCTATTACAGGCTTTTTGTCCTTATCACACTTGTGGCCTTGCACCTTCATCTCTCAGCCCATTAATCCTGATACTGTACATCCCAATCAGTGATTTTATTTATTTATTTATTTATTTATTTATTTATTTATTTATTTATTTATTTATTTATTTATTTACTATTTTATTTACTTTATAAGTAACTCAAGACTGCAAACAAAACTCATACTCTTTCTTCATCCTATTGCTTAATCCAAATAAGATTGAGAAGAAATGATGAAATGGAAGCTTAGAACTCTGTCCTCCCATTAGTAGGATAACTCGGAAAAACTGAGGAGGGAACAGTAAACAGAAAGGTGGAAGTAAAAAATGGGCTGCAGCATGGGGCAACAGAGGAAAATCCTCCCAGAGGCCATTGTTGATTGGCCAGCTAGTCATGTGACCTAGGAGAGGATACGAGAGAGAGAGAGAGAGAGAGAGAGAGAGAGAGAGAGAGAGAGAGAGAGAGAGAGAGAGAGAGAGAGAGACTTTATGCCAGTGGTGGGTTGCCCCCAGTTCAGACCGGTTCTATAGGACTGGTAGTAAAACCGGCGGGAGGCTCTGCCCACCGACCCTGACATCATCAGAATGCTTCTGGGCATGCGCAGAAGAGGGCACGCATGAGCAAAGCAAGCATGGGTGCACAGCCCCATTGCGAACCAGTAGTAAAGGTAAGTAGAACCCACTCCTACTTTATATCCTCTCTTGGGCCCCACCTTGGAGCTTTCTGTTCCTGTGTAAGTGCAGGTATCCTGATTGCTTGTCAGACTCCCATGGGGCCATGCAGGGGTAACTTTGTAGGTTGTCTTGAATCCCAAGCCTGGTTGAATCTTGATGGGTAATGATGTAATGAAGGGGCTTTGGGCAATTCCTATTATGGCTTAATGGCTTTTTCCTGGTTTGGATCTTGAGTGAGGGCTAATCCTATCATGTCCTGAGGGCCATGTATTTTGTTTTGTAGATAAGCTGGCCCAGCCTTTGTCTTGGTTGGCACCAAAATATCTGCTGGGGTGGGGGGTAGGTAGCTGAGGCTCTGAGTTTGTCTTTAGAAACATATTTCCCCTTTAGGGAAAATATAATATTCTACCTTTTTAATTTTTCCTAGAATATTTCATTTTTCTAGGAGAGGGGTGGGTGCTAACTTCCTACACTTATAAAATGTATAGAGCAACTATCTCAATCTTGTGACTCTAGAGATCTCACAATACAAAAGCAGAATATCATAAAATGACACTGCCATGTATTTGTGCCTCTAAGTCTGTATGCCATTCGAATCCAGCTCTTTCAGACTCTACGAATGACCTCTCCAGCAGTGAAATGTACTTACCTTCGCTACTGGTTTGGGAGTGTGAGCGCGCACACCTCTTCTGTGCATAAGCAGAGCCTTCTGCACATGCGCAGGGAGTCAAAAACAGGACGTAATGACATTCTGGCTGGTGGGCGGAGCCTCCCGCTAATGTAATGAAGCGGGCTCTGATGGATGACCACTGGATAACTTTCTATTCACTCTATTCTAAAAAGCAATGCATCCGGTTGGAAAGAGTACAAACTCAGCCAAGGTCCTTTTGGTTCCTCTAGGAGGCCTCTAAGTTGTCAGAAGAAAGGAACATTCAAATGACATACAGCTTAAAGGTTGGTTAGGTCAAGGGGATCCACATGAGTTAAAAGTTGTCCATCGTCAAAAGATAAAAGATATGCTTCAGTAATCTACAAAAAGAATTATGATTGTTTTGCAAAGAAACTCTGTAATGTCAATTAAAATTGATAAATGTATAGGACCATATGAACTGCTGACTTCAAAAGAATCCTTTGTCTAGAAGGGTATAAAACCATTGTACCTAATTCCTGTCTTTGTTCAACGCTTCATGTACAGAGCCTTGAACCTATTGCGCAATATATAAAATCTGTCTCTGATCAACCCAAAAGTTGTGTTTGTCTTATTAAATCCACAACATTTATGGCACCCTGCAGATGGGACTACAAGGCAGAGAACTTTTGTTCTACCAGACAGCCTGCCTCAGTGGGAATCGACGCCTCCCCAAGGAAAATCCACTGGCCGGCCATTAGGACTCCTTTGAAGTCCATGGAGATTCAGTGAGGAGGTGCCGTAAACCCGCTGACGAAGACAGGCCAGTCAAGAATCCTTGAAGGTTGATCAGACAACAGAGACTCAACAAAAATACATAAGAAGAAAAAAGAGAGAAAGAAAGAGGAAAAGAAAACAGGTAAGTATAAATCAGAGAGTTAAAGTCTCTCTGTTTAGAGGTACCTACCCATTAAAAGGGTGGAAGAGTGGGATCTGATCAATCTCCTAGGAGACCAGTTGGCGAGCTGAAGTCTCTGGAATTAAGTATTTAAGTATTGGAATTAAGTACTAAGTATTATGTGTAATCTTATGTGTGGTAAGAGAAGAACTAATTGCAGTGTTATAAATTTTCTGATAAACTGACATTCTTAAACAGCCAGAGTTTACTGTTCTTCCCTCCCGGGGTTTAGCAGGCAGTTAAAAAGGTGAAGCCTGTCTAAATGGGAAAACAGATATGATTTGATCAATTTGGTGTGATTTCTGTTAAATATATATGTATATATATAATGATAGTGTGTAAATTTGAATGGAATTTAATTGATTGTGATATGTGTGGCTGCCAGCAAAGTGAGATGATTTGTGCTTGAGGCTGTGAGAGATATTTGAGATTATTGTAATGGTTGGTTTGCATGAAGTGGGATTTTTTGTATGTGAAATTGGTTTAAACAAGAAGTTGATTGCAGTACAAATATGAAAAGCCTGTGTGTTGATAAAGTGAGAAATTAGAGAAATACTAATGTTAGTATAGTAATAATACTGTGTTGCTTTGTTGTAAGAATGCTGAATGGAAGAGAGAAGCGAGGCTTCCTTGCACGCTGTACATTTTTTCCCTCTTCCCCCCCTCTTTTCCTTTGTAAGAGAGAAACAGTTCCTTTTAACTTTTCTCCTTTCTCTCACCCCCTCCTTTTTTCCCCTGGGAGATGAGAGGCACGAAAGAGGGGGGGGCTACGGTTTAACCATTTTTTTTTCTCTCAGAAAAGCAGCCAGAGAAAGAAGGGGGAAGTGGGTGATCGGCTAATGCTGTTGCTGCTAGGTCTCTTTAATTTGCATATGAAAACTTTTCTGCTCTGAATACAATTTTGATTTTATTTTTTCTGGAAATTTTTGGAGGTTTAAAAACGCTTCATTAAACCTGTACTCAGAATCCTGTTGTTTCGCCAGGCTGGGTTAGCAACATAATTTTAAATCGGATGTTTTAAATTTCTGAGGTTTTAAATTGAGCTGAATCCATTTAATATTTTTAATTATTTTAAATTGGTGTTGTCTTGTTTTTTTAAACAAAATAGGCTGTACACCGCCTTGAGTCCTTCGGGAGAAGGGTGGTATAGAAATAAAATTATTTTATCTCAAAGAAATTATTTTGAAAGATTTTTTTAATTTGACTTGCATTTTACTATTGTTTGTCTTTCTTAAATGTTTTTTATGTTTGCGTGCATTCTGCATCCTTAACAGATGGCACGTTTGTTCGTTTGTATGTTTGTTTGTTGTTTATTTGTTTGTTTGCTAATAGCACAAGTTACTGCCCTTTTTGGGAATTGTCACAAAGATGAGTTGGAAATTGCGATGTGTGGTGGGAGAGATTCAGTGGCATTTTTGTCTAAAATGTTGGATTCTGCCTCGAGAGTATGCTTGTTTTTGTTCACTTCGGTTTGCGGGGAGATTAGATAATTGGTGCTGAGGAGCTCATTTGTTTATAGAGGGATATACGGTAGTTGAAGGAAGAGAGGAAGTTTTAAGGGAAGTCAGAAAGTTGCCTTTAAGTTTGTCTACACAGACTTGTGCTGGCTTGGAAATCAGGATGGCAGTGGTAGGAGGAATTGAATGTTATAATAAGAAGGAGTTAGAGAAAGTAGAATTGATGGAAAGGAGAAGGTATGTGATTTGTTTTTGGAAAGTTATGGAAGTTGGCAGATTGAAATGTGGAAGTGCTAAGAAGTAGGAGAGAAGTGGTGATCTGAAGAGAAGTGGTGTTTTTCGTTGACAGAGATCAGATTAAGTGAACAAAGCATTTGAATACACTTAATCAGTGAAGGGAGTGTTGGAAGATTTGAGAAGCTCAATATTAAAAAAGCACAAGAAAATTCCCCTAAAGAAAATAGGCAGAAACTCCGGCAGAGTTCAGCCCCCACCTTTACCAATGGGCCATTAAGAAACTGAGACGCCACCTTATTTCCACAACAAAAGGAAGAACTAATTCCAGGAGTTTTGAATTCAGGAAGGGAAAGCTCTGCCTTTCAGCAATCTTTAAAGGGAAAGACTTCCCCACCACAGGAGAAGAAAAAAAAAAAAATCACTCCTGATAGAAAGGAGGGGTAGCGTCTCCGCCTCCATCTGTAAACAAGCAAGAATTAAGACAATTCTATGCAAAATTAATTGAATCTGGATCTTGGAGTTTGAAATGGGAGGGACATGAAAGAGGAAGCCTTGAAAATTTGAAACAAGCTTTAACCGGAGCTCCTGTATTGGGTTTGCCAAATTTGGAAAAGCCATTCGGTCTCTTTGTAGACACACACACACACACACACACACACACACACACACACACACACACACAAAGTGAATTGCACGAGGGGTGTTGGCTCAGAAAGTAGGCAATTGACCTTTGGGGGAGCCCTCATTGTAAACACCCCACATCAAGTCAGAACTATCCTTCACTGGTGGTTATCTGATTCAAAATTCTAAACAAAAATGAAACAATTTTAATGCAGCAGACAGATTTGATTTTACCTGCAGTTCTCAATTTGAATCAAGCACAGTTCTTAACCAACACCAGATCAATGGATCACCTTGGATGAGAACATTATGGTGTTGAAATAATTGGCTTACATACAAAAACAAGACCTGATTTGGAGGGACACCCCCTGGAGACAAATTGCCTCGAAATTTGGTCTGCTCAAACCTTTGAATTGTATTCATTAAATTAAGCTCTATGGACAGGGAGCCTGGATAGCTCAGTGGATAAATGCATTGTAATTTAACACCAACTGTCTGCAATTACTGTAAATTCGAATCTCACCAGGCTCAAGGTTGACTCAGCCTTCCATCCTTTCTAAGGTAGGTGAATTGAGGACCCAGTTTGTGGGGGGCAATAAGCTGACTTTATGACGGCTATTGCTTAATGCATTGTAACCCTTAGTCTCTGGACATCATTTGGCAAAACATGGGTGGAGTCATTGGGGACTTCAAGCTATTGTACATGAACTTTTAAACTAAGCTATGATTGTATTGGGATATATCCTTTAGTAACATCAATTATAAACAAATGTTTGGTTTGTACAAAGGTGAATGAACATGCTGTCAGAAAACAACAGATGGGTAAGATGTATCACCAGCTTTAAGACCATTTCAATGTATTCATGTGGATTTTACAGAATTACCAAAAGTGGGGAGTGTAAAATATTTATTAGTCATAGTGAACCACCTCACAGGGTGGGTTGCAGCTTTTATCTGCAGTAATGCTACAGCAACAGTGGTGTCAAGAATTTTACCCAACCTAGACAGATTATCATCATATGAACTGTTGTTTGGAGTAGTTTTCACTACAGGAAGCATATGCATTACTTCCTTGGAAACCAGTGACAAAGTATTGAAACAATATGTGTATAACCTGTCCAGATATTTTAAAGTTTTTAGGAAACAAGGACTATTAGCCCAAACACCACCTTTGAAGTTTCCAGTCCACAAATTCCACCACGATGATTGGATGTTAATCCAAACTGGACGGAAGTTAGACCCCAAGTGAACGGGCTCAATCTCATCAAGGAAATCCAGTGAAGTTGATGATCCAAAGGATCCAGCCACCAGTGGGAATAGCGTTCTTCATCATCTGGACTATTTTTGTATTTTTTTCTTTCTTAGGATTCAGTGGTTGCCTATGCTGTTTCCCAACTGAAAAGGACTACAACTGCTCAGATTCCTTTGTGCACTCGCCCAGATGTATTGGTTTTGTAATTGTGTTTTTAAAGATCTTAGGAGGACAATCCTGGATCCACTGGATGAGACTGATACCAGGTGATCATCAGCCTTGCTGAATCACTCCGGAAGCTGATTCTCTACGCACGGCGGAAGATTTGTAAAGAGGACAACTGCCTTCACATTGTACATATACATATTATTAGCTTTAATATAACACTTTCTTACACATGCTAATGTTATTAGAAGTTTGGGAGTATGTTTTGTGGGTACTTGTTGTTCTAATCTTGCTAGTAATTTTGTTTTACATATATAAGGAACGTTTTTGTGGTAGACCTAGGATTTTTATTGCTACTCCTGTTTCCCAAATCACATGCACCACTAACCCTCTCCCTGACGTAGTGAGCTTCACACCATAGTTGATTATGATTTGCTTATGGCTTTGGACATTATTCGCACTAGGACTCTCAAGTGAACATAAGATGAACATTGATTCCCTAGATGACTACACTTTAGGTCAAGTTCGCTACTGCCAAAAACGCATTGTCTATGCACGGGGTTCTTACTTTAGACCTAAGTCAACTCCACCACCTAAGGTTGCACTATTGACATTCCCAGCTGAGGGGGGAATAGATAAGGAAAATGGGCCTCTACAACAATTGCATAGAGGAGACTATATATCACGGATTTTGGAATAAAGTCAAGATCTTGTTAAACAGTATGACCCTACCCTAGGTCAGAAATGCTGCTTATGTTTATCTACTAGCCCTACATCTTATCATGCTGTTCCTGTCAAACCACAACTTTGGGTTAGAACAAAGGCTACCAGAAATAAACTTTCAGAAGGGAAAGTGGGGTGGATGGAATCTGTCCAAGACCATTTCAACCTTCAGAATTTCCACTTTGGTTCAACTTGAAGTCCAAATTAGATTTGTGTATCCTTTTTCCACCTGGAAATACTACCTCTCGATATGTTTTTTGAAGGACCAATTCTCAGAGATAAACAGAAGGACCTCTCACTGGAAGTCCCATTGCAACCACTGGCAGGAATGTTTGTGGCAGGGACTTAGGGGTCTGGACTAATGCAAGGAACTACTGAGTGCATGCCTTTTCCATAAATCTTCTTATGTGGAAAGGATGCATATTTGTGTTTACCAACAAACTGGACAGGAACATGTAAGAGAAATTGCCAAGGAATTGCAGGATAGGGCTTCCAAGATAGGTCAGAGGTTATAAACAACTGACATGTGGTTTTCTTGGTTGCCTGGATCCGGGTGAATTAATATGGCTGTGGCAGGCCTAGCTTTTATTCCTTGTGCAATCCCTATGCTGAAACATCTATAAATAAGAACAGTAAAGGAGATTCAAGTTGAAAAGGAACTAGCTTTGATAGAACGTTTTCTTAATCAACTTGGTCCATATCCTGTGGAAGAACATAAAGATTCTGAGGCAGACCCATATGAGGAAATGGAATCTGTAGAAAAAGGTAGAGAATCTCCCCAAGAATCAAGAGAGTAGAAAAACAATCAAGAACTACCTATCCTTTACTTTTATTAATTATCTTTTGTTAGACCCTATATATGGTAGATTTGTTTATTGGAATCTTGTATACTCAGAAGTTACACTTATATGAGAATAGTGAAAGTTTCTGCATTGAAAAACTTTCAGAGGGGGGAATAATGTAATGAAGCGGGCTCTGATGGATGACCACTGGATAACTTTCTATTCACTCTATTCTAAAAAGCAATGCATCCGGTTGGAAAGAGTACAAACTCAGCCAAGGTCCTTTTGGTTCCTCTAGGAGGCCTCTAAGTTGTCAGAAGAAAGGAACATTCAAATGACATACAGCTTAAAGGTTGGTTAGGTCAAGGGGATCCACATGAGTTAAAAGTTGTCCATCGTCAAAAGATAAAAGATATGCTTCAGTAATCTACAAAAAGAATTATGATTGTTTTGCAAAGAAACTCTGTAATGTCAATTAAAATTGATAAATGTATAGGACCATATGAACTGCTGACTTCAAAAGAATCCTTTGTCTAGAAGGGTATAAAACCATTGTACCTAATTCCTGTCTTTGTTCAACGCTTCATGTACAGAGCCTTGAACCTATTGCGCAATATATAAAATCTGTCTCTGATCAACCCAAAAGTTGTGTTTGTCTTATTAAATCCACAACACCGCTGCCGCCGCTACTGTTCCGCATGAGATGGATAGATCCGGCTGGATTTCACCACTGGGCCTCTCCCAGACAAGACAAATCTTGAAAAGGACAGATATTGCTGCAAAGGGTAAAGACTGCAACAGAAAAGGGATATGTGCCCACAATCTTCGCACATACACATTCAGAGGTAATATGTATGTATTATATACCATGATTAGTCTTTACTAAGAAAATGCACCCACACATGCCACCAAATATTTAAAAAATGATCCAATGTCCTTATTTCCAAAAAAATTTAGAAAAAAATTACTAATTTTAGCAAACAAAGCCGCAGTTATATGCTAATAGTGCAACAACTCATACAATAAACATAAAGATATAATAGTGGGAAATTCAGTGCAAAAAACCCCATAAAATTTACTTTGAACATTATCCATAGAATTGGCATAAGATGTTTCACTGTTGGAAGAATTACAGTGAACCTTAAGTTAGATGGATGTTAATAAGTTGTTTAGCTATATTAGAAAATTGTGAAATGTATTTATATACAGAGGAATTGGAATCTATTGGGGCTGGATTGTTGTACAAAAGATATTTATGTGTTCTGGAAAGTCTCTTGGGCATTATATAACAAAACCAAAATGTGTACATTTCCAGCCCTTGATGTGATTCTTGATTAGCATAATGGGAAGTTATGACAGTGGATGGGGTATCTATCTACAAAATCTACAATATGGCATCTGTGGCATTGTGAGCAAGCCCTACCCTTTTAGTACACCTCTGTGATGCTTCACATTTGCATTTGTAAAAAAATATGCGGCTTTGGTTGCAATACAGGACCCACTATCTTGCCAATCTGGAACCCTATGGCATAAAAGACAGAGCAGGCAATATGATTCTATGCATTCAAAGTTCTCCTTCCTTCCTTCCTTCCTTCTTTCCTTCCTTCCTTCCTTCCTTCCTTCCTTCCTTCCTTCCTTCCTTCGTATTAACTGTTAGTTGTAGCTATCTATAACAGTTGTAGAATGTATGCCAGTTTGATATTAGAAACGTCACTCAAAGCATTGCAACGTAAAACACATCTTCCACTTTATTTTTCAAAAATTTGAGGGAAGCTCAGACTGCTAGTCTTAGGAAAACCTCCATCTGTCAAGAGTGACAGATTTTTGAATATATATTTAGTGCCAGGAACAGCAAGGCTTGACAGTTTACAGATCTGTTGTAATATCGAGGGAACCTGTCTCTAAACCATTTTAAGTTATTTAATAAAAGTTAATTTGATTTCTTGTTTAAACCTTGACTAAAAGACTGCTGTTCTATATCTTCTCCATGCTTCACCTAATCACATTACCTCATACATATAAAAGAAAAGAAAAAAACCCAGAAAAACAAATTTTGAAATCAGGAAAGGAATTATTGCTGACAGAAAAAACAACAGGCTTTTGAGATCTCTCTGGGTTAATGGGAAAATGCTTTAAAGTTGAAGAAATAAGATGTTAGGAGAAGGGAGGTATTTTAAGTGTTCTTCTTTGGGTATTTTTATGTTTTTCTGTTTTGTTTCTTCCTCCTTTTGTCATTGTAGCTGTATTGAAAGAATAACTTTAAAAATTAAAGTCATGGGAGAATTCTAAGTTTGGTGATGATGGACCTATCTGGAATGCACTAGTTGCAGAAAGCTAAAATAATATCAGTATCAACATAAATAGCTAAATTATTTAAAATTGCCTTTGTTTTTTTAGCACTAGATAAAACTTGGTCCTGAATAGTTTGGTAAAATAGCTTCAATATAGCACCAAGAGCTCCAGGGAGACCCATACACAACCTAACTATTGTTATGGAATTTTGAGAGATGGCTAATCTATTACATTGCAGTTTAGGCAGTTTGGTTAAAATGACAGACCTCTTCCCAGAGGTTTTCACTTGCTAGCTTTGCAAGAACCATCTGTCAGCAAACCTTTTATTGCAATGAATCATGGAGTTGCAATTCTTCAGTAAGGCAAAGGACCTGCCAGGTTTACAAAGCAAAAAGCTTACCTGATGTTGTTGGAATACACTAAAGTGGTAATTATTATTCAAGGGAAATAAAAGTGAAGAATGGAACCTCTGGTAATGTATCCCATCTCTCTAAAGTACCTTGGAATTCTTCCAGCCAGAAAATGCTATGTAAATGATGGCAGAATTACTTGGGTACTTATCATTGACTGTAATTCTGCAGGCAGGAGCAATGAAGAGATTAGCGCTCTGCAAAATTATGTTCTTCAGCTATTAAAATATATTTCAAATTTTTTTTAAAAAAAATCTCATTTTTGGGATCAAACATAAATCCTAGATTATATTCATGTTACTTGAAAAAACAAACATAAAAGTATAAGAAAGAGCTGAAAGTGGCTTCTTATTAGGGATATTCCATAGATACTCATTGGATTAAAACCAGTATTGTGACCATGTTATAGATTTGAATCATTTATTTGCGGTATGTATTCTAATCCACTCTACACACAGGCAAAAATGATATTAAAATAAACAAAAATGAAGAAAAGACTTCTTTTCTAGCTCATGAAACTTGTCCTCGACTTATAACAGTTTGTTTAGTGACTGTTCAAAGTTACAATGGCATTGAATAAGTGACTTATGACCATTTTTCACACACGATCTTTGCAGCATCCCCATGGTCACATGATTTACATCAGAGGTGGGTTTCAGCAGGTTCTGACCAGTTCTGGAGAACCAGTAGCGGAAATTTTGAGTAGTTCGGTAGTAAAAATTCTAACTGGCCCCGTCCCCATCTATTCTCTGCCTCCCAAGTCCCAGCTGATCGGGAGGAAATGGGGATTTTGCAGTATCCTTCCCCTAGAGTGGGGTGGGAATGGAGATTTTACAGTATCCTTCCCCTGCCACGCCCACCAAGCCACGCCCACCAAGCCATGCCACACCCACCAAGCCACGCCCACAGAACTGATAGTAAAAAGTTTTGAAACCCACTGCTGATCTACATTCAGATGCTTGGGCAACTGTCTCACATTTATGACAGTTGCAGTGTCCCAGAGTCATGTGATCTCCTTTTTCACTTTCCTTTCTGACAAGGAGAGTGAATGGGGAAGCCAGATTCACTTAACAACCGTATGACTAATTTAAGAACTGCAGTGATTCACCTAACAAATGAGGCGAGAGAAATCGTAAAATGGAGCAAAGTCACTTAACAAATTTCTCACTTAGCAACATAAATTTTGGGCTCAATTGTGATCATAAATTGAGGACTCCCTGTCCTCAATTTATGGGTCCCTTATATTACTTTCCATGTATTGGTCCCTTATATTACTTTCCATGTATTTCGGCATATTGATTAAAATATGCACACAAATAAAATAAAATCATAGGAAGACTCTTTTGAATGTTTTGAAAGAGTTTCTTGTATTGGTTTCTATATTAATCCAAGGAATGCTAAGTAACATCAGTATATGGGAAGATTTAATTTAGTTAAAATGTTAATTATAGATGAGCTGGCAATTAATTATGTACTTTGTTCTTTTTCAAGAGCCTTACTGCCAAAGCAAAGATAGTAACTTGAGACTCACCAGTTTCTTATATTGTCAATGAAGCGAATATACATTAATCTTACAGGAAAAGCTGCAGACATTGTGTATGTATACCTCACCAAGCCTTTTGACTTAGGTTTTTGTGTTAGCATCCTAATAAAAGATAAAATACGGGCTGGATAATATTACTGTTGAATAGGCTCATAGTTGACTAAATCACCAAACCCAAAACTTGTGCTAGTTGGTACTTCCACTTCAACTTGGAGGAATTATTAATAATTATGTTCTGTGCCTCTGTGTTATTTAACATCTGTATCAATTAGAGATAGTCCTTGACTTACAACAGTTCACTTAGTGAACATTCAAAGTTACGACCATACTGAAAAAAGTGACCTATGACAGTTTTTCACACTTACAGCCGTTGCAGCATCCTCATGCTCGTGTGATTTACATTTGGATATTTAACAACTGACTCCCATTTATGATTGTTCTGGGGTCTCGTGATCACCTTTTGCAACCTTCTGACAAGCAAAGTCAATGGGTCTTCCGGGTGCGCTTCAAGGTTTTGGTTACCACCTTTAGAGCGCTCCATGGCTTAGGACCTGGCTACTTATGGGACCGCCTACTACCACAAACAGCCTCCCACTGGCCGGTACGCTCTCATAGAGAGGGGCTCCTCCAGGTGCCGTCAGCCAAACAATGTCTACTGGCGGCCCCTAGGGGGAGGGCCTTCTCTGTGGGGGCACCTACTATCTGGAACGAGCTCCCCCCGGAGATACGGAGGATCCCGGATCTGTGCACCTTCCGCCGTGCTTTGAAGACACTCCTATTCCAGTAGGCCGGCCTGGCCTAATTTTCTCCCCTTCTTTTAAATTTTTAAATTGAAATTTTAATTTGTTTTAAATTATTGGGAATTTTAATTGTCTCGGGCAAAATTATTTAATTTGGTTTTAATTATGTTTTTTAACTTTTGTATTTATGTGTTTTATTTTGTGCCTGTTCACTGCCCTGAGTCCTTCGGGAGTAGGGCGGTATACAAATTTAATAAAATGAAAAATGAAAATGAAAAATGAAAAATGAAATGGGGAAGCCAGATTCACTTAACCATGTTACTAATTTAACAACTGCCATCATTCACTTAACAAATAAGGCAAGAAAAGTCATAAAATGAGGCAAGACTCACTTAACAAATTTTTTCACTTAGCAATGGAAATTTGGGGCTCAATTGTGGTCGTAAATTGAAGAATGCCTATATTTGGGTGAGGGAGTTGAAAGGATACTTACTAAGTCTGATGGCATGAAATTGGGAGGTTGTGCTAATACTTCAAAAGACAGAGAGAAGGGTTTTTCAAAAAAAATCTATACAGGCTTGACAAGAAGGCTCAATATAGATAGAGGGGAATTTGGTAAGAAGAAATATAAAATAATATTATATATATTATTCCATCTGATTAGGAAAGAATATATTCTTCATCTGATTAGGAAAAAAAGAAAGACACAACTATAGGATGAGTGACACCTGCCTTGGAAATAGTACACATACAAAGGATCTCGCTGTCCTTGTCAACCACAAACAGGAGCCAACTCCTCATGTTTATGGTTGACAAATGCAGTTGCTTGGAAGATAATTGCTTGGAAGATAATTGCTATCTTGGGGTACATTAACAGGAATGCTAAGTCCAGATTACGGGAAGTAATTGCTTCATTCTACTCTATCCTGGTCAGACCCCACTTTGAATGCTATGCTTAATTCTGAGCAGCTCAAAAAGGACAGAGGCAAATTAGAATGTGTTCAGAGGAAGGTATCAAGGCAGTGACGAGTCTAAGTACCAAGGTCCTCTGAAGAATGGTATGTTTGGCCTTCAGAAAAAAGGAAATTTGTTATGTGTTTCTTTCCTTATTTCTTTCTCTGGAACAGGTTTTCCGCTAGGAAAGCTTAACAGACTGGGCAGTGGCTGCTCACTCATGCGAATTACGTCTAGGATCTGGATCAACAAATGATCATTTGTTAACTTATCCTATATTGTATTCAGTCCCTAAGCCAAGAATAGATGCTGCCAATAAGTGACATCCTGTGAATTATATACAAAGGTATAGGACAGAGGTGGGTTTCAGCAGGTTCGGACCAGTTCTGAAGAACTGGTAGCGGAAATTTTGAATAGTTCGAAGAACAGGTAATAAAAATTCTGATTGGCCCCACCCCCATCTATTCTCTACCTCCCGAGTCCCAGCTGATCAGGAGGAAATGGGGATTTTACAGTAACCTTCCCCTGGAGTAGGGAAGGAATGGAGATTTTGCAGTATCCTTTCCCTGCCACGCCCACCAAGCCACACCCACAGAACCAGTAGTAAAAAAAAATTGAAACCCACCACTGATATAGGAGAATCTCCAAACTTTATATCCTGATCCCAAAGCACAGGAAATCCCCAATTATTTCTCAAACACATATTTATGAATTTCAAAAATTAGGATATTAGGAATGTTTTCCCCATCCCCTTTTCTGTTTAAAGCTGGATGCCATAAACCAGAAACTTTTCCCCCCAACAAAGTGTTTTCCAGATATGTTGGATTTCATCTGCTATGTTTCCCAACGCATTTATTAAAATGATTGTCACATATTGGAATGAAGAGTAGAGTATAGGAATTCAGCATAAAAATGAGAGAGATGGCTTTCACTCAACAGTTTTTAATTCACCTTGATTTTAAATTATTCTGATTGAAAGCTATAAGATCTCTCATTTTAAAGCCAATATATTCTACTTCAAGATTTCCTGGTGATAACTATAGTCAAGCAGACATTCTTTTAGCGTTGTTCAGTCTGCTAATTGCATCCCTTTGAAGAAAATGGGGAAATGACCACCATCTGTCATTGTCTTCTGAGATCTAGTGGACTACTGAAATGTGCTGTGTACAATTCTGCCATTGTTTATTGGCCAGAAATCCCTTTTTGCTGACATTTATCTCGGTTCTCTTCCAACAATTTTCTGTGATCAGTAGTTACTGGATCTATTTCTGAGGAAGGAAGGTGAAGCAGAGGACACTTACAATGATTATGATATTCCGAAGTGATAGATCTTTGCAGAGGCCTTCTTCTGTTCGCACACACAGCCTTAATTTAATCTGATTCCCTGAAAAAGGTTTCAGACCAGGTATGAAAACTTGAGTTGTCTTATAGTTGAGGTCTGTTGATAGCTGAACCATTATCCTTTAGGGATAAAACAACATCTTCATGCTGATTTGCTTCAGCAGACAGATGTCCATATGAAACATCTGATGTCATTTCAAATCTGGTTTTGTAGAATCTACTTCAGCTCATGAGTCTACAGGGGTATCAAACTGGCAGCCCATGGGCCGGATGCGTCACATGCAGGACATGCCCACCCCAGCTCCGCGAAGGCAAAAAAGTCATAATATGTCACATGACATCAATGTGTCATGGCGAGTTTGACACCCATGGTCTAGGACAGGGGTCAGCAACCCGCAGCTCTGGAGCCACATGTGGGTCTTTCATCCCTCTGCTGCGGCTCCCTATTGCCGGTCAGCTCCACAATTGATAAGGCTTTCGTTTAGGACAGGTAGAGGAAAAAGGACGCCGCGCTAGGAGGAGACTCTATGATGGGGGAACTGGACTTCCAGTCGCTCCAGAATTGAATGAGGGGCTTCCGGTTGTGGCTCTTTGAGTGTTTAAGGTTGCCGACCCTTGGTCTAGGAAGTAGGCAAGATCTTGTGTTCAATTGCTTTCTAAACTCTTATTTGTTAAATTTTAATTTACCTGTGAGAAGTTTATGTGTCAAGGATGCTGGATGCTGGTCTTACCTACTGGGTTACAGGAATTTATATTTGGACAAAATATATATTATAGCTAATAATCCAATAATCCATACTGATAATGTTTACCATATTTTCATTCGTTTATTATTAGAAAGCAGAATGTGGAGTCCTTGGTGCTCTCTGAACCTGGTTGTTGTTTGCAGATATTTCATTATCTAAATATGTAACAGTATCAGTGCTAGCAAACGTGGGCTTTGCTCCTTGTTTATATAAAGTAGTTTGACCTGTCATATTAGTGAGGATGTGGTTTTCTCCTTGATTATGGTATTTTTTTTCCTGCTTGATTATTGGTCTGGTGTTAATCCTTGCTTATCTGGATGTTGGCTGCTGTTGAAATTGTGATTGAATCTGTCCATGTGTTACAAGATTAAGGCATTTTTATCGTGTTTTTGGATTGCTAGTTGGTGTTTATGGATACACTCTGCCTGTCTGTCTTACATAGTGGATGTTACAGTCTTTTCACTGTATGATGTATATATAATGTTTTTATATTCTATGTTTTATATAAGTATAAAATATATATTTATATATTATTGATTTTTATTTTTCTTCTTAGGTACTGGATCATTTGGTTTACTTAAGAAGGCACAGGCTAAAAACCAAGGGACTGTGAGTTCTAGGCCTACCTTAGGCATGGAAGGCTGAATTATTATGGGCCAGTCACTCTGTCTCAGCCCAACCCACCTTATAGGACTGTTGTGTGGAAAACAGGACAAGGAAGGAGCATGATGTATGTTTGCAGCTTTAAGTTACTTATAAGGCAATAAAGGCAGGACAAAAATCATATAAATCATATAAATATAAATTTAAAAAATATAGTAGAAAATTTACTTAATTTACTTAGAGTTGTCCAATTATTTGTTTTCCTTAGCCCTCCATGTAATAGTCTTTTGCCTTAAAAAGTCTTGAGTTCACATACCTGCCCTGAACTTTTTTGGCATTGATTCGACTTCATTGTATCCTTCCAATCCTTTGCAAACCTCAGGTGCATAATGTATCAAAACGGATTTTTTACTGACAGTAGTGTGAGTAATAGGACAGAGCAGTGTGGTGGCCTAGAGGTAAAGACACACACCTCCCACTCAGAAGGTTGAGAGTTCAATCCTAGGCAGTGACAGATGTTTCTCTACCAGGGCGCAAAGAGAAAATATCTGCTGCAAACTCCACATAGGCATCAGGAAGGGCATCTGGCCAGTAAATGTTCAGGTCCATTCAGCACCCCGATTCCACCATGAAACAAGGCTCTTAAAAAGGAAAAATAATGTGTGAACTAATGGGACAATTTTTATTGTGTTCTTTCTGTTTGTCATAGAGCTTCTGTTTTTAAACAAATCAGGAGACACTACAAGAGAGCAGCTTGATTTTATTGCTCTTTTGCCTTTTGCTTTAAAGCAGTGGTGAAATCCAAATTTTTTTACTACTGGTTGTGTGGGTATGGCTTGGTGGGCGTGGCAGGGGAAAGATACTGCAAAATCTCCATTCTCACCCCATTCCAGGGGAAGGATACTGCAAAATCTCCATTCCCTCCTCACTCCTGGGGGAAGGATATTGCAAAATATCCATTCCCACCCCACTCTGGGGCCAGCCAGAGGTGGTATTTGCCAGTTCTCTAAACTACTGAAAATTTCTGCTACCGGGGTTCTCCAAACTGCTCAAAATTTCCGCTACCAGTTCTCCAGAACCTGTCAGAACCTGCTGGATTTCACCCCTGCTTTAAAGGTATTAATTTTAAAAAGTGTTGAAAACTGCTCTATTGCATTCAGAGTCAGTGTGTTATTTTTTAGTGGTATGTTGTGATTAATTTTGTGTCAGAGAATGGACAGCTGAGCATTGGTTTTCATTGTTCATCTATCTGAAATCTCAGTAATAGAAGACTGGAAATGATTTTACCACTCTATTAAGATAAAAACAAATTAATGTTTAAAGAAGGAAAGAAAATGGAAACTTTATAAGTGACATGTGGAGAGTCAGTTATGATAATCAGATAGGCGAACGTCTTGTCTCTGAACTTCAACTTCCCCTTGAGACTTGTCCAAAATTGTCAAGAATACAAAGTTCCTTTCGTTTGGAATTTTAAAAGATATGCTTCAGAAATGTCTTTTATTCATATTGTGTAAGTAAATAATTTTTACATATTGATACCTGTATCAAATCTTTTAATTGTATTTTTTTTAAAAAAATTAAAAGGTGGGATTTAGCAGACAGCTGAATTTCTTGTTTAAATAAAACATTTTCTCCATTGAACAAAACTTCCCTTAACTCAGTGGCCACCCAATATGCTTTCTGGGGCCTTCAGGGAAGATCGACTAGCAGAGAACATGATATATTGCCTCAGTTTTCGAAGCAGAATATGCATTTGGTTTCTGTTCTTTCCTGAGAGGTTTTCCTAAGTGAAACCATGAATCATTTCCTGAGGTTGTTAGATATATGAGCTGGAGGCCTTAACCTGGTCACTAGTCCCCATCCTCCAAAGGCTTCCCCAAACTAGGAATGTTTGAAAAGAAATCTAGCTAATTTCTGTTCTAAAGTCTTGCTAGCCACCAATACAACAGAAAATGGGAAGGAAAATGAGGCTGTCTATCTTTTCCCTTTTTCCTCCCTCCATTTCCAGACTAGCTATGGGGAGCACAATAAAATTAAAATGGATTTTTGTGAGATCAATACCTTAATACATCCACTAGTGTGGCCATTATCTTCACCGAGCTTCTAGCCTTCCTTGAAACTAAATAGCAAAGTCGGCTCTGTTAGTTTCACATTTTATAGGTTTAAAGCCTTGTACAAGTTTTAGAATGCCTCCCATTTTAGCATCATTCTAAAGGATTATAATAAGTAAAAAATATTATAGAGCGTTGAATGTCACAAGAATCATTATGGAGATTTGGAGTAACATTTTTTTTTCTTGTATTTTTCCCTTTCATTTAGAAATGCAGGACAGTTCTAGTGGAAGTATGTCACTTTTTGGAAACTTTTCATGTTACAATTTGCAGTGACTGTGTTGTTTCTATGTAAAAAATTGCCTTGTGAGGAAAAAAGAACATGTATGTATTTATTATTTCAGTAAGTTAGCAGAGAATTCAGATATTTTGTGACCAGATATACCTTTTATAAAGTATAGTGCCATATACAGTACATGCATTATATCTGTTAATGCAGAGTTCCCCAACCTTTCTGGTTTGGTAACCCGGAGGGGGAGAAGGTGTCTTTATATGCACATGCGTGCACGAGAATGGGGCCACAAACAAGAGTATGACACTCACTGTGATGGTAGTGCCCTTGCAGTGCTTGTGGCAACGGTAGTGCAAGTGGGAGGGGCATGTGCACACATGTGTGCACTGGCCAACCACTCATGCAGTCCGGTGGCCAACAGATCCCAGCCCAGTAGTGGGCTATGGGCACAGGTTGGGGACCCTTGTGTTAATGCACAATGCATATAGTAATGTATTTCACATGAGTTTTTTAAAATGTGTGCTAAACTATCTCATGTTGGCCAAATGTTCCCAACCTGATGCTCAGAGGTACCAATATTGTATGTCCATACACATTTTCCTTTATATCCACAAGCTTTTTGCCTCTTTTTGCTTTTCACATTAAAACAAATATTTTAGCTCAAAAAAATAAACTGGCATTATACAAAACAAACTGCTTGTTGCAATATTTTCAGGATCAGACTCAATAAATCTAGTAAGAGTTAAAGGTTTAAATATTTCTCCTTTTATTTACATTAGGCATTCTATATTCACTGAATATTCACAGATAGAAGCAAGGAAATGGGTGCATACAGCTCCTTATATATACAATGGGTGGAGCTAGGTGTGGGAGTGGTGAATTATGAATACATTAAGAAGTGAAGAATAAGTTAACCCCTGATACCCCGTTCATATACTATTTACACATTAGAGAATAAGGCATTTACATGTGACAAATCCCCCTCTAAATGCCGATTCGTTATGCTACACCAATTACATTCAGATTCAGGACAATACAAAACATATAACTTGGAAGTCAAGTATTTATGCTGCTTAGAAGGTAAAGGCTTTGTCAGTATGTCAGCTAATTGTTCTGATGTTTCACAATGCACTGCTTTAATAAATCCATCCTGAGATAATTGTCTCACATGTTTAAATTTTATATCTATATGTCTGGACCTTTGTCCAATGGCGTCAGATCTAGATATTTCAATAGCTGCTTTATTGTCTTCATGCATAACAAAAGGTAAAGCAGGTTTTTTCCAAACATCTGAAATTAAATCATTAAACCATACAAGGTTATTTGCAGCCTTGGATAAACAAACATATTCTGCTTCTGTCGTTGAAGTGGCCACTAATTCTTGTTTGCCAGTGTACCAGTAAACTGGACAGTCATTTAGGAGGAATATATAACCGGATGTACTTTTTCTACATGAGGTGTCTCCAGCCCAATCTGCATCTGCGTAACATGTGAGGTTTGGTTCTTTAGTATTATTAGGTTCTAACATCAAACAAAAGTCTAATGTATTTTTCAGATATCTTAATATCCTTTTAACAGCTTCCCAATGGTACATTGTTGGTTTGCTGACATGTCTGGATAATAAATTGAGGGGTAAAGCGATATCAGGTCTTGTCCAATTAGAGATATAAAGAAGTGAACCTATGACTGATCTATAAAACGTGTTATCTTTGAATTCAGGGGATGATTCATCAGCATTTCTTAGGAAGTCAGTCTGCATAGGAGTATCACAAGGTTTGGCATCACTTAGATTGCATTTGTTTAAGAGCTCTATGATCTTATCTCTCTGAGTAAGTTTGAATCCTCTTTTAGTCTTATTAATTTGAACACCAAGATACTTATTTACTTTGCCTAAAGATTTCAATGAGAAATGTTCATTTAGCTTAGTTACAAATGTTTCTCTTCTCTCTTTATGTTTACCTATGTATAAAATGTCATCCACATAGATCAATACAAATTCTATGTAATCATCACCTTTTTTAACAAAGAAACAGTTATCAGCAGTAGTAGCATTGAAATCCATAGTTTTAAGTACTTTTACTAAACAATCATACCATCGTTTACCAGATTGTTTTAACCCGTATAAACTCTTGTTTAACAACCAAGTCTCATTCTTGTTTGTGTATTGACTGTGAGGTGCTCTTACATATATTTCCTTATCTAGTTTTGCGTGTAGATACGCAGTCTGTATGTCATATTGAAATACATCGAGATTGAGTGCTGATGCTACTACTAGAGCTGTTTTGACACTCTCAGTTCTTACTGTGGGGGAATATGTGTCAGTATAGTCCTCCGGATATTTCTGTGCATAACCTTGTGCAACTAGTCTAGCTTTGTATAGAGTATTGCCTCCCTCTAAGTTTTTAATTTTATATATCCACCTAGTACCAATAATTGTTTTGTCTTTTGGTGCAATTGCAGGAGTAAATACGTTTAATCCTTGTAAACTTTCCATCTCTTTTTTCATTGCTAATTCCCATTTTTCTTTTTCTTTACGAGGAAGTTTTAACACTTCCTCATATGTATTAGGTGTTGTTGATTCACCATCCATATGCATTATGTAATCCTTGTATTTATTTGGCATTTGATTTCTGGTGTTTCTAATTGTTTTTTCAGGCTTACTATTATTATCATGCAAATATCTTGCTTCCTTTTTTGTTAGTGTGTCTGTCTTTATTTTGTGTTGGCTATTTGTCCATGTTTTGGTTTTGTTTCTATGTTTGTTGTCATTTTGTTTTTCTATAGTCCCTTTCTCTTGAGATTTTGTATCTTTGTTGTTACTTGGAAATATTTCATTAAGATGTATTTTAGACCAGTTGGCCTGCTCATGGAACACAGCTGTCCTGGAAACTATAAATTTGTTATTATTATCAATGAATCTGTATCCTTTAGTGCCTGTCTCATATCCCATAAATCTGAGTCTTCTGGACACATTTTCTCCCTTTCTTCTTAATTGCTTAGGTATGTGTACGTCTGCAGTGACTCCAAATATGTGCATGTGTGCCAATTTTGGTTTCCTATTATACATCACCTCATATGGTGTCTTATTTACAATGCTAGACCAGGTTCTATTCTGAGTGTAATTGGAATAATGTAGGGCTTCTGACCAGAATTGTTTGCTTAAGCCAGCATCTTCCAATGTGCATCTAATCATGGTTTGTAACGTTGAGTTCTTCCTCTCTACAATCCCGTTCTGAAACGCAGAAAATGGGCTAGATGTGTAATGTAACATTCCTTTGTCCTTCAGCCATTGGGAGAATTCTTTAGACATGAATTCACATCCCCTATCTGTCATGATTTGTTTTATTTTGATATTGTGTTGTGTTTCTACGCATTTATAAAATTCTTTAAATTTCTGAAAAGTTTCATCTTTGTGTTTTAATGTATAAACAAATCCATAGCGACTATAATCGTCCACTATGGTTAAGAAGTAACGTTTTCTATAAGTGATTGATGGAGTTAGTGGACCAACTAAGTCCATGTGTACTAAATCAAAAATTTTGTTGGTTGACCTAGTTGATTTCCTTGGCCTGGGGCTAGTTTTTAGTTTTGTAGATTTACATACTGAGCATTCCAAATAGTTTTCACAATTTTTTATTTTAACACCTTCTGCGTGTTCAGTCATTTTTTGTACTACAGGAAAACTGGCATGTCCTAACTTCCTATGTAAAATGTGAGCACACTCATCATGAATTGGCTTACCTATTTTTGGTTTTTTTTCATTATGTGCATCTTTGTGATCATGAGATATTTTACATTCATCATTGTCACTGTTGCTAATGTTTTCATCATCTACTTCAATACAATCTTCCATATTTGAATCAATGTTGTGCAACCATTTTTCCTTTGTTATTAAATAAGGTAGGCCTCCTTTAATCATCACAGTGCCTATATCTATTTTATTTCTCTCCAAAGTCGCTTTTCCTTTAGAAAAAACAATGTTAATATCAGAATCTCTGCTTAGTTTTATGGCACTTAGTATGTTATGAGGTATTTCGGGTATTAGTAATACCCCCTCTATTTTTCCTAGGCCAGGTAAGGTTACATTCCCTCTACCTAATACTTGAACCTTTTCTTGGTTAGCTACCTTTATTACAAATTTATCCTCTACAAATGAAGATAATATATTTTTGTTATTAGTGGTGTGATTAGTTGCTCCAGAATCAATAAGCCAATTATTGTTCTCAGTCTGCTGTATGTTAATGTTGTCTTGTTTATTTAACCCATTCAGTGAACCAGATTTTCTATCCTTTGAATTATCTCTGCCCCCTCTATTCTCTTTGTAATTTGGTGGGCTTCTATATCTATGTCTATCAATGGAAGACTGTCTATAATTGTATTTGTTTCTGTATTCTGACCTATGTCTTTCTTTTGAAATTTTGGGGCAATCTCTTCTATTGTGTTCCCTGGATCCACAGTTGTGACATCTAAAAGTTTCATTATATTTTTCTTGAAAGGCTACTTTTCTATATGGTTTGTGCTCAATGTGATTGTTAGAGCGATTCCTCCTTGAATTGTCTTCTGCTATTAACTTATTGGATAGACTTTCTATGGATAAGTATCCTAGATTGATTGTGTCTAAATGTGACATATAATTATCCCATGATGGGTCAAGTGAGTTGATGATAACACTTTTCATTGTTTGGTCTGAAATCACCTCCCCCCTTAAATGCAGTTCAGCTCTTATTTTGTTTAAAGATATTAAGTGCTCACTTATGGAAACCCCTGGTTTTATCCTAGATGAAAAGAAATCTTTAGACATTCTTGTGGTAGTAGCTACACTGTCACTGTGAAATAAATTGAACATGCATTGAATAATTTCTGAAACAGTCAGATTTTGCTTAATGCTGTGATACATAGTAGGAGATACACTAGAAATTAATAAGAAAAATGCTCTATGGTGTAAACAGTCTAATTTTAGAGTCCAAGGTCTTTTTGGGGGACTAGTGATAAAAAACAGTAAGTTTTCTTTCATAAAGACAACCTGGAGCTGCTGATACCATTCTTGTAAATTAATGCCATCTATCCTCAGCTTTGGGAAGTCACTGGGCAAATTTCCGACATTATTAAGTCCATTACTTACAACCTGAGGTAGTCCGTGGTCTCGTAAATGCTGAAAATTACAAAACGGCGTGGGGATGCTCGCAACGAGCCTGCACGGTCTTCTCATCAATTCATGTCTTCCTGGACCGTCTGCGTAGTCTTGCGCATGCGCGTTGTCCATTTCGTCCCTGGAGTCGTCGTGAGAGGTTCTCGTCGCTGCGGCTCGCTCGTTCTGCTCCTCCTCAGATGAATCGGTCTCTGGCTCGATTTTGGGAGTCCTGACGATGGCGGCAGCTCTTCCTTTTCTTTTGAGAGCGTTGGTGCTTGCTTCGGTCTGTGGCGTAGGGCGGTATCGGCAGGGCTCTCTGGGTTCGGGTGTCGGCGCTCTCGTAGTCAGGATGGGAGCGGGTAGGTTTTGAAGCATTGGCTTGCTCGCTTGCTTCTTAGTTAGCTTTTTGGTAATTTTTAGTTTTGGCCCAAATGCAGCAAAAAGCGTTTTCATTGCTGATTTTATCTGATTATCTGTTGAATCACCTTCACTTTCCGATTCTGATTCTTCTGAGGTGTTTGAATTTTCTTTTTCGTTTTCGTTGTCTAGTAATGTTTTTCGCGCCAGAAATTTTGAATCGGGTTTTCTGATTGGCTCTGCTTCGCTCACCCTGGAGGTCTGTTGAAACCAAGATGGCTGCCATTCAAAATTTCGCGCGGGATCACCGTTTTTCTTCTTCATAGTATTTTTTTCTGCAGTCATATCACTCACTATTTTCGGGTCTTTTGGTTTTTCGGTAGTGATGTGCTTCTCTCTCGCTGCTCCGCTGTTCTTCAGCATATCTTGGAGGTTCGCGATGAGGCTTTCATCATTCTTCTGGCTCTTTAATAGTTTTAATATCTCTGACCTGAGTTTGTTGTTTTCTATTTCGATTTCCTCCCGATCATCATTTTCATCTATTATTTCTTCGTCTTCAGTGGTGTATTCTTCGGATTCTCTCGAAATCGCGTTTGTGGATTCGTCGATTATTTCTTGGTCCGTTTCCATTTCTTTGCTGTATGCCCTGGTGTTGGGCCTATCTCTCTTAGACATTTTTAAATTTTTTTATTGAGTCAATTAACCATCCTCTGCTACCAGCTTGTTGCAATATTTTCAGGATCAGACTCAATAAATCTAGTAAGAGTTAAAGGTTTAAATATTTCTCCTTTTATTTACATTAGGCATTCTATATTCACTGAATATTCACAGATAGAAGCAAGGAAATGGGTGCATACAGCTCCTTATATATACAATGGATGGAGCTAGGTGTGGGAGTGGTGAATTATGAATACATTAAGAAGTGAAGAATAAGTTAACCCCTGATACCCCGTTCATATACTATTTACACATTAGAGAATAAGGCATTTACATGTGACACTGCTAACCTCCTGAATTACCTAAGCCTGTGAGCCCCAAATGGATTCATAACGTTTCTTAGAAAATAAAAATAATAGCACAAATTACAAAATCAGTCATTTTGGAAATGTGCCAACCTGCCAAGGAAAAGATAAAAGAAAAATAATCAGGATTAATATAGAATATCGGTATTAGGTGATAAAGAGAGCTCTAAAGTTAGGTTTAATGCAGGCAAAAAAAATGATTGCACTGTGATGCTGTTTATTAAACACTGAGTTTGAACCATGTTTCTCAAAAGCACGTATTTAAGATCTTGTTATAAACTTATATATTTTCATCTCTGTCATAGCTGTCTCTACAGTTCTTTAACTTTCAAAAGTTAGGTGGGTCATCTCTAGGTCTTTATTAAAGTCATTTCTAGAATTAGAAAATATAAGAATGGGCATTTTTTTTTTCTATTTGTGGTTTAGAGAAGATATGTTCAATGAAGGGTTGAAAGCAAAACATTTTGGCCTGTTTTTGAACTTCAGGGAAGGGAGGCTTAAAACATTTTTGGGCCAAAAAGGAAAAGAAATCATGTTTTTGAAAATGGATTGTCTGGCCACCAAACTTTGGTAACAAAATCAGAGTTATATAGACAAAGTTTACCAAGTCTATACAAACTATATTAGGCGGAATAAATTACCTCGAGAAATACACGTATGATTCAGCAAAAAATCGTTAAGAGAAGAATTGTATCAGGGCGCCAGGGATCAGAAGATTATTTATAAGGGTCAAGAAATTGTGATATTAAAGCAGGTCCCGGGACGTGTATGTGAACAAAGACAGAAATACCAGTTCTTGACAGAACAGTTAAGAAAATATAGGGTTCCTTACCGGTGGTTGCTTCCAGAGGGTTTAATGATGACGTGGCAGGTTAAGAGGGTGAAAATCGAGAACCTTCGAGAGGCAAATGATTTCTATGAAAACCAGTTTAATATAAGTGAACATGGTAGTGAAGAAGAACTGGAACAAAAGAGCTGTGAGAACCAGAAGAGCGGTAGAACGGAAAAGGACGGGAAACTGAAAGAGACAATGAAAGGAGGAAAGAGTGATATAAGTGAAGATGAAACCCCAGGAACCCGACGAGAAACAAGACAAACATCAAAGGCGAAAGCCACAGCGAAGTGAAGAGGTGGAGGAGATTGGAAACTTGATATTGATTAATATTAATGGATTAAATGCCCCAAGAAAATGAAATAGGATCTTTTCAAAATTACAAAAATTAAAAACTGGTATAATATGTCTCCAGGAGGTCCACATTAGGAAGAAACACATGGATATATTAAGATGTTCACGATTGGGGGAGCTATACATATCTCTGGCAGACCAAAAGAAGCGGGGTGTGGCAATTTATGTTCAAATTTATATAGAATCTAAAAAGATATACTCAGACAAAGAGGGAAGATTGTTAATGGTAGAAGTAACAATGTATGGTAGACGTATCTTGCTGGTGGGTATTTATGCTCCTAATAGTAATCAAAGGAAATTCTATAAAAGGATATATAAAAAATTGGTAGAATTAGAATGTGAACACATTTGTATTATGGGGGATTTCAATGCTATAATGGATAGAGAGAAGGATTATAAATCTGGAAAAGCGGGGGGAGTGAAAAAGAAAGGTAGGAAGACGTTGCCGGTAATTTGGAATCAATTAAGGGAAGAATTTGGACTACAGAATATATGGCGGAACTTTTACCCGACAAGGGAACAGTTTACCTTTTTCTCCTCCAGGCATAACTCATGGTCCCGCATTGACATGATATGGATGTCGTTGGAATTAGGAGAAATGGTATGAGAGGTTGAAATTTTAGGGAATGATTGGGCAGATCACAACCCTTTAGTGCTTACCTGGAAAGGAGAACATAGTAGAGGACAATGGATGATGAGGGCAGAATTATTCAAAGATAAGGATTTTGTGGAGTTGTTAAAATGGGAGCTGGCTCTTTTTTTCCAGGCGAACAGACGAGAGGATACATCTTTACAAATAATATGGGATACGGCTAAGGCAGTGGCGAGAGGGATTGTGATTAAATATATGGCTAAAAAATGGAAGGAAGATAGGAGAGACTAGAGTGGGCAGACAGGCTGGAGAAATGGGAAACGAGATTACAAAAGGAACCAACAGATAAGATAGTGAAAGAAGCAAGAGGATTGGCGATGCACCATATGAATTTATTAGATCAAGCCGAGTTAGTGAAAAAAATTCGGAGAGCAAAGCAAAACTACTTTGAACATGCCAATAAAGCGGGAAAATGATTGTCAAGCAGATTGAAAAACGAATTAGAAAGCAGAAAGATTAAATGGTTAAGAGACAAATCGGGTCATTTAGTGGCCAGTAATGGGGGAAAAAAAGAAGTGGTGTATGAATTTTTCCAGGAGTTATATCAAAGAGAAGATACTAGTCAAAAGCAATTCAGTTTCCTAGAGAACCTGCCAGGGATACCAGACCAGATAAGAGATATACCGAATAGAAATATTTCAGAGGGGGAAATAGAGGAAAGCCTGAAAAAACAGAAGAGTGGTAAAACCCCTGGAACAGATGGACTGCCTGTAGAGGTGTATAAGGCAATTTGGGAAGTGATTGGGACACAGTTGCGCGACGTCTTTAACGAAGTGTTGAATGATGGATGAATGCCAAAATCCTGGGAAGAGACGTATATCTCTCTCCTTCTTAAGGAAGGAGCTGATATGACCTATATTAAAAATTATAGACCAATAGCCTTGCTTAATGCCAATGATAAATTGTTTGCATCCATCCTAGCAAAAAGACTACAGGTTTTTCTAAATCAGTTTATACATAGAGACCAGAATGGTTTCTTACCACATAGATTGTTGAGAGATAATCTGAGAGTAATAATAAATGCTCTTGAGTTTTATGAATATCACTCAGACAAACAAATGGCACTTCTCTTTTTAGATGCTTATAAAGCATTTGACAGCATGAGTTGGGAATTTATGCTAACCCAGCTTCGTAAAATGGAATTTGGTGAAAAATTTACACAGGCGATACAAACAATTTATTCTTCCCAGGTGGCATGGGTTCTAGTTAATGGGTAAAAAACAAAGGAGGTTACAATTAGTAGGGGAACAAGGCAGGGTTGCCCCTTTTCCCGCTTTTATTTATTCTGACTCTGGAGCTCCTTCTCAGGGAAATTAGGAATAACCCGGCAATTAAAGGACTTAAAGTACGAAGGCAGGAATTTAAAATACAGGCATTCGTGGATGATCTTGTCATCATTCTAGAAGACCCTCAGGAGTCAGGCCCAGAGTTAATAGAGATGATGGAAGAATATGGTAGAGAGGCGGGATTAAAAATGAATAAGGACAAAACTAAGATATTGGTCAAAAATATTCCAAAGATGCAGAAGGACATATTAGAATCTAGATTGGATGTTCAAATTGTAAATAAAATTAAATATTTAGGAATTTGGCTAACAGCCCGATGCTCTACAATTAAGGAAGACAATTTTGTTAAATTATATAATCAGACTATAAGAGACCTGGAGAAGTGGGAAAATCTACAGTTTCTTTGATGGGATGGATAGCAGCAATTAAGACACATGTTTTACCCAAATGGCTATTTCTATTTCAATCAGCTCCGGTAAGGTTAGATAAAAGGTTTTTTTTAAGGTTTGGATCGAGTCGTGCTGAAATTTATCTGGCAGGGGAAGAAGCCTAGGGTGAAGCTCAAAATGTTACAAGAGCATAGAGAGAGGGGGGGCTTTGGTTTCCCCTGCTGGGAACTATATTACCGAGCTTCACTGCTAGCCTGGATGAAAGAATGGGTGTTATTGAAGAGGAGGTCTTTATTAGATTTAGAAGGACACGACCTACAACATGGATGGCACGCACGGTTATGGAGAGAGAAAACTCAACAGTATAAGTATTTTAAGAGACATTATTTAAGGCGAATATTGCTGGAATCCTGGGACATAATTAGAGGAAAATTTTATACCAAGATCCCAACCTGGTTCTCAGCAACAGAAGCGATGACATATCCAACAACTCTTAAACAGGATAATATTTATAGATATAAAGAGCTTGTGGATGCCCAAGGGATATTAAGATCTAGGGAAGATTTGGCTGATAAAGGTATTAGGTTAGATTGGTGGACCTATGCTACAGTTCAATCTCGTTACAGGAAGGATAGAGATAATTATCGGATATATGTGATGGAACAGAGTTTTGATAAAATATTAATGGGAGAGGATCATAAATACATAACCAAAATGTATGCACAATTGCTTGAGTGAATGATAGGAGAGGAGGTTGTAAAAGACACTATGATTGCCTGGGGGAGGAATTTTGGGTATTCGATTCCTTTAGAAAAATGGCAACAAATGTGGGAGGAAAATATTAAAATGACACGGCAACGTCTTTCAAGGAAAATACATATAAAATGTTGTATAGGTGGCATCTCCCACCAGCAAGAATTGCTAAAATGTTTCCGGGTGCATCAGAGTTATGTTGGAAATGTGGGAAAACTAGAGGTACGTATTTCCATCAATGGTGGACTTGTATAATGGCAAAGAAGTATTGGAGAAGGATTAGGAATTGGATTAAGGAAATTACTAATGTGGACCTCCAATGGAAACTTGAGATATATTTACTAGGTATTCCCCCAGAGGGGCTAAGTAAGAAAAAATGGTATCTCACTCTACATATTTTAGTCTCAGCTAGAATAGTGTTCGCCCAACAATGGAAAGAAAAAGAGATACCGGCCAGTGTCCAAATTACAAATAAAGTATTAGAGTGCGCTGAAGGGGACAGAATGATGTATAGGTTGAAAGAAAAAGAGGATTCTGAATTTTTTCAAAGTTGGGACAGTTGGTACCGGTGGTTGAATAAAAGGATTGAGATGAAGTGAGGGCCTAAGTCAATATGAGGAGAGATATACTTATCTAGATTGAAAGATAATTGTTTGAAAACCATATTTGGGGATTATTTATTTTACTCTGTGTTGTGGGCATAATTATTTATTAATGAGGGCAGGAATATTATCTGCCAGGATGGATGTGTTTGTATGTCTAGTGTTATGAATGGGGGAGGGAGGGAGGGAGGGGAATGTATGATTTTTGTTGTTATGTATAATCAATGTTTTTGTCTTATGTTGATTTTAACTTGGAAAATTTAATAAAATTTATTTTTTTAAAAAAAGAAAAGAAAATGGATTGTCTAGCCACCAAATTTTGGTAACAAAATCAGGGTAGACACCACCAAAATGAGACTGTGGATTGTAAATTCTTGTGCTAGGCACAGACCAGTGGTGGGTTGCCCCCGGTTCACACCAGTTCTATAGAACCGGTAGTAAAACTGGCGGTAGGCTCCGCCCACCGACCCCAAAGTCATCCAAACACTTCTGTGTATGTGCAGAAGCTTCTACGCACGTGCAGAAGAGCGAGCGAAGCGAGCCCGCAAGTGTGGCCCCACTGCAAACCAGTACTAAAGGTAAGTACTGTAGAACCTACCCCTGTCACAGACTCTTCAATAAAATTCTCTAATATATCATCCAATGATTCCTAGCAATTGCAGGATATTATTAACCTACAGCGTTTTACCCATTTGTTTTAATAGATTGAAAATCTCCATGTTCATAAAGACACTGGAATTCAGAATTAGAAAATAGAAACTAAAATATATGCGCTCTTAATCCTGTTAATAATGCATAACAACTAATAATAACCCTGTAATAAGTATATAATTCTGCTACATCAATTTCTTTATATTTCATTTAGATGCCAATGGTTTTTTTATTTCCTCCTAGCATATATTTCTATTAGATTTGTCATATATTTGAAATGAACTGTGAAGGCCACTTATATAATTGAATTTGAGTGATAATGGGAACATCCAGGAATTCATAACTTTTCCCCTCACCTAAAAGGAAACGTATATTTTAATTAGAAAATAATTTACCAACCATTGATTTATGAAATGAATTTAGTGATAGAGCACTAATAATTGAGTTGAATTAAGTGGCAGTGGATCTCTCACACATTCTACAGGGTATGAACATCATTTAATCCAATTAATTGTAGATGCTTCTGACTTGCACCATCATGGGACCAAAATGTAGATCAAGTACGGAGCTTTTTTGGTCTCATACAGAAGTATAAACACTAGAAAAGCTTAGAGATGGAGAAAATTCTTGTGTAAAATTCAGAAAGGCAAATGTATATAAAACAATAAAAGATGTTCAGGCATAACAGTTGTCAAATATAATTTAAATGCCTTTCAACTAAGACAATTCATATGTTCAATTGAAACTAACTGATGCCGGGTCAGACCCCCTGCTGGTTAAGAAGCTATAATTTCTTGCTGATATTAGAAGATTACTGTCTATTATTTCAAATGAAAAATAACATTTAAGAAGTTTAGAAACAATATAATTTTTTTTCCTTCCCTTTTTACCTATTCTTTCATTTCTCAGTCCTCTCTTTTTTTCAGGATAAGATTAGATTTCTTTAATAGGAGGAACAAGAAGATAGAGGATTTTATATAAAAAAATTCTTAATTATTGATAAAAATGATATTGTGATTAAAATACTTTGCATAAGAATTTATTCACAAGTTCCAAATTGGTTCCAAATGAATTAAGTTCAATCATGCATTTGTAAACTATCTGGATTCCATCTCTAAAAATTGTTAACAATATCAGTAAAACCATAACTAATTCATTAACAGCTAGGGAAATAGTGTTATACATAATTCCTATATGAATATGACAAATTTTTAAGTCTTGAAAACTCTGAGATGATTATTTCTGATTTGAAATTGATGAATATCATTGAATTTTTTTTTCTGGCATACATTTTAGCAGATCATTAAGAACTGACCTTGTAAACTACGCCACCCCATTAAAATTACATTATGTATGTTTCTAGTTTATGTTGTTTTATTTGTAAACAGAATGGTTACCATCTTTGATGAAAATGCTCAATTAGTTATTCATTTTGCTTAACATTTTGTTTTCTTTGTTTTAATTAAGCAACTTTGCTTCTGAGCATTGCCTTGGGAGTTGAATTTTGCCCCTGATTTTCTCAGCTTCAGAAAGTCTGCAAACACATATCTATTTCATAATATTTTAACTGTTTACTTAATTCAGGTTTATTGTTTGTTTCTACATTTTTATTTTATTTTTTTTAAATGTCATTAATTGCCCTGAGTACATGCTCTTAGTAGGATATAAATTCTAGATGTGAGATATAAATTGAATATATAAAATAAATACATTTGTTGTTCATATTTCCTGAGGCGTATAAATTGATGCAACATAAGTGATTCAATTTCTGATATTAGTTGCTGGGAAAATAAAAATGCATCTTTCTTTGGCTCAATGATATTTAAAGGTATGGGAAATTGCTTTAACAACTCATCCAGGATCAAAGGCTTCCCAGTATCTCAAACATTAGAAATCTATTTTTTTATTAGAGCAATTTTCATAGAATAATTGAGTTTGTACTATCTATGTAAAATAGATCATAAATGGTCTTTCCATGTAGTGTTGAATTTTAATGTATATCTTTGAAGACAATAAGAAATGCAAAGAAAATTGTATACATCTTTCACTCAATGGATTAGAAATACAGATAGCCTTCAATTTACAATCTCAATTGGGACCAGCGCTTCTGTCACTAAATGATATAGTTATTAAGTATGACATCATATGACTGTGTCTAATTTTACGTCTTTTTTGCCATGGTTGTTAAGTGAATCTGGCGTCCCCCATTGACTTTGCTTGTCAGCTGGGAAGATCGCAATTGGTGATCATGTGATTCTAGGGGCCATCATAAATATGTGACGGTTGCCAAGCAACTGAATCATGATCACTTGACCCTGGGGATGCTATTATAGTTGTAAGTGTAAATCATTTTTTTCCATGCCAGTGTAACTCCTAATGGTCATTAAATGAATGGTCCTAAGTTGGGTATAAGCTTTATATGAAGACTTAAGAAATACATATACTAAGTTGTGTCCTATTTAAACATAGTAAAGGTTGTAGGATGAAATAAAAAGGCTTATGAATCATAACTACCCCTAACAAATAGACAAACACCTAAAAATGATTAAACTATACACAACATAAGCTATACATAAACAGATGGCACAACATAGGAGAACAAACACATCAGGACTAGATTCAGCAGTCCATCTGCATTTAAAAGATCCAGGGCACTCTTTTGAAGAGAACAAAGTCCATATTTTGGACAGAGAGAAGAGCTGGTTTGAAAGAGGGGATTAAAGAGGCCATCTATGTTAAAATTGAACAGCCCTCTCTCAACAGAGGGGGAGGGATGCAAAATCATCTATCTCCAATCTACAACACAGTCCTTTCAACAGATCCAAGAAGGCTCCACACCAATTTGTACCACTCAGGTGTCCCTGATGACACAGATAAATCTCCAGATGACCTTAACGATCCGTTAAAAGAATGCAAACATCCAGCTGTCTGCAAGGAGTATAAATCCTTCCATTCCCCACCATCCAGTCAGAGCTGAAGAAACTTCTTGGATGAGAAGCAAAACGTCTTCAAAGAAAAACCAGAAAGTCCAGTTGCCTCTTGGGGGAAAAAAACAAACAAACACCTTTGGGACAACCATGACCTGGATGACTGACAATCTCCATAGACTGTACACAACAGTAGCTTTTAGGAATCTGGGGTGGTTCCTCTATGTTTGGTTTGAGTCATTCAGAAGAAAAATTAAAGATGAATGGGGTTGCAAGTTTTTTGGAGGTGTTTAAAAACTTCAGGATCTTCTTCAGGTAAATTTTCAAATATGTACAGTATTTCTTGCTGGGATAAAGCAAATAAGATGCTGAGTAGCATTATTCCTTTAGGATACTGGAATGGATATTTGATGTCTTCACAACAATGCAAAATGATGATATAGATCTATCACTTTTGCAAATGATGTCAGAGGGAAGCAAGCTCACTGACCTCATATTTAAAGGTTTGTATTAGCATTTGCACTTTGGCCACCTAATGAGAAGGAAAGATTCACTGGAGAAGAGTCCAATGCTGGGAAGAAGAAGGGGATGACAGAGAATGAGGTGGCTGGATGGAGTCACTGAAGCAGTAGGCGTAAGCTTAAATGGACTCCAGGGGATGGTAGAGGACAGGAAGGTCTGGAGGAACATTATCCATGGGGTCACGATGGGTCGGATACGACCAGTGGTGGGATTCAGCCAGTTCTGTCTGGTTTGGGCAAACCGATAGCGGTGACTGCGGTAGGCCCTGCCCATCCACCCGGATGAAATGCCGTCCTATTTAGCCACATTTTGGAGATCATGCATGTGCAAGCAAAGAGCATGCGTGGAAGACCAAGCATGCACGGTAGGTGGTGCGCACGCTCACATCCGCAAACCGGTAGGGAAGGTAAGTGAATCCCACCTCTGGACACGACTTCAAGACTAACAACAACATTAGCATTTGCAGATGGAGCTTAAAAGATGTGGATGATGCCAGCCACTATAAGCCTAAATGTGTGTGTGTGTGTATGTGTGGGGGGGGGAGGGGTGTGGGAATGGGTGTATACATATACATACATACTTGCATATATAGATACATACATACATACTCATAATCAAGTTATGGAAATTTCCCAGAACTAAAGGTTGGAGGAAATTATTTTGTGATCTGAGCAAAAATTTCATGCGTGGAGTCCAAAGATTCAAGCTGCTGAAAGGAAAGCAGAATGCACAGACTCAACTAGCTCTCCCTTGCTCCATCAGACTCATCCTTACCAGTTAATTTTAGTAAAACCTATCAACCAATTTTGGCATGCCAATGCAATAACACTGTGGCCAGAATTTACCCATTCTTCTGCATGCCGCCTCTTTATTTCCTGGCGTAGTTACAAATCAAACTTTGTGAACCTTGATCTTATATTCATATTTCAGTATTTCTGAATATCTGCGTTAATTAAATGCCATTTCCTTCAGCGAAATGCTATAATTAGAGGGAGAAACCCCTTTGCCAAAATGTATCATCAATGGGCAATGTAAAGATTCTCTGTTCATCGTCTCTCTCCTACAAAGACTTCTTTTCAGAAGGTCAGAATGCACTGAAACATTGCCAGTAGAAATTAAAAACATTTATTTCAACGTCCTTTAGGAGTGCAGACCAACTGTTGGTGTTCCATAATATTGCACAAATCAGCAAGGATGTGGAATAAAACAGCTGTGCCTTTGGGTTATTTTACTCCGCTAACATTGTTATTGGCTTTAATGCAGACAAAATACAAGCATGGGTAACTTGCATGTTTTTCTAATTATTATTTTATACTCCTTTTGTGTGAGGGAACAGGGAAGAAAGAGATTGGTTCGTGTGAGTCAAAGATGCAAAATACATTTAGCTTTAATGCATTCCTATGGATTTTAATACACTAGCCTTTATTGCATTGTTAGTTAATCACTCAAGATCGTATTTCACAAAGAAGATTCATAGTTAGGGGACAGACTCTTGAATTATGAATCTGTGACTTGGAAGGAGTTTTTAAACCTTGAAGGAGCTGCCCACCATAAAAGAACTAGTGACACTTATTTATGAGCAACAGAAACCAGGACCAGAAACAGGCAAGCAAAGAGTAATTCAGTTTGGCTGAAGGTGACTTTGGTCTTCTTTTTCTCACAGTCCAGCCATATGCCAGGACTGAATAGATTAAGGACCATTGCAAGTAGTGGCCCTGACAATGACAGAACATGACAATGGCAATTGGAGGCATCAAATCTAGCTAACCAAGTCTAGGAAAACTAGCTAACTAAATATAGGAACCTATCAGGAGGCATGATGCCAAAGAGCCTTTGGAGGCCAGCACTAGTTTATCTACTACGTTGGCAGATAAGCAGATATAAATTTGAGCCTTCTCGTTCATTGTTTTCAATGTTTTTTATTTCTTCTTTTTTTTAAAAAAAAAAATCAGTTTCAAAGCTGCCTGATTCTCAATGATTCTGGGTGACTTAAAAGATAAGATTAGATGATTGATTGATTGATAGACAGACAGGCAAATAGATAGCAGAATAAAAGGCTCAAAAATGTATAACAATGGAAGAAGTCTTCTGAAATACTTCAAATATCTTATACCTTTGAGACAATAAGAAGAATAATGTGATAGCACAGTGATGGCGAACCTCTTCAGCACTAAGTGCCAAAAAGGGACCCTATGCGCATCTGGGCCACAACCCGGAAGAGGAGGTGCCCAGGGTGCATGCGCGTGCCCGAAAATGAACTTCCGGTTTGAGCCAGTTACTCTTCCGGGTTTCTGGCACGTATGCGCATGCGCCAATCAGCTGGCCAGCATGCATGCTCACACAGGAAAACAGAAGACCAGCTCTTCTAGTTTCCAGCACTGCCGCATGCAAAAAGGCTAGCTGATTGTCGCGCGCACATGCGCACCAGAAACCCGGAAGAGGAGCGAGCGACGCCACATGTGCCAGGCGACATGGCTCTGTATGCAACTTCAGGCACGCGTGCCATAGGTTCACCATCACGGTGATAGATAAATCAACCAAGCCAATTCTATATGAAAAAGGTGTCTATTATGATCTGTGTAGCCAGATGGGGAAATCTCTGAAACAGATGGTGGAAGCTTTTTCCTACCAATGGCACTTATTAATTATGAGATTGACAACCATTCGTTTGAAATACCAAAATGTTCAGTCAAAATTGAAAGGGCATAAGGATCTAAAAATAAACTATTTTCACACAAGCAACACAATAAAATAGGCATTAATGGGGAAATGTTACAACTCTCAGTGGCAAAACAAACAAACAAACAAACCCCAGTTTCTTGAACGTGCCTTGCCTTGTATGTCTAGTCCAGTTTGGAAGAGCTCTCATTCAAAAATGCCAGCATCGTGTAGTAGACAAACCAGAAAGAATCTCTAAAAAGCTCCCTGTGAGAGACTTAAATTGTATTCTTGACAGTATGAACAGCCACTAGTGAGAAGCCGACCAGGCGAATGGCGAAATGGCAAAGAGAGCTCCTCCCTGTTCCTTTTTTTGGCAGAAAGGAACTCCAGAAACTGAGAACGGAACCTGCTTCTTCTCCGTTGCTGCCGACATCGTTTCTACCATAAGACCTTTATTACAAACTAATTTCTGCCCAGCAGCAGATGCTTCACGAAAGATCTTAAAATGAAAATTAGGATGCTTAACAAACCAAAGAATGCAATGGCAGGGCAACAGCCTGCGGGAAAGGATGACAGGGTATTTTAACTGCTTCCTAGCAGAGATGCTTGTATGGATATTTACTGGCTGTGTGGAGAGCACTGAACAGACTGTATAGTTAAGAGGAGACTGTTGAGACTCCATTTACCTAGACTGTGTCTGTAGATACTTAAATTTGTAAAATAAGAGCTGGCACAATTGAATCAGCTGTAAACTAACTTCTGTCCTAGAAGTCTTGCTGTTCCTTCCCATTCCCCAGCGATATGCATACTAACAGTCCACTGACACAAACAACAGATGAACCTGTGTATTTTTCTCTCCCCTCTCCTCACACTAAGAATCACTGTGGTTTCACCCTCCTTTACTACACATGTGAAAGGATTCTCTCATCAATTTCACTGGAAGTAAGTGCAGGTGTTTCACTTAGTCGGGTATCAGATAAAGCCTGCCATCATTTGACTTTTTCCAATCAGAAAAAAAAAAAAGTACCATATGCTAATTAAAATGGTGGGTGCAAATAGTGGTGGTTGGGTTTTAAAAGAGAAATGGGGAGCATTTGCAATTTAAAAGCCTGGCATGTGGCAATTTACATGACAAAGAATAAAAGCAATGTGTTTTTACTCCTTAAAGATTCTTGTATGTTAATAGTTGCTAGAAGGGCTCCATATATTATGACATTTTATGAATATAAAGGTTTGCAGAGCCATGCTTGCTGGTTGCAACAAAATCAGCATGGGTCTTGATGAATCTTTAATAAATTTAGTATGACATGCCAGCCTTTCCCAACTTGATGCTTTCTGCTGTCTGAGAGATAATGGGAATTGTATTCCAACAATTCTAAAGATTATCATGTCGGAAACATTAATGTTAATCAGCTAGAGTTATTTCATCAGATGCATGAAGTATTATCCTGAGTTACAGATAGCTGAAAACGGGAACCACAGTGAAATAAATGAAAAAAAAAGTACAGACAATGTTAATTCATTTAGTATTTATATGCAGTCCGGTAATAGCTATTGAATGATAACAGACATCCTTGCATTGGCGTGTTGTATTGTGATTTTGTAAAGCGGTGTTGTTTACCAGATATAAGATGGTGGAAATAAGGCAGATAGTGGATGCTAAAAAAAAATAAAAATCATTCAATCCTTATAAAGCTTCTCTAAATTTAATAATCCTTCCAATACCAGGCTTGAAGCACACTGAAATAACATCTTACATTCTCTACCCTTTGAAATCTTTGTGTTGAAAGACAGAATGCAATTTCTTTAGAAAGGTTCTGCTGAGAGTAAAAGAGGAAATGGTACTTTGGCAGTATTAATTTTTTTCAATATAAAGGGAAATGGGGAGCAGAAGAAGAGAGTACTGAGAACTAATTATTAGAAAATATTTTTCAATATAAAATACAAGGATAATACCACTTAGTGCGGAGAGTCTACCAGCAGGACAATGCAAACTCAATGCCTACCCATAATAACCCCGCAAGTTCAGCAGGAAATTAATTACACCAAAAGACTGTTTTTTGTTGTTTACTTCCTACAATTATCTTTTCTTTTGATTAGCTTGTTGTGTTAAATTCTGTAGTATTCTTTTTTTAAAAAAATCTTTTGAAATGTTTCCAGCAGAATATGTTTCTGGTAACTAGCAGACACAGTGAACTGATTCCTGTCTTAATTAGAGTTTGAGCTCATCCATTGATGTGGTTTATGTTACTTTATCAAGTTAGTAAGGAAATTTTTCTTCATGAAATTCAAAGTCTCATATGCAGAGGAACTGATCCATTTTATCTGCAGAATAACTCTATGAAATTTATTAGTTCAATTTATATTTATTACTTCAATATATATGCCGCCTTTCTCCGGAGACTCCGGAGACTATAGGTAAAAAATATAGATAGTTCTTGCTTAATGACTCACTCGGCAATTATTCAAAGTTATAATAGGGATGAATGAGTGCTACTTATAACAAGCCACCAGACTTTTCAGCACTCGATTATCATATGATCACAATCTGGCAAGTGGCTTTCACTTATGATAGTTGCAGCATCCAACAATCATGTGATCGCTATTTGTGATTTCCCCTGCTGGCCTGCCAAAGCAAACTCAATGTGGGAAGCTAGCAGGGAAGATCACAAGTTGCTCCAGTAAGTTGCTCATACCTTCCCCTTCCCAGCAGAGCTACTTCCTGCCTGACCATGGCAATGCTGTACCTCACCAGAGAATCCTCAAGTTACAACCATAAACACTATTACCAGTGTCAAACTGGTGGCCTGCGGGCCAAATGCGTCACACACAGGCCATGCCCACCCCAGTTCTGCGAATGGGAAAAGACATTGCGATACGTCACCTGACGGCAACGTGACATGGCGAGTTTGACACCTGTGGACTAGAATAACCAGTGATGAAGTCATAAGGTATGATGTCATGCAACTGCCTCACTTAGTAATAGCAAACCCTGTACTCTATTTTGCCATTGTTAATAGAATGCCACTGGTCATTGGGCAAGGACCACCCCAATCCAAGCTATTTCCAGCTTGGTCCCTCTTACTTCCAAGTCCTTTGGTAAGGAAAGGTCTGCCTTCTCTTCAACAAGTCCTTTCACTTGTCTTGCATTCCGTCATCTCAGTTGGCCCTGCTGACTTTGCCACCCTATGCTCCACTCACCCTGCTGACTCTGTAGAACTTGCCACATTGTGCTTCATTTGCCCTGCTACCCTGCCAGTCTTGTAACCCTGTGCTCCACTCATCTTTCACCCTATTGGCTCTGTGCTCCATTTCCTCTGCCAATCCTGGCGTCCTTGCCACCTGCACTCTGCTCCTTCTACTGGTTATGCCAACTTGTACTTGCAGGCCTTGCTACCCTACTGCCTGTGCTGGCCGATTCTGCCACCCTTGCCACCCTGCCAGCCCTGCCTTCCCCAGGTGACCTTTGCCATCTTTTTTCTGCTGCTTGACAAGGCATACCTGACCTGTCCTTATGCAAAGCAGCTGCCGGCCATGCCAAGCAGGGCTGGCAGGGTAGCTGTGATGACACCCCTACCAGGACACTTCTCCAGACACCTCTCCAGAACTCAGCTTGGAGGAAGATGAACCAGTTCCAGGAATGTCTGGAGGAGAGTTGGTCAATGGCTCCAAGCAGCCATCTAAGAGGGATTTGGCTGCAGTAGGGCAGCCCTGGGCTTCAGGTGGGAAAAACATGCAGCTGCGGCCAGTCAGTGATAAGGAAGAGGAACTGCCTTCTGCAGCTGATCCAAGAACACATAAGGCAGAGAAAAGGCAGGAGCAGAGAAAGCCTTGCCCTTCTTTATGAATTGCGACTTGCACCAGAAGCTATTTAGCACAGCAGACAGATGGAAGTGATGCTGGGAACAACGTGTTTATTTCCTAGCTGTGTGTTTTCTGGTCATTGTGCTTTTTGCTTTGCTTTGGATTGACATCATGGTGGGATTCTACTGGTTCGCACCGGTTTGGTAGAACCAGTTGTTAAATAGTTAAGCAATTCGGAGAACTGGTTGTTAGAAGAAATCTTTTGTTTTTTTTCCCCACTTTACAGGGTTAATCCTGTAAAGAATTGTTGTTTCCTAGCCTAATCTTTATTGCCTGCTTATAGAAACTGCCTCTCCATTAACCCTTATTACATTCTTGGCAGTACACCAAGACTTACTGTCGCTTTCAGTTCCGGAGCTTCTCAGAGGGTTTTTTTTTTTTTTTTTTTTTTGCTTGACTTTCTGAAAGGGGAAGGGTTGTTTTAAGCTTTTTACATCACTGTTGGGACGAAATACTCCCCTGTTGGAGTTCTTCCAGCCAGGATGCAATGATCAGCACTTTGAAGAAATAATTGAATAACGAAGCAGAAGCTTTTAATGACAGGGAACCAAGATGAGTGACATTCAGCAAGGCTTATTGGCTAGCTAGAAAGATTGACATTCAAACATGAGTTTACATACCCTTTCTGACTTTTGGTCTAAAACTGGTTTTTGGTGAAGTTTAATTCTGTGCTTGGTCATGTTTAATCCTGTTGGTGGTATTTAGTGATGAGATAACTTTCCCTATTCAGCTTTGTTTGGAAGGAAAAATGTTAATCTCTGTTCCTGAAAAGAAGCAGCTTTGGAATCTGACTAGTTCCTGTGTCTATTTGTTCTGGTAATTGGTTTAACAAGCAACAGATACTCTGTTTGCTCCTTTGCTTCATTCTGGAGAGCTTAAATGACCTCTCCGGTAAAGGTTTCACTTTATGAGCAAGAGTTGGCTGCTGATAGTTATCATTGCATTTTAACTATTTTAATTCCTCAAGGTGCTCTGCCACCCTGTCTGATTTGTAACTCCAGTTTGCAGGTATTTCTAATCTAATGATTGGTATTTAGGGCAGCTTTTTGCAAGCAAAGAAGCTTTTTGTATTTTTGTACAGGTAATCCTTGACTTACAACAGTTACAATGGCCCTGAAAAAAGTGACTTATGACAGTTTTTCACACTTATGACCATTGCAGCAAACTGTCATTAGGACAAAGAAGCGATGCCACATGACCACTTGGCCATGCCCACCCAGTCACATGAAGCACAATTGTGAAATGAGTGACACGGTTGTTAAGAATGCTGCAATGGACATAAATGATGACCGGTCATAAGTGCGAGGACTGGTCAAAAGTGCGAGGACCTGTTAGAAATGACTTTTTTCAGCCCTCTGAGTAGTCCCTATGCACATAGCCACAGCCACCCAGTCACATGACCACCAAGCCACGCCCTCCCAAATAAGCCATGCCCACAGAACCAATTGTTAAAAGAATTGAATCCCACCACTGATTGACACCATGCCTTGACTTGGATTGTGCCTTCTGAACCTTCTTATATTGTGGATTTAATTTTGCCTGGTAGGTTTATTTTGATTGGGAAACTTTCAAGTGCCTTGTGGACTCATTGGCCATTGTTCTGTGGACTAGCATTGGTCTGCTTGTGACTAGACTTAATTGGGATAGATTGGGTTTTTGGTGAAAGGCTTGCGGGGAAATATTAATAAACCCACTAAACCAGAGGTGGGTTTCAGCAGGTTATGACCAGTTCTGGAGAACCAGTAGCGGAAATTTTGGGTAGTTTGGAGAACCAGTAGTAAAAATTCTGACTGGCCCCACCCCCATCTATTCTCTGCCTCCCAAATCCCAGCTGATCGGGAGGAAAACAGAGCCTTGGTGGTGCAGCGGACTAAGTGCTGTTATGTAGCACTTAGCTGCCAGCTGCCTGCAATTAGTGCGAGTTCAAATCTCATCAGGCTCAAGGTTGACTCAGCCTTCCATCCTTCCGAGGTAGGTAAACTGAGGACCCGGATTGTGGGGGCAATAAGCTGACTTTGTAGAAACACCGCTTATGGGGGGGCCAAAAGCCCTACTAAGCAGGTATATACAAAAGAATGAAGGCTATTGCTATAAGTGCATTGCAAGCCACCCTGAGTCTTTGGAGGAGGGCGGCATATAAATTGAACCAATAAATAAATAAATAAAATGGGATTTGGCAGTAACCTTCCCCTTGATTGGGGAGGGAATGGAGATTTTATAGTATCCTTCCCCTGCCATGTCTACCAAGCCACGCCCACCAAGCCATGCCACGCCCACCAAGCCACACCCACAGAACCGGTAGTAAAAAATTTTGAAACCCACCACTGCACTAAACCATAGTTGTGTGTATGTGTGTGTGTGAGAGAGAGAGCAGGACAGCACAGTAGCAGGGCTAGCAGAAACAGCTGGCCACTTGCGTGCTCTCAAAGACTACATGACATTCTCCAAATAACAATACTGTTCTCCAGATAGTGCACATCATTTTCATGATGCTTTGGAAGGCTTTTGTGGCCTTCTAAAACCTCATGAGAAAGACATGCGTGCAATTCTCAAAATAGCACAGGCTGTTCTTGCAATGCTTCAGAAAGCGTTGGAAAGCTTCTGAGATCCTTTGAAACATCATGAAAATGGTAAACCCTATTGGGAGAACAGAGCATGCATGCTGTTTGGAGAACATGACCACAATTCCTGTAACTTAGGGGATCAGGTATAACTACCATTCATTCAGCACCACAGTAACCTAAAGAAGTTGCTGAACAAATGGTTGTTAACTGAAGGACTGCCTGTACTAATTTTTTAAAAGCTATTTGTATACCACGTGTCATTCCAGATCATTTACAAGATGAAAATGCACAATGTCTAATTTAAAATGTAATGAAATCTATAAATCAATTAAAATTAAATTGGAATAAATATCATTTGAACTATGGGGGCCATAAGATATATAGAGAAAGGAGATATAAGGAGATATAAGGAGAAAGGACATAAGGAGAAAACATAAGATATCCAGCAGTTGCATGAAATAAAAGGCTTTCCAAAAACTGTAATTTTGTTCAAGTCAATAGCAATAGCACTTAGACTTATGTACCACTTTATAGTGCTTTACAGCCCTTTCTAAGCATCTTACAGAGTCAGCATATTGCCCCTAACAATCTGGGTCCTCATTTTACTGTCCTCGGAAGGATGAAAAGCTGAGTCAACCTGGAGCCAGTCAGAATCGAACTCCAGACAGTGGGCAGAGTTAGCCTGCAATCCTGCATTCTAACTACTACGCCACCACGGGTCATCCATTTTGGATGGATCAAGCTTGACTCTTGGTGAGTTATAGACACCTCTGTCCTGTTTTCTTAGTGAGAATATGGAGGTAGTTTTTATAACTTCCAAGCCCAGCATATTCCTCAACAAGACTAAAGTTGGTTTAGAATTGCTTTTATCTTCTGGTAAGCTTTTATGGGTACAAGTTGGCTCTCTCCAGATTTATAGGGACTGCAGTTCTCAGAAGCCTGAAGCAGTTGTGGATTGTTCAAATATCAATAGAAGCAATATTTGTAGCTTAGGGTGGAACTGTGGGACCCCATGTTCAAATGCATTTGGAGTGCATTAGATTCAGGAAGTCTGGTTAAGAGCAATCTACAAGAAGAACAAATATAAGCAGTGTAAGTCAGTATGAAGCCCCAAAATGAGCTATAATTCAGCTTTATGGGTTTCACAAAACCTAACATAAAACCAACATTACCACATTAGAAATCAGCTTGCCATAGACAAGTGAATCAATAAGAAGTTAATGTGAGAAAATATGCCTGAATCTATTAGTGCTCTAATCTAAAGGTATATTTTTGTATCGCATTTTCTTGACTGTTCCAGTGTACAGATGGCGTCATTTGTCCAAAGCATTTCCTCTCACCATGTAAATTTGCGGATCTTTTAAATGGAAATTGAATTAAAAACAAAACAAAACAAAAACCTAAGTACTCATTGAAAGAAATGAATGTTACAGGGTTCAAAAATATGTTTTAGATCTCTTAGCAAGCATATAATGAGTTCAAAAGGTCATTTATGAAAAGAAAAGTTAAAGAAAAAGCTTCTTCCTACATAGAATTTTCTGATTTCGTTGAAAATCTAAAATAGCTGTTGTTAATATATTTATACCTGTGGTGGATCTAGACAGGGAAAGGGTAACCTTTCTTATTGGCAGAAGCAATATTTTCATAAGGGTCCCCTCCAACACCGAAATAATGCCAAAGGGCTATTGCTACAGAATAATTCTCTGGACACCGGCTTATATAAGAAGATCCAAACCCTGTAGTCAAAAGTTCTTTTTCATCAAGGGGGAAAAACTCATTAAAATAAGGATGCCTTGAATTTTCTGGCTGAAAGTGCAGAAAATACCCAGAACAATAAAACCTTGTGAAATACGATAAGCAAACAAGGAGTGGCTGTGTTCACTCTACAGAGTCACATAAGGTTTGAAAGAGAAAATCCCTTGCAAAGCAGAGCAAATGACCAAATACAAGAGGGGAAAGAGAAGGCAAGCAAGAAAGGAAAACAATAGCAAGGTCACAAATTCCAAAACAGCTGTAAAAAGAATGATAATGAGAAAACTCATTTTGCGTAAGCTAGGTCCACCCCAACTTTACTGCCAATCTGACCGGTTTTTACATGTAATCTATTTTTAAAAAATCTTTGGAGTTCCTTTCAGTTCAAAAGTATGACCTACCGAGAGCTGTGGTGGCGCAGTGGTTCGAATGCAGTATTGCAGGCTAATTCTGCCAACTGCCAGCAGTTCAATTCTGTGGCTGATGGTTTCCTTCTTGTTACTTTCCTTTGAATATCATTTTACCCGTGGCATTGAAGCCAAGAGAACAGAGACCTTAAATCTCTGGATGTGGTCCTGAGGTTCTTCATGAATTTCTGGAGAACTTAACAGGCTGAAAAGCCATGGTGGTGCGGTGGTTAGAATTCAGTATTGAAGGCTAACTCACTGCTCACTGCAAGGAGTTCAATTCTCACCGGCTCAAGGTTGACTCAGCCTTCCATCCTTCCAAGGTGGGTAAAATATGGACCTAGATTGTTGGGGATAACATGCTGATTCTGTAAACCGCCGAGAGAGAGCTGTAAAGCACTGTGAAGCAGTATATAAGTCTTAGTCCTATTACTATTGCTATATCAGAAGGATATTTAAATACATATAGGAAATCTAAGATGGAAAAAGAGCTTACCCACTTTCCTATTATCCCATTTGATATGGATGTTCTCTTTTTAAAAGACCATTAGGTTGCCCTTAAAAACGTATGTAGGTGATATGTTATAGATAGTTCTTGTCCAGTAGTGGGTTTCACTTACCTTCGCTACCAGTTTGGAACTGTGAGCGTGCTTTTGTGCAGCACTTCTGCACACGTGCAGAACAGGGATGAAATGCTCCCGGTTTTGACCAGCTCGGGTGAGTAGGTAGCGATGGCAGCGGGCAGTTCAGAGAATCGGTAGCAAAAACCCCTTCCCCCCAAGCCTCCAGCTTGCTTACCTTCGCTCTTTGGACTGAATCCTGAGCCGCTGGTTGCAACGCCTGCCTTGCTTCGCTTGCTGTAATCCCTGCAATCCATTGCATCAGCAAGCAACTGAATCTCCCTGCCTGCAATCAAGCTCATCGGTGAGCAGCTCTATCTGCCTGCCTGTAAGTTTTTTTCCCCTTTGGGAGCTTTAAAAAAAATAGTTAATTGGGGTTTTTTTAGTTGTTCTTTTTTTAGACCTAGCCATTTAAAGTTTAGGAAGTTTTAAATTTAGCTGCTTTTATATAAAAATAAGATAAAATAAAATAATATTTGTGCAGCTTTCTGAGATTTTGTGTGTTTCTGTAGTGTTTCACTCTAACTACACAAACACACAAAATCTCACAAAGCTGTATGTGGAATTTTGTGTGTGTAAAGTGTGAAAGTTGGTTTTTTGGGCTTTTTGGGGCTGTGTGAGGTTCCTGCTTGTTGCAGGGGCCATTTTGGGTCTAGCACAGCTGCTTTTACATTGTGGGTGAGCCACTTGTGTTGTGTTTTGTAGGTTAAAAAAGGGCAAAGAAGTGACGTCGACTTGGCCACACCCACCTGACCACAAAGCCACATCCACTCAGTCACCTGACCACCAAGCCACGCCCATTAATTAAGCCACGCCCACAGAACTGGTAACAAAAAATTTTAGATTTCACCCCTGGTGCAGAACATTCTGCGCATGCGCAGAGTGTCTGGGATGACGTCCGGGTGGGTGGGCAGAGCCTCCCGCCGCCACCACTACTGGTTTGCTGAAACCAGGAAGAACTGGTAGAAACTCACCACTGTTCTTGACTTACAATAGTTCATTTAGTGACCAAAGTTAAAACGGCACTGAAAAAAGTGATTTATGACCATTTTTCACACTTGCAACCCTTGCAGCATCCCCATGGGCCAGGGGTGAAATCCAGCAGGTTCTGACAGGTTCTGGAGAACCGGTAGCAGAAATTTTGAGTAGTTCGGAGAACTGGCAAATACCACCTCTGGCTGGCCCCAGAGTGGGGTAGGAATGGAGATTTTGTAATATCCTTCCCCAGGAGTGGGGAGGGAGTGGGTATTTTGCAGTATCCTTCCCCTGCCATGCCCACTAAGCCACATCACACCCACCAAGCCATGCCCACAGAACCAGTAGTAAAAAAAAATTGGATTTCACCACTGCCATGGACACATGATCAAAAATTCAGAAGCTTGGCAATTGACTCATATTTATGACAATTGCAGTGTCCCAAGGTCATTTGGTTCCCTTTTGTAACCTTCTGATAAGCAAAGTCAATCAGGAAGCCAGAGTCACTTAACAACGGGGCAAGAAAGCTTGCAAAATGGGGCAAAACTCATTTAACAAATGTCTTATTTAGCAACCGAAATATTGGGCTCAATTGTGGTCGTAAGTCAAGGACTACCTGAATTTAGGCCCTAGAGCCATGATGGCGAACCTATGGCACGCGTGATTCCTAGAGAGGTTGGGGACAGCAAAAAACGTCACTTCCTGTCCCACTGGGAGTTGGGAAATGGGCTGTTTCAGGCCTTTGGAGGGCCTCTGAGGGAGTGGGAAAGGCTATTTTCACCCTTCCCAGAGAAATAGAGGGGATCTGGAACCAGGTAAGTAAGAAAAACGGGCCTACCGGGCCATTGCGTGCCAGGAGCGCGGGGGGAGGGGAGGTTGCGCGCATGCGCAGGGCAGGGCACATAGAATTATCGAACCCCGTGCCCCCCCTTCCTGGCACGTGATGGCAAAAAAGTTAGCCATCACTGCCCTAGAGGAAGCTTGCCATTCAAGTTGCAAGCCAGGTCCATTTTACAGACGTTACCAATGATTTCAAATCCAATATCAAAAATACTATAAATTATTCTAAGTAAATGAAGCCTGTTTCATGAACACTTTGTTTCCCTTTTTTTAAAAGAATACTTTGTAATTAATTCTATTCATAATGCAGAAGCAGTTTGTGTCAGGAAATGCTTAGTGGTTTAAATTAGCCCCGGTTTCATTACCTTACAGGAATTGCTTTGCCAATATGCCAATTACCTGAAGACTTAAACCAAGCCTTCTGGAACTGCTAAGGAAAAAAAAAAAACACCCTACATTTTTTTTCGTATACTATTACCTCCAGCTACTTCCCTGCAGAGTTACGCTTCTATAAAATTGCAGGATATTTGAAACCGGGTAGCCAATTTTTATGATCATAATTTTGTGCTTTGCCACTTTAGCATCAGAAACAGTAAAATAATACAAAGTGGTGGTAAATTTTATTGGCTGCTCGAAATATCTGTCTGCACTTGAAAATGATAAAATTAATGTTCCCTACTGAGAAAGGGAAGTATTCTGTCACACACTGTCAGATGTAAGATTGATACCTGCTCCAATTTATACATGTGATTGAGAAGAAGGTTCTGCCCGGTCATATATGATAAAAATATAATAAGATTAATTCAAAATGATTATTTTATTTTTTTAAAAAATTGAACTTCTGGTACATTTGGAGCAAAAAACTTCACAGCAATATCTGCAAAACAGCCATTGGTCCAAATCGCGGATAGGTAGTCCTTGACATACGACCACAGTTGAGCCCAAAATTTATGTTGCTAAGTGAGACATTTGTTAAGTGATGTTTGTCTCATTTTATGACCTTTCTTGCCACAGTTGTTAAGTGAATCACTACAGTTAAGTTAGCGACAAGGTTGTTAAGTGAGTCTGGCTTCCCCATTGACTTTGTTCTTCAGAAGGTCACAAAAGGGGATCACATGAACTTGGAACTCAGTAATGGTAATAAATCTGAGTCAATTGCCAGGCCTCTGAATTTTGATCACATGATCCTGGGGATGCTGCAACGGTCATAAGTGTGAAAAATGGTCATAAGTCACCTTTTTCAGTGCCATTGTAAAACTTTGAATGGTCAGTAAATGAACTGTTGTAATGTCGAGGGGTGAAATGCAGCAGATTCTGACATGTTCTGGAGAACCGGTAGCGGAAATCTTGAGTAGTTTGGAGAACTGGCAAATACCACTTCTGGCTAGCCCCAGAGTGGAGTGGGAATGGAGATTTTGCAATGTCCTTCCCCCAGGAGTGGGGAGGGGATGGGGATTTTGCAGCATCCTTCCTCTGGAGTGGGGTGGGAATGGAGATTTTGCAGTATCCTTCCCCCGCCATGCCCATAAGCCACCCCCACCAAGCCACACCACACCACGCCCACCAAACCATGCCCACAGAACCAGTAGTAAAAAAAAATTGGATTTCACCACTGGCTACCTGTATATGTTTTTGAAAGCTATTTTTCTGTTCATCAATTTTGGCTCTAACATCAGTTTTTCATCCAGGTTAGTTCTTAAGTAATAAAATGTAAGTTTTTCAGGATTGTTTCCAATACTTAATATTGATGTTGGCTTTATCGCATCTGCATATGCCTCTTAGCTAAGATTACTGTGCTGCCTTTGTACCTAATTGTCATGATAGAATAGACTGGAATATTAAAGCAATCGCCTAACTCTACTGGTTCCTTAAACCTAACCTGGATGATCCCTCAATCTTACAGGCTATTTATATTATTCCTGTCATGATCCATATCCAACATTTAAAATCAGATTCATAGCACCAAATGAGTGTCTGGATAATTAGGCTGTGAGAAGATCATTCACTGAAAATAATGGGGGGAAAATTACCCATTGAAAAATATTCAGAGAAGTCTATAAGAGTAAAAAGACCATTTAGGCTTTAGGGGGAAAAAACTCAATTTATCCCTCGCTATGCTTCTCCATGGTGTATAGTTAGCAGTGAAAATTCCAGGCTGTAAAACTGCAGCCCATTGACATATGTACAGTAAGCACATTGTCACCAAATAAAGAGAGGAGGGGAAAGGCAACATTTGCAGAAAGTTAATGAAGTGAGTTCACTAATCCTCTCTTAGATTAGAAGCGTCTTAGTTTCTTGGGGCTTTAGGGACAGAAAAGCTATCGTTATACAGCACAGTGAGTCCCAGCAAAATTTCAAACCCTGCCCCCATTGTAATAACTAGTAATGCCCCTGCTACGGAAGGCATCTGTTCCAATGCGCAATTCACTGCCATACAGGCTGCCTCCAGAGATCAGCCTCATAAGCCAGAAGCAGCTGCTCTTACGCTTCTTGCTCTCCTTTCCGCAATTCTTTGGAGCTCTGTCACTAAACTCCAAATAATAAGTTTGCATTATTACTTTATTTTGATAGGCTGGCTTTAAACCATAATGACTCTGGTGAAAATTCTAAAACCAACAATAATCTATCTCATCTCCCCCTCCCCAAATCCTTTACTTAATAAAATTTTCCTTCCTTCCTTCCTTCCTCCCTCCCTCCCTTCCTTCCTTCCTTCCTTTCTTCCTTCCTTCCAATTATTAAATGAAGGGCATAGGTAGCAAATGAGGGGAAGTTGTCTGTTTATAGTTGGTTTGGTACAGAGCCAAAAAGGAAATCATTTGGCTTAAAGCCATGAGTTTGAACTTTTGACTTCCTTTCACCAACTGAACAATTATCCACTGTATATTTCAATATCTTTGGACAACCAAGAGAATAGAAGTAGAAACAGAGGCGTGAACAACATTCATAGACACAGGATGGCAAAATTGATTTCTAAAATAAACAATTCGTTTTGCTCTTCTATTTTACATGTTTATTCTGCTCTTGTACCATAATAGTAATGTTAAAAGACTAAAAAAAACAACAGAATAAGAACATTTGATTCAAAGATGCTAGCTGTGTTCAAGAAAATGTAAACTTCCCATAATATTTTACCTATTTTTTTAAAAAAATAAACATAGATTATATTTTAAGCTAATAATCTTATTTGTTTTCCACATACAAATCAAGTTGAAATAAAACCTGGTCTGAGAGGAAAAGATGGAGATTGAAAAGAATCAAGACTTCTTTGTAGACAGATAGCTTTGGGGGATTGGTACCCTGTGAACTGAGGCATGAACTTGCTGTGCACTGCAAACTCCTCCTGACCTTGAAATCTGCTGGAAAAAAAAATACAAATGTGACTATTTATCCTGCAGAGTAAAGGGACTTTTGCTGTGTGCTCTGTAAAGTTAATTATCCAGGCTGCTTCGGCTCAGATAGAAATCAGACTATTAAAATACCCAGTGTCATCACAGGGGTGCCAGACACACACACTGTAAACAGCTCTCTTCAGATCACGCATGAAGCTCATCTTGTTTTAGCACGGTTAGATGGGGCTTTCTGTTGGATTGCCAGCCTTACATAGGAGTAAAAGAGGAGAGGAGAGAAAGAAAGAAAGAAAGAAAGAAATAGGTAACCCAAGGTTTAGCAATATAAGTGTATAACCCAGGAAGCTGTATTTAACCCAGCCAGCACTGTTGGCTGGGGAATTCTGGGAACTGAAGTCCACCCTTCGTAAAGTTGCTAAGGTTAAGAAACACTGCCTTTCTCCTGAATATACAAGGCTCAGTCATACAATAACACAAAGATTAGTACTGAAAAATTTCCAGCTGCATCTTCTGATCCCATTTCTTTTGAAAATTCTATTTTAGACAGCAGACAGGACAAAATATTGCATATAAGTGTTGGAAGAAAAATCCACCTGGTTCAGTTCCAAGCTGAACAAATGGTTGAATGAGTGGATGGATCTTTATAGGTTTCTGTGACTTTGAAGTTTTAACTGTTCTGGGGTTAGTACAGTGAAGGGACTTGTTTTTCTGAAAGGTGCTGGGCAGTTCCTATTGTGGCTAATGGCTTTCATCCTGTGTTGGATCTTGGGTGAGGGGCTGTTTTCTAATCCTACCATTCTGCCAAGGGGTTTTGAAATATCCTGTCCTTGAATGGATTTCTGCCTGCAGCATTTGCTTTGCTGATGAATAGAGCTATCTAGATACTTGTTTTCCTCTTTCAATAAGCTCTTTATCTCTTAAGTGCTGGCATCTGATGTGGGCTATTAAGAAAGACTTGGGGGCTGCTTTCTGTCTTTAAAAACATGTTTCTTCATTTCTTCTTTAGGGAAATATAATATTCTGCCTTTTTTAATATTTCCCAAAATATTTTATTCTTCTGGGGTGGGGTGGGGGCTGCCCACATAAGCAAAGAACAAATTCCAGCCCCTTCTAGCACTTAAGAGATTACCTAGTCTAATAATGCAACAATTGCAAGCAAGCACCAAGCACTCTGCAGAACAGTTTTAGAAATCTGGTTATGAGGCAGGAAATTATGTTTAAAGTATTTCTGTTTTCCATTTTGGCTAATGGAAATTCCTATAATGGTGGCTAACAAAAGGGTTGTTCTTTTTAACTAATCAAAAATAAACCAGGCGTGTATGAAATTGTCATACAATCAAAATAGAAAACCAGTCAGATCACAGATAAACTGTCCAAAATGTACAAAACAACCAACTAACCAAATTTAGTAATATACTTGAAGGGAAAAGGCAGTGCAAAAAAGAACAAGAAAGGTAACTGATAATTAATCTAAACATGTTTCCCAACCAAGTCTTGCTTATGGAGAAGTTCTCCTTGTTATCCAATAATCTTCAGAAAAGGTTTGAGACGTATGATGAAACTAAAGAGTCCCCCAAGTCAAGCTTAACTCCTAGCACCTGCACACATGAAGTTTTCTTGATAGCATCAAGGACATGATCAGAGGTGGGTTGCTGCCGGTTCACACCAGTTCAGGCAAACCAGTAGTTAAGATTCTGCACAGCTCGGTGCAGTGGTGGGTTCCTCCCGGTTCGATCCGGTTCGGCCAAGTCGATAGCGGTAACGATATGACGTCACCAAACCGGTTCTCCTCCCCGCCCTCCCACCCCCCCACATTATTCTTACCTTTTATTTAGTCCCACCTCCAATCTATTGCTGCCTCCTGAGTCCCAGCTGATGACTAGAGGGAAAAAAACTGTTGCCGCGGGGCTTCAAAGGGCCGTCCTACAGCAGCTGATCAGTGTTAAAAGCAAACAAATGAGTCGGGTCGTAAGTGCGAGGACTTGTCGTAAGTGCGAGGACTTGTCGTAAGTGCGAGGACCTTCCAGAAATGACTCTGACCTTCCAGAAATGACTCTGACCACACCCACCTGGTCACATGACCTCCAAGCCACACCCACAAAATAAGCCATGCCCACAGAACTGGTAGTAAAAAAATTTAGAACCCACCCCTGGCTCGGTGAACTGGCAAATCCCACCACTGGCTGGCCCTGCCCCTGCTCATTTTTTGGCCTGTTTTATGGGCCGTTTTCGGCCTGTTTTGGGCCGTTTTTCAAGCCAAAAGCAGCGCAAAACAATGGCCCAAAAATGGCCTGAAAATAGGCAAAAAATGGGCAAAAACGAGGCTGGGACGGGGCCAGTTGGCTGAATCCTACCTCTGCCTTTGAGGCGAGTGGCCGGGATGCGGGACTGGGTGTGATGAGTGTCATCACCCACCCAATCACATGACCAACTGGCCACACCTACCCAATCAGAGAACCAGTTGTTAAGTTATTCAAGTCCCACCCCCAATGGACATGATTTGCCATTGCCTTTTTCCAAGATGTTTTTTAGGAAGTTCCCAAATTATCCCAAAGAGAGGCAGGAAGAGGCAGCTATTTAAGCACTTGTGGTCCTTCTATTTATTTGCAGAAAGAAATCAATTTTAAGGCTTCAGTTTTAACATTTCCTGAAGCTTTAGAAAGATAATGTCATGGGATGGGAAAAACATGGAGCACTATATCCACATGCACTCTCAGGATGTGAATATGAGTTTTTCAAAGAGAATAAAGTTTTCTCGAAAGCACACTGAAATTTTGGCTTATTCTATTCTGGTAATGTCAGAATATTACAAACCGTAGATTGCTATGACATTTAAAAGTCTTTTAAACAACAGTTTTTAAAAATGCAGCATTACTCACAAAATATGTCCATCTTTAACTGATGAACAGCAAATGTTCACGTTTAAATCTTGCAAAACCTTAGTTCCAACTTCTGAAATTGATATAGGAATCCTCAGGAAGGATTTAGAGTCTATTTCTCAATCTCTCTTCTAGGTAGTAAGGTTGAAGGATAGTCTGAATAATAATATCAGTAGTTGCATAAAGCCAAGTAGAGCCATTGGGGATGCTGTCCTCTTTGTAGCTCCTAGCTATAAAGCTTTGAAACTTGGTAGCTTCAGACATGCGCTGACTGAAGCTGTTTTTGTTCCAAAACCTGGCCAGAAACTAAACTAGAAATGATCCAGAAATTCATTTTAATTATACTTTAATTTGAATTAGTAAATATAATCATAGATTTCTAATTTCAATATATCAATTTCTAGAGGGACAGGTGAGGAAATGAAAGCATTTTAGAGGAAATATGTCATGTTAAGTAATTTTCTTAATTGTTGAAATTTGTAAGTTGATTATAGCTACACAAGTGGCAACCTTGGATATACTGTATAAGTGTATAATGTACCACTTTACAGATTCACATATTCATGTTACTAAGTCAAATTGAAAGTTCTTTTTCCTCTGTACAAATTAGGAAAGTGAATCTAGCTAAACTGGAAGATATTCATTTCTATCAGTACTATATTAAATTTCATCACGCACAGAGGAAACATTCATTTATAGGAAACTATCACCATCTTGCAGAACTCTGCATTTTCTCTTGTAATTTTCAGTGCTATTACTGATTTTAAAAATACTGTTTTATTTTGTTTCTATCTGTTGGGATTGGCCTAGCTCCCCAGGAGGACAGGAAGATCTGAAGCCACTAGTCACATACCTACATAGTATTTATGATTAGCATTACTAAAATTAATCTCTTTTTCCATGTTTCATTTTAAATCATCAGAAAGACAACCCAGGTGCACATACCCTGTGCTTCCTACATTCTATATTAGAAGGATAATTTGAAATAAAGCAGATCCAGGAAGTGGTGTAGTGAAAGAAAGAAGTACTCAACAGCTAAAGCAAAGCACGTGGCATGGCAAGTACAAAGAATCAGAGGACTTCTTTCAGAGAAGAATTAGGACATTAGATCTTCCACTCAATGGGTTCAACCATGGTGCTGAAGGTAAATTTTGATCTGTATTAATGAAATAAAATTGTTTGATCCATATCTCATTAAAGAGAAGCAGAAGCAGGGGTGAAATCCAGCAGGCTCTGACAGGTTCTGGAGAACCAGTAGCAGAAATTTTGAGTAGTTTGGAGAACCGGTAAATGCTACCTCTGGCTGGCTCCAGAGTGGGGTGGGAATGGAGATTTTGCAATATCCTTCCCCCAGGAGTGGGGAGGGAATGGGAATTTTGCAGTATCCTTCCCCTGGAGTAGGGAAGAAATGGAGATTTTGCAGTATCCTTCCCCTGCCACACCCACCAAGCCACACCACGCCCACTAAACCACGCCTACAGAACCGGTAGTAAAAAAAATTGAATTTTACCACTGAGCAGAAGCATAAGAAACCTACTCAATGAAACCAGAGTTTCTAAATTGACTACTCCTATTCAAAGTAAACTGCCACTTTTTAAAGATTCCTTTCTTATAAGTGTATTTGTTTGTTTGTTTGACTTGATTAAGAATGAAGGGGAAAAAATCAAAGCAATTTATAGTGTCTTATAGTATACAAGCACACTCAATAAGATCTTAGAAACACTTGAAATCTAACATTATAGCACCATAACAGTAGTTAATATTCACAGAGAATTGCCATATCTTCCGTATTTCTAATGTGAAGTCAATGAAGTAACACTATTTAAAATAAAAGATAATACCTATATGTAAGTATTGAAGACAAAATTATATTTAATTACCACCAATTGCTATAATTTACTCCATAGTTGTAATCAGTGCTACATATTTCTATTAAGATGGACATTTTTTTTATTCAGGTTTAGAAAACTGCAATTACTTCCTTTGCTGTAACTATACTACTTAACAGCCATTACTGGCGCTACACAAGTATATGAAAACATGACAAATAATTTTGCCTAACAGAAGCAAATATCTTTTGTCCAAAAAAAAAAAAAAAAAAAGTAACAGCTCAATGTACCAAACGAATATAACGATATGGGTCTTATTACACTAACATCTTAGGAGAACAGAGATCTAGTTTTGATTTATTATTTCTGTCTATTCCCAGCAGATCAAAAGTAAAAGAAAGCATTCCATTATTCTTAAACTTTTCTGAGTCTCTTAAAACATCTGACTTAAGCCAAGATAACTACTGGTATCTTTCATTTATGATGTACGTCTACTATATTGCTGAAAATAATAAATAATGAGGCCATTTTCATGCATTAAAGAGGGAGACATGAACTGGAAGAAATACTACGTTTAATTCAACAAATTGCCCAATTGTTTTTTTTAAAGCTGGCAATCACTTAATTAGCAGGATAGTAGATCATGCTAATAAGATGTGTGCATAACTATATCAGTCCAGTATGTCCTGCTTATGTATAGCCAATAGAAAGCAAATGGGACATTCATCCCAAAGAACCAGATCGCATTACTAGAAAAATAGTAATATAATCATTATTAAAGATATAGACTTTTCTGGAAGATATTGATAGGTATAAAGAGGATTTTTAAAAAGTATAAATTGGCTATTAAATACAATTTGGAGGATATGGAATATTTTCCTATTAGCACTGCTAATGGGAAATTGGGGGATATGGAATATTTTCCTCATTCACTGGCATCCTTTAGTCTCAAGAGACTATGGTATCGTGCTCTGGAAAGAGGTCCTAAAACAGCATCTAGAGTGACTAAAAAGGCCAATTCGAGAGTGGCAATCCCTTCCATACTGAGGGCAGATACATTTTGTCCCCTGCCCAGCCCCCAGATTTCGTTGGTTCCGGGACTGCCTCTTTGCCTCAGCCTGCCGAACAAGTGTCTCTTCGAATTGGAGAAGGCCATGCTGCATCTTTAGCCTCCAAGCTGAATGATCGGAGGTCAAAGTTTCCCAGTTGTTAATGTCCATTCCCAGGGCCTTTAGGTCCTCTTGCAGATATCCTTATATCGTAGCTGTGGTCTCCCTCTGAGGCACTTTCCCTGCACTAATTCTCCATTCAGGAGATCTTTCGGAATCTGACCATCAGCCATTCTCACAATATGCCCCAGCCAGCGTAGATGTTGCTGTTTCAATAGTGTATACATGCTAGAAATTCTAGCACGTTCCAAGACTGCACTATTTGGAACTTTGTCCTGCCAGGTGATGCCAAGAATTCGTCGGAGACAGCGCATATGAAAGGTGTTCAACTTTCTCTCCTGCCATGCGTAGAGGGTCCAAGACTCACTGCAGCACAAGAGTGTGCTCAGGACGCAGGCTCTATAGACCTGGATCTTTGTATGTTCCGTCAGCTTCTTATTAAGCCATACTCTCTTTGTAAGTCTGGAAAATGTGGTGGCCGCTTTACCAATATGTTTATTCACTCAGTATCTAAAGCGAGAGTGTCAGAGATAGTTGAGCTGAGGTACACAAAGTCATGGACGACCTCCAGTTCTTGTGCAGAGATTGTAATACAGGGAGGTGAATCCACATCCTGACCCATGATTTGTGTTTTTTTCAGGCTGATTGTTAGTCCAAAGTCTTGGCAGGCCTTGCTAAATCTGTCCATTAGTTGTTGAAGGTCTTCAGCAGAGTGAGCAGTGATGGCAGCATCATCAGCGAAGAGGAAATCCCGTAAGCATTTCAGATGGACTTTAGATTTTGCTCTCAATCTAGAGAGATTAAACAGTTTTCTGTCTGATCTGGTCCGGAGGTAAATACCCTCTGTTGCAGTTCCAAAAGCATGTTTCAGCATGACAGCAAAAAAGATCCCGAATAAAGTTGGCGCGAGGACACAGCCCTGCTTCACTCCACTTCGAATATCAAAGGAATCTGAAGTTAAGCCATCAAAAACTACAGTGCCCTTCATTTCTTCATGAAAGGACCTGATGATGTTGAGGAGCTGAGGTGGACATCCAATCTTGGGGAGAATTTTATAAAGGCCATCCCTGCTAACCAAGTCAAAAGCCTTCGTAAGATCTATGAAGGCTATGAAAAGTGGCTGTCTTTGTTCCCTGCATTTCTCCTGCAACTGTCTAAGGGAAAATACCATGTCAGTAGTGGACCTATTGGCTCGAAATCCACACTGTGATTCTGGATAGACTGTCTCTGCAAGCACCTGGAGCCTCTTCAGTACGACACGGGCAAGCAGCTTCCCTACAACACTAAGAAGAGAGATGCCACGGTGGTTGTTAGAGTCACCCCTGTCACCTTTGTTCTTGTACAGTGTGACAATATTTCCATCCTTCATGTCCTGTGGTACTCCACCTTCCCTCCAACAAAGACAAGATTTCATGCAGTTCAGTGGAGATGTTCTCTTTGCAGCACTTCAGAACTTCGGCAGGAATGTTATCTTTCCCAGGTGCCTTGCCAGAGGCAAGGGAGTCCAGGGCCACATTTAGTTCCTCTAAAGTTGGTTCACTGTCAAGCTGGCAGGCAGGCACTCAATGTTATTTAATACTTCTTCAGTTACCACATTTTCTCTGGAATATAACTCAGAGTAGTGCTGCACCCAGCGTGCCATCTGCTGTGCTCGGTCCTGGATAACCTCACCTGTAGCAGACTTCAGAGGGACAGATTTCTTCTGTGCTGGACCTAAGGCCTGCTTGATGCCATCATACATCCCCTTGATGTTGCTTGTGTCAGCTGCTATCTGGATTTATCGAGAGCAAAGCTGCAGCCAATAATCATTAGCACATCTCCTGGCAGTCTGTTGGACTTTGCTACGAGCAGCTCGCAGAACCTCTAGGTTGGCTCACTATTAGCACTATTATTGCAACCCATTTAGACAAAGCGCTATTCATATTTCATGTTGACCCACAGTGCGGAATAGAAAATCACTAGAATTTACAGGAAGAATTAGATAAACCATGACCCACTGGGTCATCCTTTCAAAGATATTGCCTTACCTAAACAGAAAAACAAAATGACCATAGACAGGCAGAAGTATGAGCAACTTCCAACTTCCTGCTGGCTTCTCCATTGACATTGCTTGTGGGCAACTGGCAAAGAACATCGGAAATCACTCCTCCTCAGCTACAGAACTGCCTGCCACTTTGCTGAGAGAGAGGAAACAAAGGAAGCTGTGACTCATGAGGATAACTGCAACTCACTACTCCGTTCAATCCTTCCTTGGTTACTGTGACCTGTCATTTAAGTTACACATGATGTGCAGATTTAGCACTGTTTCAAAGGAGTGGTCTATCATTCTTTCGAAAGACTAATAAGGAGCTTGAATTAATGCCACCATTTCCAAGCCACCATTACATGAATGTATGCCTCCATGGATACCAGGTGTCCAGTCTTTCCTAAAAACTAAGGTAAAATGGTGATTTGAGGCAATAGCCAGAAATCAGAGCAAAAGACAATGCTTGTAGCCACCCAAGAGAAGATGGACAGGTCACCAGGAAGAATAATCACGTCCATAGACAAATTTCTGTTAGAAAAACCTCAGAAAATTCTACTTTAAAATGAGATCATCTATATGCCACTTTATTTGTGCGGTAGGGTAGGAATGAGATAAAGATAATGTCATACCGACATGTTATTTAAAAACTATTCTTCTAATTATTCATTAGAAGGAAGGAGGCTGAATGCTCAGTTTACCTGTCATGTAATGGTAAAAATACATTCCAGATCGTATCATTGTGCCCCTATTTTTGGAACATGCTATCCTAGAGGTGCATTTGCTCCTGATCCCCCTTTATTCCAGAAAACTCTGGAGATTTTTGTTTTAATTTCACCTGGACTTTTATCCATAGTATGATTGTACTAAACTATTTATTCAGTTATATTATCATGACTGTTTCATTAGGGAATGGATTTTTTTTTTTATTGGTTGATTGGCTTGTATTTTCCTTGTACACTGCCCAGATTCTGGTGATTGAGGCCGTGTAGAAAAATTGGAAAACAAATTAATAAATAAGTGTTCAAACAAACCCCAAATAAGTGCTTCCATGGTGATTTTGTATCCAAGTTACTCTGAGCTACTCTGGTGATCCATGTGAGTTTACTCAGTTTTGACTGATCTGAAAGCAAGCTTTCGGTTTTCATCATACTCAAAGGCTTTCTGTTGGACTGCATTCAACGTGAAAGGGACGAAAAAACGATTAAACCAAAATGAAGCATATTAAAGTGCCATTGATCTCAGTAAAAAGTTATTACTTCCCCAATGGAACAGCTCCAGTCTGACTGAAAACACTGAAAATTCAAAGGCCTTATCTTTGGCTTGATCATTTATTATCAGTGTTGATATACAACAAATGTGACATTTCTTTCTTTCCTAATAAAAGATAGTATTCTTATTTTGTAACTCTTATCAACCGAGACAAAATAAAGCTAACATTGTATAGTTTGGCGATTTGTTCACTCTAAGATAGCATAAGGATAAAGTAACAAAAAATTAACCTACGTATAGGCTTTAAAACAGGAATGAACCATTTGAGTCCCTTCCTTAGTGATCCTTAAAATCCTCCTGGTTATAAATGTGAAACGTCAGTGGAATTGTTTCCCACCACTGTGGTACTAAGAGTATAAATATTAAAATATGAACCTAAAGTAAGCATACTTGTATTTTGAAAATGAAGAAAAAATACTTTCTCCTAAACTCAGGATCGCAAGAGTAGATTGTTTCATCTACTGTCTCATCCCTGCATGATACAGCAATATAGTCACACTCATTAAAGCAGGGCTGTCAAACTTGCATCATCATGGCAGCATCACATGACGTATTGGGACTTTTTCCCCCTTTGCTAAACTGGGCAGGGGTGGTGGCCAGCACGTGATGCATTCGGGCCGCTGGCCACATGTTTGACAACCCTGCATTAAAGTCTTAAAGACCACACTAAAGTCACTCATTAAAGTCTTAAAGGTCACAAACATCTAGACAATCTTCCACAGACGTTGAAGAAGAATTTGTTTGCTTGTTTGTTTCTTTGTTTATTATCTGATTTTATTACTTTAGAAGTAACCCAAGGCAGCAAACACACATAATACTATTTCTTCCTTCCATTTTCCCCACAACAACAACAACCTTATGAGATTGGTTGGGCTGAAAGAGTGCAATTGGCCTGGCTTTCATGCCTAAGGCAGGACTAGAATTCACAATCTCCGGGTTTCTGTGGCTACAAATGCAGCCTAATGTGATATCAACAAGAATTAGTGCTTGCTGGTTTATAATATGCCTATAAGTTGCAATAAAATGTTTATAGTCTACAAAAATAAAAATTAACTACAGAAAAAACTACAGAAATAAAAATTAGCCAATCCCTAATTACACATAAACCCAATAGTAAATGATGGCATCAATTCATGCCAAAACATCTTTGAAATAACTCTCTTTATGGCAGATAGACATACACACAGATACTGCCTGCAGGTTTCCACCATTCTCACATCATGAAACTGAGGAACCACAAACAGGTTCTCCCAGGACGCCCAAGTCAGGTTGGATAACATTGGCTGAAGAAGATAGTCCTACAAGTAGTCCAGTTTCAAGCCATATAGCCTTTATTTATTATTCTTATTAAATTTTTATGCCACCCATCTACCGTATAAAGCAACTACCGTATGGGCAGTTTACAGATTATAAAAAGAGAAATAGAAAAGTAATTAAAATATTAAAACTATGCAAATTAAATTTTTAAAAGTCAAAAACAGCAACTTGACTTGTTCTTAGAAGTTGATTGGAAGCCAGCATAGAACCAGAGCACAGAACCAGAGCAGAGCAGAGCAGTTATGTGCTGACATAATTCAACTTACTGTTCCTTTGAAAAACTTTTCCTTCCATTTGAATTCGCTGCCTTGATTCTCCCTTCTGGAATACCAACCATATTTGTTATCTGTGAAACATCCTGTCTAGGTATTTGAGGATGTCTATGGTATCACTACTTAATTTTTTTTTTTTTTAGACTATAATGTCTAAATGTCCTTTCATGGATTTTACATTTGTTTCCCATATTCGTGACTGCCCTCTGGATCTATCTGTACATGTGTGGTTTGGTTTTCTTATTTACAAAAAGAGAACCATCTCTGGAAAATTCTTCCTGGTTACTTATTCTGGCAAGGGTACTTCCCACACTGTAAAAGAGAGGCTTAGTCACAATGGAAAGATTTCAGATGGCTGTATTCATATTTCACAATCTTGGTATTCTCAGAAATAAATGAAACCACAGGGAAGTTAAAGCTTTTTTAAAAAACACAGAGAGAGAGAGAGAATAGTCTTAAGCATAATGTTAAAGAAAAAAGCTTATGTAAATTAGCTGCTAGGTATAGATAAAACTGCATCTTGGATTTTACACTAAACTATCACTTGTTCTCGGCTTTCCATGCAGCATAGATTTACTCCCTGAAACAATAATTAGGCAGTAATCACCTCTGTTGACTGACATCATAAAATCTTCCTGTACATCAGGATTTATATTTGCATTTGTAGGTTGCCTCTTCGATGCCTCATTATCTAATCAAACTGGAGGAAAGACAGGTGGAAAATGTCTTAGCCATTTTCTTTCTCTCTTGTTCTCTCTCCATCACTCTTTCTTGGAGATAAAAGGCAAAGGTTGTGTCATTATTTCCTACCCTCCTATTTTCTTTGTGGCATTCTGCTTGGAATAGTAAAAGGGACGGGAGGAAGAAAATTATCGGAAACTATGCAGGAATTGTTTCAGAACATGTCACTCTGACACCGTTCTTTTCTTACCATTCTTGTGCTATTTCCTAGTCAATGCCAGATTGTCCCACTTTCTCCATAACTATGTGGCAAATCAGGGGTGAAATCTACTTACCTTCCCTATCCTAACGGTTTGGAAGTGCACGCACCCCCTGCGCACCCACCCACGGCAGCTCCGCTCATGTGTATGCATCACATGTGCGTGCAGATCCTCTGTGCATGCGCAAACTCTTCTGCGCATGCGCAGAGGGCAAAAAACAGGTTACTTCCTGATTAAAACCAGGAAGTAACGACGACCGGGCAGGTGGGTATAGCCTCGTACTGCTGTCACTACCGGTTCTCTGAACCACCTGCCGCCATCACTACTGGTTCAGCCGAACCAGTAGCATTTCATCCCTGTGCCAAATGCATGTAGGGTTTTGCAGGTCAGGTTTTACCTCTAAATCCTGTCTAATGTTGCAAAATGTTCCCTTGCTCCAGCTGCTATAGGGCTCCACATCTTCTGGCCCACTAAGCTACACAGACCTGTCAGGTCTGATGTTTAGCAGGTGCTTATCAACATTGTGCTTTTGCAGATTCATGTGAATGAATCTCCTTCCAGGTTTCTGTATGTGACTGATGAACTGGGTATTATATTATATGGGTCAGAAGTAGAATTAGTTCTGTAAATTATAGGGTGTTATTTTTTTATGGCTGTCAATAGAATTTAATATATTAAAAACATGCTTGGTTTTTAAGACATGCTCAGTTGTTCCTTATTTCACTGAGACTACTGTCTTCTAAACAGACTGCTCCCTATAGATTTTGCTAGTATCATGACTTTAATTTTCCAGGGCAATGTCTCCCAAGTATTCATCACAGATACAATATCTACTGTTGCCTATGCTTCCCTCCTTCACTTCTCCACTTGCCATTATGTGATTAGCTACTTTCCAATACAACATAAATTGTTCAATAGATTTTTAGCCACTACTAGGTTAATTCAGTTACTTCTGAGCACATAGACGTGGTTCATTAGCAAGTCACAAGGCAGCCTTTTTCACCAACTTGTAAAAACATGAAGCCATCCAATTATATGTCTGTTTATCAATTTATCTCTTCCTTATATTTAATTCATGTAATAATCTAATAAAAGTTATTAAATTATTACTTTATATTCCTAGTAACCAAGCAATTATTGCCTTTAGAAAAAGAGACAATTGTTTTTTTCCAACTTAGTTTCATAGAAGTGAGCAGAAATAAAGAAAGTATGAAATTCTAGTACAGGGTAGTTAAGTGGCTGCACCATTTTCCGTTCTGTAACAGAATACAAATGCAACATCTTAAGTAGAGCTGTTGTAAAAATTCTTCTGTAGTTTTCTGAACTATTCTTCAGTTTGATGGAAGCAAATTGCTTTTGAATTTTGTCAAGGAAGAAAATCTTCATGAAGTCTTCATGGTAGGAAGTGTTGCATTTTGGTTACAATGAAGCCAAGAAGTATATATGAGTGTCCTCTTTTAATAATAATAATAATAATAATAATAATAATAATAATAATAATAATAATAATAATAATAATAATAATAATAATTTTATTTCTATACCACCCTTCTCCCGAAGGACTCAGAGCGGTGTACAGCCTAATTAAAAGCACAAAGACAAACAAAATTTAAAAATAATTAAAATTATTAAATAATTGGCTCAATTATAAAATCCCCAAATTTAAAATCCCACATTTAAAACCAATTAAAATCTTTACATTGATAGCCCGGCCTGGCGGAACAACAAAGTTTTGAGGGCACAGCGAAATATACGGAGGTCGGAGATCTTACGCATTTCTGGGGGCAGTTCATTCCAAAGGGCAGGGGCTCCCACAGAGAAGGCCCTCCCCCTGGGTGTCGCCATGTACAACAACTCAACAACCTCTCTAGGTTCCCATGCTTCAGTTGAATCAGGAAAGGACACTAGGAGGAAATTCTGCCCATAAGACCTTTACAGGTTAAGAAGCAAGGCTATCCAACCTTTCTTCCATTGTTTCCAAGCATAGGGAAACTTGAAAATATTGCCGACACATATCTAGCAATTTCCTCCAAGGCTTGTAGAAATCTAAATTTTTTGCAAAGTTGCCAAAATAACCCAGTAGCATCACAACCTAGTAAAAAGTGAGACGTAGTGACCATAGATTATAGCTAAACCACGGCATAAGTCTTAAAAATTAAATTGTTCTATAAGTGAAATACGACTACAATAATTGGTTACACTCCACAGTCTCTCAATCCTCTATCTACCTCAATTGGCCCCTTTAACTTAAATTCTGTCACCAAGCTTTCCATTTTCTGACTGTCAATTATTCATCCATTCTCTTTGACAAGCTTGGCCTGAATCACCCTTTTTGGTATTATGATTCTGTGTCAAAATTTCCAAACGGTAGTTTAAAGAACTTGCAAAAGTTTAAGAGAGAAAAAATTATATATTTTTTCACTGGCAGGTGAGAGATCAGGAAATTAAGTGATAGATTTGGTACAATATTGAACTTTAGTGATCTTTTTAAAACCATGGATAGACCTATTAGGTTCCTATGCCAAATAATATTGAATGATTCCCCATTTCTCCAGTCTATTGTACATATATATCTTTCCTCTTGCAGCACTGAACCTCCACTAAAGGTACAATTAGTAGGCAGCAAAAATCTAAATGATTACTATTTCAGCAAAGATAAATGTGTGTATCCTTAAATTGGCGTTCTTTGACTGGACTTTGAACCCAGATCTATTTGCTAGTAAAACTAGTCCTTCTGGTCCCTTGTTGCTGGAATGTTCTTAAAAACTCCACCTGCATTTTTATGGTATGGTTTCCATATCACATCATTAACAATCTCACAAAAAAGCAACCCCCTTAAACCCTCATAATTTTCATCTTTCAATCCAGACCTTTGACGTCTAGAGACGTTTAATTCACTCTTTGAATTGAATCAGTCCTGCTTTACCGTTTACCTCACTAACACTGAAAAGGTCAACATCATATTTTTATTACTTTTTGGAGCTGAAATAATTTAAATGAGGAAGCAATGTCCAATTATCAAAATGATTTTAAATATATTTGAATTGTCCCATATTTTTCACTCTTAAAACAACATAATTTTAAAGCTGTATTTTAAATTATCTCCAATGTGAAAATGCTTTCAAGCAATCCAATAATGTTGGTTTCTTTTTTAAATTTTATACTATCTTAGTTTTTTTATTATTATTATTCTTAGTTCAGGCTGTGTACAAGAAACTTTAAAAAGTTTTTCAGTCAACTTCTTGTAATTTGAAATACAATTTAACTGCAGTCTCTTCTCTAAGATCCTGTCCAAGCTTACTATATGTGGGCTTTTGTGGCTTACTTGGAATGTTGCATGAACTTTTGCATATTTCTATTTATTTCTAAAAAATAAATAGGAATTCATATATTTTATCTTTTCTTTTAAAATAAAATTTGGTTTTGTTTATCTCTTGTCAGTTTGAACTAACATTTCCTAAAAAAGGAGCGGAAAGGCTCAAACCTTCAGTTATACATAAATATATATGTATCCATTTATATATGTATCCATTTACACCAGGAGGACAAGAAGTTACATTATATAAAAATAATACATTATAAAAATTGTTTAATTCCCCCTCTCCGTTTCCCTTTTAATAATAACAGCACAAACAATGAAAATCTGTCTATCAGATACACTGAGTTTGAGAGAAGATACCAGGTGATGTGCCACCTAGGAGATAGGTGGTGGCACTCTCTAATGTAACTCCCAAGATGCTACCTCAAAATAGGAGGAAAGGGATGAAGAATCAGAGAGCTTTTGGAGAGAGGGGACTTAAGACCCTTAATCTTTTACTCCATGGACTCAACTATATGCATTGAATAATATGATATTGGATAACATTCTAATGCTATCATGTAGGACAGAAAGAAATAAAAATTTAGACTTACTTATTCAAATGCTACTGACTGGTCACTGGATCCCATCTCCAAAATTTGCAGTGTGTGTGTTTTTACAATATGTAATGCTTTAAGAAAAAAAGAGTAAAAAGTGCTCTTTTACAATATTGTATTTTAATGTGGATGCATTTGTCATGACTTGATGCCTCCTAGTTTGGCTTGGACTATCTACTTTGTCTATGCTTGTATATAATGCTTATTACAAAAGTGCTGTTATGCCCACAAAAAGGTTCTCTGCCTTTGCTAAAGGCTCTTTATAATCTTTTGTAATACTATGAATCAGTGGTGAAATGTAAAATTTGTTACTACCGGTTCTGTGGGCGTGACTTGGTGTGGGGGGGTAATGTGATTGAGTGGGCATGGCCAACTTTTTTTTTTTTAACTTTTACAACCATTTTTTCTACAACCTCTTCAGCCGAAAAAGTTGTAAAAAAAATGCTTTTAAAAGCCTCTGACGATCAGGCAACTCAGCTGGGATCACCAGAGCCTTATAAAAGCATTTTTTCTACAATCTCTTCGGCTGAAGAGCTTATTAAAAATGCTTTTAAAAGCCTCTGATGATCCCAGCTGACCCGCACAATCATCAGACACTTTTTTTTTTTAATTTTAAAAGCATTTTTTCGGCTGAAGAGGTTGTAGAAAATAATGCTTTAAAAAAATTTTTTAAGCCTCTGATGATCACGTGGCTCAGCTGAGCATGGGGGGGGCAGGAAATTTTGCTACTGGTTCTCCGAACCACCTGCCGCCATCGCTACCAGATTGGGCGATCCGGTCCGAACCGGGAGCATTTCACCCCTGTTATGAAAACAAAGTTATACACTGTACTGGTATCGAGTATTAGTTATTAGCATTGTTCAATTTCCCCATCCCTGAAATCCTGCTGGCCTATTAATTTTTTGTAAGACTCTAAAGAATTGGCTATTTGTCCATTTCAACCAGGAAATTAGGTGATCTCTGTGATGATATGACTCTGGGGTTACTGTTCAACCAGGACATCATGTGTTTATGTTGCTTTTAATCTTTGTATACATCACCCACAATCTCTGCTGTGAGATGGGTGATTCTATAAATCATCAATCAATCAATTTTTAAAAACCTCATTAAAAACAAAGACACATCACATGTATTTAGTGAGACTTACTTTCAAAGGAATTGTAGTTTAAAGCATTGTTACTTTCATGGCTAATAAAGCCAGATGGAACAATAATACATTTGTGTATTTTTAAATCAGTGTTACGTTTTCATCTATGTGACATAATAAAAGTACTAGAAAAAGTACCTAAGAAATTTCCATATTATTTAGACAAGGAGATTTTTTTTTCTCCCATTTTCTTTTACATATTGATCACCTTTCTTGCAGAAAAGACCTATGTTGATATTTCTGATTTTCTCTGTGTCAAATATATTTGGTGTCTCTGAAGCGAGTTAGGGCAGTAATGGGAAGTTTTTAAGTTACAATTTGGGCTAACCCAAGAGGTTTTCCTTCAGTATCTCTCTTCTCCCAGCATTCTCATCCTTGATATTTATTTTATGTTAGGCATTTTATATAAGAAATGGATTCAAGATCTCAGTTCCTCAGTGGTGCCAGGATGTTTGTTAGGATTTTCTGATGAAACGTGAGTGTAATGTAGGCATAATCTAGTATCTCTCTGTGATAGATTAAGCGTTAATCTTCCCAAATGCATGTCAGTCAGTGCCCCTTATTCAGTGTCCCTAACACAACTGGAATGACATCTTGACTACCTTATCATATCGGAAACATCTAGCAGATACAATATCTTTATGCTGACATTAAAGCCAACAAGCCCATCACCTTGGACTGTCAGTCAGGTAGCAGTTACAAATACAATCAGCACAGGAGGTCATCATATGGCTGTACAGTGCACAAAGCACAGGTAACTGTTTAATTAGGCATTTTAATCTTGCATTGGATTGTGGCTTTATTGTTGTGAGCCGCCCTGAGTCCGTTTGAGATAGGGCGGCATATAAGCCTAATAAAATAATAAATAATAATAAACAGCCTTGGTAGTACAGTGGTTTAAGGCACCCTGTTATTAAGCTGGTTATTAAGACCAGCTGCCTGCAATTACTGCAGGGTTCGAATCTCGCCAAGGCTCAAGGTTGACTCAGCCTTCCATCCTTTCTAAGGTAGGTAAATTGAGGACCCAGTTGTGGGGGCAATAAGCTGACTTTGTATAAATATACAAAAGGATGAAGGCTATTGCTGAGCACATTGTAAGCCGCCCTGAGTCTTCGGAGAAGGGTGGCATATAAATCAAATTTTAAATAAATAAATAAATAAATAAATAAATAAATAAATAAATAAATAAATAAATAAATAAATAAATAAATAAATAAAATAAAATAAAATAAAATAAATAAATAAATAAACTCATACCTGTATTTCTAAGAAAAGGCAAAATCCTGATTCTGACAGCAGTACCAGATAATAATAATAATAATAATAATAATAATAATAATAATAATAATAATAATAATAATAATAATAATAATAATAATAATAATTTTATTTCTATACCGCCCTTCTCCCGAAGGACTCAGGGCGGTGTACAGCCAGTTTAAAACACAAGACACAACAATAATTAAAAATTAAAATAATTAAATAGATTTGGCTGCTTTAAAAACTCTAAAATTTAAAATACCCCAATTTAAAATTATTATATTGACAGCCCTGCTGTCAATGGTACTGGCTAATGTAATGGTACTGGCTAATGTAATGCTGTAAATCTCACTTGATGACAGGTATCATATACATGCCAGAAATAGAGGAATTTGTATTGCAGTGGTTTAAACTGGTACACCTGAGTACAAATATTTATGTATACCATTGAAATCAATACACCTTATAAATACCCATTCTAATTAATTACCCTTCTGTAAGAACACATAAAATGGAACTGTAATTTGGCAGGAAATCCCATTAAAACGGACAAGATTTATTTCTGAGTACTCTGGGCACATGTAGAATTAGACTTTCTTTCTGTTCTATAAATAGTAAGTAATATATTGTTTAATAAAAATGTGAAAGTAGAAGAAAAAAGGAGAGAGGATCACCTGACCGCTGCTACTAATTTTTGTTATTTATAGGTTTTCTTGTATATGGAGTGGTGTAGTGGTCTAGAGGTGGAGCTATCACCTCACAATCAGGAGGCTGTGAGTTCGATCCTAGGTAGAGGCAGATATTTCTCTCTCTGGGCACAATGAGAATATATCTGCTGAACAAAACTCAGCATTGGTGACAGGAAGAGCATCTGGCGATTATACACTCTGCTCCATTCAGTTGCCCAGACTCACCCCACAAGGGATTATGGGGTTGTTAAAAGAAGATGATGGTGGTGGTGATGATGGTGATGATGATGATGATGATAGGTTTTCTTGTATTTGCATAGTGAGTTTAGGTGCTGAGCTATGCTGAATAAATAGCTCCACCCGGAAAGCTAATAAGTGATACATGAATACTCAGAAGAATCACAGGATTTGTAGAAATAGAAACAGAATAGTCCAAAAAGAGTCCAGTGAAAACTGCCTGGAATGGAGCATTCTAGAAATGCAACACTGAATAGGATCATGCAATATTTACTGTGTTGTTTTGTGGTCCCTCTGTGCAGGTCTGATCAGAGTTAGCTTCCATTCAAATAAATGATACAATAGCACATTCTGTTCTTTATCATAGGGCTGCTTTCAGTGTGGAAAAACAAAGATCGTTAGGAAATGAGTTCTCAAGTCAATGTACCCACCTAATGAAAAGCAATCCAGTGAACTCTGTGTGGTCCGCTAGTTGTGTTTGTCATAAATGAGTTGTGGCGATTTGGAATGAATGATCCACATCATACTGAACGGTCCTTTTTATCGCTGACAGTTGAAGGTTACTGAAAAGCTGGGTGAGTCTCAGACTGTGTCTAATTGGAAACCTTTCTTCATTAATGTCTGGTGTTGACTTGTAAGAGCTGATGAAATTAGGAGAATGGCAGGATATATTTTATTATACAAAACAATGGGTTTAGCTCTCCTCCTCTGCAGTGTTATGTTAAAAGCATAACCCTGTCTTGTCTCTGTCAATGAAGACTTGCTGTCACAGGCTGGAGGCTGAGCAAGGCTGCCTTAAGGGGACCAAGAAGTCTGCAAACATTGACACGTTTCAAGGAATTGAAACCATGGGCATATTCATTTCAATACATTTTTTGTAAAAACATTACTCATCACTCATTCAGGGTTAATTGTGGGTTTAGTTATAAAACAAGCAAACATGTTTCCCAGGTCAAAAAAAAAAAAACAGAATGGGGAAAAGAGAGCCCATAATAAATGGAATTGGCAGTTTTATCTGGCAGTTTTGTGGACAAATTGCAACATTACAAATTTTTTTTGCAAAAATAAGGTTTCTTAAAGAAAAATATCAATGAAAATGGGTATAGAAAAGAGAAAGTATATATATGTGTGTGTGTGTGTGTGTGTGTGTGTGTGTGTGTGATATTTTTGCAATCAGGGTTTTTTCCTATGTTGAAAAGATGTTAAATGGCCATGGTGGGATGAAATCTCTAATCATCGCTTTCAGGCCTGTCAGACATTTTATGTTGTTTCTTCTGAGACTTATGGGAGACTGGGATAGCACTATTTCGGCCTTCTTGGACCTCTTCAGCCAGACACACCCATATTTTATGACTCCTCCCTGTAGAGGTCAAATATTTATTCCTTTTAATTCATAGGTATAAATGTGTGATTTTTTGCAATTTTTGACCTCTACAGGGAGGAGTCATAAAATATGGGTGTGTCTGGCTGAAGAGGTCCAAGAAGGCCGAAATAGTGCTATCCCAGTCTCCCATAAGTCTCAGAAGAAACAACATAAAATGTCTGACAGGCCTGAAAGCGATGATTAGAGATTTCATCCCACCATGGCCATTTAACATCTTTTCAACATAGGAAAAAACCCTGATTGCAAAAATATCACACATTTATACCTATGAATTAAAAGGAATAAATATTTGACCTCTACAGGGAGGAGTCATAAAATATGGGTGTGTCTGGCTGAAGAGGTCCAAGAAGGCCGAAATAGTGCTATCCCAGTCTCCCATAAAGTCTCAGAAGAAACAACATAAAATGTCTGACAGGCCTGAAAGCGATGATTAGAGATTTCATCCCACCATGGCCATTTAACATCTTTTCAACATAGGAAAAAACCCTGATTGCAAAAATATCACACATTTTTATACCTATGAATTAAAAAGGAATATATATATATATATATATATATATCTTTTTCGTAGGCTTTTATGTGCATATTCTTTCTAGCCAGGTTTTACCTATGTAAGCTAAGATGTTCTACAGCCCTGGTTCTGTGAAATCTCATTCACAAGTTTCTGGGCTTTTTATTTCTAGCTGACAAACAGCAACTCTGTGTTGCTCTCTGGGAGAGTTGCTGTCTGTGTTGCTCTCTGGGAGAGTTGCTGTTTGTCAGCTAGAAATAAAAAGCCCAGAAACTTGTGAATGAGATTTCACAGAACCAGGGCTGTAGAACATCTTAGTTTACGTAGGTAAAACCTGGCTAGAAAGAATATGCATATATATATATATATATATATATATATATATATATATATATATATATATATATTCACCCCTTCTTGTTGGTTTAATGTATTTTTTTCTCCAAACATTTAAATATTCAATTCAATTCCACTTCAGTTTCTTACAGCCATTGATAAGCCAACTTTTAAGTGTTAGATAATGCAAATGTAATAACATAACCTACTATATGTCTAAAGAATAAATTGTGGATTTATAAATTGAAGTAACAAAATCAGTGGTTTAAATATGAATTAAAGCAACAGCAAAACAATAATTTATGGAAAGCAATGGTTTAATCTGCTTCTATTTTGTTTATTTTACTTGCATTTTGCATCTTGTATTGCACAGTTTTTATTCTGTGAACACTCTAGAGAACTGTTGTCATTGGATTAACTCTTGTTAATTTTAATTCTTTTTATATTTGTGTTTCTACTGTATTTTAAGCCACCCAGACTCACTTTGGATACTGAGATGGGCGGAATATAAATTTAATGTAAATAAATAGTTATACTGAGTGACATCGGAGAGGCATGTTTTCTTAACAAAGGGTTCTAGAATCATCCATTTCTTTTTTGAAGCACCCTCACCTGCCCAAAAGGATATCAGTTCTCTGTTGGAATTCCTGTCCCTTGATTCTTTGTTGTAGATATCATCTTCAGAGGCTATTAGAAATGGAAGGGAAATTTGAAACAGGAAATTGGTATAGGGCTACATTCTATAAAGGTGTCTGATGCAAATTTAAGATCGTTTGCTGTTTTGTCTTTAAATTAAAAGTGACCAATACAGTTTTAGAAAAGAGTGTATAGTATGCAATTTGCCCTTAAATTAACATTTCTCAGGTTGGTCAGAAGCCTTATGAGTAAGATTCTTCAGCCAACTGAATGCTTCACTGAATTTAGCAGTATGGAAAGGCCGTAACTCTTTAAAACCGATAAGCAGACTCTAGTTGTTAAAAATCTATCAATAAGATCTGATCTCATTTCACTTCACTGCGCCATATTTGTGCTCTCAGAATCTTTCATTTCCTCTCAAGCAAAAGACAACAGCTCACCGGTATATAGACATCTCCAGCTGTTTTAATTAGACAAAGTTAACAGGGCTCACAAACATAAAAGATGGCACTTGAGGATGACAGATTCACTGTCAAATGGAAGGGCTATGATTTATTCTTAAGGATACAAGATCTATTGGCAATTCATTTGGATATATATCTCCCTGATGATATGTCCCCAAGCTAACTAGTGTATATCAATACAGGTGTCTGTAAACAATCTCCGTCTATAATCTTCCTTGTTTTAAAATAATGCTAATGGGGTGTGAGCCATAAAAGCTACTGAGTGAAGCTTAAAATTGCAAGGGTTTATAATGAAAACTCTGCTACTCAAGAGGGACAGAGAAAAAGGGGTGACTCAGATCTTTCTGTGTTCTTATACCCTGTTTCCCCAAAAATAAAACCTCCCCAGATAATAAGCCAAATCGGACTTTTGAGCACATGTGCTAAAATACCCCCCCCCAAAAAAATAAGACCTCTCTGAAAATATTAAATTGCATGCGCAGCTGGATGAAGCTGTCTATCTAGATCCATGCCAGTCGGACTTCAGGACGGGTTACAGCACGGAAACGGCATTGATCACATTGGTTGATGATCTCTGGAGGGCTCGGGACAGGGGTTGCTCCTCTGTCCTGGTCCTCCTAGATCTCTCAGCGGCTTTTGATACCATCGATTATGGTATGCTGTGTCGGCTAGAGGGGGTGGGAGTGGGGGGCACCGTGCTACGGTGGTTCTCCTCCTTCCTCTCTGACCGCACGCAGTCTGTGTTGACAAGGAGGCAGAGATCGACCTCGAGGTTCCTCACTTGTGGGGTGCCACAAGGATCAGTCCTCTCGCCCCTCCTGTTTAACATTTATGTGAAGCCGCTGGATGAGATCATCTGTGGCTTTGGGGTGAAGTGTCAATTATATGCTGATGACATGCAGTTGTACATTTCAACCCCAGGCTACCCTAATGATGCCCTTGATATGATGTCCCGTTGCCTGGAGGCTGTGCGGATCTGGATGGGGAGGAACAGGCTCAGACTCAACCCCTCCAAGACTGAGTGGCTGTGGCTTCTGACGGCCCGATATAGTCAGCTAACACCATCGCTGGCTATTAGGGATGAGCTCTTACCCCCCTCAGAGAGGGCTCGCAACTTGGGCGTCCTCCTGGATTCACAGCTGTTTTTGGATGAACATATGACAGCCGTGGCCAGGGGGGCTTTTTATCAGGTTCGCCTGATCTCCCAATTGCGTCCATTTCTGGATCGGGACGCCATGTGCACAGTCACCCACACCCTCGTCACTTCCCGTCTGGACTATTGTAATGCTCGCTACATGGGGCTCCCCTTGAGGAGCACCCAGAGGTGCCAACTGGTCCAGAATGCAGCCGCGCGAGTAATAATGGGGGCCACTCATTGTTCCCATGTAACACCCCTCTTGCATGAGTTGCACTGGCTCTCGGTGGTCTTCCGGATGCGTTTCAAGGTGTTGGTTACCACCTTTAAAGCAGTCCATGGCTTAGGACCTGGTTATCTACAGGACCGCATTCTGCCACCAATTGCCTCCCACCGACCAATACGCTCCCACAGAGAGGGCCTCCTCAGGGTGCCGTCGGCCAAACAATGTAGGCTGGCAACTCCCAGGGGGAGAGCCTTCTCTGTGGGGGCCCCGGCTCTATGGAATGAATTGCCCCCGGACATACGCCTTCCGTTGTGCTCTGAAGACCCTATTATTCCAGCAAGCCGGTCTGACGGGATAAAGGATTTTAATTGAGTTTGATAGGGGTTTTAAATAACGATTTTAGCTGGGAGTTTTAAATTTGGCCAGTGATTGAATTATTTTAATAAGTTTTTAAATTTTTGTCTTGTATACTGTTTTTACCATGGCTGTTCACCGCCTTGAGTCCGTCGGGAGAAGGGCGATATATAAATATAATAAAAGTAAAGTAAAAGCCATTTCGTCTAGTTAGGGTTAGGGTGACAGAGCTGGAAAACAGGTAAGATGGCAAGAGGAGCCCCATCTTGTTCCACACGGCCCAAAATAATAAGACCACCCCAAAAATAAGGGCGCCAAGCGCTTATTTCGGGGTTCAAAAAAATATAAGACAGGGTCTTATTTTGGGGAAAACACAGTAGGGACACACTCAGACCTCTTGTGCTTCATGCAATCAGCAGTAACAAATTTGTACTCTACCACTATATTTTTCTTATAAAAAGTTGTTGTTCAATTATTAAATCATGTATGACTCTTCATGATCCCATGGACCTTAGCACAAGAGCAGTGGTGGGTTGCCCCCAGTTTAGACCGGTTCGCAAGAACCGGTAGTAAAACTGGCAGGAGGCTCCACCCACTGACCCAGATGTCATCATGCACAGAAGAGCGTGCGGGCATGCAAGCGAAGCGAGAGAGTGCATGCGGGCACGATGCAAACCAGTAGTAAAGGTAAGTAGAACCCACCCCTGCACAACAGGTTCCCCTGTTCTCCACTATCTCCCAGATTCGTCTTTATTGCGTGAAAGTCACTATCTAAGCATCTCATCCTCTGTTGCCCCTTTTCTTTTTGCCTTTAATATTTCTCAACATCAGGGTCTTTTCTAATGAGTCCTCTCTTTTCAGTAGGTAGCCAAAGTATTTGAGCTTCAATTCCTGAAAGTTGTCTTTGGACTGTCTTTTAAAAAACAGTCAAGCTTGGTATCTTTTAGGATTGACTTAATTGATCTCCTTGCAGTCCAAGGGACTCTGAAAAGTCTTCTCCAGCACCACCATTCAAAAGCATCATAGAAACAGTTACATGTTGCTAAAGAGAAACAAATATTGCATTTATTTCCCAAGTGCCTTGTGCATTTATATAAATAAGAACCTGAAAAATTAGTTTAGACTTAAAATCAACCAAAGAACAAAAACTAAAGAGAAAAAAAAAAAACAATTGCCAGCAGTAACAGGCAGATATAGCAGGTAAACATGGTTGAATAAAAATGACATTGATGGATGTCAATAACAATAGAATCAAACAATAGATTGATTCTATTAATCAATAGAAAGTTCTTGCCAGATGACATAATATCATCAGGGAGAGTATCAACCTGTCTCACAAAGTAGGGAGACCTATAGCATAGAATAGTCACTTTTGTCTCTTCTCCCCACTTGTGCTTCCACCGGAATGTCCTCTCTATCAGATTTCAGATGCCAAAACAGAAAAATAAGAGTTCTAAAATAGTCTTGATCTGGGCCTTCATTGATTTATTTGCCTTATTTAGATAGCAGCATCAGTAACTAGGACAGCCATTGAAACATATTCCAGCCTGCAATCCTGCTAACAGTATTCCTGTTGTTCAGTGGTAAAATCCATTTTTTTTTACTACTGGTTCTGTGGGTATGGCTTGGTGGGCGTGGTGTGGCTTGGTGGGCGTGGCTTGGGCATGGCAGGGGAAGGATATTGCAAAATCTCCATTCCCACTCCACTCTGGGGCCAGCCAGAGGTGGTATTTGCCAGTTCTCCAAACTACTCAAAAATTCTGCTACCGGTTCTCCAGACCCTGTCAGAACCTGCTGGATTTCACCCCTGCTGTTGTTATATTCTGGCTCAGTGTTTCTAAAAATTTTCAAAAGAAGCTCCAAGTAATATAATATGTGTCACTATAGATATGTGTTATCATTTGTTGCATAATTATGCAGTACAACTTTGAGAAGAAGTTATTCTGATGCACAAATTGAATGCAATCCATCATGTAGAGTTCTGTGAAAAAAGTATTCATCTTTTTCCAGATTTTCTGAATTTTTTTCCCCATATCTTTGCTCCTAAATGATGTCAGAACTTTGTGATAGTAACATTTGAGAGTGCTCTTGCATGAACTGTTCATTTCAAGTTCTGCCACAATATTTTTATGTGATTTACTGTGGACTCGGACTTAAAAGAAGACTAAATTTGTTCTTCGTCTTTTTTAGATTTTCTTGATATACATGAGCCATGATACTGTCTTATAGAATTCTCTAGTCAAATCACAATTCATGTTTCCTTTATTGAACTGGCAAGTCATCCAGATTCTGGGGCAGCAAACACCTCCAAAATATGATATCACCATTTCCATGTTTGACAATGCTACGATATTTTTTTATTAAAGTATGTAGAGTTTTATTTCCATCAGATAAAATGACGCTTACATTACACTGAAAAGTTCCACTTTTGACTCATCTCCCCACAGAATATTCCTCCAGTTAGAAAGGTCATCCAAGTGGTTTGTTGCAAACTTGAGATGAACATCAATATTTTTCTTAGTGGCTGATGACTTCCTTCTTGTTACTTTCCTTTGAATATCATTTTACCCATGGCATTTAAACCAAGACAACAGAGGCCTTAACTCTCTGGATGGGAGCGGCCAGTACGCTCCCATAGAGAGGGGCTGCTCCGGGTGCCGTTGGCCAAACAATGTCGACTGGCGGCCCCTAGGGGGAGAGCTTTCTCTGTGGGGGCAGCTACAATCTGGAACGAGCTCCCCCCGGAGATACGGAGGATCCCGGATCTGCGCTCCTTCCGTCACGCGTTCAAGATTTTTTTATTTCATCAAGCTGGCCTGGCCTAATTCTTCTCCCCTTTTAAATGTAAATTTTAATTTGTTTTTAAATTATTGGGTATTTTAAATTTGTCTCAGCCAAATTATTTAATTCGTTTTTATTCTATTTTAAATTTTTGTATTTATGTGTTTTATTCTGTGGCTGTTCACCGCCCTGAGTCCTTCGGGAGTAGGGCGGTATATAAATCCAATAAAAACAAAAAACAAAAAACAAACAAAACATATGGTCCTGGGGTTCTTCATGAATTTCTGGAGAACTTAAGAGACTGAAGAGCCATGGTGGCGCAGTGGTTAGAATGCAGTATTACAGGCTAATTCGCTGCTCACTGCCAGGTGTTCGATTCTGACCAGTTCAAGGTTGATTCAGCCTTCTATCTTTCTGAGGTTGGTAAAACCCAGATTGTTGGGGGCAATATGCTGATTCTGTAAGCTGCTTAGAGAGAGCTGTAAAGCACTGTGGAGCAGTATATAAGTCTAAGTGCTATTGCTATTGGAGCAATAGTGACAGGATGGCCGTTCTTAAGGAGATCCATTGTTTTGCCCAGTGTTCTTCATTTCAAGATTATGTTTCTGAGACTGGATTATGAAAGTCTCAGAACTTTTATAACTTATAGTTTTATAAGGATTTCCTGATTGATGAGTAACAATTTCTTTTTAATGGAACTCCTTGGAAATTTATTTTGAATTCACTATTAGAATCTATGTGATGAAGAATATGATGAAAGGAACCAAAATTTATTTAATTTATATAGGGAACAACTTGCCCAAATCAGCCTAATTGTTTATAAAATTCTACAGAACTGGCCCTAGTTATTACTTTAACTAAATTGATTCAATTATAGGGATAATTGCTACTTTGTACAGATAAACTGCATGTTAGGTAATTTTGTCAGTGAAATAAATGAAACCTGTATCAAACTGTATAATTACTTGTTCATATAAGGTGCCCGTTATATGTCAGGAGCCACATGAAATTCTACTAATATTCAGAAATTAAGATAATATTCAAAAATCAGAAATGTATGCTTTTTTTAGAACGCTATAGTACATTTAGCATGTGTTAGAAATAAATGTATTTAGATTTAAAATTCTTAATGTCTCCCTATTAGTCAGTCAAAATTCTTTCCCTTTATGAATTAATTGCTGCACACAAATCAGGAAGAGTTAAGGGATAAAGTTTTTAATGTTTTTTAAGAAGAAGAAGAAAACTCTGCAATTATTTCAGGTTTTTAAAATTTCGAATGGAAGTATATTCCTGTCTGAGACCGGATGCTTTCAATGAATAAATATTTATTTCTTAAATATATCACCAGTATCTGGCTTACCAAAATGTTCCCTAAAATTTTATCAGCAATACTGAATTTGGGATAATAGAGAAGTAATTTGTTTCAACTCAGGTACTTAAGAAAAGATACTATACTTTAAGTCATATACTAAAATATCACTAAACAGACTGCCTTGCATTATTCAACAGTTAAATATTTGGCTATAAAGGGTTGCTGCAGCAAATCACAAAATCCTTCACTGGCTTGGGTATAATTGAGATTTTTGTATAGGATGTGTGATGTGGTTTTAATTATTGCTTTATTAGAGATATTTCAGCTACAGGTAATCCTTGCTTAACGACCCTAACAGCAATCATAATTTATAAGTGAAGCAGTTGTTAGGCAAAACATTATACTAGGTGAAATTTCTGGTAGTCCCAGTTGAGGTCATTAGGCAAGGACCCTGCCATCATTAGGCAAGGATCTCATGCTTCTCCTGCCTTGCATGAATTATGGACTCTATCCCACAGCCTTCTCTCTGGCCAGGCCTAGCAAGCTCCCTTTGTAGAGCTCCCTCCTCTCACCAACAGAAGACAACAAGGGGAGGGTACAGCAGGGTTAGGTACGAGCGAAGTGCAAGGAACAAAAAGGGCAGAGATGGGTGGGAGTTAGGCAGCTGAGGGAAGCTGTGGTTGTAACTGAAGGCTGGCTGCCAAATGCCCAAATGTTGATCATATGTCTATGGGGCTACTCAGAAGTGGGATTCACGTACCTTCCCTACCGGTTTGCAAATGTGAGCGTGCATACCCACGCGCTCACTTCGCTCTTGCATGCCACCTCTGTGCATGCGCATGGCCTTCTGCGCATGTGCATTGCTCACACATTACATCCGGGCAGGTGGGCGGAGCTTCCTGCAGTCACCACTACCGGTTCACCCAAACCAGATAGAATTGGCTGAATCCCACCACTGAGGCTACTGCAACAGTCAGAATTTAGGGAACAGTCAGAATGACTATATGTTCATTACCGTCAAAAGTTCCAAAGATTGCTGAACAAATGGTCATTAAGCAGACTGAAAACATGGCTCTGCTGCCTTGCGTGGGGAGCCCTGAGGAGCATGCAACTTTGGGCCCGGCTGGCACAGTGGGAGCCCTCCCTTCACCTTTCAATTTCATTTTTGACCAGTGTTTTAAGTATCCTTGCTTCTTTTAAATTTTTAACATTTGTTAAAATGTTAACAAATTGTACACCACTTGGAGTCCCTTTGTGAGGGAGATGGGCTTTTTTTAATGATATGACATCCAGTTACTTCACTGAAATGCATACAGTTAGGATTATTGGTAACGACCGATTTTATAAAATTCAGATCAGTAAGAGATGTTCAGGAACCACAAACTGATAAACTAGGACAACCCTTTTATTTTAACAAGCAGTGTTGCTCTCTTCACAGTCAGTACCCAATACTTGTAAAAAGACTGCAGGAATAGTGCTGGAGGCCATAGACTTGTACAGGGCTTTATGTTTTAAAATTACTGAACAATTTTTCTTCGCGTTTTTGTCCAATGGACCCTTTCTTTCCTTTCCAATGTGGGTGAACGTTATTTCTTCACAGCAATAAGCTTGACACCAGCTGCTGTTTTACTTTCCAAGCAGCTTGTTAGATTCAGATTTTAGTGCTCCTGCTTCTTTCTTCTGATGTTGTACGAAAGTTTTATGTCTGGTTTATAGGATTTTTTTTTGTCTTTTTACCAAATAAACAAGATCACAAAGTAGCCGTGGTACTGTATAAATTCCTTCTTTTCCAGAGATTCAGAACATGAATTCCTATTGTCACAATTTTATTAAAGTAGCATTAAGCAACTACAGTTAAATTTTATCATCAGAGAGAGAGAGAGAGATGTTGCAAGGGACCCAGGAAAAAAAAACAGTTACATGATAAAAGGCAAGAAGTGTAATAATACTATAATATTTATTCCAGCAAGGTAATGCCATCCCTTTACCCATTATTCCCAGCTAAGGCTTTTTTAAAACTCTGAGATATCCAGGGGCACACTATTTATTTAATTTCTATTCCCTGACTCCCTACATACAAACATTTCCTACTTTATCCTATATCAGGGTGTTTTCCTGGCTGTGCTAATTCACTGAAATCAATATCCCAATTCAGGAACCCAAACTTCAAGTGGGGGATGTGTGTGTCTCTCTCTCTTTTTTTAAACAGATAAATTCTAGTGCTTGAATGAAAGGCATCAATCCTTATGATCTTTTCATAAACAGAACCATATTCTGGATGCCCGTTTGCTTTCAGTATTTTGCTATGAGTGCTGAGCTTCTATTCTTACAACAAATCTACAGTCATTTTGTCTAGCAGAATATTTATTTATTTATTTATTGGTTCAATTTATATGCCGCCCTTCTCTGGAGACTCAGGACGGCTTACAATGCGTTAAGCAATAGCCTTCATACTTTTGTATATACCTACTTAGTAGGGCTTTCGGCCCCCCCAAGCGGTGTTCTATTTTATACAAAGTCAGCTTATTGCCCCCACAAACCGGGTCCTCATTTTACCTACCTCGAAAGGATGGAAGGCTGAGTCAACCTTGAGCCTGGTGAGATTTGAACTTGCAGTAATTGCAGGCAGCTGGTGCTACTTAACAGCACTTTAGTCTGCTGCACCACCAAGGCTCTTGGTGACTTTCAGAACAGAGAACTAGGATTAGTATAACCTCAATTTAAGGATTTTAAAATGAGACACCCCCAGTGGAGAAAGGATAGTACTGTTTTTATTCCAAATTGTCATTTAAGTGTCCTTCGCTCTGCTGTTTCAGCTCCTGGACCAGAAAAAGTTGCAGACATTTGCTGGCGCTGGATCCGAGATTCATAATGGCCACATTATTTGCCCATGTTGTAAAACCGCATCATCCATCTCACAAATGAAAACCTTTTAATGTGTACTCTCTTAATTATAATAACTTGAAAGAGAACATCAGCTGGAATCATAGCGAGAAGGTCACTGAAAGAGATTTCTGCCTTTGTAATTTCCTTCCCTTTTTACTGTTCAATGCCGTTCAGTACTTCTGTAGCACAGGGGGAGGGAAGCCATTTGTACTGTTTTACGCAGTTTTTGCACCTTATTTTAATTTATTAAAATGTTTAACCTGATCGGTCCCCCAAAGTTTCATGGCTGATTTTGAAAAAAAAAGAAAATAAAACAACCCCCTTATTGCAATTGCATTAAATACCTATAAAATGTGTTTGAGAAAATCAATGCTTTGCTCCTTCTCTCCCCACTGAAGAAAATAATTAGGAACGCAAACATTCTTCCAGTTAGCATAGTCTGCTGAAAGAGGGTGAGTTTTTAAGCTCTCACCCAATTGCAGAAGAGGCTGCAAGAATGTATAAGAATTATTAATACATACATAAACTATTTAAAAAAAGAATGTATAAGAAGAGGTCTAGATTTCTAGGATTCTACATTTAGTTCCACTTCAGTTCCAGGATCCTCACAATGAGTGTTAGTACGTGGCAAAGGATCTTTGCTTATGCTTCTATTATTCAAATACGATGGCAGATAAGATTGCCCCAAAGACATTCTTAGGTTGTTATTCTGTATGTATTCAAGGGGGGGGGTCATACTTTTGAGGAGATATTTGAGAACTCAGCTGAGCTAAAGAACAAAAAGATCTTTCAGTTGCTGCACTTTGGGAATAGTATCACACAACCTCTGAATACAGCCCCAACCTTGATGGCTTTTAGGAAGTTACGGAGGACCTGACAGTATCTGTAGGCTAGGTTAGGATGAGATATGGCCCCAGTAACCATCAGTTATGTATGAGGCTTTGGACTGAATTTCCTCCTCAGCATATTTGCCTTTTTATTGTGGGATTTGGTGTTAAGCTACCCAGAGGCGTTTGGTGAGAGGCCCACAAATCTACTAAATAAATAAAGAGATTGACGCCAGGATGTTGAAGAATTTAGCAACAAAATAATCAAAATAAGCAAGCTGTCTTATCTCTGAAAGTAGAATGTGAGTATAACATAGAGCTAAATTAATAATTTTCAGCCAATAAAGCCAACATTTCCTCAGAGAAGTCACAGGAAACAACTCAGTTTAAATGCAGAATAATAGCTTAGCTGATTATGAATGAATGAGAAAGAGAGAGTGAGTGACATTAAGAACAAAACTGTCTGGTGAAAACTAAAAGTATAACATACAACTAATATTTAGGCTGTTGGTTTGAGCTCTGAGCTTGGCAATTTGGTTGCAAACATTTCGTCACCATTCGAGGAGACATTGTCAGTGCATTTTGAATTGTGCTCGGCTGTCAGAACACAGGTTTTAAAATACCTTTTTATGAGAATAAAAAAAGGTATTTAAAGACCTGTGTTCTGACAGACGAGCACAATTCAAAATGCACTGACAATGTCTCCTCGAATGGTGACGAAACGTTTGCAACCAAATCGCCAAGCTCGGAGCTCAAACCAACAGCCTAACTACCAACCCGAGCTACTAATATTCAAACACATTTCATACAACTAATATGTATGCTAATATAGCAAATATCAGCTGATATAGCATATGCACTTGAGGTGTCCCTCAGGAGGGAGGGCATAGATAACAAACACAGTGATGTGTCATTAGAAAGCAAACTCCACTTTTTCATTTGTATGTATGTCGTAACATCATACAAACATTCAAAAGGGACAGATATTTTCTTATGATAACATGATACTTCTTTCATCATTTTGTTGAAAAAATCAATTCTGGTCATGGCACTTTAAAATAAACTTCAGGCTTCAGAATATCAATCATTGAAACACTACCAAAATCATATAAACTGTAACAATCATTTATTCTTTGCTAAAACCTGGAATGTTAACATATCAAATATTTCTCCTTTGGATGATGGAATTTTGGATATTTTTGCCTTATGAAGCAGTATCACTTGACTTGATAAGGCGTGGTTACTCCTTGGCTCCTGAAATCACAAGTGTTCCAGTTTGTTCAGAATGAGTAGCAGCTGAAGGAGGAAAAATCAGCAGGGCTTAAAGAGAAATCCTCTTTTCAAAGCTATCCTTGTAGTTGTCATAGGTTAAGAGAAAACAGACTAACAAGGTACAATGTTAAAAGATGTTCTTTGTTTTTGTCAGGATGCTTCTACTTTATATCAAAACAGCAGGTCACGTTGGTGGAACCAAGGAACTGGCAGCACGGCAGAGCTTTTTGCAAAAATATTTGCTACAAGATTTTTTATTTTAACTTTTGAATGATTCTAATCTTTGATTCAAAACTGAAGCATACATACTGATTAGTAAAGGAATCCTTTTAGGAAACAGCTACTCAGGAACAAGGATGAATAAAACTTAATTCTTCCATGTGTAACCAAAGATATGGTTTTAGGATTAGTCAGTTATATAAAACATACGATGAACAGTTGCAGGAGCGGGCATGGCTAGTTTAGTGAAGAGAAGGACCAGGGGAGGCATGATAGCAGTGTTCCAATATTTGGGGGGCTGCCACAGAGAGGAGGGGGGTCAAGCTATTTTCCAAAGCCCCCAAAGTCCATACAAGGAATAATGGGTGGAAACTGACCAAGGAGAGATTCAACCTGGAAATAAGGAGAAATTTTCTGACTGTGAAAACAATCAACCCATGGAACAGAAGTTGCCTTCAGAAGTTGTGGGAGCTTCATCCCTGGAGGCTTTCAAGAAGAGACTGGACTGCCACCTGCCAGAAATTGTGTAGGGTCTCCTGCTTGGGGGGGGGGGGGGGTTGGACTAGATGACCTACAAGGTCCCTTCCAACTCTGATAATCTGTTAATATTTCTGTTAATATGCATAAAAGATATGATTTATAGATAAAATACTCCAAGGGCTGCAGAGAATTAAGACTTGTGACATTGAAAAAAATATAACTGGGAAAGGAGTTGCTAGCTAGCTGCTTCATCTTATAGCAACCATTCAGGAGCATGTTTCAAGAAAACTAAAACATAGATGTTATTGGTACAAATTCAAAGTTAAGTTCCGTAATACTGGCACGTTTATTGGAAAACTTGTAAAAATAAATGGAATAGTGTTGTATATTGCTTAGGTATATGATAACCTAGAACTCTATGATTTTATTTTATCAGGTAATGGTTTAGTATTGTAATGTAGCATAAAGCAAGCATTTACACTCATCACAAATAGGTCAAGCTTCAGTTATAACTTGTTCTGTCCTGTGTCAACCTGACCAGGTAGATCAGATCAGGAAATTAATCCCACAGGAGGGCTAAAAAGACTTATTGAAATTAGCTATAATAACAGAATCTTGCAAATCTGATTCTACTATACCACCTTCCCCTTCTAATAGTCAGGTGAATCACAGAACCTGTTACATATTAAATAGGAGTGGGCATAGGTTACACTCCGGTGGCGGGAAAATACTCAAATCTGATTGGCCGAGCCGTCTGACAGCTCCCTATAAAAGGGCAAGATGTCCAATGAACCGGCTGCTGGGTTTCACTGTTATATTAATAAAGAGCTGTTGTTACTGAGAATTGTCCTGCCTCTTCCATCGCCCTATCTAACAGAACCATCGTCCTGAGTCCACTTCCAAGTGTTATCTCATTGCTCTACACTAGGGTGTAAAATTTGCGGCCTATGGGCCGGATGGGTCCCGCGCTGGCCACACCCGCGCCCGGTTTAGCGAAGAGGAAAAAAGTCACGATACATCACGTGACGCCGTTGTGATGCCATGGGTTTGACACCCCTGCTCTACCCCTAAAATATTTCAGCCCTTTTTTCCTAGGTAACAGTTCCTATATATCTCCATCATGGTCATCTTCCTTGTTCTCTCCACTTCTCCTTGGTGAAACACCTGTGGTGAGTAGGTGAGTAGGTAAGGTCTTGCTCTGTCTTATTATATTCTTGAATATTAACATGGCTATATTATGTCTTATGTTAATGTTCTTTGGGTTATATGTTTCAGTATTCCTGAATATTGTTGATTGTTGTTTCACGTTTTATGATTTCTTTTTCTGCCTTGGACTAAATTCTTAAATACACATATTGGTGTGGTTGTTTTTATGTCCCAACCCTACTGGACTGGAAAAAAGAGCATTACTAGCTCTAACTAGTAAATACAGGTCTATCTTGTTTTAGCTTATCAATCCTTTTTTGACCTTTGATTTTTGAACAGTTGATGTTCAATCAGATAAGACTGGTTTTCCTCAGAAAAGTTTGGGTTTTAATGAAACATTTAAACATAGTACAGGTAGTCCTTGACTTACAATCACAACTGAGCCCAAAATTTCTGTTAATTGTTTCCTTCTGCAGTGCTGTCTCTGCTCCTTCAGTGGCCTATAGTCCACCATAGAGCCTCATTCAGAAGCCAACATAAAATCGTTCCCAATAGAAAATTTTTTTCCCACTTTTACTTTCTATTTTTTTACTTTTTCTATATGTTTTCCTTCTATTTTCCCTTTTATTTTATGCATTCCTATGGCTGTATACCCTTCTTTCACTTTGGTATTTTTCCCATTCCTATTTCATATACCAATTGCAGCATGGTTCCTAACTTAAAAGCACAACTATAAAGAGGTGACTTGAAAATGGCCAGTGGTTTATTTGAAAGTGACTTCATAGATCACTGTTGGTGAACCTTTTCAGCACCAAGTGCTGAAATGGGAGCATGCATGGGGACGGAGCACCGGAAATCTGAAGAACTGCTCCCCTGCACGCACATGCAGGACTGCCGGAAACTGGAAGAGCAATTCCCCTGCATGCCTGCATGCACCGGGAAGCTGAGCTTCCGGCTTCTGGCATGCATGCATGCAGGGGAATTGCTCTCCCAGTTTCCGGCACTCCCCCACGTGCATCCAGGGGAGCTGTTCTTCTGGGAAGCTGAGCTTCCGGCTTCTGGCATGCATGCATGCATGAAGACCAGCTGGCCGGTGCACATGCGTGTGCCAAAAACAGGAAGCTCAGGTTCCTGGCGTACACATGCATGCCAGGAAGCTGCTCTTCTGGTTTACGGCACCCCCGCACACACAAAGCCAGCGTGCCGGTGCGCATGTGCACACTGGAACCCAAAGAGCAATGGGCGACTGCTGGCATGCCCGGAGAGATGGCTCTGCATGCCACTTCCGGCACACGTACCATAGGTTCGCCATCACTGTCATAGATGATTCCAGTAAGTTAAGTGAGTTGTAAAACAGGGGAGAGAAAGACAAGATGAACTGTGTCTGTCATGTTGACATCAACAAATTTAGGTGGAAAGCTACATGCAGTTGCCTCTTCAACCCTAGCATCAGCTTTGTCTGTAACCAACCTGGGATAAGCTTATTTATTGGTATGTGGAATATTGTACCATACTATACAGAAAGTGCTTTTTAAAAAAAAAACAGAAAAAAAGTTTACATGGAAATTTTTTTTTAAAAAAAAAAGTATTTCAATAAATTTACCATTTTTTTATTAGTGAAATAGAACTTGAGAAGGTGAAAAATGGTTGATCGTTCCAAGAAATACTTAAAACATTACTGTGACCTCAAAATCAGGGTTTTAATTGCTTTTAAATTTATAGGCCAAAAATACATTCCATGCAGCCTTCCCATGATTTGACAAAATATTTACATCTGTAAAACGTTAATGGTCTCACTGATTTCCATGATGAATTGCTTCAATTCCACGAGTATTCTTACCTAGTCAGCCCCCAACACATGAATCCAGCCTTCATTTGCTTTTCCCGGGAAGCAAGAGTCTCTCCAGGGCCTTTTTGTGGCTTATGAAGGAACGGCTGCTATAAATCAAACAAGTGGTGGCATTACTGAAAGAGAAAGGGCTGCATGTAGCATTTTCCCTGACCTCTTTGAGAAAAAGTCAAGTCTAGAGTTTAATGAAATGAAATCTCTTTCCAAGGGAATATGAATGAAGCTGCCTCCAGTGCACTGTTCTGAGGAAATGATTTCAGCTGACCTCTCAGAAGATTTACACCTGGGTCTCCTGTGTCAGGAGTTTAAGTCACTACCTGGAGACCTTCAAAGGGAGGTGTCAAGCCAGGAACTGCCTAGAAAAATGTTTAAAGGAAAAACAAACACATTTAAAAATCCAAAGACAGGCTTTGATAGAACTTCAACAAACACCCTGCATGACAGAAAATTAAGTTAAAGATTTCCTAAATTAGTGTGCTGGATGACAAAATACACAGAAAGCTGAGTATAATTTCCTCATAAAGCTAATAAAGCAGGTTAATAGACTCTTGCATAACATTGAAAGAGTCACTTGGTATGAACAAAGAACTTCTCCTTGAAACCTTGAGGTAGCTCCATCATCCGGATGGCAGGCTGTTGGGAAAATCTTCTCCCACTTTGTTTGCGTGCATTTTATTTACTTATTTATTAAATTTATATGCTGCCCATCTCTCTCTGTCTCTAGTGACGTACTCACTGAGCTTTCCAACAAATATGGCAATCTCAGTACTTCTAGGAAGAATACTTAGCTTGCACTAACTCACTTTATGAAGCACCTTTTTGAATGTTTTGCTCAGCCCTGTTGGTTAATGTCACTGTACGGCAGAAATTGGAACAGAAATAGAAAAGGTGCCACAATGTTTTCTTTGTCCTCAAGGAGACTGTTGCATCATACAAAAAACAAATTCAGCATTTGCTCTTGTTGCTCAGTACATGGGGAGAAAAATGACTATTGTAAATGTTTAGATTTGGTTCCGCCCATTATATTTAATTGGGGACAACTGAGCAGTGAAGGAAAAGAAGACAGGTAGTCCTCGACTTACAACAGTTCACTTAGTGACCGTTACAACAGTACTGAAAAAAAGTGATTTATGACCATTTTCACACTTATGACCATTGCAGCATTCCCATGGTCACGTGATTTACATTTGGATGCTTGAAAAGTGACTTACCTTTATGATGGTTGCCATATCCCGGGGGACATGTGATCACCAGTAGTGGGTTTCAAAAACCGTCACTACCAGTTTGCTTGTGGGTGCGCGCACTAGTGTGCACGTGCGATGTTTCTGCACATGCGCAGATGCATCTGGGCGGGTGGGCGGAGCCTCCCGCCGCCGCTACTGGTTCGTCCAATCCGAGCGAACCAGTAGCAGCCCACCACTGATGATCACCTTTTGCAATCTTTTGACAAGCAAAGTTAATGGGGAAACCAGATTCACTTAAGCACCGTGTTACTAATTTAACAACTGCAGTGATTCGCCTACCAAACATGGCAAGAAAAGTCGTAAAATGGAGCAAAACTCACTTAACAAATTTCTCACAAAGCAACATAAATTCAGGGCACAGTTGTGGTCTTAACTTGAGGGCTACCTGTATAGGATGGGAAATGAGACTGTGATCATCACAAACTGCACAAAGGTGATACAGAGCTATGGAGGTACATAGGAATGGAGAAAACTAGGAACTTATTTGCTTTTCTTTTGTGAAAAGATATTTGTTGTTTCACAGATCGCTGAAGAGCACAGTACATTTAGCAGTTGAGCAGTTTCAAACAGAGGTGATTGATGTGTGTACTCTATGCTTAGCTATTGTCTAACTCTGACCTGGGTAACAATTAAGTGGAGGTGTCCTCAGTGAGCTCTAGATTTTCAAGCATATAGAGAATATCTTGTTAAAACAGTTTGGGATCTGCAGATAACAGTGGACAATGTTGAATAATCACAGTTTAGTTTTAACTTGCATTGTGAAAAACTGTTGGTGTGAAAGACTTAGTCATTCCAAGAAGGCATATCTTGATTCCAGAATTCCATTTTGGTGACCTGCATCATTCTTTGGCTGGAATGTTGAACACTATAAAGAGAAATTATTTCATATAAGAAGACCCAGTATACTTTCCACCATTCATGAGAAGTTCTGCATTTTATGCCATTTTGGACCTATTTTTTTAATTAGTAATTGCACACACATCTTCAATGTTTACAGCAATGGAATGGGACAATTGCTAATGTCTTGCAATATCTGGATTACTCTAGCCATTAATGGAACAAGGATCTACCTTAGTTACTTGACCCACTATAGCATTACCATCAGTGCCACTTAAAGCCACTCATCTATGATGTGGGGTAGAACAACTACCATGTTCCAATTTGCATTTCAGACCAGTGCTATCAGCTCTGTAACAGCAGTGGTGGCTTGCCCCCAGTTTGGACCGGTTTGCAAGAACTGGTAGTAAAACCGTCAGGAGGCTCCGCCCACTGACCCGGACATCATAGGTGATCTGCGCATACGCAGAAGCTTCTGCACAAGCGTAGAAGTGCACACGCATGTGTGAGCAAAGTGAGAGTGCGGGAGTGATACGAACCAGTAGTAAAAGGTAAGTAGAACCCACCCCTGTGTAACAGGCAAGGATTTTAGTAGTATCTCTGTGGCCTTGACCCTTGAAAACTCTGATATCAACCAAGTCCATGAACAAGCGAGGAGATCAGTAATGCTCAGAAAATTAACTGTATAATTGCTAGTAGACTCAACTAAGTTTGAATACAAATGAGTAGGTAAAGCATTAGCTCTGGAAAAAAATTAGGGACCTAACTTCCACCAGTTTTTTTATCCAATGAGATTCCAGATTTGCTCTGTTCTATCACTGAGTTCTAACCCAGAGATCCCCAACCCTCAGTCCATAGACGGCAGCATGTCAGAAACCGGGCCGCACAAACAAGCAAAGCCCCATCCACAGGATACAGGCAGCACACGAAACCACGTCCCCTCTGGTCTGTGGAAAAACCTCTCTCCATGGAACCATCTCTGGTGACCAAAAGATTGGGGGCCACTGTTCTAGACTATGCTCTTCACATTGCCTTGTCAGAATGTCATCACTCACAAGCCAGGAGTAATGCAATAAAACCTGAGTAGGCAGAGGATCCATACTACTTCTTTCATACATTTGATATTCAGTCTCAAAATCTGAAATTTTACCTTTTCTATCCAGACAAAAAAAACTGTGCGCTGAAAATCCTAAAATGCTTCTTCATTATTTTATTTATATATTTACATCACTGGGGGTAGCTTTTCCATAAAACTAGATATCTGCATAACGAAAGAAAAGTATGACATACATTTCGTTAAAACAACTTTAAAAGATATACATTATTAAATGTCAAAAAAAACTGCTGGAGCTAGATTAGAATGCTCAAATGTTTAGAAAAATGTTTTTTAAGAACTTGGGGGAATGAATTCCGTAAGCACATGGGTTCAAAATAAAATATAAAATGGATGCAATCATGTAATTTATAAAACTCATGTATCAGATTGATTTTTCACATCAACATTTATTCTCCAACAAATATTTTCATGGCAAGCTGCTCTACAGATGGTCAAATAACAATTAGCAAATACTAGTCAATTATGTTTAGTATTTAGCCACCATTGGCATTAAATAATTCATAAATATTTTCTTCATTGCTTGAGAAGGTGATGATCACATGCCAGATGCTTCCAATTTTTTTTTTTTTAAAGCAATACATAATATAGAATCAAACACAAATACTATATAACGATTTGCCTTGGTTTGTTGAAGCATTTTTTTAATTATTCAAATATTTATGATTAGGCCATAGAAGATCATGATTTATAACTTAAATCGTGGAAACTACATTGGTTAGAAATGAAAATGCTGGCATGATTTTGAATCACATAAAAATACTGAAAAAGAGACTGATGGAAATGAAAGCCATGAACAGAAAATTGTCCTAAATGGAATGGTAGGCAGGAAGTGAATTGAAAATATTCATAAAGAGATTCTAAAGCAGAAAAGGGAAAGCAAAGACGAAGACAAGATTACTATTCTTTGGTAGTTTACTAAGTGCATATCCAAAAAGCTGGATCATGAAAAGTACAGAATGGGTTGATTTAAAATAACAATCCTCAGGATAGGTCTCCTGCGTGAGCAGGGGGTTGGACTAGATAACCTCCAACTCTGTGACTAGATGACCCTTCCAACACTGTTACTGTTACTGTTACTGTTACATTCTGCTACTGAAATATATCAGAGGAAATATATATATCCTCTGATGTTGCCAACTACTTTCATGTTTCCACTCTGTCATAGTCTAATTGTCCCTTCTTCCCTTAGGAGTTTGGAGCAGGAACTGGAGAATTTGAAATTTTAGGGAGTAACAGCCTGCCAATCTTGGATCTATAAATTCCCTGCTATTAGAGTAAATTTAGAAACACAAGATTAACAGAATTCTCTTCTTTGGCTCTAAGACAAAATATAAATAATCATTTTTTTTTCCTTTTTCCAGACATTTCTTTTTCTCTATTTCCGAAAGACAGAACCTATCTTTGGCAGTGTTCCTGATCTTTTTAAATTTCAAAATATCATGCCCATAAACTATGATAAAGTTCATTAATCTCTCTCCTATTACGGATAGGAATACCAGGATGTCATGTAATGTCTTTCTTAAAATGTTGTGCTTGGAGCAGATTTATCCCCAATTAAACTTTATGTTTTAGATGTGCAGTTAACTTTCCCCATAGCTGAATCACAGACATAAAAACTGCTTACCTCTAAACAGAAAGCAGAAGAAAATAATCATAATTTATTTAGGCTTATACAAACCCATTTTCTTGTTTGTATTGACCACAAAGAATTAGTGTCTCGATTATCTAACGACCTCAAAAATCTCATAGGCATTTGCAAGTAACTAGGATAAAGAAGGAAGGATACATGTGTATGGTAAGCCCTATACTGGTGTCCTGAAGTTAAATCTAAGTCAAAGGTTTATGTTATGATGTTGCACCTTTTTGTGAATAAACCATGAATAAAATATAAATTGATCAGTCTGATTTTTAAAAGTATGATGTGGTGGATGAAAGAACTTAAAGTCAATGTAAAATATTTTTATTAGCATCTGCCAAGATAGAGAGCAATTTAAGAATGTACTCTACTTTGTATTTCTCTGCATCAATTTATCAATACAGAAAAGATCCTACATTTGTATGTTGTACATGCATGAAGTGAAATGTGCCAATATCTTTGTCTTTAAGATTTGGGATAGAGTGACTTCTTTGAAACTCTCCCAAGTTTGTCTCCACAACTTTTAATACATATAAAAATGCTAGATGATTAAAATATTGTCAGCTCTTTAAAAATAAGATGCGGAAAGCATATTTGGTTGCAAACTCCCTGTGGAGGAAGAATAGCATCAAAATAAAAGATGCAACTGAGTGATTAAAGGTCTCCTTTTAAATTTGCACTGCATTCATGACACGGATGTATAAAAAAAAATAGATTCATCAATTGCAGATGATATATATCTGTAGAGTCTTGTACACTCAGGCAGTTTACAAATCCTTTTTAAAAGTATTTGTGTGTGTGTGTGTGTGTGTGTGTGTGTGTGTGTGTGTGTGTGTGTGTGTGTGTCTGTCCATCCATCTGCCTGTCTGTAACAGGCTAACCCCAAAAACACTTTAAAAAAAAGATATTTATAACAGTAACAGAGTTGGAAGGGACCTTGGAGCTCATCTAGCCAAACCCCCAGCTCACGCAGGAGACCTGTACTAGGGATTCAAACTGCTGACCTTTCTGATCGACAAGCTCAGTGTCTTAGCTACTGAGCCACCTAGTCAGGAGTAATGTTTAGAACCTTTTATTCAGAGATAAATAGCAGTAATACAGATGGTTGTATTACTGCTATTTTACAGAATAGCAGGGAGAAGAATGAGTTTCAAATGAAGATTTTGCCTCTAGCTTCTTAGTTGGTTTTGAAAAGCCACTGGGTTTATACATTTTAAAATAATGCTAGAATGGCTTGGCTGCCATTGAAAGAAAGGAATTATTCTTATAAAAAGTTCTCAAACTCAAACAAAAGCTTGGCCAGATAGGTATTTTGCCAGAGTGCTTCAACTTATTTTATTGGATGTCAGGTGGATATTAATTGCAGTCTTAACCTTGAACTAATTCTGTCCCATGTCTGGATTTACACAAGACCAATGACCACCTTGTTAATCCAAGATAAATAAGTCATTGAGCTGTTCAGTTAATCATAGCTTAGCTTCATAGCTCAAAAATAACATCAAGGATGGAACTGCTGCATGTCTTCTTCTCTTTTTTTTTCCAGGGAGTCTTTTCAGAAATGGCTAACCTTATCTTACCTGTGCAAAAATAACAAAATATTCAATACAACTATAATAGAAAACTAGCTTCACGGTGGCATTTTGGCTCTGCGGCTTTCTTTCCTGCTTCATGACAATGAGAAAACGGTTTTGTTGCAGTTCGTTCTATTTTTCCATAGCCAGGAAGCGGGAAAGAAAAAGGTCTCCTAGCTAAAATGTCACCACGACTCTTACTTTCAATTTCTACTATGTATTCAAAAGCCGAAAGTGACATTTTGTCCTGAACTCTCATTCAGGTGTGAAACAACAATGACAATGCACAGAGCTATCAGGAGACTCAGATTTACCTCATAATTCCCAGGTTTTGTTTGGTCATGGCTATTACTCATGCTTTGCTAGCCTTGGGGTCATTGTAACCTTTGCTGCCCCAAGGGAATGGGGTGAGCATCTCCAAGTCAAGCTTTTAAAACCGACTCACATAAGTTTCATCCAAAATGTGAGGTACATTTTGCTTTCTTTTTTCCCGCTCTGCTTCTCCTCACTCAGCTATTTGTCCAAGAAATAACAATCAAAGCAGCAGATATTTTTTTTTAGCTGCTTCTCCAGGTTTTTCAATGTGTAAGGCATTTATGACTCTTATATTATACAATTCTTGTGCTTTATACTACATCTGCAGCAAAATATAGTACAAATATGCAATCTCAACCAATCTCTGCCATTTGCATTCTTTACCATTAGTCGCATTATTAATCTAAATCGTATTTCTATGCTAGATCTGAAATGTTTCCAGATTATAATTCATTATACAGCTTAAAGGTTGACCTTTTTGGTCAAAATTTAAGTCTGCTGTGTTTTCTGGCATATGAGAATGAATATATTGAAATCCCTGTAATGAAAGTTTGAAGTTCAAGAAGCTAATGCGGAAAATATAGTACCAAGAGAAGAGAATATTTGTAGATCGGGGTTGAATTGTGGCGTCCTTGATGCTCTCTGAGCTTGGTGGTTTTATTAAAGACATTTCATTACCAAACCAGATGGTATCATCAGTGCTAGAAGGGAGGGGGGTTTGCTCTTATTTTTTTGTACTAGTGGCTTGCCCTATCAGTATTGGTGGGTTTTTCTTGATGTTTCCTTGGTTAGGCTGTTGTTTACTGTTAGATGCTCTAATCAAAATTTGCAAAATTTCATTTTTAGCAGAAGTATTATGCTTTCTTCTGTTTTTCCATGCCTTTTGGTTTGCCTTGCTTTGTTTTTTTGTAGTATGTGGGTAGGGTAGGCAAGCTTTTTTATCTTATTTGCATTCAAATTTAACATTTTAAAGTGGATTGTGTTTTTTTGCTTTTGATGATTATTATGTAGAAAGACATGGTAAAAAGTTAAGGAAACATAATTGTAGCTAATTTCTCCATCTATTTTCCAAGTTCTGCCTTTACATGTAAAGTTAAACCACACACACACACACACACACACACATACTTTCACACACACACACACACACACACACACACACACATAAAGACAGTCATTTCTACATATATCCAGTCAGCCTAAAAATATTTGAAAAAGGGACGAACCAGTCCATTCATCTCCCTAATGGCCCTTGACAATCTGGTTTCATAGTTGTGAAATTTAATCCGTTTTTAGAATATTATAAAATTGAGATTAATAACCTGGTTTCAAGAAAAAAAATGTTACATCTTTCAAAGTTAAACAGGGCAAATAAGTGTACCTAGTAATTGTATCTAAAAATCATAATTGTGCCTATTATTGTACCTAATAATTGCATTTATAATCTGTATAAAATTATTTTAATCAAAGGAAGGCATATGGTGAACCCTGTTAAAGCAGGTTTTGCCTGTATACTGATGGCCCCTCATGACTAAAATCTGAAGCAGAAATATTACAGGTTCTGAGTGTTTCGTTTTTTAGAAGAGGGAAGCCAAATCCTTGGAATAGATCCTTTTTAAAAGCATATAATCTGATAGGAGCGGTACAGCAATCATAATCTAAAGGGGAAGGAGAGTTTGTTTTTCCTGTATGGGTTAATATCCTAATATATTTGTGGTCTTATGTATCTTAGAACTGAGATTAGCATTCTTCAAAGGTGGTTGATTTTTTCTTTCTTTCTCAACTCAGTGACCCATTAAAGATTATCCAGACATACATGTTATATATGTACAGTGGTGGGCTGCTGCCAGTTCAGACCAGTTCAGGAGAACTGGTAATTCCAATGATCAGCTGGCCCCACCCCCCATCCCCGCCCTGTCCTATATTTCCTTCTTTATGGCTCAGCTGATTCGCGCGGCACAGCTGATTTCTATGCCTCCGCTGATCTACTTACCGGGGCTGCCTTAGAAGGTAAGCAGCTGAGCTTCAAATTGCTGTAATTTGAAAGCTGTGCGCAAGCGTGTTAGACACGTGAATACACAAAGTGCGTGTGTGTGCATGAAGTGCGCATTGTTAAACCAGTTGCAGCCCACTACTGTATATGTATATGTTACTATGGGTATCACTTTTGTAAATAGAACAGTAATCTAATTTGGGATAGGATAGCATGAAGATTTAAAAGTGCAATTTACTCTAACTACCCTGAAGAAAGTTAGTTGACATAGAGTGGACTGTTTATTTCGTTATTGGTGGTACTTATAAGTGTGTACAAGAGAGTTTCAGATATATATGATTCATGCTTTTGTCACTGACCTATTCTCTAGCTTGGTAGCCTTGTTCTTATAGGGAGCAAAATTGCATCAATGTTCTTTTTTTTAAATGAAAAAACAAATAAATTGCTATAAGCCTACCATGCTGACCCATTGAGTTTAAAAAAATATGTTTATGACTTAATTTTAATCAGACACTTATACATTTTGGGATTTTTATTTTTCTTGTTATTTTTCTACCCTTAATCCTGACCAGTGGTGTTAGAACAGGATCACTGGGTAAAAGATCCGAGACTAATAGTCTAAAGCAGAGGTGTCAAATTCGATTTCACTGAGGGCCACATCAGGGTTGTGTTTGACTTTGGGGGGATGGGGGGCATGGCCAGTGTGGGTGTGGCCAGCTCAATGTCACTTGTATCAGGGGCCCTGTGGTGGCCTGAGCGCTCTGCCAACAACCCTCTGCCAGCGAAAATGGAGTTCGGGATGGCCACCTACAGCCCTCGTGAGCTCCGTTTTTGGATGTGACGGCCTTCTACAACTCTCTGCCAGGGAAAATGGAGCTCAAGAGGACTGCTTGCAGCCCTCCCAAGCTTCATTTTTGCTGGCAGAGGTATGGTGGGCCAGTCTTTTGCTGTTTTCAGGGTAGCCCAGGGGGCCAGATCTAAGCACCACGCGAGCCGGATTCGGCCCCCGGGCCTTGAGTTTGACACCCTTGGTCTAAAGACCCCCCAGATTCAATACCTAATGTATTTAATCATTATTTTTTTAAAAAGCAGAAATCCTGTTTAGCCAGTCTCTTCTTTCCCCCTCAGCTGAGAGCTCTTAAAAAAAAAATGAAAAGTGCAGATTTGGCTGCAGCTTCACTTTGTTATGCACCTATAGCCTTAAGAGTTAAAGGGAAAGAAAGAGAACAAAAAAACACAAAGAAATAGAAAATATACACAGAATATGTCAAAGAAGGTATCCGAGGCAGAGGAAGTATCCAAGAGAGAAATTATATAAGGGAATGTATACAATTTATTCCAGTAAGAAATTAGCTCCTTTTAAAAAAAATTATTTTGCACAAAAAATTTAAATACAAATGCCAAAAAAAAGGAAAAGAAATACAAAATAAAAGTCAAACAAGATTACACCAAAAAGTGCATAAAAAGAAAAAACAAAACAGACATATACATAAATTATCCCTCCTATCTGAATAGTGACAAATATATTTATTTATTATTACTTATTATTATAAATAACTCCTCTTCCCCTTGCAAAGTAGGCACACAATTTATAAATTTCTTCAACAGAATAACAAATTTGGAAGGTACCTTGGATGTCTTCTAGTTCAACCTCAACCTACTTAGCCTGACTTTTATCTAGTATAGGAAAATATACAATAGTTAACAGGTAGAACCAATAGCTAAATTAAACTTCTAAATTATCTGCTAACAACCTATTTATTGTATTTCACTTGCAAAAAATCCAGAACGGCTTCTTGTCTACAACAAGAAAATAAGTAAGAAATTAGCTCCTATTTATATCTTTAGTGTATAGTATCTGTCACTTTGTCCATTTATAACATAACCAGGGATATCAATTACTAAGATAAACAAATAAGAGTTGATAAATAAAGACTCTCAGATTGCAAATATACATTATGGTTATATTTTTTTAGATAAAATTTGTCAAGAAAGCAAACTAAAAATGATCTCTGTGATGAATGAACATCGCTGAGCAGTAGATACAGTACTAAACATAAGATGGGTGGTCCCTAAATTTAATAAACAAACAAATAAATTAAATAGTGTTACTCTTAAAACTGTAGTCTTCTCCCTTCTTTTTGCATCCAAAGTGGTAGACAGTCTTTAGCTTTGAAATGTGGCAATTGAGTGCAATGAGCATGTGTGCATTTTGGGGTGAAAATATGGTTTTATTCAGGTTTTCATTTCAATGAGACCTGGATGGAGGTTTTGTAAATCAAGGAACAAGAGAGGGAGGAACCATATCATGCCATTTAATTTATGGCATTCAATAGTATTACTCTGCAGAGATATTGTTGCTAGGATATTTTGTTCACAAGAAATTAAGTTCCTTCCTTCCTTCCTTCCTTCCTTCCTTCCTTCCTTCCTTCCTTCCTTCCTTAATTCCATCCTCCCTCCCTCCCTCCCTCCCTTCCTTCCTTCCTTCCCTCCCTCCCTTCCTTCCTTCCTTCCCTCCCTCCCTCCCTTCCCAAATACAACCATAGTCTTTAGTTGATCTTGTTATGAATATGATATAATGGAACTAGGAGATCAGAAGTGGTATTCAGCTGGTTCATTAGCACTGATGATCAGTTGGCCCTGCCCACCTGCCCCCACTCTATCCCTTCCTTTATTTCCTGCTTTGTAGCTCGTGCTCACCAAACCAGTTGTTAAACTGGCAGCATCCCACCACTGTAGAATATACTAGAAATGGAAACTTGACAATGCTGTATTTTCCAATGAAATACCTTCAGGTTTATAGCTTTCCATTAGGCCTGCATGAAGAACTAAAACCCTCTTTGTTATACCAGACCATATTGAAAGGAAATATATGAACCTGTCAATGAGAAGTTATGTTTCTATTCTATTCTGGATCCAGAATGTATAGACTAGCTTCACATAGAAAAACGGAACTTACTAAGCCAGTTCAGTCAATAAAACCTATGTTAGTTGAAAGACGTATTTGGAGAATAATTTGGGGGTGGGGGGTGGGGGGTTGCTATTTGTAGAGGTGGGTCAGCACAATTTGTTCTCCTTTTAGAGCAGTGGAATATAAGATCTCTGTTAAACAATGGCTGTGTTATGAACTGTATGACTGCATAATGAAGAGATGCAGTTAAATTGCTAAATATATTTGCAAATGCATTGTCACAGCACAGATGAAAGGCACAGGCCAAATGCCTTGAACTCTCATAGGGGCTTTATTTTCAAGCTATAATTACCAGGTATGATGATTTTATGTACTCATAAACTCTAAGGGCCGTGACTGAAAAGCAATAACTCTACAAAACTAAAAATCTATCCTTCAGAAAACATACCCTTGTGTTTCATTTGGGAGGATGTGGTCCTGGAAGGTAACAGAACATTAAATAAAATCTCTGAAATATATTAGAGATGGGTGGAGACATTTAGCTTTGTCCTATTTGTAATTAATATGTGGAAAATTGTACAAACCACCTAGGCATTTACTGCACAGACTCAGATTAATCTGTTATTTCCGGACCGGCTACAAATAGGGTAACCCAGCTTTCCCAAACCTGTTGTTCTTCCACAACTTGAAGAAATCTGTAAAGTCAAGAGTTTCCAGCCTCATAAGCTTGTGATGGGAGTTGTAGTCCAGCATTTCTGGGAAAGTTGGCCAAGACTTTTTCTAGGTGGAGAATGTTGGCCTAGGCTATTTTCTGTGTTTGAAGGCTCCAAGGGATCTAAAGCCTTTTAGGAACCTTCTTGCCAAATTGTTTTTTTTTTAATTAAAAATAATCTAAATAAAGCTATTGAGGTGAAGAAAGTTTTACTTGGTCTAGTGCAGTGGCCCCCAATCTTTTGGACACCAGGGATCGGTTCTATGGAGAAAGGTTTTCCCACGGACTGAAGGGGGTGTGGTTTTTGCATGCTACCTGTATCCTGAGGATAGGGCTTTGCTTGTTTGTGCGGCCCGGTTGCTGACATACCACGGACCAGTGCCTGTTCACCGACCGGGGGTTGGGGATCCCTTATCTAGTGATTAAAACACAAGGCTAGAAAATAAGAGACTATGAGTTTATGCTTTAGCCATGAAAGCCAGCTGGGTCACTTTGGGCCAGTCACTCTCTCTCAGCCCAACCCACCTCACAGAGTTGTTGCTGTTGGAAAAATAGTAGGAGGAAGTATACTGTATATGTTTTCCTCTTTGAGTTTTTTTTTTTAAATAACAAAGGTAGGATATAAACGAATGAATGAATGAATGAATCAGTGAATGAATGAATGAATCAATCAATGAATAAATAAATAAATAAATAAATAAATAAATAAATAAATAAATAAATAAATAAGAGCCTGGTGGCGCAGCAGACTAATAGCCTGTTATTATCATTCAGCTGCCTGCAATTACTGCTAGTTCGGATCTCCCCAGGCTCAAAGTTGACTCAGCCTTCCATCCTTTCTAAGGTAGGTAAATTGAGGACCCAGTTTGTGGGGGCAATAAGCTGACTTTGTATAAATATACAAAAGTATGAAGGCTATTGCTTAACGCACTGTAAGCCGCCCTGAGTCTCTGGAGAAGGGCGGCATATAAATCAAATTTTTAAAAAAGAGTTCTGGGATTAAAAATGAATATTTTTAAAAGGTTGAGAAATCCTCTTGGTCATCTAACTGGATAATTCTCAGAAGAATATGTCTTTAGTACCTGAAAAGCAAAATAGATCCGAGAAATGTGAAGTTTGGAAGCACTAATAATGTCACCTAGTTTGATAATGAAACGTCTACAAGAAAACCACCAAGCTCAGAGAGCACAAAGGACTGATTTCCAGTTCAACTTTACAGATATTCTCTTCTAAATATGAAATTTGCCTGCTCCTAATATAGCCTGGAGGGAAGTTGTCCATGGGGTCGCGATGGGTCGGACACGACTTCGCAACTAACAACAACAACAACAATATAGTTTACATCAGTTCTTCATAGCGTTTTATATGTTAAGAGCTGTTTATATCCAAGCTAGATATTTTTCTAAACTAGAAAATAAAACAATTGCTTAACAAACCCTGTGCGCATATAGACATACAATCAGAAAACCTGGATTTTAAAAATCTATAGGAGAGCAGAATATTGTCTTTAATCTTGCAAAACGACTTATGAGTGATAGCCAGTAACAGCCTCATTATTTGTATGAATTTTTAATAGCAACAGTTGGCTATCATCAAATCTTGTGAGAACTGATTCCAGTCTTTCCTTTTGACTGACTCTGGCCTACTCCCATCTAGTGTCCTGGGTTTTAAAGCCCTATCTGATTTACTAGGCCTTTGTAAACAGCATCAAACTGTTTGGAACGAAAACCTTCTTCTCTCAATTTTAGTTCCACATTTTATTTTCAGTACCAGTTGCACATTTGCCAACTAATAAAGAAAACATAATACTGTAATGCCCATGGCAGCTACTGCAGGGGATTTTAATTTTTCTGACTTAAAAAAAAATCAGACAACAAGTCCAGCTGGAGGAGAAAGGACAAATACTGAAAACTGGGCAAGAAGGGGAATCACAGAAGTTTACACAGCTGTGGCCTTTTTAGTAACTTATAGCAGGCCTGCTAAATTTTAAGATCCAGCATATGACAATTTTAATCAGAGCACGAAAACTGAAATGAATGGCCAAAGGATGCAGGAGTCTGCAGGAGTCTGCAGAATGTATTTTTTCCACTTTTTTCATGCTGAATGCTATTTTCTATTATCTCTATCTGCCCACAGTGACTGCCCACCCACTAATTTCCAGGATGTATTTGCTTTTGTCACTTTTGAAAGGACAACCTGAAGTCCCATAGACTCTCTTTACAATTGTTTGTTGCTATCTGCCAGAATGTTAAAGCAATTCTTGAAGTTTTCAGATGTTAATCTGTTTAATAACAAACTCAGCTGATTACTTGGAGAGTGTTAGGTCCCAGATGAGGTCTCTGAAAAGCCAGCAAATGTTGACATGCTTGGAAATTCCTGAAATGTTGAGTACAAAACTTTTTAAAAAGATAAGTTAATGAAGTAACCCTACCTAGGTCCAATAAAGCATTGAAAAATGCATTTTCATTGCTTGATGCAGAAAAATGTTTCTGGGTAGGCCATATCCATTCTGTCCCCTAGGTTTGTGTTTTCTTGAGACATAGCATTTCCCAAATGATAAATATAATAATATTCATGTTTGGTTTTAATTTGTGATGCATTTGCCTTCATTTTTATATTTATGAAAGTTTTTATGTTATCTAAAAGCCTGTAGTCATAATAGTGATTCATTCTTAAGAACTCATATTTTTGGTGATTTGCTGTAGTAGTTAGGGCATCGGGCTAGAAACTAAGAGATCATGACTTCTACTCCTGCCTTAGGCATAAATCCAATTGAGAGGCCTTAGGCCAGTCACTCTTGTTCAGCCCTAGGAATCAGTCAATGGCAAACTATTTCAAAAATCTTGTCAAGAAAACTGTAGGGAAATATTTATGGAGAGAGATTCTCAGTCATCCAAGTCATGGTTGTCCCAAAGGTGCTTTTTCAAGAGGCAACTGGACTTTCTGGTTTTTCTTTCTACATCAAATTCACATAGGAAAATGTTAAGGAAAATAGTCTAGCCTTCCTGGACTGTTCAGTACACATTAAGAGAGACAGAAGCCTTAACATTGAAGTTTACAGAAAACCCCCACACACAGATCAATATTTACATTTTGATTCTCACCACCCACTGGAGCACAAAATGGGACTAATCAGAACCCTACACCATCTAGCTGAAGGCCTGCCCACTAGCAAAGATGGCAAAGAAAAAGAACTAAAACACATCAAAAAAGCCTTCAGAACGTGCAATTATCCCAAGTGGGCCTTATCAAATCTAAAAAAAAAAAACTGACCTTACAGGAGTTCCTCCATAACAGACAACGAAGAGAACATTAAACAAAACAACGTCATCATTCCATACATTGCAGGAATATTGGAAAAGCTCAGGAGGATCTTGAACCAACACAACATATGTGCACATTTCAAACCCAAGAATACACTAAGGCAGAAGCTTGTCCACCTCAAGGATAAAACACCCAGACACAAACTCAGCAACATGGTATATGCAGTACAATGCAGTGAGCCATGTGCAGATCTGTACATTGGGGAAACAAAACAAATCATTTTGTTATGTATTGGGTAAAAAAAGAAAAATATTTTTATAATAGCGTACACATTGATGAGATAATTTGCAGCTTTCCAAACAGTTATTAAATATATGCTTAGATGAAATCACCTGTCCCACAAGTTCAGCAGTTTTAAGCACTGTTTTCACCATAAGTGGACTGTGTGGGCTAGCCTTGACTCCTGTCAATTACCTGTAGGGGTGAGGATCACTGGAACTAGCTATTTCTCTCTAATTTTGGTAGGCATTTGCTATTTTGCTGCACAATAATCAGTTCATCCAAAAAGCAAGGCCAAGAAACCCGAATCAAACAATAATCACCATTTTCAGTCTTCTGTTATAATTTCCCATTAAATCTGCATAGGCGGTATTAGCGGTGTTTTACAATAGCTGTGAGAATTGCTTTTTTGACCTCCTCTAATTGCCATTCTGATTCTTTGAAAAACTAATTTGTAAACGATTTCAATCCTGAAAAGATAGTTTGTGGCTGCAGGGAAAAAAAAGCTTTCTGGAAAAGTGTTGAAAGAAGATGTAATGGTATGTGGGAATGACCTTGGGAGATAGGAGGGAGAACAGATGACTGGAGGACCGAGGTGTAAAAGATATGTCAACCCCACAGAAGGAAGCAGGATGTGGGAAATATTTCAGAAGGCACCCTCTTTAGATTGGGGGGAAAGGAGAGGAGAGATGCAGTCTTGCAAGATTCTGCTAAAGTAGAATAAAAATATTCTAGTCTGATTCTTGGCTGGCCAACCTCACAGGGCTTTCAGAAAATAGCTGAAGGGAATAAACGCTGCTGGAAAGGATGGCAGAATAGATGGAGAACTAGTGATCCCTGAACAATGCCTCAAAAGAAAATATGAGCTTTTAAAATAAATCAAATGTGTTCTAAAGGAATACATTGCTCAGACTGAGGCTACTTCCATGTAGCCATCGGCTCATTCCAAATGAGCATTTTTCTATTGCTGCCTGGACTTGTGGCAGGGAAGAAATGGCAGGATAAAGAGGCCATCTGCCTAGATAGTGAGGGGCAGGGGGGGGGGCAGCAGAAAAACTCACCAACAGCCAGTGCCCTGCCTTCCTCCTTATTCTTTCCTCATGGCTCCTTTTATTCAAGGAAAAAAGAACATTGTGACTGTGTAGGCAAAAATGGCAAAGGGGCCATTTGTGGTCATGAGTAAGAAATAGGAGGATGGTGGAAAGATTCCAGCACCCCTGATCTAAATCCTTCTGATGTATTTACAGCCATGATAAAAAAGATAAAGCCTAGAATGGAATATGGATCTCAGTCTTGATTTGAATGGTTTTCAGAGTTCTTTATGATTAGATGTCTGGAAATTAATGGTATGCTTTCTCAAGGTTTTCAGATAGAAAATTTCTAAAAACTATAAGAACACTCTAAAATAGTCTGAAACCTATTTTTTAAAAGTTCCAACCCCAGCCCCCTCTGTCTTCTAAAAGCAATTTTTTAAAGATCCTTTTTATCCTGTCTTTACTCTTTGTATAAATTACCCAAGATGCTGAACATACCTAATATTCCTTCCTCCCCTATTTTCCCCACAATCATCCTGTGAAATGAAATGAACTGAGAGTGACTGGCCCAAAGTCACGCAGCCAACTTTCATGGGTAAGGCGGGATTAGAACTCAGAGTCCCCTAATTTCATATTGTTGCCCCATCCATTAAAGCCTTTGACCCTTTGAAAAGCAATAGGGCCTTATGGGAACACTGCATTGCAGCTTCTCGCCTAGCTTTGCCTACATGCATAGTTCCACAAATTTGAAAGGGGCCATGAAAGCAGCAGTTAAACTACGTACCAGATAAAAGCAAAATAATAATAATAAATGAACTACAGTTGAAAAAGGCAAATATATTTGAAATTCTAATAAAATTATTGGAAATTTAAGTGACAACTCAGATATCCTATTTCCAATAAGAGTAAAGCATGAGAAAAATCTGTCTGCTGAAAAAAATATGTTGATATTATGGAGGCCCAGTCTCCACTTTTCCTAAAGCAGCAGAGGATACTACAAAACATCCTACAAAAAAGAGGCTTTTATTGAATAATCTGATTGCCTCGCACACAGCATTTTAGTGATTTTTTTTTTTACAGGGTTGCTTCTGTAATCCACTGCTTTTTTTTCCCCTTCTCCTATTGGGCAACTTCTGTTCATGAGGAAAAAAAATAAAAGGAATACCAGTACGGCTCATTTTATTGGGAGGGTTAATTGTGCAGTTGGGTACAGGACAGGTTGCTATCTTTATTTTGATTTTTATTGTTGTTTTTATTAACATTAGTAGAATACAAACACCCCATACTACACAAAGAGATTTCTGTTGGAAGCACCCATAAAAAGTGGCATTCATGAGGCTTTTTAGAATATTTATCTCTTCTAGTGATTACTCTAATTCCCGTTCTCCCGTTGATCATTAATTTAGCAGACACCACTTCCAGCCCAGATGCTTTCAGACTTCAACCTCCAGAATTACCCGGTCAACATAGCCATTGCTGAGAATTCTGGGGGCTGATGATCACACCTCTGTATATATCAAAGAACACATCCTATGAACCAAAGTAAACATTTATGGCCACATCCAACCAAACATCTTAACCCTACCTTTGGGGACTGTTGTTTTCAGGAAGGATTTTTGTATGCACCAAAGGATACCCCTTAACTACAGTACCTCTTCTGTCCCCGGAGCGTCCTTCTCATCCACATTTCCCATCCACTTAATTAATGTAAGTAAAAGGTGGGAGGCATGCTAAGCCAGAAAGCATCAAACACCTTGTTAGTAAAACAATGATTCCCAGAATCAGTGGCTTCAGGCTGCTTGCTGAATTATATTACATTGCGTTACAGCACACTGGAGCCCACTTAAGCAGCACCTGTTGAAGGCACAGTCCCAGTTAAAGAATTAATTTCTCTGATTCACACCGCAGAAACACTGAAAAACACAATGGGGCCTTGCCTCTTGATTGAATAGCTACCCCAGGAATAGCCAGGTTGAAAGTGCCAGAAGCCAGTGGGTCAAAAAGCAATGGAAAAGAGAAAGCCAGATACTAAGCTGCATAATTCATAAGCAAACACATCCAAGTCAGCTAAATATTTTATAGAGAAATGTAATTGTTGGAACATGCTTTTTATGGGCATTAAGTTAAGTATTTAACAGATTAGAATTCATGCCTAAAGATGAAATGCAGAAAATGCCTTCTTTCGTTCAGATCGTTTTACATGGAAAGCAGTAGCCAACAAAAAAAAAAGGTCAATTAACTCTTTGTCAATAGTGTTCCAGCAATATTGATTGATTGACATTTGCACTGGACAGTCTCGTGTCTATAGCAAGGGTTGATAATATTGTTTTGACTGGCAGCTAAACTCTGCCATGGTGCTATGCAAGGAGTGGCATTCAAAAAAATGGATGTGGCCAGGACTAGGTTTTGGTAGGGCTTGTGAAGTAATAAAATCAAAACTACTAACGCAATTCGCATTCCAAAATTCCCAGGGCAAAAATAAATAAATAAATAAATCCATCAATCCCTCTTTGAATAAATTCAAATGCAGGTAGTCCTCAATTTACAACGACAATTGAGAGACATTTATTGAGTTTTGCACCATTTTGCAACTTTTCTTGCTAACGTTGTTAAGTGAATCACTGCAATTGTTCATAACCCGGTTGTTAACTGAATCTGGCTTCCCCGTTGACTTTGCTTGTCAGAAGGTCACAAAGGTTTATCACATGACCCAAGGACACCTAGGCAACTGTCATAAATATGAACCAGTTGCCAAGCATCTGAATTTTGATTACATGATCCTGGGGATGCTGCAACAGCCGTAAGTGTGAAAAACAATCATAAGTCAAACGGTCACTAAATGAACTGTTATAAATCAAGGACTAACTGTATCCAAGATTGAATGGATTATATCTCAGAAATACTGACTTAATCTTTGAAAACTACTGGAGCCCTAAGGAAGTGCTAGAGGACTGAAGAAGAGCTAACGTTGTTATAATTTTTTAAAAAGGGAAAAAGATGGAGCCAGGAAACTACAGATCAACCACTCAATCATCCAGAGTCATTGGAAGTCAGGCTGTATATAAATTTTAACAACAGCAGCTTGACATTAATACCTGAGAAAATCCTGGAAAAGATCATCAAGTTACAGGTTAGAAAGGAACAAGATGATTACCAGATTTTAAAATAGGTCATGCTAGACAAATCTTGTTGAAGAGACTAGATTAGTAAAGAAATACTGTACTGCAGATGTAATATATCTAGAGCAGGGGTGTCAAACTGGTGGCCTGCGGGCCAGATGCATCATGCGCAGGCCAAGCCCACCCCAGAATCCAGCAGGTTCTGGCGGGTTCTGGAGAACCGGTAGCAGAAATTTTGAGTAGTTCGGAGAACTGGCAAATACCACCTCTGGCTGGCCCCAGAATGGGATAGGAATGGAGATTTTGCAATATCCTTCCCCCAGGAGTGGGGTGGGAATGGAGATTTTGCAGTATTCTTCCCCTGTCACCCCTACCAAGCCACGCCCACCAAGCCACGCCCACAGAACCGGTAGTAAAAAAATTTGGATTTCACCACTGTGGGGGAAATGTCATGAAACGGCAACGTGACAGCAACATGACGCCGCGAGTTTGACACCCGTGATCTAGAGGATATTTAATAAACTGGACCATTGCCTCCTTCTTGACAAAATGGAACAATGTAGGTCTACTACTAGTGGGATTCATTCACAGTTGATTAAGCAGATGTATCCAATCCATGGTCCTTAATGGATGATTGTCAACATGGAACGAGGTGCATGGTAAGGTATTTTGGGGTTCTTCCGAGGTCCAATACTCTTCAGCATTTTAACAAATGACTTTGCTGATGGAATAGAAAGGATTCTCAACAAGTTTCCAAATGACATCATGCTAATGTGTTCTTCAGAGAACAATCTCCAAGTTGATAAACTTGAACTTTGGTACCTCGCCAACAAAAGGCTATTCCCTGGCAAGAAATGCATTTCTGCACTTAGGAAAAAAAACATTTGTAAAGGTAAAAGATAGGAAGTACCTGTTTTGATAACAGTACTCGTGAGTCGAATCAGGTGCCCTGGTAGACCACACATTAAACATGAGCCAAACAAATAGATAAATATAGACAATGCAACCCTTGGCTGAATCAACATAATGTCAAGGTCACAGTAGACTCAAATCAACCAAAAATTACAGTATAACTAGACACAGTTTGGCAGGAGAATGAGGGCTGAATCATGCTCTTTTGGATTAAGTAGAACTGATATGTATCTGGTGAATATATTCTTCCTTACACTGATTTCTTTCTTTGTTTTATATATCCCTTTCTCTGCTTGCACAATATAAAACATTTCCAAGGACATAAATGAAGCAATGTGCTAGCCAAGGACTAGTTCTATGAATTTTTTACAGCTAATAAATTTTATAAGAGCTCTGTGGCCGTATTCCAAGGCTTTGAAACAGTACAGGTGGATCTATAGGTACAGGTTGCTCACATCCATTTTAATTATATGCTGATTATACTAGAGTGTATTGAGCATACATATATTTCCCTAATCAAACAATTCTTCCTTTTATTGTTCCTTTTGTCTTTTTGTGTTGATGGAAGAGCATGGCCGTACTATTTTTCTCCCTCTACTGCATTTTCATTGGCAGCCACGCTACCCTTCATGCATGAGAAAGCAAATATATACAGCAGGAAAGTATATTGTGCTCTAAAAAAGTCTCCACACAATTACAATCCTGATCATATAGGATTCTCCCTGATATTTATTTGTTATTCAGATTTATATCATGCTCTTCCTCCAGGAATTCAAAATAAGATATACAACACTCCTTCAATTTTTCCCCCAAATCACAACAATCCTCTCAGATACATTGCAGAGGTGGGTTTCAGCAGGTTCTGACCAGTTCTGGAGAACCGGTGGTGGAAATTTTGAGTAGTTCGGAGAACCGGTAGTAAAAATTCTGACTGGCCCTGCCCCCATCTATTCTCTGCCTCCCAAGTCCCAGCTGATTAGGAGGAAATGGGGATTTTACAGTATCCTTCCCCTGGAGTGGGGTGGGAATGAAGATTTTACAGTATTCTTCGCCTGCCATGCCCATGCCACGCCCACCAAGCCATGCCACACCCAGCAAGCCACACCCATTGAGGGTCACAATGTTACAGAGAATGGGAGCTATGGCAGAAAAGGCTCTTTTACTGTATCCCACCAGCCAGATTCCTGGGTCTGCAACATTCCCCTTCCACTGGTGTGGGTGGGGTGGGACAATCAAATTGGGGTGAGATGGTTCCTCAGGTAACCTAGACCCATGCCATAAAGAGTTTTAAAGGGTAATAACCAACACCTGAATTGGACCCAGAAATGAACTGGCAACAAGTGCATCTTGGGCATTACAAAGGTGTTACATCAGCCACCCTAAGAGCCCCAAGAACTATCCACACAGCTGCATTCTCTGCCAGCTGCAGCTTCTAAATACTCTTCAAAGGTAGCCCCATGTAGAGCATGCTGCAGTAGTCCAGAGGCAAAATGAGCAGGACTTGAGTAATGTTAGAATGGCAGAGCTATCTAGCTGCCTCTACTTCTATCTACTTCTTACTGTTTTCTCAGATATTTTGAATATTTCACGAACGTCACATGGCTAATTTTGACAGTAGGTCTAAGCTTACTCATGTCTGATGAATGAAAAAGCCATGAAAATAACTGTCAGTGGACAATTTCTGCAAATAACTTTAAATTACTTAAATTGCAGTTATGGCAATAGTTCAGTTATCTCTTCTTAAAATTATTTTCAACATACATTTTATTTCATCCAAGTTTTGACACTTGCTATGTTAATTAAGCTAAATGTTACCCCATTAGAGGTTTTAGCAATGATATGATTGTCACTCCTAAGGGATTAAGTGGATGTTATTAAGAGGAAATCGGCTTTTATAGTAGTAACACATTCATTTAATCTCCACGATAAAATAAGCATGATAAACTGATTGGCCAAAACAGCCTAAGAAATGCTGCAGGAGAACACAAAGGATCATCTGAGCATTTTCACCATCCTATTAATTTTTTTGTCAAAAAATAGCATTTAAAAATAAAATAACTTTATTCCAGTCATGCTCAATGTGTAAATTACATTAGACTATTAAGTAGAAGATTTGTTTTGGGCAAGCAGCTCCTATCCTGCCATGTCTTATTGATTAAGTAGGCTATTTCCCTTGTTAGAATAAAAGCGCAAAGACTGGATGAGAAAAATCTATTGTAGAAAAATAGTAAAAGAGTGTATGTATTGCATTACCACCTTTAGTTGGTGACACCTCTTTCATGTTTCACTAAAGGAATAGTGTTTGAAAAACAATGTAATCCATTGGGGAGATAGTACAAAGGGCCTAAATATATGAGAGTAAAGTATAACTGGAAACTCAAGTATGAGTATGAAATTCCCACTCCATTTTTATTGATTCGGGAGAAGAGCTATGCAATGAATATCTTCACGTAGTAGCATCGACTTGGCTACCCAATAGAATATCTCAACTCAATCCTTGATTGAGTTAGACTCACAGTCAATAACTCACTGCTCACTTGCAATATAATTCTCTTTTTTTTTTTCTTTTTACGACCCTATAATCCCTTTTATTGAGGTGGACTCAGGGACTGAGCATTTACTGGTCGGATGCCCTTCCGGATGCCTTCGCAGAGTTTGCAGCAGATATTTTCTCTTTGTGCCTTGATAGAGAAACATCTGCTGTTACCGAGGATTGAACTCTCAACCTTCCAAGTGGGAGGCAAGCATCTTCACTTCTAGCCCATCACACCACTCAGCAATATAATTCTCTTAATCCCTGATATTTTGGCTAGTTGGTTGAACTTTATGGGATGGGTAGCACCAGATTACTAATCTTTGCTGTAAATAGTTGACCCTAAACTGTTCAAAAATAATAAAAGATGCAAGATATTTGTAATCTGGTTAAGGCATCAAGCTAGAAACTGGGAGGTTATAAATTCCAGTCCCATCTTGGGGATGAAGCCAGCTGGATGATGATGGGTTAGTCACCTTCTCTCATCCCTAGAAAGGAGGCAATGGCTAACGTCTTCTGAAAAACTATGCCCAGCCAATTACAGGGCAGGGATTAATTCAGACGGTCTCCAAAAATTGGACACAAATGAACAGAAGGGGGGGGAATCCAAGCATATTTTCAATATGAAATAGATATATTTCGAGCAAAGACATCTTTCTCATGACAAAATTTAGAAAATGAAAAATGTACATTGGGTTGGATATCTCAAATGGATGGCAATTTTAATTTTTTCTTCTATGATCCAATATGGCTCAGGAAAGAATACAAGAATGGTAAAACAGTATTTCAAGGACTCTTAGTGCTGAGCTATGTATGTCCACTTGTGGTCAATGCTTATGACTCAGTCATTACATAACCCCATGTGGATGATCTGCAATATATTTCTGCCTGTGTCAGTCGATTGGTTCTTGTGAGCTATTGCTTGCAGACTATTTGATAGGTCTCTGTATTGTATGAAGAACATTTCATGTATAGTTAAAGTCTTGCAATTGGCCCATGAGGTTCAGAAGTCCAAGACCCCTTCCTGCACCACAGCCATTTTTTTAAAAGATTTTTTTAAAAGATTTTTTTAAATTTTTAAACAAACATACATAAAACCATCTTCAATTACAAACAGTGTGTCGGTTGGTTACAAGTCTTTTGTGCATCATTCACCGAATTCCTAGCTTACAATTTACAATTTACCTAGATTCTCATATCATCGACCTAATATATATCTATATATTGTTATCGTCATTAATCATTTATTTAACTATGGCTATTTCTTCCCTCATTATCATTCAAAGTATTCTAAGATTTGAGTTAATTTTTATTATAACATTCATTTCATCCTCTTGAATCTATCCAATAATAATACATCTATATGTTATATTTCACATAATTCTACAGTTCTTGTATTGTGAAAGTCTCTACCATATTTCATTTCCATATTTTTTTATCTAACCATTGATAAAATAGGTCCCATATCTTATAGTATTGTTTATCTTCTTGTTCTCTAATTTCAAATGTCTATTTGCTCATTTCAGCACATTCCATTATTTTCTTAATAACTTCATCCTTTGTTGGTATTTTCCCATTTTTCCAATTTTTAGCAAACACAATCCTAGCCGCTGTTAATACATTCACAATCAAATAATCACAATCAATCTGGTTTAAAATCTATGTGCTTTTTTGTCATTTTTTCCAACCATGTGTGGATATTAATCCAGTATCTTTTGGCTTCTGCACATGTCCACCACATATGGTAATATGAACCTGGTATCTGATGACATTTCCAACATTTTTCGGATTTATTCTTGAACATCTGGCTATTCTCGTCAGGGGTAGATGCCACCTGTAAAACATCTTATACAATTTTTTTTTATATGCAGTTGACATTGTCATTTTATAATTTTGCGACCATAATTTTTGCCATTTCTCTAAGTCAATTCCAAGTCCAAATTTTTTTCCCCAAGCAATCATTGTTTCTTTAACTTGTTCTTCTTCCAACTTAACCTCTAATAAATATCCATATAGTTTTTTAATTATGTTTTCATCAGTACCTGTTAAAATTTTATCTAAATTAGTCAAATTAGTATAAAAACCTTCTGTCTTAAAATCTTTATCATATCTAGATTGTATTTGCAAATAAGAAAACCAATTCATCTTTATACCTTGTTCTTCTAATTCTTGCATAGATTTAAGTTCACCCTTTTCATTCAATAATTCATTATATCTAACAATTTGTTCCTTCCTAAATGTTATTGAATATGAGAATGCTTCAATAGTTGATAACCAGGCTGGAATGTTTAAATAATGTTGTCTTTTTATAATCTCCCAGTTTAACAGCAAAGCCTCTCATATAAAATGTCTTCTAAAATACCCCTGCATTTTTGTTCCCTTATACCATAAAAAAGCGTGCCATCCCAACAACAAATCATGTCCTTCTAAAGTCAATAATCTAGTATTTCTTAGCATTATCCATTCCTTGATCCACATCAAACTTGTCGCTTGATAGTATAATTCCCAATTAGGCAAGCCAAATCCTCCTCGTATTCTAGCATCTTGCAACAATTTTAGTTTTATTCTCGCTTTTTTGCCCTGCCAAATGTATTTCAACATTATTTTATTTGACTCCTCAAAATACTCTCTCCCCAACCTAATTGGAATTGTCTGGAACAAATATAGGATTCTAGGTAATATATTCATCTTAATTGTTGATATTCTCCCTATTAATGATAGTAGTAAGTTTTCCCACTTTGCCAAGTCTGTCGCTATCTGTTGTTTGAGTTTATTGTAGTTGTTCTCTTTAAGTGTACTACATCTTGCTCACCACAGCCATTTTGAGGAAGGTAGCCAAGCTATTTTTAGAAGCTTCTTGAAGCCCGATCAAGTACTGTTTTTGATTTCCATTTTTGATTTATTTGTTTGTTTTATTTATTAAATTTCCAGCTCTCTTACTATCTTTGTGCCTTTCTGAATTATAAATCTCAGCCCAGAGACTATTTTATTTTTATTAACCCAGAAAAACCTCTTTCTGTTTGAAGAGCAGGTACAACGAAATAAATCGATCCTTTGTAATGCCATGAAAATAGAACAGGGGACTTTTTCAATAAGATGAGGGGTTCTACGAGGCTCTAAGTCTTTGCTGTAATAACTATAACAGGGAAATCAGTCAAACTCTGATAAAGTGGAGACCAGAATATTTTCATGGTCGAGTTATGAACTGCTGAAAACAAGACATTAACCTGTAGAGGGAGAAAACATGTACAGGAAGAAGCATTTTGATTTAATACATGCTTTAACAAAATTCATATGTATTTTAATATGTAATATAATTTTAATATATAAGGCCTACAAAGAATTGGAGGGACTGACAATCTTTTCTCCTAAATTCTAATAAGATTGGAGGTGTATGTTAAGAAATACAAGTAGTCCTTGACTTACAATCATTCATTAAGTTACAGTTCCAAGTTACTATGGCGCTGAAAAAAGTCACAGTCATTTTTCACACTTATGAGTGTTGTGACATACCCATGGTCATGTGAATTACATTTTGATGCTTGGCAACTGACTCATATTTATGATGTTTGCAGAATCCTGGGGTCATGTGATCCCTTTTTGCGACCTTCTGATAAGTAAAGTCAATGGGGAAGCCAGATTCACTCAACAGACGTATAACTAACTTAACAACGGCAGTGATTCGCTTAACACCGGTAGCAAGAAAGATTGTAAAATGGGGTTAAACTCACTTAACAAATGTTTCACTTAACAATAGAAATTTTGGGCCCAATTGCGGTTGTAAGTCGAGGACTAGTTACAATAAGATGAAATCAAAAAATGAAGACAACAGGAGATAATGACTGGTCTGAATTACTCAGGGATTTTTTCATGGCCAATTGAAGACTTGAATCTCGGTCTTCTGAAACTTTATCCAATATCTTAACTGCTGTACCATATTATCCTATTTGGGTAAACCCTAACCAGGTCTAACTATTAATAAATATATCTAGCCAGTGGTAGGATTCAACCACTTTGCACCACTTCGGGAGAACCAGTTGTTAACTTTCTGAGCAGTTTGGTAAAGTGGTTGTTGGAAGAAATCAATAGGGCAGAGAACCGGTTGCTAATCCAATCACTGCATCTAGCCAATAGAGTTACAATTTTTTAAAATCATTATAGATTTTGCATTTCATTTCTGGGGACAGATTTCTATAGAGCTTTTGGAGAAAGTGAATTGGTAATTAATCAAAAGGTCCATGGAAATCTTTCCTCTCTAGTCAATGCCCATTCTAATCATTTTGATCTCCAGATAACTGCTCTCATAATTGTTTTTACATACAAACTGGAGTGAAAAGTACTTCTTAGTCTGAGTAAAGCGTGAATTGTGGTTAATGCAAAAGTCAGGTGCCTCGTTAAAGAATTGCCCTCGTCCCTGAAGCATTGGAAAATAATTGAGATTGTCCCACACATCCCAAATAATCTGACTACCTACTGAAATTAGGAATATTCTGTTCTTACGATGCCAAGCAAATAAGATAATGACCCGACTTATGGGAATTATCCCCTGAAAAACAACTTTTACAGCTCAACCTTAATGCTCCCTACATAAAAACATTGTAATGGAAAGAATTCTCCACAATGGGCTGATTCGTATGACAGTTGCAAGAGAGGATGAGTAATATCTTTTCTCAATTTGGAATATTTCATGGAAGAAGAAACTGCACAGGGCATACAGATAGATAGTCCTGGACTTGCCACTGGTCTCTTAGCGATCATTCAAAGTTACTTATCAAGAGCCAGTTTCAAAATTCTGCCAGGCATCCTCCCTTCAGCTACGTGATCACATGTTTGTTTGTTTTTAAATTGGTATCCTGCCTTTATAACTTTTATAAATAATTGAAGGAAGCAAACTTAGCCAACACACTTTCCTCTTCCTATTTTCTTCACAACAACCCTTTAAGGTGGATTGGGCTGAGAGACAGTGACTGGCTCAAAGTTACCATTTGGCTTTCATGGCTAAAGCAGGACTTGAACTCATGGTCTCTGCCAAACAAATGCACAATGGGACCATTGCTGCCTCGTACTGAAATCAAAATGAATAGTTAGTCGTGAAATGTGCAAAAGGAATAATAGAACATTTAGATGTACAGAGATTAGAAACCGTAATCTCCCTATTGGCCTTCCGAAAAGCGGTGAAGACCTGGCTTTTCCGGGAGGCCTGGGGCCGTTGATCTCGCTGTTGCGATCTGGCGAGATCCGGCCATGAATGGTGTGAATTGAAATTGTTTTTAATGTTTTTCTTAAGGATATTGTTGTGTTACCAACCAGCAGAGTAAGTGCACAGAGAAACGGTACTGAGAGCACTGAATACAATACATACAAACTGGTTTAACAAAGCTTTTACTTTGTAATGAAAAAACAGTTGCATAGTCTTTTAGTCAATCCAAGTCTTTAGCCATTCAAATCAATCCGAAGTTACAGATATCTTCTTACCATACAAACAGCAATTCAACGCTGGTAACAAATCACGATGATAGCAGATCCATCCACGTCTTCACACACGACAGTAACAGTTCCAATCAACAGTTCCAGTCAAGCAGCAAGTCAAGCAATGATGAGAGCAGGTCCAACAACGATGAGAGCAGGTCCAACAAGGACTGTAGCTCGGCTTCCTTCTTATATACAGTTTACACTAGTAATTATCCACTTAAGATAAGTGAAGTCAGCAGTGCAATGACTCAACAGTACAATTATGATAATTGCGGTCAGCATTCAGTCAGCAGTCATTAGTCATTACAATGACTCAGCAGTACAATTACTCAGCATTACATTTAAAGTTATAGAATACATTTAAAGTGATAGAACACATATATTGCCTGGACAACTTGTTAGACTTACACCATATCCTAACAGTTTTAATTTTTAATGTTTTTATATATGGTTTTTAAATGCATTGTAAGCCACCTTGAGTCTTTGGAGAAAGGCGGCATACAAGTTGAACAAATAAATAAATAAATAGTGGGGCACACTATAAAATATGTTTGTTGATATTGTACTAATTGTATTAATTTCCTTATTTTGTAGAATTGTGCACAATCTCACAAATTTTAACAAATTATCAGTTAAATATTATTTTTCATGCATGTCTTTAGATAAGATAAAATTTAAATTAAATATTGTAGGATTGGGAAAATACTTTATTATTTGAAAAATGTATGAAATGGACCTCCCTAAAGTAGAAGAACGATTACAAACAATTTTAGGAAATTCTGCTCATTCTTGGTTTCAAATAACAAAATTCTGCATTTAACTACAGTTGCACCATTTAGGACACAAGCAACTAGAAGTACAATATGACTAAGTTTGAAATTAGTCTAAATTCACCTACTAATAAAGAAAATGGGAGATTTTACAACTTTGCATTACCAGAGAAGGCAAACTTTTTGAATAGGTTAAAAGCGATTTGGAAATCAGTTATAAAAAAGCAATAGCACTTACACGTATATACTGCTTCATAGTGATTTACAGCCCTCTCCAAGCAGTCAGCATATTGCCTTAACAATCTGGGTTCTCATTTTACCAACTTCAGAAAAATGGAAGCCTGAGTCAACCTTGAGCCGGTGAGGATCGAACTCCTGACAGTCACCAGAATTAGCCTGCAATACTGCATTCTAACGACTGAGCCACCATGGCTCTCTTTTACTCTCTTACTTTTACCTTTTACTTTTACTCCTTTATCTTTAACTTCATGTTATTTTTCTGGCATAAGAGACCATTGAAATTGATTTCAGCCCGAAGTAGGGAAAGCTCAGTGAAAGTATGTTACAGATGGTAAATAATCCCAAGGAAATTCAACCTGATAAACTCCAGTATAAACCCCATCTGTTGAAAAGAATCCAAAGAAATAGGTTCATATTATGTGTGGTTCTCTTGTAAAGTTGTTCAGGGTTTTGGGGATTAAATTTTTCATTAAAATACAACAAATCAGAACTCCTGCCATTCTATGAAATCTTAAATTGGCTTTATTAAATCTCTTTGATAATCCAAAGGACAATCCAAATCACAAACAGTTGATTGTTTTCTAATCAGTTATGTCATAGATTCTGTATGTCATAGAAAAGGATTTGAATATTTCCATATGGTGGCAAATATACTGGAAAATCTAATGGAAACAATCCCTATCCCCAATAAAGATGGCAATATTACAATAACACAGAAGAATATCTTCACTTCACCTGGTTTATGAGTTATGCCCACAAAGGGCCTAATGATCATTTACTACTCAATTCGAGGTTCTCAGAAAATCTAATTAAATAAAATAAAATTTTTAACTTGTGGCAGTTCCGTGTCATGCTTATTATTCCCTCTCAATTGGTTTGGTTAGACAGCTGAAGTGACAGTAGACCAATTTTGGGTCTCGGTGATATTTGCAGATTAGACAATCTGCCTAGTTCAGTTAATTATTTATGTCTAAGTCCCTTAGAAACCAACAGGGTTTCAATTCATACTTCTTAATTGAGTTCTTGGTTCAGACAAATTCCATTTAAAATTATTCCTTTTTGCCATTTTTCTTCTTAAACCCCAACCGGTCTGGAGGTCATTTGTTTGTGATGAAACTCTAGAATCATGGGAAAACTGCAATAGTGGGTGTCTTATGGGTCTGTTCAAGAAGTTAGCATATTTGTGTTACCAATTGAAATAATGCATTAATGAGAGTATGTTGATTTGGGGTAATTCTAGATATTATTAGGAAATGAGGAAATATGTTTTCTGTGTGAATTCACCTCATTTTTTCAGTACCGAGACTCAATTATCATTCTTCAGTTATTTCCATAATGCAGTCCTCTAGTCAAAATATGTTTATAAAAACAGTTTAGGACATAATGCTCACGAAAATTCATGTATTAGTGAAGATAATGTAAAAAATGCATTTCTGAAAATTGCTTACAAAATATGTATATTTTAGGTAAATGCATCTGAATATAGATATATGCCTGGGGATCAATATAGAGAAAACTTCATACAGTAGTACACAGTTTTGATACTAGCTTTTAAAATAAATAATTTTCAGAAAACGAAGGTGAATCAATCTTATGATTTTTTAAAAATGAGAAGTTAAATACTTCCATCTGAAGGCTCCCAGCCTTATCAACCAAAAGCTGGAAATTATTAGAATTTAGAAATTATTATATATTTTCTTCTAAAATATTCCTTGTTTTTTCTTGGTAAGGAAAAAAAAATAGGGGAAAAACTAGATAGGATACAAATGGGAGATAAAGACATCTAAACTTTCTGTGGAATTCTACAATGGGTAGGGCAATAGAGCAATAAAATCTTTGGCTGGAAAAGTTCTAAAGAGGAAATGGCTAGATATGATACAGGACAAAACCTGCCTTGTCATATTAAGGATAGTTTAGGATGCTTTTGATGGTATTATACTTCTTCTACCTTAGTCATCTAAGGTAGTCTTAGATCTTAGTCTTCTTCTTCTTCAACCTTAGTCTTCTACCTTACTAGTGGCATAGGGAAGGATAGTATGTTGCAGAGAATCGCTCAAAAATGAGCAACAAATAGAGTTCAGGGTGTGTAGCTGATGAATATTTATTAGTGTTTGCTACTAGGAATGGTGAAGAAGATCTTCTATCTGTTTTCTGTTCTTGCAGATTTGTGTAATATATATCTGAAAGGTTTTACCTCTTTTCATGAAAAGATCTCTTGACTGTTGATCCTCCTTAATAAAAAAAAGAAGTGGACTGAATTTCTCATCTTTTCCTGCTTTCATATAACCTGGTCCAAATAAAGGCTTTAGAATTTAAAATTAGCATTTCTAATTCACTCCAGAACTATACTAGCAGCCAGTGCAATGGCTGTGAAATTGATATAAGATAGTAACGTATAAATTCCATTTCAATAAGCTCATGTGTATGTTGCTTTTTATTATTCCTTTGATAATAAATTTTGCACGCTTGTTTAATCTAAAGCTCTGATCTTATTCCTCATTTGGGTGCTTCAGCCTCCAGCACTTCTGAGCTGAATGCATAGATTTAGGAGATTATTAATTTATTAATTAGGGGTTAGTCAGCTATGTATGCACTACTAAATCTGGGCTGATAAGGGCATTGGTTAGTAGATTTTGACAATTACACCCTGGATACTTGGAGATGTGTTGTTTCCTGTATTATTTTAGATTTGCTTATTCTAAATACAATATCCTTATTTATTTGCCTGTTCTATAAATTATGCTAATACTCAGATCTAGACCCAGTTAACACTCAGAAATTGAGTCCTTTTTTGATCTGACATGACTTGATTCCTCTTCTTTACATATGCCATGATCATATACACATGCCATGATCATATTACAAAATTGTAATGTTGCTATCTTTCTGAACTAATTGAAAATCTCTGAGTTGAAATGGAGTGAAAAGAGATTAGTGGAGTAGGATTTGTTTCTTTTTCCAGCCCAACCAAATCAAAAAGGGTGAGTGTAAAACATTAACATTTTAAAAATAAACAACAGTAGAGACTGTAATAGATTTATTCCTTCCCCTTCCTAGATAGGTGTCAGAGACAAGATTGACATTTCAGTGAAATAAAACCATCTTCAGAAATCTTTTAAATGCCATGATGAAAAGAGTTTTATGAACATCTGGGGTAGAGAGCACCAAAATATGGCAACTGCCATAGAAAAGACCTGATATGCCACTGTCACTTTTGATAGAGATGTGATTTTATGTCCACTTGGAGAAGCGGGGTGGGCGGTGAGTTTGGAGGGAATTTTGGCAACACAGTCCTTTCCTAAAGAAAGGCCAGGATTAAGAAACTGTACAGTCCACAGCTGGATGGGAGAAGAGGGAAGTGGTTCAAGGTAGCCACATCCTAGAATCTTTCAGGAGATATTTACTAGGTTAGAAGGTTATAACTCTAGATTGGCAAGATTCTGTCATTTAAGCAGAAAAAATAAAGGATTGGACTCAATTGGATCTTGCTTTCTCATCTTGGGTTAGGACCTTACAAGAGGGAGACTCTAAGCAGACCTTCTTGAGCTGAATAAGGCTGTAGCTGTGTTTTGATTGCGTCTCGCACGGCATTCCTGAGAATGGTCTCACTAGATGAGCAGATTAATTTCTGGCATGGCAGTGCCTGATCTGATCTAGTAGTACTCTACATAGTGCTTTGTAAGCCATAAGCAGAACATTGACCTTGATCCAGAAGACTGTTGATCACCAATGCAAGTGCAGTGACATTAGAATATGTTACCCTACTATAGTGGAATCCACCAGCAGTATCAATGCCACATTTTAGATCAACTAGAGCTTCAGTTGCAGTTCAAGTGCATCATAGTAATCCAATGTTTCATCTGTAGTGGTCTAAATTACTGTTTGATATCATAATTTGAAACTATTTGATATTGTACTCTTAAACATGCATATGTAAAGCCTTCAACAGTTTTATTGGAGGTTGAACTATGCAAGGGAACACCGAGCCCATGTTGTTGCTAAAAATTATATTTTGGTTAGACCAGCTGAGACACCACAAACGGGGTTCTTAGTAGCAATGTACAAAGGATACATAGTATTACAAATGTGACTGTGCAGAGATTGGTACTGAGTACCCCAAATACCACCAACTTTGCATGCCACAAAACTGTATAATGTACAATTGTTTTGAAGGCAGGACGCTGGCATCAAGAAAGGCACGTTAATGTCTCATCACGAGCCCACAAAACCCGAGATTTTAATAGTTGCTTTCAAGCACAGAACCATAGTACGTCTTTATACAAGCTTCTCCCTTGGAAATCTTGTTGTCAGAGAATGAAATAAAGAGATGTTTGGAAGGAAGGAAGATAACAACGGCTAATTCAAGAATCCGATCAGAAGCGTTCTGCAACAATTGCTCTTGTTTTATCATAATAGGATGCATTCTGCTTGTTTTCTCTTGCTTTCTGTCTCACTCTCTCTCCTGCCTGAGCTACCATAAAGCAAGAGGGGATTTTTGTCACTTTAAGTCATGTTTAGAGGTAAGAGTGCCACCTACTGTGTCCATTAACACTATTAATAATTCTGCAGTGAAACTCTGGTTGTAGAGAAAGTTAGACAAAGTGCACCAAAAAGCCACTTCTGTTAGAAAACCTCCAAGTGGCTAAACAAATAGCGTCGAAGGGAACGCCAAAAGATTTTGGTTTGGCAAGAGAGAATTTTCTTTCTCAAAAGGTCACGCTCCCAGGAAGAGGCAGCACTGCAATTTGAACTGCATTTGTTTCAAGCAACAAAAAGAAATCGGGTCATTGAGCCTTCGTGGTTTTCTTTCTTGGTCTATCCCACAAAGAGAGATTCCATCCCTCATCATCTTGGCTACCCAATAGATTAATTAAAGGGTTTTTGGGGCCAGGGAGAGTTGACTGTTTCTTTGGAGTCACTTCATATGATTCTCAGGATTAAATATATATATATATATAATGTTAGGCAGAGAGATTATGGGTGAGTTCATTTTTTGACTTTGGGCAGGAAAATGGCAAGGCAATTTTGTTTTTCTGACAGGAGAAAATCAAACCCAAAAAATAGTTTGGTTTAGTTTTGTCCAGTCAGAAAAACAAACAAACAAACAAAAAATTGTTTGGTTAATAAAAATATTGATGATGATTTTCCTCATTGTATTGCACTTAGGTAAGACATGTAGGTTTTTTTCATTCAAAACAGCAAAAAAAAAAATCAATTAGGAGTGGGCGTATTTTTTGTTAAAACAAGGAAATTATACTTTTTAATTATTTATTGACCAACATGAACATTGAATGTGGAACATCTAATATTTCATAGGCTGAATTCTGGTCAGGTCCACAGCTCACCAAAAACACGTACTAGACAAACACTCGTTTTGTGAAGTGTATAGAAATGTATTTATTTTCCCGCCTTTATTATTTTTATATTATATTATTTTTTATAAATAAAAGGCAGGAAACATACCTAGTATTCCCTTCTCCTCCTATTTTCTGCAGAACAACAATTCTATGAGGTAGGTTGAGCTGAGAGAGAGAGAGAGAGTTACTGACCCAAAGTCACCCAGCAAAGAGAAGTATCTCACATTCATTCCTCTGCACCTCACCCACTAATTGTCCCATCTTTCTGTTGCTTTCTACTTAGTCATTAATTTTCTTTCTTTTCTTTTCTTTTTTCTTTTTACTCCCATGCCTTATTTTTACCCTTGTCCCAGTCTAGAACTAGCGAATACCTGGATTATATTTAAGTGGTCTGCAAAAAGATGCCGCACAATCTAGAAATACGTTTTTAATGAAGCTGCACACACCTGCATGAAAGGAAATCTAGAATTCTCTTTTCCAAGTCTTTGGCTCTCTCCCTTCTTTCTCTGTTTGTGAATAAGAGTGCTTAATAGCCTTCATGCTTGAGAAACAAACACAACAACTGTGGTAACTACGCAATAAATGTATACTAGAGAGGAAAGCTTTCAAGGGAAGGGGGAAGGGCCGAGATAGTTGTGCATCTAATTACTATGCCCAAATGACTGCAGCGTTGATTTGATTATTCTGCAGTAAGTAATGGGATTCAAAGCTAGAAATATCAGGGCAGAAAAATATATCTTTCTTTGAAAGAGAAAAACATCCCTTTGTTTTTCTATTTGTACACAAACGCACACACATGCACGCACACACAAATATGTACCACAAAAAGTTTAAACCTTAAAGTAATTGAAATTATGCATCAGAGTTTGTCAAACAGCATATAACAATTTCTTCAGAAGGAAGATGGCGATGAATGTAATAGAGACCTTCAAGGGGGGGGGGAATATGTGCCTCTGTGTTCAATGTCCAGATTCTTCTCTCTCTCCAGCAGAAAACACTTCTGCAGTTTTTCCTTGTCTCAATAAAGTGTGCCCCTATCACTTTTGTGATCAGGTGTGTGGTAAGAATGAGTGAGCGAACACACTCGGACGTATACGCAGAAGCAAGCATATGTTTTAAAATAAGGTCAGAACAATAAAATAAATAACCTGGGGGAAAGCAAAATAGCCCATTTGCAAAATTAATTCACTTCAGATATCAAACGTTCTGTCATATTCAGAAAAACATAAGGACATGCACATCTTCCTCTCATCTTCTAGCAGAAACAGCAAAAGAGAAGAAGGAAAACAAGGATGGAGAAGAGGAAGGAACAGTGTAGCTGACCGGAAAAGGGAAGGAACAGAATTGGATGAAGAGTTGGCAAGGGAAAAGAGTAACTGAACAAGAAAACAAAGACAGTGTTTTTGTTACCCATCATGAGTTTAAATTCACTAAAGCACCAGCCATTTCCAAAGAACTAGTACTCTTCAGGCTAATCTTCAGACATCCACACATTTTAACAGCAATTTTTGCAATACTTTGCACTTCCTGCCCTTGCCTTTATTTTTATTTTATTTCTATTATTATCGATAAATGTAGCACTTTCCCTGGAATTCACAGGACATTTTTTGAGAGGAAAATCTGTCTTCCAATCACGATATGTAAATAAACTTCATCTAAACTGAAGTGGTCCAAAGAAGTAAGAAAAATAATAAAACCTACAAAGAAATAGTCAATACAAGATAGTCCAAAGATTCTCACAGTTACTATTGTTAATATTAAGCCACCAGATCTGGGTTGCAAAAATCCAGGAGGTTTGTCTCTAAATTTCTGTGCTGGCATCTGGTGTTGATTTCCAGTGATATTCAATGAAATGAAGTTTTGGATGTGTCGAAAATCAGATTTGACCAAATTAAAATGGACAGCATCCAGATCATTGCAGTGTTCATGAACCAGGAAGTTATAAGAATGCTCAGTTGAAAGCTGGCCCTCCTTTGGAAACAGCCTGCAGAAGAATACAATTCCCATGACAGAATAAAGATCCTGGTATTTTTTATTTCTTCTGTCTCTTCTTTTTCTTGTGAAAAGCAGAGAGAGGAAGGGAGAAATGCTGGTCTTTTAGGTCTCCGGATCTGCTCTGAGCTCCTCTTCCTGCCATTCTAACTTTTCCTAGCAGCAGCTAAACAAAAGAGGAACTAGAGAGGCTGAGGAAGGCACAGCTTGGGACCTTCCCCCCAGCTCCAGGTTCTGTTGCCCCTCGTCCCTTATTAGTTGAAAAATGAACTACTCCAGAAGCTGGATCTATAGGTGGATACATCCAACTGGAAGCCCATCTACTGAATGCAGAAGATCAAGGGTCAAAGAAAGAGGTCAATGAAAGAGAAAAAGAGATTCAAGCTGTTCTTAAGCAAGAAAAAGATTCCCAATTAAAGGGGCAAATTAGTGAATCATCCATGGTCATAGCTGCAGGTGGGGTAGCAAATTAAACTTGGGTCCCAAAATTTCCATAGCCACAAGAGCCTGGCAAATGCCTCTGCATCAGCACCTTGTGTGCCCAGAACTGAGCCCTTGAGGAGTGCCCTTTTATCTCTTCTTGCACCGTAATGAGTTTCTCAGTGCCAGTTATAGCCTGGTAGTAAACCAATATGGCTATTGGCACCACTTGACCTGTCTTTTAAATACTGCTTTGTCGAAGCCTATGAGGCAAAATGAATTTCTGCCTTGAAATAAAAAAGGAAAGAAAAGAAAAACAAACAAGCTGGATCAGGCCCCCAATCTACCAGGGTCTGATTCACACCACGGAGGAAAAAGAATAAAATCTAATCTAACTATATTTGCATTCTAGCTTCAGGTGTCTTCTTCTCTTTCTCCTTCTCCTTCTCCTTCTCCTTCTCCTTCTCCTTCTCCTTCTCCTTCTCCTTCTCCTTCTCCTTCTCCTTCTCCGTCTCCGTCTCCGTCTTCTCCTCCTCCTCCTCCTCCTCCTCCTTCTCCTTCTCCTATCTCTCCCAAACACACAGTGGCTGAGATTGAGTTTGGTATATCCTAAGCAATGCAGACAGGAAGCAGATATTTGCTTCCTTGCAGAGCATAATTTTAAATGCTGACTTGAATTAAACAGGAGGGTTAACAGTATCACAATAACAGATTAAGGGGAGAAAAAGATTTTGTTGCTGTTCCTGTTGTTGCCAGAATCATGACATTACAAGTGTTTGGTCTGACTCTCTCTGTCACTATCAATTTTCACAATCATTAATAGCCCCATTACAGATGTAGAAGGATAGCTACAGCATCCATACCATTATTCAATTCAGAGACGCAATTGATTTTCCTTGTTCTTTAGAAAATAATGTGCAGAGAGAGAGAGAGAATGAAAAACAATAAAATCTACAATGGCCATTTTCCTAGACATTCTGTTACTGCTTAACACACTAAAATGAATATTTTGTTTAGATTACACTGTCCACCATGCATTCTCTTTAGCTCAAGATAGTGATTTGGGATTTTTTCCCCTTATCCTCACTGTTGCCAGGAGAGAACCTTAACATTTTAATGTCCATTTTTCCACTTTCACCTAATTACATTTTTTTTCTACTGTGTCCTGGCAATGCTCTTCATATCTTGCACAGAACACATGGTTAGGGCACTGGGTTGACAATCAGCAAGCCTGTGTTTGAAACCCGAGTGTGCCGTGTGATAGGGCAAGTTCCCATCTTTCGCTCCAGCTCCTGCCAATCCAGAAGTTCAAAAGTGGGCAACTGCAAGTAAATAGATGGGTATCATTTCAGCAGCCAATTTAACAGGGATACAGAAAGAACCCCCAACCTGGTGTCCCCTTTCAATCCAGAAGTGCCTCAGTGCTTCTGACATGAAAACAAGCAAGCACAGAGCCCATAAATAAGGTGGGCTAAGGTCATCTGTAGATGTGGTATTTTCCCCTCTCCGAGATCAACCTCAAGTTTCGCAAAATCTGTCAAGCTATGTTACCTCTTATTAAGGAGAGAAGTCAGGTAACTGCAGTGGTTGAGAATGGAGGCCAAAGAGGCAAGATGAGGTCAAAAATGTACAGTTTCTGCCAATTCAAGGCTTGTTGAAGACCAATGGGAAAGCTAACTGTTAAACATCTCAATCATTGGTTTGCTAGCCTTTGATCCTTATCTCTTCCCTGGCTATTTAGCTTAAAATGTAAAGCTATTTTATTGTGTTTAGCATTTTGTTTTTGTTGTACCATTTTGTACTAATGGCTTTATTGTTTTGCCTCAGTACATTACCCAGGGCTACCTCACATGTTTAAGGTTCTAGTTGCCTTTTTTCTGAAGGACCCAAGTGGATTTGCCTGTTGAGATGCTTAAACTGAGATCAATCCACACATAAAATTAAAGTTACAGAATGCCATCTAAAGTTACAGAATGCCATCAATTTACCTTTCAAAAGCAGACTAAGACACAAAACTTCCAGAATTTCTCACAACTGCAGGGAAGAAGGATGAGATCCTATTTCTTACACTTCCACAATAAAAACTCTTCTGATTGTGTAGGAAAAATGTGATGACAACTTGCTCTGAAGCAGAAGACAGCTGGGGTCGAAGCAAAGAATCTGCGGGGTAGGAGATGTCTTGGCCTTATGGAAGGGCCTTGCTGGAATATCACCAGATGCTCTTCAAAATGTCCCCTGCAGCTGAACATCTGGCTTCAGCATAGAGTCCTCTTCCAATAAATAAGCAAATGTTCCCAAATCAGAAGCATATGTTCAAAACAGACCTCAGGCTGCTTCAATTAAGTCATCCTCATGTAGCAGATACTATATGTAGCTAGAGGAATTTCTTGCTTTGCGACTCAGAACTCAGCAAATTGTCCTTCGGTCTTGCAAATTCATGCCTGCTTGCTCATTTTAATAGCCATACAGAAAATGCTAAGTTAGATTCAAGAAATACTTTAGCAGAATTTGATTCACTGTAAAACAAATGTGTCTTTGTAATAAGGGTTGATTGGAAGTCCCCACTCTTCCATACAAAGAGGCATCTACAGCATGTCACAATGGGTCTCTGAGACTCGGTGAACAAGATGTAATCTCAACACTTTGTGGTATTGAACATGAATTAATTCAATTATATAAAAAAGAGGGGATTAAAAGAGTGAAAGTCCTTCAACTACTGTTTTAGAAAGCTTGAGGGATGCTGAAGAATATCAAGGGCTGGGTGTAATTGAAAAATTCAGGAATGTAGTGTATTTCTCCAGCAATTATCTTAATGTGAATTATACATACCCACAAAATATTTGGCATGGATAGATTTTAAACATTGAAGGTTGTGGAGAAGCTGGTCATGCCAAGCTTCAAAGTCTTCGGAATGAAACACATTGCCTGGATTTCTTTCAGATATGTGCATAATATGAAGTCAGCATAGATCAAGTCACTTGTTGGTGACCTGTGATGGGACTAGGATGGAGGTAGTACAACCATTCTGGTCCTCCTTGAGCTCTTAGTAATCTTTGATAACATCAATCATAGTGTCCTTATAGACTGGCTCTAGGGGTTAATAGTGGGACAAGCACTCTTATGGTTGTGTTTGTTCTTCTTCTGGAGCTGGTATCACTTGAGTTGATCAAGGTGGAGTGGAGGGTAGATTTACCTTGTTTTGTGAGGTTCCTAAAGATTGGATTTTCTTCCTGTTCATGTTTAACATCTACATGAGAATGATAGATAAGGCCATCTGTTTGAACAGAGTTAGCTATCATCAGTATGTGATAATAGTTTTACATATCAACCATAGGCTCTCCAACTAATGCCTTCAGGTTTTGTCTCAGTATCTGTGGGCTCTCGGGTTCTTGATTGGGGAAAACCGGCAAAATTTCAGCCCTTCTAAGGCTGTGGTGGATTGTACAATGCAGAGGTTTTCCTTCTTTGGTTCTTGATGGGATTACATTGCCTTGACAGACCTCATGTGGAATTTGGGGGTCCTCTAGACTCATGGCTCCTCTTGAAGAGCAAATAACAGCCATAATTTACTATATATGCCTTTCCATCTTGTGCACTAATTGCATCTACTTTTGTAGCATCACTTGATTGACCAGGATTGGAGATGGACAACAGAACTTCATCATCATTTTGATGACATCTCACCCCATGTCTGTAGATGACCTTTCACAGAGGGTTCAGGTAGGAGTTAGGAGGAGTGGGGAGGGCACAGAGACTTGAAGCTACTCCTCAAAGCAGGAGCTTTCCCTTCTTTACCAGCTTCATCAAGAACTGATTCTGGAAGAAGGAGGAAAAACATCACAAAACCTTGCCCTCAGCCCTTAATACTTACCGCACTCAAATATCCCTTTGAGTTGGCTCAGATGGATACTGTGATTGATGGTATCAAAAGCTGCCAAAAGGTCAAAAAGGGCCAGGTTGGATGCATAGTTGCCATTTCAAACCGTACATAGTCATCAATATATGACTGGCCCCAGCCTGAGATTAAGGTATGGCTTTTCCCTCAGGCACTTAGGTCCAGTCGCCTCCCTAAGCGGAATCCTCTTCTAATTTTTAATTATCCAATTTGGTTTCCCATTTTATATGTTGTTGTTGAACGATGTATGGGGTGTTTTTATTTTTTGGCAATATTTTATTTTATGGTACTCCACCTGGAGTCATATTGCTTGAGCTGGATGGCCTCACTGATGCATGAAATAAATAAACAAAATCTCAGGTCTGGATCCTGACTGAAAAGAGCAAAGACTTTTTGTGTCATGCTTTCACAACGGAACATATACTGTAAATTCCTATGCTGGCTAAGTTCTATTCTGGCTCCCAGGCAGGGGTGGGATTTAGCCGGTTCGGGAGAACTGGTAGTTATGGCCAGCAGCTGGGCCCGCCCACCAGTCCTGGCACTATCCCATCTTATACAATTGCTATGTTTTTGACGCAGCACGCACATGCTCAAGGCGCATGAGTGAAGCTATCCCATCCTATACAATTGCTGTGTTTTTGACATAGTGCACAAGGCGCGCGCACACGAGCGATGCAAGTATGGACGTGAGTGAAGCGAGCGTGCGCACACACTCACATTTTCAATTCTGGGCGAACCAGTTGTTAAATTATGTGAAGCCCACCTCTGCTCCCAGGATATTTCCACCCTTAATTTAAAATGCTTGTTATTATGTATACATCTCCTTCTACTTTGGGCCTTACATGCTTAAAGGAATAGTGATCCTTATATGTTGAAGTCCAGCATTTGTAGCCAAAGCCTATTGTATATGCTGTCTGGGAGGGATTCTTCCTACAAATAACCACAGGGAGGGCATTCTCCAGCCCTTGGAAATTCCCTCCCATGAATGGTTTCCTTTTTCTCTGCTACAGCAAGTTTTAAAAAGAGACTGGTGACAGATTGTTTTATTTAGCCCTCTTCTGATATTAGTTTTATGGTCTGTTGCATGGATTTTATTCTGACATCTGTACTTATGCGTGTGTTTCCCCCCACTACCCCTACCCTTTGGTTTATATATTATAGTATAATTTTATGATATTGGATATTTTTTTAAAAAAAACATACCTCTTTTAACCAACCTTCTGTTGCTCAATGCTCAGGATCTTTTACTGAATGAGAGGGAAGGCAGCCTGCAGAAAGAGAATGAACACAATTTGAATGAGTTCAGTGACATTTGCTGTTACACACCCACACTCGAACATTTCAAGCTACTGATTCAGTGCTCTAAATATCTGCCCAACCTTGTTAGTGTCTCTTTCACCCCCAGAAATATCTGTGATGCTTCTTAAATTACTGTCTTCAATTGTTTGCTTGCCCTGACAATTCAGCTCTATAAACCAACCACCGGCAAAACTCAGGTTTAATCAAGGGCTGCTTGAATAATGTATATGATGTTATTTTTGCAACTGCTGCACGTTTGGGACTAAATTCAGCGCTCGGGAGCTACCACTCAACAGTCAGATCTCTCCAATTGCAGCTGAAAAGTAGCATTCTGCACACACAAACACAAACACACGGCCAAAAACTACTGCAATGTAATCACATTGGAGCTTGTACTATAGTATATGCTAGTATGTGTTACTTGTAAGAGGAGGATGACATTACATTAGGTTTTTGCCTAACCCAACTACTGATAGTTTCCTCCCTACAACTTAACATTTAAATGCTATGGCTAGGGTGGATAATCTGATGACAAGGGGTCAATTGCATATCTCAACTCTGGCCCACCAAGTGATTTTGCTCTAGTTTCCTGAGCCTGTTAAGATCTCAGTGGAGAGGAAGAGGGTCAGGTTAAGCTTTACAAAGACCGAGTGTCTTTGGGTTCAGAGATTGGCTGTCCAATCCAAGATTTCCCATCTTTAAATCTAGGTGGGATTAAATTGCCCCAGACAGAATTAGACCTACATTTGATTTATTTCTTGATTCATCATCATCATTTGAACCATTGTCTACTCACTGCAGGATGAAGACTTCTGAATGTCTATGAAGATTCTCAGTTATCCAGGTCATGGTTGTCCCAAAGGTGCTTTTTCAAGAGGCAACTGGACTTTCTGATTTTTCTTTAAAGATGTTTCCCTTCTCATCCAAGAAGCTTCTTCAGCTGAAGAAGAAGCAAACATCTTCAAAGAAAGACATTTTTCATCAAAGAAATCCAGACAGTCTAGTTGCCTCTTGAAAAAGCACCTTTGGGTATACGATCCTGAGTTTTCTTTTGCCAATTGGGCTCACAATACCTGCTGTTGTCGTCAATCCATCTTGTTTTGGTCTCTTATGTGCGCACTTTTTATCAAGTGGGATCCATTCTAGGACTGCCTTGGTCCACGTGCCATCAATTCATCTTGCTATGTGACCAGCCCATTTCCATTTCCATTTCATATTTCTTAATATTTCTTGATTATATACCATCAAGTTATTTTCAACACCTAGCAACCACATAGATTTTTCTTCAAGATGATTTATCACTAATCTGTTTTTTCTAAGTCTCTCTCAATGGTGTCTGCATCACTACTAGAGTCCATCTATCCTGCTGCTGTCACCCTCTTCTCTTTCCTTCCACCTGTCCAAGCACTGCACCTTTTTCAGAGATCTTTCCATAATGTGTCCAAAGTAGGATAATTTGAGTCTGAAGACAATGCTGGGTTGATTTGTTCATTGATCCATTGTTTTGTTTTCTTAGATGTCCACAGTATTCCCAGGAGTCTTCTCCAATACCAAGTTCAAAGGCATCAATATTCTCCCTACCCTGCTTCTTTAAACTGAGCTCCTGCAGAATGTCACATGACTGTGGTACCAAGTGCTAGTCTGCGGCCTATGTCCCATTGTAGCATTGTAACTATTAATTTTAGTGAGAACCTTGCAAACTATAAGACTCCAAGGCTTACAGATCACAACCATTAACACAATACCAGGTTCTGTGTGACCAGCATTCAAATGTTATGAAGCAGTATGGAATAGGTGGAGGCCAAGTATTCAAATGGATTCTAATGTTTGATAATGACTTATGACTAGTCTGGTCAAATCTTGCTCCCATTGGAACATCCTGTCAAATTGGGAAGGAAAGGCTTTCTCTACTTCTCATGTCTCACAACCCACAAGCAAAAATGGTTTCATTCAAAAAACCACTAGGCTTTTTAAACTGATTTCTTCACTAAAGTAGGTTTTAACTTGTGGATGTACTTTATTCCTTATCTTCTGGGTACATTTTACATTGATTTGCTTTTTAAAATATATTTTATTGCTGCTAGCTGCCTTGAGCACTTTAGGTAGTTCAAAGGGAAAATATGAACTTAATAAATAAATGATAAATATATACAAAAAGAGTTTGCTATGGTTTGGGGACCGTCTCTGTTAATGCATCATGTTCATATTCTTCTCCTGAGTGTCAGGATTCCAAGTAACACCCCCAACGAAATCAAACTCTGAGGCTTGAATTTCCTCAAAGCTAAACTTTATTAGAGATGTCATATTGGCACATCTGGGAAAACCTGAATCTGAGAGCTTCTGGGCTTTCCACACTCAAAAGAAAGTTCAAGATCTTGCCCCATTCCCACATGTCCACCACACATCCAATCAGTTGCTGTCCAGACCAGAAGATACCTCCTCATTTCTTCTCCACACAGCTGCAGGGCCCCATGGCCTTGACTTTCTATAAAGAATTTTATTGTGACTACATATCTTCTTCTCTCTATGCAATCCCCCCTCCCAATTTCCCACAGTAGGATTTGTGGCAAGCCTGAAGCCTGAAGGCACAAAGGTAGAAATATGGCTTCCAGGTCTGACACTGAGTTCTGATAACTGCCTCTGCCTTTTCCCCGTAGATGATTAATCTCACTTTATTGCTCATTGATGTTTATTATTATATCCTCTTAAGCTAAACTGTCTAAATATTTCAAGTCATGCAAAAAAAAAAAAAAAACCAGTTTCAGGCAAGTCCTACCTGGAAAGAAATGAACAAGATTCAGATCTGCCTGGAAATATTTCTTTCTGCCTCTTGAAGACTTTTCCCAAAACTTTTGTAGATACTAGATAAGGTATCTTTCTGTAAAGGAAATGCATATTGTACTTACTTATTCAACCTTATTTAGTATTTGTTACATTTATACCCACAGAAAGTACTCAGGACTGCGTATCCTCTATTCAGGTTTGATGGCAACTCTGTGAAGTAGGCTGGCTTCAGAGAAAATACCCAGTCATAATGTCATAAACCAGCATGTCTCCCACCTCCATGCCTTAGTCTATCAATAATGCTACAGGGTCTCACAAAATTGTAGTATGTTATACAGTTGAACCATAGCATGAAAAAACAGGGACCAAGACCTGATCAACAATTTAGTAATGCTGTCAAATAACCTAATCCAGGCATATTATTCTCAGGTGCAGTAGCACCTCCACCCTCTTTATCAAATTCAAACGTATTTATTATAGCCCTGAGGCCAGATACAAAGAATATATTTAATAAAAGAAGTATTACGTCCTTCTATATATACATATATGCTTATAAGAGAAAAACAACATATATAACAGAATCTTGAAATAATTGAGAACATAGATTAATGTTTGGAATTAATAAAATATTATTATCAGAAATTCCAATTGTAAGCAATGATATGGTATATTGTACAAATGGAGGCACAGAACTGAGCGACTTGAAAGGTTATTTTTGAGTCCTTTCTGAGAACAGTAGCATTAAATAGAAATTGCACTCCCTACCTGAAAATGTGTTCAAGACAGGATATATAAGGGTCTGTCTGGTGTCCTTATATAGGGAATAGTAGAATAGCAAATGGACCTCCTTGATCTATTACCATGTAATGCATTGAAAGCTGTTCTTAAAAAATGCTCAGAAATATTCAATATAGCTCGGAAAGCCATTCTGAGAATACACATAATATGTATTATGTATAAATATTTGTCTCAGGTACCCTTTCATCATTTTTAACGCAAATTTACTAAATTTGAAGAAAATTTAAAATGCAAATCTAACTACAAAAATGTGTAAAAAATTCATGCTGGTAATGCAAAAATGAAGGACACTGCAATCCATCAGATGACATCAATCCTTGGACATAGCTAACATGGCTCGGTAGTCTGATCCACTATCAGAAATGTTCGAATGAACAGAAAGGCAAGGGGCATATTATAAAGAATCACAGAGATACAACATGTTTCTATTCAGTTTCCCCAGGCTACCTCAGCCTTTCTCACATTGGAGCGCTGCCAGTAATTTCTATACTCCTAATCCTTAGAAACGCAACACATTGAGGGGTAAACATTGCCGTCATGTTTATTTTTCTCCCACCATCCCTCCAGCTAATTCCACAACCTGGTGATGAAAGCATAAATTCTTTCCCTTCACAGATTGTGTTCCCTACCAAAACCAGCTTGGTTTCTGTACTTGCTATTGTTCTTGTTCATCGGGAGTGATGTGCTGCTATTCCTTAATGAGGCTATTCAGCCAACACAGTGGCTCTTTCTGTAATGATGGGTTGCATGCCAGTGCTCCTTCCCTAGTTACAAATTTCTGTTGTGTGCTATCTGGAGAAGGCTTGGGGGAATATGAGAACAAAACAGTTTGACGCTAATGTGTTATAATATTCATGGCCGCATACCGTACAAGCGACATTCTGCTTATCACCTGGCTGTATACTGCCCAGCCTTTTTTTTCTTCAATACTATCGTGGCTTGCATGATTTTAATCTTTGCAGGTGTAGACAAGGTCCTGGCATTTGAATATCTTGCCCAAAGTAAGGGGCAGAGTTTAATAGCAGAGCAAACCTTTTGCCTCAATGCAAAGCAAGGACCTCTGGAGACCAAGAAATCATTATACATATGCATCATTGTAACACTCTAGTTTTTGGTAGATGCTGGGAACTTTAGTGCCAGCATTTTTTACCCCTTAAGTGAGCAAAGAAAGGGGTCACTGATGTGTAAATGATCTCTATGGTACCAGTGGCCCTTTCCATTCAGAATTCCATTGCCTCCTAGTTACTAAACTGTTACATCAAACACTTAGTAAATTGACAGGAATGTTGATGCCATGTCGATTCAGCAGGCTGTTGAATCTAAACTGGAAAGTTATTACTATACTTACAGTGGGGCAATTCTGCACTTTACAAATGCTTCAGAGCGTAAGAAGCACAATAGAATACCTTTGCATTATTGGAACAGGGGCCTCCAAACTTGTCAACTTTAAAATTTATGGACCCCAACTCCCAGAATTCACCAGTCAGCATGTCTGGCTGAGGAATTCTGGGAGTTGAAGACTACGGGTCTTAAAGTTGCCAAGTTTGGAGATCCCTGATTTGGAACACTATATACTAGTGTATACTATACTATACTATACAACAGTAACAAAGAATATTAACAAAGGGTAAACATGTATAACAATTCCAAAGGATAAACCCAGACAGAGTCATCAACAAAAACCACTCAACAGGCAATCTAACCTCCCAGCTCCAGATCCTGGAGCACCTCTGTATCTTCAGTGCTCTATGAAAGGCAAGCAAGATCGGGGGCCCATTAATCTGGGCGGTATCATGTTCTATAGCAGGGGTCTCCAACCGTGGCAACTTTAAGACTTGTGGATTTCAACTCCCAGAATTCCTCAGCCATCTGGCTGAGGAATTCTGGGAGTTGAAGTCCACAAGTCCTAAAGTTGCCACGGTTCGAGACCCCTGCTCTAGAGGGCAGACACTGTTCAAAAAATAACTTCCATATAGACTGGATATAAAAGAGAGAGATAATCGTTTTTAAAGCAGCTGCATTTCTCTTTATAGTTCCTTATGGGTGGAAAGTGTAGGTTAAAGGGTTTTTCTTTCCATCATACAAAGCTGACTGAAATAATGCAGCCCATCTATAAGTTTAAATGCTTGGCAATGTAGCAATGGAATGAGATGTCTGCTGCCCAGTGATTTCTACATTTAGATGCCCCTAAAAACCAACACCATTTGTAAAACCAAGGCAAATGAGTCACAACAGGGTCACTGTGTGCTTCTAGGTCCTGCCAGCCTTAAGCAATCCTATCTGAAAGCAAAAAAACCAGGTTAAACTGACATCCATCTATTATAGCAAAATGTGTACTACAAGGGCCAAGTTGTGCTCCTAGATATAATTGCCAGCCATGATATCAGTGAATCCTGACAGCTGGAGAAATAGGTGGCTTTGCCTTTAAAAGAGATGATTGAAGAAAAAGTTGGACAATGAAATCCAGACCATGTGGCGCTTTTGCTGCAGGACAAGTTTATGCTGTGTAAAATCAATCAATGAAATCTAACAGTGGCAGAAACGACTTTATGCTTCAGAAATTTGCAGCTTGACATCAGCTGAAACTGGAACTCCGTTGAAATTTTAATTAAACATTCTATCGAGATCCATATTCAACCATTATCTGAGTGGGGATCAGTAGAACCATTTTGGAGGACACCTTAAGGTTAGACAACTCAGAACTCTCCGAATTAAGGTTAGGGCTAGAAACACCACACTTCCTTCTGACTGATGCTGGGTTGTGAAGTTGGTCCAAAGCATCATTCTTCATAAAGGAAGCTCTCAAAAATCAAGTCTTGCATACATCTGCACAGGCAACATTGTAGAGTTTCTCCGCTTACACATCATGACCATGATGGAGAGCTGATTATTATTAACACTTACATGTTTTCATTAGCAGTCCTAAGGAACTAAATCTAGAAAGTATTTGGCTGGGTGACTGTATTTCGGGGCCAGGATCTATTGGCAAGATTAGCTGTGCAAAACAACAATGGAAAATGTGAAGATAGCAGCTGGATGCAGGCAGTGTTTTCCAATCTTGGCAGCTTTTAAGATGGGTGGATTTCAACTCCCAGAATTCCCCAGTCAGCAAATACATGCTGCTCTTTAGCAGAAAATGGATGCTTTCTTTAGTGTACATCAGAGGTGGGTTTCAGCAGGTTCTGACCAGTTCTGGAGAATCAGTATTAGAAATTTTGAGTAGTTCGGAGAACCGGTAGTAAAAATTCTGATTGGCCCCATGCCCGTCTATTCTCTGCCTCCTAAGTCCCAGCTGATCAGGAGGAAATGGGGATTTTGTAGTAACCTTCTCCTGGAGTGGGGTGGGAATGGAGATTTTACAGTATCCTTCCCCTGCCATGCCCACCAAACCATGCCACGCCCACCAAGCCACACCCACAGAACCGGTAGTAAAAAAATTTGAAACCTACCACTGGTGTACATGTGTGTTCATCATACTCTTATAGAGAGGAATTCAGGGAACAAATAGAACAGGATAGAAGAGAGGGGACAGAGGAAAGAAACGTTCTGCAGCTTCATTTCTAAATCTATGAATGAGGTTGGTTTCTGAATACTGTAAAATGTAATGTCTATCTCTCGCGCTCTCTCTTTTTCTCTTTTTCCTTCTCTTTTTTATCTCTATCTTTCTCTGTTTTGCTTTCTCTTAACAAAAATGGCTCTCCATCACAAAGGCCTACTAGACAACTGAGATGCCAGGAAATCAGCACCTCAGAAAAATGTCTCTTTCCTAGACATTTTGAAAACGAAATCAAGACAGGGTGGGATCTAGCTCTGCAGAGTGAGTGACATTTTCAACCTAAATATATATGCTGCCAGATCGGTCTGGAGCAGCAGCATAACGCAATGTTTAGAGATGTTGTACCAAAGCAGCAGACAGGAGGCGAAACCCAAATATTTATCTATTTGGACAGCAAATCTGAAGATGAAGAATGCCAACTTTCTAATCTGAACACTTTGGTTTATTTTAATCACCCAGTTTCCATATGCTAACCACAGGAAGAAAAATTTGCTTTTAGATTTTATTTTTCTCTGCCTCCTCAGGATTAAGCCTCTCTGCTGGCATCAACAGAGTTATGTTTCCCTTGAAAGAGAGGTATGTTTTCATATAAGTTATGCCTTTCCTCTTTCCCTATAGCAGTATTTCAACACCTCAGCCACTTTAAGATGTGTGGACTTCAATTCCCACAATTCCCCAGTCATCATGATGGCCTGGGGAATTCTGGGAGTTGATGTCCACACTTCTTAAAGTGGCCAAGTTTGAGAAACTTGGCTCAGTTGTAGACCATTAAGGTAGCCCACTGACTGCGTGACATACTCACTGTGACAAATTAAATAGATTGGATTGGTTATACAATATGAATTATCTGCGGATACAACCCACCTATCGGTTATTCAAGTCATGCGTACCTGCAATGTAAAATCTCAGCAGGAGTTGTGTTTCTGTCAGCGAAGTCATTTATTTCTTTGAAGGTGTTTATTTTCTTCGGAAGGTGGGGGGAAAAGAAGAACTCCATTAGACATATTGTATTATGTTCAAATTAAGCAGACAATACAACATAGCTTGTTGGTAATTTGAGAGAATGAACATTTGTTCAGTTGGATACCCAATAGCAATTCAGAATGTAAAGATCTCATCCAGATTTATTGCCATTTTTGGGTAAAGAGCTGATGACTGAGCACAGCCAGCATACACCTAGGGCAACATTTTAATATGTAACTGGGCAATTTAATTTGTTGCTGCAGTTTGTGATATTTTTCCCCCCGGTTGGGTTTTTTGGAGTGGAAAAACAGACTATAAACATTGAGGCCTTTGCACAAAGAAATACATGGGCATTTTAAAAGCAATTATTTAAGTATGCAATTTATATGAAAACAATTTACCCTTGGACATTATCTTGGAACCCAAAATGCACCCGCAATTGTCCACGCCTTCCAGTTTGTAGCCATAATTTATTTTGATTGTGCAATTAGGAAAGAAGTGTCTTTCTCATTTCCATCTCTCAAAGAGAAGCAAGACAAATTGGGCAGCCAAAATGTCAAGCTTGTAAAAAGAAGTACAACGTGGCTTTCTGCAATGGGAAAAATGCTACAGACCTGCTTACCTTTGTGTGGGTGAGTGAACGGATGCGTCCATTCACACACATAGAGGCAGATAAACAGAGATCTAGATCTCCACAAGATGGAGCAGTTAGATATCTAGCTAAATGCTAGGCCCAGCTCACTGCTCAGAACCTGTATTTATTGTGAAACTTAGCATTTGTATGGATTGTCTAAGGCAATTCCATAGCCTTAAATTGCTTGCTTTTCATACTCATACCAGCTTAAGAAATCACTCTCCAGGTTTCTATCTTTGACAATGAAAATTGTCCCATGTTCTTTCTACAAACAGCTCCAATTTATTTTTCCATATACTGTGAGTAATTTCATTGAGGAGTCATTCAATCAGATGTTGAGAAGGGGTCTTAGAAGTCATCTAGTCCAACCTCTTGTTCCACGCTGGAGTCCTTGCTTGCAATGAGCAGTGGACCAGTGATGGAGAGCATTAGTTCACCCTTGTTGTTATCATTTGAGCTATAAAAGGGAAACTGACTAACTGTTGTCAGATTCAACCCAGCCTTTGTGCTTAGTCTATATCAGGGGTGTCCAACCTCGGCAACTTTAAGACTTGTGGACTTCAATTCCAATGGCTGGCTAGGGAATTCTGGGAATTGAAGTCCGCAAGTCTTAAAGTTGCCAAGCTTGGCATTCTGGTGAATAGCATAGCTGGCTTTAGACCAAGGGTGTCAAACTCAATCCCGTCATGGCCGCATCAGGAATTTGTTTGCCCTTGGCGACCGGAGTGAGCAAGGCCTGGTCATCACAGCCAACTGGGTGGATGTGGCTGGGCCTGGGGTAGCAGGAACCGGTCCCTCGCCATCTTCGAGTTGGCCCCGCGGGCCAACTCTGACGCCTATCATGGGCCAGATCCAGCTCGACAGCCACGTGTTTAACATGTGTGCTTTAGACTAAGCTCAGGTAGCTACTGGCCTGGAGCACCAAAGCTTAGCCAACGCCACCCCTCCTTCTGAATCATTCTAAAAATGCAAATATTTGTATCGGTGACAGATAGCATCATCAGTCAATATGACCTGGGGGTACCACACAATCTTGATCTGACATTGGTCTAAAGAGATGCCTTTTCCCAGCCCAACTGTTCAAAGTTACAACGGCAGTGAAAAAAAATATCTTATGATTGTTCCTTGCACTTACAAGTATCGCAGCATCGTTATGGTCACGTGATCCAAATTTGGGCACTTGCATGTATTTCTGATGTATTTCTCCAGCATCCTAGGGTCATGTGATTTGAGACCTTCCCAGCCAGCTTCCAACCAGCAAAGTCAATGGGAGAAGCTGGATTTGCTTAACATTCATGTGATTCATTTAACAACTGCATGGATTCGCTTAACAAATGTGGCGAAAAAAACCAATTGGGCATGACTCGCTTAATAACCAACTTGCTTAGTGACAGACATTCTAGTCCCAGTTGTGGTCGTAAGTTGGGGACTACCTGTAAGCCAAGCAAGTGAACTGGGAGGTGCAGTTGTGCTGAGAGGGGAGGGTTGTTGTTTTTCTCCTTCTTCTTTGGGATTGTTAGCAAGAGGTGTGGAGCTTGCTGGTTTCCTTGCTGCTCTCACCTGCATGGCACATACATCCACACACACAAACAGGGTTGCACAGGCTCTTTTCCTTCCTCCTCACCCCCTTCATTTCTCTTTTCTCTGGTTTCTCCATGCTAGCTGGGAAATCCTAGGAGTTGGGTAAGAGTTTCACATCTTAACATTAAAATTGCCGAGGTTGAGAATCATTGCAGTAGAGATTTTTTTTTGTTTCTTTGTTGTTGTTGTTATTTTTTATTTTGAAGTACAATTCTCTACCCCCCTCCCCTTCCCTTCCCTGAATGTGCAGTTTTTCACTGCTTCAGCAGCTCTGGTTCAGCAGGGGTGAAGGACAGCAATCAGAAAGGGGAGGGAGCATGCTTGCCATATCACACATTGCCCACATCAGGAAGAAGTGCAGCACACTGACTATGCCAACTGAGGTTGGGGGGGCGGGGGAAACAAAGAAGAAATGAAATACATACAGATGGCCAGAAGTCATTTTGTAGTGGACAGAATCTAACAGAATAACAGAGTTGGAAGGGACCTTGTAAGTCATCTAGTCCAACACCCCCCCCAAGCAGGAGACCCTACACCATTTCTGACAGATGGCATAGTCTCTTCTTGAAAGCCTCCAGTGATGAAGCACCCACAACTTCTGAAGGCAAGCTGTTCCATTGGTGGATTGTTCTCACTGTCAGAAAATTTCTCATTATTTCTAAGTTGAATCTGTCCTTGATCGGTTTCCATCCATTATTCCTTGTCTGGCCTTCAGGTGCTTTGGAAAATAGGTTGACCCCCTCCTCTCTGTGACAGCCTCTCAAGTATTGGAACACTGCTATCATGTATCCCCGTCCTTCTCTTGACTAGACTAGCCATGCCCAGTTCTTGCAACTGTTCTTCATATATTTTAGCCTCCAATCCAGGGGTTTGTTCTACTTACCTCCGCTACCGGTTCACAACAGGAGCGTGTGTGAATGTGCAAAAGCTTCTGCGCATGCGCAGATCATCTGTGATGACATCTAGCCGGGTGGGTGGAGCCTCCCACCACCGTTACTACCGGTTCACAAGAATCGGACTGAACCAGGAGCAACCCACCACTCCTCCAATCCCTTAATCATCTTTGTTGCTCTGCAGGCAAGTTGTGGAGGCAGCATACATTCATGTCCTCCATGAAGTGGAACATCCCTATGCTGGTCTGGATGAGCTATAAGAGAAAGATCTCAATCAGCTTTAAGCATGAACTTCTTCCAGTGCTATTTTTTTGTTTTGTTTTTTTGTTTTTGAGAAACAAAATAAACTGTTGAAAAGGAAACTCTCTCTTCTGTCATTAGAATTTCAGAAGATGGGAAATTTAAATTTAAATTCCTTTTGCTGGCATGTTTATGCTATTCACAAGCCATTACAGAATTTTCTTGGACATTCCATCAGAGAAGAGAAAACACATTCAAATGATGGTTATTACAATAAAAATATAACCACTCTCTGAAAATAAAGCAGAACAGAGAAATACCAGGAAGGCATTGTAACAGAAAACAGCTTTTCATTTTCATGGATATTCTGGAGAAAACTAATTCAAAAAGAAAACCCCCAACATTTCTCTGTCTCTACAATGAAGAAATATTTGTCAAATCTCAGATGCTTGGCCTAAGGATAAACTTTAACATTCACAGCACTGGTTGCTTGAAGCAAAATCTTAGTGGCAACTCCATGTCAAAAGGAATCTTCTTCCATCCTTTGAAAACCGCCTTATGAATTGTGACATAAGAATTTACTATCTCTTGGCAAGCCTCCATCGCAGGAACCATTACTAACATCTACAATATTGTCAGTGGCTCCCAACAATTCACCGATGGAGAGGCTATCAGTACTTTTTCTTCTCCTAAATTGTCATGGTGTCTTTCCAACATACAAATATCTTTCTACAGCTGGCAAGGGTGATGAAACAAATAGATCTGGATACTAAATTGGTGCTGAGAGAAAAGAGAGATGCAGCCATGTGTCATCATTGTGGTACCACTTTAAAAGAAGATGCTCATCAAAATACAAAATGTGGCAAGTGTCAGGCCTGGACGCCATCTTTTTCGTTGGATCTTCAGGCCTGCCACATTTACTACTGTGGGAAACTGGGAGGGGGGAATTGTGTGGAGCCAGGGTGATATATAGTCATAATAACATTCCTTTCTCAGAGAGTCAAGGACATCTTGCCTTGCACCTGGAAGGCTGGAACTAGGAGGCATCTCCAAGCGGCTCAATACTTTGATTGGACCATGTGATGGACATGTGGGTGCTAGGCAGGGTCTTGGACTTTACTTTGGGTGGGGAAAAACCTGGAAACTTTCAGATTTCCCAGATGTGCCAATATGACATCTCTAATAAAATGGAACTTTGAGGAACTTCAAGCCTCAGAGTGTTATTTTGTTGGGGGTGTTACTTGGAACCCTGACAGCAAGGTCATTTTACTCATGTGACCCATTATCTTTTTAAATTTGGATCTATATCTACAGCTCATAGAGCAGTGTTTCTCAGCCTTGACCATTTTAAGCTGTCTAGACTTCAACTCCCAGAATTCTCCAGCTTAAAGTAGCCAAGCAGCTCTACTGTCATAGAGTGAAAAAAAGAGAAACAGCACAAACAGAAAGAAAAGGTGACAAAGCCGGTCAGTTTGCTTTAAAGCTTTATTCTATTTTTTGGGGGGGGTCTACTAAAATACTTGTATGCTTATGACAACTCAAGGTACCTTTCCATTTCTGCATCCTATCAGACCTGCCCCATCTTAGATATATAGGAAAGATCATGTAGTTATTTAGCCTCTGGGAACTCTGACCAGGAGGCCCATAGAGTCTTTCAAACTCAGCCATTCCCTTCTAGGAACTTCACTCCTCAGGACCTCAGTTACTTCCTCACTCCCAGTTCTGTCGTTCACAGGGGAAGGACGATCTGCCCCTCCCCTGTTTGAACAAAGCAAGCTTGAAATTGTAATTTAAAAGGGCTGTAGTCAAGAATTAATCGTTACTTACACATTGCAAAGAAAGGGAAAAGTTAAAAAAAGAAATGCAGGCAGAAAGAAAAGCTTTCAACCTTTATTTATTTTATTTTCTGGAAGAAGAATTCCAGAAAGTAAAGACACAGAGAGAAAAAGTGAGACATTAATTGAATTATCTTTTGCTTCAGTTTGATCATTACTGCAAGAGGCTTTCCGTAAGGGAACTTTGATAGGCAAAGATTGCCCATCCCTGATTTTAAAAAGTAACTTCTACCTTGCCTTTTGGACCCAGCATCTTTCATTTGGCCTCCTTCACTTGGGAGGGCCATCATTCCAGCATCTTACAAATAAATATATGCCTTCCTTTACAATAACTCTCCCAAGGTCTTCTTTCATACAGTGACTTTAAGTATTAGAGGAACTCATATTTGAAAATAAAATCCCTTAGCACAGGGGTCAGCAACCCGCGACTCTGGAGCCGCATGTGGCTCTTTCATCCCTCTGCTGCGGCTCCCTGTTGCTGGTCAGCTCCACAACTGATAGGGCTTTCAATTAGGACAGGTAGAGGAAAAAGGATGCCGCATTAGGAGGAGACTCTATGATGGGGAAATCGACTTCCAGTCGGCAGAGGAAAAAGGATGCCACACTAGGAGGAGACTCTATGGTGAAGAAATCGACTTCCAGTCAGCAGAGGAAAAAGGATGCCATGCTAGGAGGAGACTCTATGATGGGGGAACTGGACTTCCAGTTGGTTCCAGAATTGAACATGGGCTTCCAGTTAGGACCTTTGTGGCTCTTTGAGTATTTAAGGTTGCCGACCCCTGCTTTAGCAGATGATGCAATTAGGAGTCCCCAACCCCCCGGACTATGGCCCATTATCGAGCCGTGGCCTGTTCAGAACCGGACCTCAGAAGGGTCGGGTGAGCACGCACATGTGCACAGTTCCATTTGCACGGTCAGCAGGTGGGCAAGTGCATGTGCAATTCCATTTGTGTGAGTGGTGGGTACATGTGCATGCCAGGGGTGGATTCTAATTTTTTTTACTACCGGTTCTGTGGAAGTGGCTTATTTTTTGGGTGTGGCTTGGAGGTCATGTGACTAGGTGGGCATGGCTAGCTGGTCAGAGTCATTTCTGGAAGGTCCTCGCACTTACGACCTGACTCATTTGTTTGCTTTTAACACTGATCAGCTGTAGGACGGCCCTTTGAAGCCCCGCGGCAAGAGTTTAAACAGTTTTTTTCCCTCTAGTCATCAGCTGGGACTCAGGAGGCAGCAATAGATTGGGGATGGGACCAAATAAAAGGTAAGAATAACGTGGGTGGGGGGGAGGTTGGGGGGGAGAACCGGTTCGGTGACGTCATATCGTCACCGCTACAGCTTGGCCGAACCGGACCGAACCGGGAGGAACCCACCACTGGTGCATGCTGTGTGCACAAATGGAACTATGTGAGAATGCTCACCCACCGCTTGCGTGGAACAATCCCATCATCACCACCCACAAAGCCCACAAAGCCAAAAGGTTGGAGACCACTAAGTTAGATCATAGATGCTTTGATTTTACTACTCTTGTTTTTTTTCCCCGCAGTAAGAGGAGCGGCCTTCCAAGTAATTTTTCACTTGATAAGTGATTGAAACTCAAGTGGGGATAATGAAGCTCATTTTTAAAGACCTTTGGATTCTACTGAATTATTCTGACCTGATATTTGACATCTAAACTCTAGAAAGAAATCCCGAAAAATATTATATACATTTCTCCATAGAGAGCATTTTGTACTGTCCTTCAGGTTTCATTCTCTGCATAAAGAGTGGCTGATTTCTACCTAGCAGCTGACCAGTTGCAGCAAATTAGTTTCATCCCTTTTTAATCTCTACCCTAGAGATCAAAAATATCCAGCGCTGTGTAGTGGTTTTGTGAATTTAATTGAATGGCATTGGAAAAGGTAATGCAGAATGAAAATTCTAATGTCATATAAAAGGTATCTTTCACAGTTTTACTATGGTTAAATGAATTTTTCAAGTAGTTGGGGGCCTTTTGAAATTAATGGCCTATTAGAAGAGGAATCACATACTGAGAATAAATGCTCAGCTTGAGGCCATTACATTTTGAATCAGAATACATTTCAAAGATTACAAGAAAAAGTGTATCACGCTGAGTGCCTGACATAGAAGGTCTTTCTTGTTAATTACTTAACCCCCAAAGTAGTGCCTAAAAAGCAGGATTCTGTGTTCTCCGATTATGAGTAGAACAGAGCCCATAATTTGCATTAGGTGCGATATTCCAGCCTTTGTCTTGAAAGAAAAGAAATCTTTCCAGCCCATATGACTGCCAAAAAAGGCTTGAAATTATGAACAGAATCTAGTTCAGTCGATTTGTAAGGCTCTGTAACTTACACGTTTCAGCATTTTTAAAAAGTATAAAAATATGAGATGGAAGCTTCTGAATCTGAATTAGGATCCTCTGCCACTATATCTGTGAAAATATTATTTGTTGCACATAGGTAACTTTCCCTCCCATCCTGTTTTAGATCCAATCCGAATTGGGGAAGATCAACTACAGATAGTCCTTATTTACTGTCTGCTTGTTTAGCAACCATTTGAAGTTATAGCGGCATTGGAAAATAGAATGGAATGGAATGGAATGGAATGGAATGGAATAGAATAGAATAGAATAGAATAGAATAGAATAGAATAGAATAGAATAGAATAGAATAGAATAGAATAGAATTTTTTATTGGCCAAGTGTAATTGGACACACAAGGAATTTGTCTTGGTGCATTTGCTCTCAGTGTACATAAAAGAAAAGATAAAAGAAAGATAAAAGAAAAGGAGATTTACTTGAATTCTTACCCTGGAAATTGTCCAGATTAGCAGTAAAAAGAAATGGAAGTAAAACTGCAAAACAAAAGAATTCTGACTTTGCAAATAATCCAGGGAAATGTTGTCATATAAATTGAGGGGAAAAATAGAAAAATAAATAAATTTACAAGATGGAAACACCATATTAACCAACAATTCAAAGATGCAAAAAATTCCATCAATATTATTGTAAATTATGTAAAGTTGTTCTGATAAAGTTTGACAAATGTTTAAAGAAACAAAAACTTACTGAAGATTGCAGGAAAAAAGAAACAATGAATGGACATACAATAAGGGATGCTTATGAAGTCATTAAAAAAAGGGCAAAAATAGGGAAAGCTCCTGGATCAGATAGTGAACCAGCCACTTATTATAAATATTTGAAGATAAATTATTGCAACCATTACAAAAAATGAAGAATTCCATTTTACTATTTTACTAATACTTGGATATTAGTATGATTAATATGAACTGTATGTTAATTCAAAACAATTATGTTATGACATGGAATGAAATTAAGAAGGACATGTTAAGATTGGAGAAATTACAATTGTCACTGTTGGGAAGAATCTCTGTTCTAAAGTGATTTTATCACCTAAAATGATGTTTTCTTTTGTTTTCAAAGAATACCTATAGGACCTGTAGGAAAGTTAAGGCTTTTTGGATAAAAATATGGTGGGTTATGCAGAATGTGTTGAAGAAAAAAAATCAATTCTCTCCACAATTGTTTTTATTGGGTATAGTTAAGGGTTTTACACGGGGTGAAATAAAACTAATATTGTATATGATAACAGCAGCAAGATTGTTGATAGGTAAATATTGGAAGAATGAAGCTTTGCCTACTATCGAGGAATGGACTTTGAAGATGGCTAGTTTTGCAGAGATGGCGAAGATTTCAGCATACTTAAAGGATTGTTCACAAGAGACTTATGAATGGGAATGGAAAAGGTGGATAGAATATGTTCAGAACAAATACCAAACTAGAAAGTATCAAATAGCTTTTATTTGAAAATAATGTATTAGAAATATTTTAATGTAAAGAGACAAAGAGGAAAAATTATACAGGGGGAGGGATGGGTTCAAGCTTATATATTAGTGTTACTAGTTATGAGTACATAATAGGGAAGTCTGGGGGGGGAGGGTTAGGGAGGGTTAGGGAGGGTTTGGGGAGGGAGGTGGGGGGGGTGAAAAAAAGGCGTGAAAATGTAATTGTAAAACTTTTGCAATAAAAAAAAAAAAGAATACCTATTTTGAGAATGAATCTACCATTTAAATAATGGCAGAAAGATATATCTAAGTTTGACTGGCATGGGGGAAAGCCAAGGGTTGAATATAAAGTTCTCCAACATGCAAAGGTGTGAGGAGGATTGGGATTTCCTGATTTAAAACTGTATTTTGTAACCAGCTGTTTGGTTTGGATAAAAGAGTGGGTGCTGCTGAGAAATAAAACAATTTTAGAATTAAAAGAGAATTATCTGAAGTTTGGATGGCATGGTTTTCTAAAGTAAAATAAAGTTAAGGTTAAGATTTTAGAAAACATTGTGTCAAATGTACTGTGTTGAGAATATGGAATAGGTATAAACCCAGACTGTGCCTAAAAGTTTCTGGCTGTCAGTACAAGAAGCATTTAAAAGAAAGAAATAGCATTGTTACGGTTAACCTATCAAGGGTTGTTGCAACAAGAAATTGGAGACTATAAGGTGAAATCAAGAGAACAATTGCCGAGGACTGGACTCAAATTTCTTTTATCTGATTGTTGCCTTAGTGGGAGCTCTTCTTCCTGTTCCTCAAGATCATTGCTTCTACCCACTATATCACGCTGTGGGAGGATAGATTCCAGGGCAAATTGAGAAGGCCCTCAGATTTCAAACAGATATTTTTCTTCATATTGTCGAATGGGTTTTCTTCATTTTATACACATGTCTAGTTTTGAACCAATAATCTTTGAGTAAACCATAAAGCCATAATCTGTTGAAGCTCAGCTAAGTCCTTTCTGATCAGGCCACTGAGGTTTGAAAGAATAATATTGCTTCTTGCTCCCCACCTCCCCAAGCAGTTAGCACTTTGAAGGTAGGCTATTACAAAATCATTTTCCTTGTGAGAAGAGAGTGATGGAGATGTATGGTGCCTTTTGTATTAAATTTGAATTTTGCAAATGTAACTGATGAGCAGACGGGGAGCAAGCACTCCTACAAGTAGTATCCTACCAAAGTGACATATGTTGAGGGTTTCAAAGTCACAGCAAACTGTTTCTGACATCCCCAGGCAACTTTTTCCCAATAAACTCAGAGACTTTTCTGCCCATGCTCAACTATTCAAATGTTTTCTTTCAAGTTTCTTTGCTGTCTTCCTAAGTGAAGCTTAGAGTTAAGAACTGCAGTAGCAACATGGGCAAATTGGAAGGAATTGTAAAAGGAGGCAGCACTTTGGAGGGGAAAGGAAAAACAGACCCCGTACATATAAGAAACCATTCTCTTTTTATATTTGAAATGTGAGGTATCTCTGCAATTGTCAATGCAGATCTAGTACTGAATGATGGTGAGATGTTGGACTAGACCAAAACAACTAGCTCCAAGTCTCCACTTGACTGTCTTGTCCCAGAGAGAAATTGGCTCAGTCATTAGTTCCTAGCCTAACTAACCTCATACTGTAGATTATGCTTATGAGGACAAGATGAGGGAAGATCTCCATGTACACAAACTGAGTTTTTAGGTGGGCAGGTTGGAAAAACAACAGCCCCAGAAACAGCAACAAATATATGATCTATAGCTTGCTCTGTATGACAGATTCTTAGGCCATTTGTTGATCTCCAGTGTCAGTTCGGAAGACAATGTTAACCATTAAGACATAGAATGTGTGTGCATACATGTGTACCAGAGGTGGGTTTCAGCATGTTCTGACCAGTGGTGGGATTTAAGTAATTTAACAACCGGTTCTCTGCCCTAATGATTTCTTCCAACAACCAGTTTGCCAAACTGCTCAGAAAGTTAACAACTGGTTCTCCCGAAGTGGTGCAAACTGGCTGAATCCCACCACTGGTTCTGACCAGTTCTGGAGAACTGGTAGCGGAAAATTTGAGTAGTACGGTGAACCGGTAGTAAAATTCTGACTGGCCCCGCCTCCATCTATTCTCTGCCTCCCAAATCCCAGATGATTGGGAGGAAATGGGGATTTTGCAGTATCCTTCCCCTGGATTGGGGAGGGAATGGAGATTTTACAGTAACCTTCCCCTGCCACGCCCACCAAGCCACGCCCACCGAGCCATGCCATGTCCATAAAGCCACACCCACAGAACCAGTAGTAAAAAATTTTGAAACCCACCACTGGTGTGTATGTGTGGGTGGGTGTGGGTGTGGGTGGGTGTATGTATGTATGTATGTATATGTATGTATGTATGTATATGTATATATATATCAACAATATGCATATAGTATAGTTCCACAATATACATATACATATACATATACATATACTGTACACATACATGCATGCATGCATTCATACACACATATAAAATAGAGCAGCATGGCTGGAGATAGGTCTTGCTTTCCTTGCCTGTACATGTTGGCACAGGAGATCTGATGTCTCAGAAGATGCCCACAAATATGTAATCTGTCTCTGTATTAAACAAAATCTCTTGAATTTGATTGAAAGAGAAATGGAAAATTTAGAGCATTAAAAAGCTGTCTTTTTGCTGTGGTGGTGGTGAGAAGGAGGGAGAATTGAATGTGAATAAGCAGAAGAAGCAGAAAACATGCCATAGCTCAGCCATGAAATCAGTGCTGGAGGCAAAGATAGGAACAAAGAGGATCTGAAGAAGCCCAGATAAGAGCTGAACAGAATTGCTCTAATAAAGGACAGAGAGAAAAGAGTTGTGGGGGGAGGAATGAAATAGTTCAGTCAAAAATGAGAAGGTGGGGAAGCTAAGATGTTCCACTCAGTAACATTTTGCATTAATTAAGAAGATAAATAATGAGGTTCATCCAGCAGCGTGGCAATGGATTCACTCACACCGTCTGGCTTTTCCATCTCCTTGCCTCCTTTCAGTTCCTCCTCCTTCCCTGCTGTGAGTTCATCCATTCTGGTTTTCATTTAGGGGACATGGGGAAACAAAGGGAAGAAGAAAAATCCAATGAAATCATCTATGTTTGTGTCTTAAATAATCAGAAACAAGAGAATGTGTCAATCTCACAGTTGATTTGGATTTGCTTCACAAATTAAATGTTTTGAAACCTGTGGTGGAATCTGTTCTGACCTGGGTCACACTGGCAGGTGTAGGTACTAATAAATTCTGTTTATTGCACAGCTATACCACAGCAGATGGCCCTCCAATGGTCCCGGTAAAGCTCCGTCCCAATTTTTCCTGAAACCAGCCACACAAAGTCAGTGCAAACTGGTCACACAAACTAGGGCCAAAAGTCACCTGAGTCAATCCACAAGGCAAGGGGGGGAGTCCAAAGTCCACAAACAAGGTTCAGAGTTCACAAAGCAAGGTCTGAGATCCACAAGGCTGAAACATGATCCAAAATGCACAAAGCAGAGTTTATGAAGGCCAGGAAAGTGGACACCAAAGCAAATGGTTGTTCCCAACAAATGCACCTTCCTCCTGCATTTGGCTAAATCAGCCCAAGCATATGTTCTATGTGAGAAGGTGGCAGTGGTGGGTTGCTACCAGTTCACACCAGATCGGGCGAACCAGTAGCGGCGGTGACGGGAAGCTCTTCCCACCCGCTCGGACAAGTGAGCACGCACATGAGCAAACCGGTAGCGACGGGATTTTGGACCCACCCCTGAGGGGGGGGCTGCTTCCTCACAAACAGCCTCATAGATCTTCTCTGTGCTTCCCTCTCCTCTGCTCTCTACGCCCACAGATCAGGAAGGAGAGGCAGCCATTCCTCATTGGGGGTGATCTGTTGCCTTTCATTGTTGCTAACCATTGGCAGCTGATCCTCCACTGCCTTTGTTAGGGCGGGTGGTTTCCATCATGTTGACCACTTTCCTCAATGCTGGATGGGCCTGGACTGCGTCATCCTCAGTCCCTGGGCTTTCTGGACATTCCTGGGGAGCCTTGCCATCACAGTCAAATGGTCTCAGTTCCAGCTCCACCTTCTCCTCCTCCGAACTGGCTTCCAAGGGGGCCATCACAGACCCTGGCAGTCAGTTGAGGGGAAGGAGGGAAATGACTGAGTAGCCTTGAATACCTTTGGGGAGGAAGGAGTTGAACGGAGATCCTCCCTAAAACTCAATGTCAGATGTGAAGAACCAGAAACGATAACAGGGAGCTGACCAGAATGGTATCTTTATTGTTGCTCGCCTATAGACAAGAATCTTGCCAGATTAAAGAACAACTGCATAATTACTAGATATGTCCACTGTAGTTATATGTCCATAACTACTACATTTGTCCATTGCCTTGTTAGCAGAAGTTACAACAAAGTTTTAGGGAGGATCTTTCATCAGCCTCTTGCTCCTCACAAGGGACTCAAGGCTACATAGCCATTTTATTCCTCCCCTCAACTCATTGCCAGTTTCCACCAGAAAACCCCAGCATAAAATAAAGATTTTTCCATCATCTGTAACCTACATTCCTACATAGTGAATAAAGGTGAAGGGTAAAAAATAATACAAATCTAGCTGGGAATAAATTATGGGATTAACAAAAATGAGTAGAAATGTCCAGGATGTTTCTCTTTGTCCATGGCCTTCTTAGCAGAAGTTACATTAAAAACAGCTGAGGAATAAAAGCTAATTTATGCCTACAGTGGAAGATAAATGACAATAACATTGTAATTTAACTTTTTTTCTCATCACACAAGTTAGGATTGTATCACTGCATGTGGTATTAGTATTAGTAGATTTAACATAAATAATATTTGTAACCTATTCAACTTTTATCTTAAAGGAAAATGGATAATACAATGGAAAACTTGCAATATTCAAGGTATATGAATAATATTTAAATAAGTATTAACTCCTAAAGTTCTAGCTTCTCCCAAGGTGGTCATACTCTTCCAAACCCTAATCTGGTAAGAAAATAAATATGAAAAACAGAAACCACCAATAAAATGCAGCAAATCTAAGAAAAGTAAATTCTACTGAATGGTGTAATGTTTATTCTCTGAAATTCATGTATACTTATATCATAATGCTTTGACTTTCACTGCTCAATGTTTTAATGTCTTTAACCTTTTGGTTGTTTTATGTTATTATTTATGATACTGTGAGCCACTCGGAGTCACTGGAGATGGGGCAACATATAAATTTAATCAATAAATATTATTGTTCAAGATATTTTAGAAAACATTCTGAGATTCAAACTGGATATATTCATAGGAGACTATATTCTACAGGTAGCTTAAATTTTTGAGATTTTTTTTCCCTGCAAGAATAGACAATCTAATTCACTCCCAATGAATGAGATCTGAATTTGAAGCATCTCTCTAATTCAATTTAGACACTTGCCATATCTTGTCTTTTCAATCTCAATGCTCTGATAACCCTAGAGAGTATTTCCCAATGGTAGCCATTTTAAGATGTCTGGACTTCAATTCCCAGAATACCCCAGCCAGCTGGAGTATTCTGGGAGTTGAAGTCCAGACATCTTAAAATGGCTACCGTTGGGAAACACTGGCCTAGAGATAGGGCTGGGGTGCTCCTTTAAGCATTTTTCCCAATTGTGAATCTGTATCAGGGGAATGGGACCGCGTTCATGACCCATTACTTTCCTATTTCTCCGACAAACAGTCAGAGCTGGAGAGGTTGTTTGGCAGCACACAAACTTTTGTTTCATTTGTAACCAAAGGAAGGAAAATCATAGAAGTAAAGCAGTAGTGGGTTTCACTTACCTTCGCTACCGTTTCAGAACTGTGAGTGTGCATGCATGCACGCTTGCTTTGCTCACCTGCAGCATTTCTGCACATTCATAGAAACTTTGTGCATGCGTAGAGCGTCCATGATGATGTTCGGGCAGGTGGGCGGAGCTTCCCGCCACCGCCGCTACCAGTTTGCCCGAACCAGGGTGAACCAGTAGAAACCCACCACTGAAATAAAGGAAGGAAGAACATCTTCATTTCTTTTTCCTGGATAGACCATAGGAGGATATATATTGTTCATTTTTGAATAATCCACATACCCACTGGTGTTCTGTCTGTCTAGTAAAAGTATCAGGTGCTTAAAAGCTGCTTTTGAAATTCCTTTTTAAAAACAAGGCAAGGACATCTATACAAGTTATTTCTAGGGTTTGTGAAACCCTAGAAAACCTAAATCTTTTTATGTACAGTATGACTACAAGTGTAAGATAAGGTTTTGAATAATGAGTTTCTCAGCAAAAAAAAAAAAAAAATAACCGATATAAAAAAAATAATGCTGCAGTGAAATACAAATAACTGCAACACTAACAAAACAATACAGTAGTGGTTAGATTTTTTAAAAAAAAATTACATACATTTTAGTGATTAAAACAAATTAAACCTAAAAGAAAGTGGAAGAAAGAATAAAGAAGAAAATCGATATGGTATCTATTTGGTATGTGGGATTAAATCCATGGTTAAATTTATATTAAATCTAGATCATGTACAAATATATTAATACAGACTTTTGAAAAACATGTACCAGGTTCATAAACTCAACCCATATTTTAATATTAAGAGGATATGTTTCTTTCCATTTATATAAGATTCTTCTTCTTGACAGGCTCCATGGTAGACCAATGATTTTAAGAAAATAACAAAATCCATATTTTAACCATAAGATCGTACTTATATCTTTATTATATGTCTTTCCAAAATTGTATCAATATGCTATGGTTTGAAATCAAAACCTAACTACAGTATGTTTGGCGAAGACTAAACCATACGATCTTTGTCAAACTTCTTATAAAACTAGAACAAAATAGTGTGATGGCCTATCTCTTTGGAACAATCTTTGATGGGCTTAATACAGATAACATATTTTGTTGTCATGAATGGACTTAATTCTTAAATCATTAGAAGTATGTTTTACATTTTATTAAATTACAATCCCATTTGATTTTTCAAGATTGCAAATTCCAATTCTTTGTTCCAAATTTTAGATATGTAAATAATGCTAACTTTCATTCTATTTGTAACACCATATAACATTGAGTTGTTTATTTTACCTGAAACACTGAATCTCTTAAAGAGCCTAAGCTTCTGGGCACCTCTGAGGTTTAAAGCATCAAGGCCATGCTTTTTTTTCAGTACATTTCAATTGTATAGCTTGCTAAGCAAATACTATAGGTAAATCAAGTTTAAGAGTATTATCTCTCAAAAACTTTACAACAATCATTATAAATTAACTAATTTAAGGTATTTATCCCTTGTATATCCTAGGCACTCCTAGTACAATATTTTCCTACTATTTTCTGGATTAATCCACAGCATCAGTTTCTTGTATTTTGGTACAGTGGCCTAGAGGTGGAGCTCTCACCTCACAATCAGGAGGCTGTGAGTTCGATCCTAGGTAGAGGCAAGTATTTCTCTCTCTGGGCACACTGAGAATATATCTGCTGAAAAAAAAAACTCCGCATTGGTGACAGGAAGGGCATCCGGCCAGTAAGTCCTTAGCTCCATTAAGTTGCCCAGACTCCACCCTGCAAGGAATTATGGGGTTGTTAAAAGAGGATGATGATCAATTTCTTGTGGTTCAAAACTGCAATGTTCCTGAGATTGGTCATAAGAGCGAATGACTGCAGGGATGCTACAGCAGCTATAACTTTGAGATTTGATCATAAGTAGCTTTTTGGGGGGAGGTGTCCACTGGGTGCCAATAAGTGACTGGTTGTAAGTCGAGGACTACCTGTATATATTAATAGACCTATCAACTTCAAAGCTGGAAACAGAGGTCCATATTTACTATATTAAATCCTAAAATTTGTCAATATATTAGAAAAGTCACAAACTAACTTTCTAAATAGGTCCAAATATGCTGCAAGCTACCACACGCTCCCATCTGATTCCTGGCAAACATATCCTACATATTATTATTATTTTTAAAAAAAGAATTACAGTCACAAAAGAGTTATTTACACTATCCAAATATATTTCTTTCCAGGCTGTTGTGGCTGAAAAAGCAAATATTTTGTATAGTAAAAGCTCCACCAGTGTGATCGTTGTCCCCTTGAGCTTTGTTTCCTTCTGTTATGCCCAACATTCTTGATTTTCCTCCTTGCTAACTGAATCAACAGAAAGTTGTCTCTCTCCACTCCTTCACAATTTTTTTCCTCGTCACTAAGCAAACATGGTTTTTAAATGTTGTCTGTCAATATGTGCACTGACACAGTGATAAGCTATTGAAAATGACTTGCAGTCAAGGAGGTGAGCATGTATGTGCAAAGAAAGCCCGAAGTGACAAGAGAGGAAAAAGTGCACCGCTTTTGAATCCTAGCTTGGAGTTTTACAGATGAATTTGAGAAGGGATGGAGATGGAAGAAGAGAGTCTACAAATGTCCACCATGGGGTGGGTTCTACTTACCTTTACTACCAGTTTGCAATGGGACTGCACACACACACACGTTTTACTTGCGCGCCCACTTCTGCGCATGTGCAGATCACCCATGATGATGTTGTGCCAGGTGGGCGGAGCCTCCCGCCAGTTTTACTACCGGTTCTATAGAACCGGACCGAACCAGGAGCAACCCACCACTGGTCCACCCACAGAGGACAGAAACGAAGGCAAAGAAGTGCAAAGCTGCAACAAAGTTGAAGGACCAAAGAAAAGAATCTTGGGGGGATGGAAGCAAAAATCACCTTGAACCTGACAACAGTCAATTCTTCCCTCCAGGAAAGGAGATGATCTGAACTTTTTAATGATCCCAAAAATAAAATGTTTCAGTAGAGGGAAACAAACTTAGACTTTTTCAAGCTCAGGAAAAATATGACAGACTCAATCACAAGGTGAGCTTTGCGGAGAGACTATGCCTTAAGAATGATGGCAAACAATGCTTAATGAAGAATTCTGATGCCACAGTCACACCCTTGAGCATAAAATGCCCCAGATAATGTAGCATGGAACCCCGTTATGATCTAAAGGTCCTTCTCCGTGGATTTGTTTCCAAGGACAGAGGAACACAGAGAAAGATACATCTCTACATTCTTCCTTCTGACAATCAATTCAAATATAACCTGTCACTGTTTGCTCTCTGATTGTGTCCTTATCAACACCGAACTCCCACAGCAGAGAGATTGTAACTAAAAGACTTTACAGCGTGGAGAGACCTGATGATATGTTTCTCTGCATATTAGTGCTCTTTGTCTCGGGAAGCAGGCAATGGCCTTGTATTGACAATTCCCAAATCGTCTGGACAGATAGTACAGTTCTCAATGCAAACATTTCCAGCCCAGTATAGTACTGAGTCAGACAAATGTAGCAGCCAGCTGCACCAATAATCTAAGAAATAGCCTTTAGTTCCCAGCAATAGAAAGATTTATCAAGTCATTCATCTGTACGGTAATAAAATTTGATGCTCCGCTCAAAATTCTCCGGAGCAAAAGGCTCCAATATCAAGTTCATATTATCTGCTCACAATTCAGTGCTTCTATAACAGTTGAGTTCAAATATTGTGCTAAGCTTGGTTTGTTTTAAGTATAGTTTCTTGCACAAGCCACATCGCCCACTTCCCAAATAAAAACTAAGCTATAAATCTCAGCATACAGACTACAATGCTTGTATTCACACATGATGAACCCCAACCAAATAAACCACATTATGCCTTAAAACTATGTGTTAAGCCAGCCTTTGGCTCTCCGATGTTACCAGTGGGTCCTGTTGTTCTTACTGTTACTCAGAGGGATGCAAATTCCAATCTAAAGATGGAGAGAATGGATTTATCTTTTAACTGGCTGAGGGACCCAGCGGAGTTGGCTGCTTTAATAATTTCTAAGTAGTGTGTGTCTCATTATTTCAAGCAAATGTTGCCACTTGATCAGCGACTTGTCTTCTGACTATTGATTTTTCCCCACACAGTTTTTCTTTAATATATTTATTGTACTCGAATTGTAACAAAGAAAATAAATTGTAGAACATAATCAATAGTCAGTTAAGAGCTACGGTCTTCTTTTTAAGGAAACTGATACCGTGATGTACAGATATGGGACTGGTAATTGACATTACCCATAACTAGTTTACTATGCATCCCAGTTGATGATTTTCTTTTGAATTGTTTGGTTATTTATATGAAACGCGATATATCATGCCTGTCAATTAGAAACAATTTCAGCAATATAAAATGCTTTCAAATTGAGCAGCTCCGAATATTCATCCTGGAAAACATCCAGGCCGATGTGGTAGAGAGACAGCCATTTACGTAGTTCTCTGATGAATGCTTATTTTGTTGTTGTACTGTGAAGGTAATCATAAGGATCAATCTCTAAGGCACGCCATAGTAATCTGCAGATCAGAGCAGCCTGGTACCATCCTTTTAATAAAGAACAAATTGTGAAACATAATCAAATTTTACACACGAGACACTGATGTAGAAAAAGTTTAATGGACTTGCAATAAGCCCAATAAATGTTTTCTTTTTTTTTTCTAGCATGGTGAAAATTATTTATTAGAACATGGAAGTTTTACTACGCTGTAAAGTTTAAGGTTGGGATAAAGATTCAGATCTGCCTTGATTCTATCCTAATCTAACAGAATTTACATGAGTAGCCTTTGGATATATTGTGTAGACCTTAGATGTTTTTGTATGTGCACTGCATTTCTAGTTTTATACCTTACTGTCAATACATTATCAGCCCCATCTAGCCCCCCACCTTCTATTCAAATGTATGCATGACAGCTCAAACAATTTAACAACGGGTTCTCTGCCCTAAAGATTTCTTCCAACAACCAGTTCACCAAACTGCTCAGAAAGTTAACAACCGGTTCTCCCAAAGTGGTGCAAACTGGCTGAATCCCACCACTGAATTTAAGGCTATGGAATTGCCTTAGACAATCTTTCTTATACATACAAATGCTAAGTTTCACAATAAATAGAGGCTCTGAGCAATGAGCTGGGCCTAGCATTTAGCTAGATATCTAACTGATCCATCTTGTGCAGATCTACATCTCTGTTTATCTGCCTTTATGTGTGTGAATATTACCTACATTTTACCTACATTATATCCACTGGATATAATGTAGGTAAAATGTATTTGTACATTACTCTATATAGACTTTGCAAACTGACTTATTTTCTTGTGCTCAGAAACATGTATTATCTGAGCTGTATTCTGTATCAAATATCGGAAATGTGTTATTTCAAGGGAGACAAAATGGAAAAGCAATTGGCCTTTGGCAAAAACTGCATGGGCTTTACAGCAAAGTACCATTGGTGAAGCCTCACATCCCCACTGATTATCATCAATTTACAAATATATGGATGTGTATGTGTATATATATATATGTATTATATATAAATCCAGAAATATAGAAAAGGACTAAAAATGATACAATTCCAAGCAAAGAGGCACCCAAATCCTTCTGGAAGAACTTTTACAAGTGGCTAAGGTAGGAGCAGATATAATCTCAAGCCGAATGACACTCCAAAGGATTGGTACCATCAAGAAGTGTTGGTCTTCCTGATCTTTCCAATGTGGGGGAAAATCAGCTGCTTCCCACAGCATAGTCACCATGATCAGTCCAACTTCTGAAGAAAGAGATTTGGTCGTACAACTACTTGGGCACTAATTTGTATGGGTTAGCACAATACTTAAAATTGCTAATCAGCAAGCTGTGCTGGTTCATACTACAGTTGTTCACATGCCCCCATTCAGCTGGTGCAGAATGCAGCCGCGCAGGTTGTTGCGGGAGGGACCCGATACTCCCATATTACACCACTCCTGCGCGGCTTGCATTGGTTGCCAGTTGCCCTCCGGGTGAGATTCAAGGTGCTGGTGTTAACCTATAAAGCCCTTCATGTCTTAGGTCCAGGCTATTTGTCGGACCACCTGCAACCAGCGTCAACTTCCCATCGCCTGGTACGCTCTCACAGAGAGGGCCTACTCAGGGTGCCGTCGGCTAGACAATGTCGGCTGGCGACACCCAGGGGCAGAGCCTTTTCTGTGAGCGCCCCCACCCTTTGGAATCAACTTCCCTTGGAGCTCCGGTTGGCCCCTGACCTTCGTACCTTCCGCCGTGAATTAAAAACCTAGCTATTTATGTCCCCCGGCTTGGACTGATAGGGTGGTATTTTTTAATTTTTTAAAATACTTTTTTGATTTTTTATGTATATTTGTTGGTTTTAACAGTCGCTTGGTCGATTGTCATTGTGAGTCACCCTGAGTCCTCGGAGATAGGGTGGCATACAAATTTTATAAAAAAATAAATAAAAATAGCTGTTGGTCAACAGTCAGGCCACAGTATTCTGTACATACTAAAGCTTCTGGAAAGCAGCCCTATGTAGACTTATGAACACGTTTCTCAGAAGAATGGAATAGAATAGAATAGAATAGAATAGAATAGAATAGAATAGAATAGAATAGAATAGAATAGAATAGAATAGAATAGAATAGAATAGAATAGAATAGAATAGAATAACGGAGTTGGAAGGAACCTTGGAGGTCTTCTAATCTATCTCCCTACTCAAGCAGGGGACCCTATACTATTTCAGACAAATGGCTGTTCAATCTCTTCTTAAAAATATCCAGTGATGGAGCACCCACAACTTCTGAAGGCAAGCCATTCCACTGACTGATTGTTCTAACTGGCGGGAAATTTCTCCTTAGTTCTAGGTTGCTTCTTTCCTTGATTAATTTCCATCCATTGTTTCTTGCCTCACCTTCAAGTGCTTTGGAGAATAGGTTAAACCCCCTCCTTCTTTGGGGCAGCCCCTTAGATATTGGAACACTACTATCATGTCACCACTAGTCCTTCTCTTCATTAGTCCAGTTCCTGCAATCTTTCTTCATATGTTTTAGTCTCCAGTCCCCTAATCATCTTTGTTGCTCTTCTCTGCACTCTTCCCAGAGTTTCAACATCTTTTTTATATCATGGCAACCCAAACTGAATGTAAAATAGTAGACTGTTTACTGACTGTTAAAATAAACTGATTATGGTTTCGTAGAATTCAAGAGACCATGAATTCAAGTCCTGCCTTAGCCATGAAAGCCAGCTGGGTGACTTTGGGCCAGTCACTCCCTGTCAGCCCAACTCCACCTCACAGGGTTGTTGCAGGGAAAAGAAGGAGGAGGAAGATGTGCTGGATATGTTTCCCGCATTGAGTTGTTTGTAGAAATAATAAGGACAATAGATAGATAGATAGATAGATGGATGAATAGATGAATGGATGGGAGATAGAGAGATAGATAACCTTCCAGCAGCAGAGATAATGATTAAATTTGTTACACCTAAACAGAAATAGGCAAACATTGAAAGCATTTTATGGATTGGTAACTACTATTTTTAAACCTATCCTTGAAAGTGGCAAGCCACTTCAAGGGGCATGTGAAGTCAAGCCTGCAAAGAAATTAGCGTAACTGGAAGAGTTCAAAAGGGTTATTTCAAATCCCAAACAGCAATTTCCTCCGTGCCCAAACCAGGTGTCTTCTGCTTTAGGCGCTTCTGTGACCTGTTTTATTTTGAGACTGTAAGAGTTCTTGAAATATCACTGCTGTTCACTTAAATTATCTTAACAGACAACAGTGTCAGCAGATAGATCAAAAAGTATGCCTGCTATGTATAGCGAGCTTTATCACCAAATAAGCTATAAAAGATCTTTTGCAATTAAAATAATTAGCATGGTCCCGTTGCCTTTATTGGAGCTGTGTGATAAAGAACAGATTGCAAATGGGCATAAATAGGCATTTGGGACTGGAATATGAAATCTGAAATCTAGATAATTGGCCGTCACTAACATGCCAGGAGAAGCTTCAAAAAAAGTTGCACTAGACAAACTTCTATTGTCCGTACATACTCCATCAACCATAAAATAATGAATTACCAAGTTTGTTCTTTGTGCCTGCTATTACTTTCTAGCTTTTTATTACAACACAGTAGGGGGGATAATTTTAATCGTTCTTGAAGACCCTTCCTTCCTAGAGTTCCCCAGTACAGGTAATCTAGACCAGGGGTCTCCAACCTTGGCAACTTTAAGACTTGTGAACTTCAACTCCCAGAATTCCTTAACTCCCAGAAGCTATGCTGGCTGGAGAATTCTGGGAGTTGAAGTCCACAAGTCTTAAAGTTGCCAAGTTTGAAGACCTCTGGTTTATAACATCCCGGGTCTAGCCAGCAAGTCAGAAGTTATCCAGAGATTAAGCCTATCTTCCTAATGACCCTCGGTGGAATTACAAAGATGTGGTCTTTGGGCTTACATGGCTTTATAGAGAGAGGCTTTTTAGTAAGCCAAAGCTGAATTCCACCTATTAGGACCTCTCAGATGGGAGTCCACATCAGCTACTTTAGAGGGACTTTTAGGAGAGGAGGGGCAGATAGGACCCAGCTTTAATCCATAGACTCAATCTTACCACTCCAGGCAGAAAAAAACAGGATCAAATAGATTTTGAAATTTTCAAAATACAAGAAACAAATGTTCATCAGCATATCGGGTGGAATAATTAGTGAATAATGTGTGTACAGTTGTTTTATGTGTATGTGTGTGCAAAATTCCATTCCTTACAATGTAGTTTTAAAAAAACCCTGCGCTTTCCTGCTTCTGTCATCTGAAGTTTCTTCTACAAATACTTTTGGGGAGTTTTTTGCCACAATACTTCATAGCTGACTTCAAAGAGAAATTAAGCATGCATGAAATCTTTAATTGTCATGCAGTTGTATTATATGTAATATTTTCCTTCTCGTGATCTTGCTTTATCTATTCCAGGGGACTCCAAATTTGGCAACTTTAAGACTTTTGGACTTCAACTCCCAGAATGCTGGCTGGGGAATTCGGGGAGTTAAAGTCCACAAGTCTTAAAGTTGACCTCTGATCTATTCTTATTGTTTTAAAAGGCTTCTAAAATGTTTTAATTCCTGGTTTTATTGTACGCCACCCAGAGTCACTTTGTGTGAGATGGGCAGCCATATAAATTTGACTAAATAAATAAATACATACATTCCTAATTTTATTAGAATTAAAATGGGTCTGTTATTCACATTAGATTTACACTGATCAATACTGGTTTGGGTAGAAAAATATAGAAGCACAATTCTGGTTAACGTTCCAAATTTTTTAAAGGAATTCCAGTTATTTTCCCAACCTTGTAAAACTCACCTACAAATGTTTCCAGAAAAAGGGGATGGATATTAGTCTGTTTTTTGTGAAAATTCAGACACACAGAAGCAAATCTGGATCGTTGAGGATATAAGATCTACTGCTTTACGACTGCATTTATACAATATGTTAATACAGGGTTAGTATTTAACTAATCCAATCTTCTGAATTTACTGAACTCATTAAATTCTAAATTAAGCCACCTGTTTAAGTGCATAAACTAGGGGGAAAAAATAGCCTAACAAGTTGTACAAACAAAGGCCATTATCTGGATCTCTCTAACTGAGAGAGGTAAAAGATAATGTTTAAATGTTATGATAAATAACATTTTCAGAAACTCAATGGCAGAATAGTAAAAGTCCATCTTATAATAACTCAATTGTTCTCATGGTTGACTGAATAAACTGAAATTTTACTCAGGCAAGATACACGGTTTATCTGCTCTACCTGATTGCCCTGTTGCCAGAATAGAGAGGCAACTATTTCTGGAGGGCAGAAGGTGATAATGTTGCCCTGTATTAATCCCTTGCTCACCTACGAAGAGACCTCAAGGCATGTGTCTCTGCTCCACTTCAGAAGTCCATTTTTCCTTGCAATGTTGCTTTGAGTGGTCCTGTCTATTTGAATGTGAGTGCTTCAGTTTGTTGCAAGGGAAAGACAACGCCTTTAACTGAGTCAATGCTTCTTCTGCACAATAATATTTATTATTTTATTTTATTTTATTTTGTCAAGTATGTATTAGATAATATATATAAGTATAAGCATGAACTGAATACATAAAGTGAATACAAATAAAGAGAATATTAGGACAGGGACAGTAGGCATGCTGGTGCTCTTATGCACGCCCCTTACAGACCTCTTAGGAATGGGGTGAGGTCAACAGTAGACAGTCTTAGGTTAAAATTTTGGGGGGGTTGGGATGAAACCACAGAGTCAGGTAGTGCACTCCAGGCATTGACCACTCCTACCCTATTGCTGAAGTCATATTTTCTACAATCGAGTTTGGAGTGGTTCATTTTAAGTTTGTATTTATTGTGTGCTCGTGTATTGTTGTGGTTGAAGTTGAAGTAGTCACTGACAGGTAGGATTTTATAGCAGATAATTTTATGAGCTACACTTAGGTCATACCAAAGGCAGTGTAGTTCTAAGTTTTCTAAGCCTGGAATTTCAAGTCTGGTGGCATAAGGTATTTTGTTGCGAGCAGAGGAGTGGAGGACTCTTCTTGTGAAATATTTCTGGACACACTCAATTGTATTAATGTCCGATATGCAGTGTGGGTCCCAGACAGATGAGCTGTATTCGAGAATTCGTCTAGCAAATGTTTTGTATGCTCTGGTTAGTAATGTAATATTACCATAGAAGAAGCTACACAAGATTAGGTTTACAACTCTTAATGCCTTTTGGGTGATGTTGTTACAGTGGCATTTGGCACTTAGATTATTAGATATGAGTACTCCAAAGTCCTTGACAGAGCGATGGTTATCTACAACATCGTGTCCACTCAGCTTGTATTTTGTGTTCTAGTTCTTTTTGCCAATGTGTAAGACAGAGCATTTGTTGGTTGAGATTTGGAGTTGCCAATTGTTTGACCATTCCGACACAAAATCAAGGTCTTTTTGAAGTGTAGCAGCATTTTGGTGGTGTTAAATAGTTTTACATCATCGGCAAAGAGAACACAGTTGCTTATAATATGATCGCAAAGGTCATTTATGTATAGTATAAAGAGTGTTGGTCCTAGAACACTGCCTTGTGGGACACCGCTACTAACAGGTGCAGGATTTGATAGGGTGCTCCCTATTTTGACCACTTGTCAGGAACACGGTTATCCACTTATGTAGGGGTCTGGAGATGCCATAGGATTTAGTTTTAGAAGTAGTTTGTCATGTATCACTGAATCAAAGGTTTTACAGAAGTCTATGTAAATTGCGTCTATTGCTTTGCCCTGATCGAGACTGTAGTCCATATGTTTTTGCAGTGTAGAAGTTGGAGATTACAGGATAATTTTTTTCTGAAACCTCTCTAACAAATTGTTTGTTAGAGAGTAGGTTGTTTGTTTCTAGGTGGAGGTTAATGGATTGGTTAATTCCATTGCAAAGTCCATGACTTTGCAGGTGACGCAGCATAAAGAGATTGATGTGTAATTTTCAATTAGGCTGGGATCTCCCTTTTTGAAGATAAGGATGACCGTGGCTAGTGACCATAGGTTGGGTAGGGAGCTGGTCCTGAAAGATTTTTCAGAGATTATTGTTAGGGGTTCTGCTATAGCAATGGACAGCTTTTTTAAGAAGTATGCACATAGCCCATCAGGTCCGATAGATAGAGATGGTTTTAGTCTGCATAGTGCCTTTTCAATGTTATCTTCTGTGAAATCTATTTGTGTTAGATCGTTGTAATTATTTGTGGTATGACTAGGGAATGTTGGGCATGAGCCATTGCTGTTTACAAAGGCTGAGCCGAAGAATGTGTTAAAGAGGTTTGCTTTAACTGCTTCATCATTGCATTCTTTACTGTTAGGTCCTTTTAGGGGTGGGATGGATCTTGAGACTTTAAATTTATTGTTTACAAAATTATAGAAGACGTGGTTGGATTTTGTGCACAGAAGTTTTTCTTCTTGTTTGATGTGGTAATTGGTGCATTCATTCTTTATTTGGTGGCATATAGTTTTGTAGCGGCTTTTAAAGTTAGCTACATAGTCAGTTTTGTTTTTTCGCCAGAGAGATTTTTTTATTGGATTGGAGCTTTCTTATTGATATAGGTAATTTGTTTTTCCTGGTTTTGGTGGTGATTAGTGGTACATATAGTTTAATAACTCTATTGACTTCAAGCAAGAAAATGTTATAACGGTCTTCAGCAGTGTTACAGCCAGAGAATAGAATTTGCCAATCAAGAGATGAGAGGTCATAGTTGGCTTTTTTGAAGTTGTAGTTGGGTAACCCATTATTATAGTGATTTTTGTAAGGGCGTATATTGAGACAAAAGTCAGTCATGCTGTGGTCACTGTTGGAAAAGGGTTCTTTTATTTGTAGTCCATAAATTGAGTTTAAGCTGTTGCAGAAGATGAGGTCGAGGCAGTTATTGAGTCTAATGTTGTTAGTTACTAGTTGATCTAGACCTAGATTAGTAACAGCATTGTATAGGGTTATATGGATGGGTTCAGTTGTACATTCATTTATTGGCCAATTAATAGGAGGTCACCAAGAAAGATGAGAGGGTATGGGCAGGAGGCTACCCACCTTAGTAGTGAAGTTAACTTGTTCGCATGGGCGATGTTATAGTCAGGGGCTCTGTAACATAGTAAGAAGCGAGATGTGGTGTTTAAGGACAGTTCACAGACAATAGTTTCCGGAAGAACGAGTTCATGTGCAACCTGAATATTTTTTAGGTTTAGTGACTTTTTGTACAAGATAGCTACTCCATCCCCTCTTCAGGTTTCGCGACCAGACCAGTAAACGTGATAGTCTCTTACTGTGATAATGGAGTCAGGGAGGGATGCATTTAGCCATGTTTCACTGACAAATATAATGTCAAATATAACAGGATTTAATAAGAGGAGGAGTCTGGGCATTTTGTTTACGATGCTTCTTGCGTTTATTAGTTTGCATTTAAGGTCAGTAGTAGTTGGTATTGAGGAAGTAAGGGGCGTGCATACCTAGTTTTGGATGATGGATGGTTGGATGTTTTGGGTGATGGAGGGTTGGATGTTAGGGAATAGATTGTGGGTCTTACTTTTTATGCAGCCAGCACAGTAGTCGATGTATAGGTTAGAGTCACCTTGGTCTTGGCTTCTTTTGAGTTTTGCGTGGTAAGCCCTTTTACTACTGGTAGCAATACTAAAATAGCATAGTGGTTAAGGCTTTTTTTAGAATACAGAAAGTTACTAAGTTTGAAACCCTATGAACTGTTTGCTTTTTTCATTACAATTTTTACTTAGTTTGTTACCTCTGGACTTTTTTGAAAAAAGTAAATAACTCCAAGGGTTTACTATGTTTTGCGCTCACTTGAGAAAGAGGGTTTCACCCCCAGATCTCAGACAGCCTGGCCACATCTGAGAACACAGACATAAACAAGGGCAAGTCAGTTGAAAACCTATAACAGTAACTTCACCCAAATAAAAAAAAAAAGAATTGGCAAAAAACATTCCAAAATATTCCACAAAACTCTAACTTCATTAATGCATTATAAATGAGGCTGGGAAATTTCTAATAATCTCTATTTACTCCAGGCTAGAATTAAAAATACTTTACTGCCGGGTTTTAAGCCAGTTTTCTGTGAGGAATAAAGGTTCCAACCACTATACTTTTATTTGTTATCTGTTACATGTTTTATTTGTTATACATTTTTATTTCAGCAGTGCTGATAAAAACCTGATGTTACTTGGGTTTATTTATTTATTCATTCAGTTTATATAGCTGCCAATCTCCGCCAAATAACTCTAGGTGGTTTACAATGCTAAAAACGATGAAGCAGTTAAAAAGATTAAAAACGAAAAAAGTCCAAAAAATAAATACATACAGCAGCTGAGATACTTAACTATCTAAGAGTAAAGCCAAGAAAGAGAGCCCTTAATACATTCCAAGCCCCAGACCCACAGGCACAGCCAAATTTTTAAAGCCTTACAAAAGGCCAACAGGGTTTGGGGCCTTTCTAGTCTCCAAGGAGAGAATATTACACACTTCAGGGGCTACAGCAGAGAGGAATGGGACAACTTGCTGCAATCAACTCGCCGTGGCCGACTAGCTGCAGGACAATTTAACAATCCTATTTAATTTTTTTTTTTAATTTGATTTATATGCCGCCCTTCTCCGGAGACTCAGGGCAGCTTACAATGCGTTAAGCAATTTAAATAAAATATTTTAATTTTTGTCATTCACATTTCATCCTGCCCCCCCTTTCTTTCATGATTCTATTCCACCCTTTCTTTGATATTAGTGTAACTCTTATCCTGCAGCCAGCTGGTCTGCAGCGAGTTGGCCAGGGCGAGTTGTCCTGCAGCAAGTCGGCCGTAGTGAGTTGGCCACTGTAAATTGGCCATGGTGACTTGGCTGCAGCAAGAGAAGGCCCGTCTTGTAGATCCCACCAGTCAACACACTCTTTGGCTGATGGGATCTGCAGCGTGGTCAATCTGCTAGATTGAATTGGATGGGTAGGCAATCTTGGAAAAAGATGGCCCCTCAAGTAACCAAGTTCCAAGCCATGTAGGCTTTAAATTCCGACAAGGTAGCCATGTAGACTCAGAAAGAAAAAATAAAAATAAAAATATCATTGAGGAAATGGGCAAGAAGAGAGCATCATTAAGAGTTTTCATCCTGACTAAACAGGGTAGGATGCATTATCACTATGCCTGTAATCCTTGGCACATTTTTTTCTCAATAATTCCCTTTGATATTTCAAAGAATATCGAAATGGCTGTTCTAATCAAGTCTTTTAATTGCCTGTATCAAAGCAAGCTTTTCATGATTTTCATGTTTGTAATCCATTTTATCTGATTGGCAGAATCACATGGTACATCTTTTCGTGGAAGGCATTCATTCGGGATGAGGATGAGGGATGCAGAGTTAAATAAAGTTTACCTAGAAATGCAGCATGGACATGAAGCTTGAATTAACAATGGGCTAAGGAAGTTTGCAAGTTCAATGCCAACACACAGCGTCATTTTGTTGGGTGAGAAGAGAAGCTGGCTGTTGCTATGTTCATGGTCCCTGGCAGTGTTGGCAGAAGGAGTGAAGCAAGGAGGCACCGAATGACCTGCTGTGACTTGTGTTGTTTGTGGTTTGCTAAGTGCCATTTAAGAAGCTCTTAACTGATTTTGCAGCAACGGGTTATAAATTCCATTGTGACTTCTCCCTCTGTGATTTGCAGGGATCAGCAGCCTGAGCCCTCCGACCCATCTTTTAATTGGCTTTTAATAGCCTTTAATTTAAAAATAAGTAACTACATTTCAGGAAGTGGGAAGTGGGCCTAGGTGCAAACAGAGGCAGGCACCAACTCCAGCATAGTCTGTACTTTCAAGGATGCCTCTAGGCCCCCACAACTCCACAAGCATTTACCAAAATGCAAAGGTAAATTGCATTTTACTTGGAAGATAAACTGGCATGAAAGAGAGCTCCCTGGTTGCTTTTGGATAAATAAGCAGCAATGAGCAGAGGTTCTTGTTGCTTTTCATCGGCATGACAAAAAACAGCATTGTGACAGTGCGCAGGTTCCACCCCTTTGGGCCATAGTGCAACATCACAACATAAGTAGCAAAGCAGTCATGCTTGTATTGCAATCCAGGTTGTGTCTCTATGATCCTCCCAGCTGGTCCACCCGCACAGTAAGTCGGTATTTTATGGCTAGTTGTAGCACTCTGGCAGCTGTTTGAAGGGAATATCTCCTACATCTTCTCAGATGTCCAAGTGTGTCAGATGATTCAGGTGTCAACTTCCAGCTGAACCTGGCCACACTCTGTTCTGCAGTTGCCACACAGGGGAGAAGGAAGTTGGAATGCCTTATTAGATACAACAAAGAGCTTTCTCATGAGAACCAAATGTTGTGACCTAGGCTTCCTGAGTCATTAAAACACACAAGTAGTCCCAAAAACCTCTTTTATTGCAACAGCTGTGAATTATGTTCTTTCATAGCTTAGTCCCAATTAGTTGCAAAAAGTCCTTCAGGAGAAGTCCTTCAGGATAATCACCAACCTTTATCTCCCTTGACACTCTGCCAAAGACCTACTTGGCAAAGCCACACGGATTCCAGACTCAAACAGAGATGCCGACGGAACAGAATTAACAATGTTGCTTTCCTGCAAAGTGCCACTTGCCTTTGCTCCTCTTTTAAGCCTTATGGGAGGGGCCAATCATCTCCAGGCCTTACTCCCGAGTTGTCCCTTTTGTTTTAACTGTTCGTGCCTTCTGGCAGCTCTGCGCATGCGTGCACTAGGAACAAGCTCCTCCTGTTCCTCTGCCTCTCTGCTGTCCAACTCTGGAAGCTCCAGAGCATCACTCCCAGATGGCCCTGGCCCCATCTCTGCCTCCGACACAGAGCCCTCATCCGGGCCTTCCCCAGACTCCAGGACTGGCCCATGTTCCTCCCCAACCTCCTCACTGTCCGACTCCGCTGCCAGCTCCGCAGGCTGCTGGCGGACCACAACACTGAAGTTATCTCTACTGGCAACAGATAAAGTTGGGAAAGGAGTGCCTGAAGAGCCCCCCAATTAACCCAATTGCCCAACGTGACCTGTGACACTTGGGAATCGGGTTTTTCCTAGTTTAATTATACTGAAACCACAGGAAAGATTTAGATTTGGTTTTCCATTGAAGCTGTGCCGATATGATGTACTCATTAAAGAAGACCTTTGAGAAGTCTCAGGGTTCTGATTTGCTTGAATTCGTTAGTTGGAGCCTTGGCATCAGGAAGAAGTCCACCTCTGGCACGCAGATGTGACAGGCAACAATATTGTGACTAGATAATTTTTTTTAAAAAAAACCACTAATGCAAGGATGAGAATGGAAGGTAAGAAAGAAGAAAAGTGGAAGAGAGGAGGGAATTTAGATGGTGACTACAATAAATGCAAATTATCAAATTTAGGCTTTGTCTCAGCCAAATGTCTCTGAACAGCATTCTGGCAAAGATAAGCTAAATATTCCTGAGAGGGAATGTGTACATATGTTTGGTTTGTTTATTTTCATTTGACCAATGGTTTGCTAACACTAGCCCTGCATTTGCCTGTGGAGAATTTATTTATTCCTGCTTTAGTTTGGGTAACTTGCCTTCAGCTTTGTGAGTATAAAAAAAATCAGAAATTAATTAGAATGCCTTCATTTGTTTGGGGTGATTAATAATACACAAGGAAATCGGGTTTTACATAATTCATCAACCTGACACAAGCTAGCACTCGTGAGTTCCATTGAATAAAAAACTAGTTATTTCGTGGCACTTAAAAAAAAAAACAGCCTCGCATTCAATCCCTGAATTCTTTAAGAGGTGGCCTCAGAGTCATACTAATTCCACTTGCAATTTACTAAACTCATTTCCAGGTAGAAAAAGAATAACAAACTAAGTAGAAAGAGTTCCTTATAATGCAAAATAAAGGGAAATACTTGGTAGCTAATAAAAGTGACTGAAGCTGCCCAAATCCCAAACTTAAAGACGTTCTCATGTAGTTAAATATGTATGCTATACTCGCAATGCCAGTATACTGCTCCCAAAATGTTCATTACATGATAAACTATGGTTTCCCTATGTAATTTTGCGATATGCATTTGTATGAAGGTGTGGATTGGATGTGTACGTATGAAAATGGAGTACATGGGACTCCTACAAAGCAGGTCATAAATGCAGAAGGGTTGCTCTAGGATATGCCTATTTGAAGACATGAGAAGATACAAGAATGAAGATTCTTGTCTTCAAAAAGAGATAGAACAGAGGTTCCCAACTCTTATTGGAAGTTATAACAGTGAATGGGGAACAAGTTGCCACATATGATAATAACCTGATTGATTTTTCTGGAATTTAAAATTTACCTCAGCGGTTAGATTTTGAGTTGCATGCATGAGACTGACTGACTGACTGACTGACTGACTGACTGACTGACTGACTGACTGTGACTGACTGATGATTTTGATTCAATTGTCAATACAGCTTGTAAACCTAAGTTCATTTCCTCATGTCCTGAATCTCTGGATTCAGAACCACAAATATCACCTGAGATGTTACAAAGTCCCTTTTTTTATGATCAAGCAACCTAATGACTCCCTGTTTTCCTTCCTACACTTTCAAGTTGGATATGGCTCCCACACCACCACCCAAAAAAATTTATTTTTAAAAAATGTAACGTGTTTTTTTTAAATATATATTTATATTTATATATATTCTGGCCATCATCTCCCATAATTCCTTGCTTTCTTTTCATTAAGTCCACATGCAGGACTAGAAAATAAAACAATACTGGAGAGTGTGTGGGGGGGTGTTGTTTATTTTCACTCCTTAATAACATCGTTCATGTCCTTAGATTCTGGTCACTGCATTTATTTTACTTCATTGTTACTTGCAACATCTTGGATTTCAAACTTAATTTTTAATTTTCTTACATTCTTATTTCCCAGCTCTTTCAAGACCAGTCATGCCATACATTAAATAAAAAGATACCTTATCATGCTGCTTAATGTGAAACCATGCTGTTTGCCCTTGGTTACGGACTTTCAAAAACTTTTATGTCACTTAGCAGCATCTGCTTGAAAGCTGATCCAAAGGCCTTTTGAAAAACGTTGAAGGACACCGAAATCCCATTAAATACCGAAATGCCATTACAGAATATGTTTTACTTCTAATATTCAATAATTTTGTATTTTAGACACAAGCTCCTCTATTGCTGGTTGTTTAGTTATCTTTTTAAAAAGTAATTATTTTTCCATTACATTTCTGGAAATAGAAATTGGGTTTTGGAGAAGAAAATGACTAAGATCAGTTTTTCTTTTTTTCAGACTTTCCTTGTCATGTCCACCATTTCTCCTGTTTCCTGCTCGTCAAAGTCATTCAAACTTATGTTTCTATTACCTTATTCTTTAACTCATCGCAATATTGCCTGTTACTGTAAATGTATCCAATCTGACATAGTTTTTCCATAATGTCTATGATAAAACATCTATAAAATGTTTCAGTCCTCTGGGTAACTTGTATGTTGTTTTTCTGCTTGGTGGATCTAGACTTGTATTGTATTAGTTGAAGCCTCTTTTACTACGGGTAGTCCTCAAGTTACAACAGTTCATTTAATGACCATTCAAAGTTACATGGCACTGAAGAAAGTGACTTATGACCATTTTTCACACGACCATTGCAGCATCCCCATGATCACATGATCAAAATTCAGATGCTAGGCAACTGACTCACGATTATGATGGTTGCAGTGTCCCAGCGCCTTTTGTGACCTTCTGACAAGCAAAGTCAATGGTGAAAGCCAGATTCACTTAACAACTATGTTACTAATTTAACAACTGCAGTGATTCACTTAACAACTGTGGCAAGAAAGGTCATAAAGTGGGACAAAACTCACTTAACAAATGTCTCACTTAGTAACAAACATTTTGGCCTCAATTGTGGACGTAAGTCGAGGACTACCTGTACTAATATTTGTTAGCCTAGGGCAGTGATGGCTAACCTTTTTGCCATCACATGCCAAAAGTGGGGGGAGTGCGGGGGAGATCGCTTGTGCGTGTGCCTACACCCATAATTCTATGCACCCGCCCCCCGCGCATGCATATGCGACCCCCCGTGCTCCCCCCACTTTTGGTATGCGATGGTAAGGTAGGCCTGTTTTTCATTCTCCCCAGGCTCCAGACCCTTTCTAGGAGGCTGGGGAGGGCAAAAATGGCCTTCCCCACTCCCCCAGAGGCCCTCCGGAGGCCAGAAACAGCCTTTTTCCTGACTTCCGGTGGGTCCAAAAAGCCAAAAATCAGCTGGCCGGCGCAGGCATGCACGCCAGAGCTGAGCTCGTGTGCCCATTGATATGGCTCCATGTGCCATCTGTGGCATGCGTGCCATAGGTTCGCCATCACGGGCCTAGGGGAAATCTTTGCTGTGAAACTTGCTTTGTCAAATCTGCCATCATCAAGCAAAATTGTCCCTTTCTTTCCTAATAACCTGAAACACTTTTGCTTTCGAAAAGCTGAGTTGTTTCCAGATCACTTTTAATCACGTGCCTATGTCTTTCAAACAGATTTTTTTAAAAAAAAAAATCTGCTATCAAATTCTGCAGGGAAGTTGTTGGTCTGTATTTAAGGCTTTACATTGCAAATAATCCAAATTTGCTCTAAGGAAAACCTGAAGGTGGGAAAGAAGATAATGCAGTCACACAAATCTCACATTCCCAGAAAATCCAAATAAATTCTTTTCAAATAAACCAACTCAGGGCAGCTTTAGAAGTTGAATTATTTCCTCCAAATTTGTACTCTTTAATGCTTTCTACTCTAATTCGGGCACTTTGAGAATTGGAGATGGGGTCTAGTTCAAGGAGTCAGTGGTAGCGGGAAGAAGACAGAGCTCAATATTTATTTGAAAGATATAGAACTTCAGGAAACTCTTTTGCCAAGATAATTGATGGAAGAAAAGGGAAGTTTACTTGGGTAGCCAGAAAGCACGACGCAATGCAGCAGTCTTAAGAGTTGGCTGTTTGCATCTGTGCATTAAAGCTCAGCTTCTGACTTAATAAAAACTCTCCTGAAAACATTCAGCCAAACATTTCAACTGCGGTTTTAGCAGATAATACAAGTTACCAACCAACTGAAGAAGCTTCTTGAATGAAAAGCAAAACATTTTCAATGAAAAAAACCCAAGAAAGTCCAACCATGTTGGCCTTTGGAAAAGCACCTTTGGGGCAACAATGACCTGGATGACTGAGAATATCCATAGTCAGGTAACACAACATTAGTTAGCCTGGTCTATACCCCTGAATGACACTTAATCTGCAGCAGTGAAGAGAATGGCCCCTCTACATCAGCCCTCCTTAACATGTTGGTCTCTTGGGATAAGGCATAAGATGTGATTTCCCTACTTCTCAGCCAAAAGGGTGGGGGAATTTGAGGAAGAGTGTCCAACACAACTAATGCTTCCGTAGAGGGGAAGGCTGAGCTATACTTTCTAAACTCAGATACAGGTAGTCCTTGTTAAGCAAATGATTGCTTAAAGATCATTCAAAGTTTCAACAGACTCCCTTCCCAAAAAAATATCTACTTACCACCCAGTTCTGCAGTCCTGATGGCTACACACCCACACCTATAGTCATATTAACTATGTTTTGGGTGTTTGGCAATTTTATGGCCCATTGTAGCATCCTGCAGTCTGATGATCTGGATATTTTTTTTGTTTGTTTGTTTGTTTGATTTATATGCCACCCTTCTCCGGAGACTCAGGGTGGCTTACAATGTGTTAAGCAATAGCCTTCATACTTTTGTATATTTTATACAAAGTCAGCTTATTGCCCCCACAGTCTGGGTCCTCATTTTACCTACCTTAGAAAGGATGGAAGGTTGAGTCAACCTTGAGCCTGGTGAGATTTGAACTTGCAGTAATTGCAGGCAGCTGATGTTAATAACAGTGCTTTAGTCTGCTGTGCCACCAGGGATTTATGATCTATTTGCCATTTTACAGCGTTTTCAGCCAGTTACTGACAAAAAAAAAACCTCTCATAGGAATAGCAATAGCAATAGCAATAGCATTAGATTTATATACTGCTTCACAGTGCTTTACAGCCCTCTCTGGTTTACAGAGTCAGCATATTGCCCCCAACAATTTGGGCCCTCGTTTTACCCACCTTGGAAGGATGGAAGGCTGAGTCAACCTTCAGCCGGTCAGACTCAAACTGCGGGCAGCTGGCAGTCAGCAGAAATAGCCTGAAGTACTGCAGTCTAACCACTGCGCTACCATGGCTGATTGATTTGCTTAACAACTGCTGCTGCAAAAAAAGTTGCATAATCTGGTTTGGTCATGTGGGTGTCTTAATTTACAACAGAAATCATGGGCTCCATTATGATCGTAAATCAAGGACTAACTGTATCTGCTGAGCAAGGAATCCCTGGCACTCAGTATCCTTTACATGTGTTTCATGTAATAATGTGTTTCAATTTTATTGGAATCTTAAAGTGCAGGTAGCAGGAATACTAGCGATTACCCACTTTTGGAAATCATGTTGCACAGGGTGTCAAACTTGCATCGTCACAGCATCGTCACGTGATGTGTCGTGACTTATTTCCCTTCACTAAACGGGATGTGGGTGTGGCCAGTGTATGATGCATCTGGCCCGCGGACCAGGAGTTTGACAGCCCAAATGTTGCATCTTCTGACTGCATACATTCTCAGCTCTCTTCCAGAAATCCAGCCTTGATTCAATTTCTTCTCTATATTATATAGCCAGAATTAAAGAGGCTTTTTGCAAATGGGCAGAATAAAAGTGACTTCATTTCATTTCATTTATTTCATTCCCATGTATGTTTCTGGTCAATCAGGTACAGTGCTCAGGGCCACTAGCTCCAACTAAAATGCAAATATAAATTAAAAAGTTTGCACACACGCACACAAACACACACACACTGTATACTGTATAGCATGAATGAACAATTAAAAATCTGCCGAAGGAAATTCATTTTCGGCATTCTGTTTAAGAGAGGGAGAGTAGAGGGAACTCCTCAGGGAGGGCACTCCATGGCCTGCAGTAATACAAGGTAAAATCCTCTCTTGCGTGCCAAATAAATGCTCCCCTGAGCGCAAAAGCATCTTTAGAAGGGCATCTCTAGCTTCATAGTTTTGTTACAGAAAAATGGTCTCTGAGATCATCCGTGTTAACAGAACCAATTGCTTCTTTGGTATTATATGGCGCCCCCCCCCTTCCAAAGTGCCAAATTATCTCTGCAGCAATTTAATGCAGCTCAGCAGCATTTGGCAAGGGGAAGAGAGGTTGTGACTCTTTTTTGCAGTAGATGCACTAAGATGTCACATACATTTACAAAAGGGAGAGATTTGCCAACTCAATGCTACTTCTATCATTTCAAAGAGAAATTGGATAGAATACTTGACAACGCTACGTATGTGCACCTCACCTCTTTAAACCAGCAGGCCCTTTTTTCAGGCCTCTGAACTAGTTTGGTGGGAGGGAAAGGACCCCTGCTTTAAGGAGTTGGCTCATTAAAGTAGCTATATCTTTAATGTGACTCCTTGAAACAGGGTGCATATCAGTGATGGGTTGCTCCCGGTTCGGGCCAGTTCGGGCGAACCGGTAGTGGTGATGATGTGACGTCACCGAACCGGTTCTCTTTGACTGGGAGCCCTCCCGCCAGCCCCCGCGTTATTCCTACCTTTATTTCTCGTTTTTTAGCCCAGCCAATAGGCACAGCAGAGTGGATTGCCGTACCTCAGCTGGGCAGAAACCTAATGCACTTGCAAAGCACGTCCGTGAAGAGAACCGGTGGTAACCCACCACTAGTGCATATGTTTTCAGGACCACACTTTTAAAGAGATCTTTACCTTTGTGTTCCTGCCAATCTTGAAGCAGCTTAGAATCTTATTTATTTATTTCACTATGCCATCTCAATCATGCATAAGCTTATTAAATAGCACAGGCTACAAGATTCCTTGCGATATATTAAATTCCCTTTGGGGTTGATGGACATTTTTGCAAGTTTTGAAAGAAGTTGTAGGCTATGAGAAGATTCCCCCAATCAAAGAATCACTTTCACAGGAGATTTCGCCACTTACAAAACATCTGTTTTTCAGATAGGACCCTCCTGCAGGATACTCTCTAGTACAGGGGTGTCAAACCTGTGTCGTCATGGCAGCGTCATATGATGTATAGGGACTTTTTTCCCCCTTTGCTAAACCTTCCATAAATCCTTCCATTCCCCACCATCAGGTCTGAGCCAAATAAGCTTCTTGGATGAGAAGTAAAGCGTCTTCAAAGGAAAAAGAGAAAAGCAAGGAAGTCCAGTTGCCTCTTGAAATAAGCACCCTTGGTGCTGACTACCTATATTATTTTTGGAGCATTGGCATGCTTCTTTGTATGGTTTGCTTGTTTTTTACACTAAACTCAGCTTTTGTATCCACTTCTCTACCTGGCCCTGAGATAACCAAGTTTGGCTTATCTGTTTAATAAATCTGGACATCCGCCCAGGGGTGAAATGTAAAATTTGTTGCTACCAGTTCTGTGGGTGTGGCTTGGTGGGTGTGGCTTGGTCAGGGGTCATGTGACTGGGTGGGCGTGGCCAACTTCTTTTTTTTTTACTTTTTTAAAGCATTTTTTTTACTACCGGTTCAGGTGAATAGGTGGTAAAAATGCTTTTAAAAAGGAAAAAAAGGTTCAGACCATCACAGCTGTGCCGCACAATTGTCGGAACCTTTTAAAAACTTTTTTAAAGCATTTTTTTACTACCTATTTGCTGGAACTGGTAGTAAAAAAATGCTTTAAAAAAGAAAAAAAATGTTCCGACGATCGTGCAGCACAGCTGTGTCAATCAGCTGTGCCTCGCGATTCTCGGAACCTTTTTTTCTTTTTTAAAGCATTTTTTTACTACTGGTTCCAGCAAATAGATAATAAAAAATGCTTTTAAAAAGTTTTTTAAAAGGTTCTGAGGATCGCGCAGCACAGCGTTGAAACCTTTTTTTTACCTTTTTAAAGTATTTTTTACTACCGGTTTGCATTTCACCCCTGCATCTGCCCCATCAATAGTTTGATCACCCAGAACATCATCCAACTAGCCCTGCCATCTTGATTGGAGGGAGGTGTCTTTTTATGTTCCACAAAACAAACGCCTCAAGGAGGCCTTAAGGAAAAAATTGATGATTTAGATGTAGCTTGTCACATGTTGGGGCAAGGCCTCCTGCTCTTAATGCTCCTTTTTAAAAATTACTTTTTTTGATCTTAAAAGATCAACCAAACTACAGAAACAGCCTGTTATAAAAATGCTTCACTAACTTTCTCTGACACTTATTAATAGCTTGCTTTCTAGCCTTCCTTTTTTTTTTTTTCCTTTCTTTTTTTTTTTTTTTTTTTTTTTTTTGATCCAGCTGCTGCAATATCATCAGACTGTTTTGGAATACAGAATGAGGAGTTAAGTTCTCTTTTTTTTTTTTACTTTAGCTAGTGTGGCAGAAACTACCTGTAATCATCCATCATCCTTAAATTGACTCATGTCTGACATTGTCAGCTTTGAAAACCAAAAGTACTTGCCAACACCACAAATTGAAAACTGTTTCATTCTAATCCTAAATAAATGTAACTGGAGCATTACACATACTATTTTTTTCCCCTCTTGATGGGGCCAGTAGAAGAAGAGGAAAGAATGATACCAGGAGGTGATGATTGCAAAATGGAAGAAGTTTACAGACATAATTGATGTGCTGGCTATTTTACAGCTTAACTCTGGGGCAGAGGAAGGATTTCACTGACTTCTGCAATATGTGGGGTTAATTCCATTTCAGAATTAGAGGAAAACTGAAAGAAAATTCATAATTCAAACAAAGATGTATATCTCGTGGACTAAACTGAGATGTTAATCAATTTAAAACCCAAATTTTATCCATGCAAATTACAGTGAAATGATCTGAAACTTAGTGATGGAGAAAATGTCTGTATCACTGCTTCCAATCAAAGTTTTGATATTAAGTTAAAATGTGGTGCCCTCCATTGGCAGAAATGTAATAGACAGCCATCCTCTATCCAAACACAAGACTCCAGAATATTTTTTAAAAGAAGCTTTCTTTGGTCTCTGGCAATAGTGCATATGCAATGTCCTCTTTCTAAAAATGCTAAGAACTTGTTTCTCGGTGGAGATAAAGAAATTCCGGTAATTGGCTTAGATCCAGTCAAGCTGTTTCCCCTGTTTTCTTTTGAAGCTGTCTCCATGTAGTGCTTCTTAATTGCATTTTAGGTAGATTGGGATCTTGTAGATCACCTTCATTTACTCATTGGTGCCTGTAGGTGTGACGTTTGGAGACACAGGTAATGGAGCTCATTATCATGCAATAGATTCAGTAATGATTCTCATTTGTATTCAATCGTATTCATTACAGTTTTCTACCACTTGCACTTTCTATCTGGCCTTTTGCTGCTCAAGAGTGTTCCCACAGTTGATTATTTTTCGCTCTCTTAGGGGATGCTAATCAAGTCTCATTTCTAAGTATAACAAATTCTCAAAACACTTTTGTTGCAATTTTGTCCAGGTCAAACAGTATTTTTCACGGGCCACTTTATAGCAACGTTTCTGTCGTGATGTAAGCAGTTAAATGCCTCTTATCCTATAATGGAGTAAAGCACCATTAAAGAAGGAGTCTCATTTTCTATAAGCAGTAATAAACTCATGCATGAAGCCACTAGTGAAATTGCAAGAAGACTGCTCCAGTATTGAATGAACAATCTAACAAAATGGTGGAAGGGAGGGAGGGAGGGAAGCAGGAAAGGGAGGGAGGGAGGAAGGGAGGGAGGGAGGGAGGGAGGGAGGAAGGAAGGAAGGAAGGAAGGAAGGAAGGAAGGAAGGAAGGAAGGAAGGAAGGAAGGAAGGAAGGAAGATCGAGTTTCAACAAGAAAAGACTGAAAATATCCTGAAAACCTGATTTGTACGTCTTTCTCCTTTTCGGCTCCTCAGTCACATGTATATATTACTACATTCACATAAATCATGATTGGTTTGTACAATTTTTCTAAATGAAACATGTCATTGTCACACATAGCAAGCATTTTTGGGTTAAAAAAAGATTAGAGTCCTCCACTAGCTTGCATCATTGTATTTATTTGCAGAGTAACAATAAGCCAATACCAATCCCTTTGAAATGCAGAAGTAAACAGGATGAAGGATTTGAAGTGAAGGATTTACCTCTGAGAACACATCCGGAAAGGAAAGAGAAACAAATTATCAGTAACTGATTTTCAGAAGATATCTCTGGCAGGATGAACTGCCATGATTGAGACTGTAGGGTTTTCTCTGTCTCTCTGTGTCTGTGTCTGTGTCTGTCTCTGTGTCTGTCTCTTGCTCGCTTGCTCGCTTGCTCGCTCTGCTCTCTCTCTCTCTCTGTCTCTCTCTCTCTTTCTCTCTCTCTGTCTCTCTCTCTCTCTGTGTCTCTCTCTGTCTCTCTCTGTGTGTGTCTTTCTCTCTGTGTGTGTGTCTCTCTCTCTGCCTCTCGCTCGCTCGCTCTCTCCCCCTCCCTCCTACTCCCTCTCTCTCTCTCTCCATGCCAGTTAGTTTTTTTCCCCTTAGATATGACTGCCAGACATACAGACATAGGTGGCCACATCTGAAAAGATCCTGGCTAGATCTTCTGCAGGGAAGCATGTATATCTTCATGTGCAGCCAAGACTTCAAAAGGGCCAGGTCCTAAGTCTTCTGCAACTATTGTCCATTTTTCATGAAATGTAGAACAATGGAAGACATGGGGGGGGAAAGTGGAGTGGAAGAATATGAGGAATTTCCAGAAAATGGTGTGCCACAGCAGCCTCCCAACTCAATAGCAAAGAGGGGGGATTCTTGCAGCATCTGGAAGGTGTGAAGGAGAAGCAAGCCAAATGATGTAGAAACCAAGTAGTCGTCCCATTGAAAAGACGGCCCTGGCCCCAAAGAAACAGAGCCGAAAAAAGTGGTCAAGATGCTTCTTTTCCAGGATGATGGTTAAGAAGGGAATGGTAGTTTCCAGTAAATTAAATAATCAGTAGGCCTTCCTGGTTTTCTCTTCTCCCTCTTTCCCCTCTTTGAAAAAACAAGTACAGTAGGAAATTGAAAATGAAAGACAAACAGGTCTAATGTAACAAAGCAGGATAATCAATAAGATTAAGGATAGGAATGGCCCAGGGGGATATGTGAAGGAACGTAGATGTTAATTTACTTAGACATGAGTACAAGAACAAACTCTTTGAGAATGATAATAACAATAGGAATAGAGTTCAAAGTAAGAGCTGTAAGATTACTTTAGGACATTATTAGGGAACACATCTGTACACAAAAAGAAAGAGCAGTTTATTCTGAAGGCACAGAAACAGATTATTCACTCTGTTATTCTCTGTAAGGATAAATAGATAGTTGGTGATGGAAACATGCCATGCAACATCTGAATATTCTACCATTCAACATATATGCGTTGTCAGCCATGATAGGATAAGGAGCAGATCATGGCATCTTAGGAAATATGAAAGAAGAGGAATTTTGTGATTCAAAGGAAGGAATAGTTCATAATTCTACTTATCACCTAAATATCATTCACACACACAAGACATGTTGTGTATAATCAGTTTTCCATAACACAATTATTGTTTAGTAGGATGTGGTAAGCAATATTCAGGAAGTAATTGATGATTGAGGAGCCACATGTTTTGGGCTATTGCATTGTATCCAAATATGGCCATGTATATAACTTAAAAAGAAAACTCAATCTTCTTCCTGTGGATTTGCAGGTACAACCAATTGTTTTCTGCCAGCACCTGGGAAGGGAGGGAGGGAGGGAGGGAGGGAGGGAGGGAGGGAGGGAGGGAGGAAGGAAGGAAGGAAGGAAGGAAGGAAGGAAGGAAGGAAGGAAGGAAGGAAGGAAGGAAGGAAGGAAATGTTTTCCACAGAGTGGGGAGATGAGTGATGCTCGGGACATCATCGGTATGTTTCTTCTGTTTCTTTAGCGCCATTTCCTAAGAAGTTTCACATGGCAATCTTGTCCCTGAAGCACTTGTAAATACCTCTTAGGCAATTCCACAAGTGGAATTTCTCTCTATGCTCAAACAGTGCAGCCTTTCCCACAGCAGCATTCAACAAGCAAAACGTATCACGCTACAACTTTAAACATATTGCCTGAACACCTGTCCTTAAAGCAGTCACAGAGAAATGAATTTTTCTCTGCTTTCCCCTGCAGAAAGGGGTCAGCTCTCCATGTCAGGTGTTCCACAAGTGGGTGGCAGAAATTGACAGAACATAATGCCTTTTCAGTTCCACTTAGTCACCTTTCCGACCTTTGTATAAAAATGGTAGTATTTCTATTTCACATCAGAAGAAGACTCAATAGCTCTGATTCAACAAGGAATGCAAAGCAGGCGCCTCGCTCCCCGTCCTAATATCAGAATCTCACATTTGTATTATTCCAATTTGACTCAGTGAGGTTTAAACTTTTAATACTCACATATAAATATATAAGAAGGCAATTCCATGGATCCATAGCAGGGGTGGGTTCTACTTACCTTTACTACCGGTTTTCAATGGGACTGCACACGCGTGCACGCTTCTGCGCATGCACAGATCGTCAATGATGACATCCAGGCGGGTGGGCGGAGCCTCCCTACGCTTTTACTACCGGTTCTAAAGAACTGGACAGAACCAGGAGTAACCCACCACTGATCCATAGGGCACCATAAATCAGAAATAATGGCACAATCTAGTCAAAAGTAAACACTTTGTTTAAAGACAATATAAGGCAGCAAAATGTCTCTATAATTTTCCAAGAAAATCTATTCTGTTCACATTTGATATTTTCAATTGTTTTGGGGTTTTGTTTTGTTTTGTTTTGTTTTGTTTTGTTTTGTTTTGTTTTGTTTTGTTTTGTTTTGTTTTGTTTTGTTTGAGCAGGGAAGACAGGTGAGGCCACACATTTTACATAGCTGCAGCACAAGCTTTGCACATTACAAATCATTGTGTCAGGTATCCCTGACTCACCTAAACCCCACCTTGCTTGGGGTTTTGTCTTCACTAGCCCCAATTTCCAATTTTATTATGTTCTTTCGTGGACCAAGTTGCAGCCACATTAGAGAATTTCTAAGGAAGGGAGAGATTGGTTTCATGGTTAGCCAGGTGGATCTACAGTGAGAAATGCAAACCAGAGAAAGGGGACAAATGCAAGCAAATATATAGGAACATCTTTTCAGGCATCCCCAAATCTGGTTCATAAAGGTTAAATGGGACTTTAATTGTGGGGGAGGCAGTGGTGGGTTGCTCCTGGTTCGGTCCGGTTCTTGCGAACCGGTAGTAATGGCGGCAGGAGGCTCCGCCCACCCGCCGGACATCATCATGGACATTCTAGAAGTAAAGGTAAGTGGAACCCACCCCTGGGGGGGTCATGTTACAGAATTAGGGTTTTCCCCATGTGTGGTAGACTTCATGGCTAGCTAGAAATATTCAAGATTTTTAGCAGATGTGATGGAATGCAGTAAGGAGGTAGATGCCGGGGGGGGGGGTTGCATTCCAGAGAAGTAAGAGGCAACTCAGTCTGGATGTGAGAGAAAGAGGGTGAAGACAGGGCCTTCCTAATAGTTTGCAATCTAGATGCAGATAGATAAAGAGATGCAGTTCTCGATCTGTCAAGATTTTTTTTCTGTAAATAAGTGTGAAACAATAAAGAACTCAGCTTGGAAGAATTGCCATGTGCTATTCTTGGTTTGGATCCTAACATCAGTAAAACAGTGACATTTAAATTCTGTTCATTTTAATTCCGATAATTCATACAGGGATTTTACTAGCTGTAATCCACGTTTTTAAATTGTATCTTAGTGTGTTTATGTATACATATGTATTTATATGTGTATGTTGGTGTTTATCTCTACTTGTCCATTTTTTTTTGTCTTTCATTCTAAGAAAATTGTCTTAGTATATTATTGAGAAGTGTGTTTATGATTTCAGTCTAAGTTCAGAAAAGACCATTGACATATTATCTCAGTGTCTTATTGTGAATATCACAAGCCAATCTATGACTGACATCTCCCTCAGCACCCAAAGTGTTAAAAAAGGAGGGGGAGCAGAGGAGAAGGAGAAGAAGGAGAAGGATCTGAAGGCCAATATGATAGACAGACAGACCATCAATATCTTTGTCGGTATCATGGTCCAGGCCCAGGACTCAGCCTCTGAATCTGATTCTGAGGAAGCTGCTTCAGCTGAACCTGTGGAATGGCAGTCTCAAAAGACACCAAGCCAAGAATCATAGGCAGCTGGTAAAAAAAACAGACAGCTGGAACAGTCAAATGAAGATGACATAAGCCCTATAGTTCCCATGCCTGACAAGTAGAAAGGAGAGCAGAGATGTTCTTTAACGCACCTTACAAAGCAAGGGAGTAAATATCTTGATTAGTGACAGTTGGCTGCAGCCTGATTTAAGAAGCAACCCTGACTCACCTTCCCTTTGCTGAAAACAATGATATTCCTAGGACTCCTGTTCATGTAAGAAATCTTTAGACTGGCTGACAATCCTGACCTGGCACTCGGCTTTGGACTGATTTTGGACTATTCTTCTGCATATTCCTTTTCAAAGTAAATCATTCAAGCCTGTCAGGGACTTTGTTATGGTTTGGATGCTTTAACTTTGGTTATTTCTTTGACCTTGAGTGAACTATGAGTTACCATAGCAACTATGTGTGAGTTTGTATTTGAAATCTGAAACAGGACAGTTGGTAGTTTTTAAAGACAATACTAAAGTTTATGCCAGACTTGTTAGGTACTACTGTTCGGCATAAAAATCAAAAGGTGGTAGTAGCAATGGCTACTTGTACACAGATGTCTACCACCAGTTATGACACTTTTAAAGACATCCATGCATTCACATGCATGATGTGACTACCCAGCTTTCTATTCAGGTTGGTATTATAACTATTAATGCAAAGCAGTTGAAGCAAGTGGTAAGTGCATTTAAATGTGATTAGGTATATTAAAAATCTACCTTAGTAAAACATACTTTCCCTTAATTTCTTGGGGCCCTAAATTAGTCAACCAGTGATGATTAGTCTGGGGAAACCGCTTATTTCTGCTTTGTGTGAATAATTGTCATTTCCCAGGTGACTGGTGCATCTACAGGTATTAAAAAAAAACAGAAAATCCCTAGTCACCTTTCTTTCAATTTATATTCTTCCATCTAATTTCTTACCAGCTAATGTTCTTTGAGCCACTCCAAATCAACTTCTAAGGAGAATTATTAATTAAGGAGACTGCAGATGGAGTAAGTCTTCTCCCTCCCTCCGTTCCCTTCTACCTTTTCTCTTCAAATTCCATAGGCAGAAACAGCAACACTCAAAACAATGGCGAGTTGTGCCTCAGACAAATTAAAACTGTTCAAGACACAAAAGCGAGACATCCCAACCTTGCAGCTGGATTTTCAAAAGAAGTCTCACTTGACAGGATAACCTATCAGTCCAAGCGGCGTGATTTTTTATAAGTCCTCCCTAAAACCTTAGTCAGACCATTTTTCAATAACTGGGATCCAAATTCAGGCACAATGACTGAGCAATCCTGACACTCTTTCCTTTAAATCACTTTATTTTCCTAGCAGGTGCCTGGGGGGGGGGCTAAACTCACAAGAAGAACAGGTTTGTCAAGCGAGTGAAGCTTGCAGACAGCCAAAGTTATGCTTCAGTTCAAGCAGAAGCCCCTTGAAATCAAGCTGTCTGAATGTACACTAAGTCAAAGGATGAGATATGGTAGCCCGACAAGCTGCATGTACGCTCTAGCCCTTTACTCCTTTCGTCGATATACCTACATTTTATTCCAAGCCCAGGGAGGCTTTACATCAAGGATCCCCCAGCCCTTATTGATCCGGCAGGAAAAAACAATTAAGGAATGTGCTTACGCCTCAACTTTCTCACCGATGATTTTAACTGTTTGATCACTTCCAAACCCAACATTCCCCGAGCTCTCTTGTGTGTCCACATTACAGGCTTAAACGAATTTAATAATGACAACTCTTCCCCTGAGGAAGTGTTGTTTGAAGAAAAGGAAGAAGGGACTCAAAAGCTCTCACCACCTTTAGGGGAGGAAATTTGGGAATGATCAAGAATCCTCAATCTTTCATCCATTCCTGGTAGAAGAAGGAGCGGTGAAACAAAAGTACCTCTGGGAGAATTTGGACCCACATACAGCATTTTAGGATAGACTATAGCCGTGATGGCGAACCTATGGCACGTGTGGCTGGCATGCAGAGACCTCTCTGCGGGCATGCGAGCCATCACCCAGCTCATCTCCACCGCGCATGCGTGCGTGTACCTCCCTCCACCCAGCTGTGCGAGGGGAAGGGTGCATGTGAGAGATGCGCACACATGTGCAGGAAAGGTTGCGCATGCATGCAAGGGGGTGAGGGGAGTGATAACCCTAAATCCCCCACGGGCCACTTTTGGGCCCAGGAGGCTGCAGGGAGGCCTGCTAGGCCCAAAATGAGGGGCAGGGGGAGTCGCGTGTGAATGAGCGGGGTTGGGGGGAACGTGTGTGCATGCACAGGGGGCGTGCATTGCATTATGGGTGCCAGCACATGTGTGTGCTGTTGCGCGTGCTTGCACGCACTTTCAGCACATGACGAGAAAAAGGTTAGCCATCACTGAACTATAAATACTGTATCTTCCTCTACATACTAAACTGTCTTTGGATGCTGGGGCAGTGCAGTGTTTAAGGTAGTAAACTCGTGACACTCAGGTTCAAGCCCTCACTAACCTTGGAGCTCCTGAATAACTTGAGTCTGCTCCTTCTGTCTTGTCCCAAGCTGCTTTGTAGGGCTGTGATGGAGAAAAAAAGGCAGAGTGTCATGTTGAGCTTCTAGAGGCAAAGTAAGATTTCCATGCAATAAATAAATGTAATTAATTCCATTGCATATGAGAAATGTAAGGAATAGCCAAATCCAGGTAAATCTCCCCCACTGCTGACAATAAACAGCAATTAGACCACAATGCAAAGAAGCAGTTGTATAACAGGAACATTGTCCAGTGCCTCTTCAAACCTGGCCTGGCCCTCTGATCTGCACACCTACTTCTACCTTGATCCATTGTAAGCATTTTTACTGAGAAGTTACGCAATGCTCCAGCTGTTCTTGCACAAAAAGGGTGAGGATCATAAAAGAGGCAGCTGGTCCATGCCCTCCAAATCATGGAGCTTCCTTTCTACGTTTTAGAAAACTTCAATGTCTAGCTAAACAATTGAAACGCTCAAAAATGTCTTCTTAACTACCTGCTGCTCCCTTAAGATACTTCTCTCTGAAAGGATAAAAATATAAGCACACTTTGTCTTGGGCACAGTGGTGTGGGAACCCCTCCCACCCCTGCCCCAGAGAATGAAATATTTCTGGGAGTATTAAAAGAGACAGAATATTATATTCACCCAAAGGAGAAATGGAGAAAAATCTTAACAAAGGCAGAAAATAGCCCCAGCCTTCCTGCCATAGGAAAACAGCCTCAAGTGGAAGAGACTGGTCTTTGGGAATGCAGATTTTGAATCCATTCAGAAAGACTGGGCCAATCTATTCATAAACAAAATGCCTTCAGCCACAGCTCCAACAGAAGGCTGGAGCTGATGGGATTAAAAATTTACATTCACCCACCCAAATTCTAAAGACAGGACATGACCTTTAGGACATAATAGGATTAACCCAACACCATTGAAATAGTAAAAGACACAAGGCTCACTACATTGCACAACCCCCTGGAGCATCTCAGTCACCAAACCCCAGAACCCTATAAAAATCCATCCACTCAATCAGCCATTTTGTCAGCCACCCCAGAAACATGCTGTTGTCACTGAAGTTTCTGGAAACCAAATAAACAGAGACCTTCTTTCCTTGTAACCAGCCTCCATTTTATTTCCAGTTATTTTCTTCCGGCTTGGAATCAGACTGGATTTTTCTTCCCACAGTGGGTAGGAATGTGACTGTAGGAAAAGACAGGAATAATCCTGACTGGAATCCTCCAGTTCATTCAGTGGGAACCATATTTAGCAGAGCAGAAGTGTGTTTATCACTTGGGAGTTATCCAGAAACAGAGGGGAGGGAGGGAGGGAGGGAGGGAGGGAGGGAGGGAGGGAGGAAGGAAGGAAGGAAGGAAGGAAGGAAGGAAGGAAGGAAGGAAGGAAGGAAGGAAGGAAGGAAGGAAGGAAGGAAGGAAGGAAGGAAGGAATTCCTTCTATGGGAAGCAGAATGCAAGGGAAACATCAATCTTCCAATCAGTGGAAATCAGAGCAGAGACAAAAAGAACAATATGGAAGTTCTTTGCTTATTATCTCTAGTCTCAGGGCCTCTCGTGGTCCAATAGGTTAAAAAAATACAAGTCAAAGGATCGTTTTCCCACAGTGGCCCATGCTCCCAGAAATATATATATTCTCCCAAGAAGTACAACCTGAAATGGTCAGGTACAGGTGAGAGGGAGCTGGGTTTACTCCCTCCCCTTTCACTTCCTGTATAGTAACTATGAATAGAGTTTACTTTCTATTGAGTTCTATGATGTTTACTTCCAAAGAAATGAGACCAAGTGATCATTTGGTTCCAGATAATGACTGTGATTTGGCAACTCAATTGTTACCGTCAAACGTATTGTAGACTTAGAGGGTACTACCGGTAGTTTAATCATTGGCTTTTATTTGAAGACTATGCCTGCTGGCCATTAGGACATTTCAGAAATCAATGGCCCTATGCAAAGCAAAGTATCTAAACTCCAATAACATAGCACATGTTGCTTTTTCAATTTGCACTGGCTTTTCCACATGAAAGAAATAATACAGAATATAATGCTGCTCCCAAACTGGGAATCCATTATCTTCAGAACTATACTACTAGGGCTATTGTACTTTGATTCCAAAAATCTGGACGCTTACCAGATAGTGATAAATTGCTAGATGCTGTCACCTAGTGGCTATACAGATTTTTGCAGGCCACATATGTCATCTCAAATAACAGACCCACCTGGCGAAATGGGATGCTACAGTAATGAAAAAGGGTTTTCTTTTTTATTTTTATACCAGCTGATTTCTTATTTTTGCCTGTTGCCTTTGGGTAGTCTTAGCAGAAAGTGTATAAAATATTATTTCTTCCTAAATGTGATTTCTGGGAGTTAAAAGCCATCAGCAGCTCAGCCACTTTATCTAACTTTGGGTGCATTCCTCCCTGTCAGGAAAAAGCAAATCATCCAGTGGATACATTTTATACTCTCACGCTGATGCTTTATTTAAGTGGAGCATTTTAGTTTTTCTGGTAGCAATAAATGGCAGTGGCACACTTAGTTGAGAGATGGTGTCATGTCTTCATTGAGAGATTCATGGTTGAGGATAAACCCTAAACCTCAAATTTAGATATTTCAAAGAAATGGTTGGCTCCGAGAAGACCCAACAATGAATTAGAAAATCTTAGCTTTTTGCAAACCTCATAGCCCTACAGCTAAATCAGAAGATTAAGGCCAAAAGGCCAGCTAACTTCATGGAACAGGGACAGTTGTCCATTTAGGATCCATAACAAAATACTTGTCTGAGAAACAGACCTCCTTATGAGGAGATAGTATATCAGAATGACAGTTGACTTGCCAGGAGGACCTGGTTTGTTCACTGATGGGTTTGAGAAGTTGCTTCAGAAGTCTATTTTAAAATTATGGAACAATATGGATGAATTGAGATTGGCCTGGGCTCCTGATTCTTCTTCTCTGGACTCCCTGTTGCTCTGCTTAGGCTACCTCTAGAGTAGGGGTGTTCAACCTTGGCAAGACTTGAGGACTTTAACTCCTAGAATTCCCTAGTCATCCATGTTGGCTGGGGAATTCTGGGAGTTGAAGTTCCCAAGTCTTAAAGTTGCCAGAATTGGATACCCTTGCGCCAGACTTTCTTTTGAGTTCTGCCTTGGATCAGTCACCATACCCATGGTTTGATCTCAGTCTGATTTCTATTGTGTTTTCCATTCACTGCTTACTGCTGGTCACACTTGCACCAGAGCAGACTGAGTACCAAAGGCCTTAAAGAAAATGCTGGAATAAAGCGTTTGAGGTTAGTCATAAGTTCAATTAAGTCAATCAAACTGCTGACCAATTTGAGGCAAATGGAAAAGCAATCATACATCACCAAAGCCAGAAACTAGTAAAAGAAGCTCTATATATCTGAAATGGATCTGATTGCAATCACCTCATCCACTTAAAAATAATGTTTTTGTGATTGCCTTTCAACATCAAAGAGGGGATTATTACTGGGCAAAACAAATGCAGCACAGAGCCATCAAACAAGGTTCAGATACAGCTGAAACAGAAGAAAGAAAGTCCTTTCTCTTTACTGCTTTGTATCATGTTTTCCCCACTTCTGGAAGCATAATCTTCTTTGTACCAGGCAAATTAAGCCTCTCGAAAGAACAGGGTTTCTGACACCTACTGAAAAATAAAGCTAGTTCTGCAGTAAAGATTTTAGCAAAAGAGGAATAGTAGCATTTTCAGGGTATTAATTCCCAGGCTAAGCAGGAGAAGAAAATTACTCTGGCAAATTTTTGATAGCCAATGGCTACAGGCGGTCCTCAACTTACAATCACAATTAAGCCCAAAATTTCCATCGCTTAGCAAGAGTGAGTTCTGCTCCATTTTACGATCTTTCTTGCCACAGTTGTTAAATGAATCACTCTGGTTCAGTGGTTCCCAAAGTGGGGCCCATGCCCCACAAGGGGGGGGGGATTTGATTTTTAATGGGGACAGTTGGAACCTTGTTTAAACCAAGTTAATGGCCTTTTAGACTTCCTCCATGTTAGTAGGAGTTCACTTTTTGAATAGTAAGAATTATATGTCTTGGGGGTGGGGGAATCAGGATTTTAGAATAGAATAGAATAGAATAGAATAGAATAGAATAGAATAGAATAGAATAGAATAGAATAGAATAGAATAGAATAGAATAGAATAGAATAGAATAGAATAGAATAGAATTGGAAGGGACCTTGGAAGTCTTCTAGTCCAACCCCCTGCCCAGGCACCACTTCAGACAAATGGTTATCCAACATCTTCTTTAAAATTTCCAGTGTTGGAGCATTCACAACTTCTGCAGGCCAGTTGTTTCACTTATTAATTGTTCTAACTGTCAGGAAATTTCTCCTTAGTTCAAAATTGCTTCTCTCCTTGATTAGTTTCCACCCATTGCTTCTTGTTCTACCCTCTAAGCATTTTAAAGATGCTTAGGTGGGGCATGGCCAAAAAAAGGTTGGGAACCACTGCTCTAGTTGTTAAATTAGTAACACGGGTCAGTCAGTCTAGCTTCCCCATTGACTTTGTTTGTTAGAATTTCTCAAAAGCTGATCACATGACCCCAGGACACTGCAACCGTCATAAATACATACCAATTACCAAGCATCCCAACTTTAATCATGTGGCCCAAGGATGCTACAACAATCGTAATGTGGAAAAATGATAAGTCACTTTTTTCAGGGGGATTGTAACTTCAGACAGTCCCTAAATGAATGGTTGTAAATTGATGGCTACCTGAATTGTGAAGGTTTCAAAATGGATAGAGGTACATCACATGGATTTTGTGGAAGAGGGTTTTATATATATATAATTGGACTGGGATATGCCTCATTATAGGCTTACAGTTTAAAGTGTTAACTGAGGTCCAAGATAATTAAGAGGGCTGAAGATAGAGCTGGGTTCAGACATGGTGTGGCCTTAAACTGCTGGAAGCCTCTATCAGGCAAAATTTAACCCAAAATAAAATCATACAGTAACTAAATTTGGCAAAAACATGCCCAACATGAGTAATGAGACCATGATGGGGTAGAGAAGGACGTGAATACACAGCAGAAACAAAAGCATATTTTAACCAACTAATGAAGGACATTCAAGCTTACCGTTTTTTTCAGAGTATAAGACACACCGGAGTATAAAACGCACATTAGTTTTCGGGGAGGAAAATAAGAAAAAAGCTGATTGGCGGGTGGATCAGCCTCCTGGAATACCCCCAATCAGCTGTTTCTAGAGGTGAATTTTAGCAACAGGTTTGTTGATTGTGAGCTCTGTGCCTTGCTTTTTTTCAGTCTCTGAAACTTCTGAAACTCCATTTCAGAAAAAAAAACTTTTTTCTCTTTCTCAGAAAGTCTCCGAAAAGCTTCAGAGCTTTTTTTTTTTTCTAAAGCTCTGTTTGGAGGCTTTTTTTCTGAAGCTTTTTTTCTGAGGCTCTGTTTGGAGCAGGGGTGAAATGTAAAACTTGTTACTACCGGTTCTGTGGGCGTGGCTTGATGAGGGGGTAATGTGACTGGGTGGATGTGGCCAACTTTTTTTTTATTTTAACTTTTCAAAGCATTTTTTCTGCAAATGCAAAAAAATGCTTTGAAAAGCCTCTGCCGATTAGGAACACAGCTGGGATCATCAGGGCCTTTTCAAAGCATTTTTTTAACCACCTCTTCCGCTGAAGAGGTTGCAGGAAAAAATGCTTTAAAAGTCTCTCTGATGATCCCAGCTGAGTTGCCTGATCATTTTAAAAAATGCTTTGAAAAGTCTCTCTGACTATCAGGCAACTCAGGTGGGATCATCAGAGAAACTTTTAAAGCATTTTTTTAACCACTTCTTCCCTGGAAGAGGTTGCAGAGGCTTTTTTTTTTACTTTTAAAAGCATTTTTTTGGTGGAAGAAGTTGTAGAAAAAATGCTTTTAAAAGTTAAAAAAAAAAGCCTCTGATGATCCTGCGGCTCAGCTGGACATGGTGGGGGGGGCGCAGGGATTTTTGCTACTGGTTCTCCAAACCACCTGCCGCCATCGCTACCGGATCAGGCGATCCGGTCCGAACCAGAGCATTTCACCCCTGGTTTGGAGGCCTTTTTTCTGAATCTCTTTTTGGAGGCTTTTTTTCTGAAGCTTCATTTCTGAGGCTTTTTTAAGCCTCTGAAACCTCCATTGGAAAGGCTGGGTGGGGTTACATTCAGAGTATAAAATGCACTGAGATTTTTACCCTCTTTTTTGGGGGGGGGAAAGGTGCGTCTTATACTCTGAAAAATATGGTAATTTAGCGAGGAGGGCTTAATTTATGGCGATGTTCATATATGAACTAATAACCAAAGTATAACAAATGGGGGGGGGAATCTAAAATATTGAGAGATTCCTTCAGACTGTGAGATCCTAAGCTGTAGTTTGCTTAGTGGATACCTAAATCCGGCTCTGTCACAGACCACCACATAAGGAAACTCTGCACTTCTGTTCTATAGAGATTCTCCTTCAATTGAGCATCTTTGATCATTCTCCATCCCTTCACACATGAAATTATTATATTTAATGGTAAAATCTCACTAGCGTCCATGCCCTTACTCTGCGGGGCCAATTAAATCATTGTATTCCAAGTAAGAACTTTGAAAATTAGCATAAAAGCTGTGTATTGACAGCCCAAATCTACCGACTAACTTGGTGCAATAAAGAATGTAATAACGCAGCTCATTGTGCCCTGGTGTGCCATTGTTTTATCAACAGCCGATAGAAAGGGAAAGAATTCTCACTACTATTTCTAAATGTATACTTAGCTTATCATGGCATACAACCCAGCATGGCTCTGCCTGAAATAATTTTCAGATTCTCCATCATCTTCCTGTCAGCAGTGGAACAGAGATCTCCCTGGCAGAGTCAATAAAGCAGAATGAAACAAGTCAACAATAGCGCCCCTGTTTCATATTGTAAGTGGACAGGGAGAAGGTTGGGAAAAACTGATTACTGAACTCTGCGTCCTTTCCCTTGGTCCAATGGGGACCATTCAAAACATCTGTTTATATTTTCTTGACATTTTGTCAGTGCAGAATAAGCGGCTCTGCGGTTCCACTTGTTATTTTCCAAGACGAAAGTGATGGCTGGTGCAGAGAGCCCCAAAGGAGCCATGGAAAAGCTTTCATACAACCAAGTCAAAGAACAATCAAAGTCAAAGAACGAACCGGCTCGAGCTACTTTGTCTCCCAAAAGCAACTTGTTGTGTGCTTCGACAAACAATTGTCCCCCAAGCAAGGCTCCCAAATCCAAAGATTTATGCAAGTCTTTGGGGGAAAATATTCATGGATGTCCAGTAATTTCCCCCCCACACACACACACTTCATTTGTAAATGGAAGAAAGTGAATGATCTGGTCTCATGTTTCAACATGTTACTTGTTTTATTTGAATTTTATTTTAGATTCCTGTTGCTTTTCAGTACTAAACATTGAGAATCAGTTTGGTGTAGTGGTTAAGATGTTGGCCTAGAAACCAAGAGACGGTGAGTTCTAGTGAACATTGGGCCTGCCACTCTCTCAGCCCAACTTACCTCACAGAGTTGTTGTTGTGGAGAAAATAGGGGAAGGGAGGAGTATTATGTCTATTTAGCACCTTGAGTTGCTTAGTAATATAGGTGGGATAAAAAGATAGAATGAAAAAATAGATGGATGATTTCAACAAGGCAGTCCTAGCAGACTAAGTCACAGTAGTTCTGAGAAATTGCCAACAGATTAATATTTTTCTAAAGCTGCTTGGACCTTAGCCTTTCAGAAAAGGGGAAAAAAAGAGATGTTGATGTAAGAATGTACAAGATACATTCTAGCCTCAGAGAGTAAAAAGTCTCACTTCAATTCAAGCCTTTAGTAAGCATTCATTTCCCAAACACAGGAACAGAATCTGCATTCAATAATATCTGCTTTACTGCTCTATGCACTAAGACAGATGATGCACTGTCTATGGGAAATGGGAACCACTTGAAGGAATTCACCACAATCTGCTTTTCTCAAATGTTTGAATTATTGTAGTGCCAAGTTCAACTGTTCTTCACGTTGCCCAAGATTTTCTTTCTTTGTTGAAAGTAGCTTCTGTTTCTCCATCTCAGTTTCAATATAATCTAGGTGTTTGGAGGGTTTTGTTTTGTTTTCTTCTTTTGATGGACTCTGATTGCTGTTGAAAAACAAACATGAATCTCTGCTTTTTTTTTTTTTTTTGGCCTGATCACATTTCCTGATTCAAAAAAGTCCCATGTATGACATTCATTCATGATACCATCTTCAATTTCTTCTTCAACCCACCAGAGCAGGGAGGCAAGGAATGTTGCAGGTCCCATCCCTTAGGGAGATACACCTGGTGGGACCCAGAAGAAGGGCCTTCTCCATGGTGGCTCCCTCTCTCTGGAACATCTTCCCCCAGAGATTAGAACGGCCCCCACCCTAACACTTTTCCAGAAGGCGCTGAAGACCTGGTCCTGCCAGCGGGCCTGGGGAACCCAGAGCGGGATGAGGCCCATTAAATGGCTGGTGTGATGTGTTGTTGCCAGGTGAGGGTTGGGGGGCTATTATATTATTTGACTAATTTCTTATTCTTGTTTTTATATCCCTGTAAGCTGCCTTGAGTCACCATGTGCAAATAGGTGGCAATATAAATTTTCTAATAATTTTTTTTTAATTACTCAAAGTATGAGAAGTCACCAAGGCTGGAAAGAAAATCATACAATGTAAGACAGGTCATCGCACACTTACCTTGGCCATCTCGTCATTAAATTCAATGCAACCAAGCCATGACCATCTCACCTATTTTTTCCTTCTTTGAAAAATATTTCTACAGCAATATGTTTTCCACCAGATTCAGTGAGGATTCAGTGAGGATAATCAAGAAAACATGTAAAAAATATTCAGTATAGTATTAGCTTTAGTTTCCCAACAAGTGTCAGATATAATTGAAAAACAAAACCAACATATAGTCTAGAAGTTAAATACTGGACCAATCCACCAGGCCTCTACAAGTGGCAGACTTGAGATCAAAAAGGACCAATAGTAGTGGTTCATATCCAACAGAAAATGTGGGTAAAATGTGATGTGTAGGTATGGAGTCTAAGAAATTAAAAATTTAGCAAAAGAAGAAGGTTAGGGACCATTTAGGCCATCAACTCTAACACTGTTCAGTTCAACATTTAAATTTAAACAACCCAAAGAAATGGCTGACCAGACTCACCTAGGGAAAGGAACCCAAACATTACCCAAGCTTAGATGTTGTAGTGAAGAAGGGCAAGAGAACATTTGGATAATGGACAAACAGGAGAATCCAGACGTTTTAAATGGAAACAGATCATTCTGGATTATGGTAACATATGGAAACATTCTGTACTTGCAAAACAGAGAAATAAGAATAATACTAAAAGTGTGCAACCAATAGTAGGAGGAAATAGGTAATAAAAAGGATAAATAATACTACAGCCACACCCTATGGGTTAATACACACACACATTATACAGAATTTAGTAGTCCCTATAGGTTGTCAACTGTGAAAATTAGCTGTGTTCAGCAGCATGATGGCACAAAGGAAAAACTGTCCCTATGTCTAGTTGTCTTAGCATACAATACTCTATAGTGCCATCCCAAGGGAAGGAGTTGAAACAGTTTGTGTTCAGGATGTGAGGGGTCTGCACTCTGCAGGTAACTTCTCAGCCTTCCTCTGACCCGCGCAACCAGACTCCCTTCTATGGAAGGGAGGCTGGTTGCAATTATTCTTTCTGCAAAAAGCAAGACATTAACTTGCCTTGGGGAGTTTCAAAAAAAGAGAGAGAGAGAATAAAAGCAAGAAGATTGATGAAGAACAAGCCAGCACTATAGTCTGTTGGATTATGTTGCAAAGAATCTCTTGGGTCCAACTAATGTAAAGACACTTGCAAAGATACGTGAATAGGAGCAGCAAATCTGTAAAAGAAATCCAGCAGGTGATTTTTATGAAAGGCCAAGAACATCTAAAACGTGACGGGTAATTAAAAGGGATTCCAATTGATTAAAGCATGTCACCTGATATTTTAAGCAATTAGTCAATTCTATTTAAATATATTTCCAAGTCCTTCAAAAACATCAGCCTAAAATGATTTTGAGAAATTACAGGATAACTGAGCATGCAATTTTATCTCTTTAGTTGATTGTTAAGAGGAAAAGGACATATATAATAATACGTTGTTCACCAAGATTATAATTCCCCCAACACAGAATAAAGAGGAACAAAGTCACGTATATCATGTGCAAGAGATCTTAACTCTTTGTTAACAAGCATTTGCAGTATGAATTACATAAGCAAGAAAGAAGGACAAAGGGGAGAGAGAGAAAGAGAGAGAGAGAGACCATATTGAAAGTTAAGATTAGTCATGCTAGTCCCAGATTTGAGAAATTAAGACATTTTTACAAAAACATTTATTCAGTGATGAATTATTGTATTTAATTTCAATAATACTGGGTGAAAATGAACCACTCGTTTAATTGAGCAAATTGTTCCATTCATGAAACTTAGAGGGCATGTTGATGCCTTCTCCCCAAGGACCTTCCATTCATTGGAGAAGATTTTGAGAAGATCGGGAGATTGCAGGGGGGAAATGACAGTAGGCTCTTGTAATAAATAAGAGTATCACATTGTTTGTACGCTGTTGGACTTCAGACAGTGCTATTGACAGCTATTGGGTGTTTTGCTGCGGTGTCCTTACTATTGGTTCTTATGACCGCTTGGCTTCTGCCTTTACATTGCTGTTGAGTTTGTTATGTTTTGTGGTGGTCTTATTTTTACTGGGATTCTTAAATGATGGAAGCTGTTAGTAAAGGCTTAACCAAAAAAGACAGTCTAAGTTATTTTATTATATAATATCTTCTCTGTAGGAATTTCCCACATTTAGCCACAATGACTATTTTACTAGACCTATATTGGTAAAAAATGCCGGAACAGTGTTCTGTGTTGGTATTACCCTCTTGGGAAAAGACAAATGCTTCAATTAAAAAAATCACCTTTTTTTCTACTAGAAGAAAGAAAGAAGGAGGAAAAAACCTAGCAAAGTTTAAGCTGAAAGAATGAGCTTAATTGTTTTGTATAATGAATGACTTTGATTCTGTTCAGTGCTTGAGGAAAAAAAAAACCCAGTTGTGTTAATGTTGATAATCTATCTAGCCTGTTAACTAGTTGAATCCACCATCCAATATGTGTGCAATCATGGATGGAGCTACCAAGTAGTGACCAGTAGGGAGTATCCCATAAAATGGAAACACACAACCACCTCCCCCACAACCCTTGATTGATGGCATAAACTGTTCAGCTCTTGTATAGATGGGCCTGTCTGAATTTATTTAGTGGCCAATCAAAGCAGAACAAATTAAGTAATTGGAAGCATTAAAGAGGATTTGAAGTGGTGCCCACAGCGATACAAGCTGCGGAACAAACTGCCAGAGCATAAAAAAAAAGAGTTTCTTTTGTACAAAAGTTTTTCATGTGAGAGAGGGGGGGAAATACGGATATGTAAAGGAGTTCAAGGATTATTTTTTATTTAGATTTATCAGCCGCCAAATCAAAGACTTTAGGTGGCATGCCAGATCAGAAGAGCATAACAATGCTATATAAGACCACCTACACAAATTTAGCACATTGGGAGAATATATTATTAAATACCATTCACCCATCATTCCCCAGACAGAATCAGAAATCATCTTGGTCTCTGGCCTGTCGAAAATTCAGATTTTTACAATTTTTCTGAAAGATAACAATGTGATGGGCCAGGTTAGAGGGCGGAAAACCATGAGTCCTACTCTTACCTTTCCCATGAAAGCTAGATGGGATCAGTCACTCTCTCTCAGTTCAGTCCACCTCACAGGGTTGTTGTTGTGTGGAAAATAGAAGGAGGCAAGTGTTTCGGATATGTTCACCACCTTGAATTATATGTAAAAAAAAATAATAATAAAGGCAAGAAATAAATAAATTTAAATTTAAAAATTCACATCTGAATGATACTATTACACAAGTAGTATCGTGATAAGGAGCATACTTAAGAGCTAGTGCAAAATCTGAATATTGATAAAGCATCGTGATTGCCATTACAAGGTAGATACAATGGAGGTGGCCATTCACAAAATGGCTGCCAAAATACAAGCTGATACTTTTGAGTCTAGTTTTCTGCTCTAAAAAGACAAATTTACAAAGCCGGAAGGCAAACTGGGATTCCTAATACACAAGTAATCCATCCCACTGCTGAATATAAGGCAACCACAAAACTATTTCTTGAATATACAGTTACCGCTCATATTTGTGTTCCTCTTTATCTCCAATAATTTAAAAGATTCTCTCATCTGAATTGCTCTCATATTTCTTTTCAGCTTCCCTGTTGCTCACTGCAGTCCTCCTTCCTATTGTTCACCTCCAACTCTCCCCATCTCAGTCCAACCCTTTAATTGTTTGTAAGGACAATAATGCCTGTGATTGCATCATTTGTGATGTCAGTACATCTTTGCACTTTTCTACGATTAGTAATGCTGTGTTTGAATTGCCTACATTGCATCTGGATCTGTGTCAAGAAAATAATTCAAGAAGGGTCTGGTCTCCACACCACTGCAATGTTATAATCATGTGATTCAGAAGATAAGGAATTGTTACTATTTTTTAAATGAATATTGTTTCCAGATCAAATTGATATAACCAGGGTGGCAACAAATAAAACAAATAACAAAGCGATTGCCTCCAGAAGGGCCCAGATAGATTTCCAGATCATCATCCTAAGTATTATGTAAGATTAAAATAATGCTCCTTCTGCATCTGTGGAGAACATGCTTATTTATTTATTTATTTATTTATTTATTTAGCTTTTGGCATATCACACATGGACTTAGCAATATATATCAACATTTCATCTAGATCAGAAGAAACACAATAAAATATAAATGTTAAAGAGATATATCTTCGAATACCAATGTGTCAGGGGTGAAATCCAGCAGGTCCAGACAGGTTCTGGAGAACCGGTAGCGGAAATTTTGAGCAGTTCAGAGAACCGGTAGCGGAAATTTTGAGTAGTTCAGAGAACTGGCAAATACCACTTCTGGCTGGCCCCAGAGTGGGGTGGGGGTGGAGATTTTGCAATATCCTTCCCCCAGGAGTGGGGAGGGAATGGAGATTTTGCAGTATCCTTCCCCTACCACACCCACCAAGCCACACCACACCCACCAAGCCACACCCAGAGAACTAGTAGTAAAAGAATTTGGATTTCACAACTGCAATGTGGGTATTTGAAGATAGATACTTGTTTACTTGTGGGTACTTGTGGATGTGAAGCTAGTTTATCTCTTCATGGTACATCCTAGATAACACAACGGCTGCAACTGCTGGCAGCCAGACTACTCTGTAGACTTTGCTGGCTCTCAAAATACATGGCAACAAAAATGAAAACATGCTTATATAACTCTAACTGGTAATTTCAAGGGAAGCTGCACTCTTGTAGTTGACTTAACCCATCACAATTCCCTAGCATCACATAAACCATTTAAGTTAGTGAACTCCTGTTGTGTTTGGGGCAATCAGCATCTTCGTATTGAAACTGAGCTTACACTGATCCATAAGCAGACACACAACTTAGAGGAAAATAGCAAAAGTTCAGGGTTTAGAAAATAGTCTTGATCTTCTATCAAATACACATAACGTCTCCTCCATATGGACATGGATGGAAGATGAAAGATCTCCTTCTCCTTGGACTATTGGTTTTGTCATCAGGAAGCTACTCTATGCCTGTGTAATATGTGAACCCTCCTGCTATGAGGCTGCTTGTTCTTTTTGCAATTCCTGTTGCAAGCCATGTTGACCAGTTACTGTAGACCAACACCTCCCAGGCTGGTCTGCATATTACCAAACCAGCCTCCCTCCATCCTATCTGAAGGGAGGGGGAGAAATGGCAGAATGGGAGGGTTAATGTCATATATGATGACTTGTACATAGCATAAGCTTGAGGGAAAACACTGAAGAACATGGAGCAAGCAAATCAAAACCACCGATGTCTCTGGAGGGACAGGACACATCTATTCCAGTATTTGAGAGGTTACCACAAGGTGGAGAGGATCAACCTATTTACCTGTAGGCAAGAAAAGGAACAATGGAGGGAAAGTAGTCAAGGAGAGAAGCAACCTGGAACTAATTTGACATTTCCTAACGGTGAAGACAATTAACCAGTGGAACAGCTTGCCTTCAGAAGTTGTGGGTGCTTCATCACAGGGTCTCCTGCTTGAGCAGGGGGTTGGACTAGAAGACCTCCAAGGTCCCTTCCAGCTCTATTCTGATTGATTATTCTGAGTAATACAAACCAGACCATTGACTTCCTTTCAGAATGAAAGGAAGCACTATATGGGCACAATAAATGTTATTATGTCAACTACCATCTGAAATCATGGCAAATATTAAGTCCAATATCTGCCCCTATAATGGAAAGGTGTTTTGATGGCCTTAGTAAGGTCACCCCGTAGTATTCTCAGTTATTATGTTCTGGTTATAAAAGTCACAGTATGATTTACACTGTGGTTTGTTGTTGTTTTTTACCATTCCGATGCAACATTTTGTACAGTATAAAGTCAGTAACCTTGATGAGTTTGAGGCTCTTCGGCATTCTTTTGGCCAGGAGCCCAGAGATCACTTTAGTTCTGCATGCCAATAAGAGATACCTGTTTGTATCTCTCTCTGAAGGCTTATTTAAGTGGGCTTTTCCCCTTCCCCACAACAACAGGAGACATAAAGGGCAGAAACGCAAGGAATAATCATTTTAATATAGTTCTTCAGTCTTAATGCATTTTATTTTTATTGATTTATTTCACTTATTTTTCTAAATAGGGCATATCCAGAGTTATAGGGTTTTAGAAAGAGAAGGTAGTCTTGATTGAATTTTGGACCTGGTGTAAATTTAATCCAGTCTATTTCTCACGGCCGGGACTTTAGGAAATCACTGGATCATAAGGAAAGCCTTATCAGTTTGAAAATGTCTATACCATTTAGCCAAAATCTGCTTTCTTAAAGTATTAGTAATTGCATTTCTCCTTGAAAACCTAGAGAGCAACAGCTGTTCTGTCTTCTGCATGGCAGCTTTTGAGATATTTAAAGACAGTTAGTTGGTCTCTTTTTCTTCTTTTGTCCTATATAACTATTCCCAATCCTTTCCATTGTCCCTTGTGGAATACAATCAATGTCAGAATAGTCTATTGTGAAAAGGCTAATTGTATTGATGCAATGACCTTGTTTTTCTATGATACACTTTTCCGAAGATTCCAAGATCTGAAAACACTGCTTCCGTATCATGCCGCATTCAGCCATTACCTTTTCACCTCATCAGAGCCAAACCCAATAGCAGAACATCTGATATGTAAATCAGCCTCACAGATTTTTAGGCAGATTCCTGGAAATAACTTATTACCTCCTTCACTTCAGGGCAACATTCACGGAGTCGTAGCTAGTTGAAAGCTAATTGACTCCAATAATAATTTCACATAGGCAATGACGGCGCCCAACTGTGAGAGCTAAATTGTGGCAAGCTCACGAAAGGAAGAAGAATTTCATATCAGAAATGGGATATAAAAGCTGTTAGAGAAATATAAACTGGTGCTGAACTGGAAGATAAGATTTGTCAAACTGGATTATATTATTCATATGGCAGAAACGATATTCTACCTTCAAGCAGTTATGTCTGACTAACAAACATTCCATTGTGTAGAGGCGATTGTGGTGTTTATTGTTATTGTTATTAGTATTAGTATTATCTTTTTATTGGACTTTAGAGTAAATGTTTTCCACATGGAAGTATTGACACTTAGGATAGGGCATGGCGTATACTGATGCAGGTTAGAAACACAGTCAGAATTTGAGAATTATTCCCCAGAATAGATTCATTTGGAAAATTGCCACATCTTCTTTTTTAAAGGTCTAGTTTCTTACCACGCTTGCATAAAATATTAAGGATTATCTTTTTTCTTTTTTAACTAGCTACTTGGTCATCAGTTCTTTCATTTAAAGGCCTCATATATCTTCATTTAGATACTTCCATTAAACTTTCTAATTAGAACATAATTAGGAGCACAAACTTCTAATTGCTTTTCTCTCATGGCTTTAAATCAAGAATGGCTACGGAATGGCCTTCCCAAAATAAAATAAAGAAATCCCCCCACAAGGGCAGGCAACTTCATGCAGTCACTTTCATTTGGTGCCAATCCTTTTCAGAAGGAAACAAAAACGAGCAATTTAAATAAACGGGGGCTTTGCACAGCTGATATGAGCTAATTCTGCAGTCTGATGCAGGCGCCGATGGAGCAGAGTCATAAATATGCAGTGCTAAACTAAGCAATTAATGCATTAATGCTATCTCAAAAAGCTCAAAGCTGCTTATTATTTATTTAGTAGTGATGTACCTAGACAAAAGTGGAAACGAATGCTTCTTGAAATTTTTCTGATTAAAAAAACAATTAAGGGGGGGAGAGGTTTCCAGTGTCATCTTGTTTGGCGAGGAAACACGTATCTTTGCTAACTGTAATTGAACAAACTATGAAATATTAGCATCAGTAATGGAATTTCATATGTTCTAATCTCTTCGTCCCCGTCCTCCGTCCCTGCCCACACACACACACACCTTAGCTCCAGTTTGTTTTATACACAGAAAACAAAAAGAACAGGTCTGGATTTAAGAGTTTTCATGTCATTGTTCTGGTTTCCTTTTTTTTCCCTTTTCCTTTTGTTTAAGAAAGACAGAGGTTTAAACAAGATCATGTTTTGAAGGAACCATGATTTCTCATTATGCCCAGTTTTGAAATATGCTGCTCTTCTTCCTATTATTTGACCAAACCAGGTTCAAATGTGGCCTATTATTGTGAACTAACCGGATATACACAATGACAGAGTTGTTTAGCGTGAGGAAATAATCCTTAATCTCTCTGTCCTGCCTACAAAAATAGATTTGATATAAGGAAGTGATTGAAAGGAAAGTACTATTTGCTCTCCTACCACAACATGTTTGCATAAAAGAAAAAGGAATTTATTATGTTTATGGAGTTGCTTTCATAATGTATTACAGATTTTTAGGGAGGCGGGGAACTAAAGCCTCCCAATACAAGGTGTCCAACCTTGGCACTGTGGACTTCAACTCCCAGAATTCCCCAGCCAGCCATGCTAGTGGAATTCACATTCTGGGAGTTGATATCCACAGGTCTCAAAGTTGTTCAGATTGGACCACTGTGGATTCCTACAATTTACTTTTTAGCTAGTAGGGAATGAAATTTATGTCCCAAATGTCTTCTGAATGATGTGTGTCCACAACAGTCTACAGAATTCTGATTTTATCCTCCAAAATTATCTCATTGGTTTGACTGAACAAGATCCACCATAGTGAACATTTCAGTCAGGTAATGATGCCAGTGGAAGGCATTTAAATAGCTCCTCCCTGCTATACTTCTAAATTTGATACTGTACTTTGCTCATTGGGTTAATTTGCATATTCCTGATGTGTTCTGGGAAGTGGGCAGATGTTACTGTTGAACTTTGATCTGAAAAAGGTAGACTTCAACTAGCTCAAATTAACAAGCTGTTGTTTCAGTCACTGGAATAATTTACATATGTCTGATACATGCTCAGGACCAAATTTTGGTCACCACGACAAGTAAAGATCTTAAATTTAGGGTAATCAAGTCATGAGTGTGGTTTGTGAGGGCAAATTTTTGTTTGATTTTGATTTTTTTTAACTTATACAAATAGTTATTGTTTTCTTGGTGAAGGTAGTTTTATTGATAACAGCAGTTTATCAATACTGTGCATGCATCCATCTTAGCTATAATTCTGCACTTTTAAGGTTGGTTTGTCCTTGAAAAAAAATAAAATGCTACATCTTTTGCACAAAGCAGATGCAAAACCGGTTGATGTAAAGAGTTGTTTCCTCAGGGTATTTGAATCCAACCCCCTTGCTTGTATGCATTTTTGCTTCTAAGAATTCCCACCTACTGTAATAGTTTAAGTGTTTGATGGTTAAGAGGAGACAGGTTTCTGTAAGGGCAGATCAGTGGGGAACTGCCCTCTTCTAAACCTAATTATGATGCAAGATTAAAGAAAGCCTTTACGCAACTCTCTTTTTGTCAATCTCCCTATACTTCCAATAAAAGCTTTTAGATGTCCAGATGTCCCGTGAGAAGATTCTGCAAATCCTGGACTTTCTGGTGTGTCTGCCTTCAAAATACCTGGAGCCTTTTGAATGAGTTTGCTGCAATGACTAAGAGAGGTTTTCGGAAAGGTTACTCTGAAGCAAGACCTGCCAAATGCAATTCGATTCATCTCTAGGAAAAGATATTTTCTAATTACAAGTAGTCCTCGACTTACAACCATTCGTTTAGTGACCATTCAAAGTTACAACACCATTGAAAAAAGTGACTTATGAACATTTTTCACACGGCTGTCGCAGCATTCCCTAGGCACATGATCAAAATTCAGATGCTTGGCAACTAATTCATATTTATATACAGTTGCAGTGTCTCAGGTTCATGTGATCCTCTTTTGTGAGGATCCACAACAGGGGTGGGTTCTACTTACCCTTACTACCGGTTCACAGCGAGGCCGTGCATGCGCCAGCTTCGCTCACACGCATATGCAATCTTCTGTGCATGCGCAGAAGCGTTTTGATGACATCAGGGTCGGTGGGCAGAGCCTCCCACCGGTTTTACTACCAGTTCTATAGAACGGGTGCGAACCGGGGGCAACCCACCACTGATCCACAATGGAGTCACACCACCCAAAACACCCAAACACACATATAGACGCAGAGAGAGAAGAGAGAGAGAAGGGGTGGGGGGTAATATGCAGGCATCGCATCTAAGGAAGATGTCATATACAGGTAGTCCTCAGTTTATGACCACAACTGAGCCCAAAATTTCTGTTGTTAAGTAAGACAGTTGTTTTGCTCCATTTTACGATCTGTCTTGCCATAGTTGTTAAGTGAATCATGTCCACAAGTCATAAAAGGACCATCATTCCCCACTACTGCATTAAACACTAGACCAAAATAAGTCTCAAGCTGACTAGTGCAAGTTCTGAAAATAGAAATGGATGTTCCGAATAGGCTAATACACAATTTGTAGAGTTGGGGCAGTGCTAGAGCTGGCAGTGCCAGTAAGATGTAGAGGAACTTATCAGGGTGTCTTTCAGTGTGGTGGTGAATTGATTCATTTTTTAAAAAAAAAAATTGCTGACAGGTTGCACAAATGTGCGCGGTGGGCTTAGTATCCTCAATATTCTTCTGTTAGTGCTGTGGCCCATCAGCGGCCTGTGCAGATTTTAGCTGATTCCGACAACGAGGAGACTGGTGTGGTGCTGCACCAGCAGCCTGTGCAGCTGGCGCTCGAGTTGGACAATGAGGAGGCTGGAGAAGATGTGGTGCCAGAGGCAAGGATTCAGCCAGGACCTTCAGAACCTCCAGAAGCTCCTTTAAGTGAAGAGGACAAAGAGGAGGAGCCTCTTCTCAATGCACGGGCACGCAGAGCTGCCAAAAGGCAGGAGTGGCTCCTCAGAATGAGGTCTCCTCGAGAGTAAGGCTTGGGGCTAATTGGCCACTCCCTTAGCCTATTTAAGGAGGAATGCCGCTTGCAACAAGCTGTAGAGAACAACTTTAGTTCACTCTCTTTCGTGTCTGCAAAACTGCTTCTGGGCTTTCTGTGAACTCTAGTAAGACTGTGATTACCTTATCTTAGAATTCTGGTAGGCTGTTAAGACAGTTCATTAACAGCCTTTGAATGATAAAGACCAAGTTATTTTGAGTAAATAAGCTGTGTATAGAGTTCGTGTGTGCTGCATTCTTTGGGGTCCATAGCTGGGGCAGAACAGTTAGGGAATGCAAAAGCTAAACTAGTAGTTGCCTTCCACTGTTTACCAGCATTATAATATGCACTAAGTCTCTGGAGATCCACTTAGTGCATATACTGGAAGACAAAGTGACAGTGAAAATTGCATATTCCGGTGGCAGATAGGAGTTACAAATGAAGGACACATCTACATTTGGAATGAGCTCTGGACTTTGACATTTCTTACAATGCTGAGGAGCTGCGCTGATTGATCCTTCTCCACTGCAGCATTGTGAAGCTATGACAAAACTAGTTTGCTATGTGTTTGCCTTGTTTTGTTTTATGTAAATGTTTTTTGTTGTTGTTTGTTTGTTTGTTTGTTTGTTTTATTAGATTTATATACCGCCCTACTCCTGAAGGACTCAGGGCGGTGAACAGACACAAAATAAAATACATAGATACAAAAGTTAAAAGACATAATTAAAACCAGATTAAATAATTTAGCCCGAGACAATTAAAAAATCCCAATAATTTAAAACAGATTAAAATTTCAATTTAAAAGAATTTTAAAACAGGGGAGAAAATTAGGCCAGGCTGGCTTGCTGGAATAGGAGAGTCTTAAGAGCACGGCGGAAAGTGCACAGATCCGGGATCCTCCGTATCTCTGGGGGGAGCTCGTTCCAGATAGTGGGTGCCCCCACAGAGAAGGCCCTCCCCCTGGGGGCCACCAGTCGATATTGTTTAGCTGACGGCACCCAGAGGAGCCCCTCTCTATGAGAGCGTACCGGCCGGTGAGAGGCTGCTTGTGGTAGTAGGTGATCCCGTAAATAACCAGGTCCTAAGCCATGGAGCGCTCTAAAGGTGGTGACCAAAACCTTGAAGCACACCCGGAAGACCACCGGGAGCCAGTGCAGCTCACGGAGGAGTTGTGGACATTGTGGTTCCATTCCTTTAGGGGAAGGAAATCAACACTTCAGACTTTCTTCCCAGCTTTTCGTAAAAAAAAGGCTGGTTTCAGGATTATCTTCAGGCCCATGAGACAAAAAGACAAGATAGTGGTCAGAAGAAATACATGATTAAGATCCTGCTCTCTTTATGTACAACACACCTTAAAGTAGGCAGGGTTTCAATGGCACAGACCCAACCACCATCTTGGCTTTTCTTCTCATATCCCTGCAGATGAGCCTAGTTAGTTTGAAGGCTAGTTGGTCCCCCAACTACTGAAGGAAAGAAGGAAAACCATTTGGCCAAGGCTTGGGCATTTTCTGCCTTCTCTTCAATTCTGAATAAGCTGGAGCAGATATCCTCAGGGCTACTAGTGATCTCTCTCTTTCTCTCTCTATTTGGGGGTGATGTATGTAAGATGAGAGAGCCCATTTGGAATAATGGTTAAGGCACCAAGCTAGTAACTGAGAGACTGAGTTCAATTCCCAGCTTAGCCATGAAAGCCAGCTGGGCGATCTTGGGCCAGTCATTCTCTCTTGGACCAACCGACCTCACAGGGTTGTTTTTGTGGGGAAAATAGGAGCAGGAAGGAGTATTAGGTATGTTTGCTGCATTGAATTATTTGTAAAAAAAAATAATAAATGTAGGATACAAATAAATAAATAAAATAATAATAATAATAATAATAATAATAATAATAATAATAATAATAATAATAATAATAATAATAATAATATCATAGAAGACTTCCTGCAGTCAACTGCTATGCAGTTCGACCTGGGCTATTTTCAAGGCAGATACATCTTTGAATATCACTCTGATTTTTTAAGAACTTTTCCAGCATATTAGAAGCTCTGCCACTGCTGAAAGCATTGAAGAATCTGGTAAGGAACTCTCTCTGAAACAATGATCCAACGGGTTGCAGGTTGTCTAGTCTCACATAAATGTCTGTTGTGTTTGAAGTCTACTAAATGTGGGGGTCTGTTAAATTGAGGCTATACATTTGAGGCTATACATAACTTGGACTTGGGTAACATTCCCAGTTCTCTTTCAGAATCTAATATCATAAATCTGTTTCTACTTATACAATCCTGATTTCTGCATTATTTTTCAGTGTCACATTATCTATAACACAGAATTATAAAGTTGAATGAAATATGTAAACAGTTGCTTTGAGAAGTGGGATAGATTGTCACCCCAATAACTCATATTGAAGGTCTATGCTCCCACATCATACTATAATATGAAACAGTAGCTTCCCTCGACTTCTATTTCCCACCAAATCATAACTACTGTACGTTGATTTTATCACTGGCCAGGAGGAAACCTCTTTAAAAAGGGACAGAGCTAAAACTGGAAACAAACAACCAGGAGAATAAGTTAAGGTCGCAAGGATCAATGGTGAATGAAATAGGAGAATGAGGACATGAATGAGACTGGAAACTGTTGAATGTCAAAACCTTTAAAATCCCACTTGACCCTTGGCAAAGCACTAATAGCAATTCAGTATTAATTAAGGTATGCTTCTGACATTTATAAGAAAAAAATAATAATGAGGAAGACACTAGCAAGGGCTGGCTTAATTTTTACGGTGGTTCTTTCAGGGTTGACTCCTAGGTCTTCCTGTCCCAATTTATGATAGAAGCTAATTTAAATCATTTGGGTCCTTTTTGCGCTCTCTCTCGCTCTCTCCCTCCCCCCCCGCACACTTTTGTACAGAACAAGAATTTCAAGCATTTTAGAGGAGATTGGTGAAATGTACACATAACACCGGGGGGCAGAGGGGGAAAAGGTCTTACATTCAAATATAATACTGTATGACTGCATATTTCTTTTTTTTCTTTTATTTATTTTTTATGCTCATACACACCAGTGGTGGAATTCAGCAGGCTCCGCCCACCTACCCGGACGTCATCACGTCCCATTTTTGGCGATCTTCGCATGCACGGAAGTCCCTGCGCACGCACGGAGGTGGCACATGCGAGCGAAGCCAACATGCACACACACGCGCTCACATTTGCGAACCGGTAGCAAAGATAAGCGAATGCCACCTCTGATGCACACCCTTTTTTAAAGAACCCCATTATTATTGTTTCTTTGGCAGTTTGGTTTCCAAAGCAGCCCAAAGGGTTCCTTGGGATAGAATGTTGCTGGTAAATCTGGCATATTATTAGCAAGGCATTCAGAGAGGTTGGGTTTTTTTTTTTTTAAATGCAAAAAGATTTAAGCTTCTTATCAACTTTTCCTCCACCAAATTTTGGGTGATGGTCTTGCCCTGTTCCTTGAAAGAAAGAAAAATACAACAAGCTGGCCTACATTTTTGATTCTCACTATGTTGATATTTGCAAAAGCATAAAATTTTGCGACCATCATCTGGGCCATGATCCTCAGTTAGGGACAAATAGTAGAAGACCCATTATTCAAGGCTCAAGAGATGTTTATTTATTATTTATTTATTATTCAAACTTCTATACCGCCCTCGTCCTTTCGGACTCAGGGCGGTGAACAGCCAAAATAAAAACATTTATACATAACATTACAATTAAAAATAGATTTAAAATAATTAATAAATTTGGCCCGTAATTTAAAACTTGTCAATTTAAAATCAGTATCAAAGTTTTAAAACCAACCCTAAAATCAAGACAGACCGGCTAACTGAAAAAAGTAAGTTTTTAGGGCCCGACGAAAAGTCCGGAGGTCGGAGATCACTCGTATCTCTGGGGGTAGATTGTTCCAAAGGGTAGGTGCCACCACAGAGAAGGCTCTCCTCCTGGGGGTCGCCAGCTGACATTGTCTGGCCGACGGCACCCTGAGGAGGCCCTCTCTGTGGGAGCGAACGGCCGGTGGGAGGCTATTGGTGGCAGAAGACGGTCCCGTAAGTACCCCGGCCCTAAGCCATGGAGCGCTTTAAAGGTGATCACCAACACCTTGAAGTGCACCCGGAAGTCCACTGGAATCCAGTGCAGCTCGCGCAGGAGAGGAGTCACATGGAAGCACCCCGTCGCTCCCATAATCCCCCGCGCGGCCGCATTCTGCACCAGTTGGAGCCTCCGGGTGTACCCCAAGGGGAGCCCCATATAGAGAGCGTTACAATAGTCCAGACTAGAGGTGACGAGTGCTTGAGTGACCATGCATAGGGAGTCCCGGTCCAGAAAGGGGCGCAACTGGCGTATCAGGCGAACCTGATAAAAAGCCCACCTGGCCACTTCCCTGGCATCTATAGGGATGGCTGAAAAAGACTTTCATCTGAAAGAACTTCAATCAGTACATAAGCATTGATCTAGATGGCCAAATGCTGTGGCTAAACCAAGCAACTTTCCTCATTCCTCAGTGACCTGGCTGCAAATACTTCCTCCATATTTGTTGACTACAGCAGAACCCTTGCACTGTGATTTTTCCCCCCAAAATGCACTCATAAAATCCTAAGAAATGTCAGGTTTCATCATGGTCCTGTACGCTGACATGAAGTAAACCTCCATACTTCTTACTAAACAGATTGTAGGATAAATAGAAGCTGCTGCTACTGATAGCTGTTTCCACTTTAGAAATTAAGAAAGTTGAAAACCTAAGCCAGCCTTCTTCCAGCTAGGGATCTTTCAAATATTTTAGACCTTGGCAATTTTGGAATGTGTGGACTTCAGTTCCCAGAATTCCCCAGCCAACATAGTCATTGCTAAGTATTCTAGAAATATATTTATGTATTAATTTAAAAGACTGGTGCTATCACCCACTCATTTTAAAAACACAAACTGAAGTCCACACGTCTCAAAGCTGCTGAAGTTGGGTGACACAGTGTTAGACTATAAATCCCAGTATTCATCAGAATAGGAGGGGATTATGGATTTGCAGTCCAATTCAGTGTAGCAGACTGCATGCTACGTGCTACATAAAAGCTGATGTGCAATTCAGCAGGCTTCAGATTATAGCAAACTTGAGAAGACTATCTGCCTGCCTCTTGGGGAGAAAAAACACAAAGCTTCTCAAATATTAGAGAAACAGACACATTATATTTGTCTTTGAAAGTTTTAAAAATTACAAACTTTGGTGTCTTCCAGCTCATATGTGTGTTTCATCACACGTCGGATGTCACGTAGATGCTACAACTGTAAAACAAAAGTTAATGCATAGGTCAGAACATCGACACAAGCAAAAATAATAAAACTTTTCAAATAAATAGGCAGCGAGGAACCCCCATTTCCCTTCTAATCAAGCAAAAAATCTCATCCTGATTTGCCACTTGTTCTCATTTTTTAAAAAAAAAAAAATAGTAGGAGAATGCTGCACATTTTCTAGACCATGAAGATGCTGTTCAATTAGCCTAGAAGGGAAAGGAAAACTCTCCTTGGGAGGGTTTTGGGTTGGCAACAGGACTTCCCCGGTGCATTTTTCCTGATCCCTGCTGGAAGCCTCAGCCACCCATCAGCTGAGAAAGTAATTGGAGAAAGGTGGCTGCACACGGCCAGCTTTTCATTTTCACGGCAGATTTGCATCCGATTGCCTTTATCCAGGAGATCCTCGATCACCAGTTGGGAAGACAGCTGGCGCACTCTGCTTGAGCAGCATCTGGACACCGGGGAGCTCCACATCATCCGGAAGGCTTCAGCGTATCCCTCCACGCGGACGTAAAACTGCAGCATCAGCCTCAAGCAAGGATTTCTTCGAGCTTCCTGCATCGTTTCTTTGCACAGTGTGAAAACAAATGGAAGTGGGACCAAATAAGAGAAACGGCTACGGTGAATTCTTTTGCCTTCTTTTTTGTCACCCACCATTAGAGAAGTCCAATTTGGCCTTTAGCAGTTCAGCACAATGAGACCATCCCGCACTGGGATTTGCAACATTTTAATAATCAACAGTCGGTTGAAAGAAGAAAAGAGTTCAAATGCCTTATTGAGGCCCAAAGCCCTCATCACCATCACTGTAATATTCCAGCCCAATGTGACATTAACATAATCTGCCGGAGGGAGTCAGAGGGAGTGGGAGAGAGACATCAACACTCAATGGGGCATTTAAACAAATGTAACCCACCAGTATGGCCATGATCTTTGTTGGGGTGCAGCTTTATGCAGTGAGTTGAGGCCTTTGAAAGAAAACTTATCAACAAAACAGGCTGTGATTGCATCATAGGAACCACCTAGAAAAGTTGTCCTCAGCAGCTATCTCACTGGAGGTGTGTAGGCTACCCAGGTAGAGTACATTAACAGCATTTTATAACTTCAAAGATCCTACCCAGTGTAGTTCTCTCAATTGCCTTTCTATAATAGCCTAACTGAGATAATTATTTCTTTGTACATATATATGTATGTATGCTGCCTTTAGGGGGTGGAATATTTCCGACACTCTTCCCTCTTCCTGTTTTTCCCGCAGCAGGAACCCCATAAAGAGGATTGGGGTGAGACAGAGTGACCGGCCCAAGGTCACCCAGCTGGCTTTTATGGCTAAGGCAGAACTAGAATTTATGGCCTCCGACTTTTTAACCTTAACCACGAGCTCTCTTATTTTTTTTGAAGATACCTTGATCAAGTCTGGTGGAATAAACAATGAGCAAGTTTTTACAGCTGCTAGGACAGAGGATTTTGCTGCTGGTGAAAAGATTTCTTCCACAGTAGAGTTTCATCCCGGTAGGCATAAAATGGAAAACTTTCAGTCCCCAAACTAAGCCCTAAGCAAAAAAGCAAAAACAAAATCAAAGTTTCATCTTATTTCCATCACAAGCACAAAATCTGGAAGCGATTTCCAAATAGAAACAAAATTAAATATATACTTTTCTTTGGATAAAGGAATCAATTTAACCATCTCTGCTCTTGCTTGCTGTGGGAAATATTATATATTTCTGTTTGTTCATTAATCTTTATAGACTGTCATTATTTATATTAACAAAATTCACTACATGCTTTCAGACTTTTTAACCTAAAAGGGGGAAAAAAAACACTTTTTCTAAATTTTAAAACTAAACTTTTCTTTAAAAACATTTCTAAAGTTCTAATACAGCTTTTTTTACTTTACTTTTTAAGTTTCCTTTTAACATACGTACTTCAAAATTCCCCTTCAATAAATATTTTATAAACTTTACAAATTACTTGACCATTATATATAAAGAAAAAAAATTCAAACCAACTTTCATTCAGTTTGCTTTTCTGAAAGAATGACCTAATCTGTGTCTTTCGAATAACATGGGGGTCAGAATGACATTGGCCTTGAGATTCTTCACTTCTCCAAATTTGGTATTTGTTCTCAGCTCAGAAATCAAGTCAATGTTATTGTGAAATTACTCTGAGATAAAATAGGTCTAGATCTTTGAATTCCCTGAGAAGACGCTATTCAATTATTTATTGAAAAATGTGCAAAGAAAGTTTAACCTAGAAACAGGCTAATGAATACTTCTGAATGAATACATAACAATAAATTCAAGAAATCTGTCACTCACTATCCAAAGGCAAGAGGTCTAACTGTGAGTGATAAGAAGAGAAGTGATATCTTAATTTGGTGTCACTGGGAAAATGAATCTGAGTAGAAAGTTATGTGCTAGTGAGACATTCAATCTTCTCAATATTTTTGTCAACTTTAGGACAATATGAAATTGCAGAATAACATTTACAATTACAAATACTTATTGCAGTACAATGAACAGCATGTGAGATAATTTTGTTCAAGCTCCAATTTTTTTTTTTAAAGCTAGTTGGTACTTCTCAGTCTAGAAGATTCAAATGCAGCTTTCCAAATTGTGCCTCAAAAGCTACAAACCAAACATGTATGTTACAGAAAATTCCACAAGAAAATAAAAGTGAAATCTTTTTAAGTTTACACAGGTTGATAATGCTGCTGCATCAAAATATCACAATGCACAATTTAGAGCCAACTGTACACATTCCTAAACATTTATAGCCTGCTACATCAAATGAGGGCAGAAATGAATTTCTGTTCAATAAATGCAAAATTGAAATCACCATCCCTATTAAGGGCAATAAATATAAAAACTTGTATAGGTTATAAAATGTTGACATCAGCTCCAATCTGCAGATGAAGATTAGGCTCAAAAACGAGCTGAAAGTATAAATGCATGATGTTTCATTCTGTGAATCTGCAGATCACAGGTAGCCCTCAAACTACGACCACAACTGAGCTCCTAATTTCTGTTGCTAAGTGAAACGTTTGTTAAGTCAATTTTGCCCCATTTTACAACCTTTCTTGCCACGGTTGTTAAGTGTATCACTGCAGCTGTTAAATTAGTAATCTGATTGTTAAGTGAACCTGACTTCCCCCATTGACTTTGCTTCTCAGGAGGTCACCAAAGGGAAACACATGACCCCAGGACACTGGAATCGTCATAAATATGAACCAATTGCCAAGTGTCTGAATTTTGATCACATGGCCATAGGAATGCTGCAACGGTTGTAAGTGTGAAAAATGGTCATAAGCAGTGGTGAAATCCATATTTTTACTACTGTTCTGTGGGCATGGCTTAGTGGGTATGGCGTGGCTTGGTAGGCATGGCAAGGAAAGGATACTGCAAAATCCCCATTCCCTCCCCACTCCTGGAGGAAGGATATTGCAAAATCTCCATTCCCACCCCACTCTGGGGCCAGCCAGAGGTGGTATTTGCTGGTTCTCCGAACTACTCAAAATTTCCGCTACCGGTTCTCCAGAACCTGCTGGATTTCACCTCTGGTCATAAGTTACTTTTTTCAGTGCCGTTATAACTCCAAATGGTCACTAAATGAACTGTTGTAAGTTGAGGATTACCTATACATTATTGCATACATGGCACTGAAGTTAAATGTTCCTTAGCTTGCTCTATCCATGACTGGAAAGAATTTGCAATTGTTTTAATCCTTAATTTTTCCTTTTATTTGAGCCTGAAATGAATAAAATATAATAAAAACAAAAACAGCCTCCTTTATTACAATAAACATGTTTTATTATTCCTCTGTGAAGATAAGTATGGAGAACTGGATGTTACATAGGCGATTCTTGTTTACCGTTGTTGCTATAGGGATCGTGATTACTGGATGCTATGAGAACGAAAGAGTGATGGAACATTGGTGAACAGCAACTTGTAGCAGCCCCAGTAACCCTGGTGAGGAAGAATACTGAGAATCGTAGTTTAGAGCAATTTCAGGAAAACTACACATTCCTCATCTCTTCTACTTACATCCCTCAGTAACACAGAATATGGGTCAAATGTTCTTGTCACCCTTCACTTTCAACCTTTCCAATATGACCTTTATAGCTACACCAGAAAGATGCAGAACTAAACTAGCAACTTTCTGAGTACCGTGTTTCCCCAAAAATAAGACCCTGTCTTATATTTTTTTGAACCCTGAAATAAGCGCTTGGCCTTATTGCCATGCGCTCAAAAGCCCGATTGGGCTTATTATCAGGGGATGTCTTATTTTGGGGAAAACAGGGTATATTTCAGGAAACCAGGAAAAAGCAAAAGGTGACCTCAAGTTAATAAAAGGCTAACTGGAAGAGTCTTGCAAGGAACAACGAGATTTAAATTTTACAGTTGTACAATAAATTTCTAGCAAATATACTAGGAAATGCTCTTTTCACATGTTTCGTCTGTGTTATAATGTCTATAAACAGCATTCTTTTTGCACAGAAGAAATCTCAAAGACTGGATTATATGCCCAATGCAAGTTCATAATTTTGTACACATGGCTGTCACGTATGAGATTTTGCTGCAAGCAGAATTTTGCTCTAAAGAAGTTCAGCAGAGAAAGATTTACCACTGCTAGCCAGCACAAGACAAATGGAATAACTCTGTAAACTGCAGTGGAATTATAAAGTGACAGAAGCTCAAAATGAGAAAAAATGTGTGGTAATGCTAACTTATTTTTTTCCCTTCATATTTTTTTAAAAAAGAGTAATTATATGGCAGTGTTTTTTGCCTAATCTCTTTACAGAAATATTGAGAATGCTTTGCACAAACTAAATAACTCCCCCATATCTTTGTACTCCAAGATTTGCAGTTAATTAAACTAATTTGTCTGTTTTTGTGGGTCGGGAATTCTTCCTGTCATCATTTCCAATCACTACTTATTTAAATTTCATCCTTGGCCAGTTTCATGATAATGTTTATCTGCTTCAGAGGATTTGAAATGAGAGAGTAATGCATGGTCCTCTCCTTAATTTCTCTCTTAAGGCTGGAGAAAACCAGCCATCAGCTGGCCAGGTTGAAAACACAATTTTCCTTGTAGGTTATTTGCTTAAGATAGCTGCTGGCTAATTTAATTCTTGAGTTACATATTTACGGGATCTGGTAGGGATTCCCTGCAGTTAAAAATAAACTGTTTTTTTTAAAAAAAGGATATTATCTGGAAGGTTTGTCCCAGAGGATCAAAAGAAGGGAAGGGAAGGGAAGGGAAGGGAAGGGAAGGGAAGGGAAGGGAAGGGAAGGGAAGGGAAGGGAAGGGAAGGGAAGGATATTATCTGGAAGGTTTGTCCCAGAGGATCAAAAGAAGGGAAGGGAAGGGAAGGGAAGGGAAGGGAAGGGAAGGGAAGGGAAGGGAAGGGAAGGGAAGGGAAGGGAAGGGAAGGGAAAGGAAGGGAAGGATATTATCTGGAAGGTTTGTCCCAGAGGATCAAAAGAAGGGAAGGGAAGGGAAGGGAAGGGAAGGGAAGGGAAGGGAAGGGAAGGGAAGGGAAAGGAAGGGAAGGATATTATCTGGAAGGTTTGTCCCAGAGGATCAAAAGAAGGGAAGGGAAGGGAAGGGAAGGGAAGGGAAGGGAAGGGAAGGGAAGGGAAGGGAAGGGAAGGGAAGGGAAGGGAAGGATATTATCTGGAAAGTTTGTCCCAGAGGATCAAAAGAAGGGAAGGGAAGGGAAGGGAAGGGAAGGGAAGGGAAGGGAAGGGAAGGGAAGGGAAGGCAGCAGGTGGCAGGCGGAAGGGGGAAAGAAAGGAAAGCCTCCATTCTTGTTCTTCCTGCTTTCCTTCATGATGCAATTCTTGTTAAAAATAAAGTATTATGCCAATTTCAGAAAGGAAACAGCAAACGAGACTGAAATACTCATCTATGTAATAACTGAGGGTGTGGGTGTCCATGCATGTGTGTGTATTGTGTATGTGTATTTATACAAGCTGCCATGTGGAGTACAGTAAAGAGCGCAAAAAGTTTGCATAAGATCTTCCAGACATTAATTTCTACCAAAATAGAAGAGAAAGACCCTGGCAATATTGCCTTGGCAGCATTCTACCTCCATTTCGCTTCTTCTCAGCATCCATACAATTTTGGATGCCTCCAAACCAAATTTTAAAAATAAATGCTCCTAAACTTAGAAATGCCTGAAATCTGAAATGTGGTTTGGTGGATTTGAACGAACCCCTTTAAAATATTGTTCTTGGTGCTTTTCAGTGTTTGTGATCTACAGCAAATACTGGTTCTTCTCAAATACTAACGCATGCTGTAGGCCAAGATTATACAAAGTCCTCAATGATCTTAAGAATATCTAATCACAGCTCTTTTACCCAGTGCTCTCTCAACCAAAGCTACAACAAAAAACCTTTTCAAGACTAATATAATATCATATCATCTGGGACATCATTTTCATATCATACATATGTATGAAGTATATACATATGTAGCATAATATGAGTCCCTAGTCATCACTTATTTTTGTTGAAGGATATTCAGAAAGTAGCAGAGACGCGTCAGCTAAAAAAAATAAATCTACCTAGCGTTTTCCAGAACTTTATACACAAAGCTGGATGTGCTTATGATCCTTAAAAATCCCGCAGCCATGTTCTTGACTGTTCTTCAGGTGATTTGACTCCAAAAATATTCTTGGTTGTCTCTTGATGCCTTTCAGTATAAGATATTTACTAGGATTCTTGAAAGTCTAAAAAGATATAACAGGAGAGCGATAGATAGGAAGGGTCATTTTACCTTGCCCAATATTAAAACAAAAATGTTAGGCAGTGCTTAAATATCACAAATTTATTTTCTTGTCTCCCCCCCTCCCCCAATATCCTATGGAAACAGAGACTCCCACTTTCTATCACATCTGGGATGTCTCCATGTTCTAGATCACATGCTGAAATTTCTTTGGGTCTATTGTAGATACTCAGGGTCTTCTTGGAGTTGGACAACCATAACAACTCCAATCAATAAATGAATAAATCAACTTACTCTCACAAATGAAGGCAAATATACATGTCCCCAGAATAATGTTGCAGGATCCAATCTGGGTTGGTCAAAGGGCCAGAGGCTTTGTTTTCTGAGCTTTTGGACTCGTGCTGGAGCTCATCCTCAGAACTAAACTTCTGGTCCTGGTGACCAATCCAGATTGGATCCTGAAACCAATTTACACTCTTGTTTACTAACGTGTAGAGGTAAGTAGTAAAGGTAGAGACTTGGGCTGGGTTGGGCTTGGCTTGGCTTGGCTTGGCTTGGCTTGGCTTGGCTTGGCTTGGCTTGGCTTGGCGTGGCGTGGCGTGGCGTGGCGTGGCGTGGCATGGGATGGGATGGGACGGGACGGGACGGGACGGGACGGGACGGGACGGGACGGGATGGATGGGATGGGATGGATGGCCTGGGCTAAATGGCTGTTGAAACTCTTCTTAGCTGGACATCTTCACCTTCTTCCTTATTTGGGTATTATTCCTGGTCAGCATCATCAACGAGCCCTTTCCCATTTGGCTCAGTATCCTGTTGCTGGCACCAGTCTAAATTTGGTGGCTCTTTCGATGCTTCCCTTCCTTTTGTCAAATCACCCAGTCAAGTTCTCCTGAGGTTTGGTCTCTCGGTCACCACCAATGTTCTTTCTGGGAGAGCTGCAGTAATTCTCCTGGCCCATTCCTCTTTTTCAAAGCTCAGCTGGTAGACACGACTGATTTGCCTTCTGGAGCATTTGGTTTCTTTGCTTTTTTGGAAGTCCAACACAAAGCATCATTATCCTGACCTCCCTTGGTGCCTGCAGCTTTCTTCCCCAAAGCTTTTGCACCCCCTAGACTCCTCCATGACATCCTGACCCTCTTCTGTCTGCTTTCTTCATCACTGGCTCTGTTAACACCATAGACTTCTTTCCCAAATCCTTTTCCTCAAATGTACATCTCAAAAGGTGTTTGTTTCCCATGAAGATTATAAAGTTATCCCCACCCCCACCCCAAATATATTCATCTGTTATTTGAATAGATTATCACCTAATTAAACAATTTTGGTTTTATGCTAATGCAAATGCTCATTTAAAATGGAATGATTGCAGAAGGGATTTCAAGAAATTAATTACAAATGGGAAATATTGAATTGGGGGGGGAGAATCCTTTTCTTTAATTACTCAGGAGGGGGGAGTAATTGTATGTGGTTTGATGTGTTCACAGAAATGAAACAATGTTCACGATTCAAGTATTTATTTGGCAATACTTAACTATGCAAAGTCTCTAGCCAGTGATTTTGATTGCTCCAGGCAGTCCTTGGGTTATAACGCTAGTTGGGACTAGGATTTCTGTCACTAAGCAAAGCAGTCATTAAGTGAAACATAGCGTGACCATGCCACTTAGAAATAACAGTTCTGGTAGTCTCAAATTACAAGGGCTGCAGAGTCATTATTAAGCAAGGACCTCATTCTTCTCCTGCCCTGGGAAAACTGTCTCTACTTAGTCCCCCACTCCCTTGTCTGTCTTTTTGCCCATCCTGCACTCCACTGCTTACCCTTCCCATACCATGAAGACTTTCACCATCTTCTTCCTTCTGCCACTGGCCCAGGATTGGGGGTTCTGGGTCAGAACACAACCCTGGGATCATCTGGTGAACATGGCAAGACAGCAGAATTTCATCTGCCAAAGGGAGCTCACCAGGCCCTGCTGAAGAACGTGAAAATAGGACCGAGCCAGTGGAGAAGGCAGGTGGAGAAGTTCTGTTTTCTGCCACTGGCTGAAAGAGCAATAGCCCGTAGACCAGAGGTTTTCAAACTTGGCAGCTTTAAGACTTGTAGACTTCAACTCCCAGAATTCTCCAGCCAGTTATGCTATGCTATGCTGATTGGAGAATTCTGGGAGTTGAAGTCCACAAGTCTTAAAGCTGCCAAGTTTGAAGACCTCTGTCGTAGACAATGGAGAGTACAGTGATGGGCTAATCAGACATTGCATGCTTTGTCACCAGGCAAGTCAGGAGAGTTCCCAGGTGTGATGGACTCTGTGGATGATCCTGGGGAAAGAGGGGGAAGAATTGCACTCTAGGAAACAATCAGAGAAGAAAGGCAGGGACCCCCAGGTGCTTTCTTTCCCACAGTCAGAGAATAAAATATAAGAAGGATAGATAAAGCAGTTTAAAAATGTCGGTGGGAAGTCTGTATTTTCATACTTTCAAAATTGATGTTGGCCATCCCAGGTAAACCAGATCAGAAACACAACTAGATGAGCTAATTTATTGTAAGGTTACCTTAACAGAATCTTGCAATTTTAAAGGTACAAAATGTGGTTTGCTAAGATTTGACCCCTGCTTGGGTGTCACTTGAGTTGTCAAGTGACACCCAACTGGAAGTATCAGATTGAAGATAGATCATTCAGGACCTATCTACTGCATATCGGTTGCTATGTCAACACCCATCATCATTCATTGCTCCAGCAATCCATTTTGAAAAGAATTTTTAAGTACAAGACCTATTAGCTCACTCCAGGAGTTTGATTCTAAGTGGCTCAGGGTTGACTCAGCCTTCCATTCTTCCGAGGTTGGTTGTGGGGGTGATAATATGCTGACTCTGTAAACCGCTTAGAGAGAGCTGTAAAGCACTATGAAGTGGTATATAAGTGCTATTGCTATTGTTTTCTCTGCCATTGGTATGTGCTTCTGTTAATTATGTCGTATTTATCCTATCATTAATTGACTGAATGTATGCAATTCATTCATTCATTGGCCTGATCTTGAAAAGCGCTTGGAAATATACATGCCATATATCACGCATCTGCATTTATTCCTCTTCTGTAATAGCCAAAGGTACCTACTCATAGAATGTCTACATAGAAACTGTTGCATTCCCAGGAGAGTTGCAATTAAAATTGTGAGATTTTCCAAGTAATTTTTCATACAGTATTACTTCTCGTCAGATCTTTGACAATTCTTGTTATCTTTCTGCAGCTTGAGGAACAGATCAGTCTGACTTTGAAGAAATATGTGGGTGTCTTTAAAGGAACACAAGGTATCTTGCGTGTGACTGGGGGAAAAAAGGATACTGGAAAAAATATTTCTAAGATTTTTCTTCTTGGTCTTGACATTACAAACACACGTTTATGGCGTAAGGCTACTAGCATATAGGCATCATTATTTTCAGTTACTCTAAAAGAAATGTATTAGAAGCTCATTTGCATGTAAGATCAAATGGCAGTTAATGAGCTCTATGAATCCAGCATCAGTCGAGATGTAAACCATTGAAGATTAAACCCTTGAAATTGCTGGTGAATTGCTAATTTAGGATTGTTTGGCCACTAATTGCAGAGCAAAATGATTGTAAGCAACTGCAGGCATAGCACAATTTGAAAGGAGCACTTCTCCACTGATGGCTGGCTAGTTGGCAATTGTTTTGGAAACTGTGTTATTTACTTATTGAACTTATCACCTTGCTTTCTGCCAAAAATAGCCCTCAAAATGTCTGAAAAAAAGATAAACTAGAATAAAGGTAGTCCCAGAATGTTAATACAATATAAATCAAGAAACAACACAACCGGGAAAGAGCAAACAGCAGCCTGATGGTTGTATCTTTCTCTGCAAACAATCCAGCTAACTCTGAGCAGGTGTTCTGACCCAGCTCCCCAAACACGACAAACCCTCTGTATTTAAATCAATGATTCCTTTATTAGGAGCGCCAGCAGCCCCGGCAAAAAGTTTCTCTCTCAATGCAGACTAACAAGTCTGTCTGGCAGGGAGATGAATAGTAGTTGTAGCTGTAGTTGTCTGCTACAGCTATTCATCTCTGCCCCATGCCTTTTATCCCCAGAGCTAGGGTGGGACTTCGCTAGCAGTGGTGGCTCTTCCATCCCAAGGATCAGCCGACAGATTTCCACTGGTCTCCTCCCTTCTCCTGCTCTCTTCTCCACATCCGCATGTCAGGCACTGGGCCCAGCTGTTCCTCTTCTTCCTCATCAGCCATCTCCAGACCTGGGAGCTGTTGACCCTCTATCTGAGGGTTGATGGACGAGCCAGGCTCCACCTCTGTCTCTCTCTCTCTCTCTCTACCAGCTCCATTCCCTCTTCCCGCTCGGAGCTCTCAGGCTGCCTTGATGCTGACCCTGACTCTCACCATCTGATTCAGCTGCTGGAGGGGCCAGCGGCCAACAGGCCACAATAGCAGGTCCAAAGAAATATACTGCTTCTCGGCTGGATACAACCCCCTCTCCCCACCCCTAGGCTTAAAAGTGAACTATCTGCCTGAGGAAAGATGATAGCAGAAGCCTCCTTGGGAGTGGGGGAATGAATGACAGCAGCAGCTTTGCACCTTGGGCTTCAGTAACGGCTGCAAAGGCCATCCTGAGGTTCGTTGGCTTTTTGCCATCTGGACTGCTCTTCTATGGACATTCCAGATCAGCAGCTTTGTCTACCAGGTGAAGTGTGGTGCATGCAGGTGGGCGATGAATAATTGTGACTTTGTGAACTGAGACCTCAATTGGGAAAGCTCACTGAGCTTTGGTCCGTCATCAAGACAATGGAATTCCTAGATAGCTCTGTTTTTCTCACAGTGTCCACTAGTTAGTCCTGAAATTATTATTCCTTTCCCAATGCAGAGTTTATTTGTTTTATTAGAGTGTTATCATACTTTATTACTTTATGAGTAACTGAAGCTGGCGAACATACAAAATACTTCTTGTCGTTTATATTTTCCCCACAAAAACAACCCTGTGAGGTGAGTTGAGCTGAGAGAGAATGATTGGCCCAAAGTCATCCAGCCACCTATCATGCCTAAGATAGGACTAGAACTCACAGTCTCCTAGTTTCTAACCTGGTGCTTTCACCACTAGGCCAAACTGGCTCCTTAGTTTGAATTCCTTAACTTGAATGTTTTATCTTTTATCTCCTTTACTCATACTATGACAATTTTATATTTCTATTTCACTCTGTTACGATCTATTACATTTTGCTATTGCAGCTTTAAGAGACAAGACTCGACCTCATTTCCCCTTGTTTTGCTCATGGCCAACTTGGGTTTTAGAAACAGACAACTTTATTTCCATATTTTCTTTCCTCTTACTCCTCTCTCCTTCATTTTCCCTCCCTGCTTTTCCAAAGACATTTCAATGCAGCCTCAGTCTTACTAAATCTTTTCCCTGCCACCAAAGAGATTGAGCCTCTCCGATGGAGTTCAGCGAAGACTGACCTTTGCCTGACCAGGTGTACCTATTCTTCTATTTACATTCCTCAAGGCTTTTGTTAAGTGCCTATATCTCAATAAGTATTTGGCGTTGAATCCAGCCATGTCCCTGATTGCTATGAATAACTCAACCTTTTGACCTCATCAGGAGGTTCCCTCTGTCGTTGTTTCTATGATTTCTTTTCCTTGGTTTTATATTGTCTTACTAATGTAAAGGTTACCTATGTACAAGTAATGTGCAAAAGCCTTTATTTGTATGCCAAAGGGTGTGTGCAGCAAGGCAAAGACAGAGAGGCCTCAGCTATAGTTTTGGAATTTAAAAGAGAATATATTTTTTAAAAAAGAAATTTTGCCTTGTCTGCAAGTGCAAGACCTTAATGAAAGTTGGTCTCTTCCCTCCCGATTTGATGGGATAAAAATGATGGGATAGTTTCCCTCCTTTTGGAATATCTCCATTTCCAATTACCTTCAACTTTCCTAAAATCTAGGTACCTTAATGTTCCAATTCTTTCCAGTGATAGATGCCAAGGACCCAAATATGGGCTTTTCAACTTCCTACTTCTTATAGGAGGCTCCTACTAATAATACCATAAGGAAGGCTGAGGCCAAAGAATTGAGGCCTTTGAACTATGGTGCTGGAGAAGACTCCTGTAAGTCCCTTGGACTGCAAGGCAATCAAACCGGTCAGTCCTAGAGGAGATCAACCCTGACTGCTCTTTAGAAGGCCAGATCCTGAAGATGAAACTCAAATACTTTGGACACCTAATGAGAAGGAAGGACTCACTGGAGAAGAGCCTAATGCTGGGAACGATTGAGGGCAAAAGAAGAAGGGGACGATAGAAAATGAAGTGGCTGGATGGAGTCACTGAAGCAGTTGGCGTCAGCTTAAATGGACTCCGGGAGATGGTAGAGGACAGGAAGGCCTGGAGGAACGTTATCCATGGGGTTGCAATGGGTCGGACATGACTTCACGACTAACAACAACACTAATAGAAGATAATATATGTGACTTACGGTTGAACTGTGGAATCCTTAGTACTCTAAGATTGGTGTGCTTACAGATATTTAAACACCATTTTTATTTACACACTATTCAAAAAAGTCAATAAAAAAGCTAAGAAGAAAACAAAAAGACCCAAACATATCCTTACCAGCAGCCAGATAAGCAGGGATTAACACCAGACAAACCATCAGGCAGAAAACAATACCCCAGTGAAAGAAAACCATATCTCTACTGTTGGATCAGGCGCAGGAACAGAAGACGTGACCAGCTCGATACATGTAACAACTTTATTTACATAGTAACAAGTAAAAGAAGACTGCTGGCGCGCTGCCGGAGCTCTCCTTATATTCGCTCCCGGCAGACGCACCGCCCCTAGACAGGGATTCAAATCTCCCGCCCGATGGCTGGCAGCCAATCAGGGCGGATGCCCTTATATGGACATAACACTCCTCCCCCCTTAGTCTGAACTGTCAATCTCGTTTACAAAAGTCACGTAGTCGCGCAGGTACGTAGGACGCCTCGGCACCCTAGCTGACCTGCGCTGTCTCACTTGTTCTCCGTCTCCGACCTGGATGGACGGGGCTCTGTCGTCTCCGGGCTCCCTTTCCGGAACCGGGCTTGGTTCGGCTGTCGAGTGAGCGGGGTCACCCCCAGCGCCTCCGGCCGGACCGCAGACCTTGGGTGGCTGGTTCTGGTGGTCTTCTTCCTGGCCTGTGGATCTGTTTCCTCGTCTCGGTGGCTCGGTTCCGACCCGGGAAGAGCGTCTGAGTCTCGGTAAGTCCATCGTTTGCTCCTCCCTGGTCTCCCGGGCGCTGCGGTTCGGTTGCGGTTCGGCCTGGTGCCGGGTGGGTGGTGGTTCTGTTTGGTGCCCTCTGGACCGGCCCGCCGGCTGCGGGAGGTGCTGGCCCGTGTTGCGTTGTCCGACCTCGCAGGGGTGGTGTTGGTCTGCTAGGTCGGGCTGGCGTTGGTCTACCCTGTCTGGTCGGTGGTTGTCGACCTGGTCGGGCTGTTGTTGCGGCACTACCTCTGCGGGGCGGCGGAGGTCTCCCTTGCCGGGGTGGTGCAGGCCTACCTGGCCGGGTTGTTGTCGGCTTTCCCTTCCCCCTAGTCCCTGGTCTACCGTTGGGTGGTGCCTGGGGTCATCCGGGTCGGGGTGTTGTTTCCTGGCTGCCTCTTGTGATGGGCGGGGGTCCCTCTCGCCGGGGAGTCGAGTGCCACCCTTGCCCATAGGTTTGGGGGTGCCCGTCTTGGATGGGTCCCGGTCTACTCGCCTGGAACTGCAGTCTCCCTTGCTGGGCTGGCATGGGCTGCTGTAACTGGTGGGGTGCGCTGCTCCTCCTCTGGGCAGGTCCCGGTCTACCTGCGGGCTGGGTTGGTGGTCCTTGGCCTTGCCGTGCCCGGTGCCCACCTGGCTGGGTTGGTGGTGCCATCCCCCGTGCGGTTGGCCCCGGTCTACCTCGCTGGGCTGCCGGTGTGACAGCATTTGGTAGTGGGCTGGGCCAACCTTGTCGGGGTGGTGCTGCTCTGCCTCGCAGGGGTGTGGTAGGCCTACCTCGTCAGGGTGTTGTAGGCCTACCTCGTCGGGGTGTTGTAGGCCTACCTGGTCTGGGTGTGGTAGGCCTACCTCGCCGGGGTGTTGGAGGCCTACCTCGTCGGGGTGTTGTAGGCCTCCCTCGTCAGGCTGGTTTTCATGTGCCCCCCCCCACCTTTTTCGGAGTTGGTCGATGTGGCGTCTCGTGAACTGTCCATCTTCCAACTCAACGATGTAGGATTTGGGCCCGGTTGTGCTGGCAATTTTCCCCTTCAGCCACTTAGGAGAGCCGCTGAAATTCAGCGCGAAGATTGAATCTCCTTTGCTGAAGGCGCGAAGCAGGCGGCTGGCGGTTGCGGTCACTTCCGGGCTGTATTGGGGGTGCAGCCGGTCCAAGGGTGACCTCAACCTTCTGCCCATCAACAGTTCGGCCGGGCTCTTGTGGGTGGTGGCGTGTGGTGTGATGTGCTGTGTGAGGAGGAAGTTGTCTATGCGCTCTTGCCAGTCCCCCGGGCCCATCTTGGTGAGGGCCTCTTTGGTCAGCCGGACCATGCGTTCGGCTTGTCCGTTTCCGGCCGGCCTGTAAGGGGCGGACAGGGCGTGGCGGATGCCCAGTCCTGCCAGGAAGGACTCCATGGCCAGGGATGTGAGCTGGGGGCCGTTGTCTGAGACCAGCACATCCGGTAGGCCGTGTGTGGCAAACAGGCGGCGCAGGGCTCGGATGGTTGCTTCAGTTGTGGTAGATGCCATCGGCACCACCTCGAGCCATTTGGAGAAGGCATCTACCACGATGAGGAGGTGTCGCCCTTGCATCGGACCCGCGAAGTCAATGTGGATCCTCGACCAGGGGTTGCTGGGGGTCTCCCACTTCGCGACTTCGGATTGCGGCGGCGCTGGGCGAACTTCTTGGCACGGGTCACATCTGGAGACCCATTGTTCAATGTCTTTGTCCATGGAGGGCCACCAGACATAACTCCGTGCCAGGGCCTTCATGCGGACGATGCCCGGGTGCCCCTTGTGTAAGGTTTCTAGCGTCCGCCGTTGCAGGGTGCCTGGAATCAGCACCCTGTCTCCCCATAGCAGGCAGCCTTTGATGGTGGACAGCTCCTCCTGTTTCCTTGCGAACGGGCTGAACCTTTCCTCTGGCTTTTCCGCTGGCCACCCTCTGAGGATCCAGGACTTCACTTGGCGGAGTGTGGGGTCCTTTTGGGTGTGGACGGCCACATCTGCGGATGACACCGGGCAGCTGGCGTCGTCATCAATGTGAAGTAGGTGGAGCGTGGGGGCTGGGTCCTCGACCGGCTTCCTCGACGGGCATCTGCTGAGGGCGTCAGCGTTCCCTATGGCTGTGCCTGGCTGGTGCACGAGCCTATAGGAGTAGCCAGCTAGGAAGATGGCCCATCTCGTCATTCTTGGGGACATGAAGGTCGGGGTTGGTTGGTCGCCTGCGAGGAGTCCCAGGAGAGGCTTGTGGTCTGTGACTATGGTGAAGCGTCTTCCGTAGAGGTATTCGTGGAAGCGCTTCACTCCAGCCACGATGGCCAGGGCTTCTTTGTCCAGCTGGCTATAGTTCCGTTCTGCGCCGGACATAGTCTTTGAAAAGTACGCGATTGGGGCTTCCGAGCCATTGGGCAGTTCGTGGCTGAGGACTGCCCCCACCCCGTAAGGCGACGCGTCGCAGGTCAGTCTGATGGGGAGCGTCTCGCTGTACTGGATGAGGACGCTTTTGGACGTCAATAGTCCTTTGATGGCCCGGAATGCCGCTTCCTCTTCCTGGCCCCACTTCCAGGAAGCCGATTTCCCCAGCAGGCGGTGGAGTGGCTCAGCAACTGTGGCTTTCTGTTTTAAGAAAATGGCGTAGAAGTTGAGCAACCCAAGGAAAGCCTGAAGCTCCGTTTTGTTTTTTGGGCTTGGAGCTTCATGGATTGCTTCCACTTTTGATTTGGTGGGGTGTATGCCTGTGCTATCAATGAGGAAGCCCAGGAACTCGACTTCCTGTACTCCTATGATGCACTTGTCCCGCCTGACCCTCAAACCCTTGTCCTTGAACCGCTGCAGGACAAGCCTGAGCCTTTCAAGGAGTTGGGGTCTCGAGTCACCGGAGATGAGCACATCATCGAAGTAAGGCACCACCCCTGGAACGCCTTGGAGAAGGCGTTCCATCATGGATTGGAATATGCCAGGGGCAGCGCTGACTCCAAATTGGAGGCGGTTACATTTAAATGCCCCTCTGTGCGTGACAATTGTCTGAGCCTCCGCCGTTTTGTCATCCACTGGCAGTTGCTGGTAAGCCTGGGCCAGGTCCAGTTTCGCGAAAATTGATCCAGATCCCAGGGAATGCAGCAGGTGTTGCACTACTGGGACTGGGTATGCGCTCTGTGCCAACGCCTTGTTGATGGTACAACGGTAGTCAGCACAGATGCGCACAGACCCATCATGCTTCAGTGGGGTCACAATGGGGGTCTCCCATGAGGCATGATCGATCGGTTCCAGTACGCCCTGGGCGATCAGCTTATCCAGCTGTTCATCTACTTTCGGCCGCAGGGCAAATGGAACTCGGCGGGGCTTGAGCCTGATTGGGGTGATTCCCTTGTCCAGATTAAAGGAGATTGGCCTCCCCACAAATTTCCCCAGCTTACCATCGAAGACTTCTTTGAACTCTTCGATGATGGAGTCGAGTTCGTCCCTGCGGATCTCGTGGATGCCCTGAAGTGAAAGTCCTAGAGGCTTGAACCACTCCACGCCCAGCAGGTTCGGTCGGCTGTGCTGCACGATGGTGATAGGCAGCTTTCCATCGAAGTCGTTGTACTTCACATGGATGGTTGCTCTGCCTAGGATGTCGATGGGGTTTCCATTAAAGTCCACAAGTTTGTCTTTCGGGGCTTTCAGCTGGGTCCTTTTGTATGCCGGTTTCAGCTGTTGTAGGTGCTGCCAGTCCATGATGGAGAAGGCGGATCCGGAGTCTACCTCCATCTTGCACGGAGACCCCTCTGCTAGCAGCGTCACGTGGAACTTGGTGGTCCCCTCGTCGCTTGTGTGAGCAATGGTGGTGGTCTGGTGCACCGTTCTGTTTCGGGGATATTCCTCCTCCCCGCGCCGGGACTGGTTTGAGGACCGTTTGGATGTCCTCTGGTTATCTTTGAGATTTTCCCGGAATCGCGGTCTGGGCGGCTCCGGGGCTGGGTCTGTGGCTCTGCAGGCCTCGGCGATGTGGCCCCTCTTCAGGCATCGGCGGCAGGTCGCGTCCCTCCATCTGCAGGTCGCTCTGGGGTGGTCGCCTCTGCAGCTGCCGCATCGCTCTCCGCGGTCGCCATGCGGTGGGGTTTCCCGCCTGGGAGGGCGGGACACCTTGTGGACGGCCATTTCCTCATCAGACTCGGATTGAGTGGTTGCCTCGTCTGATGAGGTTGGGCCCGACTTGTGGATCTTATGGATCCCTCTTGCTTTTACCATTGCAGCGGCTGCTTGTTCGGACGTTTCCGCCGCTGTTGCCTCGTCGAGGACGTCTTTAAGCGGAATCTTCTTCCTGCTGAGGAATTTCTTCTGCAGCCCCACATCTCGCATTCCAAACACAATGCGGTCCCGGATGGCATTGTCCACATTGTCGAACTCACAGTTGGCAGCGAGTTGGCGGAGCGCTGCCACGAATTCTTTGATTGATTCACCTTCCCGCTGGTTTCTTTGCTGGAAGGTGAACCTGTTTGCGATGGGGGTGCCTGTAGGTGCATAGTGCTCCTGTAAGACGTCCTGCAGGTCATTCCAGGACATCTCCTCGATGTCCCTAGGTGCCACGAGGTCCATCGCCATCTCTAAGACGTCCGATCCGCAATGAGCCAGGAAGAGGGCTCTTTTCCTCTCATCATCGAGGTTCTGGTATCCATTGCCTCGCAGGAACTGCCGGAATCGGACCATGTATGACCTCCACTTCTCCCGGGATGGGTCGAACGGGTTCAGCGCGGTCATCGGGGCTTGCGGGGTAGCCATTCTGGAAGTCGCTGTGGTGGAGTGACTTCAGCTCTTGGGCGATCGTGCCGTGAGTCTTTCTCAGGTTCTCTTCTCTAGTCCTTCGTCGCCAGTGTTGGATCAGGCGCAGGAACAGAAGACGTGACCAGCTCGATACATGTAACAACTTTATTTACATAGTAACAAGTAAAAGAAGACTGCTGGCGCGCTGCCGGAGCTCTCCTTATATTCGCTCCCGGCAGACGCACCGCCCCTAGACAGGGATTCAAATCTCCCGCCCGATGGCTGGCAGCCAATCAGGGCGGATGCCCTTATATGGACATAACATCTACCAAATCAGGCAGAACAAGTTATGGTAATATAAACAAGAGCAAGCCCTATACTCACTCATACTGATACCTACTTGGGTAATGAATTGTTTCCAAGTAAACAAGCTCAGAGAGCTCTAAGGACAACACAGACTCTTACTAGTTTATATCAGTTTTATTCATTTCTCCAGCTTTACTGCAACCCCTGGGTCCCAGTAAAGCTTTTGAAACATAAGAGAAACCCCACAAATGTGCAGTTTCTTTTTGCTGTTGTTACACAAATCACTTTGAACCTGACTTTCTCTATTTTGCTCACTGAAAAAATTAGACTCTTCCCCCCCCCCTTGCTTCAAGGAAGTTCTCCAATTGGTTCAGAACTTCATCTAATACCCTTAATTTGAAAAGAACGAACACTGCAGGCATTAGAGGCATAAAATCATGGGAGATTCATTTGCTTCAAGGCTTAAGAACAGATACATTCAAACCACAGGTAGTCCTCACTTCACATCCCTTTGAAGACCCAAGGTTTGGAACTGGGAAGGACAAAGCATGGAATAGCCTGGCTCAGGGTGCTTGGCTAAGACTGCATGGGATTTGCTTAATGGCAGCAGTAGGAATTGCTGCTGCTGAGCAGAGTAGTTACGTGATGTTTCACTAAGTGATCTCAACACTTAGCAATGGAATTGCTGGTCCCAACTGTCTGAAGATTCTAATTAAATCTTCATGTTTCTGTATTTTCTTTCTCTTATCTTTTTGACTCATCTCAGGATAGAGGCACAGAAGGACACTCAGCTTAAACGATGTCCCACATGGCATGCCTTTTTTCCTTCCCTTCTGTGGACAGGCAGGAGAATCAAGAAAGGAAGAATGTGGGCTGAGAAAGGATAACTTTCTTTTGTGTGTCCCAAAGGTGCTTTTTCAAGAGGCAACTGGACTTCCCAAGAAACTTGGAGCAGAGCTGAAGAAGCTTCTTGGATGAGAAGCAAAACGTCTTCAAAGAAAAACAAGAAAGTCCAGTTGCCTCTTGAAAAAGCACTTTTGGACGACAGAATCTCCATAGACTTCCTTTGTTCTGGTTTTTATTTTCTTTCCCATTGCAACCATATCCTAGTTCCTGAGATTTGATTTAATGCTTGAGCAACCATCAGCAGTGGGAAGTCAGGAAGTAGGAAACACAAATTCCAAACACCAGACTGAATCTGGTGGCTCAGCAGACTAAAAGCATTGTGATTAACACCAGCTGTCTGCAATTACTGTAAGTTCGAATCTCACCAGGCTCAAAGTTGACTCAGCCTTCCATCCTTTCTAAGGTAGGTAAACTGAGGACCCAGTTTGTGGGGGCAATAAGCTGACTTTGTATAAATATACAAAAGCATGAAGGCTATTGCTTAACGCATTGTAAGCCGCCCTGAGTCTCCGGAGAAGGGCGGCATATAAATCAAATTTTAAAAAAAAAATTCCAACTAGAAGAAAAAAGATGTTCCTATCTGTCTACGGCAGAGGTGGGGAACCATGGCCCCTTTGTGACTTGTGAGCTTCAACTCCCACAATTTCTGAGCTGGCATGGTTCCCACCCCACCCAATCCCACAAGTCTATGGGATTTGAATGGATAGACTTTCTAGGCGTGGTATTCAAAGAGTGGAGTAGCACAGCAATTTTCTTGCCAAGGATACCTGCCCCCCCCAAAGGTGGCTACAACCACACATGCATTGCTTTTTTTACATGCATTATTCCACTTCTTTGCAGCTTCAGTGGTGTAGCAGCAGCTGCCATTTTGCCTGCTTTGACCTTCTGCCCAGTGAGTGTCCCTGCTTCCTATCTACCTACCTTCCCTCTTCTGCTATTACCATTCGGTAAATGGAAGACTGGGGTCATCAATCCACCTGCATAACATCCAGTTTAGCCCAACTTTCCCACACTGATTTGCAAATAGGGACAATTTCATTTTTCTGTGCTTTGCTTCCAGATAAAGTTCTGGGGGGTGCGGGGGGAGGAAAAAACATGGCAATTTTTATTTTTTTTATTTTTTTGCAGAACTGTTATTGTATCGTTCAACACCTGGCAGATTTGCAGGCTTCATCAAGGAGAAAGTGGCACGTTTACTGTTCATGCCTCGGGAAGCGTGCTTTTTTTTTTTTTTTTGAAATCACAGATTCTGAACCTTCCCAGATTTTAAAGCTTTTTGTGGCAAAATATGCACCGCCTTCATTAACAGGACAATAAGTAATAAGAACTTTTGAAGGCAGAAGTAGAAAGGGATCCTTTAAAAAACATTTTAAGTATGAATATGGATGAACCTTAAGAGACAGGGTAGTTGAGGTAGCATTTGTCAAAAGAAGCTGAACTAAAGAGCAGCGTATTGTCACTTCTGATGAATTACCAGAAACGTTGCATAGCTAACACAAACCCTGCTTGATCTGCTTTCCTTTTGCTCCTTTAAGGCAGGGTTGCTCTTCCTCTCCCCACAGAGACTTTCCCCCCGCTTGATAAATGAGGGCTTGATGTAAAGAGGCTTCTTTTTTTAGGCCACCGTATTGTGATAGGTTCCCAGGTGAGCAGGCAGTAGATGACTCAAGTCTCTTTTCCCCCTCCGATGGCACCATGGAGCTTCCACCTGCCTGATTACCCGGCGCTTCAGAGAGAGGCGCTGATTTTCCCTAATTGGTAGAATTTATGGCACCTTTAACCTCGGAAGATTGTAACCCACTCAGGCATCGATTGAAGCCGCATCTTAAAAAAGAAGCGGAGGAACAATTCAACTTCTTAGTCTAATTTTAGGATCCACAAACATCTCCTCTGGTCCTGGTGGATTTGTCAGGAGCTCCTTCCAGCAGCTTTAGCAGCTTATTAAGAGAGAAAACTCAATACAACAGCTCTGGCCTCTGCCACCATCCGATTTCAATGCCTAAAGGGATCTGTGACATTCTGGCTCCGTCTGGATATTGAACAGCTTTGCAAGGCCAGTCTGTCTTCTTTGTGGAAGCACAACCGACTACAAGAGGATGGGGAGGGAGAGGAGGGAGGGAATGTGTTGTCGTTCCATGAGTTTGTGTGCAACAAGTAGGAAAGGCTGGGATTTGCATTATATCATTTACAGTGCCATTTTTCAAAAAAAAAAATTAGTATCATGATTAGGAACAGATGCTTAGGTGCGTCTCTTAGGGCTCTTTCCACATTGCCAACAATATGTTTTCCTTCTGTCCCAGAGACCAAAGGTAAGTGGAAAATTACTGTGTCACAACACCACACCTCAAAAATAAGCCAGAAAAATTACCTCGCCTGTAAATTTGTGATGGGCTGTGACCCTGAGGAACAGGACCACAGGCAAAGCAATAGTCAGATAAATCTGAATCCAAAGAAAGGGTGGAATTTGAGAAAGCAAATCCTTGACCCTCCCTAGTTCTCTCCTTAAAAGCAGAGAAGGAGGAGGCCCATTCAAAGTTGCAAGATTCTGTCACTGTAATCCTATGATAAGAGCAGTTTTGGTATTTGTGACTTTAGTGCTCAAGTGTGGTCTATCTCAGAGGGCTGACAATGGAAGTAGTAGACAGTCTCTGTAGACTGTCTCTAGTAGACAGGTTGAAGGCAGAGGAAATTGGCTCTTCCTTTCTCTGTTACTTCCTTCTCTTCCTCAACCTCTCCAGACATGGATCCGCATTGCCTCCCGCTCCTGAGATTCCTTCTTGTGGAGAATACCCCTGCTATCCCCTGTCCTCAGAGGCAAAGACAGGGATCACAGTAGTGGGAATGTCAGCTTTGCCACATGCCTTCCAGGAAGCCAGTATTCCTGCTGTAAGTAAGTAGGTAAGCAAGCAAGCACAAGCACAAGCACAACCCAGTGGCTATCGGTCTGTTCTCTCAGAGGAGAAGTGGCCACAGAGACCCACAGAGACCCAGAGGTCTGTAGCCAAGTTGAGGGCTGATCTTGCAGCAGGCCAGTTGGAACTCTGAAGGTTGCCAGCTCTTCCTCCATGTAAATCAGAATAGTCTCAAACACCAAGGCCTGGCCTATTCCCCATTGGAAAACACGAGTTTCCTGCTGGAATTCTTTGGTCCAATTCTAGCCTATTTCAGCAGGAGCCAGAGATGGAGACTGTGGTGTGAAGACATGCTGTCCAGGATTAATAGGCAGGCCATCTTAAATCTGGGACAAAAGGTCAGTGTGAATTATCTCTAACATATAAAATGAAAGGAATAATTCTATTATTCCTTTTGTACATTTCTATATTTTGACTCTTCTGCCAACCTACCAGTTCAAAAGCACGTAAAAAATGCAAGTAGAAAAATAGGGACCACCTTTGGTGGGAAAGTAACAGCATTCTATGCACCTTTGGCATTTAGTCATGCCAGCCACATGACCACGGAGACGTCTTTGGACAGCGCTGGCTCTTCGGCTTTGAAACAGAGATGAACACCGCCCCCTAGAGTTGGGAACGACTAGCACATATGTGCAAGGGGAACCTTTACCTTTACCTTTATATTTTGACTACTGTCTCCCTCCCACTTTTGAAACTGTGCTGTTTCTATCCTGAATTCTGTGAAGTTATAGGAAATATTTGAAAAGAAGTCCCTTGGGGTGGAAGGGGGGGGAGTAATAGCATATCTCAATAGCTCCTGCTGCACAACATTTAATCCCATCAACTATATAAAAAGAAAAACACTGATATAAACAAACCTATTCTGTTTGATTCTCAAAAATAAAAAACCTTACAGCTGTAACAGTCCTTTTGTATTGTACACGAGGATAAACATTATCAACAATGCCATCTATTGGTAAAACATGCACAGGATCAGTCCCAAGCTGATTGCTTTTAGTTTTATATTTAGTGTACATATCTATTTTAACAGACAGACACTTTGGGTGTACTGGTTAGGCATCAGGTGAAAAACTACAACACTGTGAGTTTTAGTCCTCCCTTAGGCACAAGGCCAAGTGGTGCCCTTGGGCCAGTCACTTCATCTCAGCCCTAGGAAGGAGGTAATGGTGAACCATTTCTTGCCAGAAAACTGCAGGGACTTGTCCAAATTAAACAAAAGAAAAATTTACTTTAATACAAGATGACAATAGATAGATGCTTGTTTTATTTAATCACAACAAAGATTCTTTGTCTGAACTTTTCCTCTTCCTCCTATATAGTTGGATCTATAGTTGAATCTATAGTTCTTGATAGGTTCCCAGCAACAGACAATACCTTCTCGACAATCATTCCAACAATTAGAGATACACTACCTAAATAGACAAAACTACGGTGGTTGCATTCTCCATATACTAATGGATGCCTACAGCATCTCATACAATCAAGCATTTTATAGGAAAAGAAGGAATGACAGTCCTCTTTATTGCTATTCAAGATGCATATTTACTCTTCTTTGACATGTAATTTCCCTGAGCAATCTGCTCTTTTCTTCTTGGTTAATAAACATGCAGTGTCTTCCTTCTTAAAATATTAAGAATGATCAATGGCCATTCAAGGTTTGCTGGACCATTGTAGCTAAATTGGCCTTGACAAACTTCTATTGAGCAGAAACACCAGTTCTTCAGACTTGGCCAAATGATGTGATTAACAATCTATTGAGTTGCTTCCTGCCATTATTTGTCTCCTTGATATATGCCATCTCTCTAAAATGAGAGTGCTCTAGCAGAACAGTCTCTTCGTCTATTAGATTCCGACTGATCAGCCACCAATTCTTTTGGACCTTAAAAGGACATGTCCTGAGAACCCACCTGGGGAGATCTTTCTTACTTGGGGTTAGCTGGGCTATGCAACCAGCCAGAGTGGTTGATTATGTTGGTCGGAAATGCCATGTGAAACTTTAGAAGTGGACTATTGATATATATATGTGTGTATTTGTGAAATGTACTGAAATTCTATCTGCTCTAAGGATGTGAAAATTAGCTAGATGTTCCATAGTAGGAAGATGAGCTATAGGTCATATTTTGGTGCAAAAAAACCTATGTTCAAGCCATGCCCAGGCTAATTCTTTAATATTATTAAGAACCTTCCTTCCTCATCGATCTAAGAGATGCTCAATCCTTGAAGTGGTGATACAAAGAATCGGAAGCAAGAAGATTCCGTGTCTTTGCTTTTTCGGTGCTTTACAGCAAGTGAGTTTTTATGATATGAAATCAGGTGCATAAATCATGATTTGTGAATGTGAGAAGGCCAGGGTCATGTTCCAGTTTATAAAACCAGACTTACTAAGTTTTCAATTGAAAAAGGGTCTATTCCAGTTAGAAATAGCTTGAACACTAGTGATGCAAATATAGTGGAATAAATGGGAAATATTTCAAACAATCTGATTTTTTTTAAAAAAGAGACACTTAAGGAAGTATAAAGATAGCTACTATATATTGTTAGATTAGCCACATTCCTTACATAATGGCACTTTTTTTCCTAAGTTTACTTCCTTTTGGTTAAAAATCTAACCCCAACTTGAAAGCCACCAAAAATGTATCTGTATTGCTGTAGTTAAGCAAGAGGTAGTCATTTGATTTGCAATTTTATGCAAATTTACCCAATTCACACTTCCTCAAATTGTAATTGAACTGGAACACTTTTATGCACAATGGTATTATGCACTGTTTCAAATGTTGCAATGTAATTCCAGCTTCCAAAAATTAAAAAGTTCTTATCGTTGAAAGAACAAGCAACTGAGGAAAGCTGTCTATAGAAATGTAGATACCGCATAAAAGATACTGCGTGACAATGTAAATTGATTTTAAAGAAAATTACATGTACATCTTTTTTTTTTACAAAATCTATCGCAACATAGAAAAATCAGAGTAGTCAAATTAAAGAGATTTGCACACCCTTGAGTTCCAGTTTTCATCCCATTGTTCTTGGATGCAGCAGAAATAGATTGAATGTAAACATTTTGCCAGTAATCAGAAAGAAAGCAATAGGTATATTATCAAGGGAAAACAATGACACGTTAAAGTGTATTTGCTGAACTGATTAGAAAAGAGCTGTCATTAAGGCAACTTACTTTGATGCCTTTCGACAATTGCTAGCAGCAGAACAGACCAGCTAGCTAATGGCATCTTACAAGATCATGTAGAGGTTTGTCACTTCATATCAGCTGGTTTTCCAGTTTGTTCGGTGCCAGCCTGCTGTTTGTATGAATTAAGTAGAGTCAAGATGCTTATAAAGGGAGAAGAAAGCGCTATTCATTCAGCAGATTATAATCTATATTTTTCATTATGAGATTAGTATGGAACCTATTTTCCTCCCAAACGCATAATGCCGACGATACCCGGTAGCAAAATAATGTACACATATTGTACAACTACTATTAATATATAACTATTATAAAATAATAATTTAAAGTGAGAAAGATATGCTTTTTCTCTAAAGCTTTTCTTCAGCAGTAAGGAATAGCTACATCAAAAGTGGAAATAGTCAGCCTAATACTCAGATATAAAGTTGTAGGCTTTAAATTCATTCTTTAGCACATGCATTCTAAGATAACTTTTACAGTAGATAAAGAATGTCTTGGCGAGCATTGTTATCCCACAACACCAGTTTTAAGGCCTCTGACACAGAGCTAGATGAAACTCTGGGCGGTTCCCAATCCAAAATTAAAATAACATAAAAGCCATATTAAAGTAATAAAAATCATATGCATAAAAACAAAACCTTGGTGCCAAGTCAAACTTCTGGCATGCAGTTATCTCATCCTATCTCAGTGTTGTTGTTTTTTTTTTGTTGTTTTTTATTTGAGTTATATGCCGCCCTTCTCCGGAGACTCAGGGCAGCTTACAATGCGCTAAGCAATAGCCTTCATCCTTTTGTATATTTATACAAAGTCAGCTTATTGCCCCCACAACTGGGTCCTCAATTTACCTACCTTAGAAAGGATGGAAGGCTGAGTCAACCTTGAGCCTGGCGAGATTCGAACCTGCAGTAATTGCAGGCAGCTGGTCTTAATAACAGGGTGCTTTAGACCACTGTACTACCAAGGCTCCTTTTGGGGGAAGGAGGAGTGTCTTCAGGGCTTTAGGAAGGCCAAGCCAGTAGGGGCCTGCCAAACTTCAGGGGGAAGAGCGTTCCATGGCAAGGGCTGTCACGGAAAAGGCACACTTCCTAGCATCCCATATGATGGCGATGTTTAAAAGAAGGCCCTAGGAGCGTGCCCACCCTATTTAACCTAGTAGGAAGAGTAAATGGAAAAGGCAGTCAGGCAGAAAACTGGGCCTTGTGCCATATAGGCCTTTAAAGGTGACGACTAGCACCCTGAATTGCACCTGGAAAGAAATTGGATCCCGGTACAACTCACACAACCGAAGTGTGGCAAAGGGACACCCATCCCGGCTGGACTATTGTAATGCTCTCTACATGGGGCTCCCCTTGAAGAGCACTCGGAGGCTCCAGCTGGTCCAGAATGCAGCCGCGTGGGTGGTTATGGGCGCACCTCGTTGTGCCCGCGTGACACCTCTCCTGCGCGAGCTGCACTGGCTCCCAGTGGTCTTCCGGGTGCGATTCAAGGTGTTGGTTACCACCTTTAAAGCGCTCCATGGCACAGGACCCGGGTACCTTCGAGACCGTCTTCTGCCACCAATAGCCTCCCACCGACCAGTTCGTTCCCACAGAGAGGGTCTCCTCAGGGTGCCATCAGCCAAGTTATGTCGGCTGGCGACACCCAGGGGGAGGGCCTTCTCTGTGGGAGCCCCAACCCTGTGGAATGAACTGCCCCCGGAAATACGTAAGATCTCCGACCTCCGGGTGTTCCGCTGCGCACTGAAGACCCTGTTGTTCCGCCAGAAAAGGGCTGTCAATATAATAATTTTAAATTGGGGTATTTTAATTTTTGGGGTTTTAAATCGGCCAAATCTATTTAATTATTTTAATTTTTAATTATTGTTGTGTCTTGTGTTTTTAAATTGGCTGTACACCGCCCTGAGTCCTTCGGGAGAAGGGCGGTATAGAAATAAAATTATTATTATTATTATTATTATTATTATTATTATTATTATTATTATTATTATTATTATTATTATTATCATCATCATCATCATCATCATCATGAAGCGCACTGCTGCATCCTGCGCCAGGTGGTTTGTGCCAGGTGATCTTCAAGGAAAGCCCCAGGTAGAGTTCACTGCAGTAATCCAGATGGGAGATGATCAAGGCATGATTGAGTGAAAATTTACTTAATTTTCAATTTAGTCAGAGATATGTAGCAAAAAGGTGGCCAGAAATTAATCCCTAATTGTCAGGGGTTTTTAAATATTAAATATTTAAATATTAATTGAAAGAAGAAACAATGAATTATTTTGTCAAGAATTCAAAAATAATATATCCCCAAAACAATTCTGACATAAGAGAGTCTCCTGTTGGTGAGGACATTGGCACTGCTAGGATTAGGCAAGTGTGGAACAAGATGTCTCCCCCTAGATTTCTCCCATCCTCATTTTCCTCCCCATCCTTGTTATTTTTCCTTCTTTCCTCAGGAAAAAAAGGAGAAAGAGAACAAGGTGTGTGAAAGACAAGGCCTCTTGATCTTATTTTTAAAAGACAGGTGTGGGATTATAAACTGGAATCTTCAAAGTCCTTATTGCACTTTATGGTCCATGATTAATGAATGAAGAGAGTAGTGAAAGTTATTATTAGTAGCCCTGAAATCATAATCAGTTCGTAAAAAGAAAAGTGGCTAAGCTTGACTAGAGACCACCAAATCTTCCCATATGCCCATGGTCTCAATCTTAAAATGTCTTTTTATCTCAAAAAAGACCCAAAAGCAGCCAAACATTTCAACACTCTGCTAACTACCAACTCAGACAAATAATCAAACAGTAAACAACAGCATAATCAAGGGACTACCAAGTACACTCCCACCAACACTGAGGGGGCAAGTGACTTGTACACAGAAAGCAAACCCCACTCCCTTCTACCACTGATGATGTTACCTAGTTGGGTAATGAAATGTCTGCAAGAAAACAACCAAGCTCAGAGAGCATCAAGGTCCCCTCATTTCAACCCTGAGCTACAAATATTTCCTTCAACACTCACCTGAGATCCTGTGAGATTTCTCTGATTCTTACTGGAAATGTTGCAAGATCCAAAGCAGATTCCACAACCTTGCAAGTTTGTGGATGTATTGACAGACTTCATTAATTCGTTAAATTATAAATGAAAGCATTTCTTTAATATCGGGGTGCTGTGCATGGCAATGCTTTGGGAGGGCTTGTCCCCCTCCCCCTTTGAAAAAAGTGGACCCCGTGTTCTCTAAAAAATGGAATTAAAAAAAAACCCCACAGAAAGCAGAACCTGGCTTTAGAGTTGCAGCACCTGAATTGACAAGATTGTTGCTAATGTAGGGTGGGATTTTTTAAAAGCCATTTACCTGTCATTTGGACTGCTGCATTTCCAGAGCCTGTTAAACACAATAATTAGACTGCAAATTGGCATCCGACAACAAATGTAGTGAAATTGCAGAGCCTGACTTTTTACGGTGCTTTTTTTATTATTTTCCTGCAGATTTTGCCTTCCTTACAATCCGTTTCCAGAATAATTGTGCCTCCCTTTGTCGAAAAAGATGGTTGTACTTACGTAGTGCCCTGTAGAAAGTGAACCCGCACGGCTCAGTGAATCCCATCATCATTTTACCCCCTAATGAGAGAGATTGTTTGCAGGCAGATGAAATTAAATTGTAAGCTCTATTGACTTCAACAACAGGTGCCATTTGTGGAGACCCAAGGGGAACGATTGAATTGTCAAAAAAGATTTAACTCTTCCCAACACTGAATATTTCCTCCCATCACACAGCTTTAGCTCACAGAGACATCCGCCACGAACAATTCAGGCAACAGCAGCGCTGGGAAAATGGCCAGGAAGGGCTGAAATTAATTGGGATGGATTGATTTTTCTTTCCTGATTATCAACTTGCAGCCATCAAGATGGAACAAACTAAAGCATGGGGGAAATTAGCTAAACTCATTCTTTCTCCATCATGAGACAATGTTGGAGGGGCGAAGGAGGTGGTTTAAATCATGATTTTGAATGTAGAAGGCTTAGCAGATGTGGTTAAACATGATGGAATGCTTCCAAGGTTAAAGAAATGAATTCAAATGAGATAATGTTGCAGGTAATTCATGAAACAGATTGGAAGGATTTTTTGTTAAAACACCATAGGATTTGAACAATTTTTATGATCAATGGCTCTTCTCAGTGCAGAGGTGTAGCTATTATTCTTGATAGCTCTACTTCCTTTGAAAGGAAGGAGATTATAAGAGATAAAAAGATAGATTACCCTTGTTAGACAGTTTGGACTGGGGGTTTAATTATCTCAGCCTCCATTTATGAACCATAGAAATTATAATTCACTTTTTTTTACAAGTATTAGTTGTAAAATATATGAATGTTGGAGAGCATGAAATAATTTTGACTTCAACTGGAATTCTCAGCTAATGCAAAAGGTGTATCTTTTATAACTAAATAACAAGTTTAAGAAACTGTTATTGAAGGTTAAATTAAAGGGTAAAGGGGACGAAAATATTAGCAATCGTTTCACATATTATTCACAAATCCGCAAAATATATTCTGGATTGTTGTCAACTTGCTTGTATCATAAAATAACTTTAGCAATTCAGGATGAATTAAAAATTACAGATTGCATGCTAGTTAAATATATGTTGATAGGGGATTATTGTACTGTTTACACTTAGAGTAAAAAGGTGCTTAAACTGCTTAAACTCTTTGATACATATTTTTTTGTAATAACCAAAACTCAAAACTGAAACAGTTTTGGAAAATCGCAATACTTGTTCTCCAGAATGGCTGAGGCAAATTGGTCAAAGATTCACCTCAGATAAATAGAGTATAGCTTTTGTTATAAACTCCATACAGTACCACTCCCAAATTAAATAAAAATAAGGGCTTCCTCTAGGATTTTGGATTGAGAAGCCTTGGTTATTTAAAAGAAACTTTAAAAAAAAAACAATCAATTTGATCCAAACATCTCTTACTTGTTTGACATGTTATATCAACAATCTACAACATCTAAAATAAATAATGTGAATTCAGAGCCTATTGTTTTTCAACATGGTATGAAGCACAAATATCCAAGCTCTCCATGGCTATATAGACACTTTGGCACAGTGGTTAAAACACAATAAAATTAAATTAAATTTAAAAAGTTTATATGAGGGAGAGCAATAGCCATTAAATGTATATCTTGATGTTCTTTTATTTCCATTATCAGATCACTGGAAGGTTTTAAGATATTAAAGAGGAACTAATTCACTTTTGAAAGAATCTCCTTATTAATTTCCACAAATTAGAATAAGTCACTTTTAATATTTTTTTTCACAGATTCAGAGAAAATCAAGAGAGATGTTGCATATTATTTTGTGCAAAACAGGTTTGTTACCCAGATATTACACTGATAAAGAACTTGAATACATAGTTTCAAGGTGATTATATTTCGGTTTGTATAGCTATCTTAAAAGACTTTGCCAAGTGATAAAAACAGAATGTGAATCCAAGTGGTAGAATAATAGTTATGAATACGATGTTCCTTCTAAAGATTGTGTATCTTTTTAATGTGCTGTCCTATTGGACAAATGACAAGCAATTTCATACATGGCAAGGTAGAATGGCAAAGTTTCTATTTGGATAAAGAACCCAAGAGTTTTGTTTTGTTTTAAACCCTCCTGTATGCACGTACAGCTGGCAAAGTTGGCAAATGGTGTATGTTATATAAAATTCTGTTGTGAGGTCTATTCATGAAAACAGTTGATTCCTATACTAAAAGGGGTCCCTACAAGGTTATGCATTTGGCTAGAGGATATAGTGATAAATAATGGATAAATGAGTGTAAAATTTAAGGAAAATAAAGATAGGTTTTTAGAAGAAATTGATAATGGGCTCTTCGTGAGTGAGAGTCAGTGTTAACTCCTAGGCAATTGCCTAGATATATCTCTAAAGTTTTCTCAGCAAAATTTTATAACTGGTTTACCATTGTCTAGGGCTGAGAGAGGCTGGCCCAAGGTCACTGAGTGATTTTGTGCCTAAGATGAGACTAGAACTTCCAGCCTCCCAGTTTCTAGCCTGGTGCCTTAATCAACACATCAAACTGGTTTTAATATTATAATTCAAATATGGCATAGAAGAAAAGGCACACTTTTGCTGTAGCTTCTACTGTCTGTCTCTGCATCCTGATTTTCATGCAGAGAAAGATGGAGAGGCACGGAGTAAATGGAAGAAAGCAAATTTATTTCCCTTGCTTGCCTTTTATGGAGATAAAATTCCTATCCGCATGGAGACTTTTCAGTCATCCTTGTAAAGAATCACTGCTTCTGGACTGGAATGGTATAGGAATAGACCATTTCTTTAAAAAGTGAAATACTCAAAAACAGAACTAGGACTTAAACATTTTTTGGAAGTGTAAATAAATATAGGACCAGTGACAACTGCAGCATGTTTAATATCAATGATTTATAAAATGTTGCCTTATATTGAAAAGGGCACTCTAATATGAGTGAAATATGGAACTTGGGAACAGGTTTAGGAATGGAGAAATGGAACAAATTATGGTAAAGATTTCTTCAAATAGTTACAAGGCTCTGCAGAACTAAAGATAGACACTTTCATTTTTGACGGAAATGTCATAAAGAGGGTACAAGGTGGTACATCAAATCATTCATCAAGAAACTGGGATTATTCCTGATTTAACGTTCCTAACTATTGTTGTCCCCTAAAATGTTAAAACATAAATTTTTGGCAGTTTGTCATACAACAGTTGGGTTTTTAAAAAAAATTGGAAGGAGCAAATATGGTTGCTTGATCTGCAAGAGCATAGAATAATATATTATTGGGAACAAAATGATGATTCAATTTCAAATAGGAGGCAGCAGTGGTGAAATCTAAAATTTATTACTACCGGTTCTGTGGGCGTGGCTCGGGGGTAATGTGACTGGGTGGGCGTGGCCATTTTTTTTTTTACTTTTAAAACCATTTTTTCTACAACCTCTTCGGCGAAGAGGTTGTAGAAAAAATGCTTTTAAAAGTAGAAAAAAAGTGTCTGATGACAGTGCAGCTCATCTGGGCATGGGGGGGGGGGCAGGGATTTTTGCTACCGGTTCTCCGAACCACCCACCTCCATCGCTACCGGATCAGGTGATCTGGTCCAAACCGGGAGCATTTCACCCCTGGGACGCAGAAAAAATTAGATGTATATGTAAATGAGAGGAATATTTTTTTAAATCATTTTTCTAAATAAAAGAAATCTCCCCAATAACAAGAAAAATGAGAGTTGGCCCAACATCTTCTAGTTGCCAAGGTTGACAAACACTATTCTAAACTATATTTCACAATCCTTGTAAAAGGGGGTGGGGGACCTTTGATTTTCCCCAGCTTCTATGTGTTCCATGTTACCTGCTTGCCAGCCTCTGGCTTCAAGTGAACTGTTTCTCTCCCACGCATACAAACATTCATGGTCTCCACTCCAACATGCTACCGTAACTACATAACTACTCAACTGCAAAACTAGCCTTCATAGCTTTTAATGGAATTTCTATGCAGGAAGAATGATGTTACGATGACTTCATATTTTCCCAACAGACTACCAGTTCAACATTTTTGCCAAGTACCAAGACAAATAACATGGCACGTTCTGCAAATATGGTGAATGCTAGCCATTTGTTTTTTGTTCTTCTGAATAGAGTGGCGATGAAGGCTGTTTTTTGTTTTGTTTTTTAATTCTAGGAACTGCTTGGGCTTAGAAGCAGAATGCTCAATTTTCTGTATTTTTGTTTCTGCACTTTCCAGTTGATCGGTTGGAAGGAATAATTATTGTTGGAGGGAATAATTATTCCAGGACTGTTCTCAGCATTCTGAGATAAACAGGAGGGGAAATTACTGTACTGCTGATTTCAAAACATATGGAAGGCATTAGGAACGGGGAAAATATGGTTTCCCATGGTTCCTGGCCATACGTTCTGTATTGATGGCTTAAATTTGAGTGTTTTGTTTGGGTGCTGTTATAGCATGACAGCTATAAACTAGTGAAGATAGAGAACCTGTTGAGATCAAACTCCTGAGGTATCAGGATGGTGAAATGTTTTGATCCAGATAAGTGTAGGATATAATCCTGTCCAGCTGCTGCTTTCATAAGACTATACTAATATAATAGAGGAATTAATGTTAGAACTTAGGTCTTACAGAACATTTTGCAAAAGTCAATAATTTTTAGTCCTCTTGCAACCAATATATAAGCATCAATGAACTGTATTAGTAAAGTAATCTTAATAATAAACTGTAACCTCAAGAGCCATGATGGCATAGAGGTGAAGGAAGTGGGGCAGAGTGGCTCAAGAGAGGCTCTTCCTATGTTGTTGGGCTATATACAAGACAGTGGGAGAATTATATGTTCAGACTCACTTGGTTCAGTTAATGTAGCTTTACCATAAAGGAGAATTAGCTTACCTGGCTGTGTTTCTTGTCTGGTCTACCTGGTAAGACTGACATTTCAGAGAGTCATTACTTCCTAGGCTCCTATTCCTTCTTATAGTTGAACTCTTAGGAAAGTGGTATCTGATGATCAACATTTTCCACAGCTGTGTTCAGCCACCGTTGTCAGGTACAAATAAGCCAAGGCAGTGAACATATCTAACCTACCTTCCTCCTCTTATGTATTGCAGGCTAATTCTGCTGACTGCCGATTGCCAGTAGTTCGGCAGTTCAAGTCTTCCAGGCTCAAGGTTGACTCAGCCTTCCATCCTCCCGGAGTCAGTAAAATGAGGACCCAGATTGTTGGGGGCAATGTGCTGACCACTTAGAGAGGGCTGTGAAGTGGTATATAAGTCTAAGTGCTTCTGCTGTTGCTAAATGTGTCTAAATATTCTTGGTCTGTATCATAATTGCTCAGCTCTATTTAAAAAGACAGACAAACCACAAAAAGTGTATCCCTATGCTGTAGTTCACATTTTTTACATTTCCTAATTCTGTGCATATTTCTCCATCTGATGATTCTACCCAAAATGTTAATCTTTGCAATTTTGCCAAGAAAAAAAATCCTCTCTTGTGTAGATTACAATACATTTCAATAATGTAAACAATAATTAAATAAAGCATTACAGAGCATCAAAAATTGCCTTAGAGATAAAATATATGCAGATGATGTTTTGTTGTCATGGTTAAAACTACTTAATTTCAATTTGAAAATGGAGAATTTTGCAAAACAATGATATATTTGATCCGCTGAAACAATCAAATCATTCTTATATCACATTAGTGGCAATTTATCTCTCCTGCCAGAAAAGGAAATTATTTCCAACTATAATAAATGGAATTATGTCATTTATTTCCAGACTAGTTACTTCTACATTGTATAGATTTATTAGTAGATGGAGAAGCCCTAATATGCCAAATGTACATGAAGTTTCTAGATGATGAAAGTTATTCCATATCCTTGTGGAAGGGTTTAACTCAACTGAGCAACTCCTATAGGTTGATCCAAATCTTGTGCATGTTATTGCAGTGCAGAAATTTAATAAATATTTTTCTTTTTATGACCCTTTAATCCTTTTATTCAGGGTGGAATCGGATCAACTGAATGGAGATGAGCGTTTACTGACCAGATGCCTTCCTGATGCCTATGTGAAGTTCACAGCAAACATTTTTTCTTTGCCCTGATACAGAAACATCTGTCATTGCCTAAGATTGAACTCTCAACCTTTCAAGTGAGAGGTGTGCATCACCTCTAGGCCACTATGCCACTCAAATTGAATAAATAAATAAAACCAAACTTTTAACTGTTTTTACTTTCCTCCATTTTCCAGGTTCATTCCCATCAATGTAGACAAATTAGTCTGCTTGCTAACAGAATGTGATCCATTTTACCATTCACATCCACATCCTCCAAATTGTAATGATAACTATGCCATAAGTTGTACTCCCCATGTGTATCTGGTTAAAGCTAGCCAACTAGCTAGACAAGCTAAATTACAGTTAGCAATTAGATATGGTTGCACCAAGTGGGAGATGCCAGACTACTGGTTTCTCTGCAATTTTTCATCTGAATGAGATTTCATCTGAATGGATGTCTTCCTTGAAGTTCAGAAGGAGGTGAGTTTCTTCCTCCTTTCAGAAATTTGGGAGATTAAAAGGAATGCTTTGCTCCTTTGGAGACGACAAAGAGATTGTATTATACGAAATAGGGTAAAAGAAAGATCCATGTTTCTGAAGATGTATTCTGTCAATTGGGTATCTCAGATCTTCATGTCATGTTGTGTTTTGCTTGGTTAGCTTAATATGGGTTTGGTAACTATGGGGGATATATATGTATGTGCATGTAATGAGCTCAAGCAACTGCATTTAATAAATAGAAAGTTAGTTTGGTTTAAATTCCTATCTGAAGGTTCTGACCCTCCATTGGGCAATTTTAGTCCTGGGAGGTGCATAAAATCCAAATTGTGACATATTCCTAGTTTATCCATACCATTATTTTTATAATAAATGATGGACAGGCTCCCGAAATATGGTTTGCTTTGCCCCAAAGGATATTATAAGAAAAATATGCATGGCCCCAAGGAAGTGTTGCATGTAAACTATCACGTTTTTATTGTTCGGTATTTGAGAAATTTGATATTCATTGTCATCACCCCCCCATTCTGTGGAATTGGAAGAATTGCAGGCATCAAACAAATTGCTCTTGTATTTGTACACATGAATTTTCAGGTCACATGCAATGTCATTTGCTCTGAATGAACGCACTCATGCTTCACAAGCAGATCGGCTGTTGGCTGCTGGCTGGTTTTCTGTTCATTTTCAGTCTGAATGTCTGAACTGCCCTTCGGAGTTCTCAATTTATATCATCATAAATCTAAGTACTTTACAGCCTGGATATTTCTGGCTGCTGAAAAAAAAAAGGAATAATCTTGATGAAAAAGTGACCCAAATCAATTCAAGATACACCTTAAAAGTCCATCTTCTTCCTGCTGAAGCCATTTTATTCTTCTGAGGAAGAAGATTCAAAAATAGGAGAAGGAGGATAAACCTTCCTCACCAAATGAAGTAGGGCCTCACCTTTTGATAGAGCTGGTGGACAAAGGGCAATGTCCTTTTGAAACTTGGATAGCTGTTTTCCAGTTCATGGAATAGAAAGAGAGAGAGACAGAGAGACAGAGACAGAGAGAGGAGGAGAAGAAGAGGAAGAGGAAGAGGAGGAGGAGGAGAGTAAGGAAGGAAGGAAGGAGAGAAAGAAAGAAAAAGAAAGAGAAAAAAGAAAGAAAGAAAGAAAGAAAGAAAGAAAGAAAGAAAGAAAGAAAGAAAGAAAGAAAGGGAAAAAGAAAAAGAAAGAAAGATAACCTATCAGTTTTCCCAAAAGAGATTGCAGAGGTTGCAATAGAAATCTGTAAGAATATTCATTGACACTTTCCTAGATACTGAACCTCATACAGCTTACTTCTGAATAAGTAGGATTTTGCCAGGGGTCTCCAACTTTGGCAACTTTAAGACTTGCAGACTTCAACTCCCAGAATTCCTCAGCTGGTCATGCTGGGAATTGAAGTCCACAAGTCTTAAAGGCTGCCAAGCTTGGAGACCCTCCCCGGACTATGCCGTAAGACCCTAGAAAGGAAGGAAGCTGTTTAAACCATTTCAGTCTATTTCTCCATCTAACTGGTAGCGTCTGCTCTGATGAGGAAAGTGTTTGCTATTACAATCATTGTCTATTATTTAAATCAGATCCTTTTGACTAGCGATCCGGAGGTGGTGTTTGCCTGAAACAGAACGGCGGTGGTCTTAGCACATCTGGAAAGCATGAGCTTGGGGAAAGGTGGTGACTATATAAAGAAGAAAGTTATCATCTTTTATTGCTTATGGAAATAGCGTAAGAAGCCTAAGGGGAATCTGCCAGCCAGCTCCGATTCCTAGTTTCCACTTGCCAATCCAAGCATGAACTATTGAATCACACCATCCATATAGAAAACCTGGTAATAATATTACCACCTCCTCAGAAAGATACTTTGTTCATGAATAATAGTTGAGCGCTACCATGTTATCTCATCTGAAAATCGAAAGAGCCTGCAGGTGTTTGTTTCTTTTCTTGGCCTGTCAGGCAGGTGGGGAAAAAAAACAGTTTCTTTAAGTCCAGATATAAGCAATTTCCCACCGATGATTCACACCTGGAAAGTAATAAGAGAGGGGTGTGAATCTATAACGTGTGTCTCTTGGTAACCAACAAAAGCTTTTTCTCTGGAAACCGATCTTCAGATTTACTCCATTATTCACCGTTTCTTTTGGGGGGGGAGGGTAAAGTCTGGAGAAATATATGGCTCACCTTTGCACAAAGCCAGGATTTCTTAATGCTGGTTTAAATAGACAACCAGCTGGTTCTCTGCATAACAAGTCATTTTGCCATTTTCCTGCAAGACTGGTTGAGCATGTGTGAGTGCACACAGGAGCCTGTGTGAGCCCCAGGATCAGTGGTGGGTTGCCCTTGGTTCGGACCGGTTTGGAAGAACCGGTAGTAAAACCAGTGGGAGGCTCCGCCCACTGACCTGGGCGTCATCATAGGGGATCTGCGCATGCTTCTGCGCATGCAGATGCTCTTCTGGGCATGCTTCTGTGCATGCGCAGAAGAGCACATGCAGGCACGGGCAAAGAGCATGGGTGTGCGTGGGCACGATGCGAACCGGTAGTAAAGGTAAGTAGAACCCACCCCTGCCCAGGATCCATGCACACAGGCCTATGGCAGGCAATGCCAGTCACTTCCTGGGGACAGCCCCCCTCAGCCCCCCCCCCCAATCAAAGTGTCAAATAGTGTAGTGGGTTGTGTGTGCTACCTGGTGAGATAATGCCCATCTCATTCAAGTAAGAAGTAAAATGTGTTAATAACATCTCTGACATGTAATGATGTTCCTTTCATTTTTAACACATCATTGCACAGATATTGAATCCATTCATTCTGGTAATGGGCTCGAGTTCTGCAAAAGCATTTTCTCCTCAAAATAAATAAATAAATACAAACAATAAGCAGGGGAGGGGGAAGAGAATTGCAAACTCGGCACTCTCTTTCCTTTCTCCATCATCATCGTGGGATGCAGTTTGCTCTGTTCCAGTTGCTTCTATATATCTCAGTGAAATACTTGTTTCATTTTACCTGGGTTTTTTTTTTTTCCATCCAGGATTCAGGTTTCAAGTGAAACTGTGTATTATTTATTCCTAATTGGGCATAATAGTCTAAAGAGGAAAGTTAAGCATTGATTATTTGCAGTCCACTTGGAATGACCTTAACAATTTCTTCATAACTCTACCCAAGAAAATTGTTTCTATCAGGACACTAATTCTATATTTCATTCTCGATCTGTGTCACTTGGTGAATTGATTATAATTTCCTGCACCTGCCCCCCCACCTCCCTTATGATATATATGTCACCCCATTATCTATTTTCCATTGTCAACTCATCTTTATTTATACAATATGTAGCCACCACAATCAAGCAGCCTCTTACCCTTTGAAAACATCTGTATGAATCTAAAAACTTAGTGTAAAGTAAAATATCCCTGGTCAGAATGGAATAACTAAAATCAGGGGTGAAATCCAGCAGGTTCTAACAGGTTCTGGAGAACTGGTAGCGGAAAATTTGAGTAGTTCGGAGAACTGGCAAATACCACCTTTGGCTGGCTCCAGAATGGGGTGGGAATGGAGATTTTGCAATATCCTTCCCCCAGGAGGGAAGCGAATGGAGATTTTGCAGTATCCTTCCCCTGGAGAGGGGTGGGAATGGAGATTTTGCAATATCCTTCCCCTGCCATGCTCACCAAGCCACGCCCATAGAACCGGTAGGGAAAAAAATTGGATTTCACCCCTGACTAAAATGTATATTCCATATACTTTCTCCATATATTGAACTTGACTGATCACTAGCGTAGTTTATTCCATAAGATAATAAATAACAGTCCTCCAAGCATTAAGGCAGTTTTCTTAAACCGTCTGTCCTTCTGATAGATTTGTATGACATTCGTGATTACCTATGCTAGCCAGGAATTTTGGAGAACTGCACTTCCAAATCATCTGAAGGGCTATTTGGATTTTCCCCAAAGCCATGAAACTTACCTTAAAGTAATTCAAGATCTGGAACAATTTTATAGACCTGACAGCAGCATTGTAGGAACATAAGGGTGGGGATCAGCTCATATTGTTGCTAGATCTAAACATCTATACATCTTCCTGGAAAAGCCCACAGCTGAGTTTCTATCTTGTTTTTTTCTAAAATTATTGAAAAAGCAGATTTTAAAAACACCTGGTAAAATAATGCAATTTCTGTTCTTATAGATGGTGGTCCAAGTAGTTGTTTTTTTTAAAATTGTGTGCAATATGAAACAGGTAAACCTAGTGGCATAGTATATGTTTTTTACAATTGCTATAATTTTGTAGCCCTGTCTTTTAACAAATATCTCCTCTCCTGTCTATTTTTGACATAGAAATGCAAATTCTGCCTTGCTTGTCCTAACTTCCCAGATTTCTTGTTTAGAGGATGCCAACTCACAGTCTGTGGGCTCCATTTATTCATCCCTCTCTGGTCAGGAAGTTGAAAATAAATGCTTTGAAATAATTCAGCTCTAAATTAAATATATAGTGAAGCATATCACTCTCACTTTCTCTCTCCTTCCCCCGTTGGTTAAGCCAGCTTCAGCCCTCCTTGAGAATTTTAACAGCAAATTCCACTTTCTTCTTGGTTCCTGAGAAATATATTAAATTATTCCAACTCCATTTTTGTATTTCAGCTATTGTACAGCTATTCAGAATCTGATGATGCTTCATTGTCAATCCAGAACAGCTTTTCCATGAAACTGAAGGGGACAATTGCACTTGTAGTCCAACACATCTGGAAGACCCCAGATTGAGAAAGGTAACTGTGACTCCCATTGTGGGGAAGGAGAAGGGAAGGAGAATCAGTGGAATCAGAAAAGGGTTTGTATGTATGCTTGAATGTACAATTGCTGTCACTGTTTTAGAAAATACAGGCTGTCAAATCCTGGCTAAAATGATCAGAAGAAGCCTTGAAAAACAGCACCTGTGCACTAGAGGAAGTAAATGACTGAGGAAGTGGGAAGGTTGCAGCTGGGAACATTTTATAGGTAGGAGGGTAATTAGAGGCAACAAAGGAACACACCTGGATGGGTAAGGGACATCCACCCTTGGGGAAGCCAACTGACTTTGGGGCAAAATAATTCACAATCCATGCCATTCGTTCTAAATGTTGGGTTCTGTAGAAGTGGTGCACTACAGATCCCATCAACTACTGCTAGTATGGCTGCTTTTACATCTCAATGAGTTATTCCTTTATTTTAATTTACAATATGATTTTTAAAATGTACATATATATATACACACACACCCCCAATTTTTGATTCTTTTAATGATCTCAAAGTGGTGAAATTTTAAAAAAAAATTAAAAAAATAGAACAGTCAACCATTTATGATTGCAGAGTTCCTTACAATAAGAACTTTGGACAGCAAATCCTTCCAAAAATGTCCACCTAAAAAGCTTGAAAACAATTTAAGAACAGCATAGGCTGAAATAATAAGAACATTAGCAAGAAGTCAAGGGGGCACCATTAGCAAGACTAATTCAACCAATAACCTTTATGAGCAGCTACATGTTGACATTGTTCTCTCCACAAGGTTCAGCTTCAGTCCTAGTTGTACCATGCCATTGGGTTGCATGTATGTAGAATATTAGTTCTCATACAGTCACTGGCAAATCACTGGCAGCTCATACTTCTTTCAACATTCATCCAAATGCTAAATGAGAAGTGGGAGAAGTGGGAACAAACATTCTGTTCCTACCAATCTGGGAAAATCAATGAAAAATCAGTTCTGTAAAGGGGTTAGGGTTAAAGTTAGTCTAACAGTCTCTGGTTGTGCCTTCTAGAACAGGGTTTAGATGGCAATCTTTTTCTAAAATTCTTTGAAAGACATCAGCATCATACCTCTCATTTATAATCAATTCTGTAAATTGATGAAGCAATTAATAAATGGAGCATTGGCTATAATATATGAGTTGTCATGTTGTTCTGCCCCAGCTACGGATCCCAAAGAATGCAGCACACACAAAGTCCGTACAAACCTTAGTTTACTAATTAAGGATTACTAATGAGTTTTCTTAGTAGTTGTTTGAATACAAGTACAGTTTAAATCAGTCTTTTCTGAACAAGGGCTGTTAATTTAACTTCATTAACAGCCGACAAGAATCAAAGAATAATAACTCAATTCTGAAACACAGTATCTCAGATAACCGTAATCTTACTGTGGTTGGCAGAATGCCCAGAAGCAATTTGCAGGAAAACTGACAAGAAAGGAGCAAGCGCTGATCAGACATTTCTGGAATCAAGATGCAAAGGAATATGAATGAAGTTGTTTCCTGCAAATTGCCTCAGTCGTCATCCTTCCTTAAATAGGCTAGGGGAGTGGCCAATTAGCCCCAAGCCTTACTCTCGAGGAGACCTCCTCCTGAGGAGCCACTCCTGCCTTTTGGCAGCTCTGCGCGCTCGTGCATCAAGAAGAGGCTCCTCCTCTTCTTCCTCTTCACTTATGGGAGCTTCTGGAGGTTCTGAAGGCCCTGGCTGAATCCATGCCTCTGGCACCACATCTTCTTCAACCTCCTCATTGTCTGACTTGAGTGCCAGCTGCACAGGCTGCTGGCGCATTACCACACCAACCTCCTCGCTGTCGGAATCAGCTACTAGCTGCATAGGCCGCTGACGGGCCACAACACACATGTATTCACCAACTGTCTGTTAGGCACTGAAACACATGTCTCAAAACTCATCAGCCTAACACAAATTATATTACTATTCCTTCACCTTTCTTGGAAAAAATCATGATCCCCCTTCCCAATATATAGATATATATTAGGTTTTCATAAAAAACAATGGTTATCTCTCAGTGCCAAACCTGTATTACATTCTTGTAGCCTTCAAAAAGAAATACAATCTGCTTTTTCAAATCTAATCTAATTTTTCCAACTATGTTAACATCACTACTTTAAAGTCTAATTGTATTTCACTGTTTATCATTCCCATTGTTTTTGTGAAAATATTAACACCACAATGCTTGTATTTATTTTCCATATAACTACCCAGCAACTACCCAAGAATCCAGAGATTCTTGGCCACTCACACAGAATATGAAACCAAATAAAACATCCACAACTATGCAATTATAAAACAGTAATATCACCCAAAGAGAAAACTGCAAACAATAAAAATAGGAAATAGAGTTGGCTTGCTAAAATCAGGAGAAGGGGGCCCAGAACAATTCTTTCTTTAAAAGCTTCCAAAATGTTAACAAGGAGTGGGCTAGAGCTATCTCCACTGAGAAGCTGTTCCACAAGATTGGTGGTCCTATGGAAAAAAGCAGCGCATTCTGATTTTAGCCTTTCAGATCCCTGAAAATGTGGAATCAGTAGCTAAAGTTTCTGCTTGATCAGATTGGACTGGTAGTTATTGGAGTAGGTGGTCTTGTAGATGTCCAAGCACCAAAGCATAAAGAGCTTTATAAGTTAAAACAAGCATCTTAAATTTTACCTAGAAACCTTTTGGTATAATGGACATATCTACTCTATATTATTCATTCCATAACAAATTGAAAATGTATCACACAATAAAGATATGTGTTATAAGAAGTTTGTTTTAGCCTTCATGGTACAAAATACATATTAAACAGCTTCTGATAAGATTAATACACGTCCTCACTTGTAGGAGAACATTCTTGGTTAAGCCACTTAACTTAATGGCGCTAGCTCCGATTCTTAATAGACTTCCTGGAACTCTAAGGAGAAGTAAAGTAAGGAAGCTTTCAAGAAGAGACTGGACTGCCATCTGTCAGAAAATTTCATTGAGGGCCACATCAGGGTTGGGTTTTTGACCTTGGGGCCTTGGGGGGCATGGCTGGGGTGGCGTGACTGGGGTGGGCATGGCCAGCTCGACATCTCTCATAGAGGCTCCATTTTTAGCTGCAACGGCCTCCTGCAGCCCTCTGCCAGCGAAAAAGGAGCTCCATTTTCGCTGGCAGAGGCACCGCAGGCTGGTCCTTCGCTGTTTCCAGGGCGGCACTGCAGGCCAGATCTAATCACCTCACGGGCTGGATTCGGCCCACAGGCCTTGAGTTTGACACCCCTCGTGTAGAGTCTCCTGCTTGGGCAGGGGGTTGGACTAGATGACCTACAAGGTCCCTTCCAACTCTGTTAATCTGCTAAAGTTGATGCTGTTTCCAAAGAAGTTGTAAGTAATTGATCATTTGAATTGGTGACTTGATAGAACTCTAAAGGTACTTTAAAGTATTTTGGATTGATGAAACTTCAAAGGATGCTAGATGGAATCCTATTCACGCTTCTTGCCGTATCTTCTCTTATGGTTGACTTCTTCCAAACCAGGTTGTAGTTCAGATACCATGTAAAGGAAACTATGAACATTTTTAGGGCTTCAATAAAATGCATGTGCATGATAGTTCTACACATATTGATTAGCTGGGATAACAATCTAATTACGGTACATAGGGGAGGTCCAATTGGGCAATGAGATGCTTAAGAAAGGAATTATAATTTGAAAGGAGAATAGGCGAGTAGGATTCTACATACAGTAACTGACTTGCAAAAAATAATGAAAGAAATTTGTCCAGAGCTTGTATGCAGTCCTAAATTGGACAGAGAGGTTCTATAAATATTACTTTAAAAATATTTGTAAATAAATATTTAAACATACAGTATTTTACAATAAATACATTTAAAAATACAGTCTGCATTTCCTTTAAAGCAAGAGTTACCACCTATCACCAACCATGAAATTATATTATGGCCATTCAGAGCATTCTAGTCTCTTAGCCTTGCCTTCATCATAACCTTAGAAAGAATCTTTGACATGCTGTGGAGGAAGGTGTGGTCTGTGGAACCTAAAAGTAACAATGATTTGAAATAGGAATGAAATAATGGGGAAAATATCACCTTTTAAAACCTCAAAAGAATTTGGTAGCATTAGGTTTCTCAGAAGGGTTTCATATGAAATTGTTATATGGCTACATAGTGGAATCAAACTCAGGTGAGGCCAGCATGGTGGAATAGGTGTTCCTAGTACAAGTGAGGAACATGTCGGTACATAGAAGGGAGAATCGTACAGAGGAAGCTCCTTCAGGGTTCCTAACTGTGAAGACTATTTCCTTCCATCCTTCTGAGGTCGGTAAAATCAGGAGCCAAATTGTTGGGGGCAATATGCTGACTCTGTTAATTGCTTAGAGAGGGCTGTAAAGCACTGTGAAGCGGTATATAAGTCTAAGCGCTATTGCTATTGCTAATTGGATCCAGTCAAAGAAAGGTATTTGCTTATAGGAGCTATTGTGCTGCAGGCTTCATCTTTTTCTGCATCTAGAGCTGGTTCAAGGACAGGAAATTTCTGTTCTACCAAAGGCTTTTCCTGAGAGAAATCAGTTGCTGGTTTGAAATTTGGGAAATGGGGTGAAACTCTTCTAGTTGAAGTGATTAGAAAAATGAAGAAATGCTGCATCACTAGATTTATTAAAAAAAAAAAAAAAAGGCCAGAGAAAAGCAGGCAGATCAGGGATATAAATAATCATTATTATTTAAAAGGAAAAAATATGTTAGTTTTCAGATCAGCAATTTTTAATTTACAAGCAAAACACTAACAATATTGGGCTATTATAGCATCCTAATAAGAATTTTGCAGCCACTTCCTGCTCGACTATCTTGGTTAGTGACCATTCACAAATGCCACAATAACAAATGGTTGTAAAACAAAAACATTTCCCAACCAATGAGTGCAAATATATAACAGTGCACCCTGGAGTGAGAATAACCTTGGTGCAGCTGTATGAGGTAACTGTATCTGAATTAGATGGCAACAAACAGTGATCTTCCCAATGGTATGTGTGTATATGTATGTATGTGTGTGTGAGAGAGAGAATCAGGTGTTCATTTAGGAACCATTTCACTCAATGAACATGTTGATAGAACGGAACTTGGCCACTAAATGAGGAGTGCATATTAGAGACCTTAGGAACCACTGATTCAGTTGAGTGAACTTTCCTTTTTGCTGTGAAGAAGGTAATGAATTCTTGAGGTTTGCCTATATAGAGGTGAACCACAGCATGCCAAAATGGACTGGAATACTAAAGGAATGCTGTTTGTATTCATTTATTTTGTGGATGTTTTTATTCGTTTAATGTTTTTTTTTAATTGTTTTAATTGTTTTAGAATTTTAGAATTGTAAGCCGCCGAAGTCACTTGGTTCTATCTATCTATCTATCTATCTATCTATCTATCTATCTATCTATCATCTATCTATCTAATATATATATAATCTGTCTGGCTTAGGACCCGGGTACTTGCGGGACCGCCTACTACCACCAATAGCCTCCCACCGGCCGGTACGCTCCCATAGAGAGGGGCTCCTCCGGGTGCCGTCAGCCAAACAATGCCGACTGGCGGCCCCCAGGGGGAGAGCCTTCTCTGTGGGGGCACCTACTATCTGGAACGAGCTCCCCCCAGAGATACGGAGGATCCCGGATCTGCGCACCTTCCGCCGCGCCTTAAAGACCTTACTATTTCACCAGGCCGGCCTGGCCTAAATTTCCCCCTCTTTTATAAAAGATTTTTAAAATTTTAAATATCTTTTAGTATTTATATATTCAATTTTAAATTGGTTTTAAAAGTTTGGGGTTTTAAATTTGTCGGGGCCAAAATTATTTAATTTGATTTTATTCTATTTTTAAATTTTGTATTGTATGTGTTTTTATTGTTTGGCTGTGCACCGCCCTGAGTCCTTCGGGAGTAGGGCGGTATAGAAATCTAATAAAATGAAAATGAAATGAAAATATCTAAAATTTATCTATCTATCTATCATCTATCCATATATATATATATATATATATATATGTAGGTCTTTGGTTATTCGGGTCTTCTCCCACGTAAAATTGGAAGTGTCTTGGCGACGTTTCGACGAAGTCTCATTCGTCATCTTCAGGCTGGTGTTCTCGGCTTCGTGCTTCCAGGAGCACGAAGCCGAGAACACCAGCCTGAAGATGACGAATGAGACTTCGTCGAAACGTCGCCAAGACACTTCCAATTTTACGTGGGAGAAGACCCGAATAACCAAAGACCTACATACAAACACCCGCGAAAACCTGAGAAAACAAATATATATATATATATATATATATATATATATCCATATATATATATATATATATCCATATATATATATACATACATATATATATATATATGTAGGTCTTTGGTTATTCGGGTCTTCTCCCACGTAAAATTGGAAGTGTCTTGGCGACGTTTCGACGAAGTCTCATTCGTCATCTTCAGGCTGGTGTTCTCGGCTTCGTGCTCCTGGAAGCACGAAGCCGAGAACACCAGCCTGAAGATGACGAATGAGACTTCGTCGAAACGTCGCCAAGACACTTCCAATTTTACGTGGGAGAAGACCCGAATAACCAAAGACCTACATACAAACACCCGCGAAAACCTGAGAAAACAAATATATATATATATATATATATATATATATATATATATCCATATATATATATATATATATCCATATATATATATACATACATACATACATACATACATACATACATACATACATACATACATATATATATATATATATATATATATATATATAATAGGAATTGTTGAACTGCTTGTCTACTCTGGGCAATATGGATCAGAGTGTAAAATCTTCAGAAGGACAAAAAGAGAGAATTCTGTGGATGAAATTTGCATAGGAAAAGTAGATAAGAAGCACCGCTGTATCTACTCTGGACACCTGCAATCATATATTCTCAATCTATACTGGGAAGCAAATGAAAATGCAGCAAACTTGACACAGTCGGAAATGTATGTAACATCTCAATTATTCTTGATTTAAAAAGCAACATCCAAGGGGAATTGCTCCTTCTTGCTCTGCTCAAACAGCTCTCATTAGCACTAACCAGGATAATATGTATTCAGCAGCAGCAAGAACCTATCATTTAAACTCACAATGTAGCGATTGCTAGAAAAAAAAGGGAGGGGAGAGGATTAATTAAATGCTGGAAGGGATTTGGGATTGGCAATCTGCGTTGAAATGCAATCACTAAGTGATCTGATAATGTAAGATCAATTATTGATAATACAAAGATGACAGCCCAAGGATGATAAAGCCAAATTGAGAGCGAGTGCTTAGAAGTATATCCCCACCACCACACTCTTTCGTTCTCCCCCAGAAAGGGTCTAGATTCATCTGCCTTTTACTGCTCAGATTCTGCTCCGTCCCTCTATGTATTTCACTTAATTAGGACCCAGTTTGTGGGGGCAATAAGCTGACTTTGTATAAATATACAAAAGGATGAAGGCTATTGCTTAGCGCATTGTAAGGCGCCCTGAGTCTCCAGAGAAGGGCGGCATATAAATCAAATTAAAAAAATATATATTTGTTAAATTTATATGCCACCCATCTCACTGATAAGGCGACTGTACCATTTCTGACAATATCATCCCTGTAGCAAACAGCCAGTCTTCCTCTTGCCTCCTTCTTTCTTTTTTGTAGCCCATATGCCAGGGGTGAAATCCAGCAGGTTCTGACATGTTCTGGAGAACCGGTAGCGGAAATTTTGAGCAGTTCAGAGAACCAGCAAATACCACCTCTGGCTTACCTCAGAGTGGGGTGGGAATGGAGATTTTGCAGTATTCTTCCCCTGCCATGCCCACCAAGCCACACCCACAGAACCGGTAGTAAAAAAAATTGGATTTCACCACTGCCATATGCCCTTCCCCAGATAAATATGCATGTCCGTGTTCTACATTAATACTAGCGGAAGAGTTCTTGCGGTGGGCAGTGCAGAGGCACTCCCTGGAGATGTCTCTATCAATAAAGGAGTAATTCTGTCTGGCTAGAGAATTCGGATCAGAGAACTGTGAAACGTTAAGATGGCTGAGGCTGAAAATCAAATCTCAACCAATGTGCCAAACTGTATTTTTCTTGTTCCACCACAAGAATGAGTAATTTAACTGCCTAAAAGTTATTGTGGTTCTGTAAGGAATTGTACTTACTGAATAGATGTAAAGGGATTGTGTTGCTATCCTTTCTATCCAATCAGGTTTCAGAGAATTTGAACGTAAGCCAATCAGAAGTAAGCCAAGAGATCTTCTAAAACAAGAAAGGACTAAGCAAAGAAATCCTCAATGAATTTGAGCTTTGGTATATGACCACTTCCTGATGGACTGGAACAACTTGCCATAGCCAGCTCACTGTGGCCAACTCTCCAAGGCCAACTTGCTGTAGGACAACTTGCCAGAACCAGGTCACCGCTGGCCAATTCAATGTAATTATTCAAAATATTTTTAATAAATAAATAAATATTTTAATTTTTGTCATTCACATTTCATTCTGTCCCTCCTGTTGATGATTCTATTCCACCGTTTATTTGATATTAGTGTATCTCTTGTCCCACAGCGAATTGTCCTGTGGCGAGTTGGCCATTGCAAGTTGTCCTACTGCAGGTTGGTCCGGGGGAAAGTGGGCCATGACACATTGTCATAGACTCCTTCCTGAGAGTCAAATAAGACTTTTGCAATCAGAAGAAATGTCTAACATTTACTGGGTATTGAGGTATGTGTATTTCAATGCTGGTGAATGCTTGAACCCTCTCGCCCCAAATGTGTCTAGTTAGCACATTTAAGGCTTCTGGTAACGTGGATCATTGCCTACCAAAACACATGCCACCCTGATTGCTTTTTATCTATGGTGGCCTTTCCAACCTGATGTCCTCAAGATAGATATTTTTACAACTCCAGAATGCCCAGCAGTTGATCTAAGGGATCATTTCTATTAAACCTCAGCTTTCCCCAACTCCCTACCCTTCTTCCTCTGAATTTAAAAGATCATTTGGAAACATAAGAGCTCTGCCTTCAGAATGAAAACAGGGCTGATTTGTCTGATAAAGTGAGTAACTGAAAAGCAAAACAAGGACATGAAGAAAAGGTAGATGCTAGAGACCGCATTAACCTAGTGCCGTGAGGGTGAACCTATTTCACACTTGCCAGAGTTGGCATGCACACCAGGGGTGGGTTCTACTTACCTTTACTACCAGTTCACAAAGGGAGCACTCACATGCGCTCACTTCACTCACACGCATGTGCGCACTTCTTCACAAGCGCAGATCATCCATTATGACATCCAGGTGGGTGGGCGGAGCTTCTGCTGCTTTTACTACCGGTTCGCAAGAACTGGACAGAACCAGGAGCAACCCACCACTGACGCACACCATCACCAGTTGCTCTTCTGGTTTCTGGCATGTGCATGCGCACTGGCCAGTTGCTCTTCACAAGGGCCCAAGCACCGGAAACCTGACGACCATGTGGCCAGAGCATGCATGCTCTGGCACATGCATTCCGGCTTTGGCACTCGGTGTCGAAAAGGTTCACCATCACTGACCTAGCCTTTTTCATTTTGCTTCCAACTGTTAAAAATGTGGTAAGTTGCAGGTGTTGGGAAAGTGTTATTTTTATATGCTTTGGTGGCAAGAAAGCCAAAGTCAGGGCTGAATTGATAAAGGGGAATCATCAGTATGATTATATTACACATGACAGCTTTAGCAATGATAGCGGCATTGTTGGTGGCCTGCTGGTGGTGGTGGAGAACAAGGCAGGAAAAAATAGATACTGTCTGTATTCCAGTAAGGCTTTGATTCTGCATGAGTCAGGAGCCCTCAAAGGCAGACAACTTTGTGCATTTTTCAGACTTCTTTTCTTTGCCTGTGGAGCTGCATACATTTCTGTCAACCATGCAGCGTCACCTGCAAACCAGCATTGACGATGCCATGACAGCTTCTGAAACTTTTTTTACCATTCCTAGAAAAGCTGCTTGCATTTTTTTTTCTCCAGATCTAGCTCATGTACCAGCATGTTCACCCTCTAGGCATGGACCTTCATTTCCTCATCAGAGAATTATCCGACCACATGCACATGTGTATCCATCGCATTCAGTCCGACACCAATTCTGCCGGTCGGCTATTCTCACGGACCGTTGCCATGCAACAAGATCGGTACTGGAATTGAGTGAACCTCTTTCCATAGGCAGTTGTGGAATTTGCTGCATTCGTCGAGTTTGCTCTGCAAGGCTGATCTAGTGCCATGGTGAACAGAAAACTTTTGAGGCTTTCTCAATATATTTGTCAATTGTTTAAATCAATGTTCCCTTTCAGCTACCCTTACAGCAGCCTATGGGGGTAAGGAACATTTTGAAAGTTGCCAGACGAACATATAAATTAGATGGGGAAATGCTAGAAACTTATTTGCATTCCTTTTCATGAAGGAAGGTGAAGGGCTGTTAATTTATGAAGTACCGGATGCTGTGTGGACAGTGCAGCCAGTAATTGGGCAGTTTGAAGCAAAAAGAAGGAGCACAGATTGATCCGCTGACTCGATGATCAGCTGTTGGCTGGTTTTGCTTGTGCTACACTTGCAAGCAATAGCAATAGCACTTAGATTTATATACCACTTCACAGTACTTTATAGCCCTCTCTAAGCGGTGTACAGAGTCAGCATATTGCCCCCAACAATCTGGGTCCTCATTTTACCAACCTCAGAAGGATGGAAGGCTGAGTCAAACTTGAGCTGGTGGGATTTGAACTGCCAAATTGCAGGCAGCCAGCAGGGAGCAAAAGTAGCCTTCAGTTCTGCATTCTAACCACTGCTCCACTATCGCTCTATACCAGTGATAGTGAACCTTTTTGCTGTCACGTGCCAAAAGCGGCGGGAGCGGAGGGGAGCGCGCGCATGGATGCCCAAACCCATAATGCGCGTGCAACACACACACACACGCTCCCCACACTTTTGGCACATGATGGTATGGTGGGCCTGATAGACCAGTTTTTTGCCCTCCCCAGGCTCCAGAAAACAGCCTTCCCCACCTGCCCGGAGGCCCTCCGAAGGCTGGAAACAGCCCATTTGCTGACTTCCATTGGGACCGGAAGGCCCATTTTTCACTTTCCCCAGGCTCCAGAACCTTTCTAGGAGCCTGGGGAGGGCAAAAATGGCCTCCCCCCTGAGGCTCTCCAGAGGCCGGAAACAGCCTGTTTCCCAACTTCCAGTGGGCCCGGAAGGCCCAAAAATCAGCTGGCCAGTGTGCACATGTGCGCCAGAGTTGAACTAGGGCGCCAGAGTTGAACTAGGACAACGCTCGCGTGCCCACCAATATACCATAGGTTCGCCATCACATCTCTATACCATGCTCAATATCATGCTAAAAGCATATGAAGTCTGAAAATGTCAAAAAAATATGTGATGAAATTACAGGTTGATAGTAATAATAAATAATAATAATAATAATAATTTTATTTCTATACCGCCCTTCTCCCGAAGGACTAAGGGCGGTGTACAGCCTATTTAAAAACACAGAAACAAAACAACAATTAAAATTTAAAATCATTAAATAATTAGGCTCCAATTAAAATCCCAGAAATTTAAAATACCCCAATTTAAAACGTTATGTTAATAGCCCGGCCTGGCAGAACAACAGGGTCTTCAGAGCGCAGCGAAACACCCGGAGGTCGGAGATCTTACGTATTTCCGGGGGCAGTTCATTCCACAGGGCTGGGGCTCCCACAGAGAAGGCCCTCCCCCTGGGTGTCGCCAGCCGACATAACTTGGCCAATGGCACCCTGAGGAGACCCTCTCTGTGGGAGCGGACTGGTCGGTGGGAGGCTATTGGTGGCAGAAGTCGGTCTCGAAGGTACCTGGGTCCTATGCCATGGAGCGCTTTAAAGGTGGTAACCAATACCTTGAATCGCACCCGGAAGACCACTGGGAGCCAGTGCAGCTCACGCAGGAGGGGTGTCACGTGGACGCAATGAGTTGCACCCATAACCACCCGCGTGGCCGCATTCTGGACCAGTTGGAGCCTCCGAGTGCTCTTCAAGGGGAGCCCCATGTAGAGAGCATTACAATAGTCCAACCGGGAGGTGACAAGGGCGTGAGTGACTGTGCGCAAGGCGTCCCGATCCAGAAAGGGCTGCAACTGGCGAATCAAGCGAACCTGATAAAAGGCCCCCCTGGCCACGGCCGTCACGTGCTCTTCTAAAGACAGCCGTGCGTCCAGGAGGACACCCAGATTGCGAGCCCTCTCTGTGGGGGGCAAGGATTCACCCCCAATAGTCAGCGATGGCACCTGCTGACTAAATCGGGGCGCTGGAAGCCACAGCCACTCGGTCTTGGAGGGGTTGAGTCTGAGCCTGTTCCTCCCCATCCAGGCCCGCACGGCCTCCAGGCAGCAGGACATCACATCAAGGGCCTCGTTGGGGTGGTCTGGGGTGGAGATGTACAGCTGAATATCGTCAGCGTACAGATGACACTTCACCCCAAAACCACAGATGATCTCACCCAGCGGCTTCACATAAATGTTGAACAGGAGAGGCGAGAGGACCGACCCTTGCGGCACTCCCCATGCGAGATGCCTCGAGGTCGACCTCTGTCCCCCTGCCAACACAAACTGCGAGCGGTCGGAGAGGAAGGAGGAGAACCACCACAGAATGGTGCCCCCTATTCCTAACCCCCTCAACCGCTGCAGCATGATACCATGGTCGATGGTATCAAAAGCCGCTGAGAGGTCTAATAGGATTAGGACAGAGGAGCAACCCCTGTCCCGAGCCCTCCAGAGTTCATCCACCAACGCGACCAATGCCGTTTCTGTGCTGTACCCCTGCCTGAAGCCCGACTGGTACGGGTCCAGATAGATAGCTTCATCCAGGTGCTGGGGAAGTTGTCGTGCCACCACACTCTCAACAACCTTCGCCACAAAACGAAGGTTGGAGACTGGACGATAGTTGGCTAATTCAGCCGGGTCCAGGGAAGGCTTCTTGAGGAGGGGCCTCACTACCGCCTCTTTCAAGGTGGCAGGAAAGGCACCCTCACTCAAAGAAGCACTTATAATCCCCTGGAGCCAGTCTCGTGTAACCTCCCGGGAGGCCAGCACCAACCAGGAGGGACACGGGTCCAATAAACACATGGTGGCACTAATCTTACCCAGAACCCTGTCCACATCCTCGGGAGTCACAGGATCAAACTCCTCCCAGATAACATTCTCAAGACCTGCCCTCTTCTCCTCCCGTGGACTCATCCAGTCGGAGTCCAAGCCATCCCGAATCCGAGCGACTTTATCATGCAGGAATTGCACAAAATCCTCAGCACAACCCTGCAAAAAATGTTTTGGGAATTATTTACAAATGGAAAGCAGACCTTTTTTTTGTAGTTGGCATCTTTTCAGCCTCTGAAGGCCACAGGAGCTATAGAACTACTACTGTGACATTAAGGCCGAAAGCACCAATTTGCACTTATTTACAAAGGCTGTGCAAAACCTCACAGGAGTGCTTGGACTTGATGAAGCTTTGAACAAAGAATCTCTTTGCCAAAATTGCTTCACAAAATAAAAAGTTTTGGAAGAGCAGAGGAAAATGACTCTGTGCACTGTCTCCTCTTGGTCTTCTCCCACCATCTCTGGTGTTGGTTGAAGTTCTGGGATGAACGTCTTTGAGAAATGCATAGCATGTGTTGAAGATGGCTTGCCTGGGGCAACCTGGGCTTGTGATTAGTCCTGCAGGCTGGAAAGCTTTGACCATTCTACACTAGTCCATGCACCCTGAAGGCCCTCCAGACTAGGCAGCTTCAGTGGATGTTGAAATCTTGAAGATTTCCAGCCTCAAAAGTGTTGGGCAGGGACAGGAGCAGAGGTGGTATTCAGCCAGTTCAGACCAGTTCAGGCGAACCGGTAGCTCCAACAATCAGTTGGCCCTGCCCACCTGCCCCCACTCTATCCTGTCCTTTATTTCCTGATTTGTAGCTCATCTCAATCGCATGGCACAGCTGATTCCACCCTCCCCTTGCTGTTCTACTTACCATTACTGACTTGGAAGGTAAGCAACTGAGTTTCTAAATGCTCCATTTGCAAGCATCTTAAGCATGTGTGCATGCAAAGCGCGCATTCACTGAACCAGTTGTTAAACCAGCAGAATTCCACCACTGGACAGGAAAGGTAGGAGTTGAGAAGTACCTTCTACTGCTCCACAGGTTCGAGGGAGTTTGACTGACTGACTAATTAGGTCAGGGCTGACAAACTCCCAGCCCGCGGGCCGGATGCGTCACATGCTGACCACACCCAGTTTAGCAAAGGGGGGAAAGTCCAAATACATCACGTGATGCCGCCATGACGACTTGAGTTTGACCCCACTGGATTAGGTGCTCTACCAGCCACCCAAACTGCTATCTTCAGATGATTCAATGGTTTCTGCTTTGGCAAAGTGAAACACATTGCTTCTGGAGGCCAAATTGCTTGCTTCAAACAAAAGCAAATCTAGATAATTTTATGCAAGTTTTTAGTGAAGAAGGGAGGGAGGAAATCTTGTCTTAGTATGGGGACGCTATGATGTCATGAAACTGGACCTCTGGATAATCAAATCATGTTTTAAATTCAGCACAGGGGGCAGTAGCCCCCACCCCCACCCCCCAATATCAACCCAAGGGAGACAGTGCTATTGCATTTAAGTCCTACTTGTAAGTTGTCCACTAGCATCTAATTGGCCACTGTGGGAACAAAACACTAGACTAATTGGGTCTGCTGGTTAAATCCAGCAGGACTTTCTTATGTTTGCCAAAACTGATTGTGAAGAACTCCAGAAGGAGTTCTTTAAACTGGTGGATGGTCAACCAAATGGCTTATGCAGTTCAGTTTAAGTAAGTATATGGGGATGTATCCTAAAACAAACATCCTAACTTCACATACATATTTAAGGAGATCGAGCTGCCTGAAACTAAATAGGAAGAAGACCTTAGGGACATAAAGGATAGCTTAATGAAGATGCTGACTCGGTGAACAGCAGCTGGGAAAAAGGCAGATTCTGTCATTAGGAAAGGCCAAGATTGTAATGTCCTTCAACAAACCTATGGCACATCTGCATCTAGAATATTGAGTACAGTTCTGATCACCACCTTTGAAAAAGGATATAATAGACCTAGAAAGTGTGCAGAATTGGGCAATTAAATTGATTAAAGGATTTGTACACTTTCCTCACAAAAGAATTCAGCATTTGGAATTTTGGGTCAGAGAAACCTGACTAAAGGTAGAAATGATTGAGTTGCTGAAAATGGCATGGTGCGGGGAACTGGTTTGGTCTAGTGCAGTGATGGCTAACCTTTTTGCCATCGCGTGCCAGGAGGGGGGGGCGGGGGAGGTTCACGTGCGTGCATGCCCACACCCATAATTCTATGCGCCCCGCTCTGCGCATGCACATGCAACCCCTTCCCCCCCCCCACTCCTGGCATGCGATGGCCCAGTAGGCCCGTTTTTTTTCTCACCTGGCTTCCCCACCCCCCACCCCGCCCCCAGGCCCTCCTGAGGCAGGAAACAGCCTGTTTCCCTACTTCTAGTGGGCGCAGAAGGCCCAAAAGTCATCTGGCCAGCACAAGCATGCGCGCCAGAGCTGAGCTGATGTGCCCACTGATACGGCTATGTGTGCCACCTGTGGCATGCGTGCCATAGGTTCACCATCATGGATCTAGTGATTAAGGTTCCACTCTAGAAACCAGGAGACTGTGAGTTCTAGTTTGCCTTAGGCATAAAAAGCTGCCTGGATGGCTTTGGGTCAGTCACTCTTTCACCCCAGGTTGCTGCTGTGGAGAAAATCAGAGGACTATTAGATATGTTCACTGTCTTGAGTTCTTTATAAAAACAATAAATCAGGATTTAAAAAACCAGCAGGATAAGTTTTTCTTCCTGTCTGAAAAGCCTAGGACAGGGTCATCCAACAAAGTTGTCTGGAAGCAAAGAAGTAGACAAAAGGAAAGTAGTTCTCTGTATGCCAGTACAACGAACTCTTGGCATTCATTAGAAAATGATATAGTGATGGTTAGTAACTTGGATGGTTTTAAAATGGGATTAGATAAATTCATGGAGGACAAATGTATCCTATGTTATCAACCTGGAAGACTAGTCTCAGTCTGGAGGGAAGCATGCCTTCAGATACGGGTTGCCAAGGAATCTTAAAGGCAAGGACATGTCCCTATCTCTTGCTTGTTGGAAATGTGTCTTTATTGTTGGACACTGATGGGACATTGTGGGGAAAAAATCTTGGCCTATTCCAGCAGGTCCATATTTGTATTCATGTGTTCCATTATTATTGAATTAAAAGTCTATATTTGGTTTCTTAAAGACAAGGTCATTTAGGCTGATATGTTGCAAAAATTTAGCCTTTTAGGTCTAGCTTGCACAAAATGGCTAAAGAACAGAAAAGCTAGGGTTTCCAAATGATCCTTTAGGAGAGAAGAAAATACCGAAAAGGAAGAAGAAATGAAAAGGGAACAATTTTCCTATAAGAAAATGTGAGGTTTTTCGTTCAGAAAACAGGCGAGTAAGTAGAGAGATCTTTAATGATGCATGTTGCGAAGAAAGTAGAAAGCATTTTTTTTCTCACCCTGAAGGCTAGAGTCCTCCAAAGAAGCAGGGCAGAAGATCAGTCTAAAGAAAAAGTTCTCCCTACAGTTCACAGTGCAATTGTAGCATTACCTTCCAGCGGATGGGACATGGCCGTAGCCTCTGGCTTTAAAAGGGAATTTATAGAAACAAGCTTTTTGTAGCTCCATTGTGATTTTTCTGAAGAATACAGACATCATGTGCCAGATTCTTGTTTCAAGAAGAGTGGACCACCGCCCTCAATTCCCAATTGGCAACAGACCCAAACTCTTAAAATAGAAGCATTCGGGGAGTAGCCACATAGATGTAATAATGAAGCCGGAATTACTAAGACTGTTTTGTAAGAAAATTATAGGTGTGTTTGTTCTGAAGGACAAAGTAGTTAAGTGAGAGCAGCTGTTCTCATCCTGAGAATCAGGTCCAGCATTAAGTCATGGGCTACATTTCAGCATATGCATATTAAACATGCCAATTTATACATATAGACATCATTTACCTGGATGGAAATCCCTTTTGGCCTTTTGCAGGAAACAGAAAACACGCACTTATGACTTGTGGTTTTAACGATTAGGGAAAAAATGGATAATAGGGAAAAGTGAGGTTTTTTAAAAAAAAATTGCAATCATAGAATGACAAAACTTTGTAATCATACTTGTATTTGCCACAACAGAAATTCTTCTATTTATCCTTTCTTTCTGCACTTTTCTTTTTTCTTTCTATCTCTCTTATCTATTCTGTATTAGTTTGCGTCAGTTTTCATGGTCCTTTTGAAACTTTTAATAATACGCACACACACACACACACACACACACACACACACACACACACACACAAACACAAATCACAATGTTATTTGGAGTGGGGAAAATTTCTCCGTCAAACCAGCAAGCTTGTTGTAGATTGTATTCAAATTGGCATGTTAAGGTCAATTGTTTTATTTTGTTGTGTTGAAGTGTTTTTAATCAGTGAACAGTGGATTTACATTCTATCCAGGAAAGGAATAAATAGTGGTGAGGTGGCTGTCCCCAAATTCAGTGGCAAATGGTTCAGTTTGATGAAACCAAATCTTGTCTCGAGTGCGTTGAAGAGTCCCACAGAGGCCCTTAATTGAACTGGAGAAAATGCAATGAAAGCTCAAGTGCACCTCCATTCCCATACAGCTCATGGATTTAATTGAAAAATGCAGTCAAAAGGTTTTCATTTTATTTCTAAAATGGAGTAATTCATCACACCTACTCACTCTCCTCCTTTCTAGTGACAGAAGAGAGATTTGTTAAGAGGGGGGGAAAGGAAAAGGAAACCTTGGCAGGTTTGATGTGAAACTAAAATCCTCTACAAGGCCCAGAGAAATGAATCTCCTTTATGTTTTGAAGATTTTTTTACAGGATTCTTCTATTGGAGATGCCGTGGCTATCAAAAATGAGTCTCCATTCAGTTTATACCAGCAGGATCTGCAGGGAGATGTTGCAGCATAGGAAATTTCTGTTCAGGTTGTCCATCATTTAATTCCCCATCTGCTCTCCCTTCCTGTTTAGGAGTTTTCTGCCAATAGTCATTATTCCTTACCATTATTCCATACTAAACAAGCTGCTTTTAGGTAATTGGTATTCTAATAAACCAGCAAATATCCGAAAACCTCATATATACAATTAGCATAGTTTTTATTTGACTGTTTGGGGAAAAAGACACTCAATTTAGGGTGTTTTTTTTTTCCCGCCCAACGCAGCTTTTATACTTATGCAGATTTGGGAGTTTTTCAACAACATGCTAATGTCTCTGTTTGTGCATAGGGCTGCTTTGGCTATATGAATTGAAAATTATTTCTATGGGCAGATGCAGTCAGGAATTGGAATATGGGCTGAACTTTCTTAAGAATTCCCAAAAAGGAGTGAAAAATAAGTTCAAGATACTAAAGAAAAGTTGCATCTATTTATCTTTGGTTTTGTGTCTCACTTTCTTAAACTTTTGCTAAAGTTCAACTGATAACAAAGGACATGATTAGCTCTTTCCCTAATAAAATAATATTGTCAAAGAGGTTTTTTTATACATCATGTCAACTTCCTTTAACAAAGTGCCCGTATCTGAATTAAATCTAATTCTTTTGCAAACCTAGACTTGGATAGATAACATTTCTTTCTCATGGCAAATTTTCTATGGCTTTCACATTCTTGCAAACTTCAAGTGCTGATTTTCAATCCTTTAATAGCATCCCATGAGCAATGACATTTTCGTGTTTTCATTTAAGAAATCTATCAAATTCTCCCCCTATCATGCTAGGCTTTCTGATAGAGGCCATGGTCAAATATATTTCATTTGATAATCACAACATCGGTGATGATTTCATAAATGAACAACCCATCGCTGATAAATCGCTGACTACAAACAGAACATTTTAATGTATTTCACAATTTTGCTCTAGGTATGAGTCTTCACATTAAAGATAATGTCTTCTGAATTCTGCAAAATGCTCCACTCCATTTTAGCCTCCCATTGGTGCACAGAATTGGCCAGAGTCATTTTAAAGTCAGAGTAATTTTTTTTTCAATCAATAAAAGGAGCCCTCTAGGATATGAACAATTGTGCCTGGCATTTCCTCAAATGTTTACCTAGTCTTGCTCATGGGAACACCTCCTCCAAAATATTTGATTTAGCTAACCGTATGGCAATGATTTTCATACTTGGAAAAAAAGGAAAACTATTTTGCTTGATTGGCATTGCGCCAAAGCTGAAAGGAAATATTTTTATGAGGTCCTTATGAGCCATCATGATTTTCATATGAGATGAGACTTTTCCATCTCTTTCCTCTTCTCTTGCCTTTCTTTGTGTTCTACCTAATGAAGAGATGTGACAATCCCAAATACCCAAGTTTCTTTTGATGATCTCTGAATTAAATAATAAAGTATTAGACCAGTTGTGAAAAATGTTTAGACGTCTAATAACTTAGATGTATTTTTAAATACAGAAATTGAGTTGCTGTTCTGATGCCCACTGTGACAAAGACATTTTTAAAAAACATATGCACATGTTACTTTACTTCCTGTTACCTTAATTTTACTATATAAACTGTAAACTGACATAGCTAGAGGTTTCTCTTAGTACCTGAGAGAATCGGGGGGGAGATGCAATGGACATTATGAATGAATGCATGTGATCAATAGGCTGCTTCTGGAATCTTTCTGAGATCTAATTGAAAGAGCTGCTAAACTGTCGAATTGTTCTGAGATAGGGGAAAAAACATCTTGTTATTCCTCAGCATCTTTGGAGATTGAAAGATAGACACCTAGCATAGGTACCTGCTGTCATAGATATGAACTATAGTCATCTTTTCTCATTCTTGGAATTCTCTTTTCTTTTACTATGTTGTTATAGGGTTTTTTTTGCACTGGAAGCAAAAAAATTCCATTTCTCCTCTCAACTGCCTTACCACCCAAAGTAACCTGCCAGAAATAATGGTCTACAACTCCCAGAATATCAAAACAATATTAGGAATTCCTAAAATGCAAAGAGAAGACGTCTTTCTCAAGTGTGCAGCTGGTTTCTGATGTCATCCTATCAGCGGATAAACATTTTAAATTTTGTAAGCTACCCAAGTCAGCTATGTGTGAGGTGGGCAGCTATTTAAATTTGTTAAATAAATTAATAGTAGATAATGATCATGGAAGGTGGTGTTAGAAAGTGAAGCAATCGGGAAGGAAGGAAGGAAGGAAGGAAGGAAGGAAGGAAGGAAGGAAGGAAGGAAGGAAGGAAGGAAGGAAGGAAGGAAGGAAGGAAGTTTCCACTTGTTATAGCAGTTGCTGGATATTTTCCCATGCATTGCTTCTCTTCTACTAATGCCTGTTCTTTCTTCCTACTCTCTTCTTACTTGCTTTCTGACTAGTACAGAGTCTTGGCTGTTTCCACCTTTCTTACAGCATCCGCAGAGAAAGCCAATGAAGTGTGCTCACTGTCTATGGAACGATTAAAAGAAACTCCCCATAAACCTTCTGGCTTCCAGCAGCTACTATATTAAAAACACAACCTAAATGACACACGATACAAGCAATAACAACTTGCTTAGCGTAAATGAGTATGTTATTTCTGGAGTGATTTGGTGCTTTTATTGAATCTACTTCTTACCTTCTAGCTAGAGCAAGTTGTATAATAATTGTGTATGACATCGGCAACAGAGCAAGGACAGTTTTATAACTACTTTGAGTCCCTAATAACAGAGGTATAAAAGGTAGATTTCACTAGGAGTGGAAGAATTAAGAGTATCTTTTTACAAATATATCATAAGCGGCCCTTTGGGAAAGCTATAAAAGAAAGTGATGAAGAAATTGAAAAGTAGAAGGAAAGTAAACAAGCTAGCCAAGACCCCAAATCATGGTTTACGGCAACCTGGAGAGCCACTTTATAGAGCAAGCTTTCTGTGATTCAGGATTTAAAAATGCCATTCAAAGTGTGTCTGTGACTCTGAGAACAATCTCTCGTTTATGTTAATTATGTGAAATGTTAATTTCACTTTCCGATAAGTGAAAAATGTTTGGCTTTTTTTCTAGGATAGGCGTATCTATCGTTTTAATTAGCATTACTTCATATTTACAAGAGAAAAACTCTAAGAGATTTCACTTTCTTTTCTTCTTTTAAGTATTTTCCTTGTGCTGTTGTTCCTAAATCCTTCAGACAATTTCAACTCACTTACCCACCCGTCTCTACCTCACTCCCTCCTTAAAAAGGAGAGACCCTTTTTAATCATCTTTTCTTGCCCATCATTCCCAAGTCTACTTTAACCAGTTTGTCAGATCTTGCCAAGTTTTCCATCTGAAATGCTGTAGATATGAGACAGTTCTCAAGAGGTGTTTCGCCATAGATGTTTCAGTGTGACACAACTGGAGGGCCTCTGTTGAAAGCTTTTGGAACTGATCATAACCTTCCTTTTCTGGAGATGAGAATGAGTTGTAAGAGAGGACAGAATGAGACATCATTACATAAAGGGGTCTATTTCATTTTTCAGCAAATGTGGGAAGTCTCTTTAGTACACGGGTTTCAAACTCGCCACGTCACTTTGCCGTCACATGACATTTCGTGATGCTTTTTCCCTTTGCGGAGCTGGGGTGGGCGTGGCCTGCGCATCACGCATCCGGCCCGTGGGCCACTAGTTTGACACCCCTGCTTTAGAACATTCTGCTCACCATGAGAAATTGCCTCTTATGTGTATAAATAATAAAGAGTAACATACAGTATGTAAGGATTGTGCATCCAGTTTCCATCTTGTCTCTTTTGAGCAGTGTTATGCAGTCTTCTATTGACATTTTATTTTTATTTATTTTAGAAAAATTATATTGCCGCCCATTCGCACATGGCAAGTCAAGGTGGCTTACACAAATATAAAAACATCATGTATAAAAACAGAAAATAATCAGATAATAAATTAATAAAATAATAGTCCTTCCCACACTCGCACCAACACATCATACAAGCCATTTAATGGGCTCCATCCTGCTCTGGCCCACTGCTAGAACTGGGTCTACATTCACTTGAACATAACCAAAATCTCAGTAATGCAGAGTTCCTGATGAAGCAAAGGTCTCCATTTGCTTTCAAGCTCAACATGGAAAATTAGGGACTGATTTTGCAGAGTTGCCTGCTGCACACAACTTCATGCCTCTTATAGGCATTTCTCTATCACAATGAGGAAACAACGGATGTCATGAGGTGAAGATGGATTAGTGAACTGTCGTGGTGCTTGTTTTCTTACACTTTATAACTACCTCTTTTAATTTTCAACTTTATGTTGCAAACTGTTGCGTTTCCAACGGAGTTCAAAAATTTGATCTCATTCCTTTTCTGGTCATTTGAGAGGAAAGATAGAAAGTCAAGCTACATTTAAATCAAGCCAATTGCAAATACTAATGTTTTCATATTCTACCCCTTTAATGGAATACCTTAGTGCATGAAAGAGTTAATATTGTGACAGGCTAATTTATATTCTTCAGAATAGGTGGCTATCAGAACTCTTGTAGCAAAGTCATATGAACGATGAAACATAATCTCTCTCAACTTTTTCTGTTTTCCATCATCACCACTCCATTTCCTTCTCCCTAAAGAAGTTTTGTTCCTAACAAGCTGAGATGTAAGATGTCTTTCAAAGCAGAGAAGGAGAGGCTACAGATTTATCAACAGCAGGAGGAGGTCTGTTGTAGTTGCTGTCACACAGTATTATAAATAGACATTTTCTTTGTTGGCCAAAGAAAAGAGCTTTACAATGCATTACAGAAAATAGCTCTCCTAATCATATCGCAGTGACATCTTTCACTAACAGATAACAGAAGGGGCTGAAAAGGGTTGTTCAGAATTTCACTTTTATATATATATATTTCAGGAAGAGATGCAAAGAGGTGGTCCCACAGAGCTGCATTCAAAAGTAAGAAATACCTATCTTTTGTTGTTATCCACTTTCCTAGCCATCTCAGGTTTGGTATTGTATAAACTGGGAAGGGGGCGAAAACAAGCTAAACCAAGATAGATTAATGTCATGTTTTCCGTACTCTTCATCTGCCAATCTCATATTGATATGGATTCCTGTAACCAATTAACTCTTAAAACAGATGTATTGCTGGAGAAATATTTGTTATAGGCATGGACTTCCTCCAGCTGTTCGTGCAATTCAACTTGACTAAGTTCAAATGTAATTAAAAAGAAATAGAATGACTTGTAAGAAATTAGCTCAAGGAGGTTTAATTCACTCTGGTGTGTTTGTATCATGTCTTAAGGACATCATCCAATATTGAAACTTATGAAATTCTCCTGAAATTATTTTTTCATTACAAGTGGGAGGAATACAATAGTTTATTGGCTTGGGACTCTGAATGCTCAAGGAGTGGGAGGATTTGGGTTCAAGCATCTCAGCCATAAAGCTCAGCGGAGGGGGGGGCAATTGGGTCTCCCATTATCCTTTAATTTAATCTATTCAATTTGGTTGTAGTATAAAATGGGAGAATCGTGGGTGCTGCCTGGGCACATTGTGGAAAACAAGATGCAAATGTAATCATCAGTACTTTGTGCAAGGAGTGGACTCTGAATAATATGTTGCCAGTTCAAACCCAGGGGGATTATGTATGGTATTGTGTTGTCGGAAAAGCAAGATGCACAATCCACGAAGACAAAAGAGAAGATCAGGGGATCTGTGTAATAAAGTGTAATAAATGCTAATTGATTGAATAAATGTGCATTTCAGGATTGTGACTGGGTAAAGAAAATGGCGTTTCATGTGGGTGTGGAAAACGTTTAGCTTGGGTTTGAATTGAGCGTAGGATGTCTTCAAAGCAGGGTTAAGAAGCCCTTTGTTAGCCAAGGCTACATGTATTGGATGGTTATATAAAAGGAGTATAAAAAATGAAACAGCCATCAGTTCACAATCAATGGTTTGTCTTTTCTGTCAGCTGATGGTGTAAACTAGTGCAATGGTATGTGGGAATGACCTTGGGAGACAAATGGAAGACCCAGAGACTAGACAATGGTCAGATAAGTGGCAGCTGAGCCTACAGAAGGAATGCTGGTGTGGCAAATGTCTCAGAAGACATTCCTCCCTAGTTTCTTAGACCATAAAGGTGGAGGTGGGAGGGAAGAGATGTACTTCCAGACTTGCTTTTAAATTAGATATTAAAATTATCTTTAATAATTTAATAAATGCAAGTTATAGCTAGTAATTTTGGGTGTCCTTCATGTCTGGACCACCACATGAGGCTGACAGCTAGTTACAGAATATAGTTGATTTTTTTTTTGCTTGTTTATGCTCTGCTGGAAGCTACAACGTAAACATAGTAAGACAACCTAATTAAAATGAATAAACTTGATAATTGAACTCTCCAAATAATTCACTGAAATAACAGCAACCAGCTAATTAATTTCCAAAGGATTCCTAGGAGAAGCCAAGTTTTCATTTACTTCCAAAAGGTGATAAGGTTGGGAACCATCTTTGCTTCAAGGGGCAAACTATTCCAAAGAGCACACCTGCCATTTGCCCTCCTCTCACCTTGTGTTCGGAGGGGCCCGTTAGCAGGAATTTCTTGATTAGTTGTTTTGCTCAGATGGTCAGAAGCTTTTGAAGAAAGACTCTAATATATCCAAGCCTTGAGTCACATAGGCTTTACAGGTATCAACCAGCACTAGCACTTTGAATTGCATTCAGAATTGTGCCACTGTGGTAACCAGCACGGTACAGCAGTGGTGTGATGTGGAAGTACTGCAATTCCTCATTAAGAATGTGATTTCTGGACCACCCGAAGATTCTGGGTGGTCTTCAAGGGCAGCCCCCTGTAGAACAAATTACAGTAATCTAATGACAAAGGCATGAGCAACCATCTTCAGTGTATCTGCTTCCTGGAAAGATTGCAAACAGCTCCTCAAAAGATGTGCCATAGCCTCTCCTTGCCCTTTGGGTAGGAGTCATGAGTCCAGGAGGACTCCAGATTCAAGGCTAGGTCTTTCTGGAGAAGCAGAAGCCCATCAAGGAACTAAGATGGGACATTCCTGAAATCAGTCATCCTCTGATGTTCACCTTACATTTTTACATGCTTAAAAAGTGGATCACCTGCTGCCAATGTTTAGCAATCATGGATGTAATAGCTCCTGAAGAAAGAGGCCCTGAGACCTCAGGTTGCCTATCCCCCAATTGCATCCCTGCCTGCCGTTCATAAGGCTTTACTCCCTAAGCATTTATGAATACATTTGATTGCTGAATTTAGCTCTGCAGAATCTACAGGGTGGACCCCCCCAAAAAAACAAAAAACAAGGCAATAGTCATAATTACATAGTTGAAGCCCCATGCTTTGTAAATCCATGCAATGTTGACACATATACAAAAGGGGAAGGGCTTTGATAATGTGTCATGACTCCTGTCTTTATCCTTTTGACTCTCTCACCCCTACCTCCACCTGACAGTCCTGTCTACATAACAAAGTTTAATATGGTTTACAGAGTTCACTTAGAGATGCCACCAGAATTCAGAATTCTTGAATATCCTGCAGAACTTTCAATTTACTGTACTTGATAATCCATTTGAATTGGTTAATCCAAATAATGTGAAAATGATTCATATACACTGTGTGCACAATTATTTAGGCAAGTGAGTATTTTGACCATATCATCCTTTGAAGGCATATTTTCCACATCCGAGCTGTATAAATTTGAATGCTTAGTGGATATAAGCAGATCAGGTGAGGTGTATTTGTGTAATGAGGAGGGTGTGGCCTAAGGAGATCAACACCCTATATCAAGGTGTGCATAATTATTAGGCAGCTTCTTTTCCTCGGGCAAAATGGGCTAAAAAGAGATTTAACTGACTCTGAAAAGTCAAAAATTGTAAAAAGTCTTTCAGAGAGATGCAGCACTCTTGAAATTGCTAAGATATTGGGGTATGATCACAGAACCATCAAACATTTTGTTGCAAATAGCCAACAGGGTATCAAGAAACAGGTTGAGGAAAAAAAGATGCACCTTAACTGCCAAAGATTTGAGAAGAATCAAACATGAAGCTACCAGGAACCCATTATCCTCCAGTGCTGTCATATTTCAGAACTGCAACCTACCTGGAGTGCCCAGAAGTGCAAGCTGTTCAGTGCTCAGAGACATGGCCACAGTAAGGAAGGCTGAAATCCGACCACCACTGAACAACACACATAAATTGAAACGGCAAGACTGGGTCAAGAAATATCTGAAGACAGATTTTTCAGAGGTTTTATGGACTGATGAAATCAGAGCGACTCTTGATGGACCAGATGGATGGACCCGTGGCTGGATCAGTAACGGGCACAGAGCTCCACTTCGACTCAGATGCCAGCAAGGTGGAGGTGGGCTATTGGTATGGGCTGGTATTATGAAAAATGAGCTAGTTGGACCTTTTTGGGTTAAAGATGGACTCAAAATCAACTCCCAAACCTACTGCCAGTTTTTAAAAGATACTTTCTTCAAGCAATGGTACAGGAAAAAAATCTGCATCTTTCAAGACAACCATGATTTTTATGCAAAACAATGCTCCATCGCATGCATTGAAGTACTCCACTGCATGGCTAGCCAGTAAAGGCCTTAAAGATGAAAGAATAATGACATGCCCCCCTTCCTCACCTGACCTAAACCCTATTGAGAACTTTTGGGTGTTTCTTAAATGGGAGATTTACGGTGAAGGAAAACAGTACAGCTCTCTGAACAGTGTCTGGGAGGCTGTGGTTGCTGCTGCATAAAAAGTTGATCATCAACAGATCAAGAAACTGACAGACTCCATGAATGGAAGGCTTATGACTGTTATTGAAAAGAAGGATGGCTATATTGGTCACTGATTTTTTTTTTTTTTGAACTGTCAGAAAAGTTTATTTGTACATTTTGAGTTTGTTTATTATTCTCACTTTAACAGATGAAAATAAATGAGATGGGAATTTTTTTATTTAGTTGCATAATAATTCTGCACACTAATAGTTGCCCAATAATAATGCACAAATAGATATTCTCCTAAGAAAACCATAACCTCACTTTTGCTTTCTTAAATATTCAGGTTTGAGGTTTATTAACATTTTGGGTTGACCAAGAGCACTGTAGTTGTTCAATATTAAAATTAATCCTCCAAAATACAGCTTGCCTAATAATTGTGCATACAGTGTAGTTAACTCAGTAATTGCTAAATTAACTCTCTAATTAGGAGGAATATGGCTTCTTTGGTCTACCTATAAGATGGTTACAGGATATACATGGAAAGAATTAAGACTGAAAAACTGATTAAAACAATTTTAAAACTTATTGCATGATGATAAAGGCAAGAAACTATATTTTTCTGCTACTGTGACATTAGCAAAATGGTATCCTGGCAGAGACATTAGGGATGGTGAACTCTTGGAATCTTGTAGTTTGAATTTTGCTGATAAAATTATTTCCGTCTGTTCTGATTGTTTACTCCAAAGCGGGAGTTAAATTTGTAAAGGTAACTAGACTATCTAGTAATTATATAAGTTATTTGGAAAGATGTAAAGTCCAGCAATGTTTTGATTGCTCTCTAGAAGTTATATAACACATATTGCAACTCTAATAAGCAAAGAGACATTATTTATTTATTTCAAACACTATTACATTTGCAGACTATTATTTATAAAGGGAAGACAAAATTATTTTTCTATATTACATTAATTCAAAACTGGCCTGCTAAGCAAAGATATGTAAACTGTAATTTTATAAACACAATGAGGCATTTATTATACAAATTGCTCTTTCCCCAAGAATATCTTGAAAAAAAGTTTAAAAATAGATGCCAAAAATATCCCCCTTTAAATATACATGCCCATTCCGTTCCTAACGATATCCTTCATTAAAAACACCTGTCTTTTATTAACACCCCCTCCCAAATCCCGTTAACTGAAACCTAGCCAAAGAGTACTACTAATAGTACTGTAAGTACTAAGGCATAAATAGTAGGGTAAAAAGCCCTGTGCAAAGTGATGGCAGCACAGTACTTACAGATCGTAATGCTCTTTATACTTGCATTTGTTTTAGCGAATGCTGTAGAAAGCTAAAACTGGTGGAACATGTACAAATTATTTGGGGGTGGAGATTCCTATCTCGATAGATAATTTTTAAGTATCAGGGAATCGAGGCAAAGCACTCACTGACTGTCGCTTTTACTCCTGCTAGTCAATAGGGTTCCAAAACTGAGGTTGACCAACACAAATTGATTCAAATGTTTAATAAAGTAAGTCCACATTGGAGCCCTAGATCAAGACATTTCAAAGGGTTCCAAATACTTTGGAGAAAACTTCTTGATATACATTTATTTAATGCATTTAACCACTAGGTAGACACCTGAATGAATAAGAGAACATATCTTCAAACATTTTACATTTGTTTTTCTTTGCCCAGCAGGGAGTAAATCATGCTCTTCATACCCCAAGAGAAAGTGAATCTTTCCTTTTTTTTTTTTTTTTTTCCTTATAGTCCTTTCTGGCACTTCTTTTGGAATGAGGCTTTCAGGAAACTGCGGTAACTGGGGTCATCCACGTACTCATTTTTAAATCTGGAGCTCAATACCCGCTGCCTTTTCTTTTGTCCTTGAATAATATCAGCGCCATAGAACGTATCTTCAAATCTCATATCAGAAGCTGTAGACTAAAAACAGAGATTAAGAATATATTTCACCTTTAGAAAGCCCCTCCTGATGGGGGGTGGGGGGTTTCTGCCTTGGTATAAAACAAATCTATTTAATATAAATCCTGTATACCTCTTATAGGGTAAAACCTTTCACATTTAATGGCCATAGTCTATCTTCACCCCAATATTAGATATGTTCTACAGAGTTGGTAATCATATGGCACAGCCAAGGTCATTTATTGCAGATTTTTATACCCAGGAGGTTTTTTTTTATCTAGAACAAATATGGAATCTGAAGCACTAATAGGTCTTCTGATGAACAATTATTGGATTCCTTTTACACTTACACATATACACAATATACAACTCCCTCCCTTTCTTTCTTTCTTTCTTTCTTTCTTTCTTTCTTTCTTTCTTTCTTTCTTTCTTTCTTTCTTTCTTTCTTTTTCTTTCCTTCCTTCCTTCCTTCCTTCTTTTTTCTTTTTTCTTTTCTAACTAATATATTTATTTCTCTGTTCAAAAGTTATCTTTCCTATACTGGCAATATATTAGTTTCTTAGTTGTTGAAACACATAGATTAGAAATATCACTAATTAATGTAAGAGTAATTCCTATTTGATATCTTTCTTTCTGAGAATCTGCTGTCACAATTTTACTGTACGCATGAAGAAAAAGCATTTCCGAGTCTTTTGTTGCTTTGAAAATATTGTTACTATAGGAAATTCTCTATTTTTATTATTATGAATATCTAAGTTATGGATTTATCTAAAAATTTACTAGATATATGCTTGGACAAAAATATCACCATATTTTGTTCCTGAAAGAATACTTTGTCTGCTACAACCTTCTCCAAAATATTGCTTTGTAACAGAGATGGAATACAGTTCATCTCTAGAAATGGATTAGAAATGTTTTTTGACAAATATAAGGAATCTACAAATTTGATCAATCCATCCCCATGTTACAGAAAAGTGATTGTAAAACCTGCATATTCATGTACTTTCTACTTTATAATAAATACATTTTTATGCACATTCTCATGCCAAATTTATAAATTGATACAAAAACAACCTGGCAACAAGTATGTTGTTGGTAAAATGCCTTGTTGAGAAAAGCAATTAAACCAGTATCCCTACCCCATGCCCTAGTCCAATGTATTGGAGGAGAACCAGAAAGCTGGAGAACTATTGTTTTACAACAGGTGTATGTAAGAAAAGACAGTTTATAGCTGAAAGTTTAGCTGCAATTAGATAAATTGGGGTTAGCTTTAACAAGAAGTATTGTATGGCAAGTTTGTTTCCGATACAGAAGTGCCAACTTTCTTTTACTATTGTTTGCTTATATATATTTGTAAGTACAGTAAATATCAGTAAGATGCTAAACATTAAATTGCATGGTCAAAGGAAACTAAACTTTATACTCGTACAAGACTTCAGGAATCTTGAGGCACATAATTTTATAGTATAAACAAGCAATATAATTTCCACCATCACATTTTTCTTGGATTATTTTCCTCCTGCTTGCCTCAATATAATAGGGAAGATATATTTACAAACTGATGCTAATTTTGATCTCTACACACTGGCAGAGATTTAGTCAAGGACTGAACCTTTATAAACATTTCTTAATATTATAATGTCAAAGCTTTCCTTTGTGAAATTTTGTCCAGATTTGTAGCTCTACCAATTTCTTTGCAAATACTTTGCAAATACTTACAAAACGGGCTCTCACTCTTTTGGGTAATTCTTCATCAAGAGTGTAAAGTTCTTCTCTTTTTGTTGCTATCTGGGAGCCATCTTCAAATTCTACCTGATGGCAAAATGAATTAATCAAATAATTATTAACTGTTATTTTCACCTGGCAGTATAGCTAGCTAAATATTTCAGCTGTTTGTAAGCACGGTAAAATCCCTATGAGTGAAACAATCGTGTAAAGAAATACTATAAATATTATAAAGGAAAGGTCAAGACATTAAAATTAAAGACTTTTTAGAAAGTGTAATAAGCAGTTAAGAAAAAGTGATATAATATTTTATTATTTCTAAATTGTGCCAAAATGCTGAATGATTTTGTAAGTCACATCTATAAGATTTATTTCATTATCTGGGCACATCTTTTCATTTTTGGGGGGCAACACAAATGCCACAATAACAAGAATTGAAAGGGATATAAAAGGAAGGAAAAGTCTCCTGCAGGTCCCCTTTTCATGAGGCCATCACTGGACCCCTGTATCCCGGGTAGTTATCATCTTATCTCCAACCTCCCGTTGTGGAGAAAGTTGTTGAGAATGTGGTTGGACACTAGTTGCTGACAATCTTGGACAAAATGGATTATCTGGGTGGGGTTTAGCTTCAGGCCAGGGTAATAGTAGAGAAACAGCACTGATTACGCTGGCCCTGACCTGTGGCAGAGTCAGGATGAAGGTGGTGCATCCATCCTCATGCTCTTGATCTCTCAACGGCTTTTGTTACTGACAACCATGTTATCTTTCTGGACCTGCTAAGGGTAAGAAACACTGTGATGCAGTGACTCATCTCCTTCCTCAGTGGTCAGTTCCCGTTGGTGTTGACAGACGAGGAAAGGTAACGCCCATGGCTTCTCATTCAAGGGATGCCTCAGGTTCTGCTTTCTTTTAGCATCTACATGAAACTGCTGGGTGAAATCATCTGCTAGTTTGGGGTTCAGTAGCATCAGTAGGTAGATGTAAAGAGTAAGGAAGGCAGCCTTGAGTAGATTAGACCAACTGTATAAATACTGACCCCAATAAATGAGGTAAAGATGCTAGACAACATACGAGCAATGACTTTATAAAACATTTCAATGGAAAGCCTTATACTGCTTGTTTGTGCTTTTTTAGTTTATGAATAAAAAACACAGGCATCTATAAAAGTTGGGAAGGAAGGATTTCCCATCTTTAGATTGCCAAAGCCAAGCAAAAAGTGTGTGCCAAAAACTGGGAACATCTCTGAAACAAATAACTATTAAAAGGGAAGTTTTAGTGAAGTGTTTTATCAAAGATTGTCACTACAGGATGTTTCTCTAAGCTTATTAAAAGGGTCAGAATCTCAGTTCCTCCATTTTGTGAAAGCTCTCAAGCCTGGAGTAAGAATATCTTGTGCTTCTAAGAAAGAATATAATTCTGAGACACTTTCCAAGTGCATTGAGTATGGTTTATTTCTAGCCAGAATGAATGAATATGTCCAAGTTGGCATGTCTATTCAGTTTTACACAAGAATAATACCGTACAAAGTTGATTCAATCAGTGGATAACTAGAAGTTGGGCTAAGAGCAAAACACACAGGGAGATGTCTAGTCTGTCAGACCTCCTTAGTAGAGCGGGCAGAAAACATGTAAAAAGAGAGCTTCTATTCACCACATAATATCTGACCCAAAGGCTTGGATCTCTATTTCAAAAACACATTTGACCTAAATGTAGAAGCCATGACTGGTAGTAGAGAATTTTCTTAGCACAACATCTTTAAATCCTGAGCAGTGGAGCTAGCAGTTGACTGCATAAGAAAACGTATCTTAGCTGACTGTACTTTGCACATGGAAGTTTTCCATCACAAAGCACACAAACAGTTATGCAGCATATTAAAACAGCTTGGTGCATTTTCCTCCAATTTTCCAAGTGATAAGCATTAATCTTTCTGTTTTCAAGGTTGTGGAAGACTTATGTCAAAAGGAAGAAGGTATGAGTGACACTAAAGGAAATGCCAGTTAACAGAATCTGATGGAACATCTTTAAAATAGTCTGTTGAGAAGATGAAAAGCTTTATCATGCTTAGGTTTAGATCTAATCCAGTATGAACCTCTTTAGCAGAAAATGAAAAAGGGAATGTAGCTAGGTGTAGGGAATGCTAAATTGCTTTGTGGCTGTTGCTGTATTAGCTGTATCTTCCAAAAGTTCTAAATTATTTGATACCACTTTTTAATGGACAGATATGGGGATTTGTACATCTACAATTAATTTGTATTACTAGCCAAATTGATTTTTAAAAAGTTCAAAGATCCTATTAAATTAATTAAATTTTATTTTTAAAAATTCAGACACAAAAAACTTCTACAGGAAAATGTAAATCCTATTCAAATTTACCTAAAGCATATATGAGAAGAATGATTCAAATTATATTGACTAGCTCTGCTCCTAACCTTGATGTAATGTTAGCAGCCAATTTTTTTGGCTGCTTAGTGTTGCATTTTGTCCCATCTTATATGCAACACAGTACACAAAGGGATCTTTCATCCATACATCAACTTGATGAAATATGGCAAGCTGAGAAAAAGTGATCTTGGTAGTCAAGTAAGATTAACTTGGTTCTCCTTAGCTGAAGCTTGATATACTATACTAGCTATCCTCTAGTAAGATACTTTTTGTATGTGTGTATACACCAGAGTCCTGGCAACCATCTTGACTAATCAATGCATTTTTCTACTCATAAAAAAAAATCAGAATTGTTTTGCCATTGCCTTCTTTCCAGGGCTGAGTGAAAGTGACTGGCCCAAGGCCACCCAGCTATAAGAGTCTTCAACTTTCTATAGCCTTATAGGTTAATCAAACTGGATCTCCAGGTAAGCCACAATGTAATTCATTATATTCCCTCTGATTTCACAGAAAATGATTAAATGGGCCTGAGATTTTCTGAAGTTATTTCAGAGTTATTAGAAATTATTAGTAAACTCAGTTTTGAAAACTTAACATTAGCCATAATGGACGAAACAGAAGCAACTACAGTAATCTGGAGGAAATCATCTTGGTATACATTTTCTACCTTCTGTTAAGGATTCAGTCATATATCTGCCACTGCTGTTACTTGAAACTAAATTGGAAAATAACTCCCAATTGTTGAGTTCTAATAACAAGCAACAGTTATTCAGCTGGGTTTAATATAGAGAATGTTAATATATTCCCAATGAGTCCAGACCTGAATTAGGATTTATTTGCAACTGTAAACCACCAAGTTTGTCAATCACTGTCCATATTAATTGATATCAGCCTCAAGAGATATACACACATAATAACATAAAACCACTACCACAATATGGTATCAGTTACATTTGCTATTTAGCTCTCTCTATTTGTTTTTCTTATATTAGAACATAATTAATTAGTGGTTTAATTGGAATTTCTGCAAAATATTTGATTAGTACACAGAAATTTAGTCACTGTCATAAGCTCACACATGACAAAAGATCGTATTAGAAAAATGATAATGAGCTAATGTTTGGGTTTATATTTTTTCCTACAAAATTCAACTCTCTACCTTTCTGAAAGTCATGGCAACCATGTTTTCAAAAGTCATTAAAGTTTGTTAAATATATTCTTTTTAATCCTATAGTATCTAGAATCTACATGTTTTGAAAAATTACTTATGGAGTTGCATAGAAGTGTAAATAAATCTTTCTTGGGTATTTAACACTAAAATACTGGGTGTATTCAGATTGTTATTACATAAATATAAACATATAATTATACTAGTAACAGTGTATGTTATACACTGTGTGTTGTTTTTATAGCTGAATTCCAAAACTGACACATGGACAAAGTGATAAAAATTTAACAGAAATGGATAGGAGTTAGACAAAATTCCTCTGAATCTGCTTTAGAATTTTGGGCAAAATATCTGAATATTATAAATTAGAATAAATTTCTATGACTTATTGATGAATATTTTCTGCATGAAGACTACCTTTCCTTATCAACATAATCCTAAATATATAATGAGTATCTTGGAATAATAAATGAAACTTACGTTGTACATATATGCTACATTGGTTCCAAAATATTTTGCACCATAAAGTTTTCCATCTGGCCATTTCACTTGAACAACCTCTCCCTCTGCAGGTGGGCCAAGCTTCAGGCAGTCTCTGCTCTATTTGAAAAGAAAAGAAAACCATGTTCAATCAATAACTTAAAGGATAACTTTTGAAAAACACAGGAACCAAGAAGAGATTCTTGTTTTTATCATGGTAACTTATACTCTTCTCTTAAAAAAAAAAAAAAAGTCTGCCCCAAACAGCATATATGAAAAGTCAAAAGAGCACATAGATATTGATGATTATGTCTGAAAATGTAATCAAAGGCATAAATATTGTCATAGAAAGACTTGTCATATACCATAGAGCACAAGGGAGGGGACTATGGCTACAGAGAAGATTTCTTCTTAAAGCTAACAAAATGTACTTGCTCAGAATCTACAAGAGAAGGTAGCATTGTTCCAGTTTGTGAAATATTTATACTCCCTATTTATTTATTTATTTATTTATTTATTTATTTATTTATTTATTTATTTATTTATTTATCTATCTATCAAATATGTATAGCTGCCCATATAAATAAAGTGGTCCTGGGCTGCATACAACAAACAAATAAAACATCAAATATAAAAACAACACATATAAAAAAATACAAAACCCACATTAGAAGATAAATATTATACATATGCAAATTCTAGAGAAAGAGAGGATAAAAGTAACTACCTTAGCAATAGAGCCATCTAAGCATGTCTCCAGTTCTCAGGGAGTACTAGGCCTGATAACATAACCTGGTCTTGAGGGACTTCAGAATGACAAAAGGGATGGAGCTAATTTAATCTTGGGGGTATGGGGGGGGAGGAGAATGTTTCATAAGGTGGCTGCCACAACAAAAAAGGCACATTTCCTGGGACTTAACAAATGTTGATGGTATTCACAGCATATTTTCGCTGCCAGATCTAATGAGGCAGGCCGATGTACCTGAGGAGAGGAAGTCCCTCAGACAGTGTAGGCCAGAGTTCCCCAACCTTTCCAGTTTTGCGGACCAGTGAGGGGAGAGGGGATGGTTCCGTGTGAGCAGCTGGCAAGCACATGAACGCAGCTCCGTTTGCACAAGCAGCATGCACATGCACCCGCTGCTCATGCAAATGGAGAGTGTGTGTACATGCTTGGCCTCTGCTCATAGACCCATGCCAAGAAGATTAAAACCAGCACTTTGAATTGGACCCAGAACCAAACAGGCAGCCAATGTGACTCTGGAGCAGATGTGTGGTATTCTAGGAGTGCAAATAACTGCCCATGCTGCTGCATTCTGTACCAGCTGAAACTTCTGGATAGTCTTAAGGGCAGCCCCATGAAGGCTGTGTTGCAGAACTCCAATATGAAGGTGACTAGGACATAAGTGATTGTAAGCAGAGCCTGTAAGTCAAATTGGCAATTGGCAAACAAGATGAAGCTGTGCAAAAGCCTTCCTGGCCACAACTATCACCAGGTCATTGTGCAGGAGTTGTGCGTCTAGGACAGAGGTCTTCAAACTTGCAGCTTTAAGACTTGTGGACTTCAACTTCCAGAATTCTCCAGCTGGCTGGAGAATTCTGGGAATTGAAGTCCACAAGTCTTAAAGCTGCCAAGTTTGAAGACCTCTGGTTTAGGAGGACTAGCAGATTGTGCAATAAGTCTGCCAAGACAGTTCAGGCCAATCCTATTCAGCACCAAAGACGTGGAAACTAAATCCAGCACCAAACCAGGAATCAAATCCAAATCCAAAATCCAAAGCCACTCAGTCTTGCCCTAGTTCAGCTGAAGCATGTTATTCTCCATCCAGATCCTCAAAGTCTCCAGATACCAGATCAAGACATTCATATGCATCGCTTAATTTGCCAGGGGTAAAAATATCTACTTGGGTCATATGTTAATGGTTATATAATGTCAATGGATGAGCCTAATATAGATGTTACCATATCTTGTAGTACCCCATATAGTAGGGCCTACAGCAGAACCTCTTCTTCCTAATCATCACTCACTGGAATTGACCCTGAAAGAAAGTGGTGAACCAGCTGCCCACTCCCAATGCTGCCCACCATGCTGCCCACACCCAATGAGCCAGTCCACAAAGATATTATGGCTGATGGTATTGAAAGTTGCTGAGAAGTAGACAAGGATGGATGCATTACCCTCACTTCACCTAGGCTAAAACATGATCAATGCTGTTTCCCTCCCATATCCAGGTCTGAATTTTGACTAAAAAGGATTGAGATAATATGCTTCCTCCAAGGTGTAAGCATGTGTGAATGTATGTGTGTCTGTATTCCAGATAACAAATCAACCATAGTGTTCAAATTTATATAATTTCTTCTGCACTAGATATATCTAAGGGAAGATGGGGGGGGGGGGGGTTACCATGTAGTTTCCCTCAAAAAGAATGAGAAACCACACAATCGTTTAGTTTAAAATCCCACTGCTCTAGAGCAGTTTTTTCAGCTCTAATGAGAAAACTTCCCACTAAATGAAGTGTGGATTGCAGACACAGTGCTTAATTTGGCAGTGCATTATGAACCCACAGCTGCAGATCTCCTCGGATGTTCCTTCCTACTGTCTGAAACCTAATGCAGAAACAAGAGATTTTAGAAGAGCTTCTTCACTCCAATGCTATAATGAACTTTGCTTTGCTTTTCCTCATTAGAAAAGAGACTGACCTAGGCAGTCTCTCCCTCCCACACTCTTTCTTCCATTAGTGGATCCCCCGATAACTTGTGAGCAACTTCCTGATGGGTTGGAGACTGCAACTTTGCTTCTTGATCTGATAGCGGCTGCAGGATTTTATCATGGAGATATTATTGGCACAAAAAAAGAGGAAGCCAAGATCTTTTAAAATGAATTTGGTGGAGTGCAAATAGTATTGTATTTACTATAGGCATATTATCCCCATTCCCATTCTTATTTTACCAATTTATCCCAAATATTGCACAGTCACAATTTGACTATCATGCTGTTAGATTCTGAGTTAATCAGGGGGAGCACAAATGAACTGCTGGGAGGAGGGGGGAAGATGCGGCATTAATCATGGGATGTTCATTTCTGCCTTATGCGCTTCTGATGGATAGAAGCATTTTTTGTTCTTCGTTTTATTCCTGATTATCTCTACTGCTCTTAGTAGAGCAATCCATCAAGATCTCTAAATCAGTATAGTTAAAAGGAAGCTCAATTTCAAAAGGAAAATATCAGATGCTAGGAACAAATGACAATACACTGCTATTCATTTCTTTGAGAGAGTCCAAAGGCATCTGACTGGTCCCTGTTGAAAACAAAATGCTGGACAAGACAGATCTTTAGTTGGAGGCATCAAGACAGTTATAGAATTATTTTTGTCCCATTATGGACATTGGAGTTTTTCACTGTTATATTGTAAGAAACATTTTTGAAGACCAGCATTTTCTATGCACTATAAGAAAGTAGATGAAACCTGTGAAGCTAATTAGGGTTTTGAAGCGCCTTTTTATTTTTTTAAAAAAACTTGTGTTTTATTTATTTTGAGTCTTGCTCAACTGACATATCCTTGACAGGAAACTCTTCCCATCTACCCTAAATCCCCTAGTTTTTCAAATTCAAAAATTTACAAAGTATGCTGAATTTTAATTCTAGAGAACAATCAGCATACATTGTAAATTTTATGAAAGATTTCCAGAGAACAATTCCTTCTGACTGGTTAAAATTATGTGGAAACCAAATTGATCTCTTGAATATACTTTCGGACGGATCTGAGTACTAAAAGCATATCTGCCAGAAAGAAAAATCTCTAAACTATTCAAACATCACAACACAGAAACTGCTAGTTCAATATAACATTCATTTTATTCATTCATTCATTCATTTTAACAGACACGGTTGTGATAGACGATCCTATCATGGTTTCTGATATATAAAGTGTAATAACTATTAACCTAAGTTATCTCAATGAGTACTAGATTTTATAGTAAAAAATAGTATTGTTTCAGCAAGGATTATGCCAGTAATAGATCAGCGGGTCTGTAGCAAAAATAGATTACTGTCACATAGTTAGCATTTACTATTTAAAATCTAAGAGGGCAGAATGCTCCAGAGCAGACCAATAAGTTGAATGAATGGAATTCTTTGAAATAGGAAAAATATTTCTCTGAACCAAGGGTTCTAACAATACATCAAATTTGCCCCTCAAAATGAGAAATCAGGACATACCAATGCATCCTTTAAAAATGTACGACATCAACAAAAGTAAAAAAAAACAAAACACTGAGTGACAACCCCATTAATAAATTGGGGGTTCTCAAACTATGCAGTGGCATGAATCACTGCTTTGGACTGCTTTGTCTCACCATCTTGGCAGCAAATATTCAGAAGTCTGTTCTAAACAGTTCAATTTAATTAATGTTAAATTGAGACTGTAGCTTGGAAAAGTAAAACTAACAAAAAAAAAAAAACCTCCACACTTCCATATAAAAAAATTTATTTGAACTAGATGACATTTCTGGATAAAAAAAGGCTAGGAAACTACGTACATACTATGTAGTTACATAGTCCTATATACTATCCTCAAAGAACTGAAGACATAAAGAGAAATAGCTTATATCCCTCTGGAGGGTAGTTAGCGAAATTATGAGAGATTAGAGAGATTAATTGTCTAACCTTTTCCCCACTTTTTAACATTGTTAAGAAGTTATATACCAAAATAATTAAATACTGTAAGAGGCATTGGCTGTAATCCTAAACTCACTGGCCACGTTTCTCCTTAGTACTGGGTTATTGTAATAAAATTTTATTTTCAGCCTTACTGAACTAAACAGGCACAATTAATCCATATAACATGATTTTAACTTTTATTAAAAGGAAATGATAAAAGTTAAATTCTTCACTAGATTCTTCACTAGTTTCATTATTTTCTGTACAATTAGAGCAGGTAAGTCAGGTAAGTCACTTTTCCCACAGTGCCAGAAATACAGGAGTATGATTCTCTCAGGGCTGTGGCTGAACTTTCTTTCTGCATTGCTGAGACAAACAGGAATTTTTTTTTTACTTAACCGCTAAAAAGTTTAACAACTAATTTTCACAAGCTAGATCAAAACAATAATAGTTAACATCTGGTTCTGAATGTAAATGGAACACATTATTTGATTTTATATCCCATCTTATAGAATTTAAGGTGGAATAAACCAGTATTTCCCAATCTGGAACTGTAAAATGTGTGGACCCCAACTCCCAAAACTCTGAGAGTTGAAGTTCATACATGTTAATGTTTAAAACAACACTGCAAGGTTGGACTGAGAGACAGGAAGTGACCAAATGTCACCCATTGTAATACCAAAGGAGGACCATAATTCATTTCTAGTCCATAACCTTAACACTACATCAAATCAACTCTCATATCAGCAAATCCATACAACTAACACTCTCAATACAAGCTTCTGTTTCAGTTTGTTCAATACAAGCTTCTGTTTCAGTTTGTTAGTGTGTGAGAGTTCATGAATTGGAATAGACATGGTAACAGGTCAGTTAATAGGGACAGTTTGGTGATCCAGATGGCTCGGAGCCTGGGTTTGGCTTAGATTCACTGATCTGTATACTGTATGTATGAGTGCTTTTGTAACTTCTGTGTTTATTGATTCTGTACTTTTGGATTCTGAGTTCTGTTTCTGGCTTCTGCTGTATGGTATTGTATATAAAGAAGTTTCTTATATAAATGAATCCTGCTGAATCATTTACTTGTGTGCTGGTTGGATTGTTGCAAAGTCTAACATATACATTCACCTGAAAGCTGGGTTTGAGTGACAGAACTTTCCTAAAAAAACCAGGATTGATGCAATTGTTATTAAAAACCTCAAACCCCACACATTTATTGTCAGTATATTCATGAACTTGAATAGGCATAGCAACAGGTCAGCCAATGGGGGACTGTTTGGTAACTGAAACATAGTATTTGTTGTATGGGGCCATAAGAGACAGTTTGAAGTCTGAGCGTGGCTTAACTATTCTGTATATAAGCTTGAGGGCACTAGTTTCTCCCTCCTTCATTTTGCCTTATCCATTTTTCTGCTTCCATTTGCTTGCCTCCATTTGTGCTTCCATTTTGTGCTGTGTTTTTACTTGCTATTTCTCTTCTCTTCAACGTGGAAAAGCTTACAAGGGTATTGTATACATGCCTTATGTGTTATTATGTATATAAAGAAGTTTTGAATCCTGCTGAATTGCCTGATTGTGTGTGCTGCAACAAACTCTGACATTTATTTCAGAAATGGGGTCATTAAAATTTATCTACTCCTACTATTAGAAGCTCTACTACTATTAAACTTTAACTAAACAGGAAGCTGGAGTTTATGGGCTTTAGATTTTATGGCTTAAATGGTGACTCCCAGCATATATGTTCCCAGGAGTGAGGTTAAAATGGATGTGATTTTTTTTTGATCAAGCCTATTGAATTATTTTTTGTACTCTTTGTTCTAATTGTTTTAGTTCAGGCTCCCTGTTTTTGTGGCTTTTAATTGTTTTTATTTTTTTATGGATTTTATATGCCATCCAGTTTTTCAAAGTAGGTGGCCATATTAAATTGAATATATTAAACCAAATTATAAATTATCTACATCACAGAAAGAAATAGTAAATTAATGAATATTTTTGAACCACTCTTGCTATATTTAAACTGCCATCACATAATTCAATTTATGCTGCTTAATGGGGGAAGAGCAGTGACAGGAGACAAAAAAATTAAAATAAAATGGGGAATTCCAACCTTAAATAACTATTCCTTATCAATGTATTTTTAATATGAAAATGATAACAATAAATAAAGTAAATTCTAGTAGAACTAGAACAATTTAAGATACTCTACTTTTTTAGGTTAGTGGCCTCATTGGGAATTTTTGAGAACACAACACATTCTCAAGTGCTTTTGTAAAATGACTACTGGAAGGTCTTGCCCATTTTTAATATGGCTACCATGAAGGACATAACATACTAATTTATGAGAATGCCTCTAGATAAACCTACCCACTGTGCAGCTTGTCCTCCCTTTCTCAATGACTGATCCCATTTTCTAAAGTTACTATTCACAGACACAAAATGATACAGGTTAATCTTAATTCTTTGCTGCCATTTAATGGTTGTCCATATCTTTGCAACTTAGATTTAGCAGCTCTAAGCTAACCTATCATTTTAATTCACTTAGAAACCTTATGTGATTAATTTGGGATTCCTATACATCCTTTGAAATAAATATGATTCCAGATAGTAACATTTTGCAACAGGTCAACTTCCTTGAAAAAAATAAAGAAAGACTGGACAGGGAACAAGATCGTTCTCCAGGGGCATAATGACATCCTTGGGTGCCATGTGTGGGAATCCAGCCTTAATGACTTAATGACTACCAGTTTGGTCTAGTGGTTAAAACACCAGGTTAGAAACCAGGAGCCTGTGAGTCTCACCTTAGCCATGAAAAACCAACTGGGTGATTTTGGCCTGTCACTCTCTCAACCCAATTCATCTCACAAGGTTATTGTTGTTGTGGGGAAATAGGAGGGAGGGAGAAGTATTAAGTACGTTAGCTGCCTTCAGTTATTTATTAAAAAAAATAAAGGTGGGAGATGATAGATAGATAGACAGACAGACTGACAGACAGACTCTAGTAGTTGATGAGTACTTATTAAAAAGTGAAGCATATGTCACCTTTTTTCCCATGCATATCAACAACAGTATTTGGAGATTCCTCTGTGTATACCTAAAATGTATTCATAGATATTTATTTCTCACAATATGCCAATTGCTCTCTTAGCTAAATTTTGTAAATTGCAGTTATAAAATATAAACTCACACATTTTTCAAAACCAACAAATATATATGTTTAGCTCTGAAAGAACTCCATGGAGCTGAGAACATTATTATGTTTAAACAATGTCTCAAGCTGTCTTGTTATTATACTGGCATTTTGTTCAAATATATGATCACAACAGGTCCACAATTCCAATACAAAGAAAACCAAAGATAGTAATTTTGATGTTTCATGGGAAGGGGGGGGAGATTTTTTAAAAGTACACTTCCTAACTATGGATTTCTGTTCTTGGACTGTCCCAGAGACAACTCCTTCACCATTTGACCATGTACCTGGCTGATGTGCCTATACAATTTTCTCTAACTGCAAGGCTGACAAGGCAGAAATGTGATAGAAAGCAAGATAGAAACATAGTTTTTAAATTTGATTTTTATCCTGTCTTTATTTATCTCATAATAAACTCAAGGCAGTGAAATATCAAATACTCCTTTCTCCTCCTATTTTCCACCCACAATAACCATAGGCAGTATGACTGGCCTAAAGTCATCCAGCTAACTTTCATGCCTAAGGCAGGACTAGAGCTCACAATCTCCTGATTTCTAGACCAGCACCTTAACTACTATACCAGACTGGCTCTACATTAAGCTGCTTCAACTTCTGCCATGGAATGAAGACGATCCTCTGCATTAAAATACTTTTCCTCTTGTTCCCACAAACAAAAAATTAATAGACAAAGTGGGGGGAAAGGAACCTAGGCAGGTAGTCTAAGGTAAGACTTACAAACTGAGACAGGTAGTTCAAATACTAGCCTATTGGCTCAATAAACAGAAGTAGCCTGTGTGATTTAGCCTGAACGTAATGGTGTCCCTGCCTAAACTAGTTCTTAACCAGTGTGTTGAATTCTAGATTGTATTAAGATATCATAGTATAAACAAGCTTGATAGACAGAAAAGTTAAAATGATTATGGAGATGCTATGGTGGGTTTCAATTCACAGAGAATCCTAAATGTATTTAATTTTAAAATAAACTGTTTTTAATTTGTTTGATTAAAACATATTTATTTTAAGGGCAACATCAGTATGATAAAATATTTAGAAATGAGTACCAATTTATTAATAATGTATTTAGTAAAATAATTAAGAACCCTGTCTACAAGAGGTTTTTCATTTGAACCTGGGTTATTGGATTTTCAGATTATGGATTCAGTAATCAAATAACCCACAATGATACTGTTTAAGTTCTCAGATATTGTTTCTTAAGATCACATTTAATTAAAATTAGAACTTTTATTGGCTAATTTTAAATCTGTTTTAGATTTTTAAAAAACCATCAGTTCCTGAATATTCATTTGAGATTTACAATCTAATCAACAAGACCATCTCACTGCTTACACACTGTTTGGCACTCTCCAGGTCATGAAAAGTACAGCAGCTACCTATTAGGTTCAATGGTATAGTTTGAGCCAAAATTTTCATCCCACATATTTCTCCTGTTATTAATATGAAGACAAAGGCATTAAATAGTAACTATAACCCTAAAATAATTATTAATATTGAATTATTTCAACCAGCCCTCCTAACTATAGTTGCCTCTCTATTAATATACACTTTCAAATGCCTTCTAGGGAAAACATACTGCCTCACTTGTGTTCCTATAATCAAGGAATATAAAGTTTAATATCCTTAAACCTCTTCTTTAACCTTGCAATCTCATCAAAATATATACAAACAGGAAATAGTAGCTGGTCTCACATTAATGCAATTGTGAACTAAACTGAAATTGTGCAGTGGCTTGAACACATAAAAAGCATTTGGTATCTTTGTGAGCTAGCTGAACAGGGAAACAGATTAGAGAAATAGCTTCTTCAGTAACAGCAACATTGCTTTTGCACAAAGTTTGATAAATAAGTCTTCCCTGATATGCACATTGCATGGATTAGGAAAGTGGGTTTTTTAAAAAATCTTCTCCGTTATTGAAGCTACAGGTATATTATCTAATGAAAAACACCCAAAGATTTCTCCAAGGAATCTAAAAGTTCTTTGGTGTTTCTTTCAAACAATTATATGTTGTTCTTTTACTATCTGAGAAGCACTGAGGCATATCTAGCTCTGATTACATTTTTTCTTAGCTCCAAATCACACTATCCCACTTGGATGGTAAGTAGTTTTTATTCTCTCCCACAATTCAAGCTTTGATGCAGATGTAAACAAAAGAGAAGTTTCTGGTAAGATGTATACTCCCGCATGTGTCATATATTGATGTTCCTTAATAAAACATCTTCGGTCATTAATGACATTTTTGTAGCATTTCTGCATGGCTTCGTTTATTACCACTGGGATAGGAATAGTTAAATCCTTCTGACACTCCTTTGAAAATATCCCATTTTAAGTGTTATACTTCCAAAAAGGCATCAGACCACTTATAAGTAAGGATTTAGCAGGGAAGACAGGATAATCTTTACTAATAACGTTTGAAGGGCAAGTTTGCTTTCTGAAAAACAGTAGAGAAGAGAGAGGTCATAACACAGACCCATATAAGAAATGTGATGCCTTTTCTCAATATGCCTTGCTCTCAAACAGAACCTTTCTTCCTCCCTTTAGTATATTGACCCAAAAACTGGAAACAAAAGCCACAGCAAATCTCACTCTTTTTCAATATGTTAATTTCAGGACTCTAGTTTTTCTACACTAATCATATTCTTAAGGTGCTATATTTCCAGTGTATATTTTGTTTGCAATTAATTAAAAAAAACATGGCTAACCCTTCTTTATCCCTTTATGTTCGCTGTTTAGTGCACTGGGACCAAATAAATGCTTACATTCATCTTCATCATGCATCAATCTTTCTGCTTCAAAAAATGAATATATTTTGTGATTCTTCATTTTCAATACATCTAATTCTTACCATGGTTCTAGTTTAAAAATTGATCACCACATTCATGTTCCTGGGCTGCTAATTCTACAAATTTCAAGGGCCAGTGTAGTGCAATTATTAATATATTAGACTAAGAGCACAAGACCCAAGTTCTCATCCAGTGTTTCTCAACCTCACTAGCTTTAAGATATGTGGACTTCAACTTCCATGCTGGTGGGAGAATTCTGGGAGTTGAAGTTCACACATCTTAAAGTTGCTTAGTTGAGACATTATTCTAGGCTACCCTCAACCATGGATACTCAATGACCAGTCATGTTCTCTTAGCCAACCTACCTCTCAGAATTACAGTTGTGGAGAAATACAGGAAGAGAGAATGTTATGCACACTACCTTGAGTTCCTATACAAAAAAGGCAGGATATCAATCAAATAATAAATAAATGTAAGGGCTTATTTGGCACTGAAATATTCTTTCATAAATTTTCCAATGATATTCTACTTTTTTGCAATTTAGCTCATGGAGTTTCTTATATAAACCCATGTACAAAAACCTCTAACAAAAATTGATATTTCTTCAAAAGATATCTTTATAAAAGCAATAAAATGCCATACAGTCAAAAATAGCAAAAATGATTAAAAAAAGATTTGCAATGCAACTTAAGAATTCTTCACTATTTTCCTCATAGCTGCTGAAAATTTCATAGGCAAACGGATTTTTTCAAAAATCACAGCAGTATCTTAACAACTATGGCTTATTCAATCCACCACAATGGACTATAACCATGCATAACATTTCAGATGATGATTCCTGACTCAAAATACAATAATAAGTCAACTGAACAAACAATAAAAAAATTTTTTTGAATGAACTGTTTTCAATTCTAGCATTTAGGGTGTGTGTAAAAAGTATTTGTTGCTTGTGCAACGAGCAGAGCAGAAACACACAGGGAAGGAGATAAACGTCCAGCTCGTGTGAGAAAAATACTTTTATAGATAACAAGCAGTCTCGATGTAAGTAAAACAGTCCAAGGTCATAAACAGTAATATCAGTCCAGTAAGTATCTTCCCTTACCAAAGCAAACAGACTTTAGTAACTCTTGGTATACAGTACCATACGCAGTAAGCAACAGGATACAATCAGGTATCAATCCGGAAGAAGCAGGAAGAACCAGGAAGAAGGAACGCTTCTCTGTGCTGCTTATTTATGCACTGTAGCCTAATTACAGGGTTCAGCAAACCCTGATTACGTGGCTCAGTTGTTTCTTAAAGAAACAGATATTGCCTGACCAACAAGTTAGGAGTAAGCTGCAAGCTAAACCTAACATTCTCCCCATTGGGCAGGACAATATACACAATAGATACAGAAACAAAAATACACATCCAAATCATACATTGTACAGTGGTATCAGTTACATTTCAGATTCTTAACCCAACTCTTTCACAACAATTGGTGTGTTTAATGGCACCTTGCGCTTTAGTAAAATTATCGGCAATATTGTCCTCTGATGCGCAATATTCCAATGTAATCATGTTATCCTTAACACATTGCCGAACATTCAGATAGCGTATATCAGTGTATTTAGTCCTAGATAATGCCGTATATGTCCTAGATTTCTAAGTTTAAATTTTGTTTGCAACTGACTGATAATCTCTCTGGCCTCAGCGTCAGTTCTAGTAATTATGGCAATGTCGTCTGTAAAGAGTAACAAGAATGAAACACATCCATCCTGTTCTTTTTTAAACAGACATTTATCTGCTACGCCCTCATAGAACCCAATGTTATGTAATTCTTGCACTATACATTGGTTCCACTCGTAACCTGATTGCCTTAAACCATATAGGCTTTTCTGTAGCCTCCAACACTCAGTTCTATCCTGTGTATCATAACCAGGAGGTTTCTTCATATATATTGTATGCCTTAACGGAGCGTTCAAGTAAGCTGTCTCGACATCTATATGAGTAATAGAGCATTTATTTCTAGCTGCCCAAACTAGCATCGTTCTCAAAGTGCTCGCTCGTAGACTTGGAGCAAAAACCTCATCATAGTCTCTATCTGTCTGTGAGAACCCTTGTGCAACAAGCCGAGCTTTATGGGTTACTACCCCATCTACACTTTTCTTTACCTTATAGACCCACCTACAGCCTATAAGTTTCTCATTTGGTGGTATTCTTACAACTTCATAGACACCAAGCCTCTTCAAAGAATCAATTTCTCTATCCATTGCCTCTTGCCAGGCTTTTTGCTCCTTTTCTGGATATAATTTTATATCATGATAACTGGATGGTTCGATATCTACTTGGCAAACCACTGTGGCTTTATAGCGATCTGGTGGATGCCGGTCCCTGGAAGATCGTCTAGGCATAACAGGACTAACATCAGGTATATTGGGTTCATCCTCCCCTAACCCTGATTCCTGTTCCTGTTCTTCCATCTTAATAGATGGTTTATCATCCATCTTAGATGAACTATCATCAGGAATATGGTCTATCCTAACATCCACATCTGTAAAACCATAGTCTGCTTTTTCTAACCTGTCCCAGCCTTCATGTTCTAGGAATTTAGCATTAGCGCTACACAAAACTTTTGTTGTTCCTTTTTCCCAGAACCTATAGGACCTATGGTTAGCCTCATAGCCAACAAAAATCATTTTCTTTGCTCTCTGTTGGTCCTTCCTTCTCTGACTAACTGGTATATGCACCCAGGCTGGTGCACCAAAAGTATGTATATAACTTAAATCAGGCTTCCTCCCGTGCCATAAAGTAAAAGGAATTTTTCCTGTAGAGGAGTGCACCACATTATTTAAAATATGATTGGCACATAGTATTGCTTCTCCCCACAATTTATCAGGTAAACAAGCATCAGCCAGCATAGTCCTAGTCATAGCTTGTAGGGTCTGGCCTCTTCTTTCAATATATGCATTATGTTCTGGCCGAAAAGGGGCAGAACGTTTATGCTGTATCCCAGCATCCTTCAAAAACTTAGCCAACTGATGGTTAGTAAACTCAGTTCCATTGTCAGTAACAATGCATTTCACCTTAAACCTCTGCTTCCTTTCTACAAAACGAAGCCAATTTGTGATACATTGAAACGTATCACTTTTGGACTTCATAAGGTAGCAAAAACCATATCTGGTAAAGTGATCAACTATACTCAAAATATAGCATGCTCCCCCTAAACTGGGTTTCTTTGGCCCTATTAAGTCTAAAAAGACTACCTCCAAAGGTTTAGTTGTTTTAAACCCATTGCAGCGGTTTGCAGGTGTAACTTTACTTTTATGCTGGTTACAAGTATTACAGTTCAGGTATTTGCTGCAAGCCCTTAACTTGATGCCTTTAGACTGCTTAACAGTCAAGTTCAACAACCTGAAATTCAGATGACCAAGCCTTCTATGTAATAAATGTAAGCATTCATCATGAGGCTTTACATTTCCAAATTTAGCTTTTGACTGAACTAACAGTAATGACTTATCCCTAATGACAAATAAGTCGTCTTCTAATTCTGCAGTAACTACAGTGCCTTCACATTCCAGCAAACATTTGTTGTTTTTAAAAGTTACTGTAAACCCAGAATGTAGTAATGACTTTACAGATAAAAGGTTATATTTCAAACTAGGGATATAAAGCATGGGTAAAGGGTGCTTACTAATAGAACATTGTACAAGTCCCTCCCCAGCTACAGTCACATTCCAGCCATTAGCTAATTTGACCTTTTTAGTACTTTTATTCATATTTAGAAACAGTTTTCTGTTTTTTGTTATTGATTGAGAGGCACCACTATCAATCACCCACCAATCATCTTTTATATTATTAGATGAACTGGTTGCTAAATTACACCCTTTCCTGGGTTTAGCAGAGTTTCTAGCAGATACTTTCTTATTACAATATTTTGCAATGTGCCCCTTAGCCCCACAAGCATAACAGCGTTTAACAATATTGACATTCTCATATACAGCTTCCACTTTTGGTTGCTGTTGCATCCTTAACTGGTCTCGTTCTTGCCTACGTTTGGCCTCATCCAGTAACCTACCAGTTATACTGGCCAATGTCAGTTCATCTCTAGACAATACTTCTAATGATGAAACAAAAGAGTCATAACTGTCATCCAACGATGAAAGGATAATATAAACTTGCTGCAGTTCAGTAAACACAAGGTCTTTCTCATGTAGCTCCTGGAAAAGCCCTGTCATGGAGTCCAGGTGAGCCATCATGTCTCCTCCTTTCTGAAGATGTAAGCGAAATAATTTCCGTGTCAAGTAGATATGGACACCCACAGAGTCACGAACGTAGAGCTTCTTTAGCTTTGACCAACACCTCGCAGCAGACTCTTCGCCCCGGAAATGGACAAGTTGCTGGTCTCCCAGTGTCAGGCCAATGATGCATAAAGCACGCTCGTTGTCCCTGTGAAACTTCGCTATCTTTTTGGCATCTTCTTCGTCATCAGCATTCAATGCAGTTATGTCCGGTGGATTATTAACCATGTCCCACAGTCCTTCTTTTCGCAAAAGTAGACAGCATTTTGTGGACCAGGTAACATAGTTTGTTCCATCCAACCGGGTTATGGTAGAATAACTTGTACCTTGCTCAAAAGCCATCATCTTGACTACTACACCCACTGCCTGCACTTCTCACTTCCACAAAAACAAATTAAAGAGCCCTGGAACGTTCTGGGCCCATAACCAATGTTAGGGTGTGTGTAAAAAGTATTTGTTGCTTGTGCAACGAGCAGAGCAGAAACACACAGGGAAGGAGATAAACGTCCAGCTCGTGTGAGAAAAATACTTTTATAGATAACAAGCAGTCTCGATGTAAGTAAAACAGTCCAAGGTCATAAACAGTAATATCAGTCCAGTAAGTATCTTCCCTTACCAAAGCAAACAGACTTTAGTAACTCTTGGTATACAGTACCATACGCAGTAAGCAACAGGATACAATCAGGTATCAATCCGGAAGAAGCAGGAAGAACCAGGAAGAAGGAACGCTTCTCTGTGCTGCTTATTTATGCACTGTAGCCTAATTACAGGGTTCAGCAAACCCTGATTACGTGGCTCAGTTGTTTCTTAAAGAAACAGATATTGCCTGACCAACAAGTTAGGAGTAAGCTGCAAGCTAAACCTAACACAATAGCTCTCTTTATTTTATTTTATTTATTTATTTTATCATATTTGTATACCGCCCCGGAGGACTCAGGGCGGTGAACAGCCAAGATAAAAATACAAATAACATACAAAAGTTAAAAGCTATTAAAAATAGATTAAATAATTTGGGCTCAAAAAACAAATTTAAAAACATCCAATTTATGTAAAACATTTAAAACTCAATTTAAAAGGGAGAGTTAGGCCAGACCAGCCTGTTGGAATGAAAACGTTTTTAGGGCGCGGTGGAAGGTGCGTAAGTCTTGGATCCTCCGTATCTCCGGGGGGAGCTCGTTCCAGATGGCAGGTGCCCCCACAGAGAAGGCTCTCCCCCTAGGGGCCGCCAGTCAACATTGTTTGGCTGACGGCACCCTGAGGAACCCCTCTCTATGGGAGTGAACTGGTCGGTGAGAGGCTACTGGTGGCAGAAGGCGGTCTCGTAAGTACCCTGGTCCTGAGCCATGGAGCGCTCTAAAGGTGGTAACCAAAACCTTGAAGCGCATCCGGAAGACCACTGGGAGCCAGTGCAGCTCGCACAGGAGGGGGGTCACATGGGAGCGCCACGTCGCTCCCATCACTTAGACTAGTGTAGAGTGTAATGGCTTGAAAACCATTCTTTTGGCCCTTTTCATATTTTTAAATATCCAAAAGAAAATATTAAGAGTGGAGAGAGAAAGGGAGAGTGTGTTTGCCAAAGGACAAAAATAAAGAAAACCTGATCGCGTGGCTCAGCTGGGATCGTCAGAGGCTTTTCAAAGCATTTTTTTTCTGCAACCTCTTGCGAGGAAGAGGTGGTTTAAAAAATGCTTTGAAAAGGCTCTGCCGATCAGGCAACACAGCTGGGATCGTCAGCCTTTTCAACTCAGCTGGGATCATCAGAGAGACTTTTAAAGCATTTTTTTCTGCAGCCTCTTCAGCGGAAGAGGTGATTAAAAAATGCTTTGAAAAGGCTCCGACATCTACTGATTGGTAGAGCCTTTTCAAAGCATTTTTTTGCATTTGCAGAAAAAATGCTTTGAAAAGTTAAAAAAAAAAAAGTTGGCCACGCCCACCTAGTCACATTCCCACGACCACCAATATATATATATATATATATATATATATATATATATATATATATATATATATATATATATATATATATATATATATAAACACAAAAAACAATGCCATTTTGTTTATTCCAACTAAGCAACATTAAATAATACAGTTTACAAATACAATAATCAAATGTGTAGACCCAGTATCTTACTCGGTTCACATGAATCATGCTGCCTGTTACATATTTTAACATTAAAGGTTTTTTTGTTAATTCATCAAGGAATTTTGTTATATTACCTCTCTGAGACACTACAACAAGTAGAATTCCCATCCTAATATCTTTTATTAAAAACATATTTCTTATTTAATTAAAAGACTTTGGAAGATTAGTTGTTATTCATTTGGAGAAATGGTAGATACTAATTAGCACAAACAAGGTTAGGAAGCCCCTGAGAAAGTGATAATTTTCTGCTGCAAGAAATAACAAACATGAACAGAATATTAAGTTAATTATCTCTGTTGAAAGGTCACAAAAAATAGTTCAATTTTTCTGATTTAACTTTAAAAAAAATAAAAGATAACATTTCTAAAATAAATACTTACTACAATATCTTCAGGGAAGGTATCCCGACTAAAGGAGCCATCATCAAACATAACTTCGTAGAAAACCTGTGATGTAACTTCTATTACTCTGGAGCTGTAATAGCGTGTGTTTCTGTGTTTTGCTATGACAGTTTGCCCAACTGAGACAGCTTTCTCAAAGGGTTTTGTTTTCTTTAAAAGATTAAAACAATATAATTAGTTCAAATACCATCTCTCTCATAAGTTTGTTTCCCTGGATCCTAAAGAACACTTAGGAGTTCTCAGATTGCCTCGTCTAAGTCATATCAAGACTTAAACTTATAAAAAACGTGCTTTATCTAAGTTACTTATAGAGATTTGCCTTTTACATATTCACATGCACAGATTTAACTAAGATTTGTACAGTTTTAAAATATTTTATGGATACTGATAGTTCAGACCAAAATAATGCCAGATTGTATAAACTTGGAATAGGGAGCATTACTTCAAAAAGATATACACAGAAGAAGTAAAGGTTTGAAAAGGTTTGTCCCTGGATCTAGCTCCTCAGCCCCCTCTCTTCCATCATGTACTCTGTGAAGCATTTTCACAGAGGATGGTCCAGTTCATAAGGCTTGATGAAGGAGGAGAGCTGAGCCTATGCAACATTCAGCAAAGTTTCAGTTTGTGGCTTGCTCTGAATACCATGTGGCATTTGTGTTTCTAGAAATCCTCTTTTGTTTATAAACCCCAACTATAGAACTAAATGCTCACCTGACTACTGCACAGCCATTAAATTATTTTTTTACATAAGGGTCTCTTGTGAGCTCCTCTAAGCCAGAGACATTTTGTGAGAAGCAAAGGTAAGGTGACCAGACGTCCCGCTTTTGGCGGGACAGTCCCGCTTTTGAGCAATTTGTCCCGCGTCCCGCGGCGTTTCAAAAAAGTCCCGATTTTTCTTGAGCCCCAGCTGATGGCTAAAAGAAAAAAAAACTGTTTAAACTCTTGCCCGGGGCTTCAAAGGGCCGCCCTACAGGCAATCAGTGTAAAGCAGTTTTTTTTTCCCCTAGCTAAGCTTCAGAAACGAAAACGAAACCGAAACCAGGGTCTTTGGTGCAGCGTGACAAAATGAGGCAGAGAGAGATTTATTTTTATTTTTATTTTTCCTCCCCAAAAAAGGTAGGTGAAAAACTGCAAACAATGGGAAATTTAGGAGGAGACTTCAAGATTTTAAAACACAAAGGAAAAAAAGCTGTATTTAACTAGGGAATTGTAATAATTGAGATACTATTAATTGTATATTGTGTTGAAAGCAGAAATGGTTAAGTTGTGGTTCGGAGGAATATATGGGAGAAATTATTTGGTTTATTATTATTGGTAAATATAATTAATTGATTTGTAAGAAATTGGATTGCATGGAAATAATTGGAATATTCATGTTCATATTGATTAATATACAAAAAAGATAGTTTTATAACTAATTGATTTATATTAAAATGTTGAATTTGTATTAAACAACTGTATTACATAATTACATAATTAAACAATGTGAGGATGGATATAAAAATAGATGATAATGGGAAGGGGTATAATATAGAATAGAAGGGAAAAATTGAATTTGATTAAGATTAGAGATGAGGATGAAGGGTAATATTGGTTTTTTAAAAAAATAGATGAGGAATAAATATGGCAAAAAGGAAATATAGAAATTGTAAATTTAATTGAAATGACTAAACGCTGTTTAAATTTGTGAACCAGCCAAATATTCTGTTCAAAGAAAATACATTGTATGTTTGTATGTGTGTTTCTAATTATTGCTATTTATTCATATTTGTTCTCTTTTATTCTTTAAAGTTTAACAATTCATTCTTTATCTTAATATCTTTATATTTGCTTGGGGTTGGCTTTCTTCCCTTTCATCTTTTTTATTGTACAGCAATCTTTCTCCTCAAACCTACCACCTCTCTCTTTTCTTTCCTTCTTACTTTCTCTTCCCCCCACCCTCTTTTTCTCCTCCCTACTTCCTCTTCCTTTCTCCTTCTCCTCCTCTCTTCCTCCCTCTCTTACCCTCACTCCTACTCTAATTTCCATTCCTTCATCCCTCTCTATTGCTGTAATCCTTTAATGCATATGGACTACTCAGAGGGCTGAAAAAGTTATTTTTGACTGGTCCTCACACTTTTGACCAGTCCTCGAACTTATGACTGTCCTCACATTTTACATTTTTGCCCTATCTTGTCATCATGGTGAAGAGAAGCAGTTGTGAAATGAGTGACATGGTTGTTAAGAATGCTGCATGGGCATAAATGTGAGGATGGTCATAAGTGTGAGGACCAGTCAAAAGTGCGAGGACCTGTCAGAAATGACTTTTTTCAGCTCTCTGGTTAGTCCTTTTGTGCATATGGACTACTCAGAGGGCTGAAAAAGTTATTTTTGACTGGTCCTCGCACTTTTGACCAGTCCTCGAACTTACGACTGTCCTCACATTTTACATTTTTGCCCTATCTTGTCATCATGGTGAAGAGAAGCAGTTGTAAAATGAGTGACATGGTTGTTAAGAATGCTGCACGGGCATAAATGTGAGGATGGTCATAAGTATGAGGACCAGTCAAAAGTCCGAGGACCTGTCAGAAATGACTTTCCAGCCCTCTGAGTAGTTCCTATACACATAGCCATGGCCACCCGGTCACATGACCAGCTAGCCACGCCCACCCAGTCACATGGCCTCCAAGCCACGCCCACACAATAAGCCACGCCCACAATGGTGTCCCTCTTACCAATGTTAAAATCTGTTCACCTTACCCTATACACATAGCCATGGCCACCCGGTCACATGACCAGCTAGCCACGCCCACCCAGTCACATGACCAGCTAGCCACGCCCACAAAATAAGCCACGCCCACAATGTCCCTCTTTACCAATGTTAAAATCTGGTCACCTTAAGCAAAGGGGTAATCAGAGTGACAAGTATGAAGGCTATTGCTTAACGCATTGTAAGCCGCCCTGAGTCTCCAGAGAAGGGCGGCATATAAATCAAAATTAAATAAATAAATAAATAAATAAGAGCAACAGTGTGGCATTGTGCTGCAAACTGTGCTTCAGATGCATCCAATGTTACCCACCCATTTCAAAGGAGTAAAGTTTGTGGCATGATAATGCTGTTATCATTTTGACCAAATCAGCTAAATATGCTGAGCACCTCCAGCATATCCCATAGCTGAGAGTTTAAGTTGTTTTAAAAAAGGAGTAAGTAGTTCCAACAAAGCTGTGATGTAATCAGCACCTTAAATGAACTTTTAAGCATTTCATCAAACAATATTCATTCTTTTTCTCTTGACCTCATGTAGACCTATGTAGAATGGGATTTTCCTAGTCTAATATAATAGATTAGAATGGGTTGTAACAGGATATATAATGTCAGCAACAACATGTCTAAATTAAAAACAATATAGAAAACAATGGTATTTAAAACCTTACCACATTTTGGTTTATTTTGTGCCTGAAACACGTGATGTAGACAACGTAAGGCCAGTCATCTGGTTCCATCAACACTCCGGCAGCATGAGCACATGTGACATGGAATGAAGCTGGACAACGTCCATAGGAGCACTGGATGCAAGCACCAGATATTTTCTTAATTCTTTGTCGACAGAAGATACATTTCTGCAGGTACAAATGGAAGGAAGGATTTCCACAGATTTAATTTTGAATATTAGCAGGTAATTATGTTCCATTATTTATAGCTACTATATGCACCCAACTGGTCGTGTGGTTTAGAATGTAGTTCAGAGAATACTGTAGTTGGATAACTGGTTAGATATTAAATATGTAAAAGGAAATATATAAATTAATCAACAGTTAAATATTTCTGTGGCAAACATCTGTATCAACTACATGATACAAAATAATTTCTGTTCAGCAGGAGAAATATGGGTAAGGTACTTAAATTTAATGTTATAGATATCTGGAGATTTACACTTTTGTTGATGTAGTATTTATACAGAACTGCTCAGATATGCTGGCTCCCTGTTCACATCTAGCTATGCTGTTTCTTTTTTTCTGTTATCTTGGCACCTTGGCTCAATAATTTATTTTGTTCTAGAAAGAGCAACAAAGCCAGTTGCTTTAGTGAATAACAGAAACAAAAATACAGTTCTGGAGGAATACTAAAGTACAAGAACCAAGGTTACTTAATTGAAACTTTATAAAAAATACAAGAATTGATTTTTTTTAAAAAAACAAATTTTAAGCAGATTAATGAAAATCAGAATCATAAACAGAGAAAAATGATAGAAAATAGGTGTCAGATAAACATTAATTGTAATGTTGAAACCAATCAAAAGCTAGTAAAAACAGAAGAGAATCAGTATATAACCCTAAACCCTATCATAGATCAAGTCCAATAGAATGCAGAGATTTTAATATGTAAACATAAATATTACTGAACTGTATTCAGCATTAAGATTATAGCAAAATAGATACTAAATTAATATTTTGGGGGATAATATATAGAGAAGCTACTGACAAAAAAATCCCTAATTATGACCTGCCTACATCCCGAGGACTAGATATGTATCATTTACCAATTTCAGCAAATGTCCATAAACAAAAAAATAAGGTCCTGCATCTATATGGACCTGAAAATCATATGCAGCTTTATAAATTCAGTTTTTATTAGTCAGGCAGTTTTTATTCTGGTCTCAGTATTCTCAGACTAGTACAAGAAATATATCCTTAAGTAGTCTATAATCTTCTAAAACAGTCCAGTTTTGGAAACCAGTAAATAAAAAATCCATTTCCAAAGTTGAAAAACATCTGTAAGGTGACTAGGACACATAAATAAAGTTTAAAAAGGTAATCTAAGTCTAGGTTGTAAATATGATATTTAATTGTACATAAAATATGTTAAAACCTAAAATTACATAGAATACACCTAAATAGCCTTGGTAGTACAGTGGTCTAAACCACCCTGTTATTAAGACCAGCTGTCTGCAATTACTGCAGGTTTGAATCTCGTCAGGCTCAAGGTTGACTCAGCCTTCCATCCTTTCTGAGGTAGGTAAATTGAGGACCCAGTTGTGTGGGCAATAAGCTGACTTTGTATAAATATACAAAAGGATGAAGGCTATTGCTGAGCGCATTGTAAGCTGCCCTGAGTCTCCGGAGAAGGGCGGCATATAAATCAAATTAAAAAAAAAAAAAAAAACAAGACCTCATGTGGTTAATCTGGCAGATTTTACATGCTACAGCACACAAACTAGTAGCATAACAAATGACAGTGAATCTGTAAGTAGCATTTTGGGCTTGCTATATGTTGAATCTGAGCAATCATGTTATCTGCTGATCAAAGATAGGATAAATTTAGTTTTGAATGTTTTTATAAAAGGAGCAACAAAGAAATATATATATTCTGTGATTTCGAACTCTCCAGAATAACGAAAAACTGAACTTTTTAGCCATTGATATTTTTTTATAATTACCATCCAAATGGTAATTGGTAATTACTGCAGTGGAAAGAGCTTTATAAATTAATGCAAGTACTTTGGATTAAACCTAGAAATTGTATATAAACCATATTTTCTCAGAAAGTTTAATTTCTGAGTTCCAATTAATTTAAATTCCCAAACTAACCAAATGATTTTTTTCCCCAGCACTTGTAATTTTAAACACTTTCCAGAAGCTACTTCATAGATATTGTACCAATATAATAGAAAACCAGTTTGGCATAATGGTTAAGGTATCAGGCTAGAAATGGAAGACCAGGAGTACTAGTCTCGCCTTAGGAACAAAGCCATCTTAGTGACCTTGGGTCAGTTACTCTCTCTCTTAGCCGTAGGAAGGAGGCAATGGCAAATCACTTTTGAAAAAAAACTTGCCAAGAATAATATTGCAGGGACTTGTCAAGGCAATCTCTGACAATCTGGCAAAAGTAGGCAATACATTCCAAGATAAGATAAAGTCAGCCTCCTTTTCTTCGTAAAATGCAGTGAGATGAGTTTATTGAGAACAGTTGTGAGTAATGATGGTTCAAAGCCTATTTAAGTTGTTCAGAAACTGTCCCATAAGATGGAACTTCAATGCAGACCTAGAAAGGAGAATATATTTCCTGCTTTGAAGGAATCTGTCCATTATACAGTAGGGCCAAAATTGTGGAAACCTTTTGGGAAAAGTGTATTTTTAAGGTTTGATGGCTAATAACACCACCTTTTTTGGAGTTTCAAGATAACCATATTCCACTGCTGGAATGGACTGGGAATAGCCCAGACCTTAACCCAATTGAAAATCTATGGAGCCGACTAAAGAAACTTGTTAGCCAGAAGCGACCCAGCAATAAAACCCAGTTACTAGAAGAAATCATTCAATCTTGGTTTCACATTATAACAGCTACAGAACTAAAAGACTTGGTTCACTCCATGGGTTGTAAGGCCGTAATTCATGCTAAAGGTTACCCAACTAAGTATTAACTGACATGATAATTTTTGTATATCTCATTTTTTCTACGTTTCACTTTTCTTCTTTATGCTGTAACTGCTATTCTAATAGCAAATCCTTCATAAAAGTTATTGCATTACATTCTTTGATTAAATTATCTTTCCATTGACATATAATTTTATGGTACTACTACTACAAAAAAAAGTGGTGTTATTAGCTAGTTTTAGAAAATACACTTTTCCCAAAAGGTTTCCACAATTTTGGCCACTACTGTAATCTCTGAGATTTTCTGAGTGGTAGAAGTGTCATAAAAGCCTTTCTTCCTTTGTTTCATTGTATTCTTGAATATATTTTGGTTGCTGTCCTGCATTATATTATTACATTATTTTTTTATACTGCCTTGGAATAAGGCCTTAGGTACTCATAGAAGTGTGGTTATTTCTTCCAAATCCAAAAGAATCTGCTAGGCAGGTGATAGAGCCATATAGCACCTTCTATGCTATTAACCTAATATCCCGATCCCCCAATATCATTTTATTAAGATATCTAACCAACAAAAATTTGCATGACATAGTAAGCTTGTATAACTCATATACTTGGATACATTGGTTGCAAATGAATCACCCTGTTAAATTATTTGTGCATTGGTCTAATTTGATACAACCAGCAAATGTCCTTGAAATGTCCATTGGAGTTGGGCAGCCTATAAGATCAAATAAATAAAATAAATAATAGAAATAAGGTTCTGGGCTGTAATTCCTATTAGGAGACCAAACCTATCAATTCCTGCATGTTATGTACTATGGATCTGTACCTAGAAATGCAATTTAATTTCAGTCTCTTTATAATAAATGCTAGCCTATTTTTCATAAAAAGTAAAACTCATCTGAATCAGTGAAACCCCCCACCAAAAAAAGCAACCCTCACTCACATATAAAGATATAAAACAGGGCCATGACCACAATGTGAAGGATATAGCAAAGCATTTTTAAAGACAGAAATAAAACTGACATTCTTTATGCTCATGCCATTTTTGATACCTTTATTCAAATATATATAATGAACCCAGGTTTACAAATGGGGTAATACAAATAAACTCAAGAGATAAGGTTAAAAGATTCTATTATGAGCTCTAAATTTCTGAACTCTGCTTTCCAATTAGTTATACTTTTCACTTTCTACCTTTCTAGTTGTTACAAAACATACATCTTTCTATATTAAAAAAAAAACTGAAAGGGAAAAAGTAACTAGTTCATACTAGGCAGCCATTTAAAACTGATCGACCAAGATGAAAGGATTAAATTCAGAGCAATATGCTCTAAGCAATTTATTTTACTGAGGAAAAACCCTGCAAAGAATTCTTTATCACAAACTGGGTGCCTGTGCCTCCTAACCAATAAACCTTCCATCCTTCTGAGGCTGACTAGCTTGCCTGCTGATACCAATAAGCTAAAAGATAAATATTTTCTTTTCTCCTACAAACCTCAAAGAGATAATTTAAATTAAAAACACACACATACACCTCATGAGAGACGGAAACAGTCCTAAGATATTCAGTCACATTTAAGGCTTGCATGTTCAAATATTTAGAAAGAGGAATCTTGGCAAGCTCTGACAGAGAACTCTGATGTGATACAAATACTCATATCAAAATTTCATCTACCTTGAGGCTACTTACTGGCATTTTAGCAATGCGCTGCAATGTATTTAAAGGAGACACAAGAATCCCTATGTGTCTAGGCAAGAGAAGACAGTTGTCAATTATGTAGGTGGATGCCTCTGCACTGGAGTGGTAAAATGCTGCATTTTTGAAGTGTATGGATAATGACAAAACAACTCTTTGTTTGTCTTATCTGCTGAAGTGGAGTCATTGCAGGTGTAAATACTGCATGAGCATTGTCGCCAAGGCAAGTGTTTGGGTCAGCATGCACCTTCTCATTATTCTATATAGAATTCCATTAATAGGTTCAAAAAAAGATGCCTTTCCATGAATTGCTAGTGTTGAACAATTCTTGTATTTTCAACTATTTTAATGGAAGCATCCAATAACTCATAAAGTATTCAGACAATTGTGCTCTTATTTTCTCCAGACTATTGGAAGAAGATACATATTATTTCAGAGTTTAATCTTCTGGTTTAAGTAGGAAAGGTTTATGGAAATATAACTATAAAATCAAAAATTGGTTGGTGAAAGAGCTTGCAGTTTGTTGTTCATTAAACCATTTTCTGACTACATGCTTCTGAGACTCAACTACTAAGAAAAATAACAAATTTGTCAAAATACAAAACAAATGTATATTATTTACTTCATGTTTTATCTTTACAATTGAGAATTGCAATTTTCTAAAAAGAAATAAAACACTTTGGAATTTGGTGTAGAACAGGGCTGTCAAACTCCTGACCCATGGGCCAGATGTGTCATGTGCTGGCCACACTCATGCCTGGTTTAGCGAAGGGGGAGGGAAAGTACTGATACGTCATATAACACCACTGTGATGACATGAGTTTGACACCCCTAGTTTAGAAGAAGCATGGTTATTTATACAAATTCTGACAAAATGAAAGTTTCAACTGATTGATTTTACATCATGATGACAAAAAGCAGGGATTATTCATGATCTCTACACCTATACAAACATAATATTATTATTTGCACCACTAACATGTTAGTGGTATTTTTGGGTATTTAGACTCTCGGAAGTATGAAACGTATTCCAGATAGGCAGAAAAACTTCAGACTAGACATTTGGAACTTCATTGCAATGCATTAGGAAATGGAATTTGAAATTTCTGTTAGAAATCTGTAGGACAACATAAGTGGGAATCAGGATTTTTTTCAAGTACTGAAAATCACTTGTTCTTTCAATAAGTTCAGATATAACCGAGATGAAAAGAAATAAAAGGAATTGCTTGTACCATGCTAAATTAATATAAAAGAGTGAGTTGGCATTGTTTGCTTGGGGCAATGTTTTCAAATATTATGGTGTCACCAAAATCATTCTAAATGGATAAAAAGTGGCTAAAACAAATATGAAATATAGTTCATGTATACCTACAGAATATTTTCATACATTCCTTTAGAATCAGAACACAAAATGAATTTTATTATATTCTTTTTCTCTCTCTTTTCTCCGTCTTGCTATTGTAAGGCCTCTTACATACGCCTTAGTTGTGTCCCATAAGTTTTGTAGGGAGGTGAGTTGTTTTGTGTTTTCCTTGTAAAACAATTCTAACTCCTTTTCCATATAAAATGAGATTATATTCAACATGAGTGAACATGCCTAAATCTCGTATCAAACCATTTACAATGAGCAATTATCTCCTGACACTAATCTCCTGGACTTCTAATTTTATGAATTAAAATATACTCAAAATACTCAAATCATATTCAAATGCTAGACCTTATCATTATAATACTAATCCAATCTTAAAGGACACTTTAAGATTAAAGACTAAAGTCTTAAAGCATTCCTATTGTTGAAAAAGCCCTAAACACTAAACAATATTATAGTTATTTCATAGTGTTTTCCTTTAAGAAATACACTTGCTTTATTCTGTAATCGTTTCTTCAATATGATCATATTTTATTTGTATTATAAATGTTGAACCTAAAGGAAAAGAATCCACTGCCTCAAAATATCACAACCTGAATATATCAACATTCTTTCATACCACATAAGATTAGTGCATTGGTAACAGTTTATCAGAGTATCTCTACTCTGGGAACACTCAAGATGGCTAATAAAATATTAATATAAAAGCAGAATATAAAAAGTCAAAAAGTCAAAAGCATAAATTTATCAATAAAAAAGTACTAAAACATCTAAAGCCTGGGTAAATCTGACTGATATCGGTTTCTGGCATGAGTTTATTGACAGTTTAGTGACCAGACAGATGAGGCATGGAAAATACTATGGATACATACATTAATCTTACAAAGACATGGGGAAATGTTATTATATTTCTTTTAAAAGGTTCAGAATAAAGAGAAAAGGAAATGAGAAGGAGATTAATTTGAAAATAATAGCTATTCTATCCAAATCACACTGAGTATATGACCATTTTGTATTATTATACTTTATTTTATATTGCAACTCTCTTACTCTCTCTTGAGAGAGAGGGGGGGGAGAGAGAGAGAGATTTCAATGTAAATCGTATCAAGCCTCAATGAAAGGATATATAGCCTGAATCAATATATTAAAACAAATATTATAACATAAAATATTGTATTAAATAGCAACAAATACATATTCAATGCTTTGAATATCACTAAGGGAATGATTAAAAGCAGCTACCTTAATTATGAGAAGGCTTCAAATATTATTATTCAAATTATGTTATTGAAAGTCCAACTGATTTTAAAATAACCAACCTGAAATTTAAAACTGCAGTTTTATTTTATTTCCTGGGTGGGGGGAGTTGTTTTGAAGTCTGTTTGCTGCAAATAAAACCAACTAAACTAAACTGCAATTATTTCTGAACAGGCCTGCAGTTGATAAGAGGTTGTAAAATGAGGCTACAAATGAAAATGGAATGGTATAAGCAGGATAGATTGGTCCTTACATCCCATTGGATGGCTTAATAGAAGGTATTTGTTGCTAATCACAAAAACATAGACCCTGAATAAAATATTTTGCAGATTGGCTAAAATTAAAGTATGTTCCATCTCTCTCATTTTTCTGCTGAAACAGTAAAACATAGATTATCAGCTTCAGTTCTTGGTGTAAAGACTGCCATTTTCCCACATACATTGTGGACAAATCTACATTTATAATTGTCTCTTAAATGTTAATAAAGGCCACATTGTTAACCATAAATTGCATTCTTTCTTTAATTGGCTTGTATACTGAAATATAACAATTGCTTAAAGGCTTACAAATATTCAGTAAAATATAGGGCAGTTTTTTGGTCCTTTCCATTTTACTGGAGATTATTTGCTTTTAATAAGATGAATCTGTAAAATTTGTAGAAATGATAAACTGGAAAACACCAGGTTTTCCACACCTTTCACATATTCAGTAAAATATAGGGCAGTTTTTTGGTCCTTTCCATTTTACTGGAGATTATTTGCTTTTAATAAGATGAATCTGTAAAATTTGTAGAAATGATAAACTGGAAAACACCAGGTTTTCCAAAAATTATGAACCTATCTCAAAGTTCATACGGGTTGGATATGCACAGTAATAATTGAATAATGATTGTGTTTGCACTATTACAAAGGAAAATTTAGTCTTCTGTGACATTTTCCAAAAGGTACATAGTTGCTACTGCTATTGTATACTTGGACTAAGAAGTGGAGGGTTACTACTGTGCTGAAGGAAGCAAAATATTTAATATTTAAACTCTCTGTGCAATAGCCTAGAAGCATGATAATGATTTACACAATTTACACCTCGTTTTAGTTCTTCTTTATATTGGACAAAGCCACTAAGGGCTATACATTCTTCAAAGTAAAGATATAGATATATACATTAACTATTGAAAGCAATATTTAATATCGCTTAAATAAAAAAATATTTACAATCAGATATTTTTTGTTTGGATTTTGGTATTTGATTTAGATCACCTTTTTTTTTTTTTAACAAAAAAGTAAAAACCATGGTTGGTGGTTGTTTGCAGCAAATATTTGACAGACGTGGGGGTTTGTATTCAAGTCCCTAACTACTTTTCTGCCCCTGAATATACTAGACCTAAAGATATGAATGACTGAATGATCTAAAATTTATATAACTATACAAATAACTATGTATAACTGTATAATCAGCTCACCTATAATAAAGGAAACATTTATGCCAGTTTTTTTTTCCAAAAATTTCAACCACAAAAATTATATTTTTCTTTCAATAAACTGGACAAAAATCAAAGAAAAGTCTTCATAATAGTAACTATGGATTTGTGAGTAGGTATATGTGTGTGTATGTCCATATACTCTTGTTGTTTACAATGCCATTTGTAAAACCAAAAGCTGACACTTTAATGTTTCACTAAAAGACTGACTGCTTCATTAAATGTTCTTGCTCCTGAAATATGCATGACAGTCACACATATAATATAAGTATAATTCTGTAATTAGCATTTGCAGATGAAAGTTGCATATATTTTAGGGTTAGGGTTAGCTCTCTATGACTTTGGAGAGTAAAATGGACATTGATTGTGAGCCCATCGGTATCATTAGGAGAGTGCATACTTTTCGAGCCTCCCTTATCTACATTTGTTGGCAAAATACAGGGGAAAATCCCATTGGCAGAAAATCCTCTTAGGGTTAGATCTCCATGAATGCGGACAGCAAGATGGACATTGCCATTGGAGGGTGCCTACTTTTTGAGCCTGCCTTATCTACATTTTCTAATAAAATACATGGAAAAATCCCATTATTGGAAAATCCCACTTAGGGTTAGGTTTCCATGAATTCAGAGAGCAACATGGACATTGCCAATGGATTCGGAGCCTATGGATATAGTTAGGAGAGTGCATATTTTTCCACCCTTTTTTATCTACGTTTTCTAGTAAAACACATGGAAAAATCCCATTCGCAGAAAATTCACCTATGTTTAGTTAGGTCTCAATGAATTCAGAGAGCAAAATGGAAATTGCTAATGGATTCAGAGCCCACCAGTATGATAAGGAGGGTGCATACTTTCGCACCCTGTCTTATCTTTGGTTTCTAGCAAACCCTAAGTGAATCCATAAATACGGACACCAAAATGGACATCACCACTGGATTCACTTAGGGTTACAGTTAGATATACATTAATTTGGAGAGCAAAATGGACATCACCAATGGATATGGAGCCCCTGAGTATGGTTTGGAAGGTGCATACTTTTCAAGCCTGCCTTATCTACATTTCATAACAAAATGTATGGGAAAATTCCATTCATGGAATATCCACTTAGGATTAGGATTAGGTCTCCATGAGTTCAGAGAGCAAAAAGGACATCACCAATATATTCAGAGCCCCTTAGTACGGTTAGGAGAGTGCCTACTTTTTGAGCCTGCCTTATCTACATTTTCTAGTAATTGAAAAATCCCATTCACGCAAAAACCCACTTAGGGTAAGGGTTAGGTCTCCATGAATTCGGAGAGCAAAATGGATATAACCATTGAATTCGAAGCCCCTGGGTATGGTTAGGAAGGTGCATACATTTTGATCCTGCCTTATCTACATTTCCTAGCAAAATACATGGGAAAACCCATTTGCAGAAAAACCCACTTAGGGTTAGGGTTAGGTTTCCATGAATTCAGAGACCAAATTGGACATCATCAATGGATTTGGAGCACATTGGTATGGTTAGCAGTGTACATACTTTTCCAACCTCTCTTATCTACGTTTTCTAGCAAAATACATGGAAAAATCCTATATGCAGAAAATGCATTTAGGATTAGGGTTAGGTCTCCATATATTTGGAGAGCAAGATGGACAGGGCCAATGGAGCACATGGGTATAGTTAGGAGGGTGCATACTTTTTGAGCCTGCCTTGTCTACATTTCCTATCAAAATACATGGGAAAATCCCATTCATGGAAAATCCACTTACAGTAGTGGTGTCTAACTGAAGGCCCATGCCCAGGCTCCATTTTGGCTAACAGAGAGCTAGCAATACAAACTAAAAACAAAACAAAATGGGAAATGTTTCCCCTTTTGCATTTGAGCATCCAAGAAGGAACAGGAAAGGAGAAAGGAAAAGAGGAAAGACAAAGAAAAAGATGGGAAGATAGGAATGAAGCAAGGAAGTAAAAAGAAAGGAGGAGGGGAAGGAAGGAAGGAGAATGGAGAGAAGGAATAAGAAGAAAGGGGAGGGAAGGAAAAGGAAGGAAGGAAGGTTGGTCTTGCCTTACCATTTGGCCACCAGCAGACAGCAAGTCTCTTCTGGAGGACCAGGGTTTGGCGCTCTCCCTGGTCTTGCCTTCCTCCACTGGAGACAATGGATCGCCTGTGGTGCCCGGGCCACCACAGGTGTCCCCAAAATGAGTGTGTCAGACCTGGAAGCTGTTGAGATGGCCACCCCCACACCCCACCCCAAGGTCAAACACAACCTTCATACATTTCTCAATGAAATCAAGTTTGACACCCTTGTGTTAGTGCATTACATAGACCTATCTTCCTTTCTGCAGCCCTGGTTTTTGAAAGTATTCTTACTTTCAAATGGGAATCTGATATATAAAAAATGTTACTACATCCAAAAACTTTTATTAACTACATCCAAAATCTCCATTATTAATTCATTATGATTAAAACTTTACATCACATGATATAAAAGCATTCAAAATATGTTTGGTCTACACAGTGGCAAGGATTCTTCTGGATATTTTGGAACATGTTATCTCAACATATGTTCTAGTGCCATCCTCAAATAAGAGAATCTAATTTTGGTGAGAAGGGGTTTCATTCATGGCTTACTGCAAGCAATTTGGCTCTGAAAATTTTTGATGACAATATCTCATTTGGAAATTTAATGTATGCTTATCTTCCATAATAGTATTCACTCTTGATATTTTTTTCACAGTATTTAATTTGTTTTGTGTTTATGGCAGCTAATAAAGAGTTACATTGATTCTCACTTGTCTTTGTATCCAGTTATTAAACTATGAATGGAATGCTTTGCGTTCAGTGTATTTATTTTATTTATTTATTTATTTTATTCGGCTTATATGCCGCCCTATCTCCCAATGGACTCAGGGCGGCTCACAATAATAAAAACACAAGCCACAATACAAAATAAAATCTAAAATCTAAAAAATTTAAAATTTAACCCTTAACACCCCCCCCCCCATCAGACCAGGTCAAGTGATTTAAAAAGCCAAGTTTTTAATTCACGATGGAAGGTGCTAAGGTCAGGCGCTAATCAGAGCTCCAAAGGAAGTTGATTCCAGAGGGTGGGTGCACCCACCGAGAAGGCGCTATCCCTGGGGACCGCCAGCCGGCACAATCTAGCCGACGGCACCCTGAGCAGGCCCTCTCTATGGGCGCAAACCGGGCAATGGGATATCGTTGCTGGCTGTAGGTGATCTGCCAAATATCCTGGACCTAAGCCATGTAGGGCTTTATAAGTCATCACCAGCACCTTGAATCTCATCCGGGGGGCAACCGGCAACTAATGCAAGCCATGCAGGAGGGGTGTAACATGGGAGTATCGGGGTTCTCCCATCACAACCCGCGCGGCTGCATTTTGCACCAGCTGAAGCCTACGAGTGGTCCTCAAGGGCAGCCCCATGTAGAGAGCATTGCAGTAGTCAATCTGTGAGGTGACCAGCGCATGAGTAACTGTGCGTAGGGCATCTCGGTCCAAGTAGGGATGCAACTGGCACACCAGACGTATCTGGGCGAATGCCCCACTGGTCACAGTCATTATATGATCTTCTAAGCTCAACTGTGAATCCAGGAGGATGCCCAAGTTGCGCACCAGGTCTACAGGGAGCAAAACCTCACCCCCTATAGTCAGCGATGGCACCTCTCCCCTGAACCGAGATGCCGGTACCCACAGCCACTCGGTCTTGGCAGGGTTGAGTTGCAGTCTGTTTCTACCCATCCAGACCCATACCGCCTCCAGGCACCGGGCCATCACGTCGAGGGCATCGCTGGGTTGGTTCGGGGTGAAAATAAAGAGCTGAGTATCATCAGCATACTGATGATACCTCACCCCAAAACTACGGATGATCTCCCCTAACGGCTTCATATAGATGTTGAACAGGAGGGGCAAGAGAACTGACCCCTGGGGCACCCCACAAGTGAGGGGCCTCGAGGTCGATCTCTGCCCCCCTGTCAACACCACTTGCATTCGACCCGAGAGGTAGGAGGAGAACGACTGTAAAACAGTGCCCCCCACTCCCAACCCCTCGAGGCGACGCAGCAGGATACCGTGGTCAACGGTATCAAATGCTGCCAAAAGATCCAATAGGACCAGAACAGAGGAATAACCTCTGTCCCGGGCCCTCCAGAGATCATCCACCAGCGCGACCAATGCCGTCTCCATGCTGTACCCAGGCCTGAAACCCGATTGGTACAGGTCAAGCTAATCCACTTCATCCAGGACCAGCGGGAGCTGACGTGCCACCACATTCTCAACAACCTTCTCTAGAAAGCGGAGGTTAGAGACTGGACGAAAATGACTTAAAACAGCTGGATCCAAGGTCGGCTTCTTGAGGAGAGGCCTCACCACCGCCTCCTTCAAGGCGGTCGGGAAGTTACCCTACCTCAAAGAAGCCGCTATCACCGCCTGGATCCAGCCTCGTGTCACCTCCCAGGCTGAATAAACCAGCCAGGAGGGACACGGGTCCAACACACATGTGGCCGCACTCAGATTCCCCATGATCCTGTCCACTTCCTCTGGGGTAACAGAGTCAAACTCTTCCCAAAGCACAAGACCCGCTGTCTCACTCCCGTCTGACTCGGTCCAGTCAAAGTCCAGGCCGTCCCAAATCTGAGCGATTTTGTCCGACAGGTGCTGACCAAACTCCTCAGCTCATCCCTCTAAAGGGTCTTCCCTCAACCTCTGATTTAAAAGGGAGCGGGACACCCTGAACAGGGCAGCCGGACCATTCTCTGCAGACACGATGACATCGGTGAAGTAGCGGTGCTTTGCCGCCACCAACTCCACCAGGTAGGCCCGTGTGGCCGACCTTAACTGAAATCGGTCAGATTCGGAAAGACTGACTCTCCAACAGCTCTCTAGGCCTCGTCTACGCCGCTTCATCCCCCGGAGCTCCTCAGTAAGCCAGAGAGCCAACCGGGGTCTGCGACGAGTCAGAGGCCGCAAAGGGATGACCCAGTCCAAAGCCCTGGCAGCAGCCTCTTCCTAGGTCTCCACCAGGTCGTGGCCAGGGCGTGGGAGAGAGAGAGAGGGATCATCCCAAGCTCTGTCTGGAACCTCTCAGGGTCCATCAGGCACCTGGGGCGGAACCAGATGGTTGATTCCGCCTCCTTGTGAGGAGGGGCGGCGTAACGGAAGCCTAGCCGAAGGAGATAGTGGTTGGTCCATGACAGGGGATAAATCAAAGGCAATCCCCCACCAAACTCCACTCGCCACTGCTCCAAGACAAAAAGATCGGGCGTGTGGCCCCCCCATGAGTCGGGCCCTGAATAATCTGAGTCAGGTCCATCGCTGCCATGGAAGCCATGAACTCCCGAGCCACCCCCGACGCCGCACCCAGGGATGGCAGATTGAAGTCCCCCAGAACAATAAGTCTGGGAAACTCCACCACCAGCCCCGAGAGGGCGTCGAGTAGCCCGGGCAGGGCTGTTGACACGCAGCTGGGAGACAGGTATGCAATGAACAAGCCCAACTGACCATACGGGTCCCACCTCATGAGGAGGGCTTCACATCTGTCAATCTTAGGAGCAGTGACCTCCCGTGGACTAAGGACTTCCCTAATAGCCACCGCCACCCCCCTCCTACCCTGGGCCCTTGGCTGTGCAGCACCTGGAAGCCTGGTGGGCACAATTCAGTCAGAGGGACACTCCCCTCTGGGCCCAATCAGGTTTCCATAATGCAAGCCAGGTCTGTGGTTTCCTCCTCAATCAAATCACGAATGAGGGGAGCTTTATTGACCACAGACCTAGCATTAAAATAGACCAGCCTAAGCCCAGGGCCCCATTCTCTCAAACCCCCAGGAGGTCGGATAGAACCAGGAGGGTCGGAGCGTGCCACCGCTTGGATATAGCGGGGACGGGCTCCCAAAGTCTGATACGGCCCTCCGTTCCTCCACCTACAGCCATTCCCAATCACAACTGGTATCTGAAATCCCACCCTCACCCCAGTGCACTTGGGTGACCCAGCACCACACCAAAACCTCCACCAACTCCCCATAACCTGGCCTGGCAACGACCCAGCAGGGCCCCCCAACCACCGGCCGGATGTCAAAACCCGCCCCCCTCCCCAAACCCCTTAAAAATTTGGCTAAAAAACAATATAACGACCCCTTACTAAAACCCTTAACGCCCTCATGCCACCTCTCGGGGTCCCAGGACCCGTCATTAAGGAAGATCTTCACCAGGCCAGCAGGCCATTCCAAGGAAAGGGGGGCATTCCTCAGAGCAACCAAGTCTGCTCTTGTGTATGTTCGTACTACCATCCCTGAACCTCAAGGCACAGGGGACTGTCCATGAAGAATGGGATGTATCAAGCTGGTCCATCTCAGGAGACAGGAACCTCCATTCCCGGGTGTCCTCCCACGACACTCGTGAATGATAGGAGATGTTAATCCTCGCCATCCTCTCACCACAGCGGGTTCCTGAGTCCAATTGGGGTCACCCAAAGTGGGAACCTTCAGTCATTGTTGCCCTCTCACGACAGCATGACCCGGTTCCAATAGTAAAACAAAGTGTAGTCTATTCCCCCCCCAAAAAAAAAACTACATAAGATTGTAGCTTTATAAAATTGTATGCTTTATGAAACTCAGCATAGCATTACCATTTAAATACATGTTTTTGAATAAAAACATGCAGAATTGAAGGATCTGCAACACCAATTGTGATAGTATCTTTTTGATGGAAAACTGATATAAACACTATTTTCTAAGATGAAAGCAACTTAGAAAGATATGTGGTTTGTTCATTTTTATTAAAAAATCAGAAGCTGATTTATTGTATTTCAGAACACTTAAAGTTTTGAGCATTAAATATGGGTCAGGAATCTCTAAACATATCAAAAATGACATTCTTTCAAATAAATCCCACAAAATGACTCTTGCATAGTAAATTATGACAGTGCTTTGACTCTCATAAAGAATGAGAAACTTTCGCAGGAAAACTATTTCCCTCTAGTATACTGCTTATTTTGACATTGTCAATTCGTCATTTCAAAAATGAGACAAAGCATAGACCACTTCATTCAGGAAGCTCATTACCTCATTAAAAATATAATCAGTCTAGAATTCCACTTTTCTTAGATATTTATTGTTAAATAAAATAATTTAGAGGAAAAAGATTCATCCTGTTTTGGCTTCTCTACTTGTCATCTGAACTTGCATTGTAGCTAGAGTTGAAAAACAAAAGGCAGACATAATAGTGGCTTTCAAAATATAAAATCACAATGTCTATTTCATGACTGCCTTTAAAAAATCCATGTATTGCTCTTACATGCAAAAACCTTACCTAGACTAAGCCTCAACAATTGTCTTAATGTTTTATTTTCAGTTTTCTAATTTCGGAAACCTCAGAAATTAGAACAGTTGTGACAACCTATATCGTACAGAGTTGGAATATCATTAAAATAATTTGCCCCACAAGACTTGCAACCCATGGGAGTCCAACCTTTTGGCTTGCCTGGGCTTCACTGAGTGACCGAGTGAAGAGGAATTGTCTTGGGCCGCATATAAAATATATAATATACCTAATGTATATAAATTACATAATAATTGTAAGTTTATGATCTTGTGGGGCTGCATTACTAGCTGTTCAGGGCTGCATGTGGTCCATGGATTGCGGGTTGGACATGCCTGCCCTATCCCCTCTATACTTATATTCTGTCTTTGTGCCAGTTAACTTTGATTCCAGATGTAAATGAGTCCACTTTGATTAATGTTTTAATATTTTGAATTGAAGTTTTAATATTTTGCTTTGAGGTAAATTTTAACACTAAAATTAAACCATATTTATATTTATGCACTGAGCCTTTACGCTTTCCATAACAAATGAATTTAAATCAGTTTATACAAGATTTTCAATTTTTTATTCTGCCTTACTAGCCATAACTTGCTCTACTGCCATATGCTCTACTGCCATATTTAATAAATGTTGTTGTTGTTGTTGTTGTTGTTGTTGTTGTTGTTGTTATTATTATTATTATTATTATTATTATTATTATTATTATTATTATGTTATTACCACTGTTTATTTGTTGAGAGCTACTTTGATGTAGTGGTTAAGGCATCAGGCTAGAAATCAGGCTAGTCCTGTCTCAGGCACAAAGCCAGTTGGATGAAAATTAATTGGTAGATTATATTAGTTTTGTTGTGTAATCTATTTAATAAGAATATGTAATATCTATGTTTCACATTATTTACAGTATATATTTAATATGGAAAAAGACCAAACTATTAAAAATGCCCAGTCAGCAAATTAATTGTTAGTCACTGTTTTCTAAGGATAATATCTACAATTCACTCTGGATATAAGACTATATGACGTCTTTTGGCAGAAACACAAGCAGAATATAAAAGAATATCCTGCCCGAAGTTAAATAGGATTTGCACTTATTGCATCAACAGACACAATACTGTTATCTGTACAATACTATTCCCTGAGGCTCTGGCTCACGACTCAACTGAAGAACTGGTGGCCGCCTGGGATAGGGCGGTCGCTGGAGCTTTGGATCGTGTCGTGCCTTTACGGCCTCTGACCCGCTGCCGGGTCAATTGGCTCCCTGGTTTTCTGAGGACCTGAGGCAGATGAAGCACTGGAAAAGACGCCTGGAGAGCGATTGGAGGGCCAGCCGTTCCGAATCTGACCGAACATTGGTGAGGTCTCACATTAAGATCTACCTAGTGGCGATAAGAGCAGCAAAATCTAATTATTTTTCCGCTCGTTGCGTCTGCAGAGAACTGCCCAGCCGCCCTGTTTAGGGTGACCCGCTCCCTACTTCAGTTAGGAGCGCGGGAAGACCCCTTGCAGGGTAGGGCTGAGGATTTTGTGCAATATCTGCATGATAAAATCGCTCAGATTCGGGAAGGCCTGGACTCTGACTGAGTAGGTTCAGATGGGGTGAAGGAGGTGGGTCCTGAGAGTGTTATCTGGGAGGAGTTTGACCATGTGACTCCCGAGGATGTGGAAAGGATTCCGGGTAGACTTAGCACTGCCACATGTTTATTGGACCCGTGTCCCTCCTGGTTGGTGCTGGCCTCCCGGGCGGTCACATGAGGCTGGCTCCAGGTGATTATTAATGCTTCTTTGAGTGAGGGCTTCTCCTCAAGAAGCCTTCCCTGGACCCGGCTATATTAGTGAACTATCGTCCAGTCTCCAATCTTCGCTTTGTGGCGAAGGTTGTTGAGAGTGTGGTGGCGCTGTCTATCTAGATCCGTACCAGTCGGGCTTCAGGCACGGAAACAGCATTGGTCGCATTGGTTGATGATCTCTGGAGGGCTCGGGACAGGGGTTGTTCCTCTGTCCTGGTCCTATTAGACCTCTCAGCGGCTTTTGATACCATCGACCATGGTATCATGCTGCGCCAGTTGGAGGGGTTAGGAATGGGGGGCACCGTATTGCGGTGGTTCTCCTCCTTCCTCTCTGACCGTACGCAGTCTGTGTTGGTAGGGGGACAGAGGTCGACCTCGAGGCGACTTGTCTGTGGGGTGCCGCAAGGGTCGGTCCCCTCGCCCCTCCTGTTCAACATTTATGTGAAGCCGCTGGGTGAGATCATCCGTGGTTTTGGGGTGAAGTTCCATCAGTACGCTGATGATACTCAGCTGTACATCTCCACCCCGGACCACCCCAATGATGCCCTTGATGTGATGTCCCGGTGCCTGGAGGCCGTGCGGATCTGGATGGGGGAAACAAGCTCAGACTCAACCGCTCCAAGACCGAGTGGCTGTGGTTTCCGGCGTCCCAGTATATCCAGCTGGTTCCATCGCTGACTATTGGGGGTGAGATCTTGGCCCCCTCAGAGAGGGCTCGCAACTTGGGCGTCCTCCTGGATGCATGGCTGTCTTTAGAAGATCATGTGATGGCCGCGGCCAGGGGGGCTTTTTATCAGGTTCACCTGATTCACCAGTTGCATCCCTTTCTGGACTCATGCCCTCGTCACTTCCCGTCTGGACTTCTGTAATGCTCTTTACATGGGGCTCCCCTTGAAGAGCACTCGGAGGCTCCAACTGGTCCAGAATGCGGCCGCGTGGGTGATTATGGGAGCGACATAGTGTACCCATGTAACACCTCTCCTGCGCGAGCTGCACTGGCTCCCGGTGATCTTCCGGGTACGATTCAAGGTGCTGGTTACCATCTTTAAAGCACTCCATGGCTTAAGACCTGGGTACTTATGAGATCGCTTTCTGCCACCGATAGTCTCCCACCGGCCAATACGCTCCCACAGAGAGGGACTCCTCAGGGTGCCGTCGGTCAAACAATGTCGACTGGCGACCCCCAGGGGGAGAGACTTCTCTGTGGGGGCACGTGCCCTCTGGAATGAATTGTAAGGAGATACGTATGATCCCTGACCTACGTACCTTTCGCCATGCCCTTAAGACTTTACAGTTTCAACAGGCTGTGCTGGCTTTATAACTAATTTAAAGGGGTGTTTTAGTTTTTTACTATAGGGCCAAATTATTTAATATGTTTTAAACTGTTTTTAAACTTATGGATATACGTGTTTTATTGTGGCTGTGCACCGCCCTGAGTCCCTCGGGAGAAGGGCGGTATAAAAATTTAAATAAATAATAAATAAATAAATAAATAAATAAATAAATAAATAAATAAATAAATAAATATTGGATATGGTTAATAAAATATCATGTAAATGACATCAAGGAATTATTGAGAACAAAATCAATATGATAACATTGGCCAGTTTGCTGTTGCAAACTTTTCACCTCTTATTTCTCAGAATTTGTTTATACTTTATATGGGCTTCCATAATGGATATCCATTACAGTGAATCCTCAACAAGACGAAAAGGAAGATTTGTTAAATCCAAAAGAAATTTTAAGCATACATATTTTAGACATGTGTAAAACTGTGAATGGGATTTAAGGCATGCAAAGAATGGAAACGCTCAATCCATTGAATCCAAAGTACATTAAACAGAGGTTTGTTAAAATTATGATTTATTGCATATTTGGGACAATAAGGAAATGATATGTAAAGCTGCAACTATATCTTTATGAGAAATGTATCATTATTTATTAAATAAAGTAATGATTTATTGATTTTCATTTCATATATGATAAATTAATGTAAAACTTATGGTAATTCATCAAATTTAATTTTAATAAATTTAAAAATGGTTTAAAATAAACATGATATATATTGTTAAGTACTTCAAATGTGTGAAAGTAAATTATTAAAGCTTACTTTCAGAATTATTCTTTATAAATAAAGACTTTTAGGTCACAATATTTGTAAATAAACTATACGTACCACTGACGAAATTATTTATGGATATGTAAAAAGCTGATATTTAACAATTTGTAAACAATTTATATATCAAATAGTAACTGAAGAGAAAAATTCACTTACTCTGCTATAGACATCAAACATTGGTTAATAATTGATGTACAGGCATAAATGTCTCTCTATTCTAATGTGTAAATATTGTAAAAATAATGTATTCTTAAGAGGTACATGGAATGTATTTAATATTTTTCATCATTTAGTGTCTTGAATAGTTTTGATGGATTAATTTTTCAAAATTATAATTGTAAGCAAAAATAAGAACTCTGTATTTAGAAAGACTAATACTAAATTTACATTCTACAATTCACTTCCATATATTTAGGATTTTAAAAGTTGTATATCAATCCAATACATATTTTATAAAAAATATTTTACAGTTATATTACTTACATACAAAATTAAGCACAGCAAAATCAATTTACTGCAACATATAATTTTGAGAAAAAGTAGATGACTTGTGTCATTCATTTTTATGCTACTAAAATCAGACCCACAAAAATATACGATAAGATATATTCTACACACTGACATTATTTTAATGCAACCATAAATTATTAACTGACAAAAAACTCTGTAGTGAATTTTTAGTCTGCTAACTACGGTATATTTTAACAACTTTCTAACTGAAAAATGCAAGCATTCACTCTTCATCAATGTATTTTAATATTATTTTTGAAACACTGTAGAAATATGGTTGAACAATTCTGAATATTATTCCAAAACAGAAAGTATGGAAGTCAGATAGTCAATGTGTAAGTTAATGTTCAGTATAATGACTTTCCTTCATATTATTGCCTACAGCAATATTTTTGAAATGCTGAAAATTAATCAATAGTTGCTTCTATTCCAGGAATTGCATGACAATAGCATAGTGTATCAGTGTCAAATATTTGTACACTGACAGAATAAGGGTGTAGCTATTCAAAACTTTGTACTTAATCTATTTTCTTGTAAAATTAAATCAAAGACAATAAGCAACTTGGTTTAGTTCTGTTTTTAGATTTTATTTTAAAAGTGGGTTAAAGTATGGACACCTTTAGCACTACTATGCCAACTGTTCCATTTTATTTATTTATTTTTTAAAAAATGGCATAGTAAATTTATTTTTTAAATGATCACCTTTTTCAAGGGTCAAACAATGGTCTTTGGTTTTCAGGCTCACAGTTATTTGCCTTCAGGTACAAATTTATAAGCACATTCAGATAAAACTTTGACCTTACCACACAATAAAAATCTCATAGATTTGCTATCGTTGCTTTGTAATTTTATTTTCAAAATACTACCCTCACCCAGAAAGTACTCATGCTTATATAGGATTCACTTCTCAAATATAAATATGAGGTAATCAAAAGCCCAAGGCAACTTCAGTCTGTTCAAAACTCATTTTCCTCTCTGCTTGGAGAAATATGTCTGAAATGTAAAAATAATAGGAAACTATGTGGCAGAAAAGAAAAAGTCACTGCCAGTCATTGTACAGATAAATATTGTTCCTCATGTCATTCAGTCTGCTAACATTCAAAAGAAATTTTAAGGAAGACTTAATGACAACACAATGAAGTCCAGAAATTGGCATCTAAGCATCAATCTTTATTTTAATCACTGTTATATTAATCTCAAAATACAGTAATTTGTATTATTTTATACATAAGTGCATTATGTATTATCATTCTGTGTTGCCACAATTGGCTACATCTTTATTCTAATGCTTCATATGAGGTACATTATTTTGTTATCCAGGGTGAAGACAGCACTTGGCCTTTGAGAGGTATGCTGGGATACAAAAAGGAGGGAGGGTTGGGACAAAACACTAAATTTCCTCCCTCCATTTAATAAAAACTAAATACAGTTGATACGATTATTCTCTGGGCATAATTTAATAACATCTTACTTCAGTTGTATTGAAATTAAAATTTAGTAACAACTTTTGGAAGCTTCTGGGCACTTTAAGATTTGATAGAACTGCATTTGGCCAACAGCCTCTGCTGTACAATTACTGCAGTTTTACAATTATTATTTAAAAAAATAAAGCCGGTCTTTAAGTTACTTCCTATTTTTTCAGTAATAGCATATTAGAAAAGAATGCAACTGTGCAAGAATGTGAAAATAAAAATCTTCACAATATAGTTCTGCATAATTGTTTTTTTCAAATGTTTTTTTTTTACCCCAAAAAAGTTTTCTGGAAGGGAAACCAACTCTGAACTTCATAATTAAACTATTGTTGAATTGACTTAGCTAGTATTTTAAATGTTTTGTTTCATTTTTTTAATACACATACTTCAGTCAGAGCATCTGGAATTTTATGAAGATTAATGCTGACAATGTAAAAGTCCAAAGCATATGAACAGTTCATTGCTTGAGTAAATAAAAGCTGTTTTACCCTTTTTTCCCTGAGGGGAGTGAAAACATTAGCTATTTTTAAAAATAAAATATTCTTCTTGCTGTTTGTGAGTTAACCAGACACTTCATGTGTATAATGAACATCTGTGCTCCTGACTGGAGCAACTGCTGGCAATTTCCTTATTTTCAGCTGTGGAAGACTTGGATCTCAAAGATAAATTCATACATGATACATATTGATATGGTATGGTCCATCTGAGTTTGAAAAGATCTTTATCTGAGGGGGGAAAGTACTATTATTATTATTTAATCTTCATTTTACAATCAAAACACTACTGAGGATGAGAAGGGCCCCAACTGAAGTGCCCTAAGAGAAGATAATTGTGCTAATAATTTTGCTAATTGTGCTAATAATTGTGCTATTTTTTCTTCCCTCAAATTTCAATAAATTAATATTGTCCTCTAAACCTATGGTTACAGGAGAATCAAGATATGTTTAAATAATCACAATGAACATTGGTAGTACATTAAGATGTCTCATGAAAAAACCCCAAACCAAAAAGAACAGTCAAATTTCCTGTCTTCGACTTTGGGTCATCTTGTATTGAATCCAATCTGCTCAGTTATTTATCCTGTATCTTCCGTAGCAATGACACATGCAAAGAATTCATTTAATTTCTCAGCAATCTCCATATTTTTCTTGAGTGTGCATTCCATTATTTTGTTGTCTAACAACCCAACCACTTTGACCACTTTTCAGGTTCAAATATATAGGTTTTTAGCAATTCCTTTAATGCTTTAATGGACTTCTATAATTCCTTATAACATACATATTTTCTACAAATTTAGTATCCTCATTAGGTTCACATTGCCTAAAGGAAGCTTTTTATAGAATGCTACTAAATAGATATTCTGGACTCTTTCTGGACTTCTATTATTGTGGAATTTATTTTTTATTTAAATTATTTATAGAGCGCCCATCCCACAGCAATGACTCTGGGCAATGTACACAACTACCACAACAATATATAACCCTATGACAATCTGTTAGAGTAACCCCCAAAACAAAAAGGCACATCATCATCACAGCTTGTCTAATTTCCTGGCCCAAATACTTGGGGGAACACCAGATCATCAACCTAACAGGACCAAGGTTATCCAGATTCCCGGGGAGGATGCTGTTCCACAGAACAGGCAAAGCCACAAACACGATTTCACTGTGAGTAAGGAATGGGTGCAACTGTGAGTAAGGAATGGGTGCCCATAAGACAAACCAATGTAAATTCCTCACACAGCGGCAGCTGCCAACTAGCTTTGGGCAATAACCATAAATTCAGGAGGATCCTCATATTGCACAATACCTCTGATTGAGGAAGTGCATCCCCAGGGAGAGTTCAAGATGGAAGATTTACAGAGCCATAAAACTTAAAAACCCACAGCCACTCAGTCTTGAACCAAAGACTCCCCTCCCTCCATTTAGACTCCACAGCATCTAAGAACCAGGAAAGGTTGCTGTAAACCACCAAGAGTCATTTCAAAATGAGATGGGGGGTTGCAGGCAGGCAGGCAGGCAGGCAGGCAGGCAGGCAGGAAGGAAGGAAGGAAGGAAGGAAGGAAGGAAGGAAGGAAGGAAGGAAGGACCTCTGCGGTGGTGCTTGGTCAGTCCATGGCAAAGATCTGTGATATGACATCTCATGACCACAAATGACCTCTCCAGCAGCTTAGATGTTAAATAGGAATTAAAAGAAAGTAGAAGCCTGAGGCACCACAAAGCAGGGGCATCTGACTTGACCTCAGCCCACTACCAACATTGATTGGAACTGGTCCCAAAGAAAGGAAAACTACCATAGCACAATGTCTCACACTCCTAATCCTCTGATTCATCCGAGAAGGATCAAAGGGAACAAAGGCTGCTAAGAGAACAAACCAGGATGGATGTACATTAGTACTTTCATCCCAAGCTCATCAAAGGACACTGAAAAATGCAACCAATGCTATGTCAGTATTATGGCCAGGCCTCAATCCTGACTGAAAGGATGCCAGATAATTTGCTTTTTCCTAAGCCCTTTCAAGCTGTAAGTCAACCACCTTCTCAACCATCTTCCCCAAAAAGAGAATGTTAAAGACTAGATGGAATTGTCCAGGATTGTTGACAATCCTGGATAAGTCTCGATTCTTATGATTTTAAATAAACTCTATGTAGAAACAGATTTGTTCCTCTTAATATTTCCTATCAGTCCCTTCAATTTTAAGAATTTTCCCTTTTATAGCTAAATATGACTATGGAACATCAACAGTTTTCCATTTAATGTATCCTATTGGTTCCCCAATGCTTATAAACCATGGTTATCACATAAGTAAATCTAGAATTTCCTCCACCCCCCATGTTCTTAATGATATGGATATCTATAAATTTGATTTGTCTGTTGTGAGCTAAGCTTTATTACATTTTTCCTTTGTATGCATGATGCCTTTCACCATCTCAACATTGTTTTCAGAATTTTAATCAGATGGCAATAGCATATCTCTATTTATGGTTAGAAGCCACCACAAAAATTATTCTTCAAAAAATCTAGCCCTCCAATGTCTTTAGTACATCTGATTGTACATCCTCTTTCAAATAAAAATCAACCTCCCTATCCAATCCATTCCCTGATCTTTCTACGATTTGGCATATAAACAATTAGGTATGTTATGTTATGTAATATAATATAAATTTATTTGGACATATAAATAACCATACCCAAATGTTCTACAAGGTTTCAGTTAATTCTACAATATGTTTTTGTTGTCCATGCATTAACTAACTTCCGATGCTGGGTCTTACAGTAGCACCAAGAATATTTTCCAAAGAATACTTGTCACTTGATGTTTGCTGAGGCAGATCTTTGTGATATACAGTTAGCAAATTTATCTGCAATAATAGCTGGAAAAATAGTTCCTCTGTGTAAATACTTCAACTTACCTATTTTAGAAAGATAAGAAAATTTTAGGGTTTTATAGCTGGTAGTGGAACAAAATAAATAAATAAAAGCAAGAAAGGGTAAAACACTAAAGAAAGAAAAACACTATACCATGTCATGTTATAATCTTGCAGATGAATGTATATGCTTCCAGTCTGCTAGTTTAAGGTATAAGTTATAGCAAAATTTAAGGTATATTCATTGAAAATACAGCAATGCATCTATTGTTTATATAATAATTTGTAAAATTTGCTATGTCTTATGACCATAAATTATATATTAATATTACTCACCAGTTTCAATCTCTGCAAAGGTATCCTGCTTGTGTCTATTGGTGTTCTTTCCGTGACATTACCAAACCTGACTTCAGGTATAGCAATTGCACACATGACATGAGCCCACCTATAAAATTATAGAAAGTATATGCATGCAAAGACAAAAAAAATACAAACATTAAAAAATTTAAAAGAAAAATTCATGTAATTATTTTTGTACATTTCCAAAACTGCATGTAAATCAAGATCATGGTTTTAAATATTTTGAAGTGTTGAATTCATTTTTAAATATGACCTTCAGGTAGACATATCAAATAAAAGTACTGTATTTCGATTTAATTTTTTTCTCCCTTTGATTATTTTCAGTTCTATCAATTATGCAGTTTTTGAAATTTAATTCATATTTAGTTTTTTAAAAATATTGAGGTAATTTTAGTGATTTTAATTAATTTAAAGCAGTGTATAGTTATATTTTGATTTAATCTCTCTACTAATAATATATCTGAGAAAGAAAAAACAATTATTTATTTTATTCTATTTATTAGACTTGTTTGCTGCATATCTTGTCAAGAGGCAACTCTGGGAGGTTTACAAACATTAAAAACTATTAAACTATTTAAGCAATAAATAATAATAGCAATGATTTGTAATTAAAAATGGAGAGGAAGTAAGAGAATACACACAGGGTTTGTCATGAAGATCATCTGTGAATACTTTTTCATTAACATGATGTCCCAATTCTCATTGATAGAAACTGAAACTGAATGGAGCTTCTTATACTATATTTACCCTAATTTTCAAACTGGTATTTAAATTCTCGTGCAAATTGTGCTTGTCACAGAGAGCAAATTACTGAGGAAACTTGCAGATGCTATTGAATTACATATCCCAGCAATTCCAGTCAGCATTTAATTCAACGCCAGTTCAGCTAGTGTATGGGATTGCCCTCTCATAAACTAGTTGAACTATTGGTAATACTTTTGAAAGTTCAATATTGTTCATAAAATAATAAAGATTTCATAGAGAGAACTTATTAGCTAAGTTACTTACTTTTTGTCAGTAGTTTGCTTGAGTGCTCCACCTCTCAAATTACAGAGACAACATTCCTATGGAAGAGGAGAGGACAGGGTAGGGGAGAGGAGAGGAGAGGAGAAGAAGAATTAACCTTAAAGTGCAATAAACTTTATATAATTGATTTTAAGATAAAAATAATTAATCTTAATCTTAGCTTTACCATCATAAAACAGCATAATACAAATAAAAATGTTTTAATGGCTTTCAGTGCTTTTTCTGAGATATTAAAATATATTTAATTGGATTCCTCAAAAAAATTGATGGAAGTAGAGAAATCACATGACATTCTGGAAATAGGATTTGTACAAATGTTTGTTAAATGTTATAATATATGAAGATTACACTTAAATCTGCTAAATTATTTTGGACACTTGAACAGATAGTTCAAGCACAATTGAATCCAACATTTCTGTTGTTAAGTGAAACATTTGTTAAATGAGTTTTGCCCCATTTTACAACTTTTCTTGCCACAGTTGTTAAGTGAATGATCAAAGTTGTTAAGTTAGTAATCCGGTTGTTAAGTGAATCTGGCTTCCCCATTGAATTTGCTTATCAGAAGGTCACAGAAGGTGATCATGTGACCCCAGGACACTGCAACCGATATAAATATGAGTCAGTTGCCAAGCATCTGAATTTTGATCACATGATCATAAGGATGCTGCAACAGTCATAAGTGTGAACACAGTTGTAAGTCACTTTTTCCAATCCCATTGTAATTTTGAATGGTCATTAAATGAACTGTTGTAAATCGAGAACTACCTGTACTATGCAGCCTCTGCTTGAAAATCTCCAAGGATAATAACCCATTCCTCTGTTGCCAGCTCTTACCACTAGAAAATTCTTTATAACACTTATACTGAATCTATTTCCCTGTAGTTTCATCTGACAAGTCCATTTTGTCCTCGCTTTGATCATCCTTCAGATGTCTTAAGACAGCCATTAAATCACCCTTAGTCTTCTCTGTTACAGGTTAAACATTTGCCATTTTTTTACTACTTATAGGATTAGATTTCTTCTGGCTCTTTGTCTCCATATCTGTCTGTCTCTCTCTGAATGAATCTGCTATGAACTCTCTCTGAATGTATCTGCTAGAACTTCATTCCCCCCAAAAAAGCCATACTAAAATTAAGTTTATATTAAGCTATATTGTTTATAAATTTAATTGATGACACAAATACAAACCATTTTTTCTCACATACATAAGCCATTCTCACATATAGAAATACAAAATACAAACATGTGCATCCTTCCCTCCTTCAAGTAGAAACTGCAAAAAAGAAGGGGGAAAAACAGGATGCGCTTACAGTGAGGAGGGGGAAAACTGTATTGGAAGAAAAGGGATGAGAAGAAAGGAGATAAAGTGAAAGAAACAACTGGATTGAGATGTAAAAAAAAGACAGATCAGTATTGTTTAAACCAGCAGTGAAATCCACTTAACTTTGCTACCAGTTCAGGAACAGGAGTGCACGTGCGCTACGCACACCTCTTCTGCACATGTGCAGAACCTTTTGCGCATGCACAGATGGTAAAAAACTTGACGTAATGACGGTAGCCGCCACTGCTACCAGTTTGGCGAACCAGATAGAACCGGGGGGATTTCACTGCTGGTTTAAACATTACAAAAAGCATTACCTTCAAGAGGCAAGCTGATTCTTTAAAAAAAAAAAAAACATTGAAGGTATTTGGTAATAGTATGATGATTCTAACCAGTGGTGAAATGTAAAATTTGTTACTACCGGTTCTGTGAGGGTGGCTTGGTGGGGGGGGGGGGTAATGAGACTGGGTAGGCATGGCCAACTTTTTTTTTTCTTTTAAAAGCATTTTTTCTACAACCTCGGCCAAAGAGGTTTTAGAAAAAATGCTTTTAAAAGGCTCTGACGATCGCCAGAATGAAACAAGGAGCAAACAGAGTATCTGTTGCTTGTTAAACCAATTACCAGAACAAATAGACACAGGAACTAATCAGATTTCCAAAGCTGCTTCTTTTCAGGAACAGTGATTAACATTTTCCTTCCAAACAAAGCTGAATAGGGGAAATTATCTCATCACTAAACACAGGATTAAACATCACCAAGCACAGAATTAAACTTCACCAAAAACCAGTTTTAGACCAAAAGTCAGAAAAGATATATAAACTCATGTTTGAATGTCAATCTTTCTAGCTAGCCAATAAGCCTTGCTGAATGTCGCTCATTTTGGTTCCTTGTCATTAAAAGCTTCTGCTTCATTGTTCAATTATTTTTTCAAAGTGCTGATCATTGCACCCAGGCTGGAAGAACTCCAACAGGGGAGTATTTCCTCCCAACAGTGGTGTAAAAAGCTTAAAACAACTATTCCCCTTTAAGAAAGTCAAGCAAAAAAAAAAATGGTTCTGAGAACCTCCAGAACCAGAAGCGACAGTAAGTCTAGGCATACTGCTGGAGAGGCAGTTTCTGTGAACAGGGCAATAAAGATTAGGCTAGGAAACAACACCGAATGTTGTAATTTCTTATAGGATTAGCCCTTAAAAGTGGAAAAAAACACAAGGAGATTTCTTTTAACAACCAGTTCTCCGAACTGCTTAACTACTTAACTACTTAACAACCGGTTCTACTGAACCGGTGCGAACCGGTAGAATCCCACCACTGGTCCTTTTCCTGTATATAACATAAATTTTCAATGACATGAATAAAGAATGGTCTGGGAAACAGATGCATGTGAAGGGAACTGTGATGGGTAGGGATCAAAAGACAATCAAATAGTGATTAATAAGTCTGCTGTCAAGAACAAATGAATAAGTGAATAATAATATACAGTAAAATTAAAATAATATTCACAAGCAACAAAAGTATATTGTTATTGGCTAGGGTTTTCCTAGCTGTGAACATGGCTGTGAAAGGGGGACCATCAAAAAGGTTAAATGAAAAAGAAAAGTCTTTAATTGTTGGAGAATACCATGGATTGCAAGAACAAATCAGCAAATCACAGGAGTAAGTGTAACAATAAGCACAATAATTTACAATTTGGCCTCTTCCTAACAAAGACAGACAAGGAGGAAGACATTTAACAGTAAAATTTACTCTTGCCCTTAGTATAATTATTGGTAGAAGTTCTGAGAAAAATGAGCTGATTCAGTTGTTTCTGAATACTTGAGCCATGTTGGGTTGCCCCCAGTTTGGACAGGTTCGCAAGAACCAGTAGTAAAACCGGTGGGAGGCTCTACCTACTGACCTGGACGTCATCATAGGTGATCTGCGCATGCGGGCGCAATACAAACTTGTAGTAAAGGTAAGTAGAACCCACCCCTGACTTGAGCAAAGATTTCTACAAAAAAGGCTTTGCTTAGAAGGTTCAAAATGAAATTTAATAATACTATGAAAATATATATTAAAAACATAAAGTGCAAATGTAGCAATATTACTAATCTAATCAGGACCGTACAACTGCAATCAACATAGATCATACTGGGCTACAATCTATATTTTAGCAACCTGGGAATGTTTTCAGGAAAGCAGAATCAATGGGTCAGTACCAGCCAAAGCAGGACAAAGGTGGATTGAGTGACTATGTTTATGGATGACTGTATAACAATGTAAGTTTCTCCTTTATTAAATAATGTAAGTCATCTAGTACACATGCAAGGCGCACTGTCAGATTACATATCCGGATAATGGTGTATAAGGTAACCTACCTCTGCCACTCCTGACAAAAAGCTGTGACCTTAGTAATTGCTATCACTGTTAGATAAGTATACTTAAAAGATGTGCCCCTAGACAAGTGCTACAGGCTAGATTTCATTTTCTCTACAAGCACATCTTATCTGATCAGGTCAGAAGGTTATTTCCTCATCAAGCACATGCTATAGTGATTATATCTGAACATAATCTTCAATTTAAATAGTCTCATTAAAAGCTATGAATTTTATGGAGTGTAAATGTGGAGAGAGTCTATTAAAATGAACAAAAAAGAGGCAAAGTATAATTCTCACAGTAAATTGATTTATCTTTTTTTGTCAATTATTCTTCTGGTAGCTGAATGAGGAAAAAAATCAGAAATCGCTGTCAAGACAAATCATTGCTGTATAAGTAGTAGTCTGTGCTTTTTTGGGGGTGGGGGGGGGAGAAATGGAATGTCCTTCCTTCTAAGAACTTTGTATATGTGGCCACAATATGGCAAAAATTGCATGATCCTATTTTTTCTTAAACCTGATCTACAAACAGAGTTGTAATAGTTGTTAGAAAAGATAAGAGCACCAGCCTAAGTATTCCCCAACTGATTTCATTCTTCTAAAAGTGATGACTTTAAGGCAGTGCTTTTCAACTTGTGATCTGCAGACCCCGGGGGGGGGGGCTGCAATGTCGACACAAGGGGTCCCCAAAAGCTTGAAGAAATATTATTTAAATCTTGAGTTAAGTCTTGGGGGTACATGGCCATAGTTACAAAAGGTATTTAAAGGGAGTCTGTAGTGAAGAAAAGGTTGAGAACCACTGCATTAAGGTATATCTTAGTACCTTATAACTGTCTAAAATATTTGTTTAAAATGTACCAAGTTTCATATCAGTATCTTGAGGGAAAAAACTTATATGTTTGAAAACCATCTTCGCCCATCTTTAACTATCTTAAATAGCAAACTGCAGTGATTAAACATAATAGGCTGTGATAGGGACTCACAAAAATTAATATAATGAACACATTTAGACTGAAGATTAAAACATTGACATGGGTTGTACAAAAACAGTTAACCATTTTGTAAAGGTCGGATTTTAGTGTTCATGTTTTCTTGATAGGTAAGGTTGATGAACATTACATCTCATAATCTACATTTAGCAGCAGAAATATTAAAAGCAAATAATTTGGATAATCTCACTTAAAGTTATATTTAAATTTATTTTTCTATCGACAATTGGCACTTAAAGCAAGTGCACAAGGTATCTACAGAATGGCTGGGGAGGAATATAATTAAACATGTATTCAAATTCTTCCACTATACATTTAATCCTCAAACCTTTTTTTTTTTTTTTTTTGGATAATTTTATTGTTTTATCTATTTTTTTTTACATTTTTATCCATTTTATGCTGCTATTTCAAAGTTTATGCTACACATATTGCTAATTTTAATCATTTTTCTATTTTCTATTTCGCACACATGTAGCCTAGCAAGCATCAATGTTACTAATGAAAGAGAATATTTGTAGCTCAGGGTTGACACTAGCACTGATGATGTTACCTAGTTTGGGTAATGAAACATCTGCAAGAAAAGGGGCGTTGGTCCTACCTGACACGCTCCTTCTCGTTGTGTGGAGACAGCAGCCAGTGTGGGTAGCACTCGCCCAATCAGCTGAAGGACTGAGTCAGCCAATAATGTTAAAGCCCGCCCTTGTTGCCGGGCAGGTCCAGCTTTTGGCGAAGGACTATAATGGCAGACTCGGCGTGTGGGTAGGCAGAAAAGAAAGACTCAAGAAGGAAGGCAACAAGAGGACCAGACAGGCAAGGGGAGGGTCTGGCTGCTGTCTCCACACAACGAGAAGGAGCGTGTCAGGTAGGACCAAAGCCCCTTCTCCATTGTTTGGTGGAGACAGCAACCAGTGTGGGACATACCCAAGTTCACTGTCCCAAAGTCTGGGAGGGGCCAGGCTGGTCCGAAACCACATCACTGGCCACAACCTGTTGTAACACCTGACGACCGAAGGCAGCCTCAGCCGAAGCAAACTTGTCCAGTTTATAGTGCCGTATGAATGGCGCAGGTGAGGTCCAGGTAGCCGCATGGCAAATCTCCAACAACAGAGCTTGAGTGGCCCAGGCCGCCGACGTGGCCGCGCTACGTGTGGAATGGGCCGTTACCCGGGAAGGTCGCAGCAGAAAATGAAGGTCATAAGCTGAAGTGATGGTCTGTCGAATCCAGCGGCCTATAGTAGAAGAAGATACCTTGAGACCCAATGAGACTGGAAGGAAGGAGACAAATAACGCTTCCGACCTGCGAGTGGCAGCAGTCCGCTTGATGTAAATTCGCAATGTCCGCCGGACGTCCAGAGTGTGCCAACGGCGCTCACGAGGATGAGAAGGACGTAGGCAGAAATTTGGTAGAATAAGTTCCTGTGAGCGATGGAAGACGGAGTTAACCTTCGGCACGAAGGTAGGGTCTAATCGGAGGACAACACGGTCTGCGTGAAACACGCAGAGGTCAGCTCGGATGGACAAGGCCGCCACCTCCGAAATGCAGCGAGCCGAGGTCACAGCCACCAAAAAGGCAACCTTGCAAGACAGCAACCGCAGAGAGGACGTCCTCAGCGGTTCATACGGAGGACCCATGAGGGAGTCGAGAACTAACGGAAGGTCCCAGGTAGGGTAACGATGCAGGACCGGAGGAGACAGATTTGTGGCGCCCCGAAGAAAGCGTCTAATCAGAGGATGTTGAGCCAGAGATGACAGTGAACCGCAGGTTAAGTACAGAGGAAATGGCGGCCACCTGGCGACGCAAGGTGTTAGGGGCGAGGCCGTCGAAGAAACCCCATTGTAGAAAGACAAGAATGTCCACAATAGAGGGTTGGAAAACATTCACACCAGTCCGGTCACACCATGAGCAGAAGGCCCGCCAAGTCGCAGCCTTGGTAGTACAGTGGTTTAATGCACCCTGTAATTAACACAGCTGCCTGCAATTTCTGCAGGTTCGAATCTTACCAGGCTCAAGGTTGACTCAGCCTTCCATCCTTTCTAAGGTAGGTAAAATGAGGACCCAGTTTGTGAGGGCAATAAGCTGACTTTGTATAAATATACAAAAGTATGAAGGCTATTGCTTAACGCATTGTAAGCCGCCCTGAGTCTCCGGAGAAGGGCGGCATATAAATCAATCAAACAAACAAACAAACAAACAAATAAATAAATAAATAATATATTCTGTCCGTGGAGGAGCGTCTCGACGCCTGGATCGTCCAAATCACATCCCTCGGAACCAGAGCACCCGTCAGGATGAGCCGCTCAACCTCCAGGCGGTCAGGTTGAGCCAAGGAAGGTCCGGGTGGCTCAGTGCCCCTTGCGTCAGAGCGTCCGCCTCTAAAGGAATGCGCCAGGAGGGAGCGACAGAGAGGGAGACTAAGTCCGCAAACCATGCTCTGCGCGGCCAATGAGGAGCCAATAGAATCACCTCCACCCGTTCGTCCAGAATCCTGTGGATGACCCTGGGAAGTAAGGAGGTTGGAGGGAAGGCATACAAAAGACCATCCGGCCATGGAGTCCGAAGCGCATCAATGGCTTCCGCCTGAGGTTCCGGAAACCGGGCAAAGAAATGGGGCAACTGAGCGTTGACATGCGTCGCAAACAGGTCCACAACTGGAGTCCCGAACCAATGAACCAGGTCTCGAAAGATCCTGGGATGAAGACGCCACTCCGCATTGTCCACCTCCTGACGGCTCAGCCAATCTGCTTGGGCATTGGCGACTCCGGAAATGTGTTCCGCTCAAAGAGACTCGAGATGGCGTTCCGCCCAGAGGCCAAGTTTCAAGGCCAGAGACAACCGGGCCTTGGACCTGGTGCCGCCCAACTTGTTGAGATGTGCCTTGGCTGTCACATTGTCTGTAAGCACAAGCACATGAGACCCGGAGACCAGATGGCGAAATGCACGGAGAGCCAGGAAGACAGCTTGTAGCTCCAACCAATTGATCGGACGAAGAGAGTCCGCCACGCTCCAAGTCCCCTGAGCCAGTTGGCCTTGGCAATGGGCACCCCAGCCCCGGAGACTGGCGTCGGAGGTTACCACCACCCGCCGGGATTCTAGAAAGAGACAGCCTGCTGATATCGCTGGGGACCGCCACCACCAGAGGGATTGGAGCACTGAGGAGGGAACGGGAACCGGCCTGGTTGACGTGCCTTTGCCCGATTTCTGTAGAGGCAAGAGAAACCATTGAAGTTCCCAGGCGTGGAGCTGAGCCCAGGGAACAATGGCAATGGCCGAAATCATCTTTCCCAATAACTGAGAAAGAATATAAGGAGAAGTAGACCTACAAACCTCAATCCTAGCTACCAAGTCCCGTAAACTATTCTGGCGGTCAGGGGAGAGAAACACCCTATGTACAGAATCAATTAGGGCCCCTAAATGAACTAGAGAAGTGGAGGGAACAAGGTTGCTCTTTTCTAGATTAACAGAAAAACCATGGGCAGCCAACGTCTCCAGAGTTAACTTAATATCCAACACAGCTTGGTGAGCAGAAGAGGACAACACCAAGATGTCGTCTAAATAACATAAAAGTCTAACAGACTGAACCCGGAGGGAAGCAGCCAAAGCCGCCAATACCTTCGTAAAGGTACGGGGGGCAGACGAGAGCCCAAAGGATAACACCCTATACTGATAATGAACCCCCCGTAACAAAACCTCAAATATCTTCTATGAGAAGGGAGAATAGGGATATGCAAATAGGCTTCAGTTAGGTCGATTGAAGAAAGGAGATCGCCCCTCCTAACACCATCAAGGATGGATTTCAACGATTGCATCTTAAATTTACGGTATACAACATACCGATTTAACCGTTTTAGGTCCAGAATGAGTCTTCACCCCCCCTGAGGACTTAGGGACCAGGAAAACCCGGGAATAGAACCCCAACCCGACCTGTTCGGGTGGGACAGGTTGGATAGCCCTGATGGAAAGGAGATGCTGTACTGCAGCGTCCATACGCGCTCTCTTATCAGAATTATGAGAAATCGGACAGCAAACAAAGGAGCTCGGGGGAGGGGAAAGAAATTTGATGGCCAACCCAGATCTTAAGGTAGCCAGGACCCACTTATCTGAAATAGACTTCTCCCACACGGCGACAAAGAGGGAAAGTCTGCCGCCAATGGGGGGAGTCGCGATGCAATCAGCGACGGCAACGGTAGGAACGACCTCCTCCTGCTCGAAAGGCCCATCTGGACACAAAGGGCTTCCCCCGCGAGGACCTATCTAGAGAGCCCCGCTGTCTGCCAAAACTATTGTAAGGTCCTAGAGGAAGAGAAGGAAGTCGAAGCCGCACCATCAGGACCTCAGAATTGAGAGCGAGGGGTATAAGGAGTAAACCGAGAGTCTCCTCGTCTAAAGGCCGGTGCCAAGACCTTCTTTTTGTCTCTGGTTTCAGTGAGAAACAGCTCCAAGGCATCACCAAAGAGGCAGGACCCCCCAAACGGAACTGAAGCTAGACGCCACTTATGGCGGGCATCAGCCTGCCAGTGACGGAGCCAGACCAGGCAATGGGCAGTGACCGTGGAAGCCATCACCTTGGAAGCGAAGCAAGCAGCGTTCAAAGTGGAGTCCGCCGAGAACTGCAAAGCTGCGACAATTTTATTCATGTCCTGCCGGACCCGCATGTCCTCCTGAGGCAATTTCTCTTGAAGCTGGCGCAGCCAAAGCAAAGTAGTACGGTTGAAGAACGATGCGGTGGTAGCCGCCCTAATAGCCCAGGCAGAACTCTGATGTGCTCGCTGGAGAACCAAGTCCGAACAACGCTCATCCGGACGAAGACCCTCATCCGGATCTCCCGGAACGTTGGCGTTGGGCAATAGGGCAGCAATAGGAGCGTCGACCAATGGGACCTGGAGAAGAGTCTAGCTCGGTAGTGACCTGAAAGTTCTTGCGATCATTTGAAGAAAGCGAAGGAGCCGTGCCCGGTGAGGACTACTGTCGTTTCACCACCTCGACAAAAAGGGGAGGAGTCGGAATAGAAGTAACAGGTCTAGCCGGCTCAGCAAACATGGGATCCAATGCCTCTGAAGCTGGGACTGGGTCCACAGTAGGTGAGGACAAGCGAGCAGTATTAACGGCCTTAAACAATAAGGACTTAAATAAGGATTGTGGGAATAATCCAGTGAAAGCCGGTTGTTCCTGAGGCAAATTTTCATCGTCAGACAAAGCAGAGTCACAATAGTCCACATCAGTCAAAACTGAGGGATGGCTCGAATGGGAACAAGTAGGAGAATCAGGAGCCCGAGCCTGGGATTCATCAGAGACCGGCTGCTCTGGAGAAATGGAAGAAGTCGATCGTACAGATTCCAGACGGCTGCGTGATTGCTCACGCGCGGCTAAAGACCTCTGCACTGCCGTTTCAATAAGAAATTGAAGTTGCTCCAGTTGAAGCTGCTCTGGAAGCAATTGACCAGAAACCGCCGCTACTGGAGAAGATGTTGTAGGAGCAGAAGAGGCAGGTTGCACAGCCACCGGAACAGGGGCAGTCGGAGGAGTAGGAACAGAAGCCCCCCACAAATCCCTTAATGACAACTGATCCGGTGTATCCGGTCTAGGCAGAGACTCAGGAGGCGGGTTGTCAGCTACTGGAGTGGAAACCACACCCTTTGCAGCAATATTAGCGCTCGCTTTGTCGCAGAGCTTTGTTAAGACTTTGTCTATGCGCTGCTCATTCTTCGAGGCCCCGCTGTGTTTGTGGCTTTTCTGACGAGACCACGAAGGATCAGACAATGGTAATGAGTTTCTGGAGACCGCCATGTCCGCAGGTCTATCATGGGAGCCAGAATGAGACTAGTCTTGAGCAGCAGTACTGGCCAAACGGCCATGTTTAGATTTCGCCAGTGCTTTTGGCATAGCTGCAATGATAAAAGAAGGCCTCAATCAGGTATGGGGGGGCGTGAAAAGCTCCACCAATTAGCCCCGGCCAACACAGTAATCCAAGAAAACGGGAGCGTTAAAACTCCACAAATATTCCGCTGTAACAGGTAGTGGCGTAAAAGCTCCTCAAATAAAAGTAGTGGGGGCGTAAAAGCTCCTCAAATAAAGATGAGAAAGTCAGGCAGCGTAAAATGTCCACCAGGAGGCAGTAGAGGCTGAGGCGAGGGGGCGCAAATGCTCCACACTATCTGTAGGCAATGTCAGATCACAGGAAGAATGTAACAGTTCCACACGAGAGTCAATGTCACAGTCAAAATGGCCGCCACCGCAATTAGCAGGAGGTAAAATGGCGGACGGCCAAAAAGATCCACTAGAGATCCCCGCAAACACAGAGAAAGCTGGTGAGGAGCGGAACGAAGCCCAGCTGACAGGAGCAAGCGTTCCACAATCCTTGCAGAATGAGGCTCCCCCGCTGAATAACAGAAGCGGGAGGTTGATTGACAGGCGCAGGCAAGCAGGCAAACCAGGAACAAGTCACTTAGCCGAAGTAGCAGCGGCAGATAGGGGCGGCAGGTGAAACATAGTCTCTCAGCTCCAAACACCCCACTCGGCTAACGATGCAAAAAATTCGGCCGCAAACAACAAAAAACCGGCGAAACGGAGGTGTTCAATTAGCTCCGAGGCGGTAACGGCGCAAAATGTGACCTAAAATGGCTGCCGCAGTCGCGCTGAGACAAAAACGCTGCTCTGAAGCTGGAGGCAAAGGTGGAAGGAGCACTGACTTTAAAGCGCCTTAAAACGAGCCAACGAAGGGGGGAAAGCCCCCCCCAACCCCCGGAGGGGAGAGCAAGGAAAATGGTCGTTGCTTACCTGAACGACCCTTTTATACTCGACGTTCAGACACTCCTCATTCTGGGTTACGATCACTCCTATTTGCACAGCTGAGTGTCAATCAAATCCCTCTGGAGCTGCATCCTCCTCACTTCCTGCTTCCTCCTCAGACTTTTCACGAAGACAACTTGGCTCAATAGCAGCAGGATCGACCATTAGAAACTCCATCAGGTAGACACACAGGAAGCAGACAGCTACAGAGGGAGAAAAAGCAGACCTCCACCAAAGCCAGGCACGGCCAAGAAAGGGAGGGACGGAGTGTCTGAACGTCGAGTATAAAAGGGTCGTTCAGGTAAGCAACGACCATTTTCCTACTCGCCGTTCAGACACTCCTCATTCTGGGATATACCCAAGTTAGAAAGGAAGGGAGGGAATTAAGCCGTAGACTGGCCTTGTGGAGAGATTACAGCCTGTAATACCCTTCTGCCAAAGGCAGCATCTGCAGAAGCAAACTTATCCAGCCTATAGTGACTTACAAAGGATGAAAGGGAAGACCATGTGGCCGCCCGGCAAATATCATCTACCGAAGCCTGGGTAGCCCAAGCCGCAGAGGTTGCGGCGCTACGGGTAGAATGGGGCAATATACCACCCGGGACAGGGGCCTCTCTTAAGTCATATGCCTTAGAAATACAGGCTTTGAGCCACCTTCCTACTGTGGTTGAAGAGACCTTCTGACCCAGGGAAGAGGGAAGGAAGGACACCAACAGAGCCTCAGTCTTTCGAAAAGGGGCAGTCCTTTTAAGATATCTCCTCAATGCCCGTCTCACATCTAGAGTATGCCACCGCTTCTCAGCAGGATGACGCGGGTTCGGGCAAAAGTTAGGCAAAACGAGTTCTTGGGCTCGATGAAAACGAGTATTCACTTTAGGAACAAAAGCCGGGTCGAGGCGTAGAACAACCCGGTCAGGATAGAAGATGCAGAGATCACTTCTCATGGACAAGGCAGCAATTTCGGATACTCTGCGCGCCGAAGTTATTGCTAACAAAAAGGCCATCTTCAAAGACAAGTGGCGTAGACTGGACGAAGCGATGGGTTCGAACGGTGGACCCGTCAAGGCCTGCAACACCAAGGTAAGGTCCCAAGTGGGGTAGCGATGAATTGGCGGAGGCCGCAAATTTGAGACCCCTTGGAGGAAGGAACGGATCCTGGGGTCCTGAGACAAAGGAACACGAGATTCTCCTGACAGGACAGTGGCAAGAGCCGCCACCTGTCGGCGTAGAGTCGCGGGGGCCAAGCCCTTGGAGAAACCCGCATGCAGAAAACACAGAATGTCCGGAACAGAAGCAGTTGTGGGGTCTACGTGATGATCTCCGCACCATCTCGTGAAGGCAGTCCATGAGGCATTATAAATACGAATTGTTGATGGCCTTCGAGCTGCCTGAATAATGGAGATAACATCGGCAGACAAATTGTCCTTAATGAGCTTTATGCGCTCAAATGCCACACGGCTAATCGAAGCCATTCTGGTTCCGGATGACGGATGGCTCCTTGAGTTAGTACTATCTTGTCGGGTGGAATCCTCCACGGTGGTTCGACTGATAAGTTCTTGAGATCGGCGAACCACTCTCGACGGGGCCAATACGGTGCAACTAGTAGAAGGTTCGCCCGTTCGTGAATGACCTTCCGCACAACCTTTGGGATGACAGGAAGGGGAGGGAAGGCATAAAGAAGGCCCCTGGGCCACTGACTCCGAAGAGCATCCAGCCCCTCCGCTGCTGGACATGGATAGCGGGAAAAGAATCTCGGCAATTGGGTGTTCTTTGCCGTCGCAAACAGGTCCACTAGGGGAAGGCCGAACCTCCTGGACAGGTCCTGGAACAAGCTGGGGTCCAACCTCCACTCGGCATGATCTATTTGGTCTCTGCTGAGCCAATCTGCTTCTCGATTGAGAGTCCCCGAGATGTGTTCGGCTTTTATCGACGAGAGGTGGAGCTCTGCCCATGACAGAAGACGCTCCGTCTCCTGCATCAGAGCCCAGGAGCGGGTCCCCCCTTGTTTGTTGATATGGGCCTTGGTGGCCACATTGTCTGTTAGAATCAGAAGGTCCTGGTGATATACAAGGCGTTTGAAGTGTATCAGGGCGAGACGGACCGCTCTGAGCTCTAGCCAATTTATATTGTGCAGTTTTTCCGCCGATGACCAGGCACCTTGGGCTAGCTGACGGTCGAGGTGAGCCCCCCAGCCTCGCAGACTTGCGTCCGTGGTCAACACCACCCGAGCTGGTTCGAGAAAGGGAGAACCCTTGTTGAGGGCTGGAGATAGCCACCACCTCAGGGAAAGGCGAACTGGAGCTGGAACCTTTACCTTGAGAAGAGACTCCGCTCGACCTTGTCTCTGGTAAGGGAGTAGGAACCATTGGAGGCGACGAAGATGGAAACGCGCCCACGGAACAATGTCTAAGCAAGATATCAACTTCCCCAGAAGCTGGGAGAGAGACAGCAAGGTCACAGTCCGGTGTAGTAAGACTTGAGATGTCAGTTCCCGAATGCTGGCTTGTCTGTCGGGAGATAGGGAGACCACACACAGTGTTGAATCTATTGTTGCTCCGAGATGTAGGATACTCGATGTGGGAACAAGATGGCTTTTGGCAAGGTTCAAAGTGAACCCGTGGTTTTGAAGGGACTGAAGTACTAGCTCCCGGTCCTGGGTCGCCTGTTCGGGAGAAGACGACAGGATCAAAATGTCGTCGAGGTAGCACGCCAGACGAACAGGAATCTTTCTGAGCGACGCCGCTACTGCCGCTAGCAACTTTGTAAACGTCCTCGGAGCGGACGAAAGGCCAAAAGGCATCGCCCGATATTGAAAATGGTGGTCTCCAAACGCAAACCGGAGGAACTTCCTGTGCGACTGATGAATAGGGACGTGCAGGTACGCTTCCTTTAGATCTACAGATTGCATCAGATCTCCCGGACGAATGCAACCCAGCAGAGACTTGAGGGAATGCATCTTGAACCGACGGTACAAGATGTGTTGATTGAGACGTCGAAGGTTCAAAATGCCTCTCCAATCGCCCGAGGATTTCGGTACCAGGAATAGTGTTGAATAAAAGCCGGTTTTGAGTTGATGCAATGGAACCTGTTCTATGGCCTGGATTTGCAACAAATGGTGAATTTCGAGCAACAGAAGAGACCGCTTCTCCGGCTGAAGTGGCCAAGGGCATTGAAGGTAAAAGTCCTGTGGCATGGTGGTGAATTCCAAACGTAACCCTTCGGTGACAGTTTGGACAATCCAGGCATCCGAGGTGGTAGATGGCCACAGGTGAGAGAATGCCTGGAGCCTGCCCCCGATTGGGACCAGAGGCGGTGAGTCACTTACCGCGCCTGGAAAAACGGCCCGCTGACTGTCTGAAAGGTCGCCTGAAGTTGGATTGTCGGCGACCGCGGTCACGAAAGGGTGCCCTGTCCGAAGTTGGTTGGTACTGAGACTGCGAAGATCTGTAGTAAGAGGCGCCTCCGGCGCCCTGCTCCTGTCGAAAGGGCTGTCGATTATAAGGTACATAGCGCCTGTCCTGACGTCGGAAGGACGTGGGTAACACCTTCTTCTTATCCCTATTCTCGACCAGCACAGAGTCCAGGGATGAGCCAAATAAGGCAGGGCCTTTGTACGGGGCAGCAGTCAAGCGCCACTTGGACTTGGCGTCAGCTCTCCAGTTACGGAGCCACAAGAGACGTCTTGAAGATACAGTCGAAGCTAAGGCCCTGGAAGCAAACTTAGCTGCGTCTAAGGACGCGTCAGCCGAATATTCAGCAGCTGCGACCAGTTTGGCCAGGTCCTGCTGTAATCGTGCGTCCTCAGGGGGAAGCCTGTCCTTCAATTGACGCAACCACACCAGCGATGCCCGATTAAAGAATGATGAGGAGGTTGCAGCACGAATGGCCCAAGCCGCCGCTTGGTGTGTTTTGCGAAACCCCATTTCGGCTCGTTTGTCCTCAAACTTGAGACCATCCCCAGCCTCACCTACCAGGATGGAAGACGATGTAAGACTCGCCACCGGATCATCAATCGAAGGTAACTGCAGGAGGGCATCCAGCGCAGGGGCCGAGGCATAGAGCTTTCGATCAAATGAATTCGGACCCGACAACGAGGCGGGGCGGTCCCAAGGCTTTTGAACAACCTGGCAGAAAAGATCCGGACAGGGAACAAAGTCCTCATCAGGTTGAGGTAGATTGAACAGGTTACTGTTGGGACCAGATGGATTAGAAGAAGAGGAGCCCTGAAGAGGTGTGGAATCCATATTAGTGGCAGCTTTCGCCTTGCGTAGGAGAGAGCGAAACAATGAAGGCTTAAATAGACCCGGAAATGCCGGCTTGTCCTGAATCTCTTCTTCATCCTCCGACATCTCAAAATCTTCCAGGAAATCGTCCTCCCGGGCTGATTCAGGCACAAGGCTACAGTCAACAGATCTCTGCTGATGTTGTGCACCAGGGGGATGCATGGAAAAGGCCGAAGTGGTAGGGCACGTAGGAGCAGGGAAGGCACCAGAGGCTTGTTGCAACCCCATTTGATACATATGGGACATGGCCTGAGTAAAAAAGGACTGAAAATCCACAGGCTGAGGAACCCCTGGGCCCGCTTCAGGGCGGAGGCCTGCTGCAGTGGGTGTAAAAGTAGCTTCAGGGCCTGGCCTAGAAGCTTGAGAAAAATGGCTTGCAAAACTAGAGGAGCGGGACCTAACACTGGCCCTTGACTGATTAGTCGCAGACATTGGAGCCTCCTGAGAGTTAGATGGGCCATCCTCCCTCAGACCACTGACCAACAATTCTACATTATGAGAGGCCGAGGGCTCACAGGTCACCTCATGGCCCAAGCCTTCAGGAATTGGTCCTTGACCAGGGTCCTGGGCCCGTTGCCTAGCCTTAGCAAACTGCTTTTCTAGTGCTTTATGCCTCCTTTGGGCATCTTTATCTGCTGTGGCAGATTTGGAGGACTTTGTCTGCTTGGAAGCCTTAGATTTCTTCCCCCTGAGCTGTCTAGGGGAAGGTACTGGGGAGGGAGAGAGACTCCTGTCCATATCAGAGGAAAGGGCACCTTCCTCCCTGTCATCCATGATCAATCACCCCAATGAATTATTAATTAAGTAATGAATTAATTGTAAAGAGAACCTATCAATTCTATATATATGATTGAATATTAGCAATATAATTGTAATATATATATCTATATGCTCTGTTATTATTATATTATATATATATATATATATATATATATATATATATATATATATATTTTTATCTTTCAATTGTAATAAATGCAATAAATATGTACAATCACAACCAGTTTATCAATATAACAAGGCAACAGCCCCCTTTTTTTTTTTTTTTTTTTTTTTAAATAAAAATGTAAATTAATTTAAGCAATGTGTACTTCCCTGAACTTTCAGGCGCCCCTCTGCAGGCCGTTGTTAATTGCAGGTACGATCAGGACAGCGTCCCCACCTGCCAGCAACCTAGCGACCCTGGAAACCAAAGCCCAGGTCGCTATGGCCACGGAGATCCAAAAACGGAGCCGATGATCAGGGCTCAAAATGGCGGCCCGCGAGGGGAATTTCCAGAAGTCCTAAGCCAGGCGAAACACAGCGCCTGCGGCCGGACTGAAGCTGCAGCAAAAAAGGCAGTCACAATATTCAAAGGCAGCTGATGAGTATGCCAGCCGGCAGGGACTCAAGCCGCTCGATCCAATGGCCACTAAGGCAAACCGGAGCCTCGCAAAGTGACTGGCAGCAAAATGGCGGCAATGGCTGCAAACGGCGGGAAAAAACGTTAGAAATGAAGCGCCAGCCAAGCCAAGCCGCAAGCGGCGGCCGGAGCCCCGAACCGCCGCTACGCGCTTTAACCTCCTTCAAACGAAGGCAAAAGAAGCGCAGCACCTTTAAACAATAAATAACTAATATTTAGCCAATTCAGAAGGAAATAACTAAATGAAGAACGAAAAGCAATCAAGAGAACAGACACTCGATGCTATAGCAATGGCTGAGTGAAAAAGTCTGAGGAGGAAGCAGGAAGTGAGGAGGATGCAGCTCCAGAGGGATTTGATTGACACTCAGCTGTGCAAATAGGAGTGATCGTAACCCAGAATGAGGAGTGTCTGAACGGCGAGTAGGAAAACAGAGCTTCCCTTTAGCCACGGACAAATAACAGGGCAGGGATCACTCACAACGTCCAACAGTCAGATCAAGCAGATCAGGAAGGAGAAAAAGCCGTAGTCGATCAATCCAAAGGTCCAAATACTGGTACACACAAGCGAAAACGTAGTCCAGCAGTCCGAAGTCAAAACCAGTAAATAAATCCAATTTTTAGCAATAGGAAAAGGAGATAGAAAGACAGAGCCAGTAACCCACACGCCTGATCAACTGAAAGGACTGAGTCAAAAGCTGGGCCTGCCCGGCAACAAGGGCGGGCTTTAATGTTATTGGCTGACTCAGTCCTTCAGCTGACTGGGCGAGTGCTACCCACACTGGCTGCTGTCTCCATCAAACAATGGAGAACAAGCAAGCTCAGAGAGACCAAGGACCCAGCAAACATCAATATTTTTTAATTTAATATTGCCTTTTAGCCAAAATTCTTTGTATTTACCTTTCCTAATTACCCTGATGTTGACAATTTAATTTTGAATATTCAGATGCCAATCCCCTTATGCAATTTAATGACCATAATAAAGTTATTTGAATTTCCACTTACATATGTAAGCGTAAACACAGCAAAGCCAAAAAAGTTAAACTTCAAACCCAATAGCCAAAATCCATTTATGTACAACATCTGCTGAAATAAAAATGCTTTTGACTTATATTCTGACCTTTTTGCAAAAGAGTTCCCAGGCCTGGGAATAGTTCTTTTTTATATTTTTACTAGACCTTGTCATATAGCACCAATTTGGGTCTTTCTATATGACAGCCAGCACTCTGAATCATATCTGAAAACAGATGGTAGCTAGTTATGCATGGCATGAAGTGGACACAGGTGGGAGCAGCTTTCAAAGCAATGGCTCCAGCCCTGCAAACAATGCAGCTGCTTTATGATCCAGACATGATTCCTATTCATTTCCATGTATTGCAAAGCACTTCTTTCAAAGTCTCTACACAGTTCTAGTAGCTGTGTAGTTTTTTTAAACAATAGAGCCTTATATCACTGCTTTCTGTCAATTATTTCTATACAGCTTTCTGGAACTTCTGAAGTTTCCAAATTGCATGTAGAGAGCATTCTGAAACATAATTCAACTGATAAAATTAAATTCAAATTAAATTAAACATAATTACATAACTAATCAATCTGCAAAATCTGATACTTTCAGGAATAGGAATGATATATTATGGTTAAGCATAATAATGCCATCTAAGCCACAGTCAAAACGTCAGTATTCAAGTTCAGAAATGAATCCAGGAATACCCTGAAACAGTATTTTCAGGGAAAAAAGGAGGTTACATTTAGTGCAGCCTGAATTCCAATTCCTTGATCTCCCTATCACAGTAATTCTATCCTATCTGCAGTAAATGTCATCACTCATGTCATTACCAATGGACACTCATTTACAATTTTAAAAACATCCTTGGATTTTAATACCAAGAAAAGGAGCTATGTTATCACCAGTATTTAGTACCAATAAAAATTAAATCCATTTTATCATCTATGTTTACAGGGTCATATTCTATCCAGATTTCTAAATAGATTTTTTTTAAAAAATCCATGGGCATACTTGAAATTTTGTTTCCAATATCACTAACAGAGGAAGATTTTATATGAATCTTCCCCTAATATGCATAGACATTAACAAATTGCAGACCAGCTTTTTAAAAGTGCAAATTTCTTTAATGTCATTGTTAGTTACACTAATTTCTCCAGTACAGGCTTTTAAAATGTCAGTTTTATAAATATACAATCATTTTTCCCCTCTGCTTATTTAGAACATGTACCATCCAACTCAATCGGTGTGACTCTGGGCAAAATAGTCAAGGAACAAATGCAAAAGAAAACAACACATTCAATTAAAAATCAACTAAAACAATACATGGCACCCAGAACCAAAATATACTATAGCTCTGCTCATTTTGACCCAAAGGCCTGAGGAAAGAGCCAGGTTTCGATTGCCTTTCTGAAGGCCTACAGGTTCAAGGTTAATGACACAGGTAGTCCTCACTTAACTACCACAATTGAGCCTGGAATTTCTGTTCTAAGTCATTGCAGTCACTAAACATGTTACCACATGACCTGACTTGGTTTTAGAACTGCTTTTGCAATGGTCAGAAAGTGAATCACTGTGATTGTTAAGCAAATCATGGAGTTGTTAAATTGGCCAAAAAATGTTACAAACTGCAGTCACGTGACTGCAGGATGCTGCATCAAGTCATAAATGTGAGCCAGTTACAAAGTACCTGAAACAAGATCATGTACTGTATGGTGGGGGGCACAATTGTAACTTAATAGCCAGGTCATAAGTACCATTTTTGGGTCTAACATAACTTTGAACAGTTGGGCAGATTAGGGATAGGAGCAGAAAACTGCTCTCCAGCACCATCTGGAGATAATACTGGTGGGAGTCAGTTGCCCAAAACATCAGACAGCTCCAACGGCTCCAGAGCTAAATGGCGGGAACTGACCTAGTGCTGGGTCTGAGGGGCTTCCCTTCTGTGATCTGCCTCTTTCTGCACTCTAGCCAGAAGCTAAATGTCGGGAACCGACCTGGTGCTGGGTCTGAGGGGCTTCCCTTCTGTGATCTGTCTCTTTCTGCACTCCAGCCACCTCCAAGTCAAAGGCTTTTTGGCCGCACACCGCTTCTCACGCTGCAGCTTTGGAGCCCTTGCTGGAGGACCAGAAGCCCTTAGAGAGCTTAGCGGTAGTCCTCTTGGTCGCAGGTCTTTGTCCTGAGGTATCTGCAGCTTCGTTGCTCTGGCTAGAGAGTGCAGGGCTATCTTCTGGCAATGCGGCTTTTCCATTCCCCGCGGCTACCGCCGACTGCATTTTAAGCCTTCCCGCCAAGCAGACAAGAAAGGCACCGCTGCCTAGATCGTGGCGAATTGGAGCTATCAGAGTATGCCCGCAAACAGGCAGGGGCTCAAAAAACTCGGTGCTGTGGGCTTCGATTGTCGGCTGTCAGGCTGACAGTTTTAGACTTGCCTGACAGCTGGGTGCTCGCTCAACGAATGGCAGCTGCAGTAGACCATGCGAAGCCAGAATTATCGAGTGCTGAAGCCTGCCATGAAGACAGTTCCCCTAGGCCAGCTCTGTGAGCAATGCTCAAGATCGCTGCCCTGTCAGAATCACCTCCTGGTAATCTGACCTGCCGCTGAGCGGCCCTCAGCAGGCTCAAGCTAAAAGCTCTTCATGCTGACATTCGATAGTGATATAGCTGTCAAGTTGGCAGTATAGTAGTCAAGTTGGTAGTATAGCTGTCTAGAAGCAATTCAGCAATTGGTAGACCTATGCAAAAACACGTCTGTCTTTAGCTAGGACTGAGTCAAAAGCTGGGGACTGTTGGTGTAGGCGTGTCCTAGCAGCTTTAACAGACTTAGTCCTATTGGCTAGCAGACAAGGACTACCCATTCCTGGATGCTGTCTCCACTACAATGGAGAACAAGATCATGTATGGTGGGGGGCACAATTGTAACTTCATAGCCAGGTCATAAGTACCTTTTTTGGATCTATCATAACTTTGAACAGTCATCAAGAGACAGGTCATTAAGTGAGACTACCTGTACATTGAAGGAAATCATTCAACTGGGTAACTACATAACTACTGCTGTTTGATTTTTAAAAACCTTTTCAAATATAATTTTAATGAACTTTTAATTGGAGAAAGATGGATATTACATTTAATGGAATCATCCTTATTGTTCTTCCTGCATCAACTCAGGAAGCTCAGATTGTTTAAGGATCTGCTAGTACAGTTCTACAGAAGAATTATCGAATTTGTCATTTGTACCTGTATAACTGTCTGGTTTTGCGCAGCAACCAAACAGGACAAGTACAGACTTCCATGGATAGTTAGCAGTGCAGAAAAAACAATTGCAACCAGTGAAACATCTCACTGACAAAAGAAGATATTTGGAAAAGGAATGTAGTATAAAACTTAATGTGGCTTCCAGCATTTCAATTGGGGGAAAGGGCAAATGGGAACATGGCAGGGATTATTGCTAAATTGCCAAGTTAAGCAGAACCTCTTTTAATAAATGTGGTTATTTATTAAGCCAAATTTCAATTTTAAAGCATCATAGCAGTCGATTCTATTTTCTGTTTTAATACAGATCTTTCCTTAAGTCTTTCCCTTTCCAATCTTAGTCAAGTAGATCTCAAATTTAGCCTCAGCTTAATTATTTCATTCAAACCAGAGGAATTTTCTAAATAAATTCTGAATACATAAATTCTGAAGTGGTACCAGGAATTGTTCCCCTTTGGGTCTGATTGGGGTTTTTTTGGGGGGGGGAGTGGGAATCTGCATGTATTATTTATATTTATACTTCAGGAAAGGACTACTTCCCCCACACCTGGCAAATTGCCTTTCCGTTTCCATAGAAATGTTCATCAGCCTATCTCTAGTAGGTAAAAAAAATAAGCTTTGAGGCTTCAGACAGAACTTCACCTGTTCTTTCTCTCATTAGGGATTGAAGTGGTATGAGAATAAGAAATAAAGCTTCATATGGGGAAAAATGCCACTGTCTTGATAATCATCCAAGGCAATATATCTTGGAAACAATGAAAATGATAGCTTGAACTTTGAATCCTGCTTACCACAGAGTCAAGACAGCAGTTGATTGTGCATCATCCTGTTGATAGGTGATGCTAGAAAGAGGAGAAAGGATAGATAGGAACCCACAAATAACTTCCCTGAAAGTAACCCAATAACCCATAATACCTTCTGAGAGGGCAGCAATATTACCGCCCTCATTGGCTGAAGGGCGGAGGGAGGGGGTAAGAGGATTTTACATCAGTAAGTATAAGAAGAAAGGACTCCTGACTTACAAATTAATTATTGACAAAAATAGTATGGGTCAAGAATTGAATGAGTAGCGACTTCCGGTTTGCTCTTCGTAGCCACCAGACGGTCTCTTGGGACCGCCAGCCCCTTCGCCTGTAAAGAGCCGCCTGTACAGCGCAAAGGCGGCTCGAAAAACCCCATTTCCAGGAGGAAATGTGGGATAGAGCAGGTGAGTGCAGGTAGAGCTCTCCGTAGCCCCCAGGGGTTTTTTTTTTACTCTTGGGGGCGGGCGGAGGAATGCTCCCTATAGCACTCGCCGCCCGCTCCGGGCGTTGGGAGACTTCTGCCTTTTTGCAGAACAAGGCTACGAAGACAAGCCTTTTAAGATATTTAACAGATTAACTAAAGATGATGAGATTTGGATTTGGATCTGTGACCCTAAATTGCAAGTATTAATACTTATTTTACAAAGGATATTCAACAAAGTAAAAAAGACCTTTTAAAATGGCGATTGCCAAAACTGGAGCAGGGAAGCTGAAAAGAGAAAGTCCTTCCGTTTCTTATTAAGTTACAAAATAGCAGAATAAATGCTCCTGGTTACATTTGAAGGGATTTGAGCTGGATCTGTGACCTCGAATTGCAAGTATTTCACTTATTTTATAACAATTATTGAAGAAGGAAAAGGAAAAGGAAAAAAGAATCTTTAAAAAGGGCGACTGCCGAGGCTTGAGAAGGGGCTGAAAGGGAGAGTCCTTCCGTTTCTTATTGAGATACAAAGTAGCTGAATAAATATTTTTGGCTACACTTTAAAATAAAGCTCTACTTTTGTGTTTTTTCTTTTCCTGGAGATTTGATATTCATCTTGGTTGGAAAGAGGTTTTTTTTTTTTTTCTCTGCTGCCTCTCTTTTCTTTTTAAGAAAAATAGTTTGTCTGTGTTGAAACATGGCATTAAAGTTGGATAAACAAGCAATGGGGGGGGATTCCCCCATTAACAAACTACGTGACCAAGTTTTAAAGCTCCAGTCTCAGAAAACCGGTTTTAATATAATTGAATTTCTTTTGGAGGAGATTGTAAGAAGGGATGAGATTGTGAATCAGAACTTTGAAAAATTTAAGCAGGAAATTAAAGAATTAGTGCAATTAAAGTTTGATATTTTGAATCGAAAGATTATTAAAATGGCTAATGATCTTGTAGGATTTATGACTAAGTTGGATGAAAATACTAACTTATTAGAGTCTAAAGTGGAAGAAATTGAGGACAATTTGGATAATAAAATACAAAAAATTGAAAATGATTTGACAAATACTCAAGACAATAGCTCAGAAGAAAAATCTAAAATGGAGGTTGAACAAAAGTCTTGTAATGTAGAAAATTTACAACAACGGATTGAAAGAGAGGTCTTAATGATGCATTATAATTTTACAGAATATGCGATCAGACTCAGAGGTTTACAGGAAAATAACAGAGATGATTTAAGGAAAATATCTTCTGAAATTCTGGCTGGGATTTTAAAGGTTCAACCTGGGGAAGTGTTTTGTAGGATTGACAGAGTGTACAGAATAAACTCCTGGATTGCAAAGCAAAGGCAATTGCCTAGAGATGTGGTGATTTATTTTACAGACAAGGAAATTAGGAATAAAATTGTGCAAAATTCCTTCAATTCTACTTTGCAATTGTATGGAAGGAAGATATGGATCTACAAAGAGCTTCCCCCCAAGATGTTAATGGAAAGGAAGAAATTTGGTTCTCTGGTGACTGAGTTAAAATACAGAAATATTCCATTTAGGTGGAATGCCCCAGTTGGCATAATATTGAGATATCAAGGAGAAAGATACCAATTAGATACTGTTGAAAAAGCGGAAGAATTTTATCAAAAAATTTTGAAAATAAACTTAACATCTATAGGCACAATACAGGATAAGCAGAAGGAGTTGGAAATAAAGGGAAAACATCGAATTACAGAGGTTGTGGTAGACAAACTGTCTTTGGATTCTCTTGATACTACAGCTGGATTATCTACAAATATGAGAGAAGCGGCATCTGATTTCAACGTGATGATCCAACAAGATCAGTTTATAAAGCAGAATGAAAACCGATCAGTTGATATGCAACTTGTAGAAAGGAAAACAGGATGGAAATCAAACCCACAAAAAGAAAAGAAAAAAAGAAATAGGTCTCATAAAAACAGAAATTTCTAAACTAAGCAACGGTGAAGCCAGTGATTTTAAAAAAAAATGAATGAATATGTGAAAAGATAGTGGAGGCGAAGTATTGGTTAATATCATCCTGAGGACAGTGACAGACCTCTGCAATGCCGTAATTTTGGGATGTGAAAAGAGCCTTAATCTGTTGGATTTGAATTATCTATTTTGGATTTCTTTTCTTGTACTGATAAATATATTATAATTATTCTGAGCTACAAGGCAAGAGAGTTACGTTGGGGCATGCAGAAGATCTGGTTGTTACCCATTACGATGATGGGAATTAATAATCCTGATGAAAGCCACAATTACAACTAAATGGAATACAATTATAATGTCACTCGGGTGGTTGTTTTTATTTTTATATATATATGAGGATATTCATTACTGATGGGGGCAGATGAAGACTGAAGATTTTGAACAAACTGTTGCACCAGGATGCTATGTTACCCAATTATGGATGGGGGACTCAACAATCTAGTGGAAAGACATCAAAGAAGATATTATATGGATTATAAATTTAAAGTTATTGTCTTTTTTTTTTTTTAAATAACGGAATATATGTATATATATATATATATTAGTAGAGTGGGCAGATATTAAGAATTGAATTGTTGTGTATGGTAATTTTGTAGGAAAGTGGGTGGAAATATGTTAGTCTACTGATGGATTAGCTTAAGAAAAGGGATGTTTAAGTGATATATTTAGGGTAGTGGAGGAAATGGACAGAGTTGAATAAATGTTAAATTAGGACTTATGTGGAAGGCTGCTTTGAAATGTTATATTAATATACACAAAGAATAAATGTTAAAGTAGGATTTATTATACAGTCTTAAAGTGGAAGGTTGTTTTGAAATGTTGTAACAATACATAGATATAAGTTTTGGGGAGGACAAAAAGGGTAGATTATTGCTAAATTGGGGGTTATAATAATATTATGCTAAACTAGAAGTTATCATACAATGTTATAGCAGACTGCTTTTTTTTTTTTTTTTTGAAATGTATGGTAAAAGGGGAAAGTAATAATATTAATAATATTTTTAGTAAGTAAGGGTCAGTATATAGAGGAGAGAGTAAGGCGATGGTAAAATATTATGTAATCTGTTATGAATTAGGTTTTTGGTGTGAAGAAGTCACGGGGGGATGGGTGGCGAGGGGGGGTTAGGGAGGAGGGGGGGAAGGAAAAAAGGGGAAAAATTTGTATTTGAAAACTTTTTCAATAAAAAAAAAAAAAAAAAGAATTGAATGAGTAGCCATTTTTTAAATGAAACAATGCCAAATATTGATATTTTAAACCTAGCAAGGCATACTTCTCAGCATGTCTGCTTTATGAAAATTCTGTCACCGTAAAAACTACACCAAGCATATCTTATAAACTGGATTATATGTTAGATATTTTGGTATGATTAACCATTGCAGCTAGATAAATTTAAGTCAGAGATTTTTTTTATAATATACAATGCTAAAATTGTATACAAAGAAGTCTCAAGACAAAATAGAATATCTGTATTTCCTTGCTCAATAGACAATCAAAGGTATATTCCAAAACATTTTTGGCATTCAGCCTTCCCTCTCCCCAAATTTCATATACAGACTTTTTAAAAAAGCATTAGAAAAATTGAAAGTGAAAAACATGTAACTTTTCCTCTAAAAACAATGTTTTAACATATACCCCTAAATTAGGAAAAGTTAAATGTGTTATAAAATATTAGAATACAAGTCTTGCTTATCAGGATTATGCATAGAAAATAAATTTACATCCCAAAAAGATAGCCAATTTTGTCATCAGTTAAGCTTTTGGGAGTCAAAACATGAGAAATACATAAATAAAAGGCACTTCCATACAACAGTGTTTCCACTCCTCTCAATCAACAGTTGGAAGCCAATTTTCAATCATCTTCACTTGTACCAGCCTGAAAATGCTGAGAACATGCTTAGGCCAATCAGTATTCCCCTAGCTGACAAGGAGAAGAATATAAAGAACAGCATTCAATCAATGCCCTGCCTGCTGAGCCACTCCAGATTCTTGAGAAACAAAATATCTTTAGTCTTATTCCACAGAAATACAGAACAAAACAGGAAGGAAGGAAGGAAGGAAGGAAGGAAGGAAGGAAGGAAGGAAGGAAGGAAGGAAGGAAGGAAGGAAGGAAGGAAGTCCATTCCTTTTTGGTTTAACATTTAAATATTGGCAGGATGGAAGAGAATCCCAGGAGTTGTAGGCAAAGTGACTCAAAAGACCTCTTGCAAATACAACAAAGCTGCAATGATACAATCGAACAGTTAAAAAGACAGCCGCTCAGTATTAGAAAACAGGTAAGCCATCACAAATGACTCAAGCTGGTTTTAAAAGAGAAACAGAAACCTTGTATAAGAAAAACTTGAGATGAACACATATTCACACATTCTTTTAAACTGCACTTAATCAGAGGAAGTACCAACCATCCATTCCTCAGTGATTTCTTTGGAATATACCAGATCATCTAATATTAATTTTTTTCAGAAGCATGCGTTAAATGGAACACACTTTAGATAACATCAATATGGAACTACAGTAAGTCCTGAATATGTTATCAGCTATAGACTTCCAGTTTATATTCTTCATTATACATTTGCTGCTCAGAATTATGAAAACATACTAAATATTTTAGTATGAGAAAACCATAGAAAATTGTTATTTAATTTATACACATTTACTGATTTTCAATCTTTAACATAAATTATTAGAATTCTTATTTTCCCATTTAGCGTTATAAATAAAATGAAGGCATTCATGTTTGAAGAGACTGCCAGAAGGATAAATTCAGGGCTACATACTAGAGTATGTCCTGTTCCCTGAATTATTAGTCATTATTCTTCCTGACTTTATTAGTAGTTTCTGCTCAAAATGTTTAAGATTAATGAGGCATTTCCTCTCAATCAAGAAGCTATGGGGGAGGGTGAATATAGTTTTACTTTTAAGAACAGGACAGATGAATTATTAAACTTGGTGAGTTCTTTTATTTCTCTAGATGAAAGCAGGACCATTCTTTTTCCTTCTTCCCCTTGATTTTCTTTAAAGTAGCCCCACACCAAAGGTGGATAATGTAGAATATCTTCATCTTCTTCAATAATTGTTAGCAGACCCATAGTAAATAGTGCAAACATAAATAAAAATGCATATAATCTTTTGAAGGGGTGTAAAATATCTTGAATGATGCAGAAATTGAGTGATTGTGAGTATTGCTAAAAAGAATAACTGTGGGGATGACTATAAGTAGTGAAGGGAATTATTCATAAATACCTTTCTGGAGGTCTAAAAAGAACTAAAAAGAGGGGAAAGGCAGTATGGACTAACTGCATTTCATTATACATACCACATATACTGTAATATACTGTATATATCCAGTGAATGTTAACATCATTTTAAATTATTTCTCTTCAAAATATAATAACAAATACAAATTGAAGAATTCTGTAGCAGATTAGAACATGTGCTAAATACCATTTAGAAAGAGCATGGTACTTTGCATAACTAGGATGCAAAAGCTGGAGAAACTGAAGAACTAGACATAGTCAATTGAGTCTTGTAAATGTTCACTGCTAACACCTGTTTCAAGCAACATAAAAGCAAACTCTATACTGGACATTACCACATCGGTAACAGTGGAATCAAATCAATGAATAATTCAAAATAGAAGTCCAGCAAAATACTTCTAGTGTTCATTATGGAACTAGTCATGAATTATTAACTATATCAAATATTTTAGAAAATTAAAGGGAGGAGATATGCCAGAAAACTGTCCCCAAAATTTCACAAGAAAAGATCCAAATAGATTTTATAACAAGAAAAGCCACTTTCCCCCAAAAGATAGAGAAATCCTTGGACAACAAGATGCATATGCAAAGACTGAATCATGCAAAAAAGATACAAAAAGATATCTTGATAAAGAATGCCAATGAATAGAAAAAAAGGGAAGGAAAACAAAGTATGTTTTAAAATATGTGAGAAATTAAAAGGGTACTTGCAATTAGAGACTAATAAACAGTAAATCATAAAGGATATCTGAGGCAAAATTTAAAAAGATGGAAATATTATTCTGAAACAGTTGATAAATAGGATTACAGAATGAACAATTAAAAAGCTAATGTTGCTAAGCCAATAAATATGTCTAGTCTAGAAGTTGGAAGAATGTGGTTTTGTTTGTTTATGTATGATTTTTATTCCACCTTATTTTTATAATCATAATATATGCCTAATACTGAAGGAGATACAAAAAAACAAGTTCTATAATTCCTCACATAAGCAAAGCATTTCTTAATATTAAAAAGAAAATTAGAGCCATACATAGAGTAAAATATCAAATGAACAGACAGAATCAAAAAGGACAGATAATGAAGACTGCAAGATAATAGAAGTACTTTTCTGACTATAATAGTAATATCTGTAATAAGCTATGAGGATATTAAAATGACATGCACATAATGACATCATTGCACCAGGGACATATTGAACAACTTGAATTATATCTAATCTGAGTACTTACAAAAAAAATTATTATTTGTGTCATGAGATCATGATCATCACAGAGCCCTTACCCATTACTTTTTTTCCAAGTTAGTGATAACAAGGCCTTTGATTATGTAAATGATGCCAGAAATAAATATTCCTTAGTGTGCCATACATATTCTTCTAAGGAAATCTACATTGAATGAAAAACTAGACTAAAAACAGAGTTTGGGAAAACAAGATATTTCAAAATAGGAAAGGAAGTGAGATAAGGATACATATTATCCATGTATCTGTTTAACTTGTATTGCCAATATCTTGTAACAATAGCAAGAAATAAAAGCTGAATCAGAATGTGAGGCCAAAATGCTAGTACATGGAGATAGGCTGATGGCAGCATTTAGTTAGATGCAAGTAATTCACACTTACAATAGTTTATGACAAACATAAAATCTAAAGTGAAAATAAAATTGTAAAGTAAAATGTGAAGTTGAATTTTAAGATGAGAAAGATAATATTAATCAGAATGATTACCGAAACAGAGGACAAAAATATGAAAATGGTAGACTGCACTATCTCTGGCTCAGGAATAAAGGTAGACAATGCGCAGGAGAAGTAAAGATCAGCATTAAAGATGCTGAGCTTGTTAGCTGGAAAGTTGACAGTCTGGGTTTAAGACCTGAGTACAATAGGGTGAGCTCCCATCACTTGCTGCAGCTCCTGCCCACCTAGCAGTCCGAAAGCATGCAAATGCAAGTAGATAAATAGATACCACTGGTGGGAAAGTAACTGCATTCTGTGTACTTCAGTGTATAGTCATGCTGGCTACATGAGTATCTTTGGACAACATTGGCTCCCTCGGCTAAGAAACGGAGATGAGCTGACCACCCTCCACGAATTAGACATAACTGAACAAGGGAAACCTTTACCTTTACGTTTTACTATCTCTGGACTCAAGAATAAAGGTAGACAATGTGCAGGAGAAGTAAACATAAATCCTAGAGACAAAGTCAATGAAAAAGATATTTAAATGTCAAGATCAAAATTGTTAAAGCAGCAATTTTCCATCACCGTTAACATGTGGTAGTAAAAGCTGGACACTGCAAAAGGGTAAGAGACAGAATGCAGATGCCTTCATAGTAGGGATTTAGTGACAATTACTCAAAGTAGCAACATGAATTGCAAGAAGAATCAATTGGTTGATCCTAGATGAAAGAATTATTGCTTGCTTGAGATGATCAGCAACAGAAATTCATATATTTTGGACATGTGATTCAATTGGAGGACTGACTATAAAAAAATATAATACTTAGCAAGATTAATGAAAACAGAATGGACAAAGTAGACAGATGTGATAAATTATCAGAGCTAATGATTGGATGAGATGGTAGGCAGCTGCTCTTCCTTGAATGACTATCCCTCAGTAAAAAACAAAACAAAACCTCAGCTCCACTGTGAACCAAAGAAGAACCAATGCAGATGCTGCCTTCCCCTCTCTCTGATATAGAGGTTCCTAACCTGGAGCTGGAGGAAGGCCTCCCAAGCTTTGAGAATGCCAGCAGCAAAGTATTGATACTTTGTAGGAACATTTGCAACATCAGGCAGTGTTGAACGTTATATGGATTAAGCACGTTGCATGAATTCTTGACTATTGGACTGGATCCATCAACTGCTCCTACCTCTGCGCTGAAACTTGACTTTTGTATTTGGACTTTTACTCCTGTGCTACTGCCTGATCCCCTGCAACCCAGATGGAAGGCTGATGCCTGATTTATGGCTCCATAAGCAAATATAATGATGTATTTTCTGATTTATGACTGACTTGTTTCACTTTCTGCTGGAACATAGGTTGTGAAACAGTTGTTCATAGAGTTGCTCAAGGCTTATATGTACAGTTCAGCTTTGGGTTCCATCACTAAAACCTACTCTTACATTTATCCATTTATAGGTCTGTATCATAAATTATACATGTGTAGGTATTATTAGATGAGAAGCCCTCATCATTCTAAACATAACCGAGCTACCTACACAAGGAAACTCATGATCATCATTCTTATTAATGCTAAAAGGTGCCATGTCAGTTCCTTGGCTGAAAGAAAACTGACAAACTCTTGTTAGAGCAGCAGAGCTGTATATCTCTGTTTACTGAACTAAACTGATAATTACATTCTGACTTAAAAGACACACTATCAGTTCTTGGAATTGATTTCTGCCATTCCCCCTCCTTTCTAAACCCACCCACAACTCTTACAGAAGCTGTAACAAAAGGAATTTCATAAGTCCTAGAACTTCTGATTGCCTGATAAGGAACTTTCACAATTTTATCAGGTAGCCAGCAAGGAGGGAAGAAAAATTCAATTTTGCCTGGAAAGAATGCCTACCCTGCTAAAACGAAAACATATTACAGATTCAGAAATGGACTCTAGGAACATTTTAATAGCAGTTCACCAAGCAAAGACTGAACTAGCTATATATGTGACTCACCATTTTTGTATTAATCTTTTCTAAATTGGCATTTGCCATTTTATTTGCCTGCCTTGATTAATATACACATCATATTTGCTACCTTCTGTTTGTTCTTTACCAACAGCTAGAAGGAATTATTGTCCCTTCCAACCTGTTAGTCTACTTCTTACTTTTCATTAAAGAAAAATAAATTAAATTGCTGTGAAAAATACTAATATATTCCATAGTGGAATTGAGGCAAAGTCATCATTTATTGCAAAGTTAATTGCTAATGCTTCTCTTTCCAATTTGTGTAGGACAAAGGATACATTGGAAGTAACTTACAAACATGTTACAAAAAATTATAGATACAAAGTTAATAAGTAAAATGAAGTAGTTTTTAAAAGTAGCCCAGTGTTGTTTTTAGTTACTCAGTTTTTACGAGGAACAACTTAGCTAAGGATCTGGGTATCTTGAGGCTGCCTTCTGCCATCTTTCACTGAGCACCCAGATCTGAGAGACCTCAGGAACAGCCTTTCATGTCGCTGCCCCCTTCCCTTGGAACAGTATTTCCTCAGAGATCAGACTTGTATCCAAAACTGTTACGGTATCAATAGGCCATTAAAGCTTTTCAAAATACTTTTTCAGAGGGCCTTGGGGAATCTGTTGCAATGTCTTCTTTCCTGCGCCAAGAATAATACTGCTTGTTTCTTGTTACTTTTAGGCAATGCTGTTTTAAAAAGTTAGTGTTTTAATCTCATTACTGGATGGGGTAATGTTATCTACTAATAGTCACACATGAGTGGAGCAGCACATAAACCCAAATAAGCAAATAAGTAAATATAATTTCAAGCGTGCTTTCATAGCTGTAATAGAATGTATGGATGACCTTGGGGAATGAGGGAAAGATATGCTGTCTAGGAAACAGAGGGATAGAAGCCCTCAATGGCTTAATGGTCAGAGAAAGAAACTTAGGAAGGACCTGCCCTAATAGGTCAAGTAGTTAAAACTGACAGTAGAAAGTTTGTACAATCAAACTTGCAAAATTGTGTTAATGTAGCCTTGCAATAAAGTAGAGGTACTTCATTAGTCCTATTTGCTGTCTGGTTTACTTGGGAAGGCTACAATAGATTTAGGTGGAAAGAAATGTCAATTTTACAAAATGAATGGTAAATTCTGGACAACTGTACTACATGTTGAATTTATTAGCAGTTATAAAATAAAATAATAAGGTAGCACACATATATTTCTGAATAATTGATATCCCTTTATATGCATCATATTTATAAAATGTTCCCTCAACACACACTGGGTTTGGGATTTTTCCATCCCTTTAATCGCCTTTAGTTTCATGAAATGTCTCAACTAACCTGAGATAATTGAAAGTGCTACTATATCTTAATATTGTCTCTAAATGTGAACGATGGTTCAAATTTCAGTAGTTTTATCTTCTACACTTACAACTTAATTATTCTGAAGATTTTAATTACTGGTTTTATCCAGTTGAATTTACCATAAAAATAACCTGAATTCTTAGAAGAAACCAGTAATTATAAAAGGATTGAGCATTTCTTGCAGGAAAAGAAACTTAACACTGGAACAACCTAAGAAAGGTATTCAAGGAGTAAGAGGTATGCATCTTGAAACCATTCAACTCCACACATGGGAAAACATAAACATAAGACATAAATATTTTCATTAAAAGTACATTAGCATCCCCCCAAATCCCGCATAAAATACATTTTTAAAATAGAAGAACATGGAAAACATTTGCATTACCTTTACATCTACATCATAAAACTGAAATCTCAATAGAAAAGAAAGATCTCAAATTATTGCTATTTTGGGGCATACATTATATTCCGTATGATTCTTTTATATACCAATTACCTGTATAATATGTATTCAGCAAAGGATTTCAGTCTCCTGTCTTGTACCTATGAACTTAGAATTTACCCTTCATTGATATCAATTTTAAATTTCAGTCTGTTCATCTAGCTACAAAGAGAGGTAATAAATTGTTGGCAGTCCATTAATCTTTCTGGATGGAATATTGAGCAAATTTGAAATAACTTGTGCAGTCCTCAGCAATTTAAAGAATGGTATCAAAAAGCCTCAGTTGATTAGCTACAGTTTGGAACTAGTTGGCTATCAGCAGCATTGCGACAACAAATAATGAGAGGAATTTCTGATGGCTATTAGCATCAAGATATTCAGTGTTTGGATTTTTTTTTCAACTGCTGTTAATTTATACACTTTATTTACCATATACCAAAATGAAATAAAAAATTCATTCTGAACAATAATAATTAAAACAAGATGTTAAATTCATAAAATAAATATTTGCTGATTCTGAGATACATACATTTATGTTTTATTGTCACATATAATCTGAAGATTTAGTCAGTTGGGATTTTGAACAATTAAATGAAGTTGATAACTTACAGCCGTCCAGGCTCCTCTTTTGCATCGACAACAAAGCCACCCATCGTGGATTTCATGGGAAGGAATACCATAGCAACCTATAATGAAGGAGCAAAAATGATACAATGGATTTTGCACTTTGTTATTTATCTAGCTAAGGAGGTAACATGTAACTGAACCATTTAAAAAAAGACAGTAGATTTGTATGCTGTGATTAAAGAAAGTGAAGAACAAGCATTTTCTCAAAAATATGCAGCTGAAATATATATCTTAGCAACAGTTCTCATTCCTCAAAACAGTTGTCTTTAAAAAATTCTTTGACTATGAAAGCTTGCCTATTAATCCAATATATTTGCCATGTGATAAAATTACTACTTGACTACTATAGCAATAATGTTCTATGATCAAGGGCCAGCGCTGTGTAATGAGTAATGCTGCAATTCAATCAAATAACTTAAGTGTCCTAAACTTTTAGGTAATGGTGTAAAACATTGTAGTAGAATTATAGACTCATATAAAGACAACAGCTCAGTTATTCAAATCATGCTCTATTTCTGCTCTATAGAATATTTAAACCCATTTTCTGATTTCACCAGCATTAGGCCCTTTCATTTTTTATATAAATGAGTTCTATATCATCATACATTTCCTCCAAGAATAATGATAGATTAATTATTGTAGTTACTCAAAAATTAGCTGAATAATGCAAACAAAATGAAAGTGGAATGTAAAGCTATGATACATACTTGCATGGACCTGTACACAACATTTTGCACAGGATATTAGTATACTAGTCCCATCTTCTTCAATAAAGCCATTGGATGGATAGTTTTCAGTATTCTCCTCGCTATAAATAAAACATATCTCTGGAATAAGTGGTTTTGTCTTTTCATTAGACATACATATTTCTTTTTGTTCTGTTTCTGACCAGGCATATATTTCTTCATTAGGTTTATCAGCCTGAAAAATAATTTTAAATAGAAAGACGTTTACTCAATTTTCTTTTGTTTTTGTAAATTTTCCATAATTCATAATAATATTACATTCAATGCCATTTATTTTTGAAGTTTTTATTTTTTGTAAAATTAGAAGTTTTGCTTCTAATTTTAGAATTAGAAGTTGAAGCACACTTTGGCACTTATTTTAAATCTTTCTTCTTTCTGTCACCAAATTCAGTTCTTACTATTAATTTTTATCATTGGTAAAATAAGAAAAGAGCAGAAATCAGTACATTGACAATGAGGGAAGCATCAAGCATCATTCTATAAAGTAAAATTGCATCTGCTGTGGCCAGGGAGCATTCAATTAAGACCTGGAAATTTTGTCTCATGAGGTGTACAATCAAGAATATCATCCTTCATAGTTATACTAGATTGGATTCAGATTCAAAAGAACGATCTAAGCTCTGGTCAAGAATGGAGGCTATATTAATTAATTACCAATGTGATGTTCACCTTTTGATAAATTGATAACCTTTAAGGATGATAAGTACAATATAGAGAGTACAATATATGCAACACAGAGTACATAAGCCTTCTATATCACAAATATCAATGTACCCAAGTGGATATTTATTTTATTTAGCAACATGATGAAGTAGATTATTATCCATGATTAGATATCATTAATATCTGAACAACCAAAGCTAAAGTAAATGCACTGAAGAACTCTTATATTAAGAGTCAGTCAAAATAATTGCAATGTAAACAGTAGAAGAACGTTTTTTTATAACTTATTGATCTAATTGTTTTAGTTCCATGTGTGAGACTACATTTTTGTATTATTCATTCTTATTGTGCTTTATGCTGGGATTTAAGATATGATCAATATTTTATATCTTATTTGATTTTATGATTTATACAATACGTAAAGTACCTATTCTGTGAGGTACGTAATAAATCAAAAAACATAAATAATACAAAATCATTTTGTATTATTTTGTATCCACAGCAAGCAGGAAAGTACCAAATCTGGATGTAAAATTAGAATTAAAAAAATTAAATATAATTGTTTATATTTAAGTAACGTTATTAATTTTTAAAAGTTTAAATATAGTTTATTAAAAAATTACAAAATGATCTAATCTTTCCTTTTTATGCACACATGGAAAGGAGCTTGATATGAGAATTAGTTTTTCATAAATGGAAGAGGAGATCCAGGATAGAAGGAATGTGTATTTATTATTTAAATTTGGGTATATGTGCCTATTTACACATACATTGAGGAATATCCTAAGAATGAAATTATACTCCTGATTTAGATACATACACATGTGCGCGCACACACGCGTGCAACATTTCCCCTCTATTTCTTTTGTCACATCATGAAACTAAGCAACAAAGATCACTGCTAAGAGCAAGAAGCAAGAAGTTCTCACTTCCTTCCTTTTTTAATGTATTACGATTTCATAAACCTCTCTTGAATTAGAGTACTTAGTTTGACATGCTGGATGGAGGTGTATTTACCTTTCAAACCTTTACATGTTAAGAATAAATAGATATTTTGTAGTTTCACAATAAAATAGTTTTGAAAGTACTAAAATTTCTGTGTAGCTGTACTTTTATTTTTCAAATAAAAACTTCCTTACCTTATAGTAAGGTTTGAGGAGTGTGCAAATGGCACAATAGGGTTCCAACTTGGCAACAGCTGCATTGTACTCCTTTTCAGCAGTAAAATTTGGTATTCTGTTCTGCCAAAGATAGACTAGAGGCTTGGCCCAGGATTCTGTTTCTTGTATTTCCTCTTCAATTAAGAGAACCTCAGGCAGTTCTTAAAAGAAATTGACATATGAAATAACTATATTCTGAAGGTAAAAGCAAACAATTATTTAAGTGGAAGTTAAAAAGAATGAATGGCAACTTCATGAAAATGCATAAGAGTAAATGAATTCAGGTTTAAGAGGTAGCTTGTATTGCAAAGATACCAAGAATTCCAAACAATCAACCAGTTCTCTTAACTCCCTATTTATGACAGATACTCGTTCCTGCCAAAATCTATATTGAATGATAGTCTAACATGCCTATTATTGATACTCAGAACAATATGCTATTTTGAAAATAAGTCTTTAAAGTTATTAAAATCTTTTATAATTTAAGGAAAATTATGTATCATAAAACAGAATGTGATCTTGGGATATTATCAATGAATTTATGATTAGCAAATCTGCATAGAAGAAATTTAATGGCATTCTATATATTGAAAGAACAAGATGTTTACCTATAACAGGCTTTCTTTGAATAATCATCTGAACATTCACAATTATAGGTTCTACACCTGCTCAGATCTTTGTCAAGAACTATCTATAGCTAATGTGTTTTTTGGTGGAAACCCTAATTAAAACTTGGAGTAACAACTTTCCCTTCTGCAGAAACACAGCCAATGAGTACTGCTTTTAAAAGCTAATTTATTCAAAGCTAGTGACCTCCACCAACAGAACTGAAAAACTAAAAAAGCATTGGTTTAAGACCTAATGAGATGTTACATGGTATGAGACCAGTTTATTTGCGAGATTGTGTCTCTGACGGTATTTGCTCATGACACCAGGATAATGTTGCAGGATCTAATCTGAGTCAGTCACTGGGACCAGAGGTTTGTTTTCTAAGCTTTTGGATTCATGCTGGAGCCCATCCTCAGGTAACTTCTCAATCTCTAGGATGTATGCACAGATTGGACTCAGATTGAATCCTACAAGATAAGAGGAAGTTGGAGCCTGAGAATTATACTGTTAGATGGACTGGATAGTATCAGGTTTTGCTTTTATAGGATTTTGGGGGGAGAGCAAAATTATTGTTGTCAATCACCCAGAGCTACCTTACATAAATTGGGCAGCCATTTAATTGTATAAATAAATAAATAAATGATGTTCCTGAAAAATTATATACCCTAGGACCGTGATGGCGAACCTATGGCACGCGTGCCATAGGTGGCACGCGGAGCCATATTAGTGGGCACACCAGTTTAGCTCTGGGGCGCATGTGCGCGCCGGCCAGCTGATTTTCGGGCCTTCTGGGCCCACTAGAAGTAGGGAAACAGGCTGTTTCCTGCCTCTGGAGGGCCTGGGGTTGGGTGGGGAAGGCCCATTTTTCTTTCTTATCTGGCTCCAGATCCTCTCTGTGTATCTGGGAAGGGCGAAAACAGCCTTTCCCACTCCCTTGGAGGCCCTACGGAGGCTGAAAGGGCCCATTTCCCGACTCCCGGTGGGACAGGAAGTGACTTTTTTCCTGTCCCCACCCTCCAGAGACTCCTAGAGAGGCTCCTAGAGACTCCTAGAGAGGCTCCTAGAAACTCCTAGAGGGGTTCTGGAGGCTGGGGACAGCAAAAAATGTCACTTCCTGTCCCACCGAGAGTTGGGAAATGGGCCCTTTCAACCTCCGTAGGGCCTCCAAGGGAGTGGGAAAGGCTGTTTTCGCCCTTCCTAGATACACAGAGAGGATCTGGAACCAGGTAAGAAAGAAAAACGGGCCTACCAGGCCATCATGTGCCAGGAGCGGGGGAGGTGCGCACGCATGCGCGTGGGCACGTGCGTGCGCAACCCTCCCCCGCCCCCCCCTCTCCTGGCACGCGATGGCAAAAAGGTTAGCCATCACTGCCCAAGGAATATACATCAATTTCAGATGCAGATTATCCAAAGCCTATTGACAATTAGATGGTTGAAATAAGATCCTCAACTGCCTGCAAACCACTAGTAACCTCTGAGAGCAAAAGAGATTGCAAGTGGACAGGACTTAGGCAAGTGGACAGGACTTAGGTGGTTGGTTTACCACCGACATGCAGTATTAGTTATTCAGCTGCTAAGCCTGGAAATATATTTCATGAAGAAAACCCTTAGTAACCCCTTCTGTTGTGTCATATGTAAGCAGACAAATGGCACTATTGAGATGTAAGTCCCAAAGTCTCTGTGCCACCTTTGCTGTTAGACTGACTGCCTTTTGATATGAAAGGAAAATCCTTATAAGAACTGCATCTACATAACGTCCAATAAAACAGTGAAAATGCAAGAGTAAAAGTAACCAGTTTTTCTAGGTAACATAAAACTTCAACTGAACTTCAACTTCAGTTGAAAGAGTGCACCAAATATGGCTCTCAAATGTATTTTTTTGAGACAGCCAAGAATCTATTGTCAAGCCGTGGACATGGATTGCTGAGAAACAGAGGGAGACAGCTATACATTTGCCTACATTCTTTAATGCTATAGAGAGATCAGACGGGGGACTGAGACTAGAGTATTTTATTTAATTACAAATGTTAAATTCTTTTGTAATAGTCTAATAGTCTAATCTTAATTTGGAAATACACACCTCTATAATTATTTTTCTGTCATATCTAAAAACAGCAATAATTATAAAACATTTTAATAGTGCTTTTAGTGTGAAACTATACCACCCTTACTCTTCAAGCATGCAATTGTTGGGAAAATGCAAACAAATCTGATTCCTATTGTAACTCTTTTACTGTGTTCTTAACATAATGCTAAACAAGCAAATCTAAACACAATATGCCATTTTTATCTTTGAGCTCTGCATGGGGTTTAGATAATTATTTTTTCTTACAAGTATACATTATTTTATATTAAAAATGAACTTTAGCTTTTTACTGAAAGTGAACTTCAGCTATCCATGCAATATTTTATTTTAAAACACAAATTGACAAAGGTCTAAAAGGCTAAAACAAACACATTTCATGGAGTTGGTGTTGACACCATATTGTAGATGATTACAATATCATACTGTTGAAAATCTTAATGTAAGCCAATGTGTGCTTCTCAATTGAAAAAAATTATTCTCACATGACAAATCACTGTGTTATCTTTCTTTCTTAGATTTCAGTATTATTCTTTCCCAATCATAATTATAAGCTTAACATTCTTTATCACTTGCATAAAAATATTTTTAGAACAGCAACTGTGCCTCACTCTGCACTCTATCCTCTTCCTAACCAAAGAAATAAAAGAGAATTAGACATCTGTAATTCGCTGAAATTATGATTTTGAATTACTAATTTGCATAAGAAACTTTTGAGAGGAATTAATCTATTAGTTTTCCATCTTCATATCCTCCAGGCATTATGCCATTAATATACTTTTAAATATATTTTTATGGAGCCAATGTTTTTGAGGCCAAATAATTATAGGTACTGGTAATCCTCAACTCACAACCATAATTGAGCCCTAAATTTCTGTTGCTAAGCGAAACAGTTGTTAAATGAATTTTGCCTCATTTTACAATCTTTCTTGTACAGTGGTTAAGTGAACCACTGCAATTGTTTAAGTTAGCAATATGATCATTAGGTGACCTGATCTGTGAATCTGGCTTCTCCATTGACTTTCCTTGTCAAAAGTTTGCAAAAGATGATCAAATGACCCTGGGACACTGCAACGGTAATAAATATGAATCAGTTGTCAAGCATCTAGATTTTGATCATGTGACAATAGGAATGCTGCAATGGTTGTAATAGTGGGAAATGTCACTTTTTCAACGCAGTTGTAATGTCGAATGGTCACTAAAGAAATGGTTGTAAATTGAACACTACCTATATTCCTCAAAATATGAGTTATATACATCAAGAATCATAACAAAATCTTATGAAAAAAAGAATACAATTTTCCACCATGTCACCAGATTCTACATTTGTTTAAATATAATGTGTTTTTTAAAAAATCACAAATTATCTAAATATTCTTCACCTGTTTGCTAATCCTAAATTAAAATAAGAAAATGTAATTTCAATTTTATAAATAATGTCATCAATATAGAGATTCTCTATAAATAATTTTATAAATAATCTCATCATTAAGTTTCTTTAAACCTAAATTGATTCTATATTTTCTAAAGAGAATGCACAAACATGGAAAGAAAACTATGAAAACGAGCATAACAACTGTAATCCAAATGGAATATTATACACAATTTTGTCTCTAAATTTTTACAAGATACCATCTCCATTTCATCCCCTCAACAGAAAACTAAAAATGATAAGATTATCTACAAAAAAGAAAGGTTTTAACATGCCATAAGCCATGTTATATAGATCAAAATGAGAAGCTCTACAACCACACAGAATTAAAATACAGAGCCTTTGCTGAAAAATTCTATTTTTAATCAATCAACTAAATAAGCAGAAATTTATTTCAGGAATAGAACAACAGAAAGCAACATAGCATTCAGAAAAGTCAGGCCTGTTTAGTCCACATATTCATTACTTGAGTAAACTAATTCAAATTGTATTTGAAAAGTAACTATCCTCATATTGAAGACAGACTGAGAAACAAGCCCTTTCACACAAATCTTTCTCTGGACAGCCTAGATCAGCTAAAGCAAGCTAAAAAGCAAACATTTGGAGGCATATTTAACATCACTGCCTGCTCAGAAGAATGCCACAACAAAATTGTAAAAGCAGGCCTGTTATGTATGTAAATAAGGATCAATGTGAATAAGTGGACTGTTTGGAAAAAACAGGAAAGAATGGAACCTAGTACAGAATAAATGGTGTGATATGGAATCAGAAATATGATTTACAGATGGGGAAAATTATTATCAGGGGCTTTGAAGGATTACTATATGGGCTGTAGTTAATATTAATAGTGAGGGTTCACTATTCTTTGGAGAATCAGCATACGATGCTGATATGAAAGGAAGAGTGCAAGTATCAAGAAGAGAAAGTAAAAGTAATAATGAGCATCAGCTATTTATAATTAATGAAGACAAATATATGATGAGGGAATAAGGAGGGTTTTAATTTTCTAAAAATTGGTAGAGGAAAGCAAGTGGCAAATTCCTAAAACAGGAGAAAATAGAAAGATATTTTACAGCAGCACAGGTTAATAGAATGAACACTTGGACACAGACGGCAAAAAAAACTGATACTGAAAGCAGAAAAAAAAAACAATGGAAGAAGCACAGTTTTGTGACATGCTTTGTTTTTGGAAGAATAGGAAGAATTAGATTTATAAATACATAAATGGGTATATCGGGATATAAAACAGCATTTGTAAGGTACAGTTCAAAATGAGGACAACTAAGTGCATATTAGGCAAGGAAATCATTATTTAAAGTCAGTGCAAACAGTTGATTGTCTCTTGATTTGTCCAATAGAAAGTGATGGGGATGGTTTGGATGATTTCTTCTCATATTCAATGTACCTGCAATACCATGCACCATTGAACTTTTAGGATAGTTCAATTTTATTCTACCCATAGAATTGTTTTGTATCTAGAATTCTAACTGTTTAACTATTTCATATAAGAATCTTTTTTTAAACTTTATTTTTCTGCTACCTTAATGTAAAACAAAATCCATTTAAGAAGCTGTGGGTTAGGTGAATACTGGAATTTCTATTTCAAAAAAATGATCAAAGTTAGGTTATCTAGAAAATTACCTACATAGTTTCAATAATAACGCCATGTGAAGTATGTCAGAGCCAATCACACTTTTTAAACAAAACCTCCTTTATGCCACCATTGACACTATTCCTAATTTTATACAGAATCATTAAATTGAGCTGAAGTATAGGAATTTGGGTTAAACTAGGTATATGCTAACAATTCTGTACTACAATATTGAGCATTGTGAATGTTTTAAGAGGCAATAGGTCAGTTAAGCAGAATTGCATTTTAGCTTGTCAATTCTGTACACAATTAGAACAGGGGAAAAGGAAAAGGAAAAGAGGACATTGGAAAAAAATACACTGTAATCGGAGACTTTCATTGAAAAGGTATTTGAATTCTTAAGGACCTCCAAACAGTCCTGACCATTCTGCTTGCTAGAACCCATCTTGAATTAGGACAATTTCCCTACTAGAGCAGTGAAATGAAAATTATACTTTGGAATAAGTATCAGGAATATTTTTTTCTGAGTCAATAGATTCCTACCATAGGAACAAGAAGAACTTTTTGGTTGCCCAGACTTAAATGACACTGATATTTCTGAGTCTTTAATTAGTTTGTGATGAATCTTTATCACTGCTTTATTGGTCTATGATGCTGTTAAGTATTTATGTATTAATTTTAGAGTCTCTTTTTAAAATATTGCCTTATCTACAGATGATATAAGCATTCCTTTGAAAACTGTTGCAGCTGTTACAAGACATAACATATTTTAAAAATAAACATAAAAAGAACCTTCAAAACAAGAATGCTAGGGGTTGTATGTTAACTTTTTTTATGAGTCACTAAAGTTTTAAAAAGCTTCAAAAGTCAGTAATTGCCACTATTTCTTCCCAATTATCTTATTTTTTGTTTTGTCAAGGCAAAAACTAACCTTTACTTTACCTGTTGCTTAGCAGACTGAGTACTGTCTGAACTGTTTGGGAAGAAAAATAATTAGACATAATGAAGCTTTTAATGACAATTTAATTTAGAATTCGCATTTAAAAATTAATTTCTTTTAGATCTATCATTTAATTCTTCAGACATTAAAAGCATTTCCATTGTAGGTACCATTCGAAGAAGAGAATCTATGTATTTGAATCTGATTAAGACTCATGTTTACAATTCAAGGGTTAACCTGGATCCAGTACCTCAACACTATATTGGTGTTATTACGGAAAGTCTTTTTTCATCTTTGGCTTATAAACCAAATATGCTCCTTTTCTAGATGAAAAAGATTTGGTATTAGTGGAATATTTACTGGTAATGTACAGGCTGGATTACTATAATGTGCTTTTCATTGGATTGTCCTTAAAACCAGTGTGGAAGGTACATGTTGCATTACCAATAAAAGAGAATATTTGTAGCTGTGGACTGAACTGTGGGACCCTTAGTGGTCTCTGAACTTGATTGTCATCAAGTTCTGTGATTGGCAATGATGATGTTACCTATTTGGGTAATGAAACATATGCAAGAAAACCACCAAGCTCAGAGAGCACCAAGAATACTACATGTTGCATTCTTTCTTAAAGGGTTTCCGTCACAGACTCCAGAGTGGGTTGCAACTTAAATCTCTTTATTATGTAACATTTTGAGATACAGTACACTCTCAATTTTTCTTTCCTCTTTCTATCTGCTGCAACATCTCCTGGGACTAATACTATACCATAGTGCAATTGCCTCAGAATGTAAGAACAGAACCAGATTATTTGCAGGATCCATGTATTACCATGTAATTCTCATCTTTTTAGATTCAACAAAACATCTACTGCAAATTTTACCAGAGAGGAATTTAACATGGTGCCTGGTGTTTTTGAGATGGGGGAAAAGTGTTTCTATAATACAACAATATTCTCTTGGCACTGCCTCTTGCCACTCCTTGTTACAATTTAAAACATCCAAAACTCATGAAATGATGCTCATGAAAACAATTTGCAATAAAATTAATAGGCCTACCATATTAAATGTTAATAATTAATAGTAAATGAATGTTAATATCGCTGAATTACACAATACAGTACACAAGAGCTGAATTAAATCATTTGTAAAAAAAGGTGATGCTGAAGCACTTCTAAAATTAATCAATAGGCACAATTCAAATTACTTCAGTTTGCCTTTAATCCGTTTCTTATTTCAGTTCAGTACTAATATTACCATGTCAAAGATTCTCAGGATTGAATAGACAAAATATGACAATACCAGATCTTTCTTGTGAATCATTCCAATTTTCTTCATTTTTAGCAAAACAAAGATAAAAGTCACAGATTTTTCTGAAAGACAATTTCAAGATTGTCTCTTTGCCACCTGCAATATTACTTTTGCTAAAACAACACCATACCTAAGGTAAAATGTAGCCAACTACCTCTGAGGGGTTAATCAAGGACTTCCAATAAAAGTTAGTTGACAAACACTTACAATTATTAAATTTTCAAACTATGTTATTATGTTTTAGGATTCTCTTCTCCCTCTGCATAGACCAGATACATGCCACACTGAGTGACCTGCTATACACAGTGAGCCTTATGACAATGGGTTTTTTTTTTTCCTGGCCTTGAATCATAGCAATAGCAATAGCATTTAGATTCATATACTGCTCCATAGTGCTTTATAGCACTCTCTGGGCATGCCAGTATATTGTCCCCAACAATCTCGGACCTCATTTTACCGACCTCGGAAGGATGGAAGGCTGAGTCAACCTTGAGCTAGTCAGGATTGAACTCTTGGCTGTGGGCAGAGATTGCCTGCAATACTGCATTCCAACTACTGTATCACAATGACTCATCTTGGAACTGACATTTCTTCAGCAATTGAGATTGACTAACTCCATTTTTGCCTGCAAGACATTCAGTTTCTTTTCTCTCCTCTTCAGCTTCCACCTGACTCCTATTCCTGCCAGCTTCTTAACCCATTTCAACTTCTCCTACTCCTATGAGAGTGTTTATGTGATAACCCTTATTTGTTTTTTCATTCAACTCTTTCCCAGACTCAGATTATAATATACAAGTATTGCATGTATGGTGGTTGCATGACAAGATAGAAGATGGTATTTACCTTCTCTATTCTGCAACATATCCGTCAATTTTATTAACATAATCTTGTACTTAAGCACTTTTTTGATAGCAACAGCCAATCAGAAATTTCATACTTGACACAACTAGCAGAATATGAATAAAACCTTATTCATGAAAAGAAAAGAAGTACAAAGATACATCACAGCACACTTTTTATTTGTTCTGCAGACTAGTAATGTTTGAGTACTTACAAGGCTACACTACCTACTATTTCTATATACAGTATGTGGTAGAGTTTGGTTTTTTTTAATTGGAAGAATGATATAGGTGAGGGGAAATGTACTTCCAAATTTCTACTCCTTCAGTTCTTTGGACCTGAGAGAAGTCTGACAAGGACAACTCAAAATGTCCTTTTACTTAGGTTCAACCAAGGTTTATTATCATCTTTAGACACAAAACTATTTAATCTCTAATTTAAAATGCAGCAATTTCTTTTAAATTGAATAATTTTATCATATGGGTTACAATGTTAATACAGCCTTTTTTGTGTGTAAATTAGAGGAACATTCTAAACCCACTCATAATCTTGTCCCCTTAGGACATGCATATATTATATAGATACAGTTGATGGCTCAGAACTTTCTATAATTTGAAGACAGATGCTTCACAACTAATTGAACTACTGTATTCAGTGAATTCCAACTTCTCCAGTACTAGTTCTGACACACAGCTATAGATCTGTTCAATTATTCACCAAGGAGATTAAAACAAAAACAAAGTTATATTCTGTAGCTGATCTATCCCTTATCAGTCTATAAATATTAAAGAGAATAATTCTATGGTTGTAAAATACTAAGGCAAGAGACAGATGTCCTAGGTGTATGCATTAGTTTAATCAAAGACTATAGACAATTACAGCATTTCCTTTATACTGAGTAAGCAAAAAAAGATTAGCATAGATTTAGTGATTTGGGCAACCTTGTTGCAGTTTTCAGCTAACACTAAATAACTAATAACAGTACCTGACAGTCACTTCAAAAAGGTTACTGTTTTTTATATTGTTATTTAGAGGCACACTGATTCTGATTATGAAGGCTACATATAACTATAATGACCAACAACCATTGGCAGCTTCCTTTTCTGATAAATCTTGGTCTGTTGCTATTTACCACTTTAGATTTTTTTATGACAAACTGATTACTACCTCTTTCAAATTGCTACCTCTCTCAATGTTATTCTGGCTCTCAAAGAAATGCACAATCTCTCACTAATCAGCTATCCTTCTTACACACGTAGCAAACCAAATTTGAAAAAAATTAAACTATACTTTCTCAAACTCAATCCTTTTTTTTCCTTGTAGTTGTCTACTGTTTCTCCGAGGTGAAGAAACGCCAGTCAGGCTGGGGAAAACGGCTCCTTTATCCAGCGTGGACCGGGTCTGCACTAATTTAAATAACTCCGCCCTCTTCTCCAGTGTTTCGACTCGGTCCTCGCTGGATGGTCGTGTCTTCCATTCTCGCTAGCATTTCAGCAATATTTCAAAGAATTTAACTAATTAGACTTCCTAAATCTCCTTCTTGTGGTAGGAAGCTTATTGGATTGCCGCCAGCCGGGGCTCCGGCTTGGAATCTGTCGGCCGACAGATTCCCTCGTAAACGGCAATTCCCTCAACCAGCGCTGCGTTTTAAAGGCGATTAGCCAAGCAGCAGCTCTCCTACAATCTACTAGCCCTCTGATCGCTTTAATAGCCTAGAGCTAGCGATCCCGTCACGTTGCTTGCCTCCCGCTGCGAGCGCTGAGGATTCTCCGGAGCAACTCGTTTCAGTAAGTTACTGGGCGATTTTTATTTGGCGCGCTTGGGGACGGCGGCCATTTAAGGAGGCAGAGCATTCGCTTTCAACATCTCACAGGGGCGGTTTATTTTGGCGCGCTTGTGACGGCGGCCATTTTAAAAGGCAAAATATTTACCTGGGCAATGGCTGACAGGAACAGGGGCCGTAAGCACTCTCACAAGTCCTCCGGCCACGATCACTCATCCGCTGATCCTCTAGAGGGTCCTTCTGGCCTGGCCAAACCAACGAGATCACACAAGGCCAAAAAGATACCGGCAGCGCCTTCCAAGGAGGAACAGAGGCGCCACAAGGCCATGGAGAAGGCCTTTAATAAGGCTTCCTCTAGAGTAACGCCCATGCCTCCTGAGCACCCCCTTCCAGTTGCCGCTTCAGGGCCAGTTATCCAAGAGGAGGCCCGCAGTATAAGGAGCCTGTCCCCTGACCGCCCAGCACCGTTGGGGCCTGCCCTCCCTCCGGGTAAGGAGCCTCTCTTCCAGACCGAGGCTGGACCAGTTCCTTCTCCCAGCCCCTGTCAGACAGCCCAGCCTCCTGCTCCTGTACTTTCTCCATCTCTCCAGGAGCCTGTTCCTCCTCTCCCAGAGGCATTTGAAGCTCTCCTCACCAGGGCTCTCCGCCAGAGCTTTGCCCAATGCCTCCAACAGGCAGGACTTCAGCCTTCTGCTCCAGCCCCAGCTCAATCCTCTACCGGGGAGTTTCATCATATTTCAACTACTGATCATTCCTCGGAGATGGATCAAGACGAATTGGAATTGGCCGCGGAAGAAGCAACCATCTCTGAACCCGACGAGGCCCCGGACTCCGCTCTTTCTGAGGATGAAGGTCTGAGCCCAGACCAGTCCCCCTTTATAGGGCTCTTTCGTCCTCAAATGTTCCGCTCTCTCCTCTTTAAAGCCATAGCTACCACCCGTTTGGGCGAAGTTCCATCTTCGGAGGTCTCTTCTTCCTCTGCTGACCCAGCTTCAGCCTTATTCGCGGAGCCAACTGTGGCGCCTGAAACCATCCCAGCACCAAAACTGTTCCTGGATGTTCTTCGTCGCCAATGGTCTCTGCCTGGGGCTGGTCCAAGTCCTAATAACCTGGACAAACGCCTCTATAACGCGGCTTCAGCTATGTCTGATTTACTTCAGCCTCCCACTGTGGATGCTCCTATCGTGGCGTTGTCCAACCCCTCTCATCCCACGGGGCCGCCAGAAGATTTTCTGCGTCCTGAGGACAAGCGCGCCGAAAAAACGCTAGTCAAAGGTCACCTCGCCGCCGCCTGGTCTATTAGATCGTCCTCGGCGGCCTCTTTCTTTAACAGGGCCGCCATCCTGTGGATCAAACAACTTCAAGAACACTTACCTCACTCAGATTCCAGGGTTCAACAAGACATCAACAAAATCATGGCAGCCCTGGAATATTCGGCAGACGCAACTCTGAACGCTACCCGGTTTGCGGCAAGAGCCCTGGGTTCTTCTGTTACTTCACGACGCCTTCTATGGCTCAGGGGTTGGCAGGCTGACATGCGCAGCAAGTGGCAGTTGGCATCCTCCCCTTACACTCCCGGTAATCTCTTTGGTCCACCTCTGGAACCTCTTCTGGTCGAGACAAGGGATCGACGCAAGATTCTCCCATCACAACACCGGCGCTCCGACTCCCGCTACTCACCCTATCCTCGGCTCCAGCCCTTTCGGTCAGCTGATTCCACCTTCCAGTCCCGCTTCCAACGCACGTCCCAGCCAAGATCATCCCATCCCGACTCTCAGGTCAGATCGGGGGGTCGTTTCCCACCTAGACGGTCCTTTCGGGGGGGAAGGGGTCGTTTTCCACGCAGAGGTAGATAGGTCCAAAGGGGAACCTCCCATTGGGGGCCGTCTTTCTCTTTTTTATAACCAATGGCGGTCTTCTATTTCTGACGCTTGGGTTTTGTCAACTATAGAAACAGGTCTTTTGTTGGAATTTTCTTCCCCTCCCCCCTCAGTTTTTCTGTCCTGTCCTCTCTCCAAGGATCCTGCTAAACAAGCTCTTGTTTCCTCGGCCATAACCCACCTCTTGGCTATTAGGGCCGTTCAACCCGTTCCCCCTGAACAACGGGGCCGGGGTTTTTACTCCCGCCTCTTCATTGTAAAAAAATCCTCGGGAGGCTGGCGGCCCATTTTAGATCTCAAGGCCTTGAACCGGTACATAACCTACCGCCGGTTCAAGATGCACACGTTGTTTTCTATTTTGGAATGTCTCAGGCCCGGTGATTTTCTTGCTTCTATTGACTTAACGGAGGCCTATCTCCATATCCTTATCCACCCTTCCCACCGCCAATTTCTTCGTTTCCATTACAGAGGTTCCCATTTCCAGTACCGTGCCCTGCCCTTCGGTCTGTCTTCAGCCCCCAGGGTTTTTACAAAAATTATGGCATCCTTAATTGGACATATTCGCTCCCTCCCCATTCGCTTACAATTCTATTTGGATGACATTTTAGTTATGTCCTCTTCTGTTTCTACGGCACTCTCGGACCTTTCTACGGTACTGGCCCTTTTACAGGGCCATGGTTTCTCCATAAATTGGGCCAAGAGCCACCTTTCACCTTCCACCCGCATTGTCCATCTTGGGGCGTCCATTGATACAATTTCTTCCCAGGTTTTCCTTTCACCCGATCGCCAAGTCAGTCTGAAGGCCTTGGCCACTCAGTGCATCACACAAAGGTCTGCTTCCCTGTTAAAGTTATCTTGCCTTCTTGGCAAAATGGTATCCACGTTTGGGATTGTCCCATGGGCCCGGTTGCATAGTAGAGAGCTCCAGTGGCTTCTCCTTCCCCATCAACGATCGGGTCAAAGTTCCTCCCAGTCCTGTGTCCGCCTGCCTCGATTAGTCATCTCTTCCCTTAGATGGTGGACTTCGGACGCTATCTCCAAAGGCTCATGTTTCAGAGAGCCTGCTCGACTGGTCATCACAACGGACGCCAGCTTGACAGGTTGGGGGGCCCATGTTCTTCACCACATGGCTCAGGGTCAGTGGTCCCAGAGGGACCTCCTCCACAACATCAATTATCTGGAGCTACGCGCAGTCCGGTTAGCTCTCCTCCGCTTCCAACCTCTGGTAGAGGGCAAAGACATTCTTCTCCTAACCGACAACATGGCCACGACGGCTCATATAAACAAGATGGGGGGGACTCACTCCAGAGCCCTGCTGGCAGAGACGGTCCTCCTGGGTCGGTGGGCCGAAGCGCATCTCGCCTCAATAAGGGCGGATCACATATCGGGGACGAGCAACATTCAAGCGGATGCCCTCAGCCGGTCTCGGCTGGACCACGGGGAGTGGAGCCTTCCCCTCCCTCTATTCCACGAGATCACGAACCGTTTCGGCCTCCCAGTGGTCGACCTTTTTGCCTCGAACCTGAACAACAAGCTCCCCAGGTACTTCTCCCGCTTTCCAGACCCTCGAGCCGAGGCCACGGATGCCCTCCGCAACCCGTGGCCACCAGGCCTCCTGTATGCCTTTCCCCCTCTGCCTCTCATTCCCCGAGTACTCAGAAAGATGTTGGAAGTGAAGGCGGAACTCATCCTCATCGCGCCTCATTGGCCCCGCAGGCCTTGGTATGCGGACCTTCTTTCTCTGTCGGTAGCGCCGCATTGGCGCATTCCGGACTCCAGGATAGTACTCACTCAAGGGTCTCTTTATCATCCGGACCCCGCTTGGCTCCATCTAACCGCCTGGAGGCTGAGCGGTTCCTTTTAAGGGAGGCCAGGATCCCTACCAGGGTAATTTCCACGATGCAAGCAGCTCGCCGTCCATCTACTTCACGGATTTATGAAGCTACGTGGCAGGCCTTTTCCAAATGGTGTCGAAAATCCTCCATCGACCCACTGTCAGCTTCAGTCCTTCAAGTCCTTTCCTTTCTTCAGGATGGGTTTGATTCCGGCTTGACTCCGAATACCCTACGACGTCAAGTAGCTGCTATCGCCTCAATTCTCTCCTGCAATTCTCCGGACTCTATCGCCCGCCACCCTCATATTCGCATCTTCCTTCGGGGGGCGGTCAACCTCCGTCCTCCCCCAATTCATCGCTTCCCCACATGGAACCTCAACAAGGTCCTAAACGCCTTAACTCTGTCTCCATTTGAACCCCTCCGTCAGGTGTCCCTCCGTTTTTTGTCTTTCAAGGTGGCATTCCTGGTTGCCATAACCTCAGCCCGACGAATCTCTGAACTGGCATCTCTATCTGTCCGCAGTGATCTCTTCATTTTTCATACGGACAGGGTGGTTCTTCGCCTTGATCCGGCTTTCTTACCCAAAATCAACTCTAGATTCCACCGAGCTCAAGAGCTCGTCCTTCCGGATTTTTGCCCTCGACCTGCTCACCGGTTGGAAAAGTCCTGGCATCTCCTCGACGTCCGTCGGGCGCTTAAAATTTACATCTCTCGGACAGCCCCCCTACGTAGGACGGAGGCTCTGTTCATATCCTTTCAGCCGGCTTCCATCGGGACCAGAGTCTCCAGTACCTCTCTGGGTCGCTGGATCAGGGCTACGATCGCCACGGCCTATCAACAACAACACCTTCCAGTTCCACCTCACATTACTGCGCACTCAACGAGGAGCGCTGCCACTTCGGCGGCTTGGGCAACTCAAGCCACTCTAGAAGAAGTTTGCCGGGCAGCAACATGGACATCGATCTCACCGTTCATTCGCCATTACCGGGTGGATTCCTTCGCCTCCGCGGACGCTGCCTTTGGTCGCCGGGTCCTACAGGAGGTGCTTCGATCTTAGAGCCGGCGGCCCGGACTTTGCCCTCCCTGGCGACAACTGGCTTTGGTATGTCCCCAGCCTGACTGGCGTTTCTTCACCTCGGAGAATGGACGTTGGTCTTACCTGATACGTCCGTTCTCGAGTAGATAGAAACGCCAGTCAGCCCCACCCTGGTCCGGCCCTCCGGTTTGGATGGGAGGGGGGTTTGGATATTAATTCTCTCTCATTTCAGGATGACACGACGGTCTGCACTACGGCCCTCGCCGAAACACTGGAGAAGAGGGCGGAGTTATTTAAATTAGTGCAGACCCGGTCCACGCTGGATAAAGGAGCCGTTTTCCCCAGCCTGACTGGCGTTTCTATCTACTCGAGAACGGACGTATCAGGTAAGACCAACGTCCATTTCCTTAAATGTATTGTTTAAACAGATAGATGTTTCAGCAAACCTCAGAATTCTCTGATTTAAAAACTGTAAAGTAATATACAGCAGTCAGCCCACCCCACATTTCTTATTAAATTGGAGGCAACTGTACATAGTATAGATGAAGCCACAAAATACCCAGTGTTGCACATTTAAAATCCAAGCATGTAAAAAAAAAGTTATAAAATATAAAAATTGCAGAAGATTTTGTACACTAATTTTACTTTTTGATTAATCTCAAAACAGGACAATGTAAACAGAAAAATAAATATGACTATTGTGTTAATGGTGCTATTTGTTTTGCAATCTATTTAAAAGTTAACTAACCAAAGTACTAACCAGGGTACTAACCAGGAGATAAACTCACTAATTCTAACTACATTTAAATAGATTTAAGAATAACAAAATCACCAGACGTATTTCTTTAACATGTTAATTTAAATGAAATTAATTAACTTGACAGATTAATAAACAAAAAACCCACATAATTTTAAAATGTTTAATCTCTCCAGTAAACATAATCCTAACATTAGGATTAAGATATTGGGTTTGCCTAATGAAAACTCAGTTTTTAGCCACACATGACTCACTGGGTGATTTGGGGCCAATCTTAATTTGTCTATGCAACCCACTTCATAACACTCTTGTGGAGAAAAAACAAAGTGGGAATGCTATGCATATTATATAATAAAAATGGAACAAAAATCAACAAATTAAGAAATAAACAATCTCCTCTCCAACTGACCATGAATTTTAAGAGAAAACAACAAATATGTTGTTTTGTGCTTAAATATTCCAAGCCTGTAAAATGCATTTTCCTTTTTTTAAAGGACACTATGACTAATCTTTCATAATAACAGTACTTCAGAGATGAAAAGTAGATATGGAGTTTTTAGGGGGGAAAGATAAACTTGTAAAACCTTAATTAATTGTGTAGTGTAATAGCATTTTTATGATGTTCTAAAGCTGTTATGTTCTGGGCATAAATAATTACAGTATTTAAGTAACAATACTGAGTATCTTACCAGGTCTTTTTCCAATGCATTCAGAAGAGAAAGAAAATAGAAGGATGGAAAGGACATTATATATTCAGGAAACATGCCAAAAACATTTAATGCAGTTCATTATACAACTATTGAATTTTTGGCATGAGATCAAATACCTTTTCATCTCTATCATTAAGCAACATTTAAAACATATGCATATTAATTGATTGTCTGGAAAATATATTATTACATGATGCTTTTAAAATATGCTCACCTTCATCACTTATTGCCTGCTGCTTAACCAACGTCATAGGAGATCTGGCAGGGGGTTTATTTAGTGGATGACGCCAACTTTTTGATGTTTTGTTTTTTTCTCCTTCAAACATCTAAGAAAGACAACATATACTGTGTTTAAGATGAGAGAAGATAAATTATGCAATTTATTATACAATACCTTGCTTTCATGATGGATATTTTTGGGGAATACTCATGACCAGTTGCAAAAGGTTGCCTCAGTTTTGATCATAATACAATAAGATGGAAAAGAAAAATCATGGTTTTGGTATCATGGTTAGCAGACAGCACATATCTTCCAATTATAATGCCAATTCAATTTAGTTTATTAGTCTTCAAGAAGAAAAATAGAAATGACTTTTGCCATCACAAAGTGGAAAAAGGATTGGGAACACTTGAAGATAAATTTAGAATATATTATTCTAGCAAATGAGAACATTTAAAAATACAATTTCTACTATGTTATCAACTGGAAAGTTAAAAGGGTCTTGGCACCTCACATTGAGAAGCATTATTTGGGATAATGGATATTTAAAATTTCTCTAAGATATTATGATCTGCCCATTCCTAATTAAGATGGGATACAGGAATGGGAAATCATGTTCTTTTAATTGAGGCTATTCTACATTGTTAGCACCCACTGTTAGAATTTCAGCAATATCTGAAAACACACTACTTTTTCAGAGAAGAAATAACTATTCTCTAATTTTAATCTTGATAGTAGCAATACAGGTAGTCCTTGACTTACAAGCATAATTGAGCCCATAATTATGGTCATAAGACATGACGGTTGTAAAGCGGGTCATCATATGACTGCATTTGATTTGATGATCTTTTTGTGATAGTAGATATGCAAACATAGTACTCATAAAGCAAATGCCATGGTTGTTAAATGAACACCATGGTTGTTAAGAAAACTAATTGTTCACTATAAGACATTTTTTGGCGGAAATCAAAAGTAAATGCTGGTTTCCAAAAAAAATCATAAATTGTGGTCATGTGATTGTGGGTCACTGTAAATGTAGGTCCTGCCTAGCATCCAAAGGGTAGTCATGTGATGATTCATGTTGTTTTTTCCAGAAAACACTTGATAGAGACCAGAATATAATCTATTAGTAACTTACAGCCATCATATACTTCTAAGGTGCTGGGATAGCCAAGTCTGTATGCTACTCTGAAGAGTTGTTAGCTTAATGCATTACACAGCTGGTTTTATGATTAAAGAATATAGTGGAGTCACGAAACAAAGCTAGGTATTTGTGCAGGTATGTGAAACACATCTGTATAAATTCCTTGATAGACAGACACAGCATACAAACTTATTAGAAAATATTCAGCAACCCACTTAAGAATAACAAAAAGTACCCAAGCAAATGAATTAAATATAAGTTGAAATGCAAAATTTCACTATTGAGGAAATGTTTATTAGCACATTATATTATGACAGAAGGACTGACTTTGGGATTGTTAAATCTCATCCCTTTATAAAAGAAAAATCAGTTCATTATTTATGTTGGTAAAAGGGAAAAATGCTGCCTTATTTTTGGGTTTAAAATATACCTACCCCTTTCTCAGGAATCCTGGCAATCCAAAACTCTGCAAGTGCCAAAAGCAAATCTAGTCACAAGTTATTATTTCTTGAAGTTTCATTCAAATGGGAAAAAATACTTAATAGAAACTAATATGCTATAAACAATTATAAAGGCACTAGTTCAAATCCTTGCCATAATCATACACAAATATACAAAACTATAATCACAGGTTATTCCATTATCTCATTCTTACACATAGCTCATAATTGCAACATAATGCTGATCTACATGCAGTTGTTGCAAGCATTATTAATGTATCTTAAAACAATTTGTAAAAGGAGATATGCCTTATTATAACAGAAAATTGTTAGAAACCAATTGGGGAATTTTATTATTCTTTCTAACTAAATACTAGGTTTTCTCTCACATTCTCTCATATTTCCTCATTCTTACCGTTGATATTTCCCCAGGTTCCAGACCACTTTTATTGCTTTCAGCGTCACTAATCTCATCCTCTTCTGTGGATACACTACTAATTTCTTCTTTCTCAAAGCTCTCCATGTCAGAAGCAGCATCCTCAGGAGTTTGCCTTGAAATATTTGAAGCTTTTAAAACATCTTGATTGCAGTCAGGATATGAAAGCAAAGCCACTTTAGATTCTTCAGAACAATTATGTACAAGGTCAGAGACTTCTTTCTCTTCCTTTTCTGATTTTATATTATGCATTTCAGGAACTTGATCAAGTTGTGAGCTTGAAGGGAAATGACCTAAATAAAATTCACCATCAAGACAAAATAGACACTAATAGTTCTTATTCATTTCATTATTACACAGAAAATATATCTGCAGACAATTTGAGTTTAGTGACAGATAATTGATTAATTTCAACATCAAATATTTTTAACAGTTTTAAATTGAATGAAGTTGTTTCTTCTTTGTTAGATTTTGGAGAAATGGATTTGTTAACCAAAATATTTTTTGTATATATTTATTGGAACTAGGGTCATTCTACAGGCAAAAAAATGCATCCTGTATTGAATACTGTACTGTAATGAAAACATATTTTCATAATGAATACTATAATAAAAACACGTTTTCTAGTATCACTTCTTTTTACAGTCCACAATATATTTTGTACACTGTTATGAACAGTGTCTCTACCTATTTTATCAAGTTTTTTGGAGACATTAGTATTCTTGCAAGGAGAGACTCAATGAAGATTACATCTTCCATTATAATATAAAAATTATAAGATTCTCAGTCTTCCATGAACAAAATTAGTCTTTTCAACTTTCAAGGAAGGAAGTTTTAAATCCAACTCTATGTTTTTAAACTATTTTATTAGCTTAGCACAATTCAATTTTAAACCTTGGTAAATAGTTACAGAACAAGCCTAGACATTACATCTTTAATAGTAATATAAATGAGGAAGGAGCCTTCTACTTACTAAGAGAAACCAGCCCGTAATTCCAGTAGTTTTGTGCCATGTAAAAATATGTTTATATGGAACATTGTGAAAATCTATACATAGGTACTTTATTTGAAGGCCCTTTTTGCAATTGAATCCTTTCCTAAAGATAATTTATATATTAGTAGTTTTTATTTTCCATGTTATTGTTCACTCCTGAGCTGTTAGGAAATCATGAGATAAAGCTGAAACTTAAGAGCACTTAGCAAGAGTTGGCTTCTGAACTATTATTGGGACAATGTTCTATTATTTTTTATTATTGACAAATATTACAAAGTTACTAAGCATAACATAAATGATCATGATTGTGTAATATCACTGCAGAAATAAAGAAGCATAATGGAACAGAATAGGGTATAAATTCCCACTTGCAGATTTATAAGATCACAATATCAACAATCTGCAAATTATATGGAAAATAAATACCATTTATCTCACCTAGTATCTTTTTGTTATCCAATAAATTTTGATCTATATGCATCCTGCTTGGGACTTGTTCTTCCCCAGAAGGCATTCCTGTGTCTCCTAGCTTTACTTTTTGTGATGGTTTGTCTTTGACCTTGAAGCAATCTGTAGCTGGTTCAGTAGCTGTGATTTCTGTACCAACCACTATGGTTGATGGCTTCTTGTCTTCAGGAGTTTTAAGCTTTTTTGATCGTGATCGGGTATGCTGGAAGCTGTTATAAGAGATACTGCTGTCAAAATGGAATGTCTGGCTTGAGTAAGATAAAATATCTACCAATAGAAATGTTCTTTCTGCTTGCTTTAAGAAATGGAAAAAATGACATTTTTTCATCTTTTTGTGTAGAGATAGTGTTTACAATTTATTAAGCAAGAGATTAACAATAGGCTGAATTTAACCTTTTAATCTGTCATTACTACACTTTAAAACTAGCATTAAACTAAAATGAACTCAAATAACCCTGCTGAAGCAAGTTCCAAAGTTGATTACTTGGTTCAGCATTATTTAGAATATGACAGTACTTCTAATCACATTCTATCAATCTTTAGCAATGATGCTCAGTCACAAAATGTGGAAGACATTTTGACAATTTACTCTTCTGTAGCATTTAACAGAAAACAGTTTTTTTACCTGTCAAAGTACAACTTCAGCAACAGCTAATTGAACTGAATTATAAGTAGTCCTAGATGTACAACCACAATTGATCCAAAAATTTCCATTGCTAAGCAAGACAGTTGATAAGTGAGTTTTGCTCCACTATTGCATCTTTCTTGACACAATTGTTAAGTGAATCACTGTAGTTGTTAAGATATTGATATCGTTGTTGAGTGAATCGGCCTTCTCTATTGACTTTGCTTGTCAGAAGCTCACAAAAGGTGATCACATGACCCCAGGACACTGCAACCATCATAAATACACACCAGCTGACTAATAGTTAAAGCAAACTGTAAACTAGCAAAAAATAAAAAGGTAGGCGTGGAGGAGACTATACCTGGGGATCAATTGAAATAAAGTTGTGAACCAGTTAAAAATAGGGGTAGGAGTGGAGGAAAGCATTGCTGGAAGGCAACCATCTGCATTGTGAACCAGTTTTACATTAGATTTAGGAGGAGTAAAGGAGAAGGTTGGTATGCAGTTAAAATTATACTGTGAACCAGCCAAAATAATTAAGGTAAGGAGTGGAGGAAGTATTGCTGGAAAGCAGCTGATTAAGATGTGAACCACCTTAAAAATAAACCTAGGAGGAAGTGGAAGAGACATTATTGGAGAACAGTAATTGAACTGTGAACCAGTTAAATAAATGGAGAAAGGAATATTGGAAATTATAAGTGGGAAATAGATATTTAAACCATGAATCAGTTAAACAGCTCGTCTAATAGAATTTGAGAATAAATTTGAAGTATTAAGGTAAAATATTTTGGAAGTAATAAAATATAGAAAGAAACGTTGATTTATTTCAAAATGATTTTAAGAGAGGAGGAAAATATTTTTTGTCAAGGATTGGATATCTGTTGTCATTTAAGAGAGATAAAATATAGTTTTGAGGCAATGGATTTTAGGATTGAGGAATATATATGAAATATTAATTGTTAAAATGATAAAGATTTAGAACGGTGTTTATTGTTTAGAATTTTGGGTGTTATAGTAGAATGATAAATGTTTAGAATAAGAATTTTGTCTTTTTTTTAATTTTTATTTTTTTTTCTTCTTAAAGATTTTAAAATTTGGAACAAAATTGATAGAGGGAATGTGAATAATTGTACTTATTTTAAGCCGGACCAAACCCCTGCTCTAAAAAGATGTATTTTATGTTTTATGCTAAAAAAATAAAAAAAAATTGGAAAAATAAATAAATAAATACACGCCAGCTGCCAAGTGCCTGAATTTTGACCACCTGACTACAGGGCTGCTATGATGGTTGTAAGTATGAAAATGGTCATAAGTCACTTTTTTCAGTGCCATTGTAATGTCTAACAGTTACTAAACAAATGGTTGTAACTCAAGGTCTACCTGTACACAGATTGAGAATTTGTTTCTATAGTAGAAACTATAAGACTGCAATATATAGGCTTTTAGAAAGTATATTTAGCTATTAAGATTATACACAATCAACAAAAGATAGACAATATGACTGATGCTCTTTCAAATTCTAATGCATTTTATTGCACTTTAATTATTAGCAAACTACTTCTATCTGAGAATGAATTCCCATTTTTTGACACATGCTGCTAAAATGGACTACTACTTAACAACAAGAAAGTTTCCTATTTTTAGAAAAAAAATGGAAATAGGTCTGTCTGAGAGCCAACTTAATTTTACCCAACGTTTTTCACTTGTGCATGATAAATGGCTCCAGAAAATGTATCTGAGTGCTGAAGCGTGTGAAGAGTGTCTTCCAGAACAATTCCAATATATCTGAAACTAAAAAACTCTGCCATCTTAAAGTAAGAATTTCAAAGCTGTATTATATTTTGCCATTGTTCGTTTAAATAAACCAAATACTATGGTTATTTCTTCTCAATCGGCTAAGTCTAATAAATACATTTTTAAAAATCTACATAATTTCCCTTTAGCTGTAGTATGATTTATAATTTTCAATGATGCATGAAGGCACTGTTGAAGCTGATGGTGCCTATTTGTTTAGCAATGCTATATAACCGTGATGGCGAACCTATGGCACGCGTGCCCAAAGTTGCACGTGGAGCCATGTCACCTGGCATGTGTGGTGTTGCCCATTCTGGGTTTCTGGCACACATGCGCATGCAACGATCAACTGGCCTTTGTGTGTGCAGCAGTGCCAAAAACCAGAAGAGCTGGTCTTCCGTTTTCCGCCGTGAGCATGTGCGCCGGCCAGCTGACTGGCGCGTGTGCATGCGCAGTAGTAACTGAAAAACATGCTGGCCGGTACGCATGCACGTGCCGGAAACATAAGTACCTTACCCAGCATGCTCCTCTTCCTGGTTGCGGCCCTGACGAGTGTGAAGTGCTTCCCTTTTTGATACTTGGTGCTGTGCATGCGTGCACTCCCTTTTTGGCACTCAGTGCCGAAAAGGTTTCCCATCACTGCTGTATAACATGGTCATGACTTGCCCTTTAAAAATCTATTGCACAAATCGTTTGTCACAATTATGATTTCCATTTTTACATAAGTACCTTAAATTAAGCGGTATTAACATAAATGATTGCAACACAAATATTATCACTTTTTTTTCTTTGACCTAAGGTTTCTATATTCATGGGATTCTGTCTGAAAATTATTCCCAAGAGTAAAATTATAATATTTTTCTGTGACATATTAGAGCAAAGGTGAAAATGAACATTTTATTTTCATTTTGGAGATGAACATCTCTTGCTGTATTTTCACTTGTGTGAGAACCATTAATTAAGCAGCACAAAAATGCAACCACCAGTTTAGCATAGTGGATAAATACAATCCATATACACATCTGATAAAACTTTCAACATAATTACTACAATATATCCATTTTTAATTTTAACTTGGCTATCCAGAGAAATAAATATAGGTTCTACTGACAAGAAAATAATTTATCTGCCAAGTACAAATTGCAGTTGTATAATAAATATGCCAAACACTGTAGCAAAACAAAAGTAACTAAACAATTATATGACCTACATATGAAAAACCAAAGCTTATCAGGTTGTAAATGTAAATATGCATATGTATTAATAATTAGACATGACATGTTTGTTTAAAGTGTAATATCCTGTAAGAATTATCATTTTTGGAGAGAAGGTTTGGAGAGAAGGTAATCAATAAAAAAGAAGAGACCAAGTATCTGTTAGAGAAATCAAGCAATGATTAGGCAATGATGCAATCATTTGCTACATTGGAATGAGAATAGGAAACTTTTAAATAACATTCCCAGGTTTGATATAAGAAATAATTCAATTTTTTATCAAATTTGGAGATCAGTTAAAACAAAACTCGGTCAATATTTATTTTGGAAATTTGGGGTGAAGGAAATAATCTTAATAAATTCAGCCCTATTGAAAAAGATGTATGATCATCAAAAGTTTTATTAATCAAATAACAATCCTCAAATTATTCCTGCAATTTTTTATAAGTCTAAGGAACTGTGGTTTCTCAAATATATTTTTCTGATTGTTCTCTTGTTTCAGTCAAAATATCATTCTGAGACATAATGTAGGCACAGTTCATATTTCCCATCATAGTGCTACATAATGGAGAGAAGGGACTATATAATTGTTTGATCTTTCATCAACACTGGCATGGGGACTATTGTCTAGAATATATGAAGAATATTAGATAAGAAACTGGACTTTCCCTAACTGTGAGGAGGACTACTTAAATCTGAATGGGGGCTGGTACATGGCTCCATCCCATCAGCTGAGAGGGCTGGGCTCAGCTAAACCACCGTGAGAGGGTGGCTCTGATGTCGGGGCCCCTGGGGGCTGAACTGGGATGATATTAAATTTTCTTGCATCTGCCAGCAGAGGGGACTTGACCATCGGACCAACCGCCATGAGAGGGCGGCTTTTGGACCTGAGCCCCGGGTGCTGTGCTGTCTGCATTGGTTCATCGCTGCCATCTCACCACAAGAGGGGGTCAACTGGTTGATCGGACCACCATGAGAGGGTGGTTGGATCTATCCCCCCCCCCTTGGACTGTGGTCGACCTGGAACCTGACTTTGTCCTCTGTTGTGAGGGGACAGTGGACCTGGTCTTGTGAAAATGCTTTTGAGACTCCCATTCCATGTCTCTCCCCTGGACCTTTTATATGGACCCCTAGGATATGGTTGCTCCCATCCTCTGTGGTCAAGATGTATTCCGCAGCGGAGCTTCTTGGTCTGCGAGACTCCCCCAACTCGCAGGCTTGGCCCTCCACTCTATTGAGGGCCTACCTCGATGACGGGCTTTGGAACCCCGAGAGGTGGCATGCCGCAAAGAGGGGGTTGTGGGGTTTTTTAAAATTGTCTTTTTGTAATCTTTTAAGGGGTTTAGGGCAGGGGGTGGGGAGGGAGGGGCATAGGTCAGGCTCGATACAGGGGCATGGAACAGAAGGCGGGGAGCGGGGTGTGGAGGAGCTCAGTGCTGATAGGGTGGAGGGTGATTTTATCAGGACCATGGTTGGGAGGGGCAGATATGGCGGGAGTAGGGCCACATCAGGTGGTGGGGGCACGCACCCGCTATCTCCAAGCGGTGGCATGCCTCGGCCCCCATGACTCTTCTCGTTCCCCCGGCTGTCCAGAGTTTCAGAGCCCAGGCCTTAGACTGATGCTGTGCAACGCCAGGTCCGTGGTTAATAAGGCTCCCCTCATTTGTGAGCTAATACAGGAGGGGGGTGCGGACCTGACAGGTATTACAGAGACCTGGTTGGGCCAAGAGGGGGGGTCCCCCTCGTAGAGATGTGCCCACCAGGTTTCTGTGCATTCCATCAGCCAAGGGCCCAGGGCAGGGGTGGGGGGGGTGGCGGTCATTATAAAGGAAGGTCTTGATCCGAGCGAGGCCACTGTACTTCAGATAGCCGGATGTGAGTCTCTCCTGGTGAAGTGGGGCCATGGGATGCAGGTGGGCCTGCTGATCGCGGACCTGGCTCCCTGCCACGTGACAGCGGCCCTGCCCGAGCTTCTCAACGTTATTGCCGGAGTGGCGGTTGATACCCCCAGACTTTTGGTCATGGGGGATTTCAACCTGCCATCTGCCGGTGAGGCGTCTTAGATTGGCTCGGGAGTTTATGGCTTCCATGACAGCCATGGACCTGACACAATTAATTCATGGCCCCACTCACGCAGGAGGACACACTCTGGACTTGGTTTTTATCTCTGGTCAGTGGCTGAGTGGTCTGGATATAGGGGATATAGTTACTGAACCCCTGTCATGGTCGGACCATTCTCTCCTGAGGCTGGACTTTTTGACCGCTGCACCCCACTGCAGGGAGGCGGAACCGACCAGGTGGTTCCGCCGCAGGCGCCTGATGGATCCTGATAGGTTCCAGAGGTAGCTTGGGCTAGTTCCTGAAACTCTGGCTCACGACTCGGCTGAAGACCTGGTGGCTGCCTGGGATAGGACGGCTGCCGGTGCTCTGGACCGAGTCGTGCCTTTGTGGCCTCTGACCCGACGCCGAACCTGCCCAGCCCCTTGGTTCTCCGAGGAGCTGAGGGAGATGAAGCACCGGAAAAGACGCCTAGAGAGTGGTTGGAGGGCTAGTCGCTCCAAATCCAACCGAACACTAGTTAGGTCTCATATTAAGACTTATCTAGTGGCGATAAAAGTGAAAAGTATTGTTTAGAAAATTTTCCTGTTTTGTTCTTTTTTATGCCTTGAAATTAGCCCTGATTCCAGTGATTGCTGGACAAGTCAGTGCAGTTTTCTTGGCAACATTTTCAGAATACCTCCATAAAGAGAAAAAGTCTAAATATTATATTAATGCTCAGACCTCCAAACATTAAATTTTCAGTAATGCTTTCTTGCTCAATTTTTCAAAATCAATATATGTATTCAGTAAGTATGTCCATGATGAAATATGATCTTTTGGCTCCCAAAATCACCGTTAAATTTAACAAGACACAAATTAACTATGACTAAAATAAAATAAAAGACTTCTAAAAACAATATCTGAAACATGAAAGCATATATTTTAAGTTTAACTATAAATAGTGGAAAACATTATTACCACCTGGAACATCTCTTCGTTTTCTTTCTTCTCTGCAACCAGGCCTTTACCTCAGGTGTGGTTTCAGGGGTGGGCTTTGTATGATCAATATTATATAAATCTTTTCCTTGTTTCCACAATTGGTATCTATCTGGCTGAAATTTTCTCACAAAGATGTCCATTGATATTGTCACCATGTCTTTTCTACAGGTACACTAGAAAAGAAATTAATTGGGTATGTTAAAACAAGCTCATATATAAAGGATAAACTACAGTAAATAAAACCATAGAAGTAATACACAGAATTCTCTGAATAGTAGGCAGTCTTTTAGTACAAAAGCTCCAACAAATGGTAGAATCAATTAAAAGGAGTTATAACGCCAAACCTCAGGTTACAACAGTCATTGGGACAGGGATTGCTGTTGCTAAGTGATGTAGTTATAAAGGGTGATGTTACATTTAAGGCACTGCTTAGCAATGGCAATCCTAGCAGTCCCAGCTGCATCATAATTCACAGACAATGTGGGTTCTTAAACAGGAACAAGAGTCCGATTTAAGGAATGAAGGGGAATGTGGGTGTTATGGGGAAGGCTGGGAGGAGCTACCCACCACCAGGGGAGTGCTGCAGGCAGGTCCACACCAATGGTGAAACGTAAAATTTGTTACTACCGGTTCTGTGGGCGTGGCTTGATGGTGGTGGGGGTAATGTGACTGGGTGGGCGTGGCCAACTTTTTTTTTTTTAAAGCATTTTTTCTACAACCTCTTCAGCCGAAGAGGTTGTACAAAATGCTTTTAAAAGCCTCTGATGATCAGGCAACTCAGCTGGGATCGTCAGAGGCTTTTAAAAGCATTTTTTTCTGCAACCTCTTCTGCTGAAGAGGTTGTAGAAAAAATGCTTTTAAAAGCTGAGCCATGCAATGATCAGAGGCTTTTTTTTTACTTTTAAAAGCATTTTTTCGGCCGAAGAGGTTGTAGAAAAAATGCTTTTAAAAGCCTCTGATGATCCCAGCTGAGCCACACGATCGTCAGAGCCTTTTTTTTTCTTTTTACTTTTAAAAGCATTTTTTCGGCTGAAGAGGTTGTAGAAAAAAATGCTTTTAAAAGTTAAAAAAACAGCCTCTGATAATTGCGCGGCTCAGTTGGGCTTGGGGGGGCGCAGGGATTTTTGCTACCAGTTCTCCAAACCACCCGTTGCCATCACTACCGGATTGGGCGATCCGGTCCGAAACGGGAGCATTTCACCCCTGGTCCACACTATAGTGTTTGGACAAGTGCTTGTTATGGAGTGTGGGCAGGAGGAGGGGGAGGTACAAAGTGGAGCCATCAGGAGAAAAAGCAGTGGAAGTGATTTATGGAAGCAACTTTTCTAGTGTCAGAAGCCATTAGCAAAAATCACAAATGGTGATCACGTGATTGCAGCTTGCTGTAAACCAATAGGTTTGCAGATGTAGTTCGAAATGCTATTTTTAACCTATAAAAATCTACTTCTAAGTATCTTCAGGATTACCTCAAGGTAAAACTAACCTGACATGTAAACAGAAGAAAAACTAGCTGTAAGAATGGCTTCAAGTTAAATAAACAGTATTTCTAAGCATATGGAATTTCAGTCTTAATGTATTAAAGCGCTATGCTTCAGAATCATTTTTTCAGATGCTTTGCACTGCTTCTTTGTCACATATTCCGATGAGTTTCTGGAGCTCTTTTCAGACATAAGCACTGATTGCATCACATAATGAAATTAATGATATTGTAGAGAAATGTGAGATAAAGTTAACGAAGGAATACAAAAACTGCTTGCAGAACCATTAAGAGATAATCAAAGAGAATGTAAACGACAACATAGTCTTACGAAAGGGGGGGACATAAGAAAGAGACTCTGCATTTTTTCTACATGGTTATATGAACCAGCAGGGGGAAAAAAACTCTGACAGGTTTTCAAGATTCTGTTACTGTACCCTACAACAACAGAGTTCCAATCATTCTTATGCTGTTTTCTGACTTTCCTGACAGATATATTCATGCTGCCACAAATTAAATTTATTTTGGCATAATAGTATTTCTTCACACATCTTTTTTGCACTGACCAAATTAATCTATTAAGGAAATTAAAACATAGTTATTTTCATTATAAAAAGATACTTAGTTTAAGTCAAATATGTCCTCTTAAATTTAAAAAGAGGATGGAAATAACTTTTGCCATTTTTTTCCTCTTTTGCTATTTATTTATTTATTTCATTCTTTGCTATTGATGTTCAAGGGATCTTAAGAAGCACATGGTAAGTGATCCTGGGAGCAGCAGATGGAAAGAGGAACTGGCCAAGGGGCCCCCTTCTTCCACGATCAAGTCTCGACTACTCTTTTGAATATTAAACATACACTCACTTTATTGCTCTTGGAGGAGGAGCACATGAGAGATAGTTCACAGAAGAATTACAGTTTCTTCCCAACCTTCCCAATCACATGCCTCTAACTTCAAGATACAATGGTATCGGGCATGAAAAATAATTTTGTAAATATTTTAAAAGATTAAAATATGTGCTCCAAATGTTCCTGGAATTTGAGATAGGATGAATACTAAAGCCACTATTAATTCATTGATGAAATATGTCCCTTCTGAAATAATATCCAGAGGTTTCTAGTCTTCAGAAAGCAAATTGTTTATATAAAAGTATAATAGACAATATAAGAGACAAAGGAGAGTCATAGTTTAAAATGTAAGATTCATTGTTAGCATTTCTCTTTTTATGGTAAATGCTGGACAGATGGGGCATTAAGCAACTTAATGGAAGAGGAAGCACTGACTAGCCACTAAAGAGAATTAGAATAGGCTTACCGTTTCTTGCTTGGATGTGATATGTGAGGGCAGCAGTGGTACAGTGGGAATGGGCAGCAATAGCCAGAAGTATTTCACAGCTAGGAAGCTAAATTGGCAACCATGCAGCAAGACTGCTGCATTGAAATCTGCCATTTCACAGTGCCAGAATGTAGCTTTACCAGTTGCACCATTTGGTTTTTGCTGATTGCCTACCAGATCGTGGTAGATATCCAGTCCCTAACCCTACATTTTCTAATGTAGAAGAGATCTGAAATTGTTTTTTCCTATCTGGGAGAAACATGGTGGTCTTGCCTGACCAGCATCAAGAAGGTCTCAGACACTTGGGGTGCAACAGTTCTATAGCACTGTGACCAGAGACGTGGCAGAAAATAGCTGGTGTGAGGGGAGCAAATTTGGGTCAAGGAACTAGTCGTTATTGATCCAGGCCTCATGGCTACTCTGGCAATTTGTCTTCTTTTCTTATCCCAAGTTCCTGCTTGCCGATTTTGTTTCACCAGACTTTATTTTTTATTCTGGACCATGAAAGATTTACAATCTGTTGGGCAGGGTGAGGTTAATTGATTGGATTCCACAACCATGAGAGCTGGTGGCATCAAGAGGCAGAGAAAAATATGGTGGGAATCTGTGAGCTGGATGCTCTTAGGAGTAATGGTCAGTCCCACTTGCTAGCCTTCAGCATTGAGCCTTCATATCAACTGCTGGATCCTTCATGGCCCTGGGCTAATATATAATAACATGACTCTAATCCTGAATTTGATCATGAATTAGGGAGCTGACCTGGCATGTACAAATGACTTCAGTTTGCATCTAATATACCCAATTTCTTCTGAAGAAGTAAGCAGGATCTTTGGGATTATTAACCTAACCATTTGTTTAGCTGTGAAGGAAGTTATTGTATGCCCCGTCCATAAAAAGCTGTCACTGGATCCAATAGTTCTGGATTACTTTTGTCCAGTCTACAAAAGTTTATTGAGTAGATGGTGAAATGGCAGCTTTAAAGAGTCCTGGAGGAAGTAAACTTTCAATCCAGGTTCAGAACTAGGATACAATATAGAGATGGCATTGGTTGCACTTGTAGATAATCTCTGAGCTGTGATGACACAGTGGTTAGAATGCAATATCACAGGCTATTTCTGCTGACTGCCAGCAGAAGTCTCACCAGCTCAAGGTTGACTTAGCCTTCCATCCTTCCAAGGTCGGTAAATGATTACCCAGATTGTTGGGGACAATATGCTGACTTTGTAAACCGCTTAGAGAGGGCTGTAAATTACTATGAAGTGGTATATAAGTCTAAGTGCTATTGCTATTGCTATATCTGCTTGGGATGCATTGGTGCAAATGTTTGGCTCCTTTTCATCTTTCAGCTTCTTTCAAAGCCATTGACCATGGGGCAATGTGTGGTGATAGTTCTTTTCCCTTCTCTGTGGCTAGTTCAAGTTGGTGGGGGGGGTTGGGGTTTTTTGTTTGTTTGTTGTTGTTTTGTTTGGAGAGGAGATCATCAATCACCAAGATCAAAACAGGACTACCTGTTTTATCATGAAATTTATCAATGAAATTTATCATGAAACTCACTAAGCTATTATGAAATTCACTCAGAAAATCTCCTCAGGTTCAGAACTGTTTGGAATAATACTTTAAAACATGGCAATTATAGGCATTTTTGAAAGACTTATTATTAAAAGACATATATTATTTGAGAAAGGAGAAGAAAATGGCATCACATAATAAAAACAAATATCTGAAACAAGGACTAGTTATGCAGTGCAAGTGACACATTGTTTCCTAAAACATATTTGGAGATGAGAATTCTCTCAGGAAAGTTCTGAAGAAGTACCGTATTTTTTGGAATATAAGACGCATCTTTTCCCCCCAAAAAAGAGGGTGAAAATCTGGGTGCGTCTTATACTACAAATGTAGCCCCGCCCAGCTTCTCAAATGGAGGTCTCAGAGGCTGAAAAAAGCATCAGAAATGAAGCTTCAGAAAAAAAGCCTCCAAACAGAGCTTCAGAAGAAAAGCCTCCAGAGTTGCAGAAAAAAAGCCTCCCAACAGAGCTTCAGAGGCTTATTTTCTGAAACTCTGTTTCGGATGCTTTCAGAGACAGGAAAAAAAGCCTGTGAAACAGAGGTTTCAGGGGTTGAAAAAAAAGCAAGGCACAGAGCTCACAACCAACAAACCTGTTGCTAAAATTCACCTCTGGGAACAGCTGATTGGGGGTATTCCGGGAGGAAGATCTACCCGCCAATCAGCTTTTTTCTTATTTTCTTCCCCAAAAACTAAGGTGCATCTTATACTCTGGTGCGTCTTATACTCCAAAAAATACAGTTCTTTCCATTTCTTTTATGAATGCACTATTTGTGACAAAACATGTGAATCAGCATAGTATAATATATTCATTCTGTTATTTGTTTGTTTGTTTATAATATGTGTATGATCATCTATCTTAAAACATAACTCTGGACAGCATGATTAGTTTTCAAGATTATATAGTCCATAAAATATATGCTAGAAACTGAAATATATAATAAAAATAGATTTGCATAATTCTGTATGTGCCTATTCAAACTATGAACCATTTATATAAGATTAAAGCAGTACTTACCAATCATTTATCTCAAATAACAAATACATCTAGGTATCTAGACTTCTGAGTATTTACTGAAACTCAAAAAGATTCCTTCATTCTTTGGTTTCATTCAACAAAAATATCATACAAATATTAAAAATACCACACAAGTAGTTCTCATCTTACAACACAATTGGGACCAGAATTTCCACTGCTAAACAAGGCAGTTATTAAGTGGGTTGTGCTTGATTTTACGACCTTTTTTTGCCATTGCTGTTATGCGAATCACTGCAGCTGTAAAGTGAATCCAGCTCCCACCACTGACTTTGTTAAAAGCCACCTGAGAAGGTCATAAATGGATAGGTATATTTTTACGATGACCTTCCAGCAACTTGTAGCCAGTACTGCATAACCTTTGATATCAGCTATCCATTTATATAAACTGCAATAAAACAAGGATTCTTTTGATAAAAAGCTTTGAAAAGCACATTGTCTGTTTTTTACTCACAAAAAAGAATCATTGTTATCAGTGTCTAACTTATTTTCAAAGTACGTACCTTTCAAGGTTTTAAACTTTAGTTCTATCTTTAAAAAAACTGTAAACAAACAAAAATGTTTTCAGTTCTATTATGGGGAATTACTGATATACAGTACTGGATAAATAATAGCTGTCAGCATACTTTAATTTCATATTAGCTATTCTCATTGCAAACAGCATCATCAATGAGATAAATGTCTACATGATTAAAACTAAAATGAAATAAATAAATAATACATATTCAGAGTTGTGGTCTATGGCAAGAAAAAATAATTTTATCCTTTTAAGACACTTCTATTAAATGATAATTTAATCAGAACAACATAATCAGTTCTTGAATATAATGCTGTTTCAATGTTGACTGCAGAATGGGAAAAGGCTTTGTCCTTTCTTCCAGTAAGCAACCATGTACGCAGAAGGCTAAGGCCATAAATATTATCTGAATTATGTCCTAATCAGAAGTTCATTTTCTCTTAACTAGTGAAGCAAATAAAAGTGAATTTGACCAAAACATTTGGAATAAAATTAATCATACTAATGAGGTCACTATAGAGATTAAAATGATTAACGGATCTTTATAAGAAATCAATATCTCAGTATTTCAGATCTGGGTTGATGGAATTTACACTAACATTCTGTAAAATGCCTTGTTACATAGCAAAATAAAGAACAAATATAACACCGCTATGCCAATTCTTCAAAATATCAAATTCCACATACCAAATATTCTGCCATCTGTAGGGGCTGGGAATTTTATATTCCATTCTCTCTAATTTTGGCAGATTTTTTTCCAAAATCAAGCCACACCAGCCGATACCAGAAACAGCAAATAAACTTATCATGTCAAGGTGACTGTTCACATAACCAATGCAGGAAATTATCTTCATGATACAAAAAATAACAAAGATTTTTTTTTAAGATGTTGTAGGGACATGTTCACATATTTGACGATAGCCTCCCCCACCCTTCAAAAAAACCAGCTGCTGTATCAGCTTCACTTCAATGTTAGAGTCAATCATAAATTCCTTCAGGATATTATTCTGTCCTCCTACCCTGCATGTTTTATTTCTGTGCAGTTTTAAATATATATTTTTCTAGTACTGTTTTCCCTTACAAGCATAATGATAGTATCCTGTTATTTCTAAATGAACTAAAAAGGAAGACCGCATCAAAGAAAGGAAATGGTTACTCTAACAGTTGCAAAATGTGATGTAATTAGAAAGCAATACAATGTAGCATGATACCTACAGTAACATACAATTGAATGTATGTTGAAAGTTTGGAAAGAACTCTGATACGGCAATTTAAGCACAGTAAAAGTTGATCTCTACAAATTCAAATTAATTTCTTCAATTCCACCTTCACGTTAAATGTACTACAGTACAGGGCAGTTTGTATGTTTTCAACCTTCTATGTGGGAATAAAAACAACAGATATAAACTAAGTATGTATATTGTTGTACAAATATTTTAAAACCCTTATAAATGTATGAGTGGAAGGAAGATCTCTGTATACATAGATTCTGTACAAAAGGGGAAAACATTGTTCATTCAGATCATAAACCTCTATGATTAAAACATTATTGCATGATAATTAGAAGATGCTAAGGCAGTGATGGTGAACCTATGGCACGTGTGCCAGAAGTGGCTCGCAGAGCCATTTCTCCAGGCACGCAGAGCTGTCGCCCATTGCTCTTCCGGGTTCCAGTGCACTGGCCAGCTGGTTTTCATGCGCACGGGAAACTAGAAGAGCAGCCGCTTATTGCGCATGCGTGCTCCAGGAAGATGATCTTCCTGTTTCCAGAGTGTTTCCTTCCCCAGTGGGCATCGCTGCCTCCCCCTGCAGTGGCCGGAGAGCCCGGCTCAGCTTGGCTGGCAGTGCAGCGTCAGGGGTCGGGTGGGGGTGCTGCACTGCCTACAGTTGGGCCTCTCACCCAACCCCCGCCACACCTGCTACTGCACCGCCAACTGAGTCAATGCTGGGGAAGGGGTGGGGCAGCTGGCCACCCAGCCAGCAAATGCTGACCCATGCGCCTGAGCCAGCCAGTCGCTCTTGCCCTTCCCCCTGCAGCTGCTGCTACTCTTCTGGGACAGTGCAGCGATGCCCACAGCCCAGGGGACCCTTGCAGTGCGGGGTGCATGTGTGCATGCGCAGTGCAGAGAGTGCATGTGCACATGTGCCCCACACTGCGCACATGCACATGCATTCTCTGCACTGCGCATGCGCATCCTGGGAGCATGCATAGGGGGAGCTAGGGGGTTTTGCACGCATGTACAAATGGGGGTGCACATTATAATATGGGTGCCTGCATGCGCGAGCGCTTTTGGCATGCAACGCCAAAAAATTTCGCCATCACTGTGCTAAGGTATCAACTCAAATCTTTGCCATTTGAAATTCTCTGAGCAATATTACCCCAAACCAAAACAAGCTCCATAATTCCCTCGTTAACTAGATGCCCATACCCTCACGTGGAAAATAACTATATGTATTTTCTGTTGTTTGGAATTTAATGTCTAGATCAAAAAAAAAAACTCCTAAGAAAAATAATCATAAATCAAACAAAATGTATATAATTCACATGCCCCTTCCCCTACTAAATGTCTATGCAGATTCTCAATCATCCAGGTCATGGTTGTCCCAAAGGTGCTTTTTCAAAAGGCAACTGGAATTCATTTTTCCTTGAAAACATTGCACTTCTCATCCAAGAAGCTTCTTCAGTTCCATATAGATGAGAAGCAAAACATCTTCAAGGAAAAACAACGGCCAGTTGCCTTTAGAAAAAGCACCTTTGGGACTTTTCCTACTAGCTTGATCCAATATAATTTTTTTCCCTAACTCAATCTTTAATTTTGTGGCACCATTTATGATACCAAAGCATGAGCAAAAATGTTAATTTTTTATTTCTTATAAAGCTCACCTTAACAGAGTAAGAAGAGTTGGAAGAGACCTTGGAGGTCTTCTAGTCCAGTCCCCTGCTCAAGCACGAATCCCTATACCATTTCAGACAAGTGGTTGTCCAATCTCTTCTCAAAAACCTCCATTGTTGGAGCACCCACAACTTCTAGAGGCAAGCTTTTCCACCGATTAATTGCTCTGTCAGGAAATATCTCCTCAGTTCTAGGTTGCTTCTCTCCTTGATTAGTTTCCATCTGTTGATTCTTGTTCTGCCTTCAGGTACTTTGGAGAATAGGTTGATCCCCTCTTCTTTATGGGAGCCCCTCAGATTTTGGAACACTAGACATACCCAATTCCTGCAATCATTCTTCATATGTTTTAGCCTCCCATCACTGGAATAAATGCTAAGGCCTCAATCCAAGCCAAATTAAAACTTGCTCAAATTTGCACTTCTCTTTGTTTCCTCTATCTTTTGACTGTTATATTGCCTCGTTAAAGCAGAGCTCTGCTTCTTTCTAAAACTCTGAACAGATTCATATATAAGGAGTCCTCCCTTAGTGAGCATTTGAAGTTACAACGGTACTGAAAAAAGTGACTTATGACCATTTTTCACACTACAACTGTTGCAGCATCTCCATGGTCACATGATCAAAATTCAGCAAAATTTGGCAAATGACTCATATTTATGAGGGTTGCAGCGTCCCAGGGTCATCTGATCACTTTTTGCACCCTTGGGACAAACAAAGTCAATGGGGAAACCAGGTTCACTTAACAACCATGTTACCAACTTTACAGTGATTCACTTAACAACTGTGGCAAGAAAGGTCATAAAACGGGGCAAAACTCACTTAATACCTGTCTCGCTTGGCAAAAGAAATTGTGGGATCGATTGTGGTCATAATTGATGTATACACCAACTAAGTAAATGAATTAATAATAAGAGGGAGAAATAATTCATAAAATATATTACAATACTAAGTTTGTTTTAAGTCAACATAAAATAAACTTCAGCGAGGTCTTATATTGACAGGATGTTTTAAATAAGCTAATGCTTGAGTCCTGGATAATATGGAAATATTGTAGCGCACCATAAAACTTGGTCTAGATCCTAGTGTTTGTTTACAGAATTATAATGTATCTATTATTGCATACAAGCATTACACACCCCTATGCAAACTGAACATTTCAATGAATCCTGAGTGAACAGAAAACTGCAATATTAAACATATATTTTTGCAAATCTGAATACACACTAATTATTAGTATACAGTTGTTTACAGTTTTTTAATAAAAAAACTCTGAATATATTATTAAGTGCAGATGTTTAGACATCCTTCTAATCACTGCTTTGTAATACCTCCTTGGACAGAAAAAAAAGTTGCAAACATTTTCTATAGTCAGATAAGAGTCTTTCTTTTTCTGCTTTTGGAATTTTTCTCACTCTTCTTTGTAGAACTCTTCTAGATCAGAAATATTCTTAGCTTTCCTTGCATACTCTGCATGTCTGAAACATTTTCAATTATATTCAAGCCTGGGGACTATGAAAGCTATTCCAAAACCGTTATCTTTCTTTACTCTAATATACTTCATGGTTGATTTGGTTTCAAACTGTTGCCTTGCTGAAATATCTACCTCTTTTCAGTTCAATTTCTTCACTGACTTTCAGATATCAGTTTCTAGGATATATTCATATTTAGTTGAATTCTTTCATATGTATAGTATTTCTTTTGCTACTAGCCCCATGCCAAGATAGGCGGCAAATAAATTTAACAAATAATAGTAATAAGAATAATTTCCACACAACCCCAAAGCATATTAGAATCAATCTCATGCTTCACATAGGGCAAAGTGGAGTCCCCCACCACCACCAAAGCTTCGCCAATCTTTCTCCAAACCAACTGCATCTTGTCTGGCTTATGACAGTTCAATTGTTGTCTAAAACATTTTGAAACAAAATTTATCAGGCTTCTCAAGAGTTCCTTTGCATACTTTAGACAATGTGATTAGAAAAAAAGTTCCCTTCAGACAACTCCCCCACACAGATTGTGGACATGAGAGATATGAAATAATATACTATGGAAATAAGAGGTTAAAAGGGCCACAATGTTTATATAGTGCAGAAATTATCAACTGATTAATTTTGGCCTTTTTAACCACTTTATATAAATAAGGCACTGAACCTATTAGATTAATATCCTACCATACTCACTGTTCTCCGTTGTGGGTGGAGACAATAGCCAGGATGGGATGGGTTTCACTCTTCTGTTCAGATTGAAGGACTGAGTCTGTCATAGTCTTTAAGTCCCGCCCTTGTTACTAGGGGCTTCCAGCTTTTGACTCAGTCCTTCAGACAGGACAGGCGTGTGGGACTGTATCTCTGGCTTTAATCATCTTTTTCTCACTTCTAATAGTTTTTGGGACTTTAGACCTTGGACTGCTTGACTCTTCTACTTGTGAGTGACAGGGCTACTTCCACATTTGTGGATTAGCTTTTCCCTAGCAGCTATCTTCGGTTTTGTCTGCTAGGGATTTTTCTTTTTCTTTTCTTTTTTTTTCTTTCTTTCTTTTTTTTTTTTTTTTTTGTTTTCTGCTCCCTGTTTATTCTACCTTGGCTTCTCATAACTGTGTGGAGCTTCGCGCTCCCTGAGGCTGGAGGAATTTGTGAGGAGCTTCGTGCTTCTCTGTGGGCTTGTCGGGCGGCCATTTTGCATCATCAACTGACAGCTGCTGCCCAATCCCTTGCTTTGGAAGTGGAGCATCGCGCTCCATTTTCTTCTCCATTGGATTGTCTGGCTGGGCGATAGCCCTTTGGCGGTTTTTTCTTCCCCGGCTTTGCAGCGGCTGGCTCAGAAGCTTCGCATTCCAGCCTTTGTCTTCTTGCGGTGGCCAGCCATTAGGAGGAGCTTCACGCTCCCATTTCAACATCATTTGGTGCCCACCATTTTGGTTTGCCGACCAGAGTTTCCACAGCGTAGTTGCGCTTCTTCGCTGGCCTCCAGGCTTTCAGCCTGTGCCTGGATTGGGTTTACTACCTCATTGGCCACCTTAAGAGCTCCTGTGCTCTGAACTGGTCCATGGATCCAGCCTTACTGGCTGTTGGGACCTTGGTGAGTGCAGCCATTGTGAGAAGCTTCACGCTCCCAATTACGACCTTCCCGACTCAGCCACCATTTTGTTGCCACCAGAACGGTTTACACACTGCTAGATTTGAGCTTGGTAGTTTGCCTCCAGGCTTTGATCTGTGCCTTGCTAATTGACAGCACCTGTCCTATTCCTGAAGGAAATTTCCTTTGACTGTTCCTCCTAGCGATTGCGGCTGCGTCGCTCCTGAACTCAATTTGACCAGCGCAAATTTGTTGCCTGTACCATGAGTGCGGATACTCCTCGGCAGCCATTTTGACTGGTGTGGAGTTATAACACAGGCTGCTGGTGCCACCGGCCTTTGTGGTCTTGTCTTCTGATTTATCCACTTATTTCTGAACTGTTTAGTCATGCCAAAGGCCTTATCCAAATCCAAACATGGCAGGAAGGCTGGGATTGATGACCAGTGTATTAAGGGCTCGGGGGAACCTGATCTCAAGGCTGCTCAGGGCAGTGACCCTTCGAGCAAGACCTCAGCCAGCAAGGACTCTCGTCCTCACCACAAAACTAGTAAACATTCCTCTGCTTCTCTCAGAGCTGAAAAACACCAGGACAAAAAGAAACTTTGTGACAAGGCTAGCAGTCATCAGCCTTTGTCTGCGGCTCCCAGAGATGGGGGTTGTTCTACTGCGGAGACCACCAAAGCAGGGCCTTCAGCTTTGCCACCAGATCAGGTGTCTCTCCAGGACTGTCCAGTGGTCATTCAGCCCTCCAGTCTACGAGGGTCAACTTCCGTCCCAGCTCCTCTAGTGGTTCCGGATGTGGCTCCTGCACCCGCTTTGGGCCCGGCTCCTCTTCCGGTTGTTTCTGTCCAGGCCCCCATGGGTGCTGAACCAATTCAAGACCAGACTTGCAGTTTTTTGTCACCTGAACAAATTCAGCACATGATTTCGACTACTGTCCATCAGTCTCTGTCGGCTTGATTCCTGCCTCCAAGCAGGGAAGCTTCTGTGAGGTCTTTCGTATTGGCCGCTCCGGATAGAGATTTTCACGAGGACTCCCTATCTTCTGAGGCCCCAGATTCCCCGGCTCCCTCTCATGTCCGTCTTCCAACATCGCTTGCGGAGGTTGAGCCTCGGGAACCAGACCTGTCAGTAGACAAAGGTCTTCCCCCGGAGCAGCCCGCTTTCACAGGTCTTTTTCCTCAGGCCCTTTTTAAGTCCTTGTTATTCAAGGCTGTTAATACGGCCCAGCTGGGTTCAGCTTCCACTAAGCCAGTACCTCCGCCTTCTCAAGGAACTCTCAACCCTCTTTTTGCGGAGCCCTCCAAACCAGTGGACTCCATTCCAACACCACCGCTGTACCTGGAGGTGGTCAGGAAGCAGTGGACCTCGCCCACGTCTGCTCCAATCCCATCATCAGCAGACCACAAGAATTTCAATGTTGCGTCCGACCTGGCCTTGCTGCTCCAAGTTCCAATGGTAGAAGCTCCAGTGGCCGCTTTGCTACCTAACGCTGCTATTCCCGGGGATCCGGATGAAGGACTGCATCCTGAAGAATGTCAGTCAGACCAAGTTCTGCAGCGGGCACATCAGGGAACGACATAGGCAATTCGATCAGCAACCACCGCTTCCTTCTTCAACCGGACAACTTTATTGTGGTTGCACCAGTTACAAGAGAAGCTGTCTCCAGACGACACTAGAGTGAAGCAGGATTTGAATAAAATCATTGTGGCAGTCCAGTTTTCAGCAGACACTACACTCAACGCTGCCCGCTTTGCCGCCACGTCCCTTGCCTCCTCGGTGACAGCCTGTCACTTGGTCTGGCTTCGCCATTGGCAGGCGGATGCTAGGCACAAATGGTGTTTGGCATCTGTGCCCTTCACGGGCACTAAATTATTTGGAAATCCGCTGGAATCCTTCCTAGTTGAGACCAGGGATAAGCGGAAGGTCTTGCCTGCCGCTTATCGTAGGGGAGATCCCGCTTTCTGCCGTATCCTCGTCGGCCCCAGTTTAGAAGTTCGGATGGGGGCGTTGGTTCTTCTCGCTCTACAGGTAATTTTTTTCCCCAGGCAGCAAAGACCCCAGGACAGGTCTTCCACTGGTAGACTTTTTTTGAGTAAGCGGCCCTTTCGTGGGGGAGGAGGTCGTTCGATCCGACGCCGTCGCTAGCTGCATTTCTGATCCTCCCATTGGTGGCAGATTGGCCCTCTTTGCTAACCTTTGGGAGAGAACTACATCTGATACATGGGTCCAGTCCACTGTAAGATCGGGATTGGCCATAGAAGACTCCCATCCTTCAATCTGAACAGACGAGTGAAACCCATCCCATCCTGGCTGCTGTGTCCACCCAACAAGAAGGTGCATTTCAGGTAGGACCAACGTCCCTTTTCTTATTTGACTCCTTAGACAACTATATGTCAAGATTCCGACTAACTAATCAGAACTCTGAGACTCAGACCTTTCTCAAAGATCTTCTTTATTGGGCACATCATATCGGCATGATTAAATGTAAAACCAACTATAACTCTTTCCTACGGTTTCAGTATAATTAAAATAGAAAATAACTCCCTCCCTAATTGTCAGAGGTCACCTTGGCCAATTAGGTTAATTGGCAGGTTCTCCAGAAACTCCTCCTGATCTTATCTGTCACCTGTGGAGATGACCTTGGTTCTAAGAGAAAACTCTGTGTCTAAGCAAAGCATTCCATCCTCCTTCCCCCACTCCCCACATTGTGTGGCAACTGAGGAACAGGAAAATGGCTCCTGCCAGGTTAGTTTCAAAGTTGACACTATATATATATATTGGGCATATATTCTACATTTAAAAAAATGTCACATTTAATTTTGCATTATGTATACAACTTCTGTTACTTGGGGGCTTACTGAAATATACAATTTGAATAGAACCACCTAAATCTTTGTATGCAACTGTAATGTGGAGATAATTGATAATATTGGACAATAACTTTTGTGTAGCATAAATGCAAGCTATTCTTAATGAGGTGTCAATAACATACGAAAAATTCCAAAACTTCTTTTAAAATCCCTAGTATACAGCATATCTCAATTATACATTCATCACAGATTTTCAAGAGGATATTTTTAAAATTATTTGCAGTTATCTGGAAATCATCCATAAATAAATCAACCATAAATAAAGCAGTTTAGTACTTTTGGCAAGCAATAAAGACCATTCTAAAACAATTCTGCTTCCTACTCTCCAATTGCATATCTGATGCCAGAACAGACATCTGTACGCATTATATAGTAACAAAAAGAAAAACTATTAATATAAATATGTAAAAAGGAAATTATAATGTGACAGCCCTTTTCAGCATGTCTTGAAAAGTTGCTTCCTATTGTGGTCTATTCAATGTCAAGAAAGAAATATAGTGAAATATATTCTACCTATCCACTTAAAATTTTGTCCAGATTAAATTAGAAAGGAAACTTTTTTGGAAGAACAGAACAGAACCCAATATGAAACAGATTTTTGTATGAAACAGATCTGACATAATCTTAGCATTACAAGATGGAAGTATTACTAATTCCTATCTCTTGCTTTCCAACCTGAGTTCAAAATAAGAATTTTCTATTTAATAACATAATAAAATATCTCTCTACCACAAAAACATACAAACACACAGATATATTTCCAAAATGTGTTAGGATTTCTATTATGACAGCATAAAACATGTATATTATAGCTATCCAGATTAATAATGAAATTGTGTTTTCAGATGTTTTCCATATTGGTTGCAAGATTTTGTGGGGATTTTTTAAATAATTAGAAATTATAAATAGGGAAAAAACCTATTACAGAATGTAAAAAATATAAGACTGAAAAAGGAAAAAGAAAAAAAGGAGGAACTTCACCCTTCAACATAACAAGTATAAACAATTTTGGTGTTCTCACCATCTCATGAAATACAAGTACTCTCTTCACCCCATATCTCATCTCCTAACTAAAAACAAAACCCAAGAAACACATCAATTGTTTATTCTTAGCAGAAGTCCAGGAAGGGTTGCCAAATATAACTAATTACCTATTTTAACCTTGATTTTAAAAAAAGCCAACCTTGTATTTCTTCCCTGTACTTTTAACTGTCTTGATTTTTAACATCTTCAAATAAAGTCCCAGAGGTTGAATTCTTTTCAGCTTTTTTTGTCCCTTCTCAAGGAATCTTCCAAAACTTTAACAGAGTCGATTTGTACAGTATATACAGTAAGAAAATGTTATGTAAACTGCTTTTCTAATTACTTGTATATCTCCTTTAAACAACGAAACAACTGATTTTGTTTGTATATTCAATACATCTTCTATATACTTCTCATTACTTGTCACATTTGAAACTACATTCAAATTAACTTTGAACTTATCCAGTATAGCTGGTTCTTCTTCTGTAACTTCATTGACAGACTAGTTATCTATTATATCAAATGATTTCAAAGACCATTGTTCAAAAATATCCATCAAAAATTCCATTGTTGATGTATTTTGCTCCGTTTTTAACTTTTAATTAAACTCTTTATTATTATCTTCTACCTCCCTCTGGTGTCCAACCTTCAAAAGTCCTATATTATGTTTTCTTTTAAAGAAACCCAAACAATCACCTATTTACCATAGAAGGATGCTTGTAATTAATTTAACATTGTAATTCCAAGTCCATCTGAAGCCTTAACTCATTGCTACTTTCTGAAATCAATATTGTAAGAACCCTTTTGCTATTTAATCCAAAAAGTGATTTTTTTTTCAAAAATTTAAAATCATATTTAAACATATTTCTCCAAGAAGAACGCAACTCACCCATTGAATATCATATAACTTTCCATTCTAAAGGGTCTTAATATTTCAAAGGGAATAAAATATATCCAAAGTGATTAAGAAATGATGCTTGGTTGAGCTTTATGTCCTTAAAAAGAGCTACTGTATGTTCATGCCTGGGAACAAAGATGGCTCCTTCCTGACTCCCAGCAGTTCAACACATAAGCCGACTGCAGAACCATTTCTGTGGTCTACTTATAAAGAGCAACTATGAGGACTGCATGTAGGATATTAAAGGATCTCCTCTTTCTCAGGGAGATTTTGACAGCCTATAAAGTTCAAAATAGCATATTTTGTGAAAAAAACTGTGAAAAACTAGAACTTTTGATTGTCCATTTCTGAGCAAGTAAAAGAATTTGTTAAAATAAAATATATAAATATACAGATTGTAAGTCCATTTGTCCAATAAAAGTTTCGAGTGTTGTACAGTAAGTACCTGATTTTTTCCTTATTCTAATCTAGATGACCCCTTCACTCCAGTATCTTTGCCATGAAAACTCCATGGACAGTACCAAAAGGAAAAAAGATATGACGCCGGAAGATGAGCCCCTCAGGTCGGAAGGTGTCCAATATATAGACTAGACTAGACTAGACTAGACTAGACTAGACTAGACTAGACTAGACTAGACTAGACTAGACTAGACTAGACTAGAATAGAATAGAATAGAATAGAATAGAATAGAATAGAATAGAATAGAATAGAATAGAACAGAATAGAATAGAATATGTCCAAGTGTGATTGGACATATACTATGGGGGAAGAGCAGAGGGCTAGTACTAGTAGCCCCAAAAAGAGTGAAGCGACTGAGTCAAAGCCAAAAGGACTCTCAGCTGTGGATCCATCAGGTGGTGAAAGGAAAGTCCAATGCTGTAAAGATTTTTTCTACATAGGAACCTAGAATGTAAGATCAATGAATCAAGACAAGCCGGACGTGGTCAAACAAGAGATGACAAGACTGAACATCGACATCTTAGGAATCAGCGAACTAAAATGGACAGGAATGGGTGAATTTAATTCAAATGACCATCAGGTATACTATTGCGGGCAAGAATCCCTCAGAAGAAATGAAGTAGCCTTCATAATCGATAAAAGAGTAGGAAAAGTAATACTGGGATACAATCCCCAAAATAACAGAATGATCTCAGTTTGAATCCAAGGCAAACCATTCAATACCACAGTAATCCAGGTCTATGCCCCAACCACTGGTGCTGAGGAGGATAAAATTGACCGGTTTCTATGAAGCCCTACAGCACTTTATAGAATTAACACCAAAAAATGATATCCTTATCATCATGGGAATTGGAATGCTAAAGTAGGAAGCCAAAAGATAACCGGAATAACAGGCAAGTTTGGTCTTGGAGTACAAAATGAAGCAGGTCACAGGCTGATACAATTTGCCAAGAGAATACGATGGTCATGGCAAACACTCTTTTCCAAAAACCCAAGAGACGACTCTATACATGGATATCACCAGACGGTCAACACAGAAATCAGATTGACTTTGTGCTCTGCAGACAAAGATGGAGAAGCTCTATACAGTCAGTAAAGCAAGACCAGGAGCTGACTGTGGCTCAGATCATGAGCTTCTCGTTGCAAAATTTAGACTTAAATTGAAGAAAGTAGGGAAAAGCACTAGGCCATGTAAGATCCACTCAGATATGAACTAAATCATATCCCTGATGAATATACAGTAGAGGTGACAAATAGATTTAAGGAATTAGATCTGATAGACAGAGTGCCTGAAGAACTATGGATGGAGGTTTGCAACATTGTACAAGAGGTAGCAACTAAAACCATCCCAAAGAAAAAGAAATGCAAGAAAGCAAAATGGTTGTCTGAGGAAGCTTTGCAAATAGCTGAGGAAAGAAGGGAAGCGAAAGGCAAGGGAGAAAGAGAAAGATACACCCAATTGAATGCAGAATTCCAGAGAATAGCTAGAAGAGATAAGAATACCTTCTTAAATGAACAATGCAAAGAAATAGAAGAAAACAATAGAATAGGGAGGACCAGAGATCTCTTCAAGAAAATTATAGATATGAAGGGAATGTTTCATGCAAAGATGGGCATGATAAAGGACCAATATGGCAGGGACCTAACAGAGGCAGAAGAGATTAAGAAGAGGTGGCAAAATTACTCAGAAGAACTATACAAGAACGAATTTAACATCCCTGATAACCACAATGGGGTGGTCACTGATCTCGAGCCAGACATCCTAGAATGTGAAGTCAAACGGGCCTTAGTAAATCTGAGCAACAACAAAGCTAGTGGAGGTGAAAGTATTCCAGCTGAGCTATTCAAAATTTTAAAAGACGATGCAGTAAAAGTGCTACACTCAATTTGCCAGCAAATTTGGAAAACTCAACAGTGGCCACAGGATTGGAAAAGGTAAGTTTACATTCCAATTCCAAAGAAAGGCAATGCCAAAGAATGTTGAAACTATCGCACCATTGCACTCATTTCATATGCTAGTAAGGTTATGCTTAAAATCCTACAAGCTAGGCTCCAGCAGTTTGTGGATTGAGAACTACCAGAAGTACAGACAGGATTTCGAAGAGGCAGAGGTGTCAGCCCTGACGCACGGCTGCGTTTCGGGGCTACCATTCCGGTGGTGCGGAAGTTCTAGCGATGAGGTGGCTCCCTTGGCACCTTGGCTCCTCAGTTTACCTCCTGGCCACCAAGAAACATGAAGATCCTTCTCCTGGCTTGTGCCCTCACCGCTCATCAGTTGCAAGTGCTGCTTGATAATGTGTTCGTCGCCATGGCAGCCTCCTCCGGACGTTTAAGGCACTCAGACTAGCAACAAGCATTACTGAATGGACTGGGTAGCAAGTGCACCTGGGAGCTGCTGACAGAGCAGCTGTTGAAATTGTCTAAGTGACAATTTCATGTTTGCATTCTCTGCATTCCAGCTCTAGTTGTAATGTATCTCCAACACCAACAAACCAAAAACCTTTTAAATACATTCCTGCAATTTATACATTTTGGTCTTAAAAAGAGCCAAAAAGACCTGTACTTTGATCTGTGAACTCACGCGCATGGACTATTCTTCTGCACTAAGCTCTATTCACAATGTTCTATACATTAAAAGCTATTTGTAAAAACCCTGAAAGAAATTCTTCATTTCTTTCAGCCAGATTTGAAGGAACAATGATTTTATCTGAGACCAAGAGAGTAAGAAGATTTTTCTGTAAAAATACTGATGGTCATTTGAAGAATTGTAATTACAAATAAAGGGACACGGCGGCTCAGTGGCTAAGATGCTGAGCTTGTTGATCAGAAGGTCAACAGTTCAGTAGTTCGAATCCCTAGTGCCACGTAACAGAGTGAGCTCCCATTACTTCTGCTAACTAGCTTCTGCTAACCAAGTAGTTCAAAAGCATGTTTTTAAAAAATGCAAGTAGAAAAATAGGGACCACCTTAAGTGGGAAGATAACAGAGCTCCATGAGCCTTCGGCATTTAGTCATGCCATCCACATGACCACGGAGACGTTTTCGGACAGCACTGGCTCTTCAGCTTAAAAACAGAGATGAGCACTGCCCCCAGAGCCGGAAACGACTAGCACGCATGTGCGGGGGAACCTTTACCTTTACCTTAATTACAAATAAGTAACCATTTCTTTATTGTAATCTAATTCACACATGTGAGTAACAAGCTTTTAACTGGAAGGAGATATAGTTGTCATGAGGGAATGGGCTTTCAAACCCATTTTACGGCTCTTGGACACAGAAATCTGGTCTATAATACTAGATGAAAGTATAGGTAGTCTTTGACTTATGACCACAATTGGGACCAGAATTTTTATTTCTAAGCAAGGCAGCTGTAAAGTGAATTGTGACTGATCTTACAAGCTTTTTGCCATTTTTGTTAAGCAAATAAATGAATCACACAGTCATTAAGTATATCTGGCTTTTCTCATTGACTTTGCCTGTAAGAAGCCCACTGGAAAGGCCACAAATGGTGATCACATGACCCCAGGAAGCTGCACTCTTTATAAATACATGTCGATTGCCAAGCATCTGAATTTTTATTACATTATGTGGGGCTACTGCAACTATCTAATCTCTGAGGGAAGAATTTTCTATAAGGCACGGGCTATAGCAGAAATAGTCCAGCTGCTAGTTTCCGCCAGTCAACACTTTTTGGCTGACGGGGTCTGCAGCATGCCCAATCTGTTAGATCGGATCGGACAGTAAAAACGCTTGAAAAAAGATGGATCTTCAGGTAACCCTCAATATAATAATTATACTGCTGTTTCTGGGTGAAGGCTCAAAGGGTCACATTAAGAGTGTAATGCAATCTTGAGGATGGCTGGTTACTTGAGGTCACATCCACTGCTTTGCTTTTATTAAAATGTTATTAAATTTTATTTTTATTTATGTTTATATTGTTTTATTACATTGTTGTAAACCACCTGGAGTCACTTAGGTAAGATGGGTGGTGTAGAAATTTAATAAAGAAATAAAAGTCAGTTGCTTGGAAATCCTTATAGAAGACAATGTAGGCTGCTGTATTTCATCCTAAAGGGCCATGGAATAGAATCATCCATAACCCAAAGCAATAGGAACCAAAGGCTGGATAAAGGTCTTGCCCCTGCTGATTGGAAAGTTAGTTGGGTCAGCTCTGAAGGTAGAGATACTAACAACAAACACCAAGTCAGAATATGCATAGTTGTACAGCACTCTTGGTATGTCGCACCAAGCAAGGCTGTAAGTTCTAGAACAGAGGTGTCAAACTGGCAGCCAGCGGGCCAGATGCGTCACACACAAGCCATGCCCACTCCAGCTCCGCGAAGGGAAAAAAATCGCAATACATCACGTAATGGCAATATGATACCGCGGGTTTGACACCCGTGCTCTACAAGGTTAACCTCTTTTTAACCTCTTTGCAGATGTTAAAAGTATGCCAATGAATCACTGTTAATAAAAAAAGACCCTAATTACTAAGTAATTTCATCCTCCAACCTATATTTAGTCAATTTCTCTGCAAAGATCATGACTTATATGTTTGCTTGTGTATGTGTATGTGTGTGTATGTGTATATGTGTGTCTGTGTATGTATGTAAAGAGAAATCTGAGAATAGATGGCAACTCCAGGTAATGCCCTTCTCATCCCAACTGACTAGTGAAGAATATCAGTATTGTATCATCAACAAATACCAAAAGCAGCCCATCTGCTAATTTCAGAGGGTGAATGTTCACAAAAATAAAGCTTTTAATCATAGGTTAAAATATATAAATTAAGCAAACATAAAGGTAAAATATATTATCAAGAGATTTAAGTATACTACAAAAAATAATTACATAGTTGAAAACACTGATTCGTAAACTTGGAAAAACTCCCAGTTATTTCAGTTACTCATCCATTCAAAATCACTTCATCTTGTCTACTTGCACAAGGAAAAAACCACATACAATTACTGCATTTTGTCACAAATGAAGGCAAATATGAATGACCCAGATGGATACTGCATTTTATCTTTAAGATGATGCAGTGGGAGAATCTGAATGCCAATGCCCACTGGAGAAGATATGAAACATATGAAAACAAGGCCAAAAGCTTATAGAAATAAAAAGACTTAAGTTTGCATTGTATTTGATTTTCTTTCATCTGAAAAGAACTTAAATGAAAAAAATATAAAGCTATTAGTCCAATATCCTCTATCCTGGAACAACTTAGTGCATATTTACCCAACTACAAGAAAACATATATTTACAGCTGAACATGACAGATTGACGTGTCTTTGAAGAGTGGGGTTAAAAATGAGGCAGAGGACTATGACTGAGCGGTAAAACCAGGTCAAGAAAATTTCTCTGAATAAAGAGGGCCTGAGGAAAACAACTATGTGCACTTTGGAAGGCAGTTCCTCACAAGGAAACCCCAGGGCATGAGTAAAAGGAAATGGAAAGAAATGACTACAAGGAATCAAAAATAATCTACAGAGGGGGAAAAATTTGCTAAAAGTTTAATGTATGAACATTTAAAATGGATAAGAGGTTTAATTGAATTTGGATGCTCCTTATTTTAAAGCATTTTCAAATTGGTTAAACAAATCAAATAAATAAATAGCGCATGACTCTGTGGGGAAGAGGATTGTTTGAATTTTCAAAGAGAAATGATTAATGGATTTTTTCAAACTAAAAGACAAGGGATTGTCATTAAAGTCCATAGATTGTAAAATATATTGAATGGAATTAAAAGTTAAGGATACAGAAAAAAAAAAAGGGGGGGAAGGAGGAAAAAAATAGTGTCATTTATTTCAACAAGAGCCAGACACAAATGAATGGATCATATCATCATTTTATCTATCTATCTATCATCTATCTATCTATCTATCTATCTATCTATCTATCTATCTATCTATCTATCAAATTTATTTGCTGACCATCTTGTGGTTCTGAACAGCTTTTGCTCTCCCAGCTGGCTATTATCAGGAAGGCAGCAAAAGGAGATTACTTACACAGCAAATACCAGGAAAAATATTTATAGTTGTAAAAGGTAAACTCAGTAATGTTACAAAAGATATTGAGGAATTGTGGAACATTACTATGAAATCAGTGAAAACTTTAGTAATTGAATTTATTAAGAAAGACCTGGCTGAATGGATTTGCAAATGTGGAAGAGAAAATGAATTTAAAAGTTTGAAGTATCTGCAATATAAATGATCGAAGAAATTAAATCAATGGAAAAAATGGAGATCCCAGAATATAAAATGAAAATAACAACAGAGCAATTAATGAAGACCTGGAATTGGCATCTACTGGAACCAAGAGAGGAGAGAAAGAAATGTGTTTAAGTCTGAGAGTAAATTTGGGAAACTTAATCAATCAGCTATTGAACCACTAACAGAAATTATGGAAGGGGAAGATGTGGGTACAGAAGGAAGCATAATATACAGAAGCAACACAAAATATGTAAAGCTAAAAATATTTCAAGAGATATATCTGTGCGTCTAGAATATTTTTATTTGGTCAATTATTTGTATCCCCTTTATTTATTTTTAGAAATAACTCAAGGTGGCAAATATATCCAACACAATTTCCTCCTCCTATTTTCACAACTAACCTGTGATGTGGGTTGTGCTTAGAGAGAGTTGCAAGCCCAAAGTGACAACAGATCAAACTATACAAAAATACTTCAATACTCAATTAATTCTGCACAAAGCAGCGGATTAGATACTGCCTATGAGGAAAAAATATAAAGTAGATTTGTTTGACCAGCAGTAAAATAATATATATTTTCATAAAAGATCAAAAATCCTTTTTGGAACTTTCACTACAAAATTTTAAATGATCAGGGTTTTGGAGCTTTTGTTAATTCAAAAGTTTGAATATGGAAGAGGAGAAATATGTATGAAATTTTAAAGGGGGAGGAGGGAAAATATGTTTCTAACTGCTGTAAAGAAGATAGGAAGTTCTTTTTCCTAATATTTTTTCTTTTTTCTTTCCTGCACTTATTTCTTTTTTCATCACTATTTTATATTTTTTTCATGTTTTCATATTTTTCATGTTTTTTCATCTTACCATAGTATAAATTTCCTTCTACAAAAAATAAAGAGGGCCTTTGAAGATCTTAGTGATCTTATCCCTCAAATCAACAGGAAACAGGGCCCACTCCAAGATAGTTATAAATCTTCTTAAGCACATCTGATAAAGAAAAAAGCTTTGAATGGCGAAGGTTAATCTAAATTGGTATGAGAGGTTAAATCCAGTGCCCTGATTTGAAGGATGTCTCAGGGCACACTTTCATCTCTACAATTTAACATCTACTTGAGTCCCATTTGTTTAATATCATGTATCATCCATATGCTGATCATATTAGTTATACATCTTGTCCTTCAGCTGGCAAGTGAAGTCATCTCCCAGTATCTGGAGGTTGTGAACGCTTGGGTAGGGAGGAATAAGTTCAAACTCAACCTTCACATGATTCAGTAGCTATGATGTTCAAATCTTCTGGTGCTGGGAATTTTCCATCTCTGGTCTTGAATAGAATTGAATAGAGTTGCACTTCCATGTTTAGGTCTAGGTACAATCAGAGTGCCATCGTGGAAACTTGTCCCAGGATGGCATTCCCCTTGTGTGTCAATTGTGGTCTTCCTGGACTGGGAGATTTTTTCTTAATAATCATTCATGCCTTGCTGTGATCTATTGCAATGTATTCCACATATGGCTGTCCTTGAGAACCGTTTGAGAACCAACTGGTCCGCAAGTCAGTGGCAGTGATGGGTAGACCATGTCCTGGCAATGTAACACCCATGTTCTGTGAACTGTGCCAGTTACCAGTTGACTGGGTGCAATTTATGATATTGGTTGCCACTTTTAAGGTATACATACGAACTTAGTTAGTATAGGGACTATCATATTTTTTTACTGTCCATTTTTTGCAACAATGTGCTTCCTCAATGAGGACAATGATTTGATTCATACATATCAGGAAATTCAGCATTATTTCCATTAAACAGCAAAAGAGCAAGAAAATGGATGATATCTGACTGCAATGTCAAAGCATCTATCAAATAATATTTTTCTTATCCTGCTGTAATTGATATATGGAGGAAAAATACTAAATTGGAGGTTTAGTATTTTAGCAGTTTCCTGAATATGAAGGTGGTATATAAATCAAATGAATAAATAACATTTAGTAGAAGACATTATTCTAAATATTTACATTAAGGTGAATCATTGCTGTTAAAAGGTTTGTATATATGTTGCATTGTTACAAAATTTATAAATTCAAGGCATGGAACAATATAATACCATCATCTGTATTTGTCACAGATATACACCCTAAGGAAATAACTAGGGCAAGAGATAACTTAATTTTCACAGATCATTTCTCTAATTATCCTTTGCACTTGTTCTGCAACCTTTTTTAAGCTTCTGAAGTACTGGAAGTTTCAATTCAAAAATACCACCAAGCAGTTTACTTCTTATATCCACAATACATTTGGCAACCAGGGAGAGCAATTTAGGCTAATATCTGTTGCTCTGTGGATGCACCATGCAGTTTTTATCCTAAGAGGATACTGGTGATCTTCAACTCCGATACCACCTAATACAACTGATGGTGTTTAATTTAAAAAGCCTCCCTTCTTAGTTCAGACTGAACACATTCCAAAAACATGGAATTCCTATCTGAATTTACTGAATCACCGAGCAATTTGGAGAAAACCGTAACACACCTCATCTTTAAATACAGATCTGCCATAATCATACCCCATAGCCTCACTTACCAGCAGCCCATTCTTTTACTTCCATCTGAGTTCCAGTAACAAAAGTGAGGCTGATTTCTGAAATGAATAACTAATTGAACAGCTTTTATTCTGGCTACATCCAACCCCCTTCCCCCAAAGCCTGTTTGCCTTACTAGCCCAGAGTCCCGGTTTTCAGAAGGAAAGGAAAAGAAAGGAAAAGGAAAGGAAAGGAAAAGAAATGCTGTTCATGCAATCCAAATCTGAATTTGCCTTTTTTGTACATCGTATTACTGATACACTTTCATAAGTATTATTACTAATCTTGGAATCTCTTACTGAATACATTTGATTCTTGTCTCTGTTAAATTTTATACTGTAGTATTTATAAACCCATTTTTCTAAATCTATTCAAATCATTTTGAATTTTCTGTCTTTAAAGTACTAGTTATCCATTTTACATGAATTAATTATACAAATTGCTAATCTGATAAACATTTCATCCACTTTCTCATCTAAGTAATCAACAAAATTACTGAGGATGGAGTGTTAGTTAATATTTCATTCCAGTTTGATGAAGAACCCTCAACAAGGATCATTCAAAGTAGTTTTTTAAGTCAGTTGTTTATGCCATTCAGCATATACTGTTAGCTTGCTCATCAACATGTCTTTTTATTTATTTTATTTTATTTTATTTATATACTATTTTAATCATTATAGATACAGGGCAATGGCCAAAAACAATCACAGCAATTTCAAATTCGTGTTAAAGCAAATGATAACACTTAAAGAGAGTTGCTCACAACTATACAAAGTCCTTTTGAAAATAAAATGGTTTCCACAGCCTTCTGGAATAAGAGAAGATAAGAGCCAAGTACATAAGTATTTTGTCAAATGCTTTGCTGAAAACAGAACATATTGTATCTGTATAATTCCACACAATTTATTAAATGAAATCCTTGTTTTTAAAAATTAGATGACTTTAATCTGGCAAGGCCATGCTGACCTCTGATTTTTTTTTCAAATGACCACCTTTTGATTTACTCTATAATTTTCCAAGTATTGAAGTTAAACTGTCTTATCTTTAGTTTCCTAATCCTTTTCACTTTTTTTTAAAGATGTGGACATTTGCCTTCCTATTGTCACCTGGCATTTTACCTATTCTCTGAGATTTCTCAGAAATAATACACATAGTGCTTAAATGTTTGTGAGTTGTGACTTGAATCTATATATATAAAAGCGAAATACCACTCGGGCATCATCACAAAATCTCCAGAACCGTAAAGCCTACAAACTTGAAGTTTGCCACATATGTTCCTCTTGGCTTCTAGTTGCTCACTAAGAAATATTTTTTTAAAATGACCATCAGAGCATTAATATTTACTATGTTATTATTAACATGCTCTGATGCTAAGGAGTTCTACTCCTCCTCCCCACCTGAAAAGAAACCTGCTCCAAGTGCAAAACGCAAGCAGAGGAGAGGAGTTTCAGTTTCAGTTTTTCTTTCACAGCAATTCTTCTTTTACTAAAGAACAGTTGAGCTAAGCCACGGCCAGGCTCCTTCCTGTCTCCTTCTTGCTCACACAGCAAATACTGTTTCACTTTCCACACAGCCCTCTGATGCTAAGGAGTTCTATTCCCCCTCCCCACTTGAAAAGAAATCTGTCCCAAATGCAAAACACAAGCAGAGGAGAAGAGTTTCAGTTTTACTTTCATAGCGTTAAGCAGGGGATAGGATAGGGGAGACTCCTATGAGGCAATTCTGAGAGAGAGAAGGAAGAGAGGACAGGATAGGACAGGACAGGACGGGATAGGCTTCTATGGGGCAAGCCTGAGGGAGAGAAGGGCATAGGATAGGCTTCTGTGAGGCAAGCTTGAGGGAGAGAAGGGGATAGGATAGGGGAGGCTTCTCTGGGGCAAGCCTGAGGGAGAGAAGGGTATAGGCTAGGAGATGTTTTTGCGGGGCAAGGTTGAGGGAGAGAAGGGGGATAGGATAGGATAGGATAGGCTTCTGTGGGGCAAGGCTGAGGAAGAGAAGGGGAGAGGAGAGGTCAATTGTAACTACTTATTAATTTTCAAGCTGTGTCGATTTATCAAGCCCAATCACATAGTTTCATAATGGAGCATGGATATTCAGCTAGTGTTCAATATTTCTGCATAAATATGACCTACATGATCTGTTCTCCACACAGGTCCTAAAACTACTAAAAGAATTCAATTAAGCATATAAGTCAAAAATATTACATTATTGATTTATTATTGAGGAAAATAATCCAAAACTCCCCTTTTTGTATAACAGTTTATTTTACTAGCCATCATTTTTGTTGGGGGTTTTGCAATTATGCTGTTAGAAGCTGTTTGTGGGAACTTCCATCCTTTTTTTTTAAATATTTTTTTTTCCCAACATAAACATAAAATATATCTTTTAAGAACGAAGTCTTGATCCGGTCATAAATAGGTACAATCGCTTACATTTTTTAAAAAAACTCCATTCAAAATTTCCTCATTGCATTTTTTAAAATTACAAATTCAATCAAAAATTTTTAACATAAATTCTAACAACTTAATTTAGGCCATACTATTATATCACCACAAATCTTAATTCCCAAATAAACTCCACTCATTTTTATATCCAAATATAAATCAAAGTTCATTCTAACTCTTTCCTAAATTTCCTCCATTACTTCTTTTAACATCAATATCAAAACACAAATTTAAGAAATATTATAACCTCTTAATCTAAGTATTTACCTTACTATTTTATCACCACAAATCTTAATTTCCAATATATACAGCTCTATTTTTATTTCAATTTATAAATCTAAATTCTATCTGTATTTCTTAATGTCTGGACCCATTTCCTCCAATCTTTAGATCTTAAACTTTGTCAATTTACACTTAATTTTCTTGAGTTTATCATCTATTACACATTTCATTTTACACAGAATAATCTCAAAATCATTTCACTTCATTTTCATTGCCTTCCAACATATTTTTTTTCACCCCATATTAATTTGACTATTTTCCAGTATATTCTCCTCTATATCTCCAGCTATCGTTTAGCTGATTTCCAGCAAATTTTATTTTAGCTGAATTTCAACATATTCTCTTCCATAACTCCAACTGTTGTTTGGCTACCCAGCATATCTTTTTTTTTTTTAATTTGATTTATATGCCGCCCTTCTCCGGAGACTCAGGGCAGCTTACAATGTGCTAAGCAATAGCCTTCATCCTTTTGTATATTTATACAAAGTCAGCTTATTGCCCCCACAACTGGGTCCTCAATTTACCTACCTTAGAAAGTATGGAAGGCTGAGTCAACCTTGAGCCTGGTGAGATTCGAACCTGCAGTAATTGCAGGCAGCTGGTCTTAATAACAGGGTGCTTTAGACCACTGTACTACCAAAGCTCTTTTGAGTGTTTTCTTTTCAGTATATTTATCTATTATTTAATTATTTCCAAATATACTTTTCCAGGGTGTTTCCCAACTTATTTCTTAATGTTGATCATTTCCAACATACATTAAATTCAATCGCAATTTGTTACTTAAGTCTACGTTTCTTATTTTATCATCCAATAGTTCATTAATCATTCACATTTAATCATATTTATCATTCTCAACTTTGTTTACCATTTAAAATTAAAACATGTTACATCAAACATATTCTCCACTTGTTCTCCTATAATCTAATAAATTTTACAATTTAAAATTACAACATATTGCATCTCCCATACTATAATAAATTTTCTTAAGTTTGTCTCATATTAATATATACTTATGCTTTTGTAAAAATATCATTTTTAACCACCTTAACATCAAATTTCTATTTTAGTTACCTTCTTTTATTTTCCATCTTTATTTCTCCATAGACACTCCTGCTTATATTTAAAACTCATTTAAATATTTAAACATTACATTTTAAGTTTATCTATTTTATTTCTTCATTTCCCTATCTGTCCTTAAGTATTCCACTTCAAAATCAGTATATCCATGTTTGAAACTCTATATATCATTTTACTTCTATTGTAAAGTCTGTTCCATGTAGAATCCATCAGTTTCCTTATTTTGTTCCTGCACCACTTCTTTTGACCCTGCGCCAGTTAGTTTCAATTTTATTAGTTCCACTATATTTCTTCTTTCTTTATAAAACCACACATAGGCAGAATAGGAATCTCCAAAATCCAAAACTCCATAGTTATTTTCTAAGTAATCCCAGGTAAATAGCCAGTCAAAATAGTTCTTTTTCAAGCAGAAGGCGAATCTCCGCAATTTACATTTTCGCTTAGTCACAGCAATCTCCATTTTGTAGCAATTACGTAACCATCCATTTGCCTTGCTTCATCTAATTTTTAAAGGTATTAAATCCTTATTTGTCGCTTTTCTCTTTTTCTAAAGATCAAATCTGTTCCAATTTGAAGGAAAACTCAGTTTTCTAATTTGTTAATAGCCAATTCGTCCAAAACAATCAGTACTAAAGTAAATTCCTTAATGAGTCGTTATCCCCTATTGTTACTTTACAAAATCTTCAAGCCCCGCAAATCTACAGCCGCTGTTTAAGGCTGGGGGTCTTATTAGTAAAAGTCCATAGTCTAATGTTGTTTCTCGCCTGGGTTGGTGTCACTCACCCGGCTTCAAAGCACATTGTTCTTTCTTCTTTCCTCCTGCACAATTCTTTCCTGGTTTGTCCCAGCTTCGTGGCAGCTGCCATGGCTGCCTCCCCCTGCCACCGACTCAGAGGGTTCCCTCCAGTCTCTGAGGAGCTTGCCTGTTCCTCTCGGCCCTCTGAGGCACCCCTCTCCTTCCCCTGTCCCTACAAGACAGATTCAGTCCAAAGACCCATTGGCGGCGGCTCGTCAGTCAGGGTTTTCGCGGGGCTCATCAGAGCCCACTATTTCCCTAACTGCATCGTTGGGACGCCAAACCGGAAGTCTGTGGGAACTTCCATCCTAAACTCTTTCTCCCAATGCATTGTGCATGAATCTTAATTGTGAAAGTTCTGAATATATTAAAGCCTGTTTTTCCAAAGTGCAACTGACTTAAATCTATTGTCAGTTTTTCCCCAATATTCTTGTGCTACTGTTTCTTATCTATGTCTTCCATGCTGTTAGTATTAAGTCTAGGATAAGTACTCCTCTTGTGCCTTCTATCCCATGAAAGAAAATGATGACAGCAAGAGATGTCAGGAATTACCCACAAGCATCATACTTGGCAGAATTTGTCTCGCAACAAATGGTCAAGTAATTAAAATCACCCTTCCTTTCATTTATTTATTCCATCCAACTATTTTAACCATTTTCTCCACAATTACCAACTTCATTCACTTGCATTTCTGAGTAGATGTGTACTTCTATTTCTTTAGTACAAGCTGTATAATTATTTCCTGTACTCTAACAATTAGTGTAGAAAGGATGAAAGACGTGAACTTGATGAACCAAAGTTCTTCTGATTTTTTTATTATGTATTTTCATAGGTCTCATTACAGCAACACTTTTTTTTCCATAATGCATAAATCTTTAGTTATGGTCTCTAATTCAGGATTTTTAACTTCCACACGATTCAGCTTGATTCCTGTCCATGGTTTTGTCGAATACAGGTTTATAAACCTTTGGGGGAGGGGGTACAACCCATCTTGTACCAGCAGTCTGTTATCTGGATAATGTGGATCATACATCTAGAAACCTAATCTCTCTATCGGTACAATTCATTTCCAATTTTTCTTTCTCTATTTCTCTGTCCCTTTCCTGTAGTTTCCTATGGACTAGAAGGATTAATAACCCCACTTGAGTTAATATCTTCTCAGTTTTTCAGAATACATGGAAATGAAGCTCTAGCTTTCCTTTTCAGTGCCTTATACAGTATATTGGCAGGAAGAGATTACTGTCAGTGTACTTAATAAGTTTTTTGTTGAATAGTCACATATCCTTGATTCTGGCAGACAATACACCTCACAAGCCAATACTTCCAATACACCCAGTCAGTACATATTTAATTCATCATAGTAGTGAATCTCCAAATATAACAGCACTCCTCTTTGGCTTTTGCAGGGAGTATTCAGGAATATCCATCCTATCACCTGTTCTGCAATGTCTTTTTTTTTTTTCATTTCCTCAAAGGCGTAGCTATTTCTGCTTTTCAGTGGTGCAGTCTCCGTTCTACCTTAAGTGTTTTTCACTAGGCTTGCTCCCTTGTTTGTCTCTATAAAGAGCAAACTATAAATAACCTTATAAAGAGTTGCTTCCTAGGTCAACTTCTGTCATAGCACCACCTTTGTTAGAAAAGTGAAAATAATCCTCTTCCACTGATTTTCAGGACACTGTGTACTTGTGAGAATTGGTGCTATATTACTTTACAAACTGTGATGTATTAACTTGTCTTTACCACTCTAGTAATTAGTTACAGGTAGTCCTCAAATTACAACCATTAATTTAATGACTGTACAAAGTTACAAAGACACTGGAAAAGGTGACTTATGTCCATTTTTCATTCATATGACTGTTGCAGCATCCCCGCAGTTAGGTAATCAAAATCCAGACACTTGGCAACTGACTCATATTTATGACAGTTGCAGTGCCCCAGGGTCATGTAATCACTTTTTGTGACATTTTGATAAGCAAAGTCAATGGGGAAGCCAGATTCACTTTACAACTGTATTACTAACCTAACAACTGTAGTTATTCACTTAACAACAACTTAACAACTTTTTGGGCAAGAAAAGTCGTAAAATGGGGCAAGACTCACCAACTGTCTCACTTACCAACAAAAATGTTGGGCTTGATTGTGGTCATAATTGAGGATATCCTGTAGTTATTTTTTTTAACTTGTACTCAATTGCAGTCTAACAATTCTTGGAAACTTACAGAGTACACATTGTATATACAGAGTATATAGAGTATATACTATAACCACAATGAATTAGGTAGGATTAAAGGAAATAATCCTAAACCAGAACTAAAACAAAAAAATGAAGAACAAAAAAAAATAAGTACAAGTTTAAAAGAGTCTCTTCTTAGATAATTAATCTTTAGTAATTAAATAAAAGCACTACCATGTCTTAAGAGGTCAGATCCTTTCCAACCTAAAAACTGTCTTGAATTTTTTTTCAAATTTCATCTTTTTTGTAGGCTTTTTAATCCTACCAAAATAAACATTGCCAAAACATATTTTAAATCAGGTGTGTCCAACATGTGGCCCTGGATGGCTAGTAATGCAGCCCTACAAGATTGTAAACGTTTACCATTATTATGTGATTTATATACATTAGAAATATATATTATGTATTTCTCTTCACACAGTACAGCCCACACAAGCCAAAAGGTTGAGCGCCCATGCTTTAAATCATCCTATTACTCCTTTTCAGAGTTCTTTTCATCCTAAATTCAGTATTGATCTGTATGCAAAAGCATCAAGATAAATTTAATCTGCATGCACATACATACACATTGCTAATTTGTGATTAAGTTGGTACATGATGTTTCATGTTCTGTGCATCTTTTAGAATTAATTATTTCCCAGCTTCCCTATTGAATAGTTTGTCTTATGTATAGCAACTAAGCAGGTTAACAAACTACATATAGTGAAAATTTGTTGTTTATTGTAGCCTTACACAGATGCACCAATTTGGCTTCCTGGAAGTATACAGTGTTTTTCAGAGGTCATGCTTGTTGACCGTTGCCTGTTATCCTAAAATAGGCCTTGTCACTACAGTAGCTTTACAGAAAAAGTTCTATAAATAAACTGACTGCCCTTTTTAGTAAGGTTTCTCAACCTTTAAAAAAAAATATAGAAAGCTTCATCCTGAGAGTTTAAGCTGTACACTCTACAAGAAAAGTACAGAGAGAATTCTTTTGAATTCCCCCACTTTCAGCTGCCAGAAATATATAATTGTTAAATCCACATTTTCTACTTTGTTCCTTTTGATACCTGATCACATTCTTGTTTTCCATAGTCCTAACTCCTTCCTAAATTTAGAATTGATTTTTCTTCCATGCTATTTCTAGCCCCAATCCTAAAAGTTAATGTACAAGGAGCAACAATACTTCATCTTTTAAAAAGACTTCGGGAAGAGAAGCCACATAAAGTATACAAACTTTTTTTCCAGTGATACCAATTTTACAGTCAGACAAAAATGTCACTTATGGCTCTAAAGAGGAAAAATACTATTCTGTATACTGAGTAAAATAAACAATTTTAAATTATCTCCAACAAAATATTATGAAAACATAGTTCTATCTTTGAAAATAACTGGATAACTTTTTTCTCTGACAAATGGCACAATTGATGTGATGTCTCGCTGCCTCGAGGCCGTGCGGGTCTGGATGGGGAGGAACAGGCTCAGACTCAACCCTTCCAAGACCGAGTGGCTGTGGCTACCGGCGTCCCGATATAGTCAGCAGGTGCCATCGCTGACTATTGGGGGTGAATCTTTGCCCCCCACAGAGAGGGCTCGCAATCTGGGTGTCCTCCTGGACGCACGGCTGTCTTTAGAAGAGCATATGACTGCCATGGCCAGGGGGGCCTTTTATCAGGTTCGCCTGATCCGCCAGTTGCAGCCCTTTCTGGACTGGGACGCCTTGCGCACGGTCACTCATGCCCTTGTCACCTCCCGGCTGGACTATTGTAATGCTCTCTACAAGGGGCTCCCCTTGAAGAGCACTCAGAGGCTCCAGCTGGTCCAGAATGCGGCCGCGCAGGTGGTTATGGGCGCACCTCGTTGTGCCCGCGTGACACCTCTCCTGCGTGAGCTGCACTGGCTCCCAGTGGTCTTCCGGGTGCGATTCAAGGTGTTGGTTACCACCTTTAAAGCGCTCCATGGCACAGGACCTGGGTACCTTCGAGACCATCTTCTGCCACCAATAGCCTCCCACCGACCAGTCCGTTCCCACAGAGAGGGTCTCCTCAGGGTGCCATCAGCCAAGTTATGTCGGCTGGCGACACCCAGGGGGAGGGCCTTCTCTGTGGGAGCCCCAACCCTGTGGAATGAACTGCCCCCGGAAATACGTAAGATCTCCGACCTCCGGGTGTTCCGCTGCGCACTGAAGACCCTGTTGTTCCGCCAGGCAGGGCTGTCAATATAATAATTTTAAATTGGGGTATTTTAATTTTTGGGGTTTTAAATCGGCCAAATCTATTTAATTATTTTAATTTTTAATTATTGTTGTGTCTTGTGTTTTTAAATTGGCTGTACACCGCCCTGAGTCCTTCAGGAGAAGGGCGGTATAGAAATAAAATTATTATTATTATTATTATTATTATTATTATTATTATTATTATTATTATTATTATTATTATTATTATTATTATTATTATTATTATTAGCCTATACTGAGAAAGGTAATAGGGTTCAGCAGAATTTAAGTATTGCAGATTCTGAGTTCTTGTAATATGTCTTAATTTATATTTATTCATTGAGTTACAATGGCTAAAATGTTAAATATTTACTATTTATTTAGATTTAATAGGCCACTTCAAGTTGCAGGCAATACTAAAGGGCAAACATTCCAGTACTATAAACAATTGTATTAAAACAATACAAGTTATAATCAAATTTGTTTTTCTAAATCTCAGCAAACTTTTAGATTTGCACAACTAGTGTCAGTCTTGCTAGTTGGTCCAGATAAGCATGCCCAAATGAAATTATTCTATTATATTTTAAGGTCACATTAACAAAATCTTGCAATTATAAAAATACATTTCTCCCCGTCTCCCATTGACATTCCCACATACCAGTACTCACATACACAAACCTGATTGTCATCTCATTGATTGAAACACTTGACTGTAATTTCTCCTTCAAGGAAACTGAAAACCGAGAGGTATGGTATGGTATCTACTCTGCAGGATTGCAGGAACTAGAAGTATGAATGAAATAATTTAAATACTAGAATATTAAATGTTATTAGTTTTATTTTTATAACACCACAAGGAAAAATGAACTCAGAAAAAGCTATAATTTGAATACTGAATTTCAAATAAACACATATTAAAATTTCATTGCCAACTATGCTTTGGTATAGCCCCTGAACATAAGTCAGTTCTATCATTTTTACTATTTTTACTGAATTAACCTTAATCAAATGTATATTTCTCCTTTAACTTCAACATTGCCACTAAAAACTATTGATAATCAGCCTTGTCCAGCAATACTAAACTACATTATTTCCCTTTCCTTTTCAGGGAAGGGGGGGGGGTGTGAAGGAGGAAGGGAGGAGGGAACCTAGCCATTAAAAATACTGCAAACAAGTTTTTAAATCACAATCCTCTCCAATAAAACTTTGCAATTAAAAATACTGACAGTAATTTTTAAATTAATAGTTTGTCAAATTAAAAGACTATAGTCTGGAACTTGTAAGTAAAGTAACCATTTTTGCCCTGAAAACAAAAACTACATAGCTCTATGCCACATCACTTACAAAGCAAGAGGGCCTTGAATGTTTAAGAAAAATTTTCCAGAAGCTAAAGTTCCAAACAAGAAGAATTATGTGATGGGAACATGGCTTTGGATCTGGCTTATTTCATTTGCACTGCATTTAATACTGCTTGCAAAAAAAAAAAAATACTATTGCAAAATGTTTAATTGAAATGAGTTCTCACTGAAAAGGGAGCAACCCTTGCACAGTTCATACATATCTTACTAAAGAAGGCAAACTCTGCAGTTTATGCACATGCCCCAAATACTGTATGCTTTTTTCAAGAGGCAACTGGACTTTGTTTTTCTTTGAAGATATTTCGCTTTTCATCCAAGAAGCTTCTTCAGCTCTGACTGGGTGGTGGGGAAGAAGCTTCTTGGATGAGAAGCAAAACATCTTCAAAGAAAAACAAGAAAGTCCAGTTGCCTCTTGAAAAAAGCACCTTTGGGACAACCATGACCTACATGACTAAGAATCTCCACAGACATTTATGCACATGCTAATCTTTAACTTCTGGGAGCTATGGCTAGGAAGGTATGAAGCTATGACTTCTCTTACTAGTGAGTAAGAGAACTGGTGGTGAGTAACTTTGGAATGAAAAAAAAATCTCTTTAAGAGACACTGTCACAGGATTGTTCTTCCAAATTTTTATAGAAGTCTTTGGTGCTCTCTGAGCTTGCTTGTTTTCTTGCAGACATTTCAGTACCCAAACTAGGTAATATCATCAGTACCAGAACCAAGGAAACACCAGAGCCTGAATGGGTATTCAACATGCCCAGCCGCCCACTATACACTGCAGAACACAGGATCCTACAAAAAGGACTCAACTATAATACAGGTGATGCCAATCACCTAGAATTTTTTGCAGCTCTAGAAGGGGCATTTAAAACCACTAAACTTGCCACGAGTCCAAGAAAACATTAGAAAAAGCGTCATTCCAGACTAGCGAAATGTCTGCAAGAAAACAAGAAAGCTCAGAGAGCACAAGGACTTCTCATGTCAACCCTGAGCCACAAATATTCTCCTTTATTAGTCTTAGAAGTCTACCTGTACTGATATCTGTATTAGGGTTTCAGTTGTCAAAAACACCTTTCGCCAACCAAATTTCTTGATAGTCAAAAAGTAAGGAAATTAAAATGTAGTTCTCTGTTCTGTCATTTAGAACTTTTTGTTTCCAACATGTCCGAAAATAGCAAAAAGAAAAGTATATACAGTATTATATTAAAAATTACATTGAAAAATTATTCAGCAGCATCTAGGATTCAATATTATTTTCTTTCTATCTTCTTTTCATGAAAGAAAACTGCAAATTGAAATAGAGTCTTGAAATCCTATATTCTGATGTAGCTTGGATTTCAAGACACTATTTCAATTTTACTTAACTAGGTGCCCTTGCTTAATAATTTTTGTATCTCCATGCATTTCAACCAATAGTAACTGTTCAATAGTCTTCTTCAGAAATATCTTCATTTAAAGTTGTTCAATAAATTTCCAACCAGAGTTTTTCCATTATACAGTTTACATGACTACAGTCAATTTTTTTCTCAGATACTTTTAGTGCCAACCTGGTTACATATGGAATTGCTTTTTGAGAGGGGGTTGGGGGGAAGAGGCTAGATTTTTTTTCTCCTACTAGTAATTCTATTACTAGCAACCTACAATGCATTCCAGGGCACTACATTTTATCAATGGAATGGCAGGAATGAGAATCCATTTTATTCATTTCTCACTGCTTCTTTTTCTCATCAATACCTATTCTACTGCTGCTTGTTAAACTGGAGTGGCAGGAAGAGAGTCAGATCCCTTCACATAACAATTAATCTGTACTTTCAATTTTCTGTATTTTTCATTAAACAAAATTCAATTTTGTAGTATATACTTTGACTTTCTTTTAATTGATATACACTCTTCCATAGCCAGCATATGAACAAGATACATACACATACATGCATACATAGATACATACATACATACATACATACACACACACACATTTCAAAATCACAGTTTTTACAAGAGATAGGGGAAAATTTTAATTGAGAAAAAAAAGATGTATAAAAATACAGTATAAGCAAGTGAATCAATGGAAGTCCATTTTCAACGATATCAGTATGCCACAAAAATTATTTTAAAATTAACTTGACTTCTATCATCAAACGCTACTAGCCCAGAGGAATTCACGCCAGCACTTTAACAGATGATCCTGCAGATGAACCTCTAATTCATATAGGAATTTGATAAAACTTATTTTTCAAACAAATAAGTGGTAATATTGTTTTTTATTTATAGCACAATCATTTAAACTAATCACTGTGACTTACTGAACTTAATATATTTCTCCCAGAGAAAATAACTTCATAAAGTTTCACTGTTCTATTAAGTGGTAGTAATAATGTTCACCTGAATCGTCATTTCAATGCCATCAGGTTTATACGTGATACTATCTGCTTATTTTATGCACTATACTTATATTTTAACATTATGTCCAATAGTAAACAAGTTGAGTACCTACAAATACATGAGGTTACACTGCCCTCTGCTGATGAATAAGCAGAAACTAAAACTTCTAAATATTTTATTTCATGGGGGAAATTCAGATATATATTGCTCTAATGTAACTTCATAGACCAAGTATCAGTTCACGTTTTACAAGGGATTATGACAAATGCAAAACTACAGAAAAGATTTGAAAAAAAACATGCAATTTTGGACTTCCCTATTAGTTAAAAATATACTAATACAACTTAATTCTAAACTATATTATGTCTCTGCAGAAACCACTTTCAAACAGCAAAGCAGTGTTTTGTTATATAGCATGAATCTTTCTCCACAGGTACTGAAACTAATAGAAGATGGTGTGAAAATATATTTCTTCAAAGGTAAGCTTGAAATTAGAAAATACTAGGAAATTAAGACAAAATATTTGGTTACTATATATTTATTTAATTTCCACAGCTGTCATTTTTAAGAATTTTCAGCCTCTTTTCATTTGCACAACAGAATTGCACCAGTGGTGGGATTCAGCTGGTTTGGGCCAACCGGTTGTTAAAGTGCTGGCTGGCCCCGCCCCGCCTACTTATTGGCCTCGCACACCTTGGCTGGTGCCTTAGAGCCACACCGCAACATAGCTGCAGCTGCTCTTTGGCTCCCTTGCCTCGACCACGTGGCCACGCGGCCCAGCCTGCTTGCCTGCCTTTGCCTCAGCCTACGACGCAGCAGCCTCCCACTTGTCTTGGCCTGCTGCTGAACACCTGCCTCAGGCTGCTCCCGACCACTCCAGCAGCAGAACAGATAAGCAAAGCCAGGTGCCCCCTTGGAGAAACGGGGCTGGGAAGGGTGGTTGACCTGAACCCACCCAGCTGCTGGCTGCAGCCTACCCCCATCCGATCACCTCGCCCTGCAGCCGGCCCCATAGGCCTGCACCCACCTCCTGCATGGGCAGAGCTGCCTACTCCTGTCAGATTGCCTCGCCCTGCAAGCGGCCGTATCCAGGTCTGGCTTCATCCCAAGCAGCGATACCAGCACCGTTCCCATTGGCTACCATCACCTCACCAGCCAGCCAGCCTGCCAGCCTACCTAGGCCAAGCCTGACAGACTCCTGGCCAGTCTCCCAGGGACCGGGCGATTCTCCGCAGCTGCTGGGTCTCACCTGCCAGCGGGCGGGGGTGGGGGGCAACCAGGTAACATGAGGCTACATGGCCCACATGTCACCTCTGCCAGCCACCCTCCCCCACCTGCCCACTGGGCTGAGCTCTTCAGCCATGCACGGACCGCCACTGTGAGAACGGTGCAAGCCCCATGGGCCAGAAGATAAGGCTGATGGGAGGTAAGAAAGAGGGACACGGCAGGGGTGGACAAGGTGAGGCTCAGCTGCCTTCAGGCTCAGCTTCAGCTTCTGTGGGGCCTCCAGGTGGGAATCCTGAGGGAAAATGCCTCCCCCGAGGGCTGCCCGCTTGCCCATCTGCCAGCCAGGCTGGCCTGGAAGCAGCAGGTCCCCTTGTTGCAGGCTGGATGTGTGACCTGAGGTGGAGCGGAGGTCAAGCAGGTGGAAGCCCAGAGCAGGGCCCAAAAGGGGGGTGAGCCTTGCCATGCCCCCCCCTGAGGCGGCCCTTCGGCTGAAAGCAGCAAGCTCGGAGCAGATCTTCCTTCCCCGCCATCAGCCTTACCTTCCAGCCCATGGGGTTTGCACCGTTTTCACAGCAGTGGCTGGCACTCAGCTGAAGTGCTCGGGCCAGCGGGCGGGCAAGGGAAGGGCAGCTGGCAGAGGGGTGATGTGGGTGGCATATCCTCGTACTCCCTGGTCACTCTATGCTGGCAGGTGAGGCCCAGCAGCTGTGGAGAATCTGGGCAGGAGGTGAAATGCGGGCTGGTGGGGAGCTGAGCGGTGGCGGCTCATTCCTGGTTCTCTTTCCCCTCTGCCATCATCTGCAGGAGGAAGGTAAGGTCATAGTTGCAGCCAGCCAGGAAAGCTGAACCACTGCCCAGCCCAGAGCTGCTGGTGGGGGTGGGCGAGGCTGCAGCCCATGCCTCGTTTGAAGTTCCCAGCCCTTTGTTGAAAATCTCCCAAAAAGAGGGAGGGGAGAAAGTCGCACCCCTGGCCCCTTTGTTGGACCTGGAAGCTTTGCCTTCCGGCCTTTACGAGCAACGTGGGGCCGGGCGTGATCGTTCCCAGGAGACTGGCTAGGAGTCTGTCCAGCTCTGGCTAGGCAGGCTGGATGGCTCGCAAGGTGGTGTTGGCCGCCAGACCAGTGTTGGGATCGCTGCTCGGGATGAAGCCGGGCCTGGATACGGTGAACTGCCCTCACCTGGGTGGCTCCAAAATTAAATGCTGCGTTTTCTTGCAAGTACGTAAAAACATCATTAAACGGAGAAATGATGAGTGAAGGAGAAGGGAAGTTCTGTAACCAGAAAAGCTGAGAAAGAAAACAATGTATTCCAGTTAAATTAGAAGTGGTTCTTTGTGAAGGATCTGTGAAAGTTTTAGAATATTGCAATAAGGCCCAAGGGGGAAAAAGCAGAAAGATTTAATTAAAAGAGACGAGAAAGAATGATAAGACATCCACCGACTGCTTTGAAAATGTCTTTCAAATTTGTTTTCATTTATAATGGATTGGAAATATTTGCTTGACTATATGCTTTAATGTTCAAAAAGAATAATCTTTATCAATATAAGCAGAGATGTATTCTTCAAGCTTTAGTGCATTTTGCAAAAATCATTGTAGTAAACTGAATGCTGCTGTAGAACATCATTTCTCACCAAAAATGAAATTTAATGGAGAGTAAAGTAATATTTTACATTTAAGCAAGAAAAAAACCAAATGCACAAGTATAGAATAGGTGGTGCCTGGCTCAACTGGAAGTACCATTTCCCCCAAATTAAGACATCCCCTGATAATAAGCCCAATCGGGCTTTTGAGCGCATGGCAATAAGGCTAAGTGCTTATTTCAGGATTCAAAAAAATGTAAGACGGGGTCTTATTTTCGGGGAAACACGTAACTGTGAGATGGATCTGTGAGATAGAAACTTATCAAACAGATCCAACGTAGAAATAAGAAGAAATTTCCTGACAGTGAGAACAATTAATCAGAGGAATGGATGCCTTCAGAAGTTGTGGATATACCAACACTGGAGGTTTTTAAGAAGAAATTTGTCCATAATTGTACAGGGTCTCATGCCTGAGCAGGAGTGGACTAGAAAACCTTCAAGGTCCCTTCCAACTCTGTTATTCCTTATAAATCTCTCCATTCAGTCTTACCAAGAGAATGATGGTAAACAATACTTGGAAATGTACATCAGGTCTTCTGATAGCAAAATCTCATCTTATTGGCTAGTATCAAGGGGAAGATGACGTTGATAAAGCTTTCTCTCTCACCATAACATGCAAGACAAGGCAAGAACTGGTTGGGAGGGGAGGGGTGAGGAGAGGCCAGGCCAGGCCTCGATGTGAGTGATATCGAGTTGTCCATGCCCACCCAGTCACATGATCACCCAGCCACGCCCACCCAGTCACATGTCCACCAAGCCACACCCACCAAGCCACGCCCACAGAACCGGTCATTAAAAATTTGAATCCCACCACTGAATTGCACTAATGTTTAAATAAAACACAACCCTATTAATTTATATAAGGTCTTCTCAGTCGCTTGGAATTTTGTGTTACAAATGGAAGTTTGATTCACATTTATAAGGCATCAACCAGATATCTTATCATAAGGCTACTTACTATACTTTTCTAAAATTTAAAAAATCTTATTATTGACCAAGATATATTTTCATCATTTTTCATACTACTAATGTTTAAAAGAAATCATCTCTGGTATCTAAAACCACATTTCTTTACATTTCTACTCTCTCATTGTTGAGTCCAGCACAGTAATGATTGAGTAAAATTTTGTTTTAAGGAAACTAGTAATATTATTCACTTTTTCAGCTATTCCTTCTTCTATGTCTATACCTGGAAGAGACAAATTTGCTTCAACTTACACCAACTGTATACCAATTCATTATCTCACCAAGAGACACAGAACAGATAGCTAAAATACTTTCATTGTACATTTCTTTATTGAAATGTTAAGTGAAGCTGAAATGTATGCCAACATATATCTGCTATAGAATATAATTCTGAAGAAATAATTATTCTCTGGGAAAAATATAAGCCCTAATACTTAACTGCTGGACCAAAGATTTTAATTGCTAAGGAATAAAATTGTAATACTTTCCAGAAATAGTGTGTGTCTAAAGAAATAAAGCTGCACAGTAAGCACAGTTGCATAATGGCCATGAATATAAATGAAGAGTGACAATTATATTTTACATTAACATCACATTCTACAACTATTAAAGCATACTAGAGATTGAGTTATTCAGATAATCAAGGAAAATATGTTTATATTACCTGGTATAGAATGATATAAGTAAAAAAAGTTTAAATGCATTTTCAGTATTTAGTTCAAGTTAATATTCTGATTATGCATATTCGTAAATGTCTTATTTCTGCAAATACTTTTCTTATATTTAGAATAAAAATAGCATCAAAATATTTCTCTTTTATGAACACTGTTCTGGCCAAATAAAACGATCAAAACTCCCATTAAGGATAAAATCCTATAAAAAATTAACAATAAGTAACCTTTTTGAAAATGGTACAATTTATTTCTAAATTTATTTATTAGTCATATTTCTATGCCGCCCACTCTCCGAGGACTCTGGGCGGCTTACACCAAAAACAGTATACTAAATAGCATATTGCCCCCAGCAATCTGGGTCCTCATTTTACCCACCTCGGAAGGATGGAAGGCTGAGTCAACCTTGAGCCGGTGAGATTTGATCCGTAATCTGCTGAACTAGCAGTCAGCTGAAGTAGCTGCAGTACAGCACTCTAACCACTGCACCACCTCGGCTCTTAATGAATATACAGAAAACTAATAGTAAAATACTACCGGTTTACATTTATATAACAATCTACCTGCGCAAGTGAAGAAAAATTATAGCTTCCAATTTTAAAGTTCATAGCATCATGTTAGTCCTCTTCATGACTTAACAGTTTTCCATTATTTTTTTGCTGGTATTACCATTATTCAGATCTATATATTTATAATATAAACTACCATCAAAAAAAATTAAGCCCAATTTAAAATTGCCCAAAATTTGAATTTAGAATGAATAAAATAGCAACATAAATATGACTGCAATACTTCAAGATATAAACATCTTTATAAATTATTGCTAACATTTTGAATTGGAACTAGGAGCTATCGGTAGTAACATAGCACTACAAGATAAGGCCATCTCTCTTATGATAAGTTTCAAAGCTATAGCTAGTGCAGTTCCATCTATATGTTACAAAAATGGACGTTGGTCTTACCTGATACATCCGTTCTCGATCAGGAGGAAATGGCAGTCAGGCTGGGGAATGACTCCTCTATGTAACATAGGACCGAGTCTGCTAAATTTGCATGGCTCTGCCCTCTTGGCCCAGTGTTTCGGCGAGGACGCTGACTCAGACTGACGTGTCATCCTGCAACGGGAGAGAATTAATATCCACCCACCCCGCCCTAGCATCCGGGCCGGACCCAGAAGAGTGGGTCCTCCTGATCAAGAATGGATTTATCAGGTAAGACCAACATCCATTCTCCGTATAGGAGGGAAACGGCAGTCAGGCTGGGGACATACCAAAGCTGAATGTTCTCCAGGGAGGGAGAGCTCCGGGCCAGACGCCATTAAGAGCGATGCACCATCTGCAAGACCTGACGGCCGAAGGCTGCATCCGCCGATGCAAATGAGTCCACCCGGTAATGACGGATGAAGGGAGTAAGAAATAAAACGCAAAGATACCTGTCAGAGAGGCTCGAATGGTGCCGCTGTCAGGGCTTGAAGGACCTTGTTCAAATTCCAGGTAGGGAAGCAATGGACGACCGGTAGTCTCAAGTTCATCGCACCATGTACAAATTTGTGGAGAAATGGATGTCTGGAGAGGGACTCCGTCGAGCCGCTGGACAAGAACGAAGTGAGAGCCGCCAGCGCAGAGTGTTCGGAGCCAATCCCCCTTCAAAACCGTCTTGAAGAAAGGTCAGTACATGGATGACCGAGGCCGAAAGAGGATCGATGTTGGACCGTCGACACCAGGAAGAGAATGAAGCCCAAGCAGCTTCATAAATACGATTAGTCGAGCTGCAGCGTGCTCCTTGCATGGTGGCAATGACACGGGCTGGGATACGGGCTGCCTCTAAGAGGCGCCGCTTAGCCGCCAAGCGGTCAGCTGGAAGCTCGTGGGATCCGGATGCTGGAGTGCACCTTGAGTGAGGACCAGTTTGGAATCCGGTATGCGCCAATGGTTGGCCACGGACAGGGACTTCAGGTCCGCGTATCACAGTTGCCTGGGCCAGGTGGCGCTAGGAGGATGAGTTCCACTTCCTCCTCCAGCATCTTCTGAATGGTCTTGGAAATAAGTGGTAGCGGCGGGAACGCGTAGAGGAGGCCAGCTGGCCAGGGACTGCACAAGGCGTTTGTGGCTTCCGCCTGTGGGTCCGGATACCTGGAGAAGTACCTTGGGATGCAGTGGTTGGAAGTCGACGCAAATAAATTGACCACTGGATTTCCGAACTGGTCCACAATCTCCTGAAAGAGGACCTGTGGGATGCTCCATTCTCCCTGGTCCACCCAGTGGCGGTTAAGGGCAACCGCCTGGATGTTCATCGCCCCGGATATGTAGTCCACCTTGATGGAGCTGAGATGGAGCTTGGCACAGTGGCCCAGGCGCAGGGTCTCTGCTAAAAGAAGCCTCGAGTGGGTGCCCCCCATCTTGTTGATGTGGGCCTTTGTGGACATGTTGTCCGCGAGGACTAGGATGTCCTTGCCTTCCACTAGATCCTAGAAATGAAGGAGAGCTAGCCGGACGGCTCTCAGTTCCAGGAAGTTGATGTTGTTCCGTTGTTCCCGAGCGGACCACTGACCTTGAGCCATGTGCTGGTGCAGGTGGGCCCCCCATCTGGAGAGACTGGCGTCCATAACCAGTGAGAGGTGGGGAGGTTCTCTGTAGTAGCTTCCCTGTGAAATGGCGTGCGACGTCCACCACTAGAGGGAGGAGGTGACCTGGGGTGGCAACGTAGTTGGGCAAGTGAAGTGCCTTGACCGGTCCGTTGATGCTGCAGGAGGAACCACTGGAGCTCCCTGCTATGCAAATGAGACCAAGGTACTATTCCAAATGTGGAAACCATTTCCCTTAATAGGCGGGATAGTTTGAGAATTGTGGCCGAGCCTTCCGATTGACATTGATGGGCCAGAGCTTGGAGGCTATCCTGGCGGTCCGGAGAGAGAGATACCACTGAAGACCTGGTATCAATGGCAGCGCCTAAATGCAGGATATGGGGACCCGGGGAAAGGTGGCTTTTGGCTCAATTAATAGAGAACCCATGGCTTTGTAAGAGGCAGAGAACCGTGGCCAAATCCTGGTGGGCGGCAGAGGGGGAGGATGATAGAACTAAAATATCATCTAAATAAAATTGAAGTCGGATGGGAAGGGTATATATATGACCAATCAGGGCGGCCATGATTTTAGTGAATACTCTTGGGGCTGAAGAGAGGCCAAAGGAAAGAGCCCTATATTGGTAATGCTCACCCAGGAAATGAAATCGTAGATATTGACAATGGGTGCAGGCTATGGGGATGTGGAGGTAGGCCTCTGTTAAGTCAATGGAGGATAGAAAGTCTCCTGGCCTGACACTCTTGAGGATGGAAAAAAGAGTGTGCATCTTGAACCGGCGATAAATTATGTACCGGTTCAAGGCTTTGAGGTCTAGAATGGCCCGCCATCCCCCCCGAGGATTTCTTCACAATGAATAAGAGGGAATAAAACCCCCGACCCGTTGAAGCGGGGGAACCCTTTGAATGGCCCTGATAGATAAAAGGTGAGAAATGGCCGAAAGATCCCGCTTGGAACGGTCTCAAGAGACCGGACATGTGAGGAAAACTGTTGGGGGAAGAGAGTGGAATTCCAGATAAAGTCCCGATTTGATGGTGGACAGAACCCAGGCATCAGAAGTCGAGGTCTCCCATTGATGAAAGAAGAGAGACAAGCGTCCCCCAATGGGAGGTTCCAAGAGGAGCCTATCTGGTTCGTCTAGTGAAACGCCCCCTCCCTCCGCGAAAGGAGCGTTTGGGTAAGAATTTGCCCCCTTGTCTGACCTGGGAATCCTGTTGCTGGGACCTGGCCGGAAAGGACCATTGATAACGGGGCTGGTAAGAGCTAGACTCGGAGGTCCGAAAGGACTGGTATTGAGGAAGGGCAGAGTATTGTGAATCCGGCCATCTGGAAGCAGAGGGAAGAATTTTGCGTCTGTCCCTCGTTTCAATGAGGAGGGGTTCCAGAGGAGGACCAAACAGGGATCCGGTAGAATAAGGCACAGATGCCAGCTGCCATTTACTTCTCATGTCCGCGTTCCAGTTTCTGAGCCAGAGGAGGCAACGCGAGGTCACAGAAGAGCGGTGAACCTGGTTGCATTTAGCGTTGCATCCACGGAGTACTCAAGGGCAGCCGATATCTTATTCAGGTCCTGATGCGACCTAGGGTCAGAGGCAGGCAGATGCTCTTGGAGTTGTTTGAGCCAAAGGAGGGCGGCCCTATTGAAGAAAGAGGCAGAGGATGAGGCCTTGATGGACCAGGCAGCTGCTTGATGCCCTTTGAGCAGCGTCTTCTCAGCGCATTTGTCCTCCGGGCACAGGGAATCCTCCGTCGGCCCAGTGGGATGAGGAGTGTTGCAAAGAGCCACAGGCGGATCCACAGGTGGTGGTTGTAAGAGATCAGAGAGACCTGGAGTGGAGTTGTAAAGTCGTTTATCAAGTCCGTTGGGGCTGGGCCAAGCCCCTGGAAGAGACCATTGATGGTGAAGGACATCCAAAAATAACTTGGGAGCTGGAATACTTTCTAGTTCAATTGTAGATTCTGCGAACATCGCCGACGCCGGATCCGAAGAGTTGGTCATGGTGGAAGCAGAAGGAACGTCCCCCAAACGTGTAGTCGCGATGGCTTTATGAAGTAAAGATCGGAATACTTGTGGCCAAAAGAGACCTATGAATGGTGTCTGGTCAGGGACCAAGCCCTCATCATCCGAGAGAGCAGATTCCCGGACCTCACCCGCCTCCAAAATGGAAGCTTGATCAGCTGACACTGGAGATTCAGCCAGGTCTTGTTCTGACATGGAATCCTCCATGTGACTAGCATGGTGGGAATTCACAAAGGTGGTTGGCTCAGGCAGAAAACTGCCCTGTTGCATGCATTGGGTCAGGCCCTGCCTGATGGCTCTGGCAATAATGAACTCAAAGGCCTCAGACAATTGAGGGTGAGGATCCTGGGACTGAGGCGTTGGTACAGGGGGAGCCTCTAGGTCGCCCTGAGGTGCCATAGGAGTAGGCAACGATTGAAAAAGGGGCTCCTTCCCTGGGATGGGAGCGGGGCCCACGGCAGCTGGCAGATCTGGGGGCAGTTCTTGTATAGAGCGGTCATCTTGCGTAGGAGCTGGTGAATGAGACCTCCAGGGAACCCCTGGTCGAGGCTGTTGAACCTCCAAGCCCAGCTTGTGATTGGGCCTTGAGGAAGGCCTTCTCGATGGCTTTATGTCGCCGCTGATCCTCCTTGGAGGATGAGGCAAGAGAGGCTGAGGGGGCTGCCTTGGTATTTCTGGCCCGTTTGGATGGAGGGAGGCCCAAGGAGCCCTCCATAGGGTCGTCAAGAGGACGCCGCCTCCCCGCACCGCCAGCACTTGCCGAGGCTTTGGACTGCATGGCATCCACCATTTTGATTAGATCTGATTGCACTTAAGATGGCCACCCACTTAAACTGTAAGGACAGAAAGTCGCCTAAGGCAAAACTCACTGCGTGGAGACACCCAAATTGTAAGATCCGTGGATCGCTAGCCACCCGGTAAGTAAAACGATCCTCTCATCAGTCAGCTCGCTGCGAGCTAGTCTCTGGATGGCGGATGTGTAAGATCGCTAGCTTTCCGGCTATTGAGGCGATCGGCAGTGGAAGCAGAAGCTCTCACAAGTTCAGCGCTGACGGGCGGTGTCTCAAGATCGCTAGCTGTCCAGCTAGAAAAGCGATCTACGATGTCGGCAGAGCCTCTAGGACTGCCGATGATGCTGACCGGCGCTTCCCCCAGAATGCTAGCCGTCCGGCTATTAATGCGATCTCTGGGCTAAGAAAAACCAGCTGGAGGCGGTTAAGGCTGCTAGGCAAAGGCCGTTAGAACGCAGCGTCGCTTCCCCGGTGGCTGGGGGAAGCTTCAATGAGGCCAAATTGCCCACCTCGCTGAGGTCTGTCAGCCGACAGAATGCGAGCCAAATGTCAGCAATCGTAGAAAGATTTTCTCACAATTCAGAAAGGAGGATATAAGCAGAAATTTTCTCTCACAATTCCTTTTTTGAAGGGAAAAACACGGTCAGGCTGGAAAGACACGTCTGTCCAGCATAGACCGAGTCGAAACACTGGGACAAGAGGGCGGAGCCATGCAAATTTAGCAGACTCAGTACTATGCTACATAGAGGAGTCATTCACCAGCCTGACTGCCGTTTCCCTCCTATACGGAGAACTATCCTGTCTGCTTGTAAAGTTCAATTGGGTGAAACAGTGCATCGTATGGTAACTTTTTTTTTTCTTTAATTTATATGCCGCCCTTCTCCGGAGACTCAGGGCGGCTTACAATGCGTTAAGCAATAGCCTTCATACTTTTGTATATTTATACAAAGTCAGCTTATTGCCCCCACAATCTGGGTCCTCATTTCACCTACCTTTGAAAGGATGGAAGGCTGAGTCAACCTTGAGCCTGGTGAGATTTGAACTTGCAGTAATTGCAAGCAGCAGATGTTAATAACAGTGTTTAGTCCACTGTACTACAGGCTCTTCATATTTCAATCAAGATATTTCTAATATTCTAATTTAAAGAATGTATCCAAAACCAATAACTCTTGTGGGATTGTCAATTCAAGGATCTTCAGACTAGCTGTATTGGCAAAGTTGTGGCCCTTCATCCTACAGCACCACCACTTGCAGCCACAGTCATGTTATCGTGCACACTATTCACTTAGACTATCACGATATCATATTATCTGACTAGGGTACAGTTTGCTAGCTTCATCCAATTTATTGCCTCAGTGCTGACTAACCACTTCCACTCTTACATGAAAATGTTGAAAAACAGGGAATGTCAGATGTAGCCCAGCAATGATGCAAAACAATCCAGGTCTTAAATTCAGTTGTTTATTGCTTACATCTGTGGTCCCAACCTTTCCAACTTTGCGGACCGGCAATGGCAGCAGTGGCATGTGCATGCCGCTCATACAAGTGGAGTTGTGCATGCTCGTACGCTCGTCCATCATTTGTGCAGTCTGGTTCTAAATGGCCTGCGGCCTGGTATCGGGCCACAGCCCGGGAGTTGGGAACTCCTGGCTTACATCATATAGACAAAATTTACCCTAAGTTAAATGACATAGCCTGGGAGATTCTAGGGCTGTGATGGCAAACCTATGGCTTGCGTGCCACAGGTGGCACGCAGTGCCCTCTCTATGGGCACGCGCCCCAGTTCAGCTCCACTGTGCATGCGCACATACCTCCCACCGGCCAACTGATCACTGGGTCTCTGCTGTGCATGCACGGGGTGTGTGGGCATGCAGGGGGCCCGCGCATGTATATGCAGGGGGACATGTGCAGGTGGGATGCACACGCATGTGCAGGGGCAGGGTGCGTTTGCAGTGGCCACACTCATGCACAGGGGTGCGTGCAGCAGGCTGCATGTGCATGAACAGGGGGTGAGGTGCATGCGGGGGGGGTGCATTGTATTTTGGGGGGTTGGGAGCATGTGCATTCACACACATACGCACACAGTTTGGGCACTCAGTCCAGAAAAGGTTAGCCATCACTGTTCTAGGGAGTGACTATCCTCTTCCCATGATCCAGCTCTGGGTTGTGCTATCTCTTGTCACCCACCCATCTCCTCCTTGGAATGTGTTTCCTCCTAGGAACCTGCTGCATTAATGTAATCCATCACAGGGACAAAGAAAGTTGTGTATTATCAACAATGCACTAAATATAAGATTGATTTTAGTTAGCAGTTTTACTTCGATATTAATAGCTGACAAATATAATAGAATCTTGCAGAAGTGTTCAGAATAAAAACTCTGCAATGAGCCATCAATCCAACTGAGCATAATCCTTTTAGAAGAGAATCTGAGGTGATTGGGCTTTTATTTGAGGAAACACATTGTTTGTAGTAGTCATTAATTTGGCTTGAGGCCAACTAATTAAAAAGAAAAATAGAGTGTTCATGCCCCAAGAAAAGTTTTTATTAAACTAAAGGTAAAACAAAAACTTCAATCTCCAATGTAAGACTATTAGACCCCCCCCCTCCCCATACCTTGGAGCCTTTCCATAACCAAGGAAATGAATATTTTCATTTGCTCCATATTATTGATAAATTACTATTTGCTTATATATCTAGGTATTTTGAGATCCACTAAAAACATTGTGACTTATAAACAGGCGTCACTAATAAATAAAATAAGTCTGTGTTTGTATCTCTGTTGAAAGAAATATGGACTTAGATCATAATCATGCAGCTAGTTTTCTGCATTTCACTGGTTTTGATTCTGCCTAAAATAGTCTGGTTTTATTTTGTGAATAAATGCCATATTTTAAGTAATGTGATTTTTCTTCTACACATATATTTTCAGAAGAACTCTGAAAGTTGAACAAAATAATTAGATAGTAAGTAAAGATTAAAATGCCCTTTCTTCCATACTAGTAACAATATGAATTAAATAAACTCAGATTTAATTAAAACATTCACATTAGATTGGTTTCAAATCTCATGACTCAAAATATTTTGTAACAATTTTCCACATAATGCAACACTGAAATGTATTCCTGTATTGTTTTAAATGAACAGTGATATCTCAATCATGTTATATTTAATTTTGCTGTGAAGAAATACATCTAGAATTTTGTATCACATAGCACTAATACAGTTTTATTTCAATGATAAATTTTGTATAACTTATCATTACCAAGATTTACAGAATGTGATTTCAAAGAATTTCTTAGTGTTACTTTAACTTTTTGTACTTTCAGACCCTTGATTTTTTTACTTCTGTACTTATAAATTGTTTTGTTTAGTTTTTATGATTTTTAATTGTAGTTTTTGCTAAGGCTGTCTACAAATAAGGCTCTGTGAATTCATCATTCATGATGAACAAAATATATGCAGGTACTTTAAAAATGAAATTAACATTCTAATGATTTTCAATATTGAACTAAAGATGCTGAATAATACTAAAGGCTAGTTTGAATCTAACAGCAAGAGATTTAACTATTCAGATTTTCTAAACCTATGGATATATATTCTTGCAATTAAGGTTCTTTCATTACTGTTGTTCAAAGCAGTTTTGATTTTTTTTAAAAAAGCTTGATTATGTATGAAATATATTTTACAAGAATAAAGAACAAACAAAATCAGGTAAGTTTGTGTATATTCTAATTCTAGAATTCACATTCCACATGTGGATATCCTTTCAGAATTATACAGAAGCATGATGAATGTTGTGTCTCTCTCTTTGTCTCTGTCTCTGTCTCTGTCTCTCTCTCTCTCTCTCTCTCCTCCTCTCTCCCTCCCTCTCTCTCTCTGTGTACATTAAGCATCTAACTTTGGGCTAAGATAGTTCAAATCCCTTATTCTGTACATAATGTTTGTTGTTGACTAGATTTACTACATTATTGTCATATGTTTTAGAAGTATCTATGTCTGCTAAATACAGGTAGCCCACGACTAACAACAGTTCATTTAATGACTGTTTGAAGTTACAACGGCACTGAAAAAAATGGCTTATGACCATTTTTTTCACCTACCGGTACGACTGTAACATCTCCATGGTCATGTGATAAAAATTTGGATGCTTAACAACTGACTCACATTCGTGATGGTTACAGTGTCCTAGAGTCATGTGATCCCCTCGTGTGACCTTCTTATAAGCAAAGTCAATGGGGAAACCAGATTAACAGCCGTTTTATCAATTTAACAACTGCAGTGATTCACTTAATAAATGTGCAAAGAAAAGTCATAAAATGGGGCAAAACTCACTTAACAAATTTATCCCTTAACAACATAAATTTGGAGCTCAGTTGTGGTCATAAGTTGAGGATTACCTGTAAATAAATATGAAATTTAAATAGAAGCAGAAGCAAACTTTGGGGAAAAAATATTATAATAAATTTATTTTCAAAAGAAAGTCTCATTAAACGTTAGTTTTTTATATAGATTAGGAATATAGATCAATTTTCAATCCCAAAACATTTTAAGTTTCTTGGAAATTGAATGAAATAGCAAACTTTAGTAAACTGCAACCCTTCTTTGCAGCTTCGATTACTGAATTAAACTAAAAGTTTAAATTTATAGTATTTGTTGTTAGCTGCAAAGTCGTGTCCAACCCATCGCAACCCCATGGACAACATTCCTCCAGGCCTTCCTGTCCTCCACCATCCCCCCGAGCCCATTCAAACCCACCCCCACTGCCTCAGTGACTCCATCCTGCCACCTCATTCTCTGCCGTTCCATTCTTCTTTTGCCCTCAATCTTTCCCAACATTACGTTCTTCTCCAGTGAGTCCTTCCTTCTCATTAGGTGGCCAAAGTATTTGAGTTTCATCTTCAGGATCTGGCCTTCTAAGGAGCAGTTAGGGTTGATCTCCTCTAGGACTGACCGGTTTGATCGCCTTGCAGTCCATGAGACTTGCAGGAGTCTTCTCCAGCACCATAATTCAAAGGCCTCCATTTTTTGGCGCTTAGCCTTTCTTATGTCTCTGCTTTTTAGAATGCAGATGGGGACTGCAGCCAAGAAATAAAAAGACGTTTGCTCCTGGGGAGTAAAGCTATGGCAAATCTAGACAGACCTGAACAATCCTACTCCTAATGATTATTACAATCATGAAACATATTTAATTTTTATTGATCAGATGAGTGACGTCTGTGGTGATAAACGATTAAGTGCTGTTCTGTAAGATTGTCACTATGAAAATTTCCAAAGGAATAAATGAGAATAAGTTTTGGTATTTTTAAGGAGCTAGAGTTCAAACTTATATCAGTAAAAAAAAAAAAAAAGCCTGAATGGAAAGAAATTAAATTATATTAACCAAAAATTATTTGTAGACACTATATATTCATATTTATGAGGGCTGCAGTGGCTCACGTGGTAAGATGCTGGGTCTGCGTGCCACTGAGGTTGACAGCTTGGCGGCTCAATTCCCATAAGCGAATAAACCGCGGAGGGACAAGAAAGGAGCCTCCCCCCCATTTGCATACCAGCATTCAGGCATCCCACCAGTAAAGATAACACTGCCTGAAAAAATTCCTTTCACAGCCAGCTACCTCAGTGATCCCTGGCTAACACGTGCCATACACTAAATAAATAAATAAATTCATATTTATGATTAGAATGTGTAAAAGACTGTAGTCATTTGGCAAGATGCTGATAAAATTGAATGCTGCTATCTGGACTGTGTATCAGCTAAAAATCTACTTTCTTGAAAACAGCAAGCAATTACAGCAGATTTAAAATGTTGATTTAGGGAAGAAAATACCATCAATAAAAAGTATAATAAAATATTCGTAGAATCCTACATTACTGACAAAGGTATGATTTAGTTCTGATTCTCATGAGAACTCAAGAAACGTTCACCATATTTAAATGATATTTCCAGCATTTCCTCAGAAAATGGTAGCAGAATAGTTTATTCATCAGACAAAGATAAATGAAGAGCAAAGAACATGTTTTACAGGGATCAAAAATGACAAATGAAAGAAACAGACGGATCAGTCCAATTTCCAGAATAACAATATATTGAAAACATTCAATAAACATACAAAATTCTTTATTTCTATTTGCTGTAAGTAAAAGTAGCTATCAATGTGGGCTGATGATCACATTTCTTAAGAGAAGATAAAAATATGTCTTGCGCTATTTTTCCATGATTTAAAATAAAAGTGATAAACAGAACAACTTCAAAGTCTAACCTCAGAGAAGTACTAAATGATTATTAGGCATTTAATTTATTTGTAATTTATATTACATTAAATATTATGGGTTGTAGGTTTTATTTTGGTCACCAAAATTCATTTTAATACATAGCCACTTCCACTGTAAACTACTAAGGAAAGAAAAATAGTTGAATACACCAGTTGGAAGGATGGCAATTGAAGCCCAGATAACTACCAGACCATCTCTCCTTACTTCACCTCATTATGCAAATTGTTAATTTTTCTGTCTATTATTAGCTTATAAATGCATTTTTTCTACCTTCAGGTTTTAAAACAATTTGGACATTAGCATTTTCTTTTCTCCAGTAGGTTTCTAAGAGAAGATGGAGAAGAAGGATAGGTTGGTGCTTAAGGTTTTTTAAAGTGTAAATGCACAGAATGTCAAAGCTGGGAACCTACATCTTCATTGGCTGCAAGGAAGGAGACACATCCCATTGCTGAAATAAAAGCTGACTTACGTCATACTGAATTTTGCCTTATGCTTTTGTATACCAAATCTAATGTATTTCTGTAAATCATTTATTTTATTAAAAAAATATTGTTTGTTGACTGAATTTTTTTCCACTGAAAATGAGATATGCCTATTCATTTGTTATTTCAAACATAAACCATACTACTACAAATATTAACTTCATAAATACTCGTCTATACTTTAGAAAACACAGGCTAAACCTGATTATCTGCAGGGCAAGAAATTCTTTTTTTAAGTCAACGAAATCAACATAGTAACTAACTTTCCTTGGCTTTAGAAATAGGCGTAAGTACTTGAGGTTGCATAGCACCAACATAAAATATCTTCACAAATGTCTCCAAACAGTCAAGCTGAAAATCTAAGCCAAAGTTTCATTTAACAGCCTGTCAATTTTTTGATGTGAAGCTAATGAATGCAGTGGCAAACAAATCCATCAAACCTAACATCAAAACAACTGCACTTCATCCCACCAAACGGGGAAAAATGAAATACAACCTGCAGGCCAGCACTTTGATCTAACCTACCCACACAACAAAGGTCTCTTAAGCAGCTACTGCTACAGAATATGGATGAGTAATTATGGGCTTACATCTCACAAACAAGCTAATCATTTTTAGCTGCCTTGATTTCAAAATGTAACTCTGGCTCCTTTTGGGAACTAGTCAGTTTAATAGCAGATCATAGGAGATAATATAAGAGAGAATTTTGAGCTGTCCTAAAAGCTTATTATGTTCTTTAACACAAATGTTATATATTTCGTCTTGTGCTGTATTAAAGTAAGGCAGGAGGTAGTATATAAATTTGATATTTTAAATTAAATTTATAATTATAGGAAAATATATTCAAGCCTTTCATCTGTGTTCATTATAAATGGTATCAATACACTGAATTTTTATGCCATTTTTTTTCTTTTAAACTTTATTTTAATGGTTCAAATGATACAAATGGGGATGACATACACCAGTTTCTTCATTATTTCCTTTGAAAAAGTTTTGATTCATTTCACTCACCACTTGGGATTATTTTCACCAAAGTTTTGATTAAATGCAGATTTATGACCGAAAAATTACTTTACATTAAAAAAGAAATCAACTGTAACGATACTTCAATATTACATTACAGAACTAGTAGGGTAACAACATTATGCAATAATAACTGTAAAACCCTTAACTGCTATATTATAGTTATTGCTGTATGGTATTTTGAAAATAAAAAATAAAATATATCTCAATGTAAAAAAAATATTCTTCTAATCTCCCCTCATGCCCTGCTATGATTCTTCATCATGGTGGAAATGGTGCTCCTAAGGGGGATGAGTGAAGGATACTGTGGGTATACAGCAACAGGGTCACTCATAACAATTAGGTCATCCCAGCTCTCAACTAAAGCAAGAAAGTTTATTGGGCAGGAACAATAAAAGAAGATGCTGGAAGCAGATGATCATTTTAGTGACAAAGGAATTATTTTATAGTGCATGAGAGAAGGTAATGATTAGCTAGCTATTCCTTTATTTTACCAAAAACCTCCCATGGCTAGACAAGATCAAATGATTAACGATTATACTGCTGGATAATGGCTCCTGAAATTGAATGATATTCAACATGCTTCCTAGAAATACTAACATGCATTACTATTACCACTGATATTAACTTGATAATTTAACAGACTACTTAATTACCTAGAGGCTCTATTAATGGAAATTTGTGAAAAAAAAAAAACAAAAAAAAACGGGGGGGTTGAATTTTTCTTGGTATTTGAATTTTTAAAAAAATATCTTGGAAGAATAATCCCTAGAAAAATGTCTTTGTCCACCATGTAAATATATTGAACTGTTTACTTCAGATTTATATTAACAGAAATAGATGCTAAAAATCCAGTAAGTTTATAATGTTGGATGAAAAAATATTCTTTCAAGACTGATATAGGTAATACAGGTAATCCTCGCTCAATGCCTCCTTGTTTAGTGACCATTCAAAGTTACAACTGTTGAAAAAACAGCTTTGTGACTAATTCTCACATTTACAGCCATTGCAACAGCTCACAGTTACATAATTGTCAGTTGGGCTCTTCGCAACCATTGCACATTTACAATACTTGCAGTGTCTCATGGTCATGTGATTACTAATTGCAAATTTCACAATCAGCTTCCAACAAGCAGAATTAGTAAAGAACTTGGAACTGAAATCTCAAGTCATGGTCATATGATGTCTCATTTAACACTCACAGTGATTCAATGAACAACAAAAGCAGAAGTTATATTGTAAGTCTGGCTCAGTCATGTGATTTTTTTTTCCTTAGCGACCATGGCACTTAGCAACAGAGTTGCCAATGCCAACAGTGTTAAGTAAGGACTAGAAGTAGTCTTCCACCTCTCACTTCCTACTTCTTAATTCTACTGCTTTTTCATTTTCTTTCCGCTGAGTTATTGCATAGCTCTTCCTGTCCCTACACTTGATCCATATCCCTATAGGTTTTTTCTTTACTTTTTCTTTATATCCCTCCACATCTCTGTATCATCAGGTAGACTAAGGCAGTCATAGAATGGATTCCACTTGATAAAAAGCATCACCAAAAGAGATCTAAAACAAGATGGAGAGATGACATCAGCAAGTATTATGGACCTAATTGGAAAAGAAAGCTCAAGATCATATTGGTTGGAAAGATGCAAAAAGAGGCCATCCTGCAGTGGATAGACAGACAATGGCTAGAATGATGATGGTGGTGACATCTCTGTGTACCAATGTCTATTATACTGTGTAATGACACAGTATGCTCCTGACACAGAACAATTTTTATTACACTCAACTGAGAAAGAAGTGTTTAATAAATGGATTGGTTGATGATATACAAACTAAGTCTCAAAGTAAATAAGAACGAGCTTTTGTTAGCAGAGAGGTTATTTGTCTGGTTTAATGGTGTGCAAACTGCTATGGAAGATCCTGTACTTGTTGTTTGGATCAAAGTATTTTTGGAAATTAAATTACTTCTAAGGAAACTTCTGATTTTTAAAAACAGGAAAGATAATCACAAAGTTTGCAAACATATATATTCAGCAGTTTAGAAGTCTGCATATAGCTCCAACTTCAGCACAAATATTGCAAGCTAAGCACAAATTAAAGAAGGCCCTAGCACAATACATGAAATAATTGTCACTGTATCATCTGTTTTACTAACGTTTACAAAATGCACTCAAGCAGAATAAACCAAAATGTTGTCCATAAAAAAATACATCTCTAACCAACTAACATGAAGATAGACTCTATCTTACAAAATTTAGAAAGGTCTGAGAAAACATCCTACCTAAATCTTAATATCAGACTTCCTCTATATCTTTTAAAAAAAAAAAAGTTTTATTGTTTTATTACTACACATTATGACAAACACATAACATACAACTTATAAATATATCCTCTTTTTAACAAGTGTTTCTTCCTGGTCTCCTTTCCACTGTGACTTCCCCCCCACCTCATGTCTCTCATATTGTTTCATTTTCTTCATTGTCCCCTTTTTGATTGATTACAATGTATTTTCTAATCCTAATAGCCTTAATTTTATACATTTCTATATATTTGTTTCAGTTGCCAAAAAAACCATTAATGCTTAACTTTTTTTCCCCTTAAAACAATTAGCATATCATATATATATATATATATATATGTTTTTCTTCTAGCCAGGTTTTCCCTACGTAGCCAAGGTTTTTTTTTTTGTAGCTCCAGCTCAGTAGAATCTCATCTACTCGGTTCTGGGCTCATCGAGTAGATGAGATTCTACTGAGCTGGAGCTACAAAAAAAAAAAAAACCTTGGCTACGTAGGGAAAACCTGGCTAGAAGAAAAACACACATAGACCCTACGAAGAAGTAAGAAAATTGATATATATATATATATGCATATTCTTTCTAGCCAGGTTTTACCTATGTAAACTTAGTTGTTCTTCAGCCCTAGGTTCTGTGAAATCTCATTCACAAGTTCTTGGGCCCTTTTTCTGCTGACAAACTGCAACTCTGTGTTGCTTCCTGGGAGACCCAGATAGCTATTTCTACCTCTTAAGGCGTCATCAGTGGGCCACACCCACTTCCCAATTATCCTCCCTGTAAAAGGCATAATGTATCTTTTTTCTTTTTTCATAGGCTTTTATGTGCATATTCTTTCTAGCCAGGTTTTACCTATGTAAACTTAGTTGTTCTTCAGCCCTAGGTTCTGTGAAATCTCATTCACAAGTTCTTGGGCACATAAAAGCCTATGAAAAAAGAAAAAAGATACATTATGCCTTTTACAGGGAGGATAATTGGGAAGTGGGTGTGGCCCACTGATGACGCCTTAAGAGGTAGAAATAGCTATCTGGGTCTCCCAGGAAGCAACACAGAGTTGCAGTTTGTCAGCAGAAAAAGGGCCCAAGAACTTGTGAATGAGATTTCACAGAACCTAGGGCTGAAGAACAACTAAGTTTACATAGGTAAAACCTGGCTAGAAAGAATATGCACATAAAAGCCTATGAAAAAAGAAAAAAGATACATTATGCCTTTTACAGGGAGGATAATTGGGAAGTGGGTGTGGCCCACTGATGACGCCTTAAGAGGTAGAAATAGCTATCTGGGTCTCCCAGGAAGCAACGCAGAGTTGCAGTTTGTCAGCAGAAAAAGGGCCCAAGAACTTGTGAATGAGATTTCACAGAACCTAGGGCTGAAGAACAACTAAGTTTACATAGGTAAAACCTGGCTAGAAAGAATATGCACATAAAAGCCTATGAAAAAAGAAAAAAGATACATTATGCCTTTTACAGGGAGGATAATTGGGAAGTGGGTGTGGCCCACTGATGACGCCTTAAGAGGTAGAAATAGCTATCTGGGTCTCCCAGGAAGCAACACAGAGTTGCAGTTTGTCAGCAGAAAAAGGGCCCAAGAACTTGTGAATGAGATTTCACAGAACCTAGGGCTGAAGAACAACTAAGTTTACATAGGTAAAACCTGGCTAGAAAGAATATGCACATAAAAGCCTATGAAAAAAGAAAAAAGATACATTATGCCTTTTACAGGGAGGATAATTGGGAAGTGGGTGTGGCCCACTGATGACGCCTTAAGAGGTAGAAATAGCTATCTGGGTCTCCCAGGAAGCAACACAGAGTTGCAGTTTGTCAGCAGAAAAAGGGCCCAAGAACTTGTGAATGAGATTTCACAGAACCTAGGGCTGAAGAACAACTAAGTTTACATAGGTAAAACCTGGCTAGAAAGAATATGCACATAAAAGCCTATGAAAAAAGAAAAAAGATACATTATGCCTTTTACAGGGAGGATAATTGGGAAGTGGGTGTGGCCCACTGATGACGCCTTAAGAGGTAGAAATAGCTATCTGGGTCTCCCAGGAAGCAACACAGAGTTGCAGTTTGTCAGCAGAAAAAGGGCCCAAGAACTTGTGAATGAGATTTCACAGAACCTAGGGCTGAAGAACAACTAAGTTTACATAGGTAAAACCTGGCTAGAAAGAATATGCACATAAAAGCCTATGAAAAAAGAAAAAAGATACATTATGCCTTTTACAGGGAGGATAATTGGGAAGTGGGTGTGGCCCACTGATGACGCCTTAAGAGGTAGAAATAGCTATCTGGGTCTCCCAGGAAGCAACACAGAGTTGCAGTTTGTCAGCAGAAAAAGGGCCCAAGAACTTGTGAATGAGATTTCACAGAACCTAGGGCTGAAGAACAACTAAGTTTACATAGGTAAAACCTGGCTAGAAAGAATATGCACATAAAAGCCTATGAAAAAAGAAAAAAGATACATTATGCCTTTTACAGGGAGGATAATTGGGAAGTGGGTGTGGCCCACTGATGACGCCTTAAGAGGTAGAAATAGCTATCTGGGTCTCCCAGGAAGCAACACAGAGTTGCAGTTTGTCAGCAGAAAAAGGGCCCAAGAACTTGTGAATGAGATTTCACAGAACCTAGGGCTGAAGAACAACTAAGTTTACATAGGTAAAACCTGGCTAGAAAGAATATGCACATAAAAGCCTATGAAAAAAGAAAAAAGATACATTATGCCTTTTACAGGGAGGATAATTGGGAAGTGGGTGTGGCCCACTGATGACGCCTTAAGAGGTAGAAATAGCTATCTGGGTCTCCCAGGAAGCAACGCAGAGTTGCAGTTTGTCAGCAGAAAAAGGGCCCAAGAACTTGTGAATGAGATTTCACAGAACCTAGGGCTGAAGAACAACTAAGTTTACATAGGTAAAACCTGGCTAGAAAGAATATGCACATAAAAGCCTATGAAAAAAGAAAAAAGATACATTATGCCTTTTACAGGGAGGATAATTGGGAAGTGGGTGTGGCCCACTGATGACGCCTTAAGAGGTAGAAATAGCTATCTGGGTCTCCCAGGAAGCAACACAGAGTTGCAGTTTGTCAGCAGAAAAAGGGCCCAAGAACTTGTGAATGAGATTTCACAGAACCTAGGGCTGAAGAACAACTAAGTTTACATAGGTAAAACCTGGCTAGAAAGAATATGCACATAAAAGCCTATGAAAAAAGAAAAAAGATATATATATATATATATATATATATATATATATATATATATATATATATATATATATATATATATATATATATATATATATATATATATATAATTGTTACATGCATATTTTACATTTTATCTTCTCCCCTATTTCTGTTGTTCTTTATTTCTGCTCTCAAGACATTCATACCATTTGTTCCAAATTGTATAGTAATCTGTCTCTTCTTTTTCTTTAATTTTTTTTGTTAACTTGTCCATCTCAGCACATTCTAAAACTTTTTTTTATCACTTCTTCATCTGTTGGTGTTTCTTCCTGTTTCCATTTTTGTGCGTATGTTATTCGAGCCGCTGTTATGATGTGTAAAATCAGATATTTTATTTCTTTGGTATATGTTCTCGTAAATATTCCTAGTAGAAATGTTTCCGGTTTTCTTTCTATTGGTTGATCTGTTATTTTTTCTTTTCTTTTTTCAATATTTTATTAAGTTTGTGAAAATACATTAAATATCATTTCTATTTACATCGGATGTGCAGTGTTTATACATATATACAAGATATATACCTGGTGTTTCTTAAGCTACTTATTCCTTTTATTAGGCACACCTTTTTCTCCTTCTTTTATTTTATCATTCATCCATTCAAATCACCTTCCCCAAACAGTATAGCAATCTGAATTTTCACCCTCATTTATTTCATACATATTTATTTCATGGGTTAGCTTGCTCATCTCTGCGCACTCCAATATTTTCCTAATTATGTGTTTTTCTGTTGGCAGATCTTTCTCTTTCCAGTGTTGTGCGTATGCCAGTCTAACAGCTGTAGTGATATGTATTATTAGGTGGATCTTTTTCTTTCCATAGTTCCTCTTTACTATTCCCAGGAGAAATATTTCAGGTGTCAATTCAATATCTTCTCCAATTATTTCTTGTAACCATCTCCAAATCTTGCTCCAATATCTTTTTGCATTGGGGCATGTCCACCATATGTGAAAGAAGGTGCCCTGGCCGTGACCGCATTTCCAACAATTTGGGTGTATATTTGGATACATCTTTGCTAGCAGGGGCTAGATACCACCTGTGTAGCATTTTATACTGCTTTTCCTTATAATCTGTTATTTTTTCTAACCATTTCTTTATATTTGTCTAGAATTTTTTCGCCGCCGGGCATGTCCACCATAGATGGTTCCATGGGTTTTCTTACACTTCCAACATGTTGGGTCATTATTTGGGAATATCTTTGCGATTCTTGTCAGTGGTAAATGCCATGTATAAAACATCTTCAACTGGTTTTCCTTGTATGCCGCTGATAGTTAATTTTGAATTTACTTGCCATGTTGTTTCCCACTTCTCCAAATCTATTGTATAATTAAAGTTCTGTGCCCATTTAATCATTGAATCTTTCACTATCTCCTCTTCCATTTTATAATTTAGTAAAAATTTGTAAATCTTGCTAGCTAGTTTTTCATCTGTCCCTAATATAATTTTATCTAATTTGTGATGTTCTCTTTGTATTTCATGTTTTTGTGTCTTCTTTATGTTTGCATTGGATTTGCACCAATCTATATCTCTGTTCTAATCCGATTCCAGTTCTTGTTTTGATTTCAGTTTTCCTTGTTGGTCTATTAGGTCTTTGTATCTAATTATTTTATTTAATTCTGTTAAATTTGGGTGTTTTAATATTTCTGTCAGTGAAAGCCAAATTGGTATTTTTGTATAGTATTGTTTTTTAATTTTCAACCAAATTTGTAATAATGCATTTCTTATTATATGTCTCTTAAAGTAACTATGTATTTTATATTTTCCTCCCAGAGGCAAGCGTGCCATCCTACTTGTAGATCATGGCCTTCTATCGCTAATATTCTCTTTATTTCTTAGTTCTATCCATTCCTTTAACCATGTTAAGGCAGCAGCTTGATAATATATACTTCCTCTATATCTTCATTAGCTATATCGTGCAGAGGAGGGAGATGACATTAATAAAAGAGAACAAACTTTACAGTCTACATGTGTCTCAGGCCTATGTAGGCTGTAATTGGCAAACATATGATATTAATGTAGAACAACTTACAGTTGTAGAGAATCCCTATTTTTCCAATTCAATAGCTTTCATACTGTGTTCTGTGGAACTCTATATTGATCAGTTAACTCAGTAACACTAGACAAGCTTCACTGAAAAAATACCTTACAAAACGTTTCTAGAATGTATAGCTACAGTGCAATGCTGGGTGTGCTCACATCTGCATTCCTAGATTAAGTTAAACAAAGTAAAGACCCAATGCAGATTCACAGAAGAGGAGTTAGAGCAGACAATACAGATGAAAGGAACCGATTGCTGTCTCCAACAGCAAAGAGATGGAACCCATGAGTTTCCTCAATGTGCTGAAAAATTAGATTTATTTTATTTTATTTATTTCAATTTGTATACCGCCCTTCTCCTAGTGGACTCAGGGCGGTGAACAGCCAGAGCTAAAACACATGCAGGTACAAAATTTAAAATTGTTAAAAGAATTATATAACTGGCCCAATTTAAAAAAGTTCAATTTAAAACCCCATGACAATTTAAAACTAAAAAGACTAAAAAAGGGGGAGGGGGTTCACGCCAGCCCTGCTTGATGGAAAAGAAAAGTTTTCAGGGGACGGCGAAAGACACGGAGATCTGATATCCTTCGTATCTCCGGGGGCAAATCGTTCCAGAGGGCAGGAGCTGCCACAGAGAAGGCCCTCCCCCTGGGGGTCGCCAGCCAACATTGCCTGGCTGACAGCACCCTGAGGAGTCCCTCTCTGTGGGCGCGTACTGGTCGGTGGGAGGCTATCGGCGGCAGAAGGCGGTCCTGCAAATACCCAGGTCCTATGCCATGGAGCATAGATCAGGGAAAGATGGGCTGGAAGCTAGACAATAAAAAGTATGCTTTGTCTATTCTCTGCTTATTTGCTTATTGGATAAATGGCTTCTCTTCCCAGCCATCCTTCTATGTTTGTATTCATACAGTTTTGTAAAATGCTTTAATCATAAATGTGTGATTAGTGTTAGCATTTTAGGCATTTCAGTGGTGGGATTAAAACATTTTAACTACCGGTTCTGTGAGCATGGCTTGGTGGGCATGGCATGGCATGGCTTGATGGGCGTGGCAGGGGAAGGATACTGTAAAATCTCCATTCCCACCCCACTCCAGGGGAAGGATACTGTAAAATCTCCATTCCCTCCTCACTCCAGGGAAAGGTTAGTGCAAAATCCCCATTCCTTCCTGATCAGCTGGGACTCGAGAAGCAGAGAATAGATGGGGGCGGGGCCAGTCAGAGGTGGTATTTACCCATTATCCGAACTACTCAAAATTTCCGCTACCGGTTCTCCAGAACTGGTCAGAACCTGCTGAATACCACCTCTGATTAGGCTGGATCCATAGTGAGGATAGGCAGGTCAGAAGATCTTATGACCCTGGAATGAGGAGCTGTGGCAAGTTGCTAAAGTTGAGGAAGTGGTTGAAGGTCTAGACAGAATTGAGAGTTAATCTCTCTCATCTGATGAGGACAAGTAAGCTCACAATTTGTTTATATGGACTGCACAGCCTTGGAGATTGCCAATTGACTGGCTGATACTAGATTTTACAGCAAATAAAGGGGATGTCAGTATGTTGAATTTTGGTTAAGTCCCATGCTGAACCAAATCTTTTAACTGCTAAAATCAAATAAAGTTGTAGACAATATATTCCATCTTGTTGACAGCTCTCATCCTCCCCCAATGATTCATTTAATACTGCTAGGCAAAGACACTCAAGAAGTCTCATCAATATTCTTCTTGTAAAAACAAGAACCCTAAAAGCCACAACTTTCACAGAGGTTATTTCCTTGGGAATCAGGGGTTCCAGATTTTGTATGCATTCTGTAAGTTAGCCCTTTTGAGGTGCCTTGGTTCAAAAATTGTTGCCCTATGATGCACCATTTTGTCCAGTTAAAAATCATGATGAGCATCCTAGTAGTATATAGATACTGCTCCTACATACATATAACATAACATTAATATTATCAAAACAGCACAACATTTGGCTGAATTTTTAAGAATTTATCTAAATAAATCATTAATTACATGGAAATGAGAAATTTTCAGTTAGAAATCACATACTATATATTTTCTGAGAAGAAAACATCATTGAACTTATTTCTGAGAAAACTTAATAAAAATTCTACCTTAGCAAGACAACCATTATAGTTGAAATAACGAGTTGAAGCATTTTCAAACTCTGAAAATAATTCAGATGAAATAAGTTGGAATTAATATAAATATAAACCCGTAAAGACTGTTATTGTTTTAAAGGTCACAATAACTTTAATGAGCCAATTCTAACAAAATGTGCACTGCCTTAATAGCCATACCTATTGTAGGAAATGTCTGAACTATCTGGTTATTATTACTTGTAATGCTTAATAATATAGTATATTATACAAAATATTTATTCAGTATAAATTACTTTTGTTGAAATTATTGCATGCTGCAGATTTTTTCAAAATTGCCTTTTTTAAATTTCTAAATTCACGAATCTATTTTAAACACATTCTTTTGGATAACTTGGTTATTAGTAATATCATCTGACTTACCAATTTAGCTACTTTTCCATAATCAATCCATCTAATTGTAGCAAAGTTTGTTGATTCTGCACAGTTGAAACCATGATTATATCCTGCATGGTATCCATATGGGAAAGTGATCATAAATTCTCCAGCCTCCTGCGTGATCTAAAAAAGAAGACAAGGACAATAAATGAAAATCTCTTGAATATGGCTGTAGATTCCTTGCTTTCCTAGATGTTACCTCCCAGTTGTCCTTTTCTAGTCTCAGTATTTCTGTGTGGACTATACAACAGATAGGTCAAGTGGGACATTTGACAAGAGGAACAGATAAAGATTCTCTTAAACTATGTTTGATTTCAGCTGACTGTGTGAACGTATTCCTGTAACATAACTATAAAGGATAAATGATTTCCTTTTTTTTTCCTGTCATGTTTGTTCCAATGTCCACTCTAGCCTACCCTCCTGGATCTCCCACCGAAATACTAATGGAGTAAAATTCCATTTAACTTTTAAAGATTATCCAAGGTCAAATATATGCCACCAACTGTTAAGACATCATGATAAAGTATCTTCTGCATATTAGAAAACAGGAATTAAAACACATAATTTTATACAGCCAGGTTGCTATCTCCAACAACTTCACCCAGTGCTAAAATAGATAAGTCAAGGAATCATTGTAAAAACTAAATCAACAGACAAGCTTCAATAAACGTTCTACCATTATTTTCATATGCCACCAAATCACAGTGCTTAAAGACAGTTAATTACCACTTCTACTGGGTTGGCAAAATAGCTAAAGCATATTTAATTAAAAATAAAGAGTAGCAAATTTTGAATCTGTATATGGAAAAGATACCATATTTTTTGGAGTATAAGACGCACCGGAGTATAAGATGCACCTAAATTTCTGGGGAGGAAAACAAGAAAAAAAGAATTCTACCTCTGCCTACCAGCATTTAAGGTGGCACTGCTTTATGCCACCCTCCTCCTTCTTCTGCAAGCAAGAGGTGCCTCAGAGACTCGGCTGGGAAAGAGGGTGTCGATTACTGAGAAGTTCTTTTCCAGAAAACTTATCGGGGTGCTCCTGCAATCCGCAGGGACTACTCACTTTCCCCGAAGAGACCCCTTGCAAGCTCTGGGGGACGGTCAGAGCACAGCCTGAGGAACAAACCTCTTCGGAACGGTCTGGGGGGGGGAATCTGCCCAGCAGCTTTGGTGAACAAGGCGGGCCCCACAGTTCGCAGCTGGTCACCCCTCTGGCCACCCAGCGGGCAGTTCAGTACAGACAATGGTCGCAATGACTTCACTCCCCAGCAATGTGAGAAGCCACCGCCGCTTAAGCCCTCTCCGCACCCAGGAGTCGAGCTGAGCGGGAGCTCCTAAAGTGAAATGTCCCTCCTTTCCAGCCATCGCTGCCCGTTGGCCAGATTCCCCAATGCAATTCTCAGAGCCACGTTTCAAGCGGCAGCCAGTTCCCCTGCAATGTGCAGTGGGGAACTGGGAACCGTTTTGGATTTGGGGAGGGGATCGCAGCGCTGCCGCCTGAAAATGCTTTTCTTCCCATTGCACATTGCAGAGCTGCACACCCTCATCCTCCTTCTCAGCAGACTCACCTTCTTTTTCCTCCTAAATTGTCTGATCAGCAGAGGCTTTTTTTCTTTTAAAAGCCTCTGCTGATCAAGAACGCAGCTGGGATCGTCAGAGGCTTTTAAAAGAAAAAAAGCCTCTGCCTATCAGGCAACTCAGCTGGGATCATCAGAGGCTTTTAAAAGCATTTTTTCTACAACCTCTTCGGCAGAAAAAAATGCTTTTAAAAGTAAAAAAAAAAAGCCTCTGATAATCCCGCGGCTCAGCTGGGATCGTCAGAGGCTTTTCAAAGCATTATTTCTACAACCTCTTCATCCGAGGAGAAGGACAATGACAATGACTATCCCATCTTCCTGCTTAGAGAACACTCAAACAAAATGTAATAAAACATTTCTAATTCAAACAGCAAAAGCTTGGCTGAAAAAGAAACCACTGATTCCTTTTCTAAAAGCAGTAAATGAGAACTAAGCGTAACTGCTAATACAGTACACTCCAGGGCTTAGAAACAACAGCAGAGAAGTTTCTTTCAAGCAAACTTTGAAAAAAAAATAACTTGTTTAAGACGTCATCTCCTGCTGATCTAACTATTCAGGTAAAAATATTTAAAAAGTGCTCCCTTGGATATTTAGATCTTAAGGGTTTTTTAAATATAATTTTCAAGATAAAATGCAACACTTTATATTGTGTCTGGAAAACAACTAATAATGCCAGTTTTCATTTGGGTCTGTTTTCTGAATTTTATAATGGTCAGCAACCAACCTGCCACATTTTGCACTTGATACATTTTAAGACAGCCTTATACCAAATACATGTTACGGTGGGATATATGAAAGGTAACTACTAATTCCAGCTCAGGAACACAGTTGATCTACTTGGTATATCTATACAAATGTGTTCCTTGCTACTATGACATTAGGAAGCTGAGCTGAAGAAGCATCTACAAACTACAAGTACTCCTGGATCTACAACAGTTTGTTTAGTGACCATTCAAAGTCACAATGGCATTGAAAAATGTGACTTATGACCCTTTTTCACATTTACAAACTTTGCAGCATCCCCATGATCATGTGATCAAAATTCAGATGCTTGGCAATTGGTTCGTATTTATGATCGCTGCTGTGTGTGCAAAGGTCATGTGATCACCTTTTGCGACCTTCTGACAAACAAAGTCAATGGGGAAGCCAGATTCACTTAACAATTGAGTTACTAACAGGGGTGAAATGCTACCGGTTCGCTCCGGTTCGGGCGAACCGATAGTGGTAAAAACTACCGGTTTGGGCGAACCGGTAGTGTAAAAAAAAGCTAAGCGGTTCAGGCGAACTGGTAGTTAAAAAAAGCTACTGGTTCCTCTGAACCAGTATTTCCGACGATCAGCTGTGCAGCGGGGTTTAGCTTTGCTAGAAAGCAAAAAGTCCTGCTTTTTAGCAAAGCTAAATCGCGCGCCACAGCTGATTCCCCCCCAGCTGTTCCACTTACCTTCCCAAGTCTCCTTTTGGTGCATACTGCGCATGCACATGCACGCAGCACACACCAAAAGGAGGCTTGGGAAGGTAAGTTGAACAGCTGGGGGGGAATCAGCTGTGCAGCGCAATTTAGCTGAATCGTATTCCACAACTGATCCCCCCTTACTTCTACTTACTTTCCCAAGCCTCCCTTTGGTGCATACTGCGCATGCACCAAAGAGCGTGCATTTGGTGCACACTGTGTATTTGCATTCAGCGCATGTTTGGCATGCACTGCACATGCAACGCATGTTTGGTGCGCATTGTGCATGTAGCATGCATTTGGTGTGCAGCACACATGCGCAGCCAGCGAACCGGAGCAAACCGGTTTGGATTTCACCACTGGTTACTAACTTATCAACTGCAGTGATTCATTTATCAACTGTGTCGTAAAAAGTCATAAAATGGGGCAAAACTCACTTAACCAATGTCTCATCTTACTTAACAAAAAGAAATTGTAAGCTCAGTTGTGGTTGTAAATCAAGGTCTGCCTGTATAGGTCTGCTTTTTCAGGGGGAACATAATCTTAACAAGAGCAGGCTGAACTTCAGTGCCTGAGACCATTTCCCTACTAACCAACATCATCTTTATCTTATCAGAATTTAACTTCATCCTCATCCAGTCCATTATCAAAATTAACCTAAGGGAGACTGCCATTTTCTTAAAATTAAATGACAAGAAGTAGGGCTCAGTAATATCACTATGGTGATAGCACCTCAAAACCAACCATGAGATCAGAGAAAATGGGAACACTCTTCTAATTTCCAAAATAATTTAACCATCAAGATAATTAAATAGTATGACCTCATATCCTGTTGAAGAGCTTAACTCAGGGGTGTCAAACTCGCGTCGTCACGACATCATCACATGATATATCACAACTTTTTTTCCCTTCACTAAACCAGGCATGGATATAGCTAGCCCGTGACGCATCCAGCCCATGGGCCGGTTTAGCCTAACTGAAATGAGTCCAGATAATATATGATCCAGATATCTTTCAGTTAAAACTACAGTTTCTCAATTACCTCAGCCAGAAATGGCACATTTAACACCACCTGATTTTTAAGCTCTTTCAAGTCAAGGGAAGTTTTCTTTAACATTGGCTTCATCACTGACTTCTATAGGCAGAGAGTGATACACATCTCCTGCAAGGGAACATTAATTACTTCCTTTAATTGCAGGGCTATATTAAGATGCAAGAGCCAAGCAAGCATATAGGCACTTTGCCTGCTTCATCAAAGGTTTGCAAATTCAAAAGTATCCAAAATAATATGACAAGTGGCTGCCATTACTAAAAATCAATTCAAGGCATATCTGAATAATTTTATCTATGAAGAATGCTCTGTTTCATCTCCCCAGCTTTCCAGTGAAAGCAATGGTGCATAATGCAAAAAAAAAAACCCTTTCAGAACAGTAATGACCAATTCTCTATCTAGAGAGAGAAGGAAACATTCTTCGCTACTTATCACCACAGAATTGCTCTGAGACTTCCTCTATTCACAACATCTGCCCTTCTATTTGATCACCTTCAATTCCCTAGTAAAACAGTCTTGAGTCTTCAAAAGGGAAGAGTGTTGCAAATAGAAGACAGCAAAATTCCAAGTTCATTGAGAAAAAAAATGGATCCATCAGGCGCTTTAATTAGATCACAAGTAACTAGAGAAGGATCAGTACACTTATTATATGCAGTCTCATGTTACTGGTTCTACGCAAACAGAGCATCAGATCTAGAATATGTCTTATATGCTTGAGGCCCGATATTAATTGGCCAGTGTACTATTTCAAGCTGAGAAAAATATGATGGATCAATTTACAAATAATGTATTGACTAGAGGTAAGGCTGGCAGAGAGATGTGCATACATGTATGCCCCCCAAATATAGGGAAGCAAGATAGAGCTGGCTACATCACAGCAGTTGTGAGTTTGTTTAAAATCAAACAAGAAACAAACAGCACACACTTTCAGGGAAACACCCAGAGAACAGTCTGAGTCAAAGAGCAAAGGGAAAGCAAAGACATAAGAACGCTAATCCAAAGTTAGTGAGTTGTTTCCAAAAGAGATGTTTTTGCTGGCAGCCATTTTAAAATGGGCCAGATGTAGATATGGTTCAATTACAAGCATTAGTGTCTTTCTTCTCTGCTTAGCTCTCTGAAGCTGCTAATGCAGTTAGGTGCTCTGCAGGGATGTGATCCCTCATCACCTGACTCCTCTGACACCTGGTCCTGCTGATGTTTTGCTGAGTTAGATTCAGATTGCCTCAGATAGCTGCTGAGTCTTGGCAATCTGATGAACCAGGCTCTTCACCTTCTGATGCAGAGGAGTCACACTAGCTCATGACAAACAGGTCCATGATCTTATTTCATATAGGAGATTTCTATGATACATTCTAGGCTTTTTTTATTTTTCTCTTAGATGCTTTACCAGCATACCACATTAGGATAGGAGACGGTTGCCTTTCTCTATGAATTCCCTAATTACACTGCAACCTGAAAGGAAGTATGTCAGTCAGCATTAGAACTCTCTTTTCCCTGTAGCAGATAGGTTGAAGTTTTCCTCTTTTTCCTGGGTGGACAAGTTAACTTCTTCCACCCTTAATAGCAATAATCTCACTGATTATATCCTAATTATTTCTTGTTTTGTCATCTCCCAAGCACAGTCTACCACATCAAGCCCCAATAAGATCAGTCATATATTCCTTTGCCCAATGAAATATGATTGTATGATTTCATTTCATTTCATTAAATTTTTATACCGCCCCTCTCCCGAAGGACTCGGGGCGGTGAACAGCCAGGATTAAAAAACATACAATATAAACATTAAAATACTTTAAAACATAATTAAATCTATATTGGCTTCCCCCAATTTAAAACCCCTTACCCATAAAATTAACCAATTAAAAATTTTAAGCCAGCCCGGCTTGCTGAAATAAAAAAGTCTTCAGAGCCCGGCGAAAGGTCCGGAGGTCCGGGATCAGTCGTATCCCTGGGGGTAGCTCATTCCAGAGGGCAGGTGCCCCCACAGAGAAGGCTCTTCCCCTGGGGGTCGCCAGCCAACATTACCTGACCGACGGCACCCTGAGGAGACCCTCTCTGTGGGAGCGTATTGGCCGGTGGGAGGTTATCGGTGGCAGGTGGTCTCGTAAATAACCGGGCCCTAAGCCATGGAGCGCTTTGAAGATGAGGACCAATACCTTGAAATGCACCCGGAAGACCACCGGAAGCCAATGCAGCTTGCGCAGGAGAGGTGTTACGTGGGAGCGCCATGTCGCCCCCATAAGTACCCGCACGGCTGCATTCTGCACCAGCTGGAGCCTCTGGGTGCTCCTCAAGGGGAGCCTCATGTAGAGAGCATTGCAGTAATGCAGGTGGGAAGTGACGAAGGCATGAGTGACGGTGCATAAGGAGTCCCGATCCAAAAAGGGGCGCAACTGGCATATCAGGCGAACCTGATAGAAAGCCCCCCTGGCCACAGCCATCATATGCTCTTCTAAAGACAGCCGTGCATCCAGGGGGATCACCCAAGTTACACGCCCTCTCCGTGGGGGCCAATGTCTCGCCCCCAATAGCCAGCGATGGCACCAGCTGACTATATCGGGATGCCAGCAACCACAGCCACTCAATCTTGGAGGGGTTGAGTCGGAGCCTGTTCCTCCCCATCCAGACCCGCACGGCCTCCAGGCACTGGGACATGAGTATGATCTTCATACAATCAACAAAGTGGTGTTATCTTTTACTGGTAGCCATGTTAGTGTAGGGCTAGAATTTTGTAGGCCCTCTGTGTATAATAATCCAAAGGAGGCCAGATAGAATTCTGATGGAGGCTGATAAGTCAATGTCTTTGTAACAGACCATCAAAGATCCTAGCACCAGCTTAGCTTACCCCAAAACAAGTGACCGTAAAGCTGTTTTATATAAATTCTTGTTTCCTTACACCCCTATTAAAGATAGCAATTGCACATTATATCTAAGCATAAGCAATATAGAAGGGATTATGCACAACAGCCATATGTTCATGCTGAGATTGTGATTGAATTGTTTTATTTTTAAGAATACGAAGTGAGTGCACAGAAGTATAAATATTTTCTGTGCCAGTAATTCCCAAATTTATCTTGTCACTCACCCTCACTGGTGACAGTTTAGCAGGTGTGCTGTGGCAATAACCAGCAGTTCAGCTGTCACCTGGTAGGTGTAGGCTGGCTTATCAGTGTTCAGCATGTTTCCAGTTCTATCACTCTAAGCCAGAAAAGATCATAGCCTGACTCCCCCTATTCACATTTTCACAGAGGTATATTTATTAGAACTCCAGTTTAGCATAGACTGCTCCCTAGTGGTACTAAATTATATAACTATTAAAAATGCTTAAATAAGAAACTAGGGAGAATGCTAGGGAGATTCAGGTACCTTAAATAAAATAAAAATAAAATTGAAATAAAATAACATTAAAAAAATAATGTAAAATTTTGCATACTCAATATCCTACAGCTTATGAAAAACAAATTGGGAAACATTAAAAGGAATACTTTTGCCAGTATCCTTGACATTTCTATTATTTTTCCAATGTTTCTTTTATTTCAGTTTGCAGAATACAAACAAAATGTAAAATAAAAGCCAGTACATGACATATGGGGAGAGGAACAAAAACGAATATGGTATGTGTTTATATATGTAATTTAATAAAGGCCACTGGATGTGTATAAATCTTTGGAGGAATCTCTATTGCTAGAAAAGGTAAAAAAAAAATCGAAGATGATGACCAGCAGAAAGGTGGATGTAATGGCAATCAGTACATCACTGGAAATCCTGAAAGACCAAGTTAGGAAGATTGTCATAGAGAAAATCTATGTGGTCACTAAGAGTCGACCCCAATTCAATGGCACATCATCAAACAGTGCAGTTTCTGCTTAATGTTTTAACATATACTTAAAATAAACATCTAAATTTGTTCAGATGTAACTCTTTAATTATTGATTTCACATCTCTAAATAGCACAGTGGTATCCTGCATAAAAAGAAGCTGAAGACATTCTAAATAGATGCTAAACAACTCGCTCCATGGTTTTTTTTTTACAAAACATAATACCTGTTAGACCATTGTCCTCAATTTAGCAATTAATCCTTCTTTACAAACTTAAATGCATACTCAGGAACAACAGACTTAGTCTGGATATATAATCTGTTTTACTGTAGATAAAAGAAGCCCTAATAACAGTAGCCACTGCAGATTTGAACCGAGCTTTTTGTTTATAGTGGGCTGCAGTTTTAAATCTTACATTTCTTTTTCCCACCAATACATGATAACAAACCTCTTGCAGCTCATTTCTTGCTCCTACATATGGAAGAAATCCACATTGTGTTTTGATAACATTCTTGGCTGGTTTGGGATTCCGTTTCTGTGTTTTCTGGCATATAACTATTGTGAGAAAACTGCAGCTGTTCTACAATTAGACTTAGTCATTTTTTAAATATTTTCCTCTCCAAGACTACAAACTATAAGGCAGGGTTTGAAACAGAAACAATTATGTTTTTGCAGTGGTTTTATATTATATTATTTTCAAACCTAAGGAAAGATTTACATTTTCTTATTTGTTTTCATTCCTTTATATTGAGATTCCTCTTTGTTCTGAGAGGCTGCTAGAGTTTGCATTCAACAGGACACCAATCTTTACTATATCTTTATACATCTACATTGTATTTTGAAAAAAAAATGGGAGATAAAATGTTTTAATATTTCATCTTTATCCAGCATTCTTATAGCAATTGTAAATACCTAAGAGTTCCTAAGAACCGCTCCCCCAGCACCTGGATGAAACGACCTATCTGGATCCGTTCCAGTCGGGCTTCAGGCACGGGTACAGCACGGAAACGGCATTTGTCGTGTTGGTAGATGATCTCTGGAGGGCTCGGGACAGGGGGTGCTCCTCTGTCCTGGTCCTGTTAGATCTCTCAGCGCTTTTGATACCATCGACCATGGTATCATGCTGCACCGGTTGGAAGAGTTAGGGGTGGGAGGCACTGTGTTGCAGTGGTTCTCCTCCTTTCTCTCTGACCGGTCGCAGTCCGTGTTGACAGGGGGGCAGAGGTCGACCCCGAGGCCCCTCATATGCGGGGTGCCGCAAGGGTCGGTCCTCTCGCCCCTCCTGTTCAACATTTATGTGAAGCTGCTGGGCGAGATCATCTGTAGTTTTGAGGTGAAGTACCATCAGTACGCTGACGACACCCAGCTGTACACCTCCACCCCGGACCACCCCAACGATACCCTTGAAGTGATGTCCCGGTGCCTGGAGGCCGTGCGGATCTGGATGGGGAGGAATAGGCTCAGGCTCAACCCATCCAAGACCGAGTGGCTGTGGTTTCCGACGTCCCGATATAGTCAGTTGGTGCCATCACTGACTATTGGGGGTGAATCATTGGCCCCCACGGAGAGGGCGCGCAACTTGGGCGTCCTCCTGGATTCACGGCTATCTTTAGAAGAGTACTTGACGGCCGTGACCAGGAGGATTTTTCATCAGGTTCGCCTGATTCGCCAGTTGCGTCCCTTTCTGGATCGGGACTCCTTACGCATGGTCACTCATGCCTTCGTCACCTCCCGCCTGGACTATTGTAACGCTCTCTACATGGGACTCCCCTTGAGGAGAACCCGGAGGCTCCAACTGGCGCAGAGTGCGGCCGCGTGGGTGGTAATAGGAGCGACTTGGCGTTCCCATGTAACACCCCTCCTGCGCGAGCTGCACTGGCTCCCGGTGGTCTTCGGGTACGCTTCAAGGTTTTGTTTACCACCTTTAAAGCGCTCCATGGCTCAGGACCTGGGTACTTGCGGGATCGCCTACTACCACCAATAGCCTTCCACCGGCCGGTACTCTCCCATAGAGAGGGGCTCCTCCGGGTGCCGTTGGCCAAACAATGCCGACTGGTGGCCCCCAGGGGGAGAGCCTTCTCTGTGGGGGCACCTACTATCTGGAACGAGCTCCCCCCGGAGATACGGAGGATCCCGGATCTGCGCACCTTCCGCCATGCTCTAAAGACCTTTTTATTTCACCAGGTGGGCCTGGCTTAATTTTCTCCCTCTTTTATAAAATAATTTTTAATTTTTAATATTTTTTAGTATTTTATATATTCAAATTTTAAAATTGGTTTTAAATTGATTGGGGTTTTAATTGTCTGGGCCAAAACTATTTAATTTGATTTTAATTCTGCTTTTTAAATTTTGTATGTATGGATTTTATTGTTAGCTGTTCACCGCCCTGAGTCCTCGGGAGTAGGGCGGTATATAAATCAAATAAAAGTAAAAGTAAAAGTAAGAGAGCCAAGTACAATGTCTGCTAAACACCTGGGGCTACAACTTCCACATCTCCAATTTAAAATGGTCATCCATACTGGAATAATCGATTTTGTCTGCCATGCCATTGTTCGCTTACTTAAAACATTCCTATTCCACCTAAGAATGCAAATGGCTAACAATAAAATAAATATAAAACCAGAAAACAGCAGACAGAAATTACATTGTGCACTAGATGCAATTTGATAAAAACAGTAATTCTTTTATATATTGATGGCACTTTTAAAAAGAAAGATCCACTAATTTCTCAAAATTTATGGATAAGGAAATGAGATGGGGCTTTCTAGAAATGTAAATTTCATTTCAATTCCTAGTCACAATAATGGAAAATCATAATCACAGAAAGCTTACAATATAGAAAAATGATCTGATGATGCTACCAACAGATAAACAATTTCATATAGAAGAATGTTATACTTCAAATATTCTATTTCTAAATCATTTGGAGCTAAAAAAAATCAACACAAGCAATTTGAAGTATAGGCAGAAACAAACTGGAAGACATGAAACAGTTTCAACAAAATAGTTTATGTGTTTTCCATACACAATTCCTATTAACAAACAGACTGTAGCATCTTGAACTAATTTTTATTTTTAAAAAAGTCTCCAAAGACAGCTCTAAATAAAAGTGCACTGAAATAATCTATACATGATATATCTAGAATCACAGAACTGGAAGAATTGGAAGGATCTATTTAAGTCATCAAGTATAAATGCATGCTTACTGCAGGAATCCAGATTAAGCATCCCAAACAGATGGCTGTTTAGCTTCAGTCTGAAAGTCACTTGAATGGATCAAAGTCAGTGCTGGGTTGCTACCCATTTGCCCCGGATCGGGCGAACCGGTAGCAGCGGCGGGAGGCTCCGCCCACCTGCCTGGATGCTTCTGCGCATGCACAGAAGCATCACTTGCATGTGCAAGCACACACACGCCTACGAGCAAACCAGTAGCGACGGGTTTTGAAACCTGTCCCTGGTCAAAGTGCCAAATCTGCATTCTCCAACAATGGCTATAATTGCCCACCAATCTCAGTTACACAAAGTAATGCCTAGTCACTTGACAGTTGGAATTCCAGGTTCACAACTGGATCCAGAATAATCTCTAAAATGAGTTTTCAAAGGAAAATGTTGATTCATTTGAAGGTAATTCCTAAATCAGATCTACCAATGAAAAATACATCTGTATGATCAGAATTCATCTTCAGTTTGGTAGTCCCTATAGAGTCCCTTCTTCAAGATCCCAAGAATTTCTTTAGAATGAGATGGGAAGAATAGAGTTGGCTATTATTCACATATTGGTGACACCAAACCTCTAAATTTCAGGTGATTTCTTATAGAAACAGAATGGAAAATAATAAAATAAGCTGCCCAGAGTAGTCCCATGGTGAGAGGTGGCAAATAAATTTAATAATAAATCAAATTAAATACCTCAGCACAATCTTTGGAGCACAATCTAATAGAAAGAATTAAAGCCCCAGTAAAACTATACCTTTAAATCCCATTCCTAAAGATTATCAAGAGTTTTGCCATGCTTGGTGGTAATGAAAATATGCTAAAAAATCCAGCAGAACCACCACCATCCAAAATGCCAAAGTAGATCATTCAATGAATTGATCACAAAATAAACCATTCAATGAATTGATCACAACTTTCTTAGTACCCAAAGGAGCAAAGTTGAATCTAATTTAATTTTGGACAAATGTTATCCAGATGATCTAAGTATACATGTAGCTAGGCCTATATTGCCAATAATACTATCCATGTTTAGACTGCATAATTTGAAACACATATATAATTTTAAGCAGGCAAGCGGGTGCTAAAGATGTATCTACAAATATTGATCTAACAAATGTTCAAATGAATATTCAAATAAAAATAGATATGAGTGAATTGTCTGCAAAAAGCTTTGCAAACCGATCAGAGTGAACCACCAAACCCTGTTAGTTTGCATTTGTCTGCACAGGTAATTAAAAGCAAAATCCATTACACTCTCATCAACCAATATCTGCTTCCACCCCAAAGAATAGAATAGAATAGAACTTTTTATTGGCCAAGTGTGATTGGACACACAAGGAATTTGTCTTGGTGCATATGCTCTCAGTGTACATAAAAGAAAAGATACGTTCATCAAGAATCAAGCAGTTTAAGATTTGAAGATTTTTATAACATGATTCCCAATTTTAAGACAATTAGGTTACCCATAACTGTCTTTGAAATGTTGTTCCCATACAATTACATTGTCAGCAGGGGGTGAAATTTACTTACCTTCCCTACCAGTTCGGAAGTGCACGCACCCTGCGCACATGCTCACTTTACATGCCTGCATAGACCCTCTGCGCATGCACAAACCCTTCTGCGCATGTGCAGAGGGTAAAAAACAGGTTACTTCCTGGTTAAAATCAGGAAGTAACGATGACCAGTTGGGTGGGCGGAACCTTGCGCCGCCATCACTACTGGTTCTCCAAAACACCCACCTCCATTGCTACCGGTTCGGCCAAACCAGTCGCATTTCATCCAATTGTCAGGTCTATTCCTCCAAAAAGAAGAGAATCATATACATTCCTTTGAATTCTTTGAACAAATGTAAGATTTGTAAATGTAAATTCCAATTAGGTTGGAATTTTCATTTAAAGACTATGCAAATCTTACTTCACCAATCTGATTGATTTAGAAAAAAATTTGTAGGATGTAAATCTAGAGAAAGGGAGGGAGGGAATATGTATCTAGATGTTATGTGTTTTCAATAAATAAAGTTTTATTTCATGTCTTCCCACCCTTACCAAGTATATGCACATTATAATTTGTTCATCAAAATGTGTTTGTTTAAAATTGAATTTGTGTAAAGATAAATGTGATTTCCTAAGTATTATTTGATCTAATGGCTAAGGATCCAAACATAATAAATAACTCACTTTATTAAAAGGAATTCCATATTTTTTCAATATTGAGGGAGATATTAATGTCATCTTATGGCGTAGAAAAGCATCACATCCTTGAGAACTGCTTGGGAAAAATCCTAGTAAAACAAAAATAAATGAAGAACTGTATTAGACATAGTTAATAAACAGTATACTATGAATAGATTATTTGAATTTATCTATAATCAAACATATATAAACAATAACTCCTCTCAAAAACAGCATTCTGTCTGAGAAAGAACACATATAATTAACAATAATTGGTGCTTTTAAACTAAATCTCTCATAGAAAGAGTCCCCCCCCCAGCAATTACATTAACATACATATCAATCTCACAGGAATTATTTTACAGTATCAATTACTGTTGAATAATTTATTATCATGGTTGTTGACATGTAAAATTTATAGCTTTTCCAGATAATTTTAAAATACTATAACTGCATTGTTGGGCGACTCAAATTTCTTTTCTACAGAACTGCAATTCTTATACCTAACTTTCAAGAAATCAAACTAATGGAATTTGTCACACAGATTGTGATCATATGATGGCAACTCTTTCCACAAAAACAGTGGATTCTGTGAGATCTTTACTAAAAAGAAACTTACAAATTGTATTGAACAATTTCATCTGTTGAAAGTAATAAAATGAATAAGAGTTATTTAAACACAAAAACATTGGCAATCCTCAATACATTACTGAAAAACCTATGCAATTAATAACACGTAAAATTGCCCAACATTTTAATGGGAACCTTCCTCCGGGAAGTAAGACATTTGTGATATAGTTGCCTTACTCGAATAAGTGAATAGTGGACATTTTCCTTCTGGAGAAAGCTTGCATTAAAACCAATGAAACAGTTTCTTAGTTTACAAAAATTCCTATTCTTTCCAAAAGCATTTTTCTTGCCTTTTTCCATCAATTTTCTTTGTAGAATTTTCATTTACAAGAAGTGCCTCAGAATAATTGCAAAACTAGATATTTTCCAAACAAAAAAGTAAGAAGAAAAAGTGCTCTGACACATTTGCCTTTCATTTTCTTGCCTGCCTAGAATAACTACAATTTATCTAAAATATAGAGTGAGCCAAATCTTCTATCAATGCACATTTTGAACCTTTTTGGTTAGCAGCTAATATTTACTCTCTAAATGCATTAATTTAAGTCTTCACATAAATGTCACTATTTTATACACCCTTTTATTTATCAAAATATTCCTTGCCAATCCACTATCCTAAGGACTTCAAAATATTTAATAATCAATATATAAGAAGTTAGCAATGATTCCAAAACACACTTCACTTGTTAAATAAATACTGAAATAAAAGAGGCATGTTGATCATTTATTAATACCACAGCTTAAACTCCTGATAAAGAATATTGTGCTTTATAGAACAGCATTTATTCTACCTTCTTAGGCCTCCACATTTTCCCAGAAGTTACAAAATACTTTTTTTTTTAATTTGATTTATATGCCGCCCTTCTCCGGAGACTCAGGGCGGCTTACAATGCGTTAAGCAATAGCCTTCATACTTTTGTATATTTATACAAAGTCAGCTTATTGCCCCCACAAACTGGGTCCTCATTTTACCTACCTTAGAAAGGATGGAAGGCTGAGTAAACCTTGAGCCTTGGAGAGATTCGAACCAGCAGTAAATTGCAGGCAGCTGTGTTAATAACAGGGTGCGTAGACCACTGTACTATCAAGGCCAAGAATATTATGTGAAATGTGGGCCTGCTAGCAAGAAGAGAACTGTGACTCTATGCACTGTTAGGCACTCATTTCTATTTTACCAAACTCTATATTAGCAAGATTTGAGATTATATGGAAACTTTCACATGTTCAACTGCAAACACAAAAACTTCTACATTGTAGACAGCTGAATTTTGTCCATAGATATTTCTATTTTACCTCATGCCACAATGTAATAAATCAAAGGCTGCAGTTTTTTATAGATCCCCACATGATGTATTCTGATCCATGAGTGGGACTCATAATACTTATAGTTCTGACACATAAATAGATACAGGAATGGTCAAAATATCAAAATATTTATTTATTTAATAAAACCAAATACTAATTGTAAGAATTTCATATGAAGTGCATCAAATCGTATTTCATTGCCTAGTAAATGCCAACCTATATAGTGCAATGTTTTAGGAAAGTTGATACTGAAGACTGATAAATTCAAGAGTAGGAATAAGAAAACCTATCTGCTAGCCATAAACTTGAAATGAACCGATCATCACACTTTTAAAATCTAGAGGTTTGTGCTGCATTAAATAAATTAAATTTTAAATTAAAATCAATGAAGAAAGAAGAGACTATTTAAATCACCTTCTTTATGGATTTGTAATCAGGGCCTGAACAAATGTGGTGATTGGTCATAAGTTAATTTAAATTGGAAAACCACTGGAGTAAGGTAATGCACAGTATATTAAGCCCAGCACATCAGTTTAGAATGTATATTTACAATGACTCTGGAAAATTATATCCTATATCATCCCAGCAAGAAGGGAAATACAATACAAGATACATGCTTTGAAAGCCAATCTTCTGTGAATATTTTAAATTGGTTACACTTGTAACACCAATATCATTTTTTGCACAAACGCCATAATCTCCAACATTATACATATGAAAATACAATATGCTTGATATGTCTTAGTAGGTGGGCAGTATTTTATAGTTTTCATTCTGTGAACAACTATGGTCAGAACTACTCACAGAAGACACAAGAGACAGAAGTCATTTTTCTGTCTTCAGTCTCAGGAATACAGCCAATTAGAGACTATGTAAAATCTCAATGTTAGATCCTGCATTTTAGTTCATTTTAGACCTTAAGTATCTAAGCAGACATGAATATAATTAGATCTTAGTATATGCATGGAGTATTATAACTAAATGTCAAGAAAATATAAAAGAAAATGGAAGTCTTTTTGCCATTCTTGCAATACTGATCATTAGCTGAGCAACGTATGAGATTATTTATATGAGGTGCAAATTATTTATTCCAATGCAAAGTACAATTACATGAGGTGAAATTAGGTATATTTATAACTTGGATTTTTACTCCAAGTGCTCTATTAGTGGATATTCTTTATTACAAATTAAGTAATAATTAAGCTTCCTAAATTTCTTAAAAGAACAGAGCACAAGAAGTCATAGCATTGAAAGGGAAAATAATTATCTGGAAAAAAAACAGCAAAATGTCTAAAACCTAGAATGTTTCTAAAACATGGATAAAATTCATGTAACAATTTACCACAATGAAGTGAATACAGAAATAGAGCCCAAATAATAGAAACTAAGTGATAAATTAATTAGTAAAAATAGTACTAGTAAAATACTTTAAGCACAGGGTACTATGGTACCTATGAAATATTGAGCAATTAGATGGCTATATTATTACATGAGTTACATGTGAATGTAAGTATATTGTTAAAATCAATCCTGGGTCAGTGACAAATAAAATATAATAATAGACATAAACCCTAGATGAAAAAAAGAGACAAAATAACAAAATGGAAATATACATTAGTACAGAAAATAGTGAGATTAGTGTCCTGCTAACAGTATTGTGTAGGGGATGCGGTGGCTCAGTGGCTAAGATGCTGAGCTTGTCAATCAAAAGATCGGCAGTTAAGCGGTTCGAATACTTAATGCCGCGTAACGGGGTTAGCTCCCGTTACTTGTCCCAGCTTCTGCCAATCTAGCAATTCGAAACCACTTAAAAAATGCAAGTAGAAAAATAGGAACCACCTTTGGTGGGAAGGTAACAGCGTTCCGTGCACCTTTGACATTTAGTCATGCCGGCCACATGACCACAAAGACGTCTTCGGACAGCACTAGCTCTTCAGCGTTGAAACGGAGATGAGCACATTCCTTAGAGTCGGGAACGACATAGCACATATGTGTGAGGGGAACCTTTACTTTTATAATAGTAATGTGTAGCATTTATTTTCTTTTATTACTGAGTAGATATTTCTGCTATGCAACTTATAATGTTATGGAAAGTCTTTGGTATTTTTTATTTAAAAAATAATTGAGCAGTCTAATTGTCATCTTCTCCCAATTTTTTTTTTTTTTTTACAACCCTTTAATCCCTTTATTTGGGGTGGAGTCAGGGTTACTGGATGGAGTTGAGCTTTTAACAGTGACAAAACGTATTAACTTCAGGCTCCTTGGAAACAAAATGTTAAATTACAAGATGCTAGGAAAGACCTAGAATTGATCCAAAAGTTTTCTCAGCTTTTCTGCAAAAATGGGACTTCAAAATATTCAAAGGAATGTGAAACTATTTACGACATGTTATGTTTCATGTCCAGGACTACCAAATCCTTGAGTGATGTTTGCACCATCAAGAAGGATGCAGAGACTTTTTTCACATAGTGGGCTTGATAGCTATATCCAGTTTAAGCAATATAATATGTGCAAACAAGAGCAAAAACAAACAAAACTAATTTTACGGCATTGTGATTTCAATGACACCCATAAATGAAAATAAAAGAACATACTGTACATAAACAGCTACCTGAGTAACTGGAAAATGAATTCATATTTTTGTTCCTTTTTTTTTAGAGCAGAGTAAATTCTAGCCCAAATAATGTAACCTGGACTTAACTCTGAAAGTTTGCCGTAACATGTACTGCGAATGAATCCAATTTAGTTTATTCAACAAAATACAGATGAATATACCATGGTTTAGTGCAATGTACAATCCAGCCATTATTTCAATAATTTGTGCTATTGATTTATTTTACAGGATTATGCTATTTTTGCTAGTTTTGAGATACAGCAGCTTGTATATGGTCATACAAATAAAAAAGGCAAAATTTTAACTAGAGACATTATCTCCTGTGCCAGTGCATTTATTAAAAAAACATGGTTAAGAAAAATTATAGAAGATATCTGAAGTTTTATAACAAGCCACACACATGTTAAAACAAGCCACTCTATGGTTCCTCATGCTATATGACTGGCTTGAGTGTAGTTTAGCATGCCATGTGAAAAAAAACATGCTTTAATATTGCATAATTGTAAGAATTCAATACAATATGTACAGGATACATTGGTCACTATACAATGCCAAATATTATTTGATGTTTAGTAAAACATTACTCCTTAAGTAGAATAAAATGCTTTGTGTTTATGCTTAAGAGAATTTGAGCAATACAAAGCTATTCTTTCCACATAAATGATTTGTAGTTAGATCGACAATGCATATTCCTAAGAAACAATAAAGTAAGATAAAAAAAGAGATTTCACAGCACAACCAATGAAGCTTGATCCAATTCTCTGGTGTCTTTGAATGTTAATTACTACGTCAAATTTTATTAAAATTGAACAATAATTAATTTTCTATTTACTACCTCAATTTTTGGATTAAAAACGTATGCAACAAATGTTTTCCAATTTTTCTTTTATATTGCACCACTTTTGACAGATCCATTGATAAATAATTTCAATAAATAACCATAGACCTCAGAACATATACTTCACTTCTCCCAGTGTAATCATTTAAACATAATAAAAATCATATCATGATTTATCAGATTCCTATTTTCCTTGCAATATGCAATACTAAGAAATCTATTAAACTGAGTAAAACACTTCTAAAAGAGGCAATAGAAGAGACAGAAATAAATTAGTGGTAGTAACAAACTGAAATCTCTTCAGGAAAAAAAAATCACAACAAAAATGGAAATTAAAGAAATTGAATGACAGATTTAAAAAACAATTTCTAGAATAAGTTGAGTACATATTTAGTCATACGCTTTAACAAAGTCAGAACATTTCAATGTACTGTATATAATTGAAAGCAATGGGCCACACCTACATATATTCTAAAGTATGGAAATTGAAGTGTGAAAATGTCAAAAAATTATTCTGACAATTCCTAGGCAGTGAAGCCAATTGTCAGAGCTGGAACGTAAATTACATGGGGTCAGAGTTGGCTTGCTGTCAGGGTTCCGACCGATGCCCTAATTAAATCATGAGCCTTGAGCCAAGCTTCAAAAGATATCCAGTTTTTTATTAAGAGCTTCATTCCACATTCCAAGTGAAGCCAACTCTGACCCCACATAATTTACTTTCCAGCCCTGTTTCCCCCTTCCCCCCCCCCCCAAGGTGTGTCATCAGTCACATTCTCCAACGAAGCAATTTCCTGGCTTGTAGAGATCACTCCCCTCCGGCCACTGTGGGTAACCGTGGAGATGGCCTGGACAGATATGGCTGAAATGTGCTTTTGTTTTGGCATGCTGCCTTGCCACAGCTGCAGAGCTCGTTTCCCATTCCCCTTGCCTATGGCAACTCGAGAGCAGGCCAGGGATGCTTTGCGAGTTGACACCAATAAGCTCTGTTCCAGAATAGCAAACAATAGTCCTACTAAAGCCTCATTTTTAAAAAATACCATAATAACCATAACAACGCAGTGTAGATTTATGCACGTTTATGCTCATTGATTTCAGTGGCCATAAATCTATATTACGTTAACTTGGCAACCTAACATATTATGTAGCCTCTTTATTATTTAATACAATAAAACCTATGTTTAGCCCCAAATTTTCTATTATCAGTAGAGTAAAATAGGGCTAGCAAAGTATACCAAATGAAACACCTTCTAGTAATTATTGTAAAATCCTCAAAAGCAGCTCACAATACACACTTGGGTCTCAAAAAACACGCCAGATATTAATTAATAATTATGTACAGTAAAATATCACTCCTTTCTCAAGATATATTACAGATGTGCTAAACTTGCCTTATCAATCAAATTTCACATCATTGTAACAGTATTTTCTTTATACACTTAAAGTACTCTATAAGAATTATACTGTTCTTCAAACTAGGAGTTTTCAAAATCTTTCAAAAACGGGCCTGGTGGCTCAGCAGACTGATAGCATTGTGATTAACACCAGCTGTCTGCAATTACTGTAAGTTCGAATCTCACCAGGCTCAAGGTTGATTCAGCCTTCCATCCCTTCTAAGGTAGGTAAATTGAGGACCCAGTTTGTGGGGGCAATAAGATGACTTTGTATAAATATCAAAGGCTATTGCTTAACGCATTGTAAGCCGCCCTGAGTCTCCGGAGAAGGGCGGCATATAAATCAAATTTAAAGAAAAAAAATCTGAAATTTCATAAGCCCCTGACATGATAAATACGTTTATACATTTCCTATCCTTCGAATGAATAAACTAATGATTTCATTGAGATTAGGGTTGGGCAAGAAATAACAAGTACTGTATTTTTCGGAGTATAAGATGCTCCAGAACATAACACGCACCTTAGCTTTTGGGGAGGAAAATAAGAAAAAGAAATTCTGCCTCTGCCTACCAGCATCCATCGGTATTTATATGGCTAGCATCCTGTCAGTGTGTGAGAGAGTTCATGACTTGGAAGACATGATAACAAGGTCAGCCAATGAATAGGCATAGCAACTAAGTCAGCCAATGACAGCTATTTAGAAACTGAAACAGTATTTGCTACCTGGGCGTGGCTTAGCTCAACTGTTCTGTACTAAAGCTGCATGCTGTGCTGAGCTCTGAAATTAAAACTGAAACTGAAACTCCTCTCCTCTGCTTGTGTTTTGTTTGTATTTACTACCACATTAGAAAACCTGCTTTGTTATTGTATATTTACTTCATGTGTTATATTATATATAAAGAGAAGTTATTGAATCCTGCTGAATCAGTTACTTGTGTGTGCTTTCTGGATGTGATTGCTGCTGCAAACTCTTGACATGTCCTTGCAACAAATAGTGAACAGCCAGGTCAGCTTCAGCACATTATTGGAGCCTGATTCAGCACAAGCAGCTGATTGGCGGGTGGATAGGCCTCCAGGAATACCCCCAATCAGCTGTTCCAGGCTGCAGGGATTGGCATAGACCATCACCACCTCCGTGCTTTTACGTTTTTGGCCTCTGTGCCTTATATTTTCAGCCTCCGAGCACTCCGTTTCAGACCCATTCAAGGCTGCAGGGATCGTCAGAGCACATTGCCACCGATCGCCACCTCTGCGCATCGCATTTTCAACCTCCACATGCTCCATTTTTGGTCTCTGCATGTTGCGTTTTTGGGCAGTTCCAGACAGCGGGGATCGCCACCACCTCCTGGAACTGCCCAAAAACACAACACGCAGGGACCAAAAATGGGGTGTTTGGAGGCTGAAAATGCAAGACACAGAGGCCAAAAACGCGAAGCATAGAGGTGGCAATGGTCTGTGGCAATCCCTGCAGGCTGGAACAGGTCTAAAACGCAACGTGCAGAGTAAAAAATGGCCGAAGGGTGGGGGCCGGCGGGTGGGTGGGGCTACATTCAGTGTATAAGACGCACCCAAATTTTCACTCTCTTTTAGTGGGGGAAGTGTGTCTTATACTCTGAAAAATACGGTAATATTTGCTTTTAATAATTCTTATTCTGTGTATCAAATATAACCAACCATGCTAAAAACTGACAGGCTATAAAATAAAATTGGTTATAGTTTTATTGTTTCATTGACAATAACAAAAAAAAATTAAAAGGCTATTTTAATTAGAACAATGAACTTATTTCTGTATTATAATAAGAATACAAAGGGTTCCTGCAGATACAGTTACCATATTTTCATATTTTATTAAAAATGTCACCACTGAAATATCTTTATTATTAATTCTTGAGATAGAAGTCACATAAAGGCAATGACTGGCTCGGTGCTGATTTCTGAATAGAGTGGATGGCAAATCTGATTGATTTTATTATTTCTTCTCCTCTCATTCTCCTTTAGTGAGGGCAATTACTTTTACTCATCAAATTAAAAAAAAATAGGAAAGGTTCTCTTAAACTATTAAAAGGTTGCAGCTCGCAAAACATTGGCAGGCTATAAATTGTCTTTGTCACACTCACCCATAATTATAGTATTTTCCTTGATACTGCTACCTGTAAATCCTTCCTTCACTCCCCTAGCCTTACAACTCCCTCCTCCTTCCATTCCATAGTAATTTCCTCTAAAGAATGAAAATCAAGTCAGGTGGTCGGAATATTTTAAATAAATAAATACGTTTGCAAAAGAATCTTGTGTCATCAAAGGATGATTATTCCTTCTCTGAAAGACAGGTTTAATGTACAGTATAATAGCCCCCCCCCCCACGAAAAAAAATATATTTAGACTTCACAATCTACAACAGTGATAGCAAATCTTTTGGGCTTGGCATGTCAACAAATTAGAAAATGCCTAAATCTGCTGGTATGTCACCCTCCCCTTGAACAAAAGAAAAACAATCCTTTATGTCTCCCGCCCCACACACATCTAAATCACCCTGATAGGGCACTCTACATGGGGCCACAGGATCTTGGGCAACGGTGAAGCTGCTCCCCAGATCTTCCGCATGACACTTATCTTCAGGTGGTGTTCTCTTTCTGTTGAGAGATCCTGCAGCCTACCCAAAGCTGCTCTAGATCACATGAAGCCTTTTTCTTGTTGCAGCTTCAGAGAATGGTCTTCCACAGCCTCTTCAGCCTCCAAAATAATTTGAAAATACTCCCCATTCTCGTGCAACTTCCAGAGGCTATGCGAGGCCACACCCATTCTTGCACTGCCTCTGCAGCTCCAAAAACCACAAGAGAACAGGGTGTGCTTTCAAGAATAGTTGTTGAGTGTTGATGAACACTGACATGTCACCCAAAATAATTGTGGTGTGTCACTTTTGACACACATAGGTTCAACATCACTGGTCTAGAAACATCTCATTGTTTTGCATTCTGCATACTTTTATACCAAAGGGTAAGCCTGCTTCAGAGCTGGTGTAAGCATTGGGGCCCACTTTTAACACATACTTTGACAAGACACTATCCTAAGCGACAATATTTACAATGTATAGAGAAATTGTGTATATTTATTTTTATTTCCAATATACAGTTTGAATACAAATGAAGAAGCTTGTGAAAACGTAATTCAAAAACAAATGATCTGCATAAAGAACTATATTCAAATATACCTAAAAACAGTAAAGTTTGTCAACCATTTTCTCTGACCATATACAACATTATAGACTGTGTCTGTTAAACATAAAAGAAAAATTTTAAACAGAAACCTCTTCTGAAATGGCTTTGCAATATGGCTTCATAATATTTGTCATTTGCCATTTAGATTTGTCATCAAATATAGAATCTGTTCTATTTTACCTTGCATTTTACAACTATGCAAGCTACTGTCAATATCTTAAGTATTCAGCAGTATTACAGAGAAACGTCTAGTTTCAAAATTGTAGTAACAGCTCACTTGAGATTTTATTACATTTGTTGCTATACAAAAAAGAACCACATAAATGAAAAATAATCGAAAGAGCAAAATCAGACTTCTGCATTTATTAGATGTAAGTATAATGTCTTTCAGATAAAATATTTGTAGGTACCATAGTCAATCAAGTATTCATGAATTCCAAAGATGAAAGCATTCATGCATAAAAGGCAATGTGATAATTATGATCGGCAGACAAGATAATGGGAAAAAAATCCTAGGCTTCCTTTAATTTTATGTATCAAGTACTGGCTTGACCTAGATAACCTGCAATGCTTCACCACATTTACTGCATTATTTTAGCATTTTAATTATTTAGGAAAATTCAATTAATTCAATAGGCATCTGTTAAACAGGTCCAACTTTGTTGCATCTCACAGCTTTTTTTTTATAGTTGCTGCAATTCTGGGCTACATTTTTAATATAAATATGTAATTAAGCTTAAAATCTATTCACTCTGCAAGTTTATTAACCTTTGCTGATTATGCAAATTGTAGCTGCGAGGCTGTTATGACATTTTCATAATTTAAAAAAGCTTGTTTTTAATTTTTTATTGTAATCTTTGTGGTTGGAGACCCAGGATGAAAATCATGTATGTATCTCTTTCCTAAATTCTATTAATAACAAAACAGAATTATCAAAAGAACAAAAATGAAAGATAAAGAAACAATATGAATTAAAAACTATAAATCTTTAATTGAAACAATACAGCTTGCTAAAATCTTAATTTATTCAAAATGAGAGCTATTCCAGCATGTTGGACTAAAAATCCCATCCTCTACCCAAAAATTACGCATAAACGTTTGTGTGGAAAGGTGAAAAAACAGCAATCACAAGGCCTTGCCTCGCCTTTTAAATACAGTATGAAAGACTTATTTAAAATCAAACAGATCTACCTTGAGCAAGTCGTTCAAGTCGCTTTCCATGCTCTGGAGGAATAGCATACCTAAAATTTATTTAAGGGGAAAACACAGATTAATTTAGAGATACAGTTAACCTTTTAGAATTTTCTTAAAATACTCTACAGACTATATATGACATAGAACACAAAAATATTTAGTTTAATATTTTAGTGGCATTCCTCTTTCTAAAATAAAATTCAGATGCTAACTGCAAGTTAATTTTTTTACATTTTTATTTATTTGAGTTACAGTTATAAAATAATGAAATAAAACCTGAACCAAAAATTAATATAAAAGTTAAAATACACTTCATCAGCTTCCAACCTAAAGATGCTAATAATAGGTAATAATGCAGTGGCAAAACAAACATCAAGAAGTTTCCTAACCTAAGTACCATTTCCAAAAAGGCTTTGCTGTTCTTGCAAAGAACTGCAACTGGTGTCCAGAATGGATATTTCTCAAATACCCAGGTCCCAAACTGTTAGGAGCTCACATGTATTAGATAACAGATATAAGTATAAACATGATTATGAATACATGAAATGGATACGAATAAAAGTGAACATTAGGACAGGGATGGTAGGAACGCTGGTGCGCTTAGGCATGCCCCTTAAAGACCTCTTAAGAATGGGATGAGGTCGACAAAAGGTTAAAGTTTTGGGGGTTTGGGGAAGAAATCACAGTCAGGCAGTATATTCCAGGGATTGACAACTCTTACTGAAGTCGTATTTTCTGCAATCAAGTTTGGAGTGGTTTACCATAAGTTTGTATCTATTGTGTACTTGTATATTGTTTTGGTTGAAGCTAAAGTATTCATTGACAGGTAGGACACTGTAGCAGATAATTTTATGTATTATGCTTAGGTCAGACCGAAGACGGCGAAGTTTAAAATTTCAAGTCTGGTGGCATAAGGTATTCTGTTGCGAGCAGAGGAGTGGAGGACTCTTCTCATGAAATATCTGTGGACCCGTTCAATGTCCGATGTGCAGTGTGGGTTCCAGACAGATGAGCTGTATTCAAGAATTGGTCTAGCAAAAGTTTTGTATACCTTATTTTGCAGTTCAATATTACTGGAGAAGAAGCTATGCAAGATTAGGTTAACAACTCTTAATGCTTTTTTGGCACTGCTGTTACAGCGAGCTCTAGCATGTAGATCATTTGAAATGAGTACGCCAAGGTCCTTGACAGAGTGAGGGTCATCTACTAGGTCGTATCTGCCCAGCTTGTATTTTGTGGACTGATTTTTTTTGCCAATGTGTAAGACAGAGCATTTGTTGGTTGAGATTTGTAGTTGCCAATTGTTTGAGCATTCTGACACATAGTCAAGGCCTTTGTAGCAGCATGGTCGGTGGTGTTGAATAGTTTTACATCATCAGTGAAGAAAATGCAGTTGCTTATAATTTGATCACAAAGGTCATTTATGTAAAGTATAAAGAGTGTGGGTCCTAAAACACTACCTTGGGGAGCACCGCTGTTAACAGGTGCAGGGTTTAATAGGGCGTTCCCTATTTTGACTACTTCTTGACTGTTTGATAGAAATGCAGCTATCCACTTATGCAGGGATCCAGAAATGCCATAAGATTTTAGTTTTAGAAGTAGTTTGCCGTGTACCACTGAATCAAAGGCTTTACAGAAGTCTATATAAATTATGTCTATTGCTTTTTCCTGGTCGAATTTTGAAGTCCATGTTTTTGCAGTGTAAGAGTTGCAGATTGGAGGACAATTTTTTTCGGAAGCCAAACCGCTTGTTAGAGAGTAGGTTGTTTGTCTCTAAGTAGAGGGTAATGGATTGGTTTATGATTGATTCCATGACTTTGCAGGTGGTATATTTACAGACATTTTCATTTTTACTTTCAAGAAAGTATTTTTCATTAATTAAAAAATGCATATTCCGTCAGATGTATAAATTAGTATACCGTGTTTCCCCGAAAATAAGACAGAGTCTTATTTTCTTTTGACCCCACAAATAACGGCTTGGCCTTATTATTGGGGGGGGTCTTATTATTTTGCGGGTGCAGGAGGCAGCGAGCGTGGGACTGGATGTCCCACTGCTGCTGTCACCTCCCCTCCCTGTTCTTCACGCCGGCCGAGTGGCCCAACATGTCCCACCCCACCCCAATGACAACAGCTGCTTCCCTTCCCTGCCATCTCTTTATCGATGTTGTGGCCCCGCCCTCTGAGCCTATCTCATCGGAGGAAGAAAGCTCCGAACATGAGGGAGAGGAGTCAGCCAGGCCTCCCTCTCCAGGCCCCTCCCCTCTGGCACTGTCTCAGGTGCCGGCCGAGGGAGAGGAGATTAGCCAGGAGCCAGGTGTCTCTGATGAGAGCGAAGAAGGAGAGCCGTCGTTCCTGGATGCACGCCAACGAAGGCGTGATAAATGGTTGCAGCAGTTAAGGAGGCGTGCTAGGGATTAGAACTGAGTCACTGGACCACACCCCAGAGACTATATAAGAGAGGGTGGTGGCTGGTAAAACTCCGTGACGAACAAAAATTAACTCTGGCTAGTCACTTGAACAACGTCTGAAGCTGCCGAAGGGATATTGTTTTGCTGGACTATTTGCAATGCGTATGTAATTTTATGTTATCTGTTGCAGTAAAGCTCTTGGCAGATGGTACTTATATTGTTGCCAAGTTTGAGATAACGACCTGTGTGCGTGCCAAGTACTTTCTTAACCCTCGGCTGGCTGTGTTTGTGTGTGTGTGTAGACGGGGACAGATCAATCGAGAGGGGTGGCAGTTGGGGCAGGGAAGAAATGAGATGCAGGTCTTACCTTTCAAGCTCCGTCGCTTTCCTCGCCGTTGTGTCCAGGGAAACACCCTGTAAAAGAAAGCCTTCTTGTGAGTTCAATCAAACTTCTCGAACTCGTGAGAAGGCTTTCTTTTACAGCGTGTTTCCCTGGACACAACGGCGAGGAAAGTGACAGAGCTTGAAAGGTAAGACCTGCGTCCTGCTTCTCACCTACCCAACCTTCCACTCCCAAATTGCATCCCTAAAGGGGGCGGGTGGCTAAGCAAGGGGCAGGAGCCCTGCCATGCCCGGCGAGGGGGTAGGGAGAAGAGATAGCAAGGGAAGCCATGTCTCACCCCACACATCTTACTTCTCCCCCGCCCCATCTGCCACCCCCCTCCTCGATAAAGAGATTGCGGGGAAGGGAAGCAGCCAGGCTGCTGTTGCCATTGGGGTGGGATGGGACTTGTTGGGCCTCCCGGCCAGTGCAAAGAACAGGGAGGGGAGGGCATGTCCCCCCCCCTCCAGCCTCACCTCAACTCATTTTGGTTGTGCAGCAAGTAACCAGAGGAAACAGCGGGACCGGCTGTGCATGCGTGTAAGTAGATGGTGGGGGACTTATTTTGCGGGGATGGCTTATATTATCGCATGCGCTGAAAAGCCCGATTGGGCTTATTATCCAGACATGTCTTATTTTCGGGGAAACACGGTATGTAGGTAACAGCAGAAAAGATAGGGGAGAAACTCAAGTTATCATTTGATATTCGTACTTTTTATTATTGAAATATAGTTTATCAATAAGTAAAAATTAGATATATGTACAAGTGCACATGTACAAACATTGCACAGAAAAAGTTTTTTAAAAAGTTTTTTTGCATTATATGTGTGTCTTCAAGTTAGTTTTGACTCCTGGCTACTGTCTGGACTCTTGCAGATTTGTTGACAGGATTTCTGATTTGGTTTGCCACATCCTAGGATTGAGAGTTTGTGACTGGCCCATGATTACCCAGTTGTTTTTATGTGTAAAGCAAAACTAGAATTCATAGTCTTCTGGTTTCTAGCCTGATGCCTTTAAGAGTTCTCCCTTGTATTCTATTTCATTTACTATCTAGATGACAAGGGGGTGAAATGCCATTGGTATGCTAACAATCTTTCTCATTCATCCCCTATAAGAATCAGATAAAGATATATAGAAGCGGAATCAGGAATACCCTGAAGCAACAATTGTGTGAGAGTTAATGAACTGGAGTTTAAGTCCAACAAAATAGAAATGCTATGAATGATTTCAGAAAAAAATCAGAATGCTATTTCTAGCATTACTTCGCAGACTAGTTCACCTCCTAACAGTAATTCATGTTCTTATAACTTCCTAGTTGAAATATTATAAGGCATTCCATACCAGATTGCCTTGGAGATGCTGGGAAATTGCAGCTTATGTAAAACTTAAACAAAAGAAATTGAATTTGTTGATTGTAAGAGACTAAATAATGTCTATCTTTCAGCCCAATTCTAGATGTTAATTAAAATGCTAAAAGGCTTATGACACACTTATCTAAAAGGAGCTTCTCATCTTGGACTGCCATTTCTAGTTTTGAAATTAGAAAAAACCCCGTTGCTGGAAGTTAGACTGGCAGTAATATTATTTTATAACACATTTTGTCCCTTCTGCCTTTTAAATCAATTAATGGTAAATATTTCTCCTATCCAATCATATCCATCTCTAGGGGGTGGTGTTCATCTCCATTTCTTCGCTGAGGAAGCCACGTGGTCTGAAGATATTTCCGTGGTCATGTGACCAGCATGCCTATATGCTGGTCACATGACCACACACAGAACACTGTTACCTTTCAACTGAAGTGCTATCTATTTGTCTACTTGCCTTTGCATGCTTTCAAACTATTAGGTGAGCAGGAACTGGAGCAAGTAATGGGACCTCACTCCGTCATGTGGTACCCGGGTCTCAAATCTGGGCTGACAGCTTTCCAGCTGACAAACTCAGCGTCTTTAACTGCTGAGCCACCATGGCCTGTTTAAACCAATTATTGGACTATATATCCAGGAGAAAGATTTACAGGTAGTCTTCAAGTTACAGCGTTTATTCAGCAACCATTCAAGGATACAACAGTGCTGAATGATGAAATTTACACTGTTTTCGAAGTTCTTACCATTGTAGTAGTCCCACAGTCATGTAAGCAAAATTTGAATGCTTGGCAACCAGCTTGCAGTTAGTACTGGTTGCAAGTTGCTCAGGTAAGTCTGTCCCACACCTGGCCTTTCATTGCTCACTTGCACCACACCCTCTTTCTCCCCTTCACTCACATAGATCCCATGCCCTCCTTCCTTGGCCTCTCTGTACCTGCATGCATCCCACACCCTCTTTCCAGAGCCTTCCAGTGTCCACACGCTTAGCAAATGGCAATTCTGGTCCAAATTACAGTTATTCTTCAAGGACTACCTGCACTATAAAACAGTAGTGCACTGAATATGACATTGGGTATTATCAGACGACAAACCTTTCCAGTATTGTCCAGAGAAGAATAAAAGAACTGTCCCAATAGTAGCAGCTTACTATATTACTGTACTAGTTATGGAGGAAGATGATTCTTTCTCTACCAATCCTATAGCTCTGTACCGTGGCATTTGGCATGGTAAGTATGTTTACTCACATATAAACATCAATATACTCTGATAAACAAATCAACCAAGATCTGAGACAGTATGGACTATCTATACCAGTTCTACTTGTCTAGGCCTAGAAAAAACCCTGGTAGAACTAAAGCAGAGAATATGGGTCTTAAGACATTCAGGTCAACAGTCCCAAAATTCCATACCTCTCTTAGAGAAAAATTGTTCTTTCCACCTGGACACTCCTAATTCTGAATGCTCCACATAGAAGGGTTTACTCTCTAACCTGAACAGATGTTCTTCCTACAAGGGTGACAACTGATCAACATGCTAACCTTTCACCTAAAGATAAACTACAGGTAGTCCTCTACTTACGACCACAATTGAGCCCAGAATTTATGTTGCTGAGACATTTGTTAAGTGAGTTTTATTATTTATTTAACTTTTCTTGCCACATTTGTTAAATGAATCATTGCAGTTGTTAAATTAGAAATATGGTTAAGTGAATCTGGCTTCCTCATTAAACTTTTGTCAGAAGGTTTCAAAAGATTATCATGTTACCCTGGGACACTGCAACCATCATAAATATGAACCAGTTGTCAATCATTCGAATTTTGATCATGCTGCAATTGTGAAAAATGGTCATAAGTCAGTTTTTTCACTTTTTTGTAACTTTTAACAATCACTAAATGAACTGTTGTAAGTCTGTTACTGTTTGGTTCCTTTAATGAAACATTAACTTTATTAGATGTCTTTATTTTATATATGCATAAAATAAAACATTTAAATTATAGGACCAGGCCTGGGGGTCATAAAACAAAAATTCAACTACAGGGCTCCATTGTTGAGGGACCTATTTTTTACCCTTCACTTTAATTGTATTTGGGTTTCTTTTAAGATATTTGTTACTACATATTTAGTATTACATATATTTGGTTTTGCTGTTTTTAGATATTTTTTATCTATTCTGTGTACCACCCAGAGTCACCTTGATGTGATGGGCAGTTATATAAATTTAATTAATAAATAAATATATCATATATACTGCTTATGCATGTATTAATGATGTGCTGTATTTTTAAATTGGATTGTAATTAAAATGAATAAATAGACATGGCTGAAACTACAGAATATTCAGTAGATTGGTCCATCTTCTTTCTATGACTGGATCAGGAGCCTAACTAATTGGTATCACTTACCAACTATCCTGAGTTCGTATCTTATTCAGACTATGATTTACTACATATACATTGTTTTTAAAAAAGATATGAAAGGAGGGAAATCGCAGTTACTGAACCTACATCACAAATTCATGATTAAGGATCAAAACAATCCTGAAAACATTTGGTAAAAATCAAGGGGAAAACAAACAATAATGACAGTAGTATGGGTGTGTATTACAGACCATTCAACCACGGAGAAGACAGAGATGAAATCTTCACAAGATCAAAAGAAATAGAAGAAAAAGCTGAACAATTTCTAAGAAAATACAAAATTGTAACTGGGTGAAAACGGATAAACAAGAACCTTTCAGCACAGTTAATCAAAATAAAAATGATAAAATAATTTGGGATGAAATTATAGAGAGAGAGAGTTTGGTTTCATGGTTAAGGTACCAGGCTAGAAGCCATGAGACTGTGAATTCTTGTCCCCCTTTAGGCAAGAAAGCCAGCTGGACTAAGTTTGTAGGTGTGATGGAAGCATGGATGATTTGTAAAGACAGGATGGTATAGATTGGTATTATGAATAATTTGCGTAATTAGATTTTGTTATGATTTCTTATCTTTTTCTCATGCCTCAATACCTTTGACTTACTATTTCTTACTCCTTTTCTGCATTTTGCGTAATATTACTTCGCTTCTATTTTCCTTTCTCTATTTTTTCCCCATCACTCTAACCTAATTCTTTGAAGTACTATAGAATAAAGATTTTTGAACAAGTAATATGTCTTGGCTCTGAAAATAACATATTCCTTTATATTGCAGCTTTCCAGTCTTCCGAGGTTGGTAAAATGAGGAGCCAGATTGTTGGGGGCAATATGCTGACTCTGTAAAATGCTTAGAGAGGGCTATAAAGCACTGTGAAGTAGTATATAAATCTAAGTGCTATTGCTATTGTAACATTTTTCTTACTATATTCAATAGCTCTGTAATGTATATGGTACTATAATTATTATCTTTCTTAAAGATGCCAGAGACAATATTGGAAATCTTATTCATGCAATATAAATTTTTTTAAATGATATTTGAAAGTTAAGTATACCTCTTTTGTCACATATCTGAGATTTTAGTTGAATTACAAATTGCTGACAAGATGTTTCCATATCTGCTTTTAGCCATAGACTTAACATTGCAGCTCTTCATATTTTTTAATCTTCCAAAACTAAGAAACATTGTGCACCCTCTCTCTCCTCCCCTCCCCCCCATAAGAGTTAGCTTACCAGGATTTTGGTTCACCAAAGTGGAGATAATTAATACTATAGAGATCCATATCTTCAGTGTGCCATGCAAAAGTTGTTTTCCACATTCCAAAATACAAATATGGAGTGTTGACTCCCTCAATTGAGATTCCACAATCTTCTTCTACAATATCCAATATGGTATTGAGATGAGCAATATTCCATTCATTTACACCCTGAAAAGCAGATATGAGCAATAAATCAAATATAAAACAAGCACAAAATAATAATATTCATGTATCACTTTGGAGATCTACTCTCCCTTTGGAAAAAGGTGTATCTAAATTGTCCATTGATTTTCTAATTGCAAGAAAGCAAAATACTTCTGTCATCTCTATTAAAAGACAAGCCAACAATTCTGTCTGAAATGTTTCCATTTCAGCTTTTCATTATAAGCATTTTCTCTGAATAATTAATATATTGTTTTTCTGACCTTTTTCTTTTCTCTGTTACACTACTGACATTGTAAACCAGCACATCGGAACGCATTAATATTTTAGTCTTCATATGTAAAGCAATCAAGAATTATTTTTGACTGCAGAATGCATAAAAATGCTTTTAATAAAACAGTGTAAATATGTATAATTCCAAAATTATATCACTTGTTACTTAAAGAAGGCCTCATTTAAATTGTCTGTCATACTAGACATAGAGTAGCAATAGTTCTTATATAAATTATTGACACTCCTTTTATGGCCAAAATATTCATATTTTCTATAAGCAATTGCTAATGTATGACTACCTAGTAATGAGTACTGCACAGGATTAGCTGCACAGTTATAGCATAATCACGTGTAGTGGACATTGTATACTATTGCAATTATAGGAAAGTAAAAGGAAGATAAAATATATGTTTTATTATTTGCATTTATTATTAGACCACATGCCATAAGCCTCTAATAAAATGCTGCCCTTGCATTAGTAGGAGGTCATTCAGGCTGTTTAATGTTCTTTTTGAAGCCATCTCCTAAATACATACCTAACCGCAAAAACTAGGCAAGCACACCAGCTTTAAAACAAAAATGTTTGTATGGTGTCAATATCCATACAATTTTGTAAATGTTTATTAGAAATCGGGGCAAAGAAAGAGAAGCAGAGATCAGTCACTCACACTGTCAATTTTTTCCCCAATTAAAAAATATTTACATTAGACCCAGCTGGGCCTAAAGCTGAGTCTGCAGGCGTTAACAACATACAGCAGCAAAGAAAAAAACAAACTCTGGGACATTAATCATGCCAAAACTAAAGTTGTCATGTTTACTAAAATATGTAGTAATTGGAAGTATAATTGGAAGCAAACAATATCAGTACTGAAAAAATACACATTTCTTCAAATATTTAGGAGCCATTTTGTAATCTTCCCTGATATAGAAGAACCAAATAAAAGATGTCCAATGATACAGTCCTATTTGCTAGCTGCAGCAATAATAACTTCAGCAATAAGATTCTTTAAACCCAAGTCTTATGGCACACAGCCTTGTATGTAAGTGTGTCTTCAGAAGCAATCCAGAATAAATTTGTAAGAGCTATCTTTTATGTCTCCAGTTGTATATCAAATGCTCTCTTGTGTCTAATAGCTGGTCCTTCTTTTATACGGACACATTTGAAAATCTGTTGGCTAAGGTACTGGTTAACATTAAACTGTATGGAAGACTCTCTTGAAGCTCTGCTTCACTGGCAAGGTTATTTTACGTTAGAAGAAAAGCACACCCAAGTTGAAAAGATCATAAAGACTCATGATAAATCAAACCACTGACTGATCTACTCAGTTCTACTGAACCCAATTAGAGATGTCATGGATTGAAATGATTTTTTTTCATAGAATGTATATGATAAATCTCTGAGCTACAGTCCCAATGTTTTCAATGTCTACTGAACAAAAATGTAAAACAAAGACATGGTTTATGTTTAAATAACTTGTTGAATCACAACCATTTTAATTATGAGTTTATTAATTTCAAAGATTTCCATTTGCCCTACATATTCAAAGCCTTCTCCAAAACACTAAATAACGTCAAAATACATATATTGTGGCCACATTTTTTAAATGGAAGCTTCATAAAATAATAGTCTTCATTTATTATAGAAAATAAATAGCTTCCATTTGGATACCTAAATTGCTTTCACTTTTGATAAAACAATTCACATATGGTTTCATGTGAGTTGTATGAACTCACTGTGAACTATTTCCTTCCCTACCCTTTGCTTCCATTGCCTCATTTCTAAACAGCTTGTATTTCATCCATCATTGCTGAATATATGAAAATCCCTAATATGAATAAATATGGGAGATCATGATTCTAAATTTAGAAGAAATTTCAGTTAACAGCACATAATACTAATGATATCTATCCTTGTGCAAGGTTACCATCTGGTGGCTGATAGAGAAATAACCAGTCCAAAGTGCTTTTCAGATTAGATGTCTGGAAAGGCACAGGTATCAACATACTTTGTTAGTCTGAGACGAAACTGGCTATTTATCCCGTCAATCTGCTCTTTTTCACTTTCCATGTGGCTACATTTACTTGAGAAGTGCCACATTTCTGATGAGACATCCATAAAGACCTGCTAATAATTTAGTATCTCCCATATGCTTTCCATTATTCTTTTTTTTCATTACTTTCTTCTGTCAATCTTTTAACCCAATTTTCCATAATTATGCCATCTATCAAAATTGCAGGGAGTTGTCCTTAAAGTCACCAGGAATCATGATTGACTTGAAGGCACAAGGAAAATATTTTAGAGACATCTGCCACTTACGCAACATGTAGATGATTATTGAGACATGAAATCATAAGGAAATTATTATATAGCTTATTCCTTTCAAAGAAAACACAATGACCTGACCCAATTAAAGCTGTAATTTTTGCCAGCTATTGCTAAATAAAATTTTTACCATAAATTTGTGGTTATTATCTATTTTATATTTAAAACATCCAAATGCCAGATACAAGCTCATTTCATAAAATATACCAGCTCATTTCATAAAATATACCGGCACTCAAAAGAAATGGACCATAGCTATATTCAATTTATGTTTCTTATTTGTAGTGAAAATATAACATTAGACAGTTTAGGAGGATACAAATAATGTGCCTACTTCGTTATATACGCTTCCGTTAATATCTGCTCCATAGATTGGTGCCACAAAAGTTAAATTTTTCCAGTATTTACGCTCTAAGTCTTCAAAATCTAAATGTCTTGGAGTACAATATCTGTAAAGGAAAAAGTGAAAAAGACAATGGTTTCAAAGAATTAGTATTTATATATATAAATGCTTGCTCCTTGTATGACTAAACAAACTTTTAAATAAACCTTAGATTAACAAAGAACACTGTGTGTATGTATTTTGTCTATATGCATACCAGTTGTAGGTTGCTACCAGTTCGCCCCAGATCGGGCGAACCGGTAGCGGCAGCGGCAGGAGGCTCTGCCTACCCGGATGTCTCTGCGCATGCGCGCCTATGAGCGAACCAGTAGCAGCTGAAATTGAAACCCATTACTGGTGCATACATATATGTGTCTGCCTATTAATCTTGAAAAATTGAAACATATTTTAATCTTGTTGTACCAGTTACTATCAACTTTACATAAGTAGTAGTTCTATCTTCCAGCTAATAAAAGTTATTTATTTTAATTTTTTAAAAATAGTTTTTATTGAATATTTTACATTTTTAAAACCAAAAACATAATAGAAAAAGATAAAAAAAGAAAAAAGAAAAAGAAAAAAAGAAGAGAACATACACATACACCAAACGGTAAAATACAAAACATAAATAACAACATTATATAATATTTTACAACTTTCTGCATCAATAATTATCTTTACTTTTAAATTCAATCTTTCTAATCATTCTCTTATTCTTGTATAACCATATTGAGCATTCTTATTAACTAAATTGTTATATATACTTGCATCCTATTTATTAACATAGTCAAGATTTTATCCTTGCCAGTATTCAATACTCTTAGGTTCCAATTAATCAAATTTCAATTTACGTTCTTATTTCTATTTTTTTTATTTCTATTTTCTAGCAATGTATAGAATCTATTCCACATTTTATGTTAGTCCAAATCATATCTTTATTTAATTTCCATTGTCATTTTATCCAATTCAGCACATTCGAGGATCTTTTTAATTACTATTTCTTCTGGTGGTGTATTGATCTGTTTCCACATTTGTGCTAGAGCAATTCTGGCCGCCGTTAGTATATGCAATGTTATGTAGTACAAACTTTTCTCCATTTTCTTATCAATCATTCCTAGAAGAAACAACTCCAGTTTGAAATCAATCTTTTGGAGTGTAATCTCTTCTAACAATTTTATACCAAAATTCTGATTTTATACCAAATTTTTTTAACACCGGGGCACATCCACCACATGTGGTAGTATGTTCCTAATTTATGGCCACATCTCCAACATTTAGGTGATAGATTGGAGTACATTTTTGCCAATCTCGCTGGTGCTAAATGCCATCTATAAAACATTTTATAGCTGTTTTCTTTATATGTTACTGCCATGGTCAATTTATAGTTTTTTTTTCCCATTTTCCAATTTTATAGTGTGTCCAAAATTCCTAGCCCAACTTATCATCATTTCTTTAACTGTTTCTTCTTCCAATTTATATCTTAATAGGTAATTATAAGTATTTGTAATCATTTATCTCCCTGGTCCTAATAATATTTTATCTAGTTCCAATTGTTCCTTGCTTATGCCAAATTGTTCATTATCTTTTTTAAATCTTTTGATTTGTAAATATAACCACCATTCCAAATTTATTACTTGTTTTTTCAGGTCTTGTACTGATTTTAATTCTCCTTCTGTATCTAGTAATTCTCTATATCTCACCATTTAGTCTAAATCTGTGGTATTTGGATATATCATTGCTTCCTTTGTAGACAACCAAATTGGGACCTTTGTATAGTGATTCTTTTTAATCTTTTCCCAAACTGTCAGTACGGCATCTCTTAACATGTGTCTTTAAAAGTAGGTATGTGATTTATTTTTCCCATCCCAGAGAAAACCATGCCAACCAAGCTGGAGGTTGTGACCTTCTATCGTTAGTATTCATTTATTTTTGAGTTGTATCCAATCTTTAAGCCATGTTAGGGATGCCCCTTGGTAGTAAAGTTCCCATTCTGGTAAACTGAAACCTCCTTTTTTCCTGCTATCTTCCAGTAATTTGAATTTGATACGCGGTTTTTTCTCTGACCATATAAATTTTGATGTCATTTTATTTAATTGTTCAAAGAGTTTTTTCCCTAATTTTATTGGTACCATTTGAAATAGATAAAGTAACTTGGGTAATATGTTCATTTTGATTGTCGAAATTCTGCCAATTAATAATATTGGTAATTTAGTCGAATTGTCCAGATCTTTTTGTATTTGTAATATAAGTGTATCGTAATTATCCCTCTTTATCATGGTACATTTTTCCGATAGCCAAATTCCTAAATATTTAATTTTCTTTACTCTCAAGATTCCCAACTTCTCCTCTAGCTCTTCGTTCTGTCTGTTGGTTAAATTCTTAGTCAATATTTTAGTTTTGTCTTTATTTATTTTAAATCCTGCTACCATGTCAAATTGGTTTATATCTTATAATGAAGTAGGTCCAGATTCTAAAGGTTCCTCAATAATGCCAAATCATATGCAAATGCTTGGACCTTATATTCTTGTGGTTTAATTTTTAGTCCCTTTATTTCTGAATTGTCTCTAATTTGTGACATTAATGTCTCCACAGACAGAATGAATAACAGAGGTGATAGGGGGCAACCTTGTCTTACTCTTTTAGGTATCTCAAAGCTTTCTGTTTGTTCCCCATTTATTATTATTTTTGGCGTCTGTGTAGTGTATATGGCTCTAATCATTTCTGTAAATTTTTCTCCAAAATTCATTTTTATTAATTGGTTTATCATAAAGTCCCAATTTAAATTGTCAAAAGCTTTTTGTGCATCCAAAAATATCACAGCTACCTGTTTTTCAGGGTGAGCTTCATAGAATTCTAAGACGTTCATGATGATTCGTATGCTATTTTTTATATGTCTGTTGGGTAGGAATCCATTTTGATCCGAATGTATAATTTCATTTAATATAATTTTGATTCTATCTGCTATTATAGCCATAAATATTTTGTAGTCAGCATTTAGCAATTAGATTGGCCTATAATTCTGAATCTTCTGTTGTTTGTTTGTTATTTTAATGTTTTACACTTTGTTCAGAATGCATTTTATTATTGTTGCATATAAAATTAACAACAAAATCTTTTTTCAAAAATTGCATAAGCTAAAGAAAAAAATGAAATGAAAATCCAACAGAGGTGTGTAGCTTTTTCATTCTTAAGGACACTAATTGAAACATTAGGTGCTGCACCAGAATCCTAGATATCATAGTTGATGGAAGAATGAAGGAAATGAGTTTTTCCCTTCCAGTAATCTTTTTTTTTTCAGCAAAATTTACTTAGATCACTTGAGAGGAAGAGAAATATTCACCGTTTTCTGCCAGTGAACTTGGTTCAGTTTCCCGAGTTCTGACTGACAATTGGAAACAGATATTTTGCAATCTTCTCCCTAGGCTGCCAAAAGATCATGTACTATCATGAAGAGCTTTCCAGTGTGAGAATGCTTCCCATAAAGCACCAATCAATAGAGAGCTGAAACTCTTTGTCTAATTGTCAACTGCCACTCTCTTCATACCTCTTTCCAAGTTCTCTTAGTGTGCTGTACCATCTTTCTTCTACAGAAATATTTAGTTGATTGCTTACTTTAGGAGAATGCAAGTAAGTTAACTTCTATTATCACAGCTAGGTACATTTCTAACATACAATGGTAAAAATGCCCACCCTCAGTTCCAATCAGTACTGTTAGTTACAGATCAAGAGGGCAAAGAATTGGGTTATAGCTGCAAGAACCTTGTCCACATGCTCATACTATCACAACAATTGAAATAAATTTCCTGGAAATACACATAAGATACACTGGACATCAGTAAAGAGGAGGTTGATTTTAGCTTTAAAGTACTGTGACAAGAATTATCATGGTAGGCAACTCAATCATCAAATCACATAAATTGCCATCATGCCAAATAATCCAAATTTATTTTCTAGTATGATCCTGGTATTTCAGGCAACTGAAATAGTTTTACTTCTCCTGAAAACTTATTATAGAACTTAGAGCAGTGATGGCTAACCTTTTTGCCATTGTGTGCCGGGGGGGGGGTGAGGGAGGTTCGCGCGCCCACACCCATAATTCTATGCGCCCTGTCCTGCGCATGCATGCACAACCTCCCCTTTCCCGCCCCCCGCTCCTGGCACATGATGGCCTGGTAGGCCCATTTTTCTTTCTTACCTGGCTCCAGATCCTCTCTATGCATCTGGGAAGGGTGAAAACAGTCTTTCCCACTCCCTCGGAGGCCCTCCAGAGGCTCCTAGAGAGGCTCTGGAGGCTGGGGACAGCAAAATACGTCACTTCCTGTCCCACCGGGAGTTGGGAAATGCGCCCTTTCAGGCCTCCGGAGGGCCTCCGAGGGAGTGGGAAAGGCTGTTTTCGCCCTCCACAGATGCATAGAGAGGATCTGGAGCCAGGTAAGAAAGAAAAACGGGCTTCCCCACCCACGCCCCAGGCCCTCCGGAGGCAGGAAACAGCTTGTTTCCCTACTTCTGGTGGTCCCAGAAGGCCCAAAAATCAGCTGTCCAGCACACACATGCACGCCAGAGCTCAGCTGGTGTGCCCACTGATATGGCTACATGTGCCACCTGTGGCACACGTGCCATAGGTTCGCCATCAAGGACTTAGAGCTTCAAAAATCATTAGAAAGCTGTCTAAAAGTCTTACTGGTAGAGATTCTCAAACTGGGGATCATAACTTATTGGAGAGGGCAAATTTGAGAGAAGTCATACTCACTCCCATTATGCATGAATATAGGTACTGTAGCATTCAGCCAAGTGCTACTACTGGACTGGTGAAGCATTGGCTGCAAGTGCTATTGTTTTCCTTTGATGATGATATTTGTGCAAATATTTCAAACCATCCAGAGAGTCAGAGCCATCCAAAGTGACCTGCCCAGGATCAAGATGTTTTTGTCTAGTCTCATTTTCCACCTATTCAGAGATTAGCCACATACTTTTCTTGGAATAGGCTGAGCTATGCTGTAACAGGTTAAATTGTACCAATAATGGACTCTCAGTGGAGCATCTGGAATGCTGGATCAGCAGACCTCCAGGTACTTTAAAAAAGAAGATGGTTGCAAAAGTCTCTCTTAGGTTAGAGCTTCTAACCTTTCCTCAACAATAAATTGCTTATGGGCAAGTGGCCTCTCTTTTCCAATTTATTGTTTAACGGGAAACAGACTTCCAAGAAATGGACAAAGAACAGCACAATCTTATTGCTAGGTTGACAGTAAACTCTCTCAAAAGGAAATCAATATGATCATTTAATACTTTATTAAGGTTAATAAAATTGTCCCTAGGATTCTGGCCTGAGTGAAATGGAACACAAATAAAGAAGCTTACTTCTGACTAAGAAAGTGAAAAAATATGGACAAATCAGAAAGAGTACTTCCAGCTGACAAGCCCAGTGTCTTAACTGCTGAGCCATCATGCAACATATGTGAACAACATATCTTCTAAAATTAACATTCTGGAAATCAACAATACTGTCTTGAGAAAATAGCTTTAAGTCACAGGAATAAAATGCAAAAAGCAAAGGGAATCTATTTATTAATATAAACTGAATGGAAAGATAAATGAATAAATCCATCTCACATCCTTCTTATCACAGTGTCATTCCTAGTAAATGTTCTCTTACTGGGAATAAGTTGCTTAGATATCTAAGCAGTAGACCTCTATTCATTTATTTTTCCTAATCAAGAAACTTACCAAAAATCATAAAGAGCAATAAATCATTTATTCTGAATTTCAAGGATAAAAAGTTTGAATGCACCAAAGAACAGATAAACAAGTACCAAACAGAACATTTTTTCCAAGTAAGTGCCCTATTTTGACTTTATGGAGGGCTTTCCCACCATAAAATAAATGAGGCCAGGGTATCAGAAAAATATCAACTGAATTTAAATGTAATTAACAATAAATGTGGTTAATTAAATGTAATTTAAATTGTGCACCTTTATAAAACAAAGTATGGAATGAATATACCTACTTGTCACTATTAGCAAGTTGCCTAAATTCTTTCACAGTCATTGGCTTTTTTTGAATGTTGTATTGAGTGAATAGACCTGACTGACCAGTTACCATCTGTTGAATAGGAGCTGGAATCATCAGATCATCAATATCATCATAACTTTTTCTTGGCTTCCATTCCTTAGGAGGGATTACCTAGAAATTTAGAAGAAAAGAAATTTAGTTTTAAACAACGAAGAGGAAATGTTACATTGAGACAATCTATATAAGTAAACCTAAGAAAATCACTTCAAAGTGTTCATGTAAAGATAGATTATATCTCCATAATATTAACCAAGTTGTTAATATAGCAATATTTGTGAACAGTTTATTATGCAATGACTTAAAGGTGGATAATGTTTAGACCCTTACTATTTCTTTTTTAAGACTGTATTTCTCTGTTATTTTAATTTTAAAATAAACAATTGTTGTCTGAAACAGGGGCCAGAATAAGCAAGACTGCTTGTTGGTAAATCTAAATTGCTCCCTGAGAGTCAATTCAGGAGAATAATGCTGAATAAAAATGGCACCCTTCTTAATGGAACTTAATGGCTCCCAATAGATATTAAAATATATAATAAATCCATTACTTTTATGTCATTGTATTATGCATGTATTACCATCATTTATAGCAGTATCACATTCTATGGACCAAGAGTAAAAGTTTTATGTTACAAAGAATCAAGAATAAACTCAATATGAGAATATTGCTTTTTGAAAAAGCATCATTTATCTGTTTACTGTTGGTCTATGTACCAACTGTAAGATTTTATTTAGGTTTAAATCTGGTGATTCAAAAACACAGTAAACAACAAATGTTTTTGATGATATTTACCAAGCAAGTGCTAACATTGCCTAGAGCCATGATGGTGAACCTGTGGCACACAGAGTCATATCTGTGGGCATGTGAGCTGTTGCCCTAGTTTAGCTGGAGCATGCATGCGCGCGCCAGCCAACTGATTTTCATTTGGCCCCACCCACGCTGCCCCTCCCCTCCCAAGAGTGTCCACACAGCCCATTTTGGATGCCAGGTAAGCACAGGGCTCACACGGAGGCTTTGGGAGGGCATTTTCAGCCTCCGGAGGACTTCCAGGGGGCTGCGGGAGGCCATTTTCGCCCTCCCCAGGCTCCAAGAAAGCCTCTGGAGGCTGGGGAGGATTAAAAACATGCCTACCAGGCCCACCAGTAACCTTTTTGCCATTGTATGCCAAAAGCGGGGGGAATGCGGGGGGGTCACATGCACATGCGCAGGGGTGCAGGACGGGCATTGAATTATGGCTGTGGGCATGTGCACACGTGACTCCAATGACCCCCGTTTTTGGCACATAATGGCAAAAAAGTTAGCCATCACTGGCCTACAGGCTGTCATGTATGAATGGGTAGAAACAGTTTTTAACAGTTTTAAATCACTCAGATACTTTTGGTTTGTGGCCTGAATTACTCCAAGGACATTCCTTCTTTCACTTTGAAGAGAGTTGTATACACTTGCACAATTTAGAAGCTTTTCTAAATTCACAACTCCTCCTTGTGGAACAAGTGACATCTGTGGCTAGAAAGGCTTTTGAACAGCTAGATTTTATGTGCTAATTGTGACCTTTCTTTAATCAAGATGCCCTGCTCTCAGTCATTCACGTTCCACTTACCTCCTATTTCAATGTTCAAATATCACATACATGTTCATCTGCCTGTCCAAATGGTTCAAATACAAATCCCATCTCTAAGGCACTATGATCTGATGGGTGTTCTTAAATGACTGCCCCCACAAGAGAATGTTTGCTTAAATGTATTGGCAGGCCTTGGTACATGAAACACCAATATCTCAGAAGAGTTTTAGAGGTGGTATTCAGCAGGTTCTGACCAGTTCTAAAGAACCAGTAGCGGAAATTTTGAGTAGTTTGGAGAAATACCACCTCTAACTGGCCCCACCCCCATCTATTCCCTGCCTCCTGAGACCCAGGAGGAAATGGGGATTTTGCAGTAACCTTCCCCTGGAGTGGGGAGGGAATGGAGATTTTACAGTATCCTTCCCGCCACGCCCACCAAGCCACGCCCACAGAGCCACTAGTAAAAAAATTTGAATCCCAGCTTGATATAGTGTTTCCTAAGCACTCTTAATTCATGTTGGAATACATATAGTTTTAGTTTAGTTTAGTTTTATTAAATTTATATACCGCCCTTCTCCCGAAGGACTCAGGGCGGTGTACAGCCGGAATAAAAACCACCAATATAAAAGTTAAAAACCATTTAAAATTATTAAATAGTTTGGCCCACAATCTAAAATAACATAAAATAACCCATTAAAAATAATATTTTAGGCCAGCCCTGCTTGATGGAATAATAGTGTTTTAAGGGCGCGGCGAAAGGTACAAAGGTCAGGAATCCGACGAATCTCCGAGGGCAGCTCATTCCAGAGGGTAGGTGCCCCCACAGAGAAGGCTCTCCCCCTGGAGAGCATGAAAGACACTGTCTAACCAACGGCACCCTGAGGAGACCCTCTCTGTGGGAGCGTACTGGTCGGTGGGAGACTATCAGAGGCAGAAGGCGGTCTCGTAAGCATCCAAAAAGTTGTGATTCGATGTTAATGCCTTATTTTACTGCAACAGAGAGAGTCGGAAGTCAATGCTTCTTTTCTTTTTCTTATCCTTCCTCACTTCTCTTTCCCCTTTTCCTCCTCACTGCTTTTGTTTACTTTTGTATTTTGTATTGTACAATATTTTATAACTCAATAAAATGTTAAACTGGAATACACATAGCATCATGATATGCTATGTATGGTAGTTGCAAGCACTGTAGGAAAAGAGGACATACTGTAGATCCAGGAGAAACTCAAGCATAATAGAGGCATCATCATAAGACCTATGCTACAGTAATGACAGAATACAGCAGGACATGGACTACATCCAACGAGCTTTTTTGGGTTGTTGGATACATTTAATAGTTCTGACAAAGGTCAGATTCCATTGGTATACATAATGCAAGTTTGGGTATTATTCAAATTACCTGGATTCATACTGAGTTTGTAATTACCATACTTTAAGCAGCACTATGCTAAGGTGTCCGCTACACCAGCATTCCCCAACCTTTCAGGTTGGCAGCCCATTGCGGTGGGCGGAGGTAAAGGGTTTGTGTGAGGGGCAGGTGCTCATATGAGTGGGGCTGCGGGCGCCGGCACCCATCAATCGCACAAGTGGTGCTGCATGCCCACGTGCCAGCCCACCATTCATACAGCCCTGTGTGAATAGGCCAGAGCCCAGTAGTGGGCCACAGCCCTCAGGTTGGAGAACCCCTGCACTACACTATCTAACAATACTTGTTTCAGTCATTGTTACAGTCTGTCTCTTGAAAAAGCCAATAACAGTCTTTTATGCATTCATACAGATGTATATGCTCTTACAAGTAAGATTTCATCTCCCAAATGTTGAGACAAATAACACTTCCTTCTTGCAGGCTAATTCTCATTGCCTTAAATGAGGCATTGATGAGATCTTGATTTCAGAAATCAATTTTGCCTCCAACCACTTTGAGCACGCTTACATATCTAATATTTCATTGGTCAAGCTGATGGAAAAGAAACTAGCACTATAGCTTCAGAAGTGCTTATATGAAATGGCTTGTCTTGTTCCTTTCCAGTCTGGGTTTAGATTAATATAGGGCATGAAGACTGTCATGGTCACTCAGGTAGATTATATATATTTGGAGAGAAATGGGATAATGTAAATTTTTGACACTTTTGAATCTCATTGTATCTTGGAGAGTTTGGAAAAGTTGGGGAAGTCTCCACTTTGTAATGATTCTATTCATACTACTCCACGAAATAACAGAAAATAGTACCAAGAAATTTCTGGTTAATCCCAAGAGAATTATCCGAGTGTTCTGCTCATTCATATATCTCTATTCAGCTTCTAAGAAAATGCTATCAGATGCACTTCTTTCTTGTGATTTTGGGATTACATCTCAGCAGAACCTATGAGCATTTCCACAATGTATTTTGGTAATGGGTTATTGTGCTAAAATAGTACTGCTAAGTATGGTATTATATAAACATTTAGTAGAAGCTTTTAAGATGTGAATGCAGACAGTCCTCAATTTATGACAATTGAGCCCAAAATTTATGTTATTGAGTTTTGCTCCATTTTACAACCTTTCTTGCCACAGTTGTTAAGTGAATCGCTGCAGTTGTTAAGTTAGTAACATGGTTGTTAAGGGAATCTGGCTTCCTCACTGACTTTGTTAGAAGGTCGCAAAAGGTGATCACATGACCCCAGGACATTGCAAGTATCATAGCAATAGGAACAGAAATAGCATTTACTTATATATTGCTTCATAGTGCTTTACAGTATTCTGTCAACTTGCAAAGCCATAAGCAGATGGTGGGGAGAACTGACGGAGCTGATTGATTTCCCTAACTGAAACTACATTTCACAAATGCCTTTCTATAGATTGTGTCCTAGGTTACTGGAGTCAGTAGAAGGGCTTTGGGTTTCACAGCCCGCCAACGTGGTCATTTGGAGAATTTGATTTATGACATGGCCAGGGAGGGGGAAGACAGAGTCATGGGGGACCGTAAATCTACGTAAGGTCTGTTCTAACTGCATCAGAGTATTGCCGGAATGGTGCTCCTAATAAATGACTGTATTTCTTTTGAAGTTTGGCTCGTGGCTCATGAATTAATTAGAGCATCTTTCAGAAACTTCACACACTTTCTAAACGGTTTACAGAATCAGCATATTGGAAGACTGAGTCAACCTTGACCTGGTCAGGATTGAACTCTTGGCAGTAGGCAGAGTTAGCCTGCCTACTGCCAAGCACTGTGCCATCAGAGTCAAATGCCAAGCATCCAAATTTTGATCACGTGACCATGGGGATGCTGCAATGGTCGTAAGTGTGAAAAACAGTCATAAGTCACTTTTTTCAGTGCCATTGTAATTTCAAGTGGGGACTAAACAAATTGTTGCAAGTCAAGGACTAGCTGTAATGTAGTAACATTCATTGTTCCTCCATCTAGAATGTTTTTTTATAAAAGTACCTTTGCTAAACCAGCACGATGAGCACCTTTTGATTCCATATACGCCAAGTATTTGTTAAAATCCTTGAATTCATCCATTGTCGGCTGAAATGTCATAATTTTACAACTTGGATTTGGAGGGGAATCCAAAGACTGAGCAGCCATGGCTGCTCAATGTTAGACCTGCTGATAAAGGAAATACATATTGATTATTGAGCTCTATTTGAACAAAACATTACAAATGTATTTTATCTAAATTTAAATTTCCATTCTTAAAAGTTCTATTTTTATGATGATTTTAAACAATACCTTCAAGATAATATGAAGAGGCCATTAAAACCAAAACAAACTGAAAGAAAATAGTAGTTAATGGCCAGAAAGTCTAAAAATTTAATCACCATTAATTCCATGACTTTACATCTAAGCCTTCAGTATAATTCTATTCTACATGCAATTATATTTATCTAGGATTCAGTCTCTAAACAAGTTTCCTAGAATTCTCAGGTCAATCCCTATGTGTGCAGTAATCACTTTGGGACATAAATACAGAGATTCAGTAAGCCAGTCTAAAGAAGAAGGTTAGATCACCTCCAGGTTAACCCAGTCTTTGATGTAGAATTTTACATTTCAAATGGGCCAATTTAACTGAACCACGCACAAGTTTTCTATTCTCTGTAATAGTTGAAATATACTTTTTATGCTTCGAGGTTGGCAGATGGTATGAAAAAAATAATTTCTGAAAATTTTTCCACAATGGCCATTGCAGCTACAAAATTTGCCTTTGAATCTATCTGAATGTATTCTATAGAATATTTTAAAAAGCTTTCCACAACTGAAATGTCCGTCTTGCCATATTTTTTGAAGGGATTAATAGACCCATGAAGTAAAAAAGCAAATGCAAAATTTATTTTATATAATTCCTGTGGCTAAGAAGTCAAACTATTTTAAAAGTCTATATATCTGGTGAGGAAAATGGTAGAGGAGTTATACATTTTACCTGCCAATTCTGTATTTTCTTCTATTTCAACTCAGTTTTCTTCTCCCTATGGATTAGGGAAGAGATGAAAGAAAAGAGATAAATAAAACATTTACATTACTGCATAAGTAATAAAACTTCCACAGATTTTCAATATATAAAATTTGCTTAATTTAAAATGTGTTCATAAAATTGTTCTAAATTAAAAAACAATCTAAAAGCACTCAGCAAGTGAAACAAGCACTCAGCAAAACCAGCTAAGAGGAACAAGCAAGAGACAGTTGAAATTACATCAGAGATTTTGTAATGTCAAAATTATTAACTCTGATTTGTCAGAAATAATGTACAGGTAGTCCTCAATTTACAACCATTGATTTAGTGAGTGTTTGATATTACAACGGCACTGAAAAAAGACTTATGATTGATTCTCACATTAACATCTCGACTGTTGCACCACTTCCCCAGGTCACATGATCAAAATTTGAGCACTTGGCAACAGGCATGTATCTACAACAGTTGCAGCCTTCCAGAGTCATGTTATCATCATTTGCAACCTTCCTAGCTGGCTTCTGATCAGCAAAGTTAATGGCGGAAGCCAGATTTACTGCCTTGGCTATGTGATTTACCTAAAAACTACAAAGATTTGTTCAACAACTATGACAAAAAAGATTACAAAATCAGGCATGGCTCACTTAACAACTGCCTTGCTTAGCAATGGAAACTCTGGCTGTAAGATGAGGAATACCTATAATTGATGCCCAACAAATTTATAAAATTATTCTAATATCTATCAGATTTGATTAATACACTTGATTAAAATATTGACATCTTACACGTAAGTTGCAATAAGTTACTTAATTTTGATTTCTTCAATATTCTATCATAGCAGTGACAAAAAATCATGTAGTTAAATGCCAAAACTGTTTTGATAAACTGCTAGGCTGTGAGAACTGAAAAAAATAACAAGAATAGGTAGGTTTATTATAGGTATCTTATATATTTGTATCTCTGCTTAAACTAAGCAAAATTATTTACTGGCACATTTCTATTTTCCAAGTACATTTGTTTAACTTTAAAAAGTTATCAAACAAAAAGAAAAGAAAAATCTATTTAAAATATTATATCAAAAATTCTAAAGATATATGTCTCATTTAATCCTAATAGTTTCGGTTCCCATTGACCTGACAGTCATGGTGATTCTCCCACAGACTCTCTTAAACAAGACATAAAGGCCTGAGATACTATCCAGCTCCATATTGAGTAGTTTGATGCAGCACAAATCAACTCAAGCATAGAAGCAGCAGTCTAGTTTCAAAACTATTTGCCCACAAAATCTTCTTCTTTTGCTTATGTGCTGACAAAATGACAGGAACACCTGGACACTGTGCTCATTCTCAATTTCCTTTGATGGCCTCTGGTATCACATTCATTTATTTATTTGTGGTTTCAATCAGCTAGAACTCTAGGCATTAGAGAGCATCCAAACATTGATAAATACAATGCAATATAACAATAAATGGTAATATTACACAGTTTATTCTTCTGGATAAAACCTGAGGGTTGGGGATGAAGGGTGTTTCTATTCCTGACAGTTTTTTTACATAGTCCCTGTATCCTGTTTTAGAGATAGTCTATTTACATATTTTCACACCACTTTACACCCAGGTTACTCCAAATATTTCCTGTGGAAACATTCCTCTGTGCCAAGATTCTGATTTACATGAAGAAGAGGCTTCAGGGAGATGAGTGACCTGAAAGGCTCCAACCTGCTTACTGCTACACTGCTCCTCTCATCTGGCCTCATGTAACTCCTTGGCCATTTCTCCTTTGGCTGTTGAGAGAAGAGCAACGTTTCTTCCAGAGGTGGGTTTCAGCAGGTTCTGACCAGTTCTGGAGAACCAGTAGTGGAAATTTTGAGTAGTTCAGAGAACCGGTAGTAAAAATTCTGACTGGCCTCATCCCCATTTATTCTCTGCCTTCCGAGTCCCAACTGATCGGGAGGAAATGGGGATTTTCAGTAATCTTCCCCTGGAGTGGGGTGGGAATGGAGATTTTACAGTATCCTTCCCATGCCACGCCCACCAAGCCACGCCCACCAAGTCATGCCATGCCTACCAAGCCACACCCACAGAACCGGTAGTAAAAATTTTTGAAACCCACCACTGATTTCTTCCCTATTAATACTGACTTCCACAGCCTCCATCTACCCTTTGCTCTATGCTTACTGTCAGAGAAGCTAGAAACAAGAAAAGGGATTCTTCCCCCTCTCTGGTCTCTCTTCAATGCCCTCCACTCCAGTGCAGATCCTTTGCCATCTACCATCATGGTGATTCCTTCCCTTATCTCCAAACTTTCTAGAATTACTGCTATCATTCCCAGTAATAGCAGCAGATGCTTTCCTGCTCTTAACTGAGGGCAGCAGTTTTGCTGGTCTCATATTTGAGGCATGGCCAAAAGATAGTTGCTAAAGCAATGGTTTTCCACTGTCTTCCCATTGTTCTCCCCTTATAACTAAGGATATAGGAAAGAGCCCTAGAGTTGCTTTAGAAAGAGCTGCAGTATGACTATTCATCTCCTTATATTTTGAGAAATGCAACAGAGTTCCATATCGCCTCAGTATAAGTACTAAGTAATATCATACAGGGATTTAGCATTATTGCAAGATAAATTAAACTGATGTTAAGATTACTAACAAACCAGAACATTACTTTTGGTTTAAAAGTTTTATTAAGACTTATTTAAATTTTTTAATAAAAATCATGCATGGAAAAAAGAATCCTGAAATCTGCTACTAGACCTTTGTGGAAAAGATAAAGACAATTTGTTCTTTTACTACAAACTAAATGTTACAATCCTTTCACAAAAATCCATACATGGTAACTTCAGCAACAGTTAAAACAGGAGATCATTTTGCTGCATCTTATTGAAATTATCTCTCAAAAGTATTAGGCATTAAATGTTACAATCCTTTCACAAAAATCCATACATGGTAACTTCAGCAACAGTTAAAACAGGAGATCATTTTGCTGCATCTTATTGAAATTATCTCTCAAAAGTATTAGGCATTACAGCATTGTCATCAAATATAAAAGAATAATCCTTCTGATTATTGCATTTCTCATAAATCTTAAAAATGAGGTTTCTATTTTAGTAATTAGCACTGGGGTAAAACACTAACAGTAAAACATCTTGTATCATTCTTTTCTAAGTGTTTTTGTAAATCCATTTGAACTGTATTGTTTATTTAAAGATTCTTACCATTCCAAAAAACAAAAAAAATCTCAAACATATTTTAAATTCTCTTAAAATATAAATAACTACCTCTTCACTAATATTTTTATATATTCATTTTCATGAATTAATACATATTTAAGCAAGGAGCGAATAGATACACAACAATAATGCTGCAATGCAATGCAATGCAATTGCAGGTGCTTCTTCTGTGTTTACCCTATATTTTTAATATGCTACTTATGAGTAATTTCATACGGGTTGTTCATTTCTATCTGTATCAAGTCAAATATATTTATGCAAACTTCTGGAAGCCTTGCTCCTTTAGCAGAAATAAGGAAATATAATTCAGTATGTGATCCACATTAGACCCCTCTCAGTATTCCTTGGTTCAGTCCATAGTTTATAGAGGTACTACAAATAAGTAATACACAAAATCTGCAGTGATATTAGTTGTTTCCTTCCTAATTATCTGTTTTGCATTGTCAATGAATTTATGAATACTTTTCAAGAAACATCATATGTTGAAAATGCAGTAAGTAATTTATCTGTACAAAAGTATATTAACTTTATTTCTCATGCAACCCTAAAGAAAATGTTCTGAATGTGTTCTAATAAACACTAGAATCCCAAAATCTTCCCCCAAGGATCTAAAAAGTCAGAAAATTAAAATAGATCTTATAATACCCACAACTAAGACACTGACTGACCAATTCATTTCAAAATTATTAATAACAGACCTTGACACTTTGGTGTATGATTACAATTTAACTATTATATATTTTTGTATCTAGACTTTCCTATTTTTCAATTTGCAGCCCAAATCTTAGAGAAATTGTTCAAAGACGGTAAGTGAACAGTGAACAAAATGCTTTTCAGTATATGCCTGTCTAGAATAGAAATAATCACCTAAACTAAGAGAACATAAACCACACAGTATGCATATTCCATGTTTAATTAAATCTCTTAGTTTCAATCAAGGCAAAGCAGGATATAATGTTACATTGCTACTCTCTTATAACAAAGACTTCAGATTCAGCCCATAGTTAACAACTCTCACGTGTCCAAATTATAATATACCAGCTGTGACTTTTTTCCAAACAAGAGGAGCCAAGAGGATCATCTAGTCTCAGTACAAAATATTTGCAGCAGTCGAATCTGTCAAACAAAGTATTGCACATAATGTTCATTTTCCAAATATTCAGATATGAATTATTAACTTAAATCTACAGATTTGATAACAAAACAAGTTACTAGAAGATATACAGTACTTAGTTAACATACCGTAGTATGGCATCTACTGGTGAATTGAAATAAATAATGTGACTGTGAAGTCTCTGAATATCTGATTTCACTAAATGTACTGTCCCTGAAAAAATCAAAATATTGGGAAACAAAAGACAATTAACCATAGCCTAACATAATATTCAACACACAAAAGGAAGCATTGATTGAACCAATCTTGTCTATCAAAAATTAGGTACACTTTGATTAACATAGTTCACAAACCTAACACTTGTGTTTTTCAGCAAGACTAATGGAAGCAGAAGCTGCTTATAAAATGCGACAATACTATTAATTCCAAATGACCTAAACTGTACAAAAATGAGGTGGGGATGAGAGGACGATAAAATATATCCAGAGCACCTCACACTGATAATAAGTTTAAACTTTTACCTGACTGTACAAGCAAAGATTAAGTTTCAAAATTACTGCTCAATTGAACTCATTCAACTACACAGCACACTGGCAGTAGAACTATCAGAACTATTACATTCAATATACTCTGAAAGCCTAAATGTGTTTAATATTTTAAACCTATTGTCCTACCAACATGTGTGCTGATGCAATGTAGTGCTATTCTTGAGCAATTTTAAATATTAGCTGTGGGATATAAACATCCTGTGTATTTAATATGTAATATTCAAAGTTAATATTATGTATACACACACACACACACACAAAAATGCATTTTACAGAATATAGAGAGATTTAATATATAAATGTGTTAAATGTTAAATACTATATCATATATATAGTTGCCTTTGAGTTATTGCTGACTCGTGGCAACTCTCTGGACAAGACTTCAATTTTCTTGGCAAGATTTTGTGACTTGAAGTGATTTGACATTGCCTCCTTCCTAGGGCTGAAAGTAAGTGATTGGGCCAAGGCAGGGGTGTCAAACTCAATTTTATTGAGGGCCACATCAGAGTGTGTTTGAACTTGGGGAGGCGGAGTGGGCATGGTCAGGGTGGTCCTGGCTAGCCCAATAAATTCTAACATCTAAAAATTCAAATATATTTCGTGAGGCGAGAAACAGAATATATAATATAGTAACAGACTGATTTTGAACACTGAATGCTGTAGGATAGGCCGTTTTAACCAAAGTGTATTATAACGCATCTCCAGCAATCACAGGATTAAAAGCATAATCCCAGAGAATCATCTGGAATTGAACTGACATCATGGGGCCCAAATGAATGATAGAAGAACTTCAACCTATTCATTATCTGAAACGCCAGAAAAGTTTTCAATTCCCCTAACCTCAGAATTTTCAGAAAACCAAAGAGCAAATACAGTGCAAGTAAAAGTGAATCAGAAAGTTACTCCTGATTAATACAAAGTTACTTAACAGGGCTTGTGTAAATGTCTGGCTAGAAATGCATTCAGGTTATTCACTTGTTCCATATGCGTTTGTTGATTTCATTAATCTGATAATATGAATCTTAGAGACAGTTCCAGAAAAAGTTGAAGATGAATCCTCCACTCGGATGGATGGAGGTGGGTCCTGCTCAGCCAATCCGCTTGAAGATTGTCGGAGCCGGAAATATGCTCCGCCTTTATCGAAAGAGTGTGACTCTCCGCCCAGCTCATCAAACGCTCTGCTTCCTCCATTAGCTGCTTGGACCGGGTGCTGCCTTGTCGGTTTATATGGGCCTTCGTTGCCATATTGTCCTTTAGGATCAAGACATGTCAACCGGCCACCTCGGTCCAAAATTGATGGAGGGCAAGCCTCACTGCCTGTAGCTACAAACAATTGATGCTTTGGCAACTTTCCTCTGGAGATCATTGCCCTTGTGCCACCTGAGATAACAGATGTGCACCCCAGCCATAGAGGCTCACATCTGATGTTAGAATGATGTGTTCAGGGTCCTGGAATACACACCCATTCTGCAAGGCCGATGATGTCCACCAGAATCACTTTGTCGGCATCTGTCATTGCCTGCGACGGATTGGACGACAGAATTAGAATGTCGTCCAAATAGCAGAGAATGCGAACCGGAACCATGTGGACAGCCGCTGCTACCGCCACCAGCAACTTGGTGAACGTCCGCAGAGCTGACAAAAGGCCGAATGGCATGGCCTGGTATTGGAAATGATGATTCGCTTATGTGAAGCAAAGATACTTCCGATGTGCTGGATGGATCGGCACATATAGGTATGCCTCCTTGAGGTCCACCGACTGTAAGAGGTCACCCTGCCATATACGTGCCAAGATTGACCTGAGTGATTGCATCTTGAATCACTTGTACGATATATAATGATTTAATTGCTTGCGATTCAAGATCCCTCTCCAGCCCCCTGAACACTTTGGAACCAGAAACAGGATGGAATAAAACCCCATCCTTTCCTCATTCTGTGGCACCGGTTCAATGGCTCTGATATCTAAAAGATGTTGAATCTCATCTTCCATAAGTTGTTTCTTTACATGGCGACGAGAAACTGGGCACTGGATGTAACGGTTTGGGGGGTTGGAGTGGGATTCTAAGGTGAGGCCGAATTCCACCGTTTGTCGAATCCAAGCATCGGCCACGACTAAGTCCCATTGACAGTGAAATTGTTGAAGATGACCCCTAATGTGAGAAGGTGGCTGGCAGTCACTTGCCACAACGAAAGGTCCGGTTGCCTGTTTCCCGAAAGGGTCTCTTAGACTGGGGCTGGCGTCTCTCCCAACCTCTGAACAATGTTCAGTCAGACGATTGGGTGAATCTTTGTGAGTAAGACCATTGAAAGTAGGACCCCCCCCCCCCCGGTCTGGCATCATAAGGAAAGGGCTGTTGCTGTGAATAGGGAGTGTATCTACGGTCTGGTCTCCTTTGAGAGGAAGATAATACTTTCCATTTGTCACGACCTTCGACTAACACTGGATCCAATGCGTCCCCAAAGAGGTTAGACCCCTTATATAGGGCCGACGCAAGTTTCTATTTTGACTTCATATCCGCTTTCCAACAGCTACAGAAGTCTACGAGAAGTGCCAGCCAATGCCAAAGCCCTGGAAGCAAACTTCACTGCGTACAGAGATGCGTCCGCTGAATACTCAGTGGCCGCAACCAACTTATTAATGTCCAGGAGGCAATCGACTTTGTAATTGGCAAAGCCAAATCAGAGATGCCCTATTAAAGAAGGAAGCAGAGGAAGCTGCCCGGATAGCCCAAGCGGCCGCTTGGTGAGCTTTCCTGAGGGACATCTCGGACTTTCTGTCTTCCATTCTAAGACCTTCCATAATGTCATTGGATAAGACCACCGAAGAAGTAAGGCTAGTGACAGGAGCATCCACTGACGGCAATTATAACAAACCATCTAGAGTAAGGGCAGCGCAATAAAGCTTTTTATCATGAGCGTTGGGCCTTGCTAGTGAACTGGCTGATTCCACAGTTTCTGGATCACCTCTGAAAACAAAGCTGGGCAAGCTATAAAATCCTGTTCTGTTTGTGGCACTCTAAACAGATCCCCATGAGGATTGGATGAGTCTGGTTCCTGGGTTGAGGAATTACCTTCAACAGCCAAATTTGTGGCTAATTTAGCTTTGTGCAGCAGCGACCTGAAAACCGAAGGATGAAATAATCCAACAAAAGCCAGTGTATCAAGTGCCATCCCCTCGTCCTCTGAAAATTCAGGGTCCCCATGATAATTCTCCTCCAGATGAGAACCATCACTGTGGGAGGAGTCATTTTTGGAAGGAGCTACAAGAGCATTAGACGCCTGTATCAGAACCTGGATTCTAGACATGACCTCAGTGGAGGGCGAACATGTACCCCTTTGAATGGTCACAGCCAAAATCTTTGAAATGGCCTGTGATATCACGGAGTGAATATCCAAATTCTGAGTAGCCTGCTGTCCTTTTCCCTCACGCAGTCCTGCTGTGGTTGGTGTAAAGGTGGTTTCTGGGACCCTGTGGCCAGCTCCAGAAGATCCAGGACCACCCGCCAATTGTCCTTGAGACGATGTCGAAGGGATGTCGCAGGTCAACACCACCAACTGCCGCTGTCCAGTGGCAACCTCATTAGATGCCAAAGGGGTCACATCATCTTGCACCCGGAATACATCAGCCATGGCTGAGTCCCCCAAATGTCCAGCAGCCTGTGCCTGCCTCCTAGCTTTATCAAACTGACACTCCAATGCTTTGTGACACCTTTCTGCGTCCTTGTCACCTCCTGTGGCTCTCTTTGAAGGTCTAGAGTTGGAGGCCTTGTCCTTAATCAATTTACTTTTAGATGCAGCCCTGGTCCATTTGGAATCAGGATGCTTCGATTTATGTACCTTGGGGGGGTAGGCTCTTGTTCAATGTCAGAAGACAGGGCCAAGTTGGCCATGATGGACCCAGAAGGCAGCTGTACAAATAAGCAAATTGGTTCAGATTTGTCCCAAAGTCAAGGTCACTAGCCCCAATGTAAAGAGACACAAACCCTTACTAGGGATCACCCTCAGGGTAGTGATGTTGGGAAACCGCCGAATGCAGCATTTGAATCAAACCTGTCCTCGACATTCAAAATGCTGGTGCTGAAGCCAGTTGGTCTTCTGAGGGCTGCCACAGGTGGAAGAAGGTAGGCGGAATCAAGCGTGGGAGGGACTGAACCCCAAACTGCATGCCACTTCGCAATAAGGCTCGGCTTCTCAATTGAAGTCCCAGAGCCGAAAGTAAGGCAATTAGGTGCAAGACACGAGAGTCTCGTAATTTCGCAGTCAAAGGAGAAAACAAAATGGCAGGTGCGAGCGGGAAAACCACTCCTCAACGCCGCCACGGCTTGCCGAAATATTAATTTGACACAAAGGCTAAAAACCGCCTTCCCAGCACCACGAAGTAATTGTCTATACATGGAGCTTGCCACAGCTCGCCAGGCAGTGACTCTGGAGCCGCTGCTGAGGATAGGGCTGCGGGGGTAGTGGCGGTTGTGCCGGCAAGCCGGGGAACCAGCTCACCACAGCAGCAATCAGAAACAAACAGAGCTGACTCGAAGGGAACAGACCTCCGGAAAGCTGCTCACTGTCAAGTCCTGGGTGATGGAAGCAACCTGGAGCCCCAGGTACGCTAATCACACCGCCAGCAGCTGAGGGGAGAGCTTGTCAATCCCCTATAATCCACATTGTGCAGCCCTATCTGTAGAGTTTGAAATAATCAAGTCCAAATAAACAATGCTTAATCCACAAAACAAACAAAAAATTATCAGAAATAACCATTAAACACTGACAAAGTCAGAGAGATCCAACTCAAGTCTCTTCAGCTAGACTGAGTGAAAAGACTGGAGAGGAGGAGCAGGGGGTGTGGCTATACCAATGGAAAATTTGTTTACACTGTCTCTAGCAAAGCAAGAAGTGAATACCCCATGCGTGGATTGTCAGAGCAGCAAGTTTGAAAAATGTAAAGCAGCTTTGCAAAGAATCAAAGGGAGGCAGTGGATGAAAAACTAAGGAATTTGACATATTTAAGAAATAATAAATTTAAGATAGATTTCATTTTATTTATTTGGATATATCCAGAATCTTAACAGTTATAAAGGTAATTCAGATACAAGCATAAGTAGTTTGACATCATTTTGAAAGTATATAAATATAACTTCATTTAAGTAAAATTATCTTGTAGCTATGCACGTTTATACGTGTTTGAAAAATCAGTGACATACGATTTGGAAAAGAAGATAATCCAATCTTATCTCATGTTATCTGTCCATGATTATCTGACGGAATATAATTTTTTAGATTAATAGGTTGGCAAACTTAATTTTCCAGGGGAGCTCATCCTTTCTTTGAATTTGCCTCAGATAGGCTAGTAGAAAACAATATTTGGTATATTAAGATATTAATTTAGAATCCTGATCTCACGCTAATCCCTTGATATAGATAATGATATATGGATACCATTGTGTTCTAATCTGTAAAATATTTATGTTTTTAGTAACCAGAAAGAAAGACATTCATTGCCTCAGAGAATGACTTAAAGATAAACTACTGTGCATCTAAAACCCCAAGAGACATAGTGGTATGTCCCAGGAAATCTGACATAGGTTTAAATGCACCTGTAAGTCCTAAACTAATGTCATAGCTAAATGGGAGACACATCAAAAGAATTGTTAACATAAAGCAATAGTTCACATTCTGAATAACAAAAGATCCCTACCGCTCCCTATGCAGCATAGTGTTCCAAACTTCCCTGTAAATATTATTTATTTACATTTGAATCTTTATGAAATCTTTTGTGCAGAAAACAGTCTTCCACTTAACAACTTTTTTTAATAGTTGTTAGCTTGGTTCACTATTTACAAAAATTTGGGTTAAGAGATAAGCCAAATTATCATTAATACTTACATAATATTTTGAGCACATTAATACCTACATAATATTTTGAGCACAAACATGGATCACCCTAGTTGATTTATTTAATTAAATATTTCTAATTAGTAATTTCTTTCCTTTCTAAATCTATCTCCTTATACTGCCTTTTCCCCCTAACAGTATAATGAGAAATGCTGTTTGAAGTGCCCTTTAAAATCAGTATAGAATAGTAGCCTCAAACACAAATTCTTATGAATTCCACATGAAGAGCAGTTCATTTGTCCGAAGTCTTTTCATAGATAACACAGAAGTTTCAAGTTTCAAAAAGGAAGTACTATGTGTCCTTAAACGTAAATTTATTTTACTGAAAAAGAGAAAAAAATATTTTATCTTTTGCCATTTAAGTCACAGGGGTAGCCCAGTGATGGTTGGGGTTGCTTTTGACCTTGAAGTTGTTATACAGGCCTGTATAAAAAGGTATGAACAACAAAATCATTGGATTTGCAGACTCTGGAAGTCCTGCTGATATGCCCAAGCACTGGAACTCCAGGCAAAGGCATCTCCCCACTTGAAAAAGTTGCTATTCTGCCATGAATTCACAGAATCTACCACAATCTCTATAAGTATACACACCCCTTTCCATACAGAGTCTGAGAGAACTATGGTCACCTATAGGGAGTAGATCCATGCAACTGTTATTGAGTGCAAAGAGAAAGTGTGGTAAAGGCAGGAAGAAATCAAGAGGTTAGAGTGCCCTTATTTTTGACTAGCATCATTGGCCCTGCTTGGTCAAAATCTGCAAGATCTGCAGTTGTTTTCTTTCTGTGTGACTGAAGCACTTTTTATTGTTCTAGATTGCAACAAGCCAACATTCACCTTTTCTTTCCTGTTTCATCTAGGATTATATAGTTTGCTTACACCTCATTTGCCATACACACTGAAAGGGGCAGGGAACAATGCCCCCTTTTAAGACAGTCTTTGCCAACAGGGAGATAATTTACTTGTATTTTAATAACCCCACTGGAAATTTCTTGGAGAATTGCATGTAGACCACAGCTCACAATGGTATAGAAAACATATACAGATACAGAAAACTACTAGGGATGGTGTAATTAATTCTGCAGTGTTTAATCTTTTAGGAATCTTCCAACATTATGATTTTTTGAAACACCGACTAGTCCAAATTGTAGCAGCTAGACTTTGATTTGGTACTCATAAATAATTCTAATATTCTTCTGCAGCTTCAGATTTCAGCTTCTTGGTTCAATTCAAAATGCTATTTTAAATCTTTAGCGATGTAAAGAGAACAGCATTCCCCATCTAAGAAGACTAATCTAATCTAGCCCAGTCAATGTGATCATGAAACAGTATTTCTAATCTTCAAACTTCTCAGGCAAATCAGGATGATAATATCAGCTGCCACTGAGAGATCTGATAGCACCAAAAGAAGCATAATCCCTCTGTCCAAATCCCAAAAGTGGTCATTCAGCACCGCAATCAATGATGTCTCAATCCTTTTGCTCAGATTTGAATTCTGTCAGGATAACCTGCTTCCTCTATTTTTTTCTGGACTCTAAAAATCAGGGATCCCAGAACAGGGTTTGTGGGGAGGATTATTGTTCAGGTGCCACTTCCCTCTGAATTACCTACTGAATCTGGCTATATATAGCCTATTCTGCAGTGGTGGGTTGCTACAGTTCGCACCGGTTCGGGAGGACCGGTAGCGATAAATTGGCGAGGGTCGCAGAACCGGTATTAATTGCTGGCTGGCCGCACCCCTGAACTGGTTCCCACCCCACCCAGTCACTTTCTTTTCCTCCTTACCACCCGGACGGCTTGCCTGCCTAAGCTGTCTTCCCACATGGTGCCTGCCCTGTGCCCCAACTGAGCTGCCGCCTCCTGCCTGTAGATAAGTCGCACTACCCCCCCCCCCGAGCATGCTGCACCACCCCCACCGGGCTCATGACCTTACCTTCCTCGCCCCTTACAGGAGTCCCCCCCCACACCCCGTTTTGGCTCCCAGGGGCTGCAGGGAGGCTTGCTAAGGCCAAAATGGGGCATGAGGGGAGTGCCTAGCAAGACTCCCTGCAGCCCCCTGAAAGCAAAAATGGGCTGCTGGGGGGGAGGGGAGGGCTTTAAGGGAGAAAGAAACAAAGAAATCCTCACTGTTTAGGGAGATCCCCAGGTGCACTGAGCTTGAGTTGATAGCTTATTGTAAGTCCTGCACTAGCTATCTTTGCTCAGGCTAAGCTACAAAATGTTTCAAAACGTCTGGTTTTTCTTCCTCCTACCAAAGACCTTCTGCGGTTCTAGAAAGACAGACAGACAGACAGACAGACAGACAGACAGACAGACAGACAGAAAGAAAGAAAGAAAGAAAGAAAGAAAGAAAGAAAGAAAGAAGAAAGGAGGGAGGAAGGGAGGGAGGGAGGGAGGGAGGGAGGAAGGAAGAAGGAAGGAAGGAAGGAGGAAGGAAGGAAGGAAGGAAGGGGAGAGAGAGAGAGAGAGAGAGAGAGAAAGAAAGAAAGAAAGAAAGAAAGAAAGAAAGAAAGAAAGAAAGAAAGAAAGAAGGAAGGAAGGAAGGAAGGAAGGAAGGAAGGAAGGAAGGGACAAAGAAAGAAAGAGACAAAGAAAGAAAGAGAAAGAAAAAGAAAAAGGAAGGGAGAGAGAGAGAGAATGCAGGTATCACTTAACCCAATGTATCAGATTAAATTGTTATTGAATTATTTTTGGTATATATACTACATTCTCGTATAATTTAGTTATAGTGTAAAACTAGTCTATTATGTCTCAAAATAAAACGGAGATCAAAAATCCAATTAGTGCCATATGAATTCTGGAATCCCCAAAGACCTTTCCCATTGTATTTATTAAACAAATTTATATAGCTACCCAACTCATATACAGTGACTATCACTTTCATGTTCCTTTCATGTAGTTCTCAATGTGTCAATTTCCTTGCTACTCTATTTCCTCCACCAAAATTCTATTATAAATAATATTATCACACATTACAGCTCTAATTTTGTGTATTTGCGCCAGTATTTTTCAGAAAAAGATTTATTCCTCTCTTACATAGTTATTTAGAAGTAGCTTCATATGTCAGTTTACTTTTACCATTAAAAAATGTTTTGTTGCATTATATGACTGCAAAAGCCTTTTAGCAGTTTCATGTAACAGGAAATATCCAGTAACAATTTTGAAAGTAGTTGTCATAGCCACAAACACCCTCCCCCCAAAAAGACAGAGAAAGAGAGAGAAAGAGAGAAAGAGAGAAAGAAAGAGGAAGGAAGAGAGAGAGAGAAAAAAACCTCTGCGCTATTATTTTTAATTGTTCCATTATTTATCATGTGTTAATATTTTACACTGTCCCTGCACCTAGAATGATTTTACTGCCTTTCTTTTACCCAGGGCTACCACATATTTTTCAGGGATTTACATGCATTCAATGTCTATAGACCAGAGCATAAATATGTGTGTGTTTATTTTGTAAATCAGGTTGCATAAGTCCATCTTAATATGCTATTCCTGGTATATGATGTTTTGTATACATACAGAGAAAGAAGCACTCTTGTGATCTTTGACTTTTACGCTTGCTGTCAAACATCAGCTGTAATACTAATTACTGTTTTGAACAATATGCACGAATGGCTATTTTATATGTGAAATTATGACTGAAATATTTCTGCACCTATATTGGTTCTCACTGTCAGGAAGTTTCTCCTTAGTTTTAGGAGAAAAATTAACTTCTCTCTTTGTTCAGTTTCCATCCATTGCTTCTTGTTTTGCCTTCTGGTGCTTTGGAAAATACATTATTATTTATTTATTATTTATTTATTTATTTATTTATTTATTTATTATTTATTATTTATTTATTTATTATTTATTTATTATTTATATTTATTTATTTATTTATTAATTTATTTATTATTTATTATTTATTATTTATTTATTTATTTATTTATTTATTTATTTATTTATTTATTTATTTATTTATTTATTTATTATATTTCTATACCACCTTTCTCCCGTAGGACTCAAGGCGGTGTACAGTCAAGAAAAATATAGACACACAAACATCATAAAATTGCTAATTAAAATTATTACTTAGTTTGGTCAATTAAATAAAACCCAGAATTAGATAACATTTAAAAAATCATTCACATGTTCGTATGTTTAGCCCCGCCTGTTGGAACATCAGGGTCTTGAGGGCACGGCGGAAAGCATGGAGATCAGGGATATTCCATATCTCCGGGGGCAGTTCATTCCAAAGGGTTGGAGCCCCCACAGAGAAGGCCCTCCCCCTGGGAGTCGCCAGTCGACATAATTTGACTGACGGTACCCTGAGTAGTCCCTCCCTGTGAGAACGAACTGGTCGGTGGGAGGCTATTGGTGCCAAAAGACGGTCTCGTAGGTACCCAGGTCCTAAGCCATGGAGCGCTTTAAAGGTGATAACTAACACCTTGAATCGCACCCGGAAGACCACCGGGAGCCAGTGCAGCTCGCGTAGGAGAGGTGTTACATGGGCGTAACGAGCTGCGCCCATAATCACCCGCGCGGCTACGTTCTGGACCAGTTGGAGCCTCCGGGTGCTTTTCAAGGGGAGCCCCATGTAGAGAGCATTACAGTAGTCCATACGGGAGGTAACTAGGACATGAGTGACCGTGCGCAAGGCGTCCTGATCCAGAAAGGGACGCAACTGGCGGATCAGGCGAACCTGATAAAAGGCACCCCTGGCCACGGCCGTCAAATGATCTTCTAAAGATAACCGTGAATCCAGGAGGACACTCAAGTTGCGGGCCCTCTCTGTGGGGAGCAAGATCTCATCCCCTATTGTCAGTGATGGTACTAGCTGACTATACCGGGACGCCAGAAGCCACAGCCACTCAGTCTTGGAGGGGTTGAGTCTGAGCTTGTTTCTCCCCATCCAGATCCGCACGGCCTCCAGGCAACGGGACATCACAGCAAGGGCATCATTGGGGTGGTCTGGGGTGGAGATGTATAGCTGTGTGTCATCAGCATACTGATGAACACTCACCCCAAAACCACGATCTCGCCTAGCGGTTTTACATAAATGTTGAACAGAAGGGGTGAGAGGACTGACCCTTGCGGCACCCCACAAATAAGGTGCCTCGAGGTCGACCTCTGCCCCCCTGCCAACACAAACTGCGAACGGTCAGAGAGGAAGGAGGAGAACCACCGAAATACGGTGCCCCCTATTCCTAACCCCTCCAGCCGGTGCAGTAAGATACCATGGTCGATGGTATCAAAAGCCGCTGAGAGATCTAATAGGACCAGGATAGAGGAACAACCTCTGTCCCCGAGCCCTCCAGTGATCATCCACCAATGCAACCAATGCCGTTTCTGTGCTGTATCATGACCTGAAGCCCGACTGGAACGGATCCAGATAGACAACTTCATCCAGGTATCGGGGTAGTTGTCGCACCACCACACTCTCAACAACCTTCGCAACAAAGCGAAGATTGGAGACTGGACGATAATTTGATAATATAGCCGGGTCCAGGGAAGGCTTCTTGAGGAGAGGCTTCACAACCGCCTCTTTCAAGGCGGCGGGAAAGACACATTGCCTATACATTCTTTCTGGCAGCCCCTTAAAAACCTGTTGCCTATCACACTCTTGGGCAAAGCATGTGAGCCATTTTCTCCTTTCAGTGGTCCATGAAAGTACATCTATAGTATGTAGATAATAAAGTTGAAAAAAGGCAAACAACATTTTTACAGAACTATAGATACGTTAAGGCTGTGTGGGACAAGGAATGGCTGGGAGGGGAGGGGCCAGGAGAGGGACCCCTTGACTTGAGTGACATTGAATTGACCACACCCACCCAGTCACATGACCATGAAGCCACTCCCACCGTCACATGACCAAGCCACGCCCACAAAATAAGCCACACCCACAGAACCAGTAGTAAAAAAAATTAGAACCTATCCCTGCTACTCTGATACCATAAGAAGCCAGACAGATAATGTATCCATCCACAGGTGGGAAAACCTCTATCTTCCTTAGATGTTACAAGCTTAGGTGGTAAAAGATGCAGTGCAAATAAAATAAGCAAAATTGATTCTGCTTTATCCATATTTCATTCTTCTCCTGCAAAGCAGAGATGGGCAAGGTTCTCAGTACAGAAGGAGGTAAGATTTACTCCCTAAACCAATTCAGGAAGAAGGATGAATCCAGTCTTCCAAACATTTCTGCTTTAGAGATTCCAATAATTTTTAGAGCTGCCTACTTTTTAGGCCTGCCCAAGAATTCAGATCAATATTAAAATAAACTTAGTGGCATTTCATCGTATTGAATTAATGAGTAGAAGATGCAGAGCCTTTTCAGTGCTCTAATTAAGATATCTCTCAATTAAAATCTTTCTCTCAAATAAAAATATGTCAGTCATTGTTGGAGGTTTTTTAATGGAATCTAAACATACTTATTTCAGTAAACCTTTATAAAACATAACTCTTACTTCCTTTTATGTAAAATATTTGTTTCATTCTTGCTGGTTGACCTTTGTGTTACATGTTTCCTATTGCTTTTTAAAGAATGCCTTTAAAAGAATAGCTGACTATGGTGTATGTTACCCTATGTACTTTCAGTAGATAAGCCCAATATTTTTTATTTTATATTCAAAGTTTTAATAACATATCAATTAGTATTATATATACAGTAGCACTGAAATTAAGGAAATCACTATGTCTCTGATTCCATAGGTTGCTACATCAAATAAAAAAGTAGGTTTTCTGCAACATTTAACAAAATAGTACATCATTTTTACCTTTCAAGACAAAAATCCCATTTTAAAGATTAGAGTTAGAAGGTCACAAGGCCCATCATTAAGCAAAGTGAAGTTATCTTTTCAAGCTGCAGATAATATGAGCACAGCAGTTGCAGACTCTTAAACTGTTCTTCCAGTCCTCTACCTACTCTTCCCATCATACCTTTTGGACAGTAGACCTGAATGTACAGTTTATCTTGTATCCTCTAGATCAGGTGTGTCAAACTCAATTTCATTAAGAGCCACATCAGGATTGGGTTTGACATTGGAGGACCGGGTGGGCGTGTGGGGTGGGCCTGACCATGGTGGGTGTGGCCATGATGGGTGTGACACAGAAATGCACCTCCACAGACATGGTTTTATAAACTTATAAAAATAGGGAGGTGTACATTTCTGTGATTTTGTTTTTTTAATACTTCTTGATCTACTTGATCAGTTTATGAGAGAGAGACCAGATTAAGAAACTGACTCCATAGGAAGACTAGAACTATAAATTATTGACATAGGCTAGTAGCAGAATCCTGCAAGCCTCAAAGGTAAAGTATTTTACTTTTCCTCCCTTTTAAAACCTTCTGAGTCAAGGACGGCCTCCTGCAGTACTCTAGAGGCCCCGTTTTGGGCCTGGATGGCCTTCTGGGCCACTCTAGAGGCCAAAAGCTGTTGTGGGGGGTGGGGCGCCCCACCCACACCCATTTAAACCATGCGCACACAGTGAGTGTTTGGTGCACACTGCACATGCAGCATGCATTTGATGCGCAGTATACATGTGCATGCAGCACGTTTGGTGCACATGTGCACATGCTTGGTGCGTGGTACATATGTGCATGCACAGCCAGTGAACCGGTAGCAAACCAGTTCACAGTTCAACCCTGGTGCACACTTTCTTAAAGATTAAAGCTGAATTTCTTCAGGGTTCAATAAGTTGGTATTCAAATCACAGTAAACTAAGTATACATCATGTACAAATTAATTTATATTCTGTGGTACAATTCTACATTTCATAGAAGTCCACACATTGCACTTATGCGTAAAAGTCTCAACATGCTTTCTTAATGCTACCCAAAATGAGCCCAAAGGTATCTCTTTTAAGGTAAAAATATTTCTACATGTTATTCTTGACATTTGTTTCACCTTCAATCACATAATATAAAAATATGTTGCAATCATTACTCCCAATTTTCTTTTTAAAATGTAAGATTAGCAGGAAATGATCAATTTACTAAAAGATTGGAGGGGGGGCTAAAAGTTTTATAAAAAGGAAAAATATTGGTTTTGATCTGTAGATTATATTAAAATGTACAACAGCCTATGTATGAGAGTTTTATGCAGAATTTTATGAGCATTCTATAACTTAATTAGATATTTCTATAATTTTAACCCATTGTTAAAAATAACTTCCAATTTTAATGTCAAAAAATATATAGTTAAAAAATTCAATAAATGTAATAATGTATTTAAAATTACAAGAAGTTTAAGAACTAAGGTATAGAATGACAACTGTGAACCAAATCAGAAAACCTAGCTCACCTAGCTTGAGCAATCAGATAGGTTTTCAACTAGCCACACTTAATGTAAATCCCACCTGAAGACAGAGAGAAATGCACATGTCCTACATTTAAACTTTCATAAACTACCTCAAGAATAGTCCTAAATACACCAAACTTGTCTTCAGGTTAATAGTATACAAAACATACTATGTATCTGTTGCCAGGAGGAACCAGAACTGATAAATTGGTCAGAAAAATGAAATCTTTGTTACAAAGTTTCTACTGATCATGATGAAACTAGAGGCATCCTCCGATTACCAAATACTGATTTAGAGAAAGGGCACCCTATCCAAATCAGTAACATTTCTAATGTCCAGAGGAAAAAAACCTATACGGAGTCTGCCTATCATGCGGAGACTCAGCCTCAAATGTCCTTCAATCTATCACCAATCTTAGGGCATATTCAATTTCTGAAACATTTTTCTAGGCATAATTCTAGGCATGAGAGGAGATTTAAATTTGAGAATTTACAAAATATTTATACATCAGAATTCATTGTAAATAACACGTAACACAATTTGCATATATTTCATTAAAAAGACAACCTAAGATCCCCAAATGAATTTTAAACATGAATAAATTATGGACTCAAATTTGGTCAATTCTAGCACACAATTACTTTATTAGATTCAGTATTAATAGGTAAATCTATGGCATCTGAGTGCATGAATGAGTGAGCATTTTGGGACAGTTAAGCCTGAAAAAATGGATTGAATTGTTCTAAACTATTACCTCAAAGACTAACAAATGATAAAACTGGTTTTAAACTGATATGATACTTTAATTGAAAGTAAACCAAATCAAATTGAATAGTCAAAAAAATGAATATTAAATACTTTTAAGAAGGAAACAATCTGTCAGTATTAGAAGCCTTCAAGACAAGTTATGGGAACTGAAAATAATAAACGGTGCTAAGTAGAACATAGTAAATTTATCAGAAACCTATTGGGGAAAAACTTGAATATAAAATATAAAACCTTGGAAGGGACAGTGTAGTAACATTTAAGTTGTAGACAAAACAAATTTCGCTACAGCAATGGAAGATAACTTAAACTGACATATTTTGGGTAGAAATGGGTTTGGTGATGAACTATACAGACAAAACACATGTAAGACAATTTTGCATCATTTTCCATTAAGGGAAAAGAGACTTTGCATTTTAAAATAAATTAAGCCAGTTTTAGAACACTGTACATTTAATTTTTGTAATTTGCACATAGTTACGACTTCTACAACTATTTTTTTCAGCAAGTGTTCTGCCAAATTTCAGTAGTCTAGTCAGAGAAAGCCCTGGGGAATTAACAAAAATGGCCAGTTGTGGTTGTGTGTTTACCACCATATTAACTGATCTAAAACACTAATTCTTTATACAGCTAAAACACTTCTTCTTTATACAGATAAAGAAATAAATCATACAACCAAATCTTATAATAACTTCAAGTAAACTCACACACATTGGATAAAACTAATTTCCAGGCCACAAAAAGAGACAAAGACTTAGAATATCTGTGAAGGAAAAGGATTTGTGTACAAATGCTGATGCCATCATCAATCTGTTTAGTCTTTGTGGTGTCAGTTTCCAATATAATTACACATTAGATGCTTTATTTTTAATTCAAAAGCAGGAAGAGAGATGAAGTCCAGCTTTTCATTTTTCAGAATGTTCCAAATAAGCACACAAATGTAATGTTTAAAAAACCTCCAGCAGCCCGGTTTTTTTTTAAAAAAAAAAAAAAAACCCAATGCCTAGCCCTTGAAATCCCTACGAAATTACTCAGAAGCATGACTAAACCTTACAAAAGAATAAAAAAAACTTGACTGCAAAAACCATTTAAAGGTAGCTGCCTCTTAGGGGATCATTGTTCCTCACTTGTGCAAAACACCTGAAAGAAACCTAGTTATTTGGTCTTACTCATCTGATACTTATCTCTGCCTTTGCCAATTCCACAAAAGGTTGGGGGGGGCAGCCCCAACAGCCTCTTGGATGCTGCCTTTGTGGGGATATTCCTCACCTTCCTATCTCCAGGCGACCTTACTCCCAAAGCTGGTCTCAACCCCGAAGAGCCACCAGTTGACTGGAATTTTATCTCCCAGCCAAGGCCAACACTTGGCTCCCCCCGAAGCCCTGCGACTCCACCTCCGACCGGCCCTCCTAATCCCTTCTCCCTCTCGCCCAGCCTACCCACCTGCCTCCCCCCCCCCTCGCTAAAGCTTTTACTCCCACGGTAAAACCGCGCTTCCACATCCCCTCTCCTTCCCTGGGTTATTTTGTGTTTTGCCCACATCGCCCCTCGGGGGCTGCTCCTCCACGTTTCTCACGAGGCCAAACCCCACCAAAAAGGTCTTCCCCTCCTCCTCCTCCTCCTCCTCCTCCTCCATCCCCAGAGGGCCAACCCCGACACCGCGTCCTCCTCTCCCACTCCTTTTTTTCCCCCCCGGGGCCGGGGTTCGCAAGCAGCCTTTCCCCGTCGATGACGGGGCGTCCCCGGCCCATCTATCTCATCAGGCTGTTTCTCGCCCTGTGGGGGGTGGGGGGAGCCGCCTCTGCCAGACAAGCGGGTTAAGTCAGTCCTCCTCCATCACCTTTGCCCGTTTTACCTGGCCGCGAGAGGTTCAAAACGACGCCGCCTCGAGACACGACTGGAGAACGCCGGTTGTCAAAAGTCGCCGGACTTCCTTGAAGCTTCCAACTACGATTGTAACTATCAAACCAACCCCCCCCCTCTTTTACACACACACACACACACACCCCTCGCTGGGACTTGTTGTTCCGCACACGGATGACAGCTACTAGCTGCGCAGGCGCAGTCCGTTCGGGGAAGGAAGGGAGAAGAAGAAAAAAAAAAAAGAACTTCCCACTCACCCAGCCAAACCCCGCTCCCCTCGCTCGCCGCGAGAGCTTTTTGAGGAAGGCCACCCCTGTGACGTGAAACGCGGCGGCTTCCTTTCCGCGGCCACGTGACCTAAGTGGTTGCACACGCGACCTGTGCGGTTCCGCTGCTACGCTGTGGTGCCTTTGAGTCGGAGCGTTCCGAAGAGGCGCGAGGCTGAAGAAAACAAATCCATCGTGTTGGGTCACGTGGGGTCTGCACGTGGGATCCCGGCTGGTGGGGTTGTGTGTGTCTCTTTTTTTTTTTTTTTTTTTTTTTAAAGACCTCGCGGAGGCTGTCTTTAAAAAAAAAAAAAAAATCTCATCAGAGATTGAAATTGGAGCGCTGGGCGCCAAATCGTCAAGAGAGGAAGAGAGAGGAAGAAAACAGTTGGGGGGAAAAAAAAAACGCCTCCACCCCGCCTTGAGTTACGGTAGCAACCTGGCAGACAGCCTACTTCCACAGGCAACTGAGGGAAGGGACTGAAAATCCAGATTGTTATCCTCAACCTAACTTTTAAAGTGGGATGGGCGAAAAGGAGCTTTATTTGGATTACTTGGAGCATGTTAGTATGTGAATCAGAATCCTGGTTGCTACTCTGCCATCTTTTTAAAATAGCTCGTGAAAGAGAGAGGGTTATCCATATTTCAACCAACTTAACTCATAAATTGGAAATTTAATTGTTGGAAAAACTACCTTTCCTTACGTTTAGAAAACAGAAGGGATGCTTTGTAGGATGAAGTGCTGGGGATAGAAAATCAGCTATTTTGCATTACTGTGTTGTGTAAGGTGTTACAAAGGTGATGCAACAGTGGTCTATTTTCAGATAGCAACAGGTAGAAGTTTCTTGGGTGGGACTTGAAGCAGTATGCAAATAACTTTTACTGTAATTTGCCTGTTGTGTCTGCCATGTCTTGGTTCACTGGATAGTCAATCGCAGAGTTAGGTTGCTTTATAAATTTAATAAATAAATGTGTACATACATAGTTGCAGGTTGTTTACTGCCTACTAAGTAGTCCCATGAAATTTTAACAAATAATGAGCTGTGGAAATGCAGAGTTAAAGAGTAAAGGCCAAGGTTGGCATGAGTTCTTATGATTCAACAACTTGAGCCCCACACCTTCCAACTCAAGAATTATCCAACATATCTTCCAGAACTATATTTTTGTAAATATTGTTCTGCCTTTCTAGATTATGCTAGGGGATAATCGGTGTGAATGATAATTTCTGTCCATCACCACGAACAAAAAATGGACATCAGAAAGTTGTTCACTAAATAGAAAACCAATTAGGAGGACACACCTCAAGAGAGACCGATGTATGAGAAAGGAGAAACCAGCATATTCTCTTCTGATGGGGCTCCAAGGCCTTTGGAGAAAACACCCTGACATAAGAATGATGAAAGCTGCAGTGCCAGTGGCACCATCATCTCTTCTTCTAGTGTGATGACATTTTGAATCTTAATTTGTTTTCCCAAAGGATATAGGACTGTATGTTAACGTGCAGCAATCCAAACATTTTTATAACAGCTGTCCTTTGCTCCATCTTAACTACTTGGTGCAATGAAGCATATTCACCAACATCATAGCTTGGCATGGGCTGTTGCCCTGTAATGAATTCACAGAACCTATCACTATCTTCCTATGCAGTGCATACTTTCTCAATGAGGAAAACTAGAAAGCTCTGTGAAACTTTCCTAGAACCAGGCTAGGATGTCCAATTGTCTGAAATAGAGCCTGGATTGCCCAACAGGGGTCACAAAGAGGAGCTGGGATGATGGGGAAGCAAGCAAAAGGGAAAAGAAGAGGTCCCTCAAAATAGAGAGCTAGGGGCACAACTGACAGTTTGCCCTGCCCAGAGCTTCATTAGTCCCTGGGCTATAATTTTCAGTTATCAGTTCTGGAAACTTTGGATCATCAAAATTTCAGCAGCCAGAATTAAATTTGCCAGTCAGAAATAGTCATTATATTTTTAAGTTTTCGGTTTTAATTTGAAATTTGAAATTGGTTTTAATTGGGTTGTTTTAAATTCTGGGACGAAATTATTTAATTACCTTTTAAACTGTTTTTTTAAATTTTGTATGCTCTGTTTTATCTCAGCTGTTCACCGCCCTGAGTCCTGCTGGAGAAGGGCGGTATACAAATAAAATAAAATAAAATAAAATAAATAAATAAATAAGTTAACTCCAGATTTATGCTACTTAACTTAAAATGCTGTTTTAATTTTTACAGCAGAAATCAGGAATCTTAAATAATTAAGAGTTAGCCTATGGTAAAATGGACAGCCAATAAATTTAATAAACAAACAAACTTTAAACGAATAGGCTTAATGCAGTCTACCAGACAAGCCAAATTGATGTGGTCAACTAGCCTCTATTCTCCAGCAATACTAGCCATTATGCCTTCTCATTTATTCATACACGCATAAACCCAATCTATACCACTCTCTAAAGTACGTAATTTACCTCTTTGAGCAATTTAATGCAGATGCTTAAGATTGCCGGGAGAAATAACAACCTCAGATATGCAGATGATACCACTTTAATGGCAGAAAGTGAAGAAGAAATAAAGAGCCTCTTGATGCGGATGAAGAAGGAGAGTGCAAAAGTTGGCTTGAAACTCAACATTAAGAAAACTAAGATCATGGCATCCGGCCCTCTCAATTCCTGGCAAATAGATGGGGAAAAAATTGAGGTAGTGAGAGATTTTATTTTCCTGGGTTCCAAGATCACCGCAGATGGGGACTGCAGCCAAGAAATTAAAAGATGCTTGCTTCTGGGGAGGAAAGCTATGGCAAATCTAGACAGCATACTAAAAAGCAGAGACCACCTTGCCAACAAAAGTGAGTATAGTCAAGGCTATGGTTTTCCCAGTTGCAATGTATGGCTGTGAAAGTTGGACCATAAGAAAGGCTGAGCACGAAACAATAGAGGCCTTTGAACTATGGTGCTGGAGAAGACTTCTGTGAGTACCTTGGACTGCAAGGCGATCAAATCGGTCAGTCCTAGAGGATATCAACCCTGATTACTCTTTAGAAGGCCACCTAATGAGAAGGAAGGACTCAATGAAGAAGAGCCTAATGATGGGAAAGATTGAGGGCAAAAGAACAGGACGGCAGAGAATGAGGTGGCTGGATGGAGACACTGAAGCAGTGGGTGTGAGCTTAAATGGACTCCACAGGATGGTAGAGGACAGGAAGGCCTGGAGGAACCTTGTCCATGGGGTTGCGATGGGTCAGACACAACTTCGCAACTAACAACAACAACAACAACAAATGCAGATGTTAAATTACAGAGCAGAGAGAGAAAAAGAGACTATGACCATATTGGAATAACCACTGCTCCTCCCCTACGGTCCTCACCCATAATCATCTTGAATGCCTACTTTAGGAATGAATTATCACCACTTCCAATCTCCAATCCTCACTAGTAATCACTGGCCTGGTTGATAGTATAAGATACTACTGAAGGGTCCAGCAGGGCCCAGACAGATATAATTGCCTCCTTTTAAATTCCAAAAAAGATTATCCAGCACAGACTCACTATGCTTAATCTGTGTCCTGACTGAACGAACATCTACATCCTCTACTATTCTCTGTAGGAGAAATCCTGTGCCTTCTCTAAAACTTTCTCCCCAAATAGGATACTAAACGTGTTGCATCATACAGCAGAATCAGTCAGTGTTCTTATTATAAATACTACCAATGGCAACATACAAGTAATATTGATTATTTAACACAAAAAATGATCTAACGTAGATTTTCAATATTAAGATCAATGAATTATCCCCAAAGCATTGATTCCAAGAAAGGAAAAGAATCAAAATGCAATTTTTAGAAAGTTTGCCACAATATTCAAACTATTACAGTTGCAGGATGCATTCTGGGTTGGTCTTCTAAGCTTTCAGATGTGAGCTGGAGCCCATCTTCAGGGTTCTGCTAGATTGAGTCCTGCAACATTATTCTGAGACACATATATTCGCCTGATATTATAGTGTTGGACTTATATTAAATCTACTAAACCCTAAATCTAAAACTGTTCCATTAACTGAAGTTATCATATTTAAATGGACCAAAAGAGTACAGGAAAATAATTTATACTGAGTATATCACATGGACTAAAGAATTCCTAAATAGGTAATAAATTTAGTATTTATGAAAATGATAATTAGCTGTTGATAGTTTCCTATTGGTATCAATTCCAATTTCAGCCAAATAACAAGAGTATTCCACAATTTGCCTAAATACATTAGAGCCAGTGTCTTAATACATCAATATCCAAGTACATTAGAGCCAGAATTGAAATAACAAGTGCACAAATAATAAATATCATGTCCCACTAATTTAAATACCAATGAACTGTGCAAAAACAAAAAATCTGGGTACTATATTGTTTCACTTTGGCCCTAAATGGCCAAAGGTGTTTTTGTTAACCAGAGCCCCAATATTTGGATTTATTACTAGGATTTTGTGTAATATTTTTCCAACATATATAAAATGATATATAATCTGAGAAATTCTGCTTTTGTTTTCTTTTCTACCCTTGCTAAGAACAGGTTTGATTCTTCAGACTGTTCAGTGGTTCTTTGGCCTTTGCTTACAATCAAAGTTCGCCATACCTCTCCTGGAAGTCTCAATTATGTAATATCTTAACCGAAATCCATAGCCACATTTTTCATAGACATTGCAAAGTTTTATAAAAAAAACATATCAGAAGGATTAAAATATTTTGAAGCCAACTCTACATTTGACTTTTGAATAATATACCAGGAATCACACTTCAAAAAGTAGATAATCTTTGAAAAACTTCCTAAATAAATATATGCTCTAGGTTCTCAGATTGGAGCATACAAAAAAAGAAGTCAGTATTATTAATCATGAATAATCCAGCTATTAAACAATCTATTGTGAAATATCTTGATTGCAAAATAAAAGTTGCTTTTGGGGAACTGAAACCTATTCATTCTAAATATAATGAATAAATTGCATGATTAGACTACATATTACGATGTGGACAGTAGGTGGCAGCCTTTGCTTTTTATTTGTATCAAATTATATCTCCCACTTTTTGAAAATAAAGTATTCTTGGCAGAAGGAAACCTGGCTGTACAACTAATCTGCTTTTGAAACAGAAAACTCTAATGAGTATTAAAAAGAACATATACAAATGTCAAATTGATTATAACTAGAAGTATTTTGGCTTTCTTATAAATGCTGTCTACCCAGCCTAGAATGTTATTTAAAACTAGCTTTATGAATATTGTTCAACTTGAAGCTGGAAAGAAAGTTTGTAGGTCCTTTAGCAGAATGCTGACCCGAAAGATGATGTCCTTTTAATGCTTGAGTCTCATAAACTGTGGCTATCGTGGCTCTAATCCAGTGCCCTACCGTGACCGACGATACCTTCTGTCCCATCGTGGATGGCTGGAAAGATACAAGGAAGGACTCCGCCTGAAGGCAGAGGTCCGATGGAGGTAAATCCAGAGGGACCTCTTCACGTCCAGGGTGTGCCACGACCGTTCTAAGGGGTGGGAAGGGTCAGGGCAAAAGTTGGGAAGGACGAGTTCCTGAGCCCGATGAAAGGGGGAATTTACCTTAGGCAGGAACGTGGGATCCAACCTGAGGACCACTCGATCAGAATGGAACACACATAAGTCGGCCCTGATGGAAAGGGCCGCCAATTCCGAGACGCACCTGACCAAGGTAATGGCCAGTAGGAACGCAACTTTGTACGATAAAAAGCGGAGTGCCACCCCCCGAAGAGGCTCAAAGGAGGCCCATGTCAAGACGTCTAGAACGCGGGGCAAATCCCAGGAGGGATACCATCGGATGGGTGCCGGGCGGAGGTTGGAAGCCCCTCTGAGGAACAAACGGATGAGGGCACGGCCTGAGAGGGAACCCCTAGACCCACAACAAAGGATGGTAGAAAGAGCTGCGACCTGTCTGTGTAAGGTGTTTGGAGCCAAACCTGCCTCGAAGCTGTCCTGGAGAAACTCCAGCACTTGCACGGTGGTGGCCGCTGTAGAGACGATGGACCGCTGGGCGCACCAGGACAAAAAGGACCTCCAAGTAGAATCATAGATCCTTGTGGTCGACGGGCGACGAGCGGCTTGGATGGTGCTGACGATTCGGGCCGGAACACTAGCTGCGCCTAGGAGTTGCCGCTCAATCGCCAGGCGGTTAGTTGCAGCCAGCCAGGATCCGGATGCAGGAGGGGCCCCTGGTGGAGGATCACCTTGTCCGGAGGAAGGCGCCATGGCTGATGGACTGACAGGGCCTGGAGGTCCACAAACCAAGGGCGCCGCAGCCAGTAGGGGGCGATCAACAGAAGTTCCGCATGAAATTGGAGCAGCTTCCTGATGACTCTGGGTATCAGAGGCAGAGGCGGAAAGGTGTAGAGGAGGCCGGACGGCCAGTCATTGTAGAGAGCGTCCACAGCCTCTGCCCCTGGTTCCGGAAAGCGAGAGAAAAATATCTCCATCTGGTGATTGGCCCGAGTGGCGAACAGGTCCAAGACTGGAGTGCTGAAGAGGGCTGTGATCATTCGGTACAGGTCCGGGTCCAGGCTCCACTCCCCCTGGTCCACCGAGGCCCGGCTGAGCCAGTCTGCCTGAGAGTTCGCCACCCCTGAGATATGAGAGGCCCGAAGGGACCTCAGATGTGTCTCCGCCCAGGCTCCCAGTCTCTCTGCCTCTTCCATGAGGTGACAAGAGCGGGTCCCCCCCTAGGCGGTTCGGATGGGCCTTGGCGGCCACATTGTCTGTCCGTATGAGAATGTGTCTGTCCAGTACCTTGTCCCAAAATACCCGAAGAGCCAGGTGGATGGCTTGGAGCTCTAGCCAATTTATGTTGTGACCCAGATCGGCCTGGGTCCACTGGCCTTGCGCCATGAAGGAGGCCAGATGAGCTCCCCAGACCTGAAGGCTGGCATCTGTGGTCAGTACTAAACAGTGTGGTTCCCGAAACTCTCGCCCCTTGAGGGCAGCTTCCAAGAGCCACCACCGGAGGGACAGGAGGACCTTGTGTGGAAGAAGGACTGTGCGGTTGGAGGTTCCCAGTTGTTTCCTCTGGAATGGGAGCAGGAACCACTGCAGGTCCCTGCAGTGGAGGCGCGCCCAAGGGATGATGCCGATACAGGAGACCATCTTTCCCAGGAACTGAGACAGCGATGCCAGGGAAACAGGTCTCCCTGACAAGACTGTCTGGACCAGTGACCGCAGACTGGATAGGCGGTCCTGAGAAAGGTACACCTTGCCTTGGACAGAATCGATGATGGCTCGTAGATGTTGGATGCGAGTCGTGGGTATCAATTGGCTCTTGGCCAAGTTGACGGAAAATCCGTGGCTCTCCAGGGCTTGGAGGGTGGTGTCCAGGTCCTGGCGCGTTAGAACCTCCGAACTGGACTGGACCAGAAGGTCGTCCAGGTAGAACTGAATTCTTATGGGGAGCGTTCGGAGGTGACTCACTAGCGCGGCCATCAATTTCATGAAAACTCAGGGAGCCGAGGATAGGCCGAATGGAAGGGCCCGGTATTGATAATGACGACTCGCATAACTGAAACGGAGGAACCTGCAGAAGTGGGAATGGATGGGGACATGGAGATAAGCCTCCGTCAGGTCTATTGACGAGAGGTAATCTCCTACCCGGATGCCCTCCAGGATAGACTGGAGGGACTGCATCTTGAACCGACAGTATACAACCCGTCGGTTCAGAGACTTGAGGTCTAGAATTGTCCTCCATCCCCCCGACGACTTCTGAATCACGAACAGGCGGGAATAAAAGCCTTGTCCGTGCTGCTCCAGAGGTACCAGCTCTATGGCCTGAATTTCGATAAGATGTTGGATAGCCGATACCATCCGGAGCCGAGATGACCGATCCTGAGAGATAGGACATCGCAGAAATCGGGTCGTGGGGGTGGAGAGAAATTCCAGGGAGAGGCCCACCCTGACCCAAGCGTCCGAGGACATGGCCTCCCATTGGCTGGCGAAGAACGCCAGGCGGCCTCCAATGGGAGGGCTGGACGTGCAGTCAGCATGATCTGCAGGGAGGGCGCCCCTGACCTCCACGAAAGGGACGCCTGTACTGACCCCGCTGGGCTTGGAACCCTTGTCGGTCCTGAGGACGCGACTGACGGGTCTGAAAGGGCCGCTGGGATCTGGGACCTGAGTACGCCCCTTCGGATACCCGAAAGGGATGAAAGGAGGAAGAAGCCCGTAGCTCTGATCTGCAGGACATGGAAGGTAGGATTTTATGTTTGTCCCTGGACTCCACTAGAAGGGGATCCAGGGGAGCCCCAAACAATAGAGGACCTTGAAAAGGGGATGTGGCCAAGCGCCATTTAGATTTGGCGTTGGCTTGCCATTGTCTAAGCCATAGTAATCTGCGGGAAGTGATCGAAGCCCCCATGGCCTTTGCCGCAAAGCGGGAGGCATTTAAAGTGGCATTGGCCGAGTATTCTAAGACCGCCAATACCTTGTTGATGTCTTGATGTGAGCGTGTATCGGCCACTGGAAGGCGGTCTTGGAGTTGCCGCAGCCAAAGGATGGAGGCCCGGTTGAAGAAGGAGGCCGCCATGGTAGCCTTCACCGACCAGGCTGAGGCCTGGTGAGATTTGACGAGCGCATGCTCGAGATGACGTTCCTCTGGATGAAAACTCTCTTCCGGGGGACCGGCAAGATTCGAAGGTGCTGATAGCGCGGCCACTGGAGCGTCAATCGTGGCAACCTGTAGAAGGGAAGAAATCTCCGGGGCCATATTATAAATGTGGCGGTCTAGAGTATTGGAGTTAGGACCAGAGGCCGGGGCCAACCATTGTTTAGTAAGGACATCCCGGAATAACTTAGGACCTGGAATTTCTTCTGTCTCAATGGTGGGCTCTTCAAATAAGGGTACAGCTGAAGAGGCCCTATCTCCGGAGGAGGTGGCAGGTTGGGAAACAGAAAGGCCTGTGGTAACCTTGGCCTTGTGCAGGAGAGACCTGAACATTTGGGGCTTGAAAAGACCCACAAAGGATGGTTGGTCTGGTGACAAGTCTTCATCATCCGATAATTCTCGGTCCCTCAATTCCTCCCCAGTCACGGAGCCCTGGCCAGAAATACCCAAGGAAGGAGCCCTGGTAAGGTCCTGACCCCTGATGGAAAGACCAGAGCCCTCCACATAGATATGTGAAAGGGACTCAGAAACCCAAGAAGCTGTGTGGCGTTGCCGATCTGCTGCTATACCTTGCAGGATGGCTTGGTGGATATATGTCGCTAATGCAGGGGAAATTAATGGCCCTTGCAGTTCTTCCCCACCCTTTAAAGGATCAGTCTTGGGAAGGTCAGATGCAGGTGCAGGGGCATTATTGTCCTCCGGAGCCCCAAAAAGTTCCTCATCTGGAACGAGCTCCCCCCAGAGATACGGAGGATCCCGGATCTGCGCACCTTCCGTCGCGCCTTAAAGACCTTACTATTTCACCAGGCCGGCCTGGCCTAATTTTCCCCCTCTTTTATAAAAGATTTTTAAAATTTTAAATATCTTTTAGTATTTATATATTCAATTTTAAATTGGTTTTAAAAGTTTGGGGTTTTAAATTTGTCAGGGCCAAAATTATTTAATTTGATTTTATTCTATTTTTTAAATTTTGTATTGTATGTGTTTTTATTGTTTGGCTGTGCACCGTCCTGAGTCCTTCGGGAGTAGGGCGGTATAGAAATCTAATAAATAAATAAATAAAATAAAAATTAATCTGCCCTTGCGCAGGCAACTTGAGAGCATCCCCATCAGGTGATAAAGCTGATATCTGAACCGGGGGGGGGAGAAGCAGGGCCTGCTGGGGTGGAGACTTGGTCTAAAGAAGGGGCAGGAGGATCCACTTCCTTTATAGAGGCCTCCTGAATAGCCTTCTGGATGGAGCGCTCGATGGCCAAATGGAGCCTCATCTCCTCCTTTAGACCTAGTGTCAGAAGATTTGGAGGAGGACTTCTTGGATCTCTTGGCAGGAATAGAAGAAGTCCCCGGTTATTGGTTGTCTGGAATGCCATGCTTTGAGGCCTTAGCCTGCTTGGTAGAAGCCATCCTGAAATAAAGCAATGGAGGCCTCAACTCAGTATAAGACTGAGGTTAAAATGGCAGACGGGAGAGGGCGCAAACAAAATGGCGGCTTGCCACGAGGAGAGGGAAAGTAGAAGGCCTAAAGGGAGCCTGTAATAACCCCCGTCAATGCCCCACCAGAGGACTTACTCTAGATGGAGCCCCCCCAAGGGACTCTGCTGCGATCTCTCCGGCTCGTCTGCGGCGTGTGGGCAATGCCCAGGAGACGCCGACCACCGTGGCTGTCTCCCGACAGTAAAGGAGCCTTTAGCGTCGCCACCGAGGTTTTGGGGCGGCGGCAGTGTGGAGGAGCCGAAATTTGAAATCGGAGACCGGTAAAGCCGGGAGGCTCCGAGGAATAAGAGGCACTCTCTGAAGCGCAACTAGCCGGCCACAGCAATCTTGGCGCTCTCCGAAGCGCGAAACAGCTGCTAAACGCAAATTAGGAGGGACTGCTAGCCGCGAGGCTGGAAGGCGCGGCTCGAGCGGCTCCAATGGCTCCGAAAAACAAACGGCTGTTGGCAACGATTTCGGGGGTGAGTCCTTCTCGTTGCCAGGGGAGGCTCTACCCCCAGGGGGGAGCCTACGACCCTCACCGCAAAGCGGTCTTCAGCGGTTTCGGGTACGAAGCCATTCTCGCTGGAAGCTCAACCAAAGGGAGCAGGTGGCAAGAACCCAATCAACGTAACTAAAAACAAACTGAAGTAAAGTAAATTAAATTAAATTATTGATCGTGGAAACAGCGATCAAATAAGAGCTCAAAATTCCGTGTCTAATCCAAATCGGATTGAGTCTGAAAGCTGGGAAGCGACAAGAGGAAGAGGAGCTTCCCAACTAGCAGACTCAATCCAACAACATCGGAGGATATTAACCCATACCTGACCGCCGGACCCACAATCAATGAGAACAGATTATAGAAGTGATTGTGTTGAGAATCAGTTTAAAATTCATCAATCTCCTTTCTCTCAGATAAAGGAATGGTGGTGTAGGAAAAGCCTGGGACTCTGCCCCTAGTAATTGAAAGACCTGAGTTGTGATCAACTTACAACCACAACGGAATTTTGGTCATAAATCATTGGGATCATAAATTGAGATACCATGTGATCAGACTCGATTTTATGACCATTTTTATGATGGTCGTAAAGCAAGTCACTGTGGTTGTAAAATGAATCACATGGTCATTAAGTAAATCCATTCTTCCAACCAAAAAGAATGACAAAAATGTTACAAATCGCAGTCACACAATGGTGGGATGCTGTAACTGGTTGTAAATGCAAGCCAGATGCCAAGTACCCAAAATGTGATCATGTGTTTGGAGGGGAGGGCACCAGTTGTAACTGTGAGGACAAGTCTTAAGTAACTTTTTAAAAAATCTATTGCAACTTTGAATAGTTGTTAAGCAACCAGTCGTATGTTGAGGTCTATATGTACTTAGTCTGCTACCCAATGTCTGTAGATGCAGGGAGTGAGATTTCACTATTAACTAGTAGTTGAAGGAGGTCTGGTCAAGCTCCTCTCTGCCACATAATTCTGGGGTTGTATTGGAGAATTTGGTCTTAGGAAGAGCCTGCTGCCACCTCCCTCCCTGCTCTCTAGGAGGAAGGTTCTACCCAAAGTGACTCTTTTTTGTATAGTTGTGTCATTTTGCATAGATAAATTAATTACTAGGCTTAGTGCAAAAGATGGCTTCCAGGCCTGACATAGCCATTCTGATAAACTAACCTTGCTGAGTCACCCTTTGGATATTGCTGGAAAACAACTTTAGATTATTTTACTCCAGTTTCTGGGCCATTGTCCTTATTCTTGGGGGGGGGGGGTTAACAACAAAAAAGGGGGATCTATCTGGGTAGGTCATTTGATGAATCTTGAAAGAGAATACTATTTTTCAGTAAGATCATGGCAATCTGTAGAAAAGGACTCACCACAGAGAATTTCTAATACTAGGTTTCCATCTGAATTCAGTAAATATGTATAACTTGGACAGACACTAATTACAAAAAACCTAAGATGAAAGGAAGCCAGCAATGCAGGCCAAAAATCATGAATTATAGATAAGAACTCAGTAGTTTCTCCAAATTCATCTAAAGTGACTGATGTTTACTTACTATTACTATTACTATTACTTACTATTTTACTTTTAAAATTTTAAATATCTTTTAGTATTTATATATTCAATTTTAAATTGGTTTTAAAAGTTTGGGGTTTTAAATTTGTCGGGGCCAAAATTATTTAATTTGATTTTATTCTATTTTTTAAATTTTGTATTGTATGTGTTTTTATTGTTTGGCTGTGCACCGCCCTGAGTCCTTCGGGAGTAGGGCGGTATAGAAATCTAATAAAATGAAGAGAAAAAAAAACTAGCATAATTTACAATAAGAAATAGTTAAGACGTTGAAATTGTTGGAACAAACAGTATCTGCTGTCCATGTAACACTCGATAACTGATATGTTAACTGATAAAAGTGGAAGTCTAACCTGCTTCCCTCAACTGGAAGTATGGAATTCTGATAAGAAATTGGGGGATGATGCTCAAGCAGTAGAGGTGGAATAAGAATGTTCGGGCTATTTTTTCTGCTTACAAGCAATTGTTAATTGTAATATGAGCAAGACTGGGATAGCCTGCTGAAAGTAGATGATGCAAAGATAGCCTTTTCACATGCACCCTAGCTGTGGCTAGGAATATGCTTGACTAATAGCAGGCAATACTGACAATTTGGAAAATATTAACTGGAATGAGGAAGGTCATGCACTTGGATTAGTCTTTCGTTTTAGGGCATGCTGATGTAGGATAATGTTTGTGAATGCCTGGTTTTAGTTCTACACAATTGAATGACTAGAAAGCAGCTTTGATGAAAGATTTGCCTTGGCTTTTGGATCTCCCTATAGAAACAGGTGATATATAATAAAGTAAAGTAAAGGGATATGGTAAAGGTGAAACAAGTGAATTGCCTTAACGTATGGTAAAGTACAGTACAGTACAGTACTTTAGAACTTTAGAACTTTAGCACTTTAGAATAATGGTCTCCAACAGTGGTGAAATCCAAATTTTTTTATTACCAATTTTTTTTACTCTGTGGGCGTGGCTTGGTGGGCATGTTATGCCTTGGTGGGCGTGGCAGGGGAAGGATACTGCAAAAATCTTCATTCCCACCCTACTCTGGGGCCAGCCAGAGGTGGTACAGTATTTGACGGTTCACCGAATTACTCAAAATTTCTGCTACCGGTTCTCCAGAACCTGCTGGATTTCACCCCTGGTCCCCATCCTATCTGGCTCACTGGACCAGCAGAAGTGGTTGGGGTGGGGGGGAGAGGCAATGGTTTCATGTGTGTGTGTGTGTGCTGCTTTCACAAATTCAGTTTTGTGTGCATGTCTATGCACCTGTTCCACAGCCCGGTTCCAAACAGGCCACGGACTGGGGCTTGGGGACCCCTACTTTAGAAGACAGAAATGAAGGGTCCAGTAGCTAAGGGAGAAGAATAGCATATATTTGAATAGTCCCAGACATATCCCAGAAATCCTGAAAGCTAATCCTAAGGAAGCTTTCAGCAGAAATATAATAGTCAGATCTTATTCTCCTCAGGTTCACGAAACAGACAGTAATAATCTTTACTGTCTAAAGCCAGTTCAATTATTAATATTCTACAATAATGAAACATAGGTTGGAAGACACATGTAAAGATGAAGATTTTGTTGGATAAATTTTGTTGCCAAGATATAACACATAGACTTTTCCCTGCAATGTGAATGCCAACAAGTGGCAGGCTACCTATATGTAGAATAGGGTAACCTGTTCACAAATATCATGCTCACTAGGGACTTTCAGCTTTGATCATAAAACTAGATAAGTTTCCATGGGATGTATTCCTAACATGGTTGATGTCATCAATTTTTTCCATTAATACACAATTTCAGTCCATTTTTAATGAGCCAAAGGGCTCATAAACTCCAACACTGATCGTTACGATCCAAGTCATCTATAATAGGGGTCCCCAACCCCACTCCATGGACCAGCACCAGTCCACAACATGCCAGAAACTGGACTGCACAAACACATGACCATCACATGGTCCCCTTGTTAATGACCACAATTCAGACTGGCAACTCAGTTGGATAATGACACAGTCACTAAGTGGAATATTACATTACAATCACATTTTACTTCAGTTTTTCCTTTTTTTTCTCCATTTCCCCATCACTTGGAATGCTCACCCTTGTATAGGGACAATTAGCAAGAATGCAAATGATGTTTGTATTAATATCCATTGGAGAGGAAGGGATTACAAAAGAGTAAGCAGCACACAATGGGGGATACACCTCAAAAGGAATGCACTGGGGCTGGCTGTTTGCCAAGCACAATTGCAGCTGAGTCCCTTGTCAATAGGAAGCAAACAAAAACTGGAGGTATGAAAATGATTAAAATCTTGTCAGTAACAGGCAGCAACTACAGCCAGCTAATTAAGGACACAGCTGAGCTTATTAATTTGCAGATAGCCCCTTTTGGGGAAACGCTGCACTATGGAAAAACACAATTAGGAAGAGAGTATTTTTTTCCCCACAATTAGGAAGAGAATAAATTTTTACTCTTTTGCAAGGAGTAAATTTTTTTTAAAATGGGACAGGCATAAAATATCACATATTGATTATAATTGACAAATACATGACTGACAGACACTGCTAAAATCATAAACGTGGGCATTGATTGCAAAGTTGCTTTTTCATCTCTGTTGTAAGTTTGAACAGTTGCTGCCCAAAGCATTTGCTAAGTGAAATCTACGTTATTGTGGACTTGATTTTCTGATCTGGTCTACCTAGTAGAGCTTAAAGAGTAGGAATTATCCTCAGTTCAGGGGCAAGCTATTCCAGGGAAGGGGAACTCCCACTATATTTGCAGGTAGGAAGGTTTCAGGAAACATTCTTGGTTTTGGATGGGATAGGCTGACTCATGACTTATCCAGTCCCTGAGTTATAGAGGAGTCTATAGTAATAACCAGCACCTTGACTTGTATATGGAAACAAAGCAACAGTCAATGCAGTTATGAGATTGTCCCATTAGGTTATTAGCTCACTATAGTTGATGTTTGTTTGCTTTCCCAAGGACAGCCCCAAATAAATCAAATTATAATAAATCCATGCAGAAAGTAAGAAAGGGTGACACAATGGGACTGTGTGTCCCAGAGGATCCCCCAATTTGCAAAGACCTTGAATTATGAGGACCCAACGCTATTATTTTAAATAAGTGACAGTAGCAAGTAGCACTTTAAAAGCATATTAATGGTAGACAAATGCCTTCAATCTGCTGTGCTTAAGTTTTTAAACAATATACACAGTTCCTACAAAAGTGCAAAACTGCACATTTTTAAAGGATATCCCTGCCTTCTGCTGCACAGAGCTTGAAATTATTAAATCTGGCCACATGCCTCATTTAATTACTCAATAAGTCAAGATTTAGCAAGCAAAGTCCTTGTACTTATTGCGTACTTGCCCACTAGAGATAACAAAATTGATAGCAGGTACTGTAATAGGCTATATTTTTTTATCAATTGTTCATATTCCTAGTTAGTTAAGTGAATCCTTTATTACTGAACTGTTAAGAGAGAAGAACTCTCTAAGAGAGAAAGAAAAAATTAAAAAGCAAATGATGCTGATTTTAGGACAAAGTGAGCTAGAGTGCAGCATGTTAAAAAGCTAAATTTTAAAATTATTAAAATACTGAATTGCTGCTAAAAGAAAATGCTACTAAATATTGAAGTGCTAAAATGCTACCCTATCTAGAATATTCCTTTCTTTATCCTACCTATCCTACCTTCTCTTCTGCATTCCTTACCCAGGAGACTGCCAAACAAAGTTTTGCCACTCGTCATATAATATTGGGCTCACAAACCTCGAAGTATTTGTAAAAAAGTATATATCAGGATTTATACATACTCGTAAACTTTGCTTATGAATATCTCTGTGAATATTTTTCACTACCTTGAGCTCCTGATTGAAAATTGTGTTATAAATTTTACAAATGAAACCAATAAATTGTGTGAGAATAAATCTGCTTCATTCATATTCTTTTTAAGGAAATTTTTCGATGATCTAAACTTTAGCTGCTGTCTCTGTATAGTCTTTGCTTTTTTTGTACCATATTCCTGACAGGTAAAAGTTTTGTACCATATTCCTCAGTGGTGAAAGTTCACACTGCTATTTTCCTTTCCTGTTGCTTGACTCCAGGTATTCCCAGCCACATTAAATAAGAGGAGAATCCTTCTTAATTTAATATAATTAAACAGAGTATCAGTGTATAAACACTAAGACTTTTGGAAGGCTGATTCATTCCACTATGTATATTTGGAAAGATGGTGCAGTGATGTGGTACTGATGGGAGTTGCTCCTCTTTTCCCCTTCCTCTCCCCTGTCCTCCTCCTCTTCCTCCTTCTCTTCTTCCTGCTTCTCCTCCTTCTCCTCCTCCTTCTTTTCCTTCTCCTCCTCCTCTTTCTACTTCACCTTCTCCTCTTCTTCCTTCTCCTTCTTTTTCTCCTTTTCCTTCCCCTGCTTCTTTTTCCCTTTTTTCTCCTCCTTTTCTTTCTTCTCCTCCTTCTTCTAATTAAAATTATTCAGACATCTGTATGTTGAACAATGTGAGTTTTTTTTTTTTTTAAATACAGATTTCATTGCCGATGAAACAAATCCTATCCTTGTCAGCAGGAGAGTACAGGCTGAGGTCACAGAGAGTACAATCCAATAATTTAGCAAACTATTGTTTGCATAAAGACAAGCTCTAGCTTTACTTGAATCCACAAAGATAAATGCCAACTCCCACATCTTCTCTGACATAAAATGCAAATATGTCAGAATGCCCGTCAAAATTGCCAGAGCTTATGTCATTATGTGATGCAATTCTATTACTTTATTGCCAAGCTACTTTGATTCAGAGATCTTCTGTAAAGTTTATAGATCTACAGGCTACTATTTAAATATATACAAAATATATCTCAGTATAAAATCTATTTGTATATTTTCTTACTTCCCACAACAATTGTGTTCCCATATCAGACAGTCAATATTGTGAGACATTTATCCAGTTATTCCATCAGCACTGTCTCTTGAGATTTTAACTTCTTCTTCTTTTCCTTCAGTTTTCAATCCTCTAAAAGTCTGCCATAAATTAATTTGACTTTCTGAAAAGTCGCTGTCATATTTTATGTGACAACTACTTGGATTGCTATTTAAAAATATGTGAAAGCATGTAGAATAATAATTCAAATTAACATTGTAAATGGAAATTGATAATAAATTAAAGCAAGTTATAGATGAAACTATGAGCTTGTACTAGCTAAAACAAATGTTGAAAAAAAGACAATGAAGTTATAGAACAACATAATTCAATTTGCATCATAGATAAAAATCAATATACAGAAATATATCATTAATACGTCTGTTTTGGTAAATAATCCAATCCTATAATTAAATTATTTGCAGCATATTTATCATTTTCAGAAATATAAATCTCATATTCCTAATTCATTTCTAGCTAATATATGGAATACAGGAAAATAAAATGTAGTGATAATCCTCAATTAGCACCCACAATTGAGACCAACAGCTCAATTTCTAAATTCCACAGTCACTAAATGAAAAAAATAATATGATAACATTGGTGGTTAAGCAAATCACTGCACTCATTAAGCAAAACATCACATGATCAGCATACAATTTACATCTCAACAGATCCTAGGATGCTTTACTGCTTTGCTCCTGATTGAAAACACTCTGTTGTGAAGAAATGCCAGTATGCATCAACAAGAGCATGTACAGATTATCAGTCATGAAATCAACAAATGCATATGGAACAAGTAAATAACCTGAATGCATTTCTAGCCAGACATTTACACAAGCCCCACTAAGTAACTTTGTATTAATCAGGAGTAACTTTCTGATTCACTTTTAGTTGCACTATATTTGCTTTTTGGTTTTCTGGAAATTCTGAGGTTAGGGGAATTGAAAACTTTTCTGGCGTTTCAGATAATGAATAGGTTGAAGTTCTTCTATCATTCATTTGGGACCCATGATGTCAGTTCAGTTCCAGATGATTCTCTGGGATTTTGCTTTTAATCCTGTGATTGCTGAAGGTGCATTATAATGTACTTTGGTTAAAACGATCTATCCTACAATGTTCCATGCTTAAAATCAGTCCCTTACTGTATTATTTATTCTGTTTCTCTCCTCACTAAATATATTTGAATTTTTAGATGTTAGCAATTATTTTAATAGCTGAAAGAAACACTGCATCACAGAGGAAAGAAGCTTAGCATGGCTCTCAGTTTCTTAGTTTTAACTGTGCTTAAAATATTATAAAATGATATAGAGGATTTATCTGACCAAAAATAGCATTCTATCCTCTCAAACACTCATATTTGTTAACATGATAGCAATTATGAATTGGATATTAAACAGAAGTGCTGAAGCAGAAGTGCTTTTTTTTAATGGAATTTATTTCATCCTTGATGACATTTAGTAAAAAGAAAATATAGACACAATACAAAGCTATCAGACTTCCTAGTGAACAGCTATGCAACTCTACTCCTCCAGAAACAATTCTGCATCTAAAATTGGGATATTTAAATTTATTGGGGTTTTAAATCTGAGCCACTTTATTTAATTATTTTAAATTTTATATTGTTGTTTTGTTTGTGTTTTTAAACAGGCTGTACACCGCCCTGAGTCCTTCGGGAGAAGGGCGGTATAGAAATAAAATTATTATTATTATTATTATCCGTGAACTAGATAGTTGCAGAAGCTGAACATATTCAATACAGGTAGTTTTTTTTTATTTATGACCACAGTTGAGCCCAAAATTTCTGGTATTAAGCAAGGCAGTTGTTAAGTGAATTTTGCCCCATTTTATGGGCCTTTTTTGCCACAGTTGTTAAGTGAATTGCTACAGTTATTAAGTGAATCAAGTGGTTATTAAGTGAATCTATCTTCCTCCATTGACTTTGCTTGTCCTGAGCCAGCTGGAAAGGTTACAAATGGTGATCACATGTCCGCAGGACTGTGTAACCCTCATAAATATGTTCCAGTTGCCAAATGCTCAATTTGTATCACATGGCTGGGTGGGGATGCTGCAATAGTCATAAGTGTGAAATCTGATCATAAGTCACTTTTTTCAGTGCTGTATTAACGGTCACTAAACAACTACCTGTCCAGCAGGATAAGTTGCTTTTGCTTACAAGAAAAAAGTTATATACTTCATTTATTTGTTTCCTTTTTTATTTGTTAATCACAATTATATAGCTGTTCCTCTGTGATGTACATATGATAGAATCTGTATCACATAACCTTTTACATCTTTCTTTTTTATATGGATAATCATGGAGATAATCTACAAGTATCTATAAATTCTGCAGGTTTTTTATATCAAATGCTCACTTCAATATTATCTGAGCAGTGGCAAAACTTTGTTTGGCAGTCTGATGGCTAAGATGATATGCAAAACACAAGTTAGGATATTGTAATGAAGAGTATATTTTAAGGTAGCGTTTTGGCACTTTCATGTTTTAGTATTTTAGCAAACCCATTTTTAATACATTGGTAATTTAAAATTTTCAGGGCTTTTTGTGAAAAGCCAACAGGGTTGGGACCACTCTGATTTCCAGGGGATGTCAACAGGGTGGAAGCCATTGACTGGACCCAGAGCATGTCCCTCCTGCTAAACCTGATGGGGTGGGTAGATGTAATTGGAAAGAGATTATCTTTCAGATAACTCTGTCCCATGCCATGAAGGGCTTTATAGCTCATATCTGCACCTTGAATTGTACCCAGAAGCAAACTGGCAGCCAATGCAGCCCACAATGTAGAGGTATAGCATATGCTGATTAAGGGACACACGTAACTGCCCACAGAGCCTCAATTTTTACCAGCTGAAGCTTATGATACTTCATGAATATTCTCAGCCTGAATTAATCTACTGCAGGACTACCTCCTACTTGACTTCTGCCTGTTTTTTTAAAGCACTACCTTTCTGCCCAGATTAAAAATTGGGGTAGTGAATTTGGGATGGCAGTAGGTATTCAAAGACAAGAAAGGTGATTGGACAGTAATTTCAAAATGTTGCTGAATGGCAAAGTTATATTATTATGGGATCATGCGTGTCATATTTGACATTTTATGAGCAGCTTCTCTCTGTACTTTGACACTGAATGTTCCCAATATACTCTACATGACATATGTGAAAATGTTTCCTGACTCTAGACTAGCCAGAGATTGATACAATATAATTGCATACTTATCTCCTAAGTAATCAAAGTTTCATTTCTGCTGTCCTGTATAATAATTAATCTATAACTATATAGATTAAACAGATGCTATTTTTATTTCATGTAACTCATGTATATTTCTGAATTACTGCTCTGCAGATTTCTCCATGACTAAAATTGGAGGAGGGAACAGCTCTCAGTCACCATGCATGCATGACCAAATTAGGTCTGCTAAGTACCAACTCAGCCTTCAACTACTTTGCTGGTTATGAGATCAAGAGAAGAGAAGAGAAGAGAAGAGAAGAGAAGAGAAGAGAACAGAACAGAACAGAACAGAACAGAACAGAACAGAACAGAACAGAACAGAATTCTTTATTGGTCAAGTATGATTGGAAACAATTTATGTCCAGGATGCGAGGGGTCTGTAAATATTTTCACAGCCCTCTTTTTGACTCGTGCAGTATACAGGTCCTCAATGGAAGGCAAATTGGTAGTAATTGTTTTTTCTGCAGTTCTAATTATCCTCTGAAGTCTGCATCTGTCTTGTTGGGTTGCAGAACCAAACCAGACAGTTATAAAGGTGCAGATGACAGATTCAATAATTCCTCTGTAGAACTGGATTAGCAGCTCCTTGGGCAGTTTGAACTTCCTGAGTTGGCGCAGAAATGTGTCTCCCTCTTGGTGAACAACCACAGCTCTGTGTCCCATGTCAGTAGGCAGCATGATATGTACTTGCTTTTGCAAATGTTGTGCAACATCATCCAAATAACAAAGTGAGGCACTGCCTTGATATGGTTTGTTGGGCTTGTGTGTTCTGAGGAAGATGAGAACTATACTAGATTATCAACCATACTGGACAAATCTGACCAGAGGAATCAGACAAAGAGTGTCTCTCTCACAAAAAAATATGGTGAGATATAATTTACAGAAATACATACCAGCTTGGTCATCACCCAGGTTGATAAGTACTGTGCTAGGTACTGGAGTTCCTGGACATCTAGTGAAAATGGGCTACAGGACTCGAGACTGTTGGTTGAGCAACCATGACCAGCAGCTGTAGAACTACTGGAAGGAAATATTTATCCATCACAAATATACAGAGATTGATTCAGAACAGCTTACATCCTTCAACAGTACCTTTAACACCATCAAACATCAACATCTGACTATCCCAGGTTCTTGTGAAGTATTCAGTCACTGGAGAAATATGCCAAATCCAGTCTGAACATCTGGTTGACTGTGCGACGAACCATTATTATTATTATTATTATTATTATTATTATTATTATTATTATTATTATTATTATTATTATTATTATTATTTCTATCCCGCCCACTCTCCGAGGACTCTGGGTGGATTACACCAAAGACAGTATACTAAATAGCATATTGCCCCCAACAATCTGGGTCCTCATTTTACCCACCTCGGAAGGATGGAAGGCTGAGTCAACCTTGAGCTGGTGAGATTTGATCTGATGATCTGCTGAACTAGCAGTCAGTTGAAGTAGCTGCAATACTAACCACTACACCACCTCGGCTCTATCTATAATAATAATGTGAAAAAACAGTGGATCACTTAGTTGAAAGGACATAGAACTCACTAACCTTGTCAAATCAAACCAGCTTGGCAGATGTTATGGGAGGCAGGATGTTCCTTAACTAACCACGCCATACATCATGATGAAGATTGTGATGATGATGATGGTGATGACGACGACAACACACATACTTTCTATCATCATGCCTTCAATGGCCTGAATGTTTTCTCTATCTCATTCCTACAAGTGGCTGTATGCTGTCTCACGTAGGCCTGGCACCAAGCGAATGACTTCATAAATCATTAACTTAATGGCAGTTAGATTAGAGTATGACATCTTGAATTTTGCAGAAGTAGCGCTCAGAAAATTGTTTTTGCTACATTGGTCCCTGAGAATCATAATTGCACTGACATGATGTCCATGCACCTAGGAAAGTACAGTAAGTTCTTATTTGATGGATGTTGTGTGCATTCATGGTCCTTTTAGAGAATCCATAAAATAAACCCACTGAATTGGTGAATTATGAATTGTTGTATGGTGAGTTATTAAGATAGCTACATTACTATTAATAACTTTTCCTAATATTGTTTCTTCTTTATTTTTTAATGTTTTAATAATTATTATTATATTATTTTAATATTTATTAACTGCATGTTTTAACTCTGTTGTATACTAGCCTCAGTCACATGTGTGAGATGGGTAACTATATACATTTTATAGATACAGAAACATTCTGCTTTTTATCATAGGCATGCTTTTGCACATCCTGTGGACAAAACTATTCCTTCCTGGCAGCCATGTGTCTGATTTGGCTGCACATCAATTAATTTGTTTTTTTCTTTTGCTGTCTAGCACAGTGTACCCAAACAAACATGAAATGTCTTGCAGAGGAGTAGAACAGCGGGAGGACCTAATCTGCCTACACACATGTACTCATAACTATTTGGCACAGCAGCATCTGCAAGAGAGAATTTTTTTAAAAAAGGTGGTGGAGACAGCATAGCAAGCTGGCCCTCTCCTTTTTGTCCGTACATTAACCATACAAGTACCAAAGATAAACCAATAGAAGAAAATGAAGTTTATCCATGACAAGGATGGTGCCAGGAGAATGCAGGTGGCCTGGCATTAATGGATGGCCTACATGCAGGCATGTGGATTTTATCCAAGGTGACAAAATAGGAAGATGGGTGCATGGGGCTCTGATCTTTGTCTGAGCTTTATTGACCAGGGTTTGCTATTCTACCAATGGCGATGAACAAGCTTCTAATCATGGAGAGAACTCCCATTTGCATTTTCTTTAGCAAGGGATACTTACAGTTCCTGGCTTTTTTGTCTTCAGGCATAGGTCCTGCTTTCCATCTTAGGTCTGCTTGTGGTTCTTGGTTGTGGAATACTCACCGCTGAGGCTTCCTAAGTCCCAGAGGCAGCAAATACTTTCAAGGCACGCTAAGATACATCAGTTATATGCTAGTCTTGTTTAACATCCCTTCACATTGGATCACACAGATGTGACAAGTCCCTAGTGTCCCTGACACTGGGGATGGTACATTGTGGCAAGTTCTGCATCAGCTGCATTGCATCTCTGCTGGTGCAGCATAGGACCTGGATCTGCTCCTTTGTGGCAACCCTGTTGTGTGTTTCCTCTCAAAGCTCTTGTATAAAGTTGCCATTGCTTCACAGTCTACCCTTATTCCTCTCAGGAACTCTCAGTTATGATTCAGTTGATGAATGAGGAACTCCACCTACTTTTGATGTATGAGTGATGCCTCTTTTGTCTTGGAAGGATGATGCAGGAACATACTGCAACTCTTTTGGAGGTCATAAGAAGGAAACGGAATGAATGAGATCTAAGTATTGATTGCTTTGCTGTCCTCAGGCCTAGCAGTTGTCGAATATCTGCATGCTGTGGACCAGGGAGTGCAGTGTCAATGATCATGCCTTCTACCTGTCCAAATGTTGCAATAGTCCCTATATCTTCTACTGGAATCTCAACCAACATATAAAACAAAAACCCAGTGCATATTACTGGTGTACCCCTACACAGAGAACAGCAAGTGCAGAACAACTGACCAATCAAAGCAGCATCTGAAAGATCAAAAGGGACAGATTCAGGCTTGTAAGCTCAGAAGAGAGGTACAGATAACAAACATGGTGTCATCAGCAGCGCAATAACATGGAAAGTTGACTTCATTGTATCCCAAGGTAGAGCAGCAGATGTTGCCATGCTCCACTGCGACCAAGGGGGATGCATTACCTTGCATCTGGCCATTGAGCAAAGGCTATGATGTACGTGCTAACAGGCCTTGTAGAATGTCCTCAAGAGGTCTTGTAACCCTGCAGATGAAGCTGCTGGTTCCTTTGCGTTCCCTTGGTGAATCTCACAGACTTGCTTTGCTTCTGACTGAGAATACTATAGACTTTGGGGCTATTGCAGCACAAAATCTGTGTGATAGTAGAAGGGGCAGGAAGTAATTTAACATTGTGGATTTTCTTCTTCCCCTTTCTGTAAAATATTCATTGCATCTTTTTTTTTTCCTTGTTGTTGTTGTGTACAGATGATGTACACATAAATGCCCAAAAGGAGAAACAGACACAGTAGGAGGAAGTCATGAGCAGAGGATAGAAACCAGGTAGAGAGCAGGGATGTGGGGAAGTCATGAGGCACCAACCAACTGCCATGATTCATGACATTCATTGCACTCTCTGTCACTTTCAGCTTACTGAGTTGGAAGATCAAGACAAACATTGCTGAACATTTCAGTCCTTCCAATAGCAGAACTGTGGCTGGTGGCCAAGAGGGACTTGTGGAGAGTCAGGACACTTCCAAAACTCGTTGGGTTATCCTTATACCAGCTATGGAGATTTCCCTTTGGCAGAATGAGTTACTAAGGAGTATTTCTTCAGCAACAAGTGTGATCCTTGTGTGGAAAACATTGAAACAAAAATTAGGGTAGAAGGGGGAAAAAAATAGGAAATAAAAGGAGGAAAAAAAGAAGATCGTTTCAATGCTCTCCGTCATCATCTCTCTTTTCACTCTGGAGAAACAACTATGATAACGCCTGACTGCGAGGAGCTGGCTGATAGCCAGTTTCGCGTCGTTTGTTCTGTCCTGTCCCGTCCAATCCAGCCTTGGGAGGAGCGCGCATTGGCTGGCGAGGGGGCAGCCTCTCGGCAGGTGGCTTCGGCGGGGAGATCTGAGGCAGGGCGGGGCCAAAAGGCCCTCCCTTCGGCTGACGATCGGCTCGGGGGCTATAATAGGGTCGGGGGGCCTGAGGGGAAAGAGTTGCCGGCTGCCGTCTTCGAAGCGCAAACTAACTTTGCCCGGGCGAATTGGGGGGTCGTCGGCTTCTAGGCATCATGCAGTCTTGCGTCCAGTGGTGGGGGAGGCTGGTGGGTCGGGGGGCCAATCTGCACGGGCACCATGGCAGCGCCTGGGGAGGCAAGAAGCCGCCAGGCCGATGGGGACGCAGGGAGCAGCTGAGACTGGCTTGTGTGAGAAGAAGCAGTAGCAACCCCGGAGCGAGAGCCGCCGTCGCCGTGGCCACCGCCTCTTCCAGGCACATCGAGAAACTCCTGGGCAGCCACGATGACTTTTCCGAGCGACATATCGGTCCAGGGGACAAAGAGAAGCAAGAGATGCTGCAGACCGTCGGTCTGTCGGTGAGGAAACTCCACCTGAGCTACCTTTCTTTCTTTCTTTCTTTCTTTCTTTCTTTCTTTCTTTCTTTCTTTCTTTCTTTCTTTCCTTCCTTCCTTCCTTCCTTCCTTCCTTCCTTCCTTCCCTCCTTCCCTCCTTCCTTCCTCTCTTTCGCTCTCCCTTCCTTCCCTCCCTCCCCCCATAGTTTCTCTAACATTCCCTCTTTAGCTTTGCTTTGTCTTTGCATCCCTCTCCCTCCGAGTCACATCATCACATCCATACATCATTTTCTACCGTGTCACATCAACTGATCTCCATTCGAAAGGGACTGAGGAAGAATGTGAATTGAATTTCATAAAATCCCCTTTTTGTTAGTGAGAGGTTTAATGAACATTTCTCAAACCTTTTTTATTGTGCCTTACTATGCCTCACTTTAGCCTCTTTGATGATGAATCTTACAAGAAGTGGAGGTCTAAACTTGATTCTTATGATGCTTTGATGTATCCCTTGTATTTTTAGACAATTGATGAGTTGATCAATAGAACAATTCCTGCTAATATCCGTTTGCAACGGCCTCTGAAGATGGATGACCATATATGTAAGTGTCCTTTTCACGCAATTGTTATTATGGTTATGTGCCATGAAATTGGTGTTGACTCTTAACAACCACATGGGTGCTGTAAAAACCCAAATTAAAATCTCCTTCCCCCCCCCACCCTTGTGGGTAATCTACAGTAATTAACCACTAAAGAAAGGAAAATTACATTTTCTCATCTATACTAGATGCAGTTTTATGTTCATAACAAGATCTGATTGTGATTTCAGGTCTTCCAGTATAAATATACAAAGGCACTATGTTAGTCTTCAATGTTCTTATAATTATATCTAAATACAGTATCATGGAAATATTTATTGCTTCTAACTTATTGTTACAGAAAATTTTATTTAGGAAAACAGAGGAAGGGGCTTTTCAAAGTAAAATATGAGAGCTTTTAAAACAGATTTAAAAGAAACTATGAAAGAACTATAATGTAGCCATGTGTGGATTAAGTATTTCGGAAGTATATTTCTGAAATGTATTAATCTTCCTTTTACAGTACTGTTATTTGAATCACTTCTGGGCCCTAGGTATAGGTTCATTGTTATATGCATTCAAGATTGCCAGGTAGAAGGATAATATTTTAAATATATGTTGTTTAGAAATACCTGCACAAAAGACACTGCCTGTGTTGGGAGTTTGGATTTGAATACCTTAATCCAAATTATATGTTCTGGTGTATCTATTTCTGGTGTTATTGCAAATGTGATATACTAGCAACATTTAACCACAAAAGCTAGCTATATCTATCCAATTAATACTTGGATAAGAACATAGCCAGGAATCACAAAACTGTAGTTTAGTCTGGGAAATGAGAAAAAGGATGTTGCAAACCTTTTCTATATAGTTACAAAACCCTTTTATAAAGTTAGAGAGAAGTATAATGTTTTTCTAGAGCCACTAAAAGTTAAGTTGAGCTTGAGGGAATCTTTATCTTTTGGCTGTCCACAAACAATTCCAAAAATATGACTTAAGTTATATTTCAGAACATCTTCCTTCACTAAGTACAGAACACTTTTTCAAAACAATTAGAATACTTTTGATTGGAACGGAATTCATTTATACATAAAGTAATTTCTATGGGGAGAGGAAGAGAAAAACTTGGAAAACAATATTAACTCTTATTTGTAAAGTGCCTCCTATTCATAATGTGAAAATGCTCTCTTAACAAAGATTTCTTCCTGGCACTTATGACATAGGCTGATAAATTGAAGTTGTAGACAATAAGTACAATTGTATTGCGGCTTTTAGACCACTGTATTTCATGCAGCATAACTTGCTGGGTGTTTATTTTTGCTAATATTTTGGTATGTAACATATAAGGGATTTTCAGCCTCTTGTTATACTTTTGATGTAGCTCATCAGCAGTTTGAGGATAAACTTTAGGCCCTGCGGCTTTTGTCAAGTTCCTGGCTAGTTCAATCTGGTTCCTTTTGATGACATCACAGAACAGAAACTGCAACCAGAATGAAAGAGCCAGAGAGGTGATACAGTCAAAAGGGAAACACAAAGCAAAGAATCCATGTGTGATGAAAAATTACTGTATTTCTTAGTTTATTTGCATTTTTAAGCCAATATAGCTTTTAATTTTCTTAATAAGCTACCTTTCTTTTTGTGACTGAATAATCAGTAATCTCTGTCTGAAATATCTGGAATCTTCAAAATCAGGAAAATCAGAGTGTTAATATTTAAAGGAATATACCTAAATGACTTTCAAGAGAAACATAATTTAATTAACCCAGATAAAATACCTGCAATGTTAGGTCTTCCATATCAAGGTTGCAGAAATCCAAACATTTACTAGATGGTAGTAAAGAGATACAAATAATAATAGTAAAAATAAACTTAAAATGTTGTTGCCAATTGATCAAATGGATTTATGCTGACCAGATACAGTAGCATAGGAAATGTGTCTCAGCCAAACTATATATTGAGGCAATTTAGATACATCTTCCTAGCATAAAATACAGCCATTTCTATCAAACTGGGGGGAGGGGGGTGCATATCTAGTAAGCAGTGGAGCAAGTAGAAATTCCCAGATTTTATGTTACTTCAAAAAAAAAATAATAATAATGTGAAGAAATAATATAGCTTGCTTTGCTTCTGCTACTAGCTAAAGAAGTCAAGAAGAAATATAATGGTTTGTGGTAAGTAATGTATGGCTTAATATAACATGGTGTGGCCATCAAGAAGATGAGATGTATTTTATATATTTATAATATTTCTAAACCATGTTTACAGCCAAATTTCTTTCAGTCCTAAACTAGGCTTCCATATTATTAGCCAACAATCTTTGATCCCCTGAGATACCATTGGTACCTGCTAAATTAAACCTTGTTAAATTGTTGACATCTAAACCGGGATGGGCAACTGTGGCCCTTTTACAACTTGTGGACTTCAACTCCCAGAATTCCTGAGCCAGCTTGGCTGTATCAGGAATTCTGGGAGTTGAAGTCCACAGGTTGTAAAAGGGCCACAGTTGCCCACCCCTGATCTAAACTATTTTGCAAGAAGGTGCTTCTTGGTGCTTTCTGAGCTTGGTTGTTTTCTTGTAGATGTTTCATTACCCAACTAAGTAACATCATCAGTGCTGTAGATCAAGGACCCCATAGTTCAACTATGAATTACAAAAATTACAAATATTCTCTTCTATCGTTATTTTGCTAAATATACTAAGTATTTAAATGTGTGCATTTCCAGAGTATAAATGAAGTACAACCACCACGTCTTTTAAAACAATATATTTTAAGTTGTGAAAATCTCCCACTTTTTAGTTTCAGTTCTGGTCATTCTGTTTACATTGCAATTTCTGTCTTCCTTAACTAAATCGCACAACCAGTAGTTACTTAAATCCACTATATTTCAATACTACCCCAAAGGGACTTTTTTTGTCTCTATGCTTCAGCATTGTTTTGTCCCAGGCATGAGTCTTCTGTAATGCTTAATATAGATAGAGAGGACCAACCTGCATTTTAGCCTCTGCATTTTAGGCTAAGGTTAAATGAGTCTATATCAAATTAGTAACACCAAACATAATGTAGTTTCTTTGGCATTATATAAAATGAAGCTAATCGTGAGATTATCTGTTAGAGAAGATTAGCCATTTCATTTATTTGCAGTTTTCAGAGTTCACATATTCCATCTGGGTCAACTGGTCAGTTCTATGAATTAACTACCTTCTGTAACAGGTGGTGGTCTCATCAGGGATCCTATGATATGAAAGAGAAATTGGGAGTTTTGATAGGCACCCATTTTTGATGAAGCAATAGAATAAACACTATTGTCTCTTTCCAACAACATTGCTTGTTTGTATGACACTTTTCCTAGGATGGAGGTTACTTTGGCATTTAAATAATGCCAAGTAATAAATAATATTGAATTTTTCAGTACATCCATCTTGTGGGTTATGTTACTGAACATGGTGTACTTCTAGGTATCCCTGAGTCAGACTGATGAGAATAATGCATTGTAGAATAGTTTCAATTTCTACCTCTGATTAGTAGATCTCCTGGTCACCCAGATTCAACCTAGGCCCAGAGGCTGCTCACAGATGAACTACTTTTTATTACAGTGTGTGTAGCTAGGTTTTGTGCAGTAGCACAAAAGATCCATTAGACCTTGATGGGCCAATCTTTCACAAAGCATTCTATATAGCCATAATTAATTTAAATTTTAGATATTATCACTTCATGGTAATTTTACATGTTGTCGTATTTAATATAAATTTAATGTTTATATTATGATGTAATGTAGGCTGAATCCTGGACTTCACTTACAGATGTTAGGTTGTTTCATAACTGCATTTTAACTTTGTCTTAAGCTTTATTTTGTTTATCATCTACTAAAATAGATTAGTGAACAAATATATCCACAGAACACTCTGCTTGCGCTGGTCTGTCGGTAAACTAAATTGAAAAATTTGAAATTGAATGGTTGAAAAAAACTAGTATACATTTTCACCATATTTAGAAAAATTCTAGTATGTTGATGGACTTATGTGTTCCATTATGTCTGTAAAACCAAAAGCTGTATATGCAGAACATTAACTTCTGTTGAATGCTTCTGTGTCTTCAGCAAAACTTGTCAGCAGATTCCAGTTTTCCTTGAAAGTTGCATAGGAACCCTGCTTACTCAGTAATTGGGCCGGACTGTGGTCATATTACTTGTTTTCATGGAAGCTGAATGGTGGGTTTCATGTCTATAATACTTTATTCATCCGAGCTGCATAGTAGTACCCAGAATGAGAAATTATAATTTAGTTAATTACAGGGAGTCCTTGGTTACCAACAACAGTTGGGGCCAGAACTGCTATTGCTAAGCAATTGATAGTAAAGCACAACGACCATGCTACTTTAGTAACCTCAAGTTATGGCAATCCCTGTTGCTGTCATTAAATGATGACAATGTGGTTGGAAAGAGACTGGATAAGCTAGTGGGAGGAGTCAAGCAGGGAATTAGCCTGGAATTTCTACATTGGCATAAAATGGCAAAATCTGACACACACACACATTGTTGAACCTAGTCAAATCTAGTCCCGATGCAAACTGCCACTCTGAGAAGATTCCCAGGTTTGAACAATAAAATGGCTAATTAAAGTTTTCATGTGTGGATCTGATTCTTCAAGCCTGACACATGCAGGCTATTAAATGAGGACTTCACATAGCCATGACTTCCAACATCCTGCTAACTTCCCCATTTATTTTACTTATGGGAAGGCAGAAATCACAATCACATCATGTCAGGGATATTGTGATGGTCAGAACTCAGAAGACTCATTGTAAGTACCCCTCATTCAACACAGTGGGAAATTCAATGGTCACTGAACAGATGGATGTAAGCCAAGGACCACCTGTACGATAGATTTTTTTCCCATGTATTGTTATGAAATATCTCCAACTTATATGAGACATATGGTAAAAAAAAATTGTCAACATATAACAATTTTATTTTTTTAAAGAAAAGTTATTATCTGCTAATGTTTGGTTATTATATTTAGAAACTGACTGGTAATGCTAATGTGTTTTTAAAACTATATAGACTCTTGGGGAATATAGACATTTCTCCAGGTAAAAGTAACACCTTATTTCTGAAGATGCCAAAAGTTAACATTAGCCTGAATGTGCAGTACAGGTAGTCCTCGACTTATAACCATTCAATTAATGACTGCTCAAAGCTACAACAGCACTGAAAAAGTGAATCATGACTATTTTTCACACTTACAACCATTGCAGCATCTCAGGTCACGTGATCAAAATTTGGACACTTGACAACTGGCTCATATTTATGATGGTTGCAGTGTCCCAGTGCCATGTGGTCATATTTTGTGAACTTCTGACAAGCAAAATCAATTGGGAGGCCAGATTCCCTTAACAGCTGTGTTACTAAATTAACAACTGTAGTGATTCATTTAACAACTATGGCACAAAAATGGGGCCAAATTCATTTAATAACTATCTTGCATAGCAACAGAAATTTTGGGTTCAATTGTGGTTGTAAATTGAGGACTAGCTGTATTCCCTTTTCTCTCTCTCTCTCTCATTTTCAATTCTGATAGAGCAGTGCCAAAGATCTATGAGCAAAGTTAAGATCATTGCCTGTAATCATGTTATGCAATTCCTTCAGCTCATAATAATCAAGGTCAAAACAGGTGTTTATTAATCCAAATGAATTCTTAGCTGAAGTTGCTGAATAAATACTTAACTATTTCCAGAATAGTCAGTCTACTATATAGTACATTTTGTCTTCACTGCAGGAAGAAATGGGCTGAGTCAGGTGGCTAATTGCCAAGTATTTCATAATAAGTGTTTACACTCCTTTGGATTCAGTACATTGTTTACAGCTTTCTCCAAGTTGAGGCATAAAGGCCAATGTCTGTTCTATGATATGATAAATAACATCAAAAAAGATATCTTAAAACTTCATTTGAAGTTCCTATTAAATCCATCCAAAATATTATCTGGAACTGGTTTTGTTAAATCATTATTATACTGCTGCAAGCCAGATTCACTGAAACTTTTTTTTTCTTTTGAAGCAAAACATTAAAATATAGTAAACCAAAAAGAATTATAACTCTTGAATGGGCAAGATAGTGCACTCCAAGAGTTTTGGTCACAAATTACAAGTCCAAGGTGCCCTAAAATTGGGAGGTTTTGTGTTATGGGCAGAGTATTCACATAATCCATTTAGCAGATCCTGTCTTGTCATCTATTTCTGTCCAACAGTCTTTTAGCACTGGCTGAGATATCACCAGCATTTCTTAAATTATTTTTCTTAGGTGCTGATACCTAAGTTGCTTTGCAAGTTCTTAAGATTTATTTAATAATTAAAGAGTTCTAAAGGCTGCACATTCCAGACTATAAATGCAAAGCACTCATTTGTTAAAATGTTTTAAGTTGTGAAAATCTTTTCACTTTTCAGCTTTTCTTCTGTTTATTTTTTTTCTGTTCAGGATGTGCCCTTCCTGTTTCTATAACTGAAATATATAGTTTTAAAAGGTGAACTCTATCTCATTATGTCCCAAGGAGAATTCTTGCCCTCTGTGTCTCAGTATTATTTTGTTCCCAGCTTCTTATTTATTGCCTTATTATTTTATAAGATTTAATATACCAGTATTTTAACTTCTGTTGGCTAATGCTTGCTTGTGTATGTGTGAGAGAGAGCACACATGTACCTTTGAGTCTGTCTTGATTCATTGAGTCCCTGCAGTTTTTTTGGCAAGATTTCTCAAAACTGGTTTGCCATTGCCCATTTCTTATCACTAACATAGAAAAATTTACCCAGTTGCCTAGCTGCTTTTGTGCTTAAAGCAAGACTAGAATGCAGAGTCTCCTGGTGTCTAACCTAGTGCCTTTAACCACTACATTAAAATGACTCTTAGACGTAAATGATATTGGATCAAATTAATAGCACTAAATATTACCTACACCAGTTTCCTTCACATAACGTATAATGAAGCTAATGTTCAAGTTATCCATTATTGGTCATTGGCCATTTGTTGCTTCATTCATTTATTTCTAACTTTCAGAGTTCATTAATTTCAACTGGGAAGTTAGTCAGTAGTATGAAAATCGCATTCTGTATGTAACTGGAGGTGGTCTCATTAGAGATTCTTTGATATCTTGAAGGAGAGAGTTGGGAGTTTTTCTAGGCAATTCTCTAATGAAGCAGTGGAATCTAAACCAGTATGTTATAGAAATTGTATGTCTTTGATAATACATTTCCTAGGATGGAGGATACTTTAGCATCTTAAATATGTAAACCAGAATTTTCCAGTATTCCAAATCATGAGGAGGGGACATAATTGTAAGGAAGATTATATGGTCTGCTATTTTATATGTCTTTCAGGATAGAGGGTTAGTATTATGAATATAAATAAGTTACTATATTCACACATTTACAAAACAGTACATCCATCTTGTGGATTATGATACTGAACATGTAGTACATCCAGCTATCCCTGGGTCAGACTGATGAGAATTATGCATTGCAAAATGCTTGAGAGAGACCACATTTAGAAAAGTTCTGGTATATTAATGGACTCATGTTTCTTTATGTCTATTACACCACGAGTTGTAGATTCAGAACATTCACTTCTGTTGAATGCTTATGCAACTTTAGCAAAGCTAATCAGCAGATTCCAGCTTTCTTTGAAGATTGCATGGGAACTGGGCCTACTGCATGATTGGGCTGGACTGCCGTCCGTATTTGCTTTCATGGATTGAATGGAAGCTTTCATGTCTATAAAAAAATCCAAACTGCATTCTAAGATCCAAAAGGAGAAATTCTACGCGTAGTCCTTGACCTACGACCATTCATTGAGCAACTGTTTGAAATTACAAGAGTGCTGAACAAATGGTAATTACAACCATTCCTTAAGAGTTCTGGCTGTCCCAGAACCTCAGCAGTTATATGATTGCAATATGGGCACTTAGCAATTGGTTCACACTTATGACCAATTGCAGCACCCGTGATCGCATAATTGTCATTTGCAACCTTCCCTGTCGGCTTCCACAGACTGTCAATAGGGATGCAGCAGGGAAGATAGCAAATTGCTGGGGTGAATCTTCTCCGCACACCTTCCCTAAGCCCCTCTACACCTGCACTGCATTAGCCACTTCTGCATCCCTGCTCAACCTCCCAGGCCCTCACTGCATCTTTTGCTCACTCTCTGAATCCCTCACCAACTTATATTTGCACCCTCATTTACCCTACCTACCTGCACCCATGCCTCTTGCATATCCTCGCATATCTTTCATGACTCATGTCATTCCTCTCAAACACCTTCCCCAACCACTATCACACACCCACTCAGTCTCTTCCCCGCCTAGCAGCAGCCACTTACCTGGTTATCCGCCTGGAACTTTCAACTTCCTTCCAGCTTCTTTACTGACTTTGATTCTGGGAAGCCAGCAGAAAGTTGCTTTGCCTAATGACTGAGGGATCTAGTTAACAATGGCAACTGGCACTGCAGGGGATTGCCATCATTAAGTGAAGCAGTCACACTTTACAAATGCATCATTTGGCGACAGAACTTCCTATCCCAATTGCCATTGTAAGTCAAGGAACACTTGTAATCCAGTGTTAATTTAGTCTTTTCCATGAAGTTCTTAGAAATATTTCCAATATGGATGGGACATATGGTAAAAATAATTTTTGTTAATATTTAACAATTCTACCATTGTAAAAAAAAAAAAAAAAATAATTATTGGCTGCTGACACATGGAAACATACAGAAAATGAATGGTAATTATAATGTGTTTTAAAACTACTTAAGCTCTTATGAGAAATGGAGGGCATCTTTCCAGGGAAAAGTAACACCTTGTTTCTGGAGGTGCCTGAAAGTTAACATTGGACTGAATGTGCAGTATTCATTTTTTCTCCCTCTGACTTCTAATTCCGATAAGCAGTGCCAAAAGATCAATGAACTTTGTTCTTGGACACTAAGATTATTGCCTATGATCATGTTATGCAATTCCTTCTGCTGGGAAAAATAAGCAAGGTCAGAACAGGCATGTATTTAGCAAAAGGAATTGCCAGCTGAAGTTCCTGAATGATTAGCTAACTATTTCCGGCAAAGTGGACTTGCTGTAGTATGTTTTGTCGTAACTGCTGCCCTAGAAAATTAGGAGAAGTAGGCTGAGTTAGGTGGCTTATTGCCAAAGCCTTCTTAAAAGTGTTTACTGCTTTCTTGGATTTCAAGTTCTCAGTTCATTCAGTACACTGTTTACAGTTTCCTCCAAGTTGATGCATAATCAAAGGCCAATATCTATTCTATGATATGATAAATATTGCCTACAAAGGAATTTTAAATGTTTTGTACTTTAGCCTAGGCTACCTTTTTTCTGGCAAAAAATATATATATACATTTCTTTAAAACATTGTTTAATAGTCATTTGGAGTTCAAGTGCAATCCAAAAATTATCTGGATTAAAATTATTTTACTACATCAGTGTTATACTGCTGATGCCTGTGCCTCAGGATTCATTGAACCTTTTTCTTTTGAAACAAAAAGCTAAAATATAATACTCCCCCCCCCAAAAAAAAGAAAGAGAGTGTTAATTTTTGGGTGTAAGATGGTATGCTCCATTTTTGGCCACAAATGACAAGTTGTCTGCTATTGGTTGAGCTCACTAAAGCTGATGAGTCTTAAAGCACAAAACTCTGGAGGCATAAAATTATATTAACATTAGCGCAAAAGTAGAAGGAACTGATTAGTTGTGTAATCGTTATCTTAAGAGATAAATCACTAGGCAACAGCTGTGTTGTAACACTGGTACAGAATTAATGTACTATTAATATGAGTCCAGTAGTACAAAAAGGTACAAGAGAGTCCAAAATGATTACCACAAGAAAACATTTAGGATAAGGATTCCAAATGCACGCATATCAAAATACTGATAAATCATCTTCCAGAATAGATTAAATGATGCATTGGTGGTTTACTAGTTTGATCAATATATCAAACTAAATTATTTGCATAGTTCCCATTATACAGGCTATTTCACATTTCCGTGCAGCTATTCTTGTCTGTGTCACTCTTTGGAAATATGTATTTGTGAAATCTGGCCTTCATCACAATTTCAAATCAATTTTCTGCTTTTTTTTTTAAAGTCAGTTATCTGCCACATCTGTCACAATACAGATACAGTCTTTGAACTATGGATTTCTCCTTGTAGTGTAATCCTTGAAATTTGTGTTGGTGGCAAGCTATTTATTGATAAGCTAGATAGATCCTGCCATTCAAGAAAAATAAATCCTGTCATGTTTGGTAAAATGACCACCCAGGTTATTTACTGCCTGTATGAGGAGGATCTCACTTCCAAGAATTTAAAGTCTTTAGTGTTTCCATTAATTTATTTTTTTTCTCCCCAGGGCTACCCGTTCCTTCCACATCCCCCATCACAGGTTGAGAGGATTCCCTTTGGTTTAGGTTTAGGTTTATTTGATTTGTATACCGCCCTACTCCCGAAGGACTCAGGGCGGTGAACAGCCAACAATAAAAGACATAAATACAAAAAATTTAAAAACCAGATAAAATCAAATTAAATCATTTTGGCCCAGACAGATTAAAACACCCCAATAATTTAAAAACAGATTAAAATTTACATATTTAAAAAGGGAAGGAATTAGGCCAAGCCCGCCTGATGGAATAAAAAGGTCTTCACAGCACGGCGGAAGGAGCGCAGATCCGGGATCCTCCGTATCTCCGGGGGGAGCTCATTCCAGACGGTAGGTGCCCCCACAGAGAAGGCTCTCCCCCGAGGGGCCGCCAGTCGACACTGTTTGGCTGACGGCACCCGGAGGAGTCCCTCTCTATGAGAGCGTACTGGCCGGTGGGAGGCTATTGGTGGTAGTAGGCAGTCCCGTAAATAACCAGGTCCTAAGCCATGGAGCGCTTTAAAGGTGGTATACAAAGGAAGTGTCTGTCTTTACATTAGGATTTCCCATTTTCTCAGTGTTATAGGATTTCCCATTTCCTCAATGTTATATTAACATATTTATTTCCATCATTGACTAGTACATGTTTCCTATGCATAATTTATGCCATCTTGGGAACATAAACACTCCTACTTACCTCTAAACATGTATATTAGAATAGTCAGGGGTACCCACAGGGTGTGATAAAAAAATCAAGATGGCAGCAGATGGCATTTTGACAGGGCAATCAAAATCCTGGTAGTTTTTCATGTTCATCGCACAAGGGTGCCCACACATTTGAAAAAAAACAGGAGGAACTTCGAGCATAACATCACAGCCACCACCTTAACTTTCTTTGCCACACTCTGCAGATGCCCAGGGAATAATGATGACAGATAATAATTTTAAGGGTTAAAATAAAGACCAGACCATTACTAGCCATGATTCATAACAAGGTTCATATCTCATCAGACCTTCTCATTTATACTGCTTATATAAATCTAAGTATTGCTGCATGGTGTTTTTTTTTTTTTCCTGAATTCAGGTCATGTTTGTATAGGACAGTTCCTTTAATTCTCCTAACAGTATCCAGGCATAAGCAGGCATTAGGAGCCCAGAGATACTGATGCAGTGGTCAATGTCCTGGTTCAAGAAGAAAAAGAATGATGTCTTAGAAAGGCTCATAGAGGAAAATGGCAACCAGTTTAGATAGGAATACAAATTATCACAACAAATAATTTAGATTGATCAAGATGGTCTATTCTGCTTCAAAGATGATCATTTTGAAGCCATTAGTCATGAATCGCAACAAATACCCAAGAATGGAGACAAAAGAATAAGCAGCTTAAATCAATGGTCAAATGGTTTATAAATGACCAGTTCATTCATTAAAAAAAAAAAAAGATATAGCAAGAGAGCCATGGACAGTGTTGCAAAGTCTGTTTGAACATGAATGTTTAAACAGCAAGCCATGCCTGTTCTGCGAGTAATTTAAATGAGGGTCAAGAAGAAACAGGAAAGACATGAGAGTTTGAATTCTTTGAATGTTATCTTCACTAACACTAACCTTTTGGAAAAGACCAGAGATGGATCTGACATTAAAATATATCAAAAGCTGATCAAGAGCAGGGATGGGGGAATATCCATAGGAGGGCTTTGTGCAAAGTCAGAAGCACTATCCCCTTTCATCCCAGAATGTTGGCTCCAGGTAAGGACTCAGTCTCTTAACTGCAACCCGTCTGTGATGCATTTGAAACCACGTAAAAATAGTCCAGATACTGGGCTACTTTGGAAAAGACAAAGCAATGATAGCCAAACTAATAGCAAATCAACTGGAAAGTTTCCAATAATCAATAAAGATAATTAGGTCCTTCTATATATTGGCATGGTGACCAGATCAGACAATGCATGCTACTATTGTGCAGAAGAACTAACAGCTGCTACAATTAAAAGTTATATGGAATATTTTAAAGCCAAATTGCTAGAAACCCCAACTTAAAATGTGCTGGATCTGCAGATTTACATTTCTCAAAGCTATTTTGCCATTGTGCTCTGATGAAATTTGCCAAGTTCTTCTTTAGATATTCTAACAATTAGAATCCTGAGAGCTATTGTTTCACTTCAGCTATTATTTATTAACAGTTGTAAATTAACATTTCCTGAAATTCTTTCAGGAAAAGCAGTATTATCCAAAATATCCTCCTTTATTTCTGTACAACAGTTTTATTATCCAAGAAACAGGATTTGTTTTATCATTTACTATAAAGGTAGAAAAAAGATTTGGCATTGATGTTCATATTCCTTTGTAGAATAGACACTGATTAACTTGCAAACATTTCCAGAATATGTATTTGGGATATTAATTCTGCAATACTACCCTGTCATCATACAGTTTTTTAAAACTATCATTTGTTTAAAGATAACTTGCAGCTGTTCATGAATGCTAAGCCTAGTGATATTCAACCATGTGCTGAGGGATTTCTTCTGTGCATTCAGTGTAAATCTGTATAATTTTATATTCCTCTCACTTTAAGCAGCACAAGGATATTATTGGAATTATGGCAAAGCCTAATTCCAATTTGATTAGGAATTAGGGTTCAAAGAGATTTGATCATCATTGGAAAGGCTACCAATATGACTGATTTCTCAGATGACTGGTTTTTTTCTCAGTATATTTTCAAGGGCAGAATCCATGGGAAATCTAACCTTCCCAGCAAAATATATGGAATTGTCCTCAGACTGAAAGCAGCACATTATATTTTTAATATAACTTTTTCTGTGTAGTTTAACAAAAGTTAGCCCTCATACTCCACACATTAGTTCAGCATGATGCTGTTGTAATGTGATTGATTCACTTTTAGTTCACAAGATGTCCAAATCCACACAAAGAAAAACTTCATAATAGACTCCATAATGAATGGGGCTATGTGTTAAGGTTAGCTATATATGAGTATAAATTTTATTTATTGATTTATTAGGTAAATATCCTACCTTTGAGACAGCATGTATAGCATTCTAGAATTTGACTTTCCTTGAGTTTCATCCATTCCTTAATGACTGTGCCACATGAAATCCAGGAAATAAAATCAGTTTACCAATTAAGTAAAATTAAATCAATAAAGCATTTTTCTCCAGATTACACTTTTCATAGATGTGGGGGATGTGCTGAAAGACTTGTGAAGTTTTTGACATAACAAGCTGTGTTATTGGGGGCAGTTAAATTCTAGTTCAACCAGCACAGTTTATGAGGTGACTTTGTACTCTCACCCTAATGTGCCACCCAGGATTCTTGCTGTGAGAGAAAATAGGAGAAAAGGGCATTACAAAGACGTGATTTATGTCAAACAGACATAAAGAAGCAGTGTGAAATGAAAGAACTTGCTTAAACATCTCAAGTGAGATAAAATAGTTGGTTTGCTTTTTATTGGTGCAAGGAAACTATGTGATTTATGTGAGAATGCAGATAAAATAAATATAGCTCCTTTAAAAAGGTAGTTAAATATTTTAAGTATACTTTTGACCTCAAAAAACTCTTGAAAATGATGTTGTTACACTACTCCTCATAAAGAATAAATGTAACTGAAAAGTTCTGTGTAAATTATAATAATTGTGAATAATCAGCCATTTCTATAAATTTCAAAATGAGAAACAGGCAAAATAAGCAGACAGTTGAAAATGAAGGAACAGGGAGTCAACTCACGTTGCTGACCACTATAATGTATATTCTCATGAAAATAGGTTAACTGGTGCAAAAAGCTTGACATGTTTAACCTTTATTGAAATTTTCACAGAATATTTTCTACACATTTCTTTCTAGGCGAAAATGAAATTCTTGAAACTTTAAACAGTATTGCCAGCAAGAATAAAATCTGGAGATCTTATATTGGCATGGGTTATTATAACTGCTCAGTCCCTCCAGCCATTTCAAGGAATTTGTTGGAGAATGCTGGATGGTAATGTACCATTTTTATTATTATACACACACACACACACACACACACACACACACACACACAGAGAGAGAGAGAGAGAGAGAGAGAGAGAGAGAGAGATTCCATTGTCCATGCCAATATGCTGGAGAACTTTTGAACACCACAGTTCTAATTTACAGTGGTTCAAAAGAGGTCCTGAGAGAAAAGACTACTATTAAAAAAATAAAAATTATCTTTATATTTGCTATTTTCCTAGCTATAATGTAAAATCAGAAGTTACATAAGTAATCCTTTTAATACATTAATTCATTTATATAAAAATTATAGATTGTGTAAGAATCTTGCTGTTACCTCCCAGAGTATTTCTATATGTATGGCAGTGTTAGAAGTGACCATAGCACATAAAGCTCTTTTCTTGATATGTGCAGAGTATAAAAATTACAAATATTGAGAGATGAAAATGCTTGTTGTACCTCTTCCTATGGAGTCTAGTGTGAGAGCTACACATCACTAAGGCTGCAATGAAGTTTAGAGTACAGGCAGTGCTTGATTACAACAGTTCATTTAGTGACCGTTCGAATTTACAATGGCCCTGAAAAAAGTGATTTATGACCATTTTTCACACTTATAACCATTGCAGCATCCCCATGTGATCAAAATTCAGATGCTTGCCAACTGAGCCATATTTATGATACTTGCAGTGACCTGGGATTGTGTGATTAGCCTTTTGCACCTTCTGACAAGCAAAGACAATGGGGAAGCCAGATTCACTTAACAACCATGTTACTAACTTAACGACTGCAGTGATTCACTTAACAACCATGGCAAGCACGGCCGTAAAATGGGGCAAAACTCACTTAATAACTGTCTCACTTAGCAACATAAATTTTGGGCTCAATTGTAGTCGTAACTCGAGGACTACCTGTGCATGATTTGTTTCCCAAACCAGAAGGGCGATTCTGCCTGGGAAGAAAGCCTGTTGTGATATGCTCCGTAATTCTTTCCAGCCCCAAAAAAGCAGCCATCATAGATAGTGAGGCAGCTCGCCCCACCTTTTGTCTCCCTCTCTCCTTCTTGAAGACAAGGCGCCATTCCCCTGGTGGATTCAAGGGATGGTTTTGCCCCTCGACTACATTTTTTTTCCTTGCTACAAAACAAAAGCAGCAAGGCCTGTAGGGAAGGGGGGCTGTTGGGCAGACTGGAATGTCAGTGTTTGCATGCTCCAATTAGTCAGCTGGCAGGAACTGTGGCAATATTGAGCTTCTTGGGAGAAGGTGCAAATGTGAATCTGAGAGTTTGGTATATAAAAATATTGATGGTGTGTGTGGAAGTTCTTGTACACTGCTATTAAGTGACAAAGGTGCCTCTGTGCCCAGCTCAGGAGGACAATTTCAGACAAACAAAGGTGCAACTCTTCCACCCAATCCTCCTCCTTTTTGCCAAGCATAATAGGCAGAGGGAGGAACTAATACAACTGTCAGTTGGTTAAAGATTTTTATCAGCTTTTGATGATTGATTCCTTTATTTCAATTGTACAGATCGGACTGTAAAGGTCACGGTGTTAAGCAAAATAAGCTTATTTTGTTTTGAGGAGATTTACAGAAGAGTTACATCAGATATCTCATTTGTAGGCACAGTCTGTTCTCTGCTATTAGCTTTATTCTAGTAATTGTTTCTCAAATTGGAATTACTTCAAATATTAGGATCTACAAAGCATTTCTAATTTTCATTGCGATTGGCCCTGAGGTCAGATGCCATTACAATTTTCAAAACAAGTTGATTCAGCTTTTTTTTAAAAAGGTGTTTGTTGGCACAACATAGGTTATATACCAGCAGTGAAATCTATTTACCTTCGCTACCAACTTGGGAACGGGAGTGCAGGGGAGCATGCACATGCTATATGCACCTCTTCTGCGCATGCACAGAGCCTTCTGCGCATGCACAGAGGGTAAAATGAAACGTAATGACGTGGGTGAAGCTGCCCGCCGCCAGCGCTACTGGTTCGTGTAAACCAGATAGATCCAGCTGGATTTCACCACTGTTATACAGTCATAATTAGAAACAAGAAGTTACAATAGTTGAAATCCTAAGTCACAAAATAGGGCCACCAGTCTCTTTGCCAGCTTGAATGCATACAAGAGAAAGATTCTGACCTATTTCTTACAACGTTCTCCCATTTTAAGACAATCGTCCCATTTTAAATCTTTGCCTTTACCTGTACTGGAGGCCCAGTTAACACAAGCAATAGTCCTTCTGGAGGATGTCCTGTTTTGGTTGTTGATAAGTGAAATTCACATGAAACTCAGCAGTGCAAAAGAATTATACTTAGAAGAAAGATAACAGAATAAAGGACAGCCATTGGCTGTTCAGGGCGTTGTTTTTCTTAACGAGAATAGATTTCCTCTCATGATATCACATTATTACAGTTGTGTTGTTAAAAAAACGAAAGATTATAGGTGTTCTTTAAGTTATTCCGAGCTGTTGTTTTTATTTATATACAGTGAAAAGAACAGGAAAAGCTTATTCTACAAACAAAAATAGCTTGGCTCAATAACCTACAAACAATTGTTAATGGCATAATGTTATGGGGCTGTGTTAGACTGAGCAACCTAGTTGTGCCTGGGTTTCTGAATGACTTCAGACTGTGTTGCCCTAGAAACTGAGCTAATTTAGTAAGTGATGTGACATGAACATAAATGAATGGGCAGAGAATTGAAAATATGCTTGGCTTCTTGAGGGACTCGACTCTTAGTCTAGACTTAACCCTAAAAACCCAGTTTACCTTCAGTCTTTATTGCTTGTGCAGTATTTATTTTTCTTGTGCTATATTTAATGTACACTGCACAATTTTTATCAGTTCTGCAATAATAGTGTGGTCTGTGCAGTAATATTTCATGGGAAAATTGTTAAGACATAGTTCCACATTATTTAAATTGAGGTGTCATTAGGAGGGTTAATTTTTACTCTCAGATCCTGGATAGTTAGTTTAAGTCCATCTTAACTAGGGCAGTGAAGAGATCTAGGTTCAAAGGGGAATATTTGAGGGCATGCATATACTTTCTGTGAAGAATACCTTAAAGCAGCAGTGTCCATCCCTGGTCCTTCACAGCTAATGTACAACCTCATGTGGTTTACAGTGTTCCTAACAGATATAGTACCACACACAACCATATCACCTACTGTGTTTTCTCTATACTGCTTTCAATGTTTTTTTTAAATTAATATGCTTTAACCTGCAATCACTACCACCTCGATGACAATAAAGATTCTGAATTAGTACTCCAATAGTACCCAAATATAACCAATACCATCTGTGTTTTGTGTGTATATGTGCTTTCAAAGGAAATAAAAAATTAAAAGGTTTGAATAAATAAATCAGGATTTTTTTACTACTCTACTATTGTAGTAAGGGCTAGTAAATCAATCAACAGTAATTTAAGCTATAATACATTGTTTTTTAATATGCAAAATTAATATTTTTAATTTTATGTATCTTATCCTCACAGTAATAATGCTGTGATCTTGGACTAATAGAGAATACTTGGCCCTTAAATTCAGAGGGTGTCTTCTGTTCAGCAACATAATTATTAGAATTATTAAGCTTCATGTGTACCTTCTGTTGGCCCTTCGAAATGTCAATTATATTTGTAACACTTTTGTCAATAGATGTTAAATATTTCTCCATCCCTTTGAGAGTGACTGCTAGGTAATATTAGAAATACAGGAAGTCCTTGATTTACGATCATTTGTTTAGTGACTGAAGTTACACCACCACTCAAAAAAGTGACATGACCGTTTTTCACACTTAGAACTGTTGTAGTATCCTTGTGGTCACATGATCAAAATGTGTATGCTTGCCAACTGGCATGTATTTATGACGGTTACAGTTTTCTGGAATAATATGATCACACTTTGCAACTTTCTGACAAGCAAAATCAAGAGGAAAATCAGATTCACTTAACAACTAAGTTACTAACTTGACAACTGCAGTCTGTCACTTAACAGTGGCAAGAAAGGTTGTAATATGGGGCAAAACTCACTCACAGGATTATCTGTATGGTTCTGTAGCATTCTTTAAGTGGGGAAAAGCTTAATGGGGAAAATGTGTTGCTTTTAATAGGGTGACTCAGTATACCCCTTATCAGCCAGAAGTCTCCCAGGGCAGGCTGGAGAGCTTGTTGAATTATCAGACAATGGTGTGTGATCTCACCAGGATGGATGTGGCTAATGCCTCTTTGCTGGATGAAGGAACAGCAGCAGCAGAAGCCATGCAGTTGTGTCACAGGTAACAACCTCAGATCATAAGACTGCTTTTGGAGGATGTAAAGTTCCTCAGAACTTTAGTGTTGGGGGTAAGACTGTCCACAAGGCACAATGTTGTCAAAAAACAAAAGTCAAGATACACATAAAAACAGGTGAAGTTTTGATCACAGCATCCTGGCTGCCATCTTGAGTTTTTCCTCACAACCTGCAGACACCCTTGAATATGTAATTATATGGAAGAGACTGAAAACAGTCCATAGGCTTATATTCTAAATCAGGTGTGTCCATCCTTGTCAACTTTAAGACCAGAGGTGGGTTTCAGCAGGTTCTGACCAGTTCTGGAGAACCGGTAATGGAAATTTTGAGTAGTTCAGAGAACCGGTAAATACCACCTCTGACTGGCCCCACCCCCATCTATTCTACTACCTCCCAAGTCCCAGCTGATCAGGAGGAAATGGGGATTTTGCAGTAACCTTCCCCTTCCACCCTTACCAAGCCACGCCCACCAAGCCATACCACGCCCACCAAGCCACACCCACAAAACCGGTAGTAAAAAATTTTGAAACCCACCACTGCTTTAAGACCTGTGGACTTCAACTCCCATGAGTTCCCCATGCTGCCTAAGGAATTCTTGAAGTCTACAGTCTTAAAGTTGACAAGCTTGGATACCTTTGATCTAAATGATAACATAAGAGAGAAACACCAAAGGAAGATGTAATATTTGCAGAGTGGCCATTGATAATTTGTGGGAAGCCATATTTCTTGGCAAATAATGTATGAGGTAATATTTTTTTCCTCGGTTCCCTCCATTCCCAACATCTGTTGTTCAGAGATATAGGAACAGAATACGCTGTTTGATTAACACAATTCATCACCCCTGTTAAAGGCAGCAATTTATGTAATCCACTCAGAATTCATAACAAAATCATGACTTACTTCGTAGTCATTTCCCTTTTGTGGACTTTGGTAGATTGTGGGCTTGTTTCCTTTTCCAAAGTTCCTGGGAATAGAAATTTGAATTTTAGATCAGAAGATGTCAAAGCCAATTAAAAACAAGATTTTTGTCTGTTTAATAACAAGCAGTGGAAACTTACCAGTTTAGAGTGAACTTTTTATGACCCATTCTGAAGTAATTTTATTGTTTTCTCCTTCCAACAGGCATAATAAGAGAAAAAAGTTTTATGTCGACATCAGATGCCATCCTCAGACGATAGCTGTGGTGCAGACCAGAGCAAAGTAAAGATTGATTTAGATCTTTAAAAAAAATTAAAAGACCAATCTGCTTGAAATTCTTTTATAATGTAATCTGTTTTAATAAAATTGACTATTGCTTTATTTGAAACAATTTCAATTCAAGGCGATCAAGCTGACCTTTAACTCTGCATTTAATATTCTTGCGTAAGTTTCTTTTTCTTTTTAAAATCGTATTTGCTATTGGGAAATGACTTTGTCTTGGTATGTCATTATTGCTTTCCAGATACACTGGCATAAATGTAGAGTTGAAGCTACCTCATGAGATGGATTTCAGCGGTAAAGATGTCAGTGGTGTCTTGTTCCAGTACCCAGACACTGAGGGGAAGATAGAAGACTTTACAGGCTTGGTTGATCAAGCCCATCAGAACGGGGTAATTGAAGCAATAAGAATATTTCCAACCTCCATGTTTATGTCTGGCAGTGTAAATGTACCTTAGGTCAATGTCAGCTTTTCCAATCTAGTAAGTTATCATAGCATTTCTGTACCCCCACAAAACTCCCAATCTCCATTGGATCACAATAGAGGTAACTATCTGTGAAGGTAGTCCTCAACTAACAACTACCTTGTGTCGTAATCATTTGAAGTTACAACGGTGCTGGAAAAATAACGTTATGCATTTATGGCAGTCATGTGATCGCCATTACAATCAATACGCATTGTTCTGGGAACAACTCCCATGGTTATCTAAATCAGCAGTTCCACAACCTTTCTGGCTTTGCGGACTGGCAGCGTGAGGGAGAGAGCTGCACACCTCCTCATCCACCACTTCCACCGTTTGGTTCCAGCTGTGGCCCAGGGGTTGAGGACCCCTGATCTACATGGCGTCTTGGGAAGCTTGGAGCCCCGATGGGGGCGCCTCACTTCAGAGATGGCTAGTAGACTAGTACAAGATCTCACCTCCATCCCATCGATGCATCGGTTTTTATCCATTTTTATCTTAATTTACATTTTTTGCTTTTAATGTCTAAACGTTTTAATCCTATAATTGTTTTATTCTGTTATTTATAATATTGTAAGATGCCTAAATATGCACGGCATACAAAATGTAATAAACAAACAAACATATTGGCTTCTCTTGTATCAGAGCCTGGCCTGCTGTGCCACCGATCTCCTTGCCCTATGCATCTTGCGGCCTCCAGGAGAATTTGGAGTTGATGTTGCTTTAGGCAATTCCCAGAGGTTTGGGGTGCCTCTTGGGTATGGAGGACCACATGCTGCCTTTTTTGCGGTCAAAGAGAATCTGGTGCGAATGATGCCTGGAAGGATGGTGGGAGTTACAAGGTAGGTTCATTTTCTGTTGAAAATCTGAATCCATGTTCTTCTAAGTTCTGAAGGAATTATACATGGACTGTGAAAAGTTCCAATCTTCTTATGTATTTTCTTCTTTCTAGAGAGTATGGAGTTGTTGTTTTTTGCTTCATATCTTTGGCTGATTTTAGATCATACAGGCAGTCCTCGATTTACAATAGTTCCTTTAGTGACCCTTCAAACAGTACTGAAAAAAAGTGATTTGTGACCATTTTTCACACTTACGATCATTGTGGCATCCTCATGGTCACGTGATCTAAATTCAAATGCTTGGCAACTGACCCATATTTATGACGGTTGCATTGTCCTGGGCTCATGTGGTCATCTTTTGTGACCTGAGAAGCAAAGTCAATAGGGAAGCCAGATTCACTTTAAGACCATGTTACTAACATAATAACTGCCGTGATTCAGTTAAAAACTGTTGCAAGAAAGGTCATAAAATAGGACAAAACTCACTAAACAACTGTCTTGCTTAGCAACAGAAATTTGGGCAGCTCAATTGTGCTCAACAGCTCAATTGTGGTCATATGTCGAGGACTTCCTATTGTGGTCGTAAATCGAGGACTTTTAATTCTAGAAGATTAATTCCCCTATAATTACTCTTCTAAAACTAAATCATGCTACTGAAATACATGCTTAATATCCAGTTTACTTCCGTACCTACCCGTCCACAAATTTATGCGCATATATACTTAACTGCATACTGAAAATGTCAGGGAATTGCGCAGCAGCTGTCCAGATGAAGCCGGAGACACTAACACAAACTTGTAGTCTTTTATATATATAAATATATTTAACATTCAGATTTACATCAGTCTCTGTCACCATCCAGAAAGCAAAAAAACACAAGATAGTCAGGAACACAGGAACATCTTGAGGTAAATTAAACAGTATATAGGACACATACAAGAAAAAGGGAGGGGGAAAAAGGGAAACACCCCCTTTATACTTACGCCAACCAATCATAGCGTAGATTGCCTCACACATGAGTCAGCACTCTCTAACTAATCAACTCCAACTGTGCTTTGGCCTACTGTATACTTTACTGTTCCTAAAGCTACTAAATTCAATACCCGAACGGAAAATGAATCTGTCCTGAAGTAAAAATGGAAGAGGTGCCATTAAAGTAATAATGTTGCTGTATGTCAAACACAAAGAATTCCAGGACCTATAATAAAATAGTCTGAGGAATCCCTTTGGTTTGAGGTTAAAAATAAAACATCTTGTTTTTCCGCCATAATTAAGGCAGATATAAAAAAAATGCTTGCAGAGGAAAAAATAAGTGAGCAGGAGCCCAGCAATTGCCAGTTCAGGGTTCCTTTGCACACCGAAAGGCTTCGGTGTCTTCTCTCGAAAGTTCGTTTCTCTGCATGTGTCTCTTCCCGCACACTTGATAGTTCCCTTCTTTTCAACATGTGGGTTGATGAAAAAGGACAATTGTGGAGGACATCACTGTCCAGTCCAAGCTTGTTAGTTTCCCAAGTGCGCCTAGTTAGCCAATGTGTAACACTGTGTCCAGCAAGGCTCTTATGTTCTTAATGGGAGCTCTATATCCATAGTGTTGTAAGTTTCCAGAACTCTAGGTAAGGTCAGAATGTATTTATCACAGATAGAATGCTCATTGTCCTTTCCTAAAGGACCTTATATAGTATATCCTCTGTTTCCAGCATGTTGCCTCAAGACAACAATGTGTGTGTGTGTGGACATGTTCGTTGGTTCACCATGCATTCTGACTTTCCTAATTTTAACTTTCCTTAAGCACTCTTCAATATCTGAACGAGATATTAAATTGATAGAAAGCAAAGCACCAGCTTCAAGCATAATCCAGGTTTCCAACAATGCCTTTGAATCCCCAACTAAATTCTAAAGTGATTAATACAATGGACTCTAGCCCCAAGTTGCTTCAGCCTTTTGATATATGTGATATTTTGTGACTGGCAACTGATGTTTGTCCATGGCATGTTCTCAAAAATGTAAAAAAGAAAAGAAAAAGGGCCACTAGATTTGGGATGCAGGAATTCTGAACACCACTTGATGCAGCAACAAGTCATGATTTTCTGTATTTCTTTGCTGCCATCTAGCGGCAATTCAAATCTATGTATCCCAGATCTGGTACTTGTTCTAAAAAAAGTTAGGAATCCTTAGTTTGAATTGAGGATTGCATTGTCCATGATGGCATAGCTGAGTAGCCTCTTTGCAGTGCCTTGTTTCATAAACATGCAATTTGTCAAACCATAGTATTGCATCAGGTAGCAATACTATAGCAAAAGGAAACTGCCTTGATTCAGGAATAATTTAGAGAGTTTCATATTCTAAATTATTCATTTTACTATATGTTTTATTTTACCAAAAATATTATTAATCGTTTTTTTTTTGTTAACAAAACCAAATAGCCTTTGTCTATTTAAATCAAAGAAAGTAATATATTTTTCCTTTGTGTATGTTTTAAGAGATGCTAATGGAAAAGAAGTATACCGACTTGCGTTGCAAACCAGAGAACAGCACATCAGGAGAGATAAAGCTACTAGCAATATCTGTACAGCGCAAGTGAGTTTTTCTTCAATCACTGATTATACCGTGTTTCCCCAAAAATAAGACCCTGTCTTATATTTTTTTGAACCCTGAAATAAATGCTTGGCTTATTGCCATGCGCTCAAAAGTCCGATTGGGCTTTTTATCAGGGGATGTCTTATTTTGGGGGAAAACAGGATACATCCGAACTAGACTATGTTGTTTCTCTGTGTCATATAATATATGTGGGTATGTGGATATATGCATAATTTTTTTTAATTTTTTTATATTTTTGTCATGTTTATGTAGTGTATATTTGAGGTGGTGATCCTTTGAGAGCTGTATGCAATGAAATTTCATTTTAATGTATGGTGATTAGTGTACATTTAAAGTGACAATAATTCTAAGTCTGCATGATGAAGTATCTGAGTTGCCTCATGCTTTACACATAAATTTACTTAATCCCAATTTCTGCTTCTTAGGCCCTTTTGGCTAACATGGCTGCAATGTTTGGAGTTTATCATGGTGCAAATGGATTAAAACACATTGCCAAGAGAGTCCACAATGCTACTCTAATCTTAGCAGAAGGTGAGTGAACCTTCAGACATAGGAATACCCTGTCCAAAAGGAGCAATTTTAATGTTGGAGAATTTGAATAAACTCCCAAGACTACCCTGTAAATAGCAATACCAATAGCACTTAGACTTATATACCACTCCGAGGTGCTTAAAACACTCTCTGAATGGTTTACAATATCAACATATTGTCCCCAACAATCTGGGTCCTCATTTCACCGAACTCAGAATGGTGGAAGGCTGAGTCAACCTCGAGCTGGTCAGGATAGCCTGCAATACTGCATTCTAACCACTGTGCCACCACAGTTCCTTTTCTTGCTACAAGCTTTTTTTGGTTGACATTGTAAGGTGTAATGATTCCTAAAATAGATTTGTAAAACAACTTAGAATAATTTGATTAGTAATATGAAGAGTCAGTCACCAATAGTCCCAGCATAGTTGCCAATAGCAGTCAAATTTATTTGTTTATATACCACCTTTTATTATTTTTATAAATAACTCAAGGCAGTGAGCATGCCAAATATTCCTTCCTCTCTTAATTTCTCCACAACAACAACTCTGTGAGGTGAGTTATGCTGAGAGAGAGAGACTGGCCCAAGGTTATCCAGCTAGCTTTTATGCATAAGGCAGGACTAGGACTCAGCTTCAAATTATAAAAAACAAAAGACATTTTGAACACAACTGTGCATAAAACCTGAGTGAGTTTGTGTTTGTTTATATTAGGTCTGAAGAGAGCAGGTCATCAACTCCAACATGACCGATATTTTGATACTTTGAAAATCCAGTGTGGGTGTGGCATCGAAGAAGTCTTGCAAAGGGCAGCCCAGAGGCAGATAAACTTTCGGATTTACCCTGATGGCACAGTAAGTGATAGTTTAAGGATGCTCAGAAGTGGTTCTAATGCTTTTATCCATTATAATTTTCTCTTTAAAGAGATAAAGAATATCCAATAAAAAATTTTCTAAGAAACTCTGAGGTCCTTAGTGCTCTCTGAAGATAGTGGTTTTCTTGTAGACATTGCATTACCAAACTAGGTAACATCATCAGTGCTCTAAGAAACTTAAGTCGTTGTTTCAGAAGGGAAGCTCAGTAAACAGCCATTGAATGTGTGTTAGAAGAAATAACATCCAGAAACAACATTTTTAAATTGTTGATGTTCAGTTATCAATTATTAGAACACTATGCACTCGGGAGTATCAATAAATATCATTCAGATTACATATTCTTTTATTGTTTCAGTGTAGCTCATTGATAGCACATATTGAAACACTTGTATTGATGAACTTAGAAGTTGTCTCCTTTCTTTCTTTCAACTGTCAATAGCTTGGAGTTTCTCTTGATGAAACTGTAAATGAAAAAGACCTAGATGACCTACTATGGATTTTTGGCTGTGAATCTTCAGCTGTAAGTAGATCATTGATTAGAAAACTAAATAACTAATTGATCAACATAGAGCATAACTGAATCAATAAGGTCCATAGTAATGCCTGGATTCTCATCCATTCACCAATGTCACAGAAAGTACTGGGAAAATATTTTAAACATTCAGCAGTGTGAAGGGAAGTTCAATAAAGCAACTTGTATCTTTCCCAAATTTTAACACTATCCATAACTTCAGAATTTTGAACCTTCACAATCTCTGTGAGATTTTACCCTTTTGAAATCAAAAAAGTATAAATAATATCCTCAAATATCTCATTGTGTGCAACTGTTTCCAGATTGAAACTCAATTTCTTTTGAAAGTAAGTAATCCTGTTTCTGAACTGAGCATATTTTACTTGATAATAGATTATACAAAGATAAATGCAATCCCAGCCAAACCACTGAAGGGACAGCTCCCCCCCCCAAATAGTTACTATCCAAGAATGAAATCCAAATTAATTCTGAGAGGAGAAAAGAGATTGACTTCTTCTTTTATGTTTGAAAGGAATTAGTTGCAGAGAATATGGATGAAGAAACAAAAGGCATTTTTGCTACTCAGTTTAAGAGAACATCAACATTCCTAACACACCAAGTATTCAACAGGTTTGTAACACTCTTTGGAATTTTTTTTGTCTCATGTTGATTGATAAAGTAATACAAAGATGAAAATGAGGCATGTGATATTCCAGAAAAAGAATGCTGGCAAGTTAAAATATTAAGCTACTAAGATTGCATTTTAGGAATCTTGTTTGCACGAAGTTTACAGTTTTTGAAGGGAAATTGTATAATTTGAACAATTAATAGCAAACAACACACAACTAAAGTAAAATGCTTATGACTGTACTATGGAGTGCCTTTTATTGTATGCCCATTTAAATACAAATTTTTCATCAACATGTATTGATTGTCAGCCTGGAAAAATGAGCAAATATGAACATTACTAAGAGGAAGCATTTATTATTGATCTGACACATAACTTGGGGGCATAAATAATGTTCAGCTATTATTATTTCCTTGGTTGTTAATGTAATTTTTTGTCTCTGCAGCTATCACTCTGAAACAAATATTGTCCGGTATATGAAAAGATTAGAAAACAAAGATATTTCTCTTGTTCACAGCATGATTCCTTTGGTAGGTATAAATTGAAAAGGGGAGAAAATATAGCTGTTAGTTTTCTTGAATAAAATCCTGATGGTATGTTTTCTTTCTTTAGGGATCCTGTACAATGAAGCTGAATAGCTCATCAGAACTTATGGTAAGCTGTTTACATTATTGTATTATTTTTATAAAATACATTTCAGATAACTACTCGATCATTTTTTGTGAACATTAAATAAAGTCAAAAGATTTTGGGGTAGATTGCCATCTGTTTCTCTAAAAAAGAATAATATAGAATTACATTTTGGTGAAGTCAACTTAGAGGTGATCTTCTGGACGGCTCAGTTATTTTTGGTAGATATTAATAGTTGAATTTGGCTTGCTCATAGGATCATAGTACAGAAAAATCAGATGTGCAAGATTCTGTTATTATAGCCAATCTCAATAAAAGTAGTTTTAATCTTCTTTAGCAGAGTTGATTTCCTCTGCTATGTAGTGGGGTTGACATCAATTTTGCAAGTCTCATTATGCCATACCATCTCCCTCGTCTTACACTGAATCAGGAAGGCATCTACCTGAACCTCTTCCAAATACTATCTGTCTGTTGTGGACTGAGGGCATTCTTGAACCCTCATTGCTGTGGTAATGGAGCTTGTATATCTCCATCAAGGTCATTTTCCTTGCTCTCTACAATCACCAAGGAATTGTTGCACGCTATGACTTTGGCTATTGCAGGTCAGATGAGGAGGATAAAATATTTCATGGTCTAAACTAAAATAATTGACTGAAGAAATACTTCTTCTAGTTACTTTAGAACATGTATACTGATTTCATTTTTTGAGCTATAGCAAATATGTCCATTCCTTGTATAAAGAAACAAACTACTAGAATTCCTCCATTCCAGTTGACAATCACATCCAAAAAGTGTGTTATATCAGATTATCCAATGAATAGCCACATTTTATGGTCAATTTAGAGTTGCATTTCATGTGCTTCCTATAATTTATTTACATATATTTTTAACACCGATATGATTGATTTTTTTCTTTCTCTTTCTCTGTGCCCATCTGTGTATCCATGTCTGTTTTGTAGCCTATTACATGGAAGGAATTTGCCAATATCCATCCTTTTGTTCCCCTGGATCAAACTCAAGGATACCAGCAACTTTTTAAGGAGCTTGAGAAGGATCTGTGTGAGATCACAGGCTATGACAAGATTTCATTCCAGCCTAACAGGTAGAAGCAATTTTTTTTTTATTTGATTTATATGCTGCCCTTCTCCGGAGACTCAGGGCAGCTTACAATGCATTAAGCAATAGCTTTCATACTTTTGTATATATTTATACAAAGTCAGCTTATTGCCCCCACAATCTGGGTCCTCATTTTACCTACCTTTGAAAGGATGGAAGGCTGAGTCAACCTTGAGCCTGGTGAGATTTGAACTTGCAGTAATTGCAGGCAGCTGATGTTAACAGTGCTTTAGTCTGCTGCGCCACCAGGGCTCCAATTTTCTTTGACCCACTGCAGTTGTACAGATTTAAAACTTCAATTTGTATTTTCATGTAGTCATTTCCTTTCTCAGTTATCTGTGGAATAAGATTCCTGGTGCATCTGCACTAGTTATATATGATAAATGGAATATAACGCTTGGGCCATGTGTGCACATGACAAAACAGACATTTTTAATATTGAAGATATGTTGTTCTTCAAGTTCACATTTGTCATTAATAGAATGGGTAAGAGGATAGAAAAAATGGTTCTAGGCAAGAGAATCCTGAAATATAATTTTATTTCCCATCAAAGTTACAGTGAAGTACAGATTGGTTTGGGTTTAGATAATGGAAATTAATGATAAAATAACATATTTTATCTTAAATGGTTAGGACTTCAGTAGCAACAATCTGATTTCTGAATGGATATATGCTTGGAAAATGTCTGAGTTGCTTTTCTTCACTGCAGTATCCAAGATAGAAAGACATACCCAACCAGACTTTTGTCCTTGTTTACCATTCTCTCATATTTCTCAGTTCCAATCACTTGCCTACCACTCCTAGGAAGATATGGCAGTCCAGTGGATGCTTTGAGCTTGTGTCATCCACTTGCCCAAGGGCTAGCTAATTTCATAATCATGGCAGGCAATGCCTTCTTCTTCTCTGGGGCTATTTCTGCCCTGGCGTATATTTCTTTATTTTACATTATTTTAAATTGGGAGCCAGTCAGAAAAGGTTATGAAGGGGAGACATGCAAACTAGTCAAAAGACAAAGGCAAAGTTCATGCCCTGATTAGTTTTCTGGGTATGTTGCTGTCCCCTTTCAGTGTATCATCACCCCACATCTTCCAGACACTTTGTTTATAACTATATGACACATACACAAATCAGAACACTTCCATTTGGCAGTGACACAGAACAGATGCCAGAGAGATAGGCTGGGCTTGCCAGTGGGAACCACACATCATTGATTTGTGCTGAGTCAAAGATGGGCAGATAGACCTTTCATTCAGTAGTGGTGAAAGATTTAGGAAGGAAAAAATGGTTAACTTGCTTTAGCAACTTGGTTTGCAACATGAATTTAAAAGTGTTGGTATTCGGTATCATTTAACCTTCCTTCTCTGCATGGAATGGAAAAATATTCCAGTATTTTTTTTTTATTTTGGAGATTATTAAACTTGTTTAACAGAATTTTAAATCAGGATGTTGATTGACACCACTCTAAAAAGTGTTATAATAAGCTTTGTTTCTTTGCAGTGGAGCTCAAGGTGAATATGCTGGGCTAGCTGCAATCAAGGCTTATTTAAATGCAAAAGGAGAATGGCAGCGAAGCGTAAGTAAAAAATGGGCTTTTATCTAACTTTTGATTCCCCATCCCCTATGTAGCTGATTATTTTTGGAATGGCAGCTTGTTTTTCGGTAGAAACAGACTTAATTAGCCTGGCTGTGTCCAATGTAAGCTCTGTGAGTTGTTTGTCATTTGCAGTTTGCTGGTTGCTAGGTGAGATAATCTGCTTCCTTTTGCTAGGCTTTATGCACTTGCACTATTTTCTGTATGCTTCTAAATGCCTTTTCCTCCTTTAGATACACTAGTCGTTCTGCAAAAATTCCACAGAAAGTACACTGGGTTTTTTGTTTTGCTTTTTGTCAGACTGAACAAACACAATTACCTTTTCTATTTCTTCCTGAAACAAATGGAGGAGGGGACCAGGAGACACAATATTTTGTATTCCACTCATGCAAGGGGTTATACTAATATATGAAATACTGAACACTTCATGTGGTTTGCCCTTGCCTCCTCCTTCCTAGGGCTGAAAGAGGGTGATTGGCCCAAGGTCACCCAGCTGGCTTTGTGCCTTAAGGCAGAACTAAAACTTATTGTTTCCCAGTTTCTAGCCTGCTGCTTTAATCACTGCACCAAACTGGCTCATTGCTGCTAACAAAGATGTTCTTAATGAGGTACTTCCTCTTGTATCATGTGCACAGTCCTATATTCACTAGTTGATTAGCAACCTTAAAGCAAAAGGTAGGTTAAAATCAAAGTCAAGCCATTGATGCTCAGAAGGGCAATCTAAAGGGTTTTCTATTGTGATTGTTTTTAATCTCTGAAGGAGGGAATCATGTGATTTTGTATCTGATAATATCTTTGGTCCCAAGCTGGAGAGTTTAATATGAATTGCTTCCTTGTGAAGAAATACTAGTCATAAGATAAGTATTGTTTGTAGCCTTTTTTGTCTGTCTTTCATTATTGTCATTATTTGATTGACAATTAATGCAAAGCTATAAGCATGATTTACCACTCCCAGCGGCCATGTTCTCATTCATACTTGGCCTAAAGGGAAATATATTACTGCTTAGATCAATATTTTCAATTGCTTTAGTCTATAATATAATAAAGCTGGAATTAATCAGACTGCTTCAAGATTTAACAAAGTTACACCCTGTAATTACACCTGTAATTACCATGCATTCAGTTCGTGACAATCTATTCATTTTACATATTTTCTTCCTAAAGGTCTGCCTTATTCCTAAATCAGCTCATGGTACCAACCCAGCAAGTGCTCAGATGGCAGGGATGAAGATCCAGCCAATAGAAGTAGATAAAAATGGAAGCATTGATATTAGCCACCTGAAAGCAATGGTTAGTTTGTTGCTCTTTGCCCTAATACATTCCTCTGTTATAAATTATGAATGTTTAGAAAAAACAAAAGTGAAAATTTGTCTTTTAAAATGTTTTTATGACACATAATTTTTTGACTATTTTTGAAATATTTTTTGTTTGAGAATCAATGCTGCGGATGTGTCTGGTTTTGTAGCTATTTACTATTCTACTCTTTTTATTAACACAAAACTGAATATAAGTGAAAATAGCAATAGCATTTAGACTTAGGCTTAACAGTGCTTTACAGCTCTCTCTAAGCAGTTTACATTGTCAGCATATTGACCCCAACAATCTGGCTACTCATTTTACCCACCTCAGAAGGATGGAAGGCTGAGGCAACCTTGAGCCTGGTGAGATTCGAACTGCCAAATTGCAGGCAGCTGGCAGTCAGTAGAAGTAGTCTGCAGTACTGTATTCTAACCACTGTGTCCCTGTGGCTCTTGCATAAAAGAGTAAATAGTTATGAAAAATGTCAGGTACCAGATAGAGTACTTACTCTGTGGGTAAAAGTTAGATCATCTTCAGTGGTGTTTCCCAACCTTGGCAATTTTAAGATGGATGGACTTCAACTGCCAGAATTCCCCAGCCAGTTCACTCATCTTAAAGTTGCCAAGGTTGAGAAATGTTGAGTTAAAGGAAAAGGAGGAAATCTTTGCTGGAAGCTGCTGCTTGATGAAGTTGCTAAGGCCAAATGAAATGAACCAAATCTGACTCGATAGGCCCTTTATGCCTTTTGTGCCAAACTGATAGAGACAGATTTTATTTTTCTTAAAATTTGGTAATGCTCCATGTAAGGAGAAGGAAGAATCTTGTTTTTATCACTCAGATATCTCACGCTGTTGTCATTTTTTCCCTTTCTTCTTATAGGTAGATAAGCACAAAGAAAATCTAGCGGCTATCATGATCACATATCCATCCACTAATGGTGTCTTTGAAGAGCAGATCAGTGATGTATGTGATCTGATTCACAAACACGGAGGCCAAGTTTATTTAGATGGAGCAAATATGAATGCTCAGGTGAGAAATAGACAAAGGCAAATCCTTTTAGTTCATGTACTCAATAGTGATTTTAAAAAATACTGGGAAATGGTTGAGGCATATCCAAATGTTTGACTTAGAAATGGTCAATATAATGAGATTCTGATGCATGGGATTTTGGTAGTGTGAGCATTAACATTCACGAGTATGACTGATTTCTCATATTCAGTAACTCTGTAGTCCTGAATACCTGTTCCTGACTGAAATCTTGGCTCACTCTCATACTAGTTTTTCATAATTTTGGCATGAAAAAATTTATAGAACGGCATCCATATGGGAAAAGTGTAATATTTGGATCTTTATAGTTTCAAAAAAGGATGAGTTAGGACAGACATAATGAGACATTGTGGTGTAGAGAAAGCAAATAGACAGCTCCCCATGTTTAATCATTCAGTTTGACAGAAACACATGAAAGTATTTCACAATGTATGTCAGCTGGCTACCAGACTGGGAGAATGTAGCTATTAGAAACCACTTATTCCAAAATCAGAGCAGCCCACAAAGTAAAATTAATTTACTTCATAAAGTAAAACAGAAAAAAAAAGAAGTTGTTTGTGAGACTAGCCAGAGAGGAAGAGTAGGCTCACAGCATTTGACAAGCCAGCAGGACTAACTGAAGGATATTGTCAAAAAGGAAACCACTATGGTACAAGCAAGGCTGCATCCATTTTTATGTTTGTCAAAAAGAAAAAAAAATCCATATGGCAGCCACCAATGGTGCAAACTTTGGTATCTTGCAGATATTTTATTACCATCTAGGTAACATTGTCAGTGCTAGAGCCCCACTCTCTTCTAGCCCTGATGGTGCTAGCTAGTTGGGTAATGAAACATTTGCAAGAAAACAACCAAACTCAGTGAACACTAAGTGTTGAACCCCACAGTTCAACCCTGAGCTACAAATATTCTCTTCTATTGGTGAAACAAAGTTCTCCACATTTTCAAAACGGGGAGTTTTAACTGTACCATCATGGTTGCTGTCCTCACTTTTTTGGCTCACAACCAGCAGATACCTCTGCAAACCAGATTATAAACTTTCGCCATCCCCCCCCCCCCATGACCATATTCTTCATCTTTTAACATCTAGATTTTTGATTGGGAACATTTTTCTTTCCTTTCCCTGACAGGTTGGCCTGTGTCGCCCTGGAGATTACGGGTCAGATGTTTCTCACTTAAACCTTCACAAAACGTTTTGCATTCCTCATGGTGGAGGAGGACCTGGCATGGGACCGATTGGAGTGTTAGTGTCTATTTCTTATGATAAGAGCATGTATTTTTATTTTTTTCATGTAGACCTTAAAGCAGAAACTTTAAGGATGCTCACTAGGGAATAAGATACAGTACATACCTAGGATTACCACATAAGTAAAATAGCATTATTGGAAAAATTGAAATTGAGGTAGACAATCAGATGTCATTGCATCTACATATATTCCTCAAAAATGTCTGCATTAAAATAAGTTTCCAGAAAAGGTATCCAGTGAGTAAAATAGATGCCCTTCTGCTTATGCATGCACTCCTCCCCTTATCTGATCAGTGAGGCTCTCTTGTTTTCTAGGAAGCAATTATATTGGTCATTAAAATTGGCTAATTATTCCTATATATAGATCAGTGTTTCTCAACCTTGGCAAGTTTAAGATGGATAGACTTCAACTCCCAGCAATCCTCAGCGAGCAAGGAGTTGAAGTCCACCCATCTTTAAATGGGTTGAGAAACACTAGTACAAATAGAAATGCAGGAAGCTGGATGCTGTCCAAGAGGATTTTTTTTTTCTTCCTGCCTTGTTTTAGAGGATCAGGATGAAATGTACTTAAGCAGATCTTTGATTCTGGCTAATTAAAACATTGTTTTGTTTTTTGTTTTTTGTTTTTTTTTAATTTGATTTATATGCCGCCCTTCTCCGGAGACTCAGGGCGGCTTACAATGCGTTAAGCAATAGCCTTCATTCTTTTGTATATTTTATACAAAGTCAGCTTATTGCTCCCACAAACTGGGTCCTCATTTCACCTACCTTAGAAAGGATGGAAGGCTGAGTCAACCTTGAGCCTTGGAGAGTTTCGAACCAGCAGAAATTGCAGGCAGCTGTGTTAATGACAGGGTGCACCAAACCACTGTACTATCAAGGCTCTTGTGCTATGTCTGTTGGCGCTACAGTAGGAGGGAAGCTGGATGCTCAAGTTCTTTTCTTGCTGCCCTTTTAGGAAGATGCACCTGGCTCCTTTCCTGCCCATCCACCCTGTCGTTGCCACACCGCACGATGCACATTCAAGCTCATTAGGGACCATCAGTGCTGCCCCTTGGGGATCCAGTGCCATCTTGCCTATTTCCTGGGTTTATATCAAGGTACGTCCATAATTTCTGCTCCTTGTTTCTTCTGTACTAGTAGATTCTCGCACTGACGATAACAGAGATCTGCAGGAAGGTAAAGATCTGCAGGGCTGTATGAGAAGAGATTTTATAGGTTGCATTCAGAAGTAATTGTCTAATCCAGTTGCACAAGGGGGCTTGCAAACCCTCCTTCCCATTGCAATCCCCCTCATACAGTTCAAAAAAGGCATCAGAGGTGCTACAATGATTTGTAGTCCACATCTATGTGGAAGCTCTCAGTGGCATTCATAAGCTCACACAGCGACATACATAGTCCTCCTATTTTCCCCAATAATAATAAACCCATGAGATAAGTTGAGCTGGCCCAAAGTCATCCAGTGAGCTTCTAAGCTGGAGAGTTGACTTGAACCTTGTTCTCCTATTCCAAGACCAACTCTTTAACCATCATATTACAATGGCAGATGGCTTTAAGTCCCATCACAGACAACCCCAGTTAAAGGGATTAAATAGCAAGTGCTGAAAGAGTAAACAGTATTCTACCAGACACAGCAGTGAGATGTTGCTACAAGAAACTTTCCCGTTCCTTCAAAATAGATAGAAACTGCAATAACAGGGGAAAATCAGATTTGGCAAGATTTATACCTTTCAAATCAAGTTATTTTGGATAAAGATAGCCGCACTTTAAACATTTTCAACTTTAAAAAATTAATTTCTTGGATGAGATCTCCAAGAAAGTACTAATTTATATGCTATCCACTCCTAAATAGTTCTGATTGATTTATTAATGAGTTTGCATAAGCCACCAAAACCATTGACACACTGATGGCATCTCATCTTATAAACTAAACACTGAATAAATATCGATAGAATGCATTAATCATTTAGTATGTGTATAGTAATAATTCCACAACGAACATGGAATGTTTAAACATCTATATCAGGATCATGGCTTTGTTTTTCCCCACTGTTTTCATTCATGTTTCCTTTTCTTTAGATGATGGGAGGCAAAGGTCTAAAACATGCCTCTGAGATTGCGATATTGAATGCTAACTACATGGCAAAGCGACTAGAGAACCACTACAAAATCCTCTTTAGAGGTTCTAAAGGCAAGTATCATCACTGGGAGTACTTTCTGCCCAGCACAGTTAGCCATTGTACCAGCATGTTGACATTTAGCAAAAGTGAAAGAAACAAACTGAGCAAGGGAAGCTTAGTTTGAACAGCTTTTATCAAAAGCCAGAATAAGCCATCCTTATCCTCTCAAATAGGAAGCCTCATTCAAATCTCTAGTAGTTGCTTCTCTGCTCAGCAAGAAGGCCTTTCTAGAGCCCACGAAATGGGGAACTGCTCTCTTCCTAGTCCTCTTGTTTTATACTCATATTTTATTATTCTAAGAGATTCATGTGTCTAAATCTTTACTTCAAAACAGGTTATGTAGCTCATGAATTTATTTTGGATACTCGGCCTTTTAAGAAAACTGCAAATATTGAAGCTGTGGATGTTGCTAAGCGGCTTCAGGATTATGGTGAGATTTTTTTTCTTCTTCCTTTTTTAACCACTTCATTATTTTGAATGCTCCGTATTTCACAACCAACAGAGATGTGATTTTTAATGCTGCTGCAGGGGGACTGCAGAAAGAGAAAGCTGCTCATGGCTGCTGCTGGGGTTTTTTTTACATCAAGAGGAAACTAGAGGACATACAAATGGCTTTAAGCAAAATCCAGAAATGCATATATTTATTTTATTTCATGTTGTCTTTATAAAGCGGATCAGAGCTTGATCTAGAAGGGATAGGTGGTTGGGATATTTTCTGACTGTTGAGGTTGATTATTTTAAACATCAGGTGAACAATTAGAATTCATGTTTCCTAGGATTCCATGCTCCAACAATGTCCTGGCCAGTAGCAGGGACCCTCATGATCGAACCAACCGAGTCTGAAGACAAAGCAGAACTAGACAGATTTTGTGATGCCATGATCAGTATTCGACAAGAAGTAGCTGATATAGAAGAAGGAAGGATGGATCCTAGAGTTAACCCCTTAAAGGTAAGTTCAGGAGGTTTTTAATTTTGTGAGACTTCTACCAGGTGCTCCTTGTTCACAATTGAAGTAGTTTGACACAAAACATGGGTGAGGGCTCTTTTTCTTTTGAGTGTTCTAAACTATATTTCTTTGACTTAGATGGCCCCACACACTTTAACCTGCCTGGCTGCACCCAACTGGGATCGTCCATATTCTAGGGAAGTGGCTGCTTTTCCACTAGTAAGTAATGAGTTACAATTTCACAAATATATTTTGAACAATTATTTTATTAGAAATGTTCTGATATGTTCCATCAGATGTGCCAAAAAACCTCTAGTGGGCATTTGAAAACCAGACAAACCATGTTTAACTTTACTGCATTCAGAGTTTTCTTTGGGGCTGCCATAGAGGAAGAGAATGTGACTTTTTTTCTGTCTTGAAAGACATTCATCATGATCAAGTTTAACACTACATGCACTAGAAGTTACCTGCATGAAAAAAATGCAGATACCTTTCTTGCATTGAATATAGCAGATGGTCTGTATATGGGAGAAGTTTCTAAGCCAGAAAAAAACCCAGCAGAACATAATACAAATTTAACAAAAAAGTATAACGTAGTTTATCTTTTATGTTTGAGTCTGATGTACTGTGGCTCAGACTGCTGATGCAATGCTCTGTTCTGAAGCAATGCTCCTATACATACTGGAAAAGTGAAATACTTACTCAAGTATTCTTGAGCCTGCTTAAAGAGAAACAGAAGTAATTCTGTAAATTTTCAGCAGTCTCAGATTTTTTTTCTCAAAACAACTAGCCCTCCTAGCAATGAATTTTCACCAACTGCTTTGGAAACTGGCAAATTCAAAAGCAGTATGTGTCGTATTGAAGTGATGAGGCATTGGATGAAAAGGACTTTGTTTCCACCATAAGAAGTGAAATAAAGTAAAGAAGTAAACTTGTTTTGTTTTGGCTTTGATTTATTCACATTTCAGTTCTTAAAAGAATATAAAACCTTTGTACCAAAAAGAAAATGATATCCAAAGCAAAACAAGGAACATCTATGGAAATTCTCAGTCATCCAAGTCATGGTTGTTCCAAAAGTGCTTTTCAAAAGGCAACCGGTCTTAGTTTTTTCCTTGAAAACGTTTCGCTTCTCATCCACGAAGCTTCTTCAATTCTCAGTTGAAATTCAGAACTGAAGTAGCTTCTCGGATGTGAAGCAAAACATCTTCAAGGAAAAAACAAAGTCCAGTTGCATTTGAAAAGCACCTTTGGGTCAAAACAAGGAACATTTGGTTTAAACCACAGTGGTGGTTCTGACCAAGAGAAGGGCCATAGTTATAATCAGTGGAAGGCCGGTGACATTACAGAAAGATATAGAGACACAGCTTATTGTGGTTGGGGGATGGGGATTTGGAAGGTGTTAAGTGGGAAACCTGCAAGTGGGTCATCAGCCCCATCACTTCCACCCTCCAATACTTCTGAAAAAGCCCAGTGTGAAATTCAACAGCAAAATTGTTATTTTACAAGTGCAACTTGGGATCATTTATGGTGGGTTATAAAAGTTCAAAATGGAAATTTACCTGCAGAGGTTTCCCACTTTCATTTCCATCCTTATTTTGGAGGACCAACAAAAAAAAATGTGCTGCTGCATTTCATTGGCAGAATGTTTGGATGCTGGGGTGAAAGCGCAGAATGCAGGGTAACCTAATCTGTCTTTAAAAGAGTAGAACAACTTCAAATCTCTCAAACTCCTGGCCTGGAATGACTTCCAAAAAGTTGCTTTGGAGAAAAGAAAAAGAATCCAAATAGCATCTTTCCAAATCATGTAGGGCTTACAATCAAAACCTTGCCTTGAAAGCTTTCCTTGATGCATTTTACCGCTGATCATTTTTTAATGTACATAAACCTATTGTAATTACTAATTTTTGTAATTAAGATGTTGTACCATATAGCTTTTCTAAATACTCCTTCCTTTCTTTAGCCATTTGTGAAACCTGAAAGTAAGTTTTGGCCTACAATTGCCAGAATTGATGACATCTATGGAGACCAGCATCTGATCTGTACCTGCCCACCAATGGAGGTCTATGAGTCTCCTTTTGCTGAGCAGAAGAGAGCATCGTCTTAGAACCAGCTTCCTTCCACCCTTCGAATTACCTTTCAGATCACTGGGCTTAATTTTTCTCGCTGTATTAGTAGCACTCTGTGAAGACAGGTGAAATCTTCAGCCTGGTTAGCATATTTTATATACAGTGTATATTTTTGAAAACTCCATGCTGTTAATTACATTTCTGTGCAGCTATTTGTAAATACTTTTATTAATTGATTTGATACAATGCCTCAGTTTCCATGTCAATCCATGCTGAAGTGGCCTTGATTAAGCCCCTCTTTTCTATCAGGGTTGCTTTTCTGTGATTTAATAATAAGCATTGAACTGTATGAACAAAAGCAATACAGTACACTGTTTGAACAGTGTCATGACTATGCACCTGCTCATCCAAATGCTCTGCGATACAGGATTAACCCCAATTTTTTTAGGACATAGTTTTATAAAGTATTTCCTTTGTATTTGGGCTAAGGTAAAATGGAGTTACTATTCATTTTGTATGAAATGAAGTCATGGACAACCATTAACAGAGTTTGATAGGGTCGAATGCAGGTGGCTTTTTAAAAAAAAACATGTACCACACACTAGTTAGATTATGGCAATGCATCTTTGTTTATAATTATATGTCCTAGAACTGATATTTTTTAAATTTCCTCTTGTTAATGTTCCAATTAAAAACTAGCTGACTTCAGTTTTTGAAGTTTGATTTCAATCTGTTTGGCAAAAAAACAGGTCACTTTCTTCAGAATACGGACTATAACGCTAGCCAAGTAGGCAAATGCTCAGCAGCATTTGTGATCTCACACACCCCACCCTAAATGAGGCACTTTGAGAGACTTTGCTAGGGCTCAAATGATTACACTTATGAGAACCAAAGGTTGCCTACAGGATTGCTAGCATTAAGCTTTCTAATACATTTTGTTCTAATACAGGTATTTAAAAGGCACATTGTTTGGCAAATGAGAAAGCCCTGTTCTTTTAGGTTAATCATTGCTGAATATTTCTTAATCAGTCAGCCATTTTCTGTAAAACTGACAACACATTCAGTGCAAGACTTAATTCCCAGTTTCTTTGTCACAATTCTGTAGACTAGCTTAAGGCATAACCAATGAAAGACACACACACACACACACACACACACACACACACACACACATGCAGATCAGACACACTTCTCAGACTATGACTTCCTATAAATCTTGGTGTAATGTGGTCTGATATGGGACAGTGCTATCACAGTACTTATGAATTCAATCAATTACAATATGTTACAGCAATTAAATGCAAATGCAACAATCTGAATTTATTATTTGAAATTAAAGGATGAGAGTACATCCTTTACAGCACACATCAAAAGCACATAACTTTTAAAAGCTATCTCACATTGAACAAAGAGATGCCCACAACTGTCAAAAGAGAATTCCAATTTGAAGACATTGATGGCAAGCTGACCACTATAAAAATTGCCTCAAGAACTGCTTAAAAAGAAGCACAAAACACCCCATTTAGTGTGCTGCTTACCACCTCTGGTTTCAGAGAAGCTTGCAGGGATAGGAAATGAATGATAAAGTGTCTCCTACATATGATAATGCTAGCAACAAATTATTTATGGGGAAAAAGTCTCCTTTTAATGCTCCAGTAGACCTGGAGGTTGTAATTTTACAGCATATGAACTTGGAATAAATTCTGTTACTCTGTAACAAAGCAAACTGTTCTAATGTATCAGGAAAATGTTCAACATTTTATTAGCAGTTAATTAATTAGCACTATTTGGTTATTCTTTTGGCTAAAGGATAGCTAATTTAGGAAACATATACTGGATTTTTTAAAAAAAACTTATTCCACCTTTATTATTTTTTAAAATAACTCAAGGTGGCAAATATACCTAATACTCCTTTCTCCTCTTTATTTTCGCCACAACAGCCCTATGAAATGAGTTGGGCTGAGGGAGACTGGCCCAAAGTCACCCAACCAGCTTTCATGCTTAAAATGGGACTCTGCACATTCTGAAATAGACATGGTAAAGTCTTGCACAAGCCAAAAAGAAGTTGGGCTTTGTTTATGCTTAGTGCGGTGCACAAAGCTGGTTGCTGTGCCTCCTTATGACAGAAAGTAGAAAAGGACAACTGACCTCCTCCCAAAATTATTTTATTTCAGCATTTTTAAAATTCTGAAATCTTGCACGAAAATCTCAACATTTATTTCATCCAAAGTTTCACAAATTTCCAGCCACCTCAAAGGAAGTTATCAAAATTCCAGAAAATTTAACATTTTAAATTTTGTGATAGGAGGCAGCGGAATATTTGGGCCACTGCATAAGATTGTTGATTCTTGGCTTACAGTTTAGGTGAACCAGAATACTATAGCTTGTTCAAAAAGTTATTATTTAACATATCAGAAATTGGCCACTGAATATTTTCATATCCTATTAAAATTAACCGTGGTGTGGTTTAAACACAATGCTAACTTACAGTTTTAATATTTATGTGTACGGGACATAAGCTCATGTGTGCTTATGTCCATAATATGTGACTTGGGTTTCAATCAGTTTGTGATTAATATTAACTATCTTTACAAAATAACCAAGGATTATTGATCAGTTTTTCTAAATAAAAGCTGGAGAATTGACTCCAGCAATTTTATTTCTCATCATAGAGATTCAATTGGCATGACAAATGGGGCTCAAAATCCAGTATATGCAGGGTAGAAGTTTCCAGGGCATGAAAAGATTAACCCTTTATCTAGGCTGAAGATATAGTCACTAGCCTTGACTTAAAGCTCAAAAGAAGCTTTTAAATCTCACAGCTGTCTCATCACTCAGGAGACTGCTACTGCTGCCAGAGAAGCTAAAACCATTTATGAAACTTTGCTTTCTTATCCTGCTTTAGCTGCAAATTCATAAACTCTTATGACTAAAAAGGCCATTGGCTGACATAGCAAAATCAATATTTGTGTATCTGAGGGAGAAATAGGAAAGTTCTGCTTTCAATTTTTATTTATCTAGATACCTATTACTATCACAGCTGAAAAATTCTGGTTTATTTAATCTGTGAATAATTCAAATAAGTCATATATAATTTTTATATTTTTGTTATCCTGGCTGATTGACTTAAGTATAATATACATCAACCTGAGTTTTGATACAGGCCCAGTTCATCCATAATGATTTCTGTTTTATTTAGTGTTACATGTAAAGTAGGTCACTATGGCTTTAACCTTTTAAGTTAAACATTCTGACAGTGTTACATGTGAATTCAACACTCATTTTTTAAACTATCCTATTTTAATTCTAATTTCTTTCTGCTAAAGGAAAAAGACTGGAATGTAAACTAAAACTAGTTAAATAATGCTAATCCAATGTTCAGTACCATACCTAAAACAGACTTGAAATCAAAAAGCTTCGGTCTCAATTTATAATACAGCTTCCCCACTCAAACAATGCACAAACAACTATGTATATGTTAAAATAGTATGTAAGTACTCAAACATATCTGTTCTGATATCAGTAGTTATTTGCTATCTATAATCAAAAGTTGATATGAAAATGTAATCTCCTCAGAATGAAAGTCTTATAAAAATGTATTTTAAAATATATAACTCTGCAAGGCAAATGCCCAAAGGACTAATGTAAACTTCAGGTTTACTAATCCCATTTATAAAAATATCAAATGGAATTTTATGTAATATATACAAACACTATTTTAGGAAATTACTTGCTATCGTGTTATGGGTGTAAAATGCAAACAATCAACACTTTATGAATCATAAAATATTTAATAAGTATATTCAGGGATGGGGAATATACTGTATATAAAATTTCAGATCACAATATGAAGCAATTTGAGCCCTCCAAGCTAGCACTGCTTTCAATGCTGTATAAGATGTATTGCCACTAATACAAGACCTACTAAAAGCAAACAATTTTACCTAATACAAAAGTGGCTTGTTTTATATGAAATAGTTTTTACACAATTCAGAGTGTCTTGAAAACCCTCTTTAAGTGCAAAAAACACAAATCACTTTACATCAACAGCAACAATGCATTCATATTGTTTTCAGTCCTTAGTAGTCAACTTGCAGAAGATACGAGAGCACAATAACGCTCACAAAAATAGACTAAAAGCTTGTTGTTGCAAAAGGAGTAAGAAAGACAGCAGGAGAGGAAATACAATAAAGAATTATGCACACCACAGCATTTGATGTTCTGCAATAAAACTGGCTTTTTACGTGCTGTTTTCTTGTTGCAAAATCAAATTGCATGGACTAGGCAAAACTAATGTTCAGGAGGCAGTGTGTAGCTAAACTTCATTGGATGTGTTGTTAAACTTCCCCCAAATTTGTTTTCTCCATCTGAGGTAGTTATAAAAACAACTGAAGACCTGCTACTACCGTGGCCAGAGCCAAGAAAAGCCTTTATACAAACTAATGGTCATCTGTCAAAACTACCTTTGTGAAAAGGAAGCTGACAATTTGAAGTTGTTACTACACAACAGATTGCTAAATGGGAAAGAGGGTTGAATTTGCGGCTTCACAATATGATAGTAAATATGAATTCCCTCAAGCTGGCTGGTCCACTGTTTTTCTAGATGGTTTGTTCTTTTCATTTATTCAGTCATTTTGAGAATAAGGTTACAAATACATATCATCGTCCTTTGCTATAACCAGGGAAGAACTGGTCAAGTAGTGTCTGCAGTATCTTGTTGGGAACCATGGTGTAGCCCTTCCCAAGGTCATGTCGGCAAGCAGGACAGGTGAAGACTTCAGCTCTGAAAGAGCGCTGTAAACAGCTCTAAAGTCATGGGAAACATACATATGTTAAAATCCAGGTCACAAGACAGATACATTACTTAGAGACTACAGCAATATTCAGATGCAGAATATTCTGTGCTTGAAACAGTTCTGGGCAGGCTATATTTAGATCCAGAATGTGGGTTTGGTGAACTCATCTTCGCATCTCTCAGCTTGCCTGCGGCCCACATGGCTGGAGCGCCTGCCTTCCCCCCACACTTTTGCCTCCATCTGATGCCAGTGCCGCCGTGCATAGACAAGCTTCCCGCGGCCAGCTGTGGCCCGCCTGTCTTCCTCCTTGCGCCTCTGCCTCCATCTGCTGCTGATGCCACCATAAAAATGGCCTCCTGCAGCTGCCGCCTCCAGCCCACCAACTCTCAGCTTTCCTGTGACCCACACGGTGTATCCAGATTGCGTGCCTCCCACCCACGACTGCCTGCTGCTTGGACAGGTAAACAACTCATCTGCTCTTATTTAACAATAATGAATTGAGTAATTTTCAAGTGCTATTTTTAACACTTAAATTTACTCAATTCATTATAACATAAGGTCTGATCAAACTGTCTTGTCCAAAAGAATCTTACATTGCAGTACAATGTTAGATTGTACCATGCCACAAGATTCTTCATTGTTTCATTTGCTGCAATAGGCTAGCACAGCTACACTATGAAACTTATTGCTATAAACCAGGTCATGGATATATCTAATTAATATAATCCTACTGTTTGAACAAAATAATAATATTAACTTGAGGTAACTATTGACTCACTTCATATGCTTACCTTAACAGCAGCACATAATTTTTCTTTCTCCTTTAAAATACTACGGTAGTTTATTTGCTTTTACAAGTTACAGTAGGACAATGTGAAAATGATCCCTGAGACACTTACTTTACAGACATTGTGCAGGCACTCTGTGGTCACTGGCTGGTAAACCAGCTCCTGGCAGCAAACGCACATAAAGGATTGTTCCAGTTTCTTCAAAAAATTCTAGGATACCATAAGGGAAAAATAATTAAGTCAAATACTGAAGTGCTCTCAATCTCTTCATAAAATAGTATTGTTTCTATATTAACCCAGACTTCTTTTCAGTCCTGGAATATAGTATTTGAAATATGTTTTCTATTTTAATAAATATACTACATATTAGCCAAATTGTGTTTTCACTTTCTGCAGTTCCTCACGCACTCTGGATGGCAGGGGAACTTTCCAGAAAAGTTGTAGGTAGAACAAAGTCCTTGCTGTTCCAGTGAAAATCCAGTGGCATGACAATAAAAGGAAACAATACAGAACATCGGTTAAAATAAAAAAAACACATACTGGTCCTTCTTTAAGAAATTTAAGAACTTCATCCCAAAGTTTCTGGTTTGGAGAATCTTCCTGTATCAACCATTGTTGTTGCTGCGTTAGCTGAAAAGCTTCTCCCTTCCCTCCATCATTCAGCTTCATTGTTTTGGCTGTGTTTGTAGGTTGCTTTATATTGTCTGGAAAAAATGTTATCAAACTACAATTATAAATTTATACTGACTCCTTCAACTACAGGTAAAGGCTTATTGATTAGATTTACCAGAAAATGTAAAATAACACCAAAACAATCTTAAATTAAAAACTTCATCCAAAACATACATCCTCTGTTGTACTCATGTTTCTGGTTATTTTGAATGTAATAAATTATATTCTGAAAATATATCCAGCTTACTTCTTCTAAGGACAACCCAATATTTGCAAAGATAGTTCTAACACAACTAGTGATCTGACACAGCAGCCCCCATTTTGGGCACCAGGGATCAGTTCTGCGGAGAAGAGGCGGTGTCGTTTTGCATGCTGCCTGCATCCCGCAGATGGGGCTTCACTTGTTTGCGTGGCCCAGTTTCTGGCATGCCGCAGACCAGTACTGGTCCATTGACAGAGAATTGGGGAACCCTGGTCTGACAGAAAGTGTTGTTTTTCTTTTAAAGATACTTTCACAGAAAAAGTAGAGATTTCCTTTTTTATGAGGGATAAATTTCAAATAGCTCGCCACAAGTAAACTGTATGATATTTGATTCAAATCTTAAATATTTAAAATAAAACTCATTCTTAAAATGCAGCAGTTCGTGTAATTACTGCACCAGCAGCGTCCATTTGTAAGGGAAACCCTGGCATCTCTGTCATAATTTTAAGGTTTGCAGAAGTAAAAGAAAAATCATGCAGGGAATTGCAAGCAATCCAGCGAAGAATGATTGGGCACAGAATGCCAGCTTATTGGAAAATTCAGAGTGAGGAACCAGAGCAAAGTTTCTTAAAATATAATATGGCTAGCAAATTGAAGAGGAACCCTGCATAGGATAACAATTAGCAAGCTACAAACAAACTTCAGGTCAGACATTGTCCTGACCTGAAAAGAACATGTATTTATTGACCTTTTTCTAGCCAAGTTATACCTCTGAAATTGAAATGACATTCAGTTTAGTGCTTCTTGAATAGCAGATCTGTGACCTCAAATTTCTTGCCTTTTTCATTTACCAGAATTTAATGCAATCTAGAACTACCCACTTTCGCTGAAACTTGATTCCTAATTAATTTATTTTCATTTGAAGCCATTATTTATAAAGGATTTAACTTTCCTTAAACTCTTTGAAATTCAGAATGCTGAACATTTAGTATATCAACATGGCTTTCTAAGTTCCTTGTCAAAACAGATCAGCATGATTATTCCCAAAGTAAAGGTGAAAACAAATATATCTGAGCAACAATGGCTAATCTATAACTGCTGGAAATAGTGATACCAAATTGGAAATATATTATGGGTGCATTTTAGAATACAAATAACTTAAGATTCTCAACACTGTACATTAAGTACAAGAATCATTTTGGAATGTGATCAATTTTCTATAAACAGAGGCTTCATAAAATGGCTTCTCTCTGAAGGTACTCATTCAGCCCTGCAGTTCACCAGCTAATTGGGAATGAAGAAGTGATGGAACAATAGATAAAACCTAGGTGGAAGATGACTCAGTAGATATCCAACTGAATACAAGGAAGAATCAATATGAAAATGTTAATTTCTTAAAGCTGACAGACATGTTAGATGTTTGATGGGACCCAGAGAAATTATGTTTCAATATGGGTTGAAATATCTTCTCTATCTGATAACTGATGGATTTAAGTTACTAGACATACCATCATTAATTGGTCTTTTCTGATTTCCATTGCTCTGTTCCATTGGTTCCTGTTTCACAGGCTGCTTTTTTACTTTATCTTTCTTGTCTTTATTCGCCATAGCTTCCCAATAGCCTTCTGGGTACTACAAAAGAAGAACATCACATCTGAGAAGTATTTACAGCAATGCCTGCATCAAAACAAGAGCATCTGGAATAGCAGTATTTTCTTAAGATCCATTATTTCAAAGACAACTCCAGAGCTTGAAGGGGAGGAAAAAAATATAATCTGAGTTAACTAATTCACAAAATGCCATCATTCCCTTGAGGCCCAAGATGAATCCTGAGTTTCTAATCAAATTTCTAACTATAACAAATAGATTGGTTGAAATTACCAGGTTTGCCTCTTTAGTAAGAAATCAAGGGGCTGTTTCCATTTTTCTATATTTTATCAATTGATCTAGGAATCCAAATGTTAACAAATGAAGTAAGTACTAGGTTTATCTACTTCAACACATTTTACATTGGGAATGATTCGTGTTTGAAGAATAGTAAGTCACATCTCGGTCTCTGAATTTTCTGAAGAACTAAGAACGCATAATCAATAGGTTCCAAGCCATTTATTGCCAGGGATGGCAGATAGGATAAAGATTTATATACTTTATATACAGTTAAGGAGCAGGAATTTCCTGATGTAAACGGTTTGTTCCCATCTAAAAACCATCTCAAAATATGAAAAAGTGTCCTCAACTATACTGCCAAAATTCAGCATTTTGTTACTGAATTTCAATCATTATTTAAAAATTATGGGGCCAGAACACAAATGTAGTCCATGTATAACCTATACGTTGTCACCTCATCATCATCATAAAAACAAGTATGGACTTCTGAACATTATAGAGAAAATATAATCCAAGTCATCTGACATCTTTAAAACAAATCTGAAGGAAATCTTCCAAGAGAGCTTCTGCTGAATATTGACTAGCTTATCTGTTTTAGCAAAACATAAAAATGATGGCAACTTTAATTTCTAACCTGCAAACTCAGGCCCAATTTCTTTGACCGGTCAATTCCTTCTGTAGTCCAAGGTGCAGGTTCAGCATCATCTCTTCTCAGAAGATAGCGCCAAACTAAAAATCCACATTTTCCAATTTCTGGCCAATATTTCACCACCTGAATTATAAAGTATAACTATCTGCTTAGATCAACTTTAAGAAACCATTTAAACACTTGTATCTAAAATGTTTAATCTAAGAAGGATATCATAGAAAATTTCCTAAATTGACAATACAAAGGTTTTTTGAAAAATCCAGTACATTAAGTAAAATGATAGTGAATGAAGGACGAAACAAAAAACAGTAGAAATAAGATTTAGACTATCGCACTTCAGTATAAATGAATTCATTTATCTGTGATTTTCTTCTTTGCTTAGTTGTGTTTTCAAAGTGGCTAACAAAATTAAAATGCAGGATACAAAATACAAAATTAAAGTATGAAATAATCAAGTATTAAAAACCTGGAGCTGCATCATGAATGCTCTTGTAATATACAGAGAGAATGGGCCAAAAAGAGTACATTCCATTATATGAATGTGGTACAGAAGAGCTTCTGAGTCCGGGGACACACACAAAAAGGCTTCTTCTGCAGATCATAACGTTCCTACAGACTTGTTAGAGAAAAGGCAATTGTTCAGGTAGTCAGGTCCTAAGCTGTGTATTATAGTTTTATTATTTTCTATTTTTTATTAAATTTATAAGCCCACCCACTCTAAAATTTAATAGCAGCACTGTATGTTTCCCATTGTTCCCATATATTTTATTAGTTAAAAGCCCAAGTGCCAACTAAAATTTCCAGGTGCTTTTTAAGGATAAATCATAATGACCAAAATGTAGCTAACATATCCTGCCAGTGCAAGTGTAGTGGGCTCTTTATCACAGCTGCAACCTTAATCAATGAGATCTTCTATTTCTGTGGAAAAGGGAGGGATGCAATGTATCCACAACAAGCTAAATTTCAACATCCAAGTATCCAAGACTCAACTAACATAAGATGGATTTCATTTGTTTCTTCATCTGCATTTAGCTCAAACTTCAGCATTTCTTTGAGGGCAAGCAGTAATCAAACTGGTGTTATCAGCATATTGATGGCATCCCACTCCAAAATTCCAGCTGTTTTAAGCAGATACTGAAGAGCATGAGGAACAAGATGGAGTCTCATGGGATGCCATAGATTCATTAGTATGAAGCAGAAGTGCCTCAGCAAAAGATCCAAAACTACTGTAAAACAGCCTAGAGAAATTAGAAGGGTCATATGTCCTATAAATTTTCCAGCATAGATAATCCACCAAGCCAGTTTTAGTCCTGTATTTAAGCTAAAAGTTAAAATTAAGATATCTGGAAGAGTAATAAAGTATTTGCCTGGAACCAATGTCCACAATTTACTCGGGAAAACTCTCTAGAAAGAAATAATGAGCAGGTGTAAATTAAGGATCCCAGAAAAGTAACCGGGATATATTTTCCTAATCTCCTTCCTAGCAGAGATCATAGGAAATGCTAGGCAGTTGACATATTACAACCAGATCTAAATCTCAACTTGAAGTGGATTTTGGATCTTTTTCATCCAAGCATATCTTGATATAACAATTTCTCTCTACATATACATTAGTTCTAGGAAAGAAACTTATGCTATCTGAAAAGCAACTTACATACAAAGGCAAGTTGAGGTATTGATCTCAATTTATCTATCTTGCTTCTGATCATCTCCACTGTGTTGTAGTGGACTTCCTAAGCAATGGTATTGTAAAGAAAGAACTTAATATTGACTTCCACAATAAGTAACCTTTGATAACCAGACTGTTTCTCTAAAAAGTATATATCCCACATTTTCTAAGAATCAAAAGGCATTTTTTTTACTGGTAGTGGCAGATTTAATTTTTTGCAAATTAAGATAAATAATAGACAAAGTTAGATGAAGAAGTTTAGAGGGCTTTTTACATAAATTGTCAAAAAGATGCCAACAGCTGAAAACTCTATTTCTAATGCTATAAACAGAAATCCATTTTTTTAAATGCACATATTATTGAATTATATATATATTCAACTTATTATCAATTCTTTCTCTCCCTCCATCACCTCAGATACATTGTGCAAAAGCTGAAATAATAGACAATCAATACAACAGTACAATAAATTGATTTTAACTGAGCATACTTTCTAGAGTGTGTTGAATCAAAAATTGCATGAACAGAAAGCTGTGCACACAAAGGGCTTTCTTTAAACCCTCTATGACAGATCAGAAGGTCACTGAATACCCGAAATGTGCCATTAGTAACATCCAGAAACCACAAAAAATTATAGACATGCACCTTTTAGATTAATATATTTTGCAGTTAAAAAAAAAGTACTTTATTATTAATATTTCCCAAGACAAACAGAAGAACAATACTTACCTTGTATATGCCATCATATCTATTGCCTTCCTCTGGTGCGTATTTGCTGATCCTTCGACCTTTTGAACTGCGAACAACTCTAACTGGTTTCCCAGCTCTCCAATTTTTAGACTCGGCTCCATTTTTGTCATCCAATGGAGCATCACAATTTAGAGCCAGGGCCCTGAAAACAATAATTTTTTAAAAGTCTTTCAACACAACAGAATATTTCTTAAAGTATTAGACCATCAGTTAGGATTATCATGACATGCCAAACCATTGCAATTTGATACTCCACAGTCAGCAGAGCATACAGTAGGCTAGTTAAGCATAGAATCACTATTGAGTCAACAGAAGTTTGTTCCTATGGAAACAGTATGCCCATTTTAAGCCTGAATGGATCCTCCTTTTTCTTCCTTCACAAAAACGTAAGAGTGCTGCATTCAGGCACTCAAAGCCTCAGCCTCCAGATGGGTGTCTGCAACATGCGGCTCCGAAGCTGCATGCAGCTCTTTTGTCCCCCTGCTGTGGCTCCCTGTCTGCTGAACCCACCGCTGGCTGGCCCCACCCCACCCCCTGCCCTCCCCTCCCAGTCACTCCTCGCCTGGCCTGAGAAGGGGATGGAGACCCGCTCCATATTCCAGAGCAGGAGTGAAGCACCCCTGTACTTGCCATATCTCACAGGCGCTTCTTCCGGCCCTTGTTGGTGCTACACGCACCTTGGTCACTCGGGGAGATGTGAGACTTGCTCTCTGCCCTGAGACACTGGCCCAGCCCGGCGGTGGCCAATGCTCTGCATTGTAATGGGCTCCAGGAGGAGGAGGGGATACCGTCTCCCCCATTGTGAAGCGCGCTAAATTTAACTGCTGGCAAGGCGTTGTGAGAGCAGTGGGGAGGTTATGGAGGTGGCAACAGCAGCAGCAGCAGCCAACCACTTTTAGAAATGATTGAAGAGGAAACACACACATGAGAGAGAGAGAGAGAGAGAGAGAGAGAGAGAGAGAGAGAGAGAGAGAGACAGAGAGACAGAGAGAGAGAGACAGAGACAGAAAGAGAAAGAGAAAGAGAAAGAGAGACAGCGAGAGAGAGATACCTGTGTTTTTGTTTTTTTTATTTGATTTGATTTATGTGCCGCCCTTCTCCGAAGACTCAGGGCGGCTTACAATGCGTTAAGCAATAGCCTTCATACTTTTGTATATTTTATACAAAGTCAGCTTATTGCCCCCACAATCTGGGTCCTCATTTTACCTACCTTAGAAAGGATGGAAGGCTGAGTCAACCTTGAGCCTTGTGAGATTTGAACTTGCAGTAATTGCAGGCAGCTGATGTTAATAACAGTGCTTTAGTCTGCTGTGCTACTAGGGCACAGAAAACACCAGGAGCCAGAAAACCTGGGTAAGCGTGGCTGGGGGAGTCATGTGACTGGATGGGACTGAATGATATCGAGTTGGCCACGCCCACCCAAGTTTTGTGGCTCCTAGTGATTTCTTTTCTGTGGGGAAACGGGTCCAAATGGCACTTTGAGTGTTTAAGGTTGCAGACCCCTGCTCTAGATGCAGGTATTCCACAATCTGAAGGGCTCCTAACTTTACTCAGCTGTTAAAACTAAATATTAAAGGTCTTCCCCCTCTGTAACCTGTTCCGCTTTATCCTTTCATCAACAAGGTAACAATAAGCAGAAATGTTTCCCCTCTACAGGAAAAGCTGCAATCCACTTTTGCTTAGCATCTTGATTTCTCACAGCACTTTAATTTTCCAAGGGAGCTCTAAGATGCTTTAGCAACCTGTAAGAGGTAACAGACTAAGGCGACTACCTGTTTGAAAGTGCAGTTTCTCCTTAAAAAATGAATGCTTGCTCCTTAAAAAACAAATAGGAAAATATTTTTAAAAGCACCTGTTCATGTGTGTTAAAGTTTGATCAAATGAATGTTCCCCAATTCTTTTATTGCCAGAAAGATCTCTTCCACCACTCCCAGTGTAAGTAAATTCATCACCTCGGTCCTATATAAGAAGATAAATTATCCTTTAAAATGTCAAATTATGATTGAGGATAGTCTGAAATATACAAGTAGAAGATGAAAATGAGTATATGCAATAACAGCTGTGCATATATAACTATACCAACACTTTATGTGGTGCTGCCACAGATATTTGGGGAGGTGTTTGTATGTTGTTATGTTCATATCTGTTTGCATACAAATGCATCTATCTAAAAACACAAAAAGCATTAACTAAGGACCAATTTACATGTGCTGCAAGAGAATACTGATAACATTCTCATTCTGAGCATAAATTTAATTTTTCAACCCAAATCTTCACATTCCATACTCTCCCATTGTATCTGTTCTATATCCAGGATAGATGTGAATGCAGCAAATTTGAATTAGTGGCAAAGAGCTGGATCTAATAACATATTTCTACATGCCAAGATATAGGAAATGCCTCTCTCAGGTCAAGTATATTATCCTCAAATTTCAGGATTAAAAGACCTGCAAAAACTTTCCAAGAACATCATTAATTGGGGGGGAGGACATCAACATATATCAATGCACCTTTTCCATCTATACTGTAAAAAATAGTGAATATGTCCATAAACTGCTTAAATACTGTATTGTGTTTGTTATTCTAAAAAAAGTTCAACTACTGTACTTGATATATTTTGGCAACACGGTATTAGCAAATCCATTCAGAAGAAGGGTGAGTTTGAACAATTTTAAATAGAGTAGAATGGCTTTGAGTGAATTTGGACCTCACAGATATGATAAATTACTAATCTTTCTCTCCCTGGCTATATCCTTTCCACAAGATGTAAACTATCCTCCCCTCCAAAATAATTTAATGAAGCACTTAGGATGACTTAAAAGTTTAACTGGTTCAAGGGTGGTGAGCATGAATTAAATCTGTTTGAGAGCTATTATTCTTCTGTGGTTGTTTTGGGAAATAAAGAAAAATATTTGAAGGCTTATGCACCTTTCTTTTCCTTTGAAGTATTCTGATTTTTGGCATCAGCTATTCAGTAAAAATGCATTTTACTTTCACATCACCTCAGTAATAACTAAGCAGCATTTAATGGCAAATGATACCAATAAACTAAAAGGAGTCTGTAACAACATTACTAGTATACTGTCTGTATAATTGTAAGCCTAAGGAAATAGGCCTACACAAAACACACAACAAGTACATTATATCTTCTTGAGCTACTTTGTATACAAACACGAATCATGGATAATAAATAAAAAGAAGCATTAATTAAATATCAAAGCATGCCAGTTAGCACCAATTCAATGCTATCAGGTGTACCTGACTAAATCAACCAAACGTTGTAGCAGTTGATAATCTGGATTTACACAATAAAAAGCTGTTAATAAATTATCTAGTAAATAGAAATGTTTTATAACATTTCATAAGCAACTTATGAAAGCCAAAATGCTAGTAAATGTTCAAAATAAAATTATATGAATGTATTTTTGGTTGCACCACTGAAATACTTTTTTTTTTCATTTGCTAGATACCTTTCCCATCTTTATTTTGTGCAGCTCAAAGTGCTATCTTCAACCCTGGCAACTTTAAGACCTGTGGAGGTCAACTCCCAGAATTCCCCAGCCAGCCATACTGGCTGAGGAATTCTAGGAGTTGACCTCCACAGGTCTTAAAGTTACCAAGATTAGAGACCCCTGGTAAATAAAATATTCCCTCCTCCCATTTTCTTCACAAAACAGCACTGCAAAGTACATTGGACTGAGAGAGTATGATTGGCCCAAAATCACCCAACTGCCTTCCTTTTTAAATGTTTTCCCTCTATTGTTACAATTATTGCATAAACCCTGAACAAAGGTCAGAAATAAAAAATAGAATATCTTGCGTAATAAAAGAATACATTGTAAAAAGAAGTATTCTGTACACTAGTGCCCTTTCCTGCTTCCTTTAATTTCTCTTCCAACATTAACTACTACCTAGATATTCAAACTTTGCTTTACATTTTTACAATTATTGCTCATATTCTGTTTTCCTTTCTATAGTATGACAATGTAACTACAGCTTCATTCTAAGTCTCCAATACTAATCTCTGTTGCCAAAAACAACTCCTAGCAACAGAAAGAAATATCATGTCCTGCCTCTGGCTAAATATCAATTCTGATCTGGCTGGAGAAGGTGAATCATTCGAGCTGTCAATTTAATAAACCTCTATAATTTTTCTCTCCTTCTCCAGTCAGAATCTCAGTATAGCTGAATGCTGGGACCCACTGTCATTTTGCTAACACAAAAATATATCCATTTTAAACATTAAAAAAACATTTTTACCAGCATGTTTGTATCTTTACATAAGATGAGATAAAACAATCAAATAGAGCATCAATACATAAACTAATCAGAATATAGAACTTACAACTTCATCTTCAAATCCTCCAGCCAACACAAGAGAGTACGCTCCATCGTTACTACGTCCATGGATTCCACCAACATGAGGTCTATGAACACCTGCTTCACTCACCTTTAAAATAAACAAGTTTAAAATATGTTCCTATTTTTAATAGCATAAGTAAAATATCAGTGCATCTAATTAAAATACTTTAATCTTGTTTTCCTGAACAAATATACTCAAAAGCTATTGAATTGTACACAAAACACTTCCCAGTTTCAAAAATATTTCGTCATATATTATAATGCTGACATTTTTTAAAAAGTAAATTTAAAACCTGAGTCCATAGAGCAGTAAATGTATTTTTGGCAATTATCCAAGACAAAAGTTTATCTTACAATAAAGATATTAACCCAGCATCACAAAAGATTATCTTATATTAATATACTGATGGGTTCCTGTCAATAAATCTGAAATCACAATGGGAAAAATTCAAAAGCAGCTACTACTACAATGTAAGAATTAACTGGCCTCAAATACGACATGAAAACCCAAGTAATGATTTATGCACTCATGCAAATGACACAATGGTGAAACAAGAGTAGAAACCAATATATAGAAAATATATCTACATACCTGCACTCTAAATTTCCATGTTGCTCCAACAGGAACACCAGGTATAGGTCCATAATGGTTAGAAGGAACAATAGTGCATTCCTTAGTACGGCCAACACAGGCCATGCCCTACCATCATCAGGAGAACAAAGCAAGCAATTAATCATAGTAATTGTGAACATTTATGAACAAATACGGGTTTAAGCAATGTTTTAGTTTACAGCTTATTGAGATAAGGGTATTCAAGAGCTGTTTTGAAACCAGACTGTTGATAAAAAAAAAAAAATGATCGGGGAGTTAAAGTTTTTTTTTCTTTCTATATGTTTGTTAGATGCTATATCCTGTATTTGCTCTGGGAAGTCCGGGGGGGGGGGGGTCAGGGGAGGAGGGAAGGGAAAACATGTGTAAAGAATCTGGAGAGGTTCTTGGAGTTTACATAACTGTTTGTTTTTTTTTAAAAAAAGAGGTTGTTAATTTGTAAATGTGATTGTACAATCCATATATGGAAAGATGGCAAACAGTTTACATTTTTCTTGTAAAAATGTTTTTTCTCTTGTAAAACTCTTTAATAAAAAAAAATGATCGCAGTTGACTTTGCTCATTTCTTTGGAGAACAGCTACTATGAATTATACATAAAATCAGCAAACTTCCCTATTAGCAGCACATAAAAGATAACATGAAAATTAAATTGTTTATCAGAACGGCTGTCGTTATTCAGCATAATCACAAGACTTTATGCCTTATTATCACTGAGTGAGGGTGGTCCTGGCCCAATCATTATTGATAAATGTGGACTTCTACCGTATTTTTCAGAGTATAAGACGCACTTTTTTCCCTCCTAAAAGAGGCTGAAAATTTGGGTGCTTCTTATATTCTGAATGTAGCTTTTTCAAAGCTTTTTTTCAGTCCTAACAAGGCGCTAGCGAGTGAAGCAATCTCTGCACTTCTGTGCTTTGCCTGCTCCCTCCAACCCTCAGCTATGAAGCTTTTTTACAGCCCTAACGAGGTGCTAGCGAGTGAAGCGCTTTGCCTGCTCCCACCGACTCTCAGCTGTGAAGTTTTTTTTCAGCCCTAACGAGGTGCTAGCGAGTGAAGCGATCTCCGTGGTTTGCCTGCTTTTCTAATTGTTTCTCTCTCCAAAGATCAGTTGTGTTTTAGAAGCTGCTTTTTATCCCAGCAAAACCAGCAAACTAATGTGCCAAAGCTGACCAGACTAAGGATGCTAGCCAGATAAATACCTGGTAGGAAAATTTTCTTTTCCTATTTTCCTCCCCAAAAACTAAGCTGCGTCTTATACTCCGGTGCGTCTTATACTCCGAAAAATAAGTTTATTAAATTGCGTCCAAAAACTGACTAGAACCCAGTTAAGAATTTAAATCAAATATTATCCATCTTCACTGTTGTATTTTCAACTAACTGAATATCTGAAATATTCTTTTTCAAAATCATTCACATACAAAGCATTGCAATATTCATGTTTGAGAAATAAACTAAATAATACAATAATAATATGCTAAAATAGTCAAAACATCTATTTTCATGTAATTGGAACTGTAAATGACATAGTAATCTAAAATAATCAAAAGCTATTGTAAATAATTTGGGGTTCTTTGACATAAATAAATAAAATAAAATAAATAATAGCCAGCAACCAGATTTTTTAAATGATTATAGTTACTTTTAAAAACTACTCTAAAATAACAAACTTCATTTGACTTTGCTAGCAAAATGGAAAGGAATAGGCGTTGGTCCTACCTGAATACCATTTCTAGTAGAGCTGGAAAAGAGCATTCAGAGTGGGTAGTAGCTCTATGTTCTGCATGTAGACTGAGCACGTGATCTTCATTTGCATTCCTGGTCACTCCCTCGCCTGGTGCTTCCCCAGTTTGGCAAAGGTCAAATGATGCATAGACTTGTGTCTTGTAAAAGAGGAGCCCCCCCCCCCAGACTGTGGACCAGACCTTAGTAAGGGTGAGGCTGGATGCTCTCTTCCAGCTCTACTAGAAATGACGTTCAGGTAGGACCAACGCCCATTCTCCCTAGAGCTGGATCAAGAGCATCCAGAGTGGGACATACCAAAGCCAGCCTGTCCCTTTAATGGGTGGATAGCGTCTGGTCCTAAGTCCCCCCAGTGTTATGGACCTTCTCAATGACCCTCCTCCCAAAGGCCACTTCCGCTGAAGCGAAGGTGTCCAACTTATAATGCCGAATGAATGGTGGGGGGGAAGGACCATGTGGCCGTTTGACACACCTCAACAGAGGCCTGTGTCACCCATGCCGCTGTGGTAGCCGCACTCCTGGTCGAGTGGACCCTTATTCAGCTGGGAGTTGGGAGGGCCTGTACCTCATACGCCTTGGCTATGCAGGCCCTCAACCACCAACCCACCGTTGCAGGAGTGACCTTGTTGCCTAATGTTGATGGTTGGAATGAAAGAAATAATGATTCTGTCCATAAGAATGAAGCCATATGTTTGATATAAATATGGAGGGCCCTTCTGACATCCAAGGCATGCAACCTGAGTTCAAGGGCCTGTCGAAGCTCCAGGCAAAAGTTTGGTAGGACCAACTCCTGCGCCCTGTGAAACCAAGTGTTAACTTGGGTATGAAAGAAGAGTCCAGCCGCAGTACGACCCTGTCCTGGTGAAAGATGCATAAGTCCTGTCTTATTGATAAGGTAACCAGTTCTGAGATCCTGCAGGCTGAGGTGATGGCAATGAGGAACGCCACCTTGAGTGCTAGAAAATGCAGTGTGGCTGACCATAAAGGTTCAAAGGGGCTGCCAGTGAGGGCTTGCAGGACCTTAGTCAGATCCCAGATGGGATACCTATGGACTGGAGGGCACAAATTAGTGGCCCCCCTAAGAAATCTGCATACCGTGGGATGTCTAGAAAGTGATTCCCTTGTTCCTAGGGATACAACAGAAGACAACGCTGCAACCTGTCTTTTGATGGTGTTGGGTGTCAACCCTTTATCTAACCACTCCTGGAGCAACTCCAGGACCTGGGCCACTGAAGCTCTCGATGGATCAATTTGTAGCCTGGAGCACCATATCCAGAAAGACCACCAGGTTGTGTTGTGTATTCTAGATGTGGATTGTCATCTGGATGCCTGAATGATGTGAATAACCCTGGGAGAGAAATGTTTGTTCCTCAGGGCCCGCCACTCAATCACCAGGTGGTCAGTTATAGCCATTGGGGTTGTGGGTGGATCAAGGCCCCTTGACTTAGATGGATTCTGTCATCCAGAATTCTCCAAGGCCGTTCTACCGATAGACTCATCAGATCAGCGAACCAGGGCCTCCTGGGCCAATGAGGAGCCAGGAGGATCACCTCCATCTTTTCCTCCAACAGCTTCCTGGTGAATGCTGGAATCAGGGGAAGAGGAGGAAAAGCGTACAGAAGACCTGGAGGCCAAGGGGAACAGAAGGCATCTAGCCCTTTTGCTCCTTGTGTCCGGTATCTGCTGAAGAAGCTAGAGAGCTGGGAATTTTCCTGGAATGCAAACAGATCCAGGACCAGAGTCCCGTACTGATCCGATAGTTGTTGAAACAGCGAGGGATGTAATCGCCATTCCGCTTGATCCACTGTCTCTCTGCTGAGCCTGTCTGCCTGTACATTCAGAACCCCTGAGATGTGCTCGGCCTTCAATGACAGAAGGTGCCGCTCTGCCCAGAGACTCAGCTGACCTGCTTCTGCCATGCGGGACCTGGAATGTGTCCCTCCTTGACGATTGATGTGTGCTTTGGCTGTCACATTGTCTGTTAGGACTAACACATGGCGACCAGAGATTGAGCCCGCGAAGGCTTTGAGAGCCAGATGAACCGCTCTGAGCTCCAGCCAATTGATCCTGTGGGTCAGGTCCCCTTGGGTCCACCTGCCCTGGGCTAGCATCTTTTGGCTGTGTGGCTTCCCAACCGAAGAGGCTAGCGTAGGTCGTGATGGTGACTCGGACGGGTTCCTTAAACAGGCAACCCTTGTGGAGTGCTGTTGATGTCCACCACTGTAAGGAACGCCGCACATTTGTCCTGAGTGTTCCTCCTGCCCGATCTTTGAAATGGCAATAGGAGCCATTGGAGTGTCCTGGCATGTAGTCGCACCCATGGAACTATGGTGATGCATGACATCATTTTGCCAAGGAGCTGCGACAGGAGTGATAGAGGAACTGTCCTCATGGCCATAATGTTCTTGACTAGATGTTGTACACTGTCGTGCCTCTCCGGAGAGAGGGAGACTTGGCATGTTGTCCTATCTATTAGGGCTCCCAGATGGAGCAGATTGGTCGTTGGAGAAAGGTGACTTCCTGTGGTTTATGGAGAAACCACGGTCCTGGACAGCTCTTATTGCGGTGCATAGATCCCTCTCTGCCTGATTGGCTGAAGAGGACTGGACTAAAATGTTGTCCAAATAGCACTGGACTCTTATTGGGACCGAGCGCAGATGCCATCAGATGTCCATCATAGCTGCCAAAATCTTTGTGAAGGCTCTTGGTGCTGATGAGAGGCCGAAGGGCATAGCCCTGTACTGATAATGTCTGTCTGAATAGGCAAAATGAAGGAACTGTCTGTGTGCTGGTTTGATCAGAACATGAAGGTATGCTTCTGTTAAGTCTATTGAGGAGAGGAAGTCGCCCTCCTGCGTGCTATCTAGTATTGATTTGGGAGACTGCATTTTGAATTGTTTGAACTCCAGACACTGGTTCAGGTGCTTTAAATCTAAAATTGCCCTCCATCTCCCCGAATTCTTTTGGATCACAAATAGGATCAAATAGAATCCCTGTCTGTGCTGTTCTAGGGGAACTGGCTCAATCGCCTGGATTTCTAGCAAATGCTGGATTGCTTTCTCCATCAGGCGCAGCCTGGAAGAGTCCCTGGATATAGGGCAACTGAGAAAGAAGGTTGGGGGGGGAGAGAAATTCCAGTGCCAACCCTGATCTTATTGTGTTTAGAACCCATGTGTCTGAAGTTGTGGCCTCCCACTGTTGGAAATGGAGGCTGAGCCGACCAGTTATGAGTGGTGCGGTCCTGAGTCACTTTGCACGGCGGTAAGGACTTCCTGCCCCTCGAAAGGGCCGCTTGTCCTGAGGTTGATTTCGGCTCCTGAAGCCTGATCTGTCAGGTTGTCTCTTCTGTCGGTTAGGGTACTGTCATTGAAAGTGTTGATAGTCAGGGATCCGAAAGGACCGTTTCCTATAATAAGGGAAAGATCTGGGTTCCCCCTGTCGATAAAGGAAAGGCATGGCTTTGCCCTTGCCTCTGGTGTCCACTAGGATGGGATCCAGACTTTCTTCAAATAATTTGTCACCCGTAAAGGGAGTTGAGGCTAATTTCCATTTGTTTTTATTGTCGGCCTGCCAGTGCTTAAGCCAGAACAGGCGATGAGTGGCAATTGATGATGCTATGGACCGTGAAGCGAACTTAGCCGCATTCAATGTTGCATCAGCTGAGAACTCAGCAGCCGCAATTAATTTATTTATATCTTGGTGTACAGATCTTCTGGTGGAATGCATTCCTGCAGCTGGCGAAGCCAGAGCAAGGAGGCGCAATTAAAGAATGAAGCCGAAGTGGCAGGCTTTACTGCCCAAGCAGCTGCCTGATGGGACTTACGAAATGACACCTCAGCTTTCTTGTGATCAGGTCTCAGACAGTCCATTGCATCTGTTGGAATCAGAGCAACCGATGTCAGTGCTGCCACTGGCTTGTCCACCGTGGGTACCTGCAAAATGTCAGCCAAATCTGGAGCTATATTGTATAGCTTTTGTTCAGTTCTGGAAGGGGGTAGTCCTGCCCCTGGATTATGCCATTGCTGTTTAATTATGTCTAAAAATAGTTTGGGCGATGGTACCACCTCAGCCTCAACTGCTGGCTCTGTAAAATGACCAGAACCCCCTGGGTTGGGGTCAGGTTCTGTGACTGTCTCAGACTCCATGCTTGTAATGGATATGGCTTTGCGAAGCAAGGGTTTTAAAAGATCCAGCTTGAAAAGGCCTGTAAAGGGGGAAGGTTCTGAATCTTTCCCTTCATCCTCAAAAAGGGCCATCAGGTCCTTTTCCTCAGCCAAGGAGTCTCCACTTCTAATTGAATGAGCCACAGATGGAATACTTTGAGGCACTATCCAATTCTCTTGCAGATTAGATTGCAAGCCTGGAGGCTGATGGATTGGAACCCCTGGAGAAGGTTGGTCCCTTTGTTGTAAACCAATAGCTATTCCTTGAGTAATAGCCTTAGAAATCAGTTGCTGCAACTGTGCAGGCATTGCTAACATAGTTTCTTCCTGTGGGTGGATCCCCGCTGCAGTCGGAGTAAAGGAAGTCCTGGGGCTTGAGGTGGATAACTGTGGAAACACTGTTGCAGGCAAATTGGGATTTGCAAATGCAAAGGCCTCTGCCCTATCCAAAACCTCTCCTAAGGTAGGAGAGGAGGGCTCCCTGGCGCCTTCTGGCGCCCAGACCTCATAAGAGGCAGGCTGCAATTGAGCTGGATCATTTGTGGGATCCAATGGCTCCTGAGGGCAGGAAAATTCTGTCCCTCCTCTGGGGTTTTCACTTCACTCCTGGCTTTCTTTAGCCTTCTGGAGCTTAGCCAACTCTCTTTCCAAGGCCTTTTGACACCTTTTTGCGTCTTTTTCGGCCAATTTGGAGCTCTTCTTGCCACTTGAAGTGGCTGCCTGGTAGTTGCCCCTTTGGCTGAAGCTCTCTGGCTGTAAGCCCCTTATTTTTGGCCCGGGAAGGAACTAGGGCACGCCCTCTTGTCCCCTTTCTGAGCCTGCTGGCTGGTGGAAGGCGTGCGCGACGCCATTACCCCCGTTTAATAAAGGCAAGCCGCTTGCGAAGAGCTGAGGCTGCTGCGGCTCTAATTAGCATTCCCACGCACTCCCGCCGCTTCACAGTGTGCCCAAGCAGTCTGGGCAGGGATTGATTCCTCCTCTGCTGTCTGGCAGGAATGCCTGGCCCCCCGGCTCTGATCGATGCCACTGAGGCCCTACCGCTGCCGTGTGGTGGTGGAGACTTCGGCTTTGAAGCCGGAACGAGACCGCTAGCCAGGACACCAGCTAGCGGTCTGATCACTGAAGCGATCTTCCAATTAATTATTATTGTCAATCTCACGATTAGATGATCACAGAGAAAAAAGGCGAAGCCGCTCTTCGATCACATCTGTTTGCAATGCAGATTGAGCTGAACTGGGGAAGCACCAGGTGAGGGAGGAGTGACCAGGAATGCAAATGAAGATCACGTGCTCAGTCTACATGCAGAACATAGAGCTACTATGAGATGCTCTCGATCCAGCTCTAGGGAGAAAAAAAGCAGACTCTAAAGCATCATTAGTTTCAACTCCTATTCATGATTTCAATTCCATACTATGTTTACTAAAAATTATATTTTAGTATGATGTTTAAACTGAATCAAAAATGTTATGTTTGAGATGGGTGAAGTAGCAGCTAATAGTGACTTCAGGTAACTTGTCTTGAGTTTTTGTTTCTGGGGTTTATTTTATGTGGGAATTACATTTCATACTTGGATTATGAAGCTATGGAAGACATTAAGAAACAGTTATTTTTTAAAACTTTTTTTAGATTCTTGAAACTGTTTGAAGTTTGTAAGTGAGGAAATAAATAAATGTTTAGAGAGAATACATACAAAGGTATCTAAATGTTATTTACCTTGCCCCAATCACGTTGGCTGTCAGTGTAGGCAGATGGCATCTTTGCTTTCTTTTTGCTTTGTTTGAGCTTTTCCCCAGCTTTTACAACTTCGTTAGAATCATTTTTACAGGAAGGACAATACCTAGAATATTAATTATTTTAAAATCTATTAAACTATAAATAAAATCACAGAGAAAAAATATAGTTTTAAAATTTTAATATTTATTTTAATTGACAAGTTTTAAATTATGAGCCAAATTTATAAATTATTTTAACTTTATTTTAACTGTGATGTTTGTATAGATGTTTTTTATCTGGCTGTTCACCGCCCTGAGTCCGAAAGGAGAAGGGCGGTATAGAAATTCGAATAAATGAAATGAAAATGAAAAATACAAATAATGCCAATATCTGAATTTTATGCAATATGCATCTGAAACACAACCCCTTGTGGGTTTATATTTCATGTTTACATTTCTTGAAACTTCTTGTAAACCCCTTTCTTCTTTTAATGCTATGGTTATTGTTTATTTATTGCATTTTTCGTTCATGGTGGCTATAATTTTATCACCATAGTATCATGTAACAGAGATTAGATTTGCAAATTGACTCAAAATCATCCAGCAAACTCCGTAACTAATTAAACCTCCAACGACTCAGTTCAAGAACTACAGTAGATAATATGGCTTATGATGACAGTTGGGACTGGAATTTCTACCACTAACTGATGCAGTCATAAAGCGTGACCAGATCACTTAATATTGGCAATATCGCCAGTGTCTGTTGCCTTCATTAACTGAAGCCTACGGTTCTTACATGAGGGAACTTCCTGCTGGCTTCCATAACCAAAGTCAGTGGGGAAGCCAACGAAAAGTTGCAAGTCCTAGACTGGCAGCCAGTTAGGTGGCTAATAGCAATAGCACTTAGACTTATATACTGCTTCACAGTGCAAACTTATCCCAGTGACTTGCGACCTTCCTGACAGATTCCCCACTGACTTTCTGGGGAAGCTGCTAGAGTAGGTAACAGATGGCAACCATGTGATCATGGGGCACTGCAACCTGTCATTCATGCAAACTTGTTGCCAAGCACCTAGATTGCAATCATGTCATCACAGGGGAGCATTTCCTCCAATATATTAGATGGGGCTGTTCTTCTAATCATACCATATATTTCTCCCAAAATATTGTATGAGGGGTTTGATCTTGAAATTAACAGGGCAAAATTAGACATAATTCGCTGCTTCTCTCTTGGCTTTAAACTTGGATTTGACACTGTGTTCTATAAAATGCAAAATTAAACCATGATCCCATGTTATTATCATTACAGCATGTAAGAAAAAAAAACAAATTAGGACAAGTCTGATATATTTCTCCAATGTAGGAATTATATGAGGGAAGCTGTGATAATTACTCTCTCCTGCACCTGCAGGTTTAGGATAAGCATCTGAATATCACATTTGGTAGCAGCTGGCTAAGTGAACAATATAACAATTACACTGTCCAAGATAATTAAGCCTTGATTTTGAGCAAGAACTGTTAAATGATAGTTACCCTAATAGGCAGGTTTTATGCTCAACAACTCCTGGATATTCTCTACAATAAGCAGAAGAACAAAAAAACCTACTATCTCAGCAAATACTTGCAAAATTCTTCATTCTACAAAAATTGTATGATATTCCAAATTTAGCTTCTAAAGACTGTAATTCCTAAAAGACTACAATTATTTTGAATTTCTGAACATTTGGAATGAACTGCAAACAATCTCCTGGTAAACACAGTTTCTATTTGGTTCCTGTCAGAAGTAGCTAAGTAAATCACAGAGCTGAAGGTTATGAACAAACGAACTCTTTCAATTCTGAGTAGAATTGCTTTACAACAGGGTAAAGCAAAGATTTGAATTTTCACATCTATAAATTACAAGAAACAGGAGCAATCAACTTACTATACAATAAGCTTATGGTTACTATACAATGGTTTCAATATCTAATATCACAAACAAGATGAACTCCAAAAATTTCTGAAGCTAAAAGCTTAAACGTTTATAAATGAGGGTTTCATCTGGTGTTTAAAGTGTATAGGAAAAATGATTTTTCCCATTCTTTTAGCACTAGAAACACTATTAGAAATAACAGCCTCTATGAATTTTAATTGTGTCTGTTTGTCTGTCTGTCTGTGTCTCTGTCTGTCTGTCTGTCACTCTGTGTGTGTGTGTGTGTGTGTGTGTGTGTGTGTGTGTGTGTTTCTTACCAATCCTCATCTTCTGGTATTTTGCTTAGTGGTGGGTTCAGGCAATATATGTGGTAAGCCATATTACACTCATCACAGAGAAGTTGCATGTGTGCATCCTGTTTTCCCCCACATAAATAACAAGAACAAAATCGGCATTCTTTATCTGGGTCAGCTCTGCAATGTTTACATTCAGGACCACTCTTCCCTGCAAAGAAGAAAAGAAAGAAAGAGCAAAAGAAATAAGGTGAATAAATGCTGAGCACATTGTAAGCCGCCCTGAGTCTTCGGAGAAGGGCGGCATATAAATCAAATTAAAAAAAAAAAAAAAGGGTCTTGAACACCAGCTGCACAGAAAATTAATTATATAAACCAACAAATATTGAAAATATTAATACACATGTATGAGTCCAGATTCTTAAAATCTTTTTTGCTTCTGAAAAAGCAAATACAATGATTCCCTAGCTTGGCTTCCTGTGGTGACAGCCACCAGGAAAACAAATTTAAAAGCAAGCAATTGCAAGCTACCACACAGTCATTCATTCAAGATCATGAACTATGAAGTGTTTACCATTTGTTACTGGACAGAATACATTTGCGCAGAGAGATGGATCACACATTTTTAATGTCTTGATGCACATAAATACAAAGTCAGACAAAAAGTTATCATATTGCTAAAAATGCATATTGTCTTACTAATTTCCCAAAATGCCTGTAGAAAAATTTTAAACTACAGGGACACATGGTCCAATATATATAAAGCAAGCAAAGAACCCAGGCTTCTGTGGAGATGAAAAATCAATACTGGAAGACTAGGTAAAACTTGCCTTCCAGTAAGGGATCTTGATAACTTATGACACTTGGATCCCCTGTAAACATGGCAGAGAAGTGTTAGTCCCTAGACTGCTGCTGGTGCATAACTGCTTCTTTAGGTGGCAATTCAGTTCAGCCATCTGAATTCCTTGCATTTGTGGTTTTATACTGGGGAAGAAAGAATATCTTCCTCTTGATTTCAACCAGTATCTGGTCTAAGGAGACACTAAAAGGCCTCTTTCCTTGAAGTAACTGGAAGATAATACTGACTTAGGAGGCACCAAAATAGAAACCAGGAGACTGTTGAGTTCTAATCCTGAAAGCTGGCTAGGTAACTTTGGATCACTCTCTCTGCTCAGTCTGACTCACCTCACAAGGTTGATGTGGGAAAAATAGGAGAAGAATATTAGGTATTTATTATTATTAGATTTTTATCCCACCTTTATTTTTTTATATAAATAATTTGAGGCAACCAACATACCTAATCTTTGCTCCTCGTTTTTCCCACAACAAGCCTGTGAAGTGGGTTGGGCTGAGACAAAATGTCTGGCCCAAAGTCCCCCAGCCACCTTTTATGCCTAAAGTGGGACTAGAAATCACAGTCTCCTCTTGATTTGCCTGATGCTTTAACCACCAGACCAAACGGATTCCTTTGAAGCTGTTGCCTGGAAAGTCAAATCACATTGAAGTTCCTGGTAGACAGTTTTTCATCTATCTAAAATCTGTTTCCTTCCTCACTAAGGACCTGGGGAAAAGATGGTTCTTTGGGCAAGTGGAAGAGAGCTACTCGGGCTGTTGATTATGTCTCCTAGAAAAACGTCTGTTGAAGAAAGGCTGCCCAAGCCATCTGAGCATTCTTTCAATATGTCCTCTTCCTCCTATAATTTCTTTTCTTTCCTATAAATTCAATCAAGCAGTAATTTACTACAGTAATCAGGACTGAAGAAAGGTCGTTAAGATTACTCTCTAGTGCCACCTTGGGCCTATAAAAGACAATTATTAGCAAAAGAGGTTGGCTGAATAAGCAGAGTTTAAATATATGGCAGTGACAGTATAAATGTGCAAACCTTTGCAGACAATAAATCATTGTCTTCTGATTTTCTCTACATATATCTTTCTCTACAAATATCTAAAATCACACTGTAATATAAAGTTATTTCTATGAATTGTATATGTATTTGAACAATATATTAATCAAATATATTTCTTTTAATATGTTTAAAATACTATTCAAAAATGGGAAACCTTTCATAGGCAGACCTACTTTTGAACTCTCCATCTGCAAATGTCAATGGATATGCTCCTGGTTTTTCAATCTTGTATATTTCTTCTATAAAACGTAGTTTGCAATCATTTATTACATCTTCTGGGCCCCTGAAAATTAAAATATTCAACTCAATTTCTCTCCATCTAATTTTAATGCTATCCAATTGAATACAACATGAAATTACCGTGCAAGTATACATTATATGCTTGAATAAGATTCACGGACTAAACTAAAAACTAAATAAAAGCATGCTTCAAACTCAATTCTGAAATAGCAATATTATTATATTAATCCAGAAAATATTCACTAATATTCAGAGAAAAGCAAATAATGCATGTACTTGAAATATCATACTATAACTTTAACAACAATTTACATATTAATAACTATATTAAGAAAAAAATCACAAATAGCCAATAATATCAACCAATAAAGGCACAACCAACCTAAATTTTATTTTCATTTTGCCATATATATTTAATGATCAATAAAGAAATAAATACAACCATGGAAAGCACTTTCAAATAAACTCATATGATGCCAATAGAAATGGAACCAAGTAAAGAAGGATACTAATATCCTTCAGGGCATATATTTTTAAAGAGCCAAGAATAAAACATATTTAGAAATCAGGGGAAATCAAAGAAAAAAGATTAAGGAAACAAGATGTTAACTGATCGGCTGACATCTAAATCAGAACCATGAAATTAAACGACGAAGACTTCTGATTTATAGTGAACAAGCAAAATATGTTCATTTATTTCAGTGTAATTAAATGGACAAGCATATTCAACTCTAGCAGGAAATACTCTTTTTATATTTTCAGAACATAATACTGGAGAGTAGTTTAATTAATGAAATATAACTTCTAGTTAGCCTTCCTGTCACTATATAATATTGCAAGAGTTCCATACAGAGAAACATAAGGTTAACAATCTAACTTGCTTAATTTTTCATCTTCAAAACTCAATGTTTTGTTGAAAACAAAGCAAAAAACAAAACAAGAGTCCCCTGCATTAATCACATCCCTTCACATATATTCCTTATTAGTATCTTATGCTGCTTTATGGGCAAAGCTACATATTCAAATCTAGTTTTTATCATGAATTGCCACACATTACTTAAAACAGATTGCCAGCAATAAAGTTTGCCTAAATTTGAAATATACTTCATACTTTTCCTTATGAAATACCTGTAATGGCTTCATCATTTAGCGTTTTTTAATGATTGAAATAGTAACTGTAAATGATTTCTTTTACTTTATTTATTCATTTATTTCATATAGCTGCTCACCTGCAAATTGAAGCATCAATTAGGTGGGCAAAAATGACAAGTAAATACATCAGGATTTATAATATAACTCAAATGTAAACTGCTTTTAGATTTTCTTCAGTATTACCAAGCATTAGCTTTATACACTTCCGGGAACAAAGGACTGGAGGTGTTTCCATGAAGAAAACTTATGAAGAACTTCATCTTTTCTAATGTATTCAGAGAGATACTCAGAGTCTTATACTTATTTTTAATTTATAAAATAAATTATTTAAGGTTTAACTGTGCTGCTTTTCCCTATTATCCATTTTTTTGCAGATGTGTTCATATTTATTATTCTTTCTGATTTTACAGCAGGGCTCTTCTCTTTCAGGATATTGGCAGTCCTCTGCTACCACAATGAAAATAGTATATTGCCAAAATATTTCATTCCGCAGGATTATGAGAAATGCTGAAATAAGCGTAATCTGAGGGAAAGAAAACTAATGAGCTGGTGACTTGTTTCAGCTCTTTCAAAAGCTTGTTGCAAAGTGGAAAAAACATTTAAGCTGAGGAGAAAGGGGAAGAGCACATACATCCACCACCTCCTCTTGTCTCTTGTCCAAACATAACATTGCTCTGCTAATTCAGCCACTTTTTTCTGTGCTGAGTAATTTCTCTTTTCTCGCCAAGTTCAATTCTGAGACCTAAGTCTACTTCGCATTTGGGAACACTGATTAACTATATAAAAAGAGAATGCTTCCTTCTGGAAGGCAAAAATTACCACAGTGAAGTATCCATTTGCATACTCTTTTATTTCCAAAAAGCCAAAATGATCTGGCAAATCAGAAGCATAACATGGTTGAAATGTTGCTTCTTGCTATGTCCCTGAAAGACAGAAATCACTACAATACTGTCATATTTCTGGTGTATCGTTTCCTTTTGTAATTTCGTGGTATTTCTAAAAACCAAAATCTAAGCATCTTAATTTCTATGTAAATTGAATTAATGTATCCATGGTGCTACAAAACCAGACCTATAGTTATGAAAAAAAAATAGGCTATGATTTATGTTCAGTAAGCCAATCATGTAAGTAATGTATGTAATGTAAAGTAAGCCAATAATGAGCTCAACAGAATTTTCTGCTGAGCAGATTTCTCCAGAATTGTAGTTTATGTATTTCAAACAATGGTTCAAAAGAGAACAACGTGAGTGAAAGCATGATATAGTAGTTAAGGTGTATAGTAGTTAAGGTGTAGTTAAGAGGCAGAAAGACCCAGGTTTTAGTCCACTCCCAGCCATAGAGATGCATTGGATGACTTTGGGCAAGTGACTCTCTCGTTATCCAATGTACCTCAAAAGTTATTGTTCTGGGGGAAAAAATGGGAGGATAGAGCACTATGTATGCTGTCTTGAGTCCCAAAACGAAAGTAGGGATATAAATCTAATATTAGAAAGACAGAGCAGTATTGTGTTTAACTTCTTACTATAAAAAAAAATAACATTGAAAGAAATTACAGGTTTTGTGCTATACTGAAAGGTTTTATTTACAGAATGTACATTTTATTAAAAATGTAGATAGACTGCAATATCAATCAATAAAATCTTACCCCAGCATAATTTTGGCATAGGCCTCTTTGTTAGTCCTTGAAATTTCCCTCAAAGAGGTAATTTCTGCATCAAACCAGAATCCTCTTTCTTCTGGGCTCTCTACGTTGTAATTAACCATCACCGTATCACCTACATGTAATTCATTCCACTTCAAAATAGTTCTTGCTCGAGGCCGCAGATTACGGACAATCATTTCCACAATGCCACTTTCTGGGTATCTTGAAGAAAGAATGAAAACAAAAGATGTAATAACCTCAATATCATAATGCAATTTCTTAGCCATCTATATAATACAAGAGTGTAACACCCTTACAAATCAAGTCCATAATGTATGGGAACCTGCTTTGAAATACAGCAGAATTTTACTGTCAATGTGAAAAGTGTTCCCTAAAGACCATTAATGCAAATGAAGGATTGTGAAGATGCTTAAAGAATCTCTCAGTGGTGGTTTTATATTTAAAAATTATGAGACACACTAATGGGACTGAACTGGCTTTTAACTGTAACACATAATATAAATATCACTGGGACATCAATATAACTCATTGACAGAAAAATGCTTTTATTTTCTCAATGTGACTGTAAAGAAGTGAGCATAAATCTGAATAACTATCTTATTTTGAGATACATAGAAGAACAATAGATTCACTCCAGTTCTAAAAATGTATTTGTAAATAACCCTAGTAATTTCAGTAAAACATAAGATTTAGAATTTCAGCGTTGTTTCAGTTTCCATAAATTATGATAACAAAAGATCTCAAGAGGCATCTAAGGCTGCAATTAATGTGTCAATAGTCTAGGCTAATATTGAGAGACTTTAGATAGACATTTTTACATGTAAAAACAATTACAAGTTTCAAATTTCAAATATATATCCATATCACATCATTAATAGTTATCAAAATGATTACAGCTTTAGTAGATTTCTGTTCTAAGAGATAGAAAGCCAAGATCGTTTGGCTGCATGAATTTAGTTGTACAACTACTTATAAAAACAGGTTGAATATATTTTTGAAAACTTATCTCTGTATCAGTAAAACAAACAAACAAGATTTACTTATATAGAAAGGGAGCAACTGTTTCTCCACATTCTATGTTGCAGATTAACACTCATGATTATGTCATACAATCACATTTATCTCTGGTTATATCAGTTATCAAAAAAAGGCTTTTATAAAAAAATGAAATACAACATCACTGGAATTAAATATCTAACCACTGAAATTTCCTAGAATTCTATACTTCAGTAAACAACTTTATGTAATATAGCGTTGGAGCTATATTACAAGGCAGCGGCATTGAATTGGATCAGAGAATGGATAGATCTATCAAATAGGAGAACGCTATACTTGGAGGGATTTGATCTGAGTCGAGGTTGGCATGCCTTTCTGTGGGAAGGCACAGACAAGCAACATCCGTACTTCCAGAGACATGTAATAAGAGGTGCACTATATAAAACATGGCAAGATATCAGAAGGCAACACTATAGTAAAATCCCACGATGGTTGTCGCCTATGGAGGCGCTAATTTATCCAAACACTATAGAAATAGGAAAGATGCGGAAATATCAAGAATTGTTGAGTAGTGGGGGAGACCTACTTACGAGACAAGAACTGGAAAGACGAGGCATTATGATTGATTGGTGGCCATATCTTCAAATTGAGTCAAAATATATAGCAGACCGGAGACATTATGATTTTCAAAGCCAACCAAGTGAACTAGATAAAATTTTAAAAGGCACAGATGAGAAAATAATATCTAAAATTTATGGATATTTAATAAGGTATAAATTAGAGGAGGAAACAGTGAAAGAAAACATGGTAAGCTGGGCAAGAAATATAGGTCACAATATAGAGTTGGATAGATGGGACAAGCTATGGGCAGAAAATTATAAGATGACACTGTCGATTCCATACAAAGAAAATTTATACAAGATATTTTATAGATGGCACCTTCCTCCGGCACGTTTGGCTAAAATGTTTCCAAACACATCACCAATGTGTTGGAAGTGTAAGACACAAAAGGGGACATACTACCATCTCTGGTGGTCTTGCAGGAAGGCACAACGCTACTGGCAAGAGATTAAGAGAATAATCGAAGAAACAACGAGGCAAAGTGTAGAAATGAAACCAGAATTCTTTCTATTTGGAATGACTACACCACAGTGTACCAAGGAGATAAAATATCTTACCATCCACATATTGACAGCGGCACGTATAGTGTACGCTCAGAATTGGAAATCCGAGATAATACCAACAGAAGAAAAAATAATAACAAAAATAAATGAATGCGCAGAGATGGATAGGCTCACAAAAGAGCTCCAAGATAAAGAGAACACTGACTTTTATTTAGTTTGGCAAAAATGGTACACATGGTTAGAAAGAAGGATAGGGCCAACAACATAGGACATTAGGAGAACATAACTCAAGAATTGTAGAAATAGATACATGAGATGAGCCGTAGGATTGTATAAATAAATGGTTAATATGTTTGTAGAAAGATATTGTTGAACTTCAATGAATATATTAAGGTATAAGCAAGTGAATTTGTAAATAGTATGATTAAGGAAAATTGGTTAAATGGACATTAATCACCGATGCGAAGGTTTTCTAGAAGTTAGTCGATTGACTCTTTGTTAATGTATAAGTGTTTACATGTATTTGTGTTTTATGTTTGTTTATGTTAATAAAACTTAAAAAAAAAAATAGAATTTCAGCGTTGTTTCAGTTTCCATAAATTATGATAACAAAAGATCTCAAGAGGCATCTAAGGCTGCAATTAATGTGTCAATAGTCTAGGCTAATATTGAGAGACTTTAGATAGACATTTTTACATGTAAAAACAATTACAAGTTTCAAATTTCAAATATATATCCATATCACATCATTAATAGTTATCAAAATGATTACAGCTTTAGTAGATTTCTGTTCTAAGAGATAGAAAGCCAAGATCGTTTGGCTGCATGAATTTAGTTGTACAACTACTTATAAAAACAGGTTGAATATATTTTTGAAAACTTATCTCTGTATCAGTAAAACAAACAAACAAGATCTACTTATATAGAAAGGGAGCAACTGTTTCTCCACATTCTATGTTGCAGATTAACACTCATGATTATGTCATACAATCACATTTATCTCTGGTTATATCAGTTATCAAAAAAAGGCTTTTATAAAAAAATGAAATACAACATCACTGGAATTAAATATCTAACCACTGAAATTTCCTAGAATTCTATACTTCAGTAAACAACTTTTATAATGATGCATTTATATAAAACAAACATGGGGATCTTTTAGCCCATTGGCCACTGTATTTTCCATCCATTCATCCATCCGCTCTACTCAAGAACTTTCTTCCTATAGTTCATATTTAGAAGATGAGCTACTTTCATACCAATAGCATGAAAAAAGCTGCTCATGTAAGGAAAAACTCTTTTCTTGCAACAAGGAGAGTTCTAATTCCTTTCTCTATAATAAAGAAACTTGATTTCTCATCTTTTCCATTTGTATTAAACAGAAAATCAGTAAAGCATACACAGCAGAATGGAATGTGATTATGCCTCCAGGAAAACAGATCCTGTGTCCCACAATCAAAGTAGGCCTTGGATGTAAAAACCATACAAAATGTAACTCATACACTGATTTAAAGCAATTCATCAATAGGCAGAAACTAATCTAAATTCTACATTTCTGCATGCCAAGTAGCAATTTAAAAAGTGCACAATGGGGGTAAAAATCTGAATAAAGTATGCATAGCTCATACTAATGACTTTGAAATCTCATGATACTAAGGAATTTTTAATCTAGGTGAAAGATAAAAATGTGGAATCTAATGAAAATTGTATTTATTCAGATGAGTTACATACTTTCTCAAATGCCTTGGGGCAGCGTACACATAGAACAATAAACAAAATATATTTATCATAAAATGTAACATTAATACAAACATTCCAAGCTATCATATCAAAGAGGTAATCACACTGGACAGGAACTCAAAACCCTATGTCTGGGGAAAGGAGGGATGTCAGGTTTTTAGAAAAGATAGGTTGGGGTTGGGGTTACCCAAATCTCAGGGTAATGTTCCATAGGACATACACAATGACAGAATGGCATTTTTAAGAGATGTCAACTCTGTTGGATCTTATCATCAAGTGAGCAGAGTTGCAAATAATTCAGCCTTGTGCATGAAGGGTTTTAATGGTGAATAACCAGCACTCTGAATTCCACCCAGAAGCCCACCAGCAATCCATGTAGCTCACAAAAGTAGAGATGCATAACTACTCATGTAGCTACAATCTGGATTAGGTGCAGCCTTCAAGAACAGCCTTGGAATGTAGGTTGCTATAATCGAAATAAGAGATGACTAACACATTGAGTGAGTAGGGCCTCTCAATCCAGGAAAGGCACAAACAATGCACTAAATAAAAAGCGTAGAGGACAGAATGAAAGGCATCGAAGAATAGAGGAAAAACTGCTCTCCGGGCAATTGTCACATCTTCAGTCTGGAACAAGAATATAGCTTAGCATAAATAAATGTTTCCAACAAGCCCTAGTTCACACAAAAAATATAGGAAGGGGTGAAGCAAGCACATTCAGGCTTTAAAGATTATGTTGCTATAGTTTTACAATAAAAACACTACTGATCTACGTGACAGTAATCTGATCTACCTTGAAGGTCTGACAGAATGGTACAAAAGTCATTCAAGTCATGGCTACCACCTGTTCTACAAGCCCATTCAGAAAATCTTCACTTCCAGGAAGTTTCAAAATCTAGAACCAGGTGTACATTTGTTTCTGTCCATCTATGGCCCCACAGCCTCCAATTACTGACTGGGAACCTTAATGGCATCATTTGGCAGCAAGAGGTTGGGTATCATCAGCATACTGCTCTGTTTAATTCCAGGCCAATAGATGACCCAATGGATTTCTACTGATATCATCATCATCATCATCATCATTATCCTAGCTATTGTCTATCTACTGCAGGATGAAAAACTTTTTCACATGTTTCCAACCAATATGGTTTTGAGCTTTCTTTCACCAATTGGGCCCAAAATACTTGTGAATGTTATAAGAGTGGAGAAAGAAGTACTGAGGTACCTCACAAATCAAGAGTTCGATCTCTCCCTATCTCCAACACTAACTGGAACTGATCCTGGAAGAAAAACTACCACAAAATCATATCTTCACTTCCAACCCCCTGAGCTGGTTCAGAAACATACCATGATTGGTGGTAATAAAGGCACCGAGAAATCAAAGACAACTAGGATAGATGCACCATTTTCATTCCAGTTCTACTAGGGATCTTCCAGAAGTACAATCAATGTCACCTGATACTATATCTAAGCCTATAGGATTCAATCTCCTATATCTGGAGACTGAAAGGTCTCCAGATAATCTATTTCCAGATAATCTGCTGACAGACCACTTTCTCAATAATCTTGCCCCAAAAGAGAGGGTTAAATATAGGACAGAAATTATCCAACACTATTAGATCCAGAGATCTAAAGAAGGAGCAGACCACTAACCAGGGTGGATTTGATTTAAATCAAGTCGATTTAAATCATGATTTAAATCACTAGTAAAAAGGCTTGATTTAAATCAACTCGATTTAAATCAAAAATTTTAAAGAGCAACTGTCATCTCTGTCCCAGAGAGGCTCCTCCTCTGACCAGCTGTTGACTCACCAACAGTCCCAATATTGCAGAATATACAGCCTCATGCTACATACCTAAGCTCCATTTCATGCTGAATAAACTAAATTATTAATGTAGTTTAAATAGATTTTTACTCCAAAAGCATTTTATTAAAATAAATTTGATAAAAATAAAAAAAATCCATTAAAAAAATCATTGATTTTAATCCACCCTGCCACTAATTCCTTAAGAAAAGGTGAAATTGCCTTTTACTCGAGGATGAATTTCCCACAACCACCATTATATCCAATCATATATCATCTCCTAGAATCGTTCCCGAGTCATCATCATCCAACCTGGAAAATCTCAAGCAAAACATCTTCTAGTCTCTGAAATTCTAGCCTTCAAAATGCAAAAGTCACCAACTTCTTTATGAAATAAGACACAGGAAGCATTATTTTTTTCCATGCATGAAGCAGAACCGTATTCTCTCCCTATATCTCTCAGCAGGGAAATAAGCCTGTTATTTATATAAAAAATTCTGTTCCAATTTTCTAGTTTTCATGTATTATTCAGTGGAAGTTCTTTCTCTGGCAAGGCTTCACACATTTGATAGCACTGGGTGGAGAGAAGTGCAATATAGTCCCAGTGAGGAGAGATACTGTAAGTTTCGTCACTCTGCTGTTTGGAATAATGGTGGCCAAAATAAGAACTAGACAAAAGGCATTGTTTCATATTACAATCTAGGTACCAGTAGAAATTCAAGTGAAGAATGAAAATTAAAACCAAGGGTTGCATTTCTTTCTTGATTTTTTTTGTTTTTATTTTTAAAATACTTAAAAATCTGACCTCTTGCAATTATATTTTTTGTGACAATGTTTAAAACATTCACACGCATAAATCAAAGGAAAAGAAAAATAGTACTACAATAAGCACTTTTTCCTATGCTACTAGCAAAGAAAGAAGCATAATATTCTTCATATAATCATAATCTTTATCCACTATTTAGTACAGTAACATGGATAGTAACTAATCTCAGGCCCTCATCATATATCATCATATATGAGCAATGTATGAACTGAACTGAACTCTAAACTGTTTACCAAAGTGAGACTGCAACAATGCATTTCAATAAGTAAGAGGATGTAATAAACACCAACTCAAATTTCAGACCACTAACAAAATTATTCATTTATCTTCCAACTACCATTTGCTTGTATTATACATTGTTCTAAAGAAACAAATGTCAGAGTTATCTGGAAGAATATAAAGACAATTTACAGAAGATAAACACAAAACTGTGAGAAAAAATATTGTTATTTGTACTGGGATTACATATCAGCTAGCCAAAATTCAGCATCTAAAATCTGTAAGAGAGATAATTATGTTTTATAGTGGAATAAAACATTATATTTATTTTCACCCATGCTAAATTAAGGAAATTATCATGGGAGAAAGTGCTATAAAAATCAAGCTATGTTAAAATCAGTGGATTGGAAGGGATAGCTGAGCATAATGTTCCTTTCATTTAAACCACAGATTGAAAAATGAAAAAATCCCTTTCTTCCCATGTAAAAAATGTAGCTTATTGAGAAACATTTTAAGTTTAAGAGAACGATTGTTTACCCCCATATCCAATCAACTTTCATGAACTCCTAAACCAAAAGAGAAAAGACAAAAATGCTATTAAGGACAGCCATAAATTGTCAAAGGAAACAGGGTTTGAAGATCACGGGGATGGATATAAAGAGGTACAGGGAATAAACGTGAATATATTCAATTTTTTAAAAGTCCAGCAAATTCAATATAGATGGATGTCTTTCTGAAAGCAACCCTACTAAGCCTGCTTCTAATTTTAAATATTAATGTTAACATAGCAGAACCCTCGTGTGTGCTTCCATCTCTATGGAAACCTTTCTTAGCAATTGGTTACCCATTAAGAAAAGACTATCAGCTTTCTTTGGCCACAGACTGCATTTTTACATTCTTCTAAGGCGATTCAGGCAAAAAATGTTAAACCTGTGTAATTTTTTTTTTTTTAAGAATCTTTTCTGAAGCAAAAGATTTTAGACACTCTTCATCCTTTTCTTACCTGTTTTTTAGTTGAAGATAAAGACATTACATTACATTATATTCGCCAGTTGGATCCACAACAAAACCCATAATCTCTGTCTATCTATAAATTATTTGGGAATTTAATATGCTTTAATCTTATTTTCTTTGAATCTATACCAATTATTTATGCCAGATTCAAATATTAAATATAGTTTTCAAGCTAACATAATTTAATGTTACAGAGATTTGTTTTTAAAAAAATGAGTTCGCAAGAACAGTCTCTCCCATCAACCTATATAAGACAAAACATTAATGCAAGGGTGGGTTCAACATCATGCACAGAGCTATGTATTAGCTAGGGTGAAAAAGATTGGCATAGTTAGGTCTAACAATCAGAATCATCTGCCAAAACAGAGGGGAAACCAAGTCAAAGCGAATTTCATTTCATCCCAAAAAGCTAATCTGGAATGCCCATGCTGAAAGCACATTATTTTTCAGTAAGAGATACTTTTGTTCATGGAGATTTTTGGAGCACAGTTGTTCTATAAAATATGTACCTAACATGATCATTTGTATAGCATAAATGCACAATTTGCTTTTCAGAAATCTTTCTGAAAATTTCAATTTTCAGAATATTGTATTTGCAGTATTTTTATTTTCTTAGGTTGAATGTTTTACACAAATGCTCCAAAATAATCCTCACAATGAGGAGCTACATAAATGCAAATAACATGACAGAATATGAACAGTACTTTTCTCCTTGGATTCATAAATGTAGTATAATTATGGTTGCTATGCATGTTTTCTATAGGGCCATGATGGCGAACCTATGACACAGTACCCTCTCTGATGGCATGAGAGCCGTCGCCCCAGTTCAGCTCAGCCGCGCATGCGCTCACACCTTCCACCGGCCAGCTGGTCTTCAGGTCTCTGTTGCGCATGCACGAAATGGACGTTGTCTTACCTGAACGTCCCTTTTCTGGGCGCTGCGTACACTATCCATGCATGGGTTAATCCTTCAGTGCTTGGCAAACAACTGAGTGAAAACAAAAGACTTTTCCTCCCCTTTCCGGCTCCCAAGCCACGCCTCTGGTCCCATGATCCCCCAGTCTGAACGAAGGCGCAGCAGACAAGAATCCACACTATGAGTAACTTATAAACTCAACTTTATTAACTCAAATTAACGTAATGGAAAAAGAAACTAGTCTCAGTCATAAACAGGGGGCAGGCAGCCCTGACGGGCGGGTAATGGATAGTGTACGCAGCGCCCAGAAAAGGGACGTTCAGGTAAGACAACGTCCATTTTCCTGTGCGCTGCTCCCACTATCCATGCATGGGATATACCCAAGCTTAAACTCCCTGGGTGGGAAGCTGACTGCCTCCAGAGTCCTCCTCCGTCAACACTTTCTGCAGTACTCTGCGGCCAAACGATGCCTCAGCCGAGTTGAACGCATCGATCTTGTAGTGGCGGATGAACGGTGTGAGGGACGACCACGTCGCAGCTCTGCAGATGTCCACGACCGAGGCTTGGGTGGCCCAGGCCGCCGTGGTGGCCGCGCTGCGAGTCGAGTGCGGTAGAATTCTGCCGGGGCCCGGTTTGGAGTTCAGGTCATATGCCAGGGCGATGCAGGCCTTGATCCATCTGCTGACCGTAGCTGCTGATATCTTCTGACCCCTGGACTTCGGGTTGAAGGAGACCAGGAGACCCTCAGTACGGCGGAAGGGAGCGGTCCGTCGGATGTAAGTGCGAATGGCGCGTCAAATGTCTAGGGTGTGCCACCTCTTTTCTCTGGGGTCATGAGGTGAGGGGCAGAAATCTGGCAGAATGAGCTCCTGGGCTCGGTGGAACCACGAGTTGACCTTCGGGATAAAGGCAGGGTCCAGGCGTAGTGTCACGGTGGAGTCGTGGAAAATACACAAATCTTTGCGGACTGAAAGGGCCGCTAGCTCTGAGACTCTCCTCGCCGAGGTGATCGCCAGCAGGAAGGTCACCTTAAATGATAGGTACTTAAGAGAGCTCGAGTTTGGGGGCTCGAATGGGGGCCTGGTCAGCGCCCGTAAATCAAGAGGTAGATCCCATGAAGGGTAACGGTGTACTGTGGGGGGTCGCAGGTTGGTGGCCCCATGCAGAAACTCCTTGATGCGCGGGTGGTGCGCGAGGGATTGGTACGGAGCGCATGCGATGACTGTTGACAACGCCGCTGTCTGTCTTTGTAGGGTTGCTGGGGCCAGGCCTTTGTCTAGGCCAGCTTGTAGGAACCGCAGAATGTCCCGAATAGTAGCTGATGTGGGGTCGATATGCTGGTGGGCGCTCCAGCGACAGAACCCCTGCCATGATGACTCGTAGATGCGGGTCGTAGACGGACGCCTAGCCGCCTGGATAGTGGCAACTATCGTCTGGCAGGTTATCCTTCTTCAGGATGACCCGTTCAAATGCCAAACGGCTAATTGCAGCCACTGGGGCTCTGGATGTGTGACTGCTCCTTGGCACAGAACGAGCTGCTGTGGTGGGATCACCCATGGCTGTTCCACGGACAGTGCCACCAGGTCGGCGAACCATGGTCTCCGGGGCCTGTTCGGGGCTACCAGGAGTAGGTCTGCTTTTTCTGCCAGTAGCTTTCGGATGAGACGCGGGAGCTGCGGGACTGCGTACAGGAGACCCTCAGGCCACCTGCAGCGCAGCGCATCATGGTCCTCCGCTTGCGGTGTCGGGTAGCGAGATATGAAGCGGGGGAGTTGAGCGTTGGCCGGGGTTGCGAAGAGGTCTACCACCGGGTTTCCGAAGCGCGAAGCGAGTTCTCGAAACAGCTGAGGGTGGAGCTGCCATTCCGCTTGATCTATTGTTTCGCGGCTGAGCCAGTCCGCCCTCACATTGGTTGCCCCCGAAATGTGGTCTGCTCTGATAGAGAGAAGGTGTCTCTCTGCCCAGCTGAACAACTCCGCGGCCTCCCGCATCAGGGCACGGGACCTTGTGCCCCCCTCCCTGTTGACGTGCGCCTTGGCCGAGATGTTGTCGGTCAGGATTAAGATGTGATGCCCCTGCACTGTCGGCTGGAAGTTGCGCAGTGCCAGTCTGATCGCCCGAAGCTCTACGAGATTGATGCTGCATTGCCGTTCTTGAAGCGACCACTGTCCTTGCGTGACTAGGTTGTGGAGATGGGCTCCCCACCCCCGAAGGCTGGCGTCGGTGGTGAGTATCAAACGGTCCGGCTCTAGGAAGCTGGACCCCTTGAGGAGCGCTGGCGATGTCCACCACCTGAGGAACCGGTGGACCTGGAGAGTGAGGCGAACTTCCTTTTGGGAGTTGGCCCTTCCCGTTCGCTGGAAGGGAAGGAGGAACCACTGCAGGGGTCTCGAATGTCTGCGTGCCCACGGTACGATGCCAAAGCAGGATACCATCTTCCCGAGGAGGCTTGAGAGGTGGATCAGGGCAACTCTCCTCCTCGTCAGGATCTGCAGGATCAGAGTTCGGATGCTCTGGACTCTGTCCGGTGATAAGAATACTTGGCCGCTGGACGAATCTATCACCGCCCCTAGGTGAAGAAGCCTGGTGGTGGGCTGAAGTTGACTCTTTGCAAGGTTTATGGTGAAACCGTGATCCTGGAAGATCTTCATCACCATCTTCATGTCTCTGGAGGCCTGGTCGGGTGTGGACGACAGGACCAGAATGTCGTCCAGGTAACAGAGCACCCGGATCAGGACGGCTCGGAGCCTGGCCGCCACCACCGCTACCAGTTTGGTAAAGGTGCAGGGGGCCGACGAGAGTCCAAATGGCATCGCACGGTATTGGTAATGCCGGCCGCATACTCGAACCTCAGGTACCGACAGTGATGTGGGTGAATGGGCACGTGCAGATAAGCCTCCCGGAGGTTGACCAACTGAAGGAAGTCGCCCTGTCTCACCCCCGCTATGATGGACTTGAGGGAGTGCATTTTGAACCTGCGGTATTGAACGGACAGGTTCAGACGCTTTAGATTGAGTATAGCCCTCCAGCCCCCGGAGTTCTTGGGTACCAAGAAGAGGGTTGAGTAGAAACCTGAGCCCCGCTGGCTGTGCGGGACCGGCTCTATGGCTTCGACCTCCAGGAGGTGGGCAATCTCCTGTGACATTAGGTCCTGAAGCTCCGAGGATCGAGGGGTTGGGCAACGGACGAACCGGTGGGGCGGCTGACCGGAAAATTCGATGGATAATCCTGAAGAGATCGTACGCCTTACCCAAGAGTCCGAAGTCGAGCTGGCCCATTGTAGATGGAAGAGGGTGAGCCTTCCCCCTATGGGTCCCGTGGGCCTGGAGTCATTTTCCCCTTCTGGCGGGCTTAGGGCCGGCTCCACGGAAGTTGCGCTTAGGCTGCTGTTGTCGTCCTCGGTCTCGGAACTGCTGCCTGTCGTGAAATCTGTCTCCCCCCTGGTATTGGGAGCGATGAGAGGAGGACCCCCTGGGTCTGGCGCCGGCACGAAAGGGCTACTGGAGCGGGTAAGGTGTGTATCTGCGTTCCTGGCGCCGATATGTTGAGGGGAGGATCTTCCTCTTGTCCTTCCCCTCGATCAGCATGGGCTCCAGCGCGGCTCCGAACAGCTCTGGTGCCTTGTATGGCGCGGCTGCCAACTTCCACTTGGCTTTGAAGTCGGCCTTCCAGGGCCGGAGCCAGAAGAGCCTCCTAGCTGTCAGGGTTGAAGCCAGAGCTCTTGAGGCAAATTTGGCTGCGTTCAAAGAACCGTCGGCTGTGTATTCTGTAGCAGCTATTATCTTATTTAGATCTTGATGCAGTCTGGTGTCCTCAGGGGGAAGCCTGTCCTGTAGATGCCGGAGCCAAATGAGTGACGCTCTGTTGAAGAAGGAAGTTGCCGTTGCCGATCTGATCGCCCAGCCTGCAGCCTGATGTGCTTTGCGGAAGGCCCACTCCATTCTCTTCTCCTCCGCCTTAAGCGTGTCCAGAGGGTCAGTGGAGATCAGCGAGCTGGAGGCTAACGCCGCCACGGGCTGGTCTACTGAAGGGAGTGCCAGAAGGTCCTCTAACTCTGGGGCTGAGCAGTAGAGTTTTTTATCTAGGTTGCTAGGTGTTGCCAGCGAGGCCGGCTGGCCCCAGGGATTCTGGATCACATCCGCAAACAGCTGAGGGCAAGGAATGTAGTCCTTTTGCGGTTTTGAGGATTTGAAGAGCGCGTCGTGAGGGCCCACCGTTGAGGGGGTAGAGGCTGTGACGTCCCCTGGCACTCCCAGGTTCGTTGTAAGTCTAGCCTTGTGGAGTAGGGACTTGAATAGGGCCGGGCGAAAGAGGCCTGTGAATGCCGGTGTGTCCGGTGCTAGGCCCTCATCCTCTGATAACTCCATCTCCTCAGGGGCCTCCTCCGCTTGGTCTGATTCCTCAGACGAGGATTCTTGGCCCTGTACTGGGAGAGGATGGGACTGGAGCTGGTGTTGCCGTGCCTGGGCAGGTGCGGCCTGTCCAGGTGTCTGAGTTGCCTGCTGCAGGGTTGCAGAGAAGAATGACGACAGTGCAGCCGAGAACATGGCCTGAAAGTCCATTGGGGCTGCTATTCCTGGCCCCCCCTGAAGCCGAGGGTCTGCCCTTGATGGCGTTGAACTTGCTTCAATGGCCCGATATATGATGAGCTGGTGAGGGGCCCCTTGGAGTCTCTGGTCCGGCCCCTGAGCCTGCCTCGAAGCGGGGTGTGATGAGGCCCGCCCTGGGGAAATCAGGAGTTCTTGGGGTCACTGCAATGTCTGACACACTTGCAACTCCTGGCTCTGCCTCTCTCGGAGGGGCGTGTGTGGCCTCCAAAGGCGCAGGCTCTCTGGATGAGGACTCTGAGGCTGCCTTGTGCGCCTTCTCCCACTGTCATTCCAGAGCATTGTATCTCCTTAGGGCGTCTCTATTCTGGAACGGTAGGGAGCCCTCTGAAGCCGCCCTGCTGGCAGAGCTCTCATGCCTCTTCTTTGATTTATTTTCCCCCCCTTTTGACTCCTTGCACGGGGGGGGTGAGCTCTAGCTCCATATCTGAGGATGGAGGGGAGCGAGACATAACTGCAGCCGCTAGGTTCTTCGGGCAGGCCCCTTGCCCTGTAGCTCCACAAGCCGAGGGGTAATCTCTTCAAAAAGAGCCTCGAGCTAGGCCAGAACCACTCCTCAGAAGGTGGGGGCGAGGTGGATTGATTGCCCCCTGCGGGCGTGGGGCGGAGTCTGCGGCCGCCCCGATGGCCGATGGGGGCGTAGGCTGATGAGTCTGGCCAATCTGGCGGCCCGAAGGTCCCCCAATATGGCGCTGGCACGTGAGGAGGCCTGTGCCCGACTCAGGCAACGGACTTACAATGGCGGCCCGAGGGTCCGACCAAACGCCGCGCGACTGCCTTGGTGGGAGCTCGTTCCTGGAATTTGCCCTTCCTAGCACGGGGGGGGGCTGCCGAGCTCTCTGGCGCTCCGCTGCGCCTTGCGCTGATGCCCCGAAGCCGGTGAGGCGAAATCGCTCCTGGGGGGGGTGTTGTTTAGGCGAGCCGAGCAGTTTGAAATAGGCGGGTTGCTCAAAGCCCGCCGGCCAGCTGGAGGGGCGCAGCTCGATCGCTGCAGCAGCGCCGCGGGAAGATATGCCGGTTTAAAATTCAGGAGGTGGCCAAGCGAGCGGCGTGGGCGCGATGCTCTGCTCCCCCCCCTTCCAGCTGGTGATTGCTATTCACTCCGAGAGCAAAGTAAACCGCGAAAGGGAATCTATTCAAAATTAACAAAAAAGCCTAATCGCCCTAAGGAAAGGGAAGAAAGAAATTGGAAGAGTAATAAAGAAAAAAAGGAGGAAAACCCCACAGACTACTGTACCTTTAAGAAACCTGTGGAGCTCCAAAAATCACTACAGTGTTTGCCAGCAACTGAGTGAAGACTGGGGGATCATGGGATCAGAGGCGTGGCTTGGGAGCCGGAAAGGGGAGGAAAAGTCTTTTGTTTTCACTCAGTTGTTTGCCAAGCACTGAAGGATTAACCCATGCATGGATAGTGGGAGCAGCGCACAGGAAAATGTGATGGGTGACAGGCGGCGTGCACGCATGTGCGGGGCCTGGGGCACGAGGGCGTGCACGGGGGCCTGGTGCATTGCATTTTGGGGGTTCAGGCATGCACACGCACTTTGGGCACTCAGTTCAGAAAAGCTTAACCATCACTGTTAAAGGAGGGAAATTGTCTAACTGGGTATAATAGAAAGATTACAGTATTGAAAAGAAATTGATTCCTCTAGCAAATTGAAAAACCTTCAGTGAGAACAGTAAAAAGGTAAGCTTAATATTATAGGATGAAAATTACTGTAGAAAAGGGAAAAAATTCAAAGTATATAATCCAGATTTTCTTTGCTCTAATGAATAAGTTAATACTGCAAGCTAATGATCTGTTCTTTGGTAATATAAATTAACAATGATAAAAACATTTAATTCTCTGAGATGCCATATTTTCTCACTAACATCTGCTTTCTGAAAGTAGAATATGCATACAGATTTCTGGGTAATGTTATCAGTAAAGTATTTAATAAGGAAGCAAAATGAAAAAATGCAACATGATTTTGCAGAGATTCTTGAATTATAATAACCATTAATTCTTGATTTTATTTAGATGAAGCATTTGTTAGATACATGTTATATAGTGGAAAAATTTAAGCAAGGATTACTGCTTTAGAAGAATTAGCAGTCTAAAGAAAGCTCACAAGAATCCAAACTGATATATTTTATTAGTACAATTCCAAGATACTAACAATGCAGAAAACAATGTCAAAGACAAACATTCAGTTGACTGTGCTTTCTGGGTGCACTGAGATAGAGCAGAACTAAATATGTTGGCACAGAGCAACAGAACTCAGCACATCCTTTAAAGCAGTCTGACGGCATACAATGGCATTCTTTGTTTTCTAAGTAAAAACTTCAGCTCAAAATATAAAGCTGTTCTTATTTGTAAAATAAATTATGTGGTGTTGCTAATAGAAGCAGAAATAGCAATAATACATAGATATATAACATATCTTGAAACACAATATAGCTAAATACATAAAACACTCCCAAAATTTGTTGTTGCTTACAATGAAGAAATACAACAAAATAATTACACACATAGGTGCATTTTATACCAAACAGATTCAAAAGTTACCAACTGATAACCACTATTTCAGATCTATACAACTTCTATGAATTATTTCAAAACAGGCAAACCAAAAAACAAAACACTGAACTTTGCCCAACCACAAGGACCTAGCTTCAAGAGTGGAATTAGCAGCACAGATTATATACAAGCAGTTCAGCAAACTATTCCATGTTCTAATGAATACCAGATAGAACTACACAGCCTTCACTGAAAAATGTTAAATTGAATGCTATGTTTGATGTTTACAGAACATCAAGCTACAGGTAAAGACTCTTACCATCAATATATAAAAAATAGTTTGACAAGGTAATCCAATTTTACCAAACATTTTCAGTAAGTCTGGAAGAGAGATATTCCAATGATTGTACTACCGTGTTTCCCCGAAAATAAGACCCTGTCTTATATTTTTTTGAACCCTGAAATAAGCGCTTGGCCTTATTGCCATGTGCTCAAAAGCCCGATTGGGCTTATTATCAGGGGATGTCTTATTTGGGGGGAAATAGGGTAGCATAAGGTAAAAATAAAGTTCAGTGATAAATACCTTATTTTCTCTAATTACACTGAAAACCTGAAAAAATTAATAGAATTATATGTCAGTTTGAAAATGAACCTGAAGATGATACAAGTCACATTCAACAACTACTCCCAACTTTTGCCAATAAAATTTGAAAATCACGAACTGGAAAAAATCAATAGTTATGGCCACACCAAAGGATTACCATGAAGGAGATATTATAAAAGACATTTTGAAACTTGTTGAAGGGAATTGGACAATCTCATGCTGTATTGAACAGCAAATGCTTAACATCATGACAAGAATAAAAGCATAATCATATGTATGTGACCTAATAAATTGGTAGTCTCACTAGAAATTGCAAATGAGCCAGCTATATTGCATGATGAATAGATCAACGGTGGACGACAACAGCAATCCTTGAATGGATACTGACTGACGTTTTTAAAAATATATAATACTCAATTTAAAGGTGCTGTAGACAATATAGAAGATGGCCTTGATGAATAAAGGAAAGATCTGTTGCTAAGGCAACAATCACATAAAATTAAAGCCTGAGCCCCTACTGAGAGATTTATGAAAAAGCTTCTAACAGCACCCTCCCCATTCAGTTAAAGGTAAAAGAGGGAAGAAGAAAGTATGTACATTCAGACTTACAAGATTCTACTATAGCTGTAGTAATATGTGTTTATTGGTCTGATATATCTTATAGTGCTGCAGATTAAACTAAAAACAAATTGCAATGTGCTGAAGAAGTTGGAAAGCAGCTAAAGAGGTCTTCTTCCTGCAGTGTATTAATTTGGGCTGTTCCTAGTGTTGACAGATAAGCAGAAAAGCTTGATAGTTTGTTTATACACAGAACATCTACACAGCATGTAGCTTACTTTCTATACATTTAGGATGCTCAATGTAACCAGGAAATGAATGCTGAACTTCATTATTGATATTGCATCACATACCAATAATATAGATTTCCTATATAATCTATTGGAAGAAATTTATTCAGTGAAACATACAAGACAGTAGAGTCAAGCTAACAAGAGATTTGAATTATTATAATAGCCAAGAACAAATTCCAATCACCTCTGCCACTGATCATGCTGACTGGAACTGATGGAACTTTGAATCCAACAGATCTGCGAGATTACTCACCTGTGTTAACATTTCCATCAATTTTAGTGGTTATTTTGTATTAATATTTCAGTGTCAATTTTAGAGGTTATTTTCATAATCAAAATCTATCTCGGTCTAAAGTTTTACTGAGTCAGAAAGTAAACAGATAATTAAAATGAAATTAATCTTCTTCCATGTGATGTTTTAAATCGAATTAGGCATGTCTCAAATTTCTACAAATGCCAATGGATCCTTCTTTTTCAACAGCTCAGTCCTATGATGTTTATAAATATATAAATAGTTTGCTGCATAATATGGTGCTCAAAACTATTTTGCCTAAAAAAGCAAGAAGGGATTTGTATCACAACAGAATCCCCTTCCTACTTCAACTTAGATTTTCCTACTTCAACTTAGATTTTATATTTTAAATTGCTACAGTTTACTTAATTCTTAAATTATGAATGATTATTATTGATGATTCTTTTATTTCAATACATTTAGATTGAGGTATGCACCAACAATACATTTTTTCTCCAGTGTAGCTGCGGAATAGTCCAGGATAGTCCAGTGGGAATGACTGAAAATACTATGGCATGGCGTCGAATTTTACTCAAATATTACAGTGGTTGGTGTACAGGTCAAAGGAGCGGCCATAGAGGTAATGATGGAACCGTTTCACGCCGGCCACGAGAGCGAGAGCCTCTTTATCCAATTGTGAGTAATTATGCTCTGCAGGAGCCAGGGTTCTGGAGAAATAAGCGATAGGCAGCTCTCGGCCAGATGGCTCAATACCGCACCAACCCCATATGGGGAGGCGTCGCAGGCTAAAACAAAGGAAGGTGGTTGGAATACTGCGTGAGTAAGGAATTAGACATGAGGAGGCGTTTCAGAGAGGAACGCAGCATTCTCCCTCGCACCCCATTTCCATGGGGCTCTGCAGTCCAACAGACGGTGCAGTGGTTCTGCCACCGATGTCTTATGGGGAAGGAATACAGCGTAGAAATTTAAAAGGCCGAGAAAGGATTGAAGGTCGGCTTTGCAGGTCGGGGTAGGGGCGTCTAGAATTGCAGAGGTTTTAGCCGGCGTTGGGTGAATGCCGATGCCATCAACTAAGAACCCGAGAAACTCCACCTGTGGTACTGCAACCTTACATTTGGTTTTGTTAACCTTAAGGCCCGCCCCCTTGAATTTTAGTAATACTTTGCACAACCGGTCCATTAATTCCGATGTGCAAGACGCTGTGACCAGAACATCATCGAAATATGAGATGACCCCGGGAATTCCCAACAGCAATCGCTCCATCATGCTCTGGAAAATTCCCGGGCGACACACCAAATTGAAGGCGGCGGCATCGGAACGCCCCCCTGTGGGTCACAATAGTCTGGGCCTCTGCTGTCTTGTCATCGACCCTCAGTTGTTGATATGCCTGGGCCAGGTCCAGCTTGGCAAAGACTGAACCCCAGCCCAGGGAGTGCAGGAGATGCTGCACTACAGGGACAGGATACGCATGACCCAGAAGTGCCTTGTTTAATGTCGCCCGGTAATCGGCGCATATTCGGATCGAGCCGTCTGCCTTGATGGGAGTTACGATCGGTGTTTCTCATTGGGCGAACTCCACCAGCTCTAAAACCCCCTGCGATATAAGTTTATCCAATTCAGCGTCAACTCGCGATTGCAATGCAAAGGGGACTCTGCGGGGTTTTAGGCGGCAGGGGGGAATTCGAGGATCCAGGCTAAAGGAAACATCCTTATAACATCCTAATTTGCCATCAAACACAGACAGAAATTTGTGCACCAGTCTGTCCAACTTGGTTGAGCGGATGGTATTCACCCCTTGAAGGGTGAGACCCAAAGCCTGGAACCAGTTTAATCCTAATAGACTCGGGAGCGGGGCCTCTACTACAATCAGTGGCAGGCAGCCAGAATAGTTCTTAAATTGGACCCGGAAACGACCGCTCCCCACAATGGCTATTGGGTTCCCTTGGAAATCTCGTAGCTGCACTTGGCACAGAGCTAGATGGTGTTTGACAAGACGGGGCATTAACTGCTTCGCGGTGCTCCAGGATATGATTGAATTTGCCGATCCTGTATCCACCTCCATACTGCATGGCCGGCCCTCTATATTAATTGACAGGGTAATTTTGTCCCGGGCCGTAACATTGTGGACGGGAGATACCATATACACCCCCCCTGCTTGCGGCTCTGTTGCATTCGGCCACTCTGGTAATTCGGCCGCCTGACAGGACGCCGTCTATCGCCTCTGGGGGGGGCGACGGCCGACTCCGCCGGGTTGGGTGACCGGCAAACCCATGCGATGTGGCCCCGGCACCCAAAGCGGTGGCAAATTGCCTCCTTTAAACGGCAATCCACTCTCAGGTGATTCCCCCCACAGCTCTGGCAGTCTCCCTGTGTTTGCCTGGCTGATCTCCTGGGGTACTGCATCTCTTTGATACGATCGACGGCGTTCTCTCTGCACTGGTCGTCATCGTCGCTCAAGTCCACCTGAGTTTGGTGTAGGGAGTCTCCCTTAGGATTACAGCCTGTTTGGCCCTTGGGCAAATCTGCGAGGGACAGTGTGGCCAATTCAGCGGCACAGGCTTCGTCCAGAGCCTCCTGGAAGGAGAGCTCTGGCTTGGCAATGAGGCGTCTCTTCAGGTTCTCATCCCTCACGCCGCTGACCAGCCTGTCCAACAAATAGTCATCTAAGTCCACGAATTGGCAATGTCTGGCTGCTTTTCTCAATGCAGCAATATATTGACTGATGGACTCCCCCTCAGCCTGATCGCGGTGATAAAAGTGCTGTCTGCGCGCTATGCGAGACGGCGCAGGAGTATAGTGCCTTTTTAATTTGAGCATGAATTCTTCCCATGTCCCCGCATGAATGGACTGTGGGGCCATAAGGGTCATTGCAGTCTCAAACATCTCGGGGCAACAGAAACTTAAAAAATACGCCCACTTCCGTTCGCTAGACAACTCCCGATAGTCATTAGCAATTAGAAAACAATCGAATCTGGCCACAAATGCCTCCCAGGACTCCGTTGCTGGATTGAATGGGGCGAAATTCTGTGAGGAAGCCAACTCTCCCCCTCACTGACAATTAGTGCTTTACTCGACCCGTTGCCTCACAACGATCCAGCAACTCGTACTCTTACTGTTCCTGACAGATGACCACCATTGGACATCCCATCCTCGTCGCCACTGATATATTCTGAGATCACCAACAGAACTGAGGCGAGGCGTCTGTAACAAGAACCTTGCGTTTATTACTTGTAACATGCATAGCAACAACTCCCGTGCTTGACAGCTCCTTTTATACCCTGAGCTGTCATTGCTTCAACCAATCAGTAATTAATACGGCAACCAGCCCGGCCACTAGAGGCCGCTATTAACAGAACCAATATGTAACAGCATCCATAGTAAATTCCAGGAGGCTGATGTGGCTACATCAGTGGCAGGCTGATTTAAGAGCAAAATGGAGGCTGGCAACAGCCCCCTACACAGGGGGTATGCTGTTTGGCAAATATTTGGACCCACTCCTTATTGAGAACAGGGAGAAAAGAAAGGTCCTACCTTCCTCAGCAAGGAGGAGGCCAAGCGATCCATACCTTTCTATAGGAAACAGTCCTTTTGCTATACCACTCAGGAAAGGCCTTCACAGCAGATTCTATTCACAGGGCCAGCCCCATCAATCGGATAGACAGTCCTTTTGTGACAGGTCACGACAATTCCCACCCCAAAAGCGGCCATTTCGTGTAAATGGCAACCGTCAAGTCCACAAACAAAAATGACTCAAAGGGCAATCCACCCATAGGAGGCCAATTGAGCCTCTTTGTAGACCAGTGGATAGAAACAATATCAGACAACTGGGTTCTGAATACAATAAGATTCAGTTTTTTGTTGGAGTTCCTCTCCAAGCCCCTGAACTGCTTCATGCAATGCCCTGTCTCCAACAATAGTGCCAAACAGAGTCTCATGGAACAAGCTATTCATCACCTCTTGGACATCCAAGCTATAGTGGTTGTTCCAGAGGACCAGTGGAGGCAGGGATTTTATTCAATCCTTTTCGTTGTACCGAAGCATTCGGGGGATGGGGGTGGAGGGCAATTCTGGATCTAAAAAACCTGAATGCCCACCTGGTCTATAGGAGGTTCAAGATGAGTTCCTTAGCATCCATTCTGGAAGGAATTCGTCCTGGGGATTTCCTGGCCTCAATAGATTTGATGGAGGCATACCTCCACATTCCCATTCTGCCGGCCCATCGAAGATATCTAAGATTCTGCTATGCAGGCAGGCACCTGCAATACCGAGCCATGCCATTTGGACTGGCATCAGCAACCAGCTGCTTTACAAAGATTCTAGCCGCCATAGCAGCTCACCTGAGATTAATGCCGGTGAGGCTACAAGTTTACCTGGACGACATACCGGTCCAGGCCTCTCTCTCCAGGGCGAAGAAGGATCTAAACATAACAATTCAGACCTTACAGGACCATGGTTTCCTGGTCAAATACAAGAAGAGTCATTTGACTCCCTTCACCATGATAACTCATCTAGGAGCCATTATAGACACCAGACTGGGAGAGGTATTCCTCTCACAAGAAAGGCAGGACAGTATAAGGAATCTGATAAAGTCAAATCCAGCAGAACCCCAGGGTTCCCTTAGCCACCTTGTCCAAACTGTTAGGCAAGATGATGTCATGCACGTAGATAGTCTCTTGAGCCCGGTTACATGCGAGAAATCTTCAGTGGTTCCTACTACCATTTCAAAGGGTGAACACCTTGCATTCTCTGACCAAGGTCAGGGTCCCCTGACAGGTGTCAGGAGATCCCTCTGCTAGTGAATCTCATCAGCCCTCGACAAAGGGAGCGTCTTTAGAGAGCCGAAGCAACTTACGCTCACATCGGATGCCAGCCTTTTCGGTTGGGGGGCTCATCTCAACTCCCAGGTAGCACAGGGGTGCTGGTCATCACAAGACCTCTCCAACAACATCAACTGGTTAGAGTTGAAAGTGATACCTCTAGCCCAACGATTTCAACAATTGCTGCAAGGGCACCATGTCCTAATATTAACTGACAATGTAGTAGCGAAAGCGCACGTCAACCATCAGGGGTGAACCTACTCCAGACGCCTCATGGAGGAATCTCTACAGCTGGGGAAGTGGGCGGAGCAGAACATCCTCTCCGTCAAGGCAGAGCACATTGCCGGGACCTCGAAATCTCAGGCAGACTACCTGAGCAAGACTACAGTGGACAACGCCGAATGGAGCCTCCACCCAGACATCTTTCAGGACATCTGCAACTGGTTCGGAAATCCGATAGTGGACCTGTTTGCCTCTCACCTAAACACTCAACTTCCTTGTTACTTCACGAGGTTTCCAACCCAGGGATTGAAGGGGTCCAACGCTCTCCGCTGTGCCTGGCCTCCTGGTCTTCTCTATGCTTTTCTATGCTTCTCTATGCTCTAATCTACTTCTGCGTAGAGAAGGACTGTGGGATATAGTTAATAATCCACCGGATGTAACAGCATGGGATCCTGCTAATGAGGAAGCTGAGAAGAAATTAGCCAGGTTTAACAGAGACAATGAACGAGCTCTTTGCATTATTGGACTAACACTGGGTGACCAGCAGCTTGTCCATATTCGTGGCGAAGAGTCTGCTGCTAGGTGTTGGACCAAGTTGAAGAGACTATATGTTCGTGACTCTGTGGGTGCTCATATTTATCTCACAAGAAGATTATTTAAACAACATCTTCTTAAAGGTGGAGATATGATGGCTCATTTGGAATCCATGACCAGAATTTTCCAGGAGCTGCATGAAAAGGAACTTATTTTCTCTGAACTACAACAAGTTTATATAATTCTTTCTTCATTGGACGATAGTTATGATGACTATGTTTCTTCGTTGGAGGTTTTGTCCAGAGATGAACTGACATTGGCTGGCATAACTGGTAGGTTATTGGAAGAATCCAAAAGAAGAAAAGAAAGAGATCAGTTGAGAGTGCAACAGCCAAAAGAAGAAGAAAAAATGTATTCAACTGCCTATATTGTAAAACGTTGTTTTGCTTGTGGGGCTAAAAGGCATATAGCTAAGTATTGTAAGAATAAGAAAATGTCTGTTAGGGACAATACTAGACCCAAGAAGGGTTGTAATTTAGCTATATCCAGTTCAACTACTGATGTTAACCAGGATTGTTGGGTTGTTGACAGTGGTGCTTCTCAATCAATTTCTAGAAATAGAAATATTTTTGTTAAAATGGAGAAGAGTAACCAGCATGTTAAACTAGCAAATGGCTGGAAAGTTAAGGTAGCTGGAGAGGGTGTTGCTCGTTGGTCATTTAATAATGAACCATTGCCTATGTTATATATTCCTGGGTTAAAATTCAATTTATTGTCCGTTAAATCATTATTGCAATTTGGGTTTACAGTAACATTTAAAAATGAGAAATGCTTTATAGAGAAAGATGGCAAAATTGTTACTGCAAGTTTAGAAAATGATTTATTTGTTTTAAGGGATAACCCAGTATTGGTGGCTAAATCTAAGTCTGTTTATAAGAATGTTAAACCACATGATGAATGTATTCATCTGTTACACCGGAGACTTGGGCATTTAAATTTCAGGATGTTAAAGAAAACAGTTCAGTTATCTGAAGGGATAAAACTGCAAGCATGTAGTAAATATCTAAATTGCAATGCCTGTAGTCAGCAAAAAAGTAGGGTTACACCAGCAAACCGTGTTAATGGTTTTAAAACCAAAAATCCATTAGAGGTAGTGTTTATAGACCTAATTGGACCCAAAAAACCTAGCATAGGAGGTGCCTGCTATATTCTGAGCATAGTAGACCATTATTCAAGATACGGATTCTGTTATCTAATGAAAACAAAATGTGAAACATTCCAGCATATTAACAACTGGCTACGTTTTGTAGAAAGGAAACAGAAATTTAAAGTTAAATGCTTAGTTACTGATAATGGTACAGAATTTACTAACCAAAGATTGGAAAAGTTTTTGCAGGATGAAGGGATCCAACATAAACGGTCTGCTCCGTACAGACCAGAACACAATTCGTTTATTGAAAGACGAGGTCAGACATTACAAGCCATGACTAGAACAATGTTGGCAGATTCTGGTTTGCCTGAAAATTTATGGGGTGAGGCTGTTATGTGTGCTAACCATGTGTTAAACAACGTGGTTCATTCCTCTACAGGAGAAATACCATTCACCTTATGGCATGGGAGGAAACCAAATCTTAGTTACTTACACGCATTTGGAACCCCAGCTTGGGTACATATTCCATCTAGTTTAAGGAGAAAGGATCAACAGAGAGCCAGAAAAATGTTTTTCGTTGGCTATGAATCAAATCATAGATCTTTTAGATTTTGGGCACAAGGAACTACTAGTGTTTACTGTAGTGCAAGTGCTAAATTTCTAGAGCACGAAGGATGGGATAAACTAGAGCGTGCAGATTATAGACATGATAATACTGTTAGTATAAAGCATAATATTCCTGAGGATATTCCTGAGGATTTAGATAATGTAAAAACCTCTATCAAGGAGGAAGAACAGGAAGTAGGTTTAGAGGATGCAGTTTTAGGGGAGGAGTCAGATGAACAATCTGCTGTAAATCCTGTATTACCTAGGAGATCTACTAGGGAAAGGCATCCACCTGATCGATATAAAGCAACCGTAGTTTGCCAGGTTAATATTGAACCTTCAAGGTATGAGGATATCAAGCTTTATCCTGAAAAGGAGCAGAATGCTTGGAAGGAGGCAATGAGTAAGGAAATTAATTCTTTAACCAAGTTAGGTGTTTATGAAACTGTGAAAATGCCACCTGGTGAAAAGTTAATAGGTTGTAGATGGGTTTACAAAATTAAGAAAAGCATAGATGGCACAGTAACTCATAAAGCTCGCCTTGTAGCTCAAGGTTTTTCTCAGACCGAAAATGATTTTGATGAGGTTTTTGCTCCTAGTCTACGAGCGAGTACTTTACGAACAATGCTAGTGTGGGCAGCTAAGCATAAATATAGCATTAACCATATAGATGTAGAGACAGCATACTTGCATGCTCCATTGAGACATACCATCTATATGAGGAAGCCTTTAGGAGTTGAAACACAAAACCACACTGATTGTTGGAAGTTAAATAAAAGCCTTTATGGTTTGAGACAAACAGGGTTTGAATGGAACCAATGTATAGTTAAAGAGCTAAATAGGATAGGTTTTCATGAAGGTGTAGCGGATAAATGTCTCTTTAAAAGAGAAAATAATGGTGTAGTATCATTTTTGTTATTGTTTACAGATGATATAGCCATAATAACTAAAACTGACAAGGAAGCCATAGATATTGTTAAACAGTTAGAAACCAAATTTAAGATCAGAAATTTGGGAAATATTAGGCATTATTTAGGTCTAGATATAAATCAAACAGCTAGAGGTTATAAGATATCTCAATCTAGCAAAATAAGCCAAATGTTAAAACGTTACGGCATGGAGCTATGTAAGCCAGCTAAAACGCCTATGGCACAGGATTTTCAACAAGGTGAAATCCAAAGTCCTAAATTTAATAAGGAGATTTACCAATCTCTTATAGGTAGTCTATCTTATATAAGCAATTGGTCAAGACCTGATATTTCATTTGGAGTAAACCAATTAGCGAGGTATAATGCAGAGCCAACTGATAGGCATTGGCAGGCCGCAAAGCGAATATTAAGGTATCTGAAAATGACAATGCATTATGCATTGTATCTGGAACCTAACAATGATTTAGTACTGAGCGCATATGCTGATGCCAGTTTTGCTACTGATGTGACCACCAGAAAGTCCACATCATGTTAGACAATTGTTTGATTGGCTGGAAATCAATTCGTCAAAAACATATAAGTCTTTCGACTATGGAGGCAGAGTTCTCATGTTTGTCACTAGTTTGTACAGATTTGATTTATTATAAACAACTAATGATGGATATTGGTTTGAATATGGATTATCCAATTGTAATACATGAGGACAACCAAGCTGCTATAAAAATGGCAACAAATTTAGCAGTTAAAACTAGAACTAAGTATACTGACATTAGGTATCTGAATGTTCGTCAGTGTATCCAAAGCAACATGGTTAAAGTGGAATATTGTATGTCGGAAGACAATATAGCTGATAATTTTACCAAAGCGCAAGGTGCTATAAAACATAGAACATGTTGTGAAAGCTATGGATTAAGAACCTAAACTGTATATATTGACCTGTCCAAAGGGGAGAATGTTAGGATATGGTTTGAGCCTATGTTGTCCAGGCAATATAAGTGTAATGTAACTTTAAGATGAAACTGTATAATGTGGCTTTAATGCTGAGTCATGCTGTAATCACATAATTACTGGTTGTGAGAATATTTAAGCAAGGTACTGCAACGTGTTCAGGTTGCTGCTATGATATGCTGTTGAGAGGTTGCTGTTATGATGCTGCTGTTGATGATAAGCTACCATTGAGAGGAGGTGCTATCTGCTAATTATCATTGGATGGATCTGCAACCATCGTGGTTTGTGAACCAGAGTGAGTTTGTTATTCTAACCAACTACTGTTTGTTGAGTAAGAAGATTCTGTAACTACTGGACTGATTTACTGGCAAAAACTTGGAATTTGTTTAAAGACTATGAGACTGTTTTTCTACTATAAAGTAAGCTTTTGATAAACCAGTTTGCATGTCTCTTATTCATTGCTCTCAGCAACGTTTCACTGTGCAATCTACTCTGCTGGTTGGTAACACAACAACAATAACCTTAACACATGGCATTGCCCTTCGGCCTAGTGTCAGCACCCTGAGCCTTCACCAAGGTTCTGGCGGCTTACCACCAGTCGATACCAATTCGCCTACAATGCTACTTAGATGACATCCTTGTGCAAGCATCCTCCTTTAACGAGGCGACAGAGGCACTGCAAACTATGATCACAGTTTTACAAGATCACGGCTTCTCCGTCAACTTTCCAAAGAGTCATCTGGTTTCAGCCATGAGGCTCTTGCATCTGGGGATGGAAATTGACACCAGGCTGGGGCAGGTCTTCCTATCCCAGGACCACAAGGACAACTTGATTTCCCTGACTCGGCAGGTAAGATCAGAACGCATGGTTCCAATTGCCCTGCTAGTTTGACTATTGGGGATGTTTGTGTCATGCATTTCAATCGTGCCCTGGGCGAGGCTGCACACCAGGACCCTTCACTGGTTCTTGCTCCCATATCAATGGACAGGCAGCAGCAACTCACGCACCAAGGTATGAGTTCCCTGGACATGTTGCAATCCCTCAACTGGTGGATGTCCCCAGCTTTGGACAAGGGCTGTGTCTTCAAAGAACTCAGCTGCATCATTACATCGGATGCCAGCCTCTTTGGCTGGGGGGGCCCATCTTCAGACACACATGGCTCAGGGCCATTAGACTCCAGCGGACCTGACCCACAACATAAATTGGCTGGAGCTTCGGACGACACACCTAGCCCTTCGCCAATTCAGGGACATGATCCAGGGACAACACGTCCTAATTCTCACCGATGTGATGGCCAAGGCTCACATAAACCGTCAAGGAAGCACCCACTCCCAGGGTTTCATGATGGAAGCAGAGTGCTTGGGGAGGTGGGCGGAGAAGCACTTGCTCTCCCTCAGAGCGGAGCACATCACAGGGACAGCAAACACACAGGCAGACTGCCTCAACAGGTCCACAATATACAATACGGAATGGAGGTTGCGTCCCAATCTCTTCCAAGAACTGACCAAGAGGTTTGGTCAACCAGTGGTAGACCTGTTCGCCTACCCGCTGAACGCTCAATTACCACGATATTTCACCAGGTTTCCAATGCCGAGGACAGAGGGGACCAACGCCCTCCACAGCCCTTGGCCCAGGGGACTGCTTTATGCACTTCCACCGCTTTCCCTCATTCCAGGGATCATCCGGAAGATATTACTGGAGCGGGCAGAGGTCCTACTCATGGCCCCCCACTGGCCCAGATGCCCATGGTTCGCGGACCTGGTAGGACTTTCAATTTCTCTGCCCTCGAGGATCCCTCAGGAGAGGATCTCCCTCAGCCAGGGGGTCTTGAACCATCTGGAGCCACAGTGGCTCCACTTGACCGTTTGGCACTTGAGAGGAGGCTCCTGAGGAGGGACATGTTCTCCTTCAGGGTCATTCAGACTATTCAGGCTTCACGAAGACCATCTATGAATTGCATTTATGATTCAACATGGACAGCCTTTATCAACTGGTGTACGGTCAGGAACACTGAACTCACCTCAGCATCGGTGTCCCAAGTCCTGAACCTTTTAAAGGACGGTCTGGACAGGGGCCTGTCACACAACACCATCTATTAACAGGTAGCGGCAGTCTACAGTATTAAGGTGTGGGAAAAGAACATCCGACTCATCACCCAGTCCTTCAGAGATTTCTCAAGGGGGTGGTAAACTTCAAACCACCAGTGATCCATAGGTACTCCACTTGGGACTTGTCTAAAGTACTCCAGGCCCTGACATCAGTACCCTTTGAGCCCTTACAGACTGTGAGCTTATTCTTTCTGACCTTTAAGGTCACGTTTTTGGTGGCTATCACTTCAGCCAGATGCATTTCGGAATCGGCAGCTTTTTCAGTCTGACAGGATTTATGTGTATTCCATCCTAACAGGGTGGTCCTCTGGATGGATCCCTCCTTCATTCCCAAGGTGAACTCCTGGTTCCATAGGCCCCAGGAGGTCATTTTTCCGGACTTCTGCCCAGGGCCTACCCATGCCCTGGAAAGGAAATAGCATACCTTGGATGGAAGAGGGCCCTCCGGATTTGCCTCAAGAGGACATCTCCTAATAGGAGGACAGAGGCACTATTTGTGTCGTTCCATCCCTCCTCGAGAGGTACCAAGGTGACCCCTTCGACCATAGGCCGTTGGCTGCAGGCTTGTATAGCAACAGCCTACCAAGTTCAGGCCTTATCAACTCCCAGGGGGATCATGGCCCATTCTACATGCAGTGCAGCTACCACCTCAGCATGGGCAACGCAGGCGTCCATTGAGGATATCTGCAGAGCCGCCACTTGGGCCTCCCCTTCACCTTTCACACGTCATTGTAAGGTGAAATTTATGCCTCTGCAGAGGCGTCCTTTGGTCAGAGGGTGTTACAAAGAGTACATATGGGATGTCGAGGATTCCGGCCAAGCGGTTACCCACCCGTAGATTGGTCAGCTTTGTTAAGTCCCATTCTTGGACATTCCTGGGAACTTTCAGAAGAATGGGCATTGGTCCTACCTGACCACCCCTTCTTTGAGTTATCCCAGGAATGTCCAAGCCCCACCCTAGCAACCGCTTGGTCTGTGGTCCAAGAACTACTGCTTACCTTTGTTGAGCTTGTCTTCACAGCTACATCATCGCCAAAACTGGGGCAGAGAGGAAGAGGACAGGGGCATGGCCCAAAAGAAATTGACAGCTCGGTCTCAACAGGAACAGATTAATTAACCCATTCTTGAACATTCCTGGGTCTACTCAGAGAAGGGGCATGTCAGGTAGGACCAACGCCCATTCTATTATCTTAAAATAAGCTTAATCTAACAAAAAGTATTTTCTGTATAATGGACAGAAAATAGGCAACAAAAACTGTAAGGTGTGTGTATAAGATGTGATATAATGTAATATGATATAATGCAATGCAATGCAATAATGTAAAATATTCTGGTTGTAGACACAGGATTTTTGTAGGTGCTTTAGTTTGTAAGTAAATCCAGTAAATTTTTTCCATCTCCCTTTGGTATTACCCATGGTAAAGTATTTATATGGATTTTATCTGCTTTCTTGAATAAAAAGAAATAAGATTTTCATGTTTACTCAGCTCAAACACACACTATAAAAATTAATAAACACTGGCAAAATAAGTTTCCTGTAAGAATCCCAAATCTTAAAGAGTATCTCAATTTTTCTTTGGTACCTTTCAATATTTTAAGTAAGTGTTGATTTCACTACATTAATAACTTCCACAAGAAACATACCCGCCCTCATTCTAATTACAATACTGAATATGGCTTCATGTCTCACACAGCCAATTGAACTTTTAAAAGGAAAAAAACCCAAAGTAAATACTATATCCAAACTTTCCCCCAAATCATGTCACTCTTTAAAAAATAATATATCGATCAGACATATTTCACAACTTTTAAAATACTATTTTCTTTGAACTCAAAATGTGAACCTGTTTTAAGGATCCCATTTTCTTATCTTATATCAACCACATACTCAATGGCATCCTCATAATAATATCAGCAGCACTTACTCATCATACTTGATATGATAAATAATATCTTCAGTATCCATATAATCTGTATAAGATGTGGAAGGTGTATTGTCCAAATTATTTGTATTTTCTCTAGAATGATCTTGGCTCAAGTTTCCATTAGTCCTTTTGTAATTACTGCCACTCTTTCCTTGAGCTTTTCCATTTTTATGTCCTTTTGTTGCTTGAGTTACATTTTCTATATGAGCTTCGAACCAGGATCCAATAGTGACATCTCGGGCATCCACCAATTCATTTATCTAAAAATAAATTTGACATTTAGTGAATGTTATGCTGTAGAAACAAACAACTAATGTGATGATGTTGAGCTTCTGTGCTAACTACATTTACACTTATACTAACTTAATTCTAGTTTGGCATTTTTGTCTCTACACTCTTATACTGCCTATATTGAAAGTTGTAAAAACAGATTTCATAAAATAGGATAGTCCTTTGTTCTGCCCTACTGGAATTCCCCCAACATATGAAGCAGATCTGAAGTTGTGAAAGAAATGTGTGAGAATAAAGAAATGTCGGTGGATGCCATTTTAGCAGCAAACTATTGCCATTGGTATAAATCTGATTGTCAGAAAACTGTTTTCAAATAGAAGTTGCACAGAAACTATATATTTAATGAAAATAGAATTATTGGGCTATATGTAATATTCTTCCATATTATTATTAACACCAATGATTTAATGTATCTGCAATTTTTTAATACATGTATGTCCAACTTGTGGGCCACATGAAGCCCTGGATAGGTAGTAATGCGTCCCCACAAGATTATAAACTTTTAATATTATGCTATTTTTATAACTAATATTATTAGTTATATTTTATAGGCAGCCCAAGACAATTCCTCTTCATTTAATGCGGTTCAGGCAAGCCAGACAGTTGGACACCCATGTTTTATTTGTTGCCTCTATTTTAACTGGATGTTTCTATTTACTGTTTTCCTAATATTCATATTTTCTGTAGAATTAATCTGTCATCATATAATTAAATAATTGAATCAAAAATACTTTCTTTCCCTCTTGCTATGTACCATATTATAATGCAAAATACACTTAATATTTCACATATAATCTAAATGTTGACTTATTAATCTTGATAAAGTATACTCTTTTAAATAACAAGGGTTGTGTAAAACAACACAGCCTTATTGTTCAACAGGGGTGGGTTCTAAAAAATTTTACTACCGGTTCTGTGGGCGTGGCTTATTTTGTGCGCATGGCTTGATGGTCATGTGACAATTATTTAGGATTTAGCAGAGGTACTGGTCTAGCAGGCTTTTAACTGCTTGCAGAACTGTACCGATCTACCCATTTATTTTTGCAGGCACTGGTCTACCCATTTATTTTTGCAGGCACTGATCTAACCATTTTTGCAGGCACTGATTTACTCATGTATTTTTGCAGGCACGGGTCTATTCATGTATTTTTGCAGGCACTGGTCTACCCATTTATTTTCTTTTAACACTGATCAGCTGTAGGGTGGCCCTTTGAAGCCCGGCGGCAAGAGTTTAAACAGTTTTTTTCCCTCTAGTCATCAGCTGGGACTCAGGAGGCAGCAATAGATTGGGGGTGGGGCCAAATAAAAGGTAAGAATTATGCGGGGGGTTGGGGGGGCAGAACCGGTTCAGTGACGTCATATTGTCATCGCTACCAGCTCGGCGGAACCGGGCGGAACCCACCACTGCTGTGCACCCAAAATCATGAACTCAATCATCACTACTGCACCAGTCTTTAACAACAAACTCCCCTCATGTAGTAAATTTTCACTATTTTTTTAATTTTAGTCTCCTACATTTTGCTGGAAAATGCATTTAATACCTTTCAAAAATATGCTCCTAAACCTATCCTAATTAAAGTCACATTACAAATTAATGTCATGCAAGCAGATTGCCATGAAAATAGTCAATTAATTTCCTTGGCTTTCTCCATACCCCAGATTACCCAACCTCTGCAGCACATCTAGGAAATCTACAGAATCAGAAAGAAATTGGTTCTTAGTAACACATTCCACTGATGAATTAACATAGTTGTACACAGGTCTTTTTATATAGACACCAAATGACATCCATATACAATGTATTTTAAAATAGATAAAATACAGTTTAAAATATAGTATCATAAACCAACAATCTAAAGTACAGGTTTCCAAGATAAATTTTCAGGGATAGTGAAAGCAATCAACTAATAAACACTATTTATCTGTGCTTAAAATCTGTTTCAAGTAACTTGAAAACAGAATAGAGACAAAACATGTTTATATTAGTGTAATAAATTCTTTCATAACAAAGCCATGCAATTTAATGTTTTCCCTAAATCTTTCCAGGGGCTAGAATTGTGTTGTTATTTAATGTGCAATAGTCCAAGAGGGTGGTACAACAAAGACAGTTTTTCCTCTGCTGTAGCCCTCAGGCATGCTCCTAAAAATGTTCCTAGCAACTTAGCATCCTGATTAACTTTACACATGATGACTAAGAATCCCACTAGACATTCACATTTTAGATCAGATGGGCACAAATTATCGAGAGGAAAGGCCACATTGATAAATTAAAATTTCTTGTAGGTTACAAGGAAGTATTTGGAGTCCTGATCAGCTGTTTTGTAGCTAGCAGTAATGAAACAATGGGAGGTGATGGCAGCAGTGAGGCCTGGAAGTATTCAGAAGCATGTCTTTCATGACAATGGCTATAAATTTACTACTTTTTATAAAATATTGGTGAACCTCATGCAACAATGTAGCTATGTACTGAAACTACTTCAATTTCAAAAAGACATCTTTAATGGTAGCCAAGATAAAAATATAGTCTTGTAAATTCCCAGGCAGATATGCAGTGCATAAATTGTCAGTGTGCTTGAAATAACTCCTTAAAAGCCCCCCACCCCACCCCCAGGATATGCCCTGTATTGCTTCTTCTTAAATAAACTGAAATCCTTCTCCCCTACCACCTTCCCAGGTTCATTCACATTTATTGTACATACCAAGAGATATGTTGCAATTTGAAGTTAGAAAGTCACTGAGAAGCTGTCATAGGACTATATTAAGTACCATGCCAAAATTTCAGTCTCTGTACTTACGTACAGAATAGCACACACAGATACAGCAGCCATTTCTTTTTATGTGCACACAGTCTCCTCTTGGTTTTGGTTTTTGTGTGTGTGTGTATACACATACATACATATACACACATACATATTTTCCAGGAGGAGAAAGAAAAGTTATCTTTCTTTCTACATGCAATGAGCTTAAAATCATTGTCCCTCTGCTGCCAGCTGCAAAAAAAAAGAATGTAATGAATTTGGTACGAAAGAAGGAAAAGACACAGGGAAAAAATGCTTAAATCTACTGTATTTCATCATTTATAACAAGAATATAGTGGTTTAACTAACTTTGTAGGGGGAAAGGGGAAGTGATAGTCTCCTGTAGATTAACTAAAAAGTAAACTGGGACTATTTGGAAGCGATGATCACAAGGCTTGAAGCAGTAGGCCACTTACATGGATTCCATGATCACATTTTTAAAAGGTGAGCACAGAAAAGGTATGTCAAGTGCTGCCACCTTCTGAGATGATACTTCTATATAAAGTTTTGCCTTGAAAAAAGAATGGAAACAAGGAGGGGCGGTTTCGTATATAAACATATCAGGGGTGGGTTCTAAAATTTTTTATTACTGGTTCTGTGGGCGTGGCTTATTTTGTGGGCGTGGCTTGATGGTCATATGACAATTATTTAAGATTTAGCAGAGGTACTGGTCTACCAGGTTTTTAACTGTTTGCAGAGTTGTACCGATCTACCCATTTATTTTTTCAAGCACTGATTTACTCCTGTATTTTTGCAGGCACTGGTCTACCCATTTATTTTTGCAGGCACTGATCTACTCATTTGTTTTCTTTTAACACTGATCAGCTGTAGGGCGGCCCTTTGAACGGAGATATCCCAGAAATGAAATCTACATGCACACGCACCTACACAAACCCAGAGTTCTCACATCTGTAAATTTTCATTTCAGAAAGCTGTTCTGTGTTAAAAAAAAATAGATGTTGCACATATTTATATGTAATATAAAATTTGTCTGTCCAATTTATAAATAACCTGTAATCCAGGGTGGATTTGATTTAAATCAAGTCGATTTAAATCACGATTTAAATCACTAGTAAAAAGGCTTGATTTAATTCAACTCGTTTTAAATCATAATTTATAAAGAGCAACTGTCATCTCTGTCCCGCAGAGACTCCTCCTCTGATCCGCTGTTGACTCACCAACGGTCCCAATATTGCAGTATTTCCCAGTAAATGAAATCTAGTACAATCATAAACCAATAATTATAAATAAGGACTAATATTCCCATTACCCAATCTAAATGTTACATTTCTAAAGGCAAACGTAATTCTACAAATGTCATGAAAGTAGACAGATAGCGTCCATTTTTATGATCCTCTATTAGGGAAAATCACTTTCAGAACTACTTAAAGGCAACATAAGATCTGATAGTCCTCTATACGAGGAAAGAGATACGAGGCTGAAAGTTGATGAAAGGAAGGAATGGATTAAAGAAAAATCACCCATGCACAAGGACAAGCATATACTGAAAAAAAGGGAATAACCGGCTATAAAACCAATAGGTTCAAAAGAACAACAACACAAGGATGGTGTGTGTGTGTGTGTGTGTGTGTGTTTTGTGTGTGAAAATACATTCAGAAAAATAGTAGGAGCTGAATTTATATATGAACTTGAACCTAACAAAAATACTGGGACACATTTAGTACTATTTTATAAGAATGATGGGCCTTCTTGTTCCAGCCATTTTATATGATCTTCTACTTTGTCCCTCTGAACCTGGACACTGTGTCCATTTGCTTTATCCTCTATACAGAGAAATGAAGGAATGAGTGTAACAGAGGATAAGCTGGATGAAACTATTTTAAAGACTGAATCTAGTCATAATCCATTCACTGGAACCACTAGATCATAAGCCTCACAAAAGAAACAGCACTTTTCTGGCATAAGAATGAGAGTTATCACCCTACTTCAGTTATAGCACTGAAGTTAGAAGCATAGGTAAATGGCTTCTAAGAACTGAACTATTAACAAAGCTTGAATTCTAGCTGCAGCAGTATGTATTTCAACAAATTTCTATGGTAACTGAATATTAAACAAGGCAAATAAAAAGGCTTTTTACATTTTCAGCCACATCAAGCAGCGCATGGGTTTACACTGAATACAGCTTATAAAAGCATGTCAGAAACCAGAAAAATATCATTTTAAAAAATTGCAGTCACAATAAAGAACACCAAATTACAGTACTGTAATAAAAGAAAATTCTCAATGTTATATTATCAATCTGTTAATTTTCAGAGATTCCATAACAACTATTTAAAAGTTTTCCAACAGAAATCAGGAACCAGAGTAAACCAAGACATAAACTGTCACATTCATAGTTCATATTTTCCTAAGCCCTTGTAGTTACAGTTCAAGCCAAGGAAAAAACATCACTCCTTAAGGACTATGACAGGTACCTCAAGGGAGGCTACATCAGAATCGAAGTTTCTTTGCCTGATTTAGAATCCCAATACTGCACACACATCAAGCATTACACCATATAATTTAGTCAACAAACATTAAAACTTTAACTAGAGCCTGTAGTACAGTGGACTAAAGCACTGTTATTAACATCTGCTTCTTGCAATTACTGCAAGTTCAAATCTCACCAAGCTCAAGGTTGACTCAGCCTTCCATCCTTTCTAAGGTAGGTAAATTGAGGACCCAGTTTGTGGGGGCAATAAGCTGACTTTGTAAAATATACAAAAGTATGAAGGCTATTGCTTAATGCATTGTAAACCGTCCTGAGTCTCCGGAGAAGGGCGGCATATAAATTAAAGCAAAAAAAAAAAAAAAAACCTAGACAATCTGTGACCCATTGGGTAATTATTTCAGAGAAACATAATGACCACATGAGGCAAGAGCAGTGAGTGTAGAAACCATTTTTCCTGCTGGTTTCACCACTGACTTTCCTTGTAGAAAACTGGAAGGGAGCATTAGAAATTACAATTATGTGACTGTGGCAGACACCAGAGGCATGGTACCATTGGACCAACCACAACTTTGCCCAATTTTAATCCCACGGGTCTGGGATTTTGGATGCATTCTTTAAGTTAGCCCATTTGAGGTACGTTAATTGTTGCCCTGTGATGCACTATTCCTATCAATTGGAGGTTACAAACAGATAACCAGCAGGCATATACAAAGATATAGCATGGCATGATTTCTGCTTAACTGTTTTACTAGGGCTTGTGGCACAAGAATAATTATTTTGAATTTTCTCTGATTTGGTCGTGCCTTCATATTTTTTGATCAAAAAATATAATTTGTTCTCTTTAATAGAAGAAATAGTTAACAATATACTAAATTGGAAATTATACCTAATCAGTTATATATACTAAAGAAAGCATTTTCACAATAAACAATGTAAGAAAAATGCTTTTCTGTAACACATTCAGTTTTAGGATTAGTAGAGATTCAATAAAGCTGTGTTTAATCAACGGATTATAGGTGAACAGTTGTGTTTGAAAGTTTGACTGTTTCATGACCATAGCTGGGATTTAGGAAGGAATACAATCTAAAATTATAAACTAAGTTAAAGCTAATGACGTTTCATTTTAATGTATGAGGATTAGTGTACATTCAAAGTGACAATAAAGTTATTCCAAGATTCTAATGATCATATTTTTGAAGACTAGTTCTGGGCGGGGGGGGGGGGGGAGAGTTCAGTTTTGCAAAGCAAATATTTTACTATTTTTTGATGTCCTGTTGATACTTTAAACACTTTCTTGATAAACTTCCATAACAAAGAGATTTCCTGATAAAAAGTTTAATCTCAGTAAGCAGAACGGTTGGAAGGGATTCTGGAGGTCTTCTAGTCCAATCCCCTGCTCAAGTAAGAAACCCTATACCATTTCAGACAAATTGCTGTCCAATCTCTTCTTAAAAACCTTTAGTGTTGGAGTCACCCACAACTTCTGGAGGCAAGTCTTTCTACCAATTAATTGTTCTGTCAGGAAATTTCTCCTTAGTCCTAGGTTGGTTCTCTCTATGATTAGTTTCCATTCATTGTTTCTTGTCCTGCCCTTAAGACAAAAATAGGTTGACTGTGTCTTTGTGGCAGGCTCTTAGATATTGTAATACTACTAGTCCTTCATTAAACTAAACATACTCAATTCCTGCAACTGTTCTTCATATGTTTTAGCCTCCAGTCCCCTAATCATCTTTCTTGCTCTTGTCTGCAATCTTTCTAGAGTTTCAACATCTTTTTTAATATGTGGCGACCAAGTGTGGTCTTACCAGGGCATTATAAAGTGGTAGTAACACTTCATGTGATCTTGATTCAATCCCTCTTTTAAAGCAGCCTAGAACTACTTGTATGTTGGCTTTTTTAGCAGCTGAGACACCGCTGGCTCATATTTTAAGTGATTGTCATTTGGAAGTAAAGGAATCCTTAGTTATAAATTTGATATAAATTCTCCATCGCTTCCCTCTTTTTAATAACTCATGCTTTCTCACTGTCAATCCAGCTTAGCAGAAAGGTATTTGGGGTTTTTTTTAAAGTAGTTTTTATTGAATATAAATATTAAAAGACATACGTAACATATACACAACAAACATTTATACAACATATACACAAAAAGAATATAATTTCTTAAGCATTTTTTCAGAGTGACATTCTACAATTCTACTTATGATATATTCCTTCACCTCTCCTTAATCTAATAACATTTTTTATTATATATAAATATTTAAGTCGGTAATATTTCCCCCTATATTTTTTGTATATTTATGATTTTTAACCAATTATACCAATTATTCCATATTTTATAATAGTCTGATTCTTCTCTTCCTTGTAATTCTTTGGTTAACCTATCCATTTCAGCGCATTCTAAAATTTTTCCTATTATTTCTGTTTCACTTGGTGTTTTTTCTTGCTTCCAATTTTTTGCGTAGGTTATTCTTGCAGCAGTTAATATGTGAATTGTGAGATATTTATATCCTTAGGGTATGATTTGTTAAAGATTCCTAATAGAAATGTTTCTGGTTCTTTTTCAATCTGTGTTTTTGTTATTTGTTCCAACCATTTTTGATGTTAGACCAAAATTTCTTTGCTGCCGGGCACATCCACCATAAATGATAGAAAGTCCCTTGTGCCTTTTTGCACTTCCAACAAATCGGGCTATTTTTAGGTTGTATTTTTGCCAATCTGGTTGGAGACATATGCCACTGATAAAACATTTTCAGTTGGTTTTCCTTAAGGTATTTGGTTTTTGTTTGGTCAATGAAGTGTTTAGGACCAGGTACTGTATAATGTTAAAGGTGAAAAGTAAATGTTACTATTGTCCTGTTTCTTGTAAAACAGAAAAAACAAACAAACTTTTCTGGACAAAGCAATCACAATCATCTACTAAGCTATATTAGTATATGTTCTAAGTACATAATACATTAACTAAAGTTCTAATTAATGTTTCATCTCATAAAAATGTTATGAAACTACATTGATTAGTTTATGGTTCTAACTAAATATAGGAAAAGGGGAGTATATAGTTTACAAGTCTGCAAACTTCCATCAAGAGCCTCTCAGTTTGAAGAAAAGTTTTTCTTCCCATAACTAAATAAAAAAATTCTAGAGAGGGACAGTGATATTGAAAAAATATACTAATCCAGTTTAAGGATTCAGAAATAATACTGGTTACAATTCAAACACAAGATCCCTAATCAAATGATTGTTTCAAATCAACTAACATATTATGTTGAGATGCCTAGGGCAGATTTCAGTACTAAATGCAAAGGCAACTATTGTTATTTGGAAAGACATAAAAAACACGCACTGCAGTGGGGTGGAGAAAGAAAACCCTGTTATTTCCTCTTATTTAACAAAAATTAACAAAATTTTGTTTCATTTATTTAACAAAAATAAAGCCTATTTGAATAGCCTACTCAGGAATAGCCAGTGTACTATAGTATTGATCTAGAATACTATCAGGAAGGTCCTAACATGGAAACTCTCAGACCAACCTACCTCCTCAGGTTTCTGTGGGTTAAATGGAGATGCACTATAACTCACCTTTAGCCAGTAAATAAAATGTAGGATAGAAATCTAATTGTTTTTAATTAGTTAATTTAAGAGAGCCAATTTGATGCCAATTTGACCAGGATAGAAAATGGGAAACTATGAGTTCTAGTCCTGCCTCAGATACAAAGTCAGCTAGGTGACTATGATCCAGTCGCTCTCTCTCAACGCTAGGAAGAAAGCAATGATAAACCATTTCCAAAATCTTGTCAAAAAGAATTGCAGGGATTTGTCCAGGGAGTTACCAGGAATCTACCGTGTTTCTCAGAAAATAAAACAGAGTCTTATTTAGTTTTATACTTGAAAATAAGCACTTGGGCTTATTTTCAAGGCAGTCTTACTTTTTTTGAGGTGCAGCAGGCCAGACTTGGTGAGCTGGACGCGCCATCACCTCCATTCCAAGCCTTCAGCATTTGGAATGGAGGTTTTTTGGTGAACGGAAGAAAAATGGGGAGGGGGATTTTGCTGCCTGTCTTCCTTCCCTCAGTCTGTGCTGAGCTTGAGGAATGGAAGACAGGCAGCAAAATCCCCCTCTCCATTTTCCTCCTGTTCGCCAAAAAGTCACCATTCCAAACCCTGAAGGTTCGGAATGAAGGCGACGGCACGTCCAGCACACCGAGTCTGGCCTGCTGCACCTCAAAAGGAGCGTTGGTCCTACCTAAACGCCGATTCTCTTCAGCTGCGGAATGGTCCAAGAATGGGTTGATATAGTCTAATCTGCCTGGATCAGGCTATACTTTTGGCCACGCCTCCACGTCACTCCATCAGGCCCCAGTTTTTGGTGATGAAAGACCTGAAAGAGAAGCTAAGCCAGAGCATCAGTAAAGCCCCGGCTCCAGGCCCACATGATGACGGGTGGGTCTGGACCATTCCGCAGCCAAAGAGAATCGGTGTTTAGGTAGGACCAATGCCCCCTCTCCTAATAGGCTGCAGAATGGTCCAGGAATGGGACATACCAAAGCCTGGCTGTCCTAAGGGCAGGAAGCTGATGGGCCTAGAGCTAAGTGAACCTGTTAGAGGACCCTCCTCCCGAAAGACGCCTCCGCAGAGGCAAAGATGTACAGTTTATTATGCTTGATTAAAGACGGAGTGGTCCAGGTAGCCGCCCTGCAAATCTCCTCAAGGGAGGCTTGTGTGGTCCAAGCAGCAGTGGTCGCTGCACTACGAGTAGAATGCGCAGTGATGCGTCTAGGTGGTGGCAGTGCGATTGTTTCATATGCATGGGCAATACACGCCCTGATCCAGCGACCTACGGACGAAGAGGACACCCTGGTGCCAAGTGAAGTCGGCTGAAATGAAACGAAAAGAGCCTCGGACTTCCTGGAGGGTGCAGTGTGGGAAATGTACACCTTAAGGGCTCGTCGCACATCCAAGGTATGCCATTTCTTTTCCAAGGCATGGGAAGGCCGAGGGCAAACGTTAGGCAAGATGACCTCCTGAGCACGGTGAAACCAGGAGTTAACTTTGGGAATGAATGATGGGTTGAGCCGCAAAATGATCTCATCCTGATGGAATATGCATAGATCGGCCCTTACTGAGAGGACCACCAGCTCGGAGATGCACCTTACGGATGTGATAGCCATCAGGAAGACCACTTTAAGGGTGAGGTGGCAGAGGCTCGACGTTCTCAGAGGCTCAAAGGGAAGCTCCGTCAGGGCCCGCAATACCTTAGGTAAATCCCAAGTGGGATAGCGGTGTAAAACTGGAGGCTGCAGATTACTGGCACCCCGGAGGATGATGGGTTGGTGGGCGAGGGGCTCCCTGTCCGAGCCCGACAGGATGGTGGAGAGGGCAGCCACATGCCGCCTGATGGTGTTGTGAGCCAATCCCGTGTTGAGGCCATCCTGAAGAAACTCCACCTGTGGAACAGAAGCTGAGACAGGGTTAATGGTGCGCACAGCGCACCAGATAGAAAATACCTGCCAGATGGTTGTAAATCCGGATGATGGATTGCTCCCTATCCGCCTGAATGGTCTGGATGACACTATCAGAGAAGGCATCCCGCCTCAGGAGGACCCCTTCAAGTGCCAGGCAGTCAGTTGGAGCCACTGAGGCTCCGGATGGAGTAGGACCCCCTGACTGAGAGAGATCCTCCGTGAGGGAATCCTCCAAGGCTGTGAGATGGACAGCGTGACAAGATCCACGAACCACAGTCTACGGGGCCAATGAGGAGCCACTAGGATCAGCTCCGCCCATTCCGTGATGATCTTGTGAATCACCCCTGGGATCAGGTGTAGGGCAGGAAGGCGTAGAGCAGGCCGGGAGGCCAGTCGCAGCAGAGCTTATTGGTCCCTTCTGCCCCTTGGGTCAGAAACCTCGTGATGTAGCGAGGAAGGTGCGCATTCAGGTTGGAGGCGAATAAGTCCACCAGAAGCAGGAACAGATGTCCAGGAAGAGATCGGAATGGAGACACCATTCGGCGTTGTCCACCGTGGTCCTCATGAAGTCTGCCTGAGCGTTTGAGGTGCCCGTGATGTGTTCCGCCTTCAGGGAAAGGACATTTGTTTCCACCCATCTCCTGAGGCGGAGGGCCTCCTCCATAGGGTGCCACGATCAGGTGCTGCCCTGGCGGTTGACATGTGCCTTTGCCGTGGTGTTGTACGTAAGAACGAGGACGTGCCGGTCTCGCACTAGTAGATGAAAGTGTCATAGGGCCAGATGGATTGCCCTCAACTCCAACCAATTGATATTGTGGGCGAGGTCCTGGGGGGACCAGCGACCTTGCGCCACATAGGGTCAAGGTGAGCTCCCCAGCCGTATAGGCTGGTGTCCGATGTGATGAAGATCCTCTGAGGTTCCTTGAAAACTGTCCTTTGTCCAGGGCAGAGGACATCCACCAGTGGAGGAAACGTTCTAGTCAGAGGAACCCGAACCAGGGTCCAGGAGTTTTGACACCTTGGCCCGTTGGAATGGAAGCAGGAACCACTATAGGCTCCGCAAATGAAGTCGAGCCCAGGGCATGATTTGGAGGCATGACAACATCTTTCCTAGCAACAATGATAATGTAGTCAGGGAAACTTTGGGGTGCTGATGTATGTGGGCCACCAGTGTCCTGATGACTACCTTCCTGTCCTGGGAGAGGAAGACCTCTCCCATCCTGGTGTCTATGAGGGCGCCTAGATGGGTCAGGCTGATCACAGGGTCTAGATGGCTTTTTGGGAGATTGACCAGAAAGCCGTAGTCCCTCAAGGTCTGAAGGGTCAATTGCAGGTCCTCCTGAGCCCTCTGAAGGGAAGAGGCCTGAATCAGTATGTCTAAGTATGACTGAAGTCGCACCGGGATTAACCGCAGGTGGGCAATCAGGACAGCCAGAAATTTGGTGAAGCAGCGCAGTGCCAATGCCAGCCCGAATTGCTGATGGCGATCCACATAGCTGAAATGAAGGTACTTCCGATGCGCATGGGCGATCGGTATATGAAGATAGGCCTCGGAGAGCTTTATCGAGGCCAAGAAATCCCCCGGACGGGTTCCCTTGAGGATGGACTTGAGGGGAACATCTTGAACATCCTGTAGACCAGGTGGGCGTTGAGGTTCTTTAGATCGAGGATTCCTCTCCAGCCCCCCGAACGCTTCGGCACCACGAAAAGGATGGATTAGTACCCGTCTCCTTGGGCCTGGTGGAACGGCCTCTATGGCCTTGATGCTGAGGTGGTGCTGGATGGCGTCCTCTATAAGGCCTCACTTGGTGAAGTCGTGGGCATGGTACAAAGTGATCCGGAGGGCTGGAGAGGAACTCCAAACGTACACCGAATTTGATGGTCCTGAGGACTCAGGGGTCCGTGGTTGTGAGCGCCCACTGGTCTGCAAAGAGGCTCAATTGACCTCCTATGGGGGGGAATGGAGAGGTCATTTCTGCTTGCGGAAATGGCGACCGCCAGCTCCGCAAAAGGACCATCTTTGGGATCCGATCTGACGGCCCCTGTATCGAAAGGGCTGCCTGTCTTGCTGGCGAAACTGCCCCTGCTGATAAGACCACTGCTGGGACGACCCTTCCTGAGGACTGAACCAAACAGGCTGCCTTCGGGAGTACGGAGTGGCTCGCCTGTCCGCCCTCCGAGCTGCAGAAGGTAAGACCTTGTGCCTATCTTTGTCCTCTACAAAAAGGGGTTCAAAGGCCTCCCCAAATAATTTGGTCCCAGTATAGGGAGCTGCAGCCAATCGCCACCTGGCCCTTAGGTCTGCGGGCCAAGATTTGAGCCACAATAACCTCCTAGAGGTGATTGATGAAACTAGGGACCTGGAGCTGTATTTCGTGGCATTGAGAGTCGCGTCAGCAGAGAATTGTGTGGCGGCAAGGATCTTATTAAGGTCCTAGTGGAGCCGGGCCTAGGAGGGTGGCAATCTAGATTGGAGCTGTTTGCAGCCATAAGATGGTAGAGTGATTGAAGAAAGACGCCACGGTGGCGGCATTAATTGCCCAGGCAGCCGCTTGGTGTGTCTTTCTGAAGGATAATTCGAATTTCCTATCCTCAGGTCTTAGGTTCTCAGAAGGATCCCCTGCCATTTAGGGTGAAGAAGACAACAAGGCAGCAACAGGACTGTCCACAGAAGGAAACTGCAGAAGGTGACTAAAGGTCAGGGCCATATTATAGTGTTTCCTGTCTGAGCCACTAGGAGTTGGAAGGGAGGCGGGATTGGTCCACTGGTTCTGGACAACGTCCAGAAAGTTTGGGAGCCAGAACAAATAACTGTTATGATACCGGCTCTGAAAATATCCCATGTCCCTGCCAAGGGGCAGGGGGCTGCGCTATGGGCCCGTCCTCTTGTAGACCAGCTGTAGCTGTTGCCTTGTGTAACAAGGACTTGAAAAGGCCAGAAGGGAAGAGCCCTGTGAAAGCCGGGGTATCCAGGAAGACCTCTTCCTCATCATCAGTGAGATCAGGGTCTCTCTGAGTCTCCTCCTCCAACATCAGATACACACTGCCCCGAGTGAGAGGGTTCAGTGAGACTGGCCAGAGGTGATGTATGAGCCTGCCGGCTAAGGTATTCTGAGACCAGGGAGGCAGAGCAGTGGCTATGAATGCCGGCGACAATGCCTTTGGAAATGGCCCTGGAAACCAATAGTTGGATGCTATCTGGTAAGTCATCCAGGTGAAGTTCAGAAGGCTCTGGAATCAGGGCAACCTTGGGGTTTACCAGCTGGGAAGAACATGCAAAGGGATGGTGCGTCTTAGAGCGATCCAGTTAGTAGCCTGCTCCTGTGGAGTTGTTATAGATGAGCCCGGGGAAAGGCCACCTGCGCCCTCCAGGAGCGATGCCTAGGGCGAGGGGTGGTTCAACTCCTGTTGTGGTTGATAGGAAACAGACTGATCAGTGGACTGTGACAGGGTTTCCAATTGAGCTTGCCTCTTTTCTGCTAGAGAAAACTGCTTTTCTAAGCCCCCCCCCTTTTATGCTGGGCATGCTCAGATAGTGGCAATACTTGCAAAGGTGCAGCCAGAGGCTGATTGGAGCTCCAACGGAGTAGGCCGCCCTGTGGAAGCAGAATCCAAGATGGCCACCACAGAGACTATGGAGGCTATGGTGATGGTTCCGCGACGAATCCATTGAAGGCAGGAGGTCGCACCACGCAGGAGGCTGCAGAGAGTCTCGGCGACCGATGCCCTTCAGTGCAGGGCCCCTGGGAGCCACAGTGGCGGCGGCAGTATCTGACAAGCCGCTTCTCAGCTGAGGCTCTGGACCGCGTGGCGTGGAGCAGTGGTGGCGGTGAGAGCTAAAGGGGAAGCGGCGTCATGAGCCGCTTCCCAGATGATCATCTTCGCTGCACAGCTCAGGAGAGCAGCGGCGACAACGTTGGGGCGGGAGATAATGGCCGCCCAGGTTCAAAGGCACGCCATGAGTTTCCGGAAGCAGCGGCGGCGGCAGGCCAGCAAGCCGCCTCCCAGCTGTAAAGCCTCGCCACGAGACTAAGATCAATGGTGGCGGCAGCACCTGTAAAGGACCACTTCTCAGCTGACCACTTTGCTGCTTGGTTCTGTAGATCAGCGGCTGCATTGGTGACCTAGAGCTTTGCCGGAGGAGAGGGAAGGTGGGGGGGTGCATCTGTTATTAAAAGTTTATGGCCTGGGTTCTGACAAAGGCCAGAACACTGATGCCACCCCCCCCCAGGGCAGCAGCGGAGTTACCAGCCAAGGCTGATCTGGCCAGCATGCAAGCCTGTCAAATATTTAGGGGGGTGGGGAAACTGATGCTGTAAATGATCCAGGAATGGATTGATTGACAAGCAACTGCCAAAGATGTCTGTCAGACGACTGAGTCAAAAACTGGGGCCTGACGGAGAGAAGTGGAGGCGTGGCCAAAAGATTATGACTCAGTCTCCAGGCAGATCAGACTGTATCAATCCATTCCTGGACCATTCCGCAGCCTATTAGGAGAAAAAGTAAGACCGCCTCAAAAATAAGTGCTTATTTTGCATTTGCCAAAAAGCCTTCCGTGAGCCTCCCAAGAAGAGGGAAGAAGCAAAGCAGCTGGCAGCTTCAGGGAAACTGCCCAACAAGCAGAAGCGCTGCACCCAGAAACAGAAGGGCAAAAGCAGTACTTCCGCTGCCCAATAATAATAATAGTTATTATTATTGAACTGTTGTGATCCGCCAGCAGCCTGCAGAGCTGGCAGCAGAGTCAGTTAGTGAGGAGGCTGGGGAGGAACATGGGCCAGTCCTGGAGTCTGGGGAAGGCTCGGACGAGGGCTCTGCGTTGGAGGCAGAGATGGGGCCAGGGCCATCTGGGAGTTATGTGCAGACTCCGGAGCCCCCAGAGTTGGTCATCAGAGAGGCAGAGGAACAGGGGGAGCCTGTTCCTAGTGCGCACATGCGCAGAGCTGCCAGAAAACAAGAACAGTTAAAACAAAAGGGATGACTCGGCAGTAAGGCTTGGAAATGATTGGCCCCTCCCATAAGACATAAAGGAAGAGCAAAGGCACATGGGCCTTTGCAGGAAGCAACGTTGTGGATGGTGTCGGTTTGTCCATTTTTGACTCTGTGTTTCCGTGTGGCCTTGCCAAGATAATTACCAATTAGGTCTTTGGCAGCGTGTCAAAGAAGATAAAGGTGGGTATTTACCAGCCTTATCCGAAGGACTGTGGCAGACTTCTGTTGGATTATTTATAAACCCTTGGTGATTCAGCACGTGCTGTGAATTCACAGCCATTAAAAAAAAGGGGGGGATTTTTGGGACTAATTGTGTGTTTTTTACCATATCGGGAAGCCTAGGTCAGAACATAAACAATATTTCCTAAACTTATTCCAATGTAATATACTGTTGCCCTCATAATTTCCACCCAGCAGACTTTAATTCTGGAATCATGGGACCTTTGGTCCAATAGAGTATATAAAAGTAGATAGTTTAGAAAAGGCTGCATAAAACACCTGGCCAATTCATATTTCTAATTACAGAAATTGCCTTAATCTGATATCTTCTCCTTTGTTATACTTGCCTAGCACAACCAACCACTTCATTCTAGAGCAGGGGTCCCCAACCCCCCCATCTGTGGACCGGTACTGGTCTGCGATATGCCAGCAACTGGGCCACGCAAACAAGTGAAGCCTCATCTGTGGGATGCAGGCAGCTTGCAAAACCACGCCCCCTCCAGTCCACGGAAAAACATTTCTCGACAGAACTGGTCACTGGTACCCAAAAGGTTGGGGGGGGCACTGTTCTAGAGAGTGCCCAAGCTTTGAAAAAATATGAAGCTAGAAGCTGCTGAGGAGGAGGGTATGGCTAAGTTGCTATTCCACTAGCACTTCTCTGTTCTAGCTATCTGATTTAAACTAGATGAAATCATTATAGAATACCATATTTTTCAGAGTGTAAGATGCACTTTTTTCCCTCCTAAGAGGGTGAAAATATTGGTGCATCTTATACATCGAATACAGCCATTTTTGGCCTCCCGAAGCCCCACCCCGCTCATCCCACTTGTGAAAAATGGGCCCATTTTTTGCAAAAACAGGGTGCACAGAGGGTTTGGGAGGCCTGCAGAGTGCTCCTGGGGGCTGGGGAGGGCAAAAACACCCATTTTTGCAAAAAATGGGGGCATTTTTGCCTTCCCCCAGCCCCCAGGAGCACTCTGCAGGCCTTCCAAATCTTCTGCGTGCCCCTTTTTTTCTGCAAAAATTGGCCAAAAAATGGGCCCATTTTTTGCGAAAAACAGAGTGCGCAGAGGGTTTGGGAGGCCTGCAGAGTGCTCCTGGGGGCTGGTGAAGGCAAAAACCATTTTTTTTCTTACTTACCTTTTCGAAATCTTGGTGCGTCTTAATAGTCTGAAAAATATGGTATTTCCTGTTTTAGAACATGTGTTCAATACATAGTCCTGATTTTTTTTAAAGGAATTCAAAATCAGCTTGGAAATGTAAGAAGACACAGTCAAGATTAAAAAAATAAAACAAATACCTTGTATTCACCAATGCCAGGATCTATAAGAAATGAGCGAGCTGATGTAGATGGCAAACTCGATCCACTGTTCGCTCCTTGTTTGACTTTATTCTTACAGTTGGTAACCGCACAGGGACCAGGCTTTCCATCTTTTTTATTCAAAATTGTAGAAGGAACATCAGACTCTGAGCGTATCAAAAGCTGAACTATATCATTCAGTCCAACATTGTAATCAAATAAGGTATGGCCATCTTCAAGCTATTTAAAAAATGCAAAAAAAAAATCCATCAGAAAAATATATATTAAAAGAAATCAATATAGTATAAAAACCTCAAAATGAAAAACAGAAAAAGCTTGCATGAAAATAAAATATATGATTAATAGCTGGTATTAATAACGTATCTTTAGTTTTTAGGGGATTTAGAACTCTCAATGAAAAGGTGGAAAAGCTTCATTGAACCAGAATATAGTCATTTATTTAGTATATTTCTATTTTACAACTAAATAAACATAAAACAAAATGCTCCTTCCCTTTATAGAGAAACTTTCCACACTATTCCAGAGTTATTCGATATCCAAAATAGTTTTTCAGGGTCTATGGAAGGAAATAGCAAAAATTGTCTACCACTCCAACAGAAGAAGCAGCGAAATACCGTACTCTTCAAGGGAAACCTGGAGCTAAATATCAGTTTAGTATTGGATTTTACTACTTCTTAGTTAAAGAAAGATACTAGAAAAGGATTTAGTCGTGTGATTTAACTTTGGAAAACCATCAAAAAGTCATCCTGTATCAGGAAACTCTATTTATAGGCAGAGGTTTGTTCTCCCAGCTTGCTGCTCATCTGCCAGATGTTTCATTACCAAACTAGATTAACACAGTGGTGAAATCCAAAAATTTTCGCTACCAGTTCTGTGGGTGTGGCTTGGTGGGTGTGGCTCAGTGGTCATGTGACTGGATAGGCATGGCTCAGTGCTCATGTGACTGGGGGACATGGCTTGGTGGTCATGTGACCGGGTGGACGTGGCCAATTTGACGTCACTCACGTCACTCACTATTAGAGCCAAAAGATGTCACAGATTAAGTAAAATGTGGTGAAACTCACTTAACGCTCTTGCTTAGCAATCAAAATTTTGGGCTCAATTGTGGTCATAAGTCAAAGACTATCTTTGCCTTCCTCTGCATGGCAGCCTTGTCCTAGTAAACTCCTTCTCCTTTCTGGCAATTTTCCTCTCTGTTAGAGGCACCAAAATAATCCAGACGATGTAAGGTTTCCTGCTGCAGCAGGGGGTTGGATTAGATGACCTCTGAGATCCCTTCCAGGCCCCCTGCTTAGGCAGGAAACCCTACACCACTTCAGACAAATTATTATCCAATCTCTTCTTAAAAACTTCCAGTGTTGGAGCATTTGCAGTACAACTTCTGGATGTGAGTTGTTCCACTGATTAATTGTTCTATCAGGAAATTTGAGGGGCTTCTACAAAAATAAGGGAGTTAATCTATTTTCCAAAGCTCCAAAAGGCACAAGAAACAATGGATGGAAACTAACCAAAGAGAGAAGCAACCTAGGACTAAGGAGAAATTTCCTAAGGGTGAGACCATTCAACCAATGAATACCTTGCCTTCAGAAGTTGTGGGTGCTCCATCACTAGAGGTTTTCAAAAAGATGGAAGTAACCCCAAAAGGATAGTGCCAGGAACCACTAAAACAATGCAGAAAATTTAAAACAGCCATTCCCCCTTTAAAAAAAAAGTTAACCCCAAAGCAAACACAACAGCTGAGAGGGAAACTAAGAGCAGCTACTCAGGCTAATTGAAAGCTTGGGTATTCTGCCAAAAGCCATTAACCCTTCCAACTCTATTATTCTATGTTCTCTGTGTTCTAAATTGGGTGTTTCACAACAGAAGCAATACAGCTGGCTGGACCACACATGCATTTAATTCACGGCCTGTATGATCAAGCTGCATCATTGTCCCTCCTGTATCTTTTCCCCCAGGAAAAAACAAGAAGTAGCCAACACTGCAGCAGCTATAAAAGGTCTTGGGAACTCCAGGGAGTATCAGCTGATCACAGCAGTGTTACTTAATACTCTTTATAATGAAAATGTTTGTAATCTTGTCCTTCTTCCTGAAGGGAAAAGGTTAATCCCATCCCTAGATGGGTGATTGATGGGTTTCCCTACCCCAATCCTGTCAGTTTCTGTTGTTTATTGATTCAGCTTGTGTCGGCTGCATTTCAGCTGCAACTGTTAAGTGGAGATATTAACTGAAGGGAAAGAGAGAAAAAACCTCTCTTGCACTTTATATGGCCATTTGTAGTGTCCCACATTCACATGACCTTGATGCACTTTTTAACTAATTTCTGTATTTATATTCAAAATATCTGTAGTTTACAGCAAAAAACACATGGGGAAATTGATTCACTTAATGACTACTGCAAAATATGTTTTAAAAATCTGATCTGCTGTTGTGATGTCTTGACCTACAACCACAATGACTTATGATCATAATTCAAAGTTCAATAATGATAGTAAGTCAAGGACTGCCTGTATCTTCCACTCATGGAACTCAAATGGCCATTTTTTGATATAGGTTAAAGCAAACTTTAACGAACGGTATTAGAGACACAAATTCAAATCCCATTCTCTACTTTAATCTTCTATGAGAATATATCACTCATGTGTTGCGAGTTCAAGTCAATTTTTAAAAAATTACAGTATGATCTTAGTATAATTACAGGAAGCCAGGTTGGGGAAGGTATTTTTCCTCATCTTATTGATAAGGGGTCCAGACTGGGGTCCAGACTGTATTAATTTCCTCATCTATTATCACACAAGAATGTAAGTTCCATTCAGGCTTTCAAAATCTTATCAATACAACTAGGGGAAGAAAAAAGCAAAAAAGTAGCTTTGTTTTCTCAACGTCCTCTTTATATTCAAGGTGAATTTCTGAAGCAGAAAACCTTCATGCCATAATTTCCAGGTAATAGCAATAGCATTTACACCAGGGGTGTCAAACGTGATTTCATTGAGTGCTGCATCAGGATTGTGTTTGACCTCAGGGGGTTGGGGTTGACGTGGTCAGGATGGGCATGGCCAGCTTGATGTGTCAGGGGCACCTGTGGTGGCCCAAATGCTCTGCCAGAAAAAACGGGCTCCCAAGCTCTGTTTTCGGTTGCGATGGCCTCCTGCAACCCTCTATCAGCAAAAATGAAGCTCGGGAGGGCTGCAGGTGGCCCACCCGAGGTCCGTTTTCACTGGCAGAGGCACTGCGGGCCGGTCCTTCGCTGTTTCCAGGGTGGCCCCACAGACCAGATCTAAGCCCCCAGTGGATCCGGCCCCCGGGCCTTGAGTTTCACACCCGACTTAGATTTATACAGGCAGAAGAGATAGTCCTCAACTTACAACAGTTCGTTTAGTGACTATTCAAAATTATGACACTGAAAAAAGTGACTCATGACTATTTTTCACACTTACGACCATTGCAGCATCCCATGGTCATGTGATCAAAATTCAGATGCTTGGCAACTGGTTCATACTTATGACCATTGCTGTGTCCCAAGGTCATGTGATCCCCATTTGCAACCTAACAAGCAAAGTCAATTGGGAAGCTAGATTCACTTAACAACCATGTCAATTATCAACTGCAGCGATTCACTTAACAACTGTACTAAGAAAGGTCGTAAAGTGGGGCAAAATTCACTTAACAAATGTTTCAGTTAATAACAAAAATTTTGGACTCAATTGTGGTCATAGGATCACAAAGATCAAGGATCACCTGTATACTGCTTCACAGTGCTTTACAGCCCACTCTACGCAGTTTACAGAGTCAGCATATTGCCCCCAACAAACTGGGTTCTCATTTTACCAAGACTCGAACTGCTGGCAGTCAGCAGAATTAGCCTGCAATACTGCATTCTAACCACTGCGTCATCATGGCCAATGGTGTCACAACTATTTTCAATAGTTACAAATAAAAATAAGTATTTAATTGAAGAGGATAAATTTGGCCTTTATCTAAAAGTAAAATTATAAAGTATGTGAATTCTTTTATCTTCATTGTAACAGTATGTAATACCAGTATTTAAATAAGAAGAAATAAGAAAACTGCTTTTTATGCTTTTTATTTTTTTTCAGTCCTAAAAAAGCAGCTTTTAAAACTTTAAATAAATAAATAAATAAATAAATAAATAAATAAATAAATAAATAAATAAATAAATAATAAATAAACCCAGTCATTTCATGTTATCCTTGCTTCACCATCGAAATCTCATTAGTTTTTTCCTCCCAGAAATCAGTTAGTACATTCTTAGGACAAGAAACTTTATAACAATAATCAAGTAACTCAGCAAGTCTAGTTTACATATGCTTAGTGTTCCTCCCAAGTGGCATAGTTTCAAACTACTAATGCAGACTTTGGTTTAAGGTTGCCATACTATATAACAAATGTGACACAATGTTTTCTTCTAGTTGGAACAAGACAGAATGGAAACAAATATGTCTGGATATGAAAACCTCAAAAAACAAAATTAAGACTAAAACCAGAGGTTGGCAACTTGGTACCTTTACAGACATAATTAACCATAAGCAAGGATGGCCATGCTTTGCAAACACACTTATTGTAAAAAAAAATAATATATGCAGTACTGTAATCCCAATTACATTCCTAGCCACAATCACAGTATTGTAGTAAAGCTTTTGCTTTACATGTACTTGCAGAGAAATTAAACTATCTGAGCCTTCTGCATATCTGAAGTATATTTCCAGATATAGCTTTATACAGAAAAGAATAATATATCCTATGAAGAACATGATATGTGAACCCTATAAAGATTTCTTTCACTATCCATCTGGCATGCTGACACTACAAAAGAATCTGTTGCAAATTTATTACAAGCTGAGAAATTAAATAACAGCAGTTTTTCTTCCTGTCATCAAGACGAAGGATGAGATAGCAGAGAATGTCAGAGAATAATCCAAAAAATTGATTCAGTAATAAAAATCATGCATGCCAAGAATCACAGAATAATAGGCATTTTTATTTAGTAACTATTCAAAGGAAGAACAGAGCGTTTTCTTTTATGGGAGAAAGATGGACAGCAAGAGAGATAATAACTTCAATTTAAAAACAATATCCTCTTCTACACTAATGCAATACAGACAGTCTTCAACTTACAACAATTCATTTAGTGACCATTCAAAGTTACAACAGCACTGAAAAAAGTGACTTACAACCATTTCTCAGTTACGACCTTTGAAGCATCCTCATGATCATGTGATAAAACTTGAGATGCTTGACAACTGGTTCATACTTGATTGTTGCTGTGTCCCAAGGTCATGTGATCCCCTTTTGCAACCTTCTGACAAGCGAAGTCAATGAGGAAGCTAGATTCACTTAACAACCAGGTTACTAACTTATCAACTGCAGTGATTCATTTAACAACTGTGGCAAGAAAGGTTGTAAAGTGGGACAAAACAAATGTCTGACTTAACAACAGAAATATTGGGCTCAATTATTGTCGTAAGTCAAGGACTACCTGTAGTGGAAAAAGAAAACATTTGCAAAGAGAAAATAGCTGGATTTAGGTTTGCAAATTACTATAGTATGATTTGTTTGCTTTATGCCTTATACAAACCTACTATTTTAATATAAGAAATAAGCAATATTTAAATGATTTAGCATTAAGTCTGCATTAATACGATCAGTGAGAATAGAACAACAATAAATGCCTTTTTTACTTTTCCCATTAGACCAACCCCACAAAATATATCTTTTCCTATGTCATAAACAGAGATGAGATAGTCAGCCAGCACTTGAACCCAAAAGATGAGGTTTGCCAACATTTCTATATATCTGTCAGTCAGTTGTGAGACAGAGCTGAAGCAATATTACTACACATACAGCATCCATTACTGATTCTTCTTCTGTGTCCTTGTCTTGCATAACTGTCCTTGGCTTTTGATTCCTTACTTCCAGTATCAGTAAACGTCACATTAAGGTCTACAATGCAGTAATTTGGTAACTTATATACAACCATGTCGTCATTATAGCCACACTATTTTGACACAACACATACTGTACTTTAGACAGGCAGTATGGTGCAGTGATTAACATGCTGAACTAAGACCAGAGATTCAGGTTCAAGTTCACTTTTAAACTTTAAAACTCATTACCTGACATAAGGCCTATTATTTTCTCCTAGTCCAAATCTATCTTTCATGGTCATTAATTATTATGGGAATTTAAACAGATTCCCTATGAAAAATAGATCATAGCAGTTAAAAACAGATTACGACCAAAGCACCCACATCTAATATCCTTTGAGTGTGTTGGACTATTAACTACGGCAGCATGGCCATTTAGAAAGCACCAAAAATATTTATGTTCTGTTTGCTTGTAAGCAGAAACAAAAACATTATATAAATTATATAAGTTATATAAATCAGTGAAAATATTGATATTATAATTTAATGAATTTTGCAGCCACGATCACTAAAGGAAATCTAGATGGTATAGATTTATTGTAAACTATATTTACAATGAACAAGTTATTCCATTAATAAATCTGACAGCTTTTAAGGTACCAAAATGTGCTTTAATTTAGTACACTTGCATGATATCTTTGTTCTGAAAGCTTAAAGTACTGTGCATGTTGTTTTCCATCATTTTAATCTAAAATAATGTAATATCCACCATTGTAAGTAACAGGGACATTTTTGTTATAATAAATTAACAAAACCATGATTTTGATTACACATTCAAAGTGTTACTATATTATTTAACTCTGGATTAAACGAATAGATTTTACCTATTTATCCTACTCCTATCCTATCCTAATAATAGATATAGTTTCCTTATACTTTTAGTCTGTCATCACAATGAAATATCAGGGGAATACCTATGATACCATACCACTTAAAAACAAGTTGTAACAGAACACAATCCTAACATAGCAACATAAAATAAACTGACATTTGCCTGCCCTAGGTTAATAACCCAAACTGTCACAGCATTTATTATACATATATATATATATATATATACATATACATATATAGATATAGATATAGATATATATAGATATATATATAGATATATATATATAGATATATAGATATGTATCTTTTTTCTTTTTTCATAGGCTTTTATGTGCATATTCTTTCTAGCCAGGTTTTACCTATGTAAACTTAGTTGTTCTTCAGCCCTAGGTTCTGTGAAATCTCATTCACAAGTTCTTGGGCCCTTTTTCTGCTGCCAAACTGCAACTCTGTGTTGCTTCCTGGGAGACCCATTCTGCTGCCAAACTGCAACTCTGTGTCGCAGTTTGGCAGCAGAAAAAGGGCCCAAGAACTTGTGAATGAGATTTCACAGAACCTAGGGCTGAAGAACAACTAAGTTTACATAGGTAAAACCTGGCTAGAAAGAATATGCATATATAGATATATATATATATAGATATATAGATATATATATAGATATATATATTGGGAGGCAACATCTTGAATTAATATATCCAAGTGTAAACAAAAAGTTCAAGCTCAGCATTCATAAAAGGTGTGGAGAACAGGAGATGATAGAACAGTTGCCATCAAGCCAATGCCAATTCTTAGTGACTGCAGATATATACTTCAGGATGGAACAGGAGATCAAAACTCCAGTCCTCAACTTAAAATCCCAACTGAGCCCAAAATTTCCACTGCTAAGCAAGACAGTTGTTAAGTGAATTCTGTCCTATTATACAGCCTTCCTTGTCACAGTTCTTAAGTGATTCACTGCGCTTGTTAGTTAAATAGTTGTTAAGTGAATCTGACTTCCCCACTGACTTTGCTTGAGAGAGGATGGCAAAAAAAAAAAAAAAAAACATGACCCCAGAGCACTGTCAATAAAAATGAGTCAGTTACTAAGCGGCTGAATTTTGATCATGTGACCATGGGGATGCAGCAACAGTCATAAGTGTAAAAAACCGTTATTTTTCAATGCCACTTGTCACTTCCAACGGTCACTAAACAAATAGGTGTAAAGAAGCTGGAAGAAAAAGCTTTTTCTTTAACATCAGCAGAGCTGGCTAGCAGTTTTCCCAGCAGGCCGATGGGGGAGAAAAAAGGGATGGGGAGGGGGGAAGCTGAGGGCAGAGAACCGAGAGAGGGAGGAAGACGACGACATGAACTTCCTCGGGGCAGCTGCGAAGCGGCAGCTGAGGGGAGCGCGCGCCCCAGTGCCAAGGAGACCGTTGAAACACCGGAAGTAGCGCGAGGCGCACGAGAGGCGGCTCGCGCCACCGGCCTCTTCTCTTTCCCCGCCCGAGGGAAGCCGCGCGCCCCGCTTTTCTCGGGAGTCCCGCCTAGGAATCCCCCATTCCCCGGCCTTGCGGGAAGCCGCTAGCGGATGAGGAGATGCCTCGCATTTAACGGGAAAAGGGAGGAGGAGGCGGGAAACGAAGCCGCCGCCGCCGCGGTCCCTTTCCTCAGCACAATGGCATCTCCGGCTGCTTCTTTCCCCTCAGACGGCGGTAAAGAAAACCCCTCGACCGAGGAGGAGCGGCAGTTCAAGCTGCAGGCAGCGCACAGCTGAGAGGCTGGGGGGGAGAGGGAGTGTCTGTCGAGGCTGCCTCACCTGTTTGCCCCGGTAGAAAAGGCGCTGCAGTTCAGGGCTTACGCGGAAGCTTTCCTGGATCTTTTCGCGCAGAGTTTCGATCTTGGTCAGCCGGCTGAGGTCGTCGATAGTTCGGGTCTGGGCACCATCGATGGTCCGCACCTGGATCCACATGGCGCGCTCCCGAAGGAGGAGGAGGGGGTGGGGGAAGCAGAAGGACCGGGAGGTTCCTCCTCCGGATTTTTCCACTTGGCGAAGCGGGGGTGGCGATGAGGAGCTGCTGCCTGAATCTCAAGGACCGCCGCGGCGCGAGCCGCTTCTGTTACCGGCCGGCCTTCCTTCCTTCCTTCCTCTTACCCGACCCGCCAGCAGTTTCGACTCCTCCTAGGCTCGTCCGCCGATCCCACCCGCCTCACTCGCGACCTACCGGCGGCAACGGCTCTCTCGAGCCACCCCAGAATGGCGGCAAACCCTGTCAAGACCTTAGTTGGGAGCTGCCGGCTCGGCTAAGCTTAACGGTCGCCGGCGGGAGCCATGTCCTAACCCCGAGGACTGTTTACCAAAGCGCCGCTGCTCTCACATGGAGGTCACGGCGCCAACGCTGATCTCGCGAGACGAGCCCGGACCACCACAAACCGTCGCCATCCACGCGCGCCCCCACCCCTCGCCACGACCTTAAAGAGACAATAACGGCGGGCGGGGAAGGGAGGCGCGGAGGCGGCGTTTCACGTGCTCAAATCCCTCTTCGCGCCTCTCCGAGCACGCCTGGCCTAGCGCCACGCCCCTTTGCGCGCGACCCCTTGAGGCGCCAGATCTGAGGTCCGTTGTCTGATGTTCGTGGCAGAATGGAGAGGTTGCGCAACTCCGCTGCCTGGCCTTTGACTTGCCTGCACCGGCCGTGGGTTGCCGCCGTTGCAACCCAATCGCGGTAGCAATCTAGTAAACATCCTTACGTTTAAATAGGCATTACTCGGGGCGGTGGGGAGCGGCACTGAATTCAGTGAGACGCTCTTCATCCCTTGTTTATTATCTTTCTTGGAGTGGCGATGCGTTGAACGCACCGCGTGTACACACAAACACAGATGATCCCGTCGGTGTATCCAGCCGTTCGGGGACAACACAAACGCCACAATTAACATTTACTGTTCATGGCATAAAAACCTCGATCATCTGGATTTTGCAACTGAATGGCACCAGAACCCGCGTTATGTTACAGATGACGTTCCTGTCCACAGAGCCGCATTTCGCAGCGCAGGGTATATCTTGAGACGCGTCCTGTTAATTTTGTATTAGTTAACTTTATATATTGCATACTCGAATCTCTGGGTCGCTATTGTTTGCAATATTTAATGACTAGGTTCCACACGAATCTCTTGCAATTTGCATTTGAATCTTCTTATTGACAGCACTGCAAAAAATGGCCTCCACAGGCAGCCCCTTATAAAATGTGTTCTAGAAAATACCATTTTTGTACAAATTCCATTTTTAAAAAACATCTATCACTTCCTAGAATCGAATATAATAATATTTGGAATTCAGTGTAAGAAGAACAGATCTCCAGTGCCCAGATTACACTTTAAAAGCCATAGACAAACAGGTTTTCTTTTTTTATTATTCGTCTTTACTGATTTCTTCTCATGATGCAGTGCTGAGATCCTGTCATTATTAACACAAAAAAGAGATTCCAAAATCAGCATGACTCAAACTAAATACTGCTTTGAACACTCTGACCTCTCTTCCAGGACTCTCCACTTCTCAAGCTGGTCAGAACTAAGATTTCTATATAAATTATCTTGATCAGCTACTGCCAGCTCACACCCAATCAAAGTACATGTGAAAGAAAGGGTGAGCTGGGTGCATCAATTCACATCATTGATTGTGTGCTTTTGACTGATCTGCATTTACCATTTTTTTACCTTGGACTGATTATTTTGGAGTTTTCTGAATTTTTTTTTAAAAATCACTGAATAATTTGCTGATGTCAGAAATCTTTGCCATCTCATTGCTCACAATTTTTGAATCAAGGTACCGGTACCTGAAATCTGCTAACTTAAAGTATGTGTAAAAAATCTGGAACCCATTACTTCGGTACTCCTGAAACTCCATGATGTTCAGACCAGTTTTATTTGTAAAGTTATGACCATTGCAGTGTCCCTGAAGTCATATGATCATAGTTTCCAGTGTTCCTGCCAACTTCCCACAAGCAAAATCAATGGGGAAGCCAGCAGAAAGTTGCTCCTGCTTCCATTGATTTTTGCTGACTGATAGTCATTCTGTTTCTCTGTTTAGGTAAGAAAATATTGACTTATTATTGAAATTCATTTTCCACTATAGTTGTTTTCCTATTTATGTATATGCTGTACTCTTAGATGATCATGGGACCATCCAACATTGATGGGGTTGGGGGGAATAGCCCAGCCTTAAATTTAATAGATATTCTGCACTTCCTTTCTCTCAAAGGATGCTCCAACAGGTTACAGGGTTGTGTTTGCATTCATAAAGCCAAAAAGAACTGATCCTAATACATATCCTTGAGAAAGCCTACTTAGCATATTTTTTTATTTGTTCCTGCAGACAGCCCTCTGTTTCCAATGCATTAATCAGTTGCAAATCCATGTGAATAACTGCTCTCTTTTTCTATTGATGTGAATTTTCCTACGATCCTCTAGTAAGATCATTGGTCAAAAGTTATACAATATCTATCAGATCAGTCTATGGACATGCCCTTCTATTTTTGTAGAAGCTACTTTGGTTTTTTATTTAAGTTACTTTCTTCTATTTAGTCAGGACAGACTTTCCTGGCCTTTATTTCCCTTTATTTTCCCTCCAACCTTTTACTTAAATGGTACTTAGATTGGTCATTTTCCAGTGTCCAGGGACTAATCATTGAGATCAGAGAGAAAAGGCATTATATATTACAATCTGCTACATCACACTGGAAGTCTTTCAATATCGTATTTATTGTTAATTAATAAAAACTTACAATGTTGTATTTGATTATCTATAGTTGTTTGATTTCTTTCAAACCTCCCTTGAAAAAACCTGTTCAGTTATGGGGATCTGCCTTACCTCCTCTACAATTAATTCATGCAGCTTGTCATCTTGAAATAGTAGGAACCTAAACCAAAATCAGACTCACCGCTGTCCTTGACAGTCTTACACAGATTGCTAACAGATGTATGCAGGATACTTTTTCTCTTTCAGGAGTATCAAGGATTAGAAATAGAACTACTGGTAAGTGCTTTGAATTAAATCTATCATTATTTTTCTTTGAACATTTCAGACAAATCCTAAATTAAGTTGAAGGTGATAGCAATCTTCCATTATTTTCAGCTGAGTATTACTATTTTTCATCTATGTCAAGATTTGGTAGAAAATCTCATTTAAAAGCAGTAGAGCATTTCCAAAGCCTCCAACTTGATAAACAACAAATCCTTCGAAAGCAGTGAAGCATTTCTCTTGAATCTTCACTTTTAACAAAATCTATAGTTCATCTTTTATTTCTACAGAAACTTCTTTTTACTGCAATCATTCAGCTCATTTTAATACATCAGATAATACAGTACATAATTTTAGGAAATAAAGAACTTTTTTCTTTTAACTCTTTCAGGATTTATATTGGATGTGTTCAGTTGTTATATTATTATCTAGTTCTAGTTTAATAAGATGTCAGCAAGCAGAAATATTCAGTAATGAGCCTCAAGCTCTGTCACTGTTTAATTTGTTCTCTCCTGTATCTGATGGTTGTATTCTGGCTTGCTTTTTTCATAATTGCTTTTATATACTTGCTATTTTATTTGTTAGATGTTGCTTAGAATTGCTTTGTGTGAGATAGGCAGCTATATAAACTAATTTATCCTCTTTCTCTATTCCTACTACCTACCCAAAAAAGAGAATTCATACTTAGCTTCATAATTAATTTGAATCAAGTCATCTTTAAATCCTAGAACCAGGTATCTCTACTGAATATATTTGCAGAAGAGGTAGTCCAAGTTCACAACTGGCTTAACTAACTGACAAAAGCTCAAAAATTGCCTTTTAAGTTCACCTGATCTCAGTAAATATATTATTGGCTGCCCATAGTTGCTTTGAAGTTGGGCACCAAAACTAAATAAATAATGATAAATAATGTTTTAAGAATGATTATTCTTCATTCTTCAATTGCTCACACTCACTCATGCTACTTAGTCTCTCCAATTTGGGTTACTCCAGTATGCTTTACATGGGGCTGCCCTTGAAGGCTATCCAGAAGCTACAGGTGATCCAGAATGCAGGGTCGTGTGCAATTTTGCATACCCCACAATTGATCTGAGTTACACCACTGTTATGTGACTTGCACTGGCTTCCTGGGTCACCTTTAAAGCCCTACATGACACAAAGTGAAGTTGCTTGTGGGATAGCTTTTCTCTAAGGGTATCAGGCCATCCCACTAGTTTAGATAAGGTAAGTCCACTCCCACTCCACTTCCTTAAATTTTGCCATGTGATGGGACCTCAGAGGTGTGTTTTCTTGGGAACTGCCCCAGCATTTTGGAATAGCCTACCATATGAGATTTGAGGGATCCCTAACTTCTTAGCCTTCCTGAAGATTGTGACGACCTGGCTACGGTAGTTTTGGGTTGAGTCAGGAAACTGTTTGGTCCAGTGCCTGGTGGGAACACTGAGGTTTTTTTTATTCTTGTCTTTATTATGTGTCTTTAATGTTGTGAGCCATATATGGTTATTGTATGAGATAAGTGGTCACATAAGTTCTGCAGTTTAATAAATAAATCAAATAATATCAAGATAATTGCCATGTATTTTTAAAATAAATATTTTATGGGAAAATGCTTTAGAATCAGAACTAAATCAGCTTGGAAACCTCATCTCTTCAAATTTACTTTGCAAGCATTCAAGAATTAACAATAACCAAATAAATAAGCATGGTATTCCATGCCACTAAATTTACATTTATCAGTCATAACTATTCAGAATTGTATTATTGGGGTATTACTCAAATTTTTATATAAAATTTTTGATGATGCCAACCTAAGTATTTTTCAAACATGTTTAGGTATATTGGGAAACATTTTTTTTGATAATTTAACTTACTATTAGATTGCTATCCACATATCCCTTAATTTATGAACAGACATAAAATTATCTTTTTTTGCTGTAATTACGATTTACTATCACAAAATATTGGAAAGCAAAAATACACCTCTTATAGAATAATTGTTCAGAAGTGTGGAAATTACTTTGAGTGAAAGAAATAAGCACAGGAGAACCTTGAAAATCTTGCAATTAAAGATAGTTTTATTCAAATCTATCTTCCATTTTTATTTGTTAATCATTCTACTTACAGACATCTTTGTGAGAAGTACTGAATATGGATGTTAAAAATGTTACATTTTTCCATTTTTGTTTGTTGAAATCCTTAATAGTTGAAATTGACTTTTTAAATGATACATTTTATCTAATACCTACTCATTGTGCCTGTATTTGTCATCGTAATCAATATTACACATTTTTTGCATGTTGGATGTTGCTATGGCTTCTCACAGAGGTCCTTATCTTGGAAATTATATGATTATGCTGTGCAAAATCACTTTCAGCTTTATTAGAGTTAAGAGGATGAGTGAACTGTTTACACCCAAGAGGATTATTGCTTTAATTATAACCATAACCTAATAAAGCAGTCTACCATACAAACTTTCCAAACTTGTATTTATCTAGAATATATCTAAACTAGCTGAATACCCATGCTCCGCTACGAAGCTATGTGATCAGGCTTGATAAATCGACACTTACAGCTTGAAAATTAATGAGTAGTTACAATCAGCCTCTCCTCTTCCCTTCTCTCCCTCAGCCTTGCCCCACAGAAACATCATTTTCCCCCTTCGCTAAACTGAGTGTGGGCGTGGCCAGCGCGTGACACATCCAGCCCATGGGCTAAGATTTTGACAGCCCTGCCCTACATGTTTGTGTGTGTATGTCTATACATCTCTAGTAATAAAATAACTGTATCCACTCCTGTGTGTCTGTGTAGATATTTACAACTCAATTTAAAAAATAATACAGATAATCCTTGGGTTAAGACAGCAATTGGGGCTGGGATTGCTGTCACTAAGATATATGGTCATAAATGCAACATTATACGACTCCATCACTTAGTGACAGCAATGCAGGCACTCATGGTTACCATGGTGATCCCAAGATGTGCAAGTCATTAAGTGGGAAGTGGCAGGAATCCCAGCCAAAAACACAGGGAGATGGGGGAAGCCCAGGGAGAACTAATGTAGGCCACACGAATTGGGGACAGGGGTGTTGTGGTGTGGCAGCCAAGGAAGGAAGGGGCAAGTGTATGTGAGCACAGGGAAGCCAAGGGAAGGAGGATGCAGCACTGTGAGAAGATCAAGGGAAGGAAGTGAGGGAAAGCACAGGGAAGCCAAGGAAAGGAAGGCATGGCTTGATGTGGAGGCTGGCAGAAAAGTCCTACCAGAAAAGACCTACCAGAGAACTTTCCTGCTGTCTTCCCCATTGATTTTGCTTGTGGGAAGCTGGCAGGGAAGGTCTCAAATGGTGATCAGGTGATTGGGTGATGCTTTATCTCACAGAAGTGGAAGCTGGTTGCAAAGTGCCTGAATAACACGACTGTGGGGGTCCTGGGACAACTGGAACTTCAAGGATCAATCGTAAGTACAACTTGTTCAGTATCATTTCAGCTCTGAATAGTCACTGAATTAGTGGTCAGTTAGCAAGGACTACCTGTAACAGTGTCCATTCCTTCTTGGTAAATTCCTGGGCTATAGGTTTATTTTTTGATTTGATTTGATTTGATTTTTATACCACCCTTCTCCAACAGGACTCAGGGCGGTGAACAGCCGAGATAAAACATAACATATAAAATTTAAAAAACAGTTTAAAAGACATTAAATAATTTTGGCCCTCAATTTAAAACAACCCAGTTAAAACCAATTTCAAATTAAAACCAAAAGGATGGGATCAAGCCAGCCCGGCTAGATGAAATAGATGAGTTTTCAGGGCCCGACAAAAAGTCGGGAGGTCTGGTATCGTGCGTATCTCTGGGGGTAGGTCGTTCCAGAGGGCAGGTGCCGCCACAGAGAAGGCTCTCCCCCTGGGGGTCGCCAGCCGACATTGTCTGGCCGACGGCACCCTGAAGAGGCCCTCTCTGTGTGAGCGAATTGGCCAGTGGGAGGCTATTGGCAGCAGAAGGCGGTCTCGTAGATACCCCGTTCAGAATGATTTGCAGATTATTTGCCTTCTGTGTTTCTCAACATTTTAAATGTTATTCTAGAACACCAGAACATTATTTACTTCCAATTTAAGACATTTATACTTCACTTTTCACAATGACCCCATAGTAGGTTACAATGTAAATTAAGATAGTAAAGTATTTATTTGTTAGGTTTACAACCTACTATTCTAATAAATTTCGTGTTCAGGACAGTGAATAAGAAATATACCGGTAGTACTGTACACACAAAATATGAATTAATATTAAACACATACATTTTAAATAAAAAGCCTTCGACTGCAGCAACTAGTCAGTCTTTCATTCCAAATGCATTCAACTTCATTCTTAAATTATGAATGCAGAAACATGAGCCATGTAGTATTTACATGGCACCGAGAGCTCCCTGGAGTAGAGAGCAAATGAACGGTTCCTGTTGATATAACGGCGGCAGTCACAGACCCGAAACAACCCTGTTGAGAAGCTAATTTTTAAAAAACCTCTCAAAGGCCCATTTTTCTTTCTCTTTCAAAAGAATTAATCTCCGCGTTTACCATTCAAGAAAAAGCTACTTAATGCTTCAAATCGATAGAGTCCTATAACCAGGGTCTTCCATTCCATGGCTGTTTTCAAAGCCGCGCCTGAATCACAAAAGGCGGACCATTGCAGTTGGTGGCGTAAAAGCTTTACGAAATGCAGGCAGAAGAACAGCGCAACTCCGAACTTTTCTAACGTTTCCAATGGGTTTTAACACGAGCATTACGACTTTACTTGAAACCACATCTGCGGCAGCTCTTCACTTGGGACCCCTACGGTCAGGTTTCCATCCTTCTCGGTTGCCAGCAACCAACGTCTCTTACCGAGCGGCCGGCCTCCCCCACTTTTCTCTCTCTCGTCACTCCCTGATGATGTCACTCTCCAGCAGGTGTCCAATACAAAACGCGCAGTCAACGCAACTGGAGAGTCTGCCGCTACTACGCTTGCGCAGACGGTGGAGGTTGGGTTCTCCCACTACTTCTCTCTGTCTCTTGGCTGGGGGGAGGGGACTGCTCAGGTCTGGCAGCGCCCCCCATTAACTGACAGCACGCCGGCTTCGTCCGCGCGTCCCTCAGCCGAGGCAGCGGGGCTGGAGAGAAGCGTCGTTCGGGCCCGGGTGCAGAACGGGGAAGGCCTCCCTACCGGTCGGGACGCCTTTCGGTCCGGAGGGGGGAGCGAGGCAATGAGCCCGGGGCCCCCCCGGCAGCCGCTCCTTCCACTCAGGCAGGTATTCCGTGTCGGCTGTGCCTCACGCCCCTTTCGGTCCTGCAGCGCAAGGGCTGAGGGTTCCCGGGCAGCCCTTTTCTGAGGGAAACTCTCGGCGGGTTTTCAGAAGCCGTTTCCATCGACCCGGGCGAGTTTAGAGGGGCTCTCACCTGCCGCCACAGGTTACGGCTCTTCTCCACGACGAGAGGCCTCTGCCGCCGCATCTCGGGGGCAAGGCGAAGCGCGCAAAGCGGCGGCGGGGCCGCCTAAGCTGCACCTTCGGTTTTTTTTGACCGAGGCCGGCCTAACCAGAAGAGGCAGGCGGGAGCTGTCTAGGCCGGCTGAAGCGGCGCCGACTTCTTCTTAAGTTCTTGGATGCCGGGACCGCTTTCCACGGGCGCCGACATACGCAGCTGCGGCGGGGCATGAATCCGGCGCAGCCCGAAGGGGAGGAAGAGGGCGACGGCAGCGAAGAAGAAGAAGAAGACGACGACGGCGACATGGAGATGCCGCCGCCGGAGGAGGAGGAGGAGGAGGAGGAGGTGGCGGTGGTGGCTGCCACGACCGCCGGAGCTGGGGAGCGCGGAACGGAGGCATTAACGGACCCGGCGCTCACCGGCTGCCTCCCGACGGGAGACAAGCTGGAGGGAGGGAGCGCTGGCGGCTACCCCGATTGGGAGCAAAGCCTGAGCCCGGAATTGCAACAGGGTTATCGGATCCTGAGCGAGTTTCTCTTAGAAAAGCACCGGCCTCTGACGGCTCCTTTCTTAAGATCTTGGGAAAACCAAAAAAGTGAACGAGGCCAAACGGGCGCTGCCGACTTTTCCGGGGAAGAAAATAGTGTCTGTCTTCTCCCTTGCCCTAAATCTCAGCAATTATCCGGAATGTGGCTGTTGAAAATGGAAGAAAAATTTGCTTCTGGCCAGTACAGAGGAATTACTGATTTTGTGGCCGATTTCCGATTGATGTTGGAGACCTGCTATCGGCTTCATGGGGTAGATCACTGGCTCTCCAAACAAGCCCAGAAGTTAGAGATGATGCTTGAACAGAAACTGGCTCTGCTTTCTCGGTAGGTGCATTATATCTGCTGTAGCAGAACACTTAGGAAGAAAGTTTACACAGAATGGAAGGAGTTCTATTTTTGTGAAATATAGGCTGTGAGGGTGTGAGTCCTGTACAAGCTAACTGTAGATTTTTTTTTAACTGGATACATACCATCTATTTTTTTTCTTGAGGTTACAGTTCTGTTAAGTACCCGTAAGTAATAAGCTCCGCTGAACTAATAAAATCTTGGTCATAAATATAGAGTTTGTTGTACTGCACAACTGATGATCAGTTATGACAAAGTTTAGAAGTGGGGTAAAGTTATGAAGTTATGGCCTGGTTTTATATAATACTGAATCATAAAGTGACTTTAGTGTGAAATGGAAACTATGCCACCAGAATTTGGCCTTATGCTTATGAATCCATTGTTCTGAATTTCTGCAAGATTTTAGCCACTTCCATAAAAAGTATGATTATCATTTATAGTGAGCATCACCACAAAATGCCTGTGTATTTTCTTTTTGTGCATTCTATCTTTTTAATGTAGTTAGAGAAATAGATTATAAGATGCTTTGGTCAGAAAATTTACTATATAATACCACATCTTTTATAACATCATAAGATATACCAAGAAAAAGCTTCCCATGGATTAGAAAAGGAATCTCCGTTATACAATTGACCCATTTAGTCTTATTTTGCCTATGTTGTTACATAGAGTTTTAACTGCCAGAGTCTGATTATAATCCAAGACTTTCTTATATGAAGCAGACACTATATATTGCTAATGAGCTATACAGTATTTCATTTCATTTGGAAACCTTGGTAAAGACTCTTGGTGGAGATCAACAGAAATGAAGTGTAAGGAAAATCTAGAATTCTCTTTGTATTTGTTCATCAGCATCTTTGATTATTTTTTCACCAGCTTGCATATTATTTTATCATATTTGAATTTTGCGCTGTATAAATACTCTTAAAACTAAATGCTTTTTCTGAACTACAGTTTTTGTGTGCAGTTAACCTATTTAAATAAAGAAGACTTGACAGCATCAGAAGAAATCTATATTTCTAATTGTTCTGATTGATTAGCATTAAGTCACAGAAATAGACCTAAGTTTGAAAAATTGGTTTATCAGATCAACCCGTTTCTTCTCAATGGACAAACATGGGCTGGATGGTATATTTTTACTCTGCCTTAACTCTGAATCTGAAATAGTTCAGGTTCTGAGTTACTGACTGATGCTGGTAATGTCCTGAATGAAGCAAGACAGTTTGAAAATGAAAGAGGGCAGGGGTGCTATTCAGCAGGTTCTGACAGATTTTGGAGAACCAGTAACGGAAATTTTGAGTAGTTTGGAGAACCGGCAAATACCACCTCTGACTGGCCCCAGAATGTGGTGGGAATAGAGATTTTGCAATATCCTTCCCCCAGGAGTGGGGAAGGAATGGGGATTTTGCAGTATTCTTCCCCCAGAGTGGCATGGGAATGGGAATGGACATTTTGTAGTACCTGCCCCTGCCATGCTCACCAAGCCACACCACGCCCACCAAGCCATGCCCACAGAACTGGTAGTAAAAAAAATTGAATTCCATCACTGAAAGATGGGTATTCTTGATCAGTAAAAACTAATATTGAAGAACGTGAAAATAACTTCTATGGATGCCTACTTTTCATCTATTGCAAATAACTTTACTTTGAAAAGATGGTGTTTAATTACTGTATGAGCTGGTTGGATGCAGATACCAAAATATATAACGCCAGTGTTTAGCATGCTACACTAGCTCATTAATATCCTTTTTTCCCAGCAGTGCTGGAAATTCCAGTCACTGCTAATATATAATTAATTTGGTCATAACTTTCTAGTGAATATAATGCTTTCTTTTGCTTTTATAATGCAACACTTTGCATTATTCCCCTGACCAGAAACCAAAGATACTGGATTTTGTGCTACAATATGAAAACAAATATCTTTAGTGAATATATCTGACAAATGATACTGTTTAAAATATGTCCTAAAATGCTAAAAGATGAGCTTCAGTAATTTGGGTAGATTAAAGTTCACAAACACAAGATATATCTATATATGTATTCCCTAACTTTGTTTATAAGCAGATGTTTACATTTTAAATCTGGCAAATGTGACAATAGCTATTCTTACAACTTTGAAGTTGCAAGGATGAATGGACTTTATCTCCATAGCTGAACGCTCTGATACATCTCTGTAATTGCTGATGAAGCAATTAATAAGGATTCAGTTTAATATCATAGATTAGTAAATGACAAAAGGAGGATGAAACTGAGATTTGTCTCTTTGTTTTAGTATTAATGTTTAAATTAATAAAACAATGAAGAATTAACTATGTAAATTTTATCTGTGAAGATAGGATTTGAATCTAATCTTACATACTTTAAATGAAGGACGTCCTGCAATTCAAGAAAATTTTGACCAATGGAGAATTTCCATTGATGGAATGAGAACTTAAGCAATTTTTGTTTCCTTGCCTTATCCCATTTATTTCAGAAAGCAGGAGACCATGTTGGATTTGGTTTGTTTACCAATATTTAAAGTAAGAGACTGAACTTTCCAGTGAACTTTAATCTGTAACGTGCATATACTATTTCCAACATCAGAAACACTACCAGAAGATGGATGTTTCCTATTACCAATTGTTAAGGAATATGAGCAGGAGGCTGTTATATTTATGTTTTGTTGATAAACTTCCTATTAGCCATCTGATTGGTGGGAATAGAAGAATGGACTAGATAAGCTTTTAATTTTACACAGTGAGACTATTTCTAAATTGTTCTTATGTTCCTCTTTGTCACTGGTATGTTTCAGCAAGTAAAATTGTTCATAGCTAATTCTTGGATTACAGAAACTTTGTAGAAAACATATTGAGTGGTTTTCATATGATAGTTAGCAATTCTCACTTTACACTGATTTTGATAGCCAAGCCGATTTTTAGGACTCTACTCTGTCATATATCTCCCTTTTCAAAACAAAAAACTTTTTTTCCTATTAAGTCCTTACAGTCTGTTGAAAAAGTAGCTTTCTCTCAGAATTCCAAAAACCAAGGTATTCAAATTTCTTATTACTATATATATACATTTCAATTTTCTCTAGGAATGCAGCAAATAGAAAATTCAAGACAGCTACAAGAAAGGAAGTGCGTTATTAAACAATGGAATTTGCTGCAGTTAATTTAAAATGTTTTAAAAGAAAAAAGAGACAAAGCTATTGATGGCTACTAGACATGAATGACTATTGTGAAAAGATTCCTATATTTTTATAAAGCTTAATAGAGACCCCAAGAATATCTTTTTACACCAGTTTGATATAGTGGTTCATCAGGCTTGAAACTGGGAGACGCTGAGTTCTAGTCTCTCCTTATACACAAAGCCAGCTAAGTGACCTGGGGTAGTCACTTTCTCTCAGTTCTAGAACAGGGTTATGGTAAACCACTTCTGAAAAATCTTGCCAAGATAATTATAGGGACTTGTCCAGGCAGTCTCCAAGAATTGGACACAATTGAACAGAAGTGGCAGCTGGGGAGGGAGGATTTAAGCAGATACTGGGTAGAAAAGTCTGAGCAGACCAAGAATAATATTTTTTTAAACATTTACCCTTTTTAGATAAAACCTTATCCAGTTAGAACAGGTTGTTGGTTTCAAATTATTAAGAACCTAGTTACAACCATCAGATAGAGCCTTGGTGGTACGGTGGTCTAAAGCACCCTGTTATTAAGACCAGCTGCCTGCAATTACTGCAGGTTCGAATCTCGCCAAGGCTCAAGGTTGACTCAGCCTTCCATCCTTTCTAAGGTAGGTAAATTGAGGACCCAGTTGTGGGGGCAATAAGATGACTTTGTATAAATATACAAAAGAATGAAGGCTATTGCTTAGCGCATTGTAAGCCGCCCTGAGTCTCCGGAGAAGGGCGGCATATAAATCAAATTAAAAAATAAATAAATAACATAATTTATTATCTCACTCTGTGGCATCAGAAATTAAATATATAACTTGATATGACAAAATAATCAGTTTTACTATAAAGCTATGAGAATATTATTCTGAAGAAGCAGGTTAGTTAGCAACATTTAAGGCAATAAAACACTTATTAAGTTTTTTCCTGTCCAGTTGTGTCTGATTCTAGGGGACTGTGCTCATTTCCATTTCTTAGCCAAGAGAGCCAGTGTTGTCTGAAGACATTTTCATGGTCATGTGGCAGCATGACTATATGCCTAGGCGCATGGAATGTTGTTACCTTTCCATAGAAGTGGTACCTATTTATCTACTTGCATTTGCATGCTTTTGAACTGCTAGATGGGCAGGAGCTGGAGCAAGTAATAGGGGCTCACCCCATCAAGCAGAGCTCAGTCTCAAACCTGGGCTGTTAGCTTTCCAGATGACAAGCTCAACATCTTTAACTACTGAGCCATCAACTGTAATCAGTTATGGAATGTATTTTTGAGTTGCTGTTTATTTGGACATCATTTCTTCCCAAAAGTAAAATTTACTAACAATAGTAATCTAATAGAAGCCTGTGCATCAGTGTTTCTCAGCCTTGGCAGATTGAAGACGTGTGGACATCAATTCCTATAATTCCCCAGTCAGCCAGTCTCTCACATCCTTTTCATTTCTTGATTGGACTATACTAACCCACTTTACATTGATTGAAGACCACATGGAAATTTCAGGTGATGCACAATGGAGCTGCCTAATAAATGACCAGACTCCATTATACCATTATTATGTGAGATGCAGTGGCTATCAGTTTGTTTTTGTGTGCAGTTCAAAATGTGTTTTTATCTATAAAGATCTCTATGTTTGGTGTCTGGGTATCTTTGAAATTACCTTTTTCCAGATAGAATCTTCCTACTTAATGCAGATGGAGAGTATGTTGTATACTCTGAGTGTGTGAAGGATCTTTTCTTATTTTTCTTTTTCAAAATTATAGTATTATCTTTTTAACTTAGGGAGATGTCTAAAAGATCCATTGCTTTTTCAGCCATGAAGAAGACAGCAGTCATTTTGTTAATGCTTAAACAAGGAATCAATTTAATTTTAATTTTAGATAAATAATTGTAAATGATTATAAATGGGTTCCCTTAATATTTTAACATATCAGAAGGTTCTCAATCCTTGCCTTTCTTGGCACTAACTATGTATTCATAATCTATCACTGGCAGATTGAGGTTGTCTAAGACTATGATTCTGAGCTAACTCCTGCCTTCAGTTGCCTCCTCCTCTCTGGTACACCTTTATAGTGCCAAATCATTACAGAGAATCTGTTGAAAGCCCCCTTCTATTAGAACATCTATGGAAGTGAGTATCTGTGTAGGTGCTCTTGTCATGTAGAATAGCTTGTCCCAGAGGAAGGAGTGGCTATTCTTAATCCTTACATTCAAAGATAAGAAAAAGTTGTTAGGGAAAACAATAAATAGACTAGAGGTGTAGATGGCTGCATACATGCTGCATGGCATGAATTTCTTTGATGATAACCTTGAAGATTAGATGGTGCCTGATGCTGTTTTGTGAATTAAATAATTTTTGCAATGCCTAGCTAGGACTTTTCTCTCCCATTCCCCCTCTCCCTCATTATGAAGTTACAATTTCCCTTTGGTTCATTTGTGCCAAATGTTGGTACAAATGTACCAAATGTTTGTTTTATCCCTTGTTTTCTTCTTTTTCATAATGCAGGTAGCCCTTAACTTATGAGCATTTTTCAGCAACTTTTAAAAATTACTACAGTGCTGAACAAAGGGACTTATGACCTATGTTTGAAATTACAGCTGCTGCACTCCCCTATGATCACAATTCTGGCACTTGGCAATCTACCTACCCTTATGACTGTCTGAGAGTATTACAAATGCCCCTACCCATCTTTCCCCTGCATACAACCCTGCTAAGTCTCTTGGGTCTGTTTCCTGCCTCAGTGGGTCCCACACCTACCACGCTCCACTTACCTCTTCTGAAGATCATCTTTCTTGAAAGCAAATCAGCCAAAAACCATGCAGCCTACCTAGAATTGCAGCCACCTCCAAATGGCATCTGCTTCCAGGATGGCATGAGGTGCTTCTGTAATAGGGAGGCCACGTGGTGCATCAGTTGATTTTCTTTTGGAAAGGCAATTTCCAAGGATAGACTTTCCAAAAAAGCACCTAGCCGATGCAATGCATGGCCTTTTTGCATAGGCTGCCTCATGCCATTCTGGAAGCATCTGCTATTCTTGCAGTCTCTCAGAAGGGCATGATGGAAAATCATGCCATTCTAAATGAGTGGCAGTTGCCTCCAGAATGATGTGAGATGGCCTTTGCAGGAAGGCCTCACATAGCACAGGCTGGGTGCTCTTTTGGGAAGACAATCTTCAGAAGAGATAAGTGGAACAAGGCCTGACAGGCTGCGCCCAAGAATGTGAGACCCAGTGGGATGGGAAGTTGTCCAAGGGATACCTCGACTGGGAAAGGCCCTGGGAGGCCTGGCACAGATCTCTTGTGAGCTGGGAAGGTGCTGCAGTGCTAACCTCAGCCTATACCATGACTCCCTGGGCCTTCTACTACAGAGGCACCTCTGTTCTGCTTAATGACCTGCACGGTTATTTAATGAGCACAATGGGAAGAACCAGGATCGTGATTGTTAAGCAAGGGGATCACATGGGTGCCTCTTTAATGATTGTGAAGAGTTACGGCTGTAATTCCAAGCTCAATTGTGGTTGTACATTGAGGACTACTTATACTTCAGGAATATCTCTTTTGTTTTCTTTGTAATTGTTTCTTCTGAGAAAAAAATGGGGAAATGTGTATATGTGTGAAGCTAGTTTCTGTGTGACTGAGAGAAAGGGATATGTCTGTCTGTCTACTTTTCTTCTGAGAGATAAGCATACTTACATGTACAGTATACCTGTACAAAAGTGTCACATATATTTATTGGACATGTAGAGGATCTCCAGGTTCTCCAGTGTGATAGTGGGAGGGTCCAAGAATGGGTTCTATGCTGTCCTTTCTGCCCAGAGACTGAGTGAAAACTTGAAGCCATGCCCAGGTGCCTTTCTCTTTGGCTCCAATTTCACCTCAGTCTTGCCCTGGAGAGATGTCTTTGAACAGTTGGGACATCTGGAATTCCATTCTTGGACAGGATCAGGTTCTATCCTATGTTTTCGGCTTCTTTAACTGTTGCAGCATTGCGGAGGCAGCAGAAACTCTCACCCTGCGTTCCTACTATTGGAGCTGAGCTCCGTCTGATAGGTTGTGCTGGCTAATCCAGTTTTTCTGGCAATGCCACCAACCTGAATCCCTTTGGACAGAGACCAGTGGGAATGTGCTGGCTAGCCCAGTTCGTTTGGTACGGCCGCCGACCCACAAGAGCGCTGGGATCGCACTGTTCTTGCCTCTGTGGCTTTCGGAGCCGCGTGAACCACTTTCAAAGCTGTCAAGCCCTTCGTGTTGCTGCGCCGGTTTTGGAGCTGGTTTTCAACAGTGCTACTGGGGACAAAGTCAAATTGGACCCTTTGGCTACAGTGGTGTATGTGCTGGCTTGTTCAGGTGTTGTCAGAGCCGCCACCACATTTCCTGTCAGCATAGAGCAGCCTATCATCTTGCAAAGCCCTTGATTGTTTCTCAGGCTTCCCTGCCAGAGCAGAGCTGTCAAAATGGTGGACAGCTCCCCCAAAGACAGGAATGGAGCTAACGGTCACTCCCCTGTTTCTATTGAGCATGGTAGCAAGGGATCTGCCAAATCCAGGTCAGCTTCTAAAAGGGCAGCTGCTATGATTAAGTCTAAGACTCTCAGGTCCTCCAGAAACTCCTCCGCAGAGGAGAAGGACGCTAAGAGGTGCTTAAAAGCCCTAGAAAACAATTTTCAAGAGCGGCAAAGAAACATGGCAACCTGCAGCTTCTCCCTTAACAGCTCCAAGCACTTCACACACTTTTCGTCAGAGCCGGTGGCTCTACCACAAGATGCAGTTCTGCTGGAGGAACCACTAGAGGGAGCAGGAGGGTTTCCTCCTTCTGGCTCCATTCAGCTTGAGAGCAGAGAAAAAAATTTGGATACTTTTGCTTGCATAGCAACTGGAAGGCAGGAAATTTCTGACAGGTCTGTTCCTGTCACTACATTTACTCCCATTTCAGCGGGGCTCTGCCCAGTGGGGAGTCAAGGGCCTCCTATATCTCAGGATATGAGACTTATAATTGCTCAAGCCATATCCCAAGGTATTGCTACAGGCTTGCAGCAAACCTACCGCCCTGACTCCTTTGCACAGGAGACCATGTCATATGTTCCTCCTTCTTTGCATTCAGCCAGCAGACCTGACTATCAGGAACATTGTTCCCATAGCACCTTCAGGGAAAACTCCCTTTGGGGTGATGACGGGCACAGAGATCTAGAGCTCTTGGAGGATGAGGACATGACACCGGATCCTCCGGCCTTTACTGGGCACTTCCCTCCAGCCCTTTTTAAGCTTTTACTTCACAAGGCTAAGTCCACTACCAAACTGGGAACCCTGGCAACGTCTTTGGAGGCTCCTTTAGTCCTTGTGGAAGACCTCTTTTACAAGCCTAAGTCAGCACAGGAAGAGATCCCTACCCCTAAACTATTTTTGGACATTATCCAAAAACAATGGGATCACCCTGGAGCCTTTCCCACCCAACAGGTAATGACAGACCTTTTTACAATGCTGGTCCGTATTTGGCTGAACTTTTACAGCTGCCTGCGGTGGATGAGCCTGTGGCAAACCTCGCCTCATCCCCTATTGTGGCTGGGGATTTGGCCGACAACTTAAGAGCCGAGGACAAGAAAGCAGAATTTGTCCTCCTTAAGACCTACCAAGCTGCGGCAGGGCAGTGAAGGCGGCCACGGCTGCATCCTTTTTTAACCTCACTTTCTTGCTCTGGCTCAGCCAGTTGCAAGCAAAGTTGCCAGCACAGGGTGGGCGACTTCCTGGCCTCCATCGATCTCACAGAGGCCTACCTCCATGTGCCGATTCTGCTGGCACATCGTCGCTTTCTGAGATTTCATTACGTGACAGGTCACTATCAGTACCAGGCCTTACCCTTCAGACTGGCTTCAGCCCCCCGGTATTTTACCAAGATTCTGGCGGCACTGGCAACTCACCTGAGATCTATCCCCATCAGGTTCCAGTGCTACTTCTATGACATCCTCGTCCAGGCCTCATCTCAATCATGAGCACAGAGGATGTATGTACGACAGTTCAAGTATTACAAGCCCATGGCTTCTCCGTGAATTTCAAAAAGACCCATCTGACGCCAACGTCACGCATTCTGCATCTCGGGCAGTGATCGACACCTTCCTATGCGAGGTGTATCTGTCTCAAGAGCGCAGGGACAGCTTGGTGACTCTGCTGAATCAGGTTCAAGAGAAGCACATGGTGCCTGTGGCTCTGCTATCTCAACTGCTGGGGAAGATGGCTTTGTGCATTTTCCATTGTTCCCTGGTCACGGCTGCCTGCCCGCCCACTGCAGTGCTCCTACTTCCCTTCCAGCGGTGAGGAAGAAGCAACGCACAGGTCAGGATTCCAGTGTCATCGTCAGTTCTTCACTCACTTCGATGGTGGACGTCACCGGCTCTGGCCAAGGGCCATCTCTTCCGGGAGCCCAACAGGTTGGTGATTTCATCAGATGCCAGCCTGGTCAGCTGGGGCACCCACTTACTGAAACATATGGTACAGGGGCATTGGACACTGGCAGAGCTTGCCAACAACATTAATTGGCTGGAGCTCCGAGCAGCACATCTGGCCCTTCGCCACTTTCAGGGTCTAGTCAGGGGGCATCATGTCCTGATTATGACCGACAATGTGGCAGTGAAAGCTCACATAAATCGGCAAGGGGCACCTATTCAAGAGTGCTCATGGCCGAGGCGAATCACCTGGGTGCTTGGGCAGAAGCTCATCTCTCCCTGAAGGTGGAGCACATAGCTGGGTCCACAAACGTGCAAGCGGACTCCTTGAGCAGGCACACAATCAACCATTCTGAATGGAGACTTCACCCAGACATCTTCCACGAGATGTCCCAGAGATTCGGTCGACCGGTTGTGGACCTGTTTGCCGCCCCAGCGAATGCCCAAGTACCATGCTTCTTCACCAGATTCGCGCCCCGGGATCAGAAGGGACCAACGCTCTGTGCTGCCCTTGGCCAAGTGGCCTTCTGTATGCCTTTTCATCCCTTCCCCTCATTCCTGCTGTCATCAGGAAAATTATAGTGGAAAAGGCAGAGGTTCTGCTGGTGGCCCCTCACTGGCCCAGGTGTCTGTGGTATGTCGACCTGGTGAGTCTTTCAGTGTTGCAGCCCTGGAGGATCCCTCAGGAGAATGTTTCCCTCAGCCAGGGGGTCCTGGTCCACCCGGAGCCTCAGTGGCTCCAGTTGACCATCTGGCACTTGAGGGGAACATCTTGAGGGAGCACAAATATTCCTCCAGGGTCATACAGACTATTCAGGCCTCCAGGAGGCTATCAACTACCCGGATTTAAAACGCCACCTGGAAGGCATTTGCCAGGTCCACAACCGGTGGACCTTGACAAGGTCCACTGACCCTATTGCAGCTTCTGTGCGACAAATCCTAAACTTCCTCCAGGACGGGCTGGATAGGGGTCTCTCACACAACACCATCCACAGGCAAGTTGTGGCCCTCTCCACGATGTTGACTGGCGGGGAGCGGGACCCCCTATCTCATTATCTGGTGATTCGACAATTCATCAGAGGGGCAGCTAACTTATGTCTGCCTGTGGTCCATCGATATCCCACTTGGGATCTGACTCTGGTGCTGCAGGTGCTTATATTGGCGCCTTTCGAGCTGCTAAGGACTACTACTCTCCGTTATATGACACTTAATCATATTCTTAGTGGCCATAACGTCGGCCAGACATATTTCAGAGTTAGTGGCTCTCTCAGTCAGAGATGACCTCTGCATATTCCATTCAGACAGAGTGGTTCTCAGATTAGACCCTTCTTTCATTCTGAAAATTAACACCTGGTCCCATCAGGCCCAGGAGATTGTCTTACCTAACTTTTGTCCAGGGCCTTCCCATGGATTGGAAAGACAATGGTATACATTAGATGTTTGGAGGGCTCTTATGTATCTACACAAGGAGGACGGCCAAAGATAGGAAAACAGAGTCCCTCTTTGTATCCTTTCAGCCATCCTCCGTAGGCTCTAGAGTCACCCCATCGACTGTTGGCAGATGGTTAAGGGCCTGCATAGTCACAGCCTACCAGTCTAAGGCGCTGCCTTTACCCAGACGGGTAACAGCGCACTCAACTAGGAGTGCAGCCACTACGTTAGCTTGGGCTACCTAAGCCTCCATTGAAGAAATTTTCAGGGCAGCTACCTGGGCTTCCCATTCACCATTTATTAGACACTATAAGTTAGCCTTGTTTGCATTGGCCAACGCTGCCTTCTGGAGAAGGGTCTTACAGAAGGTGCATTCCATGGGGGGGACTCTGGCCCAGACATCTTCCCATCCTTGAGACAGTAGGCTTTGGTAAATCCCATTCTTGGACCCTCCCACTATCACACTGGAGAAGGGACGTTAGTCTTACGTGAGACGTTCTTTTTCTGTGGGATAGAGAGAGGGTCCAAACCCACCCTTACCGACTGACTGGGCAGGGGTCAAGGGCGATTAATCCCGTGTAGAGACTTTTTTCACAGCTGCGCCATCGTTGAAAGTGGAGCCAAAGAGAGAGGCATGTGGGTGTAGCTTCAAGTTTTCACTCAGTCTCTGGGCAGAAAGGACATCGTAGAACCCATTCTTGGATCCTCCCACTATCCCACAGAGAAGGAACGTCTCAGGTAAGACCAGCGTCCCATTTGCTTCAACTAAAATGCTTGATAAGGTGGGAATATTGACATGGTTGTGAAGGTGAGGAAATTAGATATTCAAATATTTTGTATACCTTTACACAATATATATATATTTCTATCTGCTTTTTCTTTGGACAGAAGAGTTGCATTAAATGTAGGATCAAGTAGCTTTAAGATAAATTTAATGTGAACACTTTTCAAGAATGCTAAAAATCATGTAATGTTAATTAAAAAGCAATACATAGCAATCCATAGTCTTAATTTATGCGATCCATATTGGTTATGTTATGGCATACAAATTTTGTGATGCCAGTGAGTAAGGGCAAGGAGACAAATGATAGCATCACATCCAAGGACATGAGGGATCAAGCTTGTAATTGTGACATGTTTTATCATTTAGTGGACTTTTGGCTTACTGCAGATACCTTGTGATGATTTTGGATATTTTACATTTTCTTTCAAATACTTCATGCAAGTTTTGACTGTTTTGGTTCAGCGAGAAAGTTCCCCATGCTCACAGTCATCCATAACAAACTGATACCATATTTCATTGTAATCCCAAGCAAATAGAATGCAGGTAGTCCTTGATTTATGACCATATTTAAGACCGGAATCAGTTATATGTTGGACCAGTCAAAAAGTGAATCAGTGCATGACCAACCCAATTTTATGGCCATTTTTTGTTGTCATTAAGCAAATCATATAGTTTTTAAGCAAATCCAGTTTCCTCAATAATATTTTTTGTTGGGAACTGGCTGGGAAGGTCACAAATTGTGATCACATAACTGCAGGATGCTGCAACCAGTCATAAATGCAAGGTGGATGCCAAGTGCCTGAATTGCAATCACATGACTGTGGGTGTGATGTGATGGCATAAGAATCAAGGCAGATTTGTACATCACTTTTTCCAAAGCCATCATAACTTGAACAATTGTTAAGCAAATGAGTATAAGAGAAGGAATAACTGTATACTTTTTAACCATTAGATTTTTCTTTAGGTTTGATAATATTTTAGTTTCTTCAACATTATTTCAATAAATACAAATGTGCACAATTGACTTTCCTTATGCATTACAGCCCAATCTCCTTAAATTTGCACCTACAATAATTTATTAAACAACCTGGAAGTTGGTATTTTAATGTCTCATTGAATGGCAGCACATTTGTAAAGTAAATTTTTGAGACATTGTAATATTTTGAATTTAACGCAGGAACAGCTAGTTCCTTAAGTCTGGAAAAGGAGACTTATAAGACTTAAATGTGTGGTTGTACTATTACACATGTAAGCAAAAAGCTCAAAAATAAATATAAGACTAATTTGAATTCTTACTACTAATTCTTACTAATAGAGAAGAAGTGATAGAGGGAGTTCAAGTTGCTAGAACCTTGGGCGAGAATGACCAAGGAATTCAATCAGTGGTGGGCCCCAAATTTTTTAACAACCGGTTCTCTGCCCTAATGACTGGCTGGGTGGGCATGGCTGGGTGAGTGTCATGTGGCTGGATGGGCGTGGCTAATTCTACATCACTTGTGTGGGTGGTACCTGTATGGGACAGGCAGGGTTGGGGAGGGAATCCAGGGGTCTCCGGTGTGGGGGAGAAAGAAAGATCCAACCTGTGTGTGTGTGTGTGTGTGTGTTGTGTGTCTGTGCATGTGTGTGTGTGAGAGAGAAAGAAAGAGAGAGAAAGACTGCTTCAAGCTAGACTGGGAAAGACGAAGACTGCGAGAGGAAGAGAAGGTGGGTAAGCTGGACCCAGACTCTTCCCAGGTCCCCTCATCCCAGAAGCAGCAACCTCTCACTCTGCCCTCTCTGCTAGCCCCCTTCTTCACACAGAATCGCCGAGCAGCGGAGAGGGAGAGGGAGAAGGGGGCAGTGGCAGCCACTAGCATTGAGGGGAAATTGCCAAACAGAAATGCCGCCCCCTTCTCCGTCTCCGTTGCTGGGCGATTCCTTTCAGATCACCCTTCCTCTTGCAGCCAGCTTTTTGGGGCCAATTTCAGGCCGTTTTTTGAGCCGTTTTCAGGCCTATTTTCCGGGCCGTTTTCAGGCCATTTTTTGGGATGATTTTGACTGGGAAAACGGCCTGAAAATGGCCCAAAAAATGGCCAGGGTGGGGCCAGTCGGTGGTCCGATTTGCCGGTTCTCCGAACTGCACAGAATGGACGTTGACGTACCTGAACGTCCCTTTTCGGAACGCTGCGACTCCAATCCATAGTGCGGGAATTGTCTTCTAGTACTGGGGAATACTGAGATGAGATTCTTTCCAATTCTTGCTGACCACGCCCCCTTTGCCTCTCCCACGTCAGTCTTTCTCACGATAGGAAAGGAACACAGGAGAATTCTATGAAGAACAACACAGGAACAAGGAAGGTCAGCAATGCAAGCAGGAAGCCATACGGGAGGGCATGGATTGGAGTTGCAGTATTCCGAAAAGGGACGTTCTGGTACATCAACGTCCATTTTCCATAACGCTGCTCCTCCAATCCATAGTGCAGGATCTACCCAAGCTCATCCATCCAGGGTGGGAGGCTGACTGCTCCCCTCTGCAGACACAGATGCCACTTGTTGGAGGACATGCCGGCCAAATGCAGCTTCAGCTGACGCAAATGAATCTATCTTATAATGGCGTACAAAGGAAGATGGCATTGTCCAGGTCGCAGCTCTGCAGATGTCCGGGATGGAAGCTTGAGTCGCCCATGCCACCGTGGTCGCCGCACTTCTTGTGGAATGAGCGCAAATCCTGCCCGGTAACGGTTTGGCAGATAACTATTACGCTGTAGCAATACAAGCTTTAATCCAGCATCCAGCAGTGGGAGTAGACGCTTTCTTTCTCATAGTAGAAGGATGGAAGGACACCAGCAATGCCTCCGTCAATCGAAAGGATTCAGTCCGCCTGATGTATCGTCGGAGAGCCCGCCTTACATCTAACGTGTGCCAGCGTTCTTCACGAGGATTCCTAGGATCCAGACAAAAGTTTGGTAGGATGAGCTCCTGGGCCGGGTGGAACCATGAATTCACTTTAGGAGTGAATAAAGGGTCCAGTCTCATAACCACCTGATCTGAGTAGAAGATGCACAAGTCTTTGCGAATCGAGAGAGAGGCCAGCTCGGAGATCCTCCGAGCCGACGTGATAGCAAGCAGAAAGGTAAGTTTGAAAGTCAAGTATTTCAGAGGAATGGAACCCAATGGTTCAAATGGACGAGATGTAAGCACCTGAAGTACTAAAGGTAAGTCCCAGGAGGGGTATCTATGTACGACTGGTGGGGACTTGTTGGTCGCACCCTGCAAGAAACTACGAATCCTTGGGTTCTGTGAGAGAGAACGGTGTGGTTCACATTTCAGAACTGTCGCCAGCGCTGCCACTTGGCGCCTCAACGTATTAGGAGAGAGACCTTTCGACAAGCCGTTCAACAGAAAGTCAAGCACGTCAGGGATCTCAGCAGACGTAGGATCCACATGGTGAGATATACACCAACTCGAAAAGGCTTTCCACGAAGCCTGGTAAATTCGATTTGTGGAAGGACGTCTGGACAATTGAATGATTTCAGTGGCCTTCTCCGAAATTCTGTCCTTTCTCAGCAGGACCCGTTCAAATGCCAGACGGTCAATCTGAGCCATTGAGGATCCAGATGATCGATGGCCCCCTGGCTGAGGGAAATCTGCTGGGGTGGAATGGTCCATGGCTGTGACACCGATAGACTCACCAAGTCCGAATACCATGGCCTGCGAGGCCAAAGAGGAGCCACAAGAAGAATGTCTGCCTTTTCTGCCAATATCTTCCTTATTACTTGGTGAAGTAATGGGATGGGAGGAAAGCCGTACAGAAGGCCCGGCGGCCAGCGACATCTCAGCGCATTGCAACCCTCCGCTGCCGGGCACTGGTAACGTGTGAAAAACTGTGTCAGGTGGGTGTTTTGCAGAGTTGCAAATAGATCTACTAGAGGCTGGCCGAACCTCCTGACGATTTCCCTGAAATTGTTGGGGTGTAGTCTCCACTCCGCAGGGTCTAGCTCCTTCCGGCTGAGCCAGTTCGCTTGGACATTTGAGAGTCCGGAAATGTGGTCCGCCTTTATGGACGCGGTGTGTCTTTCCGCCCAGGCTAGCAATTTTTCTGCTTCCAGCATCAGCGGCCTGGATCGCGTGCCCCCCTCGTGATTGACGTGGGCTTTGGTCGTCATGTTGTCGGTTCTTATCAAGACATCCTTCCAGGATGGGTTGGAAGTGTCGTAGAGCCAGGCGCGCCACCCGCAGTTCTAGCCAGTTGATGCTGTTCGCAGCCTCCACTGGCGACCACCGACCTTGAACAATCTGGTCCAGAAGGTGGGCCCCCCAGCCCAGGAGACTGGCATCCGATGTCAGAACGAAACGGTCTACTTCCAGAAAAACGCACCCTTTCCGAACGGCCGGAGAGACCCATCACTTGAGGGACAGATGAATCTGAGGAGGAACTGGAACCAGGGACTGAGATGTGCTGTGACCCGACCTCTGAAATGGTAGCAGAAACCACTGTAGTGGCCTTAGATGCCTGCGGGCCCACGGGACTATGGTAATGCAGGACACCATCTTTCCCAACAACTGGGACAGGTGAAACAGAGAAGTCTTTCGCTGTGTGCGTATCTGAGCAGTCAAAGCCTGGAGACAGAGAATCCAATCCGGTGAAAGGAAGACCTGACCCTTGGCCGTGTCTATCACCGTCCCCAAGTGAAGGAGGCATGTTGTCGGTATGAGGTGGCTCTTTTTGTAATTGATGGTAAATCCGTGTATTTGAAACACACGAAGCACTGCCTCCATGTCTGTCTTGGCCTGACGAAGGGACGATGCCAGAACCAAGATGTCGTCTAGGTAGCAAAGCAGACGAACTGGCCGAGCCCGCAATGTCGCTGCTACTACAGAGACCAACTTGGTGAACGTTCTCGGCGCGGAAGAGAGCCCGAATGGCATCGCGCAATACTGGAAATGTCGGGAGTTGAATTCGAACCTCAGATACTTTCGGTGAGATGGATGTATCGGGACATGTAGATAGGCCTCTTGGAGGTCCACCGACTGCATCAGGTCATTGCGACAAACACATGCCAGAATTGATCCCAGGGATTGCATCTTGAACCTGCGATACAAGATGTATTTGTTGAGATGTTTCAGGTTCAAGATGCCTCTGTGACCTCCCGAAGACTTGGGCACCAGGAACAGGGTTGAATAATACCCGGCTCCCTCTTGACCTACGGGTACCGGTTTTATTGCCTTGATTGTCAGCAAGTGGGCAATCTCCGCCTCCATCAATTGACGTTGTTGTGGAATGTGAGGGACTGGACAACGGAGAAAGCGACTTGGGTGGGAGTCGATGAATTCCAAGCATAGTCCGTGATGCACTGTGCGTCGGATCCACTCATCCTGTGTCGACAGAGCCCATTGGTGGTGAAATTGTTGGAAGCGACCACCAACGGGACCTGGGAAAGTTGAGTCATTTGCCTCTTTTACCTGCGCGGAAGCCTCCGCCTCGGAATGGTCGTTTGGCTGTCTGGTAGCGTTGACGGTCCCGAAATGACTGCCTGTCTGAACCTTGCTCAGCAGCGGTGGAGGAGGGACGTTGGAAGTAGGACCCTCCGGGTCCGGAAGAAGGCCAAAAGGGCTGCCGCTGGCTATAAGGAACATATCTACGGTCTTGACGACGATACGTAGACAGCAGAACTTTACGCTTCTCCTTGTCCTCCACTAGGAGAGGGTCCAGAGCCATGCCGAACAAGGACGGAGCCTTGAAAGAGGAAGATGCCAACTTCCACTTCGCCTTGGAATCAGCTTTCCAATTTTTCAACCAGAACATCCTGCGATTGGTGACGGTGGAAGCTAGCGCGGGGGAAGCAAATTTTGCAGCATTTAAAGACGCATCAGCCGAGTACTCGGTAGCCACCACCAACTTGTTAATGTCCTGATGCATACGCTTTTCGTTGGGCGGAAGGCGTTCCTGAAGCTGCCTAAGCCATATTAGTGAGGCTCTGTTAAAAAAGGATGTTGCAGTGGCCCAAGCGGCCGCTTGATGAGCCTTTCGAAAACCAAGCTCGACTTCCTTGTCGTCCGACTTGAGGGAGTCCAAGGCATCAGTCGTCACAGCAGAAGTAGAGGCAAGATTAGCCACCGGAGCATCCACTGATGGAAGAGCCAAAATATCGTCCAATTCAGTGGAAGCACAATACAGTCTCTTGTCTAAACTAGTAGGGGCTGTCAACGACCCCGGCTGCACAAACACGTTTTGAATTACGTCAGCAAATAAGGGGGTACACGGTATTGCGTCCTTCTCTGGCTTAGCAACCTGAAAAAGGGCCTCATGGGGGGTTGATGATTGTTGGTTGCTAGTTTGTGATGTAGGAGTCATGCCAAATTGGGTAGTAACTTTGGCCTTGTGCAAGAGAGACTTGAACACAGAAGGCCTGAATAAGCCAGTGCAAATCGGCTTCTCCGGTGGTAACCCCTCATCCTCAGAAAACTCAATGTCCTCAGGACATTCCTCTTCTTGGTCCGACTCCTCAGATGAAGTCACGTCCTGAGTCCGAGATGAGGTGACCACCGTGGTCTGTCTCTTGGCGACAGTCGGCTCCACCACAGCTGAGGTGCATTGCTGTACCGTATTAACAGTCTGTTGAAGACTCGCAGCTAAAATCTTTGCCAAAGTATCAGATAAAATAGACTGCAGGTCCATATGTCCTGAAGAGTCTTCAGATCTGAGGCCCACCGCAGATGGCGTGAAGGCTGTAGCTGGCTCAGTGGTAGAGGTAGAGGCCTGAAGGGGTTGCACAGATTCAGTAGGCAAGGGCCCCTGAGAAGTCTGGTGGGCTATTGTGTCCGCCATGAGCTCCTGTTGTAGTGAGTCAGCATCAGATTTGACAAGCTGTGCAGAGGAGCCTGATGGTTCAGATGGAAGCTTGGAGCGCTTGGATTTTTTCGCCTTTTCAAATTGCTTTTCTAGCACATTGTGCAGTCTCAACTCACTTTTGCTGCGAGACACCTGAGGAGACTTGCATTTGGAGCGAGTGGACTTGTCTTTGGCTTTTTTTGATCTGCACAGCAATGTCACTTGTTCCCTGCTCAGAATCCAAAGACAGATCCAAGTCTGCCATATCAGGTAAGGTGAGAGCCCAGCCAGGAAACTGAAATCAAAGGCAAAGCGAGAGGTTGTCAATTACAAAGCCCCAGATAAAAGGCTGCAGACAAGATAATAAGTCCTGTGATTAATGAGCCAGAGAGTGGCAATGGTAAGGCTAACCAGCAGGGAAAAGCAATCAGTGACTTCCAATCCTGGCCTCCCCTTTAAGGGGAACAACCAGTAATCTTAAAACGTAGAGGCTTGAGATTAGAATGCCTCAGTGAACTGGCCAGTTACGCCACCCAAAATGGAGGCTTGTTAGAAAGCTGGAACTGGGCCACCTGTCCTTGCTAAGATGGCGGCCGCCTCCTTATTGCCAAAATGGCGGCCCAGGCAACTCTTTGCCAAAACAAAATGGCGGCCGCCCTGTTTTATGCCCAAAATGGCGGCCGCAACAAGGCACCACGATGAAACAGGTACTGCCACGCTAAATGTTGCCAAAATGGCAGCCTAATCCGTTCTTTGCCAAAAACAAAATGGCGGCCGGACTGTTTAATATCCAAAATGGCGGCCGCAACAAGGCATCACGATGAAACAGGGTCCGCCACGCTAAATGCCATCCCCGCTTTCTAAATACCTCGTGTGTATCCCAGAGTAAGCTGTCACCTCAGTCTCGACTTGAGCCGCCCTGGGAACGGAGCTGTGGCATTGAATGTGAAACGGCCCACCCAGGCACTATCGAACGCCGGCAGCAAATTGTAGGCGGATCCGCCCAGCCGGGACAGATCCGCAAAGCTGCGCTGACGCTAAGGAAGGTCGGGACGGAGCGATCAGGGCCCCTGACATGCGTCCGGTCCCAAGCAGCTGTAAGATCCCTCGTAGCAGCTCCTTAAAAGCAATTCAGCGCGAGGGCCGAATTAGGCCGATCCGCCCAGCCAGGTCAGATCGGAACAGTCTGGAGCCCCAGACACGTTACCAACCCTTTGCAGTCAAAATTATTTCAAGAAATAGGTCGAAAATAGCTAAGATTTAATAGCCACAAAAAAACACTACAGTTCCCCAGAACTGAGTGAGAAAGACTGACGTGGGAGAGGCAAAGGGGGCATGGTCAGCAAGAATTGGAAAGAATCTCATCTCAGTATTCCCCAGTACTAGAAGACAATTCCCGCACTATGGATTGGAGGAGCAGCGTTATGGAAAATCAGATTAACTGGTTTGGGCAAACCAGTCCAAACCAGCAGCAGCCCACCTCTGAATTCAACATAATTCAAACATAAGCAATGGAATATAATCTAACCAATGTCTTAAACTTTAAAAGAGCTGATTTTAACTAACTCAAAGAGAGCCTAAGAAAAAATTCCATGGTTGAAAATCATAAATGGAAAAACGACTCAAGAAGCGTGGGAAACTCTGAAAAATATGATAATAAAAACCCAGTCTTCACTCAAAAAGAAACTATAGCCCAACCTACCAAAAACGTAACTACAAAAGACAGACTAGAAATAAAAATTAAAATAAGCAAGAAAATGGTAAGAGAACACCTATTTGATCTTGATGAATATAAATCACTGGGACCTGATGGATTACCTCCCAGAGTTCTGAAGGAGCTGGCATGTTATATCAGAACCGTTGTACCATACCCTTAAAAAAAATCCTGGAGTACTGGGGAACTACCAGAGGATTGGAAAATAGTTGATGTAGTTCCTATTTTCAAAAAGGGAAAATAAAACATATGCAGGAAACTACAGACCAATCAGTTTAACATCAATACCTGAGAAGATACTAGAAAAAGAAAAAAAACATCTGTGACCATCTAGAAACAAACAAAGTTATAACTAGTAGTCAGCATGGGTTTGTTAAAAACAGATCATGCAAACCAATTTTATTTCATTATTTGACAAAGTGACTAAATTATTAGAGCAGCAAGATGCTGTGGACACTGTAGACTTTAGCAAGGCATTAGACAAAGTAGAGCACAACCTACTTCTTGGTAAATTAGGGAAACGTGGGATATACAGCATCACCATCAGATAGATTTGTAACTGGCTGACAAACTATGCTCAATGTGTAGTCCTTAATGGTACAACATCTACATGGAGGGAAGTAAGCAGTGGGGTTCTACAAGGTTCCATCTTAGGCTCAGTACTAATATTTTCATAAATTACTTAAAGAAGGACTAGAAGGGGAACTCATCAAATTTGCAAATGGCACTAAGCTGGCAGGAATAGCCAACACCACAGAAGACAAACTCATGATCCAAAAAGATCTTGACAGACTTGAACAATGGGCCTATCTAACAAACTGAAATTTAATGTGGAGAAAAGCAAGGTTTTACATCTAGGCAGGAAAAACCAAAGATACAAGTACAGATTAGGTGAAACCTGGCTCAAAAATAGCAATTATGAGAGGGACCTTGGAGTCCTAGTGGACGATCACTTAAACATGAGCCAGCAGTGGGTGGCAGCAACCAAAAAAAAGGTTCTGACGATCACAGCTGTGCCGCCCAATCGTCAGAACCTTTTTAAAAACATTTTTAAAGCATTTTTTACTACCGGTTCCGGCGAATAAGTGTAAAAAAATGCTTTAAAGCATTGTTTTTCTACAGGTTCTGTCGAAGATAGTAAAAAATGCTTTAAAAAAGTTAAAAAAAAAGGTTCCGATGATCGTGCAGCACGACTGTACTGCGTGATCGTCGGAACCTTTTTTTTTACCTTTTTAAAGCATTTTTTACTACCGGTTCACCCGAACTGGATTTTTTATCACTACCAGTTCGCCCAAATCAGAGCGAACTGGTAGCATTTCACCCCTGCTACTGCACCTTTGCAGGCAACTGCAATGATATGAAAGTAATTTCCAACGTTTTCTACAAGGAAAATCAAAGGGGAAGCCGATAGGAAGTCAGAGGTCTCTCCTACTTCCATTGTTTTTTTGCCTGCCCATGGTAATTCTATTATTCTATTTAGGTAGGGAAATATCTCTGAACCAGTGGTCAAGAGTTTATCTAGTTCAGGGGTCCCCAACCCCTGGGCCATGGCCTTTTACTAAGCCTTGAACCCTTCGGAACTGGGCCGTGAAAGTGGTGGGCAAGTGCGTATGCACATGCATCCCCACTTGTGCAAGCAGCAGGCAAGCATGGGCAAGCACACTCCATTTGCATGAGCGTCCAGCAAGCGTGTAAATGGAGCTGCATAGCACATTTGCCTGTCACTCATGCGGAACCATCCCCTCTCCGCCCCTCCCCCCCGGGCAAAGGCGGAAAGGTTGGAGAATTCTGGTCTAGTTGATGCCTGTACTTATTTTCACTTTTAGTTATTATCATGCACACACACACAGACACACACACACACACACACACATTGAATTTATTAATTAGACATTTCAAATATTTCTCAAATAATTGTACTGAATATGAGTGAATTATATAAAGAGTTTTCACAACATTAATTGGAATCATTAAACATCAAACACTCATAAAATGAATGTAATTCCTAGGTTACTTTACATTTTGTGTAGAATTCATATATGCATAATTGGAAATTATTTTGAGAAACTCAACATTCTTTCATAATTTTTTATGAGATTCTTCTGCTCTGAAAGTGTTTCCTGAAAAAAATGCTGTTGTCAATTAAAGATGGAGGATTCAGTTTTCCAAATCTTGAATTGTATCTCTCTACATATCTTTTGGCTAGTACCAAATTTTGGAGATCTTCACTTAGTATAAATTCTGTTTCCTAGGTCCTTTTGGAAGATCTGTATATAATACTTCAGTTAATTGCATTGCTGGAGTTCAAAACACAGAAGAGTTTTCAGCTTCCCATTTTTCCCATAATGTTACGTTTCTCTCTCCCTATTTTTCCCCCTCCTCCAGCCAATAATACAGGAAAATCTGTAATTTTCTTTTAGCAAGATCTTAAGTCTGGTAGGGAGAACAGAGAAATGGATGTTTGTATCTGTCCTATTTAGAAATTCTTATACTAGCCTTGTAAACTAAATTTACAGTACATTGCATCTATATTGCAGATAGGAAACTGAATTAACTTTACCCTAACATTTTTTAGATAAATTTCTTGAGGTGATATAGGACATCTTTATGCAAAAAATTACTAAAATAAAATATTTATTTCTTGGTAATGTTTTACTATCTATTATTTTTTTAATTACAGGCCTCCATAGTAACCATTTCTCTTTGCGCTTTAAAAAGATAGCTGGATCTATTAATTAAAATAAGCAAAGTTGTCTAAATCGCATATAAGCATTTCAGCAACAAAGTAATAAATTCAGGGTACAATCCTATGCCCCGGGATTCCAAAAGTGATAAAAGGCAACTTTGTGTAGTGGTTAGCCTAAAAATTAAGAGATTGTGAATTCTAGTCATGCCTTAGGCGTGAAACCCAGTGTGGCATATGGAACTTTGAGCCAGTTACTCTCTCTCAGCCCAACTCACCTCGCATGGTTTGTTGTGGGAAAAACAGGAGAAGGAAAGCATATTATGTATGTTTGTACTGCCTTGAATTGCTTATAAAGTAATAAAAAGGGGGGGGGGGAATCAAAAATAAGATTGAAAAAAAGGTTAGCCAGGATCATGTGTACCTTGTATTATTTATTGAAGTACCTTGGTCAATTGAAGATCTTGTTATAATTTGCTATTCTGTATAGTGATTTTTTCTTCTAATATTAGTAAATATATCCATGAATATCCTGCTTAATTGGAAAGATAACCATTTCAGAATTAATAATGTCAAATGGGATAGATTAAGAAAATAACTAAAATAGAACAATAAACATTTGTCCTGTTTTTTTATCTCTTTTATAGAGTTACACTGTTCAAATTTCAGCACAGATTAGTATGCTTACTGCTGAAAAAATGTCTCCTATTAGATATAATTACAAAATTCATGATCACATTTATTACTTCCTCTGCTTGTAGTTTAATAAATTGGAAATAATTCCTTTACCTGACAATGTCAGAAAATATAAATCCATAAAAATACAAGTACTTCCCCCGAAAAAATCTGACTGTTATCTAATGATAGTAACTAATCAAATCCTATAGCATTCCAAATACTGGAGTTACTATTATAGTTGTTTTAGTATTGAAAATTATGCCAAGATAATACATTATAATAAAATAAGAAATATATATTCTATAAAATGTATAATCTAACATTTGGCACATGGGAGACAGGAGGAGGAAGAAAGAGAGAAAGAACTAGGAATATCATGATAGTCTCTGCATTTTCTAATATTAATTATGGAGGTTTCAACATATTAGTAATATTTCTGGGGTAAAATATGGTAGAAAGTGTCTGAGTTACACTTGCTTGATCCAGAGATTATATGGAGCTAATATCAACAAAGCCTCTGGAAACCTATGTTTTGTTCCATTGTTTTATCATGAAATGTTTGGAATTCATGGTCAATACTTTTCTGCTCAAATGCCATTGTTTACTTTAGTTGGAAAGTCTTTCATAAAACTTACCTAAAGATGAGAACATTTGATACTATTTTAGATTTACCTTGAAGATTTATTTTAGGAATAATCTAATCCTTGTTGTCTTTATAAATTCTGGATTCAAAGGCAATATTTTAATTTTCACAGAAAGATTCTTGAAAGGCAATATATTCCATGTTTTTGCAGATTTTTTGAGCAGCAGTTGAATTTAATCAAATTTCCATAGAATTTTCAATATCATACTAGTTTTGGCCTATTTAATAGCTTTGCTGCATTATTGTACCACGTCTTTAAATATTATCAATACATAGGAGCAGTTTATTAAAATGTAACTGTATATACCTTGAGAGGCTATATTAAATTATTATTTTTCAAAATAAATCTATATTTACCCAAAGGCATGGGTTCTAATTGTGGAATTGAAATTAATTTAGAGTGATTTCCCAATAAATGAGTAATGTGCTAAGTAAGATGCTTATCTCTTACTGATATACAATATTATATACATTAAATGTTAATGCTTACAATTGGTAAGATTTTCTGTAAATTTTATAAGCAAATGTTCTGTAAATGTATATGTTAATGCAATTTAGCTAAATTATAGCTGCTGAGTTTGTAGTTCTTCATCTGTCTTAGTTAAACTATGTATCTTCCAGAACTGTATATATCCCATTTCGCCCAAAATAAGACATCCCCTGATAATAAGCCCAATCGGGCTTTTGAGCACATGGCAATGAGGCCAAGCGCTTATTTCAGGGTTCAACAAAATATAAGACAGGGTCTTATTTTCGAGGAAACACGGTAGTACCTTGCATATGAAAATCGATTTATATTGGTTATGGTCATACTTTCTTAATTTAGCATATAAATTTATTTGTCATGTAGTGTTTAGATGTAGTAGAGACGAAAAGGGATATATTAACCTGATACATTAGCTTACAATTCAGTGTAAAACTAGATGTTACTAATTTTCAGAATGTACCCTGGATATTAAGTGGTGTTTAAATGGCTGAATAGATGCCCCCGCAATGCACTTCTTAAATGTTGTAGGAATTATAAAACAGTTGAGAAAATTTCGTAAGACTTCAAAATAAATTATGCAGTCCCTTAGTTTACCTCACTAAACATATTCTTTAACATCACAAGATGGTGTATTGGGCTTTTTACATACTTTGTGAGTTTTCCCTCTTAACTTTTAAAATGCTTTGTCAATAATTCCAAAATTGTACATTCTTAAACCTTGTTATACAAGCCACATCATTGGTTAGACACCTCACCATATCAGGGGGGTCAAAATACATCTCTGTTTTACCTCCTTTTGAGTTGTAACCAGCTTTGAGAGAAACCCTTACATGACTTTAAGAGTCATAGTGGGTAGGGCACGAATTAAATGGAGAAGCCTGTGGAACCATGATGGCAGTGTTTAGAATGCAGTACTGCAGGTTACTTCTGCTGACTGCTGGCTGCCAGCAGTTTGGCAGTTCATGTCTCACCCACTCAAGGTTGACTCATCCTTCTGAAGTTGGTAAAATGAGGATCCAGATTGTTGAGGGCAATATGCTAACTCTGTAAACGGCTTAGAGATGGCTGTAAAGCACTGTGAAGTGGTATATAAGTCTAAGTGCTATTGCTATTGCATGATACAGCTTCCAGCTTCTCCCATAATTTGGTCCTTGATACAGAATCAAAATAAAAGCATTTTATGTGTATTTAATAGTGAAATTTAAGTGGAAAAATAAGTATGGAGTAGTAAAGTTTCCAATTGTATAAGACCTTTCAAGAAAAATGAAGACTTTTTCCAAACCTTTTGTTCTGTCTCTAAACTGTACTAAACACTAAACCAATCCTAATTTGGAAAAAATGTGGATATTTCCACTGAAGCATTTGAACAATCAATCACTATGATGTATAAACTGATATATAAAATTTACCTGTTTCACTAGGAGAGGTCTGTTTACTGCTCAGAGTTTTTCCCATTCCAATATTGCACTTGCTCCCTCAGCTTTTAGGAGGACAATTATATTATTAAATAACATTTATTAAGTAACATTTATAACCAAAATGATACCACCAGCCATTTTCAGGAGGACCTCTATATTTGTAGTAGTTTTTATTATGTGTTTATAAATGTATACGGTACATTTGTATGTAAAATATGACAAAACTCTTAATGGAGAAAAGTTCTCAAAGAAAGGAAAAATTTGGGTTATATGAAATATAATGAAATTTGTTAGAAAAAGCCATGAACCAAAAACTCATTACAGGGTAGATTTGTCTTTTTTTTCAGCCTAAAACTATTTTTGAGGTTATTTTTGGACTTTCTTTGAAAACCTAGTATGTTAAACTAAAAGAGATTAATTGGATGATTTAACTTCCAGATTGACTCTTGCAAGACACAAAGATATTTTATTTATTTTCTTGTAATTCAAATCCATAATAAAGAATAAGTACAGCAAGAAACCTAGAAGAAATTCAGAAATTAAACAATATCTTTGATCGTATCCGTAAGCATCTCCCAGGAATTATAAACAAATTAGCAGATAGGGCCCATTCGATCGGTACCTGCTTAAAAGGGAGTTTCCATTCCCAAATAGTGTTTCCTCACTATTAAGCATATTATACTTAAGTGCAACTATGCACATCTTTCAAATACTTACCAATTTTTCTAGACATCTAATTTCTATTATATCATATTTGCATAATTTTAATGAAAACATCAGTCTGCTTACTCTCAATCTGCCTTTTTCCTCATATTTTAAGCCCCTGAGAATCGATGTAGTTGTAGATAGAAGATTTATGAATAATGGAAATTCTAAAAGTGTTACAAAAATTTTTGGCACAATTGCTCCTACTCTGTCTTCTCTTTTGTCACTAATTATTGAAGATTGCATTCAAGGGAACAAAGCACTTGTCAGTAGATCATTGAAGCAACTGTGTCTTTTATAGGGTCACAGTAGTTCATCCTGATTCTTTTCCTAGGATTGCATGGCTGATGTCTTGAGTTGTAGCAAAATCCCAGGAAAAGATACCCTTAATTAAAGGTGAAATGCTCCCAGTTCGGACCGGATTGATCCAGTAGCGATGGCGGTGGGTGGTTCGGAGAACTGGTAGCAAAAGTCCCCCTCCCCCGTGCCCAGCTGAGCCGTGCAATCATCAGAGGCTTTTTTTTAAATTTTTAAAAGCATTTTTTCTACAACCTCTTTGGCTGAAAAAATGCTTTTAAAACTAAAAAAAAAAAGCCTCTGATGATTGCGCAGTTCTTCGGCTGAAGAGGTTATAGAAAAAATGCTTTTAAAAGGCTCTGACAATCCCAGCTGAGTTGCCTGACAGATTGGCCAAAGAGGTTGTAGAAAAAATGGTTTTAAAAGTAAACAAAAAAAAAAAGTTGGCCACACCCACCCAGTCACAGTACCCCCCACCAAGCCACGGCCAAAGAACCGGTAGTAACAAATTTTACATTTCACCACTGGTTTAAATTGTATGCAATGCCCATTTGTGTTGTGGAATAACTATTTCCCTTTGAATCTTATGTACTGCGTTGCTCTAATAACATGTTTTTATTAAACATTGCAATTAAAAATAAAAATGTAAACTAAGAAAAAGAAAATAATAAAAAGAAAAAATAAAAAGAGTGGAAAAGTAGAAAAAAATAATATAAAAGAAGAGAAAAGAAATTTATAAATAAATGATTTCCTCCTCTCTCATAACATACATAAACAATTTTAGCAAGTTACCATCTTCTCTAAAAATAAAATAAACAATCTTTCCATATCACATCTCTTATCTTTAAACAAATCCTTAAAATCTTGTCATTCACCCTAGTCAGCAAAAGTCCAATAAGGATTACGAGAGATAAAAACATATCTATTTTAGCCTTGATCAAATAAACCAACTTTATATTCCTTCCTTTTAACAATATTGATCAGGAATGGGCAATTAATTTTCTCAAGGGGCCATATGTGAAACTGGGACTGTTGTGGAGGGTTGAACAAATAGAGCTGCAGCTGCTGTTTTTTTAAGCCATTGAGCCAGCGCTGTCTGAAGCTCCGCCTTGAATCTTCAGACAAAGGCGGCATACAAGTTGAATAAATAAATAAATAAATAAATAAATAAATAAATAAATAAAGATGTTTCCACTATCAGGTGGCCAACATGACATGCCGCAGCGCAAAGTATACGATGAAATATGAAACTGTTACTTTCCCACTGAAGTAATACCTATTTATCTACTCACTTTTCTATGGGAAGGAGCCTTATTAATTTCAAAATCATATTTCAAATCCATCTGGATCCTTAGTCCATTTGTAACATTCCAAAATGAATGTTCTAATCAGCCTTTTGCTGTTTATTCCAAATAAGAATTTTTTAAGACCTAAAACTTATATATAAAATTTATTTTGTGAAGGAATGAAGGAAACTTACTCAATGCTATAGAAACTTGTAGTTCCAAAGGTTAATAGCTGAAAAAGAATTAATGAACAATTTCCAAAAATGATTAGAGGTTGTGTTCATAAAGACGCCATCAGCGGTTTTGACAAAGGAATTTCCTCATCTCCCAGAGCTCTAAACCTACCAGTTCTTGCAAGGAGCAATTGTCTGGCACACTTTTGGGCAACCCCAAATTATCAGCTCCACTCTTGATGTGGCCATCTTCAATTGACCATTTCTTCCCTAGAAGTCCCATAATTAGTAACATTTTAAAGGCTGCACCTATTTTGATATTTATTTAATAACAGGTCTCAATGAACTAAGTAGAGCATATTCCTTTATGAGCATAATGAGTTTGAAAAGTGAACCGGCCCCTCGTGTCAACCAAGATTTAGTATATCTGTGTACAGCTAAAAATTATTGAAGTTATGTAGAAGAATGACACAAATAAAAGGGCAATTTGAAATCTGAGTTTTAATCTTCAAAATGCACTTGTGAAATGGGGTAAAGAAGCATTGTCTGTATTTAATGTCAGACTAAATCAAAAGTGTTTTGAATTACAGTTGATTTAATTAGAAGCTTGTTGCACACACCTGCTCAGTCATTTTCACTTGGTTCTTCCATTCAGTGGGAGCAACTAAACAGATCAAAGAAACACATTGCCTTGTTTCCTAGAATGTTGCCGGAACCAGTACCTCTAGTTTGCTCTTCTATACCTGGAAATCATGTTTATTTTTTGGCTGTAGATTCTGGCTTATTAAAGGAAGAGCTTTCATATGTTCTGCTTCTGGCAGGAGGAGTCAAGCAGAAGTGATTGAGTAATGGTTCCAGGAAATGCAGACAAATGAGAAGTCTACTTAAACTCTGCATCTGTCAGCTATTATGTTAATCCCATAAAGCAAATCATAATCACTTGTGTATGAGTGAGATGCTTATGGGATTATGGATAGTTAATAAAGTGTAACAATTAATGCAAAAAGTCTAAGAGCCGATTCAGACTAATAGTTGTTATAGCAGTAATTATAGTAAACTAGCGGAACTCAAAGGTTACAAATAAAAGGCAATTGGGGATAAAAACCTGGTGTAATGATCTTGGTAGACTTGAACAATATGAATTTGGATATGCCATTCTCTCTTGCTCTCTTCAATTTCATAGTATGCTTTGCACAAATGTGAGCTATCATGGCATATAAAACAAGCCATAGTTGCCACAAAAGCAGAACTGGAAGCCACAAATGGTGTGGGCTATATGAGTAATTTTATAAAGCATGTTCTCATTAAAAAATCAATTAGATGTTTACTGGTTGAGAATAGAAATGCTTGCTTTTAATGTTTCTAATTTTTACAGAAACACTATTATAGTAGAGAGGAAGTAGTCACAATTTCAAATGCTGCATTCTTACTAAGTACCCTCAAAGTACATTGTGCTGGTGATATTGCTTTCCTTCTATAACTTAACAATTTAAGCAGGGGAGATTTTGGAGGAAAAAAGTGCAAATGAGAAGGTGAAAATATAAGCAAGTATAATTAAAGGTAATACTTGAAAATTCAGTAGGACTTAATCCAGATAATCATATATCTGTGCATATATAGACTGTACAGATATATAAGATAGTATTTTAAATGTAAGGGGTAGTTTGAGTAGTTGAGAAATAACGAAGATACGTGATCAAATGATTCTACACCAATATTTATCCCATTCCAGAGTCTCTTATTTTTCCTTGAAGTTTTATTAATGGTCAAATGTGTTAATGGAAGGTGACATTAAATAAAATTTAGGTTACTGCTTTAGAGAAAAAAAATGTTTCTTTTTAATTACAGAGCATATGATGACACAAAGCGCATAGTGAAGAGTATATTTTGCTATCAGAATACATGTCAGAATAACACTTAGAGAGTAGTCTAATTGAGCTGCCTTTGTAAATGTGAAAAGTGTAGTTGCTGGATTACTGCTGCTCGGGAAAAACATTCTTGTGCATTTGTTTGATTTTTCTTTCAAGGCATTTAAGAGAGAAGACAGCAATAGCAGTAACATCTAAAGGGTTCTATGGGCTGGAAGATGAGAAGGGAACAGCTTGTACTTCAACAAGGCGTCGTTCTACACCCCGCAGTTTAGCAGGCTTGACTACAGGCGTGTTTGAATCCGTAATGGTTCAGGTTCTGAGACAGGAAGAACAACTGAAAGCAAAAGAAGAAAAGAGGTAAAAGGCAAAAGTGGAATGTGTTTAGCTATTCTTTCTTTATTTTGTCCATCCAGGCTTTGTCCCTTAAAAGATTAAACATTTCACTTGCCCCTCATTTCTGGTTCAGAACGGATTTCCAAAAGAAATCTAAATAGTTAACAGATAATTATGCCGTTGTATCTGTTCTTAGAAAAATAAGACTTTTTTGAACCAAAATATATGAAATACACTTTTATATTTCAAGAATTAAAAACTGCTCTAAGACTACAGAATAAAAAAAAATTAATCATTACTTTCCTGTGGGTAGCATCCAATTGTATCTAGATACTGGTAGACGGGTACTTGTTGAGAAAACACCTACCCAGTCTCTCTTCACTGCATGTCTCCCAATCAGCTTTCAGAAGTTCATGGGAGGATGCAGGGGAAAGCAAGGCACCAAGATGTCTACTCACATAATAGTGGTGATAGCCTTGACTGTTCATTTCATTAATGCCCTGCTTTGGAACAAAAAACATGTATTTTTGTTTTATTAGAAAACCATTTGATAGCAAAGCATCTCAAAGCATTTCATTTTTCGGGGGACGGTTTAATTTAGACATTAGCTCATACATCAACATAGTTAACATTTCTCCCATTTATTTTACATGATTAATAGTTTACAATTAAGTTTAATGTAGCATTAATATATGGGGTTATATAAAATCAGGAGGAAGGTGAAAAAGGAGCCTGAAGAAGAAGGAAACTACTAATTTGGTAGAGCGGCTTGGCTTAGAAAGCTTTTACTATTAATCAAAATTAACTTTCAGGAAAGATTCTCTTTTGAATTATGAAAATTAATTTTGGCATGTAGGGTTATCTTAATTGATGGCAAAAGTTCCTATTTTTATAAAGTAAGAGGTATATAAATCTAAGTAAAGGGATAGATCTTCAGTTTTATTGATAAGTACATTTTTGTTTTTGTAAAGAATGTATTATTTTTATAAATCTTCCTCTGCAACAAGAGGAGATAAAGCTACAATTCTTGTCTTTAGTCTGTACCATTCTTCTAAAAAACATCATACTACACCATTCCTTCATTTTGGTCACTTCTTTATTTCTGAATTTCTGGAGTTCAGAAGTTCTCTTAGAACCTCCTTAGATAGGAAATCTGCAGGTATCTTTTGTTTTTTAGCTTGATGACGGATGGAAAACTTGTACAATTTTTGGACAAACTTCTATCAGGAATAGAATTCATTTATTAAATCTAAACTAAATTCTTAATAAAATTCTAAATTTTATTAAGCTAGCTTCAACTTTTGCTGTTAAAGGACATTTCGAGATGGCTTCATCCATACAGCACACCAAACCATAAAATAGCTTATATGAGTTCTCCCTCATTGTGCTTTTCAAGCCATGATTTTTGAAGTATTGTATGAACCAGACACTTGTGGCTTACTAAATGAATCATGATTTAGGAATCCAGTTAATATTAATTCTTTTATGTTTGTATTGCTCTTCATCATTTAATTATTAGTAACTTTCCCTGAATTAGTCTCTATATATGTGAGTCTAATCCCCATCATCCTCTGTGTGATTGAGGAGTATATTAATTATAGATGAGTCAAATATATCTGGGAACAGAATAATTAGTGTTTGACTATGTATTGTTATTGCATACACTTTAGAGGATTGTCAATACCTCAGTTTAAACAAAGCACTTTGATTTGTAAATCCAGTCATTGTTAAAACAAAAACATATCAGTATAATCAAGTATTGATGTGTGAACAAGCTAAGGTAGTTTTAAATATACAAAATACTCTTTTCTTGTTTGATACTGCATATGCAATCTTGAACCAGTCCACATAATTATTCCAAGGATGAAAGCATGGAAGCTTTGTTTGTGTCTCAAACTTTCTAGAATTCACAAAAAAAAAAAAAAAAAAAGAACCGCTTGATTAATAGTTTCTCTAAATTTTCTTCAAGAATAGGAGAGCTCTCATTCTTTACAGAATAAAATTATGTACAGAACATACTGGTTTTTTTCCTTGAATTTGTTTAGCAAAAGCTGTGCTCTAGAGGTAGCATACATACAATTAATGTTACAACTTATATTCAATCAGCTCTGAGATTCACTGAAGCATAGAATGTAATGGACAGTGCTTGCATCAATAGTTAGCTGCTGCAATGCTTATGAGTTTTCTTATATTGAAATTAACGTGTTGCAGAAAGAGGATAAAGAATTGATATTGGCCAAGTGACTTATTATTAGGACTCTAATGTAATTGAAACAGATACGAAACAGCTTGTACAATAGATGAAATATAAAATAAACTGAAGGTATGCAATTAGAGTCAGTTGCAGAGAATATAAGATTTAATATTCAGTAGTCTGAAATTTAAAAAATTATTTGATAATATATTGGGAATATGGATTGTGACAAAGTTCAGTATTGTGATTTAAAATGTATATTGACATATTTATCAATATGGTGGTCTTTATAAATGAAGAAACCTTTGATAGGATTTAAGGTGTATTCCTTTAGAACTTGGGTCCCAAAAGTACAAGGGCAGAAATAGCAGGGCTTTCCCATACTTCGTCGTCTTACAGTTAATCTCCTTAAAAGAAAAGACTTGGATAAAAGCCAGGAGGCTATAGCAGGTGGGATTATGTGGACTGCAGCAGGTGGAACTATACTGTATGGGCAACTGTTCTGAGAAAGTGTTTTTCCTTTACATAGAATTCTGTGGGATCTCAGTATTTAGTCTTGATAACAATAAAAAACGAGAAGTAGAGTCCTGTTCTGTGCATGAGTGTGGTAAGATTTCAATACAGTTAATTTGAGACATTAGTAATTGTTATATTATGTTTCTTATATTATGCAATAGTATATATTATAAATAACAAGATTTTGCTAGTATTTAGTCCATCAGCTGTTCACTAAACACAGGCACCATAGCAGACAATTTTTTTGTTTTGTTTTGTTTTTGGATGCACTGAGTGCAAATGTCTGGTGTTATAATATTTTATCTTTATACTACATCATGCTATAAGTATTAATAGCAAAATAGGATGTGAGAGTTAATGTATCTTGGACTTCAAAAGAAGTATAGAATCATTTGCTGCATCAGCACCTCTAGGTGCTATATTTCAAAACTTGTTCTAGTTGAAGGATAACTCAATATCCAGTGGCAACAAGATAATAAAATATCCAGGTTGCTTTTTTGGTGGATTTTGCATTACAGAAGTATTGAAGTATCCAAGACTCAGTCAAAATCTTAGTTATGCTACTATAAAGTTTCTTTTGCTTTTATGTGCAAATTATTTTCCATTTGTCTTCCTTTTTTTAATATTAAACCTGATTTTTTTTAGACTTCGAGAACAAGAAAGAAAAGAGGCAGAAGAAGCTAGTCAAAAAGAAGTAGAAGAATGGGAGAAGTCTCTTCTGTCTCAAGCAGCACCTACTCAAATGGAAAACATGTGGGAAATTCCAGCTATTGGCCATTTTCTTTGTTTAGCACAACATATTTTAAATTTGCCTGAAATAGTATTTTATGAATTGGAACGCTGTCTTTTGATGCCTCAGTGTAGTCCATTTTTGTCTAAAATAATGACTTCTTTGTTAAGTCCTCCCCATCGAAGATCTACTTTGCATCGAAGACCAAGTTTACCTTACAGGACTTGGGAAGCAGCACTTAGACAGAAAGTACAACAGTGGTATACAATGGTTGGGCAAACCGATAATCCAGACAGTTGTGCAGAAAAACTTGGCCTCTGTCCTCAGTTTTTCAAAGTTCTTGGAGAAGTCAATCCTTTGGAGGAAAAACCATTTCATGAACTTCCATTTTGTCAGAAGGTATGGTTGCTTAAAGGCCTCTGCGACTTCATATATGAGACTCAAAAGGATGTACAGGATGCAGTACTTGGTCAACCTATTCATGAGTGCAGGGAAGTGATTCTGGGTTATGATTATTTAGAACATGCTTATGTTCACTTCCCACAATTCTGTGGTGCAGACATACGGATTTATAAGCAAAAGCCTTTTCATGCCCCTGAATTTCCCATTCCTCCAATTAAAGTAAAAAGAGTACCACGCATTAAACTGGAGAAGGTGAAATGTGAGTATGGCACCAAAAGCAATGGGGAAATTAGATTTGATGCTAAAGAGCTGTTGCCCCATGCAAAACAAGAACCTGGAAAAAATCTTTGCTTGGCCAAGGTTCACTTGAATCTCTTGAATGTTATACCAGAACATGAAATTAAATATAATTGTGAAGAGAAAACACATAAGGATTGTGACTTTACAAAAGATTGCTGTAAAGAAAATCAAGACAAAGGCATTGTTTCAGAAGATGGTTTGGGGGAACCTCTTAGCCCAGGAGAAATCAGGATTCTAGAAAACAAAGAAAAATATGGTGAATCTTCAGTTGTCAAACTTGAGGGAATCCCATTAAAAGAAAACACACTTAAAACATGCCAGATGCATGTGAATGGTAATCAGACTGACAATGCAGACTTTAATTGTCACAAAGTTGCTAAAGAAGTGACTTCAAAGAATTCGGTAGAACAGAAAACACTAATGTTTAGTAAAATAAGAGCAAAGAAGAAGAAGAAAAAGAAAAAGAAATTGAAAGATATTTTGAATGAAAGCCTTCAGAGAAAACGTGAGATTCATCTCCACTCATTAAAATCTTATAAACCTGAGATCCAGAATAAATTACTCATGATAAAAAAGAAAGCCAAACACAAGAAGCACAAATCTGGTAAGATGACTTGAACAAAGCAACGGGGAAATAATTTTTCTGGTTGTTTTTCTATTTAAACATTTAATGTTGGCACTAAAAATTGTTCTGAGTTTGACTTTCTTTCCAACCTAGACTGTATAGGTAGCATCCCTCCACACACAGAGGAGAGAGGAATGCCTCCAAAGGGCTGTAGGAATGGAGTTCAGACTCCGAAGACCTGAACTTTGTTCCTGCAATTATTCAGAGGAGTTCCCTTCTGCGCACAGAGGGGAACTGAATTCAGCAGGCAGCCTCTTTCGCGCCATCTGCTTAGAAGATTATTTAATGACTGCAAGCAGGAATGCAGGAGTGCAGTTGTTGAATGAAGCAGTCACATGGGCATTTCACTTAATGTCAGTTTCTCTCAACAACTGAGATTCCAGTCCCAATTGTCATAAATTGAAGACTAATTATATTAAGCTTGCAGATTATTTGTATTTTACAAAAGTAGTGTCATCAGCACTTACATAGGCTATTAATGTTTCTTCCCCAGTGTTGAATTAATCTTCCAATCCAGCTTCCCTCAATATATATACTACATATAGGTTGAAAAAATAAGGAAAGAGTATGCAACCTTCTCTCACTCCTTTGTCAATCGGGGGCCAGGTTTTTTTGCTATATTCCATCAAAACTGTGGTTTCCTGACCTGTGTATAGGTTTTGCATGAGGAAAAGAACATATTCTAGGATTCCCATTTTTAAACAACATTCTATAGCTTGACATGATCAAAATAATCAAAGGTCTTTCTGTAATCAATAAAATATATAATTTTTTCCTATTCTTTGGCTGTCTTAATTTATCTAGAGCACATTAGCAATAATATCTTATATTCCAGCCTTTTATGAAATCAGGTTGCATATTTGGCCACCTCTTTTTCATACAGGATTCTAATTTGCATTGGATGACCCTAAGGCTTATTTTGCTAGCATGTGAAATTAAGGATACTTTATGATAGTTTGCAGAGTCTATTACTTTTTCTTTCTTTGCTATTAAAATATAGGTTGACCTTTTCCAATCTGTTGGCCACTGTGTATTCTCACAACATACTGTATTTGTTGGCCTACTTTGATTAGAATCCTTTCTGATTCTTCTTCTGTTGCTTGTCATATTTTTGAATATATTCTTTCTATTTCTGTAACCTTCTGATTTGGCAATGACCAGAGTATACTGTTCTCATTAGTGATCTTCTGATACTAGAGGTTTTTTAAAATTGGGAATGTCTTCCAAAGTATATTGGATATTGATAACTGTACTTTACAGAATCACAATATACTCCTTTCATATTGTTTGATCTTTGAATCAGTTACTATCAGTTGAATAAATTACTATCTTCCATTGGCATCCTTTAGCATTCCAATTCAAAGTTGGTACCTATTTCTCAATGCAGTGATGTTTTGAAAGACTTTGCTTGTTTTTCTATGTTTCCATTTTCAATGTCTTTACAGATGTCATAATACTGCTTTATGTCTTTTCTAATAGCTTTCTGAAATTCTTTGTCAAATTCGGTTCTGATATCTTTGTCTTTCTTGGCTTTAGCTTCTCTTCTCTTCTTGGCAATTTTCACTATGCATTCTGAGATTTGCTTTTTTCTTTTCTTTAATCTTATGCACTCTTTTTTACATAAATCTTGAACAGTTTATTTTAGTTCATTCCAAACTACTTCTGGTTTCCTCTCCATAAGTTCACAATTTCAGAATGATTCTGGATATTATCTTTGAAAATATTGTGTACATGATCAAGATTTTATCATTGTTTATGGAGATTCTCAGTCATCCAGGTTATGGTTGTCCCAAAGGTGCTTTTTCAAGAGGCAACTGGACTTTCTTGTTTTTCTTTGAAGAAGTTTCATTTCTCATCCAAGAAACTTCTTTAGCTCTGACTGGATGTTGGGGAATGGAAGAATTACACCATCCTTTCAGCAGTTCCAAGAAGGCTCCACACCCATTTGCACGAAGGTGACCCTGAGGACACCGATAAACCTCCAAGTTGCCTCAATGACTTTCTAAAAGAATGCAAATGACCAGCTATCTCCAAGGAATATAAATGCTTCCATTCCCCACCATTCAGTCAGAATTTAAGAAGCTTATTGATTGAGAAGTGAAACATCTTCAAAGAAAAACAAAGTCCAGTTGCCTCTTGAAAAGGCACCTTTGCGATGGAAAGTAGTTGGATTTTTTTCTTACAATTTAATTTAATCTGGAAGATGTTCATGAGCAGTTAGTGAAGTATTCCATAGTCAGACCTTGGCCATATCTTTATTTTTATAAAGGAGCTCTTCCACCTCCTTGTACCAATAATATAGTCAATTTGATTTCTATGTACTCTCTCTGGTGTACATAGAAATTTCATTTTGGTTATTTGAAGGCTGTGTTGGCAATTAATAAATCACTGGATTGGCAGAAATTAATGTTGTTCTCCTGCTTTATTTTGGTTTCCTGGGCCATACAGTCAGCTATATTTTCCTCCTTAATTATTTCCAAGATTGGCACTCTAATCTCCAAACACAGGTAATATATCTTGCTTACAGTTCTGTCAGTTTCGAATTGAATCTGATCATAAAACTCATCAATTTCTTGTTCTTCTGTATCGGTGGTTGGAGCATAAACTTGGATAATCATATTAAATGGATATTTACAATGTTTAATTGGTATATTAAAAAAATTAATCCCGCCGTTTATTATTTTTATGAATAGCTCAAGGTGGCGAACATGTGAAATACTCTTTTTTTCCTTCTATTTTCTCATATCAACAATCCTGTGAGAAGGGTTGGGCTGAGAGAATGACTGACCCAAAATCACCCAACTTGCTTTCATCCCTAGGCAGACTGAAATCATAATTTCCTAGTTTCTAGCCTGGTACCTTAACCACTAGATCATTGGGTCATTAATTGCATTGTAGTCAAGTATTGTTCTTACTGTACCCTTCCTAAGAATGAAAGCAAAATAATTCCGATTTCTTTTTGAGTCTTGATGTGCTGTTCCGCTCACTCACACATACACGTAACTGTGGTTTAGTGGGCTTGTTAATATTCCCCAACAATTCCCTTCACCAAAAACTGTCCCAATTAAGTCCAGCCACAAGCAGACCAGGGTTAGCCCACAGAGCAAGGGCCCAATAGTCCACAAAGCACTTGAAAGTTGATCAAACAAAATAACTCCACCAGACAAACTGAAATCCACCAGGCAAAACTTAAATCCACACATAAGAGATCTCACAAGGCAAGAAAAGTCCATGGTCTCCAAGGCACAATTCAATTCCAAACCATTCCAGAGTGAAGCAGGACTCATGACAACCAGACACACAGCTAGAGAACAAACACATTGTTCCCAGCAATGCCTTCATCCATCTGTTGTGGTAAATAGCCAGCTTCTGGTGCAGCCCATCAAGACAGGTGGGGCTTTCTCCTCTCAAATAGTCTGGCTGACCTTCTCTGCTCCTGCCTTTTCTCTGTCCTGGATCAGATACAGAAGGCAGTTCCTCCTCCTCTTCGCTGGCTGTCTGCCACTGCAAGCTTTCCCGAGCTGGAGTCTCAGCCAAATCCCTTCAGGACAGCTGTCCACCATCAATCCACCCAGTTCCTGATATGCCAGGAATTGGTTCATCCTCCCCTGAGTGGACATCCTATGAGATATCTGGGAGACATCACAGTGTGATCTTTTGACTGAAAATATCTGACAGCCTTACCAGTAAACCAGATAGGAAGCATCACCTGAGAAACTAAGGAGGGTCCCTTCTGGGCCTCTTGCCCTATCAACTAGCCAGCTCCCTCTTATCTGTGTTCCCTAGGCAGAAATTCTTTGCCCCTTCTCCCAGGGTCTTTCCCACATGCCTACAGAGTACAATTCCAATTCATTCTATTTACTAATACCTAAGATAGCAATGTGTAGCTGTTTCATTTCATATTTCTCTGTTCTGAGTTTGTTCATGCTTCTTACATTCCATATTTCCTTTGTAATTCTGTCTTTGCAGCTTTGGATTTTCTTTTCATGGCAATATCAGCAACTAGACTTCCTGAAGGCTTTAATGTAGCTACATTATAAACACCATTAACCTGCTGAAAGATCCTCAACTCTTCCTCAGTATTATGTTGAATGCCATTTGACTTAAGGGGTTCATCATTTGCCAATGTATCGTCAATTACTTTATATTATTTATATACTCCCAATGTTCTTCACTCATCCACCACCATGCTGAGGTAGCACAGAGCAAACATTCCAGAGGAAAGAACCAACATTATTACTAGCTGCTCAGAGTCAACTCAAATTGTGAAATGAGTGGCATATAACAGAATAACAGAGTTGGAAGGGACTTTAGAGGTCTTCTAGTCCAACCCCTTACTCAGGCAGGAAGCCCTGTACCATTTCAGACAAATGGCTGTCCAATCTCTTCTTAAAAACTTCCAGTGTTGGAGCACCCACAACTTCTGGAGGCAAGTCATTCTGCTGATTAATTGTTCTAACTATCAGGAAATAATAAATTAAATTAAATAAATATATAAATAACTTATGGGTCTCTCTGGTCCCTCTTTCCGAGAACTGCCTTTAAAAGCAAAACAATTTCTTCAATATTTGAAGATCATTCTTTTTAAAACTTACCCATTACTATCATAAAAATGTTCTAGTCTTTTTGTAGCAATGTAAACATCAATGCATTGCTTCTATTCATCATTCAAATAATGTATTAGGTGCTCAGAGTCCATGTTTCTGAGCCATTGATATATTAAGTAAACTTAGCTCAAATGACTAAAATTAAGCAAAATTCAACTATTTTGAGTCCTGCTTTGCATGAGCTTTATTTCCAGTTTCATAATGACAGAAATTCTCTTAAAATTTTTGAGTTCCCTATCTGGCCCCTAAATATTGATATTGAGATATTTTTTCTGACAGATACGATATCCTGGTTGGTTTTGCTTAAAATGTTCAATGTGGAAGAAAAAAATTAAAGAACTGTATTAAGTTTTGATTATCCATGTTCTCAAAACATTCACATAGAAAAATTTATTTTAAAACAATATCGTTAATCGAACATTAGTGAGGTTGACCTTCAGTAAATTCAAGATCTGAGGGTAGCTAATTCATTCTATTCTATCAATCAAATAGATCATAAAAGGAATATATTCATTGCAATTTGAACTCCTGTAATGTATATTATGTAAGAATATTATATTGTATCATTTCTACATGACATATGACACCTAATAGGAAAAAATATAAATGCTTTTTTTGGTCATTCATTTGCTTATAAGAATTTACTCTCTCATCTTTGAAGATATAGGTTTATAGGATATCAGATATATGAAATAGGTAATAGAGGAGGAACTATAAAATATTCCAGCCAAACTGGCTGTTTATTACCAAAATCAAACAGTAAGAAGACCTTGCAATAAAATGTTAACAATGTGAAATGTTTTTAGTTAGTGGTATTCCAGTGTTTCTTGATGTATACTCTGGGAACAGCAGTATTTCATAAAAAAAGTTAGAAGTGTGCACTGAATGTTCATAAAAATACTTCATCTTTTACACATGATCCCACACTGCTGCAAATTGCTATGGGGGGATTTTGATTTATCACTTTGATCAGCACTGGGGTGCCTCAAGCAAGGAAATTGCCATGTCCATTTCAATTCATAAAGCAAATGGAACTGTTTCCTCCACTCAAGCAAAATTCCCTTTTCTGATCACAAAGCCGTTGGAAGTACAGGCACAGAAGACAGAAATCTGTCTCTCCAAGCCAGATTGCACCAAGCATGTTTCCAGTCACGGTTTCAGTAGTCAAACAGTTTTTAAAAATTATAGATCTCTGTCAGTATACCATAATCTTGAAAAGTTTAAAAATATCGACCTACTCTGTCCCCAATCCTGCATTGTGTTTGATTTTCTCCGTTGTCTAACAATCAGCATTCCTTGAGTACTAAGTGCACTGAGGTTCTGCAAACATGGGATTTTTCCATGCTTGCTGATAATTTTCTGGTCTGCATCAATTTGACTGCATGATCTTTAGTATAGACGCAGCTGTATTCACTATTTACTTAAATATAAAGAATGGGTAGAAAATGTATTCAACTAGAATAGCAACTAAATAGATCAAGAAGGGGCAGCCTGAGGTCCCCCAGATGCAATCCTAATGACAAGGAATTTTGAAAGTTGTAGGGTAAAGTATCTGGAAGACAAGAAGATACTTTGCTTTTCTATCTCTTTTCAGAAATAAAATTACCACCCACTTAACCTCCCACATCAAGTCTAGCCTATAATACTCAACAACTATCCAATCTGAATCCAAATACAATAGTCTGCAAAATATAGGTGATCCTCGATTTACAATAGTTTATTTAGTGACCGTTTGAAGTTACAACGGCACTGAAAAAAGTGAGTTATAACCGTTTTTTGCACTTATAATGCTGCACTTTTGCAGCATTCCCCTGGTTACATCATCAAAATTCAGACACTTGTCAACTGACTCTTATTTATGATGGTTGCAGTGTCCCAGGGTCATGTGATTACCTTTTGTGACCTCCTGACAAGCAAAGGCAGTGGGGAAGCCAGTTCACTTAACAATCATATTCCTAACTGAAGAACTGCGGTGATTCACAACTGTGGCAAGAAAGGTCATAAAATGGGGCAAAACTCACTTAACTGTCTCACTTAGCAACAGAAATTTAGGGCTCAGTTATCAGAAGTCGAGGACTACCTGTATTTATGGATCAGCTTGTGATCTTAAATGTCAATGTCAGTTACTATTTTTAAGGGTAATTAGGATTTTCTGCTCCTATCTACTTTGAATATTCCGGATGCAGGAGATGTTGATTTCTTTAAAATTTTAGGCTTGAATTCTGTCAGATAAGATATGAATTGTGTATGTAAGTACAGAAGAAGAAGAGAAAGGACATATATATGAGAGAAGTCGAGAATATTGGTTTTTAAAAAATTAATTTTTAAGGGATCCTTCAATATAAATCCAACATTACTAAAATATTATTAGTCTGAGAAGAATAAAAGAATGATTTTTTAAAATTTAAATCTTGAATTTGAATGAAAGTCTTATACAAAGCCTTACAATAGTAGTTGTCTGCAGAGTTACTATGACTGAAACATTCTTGATTCCTACAAACTGTTGCGAATTAATTTTCAAATCCATATTTTTACACATATGAATTTATATAGTTACGTTGCAAATCTTTTTTCCCCCTTTAAAGGAAAGAAATCCATATCTAAAAAAGCAGTTACAAAGAAAAGGAAATCTATTACAAAGCCTATTGTCCCAGAATTCCAGGTAATACCTTTTGGGTTTTATTTGGTTCAATAAATGATTTGAAAGCTTGTAACTTCTACAGTGACTGGTTAATATCTCCCTCACTCCAAATAATACTTAGGTTAACATTACCAAAATAATAATAAACAAAAGAATTTGTCCTGAAATAATCATATAATATTTTATCTAGATTATAGAGATTTTTCGGAATTGCATTGGTCAGTGACAAGTGCATGTAACAATAATCTGAGAATTGGTGTCAGAGGAAGATTATATGGAAGAGAATATTTGTAGCTCAGGGTTGAGCTGTGGAAATCTTGATGTTGTCCAAGCTTGGTTTTTTACTTGTAAATGTTTCACTACCAAACTAGATACAGTGCTACAAAGGAATGGGATTTGTTCTCATTTTATATGCTAGTGGTACATCCATGAACACCAACTACCAGTCAGAGCACATGATGAAAACACTTAACTCCTTAAAACTCTTTAACCATAACTTCAACTGGGGAACTGTGAACATCCTAGACCACGCCAAGTCCAAAACTGCTAGAGAATTTCTGGAATCCTGGCACTGAGACAAATCAACCATCAACAGGCATTTAGAGATAAACAACATCTAAATAGCATTCAACAAGACAATCAAAAAGCCAAAAAGGAATCACTAAGACCAAAACACTTCCTCACCAGCAATCAACAGGCAGATGAGCAGAGATTAACACATCTAACACTAGATCAAAAATCAAAAAGTAAATAATATCCTAATCAAGAAACTATCAACTCAGACAAGCAACCTAAACAGTAAACAACAACTCAATCAAGAAATCACCAAGACCACTCCCACCAACACTGTTAGGGCAAGCCACTAATACGGTATATAAAGAGAGCAAACCCCACATTTTCTAGCACTGATGATGTTGTCTATTTGGGTAGTGAAACATCTACAAGAAAACAACCAAGCTCAGAGAGCACCAAGAACCCCACAGTGTATTATGTATTAAATATTTATTATATATATATATTGATGGAATGGTCATTTTCCAACTATGAATCCTTATATACTGCTCAAAAAAATAAAGGGAACACAAGCAGAAGACATCCGAGATCTGAATGAATGAAATAGCCTTATTAAATACTTTGTTCTTTACATACAGTAGTTTATACACTGCTCAAACAACTAAAGGGAACACAAAATTATGTATGTAATGAACAAAGTATTTAATAAGGCTATTTCATTCATTCAGATCTCGGATGTTTTCTGCTTGTGTTCCCTTTATTTTTTTGAGCAGTGTATAATAATTTGGGGGCCATAAGCCAGGTAGTGACGCAACTGAGATATTCTGGCCTGGCTTTAAAAATAGCTGGTCAGAGTCTGTGGTAGTAGGCTAAATAAATTTAAATAAATAAATAAACCTCCCCCTTGTGTGTATGTGATATAATAGGAATGGAAGGATTCTGCCATTCCCACATACGTTTCCTCTAGAAGAGGGATCAGAATTGGACTATTTGAAAATATTTTATAGTTACAGTAGAGTTGGAAGGCCTCTGAGATGCAGAACAGCAACCACTCATATTCTTAAAATCCCTCCAAACCTGAAAAATTACATCAATATTTTTTTTTTTCATTTTACTGCTGGCTTTCAACATCATTAGGGACAATATGTAGCACAAAGTCTGCCCACCCCTTTTTAGGGAACCCAAATGGCATCAAAACTTAACAAAAGTGCAGCTATACTTCAGGGGAAGAACTCATATGAGCAGATCAATGATAGCAGAGAATGCTCAGTGGAATCCAAATCTAACTGGTTCTATTTGCAACATATATTCAATTATTTTGTAAATAACTGAGTGCAGTAATACTTATTTTCTAATAAATTGTGCTGCATGTCTGTGATTTTTAATAGTTTAACTTTTTTCTCTTTTTCCAGCTTATTTGCACTAATCTTGATGAACTCAGGGAATTAATTAGAAAAACTGAGAATGAACTCAAAGATATTGAGCATATTAAAAAGAAATCGGTATGTGTTTTATTTTTTTTCTTAATGCATCATATTAAAGCTATTTGTTAAAATCATTTCTTTTAGATAGCTAATCAATGGTTTCTCAATTCTGATCTGGTTGTTCAACTGTTACTGAACAAAGATTCCTAGTATCTTCCACCATTGAACATATTGACTGGGACAGTGCAACTTCTTGAAGGCAACTGACTCCCTAATCTCTATTTTTTTCAATCATGAAAAACTTTAAAAGTTTTTAACTAGGAGACATTTTGGTTTCCAGTTAATTTAAATGAAAGAAAATATTTGGATACTAGTATTTGAGCATTATCTCTAATTACAACTTATAATGTTACCTTTAGCCAAATAAAATAACTTAGATTTCTATATTGTCTTCCAATCTCCTAACAGATTTATCAAATACTGAAAGACTTCTGAATAGGAAACATAATTGTATCACTTTAGTACATCATGAAACTAGCAGGAAATTACAGATAGTGCTTAACTTACAATGATTCATTTAATGACCATTCAAAGTTGCAATGGCACTGAAAAAAGTGACTTATGACTTTTTATCACACTTATGACTGTTGCAGCATCCCCATGGGTCATATGATCAAAATGTGGATGCTTGGCAACTGACTGATATTTATGACGATTGCACTGTCCCAGAGTCATGTGATAACTTTTTGCCACCTTCTGACATACAATGTCAGTGGGGAAGCCAGATTAAGAACCATGTTACTTACTAACATAACAATTGTAGTGATTCACTTAACAACCGTGGCAAGAAAGGTTATAAAATGGGGCAAAATTCACTTAACAAAAGTTTCACTTAGCAAGTAGACAAGACTTCTGCTCAGCAATGTGTTAGGATGTGAGTTTTATTTTTTATTTTTTATTTTATTTCAAATTTATATACCGCACCTTCTCCCAAGCGACTCAGGGCAGTGTACAGCCAGATAAAAACATACAATACAAACATTAAGAACAATTAAAAGAATATATATTAATTTGGCCCCAGTTTAAAATGACAAACCAATTAAAAATTAAAAATTTAAAAATATGTTAAGCCAGCCCGGCTTGATGAAAAAAGAAAGTTTTAAGGGCATGGCAGAAGGCACCGAGGTCTTGGATTCTCCTTATCTCAGGGGACAGCTGGTTCCATAGGGTAGGTGCCCCCACAGAGAAGGCCCTCCCCCTGGGGGTCACCAGCCTACATTGTTTGGCTGATGGCACCCCGAGGAGGCCCTCTCTGTGGGAGCGCATGGGTCGATGGGAGGTTGTTGGTAGCAGCAGGCGGTCTCGAAGATAACTAGGTCCTATGCCATGGAGCACTTTAAAGGTGGTAACCAACACCTTGAAGCGCAGCCGGAAGACCACTGGGAGCCAGTGCAGCTCGCACAGGAGCGGTGTTATGTGGGAGCGCCATGCAGCTCCCGTAATTACCCGCGCAGCTGCATTCTGGACCAGTTGGAGCCTCCGGATGCTCTTCAAGGGGAGCCCCATGTAGAGAGCATTGCAGTAGTCCAGGCAAGAGGTGACGAGGGCATGAGTGACTGTGCACATGGAATCCCGATCAAGAAAGGGTCGCAACTGGCAAATCAGGCGAACCTGACAAAAGGTCCCCCTGGCTACAGCCATCAGATGTTCCTCCAAGGACAGTTGCGTATCCAGGAGGACTCCCAGATTGCGCACCCTCTCTGAGGGGGCCAAAGACTCGCCCCCAATAGTCAGCGATGGAGTCAGCTGACTATATCGGGATGCCGGGAACCACAGCCACTCAGTCTTGGAAGGGTTGAGCTTGAGCCTGTTCCTCCCCATCCAGATCCGCACAGCCTCCAGGCACTGAGACATCACTTCAAGGGCATCGTTGGGGTGGCCTGGGGTGGAGATGTACAGCTGGGTGTCATCAGCATGCTGGTGGTACTTCACCCCAAAGCCACAGATGATCTCACCCAGCGGCTTCACATAAATGTTGAACAAAAGGGGCGAGAGGACCGAGCCCTGAGGCACTCCACAGATGAGAGGCCTCGAGGTCGACCTCTGCCCCCCTGCCAACACAAACTGCGACTGGTCAGAGAGAAAGGAGGAGAACCACCGTAACACGGTGCCCCCCATCCCCAACTCTTCCAACCGGTGCAGCATGATACCATGGTCGATGGTATCAAAAGCCGCTGAGAGGTCTAACAGGGCTAGAACAGAGGAGCAACCCCTGTCCCGAGCCCTCCAGAGATCATCTACCAATGCGACCAATGCCGTTTCCGTGCTGTGCCCAGGCCTGAAACCCGACTGTAACGGATCTAGATAAGACGTTTCCTCCAGGAATTGTGGAAACTGTCGCGCGACCACACTCTCAACAACCTTCACCACGAAGCGAAGGTTGGAGACAGGACGGTAGTTGGCCAATACTGCCGGGTCCAGGGAGGGCTTCTTGAGAAGAGGCCTCACCACCGCCTCTTTCAAGGCTGTGGGGAAGTGACCCTCACTCAACGAAGCATTAATAATTCCCTAGAGCCAGCCTCGTGTAACCTCCCGGGAAGCCAGTACTAACCAGGAGGGACACGGATCCAGTAAACATGTGGCCACACTAAGTCTCCCCAAAATCCTGTCCACGTCATCAGGGGTCACAGAGTCAAACTCTTCCCAGATAACGTTCTCAAGACTATTCTTCGCCACCCTGCCTGAATCTACCCAGTCAGAGTCCAAATCCCCCTGGATCTGAGCGATTTTGTCATACAGATATTGTCCGAAATCCTCAGCCCTGCCTTCCAGAGGGTCCTCCCGCGCTCCTGGTTGAAGCAGGGAGCAGGTCACCCTGAACAGGGTGGCCAGACGATTCTTTGATGATGCAATAAGAGCGGAAAAGTAATTAAACTTTGCTGCTTTTATCGCCACTAAGTAGGTCTCAATATGCGACCTTACTAGTGTTCGGTCAGATTCAGCGAGACTGGCCCTCCAACCGCTCTCCAGGCATCTTTTCCGGCGCTTCCTCTCCCTCAGCTTCTCGGTAAACCAAGGAGCCACGAGGGATAGGCACCGGGTCAGAGGCCGCAGAGGCACAACTCGATCCAAGGCCCCACCAGCCGCCCGATCCCAGGCAGCCACCAGGTCCTCGGCCGAGTCATGTGCCAGATCTTCAGGAGGTGGCCCAAGCTCCATCTGGAACCTCTCAGGATCCATCAGGCGCCTGGGGCGGACCCATCTTATTGGCTCCGCCTCCCTGTGGTGGGGTGTAACAGTTTGAAGGTCCAGGTGAAGGAGCGAGTGGTCTGACCATGACAAGGGTTCCATGTCTATATCCCCTATAACAAGACCACTCAACCACTGGCCAGAGACAAAAATCAAGTCCAGAATGTGACCCCCCCTGTGGGTGGGGCCATGAACTAGCTGGGTCAAGTCCATGGCCGTCATGGAAGCCATGAACTCCCGAGCCATCTCTGACGTTTCACCAATGGATGGCAAGTTGAAATCACCCATGACCATAAGCCTGGGTGTATCAACTGCCACCATGGCTATCACATCGAGGAGCTCGGGCAGGGCCGTTGCCACGCGGCAGGGAACCAGGTACACAAGCAACAAGCCCATCTGAACCCCATGACCCCATCTCACAAAGAGGGATTCACATCCAGCAATCTGTGGCACAGTGGTCTCCCTCGGACCAAGACCTTCGTTAATAATAACCGCCACCCCCCCCGCCCCTCCCCTGGGCCCTCGGCTGATGGAATGCTCTGAAGCCTGGTGGGCACATCTCAACCAGGGGGACCCCTCCCTCCGGGCCCAACCAGGTCTCTGTAATACCCGCCAAACCCGCTCCCCCCTCCTGTATAAAATCGTGGATGAGGGGGGCCTTATTTACCATGGACCTGGTGTTGCACAGCATCAGCCGAAGGCCCAGATCCTGAGTATCTGAGCCACCTAGTATCCGAGAGGAGCCTTGGAGACCAGGGCGCGCAATAGCTCTCAAACAGCGAATGCGCTCCCCCGACACGTGATATGGTCTCCTGCTCCCGCCATATCTGCCCCTCCCATCCACCGTGCTAATGGTCCATCCCTCATTGGTATAGCCCTCCATCCCCTCCACAATCCCTAGTCCAGCACCCTCCAAACCATTGCCCCGTGCAGGGCTCGGCTCCGACCTTAGTGGATTCCCCCCCCATCCCTTTTCGTCGTTCTCTCAGTTCCCCTTAAAAGATTGTTAAAAAAACCCCTCCCTGAACCCTTTAAAATCTTATTAAAAAACTTCCCCAAGAAACCCCACAAGCTCTTCCTCGCGCCATGCCATCTCTCAGGATTCCAAAATCTGTCATCGAGATAGGCCCTCGATAAAGTGGAGGGCCATACCTGCGAGAGGAGGGAATCTCGCAGGGCAAGGAGTTCAGACACTGAATACAGCAAATCGTTAGGGGTGAGAAAAGTCCATGGTCGGGAGACCACCATGATGTTATAGTACAGGAGAAAGAGTTCCAGTCCATGGCACAGGCAACCGGGCTCCATTGCCCTCTCACAGCAATGGAGGGGGAGATATATGCCATCCGACCCCCGGAAGTTTCTTGGCCAACCGTCCTCTCACAAAGGCCGACCAATAAAACTTTGATGGACACCGGGAGTGAAGGCAGCCATACATCGACTCCCACCAGCGTCGAGTCCATAGATCCAGTTCCCCATATGGATTAGGAGAAGTCAGAAAGCCCAATCCTCCAGCTCATGAGCAGGATTTAGTTGGAAATTTAGTTCAGGAGAAATCTTGCAAAGGCAGGAGATTCAGAGATGGCTTGATAGAAATGGGGGAAAGTAGGAACAGCTCAGTAGGCCAGGATAGGTTGGGTAGTTATAACCATAATATGGCCAACAAGGTCTCAACTCGGTAGAAAAAGAGGAAGAGGAGGGGGGAAGTATAGGCAGCAAGTGCCAATAGCCATTTTCCAGCCCCCTCAATCTCTCACAGCTTCCAATTGATGAAACATAGCGCTCCCCAGTTTTGCCCCCTCCAGCTCACCATGGAGGTCTCCGGGTCTGCATGGGGGCGGCCCTGCCCCCAAGGGCCAAACACCCTCCAGCCACCAGGGAAATCCAATTTTACGGCTGCTGCCAAGAGTCCCACGCCATCTCAGTTGGTCTGCAGGCCTTTAGGAAGCCGCCCTGGCACCAGCCACCATCCTCGCCGACCGCCGTTGGAGACGCCATCGCCGCCACTGACACCGTCCCACTGGCCCTCCCACTGCCGCCCCCAGCCGCCCCTAGCGTCCACAGATCTTTCTCGAGGCATCCGGGGGTATGGGAAGACTCCGCAGGGGGCCTCAGCATTGCCATCATCGGATGTTGCTGCCGCCGCCCCGCCAACTTTTGGCCAAAAGTATTGCAACACTTCATTTTGCCCCAAAGATTTCTAGTTTGTCATGGAATAAGTTAAAGCAGACAGAGTCAGTGGCCTCCATTTTTATTTCATAGTCCAAGGAACAAAATAGCAAACAGCTTAGTGTATTCTTGTAAATAAATAAATGAAAAAGGCATGGCCATTTGGCCATGTCTATAGCAATTCAATTGTGAGCTGATCAGGAATATATTTACATATAGAGCCCATTTATCTGGCCCTAAACTACCCTGAACTTAGTGAGTTTTACTTTTCAATATAAATGTAAGATTTTGTCATTAAAATATTTGAACCAGATTCTTTAACCTAAATTTAGATTCCTATCATGTAGACTACTGTCCAATCTAGTCCTATAAATATATTCTGGGATGAGATATTTTTTAAAAATACTTTTTCTTCATTTGTAAAATCCAGCATGGTAAAGTGTTATAGTGCTAGATAAGGAGCAAGGGAAGCTCCAGCTCTAGTTTTCCCTGTAGCATGAAAATCATCTGGGAGATTTTGAGCAAAGCATTCCCTCTTAGCGGGTCAGCTCAGTGGCTCAGTGGTTAAGACCTTAGGCTTGTTAGCTATAAAGTCAGAAGCCCAGGTTCCAGACCTGAGCATCACACGATGGGGTGAGCTCCCGTTTTTGCTCCAGCTTCTGCCAACCTAGCAGTTCAAAAACATGCAAATGTGAGTAAACCCCTATAGTTGGCAATCTACAGGGACTCCTTTACCTTTATTTTTTACTTCCTCTTAACCCTAATCAGTATCAGGCTCTGCATACAAAGCAGATGCAAAAAGCCATAATGTATTGATAGCTTTGCTGTGAAAACTAGGCGAGTGCACTGCACAAACAAGCAAATTCTGCATATATCAATTTATATTTGCCAGTAGTAGACAAACATTTTATTATTGACCATTTATATTGAACAGTATCATAGTCAAGTAGAGAATAGGAGTCACATAATTAAATCACAATTATTTTAATTTATTATAAATGCAGAAATGTCAATACTCCATCTTGAGAATGTCAAAAGAATTTGGGTTTAAAAGAAGATAGTTTAATACTCACCCAACTTGAATTGAAAACTTGTTATATAGAGTAACAGGTTTGCTAAGTGTCATGAAATACTTGTGAAAAATAAATTACTTTTTTTTCTGGGCAATAGCAGCATGTCTGAGAATTTTAATAATATTTTGCTCGGGTTCATATTTATGGCAACAGTCATCTCCAAATTCTCAATATACAAATTGTTTAGGAATTCATCTGGCTATATGAATAGTGTATGAGATTACATTCATGTTGCATTTGCCAACGTATTTTGCCTACATTTTTTCAAATGCATATTTCTGTTTGTACCTTACCAAAATTTCTTTGTTCTAAAATGTTGATAACTGCAAATCAATAATTGGATATGGTAATAATTGGTCCTATAGTTCAGGGGTCCCCAAACCACGGTCCATGGACCGGCATCAGGCCATGGCATGACAGAAACTGGGCTGAGCAAACAAGAGAAGCCCCCATCCATAAGATGCAGGCAACACATTAAATCATGCCCCCCTCCGGTCCATGGAAAAAACCTTTCTCCATGGAACCGGTCCCTGGTGTCAAAAAGGTTGGGGGCTGCTGTTATAGTTAATGCACTGTTCCAGGATCATGTTGTACAGTAAATGTGTCCTTCCTACGCCTGGACAGCTATTAATGCAACCCCACAAGATCGTAAACATTTAACGTTATTATGTTAACATATTGTATAGTATAAATTTTGGGTAAGGGTTTGCTAACTTATGCTGCCTATTAAACTGTTGTTTCTAACTAAATCAGAATAAGAAGGAAATGCATTCTGGAAAGATAACTTGTAAAGTATAGCTATAAGGAATGTTAAGATTAAAGTTAGGCGCCTTATTTTTAAACTGGCAGTACAAGCCATAAATATTGAACATGGTTTTAAATGAGTCACTGCAGAAAACCTCAATCAAGGGAGAAATTCTGGCAAATTCTTGGTCACTTTGCTAGGAATATGCAAGTTAGGACTGAAAGTAGATGAGCAGCTGGAGGGAAATAAATAGGCCAATTCCAGGTTTATCTGATTTTTCCTCCCCATTTAAATATATATTACAAAAAACCATCTATATCCTGCATATTTAAAGCCTTTGTTAATTTGCACTTTATTGCTTCTTTTCCTTCAACTATCTTTGGAATATCAATAGCAAAGGAAACTGAGCAACTGATAGTTGCTGCTGTTACTGTAAGAAACTTTTAAAGCAGGGTCTGCAGACCAGTCCCAGTCCATGACCTGTTGGGAACTGGGCCACGCAAGCACACGAAGCTCCATTTGTGCAAGCGGCAGGCATGCGCATGAAACCATCCCCTCCCCCGCCTCTGTTGCTGGTCCGTGGAGCCGGAAAGATTGACAACCACTGTTTTAGAGGACAATCATTTTTTATCTGGACACATTCCTGTTTGCCCACACAAAGTGAGCTCCACAATCCGAGGAGGACTAAAGAGTGGCAAAAGACAAAAGAATCATCATGTCATTGTAATGCAAACTCCACCCCTTTTGTACATGTGTTGTGATATTATATGCAGGTAGAAAAAGAATAGAATAGGTTTTGAATTCAGATCTTAGGAGAAGAGAGAATAAAAATAGCCAGTTCAGCAATGGAGTCATTTAAGCATTTTTCCAGTTCCCTGGGAGCACTAAGCCTGATAGCATAACCGGGTCTTGAAGGCCTTCCAAAATATCAAAATGGATGAAGCTAATCTAATTTCAGGGGAAGAAGGTTCCATAAGGCAGGCACCACAGCAGAGAAGACACACCTTCTGGAACCCACCAAATGTAGATCCTTAGCTGATAGTGTCTGAGATGCCTTCTTTGGCAGATCTAATGGAGTGGGCTGATGTAACCAGGGAGAGGCAGTCCCTCAGATAGCCCAGTCTCATTCCATGAAAGGCTTTAAAGATCAAAACAAGCACTTTGAATTGGACTTGAAAGAAAACTGGCAAGCCATGCAGCTCACAGAGCATTTGTTATCCTAGAAGACCGCACTGCTGAATTCTGTACCAGCTAAATCTGCTAGGTATTCCTCAAAAGCAGCCCCATGGAAAGCTCACTGCAGTCATTTAATTTGGAGGTGACCAGGGCATGTGTGACTGTGAGCAGGGCCTGCTGATCCAGGAATAGGCCCAACTGGCGCACTAGATGAAGCTATGCAAAAGCCCTCTTAGCCAGTACTACCTGCTTGTTGACCAAGAATCATAATCTAGGAAGATCCCCAGGTTGTGCACTGTGTTTACCTGTGGCAATGCAGTCCTCTACAGCACCAGAGATGACACAATTGTAGAACCAATGGATCCCAAAATCCAAAGCCACTCAGTCTTGCCATCTGAAGCCTATTACTCCCCATCCAGATCTTCACAACCTTCAGACACCATAAGACTTTCATGGTGTTGCTTAATTCCCCAGTGGTGGACATATAAAATTGGGTATCATACACATACTGATGATACCATATCTCATGGTGACAGTTGAGCTTATCCAGTGGCCTCATGTTGAAGAGGAGAGGTGAACATATCAAACCCTGTAGCACCCCACATAGGAGGGGCCGAGGATGAGACTTCGCCCAAACATCACTGGAATTAACCATGAAGCAGGCAGACCAGCATAACGTTATGCTGCCCACCAGCAATGCTCTGAGCCAATCCAAAAGGATACTGTCACTGATATTATTGAAACCTCCTGAGAGGTCAAGCAGGGCAAGAATGGATTCACTACCCCCATCCTGCCCAAACCAGAGGTCAGACAAAAGCTAGACCAATGCTATTTCCATCCCATGTCTGGCTCTAGCTCCTGGCTGAAAGGGATTCAGATAATTTGCTTCAAGGTCATCTGAACCTGCTATGCAATCACCTTCTCTACCATCTTTCCTAAAAAGGGAAGTTAGATTGGATTAAAATTGTCCAATATAGTGGAATACAACAATGGTTTCTTGAGGGAGTGAATAAATGCCTCTTTAAAAGACAAAGGGACAATCCTCTCCTACAAAGAAGCAGGAGTGAAATGCTCCCAGTTCGGACCGGATCGCCCAATCTGGTAGAGATGGAGGCGGGTGGTTCGGAGAACCGGTAGCAAAAATCCCTCCCCCCCCCCATTGCTCAGCTGAGCTACGCAATCATGAAAGGCTTTTTTTTTATTTTTAAAAGCATTTTTTTCTACAACCTCTTCGGCCAAACAGGTTATAGAAAAAATGCTTTTAAAAGTAAAAACAAAGCCTCTGTCGATCAGGCAAGTCAGCTGGGATCGTCAGAGGCTTTAAAAGCATTTTTTAAACAACCTCTTCAGCCGAAGAGGTTGTAGAAAAATGGTTTTAAAAGTTAAAAAAAAAAAAAGTTGGCCACGCCCACTCAGTCATATTACCCACCATCACCAAGCCACGCCCACAGAACCAGTAGTAACAAAATTTACATTTCACTACTGCAAAGAAGAATTAATCATTGCCAGAACCCACTCACACAACATCCCCCAGATGCTTTAATGAACCAGAAAGGACATGATCTAAAGAGCAGGGGGCCAAGCTCATAGTCCTAAAGTCCTGGCCACTTCCTCAGATCCAATAGGTTCAAACCATTCCCAATTAATTGGACAAGATTCGGTCGTAGGCTTCTTCTCTGGGCTTGCAACATAATTAGTATCCAAATGGGAACGAATCCAAGCAACTTTATTCAAAAAATGCTTGCACAAATTCCTTTGCATGCCTCTGTAAGAGGTTGTCCATGGTCTCTTTATCCAACAGGGCCTATGTCACCTGAAACAGGACTGCAGGGCAGCAATTTGCAAATGCAAAAAGGGTAGGGAAGTACCAACGCTTCACCACCCTTACCTCTATTATTAATGGCAGTACTAACTTGTGTTCAGTTAAATTCCTTATTGAGCATTAGCACTGCACTAGATATCTCCCATTTCATCTCCCTTCCATAAACCATAGAGAGTAAAGGGATCTGTGAGAGGAGAGATTACGTAGGCATGATGCAATCCAAATCTTCAGCTGCCCCTTTATTTCAAGCGGAAACCAACACTTCTAATGGACTGTGCAGCAGACCAATAGAAATAATCATCAGCTCATTCTGAAATCATTCTGGGTCCATCAGTCATCAGGGGTAGACCAATCCAATAAGTCCAATCTCCCTGTAGTGAGTGGTGGCAGTAGAGAATCCCATAGAAATTGGGGTGTGATTTGACCATGTCAAAGGGGACACTAAAGACCCCCCCAATTTTAGATCACATTGTCACTGCTCTGACAGGAACACCAAATCCAGAATGTGACCATTCTCCCAGGTCCAGCTTGATGAACAAGATCTCACAACGGGACCTCTGAGGTATGCCCCCTGAAAACTATAAGAGATCCTCTGATAACAATCGCCACACCCCTGCTCCAGAATCTCAGCGATGCCACACTTGAAACTCAGCTGGGCAAATTTCAGAAAGGGCAAAACCCAGGCAGGTCTCACTAATGCTGTACATTCCAAGTTGACTCTTATCATCAAATCATGAATAATAAGGTCTTGTTATAGACCAATGTAGCATTCCGTACCAGCAGCTGGATTTATGATTTATGTTACTTAGGCATTTTTATTGAAATAGACATTCATTATGTTATATAGTTTTAATTCTAATCTGTATTCTGTGTAATTATTAATTGGTACATACAGTGTAAATAAAGTGACATCTTACAGTTAAAAGAGAAAAAGAAAAGATTAATCATGTTGTAGTAATTTTGTTCTATATTCTTTTTCTACTTTAATTTTTGGTGGAACACTAGACATCTTCTGCAGTAATTAATGAGAAACAGATTACTGCAAAATAGATGATCCATAGTGTTGTTCTTCCTGAAGTTGCACATTTTATCTTTATTGATTAAAATTTACTCTGTAATAAGCATTTTCATATTTACAGGGAAGATGGTATCATCGAAAGCAGGCTGTAAAGGAACTCCACTGTACTTTGATAAGACTGCTAAATGAGTTGTTACCATGGGAACCAAAATTAATGAAGGCATTTCATAGAAACAGGTAATTAACTGAATCTTTTTGGTAAATGTAAAATATAAGAATTCACCAATCTTTTACTTGTTTGTAAATATTAATATGAAAATAAAAAAAATCTTACTATCTACAATGTTCCATCAAAGGTCTCGCTTAAAAAAAGACTATGATGACTTCAGGCGGCAACCGGATCATGATAAATTTATTAGAGAACAGTGGACTAATGAGGACAGTGAAATAAATATTGTCAAAGAAATTTCCAGTACATTTACCAGTGAAACTTCAGAACACACAGAATTTTTTAAAAGAGACTATATGGATACGGGTAAGTGCTTTTGTTACCCTGTAATTCATTGGTGGAGTATTGGTGGAGACTTCAGCTGTCTTACCAAAATGAAATTTGATAATAAAATAATTATCTATTTTATATTAACCATTTATTTTGTTTTAGAGTATTGTGCAAATTCAGACAACATTAATTACAGCATAGCCTGCTGGTAATTTTGAAAAATCAACTTATGATGTTTTCCCAGGTCCCAATTGTAAAAAAAGTTCATTCATTCTTTCTTTCCTTTTGGGGAAGAGAGGGATGCTGATAGGTAACCCTGGCAAGATGTTTGTTCATACTTTTGACTGAAACAGTTTCAGATTTTTAAACAAATCCCCTCTTCCCCAGGATAAACAATGAGATATTATCTCTGTTGAGTTGATTAAATAATTTCAGGAAATGTTTGAATATTAAATTGAGTATAAAATAAATGAAGATTTACAGAACTAAAATAATTATGTTTTTGAGCACATCATAAATTGTACTACCAAAACTTCTTTTGTTGATTGGTACAACAGTGTTAGTGTGATCTGATCAATTAAGAATTATTGTTTGCTTTTCTAAAAATGCTTCCCTTCTTGGTTCTTCTTTTCCTCCTAGAAGACATGAACTCACCAGAAATGGACCTTTGTACAGGAAAATCCAGACTACTTAAAAAAGATTTGACTTGTAGAGAAATGCAGAAGATAGTGCCTAAATCTGTTAAACGCCAATCCAAGCAAAACTATTACCTAGATGACAGCACAAATGATTTTTTACCAAGGAAAAAGCTAAAATTAAGCACAAATGATGCTACCTTCCGTAGTATTGAAAATGATCTGTCAACTGAAAGCTGCTTGAATAAGCAGATAGAATCTTCAGCTTCAGAATCATTGGACATGACAGACTCTACGGCATATGTACCACATTTAATAAAAGGGACCAAACCTATCCAGGCCTTGCTTGCTAAGAATATTGGGAACAAAGTGGCCTTAACAAGTCAGTTGCCATCTACAGTAGGTAGAAGCACTTTTACTTCTGAAAAACTGATTATATCAACAGTCAGTTCTTCTCCAATTAAACCAGAATTGACCTGCCAGACCAGTTCAAAGAGTTCTTTGCAAGTGTTGTACAAAATGCCAACTGGCCATTGCATGCCAGTAGACTTGCACAATAATTCAGTGAAGATTCAGATGCAGCCTGTAGTTGATGGTAAGTCAGGAGAAAAAACCACAGGAGAGAAAATCATGCAGCAAGTCCTTATTTTGCCTAAAAATTTTCTTATCCAGCACAGAGAAAGTAAAAGTGGAGCAAAAGAAAACCAACCCTTACAGCAAAATACAATTGAACAACGCTGCATTTCTCTCCCACAATCAACAGATACCAACACTACTTTAGTCCCTCCTATTCCAGCTTCTTCAATAAATGCTGTTACTACACTTCTGCCTAACACAAATGTTAAAAAAAATATTATACAGTTGCCACAAGGGCCTGATTCAGTGAATAGAATTTCGCTGCTCCCCTCTGTCATTTCCACTAGTAACCCATTAGCATCAGTAGTGAAAATGAACCAAAGCGAGACTGTCAAAATTACCAAGACTGTTGTTTCAGCTGCCTCCTCCCCTGTTGCTTTACCTATTGTTTCTTCAGCAGTTCAGACTTTGACAACAGTATCACAGAGTGTGACCTCTTACACCAGTTCCTCCTCACAAAATACTGCTGATATTAGTGAAACAAAACAAGAGCTGAAAACAATCTGCATAAGAGATTCACAATCTATCCTTGTCAGGACACGTGGTGGGAACACAGGAATCGTAAAAGTGCAAACAAATTCAGAACCAATTTCTGCTAGTAACTTCTCTCCAAGTTCTGTTTTTACATATTCACCCCAGCTTCAAGCATTTTTAATGCCCAAATCCACACAGTTATCAACTTCTACTGTTCCAGCTGTGACAAAAGCGATACCTAGTTTCCCAACACTTGCTCAAATGTCTCCAGCAACTTCTTCTATCCCAACTATTTCCTCTTGTGCAAATCCAAAAAAGGGGAAAGACACCACAGTCACATTTGGGCAGTCTCATAATAGTGGTGTGGTGAATCAAGGAGTGTCAAAAACTCTACATGGATCCTCCTCTCCATTCTTATCTTCCATGTCGTCAAACATTGTAATGACAACTCCACCAAACAGTTCTGGTAATGCAGTGAGCTTATCTACAGAAAATGTTGGGCAGAGTTCCACCTGTTGTACTACCCAGGCTTCTTTTATTAATCAACAAGTCAATGTAAATAATGCAAAATATTCTGTTGCACAGCCTGAAGTCACTTCCATTACCAGCAGGGGTCTGGGTAGTGCCCAAGTTCAAAAACTTATGTTAGTCACAAATCCTTCGCTTCTTCCTGTGTGTGGAGCTACAGGAGTCAACTTAATTCCTACTCCAACATCCACTGGTGTTAGTGCGCAAAAACTGGTTTTCATTAATACTCCACTTGCCAGTATTCAATCAAATGCAAATGTAACAACAGAACCACTTAAACAGACTTTCCCTCCTTCCATTGGTAAGACATATGTTAAAAGCACAGAGAAACCTCAGCTCGTCCTTCTTCCATCTACTGTGGGATCATCATTAAAAGTAAATACGTCGCCAACTGTTTCTCAAGTAAAAGATGTAAAAATAGGTCTTAATATTGGTCAGGCCTTTATAAATAGCACAGGCAATGCTCAGAATGTTTCAACAGTTAACATGCAGTCTACAGCACCAAAAGATTTGGAAGATAAAAATAATCATAATGTAATTTTCCCATTATCAACCAGTAGTGGTTTAGTTCCTATATGTTCAAGTTTGCCATGTCAAAGCATTGCAGCAAAAGGAGTAAATACCATTACAGTAACCAGCAGCCCATGTTTAGATCCTACTTCTGTGACACTGAGTGGAACTACTACTGGAACACGGCCTACTATTTTGGCTGGTGGAATGGAACCCTCAGCAAAAATAATACCAGTTTTAACTACACGGTTGTCCTCCTCTAATGTTGGAAGTACTATGGCTATATCGACTGTGAAAACAGGGCACCTAGCTTCGTCTGTACTGATTTCTACTGCTCAACCAACAGTTTCTCATTCAAGTTTATCATCTGCTTTTCAGTTGCCAGTAACAGTTTCCTTGCCTGGACCAGTGAATGGTGTCCCTAAAATGTTGCATACAGTCCCTCAATTGCCAGCAATTCCACCTACTTCGCAATGTGTGTCCCATTCAAAAAGTCAGCAATCCACCCTAGCTCAGTTTCAGCCTGCGGGAATTTCAGCTGGAGTGCCAACAAATGGAAGTACTCCAAAACTTCAAAAAGCATCTCCAAATGCAAGTAAAGTGATTAATTTTTCTAATTTAGTTCCTCTGCCTTGCCCACCAGTGCCACTTAATGTAAAGCCAGTTCCAGCTTTCTCCTGTGCTCCTGGTACTGCTACAATTCAGACTGTTCCATCCTCACCATCAGTAGTTAATAATGTGGGCAGCCAATTAAATGAATCCCATATCCAGCAGAAAATAATAATTAACACTTGTACACCTTTGGCACCTGGAACTCAGATAATGATCAGTGGTACTCGTTTTGTTGTTCCATCTCAGGGCCTTGGAGCTGGCAGTCATGTTCTTCTCGTTTCTGCAAATCCAAAAATTGGACCTCTCTTAACTGTTAGTAATGGCCATGGATTTCAAGGTGTATCGTTTGCTGCTCCCACTCCCCAGAAGACTACACAAGTGATGGGTAATTCCTTAAACTGGCAGCCATCAAAACTGCCTTTAAAAAGCTCTACCAAAATTGTGAACTCTCTTGGGATTGCAAATCCTGTGCCTATTGTTCATGCTACTCCACAAATAATTGCCAATACTTCAAAGTCAGGCACTCCATCTTTTGCAACAACACTGTCTACATCTTTGGTAGTGGTCACCTCATCTTCTACTCAAACTAAAACAACTTTAGCTCCTACAACCCACACTAGTACCTCACAGCTACAAAACAGTAAGTCTGTATTGCACCTAGATACATCTATTAAAAAACTGATGGTCAGCCCTGAAGGAGCCATTTTGAATGCTATAAAGACTCCAACATCAGAAACTTCATCTCTGTCTTCATCCTTCTCTGCTGACCTTATTTCTACAACTAAGAATTCTGCTGTTGTCTTCCCCAGTTTTCTGAAGTCCAGCATAGGTGTCCCAGACACAGCTGCGTCTTGAATTTCACATAAATGAGCCGTTGAAATGTTGGGGCATTTGTATGTGTGTGTGCGTGTGTATGTGTATAAAATTAATTTATAATTGTTTTTTTAAAGTACACTGTTTGAAACATCTGACTTATGTCCATGAACCCAAGGCATGTAATGGCATGTTTTGAGCAGATGAAGCAATGAAGCAAAAAAATATTTTTGCGTATCATTGAGAATTCATGAGTGGAAGGGATCCAGGATGACAGTAGATAGCAGCTACACAGTTTGCTGTTAACAACAAAATGTTACCTGTTAACATGTTGAAACACCTGTCAACATCTCAAGGATTTGTGTGCACAAAGCCATCATTGGTTTTTTATTTTTAATTCATGTTAGATTGAGAATCATTTCGGTTTTCCTTTTTTCAAAAAATGGTGAGAAAGCACTTCTTGAAATATCTTTCAGAGCAAAACTTTTAAAGGCTTTTATTAAAGTGGGAGAAAAACTGTTCAGAGATATAGAAAGCAATGTTTGGTTCTTGGTTAGCACATTTACTGGGATCTGTTCTTTCTCATAATTTAAAAATTTTCAATTTTGTTTTCAAATGTTCCCATGTTCTATATTAATGTGTTGTAAAAATGCAATCTATGGTGTAAAATTGTACATAATCCCAATTCCTTAACAGTATGGACTAAACCATGTGTAAAAAGAACTACTCTTGTCTTATTTATGTTTTGTTTACATAATGTATAGTTTTTTAAGTATTTTAGTAATTTTGGATAAGTGTACTGTTTAGCAATAATGCAGAAGGATCTGTATGTAATAAACAAAGTTGCTGTATTTCTGCTTCATGATACTCTGTGGAGAAAGGATATTTTGTCAGTAAGATATCTATATACTTGCATTAAGAAATCAATGGAGGTTTCCAAATATTACATAATAAGCACACATATTTAGACATGATCCAATATAACATGGCATTTACCCTTAAGTAAATGGCTCACAATTATGATTCTTGTTTTTCAACTTTTACAGCTCTTCTATGTATCATTTATAGACCTCTTAAAGTGTTATAGTAGCCATAGAACATGAACATTTGTTCACAATTTCAAACGGGTTATTAAAAGATAAACATTTCTGTTTGTCTTGATTAAAATGACAAAGAAACCTAACTAGCTAATACACTATGATGTACAATAATGCAATCATTGTGAGGTAGACAATGAAGAGAGTTGACTTTGTTTGAAGAATTGCTGAATTGAAAATATTACTCAGTCATCTGTTCCTCACTATAAGTTCCACTCTATTCATACTTTCATTAGGATTTCACAAACAAGTACTTAAAGGGCAGTTTGCATCACAAATTTTTCCCTATCCCTCCCCCCTTTTGTGGATGTATGTTTAGTTGTAGTTCTCATAAGACAAGTATTAGCAATGCAGTAGCCACCACAACCAATAGCTCTTGCCACTTCAAACCACCTTCTGTTTTTTGTTTTCGATTATATCATTGTAAATTCAACACACTAAGTATTTATATCTGGAACAAATCAGAGAGAAACCAATGGTATATCTATGAGTTGTATCTTCTGAAAACAAGCTTCATGTTGGTGGTTTGCAGCTGTACCTCTTGATAGAATCGCTGGATCTGCTCATGGCTAAACACCTGTGGATGGTGGCCATAAAGCACTCTTAATCTGAAATTTACTTCCAGATTTCAAAATTAGGATTTCCTCTTGGATCAGAAATAGGAGCACTGTGATTAACACAGAACTATCATAGTACATAACTGTCAAACATTCCTCTCATTAAGATTATTTAATGCTGCCTTTAGGATTATATATTAATATATTCCCATAATGCCAACTAGAAATATATAAAAATCTTAAAAGTGTACTTTTTGGAAACAAGGATCTGAGATTTAGATTTTCCCACCAGAGAGGACTTGAAGTGAACCTTAGAATATAATATCTCAGATTCATATGCAATTTTATATATAGTAGACCTGGCTGATTCCATAAGGCAGGGGTGTCAAACTCAAGGCCCAGGGGCCGGATCAATGTGGCTCCCCCAAGCTCCATTTTCACTGGCAGAGGGCAGCAAGAGGCCGTCGCGGCTGAAAACAGAGCTTCTGAGCCCATTTCACTAGCAGAGTGCTCGGGCCACCACAGACGCCCCCCACACAAGTGATGTCAAGTTGGCCATGCCCACACTGGCCATGCTCACCCCGGCCCCCAAAGTCAAACACAACCCTGATGCAGCCCTCAATGAAATCGAGTTTGACACCCCTGCCATAAGATAGAAGAGTATATAGGTCTCAAACCTTCTCTCCAGAAGCCTTCTGAAAATTCACCCTGGTTTACCTCCTGATTTGGAATAGCATCTTGAGAGTTCCAGTTTTCCCCACCTGTTTCCTGAGGTACTTCAGTTACCATCTTCCTCATAATCCTGGTGTATGAAAGACATAGCCTCTTATGCTCCAGGCTGTCTTTCTGAAAATTAAATGGTAATGCCCCACTCCCAAAAAAGGAAATGATATTTATATTGCAATCCTTTGATCATATTACTAAAAAGACGAGATTATTCTTCTTTGGCATAAATGGCAGATGTGGTTACTTAATATAAATTCTGAATTGATACAACATTCTTTGCGACTTGGACCTCCTGTTTCTTTACAGTTGCTTTACAAATAACTAGGAGTCAGGTGAGACAAATAAATCTGTGGTGTCTTTTTCTTAAAAACAAACTCGTGTCCAGGAAATAATAACTAAACCTTTCTTAATGCAATTTTCCAGATTTGTTGCCTCAGGTTTTTGCTAGCTGCAGAGAACATTGTAACTTGTTGCTCTTTTGCTAAAAGTGACCAAATTTCGATTGCTTAAGAGAGCATAACAGGGAGAGAGTTAATAAAGTGGAGTTTTATGTTCCAGATTCAAATCCTGTATGGTAATTTTACACTAATGAAAAAGCTATGAATCTATAATATAACCAGTTAGATCGTTCATCAAACAGGTATTCATCAAGCGCTTCAATTACCCCTAAATATATAACCGATTGCATCTTAAGTATCTAAATTTGAATTAAAATTGCCAGATTTAGATGCAAAGTTAAATGCATATTTATTTAATAAAGCTATTTTTAAATGTTCTTTTTAAAAAGCCCCTAAATGGTGTACGTGACATGCAACAGCGATGTGACACCAGGGCAAAATACCATGGAATATAGAACAAGAAAATGCCATCCGCACACAAAGTTCATTAATGTGAAAATGCTGACAAATATGGAGACTAAGGGTGACTGAATGTTGTCATCTAACCCATAGTGTCCCTGAGTGTTCCTACCAGTACCCTCACCTACCACTCTCACATAAGGGTGTGAGTTTGCGGGAATCTAATTGCTGAAAGACCGACAAAACTATAATAGCAGACCTTTAACAAATCCTACTGCAACAAAACCTGAAGAATCTAGAAAATGAAGAGCATATTTTTAGCAGCTTTTCGAATTAAAATGCAAATGATTGTTTCCAGAGCCTTTTAATACCTGATTAATTGTGCTATTTCTTTCATATTAATATTTGAATTGTTTGTTTTCCATTTCATTTTGAGAATATATCAATATTTTGTTGTGAATTATTCTGAATAGGGTTTCAAAATAGCATAATGTTGATAGTTAATTACTTAATTCCCTCTCCAAAGCTGTTATCCTAGCTATTCTTTCTCCCAGTACAGGTAGTCCTTGATTACAACACTTAATTTAGTGACCCTTCAAAGTTACAACATCACTGAAAAGAGTGATTTATGACCATTTTTCACAGTTATGACCATTGCAGCATCCCTATGACCATGTGATCAAAATTCAGATGCTTGGCAACTGGTTCATATTTATGATCATTGCTGTGTCCCAAAAATCATATGATCCCCTTTTGGACCTTCTGACAAGCAAAGTCAATGGGAAAGCCAGATTCACTTAACAACCAGGTTACTAATTTATCAACTGCAGTGATTCACTTAACAACTGTGGCAAGAAAGGTCATAAAATGGGACAAAACTCATTTAACAAATTCTCACTTAACAACATAATTTTGGGCTCAATAACAATAGCACTTAGATTTATATACCGCTTTACAGTGCTTTTACAGCCCACTTTAAGTGGTTTACAGAGTCAGTTTATTGCCCCCAACAATCTGGGTCCTCATTTTACCAAACTCTGAAGGATGAAAGGCTGAGTCAACCTTGAGCCTGGTGGGATTTGAACTGCCAAATTGCAGGCAGCCGGCAAGCAGCAGAAGTAGGCTGCAATACTGCACTCTAATCACTGTGCCGCCAAGGCTGCAGGGATTCACTTAACTGAAGCAAGAAAGATTGCAAAATAGGGCAAAATTCACTTAACAAATGTCTCACTTAACAACAGAAATGTTGGGCTCAATTGTGGTCATAAATCAAGGACTACCAAAGGAAAAAGGCAAGCAGGAAGACATATTCTGAGATCGTTAAAAGTTTTTTCACCCTAAAGGACTACAATCATATCCTGAAAGTGAATATGTGCACATTATATACCAGATTGGACAGGACTGAAGATAGACCATAATTTCAAATCTTATTTTTCTTTAGACAACTAAGCAAAATTAGAAGCTATTGAGTTGAATATACATAGGCACTATCAGATGACATTTTAAATACAGGGAAAGTTGGATTGCATCCTTTAATATAATGTCTAAAAGATAAATTGTCTCAGATTTAACTCCTGGTAATTTATATAGACACATTCTTGCAGTTTTCTTGGCAAAATATAGAAGTGTTTTTCACTGTCTTCTCCAAGGAAATGTCTATTTCCAAGTTTACATCATAGCTCTGGATTTCCCAGGTGGTTTCCACAATCCTGATGAATTTTCTAAATCATCCAAGGTTAACTAAATTCCCTTTTTATTTATGGAGATTCTCAGTCATCCTGGTCATGATTGTCCCAAAGGTGCTTTTCCAAAAGGCAACTGGACTTTCTTGTTTTTATTTGAAGACATTTCGCTTCTCATGCAAGGAGCTTCTTCAGAGCTGAAGAAGCTTCTTGGATGAGAAGCGAAACGTCTTCAAAGAAAAACGAAAGAAGTCCAGTTGCCTCTTGAAAAAGCACCTTTGGGATTCTCTTTTTGTTAGTATTGTCATGGATTTCAAGAATACTGGTTTTGTTTTTTGTAATATTTATTATATATATAAAAATGAAATAGCATGTTAAGGTTAATCTTATATTGAATGAAGATATATAAAATGAAGATACATAGGCTACAGCTTCAACATCTTAGGCATTTCATGCAAAAGAGGACAGTTACATTTTTCTAAGCAAGTATTTTTGAAATATTCATATTAGCTCATGTTTTCTCTCCCAGATGCTCCTAGAAATTACTTAAAGTAAGCAAGCACTTAAGTAATTCCTCCTGTTTATGGTGCATATGGTGGTGGCAACAGGCTGCTGGAGCTCTTATCATAGGCTGGTGGGGCATCTGGCACCTGCATCAATGAAAGTTGAATAAGGGAGAAGTTAATAATATGCATAGAAAAGTAAAACTTCAAAATTCCCAATGCTAATGTAAAAATGTTTCCGAAGAATAATCCCCCACCATAATTAATTTCCAGAGGCACAACTGTGCTACTTTTTAGCAGTCAATATGTCAAGGAGTTATGCAAGTTATATATTATTGCATATATTTCAAGATTCATATTCATCAATTGTTGTAAGCATTCATTGTAGGAAATAGTTTGTGTACTGGATGGTAGCTGGAGGTGTGTGTGTGTGTGTGTGTGTGTGTGTGTGTGTGTGTGTATACTATTGGTTGGTTTCCAATATAAAATTATGCTTCTTTGTTCATCTAAGAGACAACCAAGTGTTTAAATGAAAGATTTCAACGTTCAATATTCAACCTTTAAATTTAAAAAGCTGATTCCCAGGAATAAGCTTTTACATCGGGGTCCCCAACCCCCGAGCTGTGGCCCATTACTAGGCTGTGGTGGCCTGTTTGCAATTGGGCCACACATGCAGCAGGCGAGCATGTGCACGCACATGCAGCTCCACATGCACAAGCAGCCTGCTCCAGTTGTGTGACAGGTGTGCACAATGGCCGCTTGAACAACTGGAATTCCGTGCATGAATGCACACAACTGCCACTCACACAGAACCATCCCCTCCCCCCCTCCGCCAGGCCCACCAAGCCAAAAAGGTTGGAGACTGCTGTTCTACAGAATAGACCAACAGTTGACGTCGCTAGTTGCCCCAAGTCCCACATAAAACCATTCATATTCATTATCAATATAGCTAAGAGTCCATTCTTGGGCAATGACGTCTCCTTTTCACGGGCCTTGGATAGTAGATCTCTGGTTTTGTAAAAGAAACATAAAGCACTTACCAAGCAACAGAATGCCATTGTGATACAATCATAGAGACCCTGTCCAGATCTATCTCTATCTTTTAGAGCACCTAATCTACTAATTTTTCCATTACACAAACTAGATAAACTAGAGAAAATAATAAATTAATTGGATATAATTGACATCAAAAAGGACAGACGCCCACTATCCCTAAAATATTTCAAGTGCCCAGAGTATCTTGTCACTGACCTCAAGGTGGCAGCTTAAAAAAAGGAATTTCAAAAATGAATTTAGTAACAACATAGCTGTATTAGAATTCAAAGTTTTTAACATAATTTCTACATAATAGATCAAACGATTTGGCTAAAAAGCTAAAAAGTAGTTCAGTCAGACATCCTTATATTGTTAGTCAAAACAATACAGTGTTTATACATTTTGACTGACAATACAAGGATGTCTCATTGAACTAACTTTTTTGATTTTTGGCCACTTAGATAAATCTGTTTCTTTTTCCTATCCTGACCTTCTCTTTCTCTCGTCCCCAAACCACTGTGAATGTAGAAGATTACCATGTGTGAATATTCTAAAAGGAAAACTCTGGAGGGTCTGCTTCCCCAAACATTCATTCTTTCTGTCAAGTCCCAAAAGGGCAAAAGGGAACATTTGTGTGTACAGAGCAGTGTTTGGCTTTCCAGGACTATTTTTCTGTAAGTCAAAACCCAAAGGCACAGTCACAAAATGAGGGAAAATAATTGCTCCCTAGTTCATCAAAGAGTCAGATGAAATTATGTTGCAGTACAAATCTGTAAGTAGTAACAGGAAAATAAGTGTAATATTCTGATCACCATTGGATAATCAACAGTGGTAACTGAATATATTCAATAAAAATGGAAACATGTTTATAACTAAAATGTAAGCCTGAAGGGACTGGATGTCAATTTTACACAAGCTTTCTTCATAGCCATTTCCTGAAAATAAGCCATTTCCTGAAAATAAACCCTAGCATGTTTTTATGCCTAATATAAGCCCTATCCCCCAAAATAAGCTCTACTAAGAGCCTGGACAGCTGGCTGCCCACCCATTCCATCTGGTTGCTTGCGGTGCTGTGGCCACAAGGCAAGGTGGGGGGGGGTGGAGCTGCCCCACATGCCCCACACTGACTTACCTCAGGGCCCCCACAGCCAGGTCATCCACACCCTAACACCTGCCTCACTGCAGCAGCAACTGGCAGCTGTGCGCACACCTGCCTTACTGTAGCAGCACTGGCAGCCATGCACAGCAGGAGCCCACGTGGCTGTTGGACCACTTCTTATACATGCTTATGGCCACAATGGAGCAGGAGGCCGAGGGTGTGTTGTGGCCATGGCCCCAAGGCGAGGCAGGTGTTGGGTCATGAATAACCTGGCTGTGGGGGCCCTGAGGTAGGCAGGGTGCGGGGCAGCTCCACCCTCCGGCCTCACCTCATGGCCATGGCATCAATATGTCACTTGGCCTCCTCCTCCGTTGCAACTGCAAGCAAATAGAAAAAATGGGCCTCCCCAAATGGAAAAAAAATAAGACACCCCCTGAAAATAAGCCCTAGTGCTTATTTTGGGGTCCAAAATAAAATTTTCAGGGAAACACAGGTATATAATATGTATTGCCTGCTAGAAGCAATGAATGCAGACATAATTTTACTTCATTTTTTATTTTAATATTATTTCATCCAATCTATATCCAGCTCATTCTTATTTTAGGACACGTATCTCTCCTAACTCTCTTTTTAAACTGACTGTCTAAACTGTAGCCTCCTGAAGCATTAATCAAAAGTAAGGATAAGCGATCATCTTACCACATGACTATAGCTGCTGGTGTATTCCCGCAAGGGCAATTTGGAGTCACTGAGGGAGCTTCTGCCTTCTGAGGTGGTCAGAGAGGCCAATCCAAAATTCTTACTCTTTGGCACAAAGATCAATATTAGAAAAAGTTCAGCAGAACAGAAAGGCAGTGTATTAATCAAACAAATGAATAGAAAAGGAGATACGGAAGGGATCTTGAAATGCAAGGAAGAAAATATACTGCAACTTTAGAAACACTTTTCATCAAGAAGAGATAATACACTCTGATTATGTTAATGCAAAATGATTAACTTTCCCATGGCTACTGAGTAACTCAACTCATAGCTGAATTTGTGCCCAGACTTAGCATCAGTGGCTATTCAGGTTTAGTGTGGATCAAATGTTCTCAACCAGAAGGCCTGTGGTTCAGATCTCTTTAAAATTTGGATGCAGCTCTCAGAGAGCCATCCAAATTTGTCAGCAAACCATGATTTTTCATATTACAGCAACAAGAAATTATTGAATATATTGAAGTAATCATTATTTCAACATGTTATTAATTAAATCAAATTTGATTTATGACTGAATCTAATTTGTTGTACCATCCCAGACACTGGCTTCCAATTTGCTCCAGGTATAATTCAAAGTACTGCTTATTACCGTACTCACAAATTCCTACATGGCATGGGGCCAGCACATTTGAGAGACTGCCTTATTCACACAATTCCTATCAATTACATCAGGTCAACCAGAGGAGCATGCTCCAGATCCATCTTTTTGGGATTGTCATATAATGGGCCCAAAGAATAGTTGGACCTGCACTCTAGTATCATACTGCCTTGAGATTTGGCTGACCCCAACATTGTTCTTCTTTCAGAAAGCCTTGAAGACCTGGTTATTTTCCCTGCAAGAGACTAGGAGAGTCAAGTTCACATTATTGGTGAATGATGCATTGTGGAATCCCTTTGATTAGTTAGTCAGTTGGAACATTTTTATACACACACACTCACACATATTGCATTTCCAGGTGTTTTAATTCCTGTGGGCTGCCCAGAGTCACATTGGTGAGATGGACAGCCACTTAAATTGATAAAAGTAAATAACAAAACTTTGAACACGTTCTCCACAAAATCAGTTAAGATTCATGCTAACTGAGCTACCCATGTTGTCCAAATGTAGCGAACAAGATTGTAGCTAACCAGCTAAGGACATTGTGTGAATGTAATTCCAAAAGGATTCTTAAAAAGCTCCACACCAAAATGTATTTCCTTTGGCACTGATTGGTTGCAGAATATTTTTATGTACAGTATCAAGGAAAAAGAGGAACATCACCTGAATCAGATGGTATGGATTCTAAGTAGACTTGAGTTTAGCATATTTTGTAGAAATTAAACAGTGTTCAAAGGAATGGGTCTAATAAATAATGCAATAAGAAGGCAGTTTATTCTTACCAAAAGCCTTTTATAACCACTGTGCCTTTTACAACACCAACAGCCAAGGATCAATAAAACTGCAAGAAGAACTATTAGAATTCCAATACCTGTAGCCCTGTTGAAAAAGACAAATTAATCTAATTACTGCTAAGGATCTGGAATAACTATTCTACATTTCAAAGGTACATCCAGAGAAAAAATGACTTCAAGCTTTACAAAATATAGCTTTATCATTTAAATGGACATAAAATAACAGTCTTTATTAAATGCATAGTTTTATAAGGAATGTATTAACATTCAAATGATTTCAGAAATTTCATTTATCTATGAAAAACTATATGCTAGAAACTCATGATCAGTTAGGTACAAAGGAATAAAGATGGACTTTTGATTACTTCAATTGGTTCAGTGCATGGAGACTCGAATCTCTACAAATGTGAAATTCATGTCAGCGTTCATATAACATGCTGAAACATTATGTAGTTAGGACTAGTGCAACATTCAAATACCAACCATGGGTTAAATTGTGGTTAAGGATTACAAACTTAATCTTAATTACAAATCATCATCTGTCATAGATTTATTCATGTTATTTCATGTCCAATGTATCAACTAGACTAGAGTTAGGGAGGTGTTAATTCAATGTTCTGTCCTTCAAAGTTAGAGACTGGATGTTGAGGTAACCACCAACTGAAATTCCTCTAGCTATAATATCTCTATTAATCTGTCTCTATAATTCTACAGGAAGGTGTGAAAAGGTGTGGAGGGAAACTCAGCCTGTGTCCGGGAGATTCTGGCCTTGATCAGACTATCATGTTAGTTTATTGCACTGTATTATATAATCTATTATATTATCTTATATTTGGTTATTGTATTTTTGTTGTATATGCTGTAAATTACCAATGAGATGGTATATAAATGACATGCATGCCAATTTATTTTATGAAATAGAATTATTTAGCAACTATTTTAAAAAAATCAGGAAATGTCTGCCAGAGTCTTGGTAGACCAGACCAAGAAATCAAGAAGGATGAAACTGCTTTTATTGAGAATCTTGCAAATCTGATTTTTGCTGCATCTCCTCTCCTTTCTTATATTTTTGTGAATTAGGGATATGCTATCTCAGTCACTTACAAATGTGTTGTGGACTTAAAACATGTTTTTCCCTTCATTGCTTTGACAACAGAGCTCCCATATTTCTACCAGGCTCATCTTCCTTACTCTCTATAACCAACTAACCACTATAAAATAGCCTGTAATCCTACACAAATGCGAATAAAAGTTAGTTGCATTTCCTGGTACTGAAATGCTGGGTAAATGGCTTACCCATAGTTAGTTCATAGTACAATCTGGCATAAATTTTGCTATATATTTTCAATCCCACAACAAAGTGAGTAGCAATTGTTACATGCCTCTGCAATTCCGCAAGTGAACCATATGTAGTACCAGAGAGTCAAAAAAGGACAAAGAAGAAAAGCACTCACTTCTGTTGTCCTTTCCCCAAATGAAAAGCATATATTTGACACTGATTTTTTTTTTAAATTGTCCCAAAATGCTTACTCTTCTGGAGAAAGAGAAGTATATCCCTTCCCCCTACCAAAGTTGCCATCTAGGTAATGCTCTCCCCTAGGCATCTTGCTTTGTTCAGGTCTCACCTAAAAAAACAAATAGAACAATGCCTGGTCTGTACAATATATTTCCATAAGATTTTTGAAATGAAATGCAAAAATATAGTGTTACTTTTCAGCAGCATGAAAGGTGTTTTGATGTAACTATAGTATAACACAAGCAGCAGCAGGCTATGTTCTCATCCCCAACCTTCTGAGGAAATCTAAAAATCTCTTTAGATGTTTCCGTTTTAAAGTACTGTTTTCCTCCTTTCCACCAACAAGGTTTTATTAGGGTTATGATCCAGCAGGCTTTATCAATGTTGTGGTTGGTGCTGTGATGAGGAGTGGGACTCCTGCCTTGGTTAGACTAGAAGACCTCCAAGGTCCCTTCCAGTCCTGTGATTCTATGATTTCTATCAGCTACTTCAGGCTTTTGCTCTTCCTCATTTTCAGTTGCTGAGAATAACTCTCCATGGTAATTTTGCCTTGGGCCTTAAGAGAAATGAGGCACTCAGCTTTCACAGAAACATCTCCTCCCATTATCTCTGCCTGGTGCTTTCTGAAGTGCTTGTTAGAGCTTGTGCAGATTCCTTATAAACATGGCCTTTGTACTTTTGAAAAAGTACTGTACTGCACTCTCTTATTTAGAGAATGGTAATTTGATTCTGCCCAGAAGGCTATTTTCATTTTAAAAAGAAAGCTTATGTGATAATTCTCTTGATCATACAAACAATCATTGATTCTGTTTACATATTTCAAAGAGGTGATACTTAGAACATATGATCTGCCCACAGAATGCAACAATTCAATTAAAAACGAAACAATTCACAGAAGAATGTGAAAGGCCTTTACTTACAGAAAAAACTGGAGAGCAGCTGCCAATCAAGTCAAGCTTGCTGGACAAATGCTTTCTAATCAGTATCAGAAACACAAAAACAGGACTCTAGGTTAGATCTTGCAATTAAATTTTGCTGTGAAGAGCAGATTATCCAATTTTCAATGGTATCTGAATGTAAAACCCATTTTATTTATAAACTGAAGAAATATGGTTCAAGTTATAACAGGTAAAAGGATTTCAGATCTTGGTTTTATATCTTATATATAGCTTCTAATAACTCTGGGGCAAGTGCACCAGACTGATGTTTTTACAACCATATCACACAATATATTTAATGTGGAGTGGAACAAGTGTGTCTCTTTGGGAAATAAAATACATATAGACAAGATAAAATGTCCATGCTACAAGTATGGTATCTCTCAACAGAACCTCTCTTTTTGCATGTTCTGTGTACTCTCTAAGTCTGATCCAGAAAGTGGCTTGAGCAGATGTGGAGATAAAGGAGGAACTACAGTGAAGGAACATGCAAAAAATCCATAGCTTGAACAGAAATACACTCATTTCATTTTGTATATATCCTGTAATCAAGAAGTGGTAATGAGCTTTGTTAAGATATGCTTTCTCTAATGTCATCATCTCTCAAACTTTTTAATGGATTTGTTTTGTTGTCATTTATATAAATACCCAAAGAAAATTAATCATCCATACTAAATCAAGCTGAATGGTTTAATCTAATTTGTATGACTTCAGCCTTAGACAAATAAATACACACTTTCGGTTAACCGCAATTACACTGTGTAAATCCAATTAAAGGCAGTAAACAGGCTAACATTCTGCAAGATCAGAATCAAAACAGCATTCATTCATTTAACTTTATTTCAAACAAAGATCACACAATTAAAAAGCAGCAACAAAGAAAAGTACCATAAACATTCATTAGTTTTGATGACTGTCTATTTACATGTACATAGAATGTTAGTTTTAATATTAAATTTTAAAACACTAAAATCTGATTTCACAATAGTCTAAAAACAAAAGTGTGGTATTGTTTAATAGCAAAGTAGTAAATTATGCACTGAACTAAAATAATGACTCCACCAATTGCATCAAATTTATTTTTCAGAAATAAAGAATCTTACAGACCTGAAATTTAATATAAAACCTAGCAAACAAATATTCTGAGTCTTACCAGTTCCTATACATCCAGGGTCTGGCTGAGCTATGAAAGGTTTTCTCATTTTTCCTTAGGATTAGCTAACTCTCATGACTATCACGAGTGAATTCCTGGCAATGCAGCTTTTGAACACTATAATTGGCATGATTTAGCTATAAAATGGCTTTTATTCCTCAGTCTAGCTTTTCCCCCACTAGTTTAAACAACTTAATACTAAGTCATCTTTCTTAATCTAATGCTCTCCAGATGATCTGTCTGGGCATTTTGGGAGATAAATTCCCAAGTCATCTAGAGAAAACAAGCTGGAGAAGGTTGTTTTGACCCTATAATATGGTAGCCACTATTGCTATTGGCTGCAAGTAGCCTAAACTTGTTTTCTTGTTGTTTTAATCTATTGGTTCTGATTTTTTAGGGCAGGTGTCCCCAAACTCTGGACCACAGCCCACTACCACCAGCTCACCACTCATGTGGCCTGGTTCCCCTCTCCTTCCCAGCTAGGCTACCAAGCCGCAAAGGTTGGGGACCGCTGCTTTAGGGCAATGGTTCACAAGGTGGGCCATATTTTTAAGAGGCCACAGTCTTTTTTTAAGATGCAGTATTAAGCATCATAAACAGGGAAAACTGTAAAGTACCTTTTCCTAGCTAACAGGGACTATAAAGGGGTGGTCGCAGAGGTAAACTAAGGGGCTATGTACAAAAAAAGGTTGAGAACCCCTGCTTTAGGGTATATCAACTAATTTTTCCATATGATCAACTTTCAGATATTTGAAGACTGCTACTGTATCTCCCCTCAGCTGTCTCTTCCCTAAATTATACTTATTCAATTCCTCACAAAGCTTCATTTCCAGACCCCTTATAATCTCTATAACCAATTTGTCACTGTTGGTTTTGAACTATGGTGTTCAGAACTGAACACTGTACTCCAACTGGGACTGACTAGTGGATGGAAGAAATAATTATGCTCTGTGATCTGACAGTGTTCTCATTGTATCAGCTGTTTATTAGCAGATTACAATTAGCAGCCACAAAGAAGGCTGAATGTATTGGACTTCATTCTAGCTAGATAGACCAACCTATCTTGTAGAACAGTTGTTGTAGGGGAAATAAGTGAAGAGCCCTAGTTGTGCCATTTTAGGCTCCTAAATTAAAGATGGGATGCAAAACAAACAAATACATCTAAGTTGCAAGACTCAGTCTATCCACTTCTACATGGGAGTAAGTTCAGCTGAACTACAGACATTTCTCTATAATACAGGTGTCAAATATTATTATTATTATTATTATTATTATTATTATTATTATTATTATTTCAATTTATATACCGCCCTTCTCCTATTGGACTCAGGGCGGTGTTCAGCCAAGGATAAAAAACATATCAATACAAAATTTAAAATCAATTAAAAGAATTATACAGCTTTGGCCCACAGTTTAAAACAATCCAATTAAAACCCAATTTACACTTAAAAAGCTAAGAAGCTAAAAAGAGCTAAAGGGGGGGGGGGTTTCCACACAGCCCTGCTTGATGGAAAAGAAAAGTTTTTAGGGCACGGCAAAAGGCCCGGAGATCTGGTATCCTTCGTATCTCTGGGGGCAAATCGTTCCAGAGGGCAGGTGCTGCCACAGAGAAGGCCCTCCCCCTGGGGGTCGCCAGCCAACATTGCCTGGCTGACGGCACCCTGAGGAGTCCCTCTCTGTGGGAGCATACTCGTCAGTGGGAGGCTATCGGCAGCAGAAGGCAGTCTCGCAAATACCCAGGTCCGATCCCATGGAGCGCTTTAAAGGTGATAACCAACACCTTGAAGTACACCTGGAAGACCACTGGAAGCCAATGCAGCTCGCGCAGGAGAGGCATCACATGGGAGCGCCCTCTTGCTCCCATAATCCCCCGCGCGGCCGCATTCTGCACCAGTTGGAGCCTCCGCGTGCTCCTCAAGGGGAGCCCCATGTAGAGAGCATTGCAGTAGTCCAGGCGGGAAGTGACGAGCGCCTGAGTGACTGTGCGTAAGGAGTCCCGATCCAGAAAGGGACATAACTGGCGAATCAGGCAGACCTGATGAAAAGCCCCCCTGGCCACGGCCGTCATATGCTCTTCCAAAGACAGCCGTGTATCCAGGAGGACGCCCAAGTTGCGGGCCCTCTCCGTGGGGGCCAATGATTCGCTCCCAATTGCCAGCGTTGGCAGGGTCACATTGCCATCACGTGATGTTTCATGATGTTTTTTCCCTTCTCAGACTGGGGTGGGCATGGCTTGCGCATGGCGCATCTGGCCCACGGGCCACCAGTTTAACACTCCTGCTCTATAATAGAATTAGCTATATATTATTAATTAATTCAATTTAACTTATATGCTGCCCCTTGCTATTGAAGTGACTCCTGGCAGCTATATAGTCTCTTTGCACAGATGATCCATACATACGATGAAAACACAAAGGTTTCAAACAACTGAGTGGTCGGTTGGTATCATTTTCAGTTCTTGAACTTTTAGTACGAGCTCTGGGAGTTGGCATTAATGTTCAAAAATGATTTTCCTCATTGGTGAGTGTTTATGGTACTGTTGAAAGATTTTTGTGTTTTACAACTCTCATAAAAGAATGTGGACCAGATTTGGTTTACGTATACATAAACAGTTCTTTGTTAATGTTAACAGCACATAGTCACAAATAACCCATGTGACAATATAACTAATACGCTCATATCTTGCCAGGGGCTGATTTAACATTCAGAGAATTTAAGATTCTAAATGTCAGTGGTCTGCTTTTCTTAGGTGCAGTGAGAAATCGCTACCAATGCAAAGTCAACCAAGTTGACCATTTCATAAGAGGGAGCATAATATTGAATTATTCAACCTGATCTTAGGTAGGCTTAACGAGGTAATTCTGTCCATGCCTACTCTGAGGTAAGCTACACTAAAATCAAAAGGGGGTAGGTATTCCTGTGATGGCTAAGAGCATCAATGACCCTGCAAAAGATCTCCTTGCAGCTTCTCCTCAATTTTTTTAAAATTATATTCCCTTTAATTCTAAAAAAGGAAATGGAAATTCTTTTGTTATTTAACATACATCATTGTTAGTGTCTGGCAGCTTTTACTATACCAGGAAGAATCAACCAACTTATATCTAGTATTGGAGATGTGTGTACAGTATCCATGAAACTATTAGAAAAAAAGACTGATAACTTGTTTACTGAGAAATAAATGTATAAATTTCTAAAGATCTTTTTTTAATGCTATATAAGGGCTTCAATACAGGTAGTCCTCGACTTACGACCACAATTGAGGCCAGAATTTATGCCACTAAGTGGGAAATTTGTTGTGAGTTTTGTCCCATTTTACAATTTTTCTTGCTACATTTCTTAAGTGAATCACTGCAGTCATTAAATTATTAACACGATTCTTAAATGAATCTGGATCCCCCATTGACTTTGCTTATCAGAAGGTCGCAAAAGGTGATCACATGACCTTGGGACACTGCAACTGTCATAAATATGAACCAATTGTCTAGCATTCAAATGTAAATCATGTGACCATGGGGATGCTGCAATAGTTATAAGTGTGAAAAATAAGTCATAAGTCACTTTTTTCATTGCCGTTTCAAATAGTCACTAAATGAACTGTTGTAATGGAGGACTACCTGTATCTAGTATCAAATACATGTAAAGGCTTTTAAATTGCATTTAATTCAATTTAGTTTACTTGATTTGCGATGTCTCCTAGGATATTTTTAATTACAAGTCTATCCTATCAACTGGGATATCTTCTTAATTTCCCGTACAAATACAGATAATTCTCAAAGTACGATAGGACTGCTCGATGTTACAAATGCACCCCAAAAGTGGACTTACAACAGGGCTTCAAAATTGCAACTAACAAGAGGCCTCTGCATATGCCCTGGATTTAGTCACACCGGAAGCGACAGCCATTTTTAGTCCTGTGACCTCTCTTTCGGACTCAAAAGCTGCCTGCGGTTATGGCAGGGAAAGATTTCCCTGGTCCATGTAGTCATACGTAGTTTTTTTCCCCCCTGCTCACATTACCAATTAAGATCTGGAGACTTTGCAGCTGGCATGCTCTTTTTTTTTTCTCCTCATTGCTGCCCCCTGGAGGACTAGATAGGTGAATCTCTCCTTGCTGCCCTTGTTGCTTCTTTCATTGCTGTTGTCTGGAGCACTGTAGTTGCCTTTGTTACGTACTATAACATATTCCTTTTTATTAAAGTATTGTGTTTGTTTGTAAGTATTGCACAAAGATAAAGCTTTTTTTCATTACTGGGTTTGCTTGTGTTTGCCTTGATATTGCTTTTGAGAAATATCGGAGTGTCTACAGAAAGTATATTCAGTACTGTAAAGTTCCTTTCCTATTGTACTGTTTGTTTGCATGTATTTTGAAATTGCTTGCATAAAATCCCTTTGCATTCTTCAGTACTCTGTGTTTGTTTACATGTACTTTGGGATTACTGCAGAAATGCTAGCAAACGTAAAGAAAGTAAAGGTACTCTAAAGTTCTTTATAATTCTACACTTCTGTTGTTTATTTGCTTTTGCTTTGAGGATTTGTGTACTACTGTAGATTGCTTATAGAACAGCTGATGGGTAGGCGGTAGCAGTACTGTCCAGAGGGTCCACACTGGGAATCTCTGCAAATTCATTCCCCTGCCCCAATTTAAATCTGGGCACCTGCCTGGAGGCATTGCAGTTTGGAGGTGGAGGGCTGCCTCATCTTGCCAGAACAGCTGATGATCGGACAGAAACGGTTCCTCCAGAGGTTCCACATTGATGAGCCCTGCAAATTCTCAAGCGTCTCAGTTGACTTAACAATTGTGGAGGTCATATAATGAACTGAAGGAAGCAGCAAGCCCAATCTTTATTCACATAATGACCCAATTGTTTCACTTAACAAGCAGTTTTAAAAGGTTATAAAAATGAGTCTGGTGCATTTTATGACAGTTTTGACTTATGACTCTAATGGGCAGACTCCACTAGGATCATACCTCAAGGACTACCCTTAAGTCCAGTTGATTTGCTTTCTCAGTCAGCCAAAGTCAGCTAGGGACAGCATCTGATTATCCCTCTAAATACCACTAGGGAGCGTAATTGAAGAAGAAGTATTGTGTATCCAGCAGCATTCTTCTTAGACTCTTAGGTTCTAGTTAGCTTTTGATAAGTAGGATAAACATTCACTCCTCTCCACTATTTAAATGTAATCAGCATATTTTCCCATTGGGCATCTTAGAAAACAAATACAGGTAATCCTCGATTTATGACCGCAATTGACCCCAAAATTTCTGTTGCTAATGAGACATTTGTTAAGTGAGTTTTGCCCCATTTTACAATCTTTCTTGCCACAGTTGTTAAGTGAATCGCTGCATTTATTCAATAAGTAACACGGTTGTTAAGCAAAAGTGGATTTCCCTTTGACTTCGCTTGTCAGAAGGTCGCAAGAGGTGTTCACATGACCCCGGGATACTGCAGCCATCATAAGTATAAGTCAGTAGGTGCCTGGAACATTCTCAAGAGCACTTTTCTAAGGTGCCCATTTGCTTGTGTCTGGATGGCCTACAGACGTTTAAAAGATTAAAGCAATAACAATTAAAGGCAGCTGCACTGAGGGGGAAAGCAATATCAAATAATTATTTATTCAGCAAATTTCAGTTTCACCCACCAGACAAGGTGATTAGTGGGGTCCATACCAGTGGTGGGTTTGAAATTTTTTTACTACCGGTTCTGTGGGTGTGACTTTGTGGGTGTGGCATGGCTTGGTGGGCATGGCAGGGGAAGGTTACTGCAAAATCCCCATTTTCTCCCGATCAGCTGGGACTTGGGAGGCAGAGAATAGATGGGGGCGGAGCCAGTCAGAATTTTTACTACCGGTTCTCCAAACTACTCAAAATTTCCACTACCGGTTCTCCAGAACTGGTCAGAACCTGCTGAAACCCACTTCTGGTTCATACCTACTATCCTAGCCCAGATCTTAAATGCCTTTCTAAAAGCCAACAAGGTCGGGCCATTAAGGAACTGAGAGGAATATGAAGAGGGAATTACTCTACTGAGCAAGCAGGGCAATGGAAGAAGAGTCCCTCCTAGGTGGTATCAGTTGACATTGCTTTATTGAATGGGACCTGACCCATACTGTACTGATCAAGCTTGTTAAATCTTATGAGATGAACAAAAGTAATTGGGGAAAGGCAGTCCTACAGATACCCAAGCTCTGTGTCATGAAGGATGTTATAAATTACCACCGATGCCTTGAATTGCACCTAGAAACCCACTAGTAACTCACACAGCTTATGAAGTAGCACTATTTGGTCAGTGAACTGAGGTCTCAAGTGAGATTTTTGTGTTCTAGATGTCAAGAAACTTTCTGTACAGATAGTCCTTCACTTATGACCACAATTGTGACTAGAATTTCTGTTGTTAAGCAAGGCAATTGTTAAGTGAGTCATACCCAAGTTTATGATCTTTTTTATCATGGTAGTTAAGTGAATCACTTGCACTTGTTAAGAACATAGTTGTTTTGCAAATCTGGCTTCCCCATTGACTTGTCAGAAGCGCCCCCCCCCCCGTTACAAATTGCAATCACATGACCCCAGGACACTGCAACCCTCATAAATATATGGCAACTGCCAAGTGCCTGAATTTTGATCATGTGACCGTGGGAATACCTTAAGAGTTATAAGTGCAAGTTGTAAGTCACTTTTTTTTGCCGTTGTACCTTTGAACAGTAGTTGAATGAATGGTTGGAAATAGAGGACTACCTGTAATCTATCACCATAGATAGGTTTGCTATTTGGTAATGATTTTAAACCTCTACAAGTTTGAGGAACTAATAAGAAAAGATGGCTGGTAAACCAAATTTTTTATTGACTGTGGAGTCCTTGGTACTCTCTAAGCTGGATTGTTTTCTTGCAGGTTACCTGGCTAGGTACCATCTTCAATGCTAGAAGGCAGTGGGGTTTGCCCTGTTTATAGACAGCTTGCCCTGTCAGATTTGGTGAAGGTATTGTTTTCTCCTTGGTAATTCCTTGATTAGACTATTGGTTACTGTTTGTTTGCAGTTGATTGGTTGTTCATCCCTGCTTTCTGATACCGATAAAAAAAATATTTGTAGCTTAGGGTTGAAACGAGGGGTCCTTGGTGCTCACTGAGCTTTCTTGTTTTCTTGCAGATGGTTCATTAGCCAAACTATGTAACATCATAGGTAGGAAAGGTAACATCAGTGGTGAAATTCATTTTTTTTTACTACCGGTTCTGTGGACGTTGTTACAGTGGTTATGTCTGCAGTCTTGGCAGGATTAGTTTGAGATGTATACCCTGACTCTCAAGGAGCTGTCTTCAGATGCTCCTGTGAGGTATTTCCGGTTCCTGTCTTATGTAGATATATACCTGTAATGATGGCTTGTTTGGCATCCTTCTATGATTAAAACTACTTGAAACATGGTGTCAGAAGTCTGAATCCATGTCTTCCTGATACATTCGAAGCATACTCCCAAAAGCTAAGCAGTGGAAGCATGGCAGCTGCTAACAGTATACCTCTACCTGAGGCCATGAGAGTGAGTGGAGACTGCGGCAGCAATTGGATTAGGTTCAGGGCAGAGTTCAAAGATTATGCTTTAGCTACAGGCTTGGATGATAAGCTGGCAGCAGTTCAACCTGCCACATTAAGGAGATTGATGGGCAGTGAAATCCTCCACATCTACAGACACAACGTAACCCATTCTGTGGAGCAAGAATGAGATACCAAAGTTATTCTAGATGCTTTAGAAACTTATTTCAGACCTCTCAAAAATGTTATTTTTGAAAGATACATATTTGGCAGCTGTAAGCAAGAAGATGATGAAATGATAGATAGTTTTGTCACATGCTTAAAGGAAAAAGCAGCCAGTTGTGACTATGCCCCCTTAAGGGATGAGCTCATTTGGGACAAAATAGTTTTGGGCATTATTAGTGAAAGCACATGCCGCTGTCTCTTGAGGGAGCATAATTTAAGTCTACAAGCAGCAATTGAGATGTGTCGGACTATAGAACTTACTGACAAATGGCTGAGAGTCCTAGAGCAGAGTAAGGATTATGTTAATACAGTCTCTAAACAACAGCCAAGTATGATGAATTAGCAATACAAGTACCAGCATAAAAGGCAGTTTTATAGTTCATCTGTAAACAATTAAATAGCATGCACATATTGTGGCAGCATGCATATACAAGAGATAGAGCAGTGCCCTGCATATGGGAAAACCTGCAGAGCATGTGGGAGGCTAAATCACTTTGCAGGAGTGTGTCAGGCACGGAAAAGGGAAGTGAGGAAGCTGCATACACTTGAACAAACGTCAGACTCGGAGAATGCATCTCAGGAGGATGTGTCCGTGTTTATCACTGATGCAGTTTATAGGAAAGAACATATCGGCGCAATACACTCCAAGGGCAAAAAATGGTTTGTAAATCTCAGGTTTAACAACATAATTCAACCCTGCCAGCTGGACTCAGGTGCAACCTGTGATGTTATGAGTCTAAAGGACAAAATGAAACTGGCACCCGAGATACATCTTCAGCCTAGCAGTACTAAATTGAAGTTATATTCAGGAGAACTAATGAACTCACTGGGGCAGTGGTGGGTTGCCCCGGGTTCGCACCGGTTCTATAGAACCGGTAGTAAAACTGGCGGGAAGCCCCACCCACTGACCCCGATGTCACCAAAATGCTTTTGCGCAAGCGCAGAAAAGCGCGCACAGCCCCGTTGCAAACTGGTAGAAAAGGTAAGTAGAACCCACCCCTGCACTGGGCCTATTTCAAACAGAATGTAGCATACGTGGGGATATTTATAAACTTGAATTTGAGATTGTGGAAGCTGATCAGAAACCATTATTGTCAGGATCAACATGTGAGTGTTTGGGATTGATGCAGTTTACCATTCTGGCCAAGCTACCCAATGTTGTGAGTTACCCCCCTAAATCTCTGGTGGGGCCATTGACAAAACAGCAAATCCTCCAAGTATACCAGGAAGTGTTTGAGGGCCCCATAGTATCTGTTCCAGGAGAGGTTCATTTTGAACTTGACTCTACTATTTCCCCAGTACAAAGTGCACCACGTAATATGCCTATAGCTATTAAGCAGCAGGTTGAAGCACAACTGGATAAGTATGAGGCGGAAGGACATATTACATCAATAACTGAGCCCACTGATTGGATAAGCAACATGGTTGTTATTAGAAGGCTGGAGAAGATTAGAATTTGCATTGATCCCTCAATGATATTTTGAACAAGCTACCCAAAGCACAGGTTTTTACGCTTGTTGATGCTAGATGAAGTGAAGACCTGGCTCTTCCAGCAGGCCTGGGGCCATTGATCTCATTATAGTGTTCTTGCGAGACCCGGCCACAAATTGGAGTGTATGTGTTTTAACGTTTTAATGTTTTAATGTCTTCTTTTAACTTTTGTATGGGATATTGTTGCATTGTTTTATTCTTTGTTGTAAGCCACCCAGAGTCCCTTGGGAGTTGGGCGGCATAGAAATGCGACTAAATAAATAAATAAATAAATAAATAAATAAATAAATAAATATGCCTTCTTACAGTGTAAATTGGATGAAATGAGTAGCTATATGACTACGTTCTGGACCCCATGGGGTAGAAAGAGATGGCTTAAATTATCCTTTGGAGTTTTTGTAACACCAGAGGTGTATCAACGAAAGCAGCACGAATTATTGAGTGGGCTCAGTGGAATTGAGCCAATAGCTGATGACATTCTTATAGTTGGTTATGGTGAAACAGAAAAGAAGCTGAGCATGATCATGATGAGAAGCTAATAGCACTATTAGATCGGTGTAGGCAGGTGAGGTTAAGGCTCAGTGTAAAGAAATTGCAATTTAAGGCGCACAAAGTCCTCTTCCATGGGCATATTTTGTCCTCACGAGGTTTAAAAGCTGATCCAGATAAGATTAGAGCCATTGTGGAGATGCTACCGCCTGCTGATGTTAAATCTGTGCAGAGATTTATCGGATTTGTTACCTACTTAGCAAAATTTCTGCCACACCTATTGGAGGTGTGTCAGTCATTGAGACACCTTCTGGACAAAGATGCAGTTTGGCATTAGCTTCCCAAGCATGAGCAGGCAGTACAGGAGATAAAATGCTTCGTCACTATTGCTCCAGTGTTAAAATATTACGATGTTACAAAGACTGTTACCATCCAAAGTGATTCGAGCAAAAATGGCCTAAGATGTTGCCTAATGTAAGAAGGTCAGCCGATTGCATACATGTCCAGAGCGCTCTTTTCTGCCAAGTTGAATTATGCGCAAATTGAAAAGGAATGCTTAAGTATTGTATTTGCCTCCCAGCATTTCCATCATTATCTTTATGGCCGGGATATAATCACAGCTGAAACTGATCACAAGTTGCTAATAGTCATGTTCAAGAAGCCCCTTTTGTGCGCTCCCAAACGGCTACAAAGCATGATGCTTAGTTTGCAGAATTACAACCTTAATGTTGTCTACAAGCCAGGATGTGAAATGTATATTAGTGATACCTTGAGTAAGGCTATGTTAGATCAGGTGACACTCAGAGGAGAACATGAGCATCAGACAGTCTGCTGGTTGCAGCAGGAACAAACTTTTTTTGCCGAAGTTAATCAAGCAGACTATCTTAATGTCACAAATCAGCGGCTATGTCAGCTTAGGCAGCACACAGGTATTGATGTAGCTTTACTGAAGGCTATCATTATGAGTGGGTGGCCGGATGAGGAGGCAGTTCTGGTAATAGTGAGGGAATATTGGTCTTTCAGATATGAGATCGCTGTACAAAATGGGATCTTGTACAAGGGCCCAAGATTCATAGTGCCTAGGTCAATGAGAGCAGAGATGCTATTGCGCATACACTCGAGCCATATTGGCAGAGAGGCATGCTATAGACAAGCTCGTGACACACTTTACTGACCCAACATGCAGGGCGAAATCAAGGACTTGGTTAGCAATTGTTCCACCTGCAATGAATATGCAGATTCGCAACAAAGAGAAACAATGATATCACACAAGATACCATCATGTCCTTGGCAGATTGTTAGTATGGACTTGTTCAACTATGCAGGAAAAGAGTATCTAATATTAGTTGATAATTATTCTGACTTTTGGGAAATTGAACCCCTTACGGACTGTTTGGCTGAGACTACCATTAAGAGATGCAAGACTCAGTTTGCACTTTATGGCCAACCAGATAAAGTGATCTCAGATAATGGTCCATGTTAGGAAATGACTGTTACCTAACTGGTTGGGTTGGCAATATATAAACCATCAATATATGTTTGTATCAAAACTGTATTGTATAGCTTTAAGACTGTATTGCTGTACTGCATCATACTGTGTCCTGATTGGCTAGCTCTGTAGCCAATGTCCCTAAGAGGGAGCTAGAATCATGGCTTATGCTCTCTGCATGATCTCTGCATCATCTTTGCATGATCTCTGCCTGATCTCTGCTACTCGCTGTTGCTCTCTACCGCTCACTGCTGTTTTTTGCTGTACTTGCTCTGTTTGCAAATCCAGAAGAACTGTGAAAGACATATGGTAAGCGGTCAAGGCAAGATATGACAACTCAGCTAGAGATTTGCCAGAATTGAAGATCGGGGAACAGATTCAGATGAAACCACTGCCTGGAGATCGAACAGGTCGCTGGAAAATGGGTAGCTGCTTACAATAAGTGGCTCCACATTCCTATTTAGTGGATGTTGAAGGTACTTTGTATCATTGCAATTGGGTAGACTTGCGTGTAGCTGAGCGGCCAGATTTTACATATCCTGTGGACAGGCCAGACGTATCTGGTATTACCATGCCACACTTACCCATAGACAATGAGGAATGCACAGGGATGGGGCTTCAGATTAATGTTGATGAGAGCTGGGAGCAAGCGGGTATACCCGATAGCAGTCGAGCACCGGACACTCCAGTAAGCGGTGAGAAGACCCCAGAGGTTCCAGTGAGATTGGTGAAGCCCATAGTGCAAAGAGAGCCAGTAGGTGCAAGAGGGCCAGTTGTCACTCGCAGCAGCCAATGTTCATGACCACCTGACAGACTTAACTTGTAGAAAGTGTTGATATTGTTACGTTTTACAATTTGAATGTTTTATGTTTTATTATGTGATAGTTGTGTTAATATGAAAAGGGAAGATGATAGAGTTGCTTGCATCGGAACTTTGCATGTTTCACAATGTTTTATAACGTTTACAATGTTTTAATAAGGTTTATAATGTTTTAATATGCAATAGTTGTGTTAATATGAAGGGAAGATGTTACAGTTGCTTGCATCGGAACTTTGCATGTTTCACAATGTTTCATAATGTTTATAATGTTTTAATAAGTGTTTTATATCATTTTAACGCATATATATAATGCTTATAAAGTTAATAAGGTTTTATAATGTTTTAAAATGTGATAGTTGTATTAATGAAAAAGGGAAGATGTTACAGTGGTTATGTCTGCAGTCTTGGCAGGATTAGTTTGAGATGTATTCACTGACTCTTGAGGAGCTGTCTTCAGATGCTCCTGTGAGGTATTTCCGGTTCTTATCTTATGTAGATATATACCTGTAATGATGGCTTGTTGGGTGTCCTTCTACGATTAAAACCACTTGAAACAGCGTGGCTTGGTGGGCGTGGTATGGCTTGGTGGGCGTGGCAGGGAAAGGATACTGCAAAATTTCCATTTCCACCCCACTCCAGGGGAAAGATACTGCAAAATCCCCATTCCCTCCCCACTCTGGGACCAGTCAGAGGTGGTATTTGCCGGTTCTCCGAACTACTCAAAATTTCCGCTACCGGTTCTCCAGAACCTGTCAAAACCTGCTGGATTTCACCCCTGGGTAACATCCACTAGCACTGGTCTTACCTAGTTTGGATAATGAATCTGCAAGAAAACAAGGAAGCTCAGAGAGCACCAAGGACCCTGCTTATCCGAGTATTGATTGCTAGCAATGTGAGCGTTCTGGTCTTTTTGTTTCCTTTTTACCTTTTAGAATAGAATACAATAGAATAACAAGAGTTGGAAGGGACCTTGAAGGTCTTCTAGTCCAACCTCCTGCTCAGGCAGGAAACCCTATACCATTTCAGACAACCGGTTGTCTAAAAACTCCTAGTGTTGGAGCATTCACAGTGTTGGAGGCAAATTGTTCTACTGACTGTACCTGACAGAACAGACAGTCAGGAACAATCTGTTGTTGTCTCTTTTGAACGGTGTGGGAAAGTGTTTTATCTCCTAGGCCTGTTTTCTGGATGTAGTTTCATACACCATCCAAAACTAATTCATTTATACAACACGGGGAGTAGAAAGGAGCCCCAAGGCAAAGGAAAAGAGGCAGCAAAGAGAAGATGCTGCCCCTGCCAAACCGCCTCCACTCCAATCCAAATTTCAGGTGCTTGGGAAGGTATGAAAAGGGCATGAAATAGGAGGGTGACGCGGGGTGTGGAGGAGGGGGCAGAAAAAGAAAGTGGGAGGAGAGAGGGGGGGGAGAGAGAGGGAGGTAGGGGGGAGAGAGAGGGGGGAGAGAGAGAGGGGGGAAGGCGGGAGTGACAAATGCCTGGGCAAGAACGGAGGGGAGACGACAGGAACCGAGGAAAGCCGCTTAGCTCGGCTCAGGAGAGAGAGAGAGAGAGAGAAAGAGAGAGAGAGAAGGAGAGAGATGAGGGGGGGGAGGCGGGGCGCGCGCGAACCTGGGTGAAAGAGAAGGGAGGGGTGAGTTTGAGAGCGAGAGGAGAGCAGAAAAATAAAGGGGAGGGGGAAAGAGGAGAGACGAGACCAGCCGGAGAGCGAAGTGGACAAACCCGAGACAAAAAAAGAAGAGGAAGCGAAGCTCTCTTTTTTGCCTTTCAGGTTCCCTCCTTTTCCGCCCGCCCCTTTTCTCGGAGCCGCTGCAGCTTCCCGAACGATTGGGGATTCCCGAGCTCCAGGCGATTGGTGGACTCGGAGGAAAGTCCTCCTTCTTCTCCCACCCCCCTCCCTCCGTCGCGAATGAGAAGCGGTACTGATTGCGGGGAGGAAGTTTTGGGCCTTTCTCCCTGCCGTAGGCTTCTACACCGCGGCAAATCCCGACGGGATCTTCAGCAAGGACCGGCTCAGGATTTAGATGGAGCGGAGTTCGGCGGCAGTAAATGCGGTGAAGCGCCTCCGGAGCCAGGCGCCGCCGATGCACAATAACAACCACCACCATCAGCAGCAGCAAGGCCGACGGCGGTGGCAGCAGCAGCATCAGGAGCCTCCGAAGCAACGCTGGGAAAAGGAAGAAGATGAGAGAGACGGCAAGAAAAAGCCGGCAGGGAGAGGCGCGAGCTCCCTTCCGGAGCTGCTGACGGCGCTCGTGCTGGTCCTCTACTTGCTGGGTCTTCGCTGGCTCGTGCACCTTTCCTTCCAGCAGTTGGTGACGGGAACGAGCGACCCCGCGGAATTCAACGCCCCGCGCGCCAGGTAATTGACAGCCCCGCGCGCTCGTCCCGCCACCCCCTTCCCTCCGCGTGCTGCTAATAGAGGACAGGTCCTTTATCCGCTTGGAATAAGAAGCACCTGGTCCTACTGATGGGTTTTTTAAAAAAAAATTTTTTTTTTAATTTAATTTTATTGTTTTGTACACTTGGACTTTTTTACTCTCGCTTGAGCTTAACCCGGTCAGTTTGGCAGTTCCTTCACTAAGTGCTAAATAGCGGCACGTTTCGCTCCGTTACACTCCTCACCTGTGAGAGATAAATATGAAGCCTTTTATTAGGACTCCTACGGGCAGTTGCACCTTGTGTTCTTCCCTGTTGTCAAAAGTCCGGATTTTCACCATCGCTCCCGTCCCGCCCTCGTTCTTTGTGAGGATTTAGCGATTGTGGCTTTTGGGTTCCCCCCCCCTTCATTTATCTCCAAAATGAATCGAGGAGAGTTGCTTTCAAATGCATACTAACGTTCAGGAGGGTGTTCCTATTTTCCCATGCATTTTTGCTAAACGTGAAACTTTGCTGATTGATCTTTGGAGGGGAATTAGGTTTGGGCCAATGGAGTCCTTCAGTAAACCATTTTTAAAAAAGTGGGGGGGTGTCTCCTGAATTCCTGATTTTATCTCACCAGGGTTGTAGCTTCTACATCTTGTCTATATTGTATGTAAAAGAGGAAAGTGGCCTCTCTGACATTTCCAGTTGGGTATAGAGGAATGTGTAGATAACCTTAAGGGATGCAAGAACATTTAAGGCAAAACAAGAGACAGCTCAGCCCTCGGAATGGAGAAGGTGTGAGAAAGAAATTTGAAATAACACTGCTTTGCTTCTGTTTGGTATAAAGGGGCAGAAGGAAGTTGGCAGGCTTTAAAAGATTATTTTTTTATTATACCCTACAATAGTAAAATGCCATTTGTGGAATCCTTGCTCTGTTTTCTGATCTGGTCTGCATCGACAATACGGGCTGACAGAAAAAGTCTGTTGGTTACTACTTTGATTCAAGACGGAAAGTACAAAAGCCATCTTTTTCTTTATGCTCCTTTGAAAAATTAACTGTATACTCTATTTGGGCTGTGGTGTGAACAGACCAGGAATAAGAAGAACAAGGTTCAGCCATAGAAATTCACAGGATGAATTTGGGACAGTCACTCTCCTTCAGTCCAGTTCATCTTAGAGTTCTTATAGGAATGAAATGATGGGAAATCCCTATGCATACAGAAGATAGATCGATAGATAGATCTTTGTGGGAGAAGAGAGTATATAAAGAAATATATCTAAAGTACATAAATAATATTTGCTGCTCAGTACCAAACATTTCTCTCTTGAAGTTGAAGAGTTTGTATGTGAGATTTATCTATATATGCAATTTATTTATGCAATGTATTTATGCAATGTATTTACACAATGTATTTATGAATTTATTATACCCCCTCAGTCCCCAATAGAGGCTCAGATATTACACAATTCTCATTTGAGCAATCCCTGCTGATTTTTCTTCAGGCCCATTGCATGTGCAGAGAGAACTTGAAGAGAAGTAAGATCAGTCAATCTGTATCACTTTGCATGGAGCATTTGTAGAAGCCAAAATGAGCATAATGAAAAGAGATAGAGTCCCTTTCAATATTTAGAGAATAAGCAGTACTTCACCATATAGGTGAACATGTTTGATTTGGAGTGCATCGAGGCATACATCAAGCCAGTTAAATATTGAATAACTTTCTCTTTCTTGCAGTGACCTGAATAATGGGAAGAATAACCACACCAGTAATGAATCACTCTGAGTGGATGTTAGCCTTTTGTAGATTTTTATATCACCTTACCCAGTGTTTACTTTTGTATGGGTCATTTGGTTTATTTAAAACTTTGGTCTAAATTGTGCAACCTTCTTTTGATATGGGAACCATATAGTCAATTTAGTACAATGCTGAATAGACAAATGATCTACATTTGCTATTTCTATTTCTTACAATATTTAAGTAAGGCCCATCTTTATATTTTTGAAAGTTATAAAACCAGGAAAAGACAAGGAGTGGCATATCCCTTTTTTATACTATTTTCATTTCTTTAATTCTCTGAATATTTCTTTCTTATATCGCTATACTGAAGTAGATATGGTATCCATATTTTTATACCAACCTGTATAAATAAATAAACATTTTTCTAGCTTTCTGTGAATATTATTTTGTAAGTTACTCTTGACTTTAAAAATAGGCATGAGTAACAAAACCAATTAAAACATTTCTTTTGATCATATTTAAAGCAGTAAAGTGAAAATAATAACATACTGTTCTATTGTACTGTTACTTAAAATCATATTTAATGAATACAACACTATAAAAATGCTTGGACACTTTAATGCAGGTGGAGATGTAGTTCCCTGGACAGGTCATGCCATAAGCAGAAAACAGCTAGGATCCACTAAAAGAAGGATCGATCCTTCTAGCCTTCTAGTATAGGGAAAAGACAGTAAGTTAAATATTGGCAGCAAATGTTAAGTAGTCATTTTTCTCAGATTTCTATGCAATCCTGAAAAAAAGTTATTGTGCCATCAAGATGCTATCAACTCTTAGTAACTACATAGCTAAATTTTCTTCCTAATCTGGTGCTTCCGATCTTCCAGTTCCCATTGTTCCCATTGCCTTGGTAAATGAGTCACTCCATCTTGCTCCTGCTTATCTTCTTAATTTCTTCCACTTTTCCCAGCATTGTCTTCTCCTGAGTGGAAAACAAGTTGAGGCCGCTTTACTTAGGGAGATTCTGTGCTTATGTGAAACTCTTCCAAATAATATTCAAAGCACACATACTGCTACAAGAAGAACCAGTTCTCCATTGTGGATGGAGACAGCAGCCAGGATGGGGTGTGCTCGTCTGTTCAGGTTGATAGACTGAGCCTGTCAAAGTTGCTAAATCCCGCCCTTGTTACTGGGCAGATCCAGCTTTTGGCTCAGTCTGTCAGCCTGGACAGGCGTGTGGGACTGTACCTCTGGCCAATTTCTAACTGATTGTCTATCTTTCCTGTCATTTGAATTCTGATTCTTCTTGATATTACTGGTTTGACTTGGACTGTGATCTGGACTACTCTTGGACTTCGACTACAAACTGTGAGACTTTTGGTCCCCAGTAACTGGCTTGCCCGGTTATCGGGGGAAGACTTCCCTCAGCCCTTTCACTCCCATCCCATCGAATTGCGCTTCAAATGCTGGTTTTCAGGGGTTGCGGAGCTTTGCGCTCCCGTGTACAGGGCTGCAGGCTTTGTCTTGGCGCCTGAGCTAAATTGGCAGTTGTGGAGTTTTCACGCTCCCCTGGGTATCCTCCAGCGGCCATTTTGAATTCGCTAACGGCCGATAGCTTTTTACTGACTTTTCCGACAGCACGATGTTGTGGGGCATTAAGAGGCTGATCGGAGCCGGCTAGCGGAGCTTCGCGCTCCCGGCGGTGACAATTTGAGTGCCTGAGTCGTCCATCTGCTCGGCACCTTGAAGAGGTTTTTTTGTGCGCCGCTGCCTGTTTCAGCACAAAAGTCAGCTGAGGGCGCCATTGCCCTGACCGTTTCTCTGCGCTCCTTTTTCTGTTTCACGCATTTCACACCAACGAGTTAAGCCGTGAGGGTCTGGACTCCCTGGCTTTTAAAAAGAAATAGGAGGGGTCTCGCACCCCCATTGGCAGCATTTTTGGCGACCCAGTGAGGAGAGCGATCCTTGTGGAGCTTTGCGTTCCCCAAACAGCGCAGATCGCACTGGGCTCAGTTCGGCTCCATTAGCGAAAGCCCGATCGCTCATATAATTGGTGGAGTTTTCCTTGTGCTCCCATTTTACTTATTATTGCCTGCTTGGGTCCATTTGCCTCAGCGTTGTTTGCGCTGATTTTAGGCCTCCAGGCTTTGGCCTGTGCCTTCTGAGGGCTTATTATACCTGGCCTTGCCTGTCTCTGCGACATTGGGCACTGCTCCTGGATTTGTCCGAAATTTGCGTGTCAGGAGGTTTCTTCTTTGACTACCTGTTTTTATTAACTGACTGCTGTGTTAATTGACAATGCCCAAAGCTTCACATAAGTCGAAGCATGGCCGGAAGGCTGGACACTCGGGGAGCCCCCATTCTTGGGGGGACTCGCCCTCCAGGAAGGACCAATCTACGGTCCCTTCTTCTAGACCGATGACCTCTGATGCTCCTCGGTTGCATCATAAGTCCTTCTCCAACTTTGCACCCTCCCGTGCTGAGGTCCGCCGGGATAAGGTTCTCAAAAGACTGTGTGCAAAGGCAAGTGGACACCAGCCTTCTGCCAGGGAGGTTAGCGCTGTCTCTTCACGGGTGGCCACCGCATCTGATCCTGGGGCGCAAGTTGACCAAGTTTCCCTCCAGGATTGCCCAGTGGTCATACAACCAGACAGTCTGTGGGGCTCGGGGGCCGCTCCAACACGTATACTTCCACCTGAGCCCTCCCAGGCTCCTTGGTGACTTTCCCCAAGGCAGCTGCTACACCTGCCCCTACTGGCCAGGGGCCTGGAGTTGGGCAGCAGCGCGATTTTCTGTCACCAGACCAAATCCAGCAAATCATCGCAGCAGCGGTGCAGCAGTCGTTGGCTTCACAATTTCTACCCGTCAGTAGGGAGGCCTCTATCCAGTCTGGAGTTTCTACTTTTCGAGTGGATGTCCAGCAGGAATTTGCTCTTTCGATCGAAGCTCCGGACTCCCCGGTCTCCTCCGTTGCGAGCCGTGTGTCTTCTCAGGCCAATGACATATCTCAGGATCTGGATCTGTCAGAAGATGAGGACCTCCCTCTGGACCAGCCTGCGTTTACGGGCTTATTTCCCCAGGCCTTGTTCAAATCCCTGCTGCACAAAGCTGTCAATATGGCCCAACTGGGCGCACCACCTCCAACGCCGACTGCTTCGCTTACGGCCAAAGCGGCTCTGGATCCTCTGTTCGCTGAACCATCCAGGACTGTGGACACCATCCCTACCCCCACTCTGTTCCTTGATGTTATCTGGAAGCAGTGGTCCTCACCAGGGTCGGCTTCGGCCCCTACAGCAACTGACCGATGAAATTTCAGTGTGGCACCGGATCTGGCTTCCCTTCTCCAGGTTCCGACTGTGGATGCTCCAGTGGCCGCACTCTTGCCACACGTTGCGGTTCCCGGTGATCCAGATGAAGGTTTCCGTCCAGAGGAGCACCGGGCGGAACAGGTGTTGCAACGGGCGCACCAGGACGCCACTTGGGCCATTCGGTCAGCATCTACAGCATCCTTCTTTAATCACACTACTCTCCTATGGCTCCATCATCTACAGGAGACTTTGGCTACTGAAGATGTCCGTGTCCGGCAGGAACTAAATAAGATTATCACCGCCACACAATTCTCAGCGGACGCTACTCTGAACGCCGCTCCCTCACTTCTTCTGTTGCTGCACATCGCTTGGTCTGGCTCCATCACTGGCAGGCCGACGCCAGGCATAAATGGCATCTGGCTTCGGTTCCATTTGCTGGTTCCAAACTGTTTGGGGACCCCCTTGAGCCCTTCCTTACTAAAACAAAAGACAAAAAGAAAGTCCTTCCGGTTGTCTTCTGTAGGGGGGAATCGAGGTTCCATCCGTACCCGCCCCGTCCCCAATCTCGTTCGTATGAAGGGGCTAACTTTACCTCTCCTTCCGCCAGACCTCATGGGAATTTTCAATCTAGACAGCGGGGCGTCCAGGACAGGGCGTCCAGAGGTAGGACGTTTGTTTCCAAATGGCCCTTTCGAGGGGGAGGAGGTTGTTTCTCCAGACACCGTTGTTAACGGTATCCCGAGTCCTCCCATAGGGGGCAGATTGGTCCCTGATTGGGAAGGTACCACTACGGATAGATGGGTCCTGGCCACCTTACGAGCTGGATTGGTCATTGAATTTCTCTCCCCCCCTCCAATGTTCTTTGTGCGCTGTCCGCTTTCTCATGACTTCGAGAAACAGTCCCTTATGGACTCGGCGGTTCAGCATCTCCTTTCCATCAGAGTTATTCAACCGGTGCCTGATGTGGAACAAGGGACGGGATTTTATTCCCATGTTTTTCTTGTACCAAAGTTATCGGGGGGGTGGAGATCTATTCTGGACCTTAAACGTCTGAACTGGTATGTTAGATACCACAAGTTCAAGATGCAGTCCTTAAAATCTATCCTCAACGGTGTTAGGAGGGGCGATCTCCTCTCTTCCATAGACCTCACTGAGACCTATCTCCATATCCCCATCCTGCCCTCCCATTGGAGGTTTCTTCGATTCTGCTATGGTGGGCGCCATTACCAGTACCGGGCCTTACCCTTTGGCCTCTCCTCTGCCCCTCGTACCTTTACCAAGGTACTGGCTGCCTTAGCAGCATTCCTTAGGGCTAAATCTATTTGTCTACAATGTTATTTAGACGATATTCTAATTTTGTCTTCTACTCAACAGCAAGCTGTCTCTGACCTGCAGCTTACTCTCCAGACTCTGGCTGCCCATGGCTTCTCCATTAACTTGGAGAAGAGCCACCTAGTCCCTACCACTCGTTTGCTCCATCTGGGAGCTCTGATTGATTCAGTGGCACGGAAGGTTTACCTTTCACATGAGCGACAGGATAGCTTGAGGTCCCTGGTTTCTAAGGTTGAACGGGCTAGGTCTGTGTCTCCACTTGTACTGTCTCAGCTCCTGGGGAAAATGATATCCACCATCGCAATAGTTCCCTGGGCCCAGCTGCACTCAAGGGAACTTCAGTGGTTTCTTTTACCGTTGCAGAAGGCGGGCAGAGGCACTTTGACTACGAACGTTCCCGTTCCCAGGAGGGTAATCAGGTCCCTGGGGTGGTGGCAGTCTCCGGCTATATCCCGAGCTTGTCTCTTCTTCGACTCACAGAGAGTGGTGGTGACAATGGACGCCAGCCTCCAGGGCTGGGGGGCTCATTTCCAAGGTCAAGTTGCTCAGGGCACCTGGAACAACACCGACACCTGTCGCCCCATCAACTGGCTGGAACTGCGGGTGGTCTACCTGGCTCTTCGAGCTTTTCGACACCTCATCTCCAACTCTCATATCCTGGTCCTCACGGACAATATCACAGCGAAGGCCCATTTCAATCGCCAGGGGGGCACATGATCCCTCTCCCTGATGTCGGAGGTGTTGAGGTTGGGAGTCTGGTCGGAGACTCACCTCGCCTCGTTGCGGGCAGAACACATTTCCGGTGTCGCCAATGTACAAGCAGACTGGCTAAGCCATCAGCGACTGGATCACGCAGAGTGGCGTCTTCTCCCGCACATCTTCCGTCAAGTTGCGGCCCGTTTCGGGAGTCCGGTGATCAACCTCTTTGCCACGTCAGACAATGCTCAGCTGCCGTGCTTCATCTCGCGGTACCCGTCGCCTCATGCGGCAGCCATCGACACCCTCCACTCCCCGTGGCCTCCGGGACTCCTCTATGCATTTCCTCCGGTCTCCCTGCTCTCCCGAGTAATTCACAAGTTGTTGCTGGGGCAAGCGGAGCTCATCCTCCTCGCCCCATATTGGCCATGCAGGCCTTGGTTTGCGGACCTAGTGTCATTGTCGGTAGCCCCGCCTTTGCAGCTACCTCAAGCAGAGGACGCCTGACTCAAGGGGCTGTGAGGCACCCGGATCTACAGTGGCTCCGTCTGACCGCTTGGCGGTTGAGCGGCGTGCCCAAGGAGATGCCCACATCCCGGCAGACGTGAGCCACACCATTCAGGAGTCATGGAGACCTTCTACGGACTGAATTTACTTGGCCACCTGGTGGGCCTTTTGTACATGGTGTGATCGGAACGGGGTTCAACCCCTCCAAGCCTCGATCGTCAATATACTGGTGTTTCTTCAGGAGGGCCTTTCCAAGCGGCTTTCTCTTAACACATTGCGAAGGCAGGTGGCGGCGATCTCGATACTTACCTTCGGATCGTTGTCTTCCTTGGCCCAACATCCTTTGATTCACCGTTTTCTGCGGGGCGCTACCAATTTATGTCCTCCAGTTGTTCATAGGTACCCAACTTGGGACCTCTCTATTGTTCTTAATTCTCTCACGGCTGCTCCATACGAGCCGTTACGAACAACTAGTCTTCGTCTTTTAACGTGCAAAGTTGCATTTTTGGTAGCTATTACCTCGGCTCGCTGCATCTTGGAGATGGCCGCCCTCTCCATCCGTAATGACCTCTGTGTATTTCACGCGGACCATGTGGTACTCCGTCTGGACCCTACATTTGTGCCTAAGATCAATACCACCTTCCACCGCATGCAGGAACTTGTCCTGCCCAACTTTTGTCCTCGTCTGGCTCACCAGCTTGAACGGTGGTGGCACTCTCTGGATGTCCAACGGGCACTATGTATCTACATTAAGCGGACTTCCACAGAACGGGATCTCTTTTTGTTTCCTTCCTGCCAGTTTCTTTAGGTAGCAAGGTTTCGTCAATGACCATCGGACGTTGGATTCGGCAGACAATAGCCAAGGCCTACGAACTACGTTCTCTTCCGAGACCTCCTCGACTGACTGCGCATTCTACCCGCAGCGCTGCAACATCGGCGGCCTGGGCCACACAGGCCTCATTGCTCGAAATCTGCAGGGCGGCTACATGGACTTCGCCTTCTCTGTTCATCCAGCACTATAAACTGGACAAATTTGCTTCGGCAGATGCCGCTTTTGGTCGTAGGGTGCTACAGCGGGTTCTTTCAGGGGAGGGTGTTTTGGACCAGCCTGGTCCCACCCAATTGTAGGGACAGTGAACTTTGGTATGTCCCCTCCTGGCTGCTGTCTCCACCCACAATGGAGAAGGGGCGTTGGTCCTACCTGAGACGCACCTTCTCATTGGGTGGAGACAGCAGCCAGACCCTCCCTTCTGGTCTCTATCTCTCGCCTATTTCCTTTCTCTCTTGTTTGGTGTCCTACACGCCGAGCCTGTCTTCTTGTCTTCGCCAAAAGCTGGGTCTGCCCAGTAACAAGGGCGGGACTTAGCAACTTTGACAGGCTCAGTCTATCAACCTGAACAGACGAGCACACCCCATCCTGGCTGCTGTCTCCACCCAACGAGAAGGTGCGTCTCAGGTAGGACCAACGCCCCATATCTCAGTTCCTGTTTAAAAACATCTACAAGTTCCAGGTTACATGTTCATTTATCAAGGAAAATAGTCCAATAATATTAGAAAAAACTTCCCTACTTGTACAATTTCCTTAATTTTAGAATATTTTGAACCTGAATTATATTCCAGATTGATTTTGTGTTATATACATTAATGCAGTAACTCCACATATGTAATGCTGTGCATATTAAAGGAAATGTGGTAGTCTTTTATGATAATGTAATACAAAAGTACGTAGGTTTTCTCATGTATAAATCTGAAGCACAGAAATCAGCAGGTCACATATAAGTATATGAACAGTACGTTGCAGTATTGAAGTCTTATATAATTTTTCTTGTAGGTAATAGAATGCTACATATGAACCTCATGACCTGCAAATCATGAAAAAGTTATTAGAATTATTTCATAGTACATACCAGTCAATTTGATACTTGAGTCAGAATTTATAAGAGCTGTACATTTCACCCATATTTATAGATTGCTGTGTTTTAAGTCACTGATTTTCAACTGGTGCCATATGTACTACTGGTAGGACTCCAAAATAGTTTAAATGGGATATAAATTGTTGAACCTTGAATTGAGTCTTTCAAAACTTACCATACACAATAAATGTAGGGAAAAAACTGACTCTTCTTGTTAGCAAAAGTGGGTAAATTTTTGTTTTTTATAATAATGGGATCTAAATTCTTTAATGGAGTGATTGGTGGGAATTATGAAATATTTTATAATAATTTTCTAAAGTTTTATTTTATATGTCCCACAGGAAATATTTAGAAAATATTACTGCAATTGGTCCAAGAATTGTTGGAAGTCCAGAAAATGAAATTTTCACTGTTGACTACCTCTTGAAACAAGTTAAAGCTATTGAAATTAAAAGGAATCATGCCCATACAATCTCTGTAGATATACAGAGGCCAACAGGCACTTTCAGTATTAACTTTCTTGGAGGATTCACCAGTTATTATGACAATATTACTAATGTTGCTGTTAAACTGGAACCCAGAAGAGGAGCTAAACATGCTGTGATGTTGAATTGTCACTTTGACTCTTTACCAAATACTTCAGGTAAATAGATCAAAGAATTTTACAGTTCTATTCTTAAATAAATGTAGTATAATTGAGTACAGTAACTGTTTCAAAATCATTCTAATTGGATTGAGATATAAAATAGTAGTTGTTCTCTTCTGTTTCAGCTTTTTCTGTTGAACTAATTCTCAGCATATTCATTTAAAATTGCATACTGTTTGTATGAACAATATATTATTTTGTTTAATTAAATGTATATTGCTTAAAAACAAATATAACTTATTCATGTGATTAGATTCTTGCAAATATTTATGAATTTATCTTGGCAATTCAAAACATTGTCCCAATTTCTCCTATAGAACATTCCAAATGGGAAAAAAAATCACAGTAGCAATTAATGCTGCAAGTCTTTACAGGTCATGGATTTTCTTCTTTTTACTATTATTCCTCCTGAACAATCTTAATTTTGTAATGGTAAATTTGGCAGTGTTGAGTTCTATAATTCAGTTCCTGTTTGTAATGAACAGTAAACTTTTTTTTTACTTTTTATATTAAATGGCTTATATTTTATGGACAAAAAGTTATATAAAAGTGTCAACTTTTTTTGCATAACTGCAGGTCTATTCCCATTTTATTTTATTATTTTCTGAAATGTTCCGTTTCCCATCAATCCAGGCACTATCCAGGAGATAGTTCATCCAGTCTTCTATACTATGATCTTTTAAAATGTTCTATAACACACCAGATCAACTAGACACAAGAACAGTTTTTTCCCAAACATCATCACTCTGCTAAACAAATAATCCCTCAACACTCTCAAACTATTTACTAAATCTGCATTACTATTAATCTTCTCATTGTTCCCATCACCCATCTCCTTCCACTTATGACTGTATGACTGTAACTTTGTTGCTTGTATCCTTACGATTTATATTGACTGTTTCCTAATATGATTTGATTGCTTATTTGTACCCTATGACTATCATTAAGTGTTGTACTTTATTTTTCTTGATGAACGTATCTTTTCTTTTATGTACATTGAGAGCATATGCACCAAGACAAATTCCTTGTGTGTCCAATCACACTTGGCCAATAAAAAAAATTCTATTCTATTCTATTCTATTCTATTCTATTCTATTCTATTCTATTCTATTCTATTCTATTCTATTCTATTCTATTCTATTCTATTCTATTCTATTCTATTCTATTCTATTCTATTCTATTCTAATTATGTTTCAGCCTCAGGAAATTAGTGTGTAATATATCTTATTATTTTAAGGTGCTAGTGATGATGCTATCAGCTGTTCTGTAATGCTTGAAATACTGCACATACTTGCAAAATCGTCTGAACCTTTGCAACAATCTGTTATATTCCTGTTTAATGGGGCAGAGGAAAGTATCTTACAGGTAAGAAAGCACTGAGTAGATTCTTAATACGTACTGAGAAAACATACAGAGTTTATTCTTTAATATCAAACTAAAATTGCTATGAAGGTGTACAAAACTAAAGGACTTGACAGATACTTGAATAAAAGTAAGAATTTTTTTTTCTTTCCCATCATGGCAGTGAAACTGAGTTTAGTTCTTACTCTTGATTATGTGCACATGTGTGGGCATGTGTTTCATGAAAACACTATTGCAATTAAGAAAAGAATAGTTTGCTCAACAATGGCTAAGGAGCTGAGAGTGCCTATTTAAAATGGCCCTGCCCTCTTTGAGTTAGGAAAACTGTTCTATCAAGCTGTTCCTGTGGAAGAAGATCAGAACATCTTGAAAATACATAAAGTGGGTATATATTATGTCATTGCCTGCCAAGATTAATCATTTAGATTACTCAGTCTTTCAAATGCGCACGTTCTCTTCTCAGACTATGAAAAAGCTGGCCTGCTTAACATTTATTAGTGAATTGTTACATCATTTATTCTTTTTACATTTCATGTTGTATAATGTATAAACACATTTAATATGTTTTATCAGTTTTTTGATGCTGGCTTGTAACCTAATAAACTTTGAACTAATTAAGCAAGAAAGCCAAGAGAGCAACAAAACATTTTTCCAGAACTAGAATCATCTTTGTGCAATCAGAAAGTATTTCAAATATAATATATATATATATATTCTGTCCATTGTCTTTACTGTTTAAATCAAGGCTAGTCATGGCTTCATTACACAACACCCATGGGCCAAATCCGTGAAAGCATTTATTAATCTGGAGGCTGCTGGAGTAGGAGGGAAAGAACTTGTGTTTCAGACTGGTAAGATTTTTAATACTGTTCATGTAAGTCTTGTGACAATTTCACTTCAAAATCACAATGCCTACATTTTTCAGTTGAAGATCACAATAAGATTTTCATTTCTGATAAACAATGATTTTGCTTTTGTTACTTGCTGTTAGATGTACTTTTTATTGGGTTTTTAAGCCTGGATAATTGTTAAATGATTATTTGTTACAAAACTGTCCCATTGCTATCACAAAGCTTTTATTGTGGCCTTTTAAAAATAGATTACTGCGATAAAGGGGAATTCGAAGTGGATTTTATTGCTTTTATAAATAGATTTATAAAATTTCATTGACATATTTGGTAATTGGTTTAAATACAGTTGGTATTTGTGAATGTAAATGTGTGTTGAAAAGTGTGAAATGTAAATGAGGAGAGAGAGCTGGCCTCTTTCCAGAAGCCTTTTGTGACCCAGGTCCTGCTTCTCTGGGCTAAATGTTTATTTTCATCTGGAAGTCAGTACTGTTTAGTCTGCATAAATATATGTTCGGAATGGTGGTATCCCAGGCATTGATGAACTGTAAAATTTGTTACTACTGGTTCTATGGGCGTGGCTTGGTGGGGGGGGGGGTTAAGGTGACTGGGTGGCCATGGCCAACTTTTTTTAAAAAAAAAACTTTTAAAAGCATTTTTTCTACAACCTCTTTGGTCGAAGAGGTTGCAGAAAAAATGCTTTTAAAAGCCTCTGATGATCAGGCAACTCAGCTGGGATCGTTAGAGGCTTTTAAAGGCATTTTTTTCCCCTACAACCTTTTCGGCCGAAGAGGTTGCAGAAAAAAATGCTTTTAAAAGCCTCTGACGATCCCAGCTGAGCTGCGCAATCATCAGAGGCTTTTTTTTTTTTTTTTTAACTTTTAAAAGCATTTTTTCGGCCGAAGAGGTTGTAGAAAAAATGCTTTTAAAAGTAAAAAAAAACAGCCTCTGATGATCGCGCGGCTCAGCTGGGCATGGGGGGGGCGCAGGGACTTTTGCTACTGGTTCTCCGAACCACCCGCCGCCATCGCTACCGGATCAGATGATCCAGTCCGAACCCACAGTATTTCACCCCTGATCCCAGGGCTATATCAGTCTGTGAGAACTGACATGACATTCATTTTTGTTGTATGACATTCCTGCAGCTTGATGGAAAGCGATCTGCCAATATTAACGGAATTAAACATGAAAGAGCTGAAGCTTTAGCTACAGTTTAACATCAACCTGATCTCAGCTTTAGGCAGTTTATAACCTAAGAAAGGCATTAGAAACACATCTGGGTGTAGCAAATATTTGGTTGCTTGCTACAGAAATTTATATAAGGAAGATTCTTCCTTACCTAAACAGCCATCTGAGTGGCATACAACATTTGGGTCAAAGTATTATCTTGGAGGAGTTTTAAGACAGCTTGTACTAATTCATTGTTAGGAAAAAGACATTTTAATGGCTGTTGCAGTTTCTTGTGGGAGGGAAGAAATCACTATATATTTAATTGGGTTCAATTGGATTCCACTCTACGTTCATTTTTGGACTTTGGCTCTTTTAGCAAATGCCATGACTTTCAGTTTTTGGAAATTATCTACCAGCCTATTCAGTTTGCAGTGCTGAACTACAGAGCTCATTGGCATTCTAAGTTGCATTGGTGAGCAGGAGATAAGGCCTACATCATCTCCATATAGGACTATTATTTTGGGAGTGTAACAATCTGTGTTAGTCACTGTCTCAGTTACAGAGTTAAAGAATAATTAACAAAGTAGGGCCCAAAATATATTCATGACACATTTGTATGAATATCGCTTCTGAAAGCAGCCCTTGGTTATTATATCTAACTCTGAGGAAGGAGTTGGCATATGAATTTTTGATCACACAAAGAAGATTCATGTTGGTATTCCCGAGATTATCCCACAGACTTTCTAATTGTAGAGTCAACGGTAAATAGAAAGTCCCAAAATGCCACAAATAAGGTTGATTATATAAATTATTCCTGGATAAAATGATGTAATATCAAAATATGGTATACACTGACTATCTCAACTTGTTTGTCCCCTATAATTTCCCTGGATTTCATCCAAACGTGGAGTTTATTACTCACGTTCTTTGCATATAACTTGCCTGGGATATGTATTAAGATAAGTTTGTGATTAGTGAGGTTTTCCTCATTTTTTTAGAAATAGGAACATTTATGGTTATCCCAATCCTTAAACAACTTCTCTATTGTAATTGAGGACAGCATACAAAGTTTCATAATATGCTTCCCGAGTTTGAGTCCTGATTGGCCCTGAGCAGAAATTCACCCAAACCGAGAAGTATTCCTTTTCTTGACAGAAAGGATGTGTTGTTGCTATGCATCTTTCATAGTCTTCAGCTTCTTCTCCCTAAGGATTGATTCATATTGTGATTTGAGATCTTACAACATTTTACAAATGGCCTAAGATGATAACATTTATAAACAACATAGATGACTTTAATTTTCCTTGTGAGCAGCTGACATTCTCAAACCTTTGTTGATCTTAGTTGTACAGGGTAAATGGGACAGTTCCTCTTGAATCAATTTTGCTGATCACCAATCATACAACTCCATCTGGAAAACTTGTGGTCAATTGACAAATAAATTGAACAAATTTCTAAAACATCTTTGATGTTTCATCTTCAGCAATTGAGTTGTGGCATTAGCATTTTTTTTACTACCTTTGGGTCATGGTAGAGTGTATCCTCTGAAAAGCCACTCTCAGGTATGTCACGTTAAATGTGGGAAAGGGAATGGGACAAAAGGAATTTAAAATTCTTGTGAATTTGCTTTTGAAATCATATTTAGAATCAAAGCCATAGGTTTTGCTTATGGTAAAGCATAAATTAAAATATAGAACGCTAAATTAAAATTTATTTTTATTTCACTTCTCTTAATTCTCTTAATTCTTACAGGACCTGAAAACCCTTGGCTGGTACAGGCATACATCTCTGCTGCAAAGCACCCTTTTGGTTCTATCGTGGCTCAAGAGGTGTTTCAGAGTGGTGTCATCCCTGCAGACACAGATTTCCGTATTTACAGAGATTTTGGCAATGTTCCAGGTGTGTTAGATAGGCTTAATAGGATCAGTAGCTTTTGGGCCTATACTTGGAAGGACAATGAAAAATAGGTAGGAGGATTGTCAAGCAAAGAAAAGCTTGTGAACAGGGCTGTCCAATGATGTTCATGTCTAATGTTGATGTGCACATTGCAGATTTTCTGAACCAAGGAAGTGGTAAAGTAATGAAGGTGGGATTACAAAGACAATGGTTTTATTAAGAATGGTGAATTGGACAAGGAGAACCTCCCTTGTTCCCCATTATTGCTGGGCCAGTGCATTCTGAGCTAATGTTGGTTTAGCAATAGCAATAGCACTTAGACCTGTATACCACCATAGTGCTTTATAGCACTCTCTGAACACTTTACAGTGTCAGCATATTGCCCCTAACTATCTGGGTCTTCATTTTACTGACCTCGGAAAGATGAAAGGCTGAGTCAACCTTGAGCCCCATCAGAATCAAACTCCACGCTGTGGGCAGAGTTTACCTGCAGTACTGCATTCTACGCTGTCAGCTTTACCAACCAGAGTAATAAAGAACTGTTTATTAATATTTTTCTGAAACGTTTTCTGAAGCCACCATGTGAGAAAGCAAGAAAGAAAAGCATAAATACTAAGCACACAAACAAAATTATGAAGCTGTAAGCAAATATTGAAATATGATTGTTTAGTAGAAAATTTCATAGCAATAACACTTAGACTTACATACCGCTTTACAGCCCTCTCTAAATGGTTTACAGAGTTAGCATATTGCCCCCAACAATCTGAGTCCTCATTTTACCAACCTCTGAAAAATGGAAAACTGAGTCAACCTTGAGCCTGGTGAGATTCAAACTGCTAACTGCTGGTAGCCGGCAGTCAGCAGAAGTAGTACTGCATTCTAACCACTGTGCCACCATGGCTCTTCATAGTTAATTTAACTTTACTTGTCAAATAATTAAATTTAGTTAGGAATACTTTGTAAAGTTACACTACAAAGTTATATTAAATAACATGATTTAATTTAATTATACTGACAGGAATAGACCTGGCTTTCATTGAAAATGGTTACATCTATCATACAAAATATGACACAGTGGATCGAATTTTGACAGATTCTATTCAGAGAGCAGGTAAGTATTTTCAGTTTTTCATGATTTCAATGGCAAGGTAAGATTAAATTATTGTTCCCCTTAACGAAAATTGAAATTAATAGGCCGTGTTTTGTGAATTTAAAAAAAAATCAAATTCCAATTGTTTCATGATATAATATTAATGAAATGGTGTGCTGATATACTTAATAAAAGACAAATCTTTAATATATACTATTTTTCTCCCCAAGGTGACAATATCTTAGCTGTACTAAAATACTTAGCAAACTCAGATATATCAACCAAATCTCAGGAGTATCGACATGGAAATGTTGTCTTCTTTGATGTTCTTGGCATGTTTATTTTGGCTTACCCAGCTCGTGTTGGTGCCATTATGAATTGCATCATTGCGTCAGTTGCCATGCTTTATCTGGGCAAAAAAGTTCTACAGCCAAGAAAAAGAGGTAAGTTCATTTCATGTTCTGTCCCACACAGACATTACCCAGGAATATTGTTCTATTTAAGAATAAGCAACCTTATATAAAATATAGAAAAAGAAGTAGGGAGTAAAATACATTAGAAGCAGGAGTTAAAAGTAAAGGAAAACTAAGTAAACCTTGTTTGCATACTGTGCCATATGGATTTCGGGGCCTGGCAAAGCCACTGCTTTTGGAGATGTGAACCAGACATTGGAATGAGGAGCAAGAGAAAAAAGAAATTTAGTTTTGACAACTCTGCTGTCATAAGGGTGATGAGCTGATCTGCCTACTAGGACCTCCTCAATTGCTGTGGGACATGTTGCCAGTTTAACCGAAAATTGGAGACAGAGAGTAAGACAAGGAAGAGAGGAAGAGGGAAAAAAGAGTAAAGTTTATAGCTGGAGCAACCAGAGATGCTGGAAAGAAAAGGATGAAGAGAAATTGGAGAGTAAATCAAAGAACTGAATTGAAGGGCAAGTGTTGGTTCCTGTTTGGGGAGAGAAAAAGAACAATCTAGGGGTTGCTTCCCTAGAAGTCAGGAAACAAACAACCAGAGTCCCAAGATCTTGGAGGACTAGGAGGAGTGTGCCTGGTTGCAAGAAGTAGCTTCACCCACAATTGGAAGAAACAGAGGCAATCAGCTGCTGGTAGGAAAGCTCTGGTTTTGGAGGAAATCTGGACAGAAGACGCTGAGAGAGATTCTTCCCCCTATAGAGGAATGGAAGGTGTTAAATTGAGATGGGAAAAAGTCAAGTGATACTACGAACACTCCAGTAATCCCAGCCAATTGTTTCTCACTAATCAAGGCCAAAGGGAAATGGAGAGAAACAGGGAGAAAGCAGGGGAGGTTAAGGGGAATGGTCACTGAGTAGGGAGACACAAAGTCAGAACTGTGATTTATACCCGTTGTAAATTCCTGCTGAAAATAATCTGTATAAAGTCAAAAGCATAAGGCCTCTTCTACTGTTCTGTGTTTCTGTGTCTATTGCTGCCTTTGCTCAGAGATAGACCTCCAGTTCAGAATTAAACCCTGTCACACTATAACACATAAATGACACCCAATAAGGGGCTAATTATCCCCTTGTTAAAGGATCAGTTGTTAACACAGAGCATGGATATGAGACAGGGAGGAGTGTTTGCCAAGCTGCAAAATCTAAACGGACCAGTTACCAGAAATTTGCTAAGGCATTGGGGGTGGGGGGGGGGTAGTAAAGGTTTGTAAATGGAAGAGCCAATGCAAAGCATACAGGAGGTGCTACACATGCAGTGATAACATCTTGTGAGAAGACAGGCTGTCTGCAAAGTGGCCAGTATCTGGGCTGCTGCCGCCCTGTTCCATTAAGATCTGAGGGATCCTTGGTGCTCTCTGAGCTTGTTTGCTTTCTTGCAGATGTTTCATTACCTAAAACTACGTAACATCATCAGTGCTAGTAAGAAGTGGGGTTTGCTCTCAGTTTAAATTCTAGTGGCTTTTCCTGATATTTATTGATTGATTGGTTGATTGATTGATTGATTGATTGATTTGATTTATATGCCACCCTTTCTCCACAAGGACTCAGGGCGGCTCACAGCAATAAGCAACAACAAGTCCAAATTAAAATTCAAACAATAAAAAAATCTAAAATTCCCGTTAAAACCCCTTCAGTCCAGGCCAGCCTGGCGAAACAACCATGTTTTAATGTCACGGCGGAAAGAGCGAAGGTCGGGGCCCACCCGGAGCTCCAAGGGGAGCTGATTCCAGAGGGTAGGTGCGCCTACAGAGAAGGCTTGCTCTCTAGGGGCCGTCAACTGACATTGCTTGGCCGACGGAACCCCAAGTAGGCCCTCTCTGTGTGAGCGCACCGGGCATTGGGGAGCTGTTGCTGGCTGCAGGTGATCCGCCAGATACCCCGGACCTAAGCCATGTAGGGCTTTATAGGTAATCACCAACACCTTGAACATATTGTTGGCGGACATTCTTTGGTTGGGCTGTTTACTGTTGGCTTGTTTGGCAGTTCCTTGATTGGGGTACTGTTTACTTGATTGTTGGTTTGATGTTAATCTTGGAGTTAATCTATGTTCATCTGGGTGCTGATTGCTGATGGGGAGGTGTTTTGGTCTTTTTATTTCCTTTTTTGGCTTATTGATTGTCTCTTTTCATGGTATGTAGATATTGTTCATGTCTATGTGTCTATTGATGGTTAGTTTGTCAGAAATTCCCTGGCATTTTTGGATTTGGCTTGAATGGTCACAGTTTCCCAATTGAAACTATGGTGGTTTGTGAAACTAAAACATCCTGAAGCAGCCTAAGGCACATAGAAAATTTACTGTTTTCAGAACTAGGGCTCACAAAGAGAAGTAGTAGAGGAACAAGAGTTGTAGTAGTTTTAGGGAAGAATGATATAGTAAGTAGTGAGTGCTAGCATGTGGGTTCTTGTAGGTGTATCATCTAGAGGCCACGTGGGGTTGTGTTGGCTTTCTGGAGTTTTGGAGCCCACTCCCCTGTATATAAGAACCAGTGACACATCTCAAAGGAAAGAGCGGCAACAGTGAGAGAGTATGAGCCAGGAGTGATTCTCTGGAGGAGTCTGAACAGAAATGAAGGAAATGAGAAAGAAAATTTGAAAGCCAAGAGGGAGCTTTCAAGTAGCTTGTGCAGAAACTGAAAAAGGAGGGATGTGGACTGCTTGGAAAAATGTTGGAAAAGGAGGAGGTATCTGAGGACAATGTGGGGGCTGAAGCCATATCTGTACCAGTGTAATTATATGGGAGGGGGGTGGAGGAAGATGTTCCACACGACTTTCTTGCTATGTTTGAACAGATGTCAAAAACAAAGTACTGGACAAAAAGGAACATGATGGGTAGATTAGTTGCATGTTTGATAGTTACCAGTACTTAACAGGGTTATGGTGGGTGGCTAGATTAACTTTGTGTTGCAATTATTAGTGTTTTAAGATGGAGATTATGGTGCTGTGAAGATGGCAATTCTGCAGCACTTTGAGGTCAAGTTTAGAGGTAGGCTTTCCAGAATTTCATAAAACTCTAACCCTAACCCCAAGGGAGACAAAGGGACCTTAAGCATGGCAGTTCTCATTATATGTGGAAAAACGTCATGGAAGCAAAGCATGTCTAAAGAACAAGGTGCAAACAGTTAATTAGACAAGATCTCAAAGAACTGCACAGTTCCTGGTCATGGTCCCAGGTAGGATGAAGAACACTCCTATGCTGGCTCAACAATCCAAAGCATCCTTGGGAACGCAAGGAAAAATCTCCATTATAGGACTGGAGATGTAGGCCTGAAAACCACTGCCATGTGAAGGGGTGTGTGTGTCAAGGATTTTCTGCATGATATCATGTTGGGAATGGACATCCTTATCACTTAAGGGAGTGTTGGTTGGCATGCCAGCTGCCTCTTCAAGCATCTTAGGTGATCCCCCTCCACCCCCACCTAGCAAGTGTTGGTTCATGTTTGGGGAGAAGAGAAGAACAATCCAGAAGTAGCTTCCTGGAAGTCAGATGGTGAAGATCCAAAGGCATGAGTTCCATCCAATAAATGCTGTGAAGGATCCAGCTGGTTGTGGGTGGTGCCTTCACCCAAGACCTTGGAAAAGACAGACGGGTGCTGGAAGAGAAGCCCTGGTTTTGGTGCAAAAACTAGGCAGAGGATCCAGATAGGGGTTCACAACCCCTCTTCAAACCTTATTCCCTCAAGCCATACTTTCTTCCATTACACCCATATTACAATTTATACATTTCCCAGAGATTTATAATTTCATTTTCTGTTTCTGTACCTCCACTGGAGGAAGTGAACAGAAGAAGCTACTTTTAAACTGCCGACTGTAGACAGGAAAAGTATATAAAAGTAAGAACAATGTTTGGGAAACCCATGAAAAAGAAACTAAGAAATTTAAGCTTTGATAATATGTTCCTTGCATCAACTAAGCCTTTATACATTTTCCCTGTCAGTTATTTAGCATGAATATGATTGAAGTTAGGATTGCCTGAGTTTCTGAAACAGGTCAGAGTAAGGATAGTGGTACATGCACAGAAGTTCAGTTTGTTAATCTGCAGATCCTACACAGGAATGTAGGATCTGCAGACTAACAAACTGAACTTCTGTTTGTATCCACAGTTAGTTGGGGACACAACTTGCCCAGATTAGTAAATATATAGACATTGGCCTATTATGATTATTGCCTTTCTCCTCTCATTACCTTGATATGATGCTTTTGATGGCATATGTATGAAATGCTTCTTGGTCTAGAAGAAAAGATAATCGGTAGAAATGCATCTTAGAGAGTAAGTAAAAAATATTGAGTTGAGAGCCATGGGACTAAACAAAATGAAATTTTCTGCTAATTTTAATAAGGCACAACCTGCTATATACTGTATAGAAGCAGTTTCTTCCATAAAAGAGTAAAAGCCTTGCCATGTTGCAATTAAGTCAGATCAGAAACACAGTGACTAGAATACAAAAAGGTAAAATATATAGGGCAATAATTTGCAATTCAGTCATGAAAGGAAAAAGCTTTGTGGTTTTTGTTGCCATTTTTATTTTACCAGGAACTACGTCTTATTACTTTAGTCTTCCTAAAAGAAATAGAACGGTATGTCTCTGATTTTAATATCCTTTTCCTTTTCTCCCCCAGCAATTAATTATCTGAAGGAATTTGCCGTTGCTTTAGGCTTTATAGTGCTTGGTGTCTTTGTCACCTTGACTAGCATCCTTCTTGTGGCAACGTTTATTTCTCTTATTGGACAATCTCTTTGCTGGTATACCCACTACTATGTCTCCTATTTTCTCTACGGATCTGCAGCTCTGGCTACACTGATTTTTGTGCATACATTAGCCAAGAAATTTTATTATAAAGTAAGTACTATTATGTTTTATTACATGATTGAATTTAGCAATGATTATTTTCCTTCCATAAATATAAAGACCTCTGTTAGATGAGTCAGACTGCTCAGTAAAACTCTTCTCTAGGCAGAAGTCTATCCCAACTTTCTCTTATTTGGTCCTTGTTGATTAAATGTTTTGATGTTTCCTCTACATTCCTTAGCGAGGCAAAATTTTCAAGTGAACTTCATTAGAACACAAAAAATGGGCAGTTCTCGGACTATGTGAATCCCAGATCATTTTGATCGCCCTTTGACCTTCTCAAAGTTGGGCTAGCAGAATCCAGGGATAAAATTGTGATCTTTGACAGGATGATGCTGACCCTTTCTTAATAATTGAAACCCTAAAATAGCTGTTTTTAAACTTCTAGTACATCCACACTTGTTCAAAAATGTGATAAGATTCTGGAAAGCTGCCCTTCTGTGTTCACTTAGATTCCTTTTTATACTTGCTTTTTCAAAGGCTTCCTTTTGCATCCCTTGTATTTGTAGTCAGAAGTAGTAGACAATTTCTGGTTGGGACAGCTCCTGTTTCCACAGGAAGTGGAATTTTGTATATATTGTGTATTAAGCAATTTTCTGCTTTTAAAATGCCTGATGCATTGACTTCAAATTTAAATCAAAGAGAATTGACATTTTTATCTTGTTTTTCTTTTCCCAGCATACAAATGAACAGTTCCTAGGAGAACTCTTCGTTGATGTTCCACTTGCAGTTTGGTCTATTTTAGGGCTTCTGCTTACTTACCAGGGAATTTCCTCTGCATATCTTTGTGCAATATGGGTAGCTTTTCCACTCCTCACAAAACTAATGACCTATAAGGAATTGAAAGAAAAAGGTATGGCATCAAGACTTATCCCCATAAGTTCTGGTAATGCAAGGGTGGGCATCTTTATAGCTGAGACAATATTTTTGTGGACTCTGAGAGCTGATGTTGTAAATGGTGATGATAATGTGATGTCTTCAGTCTGGTATTTTCAGCCCCTTTTGGAACACTTATGGCATCTATTTTGTTCTTAAAACCTCCCAACCCTCCCCATGGGAATTATTAGCCCAATTTTGGTGATTTTATTTAAATAAGATGCTATAAGATACGTAAGATGCTATAAACTTTAAACAAGGTTTATAGTATTCACATTTAGTCCCTATAAAACTCTAAATTGGCAAAAGAATTTTGGCGTCAGCTACTCCAGTGTATTCCAAGGCCATAAGGAGGTACTAGGAATTTTACACTTGCTGTAAGCCATGAGGCCACCAAGCCAAAAGCAGCCCCTGATGTAATTTCATTTCATGTAGTTCTCGTGTCTGACAAGAACGCTTTATGCCCTTCTCAGATGTTCTTATCTTGCACGCTTCAATATGCCATTTTACCTCAGCCTTTGGATCATGTCATCCCTGGAACTGGGAAAGAGGAAACAGAGAGAAATCTTCACTGATTCTGCCCAATTATTTCATGGTTTAATATAAGAAGGTGTCTTGGCAACTTGGTTCCTAATATAAAATAGGAAAAGGCAATCCAAATGTCTTATAATCACAGATCTCTAGCCAGGTTGACTGATTTTTGTGAGAGTTCTATTTCTTACACAGCCACAGTTATCGATTTACAATCTGCCCCTTATGTGACATGGAAATGGTCCAGAGGAATACAGCAGAAATTCTTGGTCTTCATCTCCAGAGGTGCCTCTGTAACAGCTGTTACATCAAACCTTTTGAAACCAACACATCTCATTAAATCCAGGAATTTAGTATCAGGGCTTGGAAAGGGTGCAGTCAAAATTCCCAAGAAAACTAATCCAAATGGTGAAATATGTGCCTAGGTTTGCCCTGAGGTTGGAGGCAAAACTTACAAAACTTGAAATAAGGACATCACTTGTATGTTCAAGTACTCACCAATAGTTCATTTCCAACTTCATGTCTGACACAGTTAACATTAATTGATAAATACGATTCTTCCTGAAAACTCTTAAGTTGACAAATAATTATATGAAACTGGATTTTTCAAGGGGACCCTCGTGCTCTTGGGACATGATCAGGTGATGGCAGTGCTTAAGCAAAGGATCCTTGATAGAAAATAATATCGTAAACTCTCAAAAGTGTAGAACTGGAACATATCAACAGCGCACGCTTCAAAGCAGCCTTTGAAATACCTAGTCAGGTTAATGAAACATTTCAGCCAGCAATTATGTTGTTATGGCTCAATATTCTACTATCAGCTAGATAGAAGATTTCATTTCATTTCATATGCAGAAAGACTCCGTCCTTAAGAAGATGGTAACATTGAAACACAAAGTCATATTCTGTTGTAACTTTTACCATGAGTATGTTTATCATAAACTTTTACTAACATGCTTTTATTGGCAAGCTAAGATCTCAAGGTAACTCTGACTGTTGCAACATTTGTTTTTGCAACGTATAAAACTTGCACATGGTAGACAGCAAACTACAGCTAGTCCTGGAGTTGCCGCTACTATTGGGACCAGAATTTTCATTGTGGTCAAGTGATTGGACCCAATTTTACAACCATTTTATGATGGTTGAAAGTTAAATCGCATGATTATAAATGCAAATCCAGCTTAACCAATGTCAGTTTTTTTTCCGGAAAGTGTCCAAAAAAGGTCACACATTGTGATCATGTGACCACAGGACATTATGACCAATTGTAAATGCAACCTAATTGCCAAGCTCCCAAATTATGACCATGTGACCATAGGCGTGGGGCAGTGGTAATAAATTCAAATTTATATTGTAACTTTTTTGGAGGCAACATTAATTCAAGCTATTGTTAAGCAAACGGGGGTAAGTTGAGGACTACCTGTAAATGATTTTATTTGATTTTATTTGATTAAATGGAATTTGATCCTACAGATCAAAACAAATATTTAAATCAACCTACAGAAATATTAGGCATTTCCCCACATTTGTTGGCTGATTAGATGTTCAGTACAACCAAGGTGCTATGTGTTCAAATGGGTGGAATAAAACAGCAATAAACTCAGATCTTCAAATAAATAAAAGTGTGATTTCCTAATAGGTGTGCCTTCTGGCACAGGTTATATGCATACTGTATGTTAAGTCTCTTTAAAGCAAAGTCTTGTAAAGCGATTCACATAACAATACATATAAAGCTACAACACTGTGTAGACATTTAAAACAAACAATTTAATGTGGGAATATCAATCATGTAGTTCAAGTTATTTACTTCCTAATATAGCATTTAAATTTTTTGTACATTTGAATTAATTCTGTGTTGAATTTAAAGTAATTTAAATTTACAAACTAGTTTCAGTAGCAACTTCTTGGATTGAAAAGGCATATTCCTAACCAGGTGAAGAACACTCTATGCCCTTTTTTGGCAGCCTTCTGTATAGGGAGAAGAAATAGGAAGTTGGAAAGAAAAAAGGAAAAACAAAATTGTCAAATTAAAAAATGTACTAGGAATCATATTTACCAATTTTGAACATTGGCATTGCACAATTCTTGTTTATCACCCTTAAAATATGTAAGCTTAGGTATCAGTGTTCATACTTTCCTGCTCATCCTTTTAAAATTCATAATTGGTTATTTATACCATAATTGGTTTTGAAGAAAATTGAATGAATTATTCATAATTAGTTCTCGAATATGTTTTAAAAGAGTGTGTGTTACTTTCTAAAGGTCAGTTTGGTCATGCATGGTCATCACAGCTTATTCAAATCAGTTGTTAAAATGTACATGTAAAGTAGCTAAACTATACTAAACACCACGGATATATCCCTTCTAACTTGGCTTTTAACTGGAAGCAAAAACAAACACGTTCAGTGCAGATAATTTATTGAGTGATGTTGCAAATGATACATATCTTTCCCAATTTACTTGCATTTTGCTGTTGTTGAGACTCCAATGTGGCTCTCAATGTTTGTTCCAGTTTCCCTGAAAGTAAGTTCCACTCAACTCAGTGTACCAGGAAACAGACATACCAGTTTATAGAAATGCAAAAATTTGTTTCATGGGCTGTTTATAGGGCCTTCTGTTCTGGCCAAAAGAATAATTCATGCTATGCTGAAATAACATACTATACCAAATTTGTACCCTCAATTATCAAATCCCTTCTTATTTATCAATCAGAAATAAAGAACCTTGAGTTAGCCTTCTTCTTCCACACAATTACTGCTCTCTTTTCAACTTAACTTAAAGAATGCATGAATTACAGGCCTGGTCTTTTGTGCCTTGATGCCTTGATGTACAGACTTGCATAAATAGCTGGGGTTTTTTTGTATGATTAAAAAAACCTGGTTGATCTACTTTTTAAACCATTCTTCATGTGATTGAATGAGTATGTAAGATAAATGTATCTGCCAAAAGCCAATCTTTTGGCTTTCAGATGAGTTAGAATTATACTCTAGTACTCACTGGAAGGCATTGATTTGTGGAAAATGATAAAAATAGTATCTGTAATTTCTTTCTCTACTTGCACTTCCAGACTTGTTCCATTGTTCCCCTTCTTGAGTAAGCATGTCTTGAGCTGAAAACTTGCTGGCATATCCACTTTTTAAAATGGTTCTACTAGAGCTATGATGATTCATATTGTCAGAAAATCTGGTTGGACTGCTTTTTAAGCCATTGTTTAATCTGTTAAATCAACTTACCTGTTTTGTAAGAAAAACACAATAATTGCCTTCAGACAGAGTTATATTTACATAATACTGTACCAGATAACTTCTAAAATGCTCTGAGTGGGGAAGACAGTAGCTACAATTTCTACATTACAATCCGTTTATGTCTTTGTTACAGGTGCTACAATGAAATTTGTAACTGTTTATCTCCTGGGAATGTTTATTCCGTACCTCTATGTAATATACCTCATCCGGCTTGTATTTGAAATGCTAGTTCCCATTATGGGGCGCAGTGGTTCTGAAGCTCCACCAGACGTAGTCATGGGTATTTTCATCGTTGTAATGTGCATATTTCTGTCTTCCTATTTGGTAAGATAGTGTTAAAAGCTTGACTACTATGTTTGAACTTATTTAATAACTTTTGAACAGTATATTTAAGTGTGTATCCCGTCAGTGTTCTCACCTGAGGGAAAAAAGGCACCATTGGCATGAAAAAAATTGCTATGAAGGAGGAAATACAATCAAAAAAGGAATTTTGGGGGGGGGGGGGTATCTGGGACGATTTTGATATGCATATCTTGCTATCTTCCATGTACACAATGAAGAAGACATAAACAGAGAGGCAATATTCCCCTTCTTATTCCAGCCACCTGCTTCTGATATTCGGAAGCAATCTTACTTTTTCAGTAAGCATGTCTATGGTTGGACTGCATATTTTATCAATTGAATCTTTCTTCTATACAATACCTAGTTAGAAATTTCCCATGGCAAAAATTTGAAATCGGGCAACACATTTGTGCTGTACTCAATTCTTTTTTAGTCATTAAAAATAATTTGTAATAATAGACTGGTTTTTCTGATGAGGTACAATTTCCCCTGGGTTGAATGAGAGCACTGTGTTAGCATTCCTTTTGCATCTGAATATTGTCTCTTGGCTTCCCCTTATTCTCACAAAAACTAAAAGGGAAAAAGAACTCAAAGAACACAGAGAAGTCAAGCTTAAAATTTTTAGACATTTAACTGTATCTTGTAGCTTAAAATGGATAATTTTCCATTCTGTGAACTGAGGTGACCACATCCTGCAGTTCCAAATAACCATTTACAGCTCTCATTCTTCTCCATATCCTCTACCTTTTGTGAATTTTCATTTGTGCAGGGCAACTAGTGCAGTTCACAATCTATGGAATGGGCTTGGAAGTAGAAATAGATCAAAATTCTGTAATAGAAAATAAAGTTTTGTGCCTTTTTTGTTGCAAATTATACCTGCCTTCTTAATTGATCTGTATTTTGTAGCTTATTTAGCACCTGCCAAGGGTACTAAATTTCATTTCTTTAAACTATGATGTTCATAAAGGCATGTTTTGTAGAACAATAGGAAATGTGTACTTGGTTTTTTTCATCCATCTCTCAGTCAAGGGAAGCACAAAATCAAATGCCTGTGCTACAAGAAACATTGCGGATGGATTTGGGGAAGTCCCTAGCTTTCAACATGATCTCTGATTTGCCACAAACTTAAAAAATTAAAATTAAATTGTATAAGTGGAAAGATATGTTTTAAAGAAATAAAATGATTTATTTTAACACGTTTAACATTTATGTTTTGCTTGACACACTTGTTTTCTAGGAATAATTCAATAAAAGTAATCACTTTCTTTTATTTTCCATTTTTTCTAGCTCAGCTTTATTTATCTGTCTAGAAGCACAAAGGTGACCTTAATATCTTTGACAATCATCTTTATAGTCACATTCATCCTTGTTTGCAGTGGACTCTTCTTCCCTTTCAGTTCGGATTTGGCAGACCCAAGGCCTAAGCGAATGCTTTTTCAGGTAAAAAGTGTTTCTGAATTTGCAAGGAAACGTAAGATTTGTTTTTATTTTTTTAAGACTCTCCTTTGAAAGGATGACTACTTTGCCATAAATCCAGTGGTTTAAAATTCATACGTGTGCTTTATTTTCATCAACCTCATTCTCAGATGTTCTTATCTTGCACTCTTCAATATGCCATCTTACCTCAGCCTTTGGATCATGTCATCCTTGGAACTGGGAAAGAGGAAACAGAGAGAAATCTTCACTGATTCTGCCCAATTATTTCATGGTTTAATATAAGAAGGTGTCTTGGCAACTTGGTTCCTAATATAAAATAGGAAAAGGCAATCCAAATGTCTTATAATCACAGATCTCTAGCCACGTTGACTGATTTTTGTGAGAGTTCTATTTCTTACACAGCCACAGTTATCGATTTACAATCTGCCCCTTATGTGACATGGAAATGGTCCAGAGGAATTCAGCAGACATTCTTGGTCTTCATCTCCAGAGGTGCCTCTGTAACAGCTGTTACATCAAACCTTTTGAAACCAACACATCTCATTAAATCCAGGAATTTAGTATCAGGGCTTGGAAAGGGTGCAGTCAAAATTCCCAAGAAAACTAATCCAAATGGTGAAATATGTGCCTAGGTTTGCCCTGAGGTTGGAGGCAAAACTTACAAAACTTGAAATAAGGACATCACTTGTATGTTCAAGTACTCACCAATAGTTCATTTCCAACTTCATGTCTGACACAGTTAACATTAATTGATAAATACGATTCTTCCTGAAAACTCTTAAGTTGACAAATAATTATATGAAACTGGATTTTTCAAGGGGACCCTCGTGCTCTTGGGACATGATCAGGTGATGGCAGTGCTTAAGCAAAGGATCCTTGATAGAAAACAATATCGTAAACTCTCAAAAGTGTAGAACTAGAACATATCAACAGCGCACGCTTCAAAGCAGCCTTTGAAATACCTAGTCAGGCTAATGAAACATTTCAGCCAGCAATTATGTTGTTATGGCTCAATATTCTACTATCAGCTAGATAGAAGATTTTATTTCATTTCATATGCAGAAAGACTCCGTCCTTAAGAAGATGGTAACATTGAAACACAAAGTCATATTCTGTTGTAACTTTTACCATGAGTATGTTTATCATAAACTTTTACTAACATGCTTTTATTGGCAAGCTAAGATCTCAAGGTAACTCTGACTGTTGCAACATTTGTTTTTGCAACGTATAAAACTTGCTGGTTAGATGTTCAGTACAACCAAGGTGCTATGTGTTCAAATGAGTGGAATAAAACAGCAATAAACTCAGATCTGTCAAATAAATAAAAGTGTGATTTCCTAATAGATGTGCCTTCTGGCACAGGTTATATGCATACTGTATGTTAAGTCCCTTTAAAGCAAAGTCTTGTAAAGCGATTCACATAACAATACATATAAAGCTACAACACTGTGTAGACATTTAAAACAAACAAAGAATTTAATGTGGGTATATCAATCATGTAGTTCAAGTTATTTACTTCCTAATACAGCCTTTAAATCTTTTGTACATTTGAATTAATTCTGTGTTGAATTTAAAGTAATTTAAATTTACAAACTAGTTTCAGTAGCAACTTCTTGGATTGCATATTCCTAACCAGGTGATAAATGAGCATTTTACCATTCTGTACATTTTCTGTGTGTGTGTGTACCAGAATGTAATATAAAATATGTTATGCGCTATTTTAGGAACTGAGGATAGCAGATTGACAAATATATTATTCTGTGAAAATTGTTATTACTGTGAAAAGGGATCAAATTTTTGTAGTGATTTATGTCACTTGCTTGATTTGCCATGTCTGCTGACTTCACTGGGGCAGGTAAATCACAGTGGGTAATTTTGGTTATTACGGTTTGTCACATAGTCAGATTATCATATTTATTTGCCACCCATCTCATGGTTTAAAGCAACTCTGAGCAGATTACAACAGCAGCCATTTGTGCAAAACTATATTTTAATCTTGAGTGGGCATGTTGGTGTCCAGAGTGTGCTATTACTGCTTATAACTTGATTAAACTGATAATCACCCTACTTGCTCACTCAGTAACTTCCACTCTGACCTTTTCTTGCTTTCGTAATATTATCAGCTTCTTCAATCCAAGCTGTGATCATAATTCTTTTTTCATGACTAGCAACAGTCATGATTAGTATACTGTTTACCAGGAGTGTCAAACTCAAGGCCCGGGGGCCAGATCTGGCCATCCCTCCCGAGCTCCGTTTTCATTGGCAGAGGGTTTCAGGAGGTTGTGACAGCCAAAAATAGAGCTCGGGAGTCCATTTTCGCTGGCAGAGCACTTGGGCCACCAGAGGTGCCTCCAACAGGAGTGACATCAAGCTAGCCACGCCCCCCCAGCCTCCTGAGGTCAAACACAACCCTGATGCGGCCCTCAATGAAATCAAGTTTGACACACCTGCTGGTGACTATCATGCAATCAGCTTTATGCCTAGTGCAACAAGCACAGTCAGATTTAACACTCATATTGCATATTTGAGAAGTCACCCAGACGTTCATAAAGAAAGGACACCCTTTGCCCCAGCGAGCTATTTTGTATCTGCCTCATGGACAGCTGGCAAAGTCTTAACGGTTTCTTGTCTTGTCATTTTTCCAGCATTTAAACAGAAGATTTCATAGCCTGGACGGTCACTTGGAAAAAAGTGATTCTGGAATATGGATGAATGGGATGGACTACACTGGGATATCTCTCGTTACACCCCACCTGCCTGAGCTCAACGACTCTATTGCAGCCACATGTGAGGAAGGATCCCCCCTCTGTGGGTTTCCCTGGATTCTACCCGTGAACTACTTTTTTCGGTTGGTTATGATCTCACCTAATAAACCAATTAGTTTTAACAGAAGTATCAGTTGATACAATATTAGTATCTTCAAGTGAATCAGTAAATCTGTTGCACAATGCCACCAGAAGGAAACCAATTGCAAAATAATGGCCATAAAGCCGCAGTCAGACTGGAAAGAGTCTGAAAATGCAGTTTAGGATTTGCTTTGAAAAGTGGGCGAAGAAGTTATATTTTTCTTTTTCTTTTTAATTTTAAAAACAAACTTTATTAAATTTAAAAATATTAAAAAAGAAAAAATATATGCAAATTTTCTCAATCATAAAATTACATAATCAATACACAACACCACAAACAAACTAAATACATGTGATTATATATACACATATATACAAACAGTGACTTATTATCTATTCTATCTATCTGACGGTGCTTCTTTGTTACGTTAATTTCCTCTAATTTTTGTCTTTACCCTTTTTTCCTTTGATTTATCCACTTGTACCATCTATTCCATACTATAAAATATTTTGAGTCTTCCTTGTCTTTTAATTCTAAAGTTAATTTATCATTTCTGCACATGTATAAATTTTTTGAATTACTTCCTGATCTTTTGGCAAACGATCTGTTTTCCACAATTGTGCTAGTGTCAGTCTAGCCGCCGTAATTATATGTAGTGTTAAATATTTTATGTCTTTTCTAATATTCCCTTTAATCATGCCTAATAAGAAAACTTCTAGTTCTAATTCAATTTCTTGGTCTATTATTTCTACTATCCATGTTTTTATTTTTTTCCAATATTTCTTTATTTCTGGGCAAAGTTATATTTTTCTTTCTTCCTGTATCTTTTGCTGGACTGACAGGGCTTCCTAAAACTTCCTGCATGGGACAGGAAGGGTTTTCTGTTTTAATCCCTTTAATCTTGAAAGGCAAAACAGATCTTCAGCATGAAGGCAGCAGGTTAGAAGCAGGAGAGTGTGAGTTGTAGTCCTCTGTTAGGCACAAAGCCAGCTGGGTGATCTAGGGCCAGCGCTTCTCTCTCAACCCTAGAAGAAGGCAATGGCAACCAGTTCTGAAATTATGCCACGAAACAAAGCAGTCACAGGGGTCAACACTGACATGAAAGCACAAAAGAAGAAAAAAAGAATGTTCTGGGTGCCATGCATCAGAACTCTGGCTATTGGGAGGCTGTATGCTTTTGCACCTTTTCTATTTACGCTTAAAGAGTGGTAATGAATCCTAACGTTTTCTGAATAATCTTGGCCTCATCTGTCAGTAATACCATCAACTTATTCCTGTCTCTGTAATAGGGCCTCTTGTCATTCCGCTTTATGAAGGTTTTGAGCTTTGGGCAAAACTTTGTCCCTTTTGTCATTATTTCCTGGGGATCTGATAAACAAGGGTGGGCTTAAAAAAATTACAACAAACACTACTTTGACAGATTAATCCTTTTATTTTTATATTAAGATGAAAAAGGCTAATCGCTTTGATTTCTTTTGCATGTAAGGCTGTAACATTTTTCATATTCAGTAGCATTTTAGGATTTAATATACTCAGCCATATTATACTTTGTGGAACAGAATTAACCTGAAACAGTAGTTTGAAATATTTTAAAGGACTCTTACAGTAAATTACATTGATAACTTTTTTAAAAATCCCTTATTTAACAGGAAAACATGGTATCTTCCTGCACCAGCAATTACTCCCCGAAACCCTGTTCACTTTCAGCTTCTTTCCAAAGAGCAAACACAATGGGATTCTACAAAGCTAACCTTTGAAGTAATAGGTGGGTGACCATCTCATCCTTCCTTGCCTTGAGACAATTCTTATAGGGAATTATTTGATCATAACAACTAGTTAGCTATGGCAATTTATTTATTTCATCTAATTATTTATCCAATTATGATGTAATATTAAATCTGGCACCTTCAGTCAAAGTTGTCAGAGATAGCCAATCAGTGTGAATACAGCATATCACAGATACAGCATGTATTTTACAGGCTGTACCTGAACATATTTTTGACTATGATAAGCAAAGCACTTAAGGACAGGACATGAAATAACAGGTGGAACCTATCAAAGAGAGACCTAGAATTAAAGAGAAATTTCCTGACTGTGAGAACAATTAGTCATTGGAATAGTTTGCCTCTGGAAGTTATGGGTGCTCCATCACTGGAGGTTTTTAAGATTGGACAGTCATTTGTCCAGAATGGTATAAGAATAGGGCTTTGGGCTAGAACACCTCCAAGGTTCCTTCTAGATGTATTATTCTGTATTCTGTAAATTATGCTATAAGTCATATGTTATATGCTTAAGTTATGCCTTATATGCTATAAGTTATGCCAGTCACTTTTCTTAGGATGCATTAAAAATTTCCTAGATGTTTTTAAAAGCATGGGTCATAAATTAATCCAGAGATTAGGAAAATATCCTTTCCAGGATATTACAAAAGCCTAAATAAGCAATTGGTGTATAATTTGCTTTAGATTGAAAAAAAGTGGCAGCCCCACTATCCTTTCTTCTGAATTCATGTAGAGATTTTTGTTTATCACTTGCTTCAGGTTCAAGCCACATGGCATTTTATCTTCGACTACATCAAGGCTCAATACTGTCCACTTGGTCTCTTGGAAATGGATCGCCTCTTGTTAATAGCTTGAATGGAGACTACTTTGTGTATTATGCACGTGGGCTCCATGCCAGGCCCTGGCACTTTTGGATAGAGCTGAAGGTGAGTTTGTTCTTTAAAATCACATTCATTTCTTAGATCTCTCCTCTTGTGTTAGTTTATTAATTCATCTTCATATTTTGAGGTTAACACACAATTGCTTTCTAGTGCTATTAATTTTAATATGCATTTTCTTTTCTTTAAGTATCCTTGACATGACAAGTTTTTATCTTTCATTTCAGGAATACGTTAAATCAAATATGCCCTTGAATATTAGATATTCAAGGGCATTAGTATAAATATTAGTATAATTGAATATGCAATTATATAACCAGCAGATAGAAATGAATCCTGTACTCCTGTATTTGCTTACTTGAAACTCACTGAACTTGCGTGGTGTTTCCAGATACTCACTTAAGATTTATAAATTATCTGTCATTGACTTACTGACATGGTTATATTAGCAGATGCAAACAGGGTAGCATATACTGTACTATTTGTGTATTACCATTGGTTACAGTAAACCAGAGAAGCAAATTAGAATTTGTCTAGAGAGAAGTTCTTGAAAGGTGTCCTTTATCTAACAGCAAAATCTCAAACTGCCTTTATGTCTATAAAATATGAGCACGTTTTCTATCTAGATATATAGAGTCTGAATTACATTTTGATGTAGAATGGTATTGGCAAAAGAAAAGCAACAGAATATCTTGATGTTTGGCTCTATATGTTTGAATTAAGGTTCACTTCCTCAGTTTTTTGAATGGGGACTAAACATATTCTACATCCTCCCGATCCATAAACTAACCTTAACCCTAACCCCAGAAAATGTAATTAACATAGCCTCAGGAATTTAATCTGTTTCTTCCATTTTATTTGCCAGGTATAGTGCAGTGGTGGGTTCCTCCCAGTTTGGCCTGGTTCAGCTGAGCCAGTAGTGGTGATGATATGACATCACCGAACCGGTTCTCCCACCCCGTGTTATTCTTACCTTTTATTTGGCCCCGCCTCCAATCTATTCACTGCCTCCCGAAGTCCCAGCTGATGGCTAGAAGGAAAAAACCTGTTTAAACTCTTGCCGTGGGGCTTCAAAGGGCCGCGCTACAGCTGATCAGTGTTAAAAGGCAGTGTCGTGGTAGACCGGGATGCTCGAAAATCAAATGGGTAGACCGGGACGCTTGAAAAACAAATGGGTAGACCAGGACGCTTCAAGAACAAATGGGTAGACCAGGACGCTCCAAGAACAAATGGGTAGACTGGTACAGCTCTGCAAGCAGTTAAAAGCCTGGTAGACCAGTATCTCTGCTAAATCCTAAAGAATTGTCCCATGACCATCAAGCCACGCCCACAAAATAAGCCACGCCCACAGAACACGTAGTAAAAAAATTTAGAACCCACCCCTGGTATAGTGCTTATGCATCCTGCTTCAGCTTAAATAACATTTTGTTTTGGAAACAGCCACTTTAACACCATTTCAGTGAGCATCTTGGAATTCTTTAAAACTTTGGTTTCTTTAGCTGATTATACTCTTTAGTTCATTCTTTGCAAGCTTTGAATTCTACCATTACACAGTGCTAATAAGAATAGGATTCAAATAATCAGACATGAGCTTATTTGCTTTTTTCTCTTTTTAGGGTTCGGACAAATCCACGAAAGGAATGGTCACCCTTGCTATAGTTAACCATTATTTTTTTGGAGAAGATCAAAAGTCATCTCAGTTACATGCTTTACTGGAAAGATTGCCCAACTGGATTTATCCCTTAAGCTGGACTTCTACCTATGACCAGTTTATCTTTTAATCTAGAATTACAAAAAGGTCAATTGTCTCTCAATTGTTGGATGCCCCTTTTGTTCGTAGGGAGCTTGGGTGAGTTGGGAAAGATGGCCTTCCTGACAGAAAGAAAAACTATGAGGAATAATTTAGCCACAAGTATATATTAATGGCAATATTGATAAGACCTCTTTGGGAAAGGAGGTCTTGTGTTTCTTTAATGCAAAAAAAAAAAATAATAATCACCAGTTTCTGCCACTTGAATAGTCCCTTCATCTGCTGACATTATAACAAGAAACTGCCTTTTGGAAAGTAGCTTTAGAACACCTGTTCTTGGCTTTTTGCAATAAAAGGAGCTTTTGCACTGGAGCTACAAGCACAAAATAACATACTTTACTGCCTTTAAATAACACAAGTGCTGCCTTGTGCTTAATATTTTGATGTGTTCTCATTGACTAAGGAATTGTTGTAATTAAGCACCGTTAAGGCTATCATGAAGAATATGGAGCTGTTAATGGTAATTGCCGCAATAATGATATTCATTTTGAATGCACTATGTAAGTAAAGTTCTTTTAATTATAATGCTAACAAACATGATGGTCAATCTCACTGAATTCTTAAGTTTGTGTGTTCTGGTTTTACTGTTTTTCCTTCTTTTTCTGGATTCTTTTATGTCTATGAAAGTAAAGTCCATATTTACCTGACTTCCCTATGGCAATTAAGCAGTATATGAGCAAAACAGTTGCCTGTTCATCCAGTGTAAGCATCTAGCACTATACTTCCTTTTTTGGGGGGGGGGAGTTTTATTATTTTTTATTTTACCTAGAACATTCTAAGGGAGACACCAACGTGCAACCGTGAGATAGAAAATTGCCAAAATGCAGTGAAGGCTATCAACCTTTTGTGGTAGGCATTGCTTTCATATTTCTGTGCTTTTTTTTTGCACTATACTTCTAAGCACTGAGTCACCATTCTGGTTTCCTGTACACACACACACATACACACACACATTTTGTATTTTGGTGATAATATGCCCATTAGTTAATTACTGAACTGGTTACTTACAATTATTTTTATTATTTACCTGATATTTCAGGAGAGTGTCATTTATATTCCATTGGAAGCTGCAAGTTTCTACAAAATTAGGAAAACATATAGGGAAAATCAAGTTGTATTATTGATCTCTTGTCTATGTGTAAAAAATATTAATTACTTTTACCAAATAAATAGGAATAAATAATTCCTAAGCCCGAGGAACTGTAAAGTTGATATGAGCCTCTCTGTTGAAGAGCGCTAAGGTTTTTTGTCTTCTTTCATGGAGGCAGTAACTCTGGAGTCCTTGAGGGAACGCTCCAGGAGGTACTGAGTAGCCTGACACTCTTTCTCTGTGGCGAAGGGATTCATCCTTGGGGGAACGACATCCAACCTCCCAAATATTATCATTGTAATCTTTGCTGCTCCAGACCTGAAGACCAAATGGGAGAGATGGATGGGGGAATTGAAGTCCCTCTGACTGTAAATGCAGGCCGACTGCCAATCACCCAAATTTTGATATTCCAACGACAGTAACTTCAACACCTGGTCATAATATACCATTTATTTAGCAGCACTATAATGTCCAATGGTCGCTAAATGAATGGTTGTTAAGCAAGGATCATCAAGGATCCCCTATTTTACAAATAATTTGAGAAAATAATGCTGTTATGAGGAATTCAAAGTAAAAAAAGAATTGGTCATTGCTGTTCCATCCATGTTCTATAGAATAGGGATTGGATGAGGCCAAATTGGGCTCTTCCTTTTGCTGTATAGTTGTTCTTTTAGTACCTTGTATTAAGAAAACTGAACAGTGTTCAAAGATTAGAAACCTCAGGGCAGAGGGAAAATAAGTTTTTGCTAAGAGAGAAAGGAGGGATAGAAATTGGGATCTGATCTTATCAGTTAGGGGTTTCTTGAATTTTGGAGAGATACCATTTAAATCTTTATTAAAAAGTATCAAATGGAAGCTACCCCAGCCATTTGATTCATTGTATTTTCTCCTCTGTGCGTCTATTTTAGAAAAACTTTTTTAAAAATAATAAATTATTTTATTGTACGGTAACTTAAAAGACAGCTTTTGCACAAAGCCAGCTAGGTGACTTTGGGCTAGTTTCTCCCCGATATTGGAAACCACTTCTGAAATCTTGCCAAGAAAACATCAGGGACTGGAAAGCATCCAAAAAATAAAATAAAAAAACTTAGGTGTGGTAAAGCAACAGAAGAGTTCCTGGTAAATGCAGCAGCTTAAGTAGTTATGGATGCAAGGTAACCACTGTTTGGGAACTGCATCGGCTGCCACTTGGCTTCTGAAGGCAGTTCGGATCCCTGTTTGACCCTTTTAAAGCTCTACATGACTCAGGGACAGGAACTCTTATTCAGGTTGAATCTGATTCGTCTAGTAAGAGAGAAGGGGAGGAGGGTTTCTTATCTAGGGCAGTGTCTCTCAACCTTAGCAACTTTAAAGTGGGTGGACTTCAACTCCCAGAATTCCCTAGCAATTCCCAAGTTTGAGATGTGTCAGTGATAGGTCCCCTTCTTTGTATCAGCTTAACCTGATAGCCAGACAACCCCTTACGGCATTTTCAGAGAGCTGTAAAAGCTCTTTAGAAAAGTCTTCGGAAAGGCATTTGGGAACAGGTCAGATTAGCTGCTGAAGTGAACACTGGATCGACTATATATAATTCTATCAGTGCTGTAATAACTGAGAATCACCAGAAATGTAGCTGTTATATAAATTGCAATAAGAACATCATCATTATAGACTGGACTGTTCTTCAATATTAAAAATTGGAAAGCCAAAATCTCAGCAATGTTCCAAGTACCATGCACAGATTTCTTCAATCTTGAACCCTCCTTTTAGAGTTCAGTTTACATAATCTGCAGCCTTTGAGGCCATGCTATCAGGAATTTAGGAGAGTTTCTGCACTATTATTGGAGATTAAATTAAGGAAGATGATGTTAGTATTTTAAATAAAAAAGCAATGTTATGTAAGCATCTTGATTAGTTAAGCTGCAGTGGTATTTTATGCAGTTCTTGGGATTCATAATGGAATCTGTTACGTTGCTACTAGAATATCAAATCACAGGATACTGAATTGTGTATGGCAGAAAGTGATAAACATAAAAGCAACAGAGGTAACATCTAGTTTATAATCACTTCAAGTAAATGTGATAAAGTATTCATTGATTTGGAAGTAGTTTTTCAATATTTTCAAGTTTTAACATTTGGTATGACTGTCTAAAAATTATTTGTAGTTGTAAATCAGATAAGCATTGACTTATACTGATTCAGTTTCTTAGAATATATTGGGTAATTATAACAAGCTAGTTACAAAACCTTATGTGTTAGAAGAATGTTCCACTCCATAATGTGTGGTAGAATTTATGACTGATGAAAAAAGTGCCTTTGTCTCATAGTTGTCAATGGGATAGAAATTTAGATTATCATGTTAAAAGAGCTCAATAAATTGTCTGGGACACTCAAATGTCCAGGTGTTGTGGTTGAATTGTGTATTTGTTCAATAGGCCATTTGATCTTAATTAACCAAGAAAAATAACAGGAGAATGTTGTAAAATAAGTATCAATAGGCACTTATCCAACTACATTATTTTATGTCTATAAACTGTGTGATGTATATACATACTGTACACCTAAATATCCAAGAACATACTAGAAACGTCAAGAAAACAATTTTCTTTCAAAACAATTGTGTTTGGAAGAAAAACAAAATTGACTAATTCAAGATATATGCTTTATTGTAGGTCAATAAAATGTCAACAATTTAAATAGAAAGTCAGTTATGATAAGATTCCACAATATATTAAGACCTATTAAACCAGTCATTACCTTTTAACATGCAGAATTATTTCTTTCAAGAGATTAAACATTAAGGATTAATTTTTGCCATAGCTTCTATTTAAAACACTACTCTTCCTAGAAAAGGAGCTCAGGTTCATTTGCAGATAACCAATATAAAGTGAAAAGAGGTTCATGCAACTCACCAGTCTGTAGAAGCCCATTTTTCTACTGCCTGCAGTCCCATCATAATGTTCTGCAACATTTCCCCATCAGCCTCTGAAGATTGCACCAGACTAAACACTTGATTGATGATGGAAGATTCTCGAAGGATTAGTCCTATAATCATGCTGTCAGGTTTCGGTGCTATCTTAAATAAGTTTCATTTTCAAGCGCAAAATCTCTAATGAATCATTTTTATCTAAGAACAGAAAAAAACCCGACATTCCTGATTCAAGTTGCAGCCAAACTGGCTCCTCCTTCCGACCCCCTCCTCTTCCGCTCTCCAACCCAATGTCCCATTGGCCATCATGCAGATCCATCTCTACGTCCCGGCACGTTCTTTTCACAGTTATGTGGCCCCCACCCTCGTCCCCCAGGAAACCCTATCTGTTGCATACAGAAAACTAGGTAAAAGTTCATCTCAGCAATAAATCAACGCTTCTGGTCTTTGCTTCATCTCGTTCATGTCAGAACTGGAAGAGAGCCTAATTTGGAACGCTGACACATGCATTAGTCCAGACATCCTGCTTCTGATTGCATTAAAATATGAGGCAACTATGGTACCAACAAAAAGACCCAAAAGCACAGAAACATGGGATATTATCCTTGGTCTCCTTCCTCCAAGAACAACTCAAAGGAATCCCAATGACAATACAAACTCCCATCACATTTACTGCAGCTGAACATATGATTTGTGCTACCCTTTGCTGGCTAGCTCCAAAGATATATCTTCCAATTCAGACTGCGTCCAAATCAAGGTGGAATAATTTTCATCCACCATAGTCCAGTCTCCATCCATAGAGCTTGTTTCTGTCAGATCTGTGGCAGAGCCAATGCTCCCCCTCGCCACCTCTCAAAGAAAGCAAAACAAATACATTCTCAAAGATGTTTGAGAAAACGCTCACTGAACTTACACAAGAAGGCTGGCAGAGTGCACAGTGATTTGACCAAGAGGTTCCCTTCTATAATCACTAATAGCAAACAACTTTTCTAAAAGAAACCTGGTCCCTTTGAATTCATGTTTTATAATCAGGATTCAGGAAGGTTGGGTAACAGTGGAGTTCAGTACTCTGAGTGATTCAACACTGTCCCTGAAGCCTCCATATTAAGAGCTTCGGATCTCAGGCTCAGAGTTTCTCTGACAGTTGTGCATATTACTTAGATTAGGATGCTTTACATATGAGTTGACCACTGCCTGTCAAATCTCTTGGCACAAGGCAACAACACAAACACAATCAGTCTGGGGAAAGGGGTCCCAGGAGCTACTCTTATAATTCATCCAATGCACACCCATTGAAGGTCACTCAACTCCTTCCAATTTCTCTAGCACATCCACACAGTTGACTTGGCAAAAGTACAGAAAGTTTGCTACTGCCACCTTTTGGCCAAATATCTCCTTTACTTTATGAAACTAAAGAATATCTAGGACCTGTCAGTGTATAAGGGTTCATGAATTGAAATAGTCATGGTAACAGGTCAGCCAATGGGGACTGTTTGGTGACCCAGACAGCTTGGAACCTGGGCGTGGTTTAGGTTCACTGATCTGTATATATATATACATACAGTATATGAGTGCTTCTGTGATTATTCTGTACTTCTGGATTCTGAGTTCTGGTTTTGGATTCTGCTGCATGGGTATTATATAGAAAGAAGTTTCTTATATAAATGAATCCTGCAGAATTATTTACTTGCATGGTGATTGGATCACTGCAAACTCTAGCAGGACTAAGGCATGAAAATTATTACAGGTAATCCCCGGGTTACACGTGTTCCCTTAGCAAACATTTGAAGTTACGTGATAAGCGTTTACGAACAAGTCCAGAAATTATGAATATTGTAGCACCACAGCAGTTGTTCGCTCTTCCAAACAACTACAGAGGCTCAGCAACATTCACCCCACCTACTCCCCATCCCCTGGCCAGGACTTCATAGGCACTTCATCTGTGGAAACCACCTTGTGAAGACCTCTCTGTTGCGCTTTCTTTGCCTGCTTCATTGCTTCAGGTTTTTGGTGCATTTGCAGAGAACAGAGGCCCAATATACTGTGAAATCACGTGAGATCTTGTGCTACTGATCTCATGTAATATCACACTTTAGGCTTCTATTCTCTGCGAATTGAGGCCTCAACATTTGCAAACGGATGGAAGGCTTCAGGCCTTCCCTCAGTTTGTCGTTTCCTTGCCGAAGCCTGCAGGAAGACTGCGTTCCTGTAGGTTTGGCAGTCCTCTGCAAAAAGCTTTTGTTGACACCAGCGGAATTTGGGAGGAGAGGGCGTATCCCTCCAAAGATCTGTTCCTACTGGCAAAGGCTTTTAGAAAAGGGCTAAATGGACACAACCCTCAAGAGCTTTGCTGACAGGAAAGGAGGTCTGGAGGGCTGCGTGTGGCCTGCCGAGCCTCCTTTCTTGCTGGAAATCCGTTTAATGAGTTTTCATCACTGGAGGCTTCCTCAAGCAGATCTCCGGTAAGAAAGGAGACCCGGAAGGCCACGTGTGGCCCTCTGGGCCTCTTTTTTCATTGTCAGAGCCCTCATCAAGAAAGGAGGAAGCAGGCAAAGAAACAGGCTGGAGAGGAGACAGATCTTCATAAGATAAATCAACCTGATGTGGCAGCATGGAGGGGAGCAATTGTGGGGACTTCAGGGGAGGGAGAATGAAGTATCTGTGGGTCGGGAGAGGCCTTGGGGGGTCTGAAGCAGTGGCCTGTTCCATCACTAGGCCCCACCCCATGGCCTTCCCCACCCCGAGATACCTCATGTACACTTAACAAGACATGCTTTTGATTAGGGAATGCGTGGGTGAAAGGAAGGAGTGATCACGTTCAAGGTACAAGATTCATTCCCACGAATCCTTGGGTTACGAATGGAATGGGTAGGCTCCATTATATTCACAACTTGAGGACTACCTTTATTACTGAAAATCTGTTACTTCTTCCATTGCTCAATAGCAGCTTACTTTCCTGATTAGGAAACTCAAAAATGTAATTATCAGAACTTTAGACAAATTTTGGTTATTTCTTTGTTCAACAAAACCAAGGCAAAGCAATAAACTATAGGTGAAATAATGGACTACTGCAATGCTCTCTACATGGGGCTCCCCTTGAGGAGCACCCGGAGGCTCCAGCTGGTCCAGAATGCGGCCGCGCGGGTGGTTATGGGAGCGACGTGGCGCTCCCATGTGACCCCCCTCCTGCGCGAGCTGCACTGGCTCCCGGTGGTCTTCCGGGTGTGCTTCAAGGTTTTGGTTACCACCTTTAGAGCGCTCCATGGCATTGGACCGGGGTATCTACGAGACCGCCTTCTGCTACCAATAGCCTCTCACCGACTAGTACGCTCCCATAGAGAGGGGCTCCTCAGGGTGCCGTCGGCCAAACAGTGTCGACTGGCGGCCCCCAGGGGGAGAGCCTTCTCTGTGGGGGCACCTACCATCTGGAACGAGCTCCCCCCAGAGATACGGAAGATCCCGGACCTGCGCACGTTTCGCCGTGCTCTCAAAACTTTTCTATTTCAGCAAGCTGGCCTGGCCTAACTCCTATCTTTTAAATTTTTTAATTTGTGATTTTATAAATTGGGTGTTTTAATCTGTGTTTTGGCCGAAATATTTAATAATTTTAAGGGATTTTTTTAATATTTGTATTATCTGTATTTTATCTTGGCTGTTCACCGCCCTGAGTCCTTCGGGAGTAGGGCGGTATAGAAATTTGATTAATAAATAAATAAATAAATAAACATGTAATGTTGTAATGTAATACATTACATGCACCATATAATGGCACATGTATGGAGTTAAGCATGCTATCGCGTGTACAAATGGCATTTCATCTAGAAGTTTTCACCTGTTGTTCAAAAGTTGTGCATTGGTAACACATGGCCAACAAGAAGTCCTTTGGAGTTCAATAAAACTTATTCCCAGGTCAGTGAATGTAGTAATCTGCCTAAGCCTGAAACCTTCAGGCAAATGGAATATCAGTGTCATCGTACTAGCCGGAAGTTAGAAGTTGGGAGTTTAATTCATCTGCACAGCACTACATTTGAGATGGTACATGGAATCACAATGTCAGAAATAGGAAAAAAGGAAGACATATAAAATTAATTTGTATTAAGTAACTATCTTGTTGAAGAAACAGTTTCCAGGTAAGTACCCCCTCTTAGCAGCTGGTTTGTTAGGTTTGCGCAAAACAGAGGTGTTAATATTGGGTAAGGAAGCAAATCATTTCTAATAAGTTAAATTGCACTTGCATCAGCTTTTCAATTGATGTTGAACATAACATTGGAGAGAAAGCAGATGCAAAACACAAACAGGCCCTGTACTGTCTCCTAGCAACAGGAAGAATTGTATTTAAAACTTATTTTCTGAAGTCCAGTGGAACTGTCTGTATGTGTGGATCTCATTCCATCATATAAAACAACTGTGACTTGGTTTCTCCTTTAAACTGGAGAAGACACTCCTTGTATCATCATCTGTCCCAATGAAAGAGACTATTGGACATTCCTCTTGAACTGGAACTTTAGAAAGTGGCTCAAGTAGCCGTTTCTATGCAATTTTAGATCTGCTGCAAACCAAATGTGGAATGTCTCTCTCTTATATTTATCGTCAAATTAACTATTTAACCCCCCCCTTTCAATTTTAACAGTATTATGCAGCTTATTCAGAGGGATATGTTGGTCAATTGGGAATATTTCTACTTTCAGGGCAGCATCCGTCTTCTAATGTGGATATCAAGTAAGATAAGGAACCTGCTTAACTTCCAAAGAAGGACGATGCCCCCATTGTAGAGGTGTGAAAAGGGCTTATTGAGAGTAACAGAATTAAGAGCACTGGAGATAAGGCATGTGATGAATGCTATTAGGAAAAAAAAAGCTGCTTAGGCTGGAACCACAGCAGTGTAGTGCTTAATGCTGTGGTAGTAATAATATTAATATGTCCAAGACTACAGTATAGAATAGTAGTACCTCTTTTTTCTGTTGTAAGAAAAGTGACAATTTTTGCACCCGTGATGGTAGACAAAATACAATGTCAGAAATATGGAAAAATTAGGTCATTTCCACCCCTTTATATTTTATTTAAAAGTTATTGCACATGTACCACTACTTATAGTCTTACCAACGGTAAAGGTTACACAACAGCAATAAAAACTGTCTAATTACATTTATCAATAAAAAGACATGACCATGCCTTTCTAAGCAAATATATAAAGTCATAACCAATATTTTTTTGCTGACCCTCTTGACCAGGTTTCCCAACATTAGCAAATTCCAGTTATATGGACTTCAACTCTCAGAATTCCATGGCCAATATAACCATTGCTGAGAATTCTGGGAGTTGAAGACTGAGACTCACCTTCAATTTGCTAAGGATAGGAAGCAATATTTTTCACTGTTCGTAATATACTCATTCAGAATTTGCAGAGAATTTCATGAACAATGACTGTGGCTGATGCCGATTCTCATACTACCTAAAAGATAAATGATTTTGGTCCATGTATGTATTAATTACACCCATATTATAAAAATAAGTGTTAGGTTTCTGTAGAAAAAGTAGTAGTGTTGCATTTTTCCCAATTGCACAGTACAAGCCATACAATATTTAAATTTTAATACTGTTACAGGTATTTAATATTACACACCAGTATTTATAATACCAATCTGGAGTCAGCAGATTGAAAAAATAAGTACCTCAAGCAAACATGAGATTCTGCTGCAGCCAGTTTTTCATAATATTGTTGTATGAAAGTTAAAATAAACATTTTTTAGTTACAAGTATATGCATTATAAAATATTAGCAAGATGGTGGCTTAAATATATACACTGTACATTGCCATTACAAAGTCTTAATAGCAGTAATATATAAATTGGTTTTATTTACACAAAAATAATCTTGAGGAAAGCATCTTTACAATTGAAATAAATAAGGATTCAGTAATTCATTTAAAATCTTTTTGCTCAGAATGGATCTGAACAGACTAAATGACAAAACGAAGCTGCAAATAATGCCAGATGAAAGTCAGTTGCATTCTGATAGAAGTGAAATTTTACTTTTAGTTTTCCTGGAGTTAAAAGTACAAACATGCAAGATAGATAAAGCTACCCTACACTGTGGAGCGAAGACCAAAAGCATAATCAGTAAACTTGAAAATATACAAGAGTATTCACAAAAGATACAAGGTATTTTACAATTTTTAATATATAATATTTGTTGATGTCAAATTTGTGATACCTGCATAATTTATAAAACAGAATTTAGCTTAATCAGGCCATCATTTCCTTTAGGCAATTAAACTACACGGAATGCATCAAAATTTCATCCCAGCAAGCTTCATTGTCAACTCGTTCAAGTTTTGGTTCAAAAATTGGGTTGGGGATGGTGCGGATGGATAAATCTTAGAATTGTCTCCAAGATTTTTTTTTCTTTCATTTCAAAAAAAATGCAATAAAGATCATATACACTGATACAGAGTAGGTGTTCTGCATGATTAAGTAAAAATAGAGAAAACTTTACAAGAGCTTCAAATAAATCTTGGAATACAGGTGAATATTGCTGCTTTTCATACAATCAGATAAACAAAAGAACTGAGGAAATTACTGGGAAAGCATTCACAAATTCAAGGAAATTCTCTACTCATGTAAAAAAAAAAGTATTCATTAAAAACAGAAAAAAATCAAAACTAAATGTATGTTTTGAAAACAAAAATGATTACTGTACTTTCTTCCAAAAGCTTCAATGCCATCATTATGAAGCTTTACTAAAACAATTATCATATTTGATGCTGTCAGGAGACAGTACAATCATAACTGCCTTCCTGAAGGGGATGGTCTTCCTTTTCCAATCCAATCATGTCCTCATCAGGTCGAATTGAAGTATTAGGACCAGTGTCACTTTGAGGACTAACACTGTGGTTAGTTGAAATCCGGTTCTCCTCTGCCCTTGGACTGGTTTGTTCAGCCACTCTTGATAGATTTGTAGGCTGAAAGGATTCCTGTTGCACCTGTTCCTCCGATACCTCACTCAGTTTCTGCAGTTGTGGCTTGATAATGGTTAAAAATGGCTTATAGCCAGGACTAAACAATATAAGATAAGAAAATAAACAATTAGCTCAAACATTAAGACTGCAAATTCGGTAACTATCCTTCTCTGGTTATTAACTTGGTGTAGTAAGCCAACCCAACAGGTGGATGCCCTTTGCACAATGAAAATATATATGATGCTCAAATTTTCGCTAAAATTCAGCTTGGTTTCAGCTTGGTTTAGTGAATCACATGGATATACTTAAATTTTTTTATGTCGACCAGCAAGCGGTTTTTCAATGCTTTTATCTGGTGGAGATGGTTCTTGTTTTTCTTCCCATCTAATCTACAATCCTGGACTTCCTAGCTTTTTCAAATTAGGCCAAAGTTTGGTACTGCAATGTGCTGCTTTACTATGAGAAATATGCTATTTCAAGATACTGTGCATATCATTGGATACATACTTCTCTGTTCATATTACACATCTTCAAATGTTGAAGTAAGAACTCTTGTCAAGTGTATTGATAGGAACAGTCAGTCAGTTAAAAAATAATTCCACAAATTCTACCAGGTATTATATGCAATATTTCAACATATAGAATACTGTCCTCAAAAAGGTTAAGCATTAAAATTATGTTTTCCTATCTGTTAAATTTTGAATAAGTTAAACAAAATTATTTCTTTGTTTACTGCTGTTTCTTAGAAAAGCAGCTTAAATCATATGTATAGTGAAAGGAGGTTTATGCAACTCACCAGTCTGTAGAAGCCCATCTTTCTACTGCCTGCAGTCCTGTCTTAATGTTCTGCAACATTTCCCCATCAACCTCTGAAGACTGTGCCAGACTAAACACTTGATTGATGATGGAAGATTCTCGAAGGATGAGGCCTATGATCATGCACCAGTCCAGGCATCCTGCTTCCATGAAAATATGAAGCAAATACCTACAAAAAGACCCAAAGCCACTTTCTAAGGCACAGAAACATTCCCTTTTCCCCACAGGATATTATTCTTGGTCCCCATCTGCTAAGAACAACTCAAAGGAATCCCAATGACAATACAAACTCCCATCACATTTACCGCAGCTGAACTTGTGATTTGTGCGGGCCTTTGCTGGCTAGCTCCAAAGAGATATGTTCCAATTCAGATTGTGTCAGACTTAAGGTGGAATAATTTTCATCCACCATAGTCCAGTCACCATCCACAATAGAGCTTGTTTCTGTCAGATCCGTGGCAGAGCCAATGCTCCCCTCATCACCTGTCAAATACAGCAAAACAAATATAGATGTTTCAATGTCTCTGTGATTTATTTAAAATGTGCAAAAAAACCTGCATCTCATCAGTAGAGTACTTGGCTGTTTCATATTTTTTTATGGATAAATATATAAGGATGCTTGTGGAATATGAAAAGTATGAAACCTGCATGTATTTTTGTATGTAGATGATGTCATATTATCAAGCACTACATCTGCAGTGAACACTAGTCTATGTGATGCATGAAAGTGTATCTAAAAAAAATAATGTATCAAAACAAGTTAATTGTGTTTCTCTGGGAAAACTGAATGAGTAATAACAAATTATACATAAGTAGCCAAAATAGCAGCAAATAAGTGACTTTACTAAAGAAGGGGAAAGAGAGCCTTGGTAGTACAGTGGTCTAAAGCACCCTGTTATTAAGACCAGCTGCCTGCAATTACTGCAGGTTCGAATCTCGCCAGGCTCAAGGTTGACTCAGCCTTCCATCCTTTCTAAGGTAGATAAATTGAGGACCCAGTTGTGGGGGTAATAAGCTGACTTTGTATAAATATACAAAAGGATGAAGGCTATTGCTTAGCACATTGTAAGCCGCCCTGAGTCTCCGGAGAAGGGCGGCATATAAATCAAATTAAAAAAAAAAAATGGGGAAACAAAATTTAAAATTTAAAATACTAGAAGAAAGGCTGAGGATGGCATGTTTTCTGCTGCAAGGAATGGTTGTTTAATGAAAAAAAGTTAAAACAGTTGTGTACTAAAGCATGAATCTCCCCAACGGCCCACCGGCAGCCAGCAGAGCTGGCAGCAGAGTCGGACAGTGAGGAGGTTGGGGAGAAACATGGGCCAGTCCTGGAGGCTGGGGAAAGCTTGGACAAGGGCTCTGCGTTGAAGGCAGAGAGGGAGCTAGACAGCAGTGAGGCAGAGGAACAGCTGGAGTTCCCAGTGTGAGCATGCGCAGAGCTGCTAGAAGACAAGAACAACTAAGAAAGCAGGGTCAACTTGGGAGTAAAGCCACACCTTGGAGATGATTGGCCCCTCCCATAGGAAACAAGAGGAGTGAATGGGGAGGGGGCTTTTGCAGGAAACAATTTGTTTGTTCAGTTGTTTCAAGAGTGGGAAGTTCTGTTCGTGACTCTAAGAGACTCTGTGCCAAGTTTTGCCTTACACTACACTTGGAAATAAGTTACGTAGCAGCTTGCCAAGTGAGATAGTGTGATAAATATTCCTTTGAAAAACTGTTTGGACAAGACTTGCTGACTGTGAATGAAAGTAATTCACAGTCTTGCAAATAAAAGAGGTTTTGCCAGGACCAAGACTCTGCTTCCTGCTTTTTAAGGAAGCCTAGGTCAGAACAATGAGAATTACTATAGGTATGACTATATTATGGGATATTTATGAAGTGTATGCTGTACATTTGTTTTTGATTTTTTTTTGAACTATAATAAAAAAATTTAAAAAAAGAAGAAGTGTATGCTGTAAAACAAGAGGTAGGATAAGAATCTCTTGGTCAGAGGACCAAGATTCAGGCACTTGGCAATCGGCTTGCAATTACAATGGCTGTGTGTCCCTCAGTCAGATCATCACCATGTGTGACCTTCACTGCTGGCTTCCAACAAAAGTCAAGGGAGAAGCCAGCAGGTGGTCACAAATGGCAATCATATGATGTCACAATGACTACACAGGATTTGCTTAATAATTGCAACTACAACTGCCACATTAAGTCAGTACAGTCACACACATGTATTTTATGACCACTTTGTGTATATTTTGTGTTTGCTTAGTGGTGGTGTTGTCGATTCCAAGTACCTCTTTTAAGGAAGGACTATGTGCAGAGAGAATGAACGTGAATCTAATAGCAAAGCAAATATACAAAGAGTAAACTTGTTGAGAGTAAGAGGACTTTCAGGAGGTTGTGCTTAATGATATCCTTAAGAACAGCAAGTTAAGTAGTTTAGTGATAGTTTGTAAGGACAGACACTGAATGATGTTGATTTGAACAAGAGAGTTTGTTCTAGTGGTTAGGGCAACAGGCTAGTGAGTTCTAGTCCCTCTTTAGGTCTGAAAACCAGCTGGGTGACTTTGGACCAGTCACTCACTCTTAGCTCAACCAATCTCAGAGGGTTGTTGTGGGGAAAATAGGAGGAGGATTAGATATGTTCACCACCTTGAATTATTTATAAAAATAATAAAGGTGGAATATAAATAAACTTTTTTTTCCAATTTAATATTTATTATTCTTTTTCTGCACTTTGTGAACACTGCTTATTCCAGAAGAGACTGGCATGGTCACTATACATACAGGTATGCTATCTTCTGATGAAGTTCTAGATTGCTGCTGCCAACAGAATTCCTATTTTGAATTCATTCTAAATATGAATTTATACATATATTATTGGTTTGTTTTTCCTCTGCTATTTAATCCTTTACCTTCTGCATTATTCCCAAGAAAGATGAAGAAGCAAATGGCAGTTGTTATATATGAAAAGTATATTTTTATTTTCAGATAAAATACCCAGAACCACCTAAAAGAAAGCCAAATATCAGAATAAAGAACTCACCCACTTTACTTAACAAAGGTGAGAGGAATGCTTCCTGCATTTGAGGGCCATGGGAAGATGCTGTATCCATCTCTCTTTGTGAGGAGCTGATGGCACCAAACCAGCTATGATTCCTGGGTACACCTGGGATGCCAGAGTCTATTTCCATGTTTAAAAAGCTGTCAGCAGACTGTGATTTTAAGAGTTGTTCGCCTATTACTGGAAATGAGAGCATGTGAATGAGGTGTTGTTCCAGCCTTAAACATGTTATTTAAGATTTCAAGCTTAATTCATTTCAAGGACTTGTAACCAACTCCTACTGCTTCAGGATGCCTACCATTACCTTCAGTATAGATTAATAATGCCACATATAGTGGAACCTGCACACAATGAAACCAAATTGATTTATTTTCTTTCCTATGAACACTTTAACTGTAACATTCATCTGGTAGAGAGTATCAATTCCAACAATTTCTTGCTATATGTTTTTATTCTTTGTTTAAATACAGTTTAATTTCAAAGACTGAATTAAACATGTTTAATTGTAACGCGCTAAAGTGCAACATCACTTGAATTCAAAATGTCTGCTAAATTTGCCTCTATGGTAGCACCAACAATGGATTTGGTACAAATATGAAAATAATCATCTGATCTGAAAACACAAAATGAAAGGTAACAGCACTGTAAGACTCCATTTACTCTAAAGCTACATTTAAATTCTGGTAAATTAAACGAGAGGGAGGATAAGATACCTGTTCTACATTTTCCGTTCTTCAAAGGTGAATTTATAGAGCACACTGGAATAATGGGAAATGGCCAAAGAAAATCATTGTGTAATGTCTTCAAGGCAGACACAAAATCCTCCACACGGGCAGCTCTGTTGCGCTCTTTGCACAACCAGCCTATCAACTCAAAGCCCAGCTGTGCAGCAAAACAACCAAGGTCCTTAAGCCTGATTTCTTCCAGAAGACGGCGAGCATGTCTCCACAGCATCATGTCAATGTACATGTTCTCAGCACAATCACTTTCCTTATTCAATCTACAAAGGTGGGAAAATAAGAAGGTTAACACCAAAGACAAACTTCCATTTTATTTATGGATTTGGCCTAATTTTCTAGGAATCAAGTTGGAGTACTGTGAAATTTCATCATCAAACAGAATCAGTATTGTAGTAATAATCTCTGTAATTTAATATATGTAGGGTTGATGCAATGAAATATATAGCAAGAGACATATATTCTCTTCTGCTTGATTACCTTTTGCCAGATGGGCCAGATGGCATGCTCAGAGTTTTTTGCAAGTTAAATTTGCCAGCTGGCAGTGTCTCTCCAGATTGAGACAAACTAATACTGCGATGTCTGAAGAACTCAAAGCCACCACTTGAAGTAGGTTCCTACATGGAAGGAAGAAAGGGATAAGAATAGATAGGTTGGAGACTTCATTAGAGTTGGACAGTGTCTAAACTGATTAAATTAAATTTAAAGCAAAGAGCAGACTGGCTGAAAACCAGAAATGCTGAGAGTAGGTTTTATGGTGAAAGAAATATTTCTAATGAATTTCACAATAACGAGTTATTCAAGTAATCCTCCATCAAACAGATGCTCCCTGAAAAAATATCCATTTATTTATTTATTTATTTATTAATCAAATTTCTATACCGCCCTACTCCCGAAGGACTCAGGGCGGTGAACAGCCAAGATAAAATACAGACAATACAAATATTAAAATATTAAATATTTTAATATTTACTATTAAATATTAATATTTATTTTTAAACATTTACTTATAATGACTTCAAATTTTTTTAGATAATAGGTATTTTTTCTTTTGTTTTATTTTTTTGCTTTCTTGCTATATTATGACATTAAAGTGACTACTGCTTCAGACAGGCTTAATGCTACATTTGGTTATTTTTCAAAAAAGGTCTAAAACTTTTAGGATCAAAAACCCTTAGCTTAAGAGAAGAATGCCTCTGTTCAGACATCTTGCCATCTGCTACCAAAACAGCATAGGCCTGGCTTGGACATCTTGCAGATTGCAGACATCAAAGTATGACTAAAAGCAAATAGTGGTTCTGCTAAGACTGAGAATGTTATGCTATAGTTCTGAAAATATGACTCTTTTCTCCTATTCCCTTGATCAAAATATCCAACTACCCAACTTCAAGGAATTTGAAAGCAACACGTTTGAAATGGCAAAAGCAGTAGTACGATACGGACTGATGAGTCGTTTTGATTTATAATACTTTTACCATACTTCTGTTTCCAGAATAACACATAAACAAGTCTTATGACATTATACACAAGCAAAGCTAGGCAGACCCTTTGCTTAAGATGCCAAATACGGGTTGCAAGTTCTAGTTACCCTTAACCATCAGATAATCATGTTCACATACAGTCATTCATTAATAAAAAGGACTATGGTTTAGTGTATGATTAAAATCCATTTATTGAGGAAAATATCTGATATGATAACTGGACAGTTAGCAAATTCCACAAATGACTTGAACATTTCCTCCCCCAAATTACATCTGGTTTAGTGTCCAAGACATTTATGATAGAGCAATTGTGTGCCTTTCAAACCTGAGTTGTTGGTGTAGCAGGAGGGGTCTCCGATTCACCAGAGCCAATGGCTTTCAGAAATCTGATCATGTGCCGACAAAGATCCCACTTTCCTTTCTCCAAAGCTGTATTGAATAGCAGAGTTGCATGCTGCCTACTAACTGCTGGAACTTCCATATTCTGGAACCAATATAAAACACTTTTTACACAGAAGACACTGATTCTTTTTATTTAGCACATCAATAAGCAAACAGAAAAGGCTGCAGATAAAAGCGTGCATCAAACTTCACACCTTTTGATTTAATTCTCTGAGTCCAATAATCATGGCCCATGATTTTACTGTCCATGACTATGATAGGACTGCTAACTGGAAATGACCTAGAGGCATCTATTATATCAATCAGCTCCTCTATACTTACACATATGACTGTATAGTAGACAATTTCATTCCCAAAGATAATTAGCATCTCTCTCTTATTTTTTTATTTCCATCCTTATTTAATAAAGATATACTTGTAAGAGACAAAACTCTATCAAAATAAGATGCTTGTATTCTTTGGGTTGTGTGCTTAGCACACCATATCACTTTTCCGAATAAAATGAGTGAATATAATTACCTGCAGAATAATAAGGTAAGATGCGGCTGTGTCCAAATCCTGGGCCATTAAACACTCTTCAAACAAGTCTTTTGGATTTCCAACAGCAGCAAAGAGATAATTCCACAGGGCATATTCTGTTTTTCTAGCACAATGAACAACAGTCTGTAGGAAGAGGGGGAACTCTGTAATAAATTTAGCCACAGTGGGAAGGAGAGGATCGGGAATGGGATCCCGCGAGGTAGCTTCTTCTTCCAGCACTTCATGGAGCATCAGTTCTAGTACATGAGGAAAATATGGTAATGCGGCACAAGAGTGAGCCAAAAGCAAGGCTTGTTCACCTAGGTTCCTCACCAAAAGCTGGCGTAAAATGTGATGGAGGTAGATCTGAGATGTTCTCTCAACAATACAGAAGGGGAAGAGGACCTCTAAATGTTCAACAGCACTGCTGTGAGTATATAAACAGTCATAAAGCACAGTGTCATTGACAGCACCAAGAACCAAGGCATCTTCAAACAAAACAGCCAAGGGGTAGATGTTAATGTGGAAAGGCAGCATGATCCGTCTTGAAAGAAAGGAATGTGGTTTGCGATGGTCCCTGGGAAACAAAGGAAGCCAGACCTTCATACCTGATCCCCCGCAGCTGAGCCACAGAGCCTCCAATAAGTGCCGTTTCTGTCTGTTAGAACGGCACGTTGTCCAAACATTTTCTACAGACTGGGCAAGTACAACAGGAGCACAGAATGGCAGCTGAGAACATAGGAATAATACTAATTAGGCTATTTTCTTTTCTCCCTTTATACAAGTTGTTCATCAAGTTTAAATGGCAATACACCAACATTAATTCTGCTGACATCTCATTCTTCCTTAATATAAGCACGATCATGTTAGTTTACTAAATTAATGTAACTCTCCCTAATCTCTATAATTTTCTTCATATTATCCTGTTACTACAAAGTATTTTTCTCATTTTTTAAATAATCAACAATACAGCTTATCTATTTTTCTTCACTCTGTATTAACATAAATGGGTTACCGAAGTACAGAAATGAAGGAAAGGTTCCTTTAAAAATAATCTAAAGTTACAGTACTGCGTATATTTGCTACTGATATTAAATCTCTTATTTTTGCCTCCCGTCTCTGCTATGTTTATTAAGATATTGCTACAGTTCACATTGTTAGTTGTGGTTGAAAACAGCCTTCTACATTAGTCACTATCATACAGTGTTGGGTAAGCAAGTGCTATTTGAAAAGCAATGTTACAAGAATTCAGAAAAGTTACAGTCATTTATTAATAAAGAACGCTTGCTTTAATTGTAAGATCAACAAAGTATTACACATTCAGATTAATTCACAATGTGCATTCCTTTCATTGAAATTTTTCCATAAGTTAACTCACAAGTTTCCTTTGGTTGGGACTACTTTCTTTTTCTCGTATCTGAGGACCTGATCGATCTCTCTGTACCATGATTAACTGTCCTGCTAAATTTAACATAATGCTCTCTGCTTCACAGGCCTTAAAGAAAAACAAACATTTATTATTCCTTTTCAATTTTGCTGAATTTGTTTTTCTGAAAATTCAAACACATCATTATCAGCACTGTGTTTATAAAAGCATGCTATTCAATATCATTCAATCCACACTGGTCATAAACAAAAAGTTGACCCAACTGCCTTCTTCGAAAAGTAAAGCTGACTGTCATTCAGCAGAGTGATAACATTATATCCCCTATCCCTCACAGTAATTTATTTTTGATGCTGAACATCTTAGAGCCATACTGAATCCTCACAAATGTTTTTCAAGTAAACTATCATTCAAAACAACAGCAATTTCTTAGTAACATCAGCTTTAAAAAACAAAAAGCCTAAGGAAGCTGCAAAAACAGCAGCTTATCCAAATCATTCCTTCATAAAGATATTATGCACATTAGGATAATCAATGTTAGTTCAAACACATGCATTTTTCTCGTCTTTAACCTAAAACACCATGATTTATCAATTTATCAACCACGTCCTTTCATATATCTTGCCCCAACAATTGGGGAGATTTAATGAGGGACGGTGTTGTCTTATATATACTGTTTTCAAGTGGAAAATCTGCTTTCTCTAGCTTTAAAATAATTTTAAAAAACCCTGTAGATACCTGCTGTGGCATTTTCAAGCTGATACCTGTCTCTGTTCTTACTGATGTTAAAGTAACAGACACAACAAGAAACGGATGAGGAATATAACGTGACATAGAAACCTCTTGCAGAACCTGAATACTTGTAGTGGGATTAGGGCTGAAAGACAAAGAAAAGTCCAGTGGTCAGTCTCCTATTAGCCCCAAATAAACATCTGTGAGGTATTCTAACATCTTTGTCTATCAGTATGATAATAATTTTCAGATAATACAACAATCCTGACGAGACAAAGATATTGCAAATATTCCAAGTAACCAAATAAAGCAAACAGTATTGAAAAGTAAGTCAGATTACAATTGGCTATACTGTATATTGAATTATTAGCTATATATTCCTTTGGCAATTTTCTAATGCTATTGATTAAGGAAAATATTTTTCATTTTCAAGGTTAGCTTTGTCGAGTTCCCTAACACAAAGTACCTGCTGAGCTAAACATGACTTAATGCCTGTAATACTGAACTCTGTGTTAGTATTTACACACATCAGAATGAACAAGAGCAAAAAGGACACCACTCAAATCTGATTCAAGAGATTTTCACCAAAGGCTTCCTTTCTCCCTCACCCATACTTTAAAACAAAAGTAAAGTAAAATGAATTATGCAATAACATATTTGAAGTATACTCACCCATCAGATTTTCTTTTAATACTATAAAGGCAAATAGAACAGTCTGCTCTGAACAAAATTATGATGTCCCGAAAGACGCTGAGCAATAAAGTTTCTGCCTGCACTTTGGTGATATGAGCAAATGCATTGTCCAGATTGGCTGTTCGTAAATATACTCTTAGCTGAAAGAATAATGAATACTTTTGATCACAAACTTATAAGGAGAATTTAAACTAATTTTCAAGCCTCGTCCTTTCATGAGAACTGGCTGATCCACACCCTAACTACCGGTAGATGATTTTTCATGGAATGGATTTTTCATCTCTGTTGTGATACTAAATACACTTCATTCACTATCCTTTTCCTATGTATGTTTAAATAATATTGTGATTGGTATTAGAACTGTGTATTAAAACACTGAAATAAAATAATGATTGATCCTTAATACAAATAGATGCAAAGAGTGAAATATGAGAGGTAAGTTAAAAATGAGCAGGATTCAAAGCACCAAAGTGGGCGAGAGATGTTGGATAAAAAGAAAACGTCTTTTGATATGAGTGATATGATTAAAAGTTAGAATAGAGACAGAAATAAGAGAAAGGGGGAATATTAGTATACACATTTTTACATAATAAAATGAAAGCAATAACAAGAGGGAAGTTTAGAAATTGAATGGCGGTATTATGTATGTTTAAATAATATGGTAATTAGCATTAGAACAATATATTGAAACATGGAATAATTTAATAATGAAAGACTAACTTAATATGTGTACTATTATTAGAAATACATAAACTGGATGAATGTAACAACTATGATTAATATTACTAGTTTTATCTGAATTAAAATGTATAACACTCAGGTGTCACACTGTTCACGCATCGGTGTATATAAAATAAAATAAAAAACTTGAAACAAACAAGAAAACAAACAAACAAAAAATTGGTTGATTTCTCTTATTCCAAGTATATCCCAATATAGCCTGCCATAAAATGTCCTTGGAGTTTTAGAAAGAGTCTACTTTCTCCTTTTGGTTTTGTTTGAAAAATATCACTGGGCATTCCTTATCTCAATAAGGTAATATCAGCTGCAATTAAAAAACCTGATTTACATAAATCAGAATTTTGAGGAATATTAATTTTAATCCTGATACTTTCTGAGAACAGAAAGAAAAATGAAAATAACAAATGGTTATTGTTGTTATTTGTAATTGTTATTGCTATGCAGGCAATAAAGTTTCTAATGTAACTAATATAACAGGCAGATTTCTATTTAATGTTGCCATAAAAGTGCACCAACAGGAGAATTTCAGTCTTTTATATTCAAAGTCTGCCTTACCTCTTCCTGGCGGTCACTTAAGTTGTAACATGCAATGACAATGAAGTCATTCCACCATGCTAAGCCTCCAGTAACAGTCATACTTTGTTCCTAAAATTAAGTGAAAAGCTAGAATTATTCAACTTTTTAAAAATCCACTTACCCCAACAGCTTATCCATCAAGGCTAATATAATCAAGGCTAATACAATTATATAATAAAAAGATGTTAATAATTTTGGTAATAACATTTATGGATAAACATTAGAATATTAATTTTATTAACTCTTCCTTGGGCCCAAGTATTCTAGAAGTCAGTCCTAAATGTTATATTTATACAATTTATAAGAACTGTAGGTAAGAGCTTTGACATCACTATATAATCATTAGGGATTGATCTTGAGAAGATAGCAGAAAGAAACATGCTATCCCACTAGAAAAAAAATTGAGCCAGAAATGTCATTTTGAACTTGAAAGAGCTGTGTCAAGCTTGAGAGGACTGATCTGATCCTACAGGAAATGCTGTTCTGAACTTGCTGGATTTTTTTTTTTTTTGGTAAAGTCTGAATGGCACTGAAAAAGGCCCATTTGCTATTGAAAACAGCTGTTTAGAACTCAAAACAAGCTGTTTTCATATTTTAAATATTCTGCATACCTCCCTTGCTATTGAAAGCAATGCTATTGTTAAATCTCCAGAAAGAATTTCCTTGAAGTGTTTCTGGCTGAATGATGGAGTTAATTTTACCTAAGTGACACGTGCACAAATTGGATCTATCACTTCTCCCACTACTACCACCAATATTCCTTCAAGTTGAGGTTTTAAGTTTTAAAAATCTGAGCATGAAAGTAGAAGCAGAAGAAATTTTATAGAATATAGAATAACAGAGTTGGAAGCGACTTTGGAGGTCTTCTAGTCCAACCCCCTGCTTAGGCAGGAAACCTTACACCACTTCAGACAAATGGTTATCTAATCTCTTCTTAAAAACTTCCAGTGTTGGAGCATTCACAACTTCTGGAGGCAAGTTGTTCTACTGATTAATTGTTCTAATTGTCAGAAAATTTCTCCTTAGTTCTAAGTTGCTTCTCCCCTTGATTAGCTTCCATTCATTGCATTGATTCTTGTTCTACCCTCAGGTGCTTTGGAGAATAGTTTGACTCCCTCTTCTTTTGGCAACCCCTGAGATATTGGAACATTACTATCATGTCACCCCTAGTCCTTCTTTTCATAAGACTAGACATATCCAGTTCCAGCAACCGTTCTTTATATGTTTTATCCTCAAGTCCCCTAATCATCTTTGTTGCTTCTCTCTGCACTCTTTCTAGAATTTCAACATCTTTTTTACTTTGTGGTGACCAAAATTGGATGCAGTATTCGAAGTGTGGCCTTACCAAGGCATTATAAAGTGGTATTAACACTTCACGTGATCTTGATTCTATCCCTCTGTTTATGCAGTCTAGAATGGTGTTGGCTTTTTTTTTCCTTCCTGACTCCCTCAGTTTATTTTATTTATTACATTATTTAGAACCCATATTTCAAAATAACAAATCTCCCAACCAGCTAATATACAATGTAAAAAACAGAAAACTTCCAGGATCCTTCCTACAGAGTTACTTGTTGTAGCTGCCTTTGGCAGAAGAAAGAATCCAGTTAAGCTGTTTTGGGGATAAAGATATCCATGGCCTGCCTTCTCCCCCACCTTTATTATAATCCACCTCCTCCATTCACAAAATTAATAAACAACAGAAACTATATGGCTTTCCTCTTCTCCAAAATAAATTCTGCCAGAATAGCTATTAGCCAACAGTTCTATTTCTTAGCGAAGTTATAAGAAATCCTTTAATTACTGGAATAATATAATTTTATAAGATGCTTTCCTCCTTTCTCCTAAAATACAAAATGTCATATCCATCGCTGAGCACTGACACAAGAAAGTATTTCTATGAGCCTTAATGTAAATGTCTATTATTTAATACATACGTATATTACATACATTACATTACATACATTACACACAACAGATTAGCAAACAGTCTATAAATCTCAATGACATTCTATAAATTGGTAACATTTTTAGACATAATGTTTCTTTGTCCATTAATTCATTTATAATCAGCCACTCACCTGGGTAATGTTGCCAAACAGTTTCCATTTTTTGGAAAGCAGAGAGCAATGTGCAAAGCCAAATTTGCCAACTACAGCTACATTCTGCCCCATCTTATCAATGGCTGAAAACTGTTTATGAAGAAAACAAATGCAACATGTCAGATCCTTATTAACAGAAGAATTATACTATTTGCCCTATTTCATTAATAATGATTTCTAATATAAGCTGCCCCATCCAATTCATTTCTATAAAAAGAAATTTCTCTCTCAATACAATCAAAATTGTAAAGTATTCGTGTTTTAAAGCAACTTACCCTTATGGGCCAGTTGATCTCTAAATATATATTGTGAATCTTTAAAAGAAGGGAAAAAAAGCATTATGAAAATTTATTATAATTACCACATTTCATCAAAGTCAATAAATAAAATATTACATGATTACATCTGCAAATATTTATTCTCATTTTCAGTAGATCATCTCTGGGTAATATAGTAGATATTCAGCATTCTTTATTTGCATGTATATTTTATATATTTATTGACATACGTGTATTTATTGGCTTCTATGTGTAGTCTATCAGGAACATAAATAAAAAAATTCAGTTAGGAAGTTTTAACAGTAAAGATATTTTGATCCTACTAGACAATAGAGATTATAGAACTAAGAATAGGTTTCTTATATGAGAGAGTCAAAGCATTTTAAGATGTAGTCTTGGGAAGTCACTAGTTTTTAATCTGGTCTTCTTTCACAGCAGAAGCTGACAGGCATTAAAAAAATAAGTTGTGAAAAGGGAAGCAGTCAAGTGCCAAGAGAGGAAGTTACCTGTACAACATGCCAATGCCTGTGCCCTAATAAAGTGCTTAAACCCTGAGAATCTAAGCTCTCATATGAAAATTGGCCTCTTTCTCTGACAGTCTTATGTTCAGCATGTGCTGAGGAACTTCTAGGAGTCTGAGCTTGCACTACATCTCCACAGTTCAAGTATAAGCGATCTTCTCCCTGAAGGAGGACCTGCTCCTGGCTGCTCTGTGAATAAACAAAGAAACAAATACTTCAGACAGTGAACAGTAGTAACATAAATAAAGTTTCTAAGAAAATAAGAAAAAAACAAATAAAATTGGGAAAAGATTATTTAAGAATGGTGGCACGTTCAAGTTTCAAATAAAGTTTACACAACAGCATTGTTATATACTGTTTATTTACATTTTCTTTAAAAAATATTTTTTAAATATAATTCAAATTAGGCAATGCTTTAACCAAAAATATAATAGAAGTAACCTAGCACTACAAATCATCAAACTTGAATACTTACTATGCAAGGATTAACTGCGAGTGCACTTTTGATGAACTGAAATTGCAAAATACCAAAATGTTGCCCTTTGTTTTTGCTCTCAGTCACTGAATTCCCAGAGTTATTTGCATCGATTACCCATAGATGATAACCTTCAGATCCCCAACTCTAAGAAGAAAAATAAAAAATAAGAGTATATCATTTAAACCAACTAAGAGATTGGAATAGAGAAATACTGTCTAGAATTTTTCTACTCAAAGAATGCCTAATATAAAGTTGACACCAATAAGTTTGATGAAAAGCACAGTTCTCCTCCTTTAAATCCCTTTCCCACCATTTACAGATATTTTCACAATTTTATATACCTTTTACAGCCATGTGTGCTAAGAAAAACCACAGACAAAATCTCTATCCAAAGGTCAGCCTTGTTCTGTGAAATAGTAGTATTTGCTAGAACTGTTATCCAAGACATATTCCAGTTCCTAAGAACTGAATGGTCTTGTTATTCTGACAGAAGGAACATACTGCGGTTTTCTAAGATCTGTCCCTGGCAGGGAATATAATTTGCTTATGAACCTCAATATTTTTCTTTGTGTAAATTAAGTAAATTAAATCTAACCTGAAAATATCTGGATTGTAATATTAATGCAGAAAGAGGCTTAAGTAGAGTGGATAAGTCTAAGTTAATTTATTGGTAAAGTATTAGAATAAAATTTAATTGTGTGTACGTACATGAGAAAGAAAAAGAAACTAATAAAGTAATAATAAATGATGCTCACCATAGAGCTGATCTTCAGAGGGTCCTTTTTAGTACCATCAGTTCGATGACTAAAATGAATAGCATAAACAAAATATTGCATTTAAATATTGGATATTAAAGAGACTTTGTGTTTCAATTCACTACATACATACTAATGGGGGGCATTTTTAATTCCCTATTTCCAAGTCTCACCTTTTCATCCTTGATATATTAAACCTAAATAGCCAAGAAAAATAGGTATGAGATATTTGGGCAAATATTTCTATTTGCCCAACCCTATTCTAGGGATCTTTAATATCATTTGTACTTTTCTACTAATTTAAAAGTATCACATCAGATCAGTTTAATCAACTTCGTCAAGTCTAATAAACAGAGGAAAAAAGGAAGCTCTTCTGTAGCTATTAAAAATAGTTCTGAATTTAGAAGGTACAGTATACATAGCACATAAAAACATAGATCCATATTTTATACAGCAGAGACTGAAGGGAGAACTGATTTTGTAGCTGCAGATAAAAAAGCTGCAGGGAAAATAAGTAGGTGAAAAGTCAGCCGTCCCTTTCCAGATGCCTTCGCTTCTCCTTCTTATGTCAGCACTAGAGTAAATGCAGGTTGAAGTGCTGACATTGTGCATAAAAAAAATGAGCGTTTTGCTTTTCAGCATTTTCCTTTTTACTAATTCAGTTGATAATATATACAGTATGAGATATTAAATAATTAAGCAAAGAAAAATAGTTTTAAAAGCTTTGCGTAGCAAATACAAAGTTTACATATTAATTTCCTAATATGAAGCAAAAGTTACTTACATAAAGTCACCTCCTAGAGTACAAATAAGCTGGGCCCCAAATACACTCCATAAAGACAGGCCTCCACACTCCCAGGTCACCATAACAACACAATTATCTGGAGACCATCTGATAAGTTTAACAGCTCCTGTTTTGTTCCAAATATCTATTGAAATACAAAAATTGTCAGCAGATTTTAAAAACCTATTTTTAACATTTTTAACTATTTTAAAGATGGGTAGTAGTTGAATAGTGTTTAATATATTTAACTCCCACTTTTCTTCTGGAAATTCAAAATGCTACACAAGGGATTCAATTCACTTCTACAATTGCTATTCTTTAGGATGAAAAATTTAGCTGCAAGGTGAAGGTGTAGTATATTGGCTCTATGGGATAGGTAATATACTCCAAAATACTAATCCTAACAGGATGCAATTTAATTTTATTAAACAATGCAGAGTTTTATCCTCCTCATGATACACATACAAATGCACGAAAACAGAGTAAGAAGTCATCAGGATGAACAGAAAATGCATATCTACATTCTACCCTCCCTCTTTCCTCTGTATAAATTATTCTTGCTTAAGGATATGAAAAACTTTACCAGAGCTCTTAGCTCAGTTGTCATAGATCTTTGGAGCCCTGCCACAATTCTTTCCAAGCTAGTAAAAAATATTGGAATAGCGTAGTGAACCTTATAACTGTTTCCAGGCAATTTCTCTATTTCTCTAACAAGCCTGTAGTCAGAGCACAATACCCGGAAATGCAAAGCAAGATTTATAGCTTTCTAAACTATGTGTTAGATGTATAAATGTTGGTGCAAAGGGAACCTTTTTTACTGGTAACTAACCACTCGGTTTCTCTTTGTGTGACTAAGCAAACAATGCATTCATGTTGGGTAACTAGTAGAACGTCCTGGGTTGCAAAACCATTACGACCACTAGATTTTAAAAAATATATATTATGGCAAACATAGCTCTTTCCCAATCTCTAGAATTTTTTTAGATTTCTTTTCAGCTCACATCTGCTAGCTCTGTTACTGTTAACTGTTGACTCCTCCTTAAAAGAAAGAAATAACTGTCTTTACGGAGCTGGTACAGCTATGAGCACAACCTGGCCAGCCTGTACCGTATGATGGGTAATAATAATGATACTTTATAATTTTTGTCAGACATATATTCTCTGCTATAGAATTGTACGGGATATGCATAATTGAATGTGCATAGACCCAGATGATTGGATAGGTAGGTCAGCCTTTTGTATGGCCACTGTATGCTAAACTGTTTACTTGTTATAAATTAATCAGGGAGGGATATCACCCAAAAGATGGTAAACAATCCAACCTGAATGTTAATATAATTGGGCTTACCAGGATATTGCTTGGGTGTTAGTTCCAGTTTGTGAGATAGCTGCATGGCCCCTGTGGAGTGATCTATTGTATACACTTGCACAGAACCACTAGAAAAGCAAAAAAGACAAACAATTCTGTGACAAGAATTTTAAAATTAAGATGAAAATGGGAATGTAAACAATAAGTCCACTTCATATAATTAATTCAAATACAGGTAGTTCTCGATGTACGACCACAATTGAGCCCAAAATTTCTGTTGTTACATGAGACATTGGCTAAATGAATTTTGTCTCATTTTATGAACTTTCTTGCCTCACTTGTTAAGTGAATCACTGCAGTTGATAAGATAGTAACCCTGTTGTTAAGTGAATCCGGCTTCCCCATTGACTTTGCTTGTCAGAAGATTGCAAAAGGTGATCACATGACTTTGGGACACAGCAAGTCATATAGACCAGTTGCCAAGCATCTGAATTTTGATCACATGATCACGGGAATGCTGGGAAGGTCATAACTGTAAAAAAGGATCATAAGTCACTTTTTTCAGTGCCGTTGTAACTTTGAATGGTCATTAAATGAACTCTTGTAAGGTAAGGACTTCCTATACCTCATTAGTGTCAGAGGGAAGCAGATGTTACAATCATATTAGGACTGTCAAGGGACAAAAGGTGATGGGTATGAATGTAGCATCTGCAGGCCTTCTTAAACCAATTCTAGATTTAAGATGACTTTTTGAAATAACTGCTGGTGGGTGCTACATAAACATCCTGCATCCAACTGAATCTGTTGGGATCTACTAGATCAGGGGTGTCAAACTCAAGGCCTCAAGGTATTCCACCTTGAATACTCTGTCCAAGTCTTAAAGAAGAATTCAGAAAACTTGAAGAAGTTTAAGAAAGGGCAACAAGGATACTTAATGCCTTGATAGTACAAGGGTTTAGTGCACCCTGTTATTAACACAGCTGCCTGCAATTTCTGCTGGTTCGAATCTCTCCAAGGCTCAAGGTTGACTCAGCCTTCCATCCTTTCTAAGGTAGGTGAAATGAGGACCCAGTTTGTGGGGGCAATAAGCTGACTTTGTATAAAATATACAAAAGAATGAAGGCTATTGCTTAAAGCATTGTAAGCCGCCCTGAGTCTCCGGAGAAGGGCGGCATATAAATCAAATTAAAAAAGCAACAATAAGTTCACTTTAAGCCTATTTTTTTAATATAACAATAGCAAAAATACACTTACTGGTTTGAGACTTTTTTCTAAAACCATACTTATACAGTACAGGCCTTAATATCCAATATTGCTCAATGAACATAAAAGATTTGGCAACTGGTGAACATTGACCATTATAGCAACAACTATTGATGTACAAACTGTAAACACAATGATATAACCTTTCCGCCAAGAATTTAAAAACAGATTTTAAAAACATGTACTTCCACCAAATCCTATTAAATAATTACCTAAGTAATTAAATTACATAATAACTTCATTTAAAAGACATGATATGATAAACTTTGGATTTGTATTTAAAAGCTAAGATAATGTCCTAAAGAATGGTATAATTAGGAATTCAGTAACTTTAGCACAGTAACAATTTTACCCTCAGATAATTTAAAAAAAAATATTCCAGTTCTGAGTTAAGATATTCAACTTACTTTGCACAGCCAAATGCCATTAATCTGTACTTGTTGTTTACAGCCACACAAGTCCCATCGAAAACTTCCTGTGCCCAAACACCATGGAGTTGCTGCAAGAGTATTTTATCCAAATTATCTGTTTAGCTTTCAGCACATTGTGTTACATCTTAAAATGAGGCATGACCTATATGCCCTTTTTAAACTGATAACAAGTTTTAAATTGAGTACAGTATCATTTATTTTATTTATTTATTATATTTCTATACCACCTTTCTCCCGTAGGACTCAAGGCGGTGTACAGTCAAGAAAAATATAGACACACAAACATCATAAAATTGCTAATTAAAATTATTACTTAGTTTGGTCAATTAAATAAAACCCAGAATCAGATAACATTTAAAAAATCATTCACATGTTCGTATGTTTAGCCCCGCCTGTTGGAATATCAGGGTCTTGAGGGCACGGCGGAAAGCACGGAGATCAGGGATATTCCGTATCTCCGGGGGCAGTTCATTCCAAAGGGTTGGAGCCCCCACAGAGAAGGCCCTCCCCCTGGGAGTCGCCAGTCGACATAATTTGACTGACGGTACCCTGAGTAGTCCCTCCCTGTGAGAACGAACTGGTCGGTGGGAGGCTATTGGTGGCAAAAGACGGTCTCGTAGGTACCCAGGTCCTAAGCCATGGAGCGCTTTAAAGGTGATAACTAACACCTTGAATCGCACCCGGAAGACCACAAGGAGCCAGTGCAGCTCGCGTAGGAGAGGTGTTACATGGGCGTAATGAGCTGCGCCCATAATCACCCGCGCGGCTACGTTCTGGACCAGTTGGAGCCTCCGGGTGCTTTTCAAGGGGAACCCCATGTAGAGAGCATTACAGTAGTCCATATGGGAGGTAACTAGGGCATGAGTGACCGTGCGCAAGGCGTCCCGATCCAGAAAGGGACGCAACTGACGGATCAGGCGAACCTGATAAAAGGCACCCCTGGCCACGGCCGTCAAATGATCTTCTAAAGATAACCGTGAATCCAGGAGGACACTCAAGTTGCGGGCCCTCTCTGTGGGGAGCAAGATCTCATCCCCTATTGTCAGTGATGGTACTAGCTGACTATACCGGGACGCCGGAAGCCACAGCCACTCGGTCTTGGAGGGGTTGAGTCTGAGCTTGTTTCTCCCCATCCAGATACGCACGGCCTCCAGGCAACGGGACATCACAGCAAGGGCATCATTGGGGTGGTCTGGGGTGGAGATGTATAGCTGTGTGTCATCAGCATACTGATGAACACTCACCCCAAAACCACGGATGATCTCGCCTAGCGGTTTTACATAAATGTTGAACAGAAGGGGTGAGAGGACTGACCCTTGCGGCACCCCACAAATAAGGTGCCTCGAAGTCGACCTCTGCCCCCCTGCCAACACAAACTGCGAACGGTCAGAGAGGAAGGAGGAGAACCACCGAAGCACGGTGCCCCCTATTCCTAACCCCTCCAGCCGGTGCAGTAAGATACCATGGTCGATGGTATCAAAAGCCGCTGAGAGATCTAATAGGACCAGAATAGAGGAGCAACCTCTGTCCCGAGCCCTCCAGAGATCATCCACCAATGTGACCAATGCCGTTTCCGTGCTGTATTGTGACCTGAAGCCCGACTGGAATGGATCCAAATAGACAACTCCAGGTATCGGGGTAGTTGTCGTGCCACCACACTCTCAACAACCTTCGCAACAAAGCGAAGATTGGAGACTGGACGATAATTTGATAATATAGCCGGGTCCAGGGAAGGCTTCTTGAGGAGGGGCTTCACAACCACCTCTTTCAAGGCAGCGGGAAAGACACCCTCACTCAGAGAAGCATTTATAATCCCCTGGAGCCAGCCTCGTGTAACCTCCTGGGAGGCCAGTACCAACCAGGAGGGACACGGGTCCAATAAACATGTGGCAGTGTTAAGCTTGCCCAGAATCCTGTCCACGTCCTCAGGAGCCACAGAGTCAAACTCTTCCCAGATAACGCTCTCAAGACCTGCCCCCGTCTCCTCCCCTGGATCTACCCAATCGGAGTCCAGGCCTTCCCGAATCTGAGCGACTTTATCATGCAGGAATTGTACAAAATCCTCAGCTCGACCCTTTAAAGGATCTTCCCGTACCCCCACCTGAAGTAGGGAGCGGGTCACCCTAAACAGCGCAGCTGGGCGGTTCTCTGCAGATGCAATAAGAGCGGAGAAGTAGCTAGACTTCGCCGCTCTTATCGCCACTAGGTAGGTCTTAATATAAGATCTCACCTGTGTTCGGTCAGATTCAGATCGGCTTGTCCTCCAATTGCTCTCCAGGCGTCTTTTCCGACGCTTCATCTCTCTCGGAAAACCAAGGAGCTAGACGAGATCGGCATCGGGTCAGAGGCCGCAAAGGCACAACGCGGTCCAAGGCCCCAGTAGCCGCCCTGTCCCAGGCGACCACCAGGTCCTCAGTCGAGTTGTGAGCCAGAGTCTCAGGAAATGGCCCAAGCTCCATCAGGAACCTTTCGGGGTCCATCAGGCGCCTGGGACGGAACCATTTGGTTGGTTCCGTCTCCCTGCGGTGGGTGGAAGTGACTTGAAAGTCCATGTGAAGGAGAGAATGATCAGACCATGACAAGGGCTTGATGTCTATATCCCCTATTCTTAGATCATTCAGCCACTGATCAGAGACAAAAATCAAGTCCAGAGTGTGATTCCCTAAGTGGGTGGGGCCTTGAACTACCTGGGTCAGGTCCATGGCCGTCATGGAAGCCATGAACTCCCGAGCCATCTCCGACATCTCACCAGCGGATGGCAGGTTAAAATCCCCCATAACAATAAGTCTGGGGGTTTCCACCGCCACCCCAGCTATAATGTCGAGCAGCTCAGGCAGGACCGCTGTTACGTGGCAGGGAGCCAGGTACGCAATCAGTAGGCCCATCTGAATCCCCCGACCCCACTTCACAAGGAGGGACTCACATCTGGCTATCTGAGGAACAGTGGCCTCCCTCGGGCAAAGACTTTCTCTAATGATTGCTGCCACTCCCCCACCCCTTCCCTGAGTCCTTGGCTGCATTTTGAAATATTTGTTTTATATAGTGCTAAATATTAAAGAAAGAATGCATAAATGATGCACAAGGGAACAACGTATTTTAAGTAAATAAATTAACAAGAAACAAAATGGTATAGCTGAAATTTATTAGCAGAATATAATAATGCCAGTATGAGATTATGAAACAAGCTGATATTCTAGAAATATTATTTGTCTACTTCACTCTTTCTTTATAGGGGTAATCTTACATTAATATTTTACTGCAAAAAATGAATCTCATTTTATTTAGAATATTTCTGTAAATTAACCCTATTTTCTAGTAAACGAGGCTATATATATTTTCACAATTTCACAGACATAACTCAAATATTACTACATAAGACCAAATAATTTGCTATATCTTGGAAAAGCTAATCAAACTACTGAACTGCTAAGAAATCTTACCTCTGCTGTGAATCCACTTGACATTGGTGTAATAAAACCAACTCTGCCATCATTAAACACTACAGCAAATCCATCAAGAGTAGCACAGTATTCCATATTTCTTATGTGTACATTTTCAAAACCCAAAAAAGAACCTGGTAAAGAACAGAGTTATTAAAAGCTGCCATTATTAAATTGTAAGTTCTCTTCATCAGTTCTATTTCTATGTAATATAAGAAACTAGCTGAATACCCGTGCTCCACTACGAAACTATGTGATCAGGCTTGATAAATCGACCTTACAGCTTGAAAATTAATGAGTAGTTATGACTGGCCTCTCCTCTCCCCTTCTCTCCCTCAACCTTGCCCCACAGAAGCCTATCCAATCCCCCTTTTCTCCCTCAGCCTTACCCCACAGAGCCTCCCCTATCCTATTCCCTTCTCTCCCTCAGCCTTGCCCCATACAAACCTCCCCTATCCTATCCCCTGCTTGCTGCTGTGAAAGTAAAACTGAAACTGAAACTCCTGTCCTCTGCTTGTGTTTTGCATTTGGAACAGATTTCTTGTCAGGTGGAGAGGGGGAGTAGAACTTCCTAGCATCAGAGCGTGTTAAAATAATATAGGAAATACTAATGTTCTGATGGTCATTTTGAAAAATCCTTTCTTAGTGAGCACCTAGAAGCCAAGAGGAACATATGTGGCAAATTTCAAGTTTGTAGGCTTTACGGTTCTGGAGATTTTGTGATGATGCGTGAGTGGTTTTTTGTTTATATATATCTATATATCTATAGATAGATAGATAAGAAATACCTCTAGATGAATGTAGATCCACTGAAAATGGTACTGTATTGAGATTTATGGCTTTCCTTCCATTTGTCAAACCATCCCAGTGAATAAGATGTAGAAGACCATCAGCCGTAGCAATGATCAGATCTTCTAGCATGGACTGTAAACTACAAGCAAGGCACATTGTTTTATCAGACATCTGATACAAAAGAAATGTCATTCTTACCAATATATCAATTCTCTTTAAATTTTTCAACATTTTTGCAGACATAAGCCAACATTACCACCACCTCCAAGATCTGCTCTAAATAATTCTCCAACTTTTTGGAGCTGGATGTAGAGGCAGAAGGACAAGAACTTTTGAAAGTAGCCCTGCATTCTGCTAAGAGAAGCAGAATAAATCAGACACAGATCTTTGGGTGCTACTTTAGAGCTTCCCAACTATCTGAAATTAATCAAAAGGTATATACAGTTCATCTTCTATTAAGCTTTCAGAGCCAAGAGAGATGTGATGTTACATTATTTCATGCTTGCACGTATACAAGGTTTTACATGATTTCCATCCCCTTCACTTTAAGGGAAAAGGAAAATGTTCTATTTTTATACAATGTATATATTGTGTTTTCAGTTACACTGGTCACCACTAGGAGGCGTTACAAGACCAGATTTGCCCTCTTTGGGACTTGCCACACAAAGGAAGGCAGTGGGAATTCAAAGGGGTTCAAAACCTGTATTGGCAATTGAAATCATGGATATTTGTACTTTTACATAAATATAGTACAGACTATATACAAGTGGTCCGTTGACTGCTTGTTCAGAGACTGATCAAAGATATGATGCCATTGAAAAAGGAGGCTTATAACCAGTCCTCAAAGTTGCGGCCATCACAGCATCCCCAAAGTCACATGATTGCAATTTAGGCACTTGACAACCAGTGCACATTTACAATGGTTGAGGCATCCTATGGTCACGTGATCGCTATTTGCAACCTCCTCAGCCAGCTTGCAACAAGCAAAATCAACAGGGAAGTCACAAGAACTTGCAAGTTGCAGTCACATGACATTGCACTTAACAACTTGTGGTGATTCACTTAAGAACCACCGGTAGAACTAATGTAAGTCAGTGCAATCACGTAGCATTTCAATTAACAACCACTTTGCTTAGTGACAGATTTTGTGTTTCATAAGTGAGGATTAGTTGTACAGTGCAAAGACTTTAGGAGTATCCATGTCCTGACACTCAGTGTTGCTGCAGGAAAAGATATACAGAATCTGTCCAAATAGTATCACACACACACACACACACACTCATGAAATAACATTTGGAAGTTCAAAAGTCCTCTCTTGCAGGATCTATATTTCTTATAAATTCAGAATTTTCTTTAGATACTTTGAATATTGTTGGGACATTTTTCAATCCACAAAATATATTGATCTTATTTCAGGAATGCCACGCTGAAAAGATTTAGTAAAAAATTAATTCAAAATTACATATTTTCTAAACTAAAACCATGTCTTAAATGTTGAAATAGAAATTTGCTGAAGTGTTAAAATGTTTGAAATGAAATGGGGCTATGATGCTTGAAAGGTAGCAAAACTCAGTCCTGTTTTTGTTATATAATCTAAATTTCACAAAAAAAAACAGAAGGGGTGATATTTCAAACTACAGCCAGCAGTAGACTACAAAAGTATTGTTGTTGGCACCAGTGGTATCCTGACTGTTAATGATCAATTCCATGCTTATTTGTAGATAAACTAGAGCTCTTGGCAATTGATAGAGATCTGTGAACACCCTTCTTTTATTTAGCTAACAACTAGTCGATAGCATCCACGGGTTTGGGGGCAGGGGGCAGTTAGACTCATAACAACTGCCATTTTAACTATTTTAATACTCAAAATAGTTACAGTATGACTATGAACACCAGTGCTATCACCCATACAATTATTCCCCTCAATATATCAAGAATGATTAGAGATATTTGGAAGACGACCATATTTTTCAGAGTATAAGATACACTTTCCTCCCCCCCAAAAGAGGCTGAAAATTTGGCTGCGTCTTATACTCTGAATGTAGCTTTTTCGAAGCTTTTTTTCAGCCCTAATGAGACGCTAGCAAGTGAAGCGATCTCTATGCTTTGCCTGCTTTTCTCATTGCTGCTCTCTCTCAGCTGTGCTTTAGAAGCTGTTTTTGATCCCCAAGCAGGGGATCAAAACCAGCAAACTAATGTGCTGAAGCTGACCAGACTAAGGACACTAGCCAGATGAATACCTGGTAGGCAGATTTTTTCCTATTTTCCTCCCCAAAAACTAAGCTGCGTCTTACTCCAAAAAATACGGTAATTGATATATTCTGAGTTTCCAAAATAAAAAAAAAAATACTAAGGAAAAAATATTGCATTACTACATACAGAATAAACAGAAGCATTTATTCCAATTTTTATTTTATTATTTATTAAAAATGTTTCTATACTACTTCTCATTACAAATACACTGAACTGAACTACCATGTTCTACTATCAATAACACTAATGATGAACAATCATCGTTTTATCAGAATTAAAGAAATTCAAAATGTCCCAATTAAATAGAAAATTAGAAACAAGAAAAAATGGCCATTTAATTTTGCTGAAAATAATTTCATAAATTCAGAGTGCTTTGAAAAACCAAAAAGGACAAATGGTCTGAAAATAGCTATTCTGAGAATATTTGAAACATACTGCACAACATATTCATTTTCAATACGTAGTGCAGAAAATTCATATTCATAACAAAACTGGTAAAATATAACTCTATCTACTATTCAAGGAAGCTATTTTGCAATCTTGTATTGTTTGCAGAGAGTGAACTTCTGTACGTTATTTTCAATGAAAAAAAATCAACCTGTATCATTCACATTTTAAAATAAAATTTCATGTTATTCAACAGTAAATTAATTGCATTTGAATTAGGCATGTAACCACAAAAATGATTATTATAAACAATATGTCTAGAAATAAGATAGCACATGTTTTAGTATTATTTTGTATTCACTGTGAGTCACTTTCTGAATGAGACGGCAGTCAAACTGATAAATAACAATATGTAAGTTTTTTTTTCCAGAAATTGTTTGGTGGGGATAGTTGTAGCATTTCTGATTAAAAAAATTAGATAGCAGATGATGATAAGGTTTACTAAAGATTCTGAGGAACTGCCAAGAAAATTGATACTCTAAAGCTGGTATTATTCACTTCTACTCTTAATTATACTATATGCTGCATTATTAATCACCTTATTTCCTGCTGTTCTGGTAAAGAATTTAAATATATGAATTATTAGTCACTGTACCTGGTAATAGCTGCTTGTAAATCTAGCACTTGTTTCTTCTCTAGATTTAATGATGGAGCGCATTGTTCTTCCTTATAATATGGTGTTCCTTTCAGATGGGGGCTTCCTCTTTTAAAAAAAGAACCAACAGTGCTTAATTCATTTCCCTCCCAAGTTCTATATATTAACATACTAATTTAGTCTGTGGTTAAATAAATCCTTAAAATAAGTTCTTAAAATAAATCTTGATCTGAGGAGAAGATACATAGTAAAGCAAAACATTCCAAACACCCACCCACATTTATATTACAAGCTGTGGTCCTGAAAACAATTCTTATAAAAAAAAGGCCTGAGGAGACCAATACTCAGTCTAATTCACATTTTTCCTCCAGCAACCAAAGCAAGCTATAAGGAGATGCTCTTCAACCCCAAATTACTGGATGGCATTGAGATTCCTCTACTCATGGAGATATTACTTTATTTTTTTCTTTTTTCTTTGTAAAGTCTTTTATGGTTTTGATTATGAAAATTGTGATACAAATAATTGAAATAAACAAATCTGTGTTTTCTGCACAGATAAGCTTTTCTTGATGAAAATTTCTTTCAAGCTCTTTCAGATTGCAACATACAGCTGTTGTTGATTAGATAGTATCTTTCTGAGCATAAAGTAAGTCTTCAGTCTTTATGATTTTAAAACACTGATTAGATTGTGATCTAGTTACAGGAACTGTGGGAGCTATTTTGCATAAAACTCAGGCTTGCAAAGATAATCTTTCTGGAAAGCTATGAATATTTGATTGTCTTAGTATCACATATTTGATTATATCAAACGTCAAAATAATTTTTAAGTATTTTGCAGTGAAATACTGTTTTTCAAAAATTAACAAATGTTCAGGATCTGATCCACAAGGTATTGGGAGAGATCATTTCAGGGATAAGAGTTAGTCCAGCTGGAATAGGCTCTAAATTACCTTAAAGGCAATACTTTATCATACCATGCAAATTGTTCTTGTAAGTAATTTATGAAAAATACTGCTTCAATAGAAAAACCATTACCATTAACTATGAACCATAATAATTTCTCATCGTGTACTGATTATTTTCAGATAATCAAATAAGAACTGACCACTTTGAAATATAATGTATTAATGTGGGAGTCCAAGTCCTTCTAAATTCAACATATGAAACTTAAATGTATACTTCAAACAGAAAAATGCAGTCAAATCAATAAGATAATACTATCATAGAACAAATACTGAATAACAATCAGGTTTCAGTAGAATTTAAAGAGCCTTTTTAAAGTGAGAGAGAATTCCTGCAGTCAGAAAGCATCCTGTTCTCTTTCTACTCTGCTCTCCTCTAAATTTCACTCCCATGATCAAACACTTGCAGAAACATCTAGGCAGGGCCGGATTTTCCTATAGGCTAACTAGGCTTCAGCCTAGGGCCTCAAGATCAAGAGGGGCCTACACAGTGGTGGGATTCTGGGGGTTCTAGGGGGTTCGGCCGAACCCTTTGTTAAATTGCTGGCTCGCCCGCCCCTCGACTCCCACCCGCGCGGCGCCAGCCTACGGTAGCCAGGGGTAGGCAATTGTGGCTCTTTTACAACCTGTGGACAGCTTGGCTGTCTCAGGAATTCTGGGAGTTGAAGGCCACAGGTTATAAAAGAGCCACAATTGCCCACCCCTTCCCTACCCTGAGTTCCGCTGCCTGGGATCCACGTGGGCTGCCACGTGGTTCCCCACCGGCTCCGGACGCAAGAGAGCAGGATGGAGAAAGCAGCTTCCACGCCTTCACTCACCCTCACTCTCTGCTCTGTTGGATTGCCGGCCGTTCGCTTACCCCGCCCACTCCCAATCTATTGCTGCCTCCGATGGCTAGAGGAAAAAAAACCTTCAAATTCTTGCCCCGGGGATTCAAAGGGCCGCCCTAGAGCTAGTGGTGCAGCCGAACCCTTTGTTAAATTGCTGGCTTGCCCCGCCCCTCCGCACCACTATTTATTGCCAATAAATAGTGGTGGGCGAGGGGCGGGGGAGCCAGCAATTTAACAAAGGGTTCGATGTTTTTTTGTAATTTTATTGGCCCATGGAGCTTCAGCATAGGCTAATTGGCCTCCTGGCTCTCAGCTGATTTGTCTCGGCTGTTTTGCTCAAGGCTCTTCTGCTTCCTTGCAAAGAGTGCTGATTTTTTTCCCCTACCTATGCTGAGAAACGAAACTGAAACTGCTTTGCTGTTGCTGCAAGGTTGGAAAATTAGGCAGGCAGAATTCTTTTCTTTTTCCTCACCAAAAAAGGTAGGTGCAAACAATGGGAAATTTAGGGAAAAAGAGGAGAGTTCAGCATTTTAAAACACAAAAGAAAAAAAGCTCTATTTAACTAGGGAATTGTAATAATTGAGATAGTATTAATTGTATATTTCTGAAAGCAGAAATGGTTAAGTTGTGGTTTGGAGGAATATATGGGGGAAATTATTTGGTTTATTATTATTGGTAAATATAATTAATTGATTTGTAAGAAATTGGATTGCATGGAAATAATTGGAATATTCATGTTCATATTGATTAATATACAAAAAGGTAGTTATATAACTAATTGATTTATATTAAAATGTTGAATTTATATTAAACAACTAATATTACATAATTAACCAATGTGAGGATGGATATAAAAATAGATGACAATGGGAAGGGGTATAATATAGAATAGAAGGGAAAAATTGAATTTGATTAAGATTAGAGATGAGGATGAAGGGTAATATTGGTTTTTTACAAAAATAGATGAGGAATAAATATGGCAAAAAGGAAATATAGAAATTGTAAATTTAATTGAAATGACTAAACACTGTTTAAATTTGTGAACCGGCCAAATACTCTGTTCAAAGAAAATACATTGTATGTTTGTATGTGTGTTTCTAATTGTTATTTATTCATATTTGTTCTCTTTTATTCTTTAAAGTTTAACAATTCATTCTTTATCTTAATATCTTTATATTTGTTTGGGATTGGCTTTCTTCCCTTTCATCTTTTTTATTGTACAGCAATCTTTCTCCTCAAACCTACCACCTCTCTCTTTTCTTTTCTTTCCTTACTTTCTCTTCCTCCCCCTCTTCTTCTCCTCCCTACTTCCTCTTCCTTTCTCCTTCTCCTCCTCTCTTCCTCCCTTTCTCTCCTACTCTAATTTCCCTTCCCTTCCTTCATCCCTCTCTATTGCTGTATCCTTTTATGCATATGGACTACTCAGAGGGCTGAAAAAGTTATTTCTGACTGGTCCTTGCACTTTTGACCAGTCCTCGAACTTACGACTGTCCTCACATTTTACGTTTTTGCCCTATCTTGTCACCATGGTGAAGAGAAGCAGTTGTGAAATGAGTGACATGGTTGTTAAGAAAGCTGCACGGGCATAAATGTGAGGATGGTCATAAGTGTGAGGACCAGTCAAAAGTGCTAGGCCCAGTCAGAAATGACTTTTTTCAGCCCTCTGAAAAAAGTCTATGCACATAGCCACGCCCACCCACATGATGAGCTACCCACGCCTACACAGTCACGTGACCAGCTAGCCATGCCAACCCAGTCACATGATTGCCAAGCCACACACCCCCAACTAAGCCACGCCCACAGAACCTGTTGTTAAAAAAATTGAATCCCACCACTGGTGAAAGGGCCTCATAAGTGGAATAGCCTAGAGCCTCTTTTCATCTAAATCCGGCCCTGCATCTAGGCTAAGAGCAATCTGCTACTCCAGCTAACACAGAGAGATTGTAATTAACATTTCATTAATCACATTTTATAATAATGATATAATAGCAAAGACACTACACACTGTTCTTCAGAAGAAGACTGACTACATTGTTACATTAAATAGGGATGAGTACTGATTTCTGAAAGACACTCAGTCCAAAATATATAGCATCCCTTCAGTTTATTGCATTGGATTGTAAAAGTATATAACTCATTACAACAGGCTAGGAAGACACTGGACATATTACAAAGTTATTTAAGAATCTAGAAAGAAAAAAAAAGTCAACAATAAATGAAATGAATTACATTACAATACAATACATTACAATACAAAAAAGTATTTAGTCAGCCACCAATTGTGCAAGTTCTCCCACTTAAAAAGATGAGAGAGGCCTGTAATTGTCATCATAGGTAGACCTCAACTATGAGAGACAAAATGAGAAAACAAATCCAGACAATCACATTGTCTGATTTGGAAAGAATTTATTTGCAAATTATGGTGGAAAATAAGTATTTGGTCAATATCAAAAGTTCATCTCAATACTTTGTTATATATCCTTTGTTGGCAATGACAGAGGTCAAACGTTTTCTGTAAGTCTTCACAAGGTTGACACACACTGTTGCTGGTATGTTGGCCCATTCCTCCATGCAGATCTCCTCTGGAGCAGTGATGTTTTGGGGCTGTCACTGGGCAACACGGACTTTCAACTCCCTCCAAAGGTTTTCTATAGGGTTGAGATCTGGAGACTGGCTAGACCTCTCCAGGACCTTGAAATGCTTCTTACGAAGCCACTCCTTCGTTGTCCGGGCGGTGTGTTTGGGATCATTGTCATGCTGACAGACCCAGCCACGTTTCACCTTCAATGCCCTTGCTGATGGAAGGAGGTTTGCACTCACGATACATGGCCCCATTCATTCTTTCCTGTACACGGATCAGTTGTCCTGGTCCCTTTGCAAGAAACAGCCCCAAAGTATGATGTTGCCACCCCCACGCTTCACAGTAGGTATGGTGTTCTTTGGATGCAACTCAGCATTCTCTCTCCTCCAAACACGACGAGTTGTGTTTCTACCAAACAGTTCTACTTTGGTTTCATCTGACCATATGACATTCTCCCAATCCTCTTCTAGATCATCCAAATGCTCTCTAGCAAACTTCAGACGGGCCCAAACATGTACTGGCTTAAGCAGGGGAACACGTCTGGCACTGCAGGATCTGAGTCCCTGGTGGCATAGTGTGTTACTGATGGTAGCCTTTGTTACGTTGGTCCCAGCTCTCTGCAGGTCATTCACTAGGTCCCCCCGTGTGGTTCTGGGATTTTTGCTCACCGTTCTTGTGATCATTTTGACCCCATAGGGTGAGATCTTGCGTGGAGCCCCAGATCGAGGGAGATTATCAGTCTTGTCTGTCTTCCATTTTCTAATTATTGCTCCCACAGTTGATTTCTTCACACCAAGCTGCTTGCCTATTGCAGATTCAGTCTTCCCAGCCTGGTGCAGGTCTACAATTTTGTTTCTGGTGTCCTTTGACAGCTCTTTGGTCTTCACCATAGTGGAGTTTGGAGTGTGACTGTTTGAGGTTGTGGACAGGTGTCTTTTATACTGATAACAAGTTCAAACAGGTGCCATTAATACAGGTAATGAGTGGAGGACAGAGGAGCCTCTTAAAGAAGAAGTTACAAGTCTGTGAGAGCCAGAAATCTTGCTTGTTTGTAGGTGATCAAATACTTATTTTCCACCATAATTTGCAAATAAATTCTTTCCAAATCAGACAATGTGATTGTCTGGATTTGTTTTCTCATTTTGTCTCTCATAGTTGAGGTCTACCTATGATGTCAATTACAGGCCTCTCTCATCTTTTTAAGTGGAAGAACTTGCACAATTGGTGGCTGACTAAATACTTTTTTGCCCCACTGTCAGTAGCCTCAACTGAAAAGCAGTCAAAACCAATAGATAAAATAGTTAGGAATACAGCCAGCTGCTTAATTTTATGAGAGAATAATGCAATAAACACATTTTTAAAAACCCAAAAGAACAAAACTATTTGATAAATCAGAATACTAGCATCTTAAATGCATTTCAGTTTCACTCAAATACAAAGACAATGCAAAATGACAACTATGTATAAAATATAAAAAAACAATAAAACTGAAATATGTTGAAGCCCCCAATAAGAAATAATTCTTGGTAACCTCATTTTAAAACAGTCAACAAGCTTAATTAAGATGTCCTGTGTAACAGCAAAAAAAGAAAACAAAATACATGTCAGTAAGTTATGAGATGATGTACTGTGTAGATCAAGCAATCCTTGTCCATTCTAATTCTAGGTAAACAAGAGGTACCTTGTACATTTGGTATTTTCTTTCTTACTTACCTTGATTTTAGTGTGATAGTGAAAGATAGAATTTATGTGCTAAATATGTATTCTTAGACATGAAAGAAATAAGGCAATAAATATGTACTTGTAAACTATCTTGTACAGGTAGTCCTAGATTTATGACCACAGTTGAGCCCAACATTTCTGTTGTTAAGTGAGACAGTTAAGTGAGTTTTGTCTCATTTTACAACCTTTCTTGAATTCACCCACTGTTTTGATTCTTACCATATATACATCCACCAAATTGGTTGCTGAACAATTTTGGTAGATATTCATGTGTGTGTATACAAATGCACAAGTGTGGGAAAAAGCAAATCAGTTTGTGAATTCTCTTCCAGTCTTAAAATATCTTTAGCCCTGTAATCCCAAATAATTCAAAAAAGGAGTCTGGTCTCCTAGACCTCCCCTGGCTGCCTCCCCTGCTGGAAGGCACTCACAGGTCATCTGAAACATATGATCAGGAGTTATTTTGAAGGAAATCCTGTTTGTTTTATTCTTTTTTTAATGGCCTATTTTAAGGAACCTGAAGCTGCTGTTGTAATGAAGTTAGGCAAGTGGCAAGAAAGTTTGCACTCTTTTTCCCTTGGGGGGGGGGTCTTAAGTAAATAGATTCCCTTGGGTTGACCAAGTACAGTAAGGAAAAAGGCAAAATGGACTGCTAAATTGGCCACGCCCACCCAGTCACATGACCATCTAGCCATGCCCACCCAGCCGGTCTAGCTCCCCCCACAACAGTCTGAGGGACCATGAATCGGCCCCCTGTTCAAAAAGTTTGAGGACCCCTGCTTTAACAGAAATGGTTCCACTTATTCTTTTTTTCTTTGTTGATAGCCACTGAAAAAGTTGAAAGATATAAGATGATCACACCCCTTTAAAATACTCAGACACACAAAATTGCCTTGTGAACTTATTTTAGTACTTCAATAGCTTTGACCTTTAAACTCTGAATGTAAGTTGGTGACAGAAGCAGGAAAGAATGTTTCATCTATGTTGCAACATCAACAAGAGCTGTATTTCTGCAGTCTCTTATCATAGATGTCTAAAAATTAGGAGAAATGAAAAGGAAGATCTAAAGAACACATGAATGACAGAAGGCAAAAACAACAAATGATTCTATATAAAATGCTTTATATGCATTCATTGTATAGAAATTGTAATTCTATTACAAGGAGATATAATGAAGGATTTTCAGCAAAAACGTTTTATAATACTCTTAGAAATTTATTTATAAAGCCTGAGCATTTCTGAACTACATATGTATCCCTACTTCTATCATAAACATATTTCATGTATAGCCTTTCCAAACAATTAAGTTATTGTCCAAGATGATTGTCATTTTTCCATAATAGATTTACAAGTTTTTTTTTTCAATATTGACAGAGTATTAATACTAGAAGCAGCAGTGATGATAAGAGTTTCTGAAGGTGAGTATGGTATTAATCAAAAGCATAAAGTATTTAATTTTTGGCTGAAAACTAAAAAATTTTCAAAATCGCAGGACACAATTTGATATTAGGAGAAGGAATATTTGGAGTTGTTACATTCTCACATTATTTATGGTAGTTCACTTCCCTAAAAATTAGCTAATCTCTTAACATAGTGAAAGAAGGAAATTAATAGAATTCTGTTTATTAATATGAAGTAAACACAAAATGGTCAAAACACAATGGCAGATTGTTATTAAATGAAATTGATTTTTTTAATGCAGATTGATTTCTAAAACTTTATTATCCCTGTTCTTCATACCCAAATTAAGGAACCAAGTGGTAAATATTAAAATGTTCAACTAAGATTTCATTATAAGGATGCTGAAGAGCTCACTGCTTCACAAACAATTCTGGAAAACTCTTAAATCTTCCATTTCAGCCATAGACCATCCCTGGGACATCATTATCCTGGAAAAAGTATACTCTGATGTGGAAGAATTACAGAATGTTCCAAAGTTCTCCTGAAAGTACTATTCCAAACTGGGGAGTTTTATATATCCCCAAATTAATTAATTTGCCTTAGATGCAACTAATTCAAGATAGTGGCTTAATGAAATGGAAATGTCATCAAACACCAGGATCTTATTATCATATGTGGTGGACTTGTCCCGAAGCAAAAAATTTTTGGTACAAGATTAAAATCTGGCTGGAAGAAATGATACAACAACGTATTGAATTTAAACCAAAGTTGTTCCTACTGGGTATCTTTGCAGAAAATATTAGGAAGGAAAATGTATATTTGATTATACATGTAATAACAGCTGCAAGAATTGTGTATGCTCAAAATAGGAAATCAGAGAAAATACCTTTGGAAGAAGAAGTAATAAAAAAAATTTAGACTGCAGAAATGAATAGATTAACTTTGATGATTAAAGATAAGGAAGAATTAGAATATTTTAAAACATGGAATTATTTTTATAGTTGGTTGGAAAAGAGATATAAATGATTGATACTATAATTGTGTATAAATGATGACTATAATATTGATTTAGAATGAAATGTTAGAATGGTTTGGATGAATATGAAGATAGAAGAAATTTATGGAAGATGGAAAAGAAGCCTAGAAGATAACACCGAGGCATCACAGGGAAGGGAGGATTGATGTATTAAATCGTTTGTCTGTCTTAAAAAAAAAAAAATTGTTAAAAAAAATAGTGGCTTAGTATCATTCTTATGCCATCATAGCAATTCATCATAGCTATTAAAGCAATGCTTTATTACAATGTAACACTTCATATGAAGTGTTAAAATGACAATTATTGGAGTAACTAGATATTGGCTAATTTACCTAACACTTCTGAATGTACTGAACAACAAACCACTGCCAATACACTGAACCAACAAACCACTTCTAACAAACCACTGCCAACTTCTGAATATGCTTGAAACCTGTTCACCCTTTCTCTAGACAACTGATCCAGATATGTATTTTTTCTTATTTATACTTATTCAATAGAATTTTCAAGTGCCTGCTGTTAAAACATAATTTTAAAATTTCATATTATGGAGTAAAAAGAATTGGCAAATATACTGTATACATTACTAATATATCCATATTTTTATGTCATACAAAAAGCAAATTTCTGTGTCTTTCTGTATATTTTCCTGTATAAATAGTTTTCTGGATCAAAAATAATATTTTCAGCAAAATGTTAAAGTACCAAAACAAATCAGGGAGGGATGGGAAGGAAAATAAAGGAAAATTCCTATTGTGCAACTAGATATTTGTTTCTGTGGTATTGTCAGGGGTGGGCTCCTGGGGGTTTGGGCGATCCTCTAGCCAAGGATCACCAGGGTTCAGCAAAACCCCAAATGCCACCCTTGGCTGGCCACGCCCACCACGCCCCAGGAATCTCCACGCGGCCCATTCATCATTCCAGGTAAGTGCAGGGGCCGCGCAGAAAGTCTGGGAGGGCAAAACACGGGCCTACCAGGAGACTCCAGAAGTCCAAAAATGGGCCTGTTTCTGGCCTCCAGAAGGCCTTCGGATTCTGGGGGAAGTTGTTTTTGCCCTCCCGGAGGCTCAAGGAAAACCTCCGTAGCCTGGGGAGGGTGAAAAACATGACCCCCTCCCGCTGTGGTGCAGGTGGCCAACTAGGCCACGCCCACCATAGCCATGCCCACCCAGCAACAGGGAAGTGAACCTGTTGCTAAAGGATCTGAAGCCCAGCCCTGGGTATTGTACATGTAACCCTGTACAGTGGAACAAATAAAAGATTTACAGCAAAACTTACTTGGGATAGACTGGCTCATACAGGTATTTGTCTCTTGCAGAAATAAGATTGAAAAATAATATGTATCCATTTGCAGTCTGAAAGTTAAGATAGACAAAATTAAAAAATGCATAGATTTAAAAGTTTTTCAAAAAATCAGAGCTGTCAGTAATTTAAACTCCATATATTTAAAACATATGGAATGTTATACTCAGGGGGAAAAATGAAAATAGGTAGTCCTCAACTACAACCATTTTTTCTATGGCCATTTGAAATTATGACAGCACTGAATGAAGAGACGTATCATCCATGCCCAAAATTATAGCCACTGCAATGCCCCCATGTAATCCTATGGTTATGTGTTCATAATTAAGGCCCTTGGTGGTTCACCCAAACTTATAACTGCAGGGGCCCTTCATTTCCCCCACCTGCCTATCTCCTCCTTATCCCTGCAAATGTTCCCTGAGCTAATGATACTTTCCCATTGGGTGAAATTACCTCCAGACTCCCCCATTGGCTGGCATTCTTATTTGCATCTTCCTATTGGGCGAGGCTAGAGAACCATGTGTACTAAAAACATTTAGTGGAAAAGCTGAGGGACCAAGCCCAGAATGGTTTGATTGGGATGGATACTCGCTTAATGATCCACAATTCTCAGTTAATGACTATAATACGAAGCAACAGGATTGCTGTCATAAGTCTGTGATTATGTAATGTGTTGCTATATAACCATACCAACTGATGACAGTAGTTCCAGTGTCAATTGTGATCATAACTCAAGGTCTACTTGTAAGTCAAATCAAATCAAACTTTATTATGTTCATTGACCAGCATAAATCAAGCACATTTTTAATACTGTTGAACGTGTGTGTGTGTGTGTGTGTGTGTGTGTGTGTGTGTGTGTGTGTACACACATGACTAATTTAGTTTGCTGCCCATATACTTAACCCTAAACTCCTATGGACTTTATTAATTTTCCCCAATATTCAAACAATCTTAATTCTGACTTAATGGGGAATAATCATTTGTTTTCTTAATGAAAAGATTTTCACCTCTATTGTGAGAAGAAGTTTTATATTTTAGTTTTATATTTTAGCCAAATTAATGGCAAAAAAAAAGTTTAAGAAAACCTTAAGATAGAAAGAAGGGGGGGGGGACACAATATCACAGTTTGAACACCTGATTTTTGAATTTTAATTTTTTAGTTTCAGTATGTTGTTTTATTTATTTATTTAATCCCAACCTCCCCATTTGATGGGTAACTGCCCACAATACTAATAAGCATTTTCCCCAAAATTTAAACTAAAATGGACTCTAAATCAAAAATAGACATTAAAAGAATGTTTACTAGATTCCTTAAATTAAATAATTTAATATATTTCTCAAAGATAGAGGGAGAAAAAAAATATAAAGGTTTCAGGTTTCTTTCCAAGCATGGTTTCCTGTTTTTCAATTAAGAATATGATAGAGAAGGAAAGCATATTTCCACAGCTGCTCCTAGTAATACTTTCTTCAATATTTGAAGCAAAACTACTATAAATCCAAAAATAGACAGATTTATTTATATATCTAAGTATGTATTACAATTTCCAGATTATGTTCTAATTAAATTCAGTGTTTGAAAGAAACAAAAGGAACAAGATAGCACTGTCTACTTAATTTTGCATTCTTTACCATTATCTGTCTTTAAATAATTTATTCATTTGCTATGTCATGCTACAAGAAAGTGTAAGACAACACTATGTAGTAGAAGTATCAACCTGACATCAGCATAGATGCACATTCTTGAGTTCCATTTGCCATACAAGTTGATACTGTTACAAGGTTCAGTTCTGTTTATACTGACATGAAAAAGGCTGACTTTGACATATTTAACCTACATTTTTCTGTAACAATTATTATTCCAACTTGTTATTATTTTATATTCAGTTATATAATTTTAAGAAGCTACCACTAACTTTCATTGGAATTTGTATAAGTAAACAGATATAGATTTAGATATAAATTTTTCCAAAAAATAGCAATTGTCATTATGGAAAGCTACAGCAACCCAGAAGAATGATATCAGTTTTTTTAAGCAATCCAAATCTAATCTTGCCATTCTTAAAAAAAATTAAATGTTTTCACAACTTTGACACAAATATATACAAATAAAAACTGCCTTAAAATAGTGCTTTGGAATGTAATGAGTAAAAAAACAGCTAATGGCCAACTCTGATTCTGAATAAAATTAGCCAATCAAGCAAGTAAACAATGGAGGATAACTATGGCCTCACAATCTCCCTGTGCATCATTCAGAGAACCTTAAGATTGCACTGACAAATTACAGGAATATATTAAAGAATTAAAATAAAGAGTTTCAAATCTTAACAGAAAATGAAGTAAGCATGTTTCACCTCTAAGAGGCTGTCCTATTATTGCTGTATTTGTGTTTAATATATTACAAAAATTAATACAATTTAAAGATGTGAATACATGTTTGAATGAGATACTAAAAATTCAGAATGTATGTCTTTATGAAGAATGATGGTTTTATGAAGCATAATGCAACCCCAAATTCAGATGTAAATTGTTTCTGGAAGCATAGGACACTGAATTTTTTATCCAACATACTTGGAGGAAAGACAAAAAAGAGAGCCCAAAGGACTTGTGATAGCCTTGTGTAACAGCCCTAACTGATGACAGCTTAAAGAGATGGCACCTAACTTTCAGATCATGGTTGCTCTAAACAAAAAATATATATGAAAAATATAGATACCAACTCAATCTACATTTTAAATTTACTTTTTAATTTTCTATCCGTTTCAATAAAACGTTATGTGAAATGTCTCTCTATTAGAATCATCAAATCTCTCTATACAAGCTTCTTTACTTACCGAAACAGCTATTGTGGTACTGTCAGGCTTCCATTCAGCTTGGTCATAATGTCCAAATTGCGACACAGCTTTTAGTGTTTCTTTGTAGCTTACAATTAGCACACTGGGCTGGGATAGGAAGAGAGATAGTACACAGTTACATTCTTTTATATTTCAATGTTATCTTTTTAAAAAAGTTAAATCTACTAGCTATTACTTTCATAAATTGATTTAAACACTTTAAGTGATAGCATACCTACCAGTGGTGGGTTGCCCCCAGTAGGAAGAAGCGGTAGTAAAACCGGTCGGAGGCTCCGCCCACTGACCCGGACATCATAAATGATCTGCGCATGCGCAGAAGAGTACGCACACGAGCGAAGCGAACCAGTAGTAAAGGTAAGTAGAACCCACCCCTGAAACCTATCTAATTCTTTTTAAAGAAGACTCTAGTAGAACTGTAAAAATCATTTGTATTTTCTAAAATGTTGTTTTATACCTAAATTCAACGCATAATAACAAAAGCATATATTAACATGTTTAAGAAGCTCCCTCTTAGCAAACTAATTAAGAATTGTGGCTAGGAAAATCTAAGACTTCCTTATTTCAAAACCACAATATAATCTTACTTACTTGACAAGTAATAAATTAAGCACGATGCCTTAAAATGTTCTGCTTTAAAAATATGGCTCATGCACTATTACTAGTTTCAAACGTTTATTCAAGATGTAGAGCTATCATTCAAAATGGTTCAATTTAGATAGTTAATTATTCCAAAGTGAGCAATGTATTAATAAAAACTAATGTTGCATCACAATTCTCAGGCTTGGAAAGATCAGAACATTCTCTTTTGCTCAGAAATGTTTATTTTAACAAATGACTGAGCATTTGTTCAGGAATTTGTTTTATAATAGTGTTTGATTTCTATCATTTACAGTGCAAAGTTTCAGATCTATACTGGATACTAGAAACATTGGGAAGTAAGCTGATGCTTCACCAAGATGCTAATTTATAAATTCCCTATAGTATCAATAACATACTTCTAGAATCAATTTGATGGGTCCCAGGAGTATATTAAAAGATTGTAAAATAAATATAGTATGTATGCCAAAACTATGGGTTTTTTTCATTTATGAATATCTAAATAAAAATAGAGTACCATTTAAGAACTTGCTTTTATTACAAAACAATGTCTTGAATAATTTACTTTTCAAATAATTGTACTCTTTTTTGTCATCTGGATAGATTTATGGTTTTTCAATGCTATTTTTCTAAACAAGGCTAGCAGAGTATTATATGTGGCGTATTTCCATCACAGATCCACAATCAATAGATAGAAAAGCTATGATCATAAATTCTATTACTTATTAATTCTATTGTAATGCTTGGTTTCTAGTATATTCAAATGAATAATCTGATTAATATCTGCATGTTTAATCTTTTAAATGGATATCTGAAAAACTACTTTTGGCCCCACCTTCTGGAACAGCATTCCCTCAGAGATAAGGGTGACCTTATCTTTTCCTTTTCTTGTACAAGTCTGGAGAGTTTGAAAACCTGGCTTTGGTTGCAGATCTGGGGGCGATGTTTATTATTTGTTTAAGGTCCCTATTATGTAGATTTTGTTTATTACATCATTTTAGTTGGAGCCGTCCATCTGATTCAATGTTTTTAGCCATGTTTATGTTTTGTTTTATATTTTTATACAGTGTCCAGAGTCCATTGGATTTGGGACATGAATAAAATAAATAATAATAAATATACATTCTTATTGTAACCCATGAAATTTAACAGTGTGAAAAAATTTAGTCTTTAAACTCTATCAAGCCCAAAGCAGCCCCAAAGTACTATAATATACCAGCACATCATAATGCATTAATCTCCTTATCTTTATGCTTCAAATACATTTCAATAATGATAGGAATTCAGCTGAAAAGTCATATCTTAAAATGAAGTTATGGAATATTAAGATACTGGTATTCTGGCATGTGCTGTTGCAATAATATTACTTCAAACTGTTTCAATCTGGTGCCCCTCCACTTGTTTTGAATTACAATTTCCATTTCCTCTACTTCCATTGCCATTTAAGGCCTGCAGTCAAGAACAATGGTTGCTATAATCCAAAACACCTGGAAGGCACCAATTGGGAAAGGCTGATATAGAGTTTAAAGCACAACCTTGCCTATAACATTTAGCAGTAACTAATGGCAACTTGTTCCAGAAGATAAGCTGCTGAGGAAAGCAGCATAATGGGAACAGAGAGCTGCAGCACTTAAGAAGAGCAGTGTTTACTGCCTGTACTACTGTAATGACTTCCTCCTAATCAGAAATACTTGTACTTCATTTCACTATAGTAAAATTCTAACTTGAATTCTAACATTAAAATTCTCTTATCTTTCAAAACTATTTTACATATAATTTCTTTTATCTCATCCTGCATTTAGCTCAGAAATATTATAAATTATATAAAAGGAGACCTACTCCACTCTCTTTCTCAGATTATTTATCAGTATTACTATGGAAATATATTTTGCCATATGAAATTAACAAAAAGAATTACCGTAAATAATCTTATAAGGACCCTATGAAAAGAACCACTTACTAAAATACATATGGTACTTATGCTGGGGATATACCTGCTTTTATAAATAGTTTTAAACAGTTTATTCATATTTACAGAAACTTTCTATACTGAAAGTAATATTAGTACATTTAAGAGGTTCTATTTAAGGATTCTGTTAAACATTAAGTTCATATTTTTGGTTATTTGAAGGACTGCCTTTCAGGAAGAACACCCACCCATCCCACTACATTAGGTAGGGTAGACATATTCCCAGAAACCTTCCCATATGGCAGGAAACTTGGAAGTGTGCCTTTTCTATGGCTGCTCCTACCTTGTGGAACACCCTTCTTGGCAATTCAACAGGCCCCCACCATTCTAACCTTTCAGAAGGCCATTAACACCTGGCTTTTTACTGAGATGCATGGGAGGAGGGCGGCTGAGGGACAATTAAGGTACAGGTTTAATTGTTTTTATGATTGCTTTATTTATTGGTTTTATGATTGTTATAAGCTGCTCAAATTGGCTTAAGATGGATACTCATATAAATCTTTTAAATAATAAGTACTTTTAAATATCTTAGACTCAATGAAAAGAAGTCCTACTTTTTTCCCCACAAGGAAAACTGACAATTGTATGGAAGCAAGCACAGTAGCTAGTCTAGGCATATAAGCTTACTTCAAATAAATAACATGCTAAAACAATAAAATTATCTTGTTTTGTTTCAGACAGGCACTAGCAAGACCCATAATCATTCATTAATTTTAAAATGTTTCCCTTTCAGAAGATAGGATAATAATCAAGACTTAAATTTATTATAAATATGTCTTATGTTCACATACTTCTAAAGAAGATTTCACTGCATATCAAAAGAGGAAGAAAGTATTTTTATGGATGTAGTATTTATTTACATAGAAGTCTATAAATATTTACCTCATAGAAAATTCCACTGAAAATAATCTTATTTTATATACTGGTAAAATAACTTAGAATTCAAGAAAATGGAAGAGAATAGCAAGGAGAAAGCACAAAAGAAGTTGACCATGTCAAGACTAGGGCTGACAAGCTATTTCAAAAATGCTTCCACAGAAGATAGAACATTTTGGAACTATTCTTCTACAAATAATAAACAAATTCCTATCTCAAATCAACATTGCTACCTTCATCTCGTCAGAAGAATTATTTCAGTTCTTTCAGACATTCTTGGTTTATTCGTTTGCTTTACATCCTGATATCAAAGAAGACTTTTTTTCCCCAAAGTCATTTGTAGAAATTTAAGTTTTCCTTATGCATTATCATTTCAAGTGCATTTCACTTTTTCTCATTATTTTCACAAGAGCTTAAACATTTGAAATAAAATGTCACAAAGCACTGATGCATATTATTACCAATTATAAATACTAACTGGTGTTTAAAAGATGACTAAATTTTCAGTCTTCTGACCTTGCTGAAAGATATGCCAAAAGTACTTCCACACTTTAAAACAAATTCTTTAATTGACAACTCAAAATATGAAAATATTTAAGTGTATTTATGTATCAGAAAAAATGACATAAGGACTGCAATTAACAACTTGGTTTCAATGTATTTAGAAGCAATCCTATTTTACCTATTTGTAGTTCATTTACTGGATTCTAAAGGCTATCCTGCTGATTCTAAATGTTGCGTATCATCTCAACTCAGTGGGTTAAAGGACTTTCAAGCATTTGTAAAAGTAATGATGACCCAGTGCAAGCCTTGTCTCCATTTGCTACACAAAACTATCACAATTTGCTTTCAAATGAATTTTTCAGAAATATTCCTTATTTTTTGTTCCATGCATTGTATAGTACAGCTCATTAAATATGCATTGTCAATGATAGGAAATTACAGAGTGATAGCAGAGCACTGTAATAAGCATAAGAACAAACTGCCTATATAATCATATGTTATATGTCAACCAATTCTTATGCATCAATTTAAAAAATTCAAGCTCACACTGGATTTTTGAAAATCACAAAGATAAAGAGCTTATAAAGCATTTGAATATAGGAGGTATTTCCTCTGATGCTACCACCCTACCTTGTTTTTCTTGATTTATGTGTATATGTGCAACATATATTTAGCAAATGGCCTTCAGGAAAAAAAAAAGCTAGAGGTAGCAGAGAATACACAGGAATGGCTCTAACCAATACAAGAGAATATTTGGTCTTCTAAATGTTGCTGAAATATGTGTGTGTGTTTTTTTTTTTTTAATTTGATTTATATGCCGCCCTTCTCCGGAGACTCAGGGCGGCTTACAATGCTTTAAGCAATAGCCTTCATTCTTTTGTATATTTTATACAAAGTCAGCTTATTGCCCCCACAAACTGGGTCCTCATTTCACCTACCTTAGAAAGGATGGAAGGCTGAGTCAACCTTGAGCCTTGGAGAGATTCGAACCAGCAGAAATTGCAGGCAGCTGTGTTAATAACAGGGTGCACTAAACCCTTGTACTATCAAGGCTCATGCCCACTTTGTTTCTTATGGTGGGCATTTTTGCTAGACAATATGAGGCAAATTGCCTGGGTTTCTTATGTGTGTCCCAAATGTTTTTTCTTGCAATGGTTTGTTTCCTGGTTAAACTGGAAATCCTCACGGAGATGTTCAGAAGACAGCTCACAGAAAAGTACTGACATGAACAATTATCAGAAGCTAATGGGTACTATTCTAAATATTTAGGAAAAATGTAATAGAACAGTTTTGTTTAATGGAAAGTCAGCTCAGCACTACTGGGGGGCCTTAACATGTTAAGAGTTCATTATAAACCGTGGATCAATCTTGCAATACCCCCTGGATGGTATAGATTTCATGAACATTGATAGTGTATCTGAAACATTGAAAAAATGGAAAATGTGCTATAAAGGGACTTGTGAAACTACTAGACTGCACAGAAGTACAGAAAGTCCTTTTTCCACTTAGCATAATTTCAACGAAAATGGAAGAAAAGCTTAAGTTATTAATAATCCATAATTGGGAAAGAAAAATGTAGGGAATGGTTTTTGTCGGTAAGAAAATAATTATGTAAGATGAACAGGAGCTTTCAGGATCCTGTTTTAATATCTATAACTTTCAAATCCAACTGTCTTCAGTAGGATGACATACAGATTGTAAGAATTCATATTTTTTCCCTAACTCTGGCCCTGCTGAACTAGAGTTTTAAATTGTTAAAACTCTACAATGTTTAACTCTACAAAGTTAAAGGTACAATGAAAGCAGCTACAACCTGCCACCTGAAACGACCTCCCCTTAGTCTCTAAATGCGATAACAGCTGTCCTATTTAGCCACAGCTTTGGAATTAGTAGCCTTAACCACCAGCATCCCAGAAACATGGGAATGCTCTGAGGAAGAGATCTTCTCACTATAGAAATCCTGAGGGAAACAACTGTAAAACCCTTCGTAAAGTGGAGGAACTTTGAAAGTCATGCAGATAGGTTCACAAATCCCAATGTAATCCCTGTACCGACTAGCTCTAAACTGTAACTACGTAAGAATCATGAATGAAGGGACGCTTGCCTTATCCCATACATGACTTAGTGTCTTAGCAGCAGCAATTTCATAAAATATAGACAGGTGTAGGACCTACAAGCTCACTAAACTCTTTGTTCCATTATGGGAGTTACTTCTGAAATAACTTGGAATGGAGCAGGCTGAAACAGACATAAGCTTCTGAAGGAAAGATGGAATAGAGAATAAGCCTAACAAACAAACTTTTTCCTCTAACAGCTATAATTAACTGAAGATGCTACTAATTATTAACAAGCTTTTCATATCTTCTGCATATTTGTAGTTATGACTCATACAATTTAGAACCATTCTGCTAAGTTATCTTTAGCCTCAGTACCTTGACTTCAAAAAAAATGGTCACAGCAATATTTAGTGATTTGTTAATAGTTCTCTGATGCTGGCCACTTTATTTAGTACAACTATGGCCCAGTTCCAAATCCATCTATTGGCCCAAAAGGGTTGAAAACTGAAACCTGGAAGTCATATTAAGTATCTTAATTTAACTCCTGCACTGACCCTATTCCTTTCCCTCTACTGCCTTAGATTTTAATAGAGTCATAATCTTATTGTCTTTTTCCAAAAAATGCAAAGGTTACCCAATTCTTCATCCATCCAAAATTGTGTATATATTCATGATGTCAGAAAAAAGTGCTTTACATATTAGAAATGTAAAATTGGACTGCAATTTACAAGTGAAAACATGTTTGCAAATGGTTGCTACAAACTGGAATTATATTGTTGATAGTATACATTGATTCAGTAGAGAATATTGTTAGCAATAGAAATGGAAAAGATTCCTCTTTTCAATTGTTTAAATCCCACAACTCAAGGCAGTGTCCATATGTAATGGGCCCGCATCTTCTTTTCTCCACAACAGTCCTGTGAGGTGGGTTGAGCTAAAAGATAGCGACTGGATCAATGTCACCCAGTCATCTCCCATGCCTAAGGGAGGATTAAAATGCATTTTCCTGGTTTCTAGCCCAACTTCTTAGATGCTCCATTGAATTGGTTCTTTTTTTTTTTTTTACTGCAACCCTTCTACCCCACAAACTGTTCAAAAGGTCCCTCCATTACACAGAACAGAACTGGCTGTAGAGGGAATAAATCATTATTAAATATTGCTTCCATTTCTTACTTTAATGGCAGAAACCTGGATCAAACTCATTTCAGTGATATTTTATCTCATGGATATAACAAAGCATATACATAAAGTAGCTCACATTGTTAATAAAATCCCAATTGCAATTAAAAAGGTAAATGTCTAATCTGATAGCAGAGATTGAAAAAAATTAGCCTCCCAGCAATGCTTCTTATTAATATTGAAAATTATTTACAATTTTGATGCCACTTACATAACACACATTACAAATAATTACTGATACTATTGATGATTATAGACACATGTATAAAACTAGGCATTTTCTAAAAAATATTTATCTATACAAGATGGTAATCTACTCATAGAATCAGAGCTGGAAAGAGCCTTAGTTGTCATCTAATCCAACACCATCTCAAAACAGACTATTACAGCAACTCTGACAATAACCATCCAACTTCTGTTTGAAGATTCTATCAAAGGAGAATTCACAACTTCATGTGAAGTCATTAGGACAGGATGAACAGCAAAATAAAGGTCAGTAATATATTCAAAACTATTGGGATTTGGGCATATAAAATGCAGAAAACGTCTACAAAATTATGCATATGTGAAATACTAGAACAAGATTGAAGATAACAAAGGCTTTTTGTATTTGCATAAAGAACCTAATCATAAACACAGTATTAATCTGGATAGAAGAAAATAAGAACAATCTTATTACATCATCAAAGGCCCTTATATATAGTAGATAATTTTTAACATGTTTGCAAATGGATTATAAACTTGTCCTCCTCACCAGAAAAATGGAAGGATAAATGATAAATTATAAACAAAAATAAATTATATTCATCTTTTATAACTAACAGCTATCCAAAGGCTAGTATGTAATGGCATAATTCTATCCTTGTTCATTTAAAACTTGATATTCTGGTATTTAGCTCAGTGTTTATTCTCATGTAAGTATATGTAGAACTGCATTCTAAATTGTTTAACGCCATGTAGATGATTAATATGCATTGAGAAAATGAACTGTAGGTAATTATATATTTTCTTTTTCATCCTATATCCGTGATGGCGAACCTATGGCACGAGTGCCACAGATGGCACACGGAGCCATATCTGTGGGCACGTGAGCATTGCCCTAGCTCAGCTCCAGCATGCATGCGTACGCCAGCCAGCTGATTTTTGGGCCTTTTGGGCTCACCGGAAATCAGGAAACGGGCAGTTTCTGGCTTCCGGGGAAGTAGGGAAGGCTGTTTTTGCCCTTCCCAGGCTCCTAGAAAGCCTCTGGAGCCTGGGGAGGGCAAAAAAACAGGCCTACTGGGCCCACCGTGCCATAAGCGGGGGGAGCGCGCGTGCATACACGCGGGGCGGGCACATTGAATTATGGGTGTTGGCACACGTGTGCTCGACCCCCTGCACTCCCCCCCACTTTTGGCACGTGATGGCAAAAAGGTTAGCCATCACTGTCCTATATCTTCCATTGCATTTGATTCACTATTCTTCAGTTCTAGTCTTATACCTGATATTCTTTTTTCATATTCACTTTTTAAATTTCTTCTTTATTACTCCCCCTCTACTTTTTTTTGGTAAATTGAGAAATCCCAAGAGAAGGTTCTCCAATCATTTTAATTTTAATCACTGTTTTCTGAATTTCCTTCCAGTATTATGTTATTTATAGAACATCAGATCTCATATAAAAACACATTGCTTTGTCCCAGGCAGATGACACTCTAATACAATCATATGTAGTAGTATTATAAACATGTTTAATATTACTATTTTGAATGATAACTTTGCACGGAATTGTAGACTTACACTAACTTGACTGTTTTGAAACCAATGCTCACAAAGATATTACTACTGGAACAGACTGCCATTGCAATACAATGTTGCATCATAGATATCAAGTGAATTATAAACTAAGGCATATGGAACAACTAAAATTCAACTTCCTTTCTGGACTTTATAAAATCAATGTGTCGATGCTAAATTTAGACCAACAGATTGATGGGACATTACAAGATATTAAAAAGTTCAGTTACAGAAATATTTGTTAAGGAATGGGCACCATATGGTGTATATAGTAATTGAGTATACAGCACTTATACTGTGTCAGAAATATCATTACTAAGTTGTTATTGAAAGATACTTCACTCTTACACAAAGTTTAAACCCTCTGAATTAGCTTCATCATTACTGTTAGTTACTGGTTCTTTCTAAATACGCCTCTATATAATTTACATAAAAAGCACATCCTACTCCTTTTCCATGGAATTGGATATCCAACGAAATAAGAAATGTATGAAATAAACTCAAATTTATGAAAATTTCAGATGCTAACTTAAATGCCTTTCATAACTATCACATGTATACAAAATGGATATTCAAGAGGAATATGCCTAAAATGTAGATATAAATTAAGAAAATATTGAGAATGCAGTTCTATTACTCCTTTTAAAAGTGGTGAACAGCTTCTTGGAATTATATTTTTCCCCTATGCCCAAGCCACTACAACTACAGGTAGTCCTCAACTTACAACCATTCAGTTAGTGACCATTTGAAGTTACAACAGTGCTGGAAAAAATGACTTATGACCATTTTTCACACTTATGACCACTGTAGCATCCCCTTGGTCATGTGATCAAAATTTAGATGCTTGGCAACTGGCATGTATTTATGATGGTTGCAGTTTTCCAGGATCATGTTATTATCTTTTGTGATCTCTGACAAGCAAAGTCAATAGAGAAGCCAGATTCAATTAACAACCATGTTACTAACTTAACAACTGCAGTGATTCATTTACCAACTGTGACAAGAAAGGTCATAAAATGGGGCACAGCTAACTGAACAAATGTTTCCTTAGCAAATTTAAATTGAGGACTACCTGTATGTACCTGAAGGCAGGTTTGGAATTGAGATTAAGAAATGCCAGTAAAGTTCAAAAGAAATTTTTAAAAAATTCCTAGGACGATACAACAGAACTGATCTGCAAAAGAAGTCCTTTCTTTTTAAGTAAGCATCCCTTACTTAAAAGGGTTTCTGACACATCTAGAGTCCATTAAGTGACTAAAAATACATCTCAACTATGCTGTCAATCTGAAGAGTTAAGAGAAGGGGCAAAGTACCCACATTTAAAAGGATAACATTAACACACATGTTCAGCATTAGCTATACCACAAAGCAAAGCCACAAGTTTTGTTTGAGCCTTTCAAAGTATGTCCCAATTCAGCATCACATCCCAATAAAGGAGGGAGGGATGGATAGATTAGATAGACAGACAGACATAGATAGATTAGATAAAAGATAGATAAGATATACATACAGATACACATATATACGGGTACATCTAGAGACAGACAGATGTAGATATCTATATCTACACACACACGCATACATGTGTATATACACATATACCGGTATATATACCGGCACATACATGCACAACACACATATATACCCAATTCTTTCTTACCATTCAAAAACGAGAGGGGGAAGAGGCCAAAGTCAGGTATGGAGCAATCTGGCTGGGTGGGGGGAAAAAAACCAAGGGAGGAGACGGTAGCCAAAAAATAGGCAGGGCGATTATAGGGTGACAACTCTACTCACCCTGTTGTACCAGATGCTGAGCTGGGACGGTGACAACACGGCGAACAAAGTCCTTTGCGGGTCGGCCTGGATCCCGAGCGGGGGTTCCTGAGCCTCTATTGGGCAGAGCAGTCTCTTGGGCCAGCCGCTGAGGAAATACATGGCCGGAGAGCCAACCCGGCGTCCTGGCCAGGCGCCGTCCTAGCAGGCAGAAACGGCGGCCGGAGCCTGAAGGGGTTTCAGCGTCTGTCTCGGGCGGCCGGGGCTCCCGAGACGTACCAGCATAATAGCGAAGGAATGGAAGCGCCACTCGAGAGGCCGGCGTCGCCCCTGGCCAGGCTGAGAGGCGCTCGGAAGAAGGAGGGAGTCGGAGCTGCCTTTCTGGCGGGTTGAAGGAACGGGACGGGGGAGGGAGTAGGGGGGGGGGGCGTCCTAAGGGGAAAGGACGGTTACAGCTCGAGACGGCGCCCTCGCGACGTCGCCTTAACCTTGCGGGTGCCTCGCGCTCTTCCCGCCGCGGCTTCCTTTGCCGCTGCCGTCGCCGCCGCCGCCATCTCTTTTTCTTTCTGCTACGTCGGCGTCTGGCGGTGGACAGAAAGAGGGGGGCGGGGGTGAAGAAGGAGAAAGAGCGAACGAGAGACGCATACAACCCGAAGGAGGGAGCGAGCCCCGTTTGCCTCAGGACGGCAACTCAGTACTGGTTGGAGAAAAGGGGGCGGAGAATTCGGGCCAGAGGACGCCGCGATTGGCTCCAGGGCCCTTAGGAGGAAAAAAAAAAAAAAAAAAAAAAAAACCACCCAACCGGAGGTGACGTTTTGAGATCTGCGGAAGAACCACCGAGAAAGGCTAGAACGGAGGAAAATCCTTCCCCCTCCCCCTCCCATTTCCTGTGCAGTGGAGGACTTCTCCATTTTGCGGATTGGATGGCGATCCCCAGAGCGGTCGGCGAGATCGAGGCGTGCGGGGGGGGGGGGGGGGAAGAGGGGTCACGGTTTTTCATTTGGCTTTCCCGGATGCAGAGTCGGCTCTCTTCCTCCACGATGATGCCCAAGGAGTTAGGCAGACGCGCACTTTTCGTGTTCTTATCGGCAAGATATCGTTCTGAAGCCGTCAGTCCAAAATGTACATGTACAGTACAGGTACTCCTCAACTTATGGCAATTGAGCTCAAAATTTATGTTCATAAGTGAAAAATTTGTTAAGTGCGGCTTGCCCCATTGTACGACCTTAACAACCGTGTTAAGGAGCCTTGGTACTACAGTGGTTTAAAGCACCCTGTTATTAAGACCAGCTGCCTGCAATTACTGCAGGTTCGAATCTCGCCAGGCTCAAGGTTGACTCAGCCTTCCAACCTTTCTAAGGTAGGTAAATTGAGGACCCAGTTGTGGGGGCAATAAGCTGACTTTGTATAAATATACAAAAGGATGAAGGCTATTGCTTAACGCATTGTAAGCCGCCCTGAGTCTCCGGAGAAGGGCGGCATATAAATCAAATTAAAAAAAACAAAAACCTTGGTTTCCCCATTGACTTTGCGTGTCAGAGGGTTGGAGAATGTGATCCCGGGATGTGAACCAGTTGTCAAGCATCCAATTGTAAATCAGGTGACCCTGGGGTTGCTGCTAAATAAACGGTAATAAATGTGATAAATGGTCATAACTTTTTTCAGTACCGTTGTAACTTCGATCACTAAGTGAACTGTTGTAAATCGAGGACTACCTGTATTTCGTCGGGGCTTCCCTATCACATTTTATATTTCGTATGCTGTATTTTTATCTGTGTTTTTTTTACCAAAATGTGATGTGAATGGGCCATGTGATAAATACCTGTAAATAATCTCCTATCACAAAGGCAGGTGCGTCTTGTAATTTAAGTTCCCCTCCCTATCTCTCCGTGATTAACACATCTAGTGACCAGTTTAATTAGTTTAGATGTTCATTTTGAAATTGAAACATGAACCTGCACCTAAAGCAGATTTAAAAGAGACACGGTGGCTCAGTGGCTAAGACGCTGAGCTTGCAATCGAAAGGTTGGTAGTTCAGCGGTTCGAATCCCTAGTGCCATATAACGGGGTAAGCTCCGGTTACTTGTCCCAGTTTCTTCCAACCTAGCAGTTCGAAATCACGTAAAAAATGCAAGTAGAAAAATAGGGACCTTTGGTGGGAAGGTAACAGTATTCCACGGGCCTTTGGCATTTAGTCATACCGGCCACATGACCACGGAGACATCTTCAGACAGCGCTGGGTCTTCGGCTTTGAAACGGAGATGAGCACCACCCTCTAGAGTCAGGAACAACTAGCACATATTTGTGAGGGGAACCTTTACCTTTAGGGCAGATTTTCAGTTACAGAGTTTCTACTCCTTCGCTGCTTGCTGTAAAGATATTTGAGGTTTTTTTTACTAATAGAGGCATTCAAATGCAAAGGTTTCTTTCATATGACAAAGTAGACATCTTATAATTTGGGGGAGGCTTGATTCATCTATTGAACTGTATAAGAACATAGGTTTGTGTTGGTTCAAGCAGAAAAGAAAACCTTGGGTTTTTTTTTTCCTGTGAAAAAATTTCCTGTGAAAGACCTTAGAAACAACAAAACTAAATAAAATGTGTGTGAGAGCAAGAGTGATTTGGTGACTGTACTGTTAGGATATATTTACATCAGAAATGATTGAGGTGCAAATATTTACCAAAGAAAGATATATTTAATTTGTTATACATATATTTAATTTATTATAAGATAAGACCGCTAATGTAATGGCCAGCAAATATAGGATGGTAGAACTGACATATCAAAAGCAGTGATCTCCCTGTTCCTTATATAACTGTCTCTGGAAAACAAATTAAAAAGCCTCACAAAAAAGTTTGTACATACTGTAGAAGTTTAAAGAGATGAAGCTACCAATTTGCACTTACCTATTTACACTTCCATTGCAAAAGTGGAAGTGCTTAATAATGAAAACTCAGTTTACATGAATATAAAGCATAAGCGAAATATGACTATTATAGAATATTCTGGGAACCAAATTTTGAAGTTGAATTACTGGCAGCTGTTCACTATAATTGTGCTTGAAACCTGACTGTATTTAAAAGCAATACAATAAAAGTTGTAAATGTTGCATTGCAAAAAAATTTACTTATAATCATGCATTGATTTTACCAGTATAAATTGGAAATGCTGTATTTGCAAATAGTGGAGTTATATCTGTACTCAAAGACTTACTCAAATCTGAATTTACTATTCTAAATAGAATATTAGGTTTCAATCCCTTAATTATTCTGATTTCATGATTAAATATAAAATTCAAAAGATTATTATGATTGCACTTGTTGGCACAGTTAGCATTAAACTATGCTTGAAATAGCTTGAGTGAAAATACTGTCTCTGGGAAGTAACAACCATCTGGGTTTCAGGGTTTTTTTTTCCAAGCAGAAATTTCAATTCATACTTAATACTATCAAAAGCCTTTGCTTAAAAATAATAAACAGATGTTGCAGTGTTAATAAATAACTTTTAACAATTCATTTTTTTCAAGGGAGCTTTATGATTTTCTGCTCCAGCCATCATGCAGGAAGCATGAGTCTCTTATGCACATTTTATTGCTGCCCATAGAGATTTTTGAGTTTGAAACTTTCTTTAAAAGCAGCTCAAAACACAATAGATTGCATTAGTGCAGTTTTTCCTATTGAGTTGCCTTCTAGATATGCTGATCTACATTTTTCCAAACCATCTTCATTAAACAATTGAGTAGGTTTTACAAATATTTTGTTTGCTTTTTTTCCTTCCATACGTTTTGATTCTTGGTGGCTAATTGGACTAATCCATGCCACTTTCTTGTCAAAAATAATAATTGGTTTGCCTTCTTCCTAGGGAATGACTGGCCCAAAGACATCCAGTTGGCTTTCATGCTTAAGGCAAGATTAAAACTCAGTCCTAGTTGCTGGCCCAGTGCTTTAATACTAGAACAGAAGTAGAGCAGAGTGCCTCTTATCTGGGGATGCTATAGATGATGAAATAAGAGATAATTGATCATTTCTAATGAGCAGGATCCCATTTCTTTTGAGATTTTCCAGTTGTTTTTATTAATAAGATGTAGAACCTCTAGGGCAAACACAGAATATTTGCCTTCATTTGTAACACAGATTATATTCTGCAATATATAAGCACCAAATGTGATCTCAAAGAAGTTTGTAAGCACAGTATGCATATTAAACTTGCAATTAGAAATGGCAGCTCATGCCAGCTGGAGATAATTCACTGTAGTTATAGTATGCAGCCAGTTTCTTTTTGTAATGTACTCAGAGTTGGCACTTGGTTATTTTCTCCCATGGGCCTGCATTTTTACTGCAAAATCAAAGTAGCACATACTTATTTTAATAGCTGTGTTGAAAATAATTTGTTTTTTCCCCTTTACATTCTGGATATTACATTTCTGTATGGATCAGTAAAAATACTTTTAAATAATATTTTCTAGAGAGTAGCAATATTTGTAACAATAAGAACATTATATATTTTGTTGACAGCCATTTCCATTTTTCTTGTGCAAAAATAGACAATGCTTGTCTTTTTTTCCCCAAGGCTTTTAGTATCTTTAGAAATGGGAACACCTGCTACACATAAATGTAGTCAAGAAAATTACTAGAAGTAGTAGCTTTATTTATTACAGTATGTATTTGTTAATCTCAAATTAAATGTGTGACTTTCTTACTCTAGATGCCCCTTTACTCTTGCTACATGTGTACATGGCTTTACTTTCCATAACCCTCAAAACAACACAATACAGTAAAATAAATACAAACAATAAAAATTCATCATCAGCTATCAGACTTAAGATTTTATTTTTTTGATTTTACAGTAGAGAACTCAAAATTGTTATCTCCACTTCTCCAAAAATTACAAAATAGTCCCTAAAATAGTTCCTTATTTTTAAGCTTTTTTTGATCAAAGCCATCTTGAGATATTTCTGTTGAGCCTCATGCTTCAAGACATAAAATGGGAATATTCAAGATATTGTAATGATAATGCTATGTTTTAGTTAGCTTTGAACATTCTTTACTGAATGAACATCAGATATGTTAATAAAAACGGGTGGTGAGCAATAAGACAAAATTTGATTGAATAAATAATGCTCTTTATTTCCATACTAAAATTGAGTGTTCATCATTTCTAAACAAAAATGATTTGTAATCCAAATACAATAGAAAACACAAGGGGGAGCTGTACCACATCTTATACTGGAAAATAAACTTTAGTTCAAAGCAAAAACATTACAGCTGTCTCAGCTCATTACTTCCTTTCAAAGATTCTGGATCAAAGAATGGAAAAGCCAGTTATACAAATAGTATATTTTCTTTTAGTAGCATAATCCCTCTTAATCAGTAATTGCGGGCACCACGAGCTCTGTCCCTTGTGTTTGTGTAATGTCGGGCATACAAAAATCCCAGAGCAATGCTACTTTCTTTCTGACTCACTACGGGCACGTCTGTTGTTAATTATAAAACCATTGATGGAGTGATAAATCATTTAGGGACCAATTTAAATCGGTAAAGGGATCCATGGGGAATAATACCTTGAAAATAAATGCTGCTAAGATGGTCATTATATTCCTTGTGAAGGGCTTTAATTCCAGCAAGGTAACACTATCAGCCTGAGTGGGAGTACCTTTTACAGAAAGAGCAAGTGCTGAGTTTTGGGAGTGCTCTGGGATCCAAATCTCTCTTGTCTGTTAACCAGATTTAAGACAAAGCTAGGATGATCTTTTACCAGCTTTGGTTGACTTGTCCAATGTATCCACCTCTGGAAGATAATGAAAATAATGCACCTGCTGAAAACCCCTGATTCCCCTCCAGCAATGCTTGTACAGGTTGCTTTCGTTCTGTACTACAAACTTCAGCTAGTGCTGATACAGCAGAAGAGAAAAAAAAGGCTTCTCTCAGGCTGCCTGGATCTAAGGCCATTTAAGGCTTTAAATTTAGAATAAACAAAATGCGTGGGTGGCCTAAAAAGGAACAGGCAGGCAGCCTTTTCAACAAAGATGTAATGAGGCATTTTTTATTCTTCTCAAGACTAACCCAGCTGCCAAGATTTATACTAACTGAAACATGGGGTCCTAAGCTCGGTTGCTTTCTTGTAGACATTTCATTTCTAAACTAGATAACATCATCAGGGCTAGAAGGGAGTAGGGTTTGCTCTTTATTTATCTACCCCATTCCCTTCTAGCCCTGACGATGTTACCTAGTTTGGGTAATGAAACTTCTGCAGAAAACCACCAAGCTCACAGCACCAAGGACCCTTCATTTCAACAATGAGCTATGGTACAAATATTATCTGAGCTTCCATGCTGCTTGAAATCATCTGAAGAGCTTCACCTACAGTTGCCACCAGAAGTATCTGCAGGGTATGATTTTAAAAAGTCAAAAAGATTTTTAAATATACAATGCATATAAAATGCCCCTGTGGCTGCACTCTGCAGCAGGGGTGGGCAATTAATTTTTTCGAGGAGCCACATGAAAAATTGGATTTATTCATTATTAATGGTGCTTGTCTTTTAAATCAAAAGCTCAGTTAAAACAGTGTTTAATGCCTCAATCTTAAAACTGTCTTGTAAACTGCTGAGAGCAGTAGTTGGCACGTTACTAGGTTAGAAGACTAGAATACATTTGTATACCTATGAAATTCCACATGAGAGGGGAAGCATTTCGCCTACTCAAACCGACTTTGTGGATAAACTCTACAGGAATATACCTGTTCATATATTTGTCACATCTGCAGTTGCCAAGAAGGGGTTAAGTTGCAAGGTTCCAGCTACCTTGTGATTTCTTCTATAATGTGAAGAAGTTCATGGCTACCTCCCTAACAGAATTAAATTTTATGAAACAAATACAGCGGTCTGCAAACTCAACAGACTGCTCATCTGATCAGCAAACACAAGGTCCAAGTCATGCAATGGATGCGTGACATATTTAGAAAGTCCCAGGGTTTTACAGTTAGTTTTACTTTCACTGAAGCGTACAAAATACAGAGAGAAAGATTGAGGCTGAGAGACAGCAGGAAGTTTGGGTTTTTTAAATACATTTCATTGCTTTTCTTATAACACTAACTTTTTACCTTAAAAAAAAAATCCAACAAAAAAATAAAAACCAAATATTATAAAAAAACAAAATTTGAGTTATTCCAGAATGCTATAAGTATAATAATTACATCTGTATAAAAAATACTGTAACTCAAGTTTTGAACCTTTGCCCACAGAACCACAGAACCACATGATCCACTGTTTTTTTGAGATAAAAGAACCGTTTCAAAGGCTAACTTTTTTAAAAAATAATTTTTATTGAATAGTTTACATTTTTAAAACCAAAAACATTTTTTTAATCCACTTTTTTGTATCTAGTATTTAGGTGTTTTTCCATGAGCACATAATCTTTTTGGCAACTAATCACGATAGAGCCAAATCTCTTAATTAATGGATAAATTGAGGGACCGTCTCACCCCACTGGGATTGGCCTGTACCACTCGTGCTGGCAGAGGAGGCCTGCTGTGGGTCCCGAATACTCATGTGGGCCGAGTATTCCTGCTGGCAGGATCCAGGAGGAAAGCTCTGCTGTTGCTCCTGCCCTTTGGAACATTTTGCCCACCAATGTGAGGTGGGCCCCAACCCTCCTATCTTTTCATATGGGCCTAAAGATGTGGCTGTGCCAGTTGGCTTGGGGCTCCAGTGGGGGTGGTTGATTGAGTAATAACAGATCCCACCTTCCCCCCCCCACTCCACCACCCCCTCCTCCATGTGTGCTTTTGCTTTTAATATTTGTTTCTAACTTTTTATGTTTTAGATTTTATGTAACTGAAAGCCACCCAGAGTTACCCTATGGTAAAACAGGCAGCCAATAAATTTTATAAATAATAAAATAAAATTCTAGATTGTTTAAATATAAAGTAATTGCACATCAATGTCTTTAACCTCCTCCCCAAACTCTGGTTCATTGCATTAAAAACATAGAACCAATAAAATAATTCTAATGAATAGAATCAAAGCGTGTGCATTCTATCTGCAACATAAGGACAGTAACCAGATTTAAGCATTCATTAGGAAGTCCAGTAAACCTAAAAAGGGGGGGGGGGAGGGCTTTAATCATAAAACACATATTTTACATAAATTAAGACCTGAAACCACTGATTTTGTAGTAAGAAAACTTGAATTCTCTAATCTAGTTTTCTTTCATATTATCCAAATTTATTTTTGTAAACGTTTTAGACTATTGGTGGTACTGAGCTATGATTTTACTCTTGATCAAAACCTATAATATTAAAAAATCAGGGCCTTTGGAGGCTGGCAAAGCATTTGGAACAAAATGAGAATATAACAAGGACTTTAATTACAAGTAGCCCTTGATTTACAACCGTAATTAAGCCTGGAATTAGAGTCATAAATCATAGCGATTGTTAAGTAGGTTACTACATGACAGTGCCTGATTTTACAACTTTTTTTTTTTTTTGCAACAATTGCTAAGCAAACCCCATGGTCATTAAGCAAACCCATTTTCACCAATGGGCATTCTTGCCAGAAACTGGCAGAAAAGCCAGAAATTGCAATCACATGACTCTGGGTGTTTGGTAACACAACTGAATTTATAATTGTTTACAGCATCCCACTGTCAAACCTGACTCGACTCCATAGTCACCTGTACCTGCTTTCGCTTGCAGCTTTGTCAAAGTGTGGTGGTGGGTGGTGAATTCCTAAGGGTGGTGGGAAGCTATGGAATACAAATGAACCGTCTGTTGCCGGAGGGACATTATCTAAAAAGGCCAAATCATGAAGAATGTTTTGATCGAAGCAAATAGCTTTCCCCAAAGCAAAAGAACTGAACTCAGTTGGTCAATTATGAACTGTGATTTCATAATTCGGAGGGGAAAAGGGGAGTTACCCATGTGGGTTTTTGCAGGAAAATCCCAGAACTGTCTTTGCTTCTGCCATGCCTAGATGGATTTTTCAAAAAAGCTACCCTCTTAAAGAGCCAGGGATTTCTTTTGTTGAATGTGCCAAATGGCACGGTTAACACCCCCAGTCAGGTGACATTTTATGACATTTTTGCTGAAAAACTGGCACTTCTGGTTTTCAGCAAGACTGTGCCATAGGGGGAAAAATGGGTTTGCACTTATTACTTACTGTCACATTCATTTAATGACCATGAAAAAAAGTTGTAAAATCGGACCGGTCACATGACAACTTGTCAATCACAATATATAACCATAATGGGCAGGCTTCATTATATTCACATGTTGAGGACTACCTGCATAGTTGGAACCACATATATATACAGGATTTCAACAGTTCCAAAGCTTGACTTTCCAAATGGCCCATGAGCCAGATCTATTCAGTATTATTTTCATCTGAATGCATTATAGACACTGAATTATATAATTTGCAGTCAGGAAAGTTAGAGCTTCTATTTTCATATGTTTGAAACAGAAATCCTATTTACCATTCAACGGGAACTAAATCAATAATCAATTTGTCTAAACTATCCAGTGGAATCAACAAAAACCATCCTGGTTAATGTATTATCAGTCTTCAGGCAATATTAATTTTTGCTACTTTTAATCTTCCTCAGAGATTAATAGTGCTTTTCAACTACTTAATATTATCCCCGTTAATCTGAACTATGCATTATTAAATATTCTAATCTACTGAATAGGATACTTTTCCTAGAAATGATTATCTATAATAATTCTTTAATAGACTAAACAAAAAGTAAAAACAAGTGTTATTACCATTTGGCACATGAGATTATTCCAATTGATTGTATATTTGTAGCATTTATAGCATAACATCATCTCCACAATAAAGTTTTTTTATCATAATTGAAAAGATCCAGAATGTCATTAGCATACAAGAAGCTTGTCTATAGTTGCAGGAGGTTTGAAATGGCACTTATCTGATTTGTAACTCATACTTTGCATATGCTACATTACAATAGTTTATAAATATATTTAAAGTGTTAGTTACAATGTTTCATAAGAGCACCGGACAGGACAAAATGGAATCACTACTCTTCATACCCATCCAGAAGCCAACTACTGTACAATAATAGCTAAATTTTAATTTAAAATTAAAACAACATTCTCCTTAATGCTTGAGAATATCAGGTTGTCTTACAAGGGAGGAGCCCTATTCCACACAACTGTTTCCTAGGACCTCATCATCTGTTGATTGAGATGCTGCTGTGCAATAACCAATGGTGGAGCTAGCTTTCAGAAAGAACATTTCTATAGCAAAAATGTGAAGTCAGACCAAAGGCACCTGCAGCTAGCCACAAAGGTGCCAAGATAAGGAAATGTTCATTGCAATAGTAGAGGATAAGCCCTACCTTTTTATTTAAATCATGACATCACACACAAGCCCATAAGGGCTGGAGTTTGTGTTGCAACAAGAAGAATGTTTTCTTACTGTATATATCACCTGTTCTGTATGAGGCTATAACTGGAAGCTGCAGGGAGTCTTGAAAATAAGCAAATCCCGAATCTCTAACCTGCACATTTTTCACAAGTATTTGGAATGATCAATGGACATACGAAAACCAGAGAGATCAGCATTAATTACAGCGTCCAACTTCCTTAAAGAAGTTTCTAAGAGGAGGAATCGGATCAATGGAGGATCAAACAACAAAGAAGAACTGCTTCTTGTATTTGTTCAGGCTTCTCCATCTGCATCAGTCATCAAACTTTATTCTTGATTTGATGCTCCAGATCTTCTTCTAAAACCAACAGCAGGGAGACAAAGAGATTTACACCAAAAATATTGAGTTGTGGTTAGCCAACCTTTTCCTATGGATATGCCAACATTAAGACTTCTAATAAATGGGCTCAGTGGTACAAACCACAGTTCATACCTCATCGGGAAAGCCCAGCTTCTCAAATTTCTCAACTTTGGTTTCTCAAACCAAAACACTTCAGTTCATTTCCAATACAGATTTGACTGTTCAGCAACAGGAAATAGTATAAAACAAAATTCAATATAGGCTTAATGAGATAGAGAAAATATTACTTTCACTTTTTACATGCCTGATCACACATTTGCATAGACATTTTCAATCCTTAGAGTAAAGGAGCCAAACTTGCTTTTATCAGAAACAGCCATGTCAAAATTATACAGCGGAAATAATGGGGTAAATACAAATTCTGTTATGTATATATAGTACACACACACAGCGGGTGGAGGGAGGGAGAGATGTGAAAAAAAATCAAAGTATCAGGTTAGCAAATAAATGTAACCCAATCAATCAAAAATTAGTATATTAAAAATCAAGCTCATCTTTGGTGACTTTGTGGAAACCCCATTTCTTGGCAATAGTATGGAACTGGGATTGCCATGCCACCTGTCTACAGTTTCCCTGTATCTACTATACAGTCTAGCCACAATGCTCATTTCCCATCCAAATAGTAACCAGAATTTCTTGCTTAGCTGCTAAACTCACACATGATCACACAGCCATGTGCTGATAAATGTGTGTTAAAGGTTCCCCATAAATACATTAGTATTATATAACTGCCAAGCAATAAATACTTAAGATATTAAACAAAGTTAAATTTCCAATTTAATTGGAAAACAAATAGACACTTACCTTTCTAGGTGTGCAAATGTATTAATTCCTCCCCCTTAGACTTTAGTGATAGTAAATAAAATCATAGCACTATACAAAATTGTTGGGATAAACAAGATCATGGAATTTTTCCCAGTGCCTGATCCATTTCTTTGACCTGCAAAAAAGAAAATACAATGTGTTGGGATTTTGTACAAAACCCGATTCTCTATTGTTAGGTCTAAAAAAATTGGATATATGCGTCTGTTTTCATAATCCTTACCATGGCAAGATGGGGGTTTTCTTTAACTCCAAGATGCTTTATGTATCACAGAAATGTGACCCTTTACAACAGGGGTATCAAACTCGTTTTCATTGAGGGCCGCATCTGGGTTGTATTTGACCTTGGGGACGTGGGGGGCATGGCCAGGGTGGGCATGGCCAGCTTGCCATCACTCATGTCAGGGGCATCTGTGGTGGCCCAAGTGGTCTGCCAGTGAAAACCGGCTCCAGAGCTCCATTTTCAGCTGCGACGACCTCCTGCCACCCTCTGCCAGTGAAAACGGAGCATGCGGCCCTCCCGAGCTCCATTTTCACTGGCAAAGGCACCGCAGGCCAGTCCTTTACTGTTTCTAGGGTGTCATCACCGCAGATCTAAGCACCCCGTAGGCCAGATCCGGCCCCTGGGCCTTGAGTTTGATACCCCTGCTTTATAACATGATTGCTATAAGGACTTGCCTGTTCACAACATGGCTATCAAATTTGTCTATTTTTTTTTTTAATTTGGGAGGAAGTTGGTAGGCGTATTTCCCATTGCATTCTATTTCAGATGGTTTTTCTCCTGTGCCTTCAAGTTAGTGTTGACTCCTGACAACTGTTTGTGGTTTCCTTGGCAAGATTTCAGAAGTGATTTGCTATTACCTGCTTCCTAGAGCTGAGAGAAAGAGAGTACCTCAGCTTCTTTTGTGCCTCAGGGAAGACTAGAATGTTTTTAACCTGGTCCCTTATCTTATCTGGTGCCATGAAACTGGCATACTCTACCTTGCTTATAAATCTGTCCTTAACTGGAATACATCATGCCTTTCTTAGTCCTGAATAAACATTCATTTTGAAAACGACATGCAAATATGCAGAAAAAAAATCTGCAATACATTTGGATGGCAGTCCTGAATTACATACAGATTTGAGAGAAGATTTTAGTAATCATTTAGTAATGATTGTTAAGATGAAAGAAGATTTTAGTAATCATCTATGGTAGTAATGACTGTTCAGATGAAAGATAAGGAAAGGCAAGACTAAGAAGAGAAGTGGACTTGAGGCTCATAGGAAGATATGTATAACAAATACATCACAGAAACATAATTGGTGTTCTACTTGATTTAAGCAAGCTTGTGAGACATTCTAGATATCACCCCAAATACTGAAATTTTGCATATTTTTAAAAAAATTGAAGTTCTTTGGAATCTGAAATGTATCAATCCTACACTGAAGTCCTAAGGTTGCAATTATGTCTCAAATCCAATCTGTGGCTCTAAGAGAAAGTGACAAAGTAATTGGTAGACTGGATTAGAGTAATTCCTCCCTATACTTGTTTCAGAAGAAAAAAATACCACCCATCTTCTCTGCCCATGGTTTCCTTCCAGACTCGGCCACATTCAATTATTCTTCCTAGATGTTAACCCATTGCATCTTAGACTGTTTCTTTCAGCTGCCTTACATTTAGGTTCCTTAGCGATCATCTACATGTTTCTAGGGCAGGGGGTCCCCAAGTCCTGCGCCACACCAACTACCACACCATGGCCTATTTGGAATTGGGCCCCATGAGTGGCTGCTTAGAGCACATGCACACTAATGGTGGGTTGCCCCCAGTTCGGACCGGTTCTATAGAACCAGTAGTAAAACTGGCAGGAAGCTCCGCCCACTGACCCTGACGTCATCAGAAGTAATCTGCGCGATTCTGTTGCGAACTGGTAGTAAAGGTAAGTAGAACCCATCCCTGATGCACATGTGAGTGCAGCTCAACTTGCATGCCCACAAGCGGTGGGCTGGTGGGCATTCGCGCACATGTGCGCCAACCTACCGCTGATGTAAGTTGAGCTGCATGCTGGCCCACCATTTGTATAAGGGCTGCATGTGCACACAGAAGCATATGCTGGCCCACCATGCAACCAGTTTTCTCCTCCACCCACCAGCCAGGCCACCAAGCCACAAAGATTGGGGACCTCTGTTTTAGGGCATCTTCAATATTGCAGGCCGGTTTTCCCTATCTATTCACACAACACTTTTTATCCTTTCCCATTTTTATGGTTGGAATCCTAGCTTTTCCATTTCTGCCAGGATTAAACTCCCACATAATCAATGCATTTTTCTTTTTACCTATTAGAAATACTGTCCTGTGAGCTGAGGTTTGCCTCAATTCCTTATTTTGGAATATGCAGCTGTAATTTCCAGGAGCATTTGGTTTGATTCTCAAGACACTGGTTATGTTGAAAAGTCCTGTGTCTGTCAGCTTATGTGTAGTGTTTGCATATATCGTGTCATTGATTCTGTTTTCATAAAGCCAAAGAACATCAGCCAGGGGGTATCCTTCTGCCTGGCAAGTTAAGATGTGGTCGTCTTCTTCTTTTCTTTCTTGGATGTTTATCCTCTTGTAAGGCGCTACATAAAAAGAAATAAAGAAGTGTTTATTTTCCTTAGAGGCGATTGACAAAAACATTATACAAGGAAATATATCTTGTGTTGATTTTGTTAAATGCGCTTTTTCATTCACTGTGCAAGTCTTTAAAAAATGTTTGGGGAGAAAACTACAATGGTATTATTAGCAGTTTTCCTTCCAATAACAAAGGCTTAGAAGGAACCATTTTTATCATGGCCACAGAAGAGAAGAAAGGTTTTAAATCTCTCTTGCTGCCTGTTACATTTTGATAGTTATGAATTCACACACAAGCTCCCAGCTGCATTTTTTTAAAATCTGCATGTTAAAGGTAAACATTAATGTTTCAGCCTTCTGATATAAAGGAAAAAATGCAAAGTGCTACAGTATAAAATATAAGTCTTTTTCAAGATTGGGGGTGGGGAGAGCTAACTTCAGAACTTCCCTTCCAGGGAAATTTCTGCGAAGCCATAAAAATAGGAGGCAGGAAGTAGAATCTCACTTCTTCTATGGATATTCATAGGGATAATTGAGAAGATATGAAGAAAGTCGATCTGTTTATTTGTTATGAAACAAATGATGACAATAATGAGACTTATCACCCTCCGTGATTGCAAGAGTGTGAGGAAGACTGGAGATGACCCTGATTCCACCACTGCCATCTGGATCACTTTGTTGGAACATAACCAGATTGCCTTCCTTGGGTAGGTTTCTTCCAAGGCTGGTTGTGTAGGCGCTCTACCTGATCTTCTAAAATAAATGAGCCCCTCCCTTGAGATCTTGCCTCTGTATGAAGTCAGCAGAGAAAGAGCAAAGAGGGCCCATAATATACTTTTATACAATTCTATCTGCATAATGGATTAATATACCAAGTCTTTAAAAATCAGAAAGAGTCAGGATAGCAATTTCCAGGCTAACAATTCTTATCAAGGCATATTTTTGGCCATCATAGACTAATACATCTTTTCTCCTACAGGTAGTCTGAATATATAAAAGGATATTCTGAAATTCTCACTGATAAATAATGACACATCATTCAGATTTTTGCCCGTGACATTCTATGGCTACTAACCTTCAATTTTCAAGTCAATGTACTTGTGATCAGCTTCACGATAGTTGACAACGCAAAGGTAATATCCAGCATCTGTGATCCTTAGATGGGTGATATGTAGCATAGAATAGCCCCTTTTCAATTCTTCATATAATAATGTAGCTCTTCCTTGAAAATGTTGGTGTTGCCCTGACAGGTCTTCGCGCCCATTTTGGAGCTTGTAAACTTCCTTGGCTTCGTCTGACAGTTTTTGCTGCCAGAAGATATTCAGTTGTGTCAGATTCAAGGAATTATCAGTTGGAAAGCGACATCCCATAGTCACGTTGCTTCCATATTCTGCAGAATAATGAGGCTGAATAACACTCACCCTGAATAAAGCTGGAAAAAATATAAAAGAAGCAAACATACTTGAGTATCCACCGGGCAATTAACATTTTTATGCAGGAATATGTGTGCTGTAACTCAATTAACTAAGAACCTGAAGACTAATCATGTGGGGTCCTTGGTCCTCTCTGAACTTGGTAGTTTTCTTGTAGATATTTCATTATCAAACTAGGTAACATCATCAAGGACCCCACAGTTCAACCCCGAGCTACAAATATTCTCTTCTATCGGTATTTTGCAAGTACCAAGAGATGCTGAATATCGAAATATGTGCATTTCCAGAGTATAAATGAAACACAACCACTAAGGTTTATACTAACTGAAGTGTGAGGTCTTTAGTGCTCATTGAGCTTGGTTGTTTTCATGTAGATGTTTCATTATCAAATTAGGTAACAATAATCAGTGCTAGAAGGGAATTGGTTTGCTCTCTTTTTACATACTTTATAATATAATCAAAACATATACTTTATATAATTGATCTCTAATCAATTAAATGCCTTTGGTTTATACAGGTAGTCCAATGGAGTCTAAAATTTCTGTTGTTAAGTGAGACATTTGTTAACAGAGTTTTGCCCCATTTTACAATCTTTCTTGCCACAATTGTTAAGTGAATCACTGAAGTTGATAAGTTGGTTGTTAAGTGAATCTGGCTTCTCCATTGATTTTGCTTGTCAGGAGGTCGCAAAAGGGGATCATATGACCTCGGGACACAGCAACGGTCATAAATATGAACCAGTTGCCAAAGCGATCTGAATTTGGATCACATGATTATGGGGCTGCTGCAAAGGTTTGTGAAAAAATGGTCATGAGCCATTTTTTACAAAGTGCTGTTGTAACTTTGAATGGTCACTAAATGAACTATTGTTAAGTTGAGGACTACCTGTACTAAGGTGACATGTTTTTTTTCTAAGAGATTGCACATTCATGTGCTCAGAATCCTTGCTGCTCCCATAATGCAGAAGTTGGTCAACTGAAAGGGATTGATGGGGTCGTCTTAATCATTACAGGCAGTCCAGATGAGTAACTATGATCTCAGAAGTAGTCATTTCCTTTGGTCCTCATTTTAATGTAGACTTATTCAGTAATATCATTTGCATTTCTGGTATGCAAACCAGGTTGTTTTTCCTGCTAGCTGTACTTTCACTGATAGTGTGAAAAAGAATCATAACTCAATGAAAGGTGCCCATAGATAATGTTAGGAAAAACATCTACTAAACATAGAACTACTAGGAGAAAAAGATATGAAAATGGGAAAATATTTCTAATCAGATCCTTTTTTTCTCTTTTTGACTTGAACTGATGCAAAATGGGAAACAATCTGTTTGAATTTGAAAATAAGAAAAAAGTGAAGGAGAAGCTAAGCAGCGCCGAGCATGGTGATTGCTTCTAAATGGAGAAGCAGCCAAAGACAGTGCAGAAAGCTACCCAAGATGAGCTCTTCGAAACAATTTCATGGTGAAGAGTCCCTGATTTCTAGCCGGTGTTTTATTTTTATGACACATTTCATAAACTGGGAAATTACTGTGAGATATTCCAGGCATATTTTTTTTTTAAAAAGATACTTTGCAAATATTAAGGGAAATTGATAGTGCAGTTAGTAACATTTTTCTTCTTCTAGTTATGATTACTAAAATACATGTTATGTTAATTTTAAGGGTCTGCGAATATCAAGATAATTTTTTAAAAACCCTGTAATTCTAGAAATGGAAATCTTCAATAGCATAAATTGGGATGTGGGGCAGCATTTTTGCTGGTACTTGGCATTTAGTCTGTATAGTGAAGGTCTCAGGAATGCCACAAGGATGGTCTTCCCAGCTCATAAACCTGTTATCATGGCTGCATGTTGAATTAAAAAATGAAAAGTCCAGGTGAGGCACAGGAAGGGTTGTTGAAGGAGATGCCTTCAGGCACACTGCTGGCCAAAGCATCAGGTTGGTGGTTCCAGCTGATTCCCCCAAGCCTGCTTAGATGTGGCTTCTTCCCTAGAATGTCTCTGGTTCCTGACTGCTTATCCTGAGTTTGAATCCATAACCAGAACCAATCCTTTGGCGATTACTCCAGATATGTAGGGTCCTTGATCTTCTTTGAGCTTTTCTTGCATATGTTTCATTACCTAACTAGGTAAACAATACCTCAATCAAGGAACTACCAACTCAGACAAACAATCAAACAAACAGTAAACAACAGCAATAATCAAGGGATTACCAAGACTGCTCCCACCAATACTGAAGGGACAAGCCACTTGTATACAAACAGACAGAAAATCCCATTCCCTTCCAGCACTGATGATTTTACCTAGTTCAGGGGTTCCCAACCCCTGGTCCATGAACCGTTACCGGGCTGCCGCATGCCAGAAACTGGGCCGCAGAAAGAAGCGAAGCCCCATCTGCAGGATGCAGGCAGCATACGAAACCATGCCCCCTCTGGTCCGTGGAAAAATATCTCCTTACGGAACTGGTCCCTGGTGCCCAAAAGGTTGGAGGCTGCTGATCTAGTTGGATGAATGAAACCTCTGCAAGAAAACAACCAAGCCCAGAGAGCTTCAAGGATGCCACAGTTCAAACCTGAGCTACAAATATTCCGTTCTACTGGTACTCCAGATGTTTGGAAGACCTTTTATGCTGGAATGAATGGAAAAGAGGGAGACACAAGCAACAACACTTGTCCTTTTGAATATCTCCCAGTAAACTACAACAGTGCTTGTACCCAAAGGATCACGGCCACACCCAAAGCACTGCAAGCACTGATTCATTTGAGCTTAAAGCCCATTACTGCAACAGTTCTCCTGACCTGAACTTTTAGGGAGTAGTGAACAGTTTAAAGTTCTGGCATAAATCTGAAGTTCTTAATTTGGTGGACAATTCTGGGAATATTATTGGAAAATATCCAATAGAAAACTCTCACCTGCTGTCAAGGAAAGCTGGGTTGCAAACAGCAGAACTGGTAGGAACTTGGCCATTTTTTCCAGAAATATCTTTAAAAAAGAGTTTCATCATTAATATCATAATACTTCAGCAGGTTGACTCAAGCTAAGGTGCTTTGCAATGTTTTTGTCAATAAAAGCCAATTCACAGAGGACTTAAAAAAAACCAGTTGATATGCAAGTAGGAAGATAGATATATTTTTCCTTTGCCACAGAGAAATGGCTCTTTAGCCTACTGTCTTTTAAAAAAAACATCCCTGTCAATTGAGACCATACTCAAGTTCATTCGCCATGTGTCCCCTGACCTTGAAAGGTACTGGGTAGACAGACAGACCCCAAGACATTTGGCTGCCTCCGACTCCAGTTTCACCAGAAGAAATGAGCTAGCATTTGTATCTTCCTGCCTAAAGTCAGTAATGACACGTCTGTCCCATGGCTAGGTGTGCAGGCAATGTTGCGAATTGAGAGCCTAATTTTATAATTCAGCAGAAACTTTGCTGACCTGGTATTCAAGTTTAAAGTTCTTCCACAGAACTTCGCATTTCCTGCTCAGATGGATTAATAGTTGCATTTAACCTGTTAACTTACCTCTTGCATGCTATTTTCGTGCATTATTTTAGTACTAGATGGCACTTTGTAGTTTTACTTCATGTTTTTATTTAACGGTATGCTTCTATATACCGGTATGCTTTTGGAACCTGCCTTGAAGATGCATGGATAAAGATTTCAATAAATCTAATTTAAAAAACAAGTACTCTCTAGTGCAGAGAGGGTGCCTGACATTAGTTTGGACATCCAACCTACTTTGGATAGTCCTCAACTTACAACCACAATTGAGACTGGAACTTCTGCCATTAAGCAACATGGGTAAGTCAGTTGTGCCCAATTTTATGACCAGTTTTGCCGTGGTTGTTAAGCAAATCACAACATTGTTAAGTAAATCCAAGCTTCCCGATTGATTTTTGTCAGAAAATTGTCAGAATTCCCCTGAGAAGGTTGCAGATGTTGATCACATGACCCTAGGACACCACAGCCATTGTACATACATGCCAGTTGCCAAGCCCCCAAATTGCAATCATGTTATTGATGTAAGGACCTGTCACAAGTCACTTTTTCCAGCATCATCATAATTTTGAATTGCTGTTATATGAATGGTCATAAACTGAGGCTACCTGTATGGCCAAAACAGAAAGAGGCAGGCTGGATCAGATCAAGGACCTATCCAAATGCAATACTTCTATTCATGCATGGTTCTTGGAAAGAGGCATCAGTAAGTATATACATATCCAACTGGTAAGGTAAGAAGGAAAATTAATAAGGACAAAAGGTCTTTTCCCCCCCAAGAATAGAAGGGCATTTTTAAATTAAATCCCATGTCCTATGCAAAGGCACCCCAAAGGTCACAGGACAGATCTCATCCTCAAAGAATTGTGGAATCCAATTCTACAAGAGAAATCCCAATCTCTTCTCTGGGTCTGAATCTAATCTCAGGCACAGAGAAATAAAAAACATGGGCTTTGCTGAGCTCTCTCTCTCTCTTTTTTCTCTGTCTGTCTGTCTCTCATCTATCTACCATCTCTATCTATTATCTCTATCATCTATCAGCCCTATCATCTATCGTCTCTATCTATCATCTCTATCATCTCTATTGATCTATCATCTATCTATCATCTATATCTATCATCTCTCTATCATCTATCATATCTATCATCTCTCTCTCTCTTTCATCATTTATTTGTTTGTTTATATGATTTTTATCCTGTGTTTATTATAAGTAACTCAAGGCAGCAAGTATGTCTAATTTTCCTTCCTCCTCCTTGTTTTCCACACAACAACCCTATGAGGTGGGCTGGGTTGAGAGACAGGGGGCTGATCCAAAGTCACCCAGCCTCTTTCTGGGCCGATGTCTTAATCACTAAACCAAATTACCGCTGGTGTTGTGCTGGAAAATCTGTGGATGTACAAAATCTACTTTTTAATTATTTTTTTTACCTCGCCCAACCATGCTGCTCATCGTCGCCAGCCTGTAGGTCATTCCAATCAAATCCCTTCCAGTAGCTTCAAGGGGAGAGGATTTGCAAAATAAACACATTTTTAAAACCGGGGAGGGGGGGCAGAAATTGGCATGGCCTGCCTCCCTCCTTCCCTCCCTTTTGTGTATCCTGCAGGCTCATAGCTTCTTCTGCTTCTGACCCCCTCTCTCCCAGTGAAAGAGAATTGCTCTATAAATTGGCAGTGTGAGGCAGAATCATAGCATTAATGAGCTAGTTATCAAGTTACTGAACCTAACCCCCTGCTCCAAATTAAACTATTGTAGGTAGGTAGTGTCTGCTCCTGCACAATTGCACGAATGCAGCCAGTGAAGGAAAGTCTTTGGATTGGTTCCACCATCTTATGATGATTTTTTCCACCCTCACTTCCTACCAGAGCTTGCCTGCCTGTACTTTAAATCCCTTGTCCTATATCCTGCCCTCTGGGATGACAGAAAGCAGAACTGGGAACACCCGTCGTTTGCTGATGATTCGGACCACATGATATTCAGACTACATGGTCAAGCTAGCCTTGCATTAAAAATCATGCCTTTGTGCTTTAAGCCAGCATATATTTTTTTCTAATGACTCAAGGACCTGGTCATGCTTAGAAGAAAGAGCATGATGGAACAGGATTGAGACATAAATGGAAGTTCCACTTTACCTTTTCCTTTATCATGAGAACAAAAGAACACACAAAGCCAACAGAGGTGAAATGCAGAATGAAAACAGTGGCAGGAACCTAACAATCACATCTACACAGAGCTTCCCAGAAGAGGCTTGGAAAGTGACAAGGGACGCCGAGGGAGGGGAGAAGGCAGCTGGCCAGCATCCTTTGGCTGTAATTGAGATGCTTGCATCTTTTTTAACACCCGCTTTCCTCGGTTTAGATGTCATTAGGGAACTGGGTCTGACACGATAGCCACTGTACTTAATCTTGTCCTGTGCACAGAATTCCTAAAGCAAAATCAGATGTTTTCCAGTGAATGTCTTCCTTTTCCAGAGAATCCCTGCATTCTGGTTTTGATCAATGTTAGGGCTGTCTGGAGGCCCAAATCTGCAATAGTTTTTGAAGCATCCAGAGATAAAGTCATGTGTTTATCAGTTGCCCTTTCAACTTCCAGCAACTTGTTGGCACCTGGGTTGGTGCATGAGTTCCAGTGGTGACTATAGCAAACTGCTGTTATATCCTTCCCCTGCCCACTCCTGTAAACCCCCATGACTGTTTTACCTACCCCCAAACCAGGGGTGAAATGCTCCTGGTTTGGACCGGATCACCCAATCCAGTAGCGATGGCAGTGGGTGGTTTGGAGAACCGGTGGTGGTAGTCCCCCCCCCACCATGCCCAGCTGAGCCGCACGATCATCAGAGGCTTTTTTTTTTCTTTTAAAAGCATTTTTTCTACAACCTCTTCCAAAGAAAAAATGCTTTTAAAAGTAAAAAAAAAAAAGCCTCTGATGATCGCGCGGCTCAGCTGGGATCATCAGAGGCTTTTCAAAGCATTTTTTTCTGCAACCTCTTGGCCGAAGAGATGGTAAAAAAAATGCTTTGAAAAGTCTCTGGCAACTCCCAGCTGAGATGCCTGATTGGCAGAGTCTTTGCAAAGCATTAGAAAAAATGCTCTGAAAAGTTAAAAAAAAAAAAGTTGGCCACACCCACCCAGTCACATTAACCCCCACCACCAAGCCACGCCCACAGAACCGGTAGTAACAAATTTTACATTTCATCCCTGCCCCAAACCCCTGTAGACACCAAGCACTATTTTTTTTTTTTAATTTGATTTATATGCCGCCCTTCTCCGGAGACTCAGGGCAGCTTACAATGTGTTAAGCAATAGCCTTCATCCTTTTGTATATTTTATACGAAGTCAGCTTATTGCCCCCACAAACTGGGTCCTCATTTCACCTACCTTAGAAAGGATGGAAGGCTGAGTCAACCTTGAGCCTTGGAGAGATTCGAACCAGCAGAAATTGCAGGCAGCTGTGTTAATGACAGGGTGCACTAAACCCCTGTACTATCAAGGCTCTTTGCACCATCTTTTATATCTGGACTAGAAACTTGCTTTTGAAGATGGCCCTAACCAGTTACCTGAAATATGACCCTCCTTTGCAAATGCACAGAGATTTAAATACAGTTTTTTCTTTAAATTATGCCAAACAGCAAAGCCAAAGGGAAATGAAATGCCATCCCCTAGATTATTTCAGAATCTCTGCTCTTTTGCTGTTATTTGTCATATTCTTCTGAGGATGTTTTTAAAACATTAACTAAAATTTAGCAGCTGGGAATTCTGTCAAATTCAACCTCCAACACACATGGGGAGTTTCAGGCTTGGGAAGGCTTTCCTGGTTCTAATACAGGAAGGCTCCTATTCCCATTCCAGCAATATTTTTATCTACCTGTTACTTTTTACAATCCATCCAATACCTGGAATTCTCTGGGTGTACCATGGGTGATTGAAAATAATTACATAAAATAAAAATTATGGAAGCAGCAATATACATAAACTCTATTTATTGTATTATCTGTGTGTCTTCCCCTCTCTCATCCATTTCTCTGTCTCAATGTAATAGCAAACCCTTAAAATAAAATAAAATAAATAATTAAAACATGCCTGAAAGAAGACAAGTCTTAGCCTGGTCCAAAAGAAACATGGGATAAATAGTAGGCATGCTTCCCTTTCTCCTTGGGGCCCCTGAACAAAGGTTTTCCCTAAACAGGATGGATTAAACCCCATAGAAAACCTGGATTTTTACACAGAAAGATTTTACTGAGAGAGCTGCCTGCAAACACAACAGGAGTTGGATGGGCAAGGGAGAGGGCTTTGGCTGGGAGCAACATGAAGTTGAGCCCATGGCTAGAAATGCCTCCTGGTGGTTGGAAGCCACAAAGACATTGCACACAGATGCCACTATACAAATTGATGCCATCAGGTATGCAGTAAGAGTTCTTTCCATCACGCACTCGACCTCTTCTGAATTCTCTTCATTTTGAGTGCAAAGGACTTAACACATTAGAGAAACTTGTTCTAGTGCTCTTCAGAGATACCACTGTCGTTTATCAGGATTCTACTCACCTCCGGAGCCGTCAGACGATTTCCCTTGATTTCTCTCAAGCAGACTTCCCTCTGCGCTGGTTTGAGCTAAATGACTAATTGCCACCAGAAAGCAATGATTCTGCTTCCTTTGCAGTCGGCTGGCTGTTAAAAAAAAAAAAAAAAGCAGCAGTGTTGTTTTTTTTTTTTTGTTTCTAGGAAGCAGAATTTGTTTCATTTTCAGCTATAAACACTGTCCATCACTTGTTTGCCCATCAGTGGGAGTTTCCTGACTTGCATCTCATCATAATAGTAATGCTGATGGTATTGGGAGTTTTTTTTTTCCCCCTGCAGTGTGCTTTCATCTCATTTCCCATCTATGAGTAAGACAGTCTTAGGTCATCCAGAGGTGAATCAGGTGATTTTCCTTTTTTCACAGCAACAGCCTTCTGTGATGTTTTGGGGGAGGGGGTGACAGAAGCCCAGTCAAGTGCACCCATGAGCCACCTGGTGCCTGTTGGCCACTTTAAGATGTCCAATCAAATGTTTACCCCCACCCACACAAACAATCACTGGACAAGACCTGTAAGAAATGTGCCAGATCCTAAAATTGAGAAATGGGGTTATAGTAGAATAGATGGAAGGACAAATCCCTTCTATTGCCTCACATACAAAAAACACAGAGGAATCTAGAAACTGGCATTTGTTGCCTCTATTTAAAAAAATGGAAAAATACAGGAGTATAAGAGGCACCTACCTTGGTGAGGAAAAGAAGAAAAAGAACTCTGCCTCTGAGCAATTTTGTCTCATTACAGCAAACAGCCTGCTTTACTTTCATTTTCGTTTTCAGCATAGCTTGATTAGCACAAGGGGAAAAAAATCTGCTCCAGCAATTTACCTCTTTGCAGCAAATAGAGGAGCTCTGTGCTTTGGCTGAGAGCAAATCAGCTTAGAGTCTGGAGGCAGATCCAATCAACTTGTGCTGAAGCTGAAAGGAGCTGTTTTTTCTTGCTGTTTGCAAGGAGGTAACTGCTGCGAGAAAGAGGCCAAAGGGTGGGGGCCAGTGGGTGGGCGAGGCTACATTCGGTGTATAAGACACAGCTAAATTTTCACCCCCTTTTAGGGAGAAAAAAGATGTGTCTTATACTCCGAGCAATACGAATTCCAAAGTAATAGTGTGTTTGTTTCCAACTGTTTTTTTCTTTTTAACTTTCTTTGAATTAGAATGGGATGTTACTGGAGAAGGACATAGAAGGAATCTAAAGATGATGAACCTATCCTGCTGTAGTGGCCTTGATTGGCATGTGTCTTTCTCACTGGCTGGTAGCCTGCAAAGAGGATGGGCAGCATAGCTTGAAGAATTAACCAATCACTTTGCTCACCCTGCTCTATTCACACAAAATCAGGGCAGATGTGGCAAGGAATCAAAACAGAGATATAATGAAAACCATGGGAGAAAGAGATGCTGTTAGGGAATGATGAGATAAAAGGGGAAGGAGGCAGCAAGTGAATAACAGGCAGAGAAAGAAGCTTAGAAAGGATCTGCTCTAAATAATCTGTTTGATGTACTTGAGAGCCTGGCAAGAGGTACAGAATAGAAGGTGGCAATGGGGTAGCCAACTTCAAAATGGTACAGGTGGTCCTCATTTAGTGACTGCCTCATTTTCCAACTGTTCACAATTATGACAATGATGAAGAAGTAATTTTGTGGCCAGTCCTTTCATTTACAACTTTGCAGGTCTGTAAAAGCAAAGGAAAGCTGAAGTAAAACTGTAAATCCAATCACAATTACTTAGCAACTGTTTTGTTTAGTGACTGAATTGCCAGTCCCAATTGTAGCTGATAAACCAGGACTACTTGTATAATTTTCTGCCCGCCCAAGATTGGGTAAAGGGTTGAATAGCACATTAACTCTGCAAAATGGAAAGGCCCACATTCATAGCATTTTGTCCAGATTTCTCCAGAACAAAAATATTTTGTTTGTATATAGGAGCCAAACAAATACTTCTCAGCACACTAATGGAATTTAAGACCTAGATATGCTGGGATTTTTTTTCCAAGCAGGCAGATCAGGTTGGTTGGTGATGAGGGAACATGGCTGAACACAGGCTGAGAGTTCGGCTACAATTTCCCTCAGCAAAACTGAGACAAAGAAGATTTGTCCAGGCTGCCTTACTCTTTAAAGATACTTTAAAGATACTGACTGAGCCAGGATGAAGGGGCAAGAAAAGACATGTATTTTAGGTTCTGCTCTGGAAGAGAGCAACCAAGGAAACCCAAAGGCAGCTCAGAAAAATTCCATGTAGGAGGACTACCATCCTTAGATAGCAAAAATTCACCAGCCCTTTCCTTAACAGTCTGTTAAAGTCAGTCAGTCAGTCAGTCAGTCCCCTCTCTTTCACATTGCGTGAGCAACAGTGGTGGGATTCAAATTTTTTTATTACCGGTTCTGGGTGTGGCTTGGTGGGCATGGCATAGCATAGCATGGCTTGGTGGGCGTGGCAGGGGAAGGTTACTGCAAAATCCTCATTTCTTCCCAATCAGCTGGGACTTTAGGAGGCAGAGAATAGATGGGGGCAGGGCCAGTCAGAGGTGGTATTTACCGGTTCTCCGAACTACTCAAAATTTCCGCTACCAGTTCTCCAGAACTGATCAGAACCTGCTGAATGCCACCTCTGGTGAGCAAGCACAGAAGTACAACCTATCCTGCAGCACTCTTACCGTACCATAACCCTCTGGGAAGTGGCAAGAAGAATTAGCCCTAAATAGTCACAGCAAGTGGAGAGAGGAGGTTACTCAGCTATTCATGTTCCCTTCCTAAGAAAACACAATTGGAAAAAAAGCCAGAAATGTATGGGAAGCAGGGATGCAAAAGAGAGAAGGAAAGCCCTTGAGAGAATTGGGGGGGAGAAGGGAAATACCATAGTAAGTACTTGCAAAATCTGGATGGAAGAAAAAGAATTCCCAGCTTTCTAAAGGATTGTGAGTAATTGCTTCTCAGGAAGGAAGAAGCATGTTCACATTAACTTTATTAATATTTATTAACCCATCCTTCAACCAACTCTGGGTGGGTCCCAAACATGCTTTCATCTGAAGATACAGAACCAGGAGTGAAATCTAAATTTTTTTGCTACTGGTTCTGTGGGCGTGGCTTAATTAATGGGCATGGCTTGGTGGTAAGGTGACTGGGTGGGCGTGGCCAAGTCAATGTCACTTCTTTGCCCTTTTTTAACCTATAAAACACAACACAACACAACTGGCTCACCCACAATGTAAAAGCACCTGTGCTAGATCCAAAATGGCCCCGCAACAAGCAGGAACCACACACAGCCACAAAAAGCCCAAAAAACCAACTTTCACACTTTACACACACAAAATTCCACATACAGCTTTGTGAGATTTTGTGTTTGTGTAGTTAGAGTGAAACACTACAGAAACACACTAAATCTCATTTCCCTTCTCCTCTCCCTCCCCCATGTAACCCAGGTGTATCAGCTGGACATGTTTGGAAACATGGAAACATTTATAGTATCTGACTGATAAAATTCCCACTTCTACTCACTCCACCAAGCCGCTGGAGTTTTAGCAAAAGGGAGGCGGGAAATGGATTTAAGAACGAAGCAAAATTCAATTCAATTCAGCAGAAGGTCCAGACAGAACTGAATTCTTCACCCATCTTTTAGTCATCAGGAAACTATCCTAGCCTGAAACTTGCTGTCTTCATTGCCAGTCCTCATCCCGTTTCTATTCTCTCCCCAGTGATTGCCAGGCATCTGAATTCTTCTCTGGGTAATGGGTGACAAACCTAACAAACACTCTGTGTTGTCAAATTAAGAGAGAAAACATGAATTTAATGATTTAGTACCATAGAGTTCATGATGACCTAACCCTGCCTTATTCAAAGACTCAAACTCAAGGCCCGCGGGCCGGATCTGGCCTGTGGGGTGCTTAGATCTGGCCCATGGGGTTGCTCTGGAAAAAATGAAGGACCAGCCCGCGGTGCCTCTGCCAGCAAAAACGGAGTTCGGGAGCGAAAACGGAGTTCGGGAGGGCCGCGGGCATGCATATAGGGCATGCAAATGGATTGGGCCCTCAATGATATTGTGAAGTGCTTACTCCAACTCCTCAGCAGGGTTTTATAGAAAGTTGCTTCCAGTACCTTCTAAACAGAGCTGCTAACGGAATTGTCACAGGCTAATGTCACACCAGGCTACTCCCTGGCTAAGGGTGGGGTTGAATCTTGCTCTTCCCAGTCTTAATCTAAATCTTATGCACTGTAGCACATTAATTTGAATGTCCCTGGGAGGGCCATGCGTGGGCTGCAGAACTTTGAGCTGGCCATGCCCCCCCAGCCACGATTCCCCCCCGAGGTCAAACAACTCTGATGTGGCCCTCAATGAAATCGAGTTTGACACCCACCCCTGCACTATAGGGAGTAAACTAGAAATATGCATTAGCTTTTAGAGTGTTAATTTAATTCACTTTATTTGAGTGTTGGTTTTCAGCAAAAATGTAAAATCTGATATGGACAGCATTTCTCTCACAAAGTCAGTGATCTGTTGCTTTGGATGTTACAGAGAAAAATTGTCACAGCTTCCTCTAAACAATTCTAAGAACTGTACTTTGTTCCCATTGTAGAGGACTTTTAAAAATTCCCTTAATTTCCTCATGTCACTAGATATTCCAGGTGTTTTTGAGGAAATAAAAGGCCATTAAGGAAAACATATGAGAAGGACTTTCCAATACTTTAGGATTAAGGGCCTTGGTAGTACAGTGGTCTAAGGCACCCTGTTATTAAGCTGGTTATTAAGACCAGCTGCCTGCAATTACTGCAGGTTCGAATCTCGCCAAGGCTCAAGGTTGACTCAGCCTTCCATCCTTTCTAAGGTAGGTAAATTGAGGACCCAGTTGTGGGGGCAATAAGCTGACTTTGTATAAATATACAAAAGGATGAAGGCTATTGCTGAGCACATTGTAAGCCGCCCTGAGTCTCCGGAGAAGGGCGGCATATAAATCAAATTTAAAAAAAAAAAGGGCAAGAGACAGTCCCTGCCTTCTTCAATTGAGAATGCCTCTAGCAGTTGTGCTGTAAAGCTAGAAAATACAACCAAGCACTGTTAAGAGGTCATTATTGGGCCTACACAGTGGCAATAGACATTGTGGCAAAGCATCCATTCTTCTCTTTACCAGCCGCATCTGTGGATCACTACCTGGTGACCCTGTTCAAAGACAAAGTCAACTACTAGGATTTTGGAAGCCAACGCTATAAAACAGCCTCTGTATGGAGATGCAGATGATCCCAACCCTGCTGGTTTTCAAGAAACTGGTAAAAATCTGGCTTTTCCCCCAGGCTCTGGGGCCAGGATGTTGATGGAGCTGGAATGGAGCGGCTGGTGAATGAATGAATGTTTGATTGGGGTCTCAACATATTTAGAACCTGGCTGTCACAAAATCCACTTGGCTTCCTCTGTAACTGGAAATGGATAACAATCTAGCAACTGAATTATACATTATAACTTAGGGAGTTACAAGTTATACACCAGTAATACTAACTGGTATAAAATATGAACGGATATAGTGAAGCACAAGTCCCAATGTGGCTTCCATGAACGTGAATACATCCAGCAATCCCTCCCTTGATGTTGTCCAGGGGTGAAATCCAACAGGTTCTGATAGGTTCTGGAGAACCGGTAGCGGAAATTTTGAGCAGTTTGGAGAACCAGTAGCGGAAATTTTGAGTAGTTCAGAGAACTGTCAAACACCACCTCTGTCTGGCCCCAGAGTGGGGTGGGAATGGAGATTTTGCAAAATCCTTCCCCCAAGAGTGGGAAGGGAATGGAAATTTTGCAGTATCCTTCCCCTGCCACGCACACCAAGCCACACCACGCCCACCAAGTCACGCCCACATAACTGATAGTAAAAAAAATTGGATTTCACCACTGTTCCAATGGTTCCTTATTTTATTTTGGTAAAGATATATTTAAATAAAAAGGAATTATAACTATGGGAAGATGGTGTGCTGTAAAGTGTGTTATTAAGAATAAGCACATTTCCCACGATCCCTTTGTGCAAGAACATCTGTAGCAAAACAAGGTTCCGTCAAAATGTGTTGCAATGTCACAAAGGCAAACTGCAAGCTTTAGAGACTTGGATATAAATGCCAGGAGGCTACAGAGATGCCAGAGCAATTGCCACAGTTTGTGTTCTCCTAAATTGGTCTCTTGAGGTTCCACATTCCCACTATGCCAACTATTTTGTGCAAGTATCCAAAAGAGCTGCTCAACATTCCAAATCTGGATCCAGAGATTACGGTTTCTTGCATTAAAGGCTAATCCTCAGTGTGTTTACTTGGCATTAAGTATTCCAAATAAGGGAAATGGAGATTTCTTCCAAATAGGTCCAAATTGTCCCATTTCTCAGAAGGCAAAGTTATGAGAGAGTGCATATTCAAAGGTCTCAGTGAAGCAAAGGGGGGGGGGAAACACCTGTTATTAACATCTGATTTTGAACGATCGAATATTTTTAATTTTTAACTTTAACATTTTAATTTTATGTACTGTTTTATATTCTGATGTTTCATTGTATACCACCCAAAGTTTCTCTTTAAGGGAGAAGGGTGGTTCAAAAATGTGAAAAATAAACAAAGAAATAAAATGTATGAGTTCATTTTTTCCACACATACATATCCATTTGCTTGCTTGAGGTACAATGCAGCTAGATGAGAGATAGAGATGAGAGAAAGATTGTGTGTGCGTATGTCTGTGTTGTGTGTATGAACTCCATTCTATTCAATACAATTCAGGTAACTGTACAAAGGATCATCCCCCTTATCTTCATGAAAGACATAACTGTTACACCATAGGAATTTTACGTGTTTGATGTTTCTCTTCTACAGGAGAGATATTGGCCTATGAAGCTTTATCCATCTTATCTTCATCCACCATAGGTTCCACACTACTATAGCACAAATCAATAGTAAATCAGGTCTCTAGAAGGAATTCCCCTAGTTTTCTTCATTTGAGGCCTTTGACTGTAGAGGACAAATGCTTCCCACAGTTCATATTCAGTCATTTCCGGGGCAGATCACCAACATTTTGGTTTATCTCAACAGGAAAAGGTTTATCAACAGCTTTATCTCAACAGGAAATCAAAAGATTGGCAGTTCCTGCCTGATACAGTAACAATTCACAAACTATGATTAAAAAAAAAAAACACATTGATTTCCTAACATACCAATATCTGAATTATTAGAAACGAAGTAAACCCAGCCACATTCCAGATTCCTGCAGCAAGAAATGCTGCTTATCACTTGCAGGAAATTACTGGCTGAATCAGAAATTGTTAACCACATTCAAATCACATGGTTGTCAGTACTCAATTCTGTAAGAATGACATGCCTAGCAGTTTGGCGTGAGACACTGGGGGAAAAACCTTTGGTCATGTGAAAAAACATTTTAAAGCTCCTCTGTTGTCTGTCACCCAATATTCCAATTAGACAGCAGATGAGCCCTAGATCTTTAACCCAGATGCTGTATCATAGGCCTATGGTCAGCAATAGAAGCTGGGCTAAAGGTATCCAAGATAGCATCCATTATTCTCAGTTTATACTACATGGCCAATCAGAAATTTTGGGTCAAATTGACAGAAGTTAAAAGGCCTCTGATCTCACCCCTCCCCCTTTTAACAGCTCTCTCAACTGCCAATCAGTGGTGGGTTGCCCCTGGTTCGCACCGGTTCTGTAGAACTGGTAGTAAAACCGGCGGGACGCTCCGCCCGACCCCGACATCATCAAAACGCTTCTGCGCTTGCGCAGAAGAGCGCGTGCGCGCACGAGTGAAGCACGCGCACACACATGGCCCCGCTGCGAACTGGTAGTAAAGGTAAGTAGAATCCATCCCTGCTGCCGACCAGCCTCAGAATAAACATACAATCCTAACGCTTAGATCAGTATCTCATTGACTCAAAGAATGGAATCCCCCCAGAATACAGGGACACACCAGAGTTGGAATCTGCATATCTGAGGGTGATCTTCCTTTCTCAATTTCACATGCAGCTCAGGATCAAAGCTCAAATCAAAAGCATCGTGAACTGCACATCTCCACAGGAAGGACCCACGTTAAAACCAGCATGCACACAAACCACAACCCTGAGCTCCCACCAAGGACCAGTCCCACCCTGTAAAACCAAGTTTCTGAACCCAAGGTTGACTCAGCCTTCCATCCTTTCTAAGGTAGGTAAATTGAGGACCCAGTTGTGGGGGCAATAAGCTGACTTTGTATAAATATACAAAAGGATGAAGGCTATTGCTTAGCGCATTGTAAGCCGCCCTGAGTCTCCGGAGAAGGGCGGCATATAAATCAATTTTTTTTTTTAAAAAAAGTTCCTCTGTAATCTCTTTGTTCTTGGGATTAAAATGAATCTCCTTTTTCACAGTGTGTCTGGATTTCATTTTTGATTTGTTCTTGCATCAACCCAATTCTTGGAAACCCCAAATTATTCTTCTAACAAAATGAAAAAGACAGTTCAGAACAGAAAGCTCTGGACTTCTGAAGAGTGACCCTGGTAGAAGTGTCATGCTTGACCGATGTCCTAGTGCCAGTTCTGAAGAATTTCTGGATGAATCCTCACGATGTTTTTGAGCATTTTGAGATCAGAAACATGTGACATTTATATGTAAAAAGCACATGTAAAAATTGGCAACACAAACCTGCACAGTAATCAGGTTACCATGCCTCATATTGTGAATCAAGTTAAAAAAAAAAAAACTTGCCTGGGCGTAAGTACTTTAATTGAAAGACATTTTACAAATGGATGTATAGAATGGAAGCTTTAAAAGTGCCTCGTTTTCAACTGATCTTATGATTTTCATTTATTTCTAAGAAATTACAATTCTTAGTAAGAAATTGTGTTCTTTAAATTATTTCTCAAGAAGTCAAAGTCCCATTTTTGAAAAAAATTGTCCCTTCCACTATAAATAACTTCCTTGCAATGCTAACCCCAAAAGAAGAAAGCAAGATCATGACAGTGCATTATTACACTTCTCCTAAAATAACTACGAATTAATACTTAACTCAGAACTCAAAACATTACTTCATGTATCACATTACAAAATGAAGTTCAGTCCATCTGACCTATGTTCAATTTATTAATTTCCCTCTTTTACTATAAAGCATAATCTATTCAAGGCAATTTAGAAAAAGTAAAGTAAGACAACAACACTGAATAAAAGCACCACTGAAGATAGAACATGCAACAATAAAAAAAGAAACACACCAAGGCATTTTCAGAAGCTTATCAAAACAATGCTATAGTTATCCTGATCGAATAGGGATCTCTCTTTGAGGACTTTGTTCCATAGTCTTATGCAGTCACAATGTAATTTGCTCTGATGGAGAAAGGAGAAAGGAAGTTTCATACACAAGAATAAAAATTAAAGGTGTTAAAATGAGAAGCCGGAGCTTTTTTGATAGCCTGAATGTTTAGAGCAGAATTTGTCAACCTTGGCAACTTTAAGATGTGTGGATTTCAACTCCCAGAATTCTGCAGCCAATTGCTGTGTGTCAAGTCTGCACATCTTAAAATTGCCAAGGATGAGAAACACTGGTTTAGGGTCAAAGTTAGTACCTTGAAACTGAATCAGAAAGCAAATTGATAGTCAGCACAGATTGGCAAACAAAAATTCTGAATCTGAATTATCTGCACTTCAGAACCACCTTAAAAGTAGCCCCACCTATAACAGTAATCCATCTTGGAAACATTTAGCACATGGAAGGCTCAGTCAAAGTTTGCCTTCTTCTAGAACGGGACTATGATTGTGTGAGAGGATGGCCAAAGTCCACCTGTGACCATTCCAAACTGAATGGTCTGCATGCCGTTGTTGAGCCCCATTATCTTCCAGAGACCAAATCAGCTGTCTTGATGGAAGGGCAGCTATCAACTCAGTGTTCAGTTCCATGGAATTGGCTGGTGCTGGACCAATGGTGATGGTACTGCCATCTATGCCTCCTGTATTTCCATCAGTACTGCTGGTGTCTTAGTTCCGGAGGGATCAAGATATTTCTTCTTGAGTTGTAAGCAGCAGAAGACTTTCTGAGAGGTTATTGGCCTGACAGGAGTGTGGCCTGGATCATAACTCAGATCCAAGGGGACTTGAGCCCCACCTTGGGCCCTATCCAGCACAAGGAGGCACCAGGTCATGTAACTTGACCCTTACAAAGTCATAGTTACCTCCCCAAAAGTGGAAGTAAACATAACTGTGTGTGTACCTTTCTGTGCGGTAAGAGTTGAAACTGATATGTATTACATAAGGACACAGTGGAGGCAATTTGTTTGTCAGAGAATAAAGAAGTGGTAAGAATGGCTGGGGTTGTGTATGAGACTGCTGAGGAAGAGAAGGAACAAAATGTGGAAGTAAAAAGGGATGAGGAGAGAAGAGTGTGTTTGCAAGCATGTACACATGATGTGAGACAGAGGCCACCAGGATGTCCATAGGGTGTGGTCAGAGAAGTAAAAATGCATCTGGGGTGTGTGTGTGTGTGTATGTGTGTGAGTGAGTGAGAGAGAGAGAGAGAGAGAGAGAGAGAACACATAAAAAAGGCAGCACCTCTATGATCTGCATTTTGACTTTTCTTTAGGCATGTGCTCCAAACATCCCTGGAGGTCACCAATGCCATGAAGCTAGAGGAAGAGAGGCAAACTTGGAGGGAACTTCAGTAGGGAGGGCTCCAGCAGCAACAGAAGTGCCCGGCTCTTCTTCCCCTGAATGAAGGATACCAGCTGGGAGGGACTCAGAACTCAAAAGAGTTACCTCACGTGAAAGGAAGGAAGGGAGTGTGCACAGACGGGTCAGATGAGCTGTGCAAATTCCAAAGAAAACCAAATGAAGGGCAAGGGAGCCGCTGAAGAGAGGCCCTAGAGGGTGCAAGGGGCTCTGGGGAAATTGAGGCAGAGGAAGATAATAAAACACTAAAGTTTAACAGTGGTATAAAGCAGGAAAGAAAAAGGGAGCAGGAAACAGAAAAGGTGAAGCGGAATTGGATGGAGACAGACATTCTTAAGGATAATGAAGTGTGTGATTTTACAGTTAAAAAAACTAGAAGCCTAACTACAAGAATGAAGCTATAAACAGTTTGAAGTCAGTTGGAAATAGAGTAAAAAACTGAACTTTAGAAACTGTTGCCAGTATAATTGTAATATAAACCAAAGGACAGATGAATAGAAAATGAAAACTTCAAAAACACAGAGGAGAATAAATTTATGCAAATATACAGGCAAGGTAAAACTAACAAATCAAAATGCACATTCCGAGTTGTGTTTCTTTCATACACGTTTTTGTAATGAAACATTATTTTTTAGTAGAAGCGAAATGTGTCCTGTCAGATCTGTAACATGCCTAAAATGATCCTGTGACAGATGGACAAGTTGTAGACAACTCTCCTGCTCCTCACTTTTTCCTTTGTTTCTCACTCATATCAGCTATCAAGGAGATCTTAAGAAGCTTAATTTTACTATTTACTTTTATTAATACTATCCAGTATTAATTCTACAAACCCTAAATCTTTTTTGTTCCAACTCCTTCTTTCCAACCAATAATACATTTTATTTCAGATTTTATAGTATTCTGTCTCATTCTTGTTTTTGAGTTCTAGTGTCAGCCTGTCCATTTCTGCACATATCAAAATCTTCCTTATTATTTTTTCTTCCCGGGGAGATTTCTTCCTTTTTCTAGTATTGTGCATAAACCAACCTGGCTCCTGTTATCACATGAAGCATTAAGTATATTGATTCTTTGCTATGATTCCCTTTTATGATTCCTAGTAGGAATAATTCTGGTTTTAGGTCTATGTTTTGTTCTAATATCTCCTCTAGCCATGCCTGAATTTGGTGCCAGAACTCCCTAGTAAAAATATAGTAAGTGAAAACAAGGGATATGTATATAAGAACAAAGTAACAATGTACGTTAAATAGTAATTATATTTGTCGTTATGGAAAGAATATGTATGGATATGTTAAGACCAGGAGGGTCACACTGTGTCCAATGTTTATTTAATGCTATTAAATAAAAAACTATATATATATATATATATATATATATATATATATATATATATATATATATATATATATATATATAAAAGAAGCTTAATTTTATCAGTTCAGACAAGATTATGCTTTCCATAATCAGCCATGCATTCCAGTGCCTCTCTCTTCTCATCTGGTCTTGATTATTTGAATTAAATTGGCTAATGATTCAAACCTGGCTCCCTGATATGGATTTTTCCCTAACACTGGCCAACGGTCCTTTCTCCAAGCTGTCAACCAGTTGTAGCTCCAAAACAGATGATATTCTTCCATAAACTTAAAAACTTCAGCAAACTATATTTTCTGGACTGTTGGCACTTTTGCTTTCATTCAGTTCCAAATAGGAGCTATAGATTTCTACTGCCTTCACAGGACTGCATATTGAGGACATCTTGGTCCAATCTCCAAATAAGCATCTCCAGGTTGATACACAGATATCTAAATAGGATAAACCACTAATCTCTCTCAAATCTCTAAGGTTAGCATAATCAGGCTGCAAAAAACAAACAAACAAACAAACAAACAAAAACCGACCACAAGTTGGCAAGAAAGAAATACACTGTGGAGTCCTTGCTGTTCTCTGATCCTGTTTTCTTGATACACTAAACCAGGGGTGTCAAACTCAATTTCATTGAGGGCCACGTCAGGGTTGTGGTTGACCTCGGAGGGGGAACTGGGATGGGGGGAGTGGTCTGGAGGGGGCATAGCCAGGGTGATGTCGCTCATGTCAGGGAGGTGCCTGTGGTGGCCCAGGGTGGGGTGAAGACTGGGAGGATCCATTGTCTCCAGCGAAGGAAGGAGAGAACAGGGCAAGCGCCAAACTCTTGTCACCAGAGGAGTTTTGCCATCCCTCTCAGGCCATATGGAGGACCCCTGGAAGATATTGCAGGCTGCCTGGAGCCCTGGGCAGTGGAGGTCAAGTACCCAGTCAGCCCTCAAGCCAGCGGTGAATTGCTCCCGGTTCTCACCGGTTCGCAAGAATCAGTAGTAAATCAGTAGTAAAAATTTGTAGTAGTTCGGAGAACCGGTAATACCATGGTTGGCCATCCCCTACTGAACCGGTCCTCAGCCTGGTCGCCACTCGTTTACCCTGCCCATCTCATCAGAGGCTTTTTTTTTTTACTTTTAAAAGCATTTTTTCTTCAACCACTTCAGTTGAAAAAATGCTTTTAGAAGTTAAAAAAAAAAGCCTCTGATGATCACATGGCTCAGCTGGGATCGTCAGAGGCTTTTAAAAGCATTTTTTTCTGCAACCTCTTAAGGTTGTAGAAAAAATGCTTTTAAAAGTAAAAAAAAAAGTTGGCCACGCCCACCCAGTCACATTACCCCCCACCGAGCCACATCCACAAAATAAGCCACACCCACAGAAGTGGTATTAAAAAATTTTAGAACCCACCCCTGATGGGGACCCCACAGCCCAGCCCAGCCCTGCTTCCTCAAGGGAGCTCCCGGTTGCACTTACCTTCTCGAGGCTGCTCGCTCTCCTTGGCCAGGTTGCTCATGGTGCGTGCAGGAAGGCAGTGTGTGGGTCAGAGGGAGGCCCACTCCCTCTCCTTGTAAGGAGACAAAGTAACCAAAGCATCCTCAGCAATAGGATGGGAGACCACGAGGAGGGGTCAGGAAGAGGGGGCAAGGGGATGGCGAAAAGGCAGTAGGGCTGCTAAGGCAGGACTTCCCTCAGACCCTCCTCCTTCCTTCTCATTATAATCTCCCTCTCTTCCTTTTTTTCCCCTTTTCTTCTTTTTTCTTCCCTCTTCATTCTTCTTTCTTTCTTCTTCCTTCCCCTCTTTCCTTTTTTTTCCTTCCTTGCTCTCTTCCCCTCTTTCCTTCTTTTTCTTTGTCTTTCCTCTTTCCCTTTCTCCTTTCCTGTCCCTTCTTGGATGCTCAAATGCAAAAGGGGAAACATTTCTCGATGCCTCCTTGTCTTGTGATCAAATGCCACATTTACTAGTACTTTGTGGCCTCTTAAAAGACTGAGAACAAAGCTGGCTTAGTTTATGCCATGTTTGCATTTAATCGGAGCACAGACAACAGTACAGCAAAACTGTTAAAATGGTGGCTGTGAGTGTTGATAGAGCTCCTGTTTTTTATGTGCAACACCTTTAGCATTTAGGAAGTGAGCTAAGTTAGTTGCTATTCTCTTAATACATAATCCTTAAAAGGGCTCTTCTGTAGGGATCCTGCATGGTCTAATTCAGAGGTCCCCAACCTTTTTGGCACCAGGGATCGGTTTCATGGAAGACAATTTCTCCATGGACAGGGGTGTATGTGTGTGTGTGTGTGTGTGTGTCAGAGGTGTGTTTCAGCAGGTTCGGTCCAGTTCTGGAGAACCGGTATCGGAAATTCTGAGTAGTTCGGAGAACCAGTAGTAAAAATTCTGACTGGCACCACCCCCATCTATTCTCTGCCTCCCAGGTCCCAGCTGATCGGGAGGAAATGGAAATTTTGCAGTAACCTTCTCCTGGATTGGGGAGGGAATGGAGATTTTACAGTATCCTTCCCCTGCCCCACCCACCAAGCCACGCCCACCAAGCCACGCCCACAGAACTGGTAGAAAAAAGAATTGAAACTCATCACTGGTGTGTGTGTGTGTTTGTGTGTGACTGAGACTGAGACAAGTGTACAGTTTAGGAAAGAGGCACAAGCGGAAGTGGTAAATTAAATAGTGGATGGGCCACCCACAGACTACAATAAGTGTGGGATTCTGACTTAAGGACTGCCATCAGATGATTTTGCTCCGGAAGAAAATCAGACTAAACAAACAGGGAAGACTTCACTAGAAAGGGCTTTCTTTTGCTCCAGGAGAAAATCAGAATAAAGACATGGAAAAGTCTTCACCGGAAGAGGGTTTTTTCCTTCTGCTCTGGAAGAAAATTAGAAGACACAGAGAAATCTTCACTGGAAGAGGCTCTCTGCTTCTGCTCCAGAAGAAAACCCCAAACAAAGACCCAGAGAAGCAGAAAGACGGTGAAGAGACCACCACCTGCACTTTTCAATGGTTCAGCACAGTGTTTCCCTTCCAGATTAGACCTGTGACTTTCTACTTCTAAGGAAGTGGGAAGGAAGGTGGGGGAGAAGAGACAATTCTAACTCAGCCTTCCAGCAAAACAAACTGAAGACCCAGCACGAAGTGCTGAGAAAACCATTGAAAAAGAAAGGGTTGAAAAGTGTTGAGAAAACCACTGAAAAAGAAAGGGTTGAAAAGGGCTGAGAAAACCATTGAAAAAGAAAAGATACCCTTGGAGACACAGCACTTAAGAGGGGAGAGGTAGCTTCTCCCCTCCCCCATTCCAAGCCAGGTTAGCACACACTTGGATTGCAAACTTGGAAAGCTGCAAGGAAGAAAGGAGCATGAACCTTGTTGGGGTGCCAGGACGGGGAGAGGAGGAAAGTGAGGAAAAAGAGGAGAAGAGATAGCAGGAGGAAGTGCTGAAAAAACCATTTAAAAAACCAAACCAACTCGGCATAGCACAATGCCTCTTTGCAAAGTAACCCAAAGCATGCAGTCGCCTCAGTTTGCAAAGGCTTGGACCAAGCAGTGAAAGTCCTTTAAATAAATACACACACAAACACACACCCTAAACCAAACTATGAAAAGCAGGCAGGATGTTGCCAAACCACATGAGGCATCCTCAAGCATCAAAACAAAAGCAAAAAACTCCAGCTGAAGTGCAACGGATCCCAGCCGTCTTTAAGCGGTGCAAACGAGAGACAGATTCCCTTGGAGACGCAGCAATTAAGGCGAAAGGTAACTTCTCCCTGCCCCTATTTGCGCTCTGAGAAAAAGACATCCACACACACACATACCTTGGTGGGGTCCCCCTCCAATGAGGCTTTGGGGGAGCCCCCAGTTACAAGTTGGGCTGCTGCGTGCTTGTCTTGCAAACTTGGAGAGGTGCATGAAGGGAGCATGAGCCCAGTTGGGAGCGTGAGTGCCAGGAGAGGGAGAGGGAAAAAGTGAGGAAGAAGAGGAGGAGGAAGAAGAAGACGTAGCTGGAGGAAGAGGAAGCAGGACCAGGAAAAGGAGGAGGAGGAGGCAAAAGCAGACATAGCAGAAGGAGCAACACTGCCCCTGGCCCTGGAGCACTTGTGGGCACCGGCCTCACTGTCTTGAGGGCAGGAACGAAGCCTTCAACTGAATGAAGCCCTCGCACCCACGTTCAGCTCGCCGTGCTGGGGGAGGAATGAGACGCCATTGTCCTGCGGGGTGTGTGCAAATGGAGCGCTTGAAAATGGAGCTATCTTTGAGGGCAATCCCACTGCTGCACTTCAGATTTCTTCAGCTCGCATGGAGCTGGGGCACCCAAGCTGCTGGTGGCGACAGGAGCCATCTGAGCAGCCATGATCCCCCCTCCCCAGCCAGCCAGCCCAACTTACTCCCTGGCTGGTTGGCCAGCCGGCACAAATCCTCACCACTTTCCTCCTTCCTGCTCAAACAGTGGCGGGCTCCACGGGACAACGGGTCTCATTTCTCTCCCGGCACGGCAAGCTCTGGCACGCTGGATGCAGGTGTGAGGGCTTTGCTCAATTGAAGGCTTTGTTCCTGCCCTCAAACAGTAAGGCCGGCGCACATGAGCAAGCAGCCCACCTGGGCCACGGACAGCATTGGTTTCTGCACCTGGGTCTTAGATACGACCCACCCTGGAGCTAGTGAGAGACACCGCCCTGCTGCCTTGGCCCTGCCCTGTGTGTGCACACAGGAGGCAGCGGGCATGCGAGCACTGGTATCCTGGGTGAAAGAGAAGCACTCAGAATGCCATCAGCCTGTGGGGCAAGATGGTTTCTGGGGCCTTGAGGCCCTGCACACACTCGCTGCCTCCTACGCGTGCGCCCAGGGGGCGGGGCAGGGGCGGGCCCCTGCCAGCTCCAGAGCGGCCCTGTGGATCTAAGGGTGGCTGTGTTCCAGCCCGGATTGAGATTGTAGATTGGCACCTAGTCAGCCTCAGCCAGGCTGAGGCGCCATGGGCCACTCCTTCACTGTTTCCAGGGCAGCCCTACGGGCCAGATATAACCATATTGTGGGCCGGATCTGGCCCGCGGGCCTTGAGTTTGACACCACTACACTAAACAGTGTTTATTGAACAGCAACTTAATGTTGTATAGACACAACTGGCTGGTGAATTTTGGGAGCTGATGACCAAACATCTTAAAGTTGCCAAATTTGAAAAAAACAGTTATTAAATATATCTTTTTCTTACAAACTAGCAGCTATCTAGGTTTTCCAATCCAGTTACAATAGTTTTGTTCTAGTTTATACAGGTATATAGCAGCGGTGAAATCCACTTACCTTTTGCTACCGGTTTGGGAACGGGAGTGCGCAGGAGCGTGCACGCTATGCCTGCGCATGCCTCTTCTCCGCAAAGAGTTTAAAATGGGACTTAATGACATACTGGCAGGTCGGCAGAGCTTCCTGCCACTGGTGCTACCAGTTCGCGTGAGCCAGATAGATCTGTCCGGATTTCACCACTGGTATATAGCAATAGCAATAGTACTATTGCTATTGCCCCATGGTGCTTTACAGCTCTCTCTGGGCAGTTAACAATGTCAACATATTGCCCCCATCAATCTGGGTTATTATTTTACTGACCTTGGAAGCAGGGGTGGGTTCTAAATTTTTTTACTACCGGTTCTGTGGGCGTGGCTTATTTTGTGGGTGTGGCTTGGAGGTAACGTGACTAGGTGGGCGTGGCTAGCTGGTCAGAGTCATTTCTGGAAGGTCCTCGCACTTACGACCAGTCCTCGCACTTACGACCCGACTCATTTGTTTGCTTTTAACACTGATCAGCTGTAGGACGGCCCTTTGAAGCCCCGCGGCAAGAGTTTAAACAGTTTTTTTCCCTCTAGTCATCAGCTGGGACTCAGGAGGCAGCAATAGATTGGGGGTGGGACCAAATAAAAGGTAAGAATAACGTGGGGGTGGGTGGGGGGGAGGGCAGGGGAGGGAGAACCGGTTCGGTGACGTCATATCGTCACCGCTACCGGCTCGGCCGAACCGGACCGAACCGGGAGGAACCCACCACTGCTTGGAAGGATGGACAGCTGAGTCAACCATGAGCCTGTCAGGATCAAACTCCAGATTGTGGGCAGAGTAAACCTGCAATACCGCACTCTAACCACTTTGCCACCATTAATCTTAATTCTTTTTAAACAGGAAGCAGTCATACTTTATTTTGCATTAAACAAGTTTTGAATCAAATTAGGCTGTTTGCTGGTTACCTAAGTTACTGGTTCACAAAAGTTGGTCAAAGATGGATAATTTTCACAATGCACAGATCCATTTGAGAGTTTCACACAATGTTGGTGGTGCTACCCTGTGCTTTAGTGTTATGACTAAGAGAGGAAATATGAATATAGGAGCAAAGGCAGGATATTTAGCTGAGGCATGCCAGTAATTGCTGGATTAACAAACAGTTCAGGTATATCTAATCACAATTATATGCAAACTTCAGCTGCCCTAATAGGTGCAGGGTGCTCGACTCTAGAAAAGCAATAGCACCGCCTGGTGTGCAATAGATATAAAGCATCTTACAAAGGCCAATCAAAGTTGTCTTGCACAGATCATATTTACATAAATCATAGGATTAAAAATATGCTTGGAGGTCTTCTTGTCCTACCTTCAAATAATAATCTGCAAGGGACTGCTAATCAATAGAGACAGGGCAAAGAGTGGGTGGAGCTGCTTTTTTTTCTCCCTGTTTTCTTCCTTATCAAATATAGTTTATTTGGGCTTTCTGCTTTGACATAATGTCACAACTTATGTCATAATTTGTACAGGGAAACGTTGCAGTGTGTGTACACCTTTGAACTCATTCTTATACCCTCAGGCCCAAACTTAAATGAAATTAGATATATTAATACATTTTGAATGGGGGCCAAATTAAATGCAATCAATGAGATTTTTACTTGGATGTCAATAGTGCCTGGATTATCCAAAATTGTGAGAATCAGATCTGAATTTTTATATGTATTAATTGAGACAATATGGGTCTTTCTTGAATCGTCTGCTCTTTCAGTCAGAAAACTGTTGTCCTACAATCTGGGGGACAAGGCTCTTTTTTGGGCCTGCTATTTGAATTGGCAAAAATAGAGCCAGCCAATTCTAAAACATTTCATTCTTTGGTAAAGTGACTAAATTAGTGGACCAGCAAAATGCAGCAGTCATAGTATACTTGGATTTCAGCAAGGCATTTGACGAAGTAGACAACAACCTATTTCTTGGTTAGCTAAAAAAATATATGCAATAGACAGTATTACCACCAGATGGATTTATAATTGGCTGACAAACTGCACTCAATGTGTAGTCCTTAATAGAACCACATCTACATGGAGGGAAGTATGATGTGGGGTACCCCCGCAGTTCCGTTTTAGGCCACATACTCTTCAACATCTTAATAAATGATTTAGAATGAAGGAATAGGAGAGAAACTCATCAAATTTGTAGATGACACTAAACTGACAGGAATAGCAACACCCCAGAAGCAACACCCTATTCAAGATCCAGATGGATCTCTACAGACTTGAACACTTGATTCTATCTAAGAATATGAAGTGCAATGCAGAAAAAAGTAAGGTTTTACACATAGACAAGAAAAAAAAAACAAATGTACAGGTGCAGATTAGGTAAAAACTTGGCTCAATAGCAGTATCTCTGAGAGGGATCGTAGAGTCCTAGTGGACAGTCATTTAAATTTGAGCCAGCAGTATGTGGCAGCAGACAAAAAAGCCAATCTAATCCTAGATTACTTTAACAGAGGGATAAAATCAAGATCATGTGAAGTATTAATTCCACTGTATAAAGCTTTAGTAAGACCACACTTAGAATACTGCATCCAGTTTTGGTCACCATATTATAAAAAAGATGTTGAGACTCTGGAAAAAGTGCAGAAATGATGTTTAGGTGGTTGGAGGCTAAAACATATGAAGAAGGTTGCAGGAATTGGGTATGTCTAGTCTAGTGAAAAGAAGAACTGGGGTAACATAACAGCAGTGTTCCAATATTTGAGGGGCTGCCACAAAGAGGAGATCAACCTATTATCCAAAGCGCCAGAAGACAAGATAAGAAACAATAGATAGAAACTAATCAAGGAGAGAAGCAACCTAGAACTAAGGAAAAATTTCATAACAGTGAGAACAATTAACCAGTGGAACAGCTTGCCTTTAGAAGTTGTAGGTGCTCCATCACTGAAGACTTCCAAGAAGACACTGGACAGCCACTTGTCTGGAATGATACAGGGTCTCCTGCTTGAGCCGGGGCTGGACTAGAAGACCTCCAAGACCCTTTCCAACTCTGTTATTATGTTAGACTTTGGTCACCCCTTACCATATCAGGTTTTTTTTAAAAAAAAATCTGGGGCCAAGTGAGGAGACAGAAAAGTCTTTCACATATATATTTGTTTTTCTGGGGAGTTACTTCCATCTCTTGCTACAAGCCTGGCCGTGGCCGGAGATGCCCTCGACACTTGTCGACACCACAATGGTCGGCTTTGGCCATTGACGCGGGTTTCTCTTCCAGCCCGTTAAGAGAGGGCGAGGCTTCGACCGCAAGGGCGTCGCCGCCTCGTCTTAATTTTGTTTTTAACCCCGCTCTGTGAGGCTCTGTGAAGGGAAGATTCTCTCCCTGACCATTTTAAACGTTTAAAACTTCATTTATTTACGTCCCGCCTTTATTATTTTTTTTATAAACAACCGAAGGCAACGAACATACGCCTTCCTCCTCCGGTTTCCCCCTCAACAAAAACAACCCCGTGAGGTCAACCCTGAGCGCAGTGTTCGCGCCTTGTCTTAAACTCGCAACTTTTCCTTAATTTGGCATTTCTGAGCTACGAAGCCCCAATCGGCGTTTGGCCTATTTAGCTGCATAGCAGCGTCAGATGTAGGGTCTCCATCTTAGGCAGGGGGTTGGACTCGATGACCTGCAAGGTCCCTTCCAACTCTGTTAATCTGCTTTTCCAGTGTGTGCGTGTGTGTTGTTGTTGTCGCCGTTGTTTGTTGGTGCCCGATCGTGGCTACACTCAAGAGCACCCCACCACCAAAGGCGTCCCAAAAGGCGTTGCAAAGAGTTGGGTATAACCACCGAGCTTTGCCTTTTTTTAAAAAAGAAGAAAAGATGTGTTTTATAAAAGATGTGTTATAAAAATGCAATTTTATCATCCAGCCGGTTATGGAGCAAACGGATGTTGGCTGGCATGAATGATACATAAACCATAGTCCAATTGTCCTGGCCCAAGACCAAACGAGGAGGTCTCTTACGGTAGCATGAGATTCTTTACCCCAATTGACTCTTCCCTCAGGATTGCGTAGTATGGTCGCTAATCAACCCGACACGGGTGATTCCCCCGCACCCCCCCCCCGGGTGGTTGTTACTTGCAACTCGTTAGTTGTTATTGCAAAGTGCATACCGTAGCAGGAGATCCTTCTCTGAGCTGGATCCCCCCCATCCCCCCACGCCCCCCCCTTCCTGCCTCGCTGGCCATTTCCACAACTGTTTCTAATTGTCTTTGCTCTTTTTGAACGCCCATTACGAACTCCACGCAATCTGTTCGTCGGCCGCGCTGAGCGAATTGTGCCCGGAAGTGTTTTTGCAACCTAGGCTAACTAGATTCTGAGCGAGCGAAGATCACCTGAAAAAAAGGTAAAATATGGGAGAGTTTAGACCACAGGTCTTCAAACTTGGCCGCTTTAAGACTTGTGGACTTCAACCCCCAGAATTTTCCAGCCAGCTGAATTCTGGGAGTTGAAGTCCACAAGTCTTAAAGCGGCCAAGTTTGAGGACCCCTGGTTTAGACTAAGGCAAGGTGTCCAACCATGGCAACTTTTAAGACCTGTGGACTTCAACTCCCAAAATTCAGTTGGCTGGAGAATTCTGGGAATTGAAATCCACAAGTCTTAAAGCTGCCAACACACACACACACACACACAGAGTCCATGGAAAAATTGTGTTTCATGAAACTGATCCCTGGTGCCAAAAAGTCCACAGGTCTTAAAAGTTGCCATGGTTGGACACCCCCGGGCTAAGGAAAGGCCAAGAAGGGAGAGGAATTGGGAAGCATGGTCTCTCTTCGTTGCTTATGCACGATCGGGGCTTGGGCAGAGCAGCGACGTCAGGCACCGCGGTGGTTGGCACGGACTGGGCATCGGTAAGACTCTGGGACTACAACTCCCATCATTCTCCCGCTTGGATACTCGACACCGCGTGGGCGGGCACGTGCATCGCCCGCGTGAGTTTGTGGTGTCTTGACTTTTGCGGACAGCAGCGGCCAGGCTGAGCCTCTCGACGAAGGAAGGATATCCCACCCCTCCTATTCGCCCGTCTCGGCAATTGTGGTTTGTAAACGACGATTTGTCATTTTAGTTATGTAGTAAGGAAGTGGGAGTACCGTAGCTGGGCTGCAGGTGCCTCCACCGCCACTAAGATAGCAAGAACCGAGTTTCTATAATTTTCGGTTAGGTTTTATGATTCCTTTGTATCCTTTGACCTGGGATTTTTGCAGCCCGGATCTGATAGCCCTCATCACAAATTCAGCCTAGTGTTGGCAACTATAGTTAAAGGCACAGCAAAACTATCCACCCCCACACTCTGGTTTCTTCAAGATATATAGGATAGCATTATTAGGTGTAAAATGTTTGGGAGATTGTTAACTGCGGTTGCAATGCCTTCTTCTCTCCTTTTAGATCAAAATGGGATTCATCTTTTCAAAGTCTGTCAATGAAAGCCTGCAGAATCAGAAGGAATTCATGCTTATGAATTCTCGACTTCAGGTGGGTTTTTTTTTTTTTTTTGCATTATAGAACTTGGTAACAATGTGAAGATTTTAGAAATGCTGTGTGATCCTGTTCTCTCTTCCATTTAAAAAAAAATATCTTTTTAGAGTTAGGGCCAAGTCTTATATAGTACAAAATATAGTAATAGAAAAATAAAAGATAAAATAAGGTGCCCATGTCAGTTCATGTTGTCCAAGTCTAAGGGGGAGATAGTTGATATATTTCATTTGGTAATAAGACTATATCCAATTGACAGCTACTGTAACATATTTTTATTTTATCCTATTTAAGAACTACCCAATTCCCTCACAGAGGGAGGCCTTTAATAGCTGAATCCTATATCTGTCTATTCATAAGTACGTCTCATTGAGTTCCAGTTATTATTTTATGCAATGTAGAGTTATACTATATATTGCTCTATTTAGAAATCAGTCATTGATTTCAATGTAACTATGCCCAGGTAAGTAGATACTATATTCTAACATTTGTTTCCTACGTGTAACAATTTTACAGGAGGACATGATTTTGTGCAGTTTAGCACCCACAATATAAATCATACATTTCTCTGTCAACGAACAGATCCTAAACCTCAGTTGTCTGCTTCCTAAGTACAAGGGTGTGAGTGAGGTGTAGGCTTAATTGGTCATCAGTAATCATGGTTTAAGAGTTGTGGTTGCCTCCTCTTCTGACACCAACCTCAGTCTTGTTTCTTCAAGTGTGCAAAATCTCCTATGCTTCCCTACTTGCTACCAAAAAGGTAGGCTCACGTGACCAATATTGAGCGTGATCAGAGGTGTACAGGTAGTCCTCAACTTATGACCACAATTGACCCTAACATTTTTGTTGCTAAGTGAGACAGTTGTTAAGTGAGTTTCGCCCCATTTTACAACCTCTCGTGCCACAGTTGTTAAGTGAACCACGGCAGTTGTCAAATTAGTAACATGGTTGTTAAATGAATCTGGCCTTGACTTTGCTTGTCAGAAAGTCACAAAAGGTGATCACATGACCCCGGGACACTGCAGCCGTCACAAATATGGGTCAGTTGCCAAGCATTTGAATTTAGATCATGTGACCAAGGGGATGCTACAGTGGTCAAGTGTGAAAAACTTGCCTGGTGGCTCAGCAGACTAAAAGCATTGTGATTAACACCAGCTGTCTGCAATGACTGCAAGTTCAAATCTTACCAGGCTCAAGGTTGACTCAGCCTTCCATCCTTTCTAAGGTAGGTAAAATGAGGACCCAGTTTGTGGGGGCAATAAGCTGACTTTGTATAAATATACAAAAGTATGAAGGCTATTGCTTAACGCATTGTAAGCCGCCCTGAGTCTCTGGAGAAGGGCGGCATATAAATCAAATTAAAAAAAAACAAAACAGTCATAAGTCACTTTTCTCTGTGCCGTTGCAACTTTGAGCAGTCACTAAATGAACTGTTGTAAGTCAAGGACTACTTGTGATCAGAAGGATTGGTAAGCATGGATGTGCCCCTTTTCTCTGGCCATTAGCCATCTTTGCTGAGCCCATTTTTCTGACATTTCCATTTTTCCACTTGCATTTTGTTTCTTGCATTCCTTTCACACACTTTACCTAGCTCCTCATTGTTTTCAGTACCAAACTCTATTCAAGCTTCCCAAAAAGCAGAGCAAAATTGCATGTATTTATTGGCAGAAGAGAAAGTGTGTGTGTGTGTGTGTGTGTGTGTGTGTGGAGGGGGAGAATTTCTTATTCATTTTTATGGACTTCTCCACTTATATCTTTACATAAAGCCACAGCTTTCCCTCATTGTGGTGTCCTGAAAAATAATGAGGGGTATTGAACTGGGCTTTGTGGCTTGGTTGCCAATTTCTCTCTTTTTGCCACTTTCAATCACTCCCATCCCCAGGAAAGAGAGACGTGGTTCTTCAGCAGCTCTTCCTTGATTGGCTTTGGAGGAGTTAAATGGTTGTGCAGCATGGCAACATTTGTCTATGTCTTCACTAGATCTATTACTGTCCTGGTGCCTTCAGGTGTCTAATAATAGGCTGTCCTGGTACCTATTATTATTGTTACATCTCATTGTTTTACACAGTGGGGAGGCTGTGGGGAGGAAGGACAGACAAGTGAGTTCTGAAGTCAGACCCTCCATATCTGCTTAGTGACTTGATTTTTTTCTGTGCTGGCTGATGATATGATAAAAAGGAACTTTAAAAAGCCAGAGAAGCAGTGGTGGGATTCAATTTCTTTTTACTACCAGTTCTGTGGGCGTGGCATGGCTTGGTGGGCGTGGCTTGGTGGGCATGGCAGGGGAAGGATACTGTAAAATCTCCATTCCCACCCCACTCCAGGGGAAGGTTACTGCAAAATCCCCATTTTCTTCTGATCAGCTGGACTCAGGAGGCAGAGAATAGATGGGGGTGGGGCCAATCAGAGGTGGCATTTACTGGTTCTCCAAACTACTCAAAATTTCGGCTACCTGTTCTCCAGAACTGGTTAGAACCTGCTGAATACCACCTCTGCAGAGAAGCCAGTCACTTTGCTCATATTACTTATCAGAACATTACCATTTGGCAATAAGACAGACCCAGCAGAGGCAGGATGGGCACTGACAACAGGATCAACAAATTTATTCCAGTTTTGTTTTTCTGCCAGGTTTCATTCATAAGTACATAGCTCTTTAACTCCATAGTGGGGTGAGAAAGAAAGAAAAAAGACAGATAGATAGGGACTGAAACTTTTCAGGGCCATGAAGCACTTTATCATGTATCTAGAATTTGTTGCTTTAGAGGTCTGTAGTAGGAGAGTTCTAGAGCATTGATATATACAGGTAGTCCTTGATTTATGACCACAATGGAGCCCAGGACAACAAAAACAAAAATTCTCTTGTTAAGTGGGACATTTGTTAAGTGAGCTTTCCCCCATTTTACAACCTTTCCTGCCACAGTTGTTAAGTGAATCACTGCAGTTGATAAGTTAGTAACCTGGTTGTTAAGTGAATCTGGTTTCCCCATTGACTTTGCTTGTTAGAAGGTCACAAAAGGGGGATCACATGACTCCAGGACACAGCAACAGTCATAAATATAAACCAGTTGCCAAGCAGCTTAATTTTTGATCACATGACCATCGGGATGCTGCAACAGTTGTAAGTGTGGAAAATGGTCATAAGTCCCTTTTTTCACTGCCATTGTATCTTTGAACGGTCACTAAGTGAACTGTTGTAAGCCGAGGACGACCTGTATCTAATAAACTGATTTGGAACAGCATAATATATCATTGTAACTATCATTGCATGCTAAAGCACTGATTTGAAACTATTTTGAGATCCAAATGGTGATATATTAAAGTCTCATTTGGACTCTGATGCAGGAAATAAAACATGTTGATAATATAATAGAGATACAGATAGTCCTTGACTTAGCAGCCATAATTGAATGTATGCATAATTATGACTGTAAATCATGAGGGTTATTAAGCAGGTCATCACATGACCACACCTAGTTTTGTGACTTTCTTTGCAGGGGTTGTTAAACAATTACTGTGGTCATTAAAAGAAGCCATTGTTTACTGTGGGCGTTTTTTGCTGGAAACCAGGAATAAATGCAGTTTTCTAGCAAAAGGATTGCAACTTTGATCATGTGACCATGGGATGAGAGTGCCCAAAATGGAGTCACATGACCATGGGGATGGGGCAGCCATCAGAACTTTGAATCTGGATTGCAAGTTACTTTTTCAAGATCTATTGTAACTTTAAACAGTTGCTAAGGGATTGGTTGTAAGTCAAAGAGTATCTGTACTTAATAGTCTCCTGTTTTGGAGTATTCGAACCTTGTAGCAGTAATTACATTGACTTGACACCTAGCTATTAATGTTATTTGACATCAGATGGTGACACTGGTAATTTTGAATGATTGAGAATTATGATGTGACACTTAAATGTTTTCTGAGGAAATAACAATATTAGGTTTTCTGTTCATAAAATCTTGGAGCTGACTAGCTGTTAAAAAATTAACAACGTTGGAAGAAATTTGATTGCACTATCACTTTTTACTTTACTGATTCATAAATTAAGAGATAACCAATTACACATGGTGAATCCATGACAATATAATGAATTGAGTCTGGTTTCAAGGGTTACACTAAACATACCTTTCACTAGACCAAGTGTCATCAAATTTGCAGATAGTTCTGTAAATACTTTTAAATAAAAATGTTGCATTCTGACAAATATAAGTTGTCATAATATTGAGACCTTGTACAATTTTGCTGTCTCTTTTGTCAGAAGCTGATTAAGTCATCCAAAATGAAAGACGGATATTTATGCAGTAATTTGGACAAGTGTATGATATTTTGTAATCCAACAAGTAGTTTAAGATAATAATTCTTTATCCTGAAATTATGAAAAGAGGTACCAAATATATAAAGGCTGAAAACATTGTTATTCTGTGTTACTGAAATGTATAAGTAAAATCTTTTTTTCTTTTTTACATTCAGCTAGAAAGGCAACTTCTGATGCAAAATCAAATGCGTGAGAGACAGATGGCCATGCAGATTGCGGGCACAAGGGAGCTTCTCAAGTATTTTGGATCATTTTATGGCCTTACAACTGTGGGTCTAACAATTGGGTATGCAGTTATTCTCCCCCCCCCCTTAAATAGCAAATGAGAGACAGATTTTATTATTTTTACTCTCGTTCTTTCAGTTTTTAAAGGATACATTTAAAATAAAACATTAACTAATAAATAAATATAACTGATTGTATATTCCAGTCTAGAGGTGTACATGAAATGAAAAAGGTGCTTTGGTCCAGGCACAGACCAGCTATGCATGCTGTATTAGGGATTATAATCACATTAGTGATTATCTCCCTTTTCTGTTCCTTTCAAATAAGAAATGCTACATTACATAAGGAAGCATCCTTCACAATACTGGTTTATAGTGTATTATGGCAGAATATGCATGCAGTCTGTCACTCCAGCTTGGTTTCTCCTGATAGCAAAAGAAACTAAGCAAAAAAAAAAAAAAAGAGCCTTGGTGGCGCAGCAGACTAAAGCACTGTTAAGTAACACCAGCTGCCTGCAATTACTGCAAGTTCAAATCTCACCAGGCTCAAGGTTGACTCAGCCTTCCATCCTTTCGAGGTAGGTAAAATGAGGACCTGGTTTGTGGGGGCAATAAGCTGACTTTGTATAAAAAAGAACACTGCTGGAGGGGGGGGGGAGCCCTACTAAGCAGGTATATACAAAAGTATGAAGGCTATTGCTTAGTGCATTGTAAACCGCCCTGAGTCTCCGGAAAAGGGCAGCATATAAATCGAACCAATAAATAAATAAATAAATAAATAATAAATAAATAAATAAATAAATAAATAAATAAATAAATAAATAAATAAATAAATAAATAAATAAATAAATAAATAAATAAATAAATAAATAAATAAATAAATAAATAAATAAATAAATAAATAAATAAACAACCTGAGTTGGCTTAATATTAGACCTGAATTGACATTTCTGATTTATATCTCCAGCTGTGATTTCCATTAGAGCCAGCCTAGTTCTATTCTTAGTTTAGCAATATTGGTCTATGAAAAGAGGGATAAACAAAGGCTCCTGATTTGCATTTTTTTGGTTGGCTTCTGACAAATAGCCCCTGCAGGATTTTGGACATGGTTTGCTATTGCCTTCATCCTAGGACTGAGAGAAAGCAACTGTCTAAAATCACTGAGCTAGCTCTGTGCCTAAGGCAGAACTAGAATTCAGTGTCTCTCAGCTTTTAGCTGCTGCTTACCACTACATCATACTTGCTCTATGAAACAACATCAAAACAACACTTCCTAATTGGTTTAACCATTTTCATTTGCTTTTTATTTGCATTTGTTAGGTTTATATCCCACCTTTCCTTCAGGAGTTGAAAGCAGTGTACATAGCACTCCAGCCTCCATTTTTGCCCTTTGAAATAGTTTGGTCTGAGTGATTGGTCCAAATTCACCGAGTGAGCTGCTATAACTAAGGATGGACTTGAAGTTGACTATCTGCATTCTTAGGCTAACATCTTAACCTCTATATCACTCTGGTATATCAAGCAATATGGGCTAGTTAAGCTTGCTTGCTTAGAGTAAACCACTGGAATGGGAGGAGAGAATTTTCTTATCAAGAAGTGCCTTGCATTTTGGTGTGTTGAAAACATATTAGAACAAATATTTATCATAATTATCTTCAGTTAATATGGCCAGAAACACATTTACATTAAAGGAGTAAAACAGTGGGAGTTTGTTCTGCTATAATCTGGTGAACTGAAAAAACCCTTACAATAATCAATTAAGCAAATGTGGGATTTACAGTTAGCACAACAAAATATAACTGTTAGCATAATTGTTAGCAATACTACATTAGTAGCATATTAAAAGAACTGAGTATGTGTGAGATTTGGTTATCCATATTATTTGCATAATTATACCAAATGAAAATATAAACTAAAAGCTACAGAGCTTTATTACCACAAAACATGTTTAATTTCAGCATTAAGTAATCTTAATATTTTGCATTTAAAGCATATTTTCTGGATATTGATTATATTACTTTTTATTGCCTATTTATCTAGTATATAATTTTTTTTCCAATACAGAGCAATAAAAAATAAGAAACCTCAACTCTTTATTCCAGTTATACCTCTGAGCTTTATACTTGCCTATCAGTACGATAAGGGATATGGAACTTTACTACAAAGAATGAAATGTAAGTACTATAAACTCCTTAACAGAAAGTTAGTATCAGTGATTATCTCTGGTCTTACAAAACTGATGCAATATATACATCTTTTTCTTTAGGTGAAGCCGAGAACATAATTGACACAGACTATGCTGTGTTAGAAATGCCAAAAGGACCTATCACTTTTGATGATCTTGAAAAAGCCAGAAGAGCACAAAGCAAACTTTTTATTGAGAAATAAAATAGGTATGTTCATAATCACATTGCTGACTTAAACTCTGACACAAGCATTGTATGTGGGGCCTTTTCTGAAACTTGAAAAGTTCATCATCTGGTCCATCAGAAAAGGAATATAAGGGTGCTAAAACTAGATCTTCGTTCTCTGTCCCAAACAAAGAGAGACATATTTTTAACTATTTTAATTAGGAGCAGGAACAGACAGTTTCTATTGATGATCACTGACTCAAATTGTATAAGTTGACCAAATAAAGTGAAACTTTTTTAAAAGAAGTATTGCCTGTATATCATCTGCTTTATTAAATAAAACCATGTAATTCAATATGAATTCTATTATTTTTTAAATTATTTTTAAACTACTTTTATTTTTTATTTATTTTATTATCTCATCCTTTAGTGTAGGCTGAACTCAATACCCTTTGTGGGTATCCATCATAATAGACCATGAAATACATAGTAATGGCAGAGAATTGAACAGAATAAAGATACTGTTACTAGGAAGAAATCCTACCAACAACCTGTATAAACCTTGTGCACACTGTCAAATCACCTTGCAGCAGGGGTGAAATCCAGCAGGTTCTGACAGGTTCTGGAGAACCGATAGCAGAAATTTTGAGCAGTTCGGAGAACTGGCAAATACCACCTCTGGCTGGCCCCAGAGTAGGGTGGGAATGGAGATTTTGCAATATCCTTCCCCCAGGAGTGGGGAGGGAATGGGGATTTTGCAGTATCCTTTCCCTGGAGTGGGGTGGGAATGGAGATTTTGCAGTATCCTTCCTCTGCCACACCCACCAAGCCATGCCCACAGAACTGGTAGTAAAAAAATTTGGATTATACCACTGCCTTGCAGTATTCTCTCTCTCTCTCTCTTTTAATTTATAATTTTATTAAAACATATATTTGACATTTACACAACATACAACATATAAATATCTTATCATTTTTAAGCATTGTTTCATAGTGATCTTCCATTTGTTACTTTGTTCTTCTTCCCCTATAATTTAGTGTAATACTCCTTCTTCTTCCCCTCATTTTCCTTTTTTTTTCCCTTCGCTTCCCCCATGGAGATCTATACATTTTAATTATATCTTTAATACTATGCATTTCTACATTCCTGTTATATTTTTATTCCACTACATACATTTGTTATATATATATTTTGTACTTCTAATCTTCTCTCCTTATCACTATTGTTCTTTATTTCTAATCTCAAGCCATTTATACCATTTATTCCATATTCTGTAATAATCTGTCTTGCAGTATTCTCATACAAGGGTGCAGCTGCTTTCTAAACTGATGTTTAAGTTTTCCTTATACTTTTCTAGGACACAGGACAAACAGTAATTCAGAAAAAGAACAGAGTGCTTTGAGAGCTGTTCCGTTGACCTTATGAGTTGATTTAGATATTTGGACATAGATATTTTCATCTGGGGAAAAAAACACCTTTTCAATCTGAAGGTTCTTTTTCATCAGCACATTGTTCTCTTTAAAAAAAGAACTTCCAAGAGCAATTAATTGAACTGTTAGGTATTTTGGTTCATGAGCATGCAGTCTCGACCACAGTGTGTGCGTGTGTGTGAAACACTTGTAACTTTGAGCATGGGTTGTAAATAGACTTTAAAAGTCCATTGTAACTTAAAATGGTTGTTCAGCAAGCGGTCACACATCAGGGACTGCTTGTACTTGCAGTAATGGACTGGGAGATTATCTGGGATGTCTTTGCTTCCACAGGTAACAACTAGTTTTCCAGTTTTATTTGTGGTAGGCCATCAGGAGTCACTGGTAGATGTGGCTGCTAGGAACACAGGTGTGCCATTTGCACAGTCAGCAGCAGCAGGCCTGATTATTAGGGGACAGATTATCATTTTTCACCATTTTTCTCAAAGTGTGTTGTGCCTTATTTGATCCTGAGGACATAATATGTACCTATCTGAAGCTTTAGGGGTCAACAGTAATTTTTTATAGCGGTGCAATGGTTTTCATTTATATCTACATAATATTTGGGCAGGACCTGAATTATTAAATTTCTCATGGTTAGTGATAATTTATTCATTTTCTTTCTAGGTACAATATTCAAATAGAAATGTCCTCATATATTGAATTTCTTATAAGCCGTACAATTATTTGGATTATTTATTTTCCATTACCGATCCATCATGCAGCATTCGTGGAGTTGTGGTAAACCATTAATACATATTAGCTATCCAGATGAAATAAATCACTCAAAGTTCATGAATTCTGAGTGCATACAGTACAGGTAGTTCTCAATTTATGACCACAATGGAGCCCCAAATTTCTCTAAGTGAGACATTATTAAGTGAGTTTCGCCCCATTTTATCATCTTTCTTGCCATAGTTGTTAAGTGAATCACTGCAGTTAGTAGCAGAGTTGTTAAGTGAGTCTGGCTTCCCCATTGACTTTGCTTGTCAGAAGGTAGCAAAAGGTGATCATCTGATCTTGGGACACTGAAACTGTCATAAATAGGAGTTGCCAAACATCTTGAATTTTGATTATGTGACCATGGAAATGCTGCAATGATCCTAAGTGTAAAAAATGCTCATAAATTACTGTTTTCAGTAAACCAAGCTCAGAGACTGCCAAGGACTCCACAGAAGTTGCGAAGTGTATATGTTTAGCAGGTGTTCCAAAAACATAGGGAAAGTTTAACAATGGCCATTCAAGAATGACTCCTTAAAATAGATTTCAGCACACAGACAGCAACCGCCCCCCACATAATCTGGTTCCGAAGAAATATGAGCTGTAAAGTGTAAGAATGACATTTGAATTGTTTTTGGAAACACTGATAAACGATGAGGGGAAAAACATCTGAGCGCCTGCGTTCAGATATTGTGACTCTACAAGCATCTAGAAAAGGAACATCAAGCACTCAGTGCACTGTTCGGATCATCTTCAGAGGTAATCACATCTCAAGCACAGTAATCCAATTTAGTGGTGATCAAAGACGTAGGCAAAGTGAGCAGATGACAACACTGCTGATAAGGTTACAGCTAGAGTAACATTAAGGGAGGAATAGAACATTATGATAGCTTGTAAATTAAAGCTCCTTGGATTGAATAAAAGTATTATTATTTGAAGTTTACCATTTGGAATCACTGCAGGATTGTAGTGTTCTTGGTCTGAACCAGGCAACTGGAACAAGAGGTCAGTGATGGGATCTGTCAACCCCAACATAGCTGGTGAGATCAAGGAAGCAAGCATAAAGTTCAGGAAGATATTTTTACTGTTACTATGGAATCAAGATAGAATCTTGGAAACTGCAGTAAGAATTTTGAAGTCTAATTTATACTGAATTATTAAGCCAGTCTCTTTGAATGACCTGGGATATTCATCCCAGATTTTTCTTCAGCTAGGCCCAACTTCCAGTTATGAGATAAGCTGTCAACTGACTCACCTGCTTCCTCTGAATTGCTTTCCTTTTCTTTTCCTGCCTCTTTGCAACCACCTACGGTGGTGGTTCTCAATCTTGACAAATTGAGAGGTACTTCTTAAAACTGCCAAGTTTGAGAAACACTATAGCACCTGCACAGCATGTTTGCTTCAATGTGTCAGAAAGGCTTAAGCACCTGTGAACAGGCATCAATCAACTCAACAGATTTAGCAGAATGTTTGACCAAACTTTTGATGGATGGCCTGTGTGCTTTGCTTGGGCTTTGGGTTCTTTAGTTCCCTGGCTCAGGCACTGGAATTAGAAAAGTTCTATTTATTTGCTAAATCTGGTATCGTTAGTATTCTAGCCACTTGTGCCAGTTAGTAACACAAACTGTTTTCCAAATGCAGACATGCAGTGTTCGACCTTCCTTTAATAAATCCTTGACCCATGAATCCTGCACTTACGTAAATTTTACATTAAATAGGATAGGGATTAATTGATAATATGGGCGCTTAAAGTTCTGCAAATCATAAGCTTACCGGTAGTTCTTAACGACCACAGTTGAGACTGGAATCTGTCATTGAGCCAAATGATTGTTAAGGGACTTATTCACTAAACAAATACTGTAGAATCCTTGCATCCCCAGTTGTAGTTATTAAGTAATCTCCAGGGACGCTAACAGGAGTTCCAGGTAGGGAATGCATTGTGCATCGGGAAATCCTGGGAAGTATCCACAAGGGGAGTGGGGAATACATAATTGGGCTGCAGAAATGGAGCTAAGATCTTCAGGATTCTAGCTCTGTTCCTGCAGCCCACCAATCCATCCACTGGTAGGAAATCCTTTGTCGGATTGCAAGAATGGATTTTAATGCTCCTAATACCCAATGAAGGATTTGAACCCCATCCTCCATCCCAAAGGATGCAGGGGAAACCCTTCCTGGGGCTGGAAATGTCAGAAACCACACAGAGCTGGTAGGAAACCCTTTCACTCAAAAGAACTGTCCTGCTGGCTGGAGATCCCAATTCCACATGGTTAGCAATTTTTTGAGACAGTTCTCAGAGATGAGACGGAATATTCTTAGGTGGCAGCAGCTTGTAACCTTTTGTGCTGGCTTTCCCATTGACTTTCTGGGGAAGCAGGCAGATTGTACATGATGATCACATGATCATGTGGTTTGGTGGCAACCAGCCATTAAATGTGAACAGGTTGCCGATGACCCAGTTCGCAATCATGTGACTTGGAGGGTGGGGAAATGCTTTACAAGAGCCGGTAGTGCCTTATGGACCATAAAGTATCTTTTCTGAGGACATAGTAATTTCAAATGGTGGTTAAATGACTAGTAGTTAAGTCTAAGAGCTCTGGTGGCTCAGCAGACTAAAGCACTGTTGTTAACATCCACTTACATCTGCTGCCTGCAATTACTGCAAGTTCAAATCTCACCAGGCTCAAGGTTGACTCAGCCTTCCATCCTTTCTAAGGTAGGTAAAATGAGGACCCAGATTATGGGGGCAATAAACTGACTTTGTATAAATATACAAAAGTATGAAGGCTATTGCTTAACGCATTGTAAGCCACCCTGAGTCTCCGGAGAAGAGCGGCATATAAATCAAATTTAAAAAATAAAAATAAATAAAAAATAGGATTAGTCTAGGATTTTGACCCTTGAAATCATGCTCAAAGAACAGGTCAAAATCTTCAGCCCAATAAACTGTTGGGAGGCTAAATTCTGCAAATGGGAAGCAGGATATACATTGTTGAAATCTGCCATTTCTTCATGTCTTTCTTTTTTTCTTGCCCTTCAAAGAATGTCCATTTTTAGATACTTTTCTGATTGGTTGATTCTTCTATAAAATGCCTGGATAGTCTACACTCTTTCATAGCAAAGATCTGGATCAAGTGAAATAGCTTTAGTTTTGCAACTGAAGGAAAGGAGTCAAAAAGTATGTGGAAAAATAAGAAGAAATGTACAGTTTTAAAAAATATTTAATACTCTGTTATCTTAGTATACATTTAAAGCAAATTATTCTGAATTCTATCATACTGGACCACAGACCAATTAGCAAATAAAAATACAGAAATGTTTTACAAAATACAATCTATTTATATAAAATGGTATAGATTAAAAAAAGTTCTAAAAAGCAGTAGTTGTATTATCACTTTACTCAATGGAGCAGTCTTATTTATGCAGCATTTTTTTTTTTGCTAAAGCAAGTCACAGCAATTATTGGTATCATGGTAAACCATTATGATAAAGTGAATAGCGCTCTGGGAAAGGGGAAAAAACAGATGATTTGTGGTATCTTTTCATATTAACACATTTTATTAAAATACATCTGCTTTTGTAGGCTACAGCTCACTTCATCAGAAGCATGGAGTGAGTTTAGCTCAAAGAAGCTAAACGTTTTAATAAAATCTGGTAATCTGAAAGGTGCTACAAGATTCCTCCTGATTTTTGGCTTTCATAGACAAACACAGCTTTCTTTCTACAGTGGAATAGGAAAATTACTGAGAACACTATTGATACACAAATGGTATAATAATGTAATGTTTAAATGATATGTACAAAACTGCTATCACAGAATTACGATTTTCATTTGATTGACTGGTTATTATGGTTTTTGAATTGTGTGCATGACCAATATTATTCTGAAAGCACAAATGAAATCAAGACTTCATGCATAAGGACAGGAGCCAGACAAATGCAAGAGCTCAGTAAACATAATTTTTTGAGAACCCTCCTCTCTTGAAAGTCTCTTGTGTCTTTTAAAATCTTGAACCGGAACATTTTTAAAGTAGTCTCCAATCCAGCCTGAAAGACTGTATCCAGAAACTCCTTGAATATGTGGAAATATTTGTGCCAAAAAACAGAATCTGCTTGAATTTCCATTTAAACAGAGCCAAAGTGAATGGAATAAAATGAAAAAGAAATCTGGACAATGTTTTATTTGTGATTTACAACACAATGCTATCATGTTCACTTAGAAATAAATCCAAGCTCAAAATTTTTTACTTTGTGCAAGCACTTCTATGGCTGCAACAATGGACATTCAAAATTGAGTAGGTTTCGAACTCTTAAAGCACTTCAATATTTTTGTTAAATGTTTGAAATTCCTTATATCAGGAAAGTAGAATATTCCACTTCTATTAGATCAAACAAAAAAAAAAAAATCACTTGAAAAAAATAATTATGGAAGAACTTTTATTTGCATTACACAAAATTCCCTGAGTTTTTCTTCCTTTATATGGAATATGAAATCCTTGATCAGATGCAGTTCAAAAACAGACTGATGTTGAACCTGATGCTTCGTGTTGCTTTCAACTTGATGCTACGATAATTTTGGTTAACCGGGAAATCCCACCACCAAGCATTTACCACAATATTCTACAAAACCAAAATGAAGTTTCTGTACAATAAATTTTATATCAATGTACAAATGTGCAATGTATCATCCAAAGCCATTAAAAATATACAGTCAAACTGTCTCTTAAAATACTATTGGAAAAAAATTCAGCCATCAATAACAGGATAACAGACATTTTACAAAACGTTAACTATTTACAATTTCAACCTCCCTGCCCCTTTGTTGCTTAACATAATTTCCTACTCTTTAAAATAAAATTAAGGCTTTACCTGAGCAAATTATGGTAGATAGTGGGATGGCTCCTCTCCTCTAATAAAGGGACTTCCTATCACCTGCCACCCAATAGAACTATGGTTTGTGCATGGATTCTCCAAAATAGACTGGTCTTGTTCCCTTATCAGCGAGCCAGACTGAGGAAGTTGGCATGTTTGGAAGGGGAGCTTTGCATATATGCCAGGCCTAGTCAGTCCACTTTGATATATATGTTAGTGCTCATAGTGGCACAAACAATTTTAAACTGGCACTCACAGGCTGGACATCTGCATTTTGAGGTACTTGTTCAATCCCATACAAGATTCACATTGCTGTACCTTCTTCTATGCTTGAGGTAGGTAGGTAAGTAAACTGACTATAAAGGCTTATAGAATATGGCCACCTACCCTAAATTTTGCTATAAATGCATTTCAAGTTTTAATTTGGCTTCTGTAGCAAAGAGCCACTGCTTCTTTGACCAAACTTACTCATCCGATATTGGGAATTTGAGTTCAAATTTGCTTAAAAGAAACTTTACATTTCAAAAGCAAGACTTGGCAGTCAAACTATGGAAAGAGGAATTCAATTCACTTGCTTTCCTCTGAATTTTTATGGCCAATCCTTAACATAGAGTTTGAAAGCACAAGAGTGCCAGAAACAGCATACTATTTTGCAAACATGAAGTTGTGCCACTGATACTGACAAGCATAAATCTGCACAGACTAACCCTTATTTCACACGGCTGAAGTCACATACAGCCAAATGATCCAATAACCCAAGAAAAGATGGACCATGATTATCCTGGTAACATCACAGGCATACTTCTCTTTTCAGGTGAATGAATCATCCTGTAAAAGTTAAAGAAATAACAAGACTAACAAGGATTAAGCTGCTACAATATGGTTTCAATCTTTGCACCTTTAGGCGACATAGTTAAGCTTTACAAGTCCACAAACACAAAGGTAGGAAAATAGACAACTATTTGCTTATTTAAAAAGGCAATTTTAACACATTTTCTTTTAAAAAATACTTATCTGTTCCCCTTCCCTTCCCCCCCAAATATATACAGTGCATTATACTGCCTCAACAGGCATATCTGCTTCTTTTGCCGACCCGCCATTGGCTCAGATAGGCATACAGTTGCTCAATCGTACTAAACCTATGATTTGTTCTCTTCACTGGAGCCATAACGCCTCGACATGGTAAAAACTAGCTAAACTAGCATTTTAAAAAAATGCAAGCCCTTGTGTAAGCCATGAAAAAGCATGCGAAACCATTTTGTTTCCTAAAGAAAAGGCAAACAGGAATTCCTGGGGGGCTTTTTGGAATGTAATCCACAGGCACTCAGAATTGCTTTACGAATTCTGGCAGGATAGAGATGTCTTCCTCATTCTGCAAAAGTTTCCTTTTTTGCATGCCACACTGAAAGTCTGGGGATCTTCCACGATATAAAGGCAACACCAAGAACCAGTTGTGCTATTTTCTCCTCTCACCTTGAGAGCTCTTTGCTTCTCTACCATGTCTTTTTATGTTGAATGCATATACTCAAAAGAACTGCATAATCATATACAAGAAATACGCAATGGGCAAATGAACAAATGAATCTCATCTGCTTATAGGAAACACAATGGACAAATGGAGACTTTAAAAAAAAGTGTAGAAATCATTTTTTTTCTAATCAGTACAAGTGATCGAGACCACCATGTGAATCTGATGTCTTAGGCATTGCTAAGCTTCAATTCAAGCATTTGTTCCTCTTCAAAGTGATGCCTTTAGGAATGTGCTTTTCTTTAACAGTTGTGCTGAAGCCGAATAGTATACATTCTGCAGGTAATCTACTGTTTAAGAGCACAATTCTATCTGTTTTCTTAGAATAAGTCTCAAGAAATTAATAGGGTATATCCCATGGAATAGATGATATAGGATTGCAGCCTAAATTTTCTTCAGCTGAGAAAAGAAAAATTCTGTAGACCAACTCTCCACCTTTCCATGACTTTTCTTCTTGACATTTTGATCTGTAAATCCGTTTACAGGCGATACTATCCACTGTTTTACTCTTTTAAAAAAGGAATTCCTTTTTCTATCAAAGTGCTTTTCATTGGTGCATTGTGGTAGTGTTCCTGATGAAAAAGCTAAAGCAGAGATCTTCACCGTTTGTACGTTCTGAGGGGGTGATTTCCTCAAAGTCTCCAACTTCAAAGATGGGAAGAAGATGTATGGGAAGGCTGATAGTCTGCAACTGCTTAAGGAGCAAAGTACATTTGCTCTGCATGTTTTCATGTACCTTGGATCAAGTTCAGGATTTTCATCCACCCAGGCCTTCCCTTATGACATCCACTCTCAAAGCAAGATCCCTAAAAGATGGCCGCTGACTTGCATTATTATTCCAGCACTCTGACATGATGGCATAAACCTTGATAAGATAAAAACATCAGTATGAGATAACAATAACAATAGCAAAGACATCAATAATAACAATCCAGTGGTGGTATTCAGCCGGTTCCGGTTCGGGCGAACCAGTAGCGGCAGCTGCAGGTGGCTCCGCCCAGATGTCATCACGTCCTGTTTTTGATGCTCTGCGCGTGCGCAGAAGGCCCTGCACATGCACTGAGGTGGCATGTGCGAGAGTAGCAAGCGTGCGTGTGCGCACATTTACGAACCGGTAGCAAAGGTAGAGGGACATGATGGCTCAGTGGCTAAGACGCTGAGCTTGTCAATCAAAAGGTTGGCAGTTCAGCAATTCAAATCCCTAGTGCTACGTAACAGGGTGAGCTCCCGTTACTTCTCCCAGCTTCTGCCAACCTAGCAGTTCGAAAGCACGTAAAAAATGCAAGTAGAAAAATAGGGACCACCTTTGGTGGGAAGGTAACAGCGTTCCTTGCACCTTTGGTGTTTAGTCATGCCAGCCATGTGACCACGGAGACATCTTTGGACAGCACTGCCTCTTTGGCTTTGAAATGAAGATGAGCACCGCCCCCTAGAGTCGGGAACTACTAGCACATATGTTCAAGGGGGGAACCTTTATCTTTACCTAGCAAAGGTAGGTGAATACCATCCCTGTAACAATCCATTCAGAATCATAAGGGGCTACTAATTTTATCTCAGTTTATTAATAAACTTGGATTATTAATAACCTTGGAGCCAAAGACACTGAACATTTTGGTATACAATACATTAGCTCATATAAATATCTTCCTCTCTTAGTATCATATATTAAATGCATCTAATTTGTAGGCATACAATTCCTTGATTAGGCAAGAACAAGACTGAGGAACTGATATAGTCTACATCAGGAGTGTCAAACTCAAGGCTTGCAGGCTGGATCCTGCCTGTGGGGTGCTTAGATCTGGCCCATGGGGTCACCATGGAAACAGGGGAGGTGCCTCTCACGGTGCCTCTACCAGCAAAAACTGAGCTCGGGAGGGCTGCATGCGGCTCTCCCAGACTCTGTTTTTGGCCACAACGTCTTACTGCAGCCCTCTGCCAGTGAAAACGGATCTTGGGGGGCTGCAGGAGGCTGTTGCAGCTGAAAACGGAGCTTGGGAGTCCATTTTCACTGGCAGAGTGCTCGGGCCACCAAAGGCACCCCCAACACGAGTGATGCCAAGCTGGGCACGCCCACCCTAGCCAATCTCCACCCCAGCCCTCCAAGGTCAAACACAACCCTGAGACAGTCCATAATCAAATTGAGTTTGACAGCTCTGGCCTACATGATATATAATTTTAGAGAAAGAGTATAAAATTTAAACGGTTCTGTAGGGAAAGCAGAAATCTATTACTTTCCCCAATTTCAATTTCCCCCTCTATTTTCATCTCCATCTTACCTATTAAATATCTTCTATTGCCAATGAGGCTGGTAATCATAATTCTAAAGTACTGAGAAAAAATTCTCATTCCATTGAGCCATGAGGTTGTATCCCTCAAGTAAATTTGGGGATGCTGTGTTATACACTTAAGATCATTTCCTACTTGCAAAAGGAACTTATATATTCTCATTTGAGAATACTTTTATGATATTTTACATTGTGAAGTGAAAACAATCTTATTAAAGTCAATTAGAAAAAAACATTATTTGCCTGCTTTGTTATTATGGTACAATAAGAAAACATTTATGACCATAATAAATGTCCATTGATGTCAAAATCCACTGAATTCATTTTCAGGATGACTCTTGTTCAATGCAGTTGGTGGTAGTAGATTTTAAACAAAATACAGGAGAACCTCTAACAGTCAGGAAACTGAAAACAGCCTCAATTCTAAAGGGGATCATTGATTTCACCAACAATTATTACATTTTTAAGGAGCCTGGATAGCTCTGCAGACTAAGCACTGTAATTTAACACCAGCTGTCTGCAATTAAAGTAAGTTCGAATCTTACCAGGCTCAAGGTTGACTCAGCCTTCCATCCTTTCTAAGGTAGGTAAATTGAGGACCCAGTTTGTGGGGGCAATAAGCTGACTTTGTATAAAATATACAAAAGTATGAAGGCTATTGCTTAATGCACTGTAAGCTGCCCTGAGTCTTCGGAGAAGGGCAGCATATAAATCAAATTTTTAAAAAAAAACATTTTTAGGCTGCTGCTTTGTTTCTAATTGAAACGGCTAATTAGAAATTAAAATACTTTTGATTTTGTAACACGTCTACTGAGAGGTAGATGCTGATCACAAAATATCAGGTAATCTTTGCTTAGCAACCACTCATTCAGTGGCTGTTTGAAGTTACAACAGCACTGAAAAAGGAGGACCTTTGACTATTCCTTGAAGCTGTTGTTGCAGCATCCCTATCGTCATGTGATTGCGATTCAGGTTGCTTGGCAACTGGCTCACAATTATAATTGTTGCAGCTTCCCGCAATCACACGATCATCATTTGCAACCCTCCCCAGTTGGCTTCTCATAAGTAAAGTCAATGGGGAGACTGGCAGGAGTTTGCAAGCTGGCTCCCACTGCTTTTCCTCCGAGAGAGACTCTGGGTGGCAGGAGGATCTTAGACTCTGTAGTGCCCACCCACACCACTGCCCACTGGTCTGCTTTGCTGGGATGTGGTTTCAGTGGTGTTAGAAAATGTTTCTGGATTCCTACCTCTTGCCATGTTGCAGTCATGTGAGGTCCCTTACCTAATGACCTATGCAGTTCTAGCTTAACAAATAACAAGATCGCCTGGATTTTCCCTACCAATTCTGTGGGCGTGCTTGGTGGTCATGGCTTGGTGGTCATGTGACTGGGTCGGCGTGGCTTGGTAGTCATGTGACAATGCGCTTCATGACTGTATCATTTAATAATGGAAAGCCCAGTCACAATTGCTGTTGTAACCTGAGGACTACCTGTAGTCTTATGACAAGTAAATACAAGCCATTTTTCTCTGATGACACCATCTCTACTAACTGCAGAAATGATTCAGACATTCTCATTACATGCAAGTTATAACCCAATACCTCATCAGGGCATCCATCGGGTCTTGGCAGCCTCCCGTTATTCTTCAAAAGCTCTATCAAATGGAACACAATCATCTGGTTTTGCTTATCGTTTCCAATCATGCGCATGAACTCCTGAAATAAAAATCCAAAAATGAATTGGATTGAACTGAACAATAATGATAAGGATTATTTTTCTTTTCTTTTTTTAAAAAACAATCAAATTTGGATTATCAGGGCAAATAATAAACACAGACGAAGCAACAATAAACTTTGGGATGGTGAAAGTTGCAATCACATCACCCAAGGATGCTGTAACCGTCATAAATACATACTGGTTGCCAAATGCCCAAATTTTGATCACATCAGTGGTGAAATTCAAAAATTTCCCCTACCGGTTCTTTGAGTGTGGCTTGGTGGGCGTGGCTTGGTGGTCATGTGACTGGGTCGGTGTGGCTTGGTGGTCATGTGATTGGGAAGACCAACTATCACACTTTACACAAAAATAACACAAAAGCTACACAACTGACACACACACAATGCAAAAGCAGCTAGACTTCACACAAAATGGCCCTGCAATAAGCAGGAATCTCACAGTCACAGAGAGCTCAAAAACAAACGATCACACTTTACACAAAAATACCGGTTTGGGCAATAGATAGTAAAAAAATGCTTTAAAATGTAAAAAAAAAAAAAGTTCTGACCATCATACAGCACAGCTAATTGTCAACTTTTTTTTTTTAGCATTTTTTTACTACCTATTTGCCCAAACCGGTAGTTAAAAAATGCTTTTAAAAAGTTTTTTAAAAGTTCAGATGATCAGCTTTGCTGCGTGATTGTTGGATTTTTTTTTTTTAACTTTTTAAAGCATTTTTTTACTACCAGTTCGGGCGAACCTGTAGCATTTTCATTACTGGTTCGGGCGAACAACCCCAAACCGGTAGCATTTCATCCCTGTCTGGATCACATGACTATGGAGATGCTGCAACAGTTTTAAGTGTGAGGACTGGCCACGTCACTTTTTTCAGTGACATTGTAACTTTGAACGGTTGCCAAACAAATGGTTGTAAGTTGAGGACTCCCTATAATGGCATCTAGCAGTCGCTAGAAGCAGGATCATTGCACTGGTTACACTGAGACCAAACTCCATTTGGTTCTTCCCACACTTTGAATTTTTTCCATTCAATCTGGTAATTTTATACATGTAGTAATTTTAAGAGTTTGTGTTTTACAATCCTTGCCTTTTTTTTCTCTCTCATATATTCTTTTTTTTTCTTGCATTTGTCTTTGGAACACAAGCTGAAACATATTTCCGGCAAGCTGTTTTAGAGATTTTTTTCAACCGAAAAAGTGTGTCAAACAAATAAATAATATTTTTGCATTATATGCTTCAGGTATGATCCTTCAGTGAGTCTCCTGTTATTACTATATTTGATTCAAGCTACTTTTGGTGGTGTGGCAGAAACATATAAGGCAATAGAGCATGCTGCCAAGAAACTAATCTTTTAAGCCAAGAAGATAACCACAACATTATACTTCCACATATAAAAATGTAGGCATATATACACATTACTTACCGCTGGAGGGCTTTTATTCTTGTCTATATAAGTGAAGAGTTCATACAAAACCACACCAAAGCTCCACATATCTGAGGCCACAGAAAACCTGTTGTCTGTCAAGGATTCCAGAGCATACCTGGCATATAAATTAAATAATTAGTTAATTAATTAATTAATTAAACAAACAAACAAACAAACCTGCAGGATAAAATGAAAGGACCCAGAAATTTGCAAATGCAAATATTACTTTGAGCCTAACCAGGTTAAGTGACTTTTTAATTGAGAAATTCATGGTAGTTAAAAGCCAGAAGTCTTATGAAATAATCTATTGTATCCTTCTAGTTTAGACTCTATCACCAATCGGAAACATACCAAAATATAGGACTCTCTCCTGGTTCCTTTACTTTGTAATATTCCTTATCCTGTGGCAAAACTTTTGTCAAGCCAAAGTCTCCAATTTTCACTCTGTTTTCATTCTCCACCAAGATATTTCGTGTTGCCAGATCTCTATGTACATATCTTTTTGAACCCAGATACTCCATGCCCTATATATAGATGAAATCAAAATTAATTGGTTTAGTGAGTACCAAAGTCTTGGTGGAAGACTTTAATGAGTCATATAACTTTTTCTGAACATTGCATATTTTTTTTGCAATAACATCCCATGTTAAGCTGACCAAGAACAAGGCATTATAAAGCATCAAAAATCATCTTGCATTCTCAGGAGGGAAAAAAAATTTTTTTTACAAGACATGTTGAACAGGAAGTTTCCTGAAACCGATTATAACTCATCATTTTCTGTTAATTACCACTAGATGTCTAGTTACCACTAGATGTCACCGTTAATTACCACTAGATGTCACCGATTATAACTCATCATTTCCTGTTAATTACCACTAGATGTTCATCTTCTTAGGCCAGATGAATGAAATGATAAACTGTTTATTCTTAAAACGGTTTCATCATGCCTTGACATACATACATTACAACTGACTTTTACTATTCTTCACCTTCCATGGCAGAATGAGACTTAGGGGATCTCTAACCCAAACTTGTCTTTCTTTCTTTTAGTTTGTATGACTGTATTTAGCCAATTAGGAAGCTGATATTAAATATTGGTATGCATTATTTATGTGATTCAGATAAGAACAGAAAGAATTATTTCTGTTCCAGGATATCTTTCAGTGGAAACAATCCAAGTAAAAGTTTGGATCCTGTATGTAATTGTGACTGCAACACTGCTAAAATTAAATGAGTATGGGCTTTATGGTTTCTGGAAAAAATACCTCTGTGTTTGTGTGTATTTGTGTAAGATATAGCTGCCCATCTTTCAACCAACTGTTGGCTCCCAATCAAAGTAAATGACTTACAACCATTCTGTTAGTGACTGTTAGTGATTTATGACTATTTTTCTGCACTTCTAACCATTAGAAGGCATCCTTATGGTCCTATGAGCCAAATTAGGGCACTTGGCAACTGGCATATACTAAAAGTTGCACTGTCTTGGGGTCATGTGATCACAATTTGTGTCTTTCCCAGCTGGCTTCTGAAAAGCAAAGTCAAGGAAGCAAGCTAGATTTGCTTAATGATTGCATGATTGACTTAACAACTGCAGTGATTCACTAAATAACTGTGGCAAAGTCATAAGATGGGGCTAGCTCACTTAACAACTTGCTTAACAATGGAAATTATATGGGCACAATTGTGGTCATAAGTCAAGGACCACCTGCATTAAAAAGCTACTTCAGGAACTAATGAAGTAAAAGTATCACTATCAAGGGCAGAAAAAAATCGGTTGATGCCTAGGACAATCCCACTCTATACCTATAATCAGATTACAAACAGCTTTCACTATTATTATTCACTATTATTACATTATAGAACATTCTCTGGCAGCTACAGAAATGCCTTCCCTCCCCCCCACGATCAGTCAAATGAAGAGGAAACTAGTGCATTCAATTGCTTTTCACTATTAGAAACTAGTGTGTGTCAAGAAACAAGATGTAAAGAAAATTTAAAAAAATAAGCAAGCAAGAGGAGTCACGACTGTGTTATGAAAAAAAGATTGATTATAGAAAGGGAATGGATTGATTTTGTGTCACTGATGAGGAAAAAAAACATTTCCCACAAGAATATTTCATGACTAGAATTTATGGAAAACAATGAAGACTGTATATGGAGATTCTCAATCATCCAGATCATGGTTGTCCCAAAAGTGCTTTTTTCAAGAGGCAACTGGACTTTCTGGTTTTTCTTTAAAGACGTTTTGCTTCTCATCTAAGAAGCTTCCTTCAGCTCTGAAGAAGCTTCTTGGATAAGAAGCAAAACGTCTTCGAAGAAAAAGCGAAAAGTCCAGTTGCCTCTTGAAAAAAGCAGCTCTGGAACAATGAAGACTGTAATTCAGTTTAATCCCATAGTAGGTTTAGTAGGATTAATTATTACCTTACATATCTGAGAAGCATACTGTAGGAGTTTCTTATGATCCAACCTGTCCTTGTGTTTCTGGAGATAATCCCGTAAACTGCCATAGGGTAAATATTCCATTATCAACTTCAGATTTCTCCGACCTTTTCAAACAAACATAAATATTTAGAACTATAGTTTAAAGTGATTTCTTCGTATATAGTACTGAAATTCTCCTGCATAAAGCTACTTCTGACATTATGGCTAGCAAATACCTTTCTAAAAAGAGAAGGGAAGAATCGCAATAATTTTCTCCCTTCAGATAGACGCTTGTTGTAATCCAAAACACCAATGCTGAATGATCCTTAATATATATTAAAGCTTCAGAACATTGCGTTTAAAACTCTAACTCTATACAACTACTCTATGCCAATAAAACAGAAAACAGTAATTAATTGAACCCTGGTTTCCATAACTAAAGGCATTATATTATCTGTGTGCTTATCATTCCAAATACATCTTTCAACTCTGAGCCAGACAAGAGAATCTGTCTAGATTGCTATTGATAACAATAACAAGATGCTATTAAGACCAAGTGGCAGGGGGTGTTTGGGTCATCCAGATCTCATGATATTCTATATTTGATCTTGCACTTGTATGTTCAAGAGTGTTAGGTAACTTGAAGAGTCTTTCTGGACTCACAGCTCTTGCTTGTTGTGTACATAGCAACTGTGGCAGGGGGGAAATCCAGCAGGCTCTGGCAGATTCTGGAGAACCGGTAGCGGAAATTTTGAGTAGTTCGGAGAACCGGCAAATACCACCTCTGGCTGGCCCCAGAGTGGGGTGGGAATGGAGATTTTGCAATATCCTTCCCCCAGGAGTGGGGAGGGAATGGGGATTCTGCAGTATCCTTCCCCTGCCACACCCACCAAGCAACAACCACAGAACTGGTAGTAAAAAAATTTGATTTCACCACTAAACTGTGGCCAGGAAGGCGTTTGGAATTTTATCTGCTGGGCCAGTTGTGTCCTTTCTTGGATCAGACACTCATGCCCTGATCACTTCACTGCTGGTCTACTGCAATGTATCCTATGTGAGGCATCCTTGAAGACCACCTACAAGTTTCAACTAGTGCAAAATGCAGCAGCATGGGCAGTGATGGGCATGCCTCAGTATGCCCATTTAACACATCTGCTTTGTGACCTGCACAGGTTGCCAGTTTGATTCCAGATTCAATTCAAGGTGCTGATTGTTACCTATATAGTTCTACAAGACATGGGCCTGGGTTCTTGAGGGACTACCTGTCTTCCAGAGTATTTGCCCTGACAATGCAATCCAGCAGAGTTGGTGTGCTCCAGTTTCTTCAATTAAATAATGTAATCAATAGGGACTCAGGAAGTGTTCCTTCTCTGTAGCTGTGGCTACCCTCTAGAATGAGGTTCCCCCAAGCGTCAAATGACCCCCATCGGGCTGGTGTTTTAAAGGCTCTAAGTGAATTCCCTCTGCATTCTTTTTTTCAATCCAGTCAGTTCCTATCATCTTGCTATCTTTTATTCCTTATTTCTATTACCAATTGTATCTTTTAAAAAATGTTTTTACTTGTGAGCTGCCCAAAATCATTGGGAGTTGGATGGACACAAGAGGGAGGGAGGGAGGAAGGAAGGAAGGAATAGAGGGAAGGAATATAACTTTTTATCCTGAACTGACAACAGGACACAAATCTGAGAAAATAAAAGCTAGAACTTCTGCTGTTCCCTGGCCAATGAACAAGAAAACGATTGCATTGTGAGCATCACACATGCCCTCAATGAAACAAGTATCTGAAATGAAATTACACCTTTCTCAGACAGTGAATATAAACACCTACACACTGCTGAACTATAACTCCTAATAGCCTCAGACAGCCTGACTAATACCAACAATAGGGTTTCCAGTAACATGTGGATGGGCTCAAGCTCACCAGTTTGATACGTAGTAGCTTTTGCGACTATTAGATAGATTTGTGATTAAGACATGAAAGAGAGGCCAGTATTATCTAGCTTGGTTTTGAAATACCATTACTTTGCTTCTAGCATCAATCAGCAGATTTAAAAGTAAAGCAAAACAGGTTTTAGGTCTGATTGTAAGCTCTTCCAAGCAAATATGAATATGTACAAGAGATAATCTTTAGAAGTTACAAAGAAATAATTTTGCAATCATTTAAAAGCCACCGCTAAACATAAGTCTATTTCATGCAACAGCAACAACAAAAATAAAAACTAACAAAAGCTCCTCATCATGGAAAAAACAAGCTTTCAAATTTTATGTGCAGCAGAAACTAACCAGAAATATTAAAACACAACAAAGAAAGTAGTAGTTCATTAAAATGCTTCTATACATTAACGGCAAATATTATTCCAGGTCACCAGCATTTTCCTTAAGTATGTAATGAATAATGTGATTAAACGTGCAGGGTACCTGCACTATAGCACACTCCTTTGTACTTGACAATGTTGTCATGTTGCAGAGATTTGAGAATTTCGATTTCTCTTTCGAAATCTCGCAGGTATTCTTCTGTGCTGTGCTGCAGTTTCTTCACAGCTACTACCTCCCCTGTATTATCCTGCTGTGGATCGTATCGACACATTTCCACACTTCCAAAATTACCCTGCAAAATAAAGAAATCGAAGCGTTTTGAAAAATGGAGAGAACAGCCAGAAAAGTAGGTAGTCCTCACTTAGTGACTATTACAACAGACCTAAGGCTACTTATGACCTAGTTCACGAATGCCAACAGATGCACACTCTCCCATGTTCATGTGGTTGCATTTTGGACACTTGGCAACCGGCTCTCATTCATGGCCATTTGCGGTGTCTCACAGAGCAACGGATTCACTTAACGACTGTGATGTTTGCATAACAACCATTGCAAAAAAGGTCATAAAATCAGGAATGCTCACATGGTGCCCGACAACCATCACAACTTACAGCCATAATTCTGGGCTCAATTATGGTCAAAGGTTGAGTAATACCTGTACTACAAATTGTTCTTTCAGCCTAATGCAAGGATTGAGGCCGATATATGATGTGCTGTGCAATATTCTGGCCAATAACTGGATCTACCAGCAATTCAATACAAATAGCTGTCCCAGTTTGCATTAATTCACAGGGTATTCAAATGAAGGAAAACCAAATTATATAAACCAAAGAAGAAAATAATAGGTTATGGCCAAGATAACTACACTCCCAGGGATGGGCAATTATTTTCTCAAGGGAAAAACTGAGACTCTTGTGGAGGGCTGAACCAATAGGGCTGTGGTGTGGAGATGCGTACGCAGGCATGCATGCATGCATGCATGCACATACGTAAATTGGAAAAAAAAATAGCAGCTACCTTCAAAATAAAAGCAATCCATGGACAAGGACAGCCAAAGGACTGAATGTGGCCTGGAGACCATAAAATACCAGTGGCATAGAAATCTATTCATTAAAAAAATTCTATTCATGAAAGGCAAAAGTTTCTGCTGTCCAGGTGTCTCCGACTCTAGCTAGGGGCAGTGCTCATCTCTATTTCGTAGTGGAGGGAAGCCGCCTTGTCTGAAGACATTTCTGTGTTCATGTGGTAGCATGACTATAGGCTGAAGTGCATGAAACATTGTTACCTTCCCAACGAAGTCTCGACAACCTGAGTCTTGAACACGGGCTGTCAGTTTTCCAGCTCTGTGTCTTTAACTGCTGAGCCATTGCGCCCCCAAATTCATGAAAATACATATGCAATATGAATTATACTGATTTATGGACCCCTAACATGTTCTAATTCATATACAGTAGTGCATAAGTCTGAAAAAAAAAGGGCATATCATTGCAATAAGCTATCCCAGCTTCTTACCTTGCCAAGTTGCTGCAAGAATTTGAGGTGTCTCTCTTCAAAGTAAGTTGGGTCCCGTCCTTCAAAAGCTTCAGAAAATCCAAGAGCGCCAATTCTCATATTTGGTAACATATCATTTTCTGTCAATAATTCATAATCTTGAAAAAGGAAAAAAAATCCTCAATTATTTAAATAGGTAATACAGATTTTACAGATATTACCTTGCTATAATACAACAAACACTAAATCCAGTTACAATATTCAGGTTCCAGAGACTGGATGAAATTCCAAGGGAATCCAAGAAAACGGAGAATTCTTTCCTCCATTTTACCTACCTGGCGTAAATAAGCTGTTCAGATCTCGTATAACTGCTCTGAAAGAGGGGCGGAAATCTGCTTCATATTCCATACAATTGTTTATCAGATTTGCCAGTTCTGTCCAATTGGGAGCAGGAAGCTGATGCCTGTCTTCATAAAATTGTAGCTTCTAGACATTGAGACATTATATATGGATTATTAATATGATTTTAGATTAATTTTAAAATGCTTTCTATAGCAAGAGAGACAATTGTTTACGTTTCTTAGCATGCAATAAGCACAACACAAAAGTTGTATCCTGGATCTTACACTCAAAGCTCAATTGAAAACGAGTGTAGGATTTTGTTGTTGCTAATTTCATACTAATTATGCTTATTTAAACTTCTTTCAACAAGATTGTAAAATAGAAGCATTTTCTCCCAATGTTCTGTTACACATTTCCCCCAAATCCTTTTTTTCCCCAAAAAGCCAATCATTTCAAATAAATCAATAAAACCAAATCTGAATAATGGTGAATCATAAATTAACCAATTAAAAGATGCTTCATAGAGCATTTATTGGCAGAGTTGGGATGTTTTCCCTGAATCAGTGATATCATAAATGAACTGCTTAAGCCTTTTAAAATTCTAGACAAGATCTAGGAGCACCCCTTTTTCTTCTTCGAACAGAAAATCACCTTAAAATTATTTAATAAGTCACACTGAATTTTCTTAATAATATTATTTTAAAACTTAAGTGATAGCAAAAAACTAAGACAAGTTCAACTTAATTAGTACTTGAATGGAAAATGAAAATGAAAGCCTGAGTAGGTGGCTCAGTGGCTAAAACACTGAGCTCATTGATCAGAAAGGTCGGCAGTTCAAATCCTAGCACAGGACTCCTGCGTGAGCAGGGGGTTGGACTAGATGACCTCCAAGGTCCCTTTTGACTCTGTTACTGTTACAAATGGAGAGCCACAGGAAATCCATGGACTGAAGGTTGGACTGAAATTTAAGAAAAGGTCAGATGGAAAGCAAACCGCTTCCATACTGTTACTAAGAAAACACTAAAGGTGCAAGTAACAGAGTTTAACCCAAGGAGGCTTACTTAACACAAAGCATGACGAAGTCCTTAGTACTTCTCTTACTTAATGAAATCCAATCAGGGGTGGGTTCTACTTATCTTTCCTAGCGGTTCACAACGGACTTGCGCACATGCACAGAAGCTTTTGCGCATGCACAGATCACCAATGACGACATCCAGGGCAGTGGACGGGGCTTCCCACCGGTTTTAATATCGGTCCGAACTGGGGGCAACACACCACTGAATCAAACCCTCCTCTATAAAATGGGGAAGTATTTGTAAGTTCAACAAAAAAAAGTTACAAAGAGGAACCTGAGGGCACCAGCCTTTTCAGCAAAATCCTATGGGACTATAGGTTCTGTCTGATAGACCAGAAAGGCAGGCATGGAAATCATTTCTGCCAGTATGTCAAAAACTATTTTCTAGATCAGGAGTCTCCAACCTTGGCAACTTTAAGACTTGCGGACTTCAACCTCCAGAGTTCCTCAGCTTTGCTGGCTGAGGAACTCTGGGAGTTGAAGTCTGCAAGTCTTAAAGTTGCCAAGGTTGGAGACCCCTGGTCTAGACATTAATGTAAGAGGGAGCCGCAGGAAGAAACTGCACTCAAATGTGAGAGCAACTGGTGTGCATTAGCATCTAGCAAGTTTCAGTGTAGAGGGACGGAAATTGCTCAATGAGTCTTACCCTTTGAGAATCCAGTGCATTGAGAGGTTTGTCTCCTCCACTGCAGATTTCCCACAGAGTTGTCCCAAAACTCCACTTGTCTGCCGCCTGGCTCAACTGCTTGGGACTTTCAATGCATTCTGGGGCCACCCATGGAATTCTCTCCAGAAGAACTAACCATGGGGAAAAAAAAAGAGTGAATTTTTACTGGGAAGGAATTATTTTAGACTAAAGATTCCTGGAATGTTTTAATTGCTTTCCAGTTTTATAAGCTCTTGAAGGGAAGTTAATAAAAGTTAGTAGTGAGTTCTAGTCCCGCCTTGGACATGAACTGTCTGGGTGAGTTTGAGCCAGTCACTTTCTCTCAGCCCTAGCAAGGAGACAATGGCAAACCACTTCTGAAAAGCTTTGCCAATAAAACTGCAAGGACTTGTCCAGGTGATCTATGAGAATTAGACAGGACTGAAAGGAAGAAAAAAAAAATAACAAAGCAAAATAAAATAGATAATTAACTTTGTTAAGAAAGCCAATGCCTTTGGGTAAGAATGACATGATTATTGTATATATGTTAAGTTTATGCACCAAATTCTTTGCTATAAAATATACTTGCTTCTATATATTAGGCACTATTAGTTACAAAGCAAGAACAGCTGTGTAATTCTGCCGGATTTGTACCAACAGATTATGAGAATTCTGACCCTGCAGAAAGTAATTACAATATACTGCAAATAAATATTTTGAGCTTACAATCTATGATATTTTTATACTTTTTTCAGCATCGTATTGCGGTATGCAATATCATCTCATAAGAAAGACATATTTATAAATGCAAGCAATTTTAAACAGCATAATTTGTTAGCAGTATGAGGATTAAAATATGTCCCACAATTGTAGAAAGTTCATCCTGAAAATACAAAGGAAAACAGGAATTCCCTGGAATAAAATAGTTAGTGAAATTGGAGGAAGAAAGACATTTTCATAGTATGTTCAAATTGGTGAGTCAGAGACTTACTGTCTTTTGGCAAAACTGTAATGCTGATACCAGGATCACTAAGTTTGATAAAAGGAAGGTTCCCAGACTTCCTATCTTCCTCTCTGATAAGCAAGATATTTTTTGCACATACATTCCCATGTATGAGGTTTTTATCCTCCTGAAAAAGATAAAGGTGAAGATTTGATTATTCATATTTATTTGATTATAAATATGATGTAGTGGTCCGTATTTCACTAACTTTTCAAAGTCAAGCTGTGTTTACTTCAAAACACTATTTAAAAATATTAATCATAAAGAGATTTAAAAACGGTAATATGGTGTACAGATCTTCTCTAATTCTAATTCAGAGATATGCCACTGTGTTAGGCTTGCTTGTCACATACAGCACTACACAGTATTCAGGATCTTGAGATAGGCGGCATAAAAAGGGAAGGGAGGTTAAAACTCTTTCTAACTTCTTCAATTTATCTATCCTCTTTTAATATATTAATGCCCTAGCAACTGTAAGCTCCTATTCTGAGAGTGTCAAACCTCTGGATTCAAGCCAGACAGCTACCAACCACTATAGCAGGGATCTCCAAACCTGGGAACTTCAACACTTGTACACTTCAATTCCCAGAATTCCTCAGCTGGACATATTTGGAGAGCTCTGCACTATAGGAACACGATGATTTTAGAACAGCCTTTCTCCAAAGATTATAATATCAAGACAGAAACCAGAGAACAAGACGTTTTGTAAGTGGTTCCTAAATCTTGCCAAAATGGGAATTGCACCATCTAATTTAGCAGGGAGGATGGAAGGTATTTTGGAGACAACTGGTTGCACTTTATGTTGCACTGCCTGATTAATATGCACTACATCTAAAAAAGCTGTGATTTATTTCCAAAGCTCAGTTAACCTTTCTTGCTATAGGCTAAAGGAAAGATTTCAATTCAAGCTTTATATAGTGCATTTATGTAGTGCACTGACATGAAAATCCTTCACCTGGACATGGTAGAAACATTCAGTGGTGTATAAAGGTTAGAAAAGAGGGGGACAGAAAACATGACCCTAAAAGTTATAGCTTGGTGAAGTTGGTCCAATACACAATTTGCCCTAAAACAAACTAATGCATAGTTTCCAAAAGAGAAATTAACACCATTATCCAATAGCTGGTAGACCTGCATAACACCAATTTCTCATCCTAGAAAAAGCAGTTTCCTGTATTTGTTTATCAGCAATATCCAAGTTATGAAAAAAAATACAAACTCAAATTCCAAATAACTAAATAATATTCCAACAATGCAAAGTTTATGAAAATGGATAATTATAACCAAAAACCTGAAATATTCTGAATAAACTTAAAAGAATTTTTACCAATATCAATAAAAATGAAAAAGAACTTACCAAAAAATGCATTGCCATTGCCAGCTGTTTTGCAACTTCTAATTTCCACAAAATATTTATAGAAGTTTTATTTTTCTTCAAGTAAGTATCCAATGATCCAAATTTTACATACTCCTGAACCAGAATATCTGATAAGAAATATATAACAACACAGTGGAATTCAAATAGTAACTTTTAATTACCAGACTAGTTAATCTTATGTACTGCAGTATACACTGTAAATTACTTAAACTGAAGCTCTCACTCCTAGAATAATTAATGCTAAATAATTCTCGGAAAAGGAACAGATTATAAAGCTGCTTTCATATTCTTTCCATAAAAATGCTAAAATATGGAACACAACGTCTTCTAGTAGCCAGACAAAACAACTGCACTCAGGAGCATTATCAAGTACAAGTACAGGTAATCCTCAACTTGAAACCACAATTGGGGTCAAAATTTCCATTGCTAAGTAAGGCGGTTCTTAAGTGAATCATGCCCAATTTTACAACCTTTATGCACCATTGTTAAGCGAATCACTGCAGTTGTTAAATAAACCAGGCAGTTGTTAAGTGAACAGGCTTACCTGTTTACTTTGCTTGTAGGAAGCTGGCTGGGAAGTCACAAATGGCGATCACATGACCCCAGGATGCTGCACCCATCATTTAATTAATTATTAAATGATTAACACAGAGATATAAAATTTAAAAAACAATTTAAGAAATATTAAATAGTTTTTTAAATGCTTGTTGGTTGCCAAGCACCCAAATTGTGATCACGTAAATGTGGGGTTGCTGCAATGGTCGTAAATGTGAGGACCAGCCATAAGCCACTTTTTTCAATGCCGTTGTAACTTTGAACGGTTGCTAAATGAATGGTTGTAAGTTGAGAACTACCTGTACTTAATATCACTGTATGTTATGGAATACATAAAGCACAGCCTTTTATTAATTTCTCAAACTCCATCCTGTCTCTGAAAAGTTGGGGACAGTATTAATAACAATACAAGCTGATGCCAAATATGTGCAAGATTAAATTCAGGTAAGCACCAATTACTTTTTCATTGGTTTAGGATGGTAATCAAATATTTTCTAGTATTTTGCCAGCTAAGCCACCTGAATTACAGCAAAACGACCTCATTGCCCTCCATTTATTACACATTACTGGAAGATGTGAATTTCCTTTTGCTGACTCACAAGCTAAGCAGAAAATTTTTCCCACAATACCAAATACAAAGCAGCAGATCCAAAAAGTGTTTGATCAAGCATCCTAGATAAGCAAAGGTGAATTACAACTTCAGACCAATTTAGCCACAAGTTTCTACTTGCTTATCACATCTTGACATGATAAACAAATATGTTAACTGAAAAGATCCAACCAGATTTCCCCAGATCTTGACTTGGCACGGTTTCACTAAGCTGGTATTAGCTCAAGGATCTCCAACATACAGGCTACACAAGACTCCTTATTCCATACTCAGCAGAAACAACCACAACAGGTGTATGAGTTCTGCCATCGTGAATTTCCAATTTCCACTTAATGTTCACTTTTTGGTGCTTCTTTCTACCCTTCCTACGATTTAATGAACTTTTTATCCAATACCCTCTTGCCTTGAAGGCAGGTGGTTCTTCATATAACTGACATTCTGCCCTTAAAAAATCTGGTTGGTGGGACACACAGTTTTATTATCATCTGGTAAGTCTCAGGAGCAGTCCATTTCAAGATTTCAGTGTAAAGAACAAAATAATCAGAATATCCAGGTTTGCTGTGATTTTAATACAAGCCATAAAATCTTACTTTTCAAAGTTGTTTTGATGGATAAGAAGATGATTAAGAGATTTTAATAATGGGCTATCGTGTGGATATGATGCATAGTTATTATCTTAGACTGTTCAATTTTTTAATGAAGCAAAAATGTACGCCAACATGAAGCAAAAAGGCATTAAGAAAGCACTTAATCAAAAATAACTTTCACACACATATACAGTTGCAAGAAAAAGTATGTGAACCCCTTGGGATTACGTGGAGTTTTGCATGAATTGGTCATAAAATGTGCTCTGAACTTCATCTAAGTCACAACAATAGAAAAACACAGTCTGCTTAAAATAATACTACACAAACATTAGATGTTGCCATGGTTTAATTGAACATAACATGTAAACATTCACAGTGCAGGGAGGAAAAAGTATGTGAACCTTTGGACTTAATAACTGGTTGACCCTCCTTTGGCAGCAATAACCTCAACCAAACATTTCCTGTAGTTGCAGATCAGACCTGCACAATGATCTGGAGTAATTTTGGACCACTCCTCTTTACAAAACTATTTCAGTGTAGCAATATTCTTGGGATGTCTGGTGTGAATCGCTCTCTTAAGGTCATGCCACAGCATTTCAACCGCGTTGAGGTCAGGATTCTGACTGGGCCACTCCAGAAGGCGTATTCTGTGCTGTTGAAGCCATTTTTTTGTTGAATTACTTGTATGCTTTGGGTCATTGTCCTGTTGCATCACCCATCTTCTGCGGAGCTTCTGTTGACGGACAGATGGTCGTACGTTTTCCTGCAAAATGTCTTGATAAACTCTGGAATTCATTTTCCCATCAATGACAACAATCCGTCCAGGCCCTGAGGCAGCAAAGCAGCCCCAAACCATGATGCTCCCTCCGCCATGTTTTACAGTGGGGATGAGATTTTGATGTTGGTGTGCTGTGCCTTTTTTTCTCCACACATAGTGTTGTGTGTTCTTCCCAAACAACTCAATTTTGGTTTCATCTGTCCACAGTATATTTTGCCATTAGTGCTGTGGAACATCCAGGTGCTCTTTTGCAAACTTCAAACGTGCTGCAATATTTTTTTTGGACAGCAATGTGCTGTGCTCTTGCAGTCATTTTTACAGAACGACCACGCCTAGGGAGTGTAGAAACCGTGCTAAATTTTCTCCATTTGTAGACAGTCTGTCTTACCGTGGACACATGAACATCCAGGCTTTTGGAGATACTTTTGTAGCCCTTTCCAGCTTCAGGCAAGTCAACAATTCTTGATCGTAGGTCTTCTGAGAGCTCTTTTCTGCGAGGCATGGTTCACATCAGACAGTGCTTCTTGAAACCAGTAAACCCAAAACAGGTGTGTGTTTTTAAAGGGCAGGACAGCTGTCAGCAACACATCCAATATCATCACACTGATTGGAGTCAAGGTTGGCTCACTCCTGGCGCCAATTAGTTCTTGGAGAAGTCATTAGGCTAGGGGTTCACATACTTTTTCCTCCCTGCACTGTGAATGTTTACATGTTATGTTCAATTAAACCATGGCAACATCTAATGTTTGTGTAGTATTATTTTAAGCAGACTGTGGTTTTCTATTGTTGTGACTTAGATGAAGTTCAGAGCACATTTTATGACCAATTCATGCAAAACTCCACATAATCCCAAGGGGTTCACATACTTTTTCTTGCAACTGTATACACTTTCAAAACACACAATAGTCATTATATTAGAATTCATTGTTATTTGGTATAATGAGGACCGCTAATTTAAAAATTCTTAAAAGGAGATTCGGCAACTAAAGGGAGAAGCTAAATGACTACCGATCACAGGTTGTATTCTTTGTATCCAATGATCCAAATTTTACATACTCCTGAACCAGAATATCTGATAAGAAATATATAACAACACAGTGGAATTCAAACAGTAACTTTTAATTACCACACTAGTTAATCTTATGTACTGCAGTATACACTGTAAATTACTTAAACTGAAGCTCTCACTCCTAGAATAATTAATGCTAAATAATTCTCGGAAAAGGAACAGATTATAAAGCTGCTTTCATATTCTTTCCATAAAAATGCTAAAATATGGAACACAATGTCTTCTAGATAGCCAGCTGCTATAGAGAAGGCCTGTTACCAACTTACACTTGTGATTGTCTTGAAAGAATAGAATAGAATAGAATAGAATAGAATAGAATAGAATAGAATAGAATAGAATAGAATTCTTTATTGGCCAAGTGTGATTGGACACACAAATAATTTGTCTTGGTGCGTATGCTCTCAGTATGCATAAAAGAAAAGATACATTCATCAATAATCATAAGGTACAACACTTAATGATAGTCATAGGGAACAAATAAGCAATAAAATCATATTAGGAAACATGAAATAGAAAGATTCTATTACTAAAGTAAACGAATGGTTGGTCTGATCCAGCAGGATTCGTATCAATAGAACATTTGCAGCTCAGCCTGGCTATTTTCTTGCAGATGTTTCATTACTAAATTAGATAACATAATCAGTGCTAGCACTGAGATGTTGCCTACTTTGGTATTGGAACATCTGCAAGAAAGCAATCAAGCTCAGAGAGCACTAAGGATTTAACAGCATTTTTCTGTTTTCAAGAAAACACATAATGGTTTTACACAAATGTGGTTAGTGTAAAACCTTCACTATTTCATGTTTTTGCCCTTATTCGTTATTCAAATACTGTATCTCTACTATAGAAAGAACTTTGGGGGGGGAAAAACTCTAATCAGAGTACAAACCATTAACTGGATTACTCACTTTCTTCTCCACAGACACAAACTCCATAATTTAATACTAAATGTTTGTAAGAAAGCTGACTCATCATGCTTGCTGCTTCAAAGAAAGACTACAAGAAAAAGATAACAATAAGAAAGTGAGTCAAAGTAAGAACTGGTTGGAATTAATTCAGTTATATTGTCACACCTTCATTCCCCGTCTTCTGCTACTTCTACTTGTTGCACAATTAATTCTGCAGGACTGGTCTCAGAATTTTTGCTTCGGAATTCATTTGCCATCATGAACAAGTACTTTAATAATAAATGTTGTGGAATGTGTCAATGGGCTTGGGAAACAAAAGGATGAGGTGCTACCCAGGAAACTACCAGATAAGAGAGGTAGAAACCTCCAGGGGCTTAATAGTCAGAGAAAGAAAGGATCCACCGTAATGGATCAAATGGCAGTGGGAACTTTATACTTGCAAACTTGCAAATTTCTGTTAATTAAAATAGAATCAGTTCATCTTGTTGTATTTCCTGTCTGGTTTTATCAGGGAGGGCTGACAACAGTGTCATTCACTGGCGAGAGGTAAATTTGTGATGAGCATCTGAATGCTCTTCATATTGGGTCATAATACTATAGATGGCATACTGATATACAGAAATAAGATTCAACAAAACAAAGATGGGAACAATTAACAAATCAGTCGTTAGGAAATTGCTTTTGAATTCTAAGGTACACAATTTTTTTTATAGTCAGAGACAAAATTTCATAGAGAACTTTTATCAGCTGTATCATATTAGCAAATTCAACACATTTGCTTTCAGAAGGCATGGAAAAAGCTGACACAGTTTATCTCCTAACTGTTGATGGTGCAGAATCATCTTAATTTCTATTTGATATAGACATTTAATCAGTATCTCTTAAAAATTTTCATGGGATAATCAACTTCATAACATCAGAAATTATCAGAACTCCTAGCCAGCAATAAACAACAAATCAGTCTGCACTACCATGAGAAAGACTGGAAGAAGAAGTCTACATTTTTATTTTTCTGAAATCATGAGATCAATTTATTAAAATACTTAGATTAAAGTATATTTATTTAGAGTAGGTGTAATATTTTAGTACAATCTCTAAGCCAACCCCAATTCAGTACTGAAAAGCTGAAATTCTGCAACTTCAGCAACTTAAGGAAATGGAAGTGTATATTTTGTATAAATTATTTCGCTTAAACCATTCATGGGAGAATAAGAAAGAAGAAAAGCTGCCACTCAGATCTATTTTTGTCTCCTGGATATTCAAAATCCTACTGTATATCTAAAATATGAGTAACTTTGCATACTTTTCAACAAAGGAAAATTCATCAGGTTTATTCAACTAAGCAATGGCTATCAACAAATAAATTTGACCTGCATCTTGGGTGTTCCTTTCAGTTGTGATGCTTTTTAATGCTTTGTTTCACTGTATATCATTTCAAACTATTATCATAGCCAGTACTTAAAAAGTAGTGTTTTTTAATTAATATTAACAATAGGACTTTTTAAATTAATATACAAACCTCAGAGTAATGTCTGTGTGTTTTATCCAGAACTTTCAGTAAGACTTCAGTTTGATGCAATTTACCATAGTCTCCTACTTCTTTCCTTACTCCTTTGAAAATTTTAGTAAAGGTGCCCTGTCCAAGGCTTTCATTCTACCCAAAAAACAGAAACAAAAAAGCCAAAATTTGAGATTAAAGGAAAAGATTAGTCAAGCATTTCAGCCCACGTGAAAAACAATCAAACATGTAATTTAAAAAAAAAAAACACTAATACAAGAAGATTGCTTTGGAGCAAGGCACTACTGGGCCTTGAGCTGTTTGGAACCAGGCCACGGAAGTGGGTGAGCGCGTGTGCAATCTATTTGCATGAGTGGTGGGCGCATGTGCCTGCTACTCATGCAAGTGGAGTTGCATGCAGGTGGTCTGCCACCGCTCACATAAGTTGGGGTGCATTCATGGGTGCACTCACCCGCCACTTCTGGAACCATCCCCTCTCCCCTGCCCCCACTAGTCCGCAAAGTCAGAAAGGTTAGGGAACTCTGCTTTGGAGCACAGAGATATTTTTAGACAACAAATTAAATAGCCTCATTTTTTAACACTACAGAAGTATAAACTGAGGGTGGGAAGGGCTGTAACAAGATCAGCTCAAGAACTCACCTTTATCTTAATAAAAGCACAAATCTATCTTAAAAAGGAAATGATAACACATCCTATCTTAACGAAAGTACTTGCATAGTAAATGAAATTCAATTTTCAATGAATAATGAGGGGGAACCTTACATCTTATATTTATATGCTTTTATCACAATAAACATCCAGCTTTCGGTAAATGCAACAGTGTACAAATTATTTCCAGTAGCACATACCACTGAGAAAAAGCCCAAGGATATTTAAATTAATTGAACTTAATTCTAAGATGCTGATAAAACAAGAATACTAATGTATTAATCTTACAAAGATAAGATCTTCATTCCGAATTTTGTGAAAAACCATCTGATTGACATTATTATGTCTCTGCAAAGTAGGTGATGTTGGCATATCAGAATCTCCATTGCTCCTGAAGACAAGAAGGTTGGACTTATCTGGAAGAAGAAGTCAATGGAGCGTTAAGTTGACACAACCATATTTTACTCGCTTGTCTTCTAGCCCAATATATAAATGATTTCCACCAGATAATTATTATATATGCTGATAGAGAATATTAAGAAGGTTCTATGGGAGATGGCTCATTTACAAATAAAAAATGAAAAACAAGCGAATACAAACCCTTGCATATGTAACTAAAAATGTTAAGACAATATATTACTTTGTTTCACTTTTAACCAAAGGAAACGCTGATAATGACTACATACAATATTCTGCACTCAGCCTGTGTAAATTTCTATGTAAATTTACATAGCTTCCTATGTAAATTTTGATTAATAAAACTGGGTAATTGTGGGGTCCTCATTGCAACTCTCGACCTAACTTCCCCTCTGACCTAACAAAACTTCCGACCTAACAAAAATGGGGAAAGCAGCAGCCATGGAATAAAAATACAATTAAGTATCTCCCAAAGGTGCTTTTTTCCAAAGGCAACTGGCCTTTCTTTGAAGATATTTCACTTCTCATCCAAGAAGCATTTTCAAACTTTCCAGAGCACAGCAGCTCCAAAGCTAAGCTTGTATAACAGTGCACAGAATCCAAACAGATTTTAGAATCCTCTAGTTGAGGATGGAAGACTTAAACACTTCCTATGTTTTAGGGTTAGCAACTTACATTCTTTTTTTACTACTTCCCTCCTTATCCTAATCTCAATGTATCACAAATATACAAATATGTATAAATACAAATATCATTTGTGCCATGCATTCTGGACATTCAGTGGAGCATATATCTTTTATTGCAGGAATGTGGAACTTAATCTTGACTGAGAATGAAATCGTTCCCAAACTCCAAAAGATCCAATTATATCGGTCAGTGGGGTAGGGGGGTTGCAAAATGGAGCTTCAGTATTTTGAACAGCATCCTTCTACATGGCAAAATGTTCTCTGCAGCGAAGGAGGAAGACAACAATTGTTCCTCATCCCTCTTTCCTCCTTATCTATCCTTATTTTATCTTATCTTATCTCATCTCATCTCATTTATCTAATCTTGCCTATTAATCCTAGTGTGTGTGTGTGTGTGTGTGTGTGTGTCTGTCTGTCTGTCTGTCTGTCTGTCTGTCTTGTCTATCTGTATTGCTCTATCTAATTTGGAGAGCGTGCCTATGAATATGTATATATGTGCCTATATGAGAACCATGTTGTTAAAACTTCTGCTCTTTTATTGTTTAACGTAGGTCTTTGTATTTTTCTCAAACGACAGCTATTTCTCTACTTCAGTTAGCCACACAATTATTATCATCCTCAACAAATAAAATTCAAATTGCTTACCTTTTGGCTTTGGAGGGCAGCATCTGGTAAACTGGAAAATTATACTATCTGATCGGACAGTTTCTGTACGGTAACAATTCAACAGATCCACAAGGTTGGTAAAACTTTTTCTAGTTCCACTGAGATTATATTCGCCATTTTCATTTTTTGTTATCAAGCAATGTTTATAATCAATTATGCTGTCTTGCTGCAAATTTAAGGAAAGTTTTAAAATGATACTTCAGTTCAATGCTTTTATTTGTAACTTTATAAATTTAATCAAATGTCATGCATAATTCTAATTTGGCAATCAGGACTAGGAATATATCTTGTAGCCATATTGGATGGGCAAGTGAAGTTAAAAAATTGAGAGAATAGAAAATAACAGTTTTTATGGCAAAGGAATGGCCATACCAATCTATTAACTTAATTCATTACTGGTCCCTTTGTCACTCATCGCACAAACTCTATTACAAACAATGGAATATATTGGTGGAGGGAACAAAATTATGTTTTAATTTTACTCTGAATATCCAGCTATCATGACATTAATATTTACAGATGTTAAGTGTAAAATCTGGTCGATTTTATCTGCTCTATAAATGCCATCTAATGCAAGCCTAATTTTGTTTTAATCTACAACAAAGCTTGCTGGAACAAAGGATTGCCATAGCTCAACACTTCAGCTTTGTTTAATACCAAGAAACTGTACTGCTAGGAGTTCCTTTAGTATATAAAAATAAAGTTCTATAGCAAATATTTTGATTTTTTTATAAAGCTCTGAACCTGAATCATTTTAATTGTTTTGCACTCTGCTTAGAAATATCACAATAGCAATAGACACAAAAATTGGCAACTTAAGAAGCTAAATATATGTGAATACCAGCAGTATGTTCTTCAAAATTTATAACTTTTAAAATAAATTGCAGATACTTATGAACAATATTTTTTTTAACAAATGAAGAAACCTTCATTTGTTGATAAATTACTTCTTGATAAGTTATTCTTTAATAATAAATATTGTGCTGTGTCTTTTGAAGGAAGAACTGAGGCTAATAATCTTTATAAACCATTTCAGAAGTTCCTCTAAGAAGTTCCTGAGACTTCCGGTATCTCTTTCTAAGATACTGTTCTATTGGCAAATTCACACAAATGGATATAAACCATAACCAAACTCTGAAAATTTAAATATTATTTGGCACTTTTCATTTTCATTTTTCATTTTATTTAATTTGTATACCGCCCTACTCCCGAAGGACTCAGGGCGGTGAACAGGCACAGGATAAAACACATAGAATACAAAAATTTAAGAGCAGAAGTAAAATCGAATTAAATCAATTTAGCCCAAGACAAATTTAAAACCCCAGGTTAAGAACAAATTAAAATTTACATTAAAAAGAGAATGGGAGAGGTTAGGCCAGACCAGCCTGGTGAAATAAAAAGGTCTTGAGAGCGCGGCGGAAGGTGCGTAGATCCGGGATCCTCCGTATCTCCGGTGGGAGCTCGTTCCAGATAGTACATGCCCCCACAGAGAAGGCTCTCCCCCTGGGGGCCGCCAGCCGACATTGTTTGGCCGATGGCACCCGGAGGAGTCCCTTTCTGTGAGAGCGTACCGGCCGGTGGGAGGCAGCAGGCGATCCCGCACTTGAATGAACAGTGAGAGCGAATGGGAAAAAAATAATTAAATATTGGTCCAATTTGTTGCCAATTTTCATAACTACATATGCTATTCTCAAAACATAGGTACTGATGTTATTCTGAAAACAAAGGATGATTTTTTGCCCCCAAGAGTCAAGAAAAGCAATAGATAAAATATAAATATATCTCCAAAATAAAAGGAACTGAAATCTTGTCTTAAGTTTAAGCAAAGCAGTTAGAAATCTGGTTCCTTAATACTAACCTGGACGGCAAAGGTAAGAAAGTATTTATTAAACTCTTTTGGACTGCAACGAAGAACATAAAAGCCAGTCTGATTGCCAGCTTTTTTCAATTTACTGATTGCAAAGTCCATGCTGTTTAAAAAAAAAGAGGAGGAGGAAAAACAAAATATTAAAAAGAGCCAACACTTCTGAATTACAGAATATATTGGGATATAGCAGATTTTTCACAAAAAGAATCTGTCAGCGAAATGGCAATTCTTCTTCTCTCTTGATTGATCTAAGACTGCTCTTTCCACATTTCTTTTAGTAAATAAAAAATTGTTAAAATCATTTCCCATTTCCTTGACCTGTTCTTTCACCAGCAGAATGCCACCAATTAAAATTTACAACTTGTTATAATGGCAATTGGGACCTGAATATCCAACACTAAGCAATGTGGTTGTAGTGTAATGTCACATTAACTCATTAACAACAGCAATCCAGATGTGTTCCCCTGGCCCTGCTGGACCCATGTGAAGCTCCAAAACATCTCAAGAAGTTTACAAATGATTTGGACAAAGGGCAGGTACAGCCTTAGGAACATGGTTTAGCATAGCCATCAGCTGGCTCACAAATGGCCAGACCAAGCATGTCTCAGAAGCAGTTGCAGGAAGGAGGAGGTAGTGAAGGTCAGCTGTAGGCTGCACAGTCGGCAGGGCCAGTGAATGCAGCATGACAACAATGGCAAGCATAGTACAGTAAAGGTGACAGGGCCAGCAAGTACAGGGTGGCAAAACCAATGGGCTGCCCAAAATGGCAGGGATGGGAGGTAGAGTAGTTGGAGGGAATTAAACATCCCTAAGGTTTTAAGTACGGGCAGGTTGCCAAGTGCCCAAATTCTGATCACATTATTGTGGGGGTGTTACTGTTGCAATTGTTTTGGGGACCATGACATAACCTTGAACCATTGCTGAACGAATGGTTGTCCTTTGAGGGCTATCTTTAATTGAATAGGACAAAATGGGATGGATGCAACAGATAGTAAAATAACTAAACATATTTTAATATAAAATGGAACTTCAGAAGAGGTTTGAAGAAATTTGGCAGGCTATAAAGGACACAATTCAGAGAATTATTCGTCCTCCAGTTAGACAAAAAAGAAATTCTGTCTTCCATCATGATAATGTGATTTCCTAAAGACGGAGACTAATATCTGACTTTCTCTGAGTGACATTGTTATGGTGAACTTTTTCCTATGCAATACGCACTTGATTTTATAATTCATCATTACCTTAACTGGAACATGCTAATATATTAAATTGCGCAGAACTGGGACATATTATACATATCTACTCTGATATATTCTTTTCCTCGTCTTTATGAAAGGAACAGTAAGATGTAGACTGTACCAAGAGTAATTTCTTTTGTTAGCAATTTTCCATATTCCACAACAATCATTGAAATAACTAGTGTGTGTGTGCATAGATAAAACTTATAAAATCTGAGAGTCTGGATGGAGATATGTATCAATTCAAACAAGTTAAAATGGATCCAAATAACTGTTACTAATGCTTTGTTCATAGGTGCAAACAAGGGTTGGTTGATACAAATGAACATCCATTTCCCTTCCTCCTTATCTGCAGCACTCAGGACCCCTGGCATTCCAACTCCCATCTGCATGACTCCCTGCTAACTACACTAGTCCCATACATTTGCTGATTGGCTTTTGCTTTTGAACTTTCTCTATTGCTAGCAGTAACAATAAGAGCAAGAACAAAGCTATTTTAATCTGCTTCCTCGGGTAGAAAGAAGTTTCTTCCTCAATATGGTCCACGTTGAATCTATAACCATGGAGGCAAGTTGTGTGTACAAGTGAGCAGGGCTAATGTACACAATGATTACTGTGTTCCCAAATGCCTAACCTGATGCGCCTCTAGTTCAAAAGGTTATCCATTCCCAAGATAAATGTTAGAACAAAGTATTGCTTACGAAATTGGCCCATGGCAATTGCTCTGGATATTTTCAAGAACTGAAGGAGGTGCCACCTCTTTACAAAGGTAATGATGAGCATCCGCTGTTAATCTATAATATCCATCGATTAATGATACAAAAGAAAGAGCTTCTTTTAATGAATGAAATTCAACTTCCTGTAAAAGACAAGGAGAAAAAATATGGTAGAGAATGTGAAGCAATAAAATGCAAATTACAAAAAAAAAGCATACAGTCAATGGTATGCACTGAGATGAATAAGCATGAGTTTTCTATCTTAACATATGTTTTTGAATAATGCTATTTAATTTATTTATTCACTTTATTTGACCTCTGCTCATTCCTGAATACTGTGGGCAGCAATGCAGACACCATAGATGTAATGTAGATTTAAAAGAGTACCAATTAAGAGTAATATTTGTAGCTCACTGCAGTATCCTTGAATAACAGAAAAAAGAAAACAGCATCTATATAACATATTAGCATACATATAACATATTCCAACAAAATGGATATCTACACAACTTTATCAAAAAGTGCTTGTCCACTCAACCCAATACAGCACAACAACCATCACAAGCCCTAAAAAGCATAACACTGCCATACATCAAGAACACCTCAGAAAACAACAACAGACTATTACAACTACCTGGAATTAGCGTAACATAAAAGCCAACTAAAGCCCTTCAAAACATCCTAAGTAAACCAAAAGACCCAGCAGCCCCAGAAAAAAAACCCAGAAATCATCTGCAACATACAGTGTAATGACTGCAACAGCCACTAGGTAAGACAAACAGGCAGAAGACTGGCAGAATGTATCAATGAACAGCAACTAGAAGTCAGAAGACAGGATGAAAACTCTAATTTCACAACGTATGAATAGTTTCAATTGGGAAACTGACCATTTCCCAAGCCAAGTCCAAAAATGCTATGAAATTTCTAGAAGACTGCCACTCTGACAAATTAGTCATCAATAGACACAGAGACAGGGGAAAGAAAAAGAGATACCGGCTAGTGCCCAAATTATAAATAAAGTATTAGAGTGCGCTGAGGCGGACAGAATGACGTATATGTTGAAAGAAAAAGAGGATTCTGAATTTTTTCAAAGTTGGGACAGTTGGTATCGGTGGTTGAATAAAAGGATTGAGATAAAGTGAGGGTCTAAGTCAATATGAGGAGAGATATACCTATCTAGATTGAAAGATAATTGTATGGAAACCATATTTGGGGATTATTTACTTTATTCTGTGTCGTGGGCATAATTATTTATTAATGAGGGCAGGAATATTATCTGCCGGGATAGACGTGTTTGTATGTTTAGTGTTATGAATGGGGGAGGGAGGGAGGGGAATGTATGGTTTTTGTTTTTATGTATAATCAATGTTTTTGTCTCATGTTGATTTTAACCTGGAAAACTTAATAAAATTTATTTAAAAAAAAAAAAAGAAGACACATAGACATAAACAACATCTACATACTATGCAAAGAGGCAATTAACAAACCCAAAAAGGAACAAAAAGACCAAAACACCTCCCCACCAGCAATCAGCACCCAGATGAACACAGATTAACTCCAAGATTAACATCAGACCAACTATCAAGTAAACAATACCCAAGTAAACAGAACTGCCAAACAAATCAGCAACAAATAGCCTAACCAAAGAACCCTTAAGACTACACCCACCAATACTAATAGGCAAGCCATTAGAATATAAATTGAGAGCAAACCCCACTCCTTACTAGCACTTATAATATTATCTAGTTTGGGTATTGAAATGTCTGCAAAAAAACAATCAAGCTTAGAGAGCACCAGGCGCCTCTAACTTAAAAGAGTGAACTAAGCCCTTCTTCAGATGATTAACTAAGAACTCCTTCAATGTAGCTAACTTGCCTCTTAGCTGGGATTTGAATTTCTGGCTTACTCAGGTGCAAACAATCAAAGTGGCTCCAGGATTTGGGTCAAGAGGTTCCTTTATCGTTGACTCCACTCTACACAAGAATCTTGCCAAACTCTGTTTTTCCGTGAGAAAGCCAGATAGAAACCTGGCTGGTGTTTGCCTTCATATGCTTCCTCCCATCTACAAAGTTCAGACTGTCCTTTCAGCCACTGATTCCACCAAAGGTTTCAAGTTACAGACAAGGAGGAAGCAATGAAGTTGTTTCGTCCTCCCTGAAAACCTTAGCAAACTCTGTATGCCTTTTTTTATTTTTGCAAGGAACAGGATTCAAGAAGGAGAGGAAGAAGCATTAAAGTGGAAAGCTTACAAATGGTGCTTCTAGACATTTCTGAGATGGAAAAAAAAGTTAGTTGCAGTGAGCATTTGGATCATGTGTTTGCAGCCAATCAATGCCCATCACAATGGGAATATCTAAGGAAGCTGTAAAACAGAGTTGCAAGAATTCTTTGAAATCAGCCAAGTCTCATCTATTGTGACCTAATTATATTGTACTGTAATGTATTTCAGAACCTGAGGTTCAATGAAGAGTAACAGGGATAGTAAGATACACTTGCCAGTTGCCAGTTGCTTGAGCCTCTCTTGAGGCTCTCTGATCTTTTTGGAGTATTGCCTTTCTTAAGAGGTAGAGATTTTAAGTGGGCCACATAGCTCAACCTGATGATCACTACCAAGAATAAACAAACTGAATATATCTTGAGTCAGATCTAAAAGCACTGAACGTGGCCTTTGAGCTGCTATAAAATTAGTTAAAATTTTAACTTTTTAATGTAAATAAGTATTGTTGGTATCTATCACAGTCCAGCCAGTCAAGGAGAAAATAGAGATTATGTTTTTCAAAAGCAAACTGAAAGGTAAACCTTTCAAAGAGCCACAAAGTAATAATGATGGGGAAATTCAATTATCCTGACATCTGTTGGGATACAAACATGGGTTGTTGTTTTTTTCTTTTCTTTGAATGACTTTAAATCACCAGGTCACAGGAACTGCATGCTTCTTTCACCATGCAAGAGGTTGAATTAGATGTCCCTTCCAAGTTTATGATTCTAATAAGACATTATTCAATAGCAAGGAACTATTCAAATTAACCATACTTGGTTTATATATGCTTGAATCAAGTTTTATTTTGATTTAGCGCCTTTCTCTTTTTTTGAAATACAGTGCTTGATCTATCGCTAAAAGGACACAGGCTATATAATAGGTGTGGAAACAGTGGGGAAATGCAGCCAGTTCTATCTGGCTGGGGTGAACAGGTAGCACACCCACCCGGACGTCATCACGTCCTGTTTTTGACACTCTGCACATGTGAAGAAGGTCCTGTGCATGTGCAGAGGTGTCATGTGCGAGCGAAGCGAGCGCGTGCATACTCCCATTTGCGAAACAGTAGCGAAGGTAAGTGGATTTCACCCCTGTGTGGAAAATAGTTATGGGCCCTGATTTAGGCCCAGTCAGTTCAGGATTTTAAAAGGACCACATCAGTGTGTATTAGATCTCATACATATATAAGAAGCCTTAATACATGAGTCATTCCCCATAGTTATCTCTAGACAAAAATATGTGTTCTGTACATGTTCTGTACAAGGCAAACAATTTTACACAGGCTTAGAAAACATGTCATTTATCAAAAGAGTTATCCAACTGAGGTGGAACGAAAATTTGCACACTATCATTTAAAAAAATCGTGTAAGGATGCTCTTATGTGAGGAAAAGGAATAAACATGGATACTTGACATGTCAATCTTATTTAGGCCTGTTTAGATACAAATACCAATAGGTAAATCCCTCCAATATTTCCACACTGAAATGAGACGTGGATTTCGGGATATGTACTTCCCTGTTTTCTACCCTCAAGAATAGAAATCTCTAGAAAATTTGGGAATGTGCTGAAATGAGCAAATTGACATTTGAAATTAGAGAACAGGAAGACAAACAATATTACTTGATATGGGATTTATTTTATCAATGGTTAGATAATAAAGCATGGAAAAGAAATATGAAATGGATGTAATGATAAAATATATAAAGCGGGATTTTTTATGGGAGATAAGCCACTGTTAAACAATTGGTAAATGAGAATAATAATACAAAGGAATATAATAAATTGTCAAATAAGAGAATTTTGGATATGGGATTAAGCACAAAAGATTTGTAACCGATTGATACAGTTTCTGTAATTGTAATGGATGATGGTTGTTTTAAGTTTTGTTTAAAAATAAAAAAAAATAGAAGTCTCTAATATTATAGAGATATTATATAAATCTCTGATATCATAGTAGATAATATATTACTTCAAATTCATTTCCAAAAACAAGATTCAGAGTATCTAGGATTATAACTGTGGTATCTCCCTGCAACTCTTTAAAATAGCTGTATCTTTACACACAACTGTATATCGGAATAGGAAAGCAATGTAGTTGATTTAAAGAATAGCAAACAGGTGGGTGACTGTTATATTTGAGCCTCCCATCCACATATTCTAAATGTTTCTCAGATTGGAAACTGAAACACTGTATAATGCTGACTGTAATATTTAGCAAATAGAACAATCACCCACATTAATCTTGTAAGAGAATAAGTAAGGGTTTTGATGTCACCCTTAAAAGCTTTTCTAATTGGATAATTTTATTGCACATTGTAGAAATAACTGTTTCTATGATTGCCTTCTATGGCTGTATTAGATACCAAAGATACCAAAATGCAAAGCATATTATCCAATCTATTTGACCAATTAATACTCATAGCACAAAGTCACCAAAGTTAGCTACAGTACCAGATTCTTGCTGTGCTGTTTGTGAATGGTTACAATTCTACTTTCTCCAGAACTTTCTTGATTTGCTTGCTTAATACTGACATCTATAATATCAGGAAAATCACAGTAGGTTTGTATGTCCTGCAAAAACAAGATAAAAAAAACAATGTTGCTTTGGAAGATAATCATTTTAAATATTTAGATTGAGATTTGATGCAATTCCAATTTAATGATTATAGATCTGACCTGCCAAACACTTTAGGGGGCCCATTGCTAATAAATATATGTGATGATAGTTTATGTGGCATTAACTGAGATCTTTAGGACAGGAGAACATCCCTCCTCCACTTGCTCCCTTACAACATCTGCAGCCCAGCAGAAATAGGGATTGGAACATAGCCATATGATTAAAAAAATTAATAAAGATTTGGAAAGATTTCCAAAGGTCAACAAGTAGAAGGAATCCATCTGAATAACTGTTGAAAGATTACTCCATCCTCAAGCAGCAACTGCAAATTGTGGTGAAACAATTTCCAAACATTTCTCTTCTGTAGTTATATAAGGAAAACCTCATGAAATACAAAGTTGTAGTATTGCTGTTAAGAGACTGAACATTAAAGGAAAATTTATATTCCAATACCACAGTGAAAAATTGAAAATGCCGTTTTACAATAATTTCTATTGCTAAACCAGTTTTCTCTGCAGTAACAATACTGGTAATCTTAAGTAGTCCAAGTTTGCAATTCTGCTGGTTTTCAGCACAAATTAAGAAGAACTACATGTGCATTACTGTGCGTAGGCCTATAGTGAGTGTAGGCCTATATAAAGATTAAGAAGCAACATATAGCTGGAACTCCACAAGATTAACCAAGCTCCTGCATAATTGAGATTGTGCCAACTAAGATTTATGCCAACTAAGATTTATAAAGCTTTCAATCTTCCATTCTGCCCATTAATTATCTTCTGGGAAATTATCTACTTAGCTACTGTATAATTTTTAATCACTGTACAGTGTTGTTTCTAATTAGTTACTATGCATTCTCACGACAAAGCAAAGTCATTCTGTCATCCAGGTACATCGTAATAGGTTTCTCCTGAATTAAGCATGAAATAACATAATCAAATATTACCTCATCTGCAAGCATCTCACTGGCATTTTGTTTTCCTCTGGGACACTGTATTCCGCCATTTCCACTTATAATAATGGTTGCAAAAGATTCTGCATTTGAAGGTTCTCTTCCAGGATCCTTCACTTTAAACACTTCTGAGTAAAAGGCAGACTGGAGGTTTTCCAAATTAATGAGATACTTCAGTTTCAGATTTCTGGCAGTTGCTTTGCACTGGCTGAATTGCTGAATAAATTTCCGGAACCTGTACCTTATTCTTTTTCTTGTTAAAATATGATAATCTTGGATTTTTTCTCTGATGCATTTTGGCAAAAACATTTTGTAGCTGTGAATACAAGAACTACCAAATGAGTAATCAAACATCACTAAGAGCAATTCAAAAACAGTTATTTTTCTACAGAAAAAAATCAAGGAGCATTTGTTTCACCAAATATTCTATCTACAGCCAACAAAACTAAGAACTTAAGCAGAAGGGGAAAATATACTGTATTGTATTGAAATATAGATTTAAAAAACAATTCAAGACGCTTGCATTTGGATATTGCTTTCCAATAAAATGAAGCACACTACTAGCTCCTTCAAATCTGTCAATATCTCATTTCTGCAATCCAATGTAGTATAATGGACAATATGTACATTTTAGAACTGTGGAGATGAAACTGCTGACATACTGTAGGTCAGTCATATCTTTCAGAGTTGTACATACTGTACTGAAAGCTTTGGGGAAAAGTACAGCAGTGTGCGTTGATTTTAATTTTCAACGGGTGAACAAAATAGAGCTCCCACCCATCCTTCCTTCTGCATAAAACAGATGACTATGCAATGCTGGGATGGATGGTGTGTGTGTGTGAGTGTGTGCAAAAGGAAGAAAGGATTGGCATTTCTGCTTGCACAATTACAGTTTGGGGCTTCTGCCAACAGATCTGAAAACCTCAACTACCGGTTGTGAAAAACAGTTAATAGGTTCAGCAGCAGTTATTGTTCTAAACCTAATGGATATGCATGTTTTTGTTAAAGAAAGTAGAAGATTATGACAGAAAGAAGAAATTCCCCTTGATACAACTCTTTGTCATCACTCCTTTAACTTTACTCTCATCTATAGCAGGGGCATTAACCTTTGCCACCTAATACCAATACTTACATATGAATTGCAGTGATCTATCTAGATAGCATATATGAGAGTGAGAATGTACTTTTACACATGATGTATAGGCGATTCATCTGCCTTTTCAAAAAAGAATTACCTTACAGAATTGTAAATGGATAATAGAGTTTGGTCCTTTTCTTTGGCCATTCTCATCATATCAAGGACGGCCATTCCAAGACATTCTTCCTGTGTTTCATGAGTCACAGCCATTTTTACCCACTCGTGGACAAAATCTTCTCGCCACTGAATCAAAAACAAGAGTGAGAACTCAGGATTAGTGTTTCACTGTGGGTTATTTTTACTTTAACTTGAAAAACCTTCCATAAGAATCAGTCCAAATCACACTGTTCAGCAGTATTTTGATGCTACTCCCAATCTTGCTATACTGAAGGGTATAACCTTTCAAGTGTTTTTAGATAAGCAATATAAGCATAATCAATCTAGGAGTAAATAGCTATAGACCTATCTAATAAATTAACAATTTTTACCTGAGCAAATAGGTAAGACATGACAATATCATCAAGGATGGGACTCTCTGCACTTCGAGAAACGCCATACCGATATGCTCGTATATTGTTTCTAGAATACCAGTGTGGGAAATAAAATCTGTATGGAAACAGTTTGTCACATATTAAAGTTTTTACTTTTTTACAGAATTATTATTATTATTATTATTATTTATTAAATTTATATACCGCCCTACTCCCGAAGGACTCAGGGCGGTGAACAGCCATAAAAATAAAACATGGAAATACAAAATTTAAAATAGAGATAAAACAAATTAAATAAATTTGGCTGAACCATATTTAAAACCCCAATAATTTAAAACCAAATTTAAAATTCCCATTTAAAAGCGGAGAAGTTTAGGTCAGGCCGGCTTGCTGGAATAGAAACGTCTTAAGCGTGCGACGGAAGGTACGCAGATCCGGAATCCTCCGTATCTCGGGGGGGAGCTCGTTCCAGATAGTAGGTGCCCCCACAGAGAAGGCTCTCCCCCTGGGGGCCGCCAGTCGACATTGTTTGGCCGACGGCACCCGGAGGAGCCCCTCTCTATGGGAGCGTACTGGTCGGTGGGAGGCTATTGGTGGTAGCAGGCGGTCCCGTAGATAACCAGGTCCTAAGCCATGGAGCGCTCTAAAGGTGATAACCAAAACCTTGAAGCGCACTCGGAAGACCACCGGGAGCCAGTGCAGCTCGCGCAGGAGGGGCGTTACATGGGAGCGCCACGTCGCTCCCATCACCACCCGCGCAGCTGCACTCTGCGCCAGTTGGAGCCTCCGAGTGCTCCTCAAGGGGAGCCCCATGTAGAGAGCGTTACAGTAGTCCAGACGGGAGGTGACGAGGGCATGAGTGACCGTGCGTAACTAGTCCCGATCCAGAAAGGGATGCAACTGGCGGATCAGGCGAACCTGATGAAAAATCCTCCCGGTCACGGCCGTCAAGTGCTCTTCTAAAGACAGCCGTGAATCCAGGAGGACACCCAAGTTGCAAGCCCTCTCCGTGGGGGCCAATGCTTCGCCCCCAATAGTCAGCGATGGCACCAGCTGACTATATCGGGACGTCGGAAACCACAGCCACTCGGTCTTGGATGGGTTGAGTCTGAGCCTGTTTCTCCCCATCCAGATCCGTACGGCCTCCAGGCACCGGGACATTACTTCAAGGGCATCGTTGGGGTGGTCTGGGGTGGAGATGTACAGCTGGGTGTCGTCAGCGTACTGATGGTACTCCACCCCGAAACCACGGATGATCTCGCCCAGCGGCTTCACATAAATGTTGAACAAAAGGGGCGAGAGGACCGATCCTTGTGGCACCCCACATATAAGGGGCCTCGGGGTCGACCTCTGCCCCCCTGTCAACACAGACTGCGACCGGCCAGAGAGAAAGGAGGAGAACCACCGTAGTACGGTGCCTCCCACCCCCAACCCTAATAAAGTTACTAAAATCTAAATGAGAGAAAATTAAGGTTTTGAATATGTATGTTATTCTGTCGGTCAATCAAAATGGTTTTATTTTTTTTAAGTTGTTACCTCTAAATTTTTGAAAGTAAACTTCATAAATGTGGGTGCTACGCAAAACTCATGAGAACAATATTCACACCACAATTTTAGCATTTTGTTTTTTATTAAACCAAGCAGTAATTTAATACCGGTATCGAATGTCCTAGATAGCAGGTGCTCGGGAGGTATGAAATCCACCCACTGTTCATATGATGGTCGATCTACGGAATCGTTGGCTCACATTGTATTTACATGCCCCCATTATCGGGAGGTAAAGTCAGAACTTTTCTCTCCCATTTGCCAAAGATTTCCTGGATTATCTGAAAATCTTAGTCTTCACTTCTTACTCCAGGATACTGATTCTAAGATTACATTAAAGGTAGCAAAAATTTTTTGCTGCAGTCTTGGGATGTAAGAGCCGGGGGAAGGGATGGGCTGGACCCATTGACTGAGGTTAGCCTTATTGATCGCTAGCGGTTGAGTCAGCTGATGGTTGTATAAAGTGCCGATGTGTGGATTTTATGCAAATTGCAATATAGTATTTTCTACCTATGTACAATTTTAATCGACTATAGTCCATATAGATTGGAGCTAAAAATTTAAAATACATGAACTGTGAGTTTGATGGAGTGGTTTCCACCACTGATCTTGTTGCCGTACTGCACTTCAGTCTGGTCGTGTGCCAGCTATGTGCCTTGGATGTTTTGGTTCTTTGGTCTATGACCGCAATAAAGTATACTTACCTACCTACCGGTATATGTCAAAGTAGTTTTCAATTTGAAATAAGATAACTATGTGACTGGGCTTGATAAATCGACACAATTTGAAAATTAATAAGTAGTTACGATCAGCCTCTCCTCTCCCCTTCTCTTCCTTAGCCTTGCCCCACAGAAGCCTATCCTATCCCCCTTCTCTCCCTCAGACTTGCCCCACCGAAGCCTCCCCTATCTTATTCCCTTTTCTCCCTCAGCCTTGCCCCACAGAGGTCTCTCCTATCCTATCCCCTTCTCTCCCTCAGCCTTGCCCCACAGAAGCCTATCCTATCCTAGCCTCCTTCTCTCCCACAGGCTTGCCCCACAGAAGCCTCCCCTACCTTATCCTGTTTGCTGCTGTGAAAGTAAAACTGAAACTGAAACTCCTCTCCTCTGCTTGTATTTTGCATTTGGAACAGATTTCTTTTCAAATGGGGAAGGGGAGTAGAACTCCTTAGCATTAGAGGGCTGTTTGGAAAGTGAAACAGTATTTGCTGTGTGAGCAAGGAAACAGGAAGAAGCCTGGCCGTGGCTTAGCTCAACTGTTCTGTAGTAAAGCTGCTTGCTGCTGTGAGAGTAAAACTGAAACTCCTCTCCTATGCTTGTGTTTTGCATTTGGAACAGATTTCTTTTCAGGTTGGGAGGGGGAGTAGAACTCCTTAGCATCAGTGTGTGTTAATAATAATATAGGAAATACTAATGCTCTGATGGTCATTTCAAAAAATCCTTTCTTTTTGAGCACCTAGAAGCCAAGAGGAACATACGTGACAAATTTCAAGTTTGTAGGCTTTACAATTCTGGAGATTTTGTGATGATGCGTGAGTCGTATTTCGCTCTGTGTGTGTGTGTGTATATACATACACAATGAGTATGCAACCAACTATAATATAAATTATTATGCTAAATGTAGTCAAGTTTGAAAATCAGACTTTTGAAACAGCCCTATGATCGGTGCAGTTGTTATTTTCTCAATGTTTTCCTAAGCCCATTTTAAGAAAAAGCTTTGTATTCCTGATTAAAAAACTTCTGGTATAGAAGAAAGTAAGAACATCTAAGAATATGGCTTGTGAGAAGAGAAGGCAGATATACCAGTAGTTCTCTAGAGAAAACTATTAATCATGGTACAACTGCTGATGTATATCAATGTAATTCTAGATTCTGTAGGATTGGAGAAAAAAATTTTCTCACAACTGCTATCGGATTACATTATGAAGCTGTGAAGAAAAGGTAGATTGTTTTCCGTATCGGCTATCTGATAAGGAACGGAATAATTTCACTTATGCATGAGACCAAAGACCAATCATCATGTGGGCACTATGATGTGGGAATGTCCAATAACTACTCTTCCAGTTTGAGGCAAATACTTACATTACCTCAAAATTATTTTTCAGATCTGAATAATAATAAAGGCAGGGTATAAATAAATAAATATATCTGCAGAGTGACTCTTCAATCTGCACTTTGTTTGCTCAGAAGCTACAGTGTAATGATGTAAATCCTAACATACTAAAAGAACTGCCATTTTTGACAATGCACAAGTGTCTCTTCACATTCTGTATGTCATACTTCTTCTATCACAGCCTGAATTACATTGTGGCATGATTCAATGTTCTAGGCTAAGTTTCTTAAAATGTGGTTGTAGGACTCCTGGAGATCCTCCAGGATCCTCTCAGGGGTACTCAAAATCAGAATTATTTGGCAGTCTATGTTGAAAAATAATACAATATGAAAATCCCATTAAATAATCATAAAAAGCGGTACAGCAAATTTACAGTAAATATAATTTTAAAAAACTAAAAGCGATGCTGAGGGAAATTTTTTTATGAAACACTGTTATTGACATAGCACATTATTTTTTTCCTTTTTCCTTTATTATCCCTTTGAAATGTTTTTGTTTCACTCAATGACATACATCACGGGTTTCAAACTTGATTTCATTGAGGGCCACATCAGGGTTGTTTGACTTGGGGAGGTAAGGCGTGTGTGGCCAGCTTGACGTTACTCGTGTCAGGGGCGCCTGAGCTGCATTTTTGGTAGCAACGGCCTACTGCAACTTCCCGAGCTCCATTTTCACTGGCAGAAGCACCGTGGGCCTGTCCTTCGCTATTTCCAGGTTGGCTCCGCGGGCCAGATATAAGAACCGCGCAGGCCAGATGTGGGCCGCGGGCCTTGAGTTTGACACCCCTGACATACTAAGCCCCACTGCTGCCTAATGTCCAATCTTAATAGGCAGTACCAAATATCCCAGACTTAATTTTGACACATATAATTTCAAGTTTTGATTTGATGAGGTGTTTTGGTCTCAGCTGGGGTGACAATTCACCCTCCCCAACTGCAGACCTAATCAGGATACAAGAAACTGCAAAAGCCAAATGGAAGTGACAGCTCAGTTGTTAAGATTGCCTATAGCCACAGGTAGTCCTCTTATCAGTGATAATTATGACCAGCAACTCCATCGCCATGGGGGCACAACTTTAAGTACAATGTCATGTGACTATGCCAACTTATGATGACATTTTCAGCTGTCTCAGTTGCTGTCATTTTAGTCAAATTCCACATGATTGCAGCATCCTGTGATCATGTGATTGCCAATTGTGGGCTTCTGCCCACTTCCCCATTGACTTCGCTTGTCAAAAGTTGACAGTGAAGGTCACAAATCGCAATCACATAGCTACAAGATGGTTCGACATAATTGCAAGATGGTCACTAAGTGCATGAATCACGATCAAATGACCAAAGGCTGCATCTATGACGATCCATCTTACATACCCCTTGTCCAGCGCTATAGCAACTTGAAACGGTTGCTGAATGAGTGAAGGTTAAACGAGGACTACTGAATACTATTGCCCAGGTGGGTTAGAGCCATATAAAGCACCAGAAATTATTATTAGCCCGTAAGTCATTTATGCTGCAGGGTACATAAAGACGGAATTTTACCTCTGAGTAAAAAGAATGATAAGGATCATAAAAGGCAACAAATAGCAATAGTAATTAGTCTTATGTACCACTTCACAGTACTTTACAACTCTCTCTAAGCGATTTATAGAGTCAGCATATTGCCCCCCAATAATCTGGGTCTCATTTTACTGACCTCGGAAGTCCAGGAAGGAACTGAGTTCAGTTGCACTCACTTCCAATATGATGAAGTGTTTTGAGAGGTTGGTAAAAGACTATATGTTGTCATGCCTTCCTCCTACATTTGACTCATTACAGTTTGCCTATTGGAAGAACCGCTTTATAGATGATGCACTTTCCTATGTGCTTCATCTTAGCTTGGCACACCTGGAGGAGAAGAATACTCATGTACAAATGCTGTTTATTGATTTCAGTTTGGCGTTCAACACAATTATTCCTCAGCATTTGGTGAACAAACTGGGCCTATTAGGTTTTAATACTCCTTTATGTAATTGGATACTGGATTTCCTTATTGATAGGCCCCCGTTTGTGTGACTTGGAAGAAAAGTCTCCAACTGCATCTTCTTGAGTACAGCTTCCCCATAGGGCTGTGTCTTGAGTCTGCACTGCACACCAGAACAACTAGACACAAGAACAGTTTTTTCCCGAATGTCATCACTCTGCTAAACAAATAATTCCCTCAACACTGTCAAACTAGTTATTAAGTCTGCATTACTATTAATCTTCTCATCGTTCCTATCACCCATCTCCTCCCACTTATGACTGTATGACTGTAACCTTGTTGCTGGTATCCTTACGACTTATATTGACTGTTTCCTAATATGATTTGATTACTTATTTGTACCCTATGACTATCATTAAATGTTGTACCTTATGATTCTTGACGAATGTATCCTTCTTTTATGTACACTGAGAGTGTATGCACCAAGATAAATTCCTTGTGTGTCCAATCACACTTGGCCAATAAAGAATTCTATTCTATTCTATTCTATTCTATTCTATTCTATTCTATTCTATTCTATTCTATTCTATTCTATTCTATTCTATTCTATTCTATTCTTCATCTTGATATCCATGACTGCTGTGCCAAATCTGCTACAAATTATATTGTGAAGTATGCAGATGACACGGCAGTGGTGGGTCTTATTCAGGACGACAATGAGGATGCATAGGGAAAAGGTGAAGGTTCTAGTGGATTGGTGCAATAAAAGTAGCCTGGTTCTAAATGTTAATAAAACGAAGGAGATCATCATAGATTTTAGAAAGAGCTGGCGTGGTCATACTCCACTCAGTATCAAGGATGCAGCTGTAGTCAACAGTATTAAGTATTAAGTATCTGGGGGTGCAGATAACTAACAATCTAAACTGGTCTCTCCACACGTCATCCTTGATGAAGCATGCAAACCAGTGTCTGCATTTCCTGCATCGGATGAAGAGACCACATCTTTCTCCTTCTATCCTAGCCCCTTTTCAGAGGCACAATTGAGAGTGTTTTAACAAACTGCATCACTGTTTGGTTTGGTGGCAGCAGTGCCTCAAAGTCCATTCAATGAGTGGTAAGGACAACTGAGAAGATTATAGGAAGCTTGCTTCCTGTCATTCAGGATATTGCTTATAAGCGCTATGTGCTTAGAGCTCAAAGCATTGTTTGAGACCCCACACAACCATTTTACAATCTGCTTCTGCCATCTGGGAGGAGGTTTCGAAGTATTTCTAGCAGGACTTCCAGATTCTGTAACAGCTTTGTTCCCTATGGCATCCATCTGGTAAATTCACAAGATTTGTTTCTATCGCCATGTACATGTATACATTCGAACTAGACTGTGTGGTTTCTCCGTGTCATATAATATATGTGGTACATGCATGATTTTGTATTTATTTATATACTTATTTATTTATCTTATCATGTTTATGTAGTGTATATTAGAGGTGGAGACCCTTTGAGAGCTGTATGCAATGAAATTTCATTTAATGTATGCCGATTAGTGTACATTCAAAGTGACAATAAAGTTATTCTAAGATAGATGGCTGAGTCAGTCTTGAGCCACTCAGAATTGAACTTCTGGAGTGAGCAGAGAGTTAGCCTGCAATACTGCATTCTAACCACTGAGCCACCATGGCAAATCCTCTATATCAGGGGTGTCAAACTGGCGGCCTGTGGGCCAGATGCGTCATGTGCAGGCCACGCCCACCCCAGCTCCCCGAAGGGAAAAAACTGACAGCAATGTGATGCAGCAAGTTTGACACCCATGCTCTATATCCTTCAACTAAGGCTTGCATTGGGCACTGATCCTGACACTCTTAAACTATTTCAAGGTGGATGAAATTAAATTCCCAGAGTTTTACAGAATCTTTATCAGCCATGCTACCCTAAAATCTCTGAATGACTCTGTTCAAAATTGTCAGTAAAGGGCTAAAAAAATATACTGCTCTTTGTATGAAACACTCTTATTTATGAGGTCGAATTTGGGACCAGAGATTTGTAAACCACCGGGACCAGAGATTTACTCTTCTGAGTTTTCGGACTTGTGCTGGAGCCTATCTTCAGGAAATTTCTCTCTACTGAAATACATGTTTTGGGTTGTTCTATGAGTCGTGTTTACATGGTGCCTTCCTATTGGCTGATTGGTGTGTTGATGGCTGGTGATTGGCTGTTGTTTCCTTGTACAGCTAAGCCCTCAGCTCCTAAGTATTTGATAAGCTGGTGGTAATTCAGCATTCCTGTTAATTCTTATTTATATCCACATATTAGAAACTCAGATTAAAGAAACCATTAACTGATATCTGTGGTTCTCTGATTAAAGTTCCTTCTTTATATATGACTGAAAAAAGTCCTTTAAGATGATACATTAGTAAAATCAAATTCTGACACAAACCTTCTCCAGAAATATTAGCTTAGTTTTCAGGAACAAAACACTGCAAACTCACTCCAAACAGAGTCCCATTTACTTCCAATTAAACCACAATTAGCATTACCTTATTCGGTAGAGTACAGTGACAGTAGCTGATTCATCTATTTGGAAGGTGTAATTTGGAGGATACCAACATCGGTCAACCTCATTCATTAGTGCAAACATGTTGTGGTACACAGGCAAGATCCCTATAAGGCAAAAGAGATAGACAGACCTCACTTAAGAATGGTAATTGGGATTGGAATTTCCATAACTAAGCAATGTGGTCATATGACTGTTCTACTTAGCGACAGAGTTCTACTTTGGCACTTCCAGTTTTCATCATTCAGCAAATCACTGTGCGTTAAGTGAGGATGCCACATGTTCACCATTTGTAACCTACCACTTGTTTCCTCATTGATTTGGTAACAGGAAGCCATCAAATGATGATCACATAACTGTGGCGATGCTGTGATCAATGTAAGTAGGAGGACCAGTCATAAGTTTGAACAATTGCTGAATGAATGGCAGTTGAATGAGCACAATTTGTAAAGTCTTTATCACATAGAACTTGGTATTAAAGGGTGGCAGCACCCACAAGGTTTCACTCTTTCTTTGGATTTTAAATCTCAAAAGATTATCAATAAAAAATTTTTAAAAGCAAATATCTAGACAGACAGCATTATATCTCAGTAATTCTTTTCAGCAATTTTTAAATAATGTTATACCAATACAAGAGGTATAAACGAACATTATACAGAAAGGAATAGGACTGGATGTCCCTTTAACAGCAGTCACTATATAACCTCCCTTAACTACTGGCTTTGATTTCACAAGTTGGATATATATTCACATGCTAAAAATAGAGAAGATAAACTAAATGGAAACTGTTAATGGTGTGTCTCTGCAAAGAAAAGGCTCTTTGGCCCAGTAGATGCTCATCTGATCAGAATGAGAGTTGATTTCCAGGAATTTTATAGTTAAGACATGCACATGCATGCACACAGACACCACGCTACATCAATCTGTCCCAGAAAGCAGGAGAATCCTTGTAACACTATGGGACAGTTCAATGTGAACAAGAAAATGACAAAAATCAGCTTCTTCCTTGAATTAGGAAATTTTAATATATGTAATTGGATAGCAAAATCCCCCCTGCCCAAATTCTTCTCAAATCCTTGTCAACATTTTTCCTTATATAGAGAGTACATTGTTTGAATGGCTTTATTCCTTTAAACCCAATTGCTCAAATTATTATCAATGTCCTATAAATACATTGGGAATTAAAAATCTGTTTTAGAAAGAATGTATGTATTTATAGTCATATTTGAATTTTTTTCTACTTGGTTTTTTGCACCTGCAGAATTTTCCCCTCAAAAGCCTATTATTGTGAAAAAATACAAAACAATGAACTAGACTGATCTTGTCTTTATGAATTGAGAAACAGAGGGTTGAAATATCAATCCTGTAGACAGATCAACATATGTCAATCTGCCACCTCAAATTTGAAAATTCAGATAGCTATATTTTATTCTACTTCCAGCTACAAAGCTAGGTTGTAATGCTAACATAATAACTATGAATAATAAAATTATCTGAGGAGGCCCTTGAATTTATCTGCAGATCTTTCTATTTGTTCTATGCGAAGCCCCTTGAATCAAGATGAAGTCAGCAACTCCTAGGATTAAAAAACTGTTCCAAACATAACTATACTTTATGATGGAGATAAGTATCTGTTTGGATATTTTAATTGCAAGCTGCTTTGGAAACCAGTTCTAACTGGTTTAATAAATTATGGATATAATTAATTCATGACAAGTAAACCTTATTTATTAATGTACTTTCTCATTCCTTACAAAGGAGTCTAAGTAGCAATAAATTATGCCAAGAAGTATGGAACCAGGTAATATGATCCTAATTACGTATTTTTTCACTGTTCTGCTCTTTCAGTGTTTCATTATTCCTCCAGGGTAATTCACCATCTTGTCTTACAAGATGATGTCTTAAAATGAATAATGGAGAGGATTTAGTCCTCACATTTTATTGTGGAGCTGGTAAAAGTATGCTAAATGTTCTCCCAAATGTGCTTTTTCAGGAGGCAATTGGACTTCGTTTTTTTCTTTTGAAAACATTTAGCTTCTCATTCAAGAAGCTTCTTCAGCTCTGACAGGATAGTGGGAAATGGAAGGTTTTATATTCTTTGCAGACAGCTGGTCATTTGCATCCTTTTAGAGGGTCATTGAAGCACTTGGAGGTTTATCTGTGTCTTCAGGGTCATTTGAGTAGTGCTCCTGGTTCCTGTAGTCTGCAATTTTTCCTCTAGAAATCCATTCCTACTCCCACACCATTCAAAGAGTGTTCATCCCAAATTGTATAGCAAACGTCTTCAAAAGAAAAAACAAGAAAATCCAGTTGCCACCTTTGGGACAACCTTGACCTGGATGACTGAGAATCTCTACAGACTTTGTGCTAAATGTTCTGAGCTTGAAATATGCTGACTTCAAAGCAGCTATTTCCTTAGTGTTTTGAGCAAAAGTCAAAATATGTGTGTTCTGAAAATTTTGTACACCCACAATACAGCTGCATGTACCTTGTTTTGTTTGAGAATAAGTGCTTTGCTGCTTGTGGGAAACACAGACTACATATTGCTGCCAGCAGTTTTCAGAACAGTTTTGTGATGCTAAGCAAGTGCTTTAGTATCCCTGCTTTAGTATCCCTATGTAAAATATATATTCAATATTCCTTTTTCTACTGATGTAGGCATGAATCTTCAAGCGTAAGGGTATGCAAGACACTTGATTTGGATGTGTTGGGTTGACTTTTGGTTTTCTAGGTTGTCACCCTCACAGCTGTGAACCCCTATTCAAGATAGTCAGCCTCTGGATTTCTAACGAAAGAACAAGTTAACTAGGGGAGCAATAAGTGCAGCTTCCTTCTTCACCTGTGCTGAAAGAAGAGCCCCCCCCTTCCCCCAAAAAATAATTAATGCCGCTGCAAGAACACTTACCTTGAAAACTGTCTGCCCATGTGTCACCACTGCTACATGGCTGTATTGTCAGTTGGTTTCCAACGCCAATTCAAGATTCCCTTTGTTAAGCACTGACAAGTTGTGGGACTGAGGAATTACTGATATAAAGAGGTAGTCCTCGGACTACTGTGTACACTACACCCAAACATAGGCATGCAGTACATTATAGATATTAGGTCCAAAACAAAAAGCAGCATAAATATCTTACCTCTCTCACACAACTAATGATAAGGTTCAGTCATGAGATCTGTCCTGTGCATATTTATGTAGTTTAGTCAGGTGTGCATATCGCATTTTGATCTCTACAATTATTTCAAAACTAAAACAGAAAACACCTCTCTACTTCTTCCTCTCAGTGCTTTTAAAGTGCCTTTATTTTTCTCTCCTAGCTGCTTTCTCCACTTTGAGCTAAATTTCTGCTGTTCTAGAAGCAAACTTTTACTCAGTTATGAGTCAGCAGAGACCATGTTCATATTTATAATTTTGAATTTATATTTTATAATAATTAAAACAATGCAATAGTTTATCATCTTTAATGATGATTCAAACATCCAGGTACTGAATTCAAGAGATTGAACGATTTGGTTACATATGTTGGGCTTTTGACTTGAACAGGAATTATGCATTCTAATTGTTTTTCTAGACATAGGTTGTTAGAGTGTTGTTGTTCACCAAATATTTTTTTTAATCGTTATACATCAGCCCCTTAGTGTTACAATTTTAACATAAATGTAATTATTGCTCCCTATCTATTAAGAAGATAATGCTAGTAGATCTTCAAGTAGAAATGTAGGAATTACCATGTTGGGTAAGGAGTGTTTGGCAATACAGAGGATTTTTAAAAATCATATAATAGATATTAAAAGAAAGGCATGAAATTAAATACTATTTCCTGGACAAATAATGCCAAAAACTAGTCAGCACCATATCTGGAAAAGCACATGAGCTAAGGCAATAAATGTGAGATGTGAAAAGCTGCAGGACTGTGCTATTTGAACTTTAAAGAATAGTATTTTCAAACCAATTAGTGCATTTTCACATCAAGTGGCACGCTTATATACAAAGCAGGATATTTTGAGTTTCCTTGGAATATATATACTTAAGCCTTTTCAGGGTATGTTTAAACAACTGAACTTTTATTGGCAATGTTAATGGAATCAAATATGGGGGTTAGCAGATATTACCAAGAAGATAACATTTAAAAATACTATTAATATAATCCAATTACGGATAGTTTCTTCTGAGAGGTATACAAAGGCTTTGAGTTTTGGATTATTTTGGAAGCATTTCAAGCTCAAAATACTTCCACATGTCAGCTTTGGAAGCCATATTAGGTCGGAAGCTTCGATGCTGCCACCTTCTCATGTGTGGGAAAGTAGGAGGGGGGATTAAGGAGAGAGGTTGTTAGTAGACATAATAGCATTCTTCCTGTCTGTCAAGGTCAGGGCGATCCAGCATCTGGAGAAGGAGTGGTCAGGGGGCTGGGTCAAGATGGAACGGATGTTGATTGTAGCATGTGATCGACTGGGGAGAAAGGAGATGGTTTTGGGAGCTTTGACTTACTGAAGGAAAACCCGGGCTTTTCAGATTCGGGTTTCCCAGATGTGCCAGTTTACCTATTCTAGTAAAGAAAACTTTGGAAAAATGCTTGCTTCCGTGTCTTTACTTGGAGTTGGGGTTTTTCTGGAACGCTGACACCACAATGGTTTAAACAATCGATTTTCAACTCAGACTAATGGCTTCAAATTTGAAATGGAATTACTTTAAAATAAAATATGTTTTACTTTACATACTTTATATATTTTGGGTATATCTCATCAGGTCACTGTAATAGCTTCGCTCCATGAGCTGCAATGGTTACCAGTCAAGGGAAGGATATAATTCAAGTACTAATTATGACCAATAAGCCCTTTGTGGCTTAGGGCCTGGTTAGCTAAAGGACCAGCTGTTCTCCATGGTTTTTGCATGGGCTATTCTATTGACTAGAGGTGGCATGCTCCAGGTCCCATCCATCTGATGGGACCTAGGAAACATGCTTTCTCTGCCAAAGCTTCTGTCTTCTGATATATCATCCTCTCCTTGAGCTACACTGCCCCTCTCCCTTAGACCATCCATGGTCAAAACAGCTCTGAAACCTGACTGTATCTCCAATGTCCCACATGGCTTATTGTTTTTTAATGGTTGTTTCCTTTCAGACTTTTTTTGATGGGGGGGGGCATTTGTATTATATTATACTACTGTTTTTAATGTATGTTGCCTAGAGCTGGGTGGCCTTATAAATTATTTAATATATTATATTAATGAATACTAATAAATGAATGCATGAATATTAAATAATTCTCAGCATGTCATTGTTTGGATTTTTATGGTTCATTCAATTCTTTTTAAATAAAATCCATCATAACCCTGTGAAAGCTGATCTATAACTGATCTATAAGATATGAAGAACAATTCTGTTATAGGGATGGATCTGACCCAATAACTCACAATACAAGCATATGTATTTCTTAAATTCTTTTATTACAGGTCTGAATCAATCCTAGGCCTATTCCATTAAATCTAACTGACCTTTGTTCTTTCCCTTGCAGATATACATCTGGAACTGCTGGACGACCTCATGGTGGAAGGTTTTATACCCAGAGGGAGGAGTCAGGAGGTAAGGTGTGGTTATGGGGATGATGGGATATGTGACTTGTTAACTCTTGCTGGGCTGTGGGGTTGTTGTGTGAGATAGCTAGACATTTAACCTGACAAATTCTAATGTGACTAGATAGCAAAATTTTAAAAAACCACCTTGTTCTTATGTGGTTATTTGGTAATTATTTCATATTGAGAAAATTTACCCTATTTGAGTGAAAAAGAACAGAATGCTTACTATTACTAATAAAAAGAAAACTACAAATATTGAATTTTACTCATCCTAGAATATTTTTTAATGTTGCTCACTGGATATATTCTGTAGCTATGCAACCTGCCCCCATCAGGAGCAAAAGAATAGATCCATACATGAAGGTTCAATTAAACTGATTTATTGCTAAAAGCCTACACACAGGAATCTTCTTAACTAATGGTTGGCACCTGTATAGACTTAGATAAGGATCAATGGCACTCAAGGAAGGTTGGAGTCAGTTCTCTTATGGCTACATAGGGATTCTGGGCTGATCCCTCTTTTCACTCTGTCCTCAGGTTCTGCCATCCCTTCTCCTCCATGACTCTGCAGAAATTTTAATATGGAAACTAAGTATCAATTCAGACACAAAAAAGCATTCTGGCACTATGATTATGTATCTGGGATTAAAACCAAGTCAGACAGAGGATTAAGATACGTCTGTGACCTTTAGCATTCTTGCCATCACACTGATCATAGCCAAATACTTTCACTTACTGCTTTCTGTAGCAACTGCCAAAGTTAGCAAATCTTGTTTTTACAATGCAAACAATGCTATCTTGTTAAGTTTTTTTTTTTAGTTTAGTCAGTTACCTGCTGCCAAAATGTTTAAATCAGGGCCCCTCCTTTAAAACAAACAAGTAAAATTTGCAAATACAACTTGACTTGAAAAGTTAGTTTTATGCAAGCATTTATAGGCATCTCCCTGCATATTTTACAATTTAAAATGTGGAATGTGTGTATATAAATACGAATTCTGTCCTCTAGCTCTCCACTTAATCATCAGGAAGGTGGTCACAAAAAGTTATCTACAATGAGAAACCTGGATAAGTTGGGAATGTAAATGTATGAAGTTAAACATACTTAGAAACCACTTGTAGAACTTCTCAGAAAATATGCAAAATACACTGTTCAGGAATATTGGGGACTGGGCTTGCCTGCACCCCCTATCTTTTCAATACTTTAGCTCTTGTACATAGAAATCAGGCCTACTGTCATACCCCTATTGCTCTTCTTATGCAAGGAAAACACACACCGCAAGACAAAAACAAGGATTTTCTTCCAGTGTGAAGTCAATTTTTCCTGAGAGAAATTGATATTACATGCCAGTAGGAGGCAGGGTCAAAGCAAAAAAAAAAAAAACCAACAACTTCATATTCAATCACACGTTCAGCCATATGCTTGAAAATAGCCTCCATAATAGTAAGGGTCACCATTTATATCAAACCAATATTAAACTAATATATACCACTGTATTATATAGTATATAATATAACCATGCTATAAACCAATATCCATCAAATCACATTATGGCTTATTGTAATGTATGCAAACAGTCAATGAGATATGAGACAGGAAGAGATTAATTCAGGTGCCATGCCATACCATGTCTTGCAAAAAACATACTTTACAGACCCAAATTGCTTTGAAAATCCGTATAGGCAAAATATTATTTTTGGTCTATACAAATTCATTCCTGTCACTAGGGAAAGCGGCCAAAGTATTAGTTTCAGACAATTTGAGGCATGATCCAAATTGAACTGCAAGAGCTGTGGTGGCCCAGTGGTTAGAATGCAGTACTGAAGGATACTTCTGCTGACTGCTGGCTGCCTGCAGTTTGGCAGTTCCAAGTCTCATCAGCTCAAGGTTGACTCAGCCTTGCATCCTTCCAAGGTCGATAAAATGAGACCCAGATTGTTGAGGGCAATAGGCTGACTCTGTAAATTGCTTAGAGAGGGCTGTAAGGCACTGTGAAGCAGTATAAATGCTATTACTAATTTCAGAGTTACAGTGGTAAATAAATGATGCAGTAATAAGACTTCCAAGTAAGTCAGCCGTGAAGTTATTTCTTGTATATATCGGGATGGGCATTTTAACTGTCAAATCTTTGCCAAATTAAAGTAATCAATGCCTCATATTAATTCTGCAAGAGGTGCTTCCAAAGACAGAAGTGTGAACATAGCATCTGTCTGCCACTCCAATAGTCTTTATCTGTTTCCAGGATGACAAACTACAATGGAAAACTCCATACAACAGTTGCATAATCTTAGCAGCACACACACACCCCTCTCCAAACGTTGCTTTAACAAATTGCAGACAAGCACTGCGTTCATGATCTCATGTGTTCCAAAAACTGCTATCAAATTACTCACTGGATAACAAAGATGCCTGGCACTGTTCTCAAAAATGATTTTGGAAGTAACTGTTCAGATCATGTATCACAGCATGAGTTAAATTACTTTTTAATCTATTTTACATATGATACCATAAACTAAAGGTAAGGATTTAATCAATAAAAAGATACGTAATATGTATCTCTAAATTAGAGTTCAGAGATACATAAATGAGTTCCCATTTCCTCCTTTGGCATGATCAATATAACTTGCTATTTTATTTTAGCACTGTACATAAACTTTGATTAGTCTTATTTTTTATGTATTTTGTTTATTTATTATGAAATTTATTTGCCTCCCATCTTGTATTTAATGACTGGGTATCTTACAACATAAAAACATTAAAAAACTTTAAAATCATCTATTATAAAATAGCACAGCAGACAACATCATTAACACAACATGGCAAAGGAGGGAGCGGGACACACTGGGTGGCTGGGGTGGGATTAGGTTTTAATTAGTCTACCATCTCCAGTGTGAAACTCCCCCATTGGGTCCTAAAATCATCTGGCAGTTCTTATCCAAGGTTTACTGAAAGCACAATTTCTGTAGCTGTACTATAAAGACACTATGTTTTACATTTGAATGTGATTTTGCGACTGAACTATGGATAAATTAGAAACTGAATTTTTCTGCTGACTATGCCAGAGAAAGGGAGTGGGAAGTAATGGGAGTCTTTGGAGGTGTTAGGTGGCGTACAAACTGAAGAGAAAGAAGAAGAGAGAGAAAGAAAGAAAACAAATACAAAATTTGTCTGAACAAGACTAATACGATGAGCTACCATTGCATACTGAAAGGGGGAGGGGTCCATTTCAGGAGTTGAACAGACCCATTCATTTGATTCCAAAAAAATCACAAAACAAACCCCAAAGTACAAGGTTGTTTCTTACTAAATCCTAACAAAGGAAGACAATATATTATTTGTACAATTATTTTTTTTAAAAAAAGTTATGTTCTTACCACAAGCCTTACAGCAGGCCACGCAAATTTCTTCTGCAACATACTCTCCAGCTGGAAACAGTAGATAGTCACCTTCTGCCTTTCCTGGGGAATTATAAAGGTAAATTCGAAACAGCTGCTCTGAAGGTCGAGAAATAGTAGAATTTCCAACAATGCCACCATTTTGATGAATAGTAGAAGATACTGTTCCTTCCATATCTGTCACTGTAAGTAAGGCCATGATATCTTTACATTCTGTTCAGCATATCTTCCTGCAAGATATTAAAATTAAAATCTGTAAACACTTTTATATTCTAACACATATATATTCTATATATCTAGAATATTTTGCATTAATTTAGATTTAGTTTATACATTTGGTTTATTCAGGGCAGTCCAGCATTCCAAAAATGAATGCATTCTCTCTTTCTCTCTCTCTCCGAAACTCTTAAGAATTTAACATAAGCTGATGATATAGTTTTATAGGATCACTGACTCTCAATTGACCTTCTAAGTAATCTGAAGCAAATAATGTTTCTTATAGTACAGAACCAACTTCTCAAAAAGACTAAATCCAGCAAAATGTAAATATGTATGCTCTGCTACTACATGGTAACTGAGAAAAGAGATCACTGAAAATTTCAAAAATCCAACCATATTTAACATTTCTTCAACACCAAAAATCATTTGCAGCCCCAAAATCAAATCAAATCAAATCAAGGCCAGACAGGACTTTGAGGACAGAAGTCTAGTAGTTATGCTTGAAGGGAAGGGCGTTGGACTTTGCTGTCCCAGGACCTTGTAAATGACTGTCCTTATTGCTTCATCTCTTGCACGAATATTAAGCAACTTTCCCAAAGGCATAAACCGAAGACAAAAATCTGGCACCCCATACAAGTGGTGATGCACTCAACTGACACCTGATGTTGCCTTATATGAACACGTATGCAGGGTTCTGTTTTTTAACGTTTCCCAGAACTAACACATTTTATTCCATTCGGTTTTAATTCTGGTTAATTTGCTTTGAGAGGCAGAAGGCTCATTTTTCAGAACTTAAACAAGTCACAATACCTTCTTCACATGTACTTGATGACATAATCCAAAGTTCATACAATAATAATGTGACTGCTTTTAAAGTGCCACAAGATATTTGCTACAAGAGATCCCTTCAATACAGTATTGTAAAATGCAGCTCTATTGTAGCCGCTGCAAAATACAGGCTTACAAAATGGGTATCAGGGAGTTTTTATATGACAGATAAGGAGCTGAAAGGCAGTGAGTCCACCCACACTGAACTGTTACATGAAAAACTTTTCTATCTGACACTCTTATTAGCTTTAGTAATGTATACTGAATTATCTAATGTGTAATGGTTCAGAAAAGAATAGGTAGGCTCCTGCAAAATATATGCATTTCTTAAAGATAAATGCTTCGTCACAGTCAAGTTAATGAGTTTACAGTATGTTGGATACATTTGATATTAAGGAGAACTTTTGGATCTCACCTCCAACATGCAAAACATAGCAGTCCTGACTGAGATAGGATTTTGTATTATATTTTTAGCTTCAGGATGCCTTAGCCAAATAAGCAAGGCTCTTTAATCTTGCACAAGTGTAGATTGATACTGATTTCTGTGACAGATGAAATTCTAGAGGAAAAAATGATATGTCAGACTGTCCAATTTTTCACCATAGACAGACCAGGTTTATGTTAATATAGTTTCTAATTTTATTCTTATGGAAGGTATTTAATAATACTTCGTAAATGCCAAGTGGCCACAATGATGGAAGCCAGCATTTGAGGTGCTATGTCTGGACACAATGGTGAAATATGTCAGGAAGACAATCCAGGAAAAAAATAAAGCTGACAGACTATGAATAAAATTTAGAAATAGCGTCCTGTAGATCAGTGCTTTGAGAGTTTTAGACATTTGCATCTCTTTATATAACTCGACTCTGAAATGATCAAATGACGCTTGAGATAAAGATAGTAGCAGAGTTATTAAATATAGTTGCAGGTTGAGAATATAAAAAAAGTTAAATTGCTGCCCAACTATCATTAATTTGCCCTTTCATTTTAAACTAATAAAGGTATTATTTTATTTACCCCTAAATGTACTTTAAGTGAGATAAACTTTTAATGACCTAATTTTACTTGTGGACATCAAAAACACAATTGGATGTTTTTCAAGAATCCACAACAGAAAATCCATCTTGAATAAGAATAAGGGGTGAGAAAGTTTCTAAGATTTAGGGACACAACTCTAACCCTCTGAAAAGCCACAAGAGGCCATCTCGTTTGGACTACTGCAATGCCCTCTACATGGGGCTGCCCTTGGGATGTACCCGGAGGCTCCAGCTGGTCCAGAATGCGGCCGCCCAGGTTGTTACGGGAGCTTCCCGTTAATCCCGTGTTACACCTCTCCTGCGCAAGTTGCACTGGTCCTTCGGATCCGCTTCAAGGTGCTGGTACTTACCTATAAAGCCCTACATGGCATGGGCCCGGGGTACCTGCAGGACCACCTTCTGCCTGCCTCCCACCACCCTGTGCGCTCACATAGGACTGCCCTCCTCCAGGTGCCATCGGCCAGACAATGTCAGCTGGTGGTGCCCAGAATGAGGGCATTCTCTGTGGGCGCACCGACCCTCTGGAATGGGTTACCCACGGGGCTTTGGACCGCCCCCGATCTCCACTCTTTCCGCCATGACCTGAAGACATGGCTTTTCCAACAAATTTGCTGATCTGATGGGTGATTTTTAATTGGGAGATTTTAATTGATTATTTTAGTAATTATTTTTATTGTTTTCATTGTTTTAATTTCTGTGAGCCGCCCCGAGTCTTTTGGGAGAAGGGCGGCATGTAAGTATAAGAAAAATAAATAAAATAAATAAATCTGATGATTTGAGGTTATTCTTGGAATGAAAATGTTTAATGGGCTTTAATGGTGAGTAGTGTGTATGAGCCAAGCTGTTTTCTGTCTCAACCTAATTTTGAAAAATAGATTGAAATGACTACAGTGAAATTTGGCAGCAATAGAAAGAAAAGTTGGAAATTGAGAAAAGTGTGGGAATATTTTGACCCCTTGAGGCCTTCTATTCTTATTCCTATAGGAGTATAGCATTTCATTTTTGAAAGGGAAAAAAAATGAAATGCTAAAATTCAGCAGCATGGTTTTAGAAGGCCAGTTTGATGTAGTGGTCAAAGCCCCATGCTAGGAACAGGGAGATCCTAAATTCTGCCTTAGACATGAAAGCAGCTGAGTGATCTCAAGCTAGATATTGTCTCTTAGTTTTAGGAAGAAGGCAATGGCACACCTATAAAAAACAACACACATTTTTTAGAAATCTGTGATTCCAAAAAATTCTATTCACAACTCAAAAAGGGGTATTTCAGCATCAAGATATGTTGTGAATTATGAACTATTCAACTATTCAATAAATGCTTTAGCAGATGGTAACTATCCTGAAAACAAGTGCTGCAAGATGTTGGTTATGTAGCCATAAACTAAACAATGTTGAGAGTTGTTGAGAGTGTGGTCGCGCGACAGTTCCCACAATTCCTGGAGGAAACATCTTATCTAGATCCGTTCCAGTCGGGTTTCAGGTCTGGGCACAGCACGGAAAAGGCATTGGTCGCGTTGGTGGATGATCTCTGGAGGGCTCGGGACAGGGGTTGCTCCTCTGTTCTGGTCCTGTTAGATCTCTCAGCGGCTTTTGATACCATCGACCATGGTATCATGCTGCACCGGCTGGAAGAGTTGGGGGTGGGAGGCACCGTGTTGCAGTGGTTCTCCTCCTTTCTCTCCGACCGGTCGCAGTTTGTGTTGGCAGGGGGGCAGAGGTCGACCTCGAGGCCTCTTATCTGTGGAGTGCCGCAGGGATCGGTCCTCTCGCCCCTTCTGTTCAACATTTATGTAAAGCCGCTGGGCGAGATCATCCGTGGCTTTGGGGTGAGATACCACCAGTACGCTGATGACACCCAGCTGTACATCTCCACCCCAGGCCACCCCAATGATGCCCTTGAAGTGATGTCCCAGTGCCTGGAGGCTGTGCGGATCTGGATGGGGAGGAACAGGCTCAGGCTCAACCCTTCCAAGACTGAGTGGCTGTGGCTCCCGGCATCCCGATATAGTCAGTTGACTCCATCACTGACTATTGGGGGAGTGTCTTTGGCCCCCACAGAAGGGGCTCGCAATCTGGGAGTCCTCCTGGATAGGCAGCTGTCCTTGGAGGAACATCTGACAGCTGTAACCAGGGGGACCTTTTGTCAGGTTCGCCTGATTCGTCAGTTGCGGCCCTTTCTTGATCAGGATTCCCTGTGCACAGTCACTCATGCCCTTGTCACCTCTCGCCTTGACTACTGCAACGCTCTCTACATGGGTCTCCCCTTGAAGAGCACCCGGAGCTTGTGTCATTTGCTTCAACTTCTGCCCACCTAGCAGTTTGAAACTGTGAGAGGATAAATAGGAACTACTTCAGTGGGCAATTAATAGGGAAATGAAAGGAGCCCCCAACCGGGCGTCCTCTGGGCAATGGTGATGTCATTGTGTAATCTTTTCAACCACAAAGTGCCTCAGCGCTTCTTACACGAAAGCAGCAACCTACTAGATTTCATACGGTCGGCCTCTCTCTTAAATGTTCTCTCCTCAGAGGTGCTCCGAGCCTTTTGGAATGATCTTCCACCTGACATACAACAAATTTCTACTCTTTTAGTTTTCCAGAAGGAAGACTCAGCTCTTCCGCCAAACATTGGGATAAGATATGAACTGATCTGGGAGGATCTGAGAGGAATCTGTTTCTAGCCTTGTTTATTCCTGGTTGTGAACCACCTAGAATGCATTATATGAGATGAGTGCCAATATATCCATAAAAGAAAAAAAAATCAGGTAATATATTCTCCAAGCAAATTCTGCTTTCTCCTGAAAGGTAGCGGAAGGTAGCTTCACACTAAGAACGAACTATTCTGTGCTTACTAAAATTATTCATGTAAAATAGCAATACATATGCATAATTTTATATTTATTGTCTTAGTTACTTTACTGTTTCAAAGAACTCTACAACAATAACAATTATCAATATGTGGATGCTGAGTTAAATTATGTGGATTTTTCTTTTTTTTTTTATATGAAAATAATTTTGGGATGTATAGTGATATTTTGAAGAGAGGAGGGAGCACAAAAGGATGCAAACCGATCGATACACTGACTGTAACTGTTTGGAATGATGATGTTTTTATGTTTTATTTTTGTTTTAAAATAAAAAAATGATTGAATACAAAAAAAAAAAAGAAAAGAAAAGAAAACAATAACAATTATCAAAAGCAACTGGACGTATGACCGGTTTTCACACTTACACATGATCAAAATTTGAGCACTTGGCAACTGGCCTGTATTTATGACAGTTGCACTGTCCCAGACTCAGCTGATCACCATTTATAATTTTCCCAGCCAGCTTCGAACAAGCAAAGTATGAGGGAAACCAGATTCACTTAATGTCTGCATGAGTCACTTAACAATTGCAGTGATTTGCTCAGCAGTGCCAAAAAAGCCAGTAAAATGGATCAAAAGTCACTTAACAACTGCCTTGCCTTTAGCAACAGAAATTTTGGGCTTAATTGTAACTTGAGGACTACCTGTGCTTTGTTCTATTCTCATGGAAAGTACAGATATTAAAACGGGTCTGGTAGCTCAGCAGACTAAAAGCATTGTGATTAACACCAGCTGTCTGCAATTACTGTAAGTTCTGTCACGAGTGTTTCCAGGATTGCTGTAGCTATCTGCCTACTCACAAACAGTATGGTTTTAATCAAGCCATCTGCTGTTGGCAATTACCTGCAAGCCTTCCCGCCCTAGTTAATTGCAGGTTAACTCCCTATATAAGCAAGGACCTTTTGCTTGCTACTCGGGCCTAGTCTTCTAGGCCTAAATGCACAGCTCCTGCAGGAAGCTTGGTGCAACGCCGCAGATGGGAGAAGAATGCAGATAAGGACTCCAGACGTCGTTACAGAGAGACTCCCATGGATGCTTGCCTTTTGCTGTTTTGTAGCACGCAAGCTATCATCGGGATTGCTGTTGCTGGACCTTCTTCCTCCCATAAGCTTCAAGCAATGTTTGCTGTTTGAACTGATTTCATTTCAGGTGACTTTCAGCTGTGAAGCTCGTGCTGCTCCCACCATGATGGCCTTGATGATGTATCGACGCCGAAGCTGCTTACCTTCATGCTAGCTTTATTCTTTTGTGAACTGTTTCGGTATTGTGGAGAGGGATCTAGGGAGATAGCCTTGCTTCACATACCCAGATAAGACTTTGTTTTTAATGTGTTTTCTTAAAGACCTAGTGCTTTTTAAATGTTTTAAAGTAAATTATATTTTTACACAAGACGCCTCTGTCAGAATCATTTCAGTCTCAGACTGTTTACTCATGAGCTGGTTCACGGTCCGGGGTACCCCTCAACCCCATTTCGTCACAAGTTCGAATCTCACCAGGCTCAAGGTTGACTCAGCCTTCCATTCTTTCTAAGGTAGGTTAAATGAGGACCCAGTTTGTGGGGGCAATAAACTGACTTTGTATAAATATACAAAAGTATATTGTAAGTAAGCTATTGCTTACCGCATTGTAAGCCGCCCTGAGTCTCTGGAGAAGGACGGCATATAAATCAAATTAAATAAATTAAAAAAAAAAGTTTAATTCCATTTTCCACTATTACACAGGTAGTCCTCAACTTACAATCACAAATGAGCCCAAAATTCACATTGTTAAATGAGAAATTTGTTAAGTGAGTTTTGCCCCACTTTACAACTTTTCTCACCATATTTTTTTATGTGAATCACTGCAGTTCTTAAATTAGTAACATGGTTGTTAAGTGAATCTGGTTTCCCCATTGACTTTGCTTGTCAGAAGGTCACAAAAGGGGATTACATGACTCCAGGAGATTGCAACCGTCATAAATGTGAGTCAGTTGTCAAGCATCCGAATGTAAATCACACGACCATCAGGATGCTGCAACAGTCATAAGTGTGAAAAATGGTCATAATTATTTTTTTCAATGCTGTTGTACCTTTGAATGGACACTAAATGAACTGTTGTACCCTGTTTCCCCCAAAATAAGCCATCCCCTGATAATAAGCCCAATCGGGCTTTTGAGTACATGGCAATAAGGCCAAGCGCTTATTTCAGGGCTCAAAACAATATAAAACAGGGTTTTATTTTCGGGGAAACATGGTAAGTCAAGGAGTACCTGTGTATATTGAGAGGGACTCATACACGTTTGTCTCCTGTATAATCTGGAAGGCCCCATTACCCAATCTCTGTTATAGAACCCAATTATTTGATTATTTGATTGCCCAATATTCAAGTGAATGCCCAACTATTGCCCAATCCTAATGTAATATTCATAAAAGAGGAGATGTACTTTCAACCGATGGTAGTTCCTCTAGGGCCGTGATTGCGAACTTATGGCACGCGTGCCACAGGTGGCACACGGAGCCATATCTGTGGGCATGCGAGAGTTGCCCTAGCTCAGCTCCAGCACGCATATGTGTGCTGGCCAGCTGATTTTAGGGCCTTCCGGGCCCACCGGAAGTCAGGAAACGGGCTGGTTCCGGCCTCTGGAGGGCCTCCGGGGGGGGAGGCCGTTTTCGCCCTCCCCAGGCTCCTAGAAAGCCTCTGGAGCCTGGGGAGGGTGAACAATAGGTCTTTCACTGGACGTCGAGAAACAGGCCATTTCTAGCCTCTGGAGGGCCTCCGTGGGGGGTGGGGAAGGCCGTTTTTGCCCTCTACAGGCTCCAAGAAAGCCTCTGGAGCCTGGGGAGGGTGAAAAAAATGGGCCTATTGGGCCTACCGTGCCAAAAGTGGGAGGAGGTCACGCACGCATGTGCGGGGGGTTGGGACATATTGAATTATGGGTGTAGGAACGCACACATGTGATCCCTCCGAGCTCCCCCCACTTTTGGCATGCAATGGCAAAAAGGTTAGCTATCACTGCTCTAAGAAGTGCATGATGAGCCAAACTTCACATTCACTCACCTTTGAATATAATTAAAAAAAACTAATGTTCATGGACTCCCAGGAGGCAACCATGACTCTAACCTCTAGACAAAAGCTCTGTTGCTAATGAATGTTCATCTATTTAACCTTCTGTGATGTTCCTGAAAGCCGTATGAATGTTGTGGAAACACAGAGCAGAGTATTCATTTGTCTATAAGGTACATTTTGGTAGAAATAGAAGCAAAGAGACTGGCTAATATAAAGCAGTTGCTGAAAAAAAAAATAGCTTCATAACTGCTTACTGAAGTCATAAGTAGGTAGATAAATAAGAGGATAAGGCTCATTAGTTGGGCAAAAAGTAACTAAAATTTGTGGTGGGATAAACTAACTGAAGAATCATGTCAAATTCCTTTTTACATAGATTGTAGTTATTCAATTTTTAGTAATGGATAACCAAATTGTTCTGGTAAACTTTCGCAAAGATTATGAAGAAACAACACTACAGTCTGTGGCCAACCTCTGGTATTCAGTTACTCTGGCTCTGAATATGGATGTTCTCCTTAATTAAGAAAATTCACTGCAGAGGTTTCCTAAAGATAGAGCTAGAACTGAACTTTGGAGATAAAGCCTGAGAGTTCTGAATGCTCCTTCGAAAATTGCTGGTAAAATATTTTTAACTGACAAAAAAGAAAATGTTTTTATGCCAGACGCACCTTCACATAAGTTTAAATTTAATATAGTTCTCCTTCATTAAATTGAATCCACTTTAAATAAAATTACATTTCTGGAAACATTGAAATATTAATTTCATTTTCTTGTGCCCCCAGTTAATAATAAGTTATATAAAATATATCATATATAGCATACACCATATATTCTCTTGAGACTTCTTTCAAGCCTTATGTGAAATGAAACACATCAAGTGTTAAGTAACAAATTAATAAACAGATAGAACATAGTGTTTTAACAACTGTTTATTTAATATAGTATTTGTCCACCAATGACTATATATTTGCCACATATCTGAAAAGACAGCTAGCCTGTAATCTAGATATAAGTCAACATGCATAATGAAGATCACACTTATCTCTGCCAACACAGCTTGACAGAAAGCAGAAAACCACAAAAACAGACCATGGCTTTGCAAGTAAACATCACTTGTAAAATGGAAAAAAAAAAAAAAAAAGCACACACAGAAAAAAAACTGCTGGCGGTAAAAACACTTGTGTTATACTATAAGAAGTTTAAGATCTACAAAACCTTTATAGGTTTTCCTCACCACCTCATAGCATAGCAACATTTCTTGTTCCAGTTGTTTTGGAAATAGAGATTAATTTGGATTGAAAAGGTTTACATAATTCTTGACCAATTTGAGAATTTAGAAAAAGAACAATCATCCAGTTTTGAGTTCACACATTCTATAATGGGTTATCATTTGCTTAATCACTTACAATTGATTGTATTTAATCTATAAATCATGATTTATTCTGCCTTAGCATGAGTTAATCCTTCCACTAAAGAGTTTTGGTCTGTTAGTATTGTTGTTTTAAAAAATCATCTTACTGTAGCAAACAAACCCCAGAAACTATCTGCTGTAAAAGGCTTTTATAAGAAAATATGAAAGTCTAGGTAAGTCTAGGTAATCCTAGACTTTCAACTACACTTAAGTAAGGTGGTTAAGTAAGAGCCTTGGTGGCGCAGCAGACTAAAGCACTGTTAAGTAACACCAGCTGCCTGCAATTACTGCAAGTTCAAATCTCACCAGGCTCAAGGTTGACTCAGCCTTCCATCCTTTCGAAGTAGGTAAAATGAGGACCCGGTTTGTGGGGGCAATAAGATGACTTTGTATAAAAAAGAACACCGCTTTGGGGGGTGGGGCGAAAGCCCTACTAAGCAGGTATATACAAAAGTATGAAGGCTATCGCTTAACGCATTGTAAGCCGCCCTGAGTCTCCGGAAAAGGGCGGCATATAAATCGAACCAATAAATAATAAACAATAAAATAAAGTTGCACCTGATATTATGACCTTTTTTTAGCATGTTTAAGTGAATAGAGCAGTCATTAAGGGAATCTGGCTTCTTCCATTGACTTTGCTTGTCAGAAGCCAGCTGGGAAATTGGCAAATGGCAACCACATTGTTCCTGGAATGCTGCAGTTTTTGTAAATACAACAACTGTTTGAGAAGCCCATGAATTTTGAGCAGTGACTGTAGAATGCTGCAACGGTTGTTAAGTGCGAAGACTGGTTGTAACTTACTTCTCTCAATGTCATTGTAAGTTCAAACAGTTATGATGTTGTAACAAATGGTTGTAAGTAGAGGACTACCTGTACTATCTCACAAAGACTTTGGCCAGTGATGCAAAATAGTCTAGCCTTGTTTATATCCAAAACAAACATTCATATATTTACTCCTTTTATCGTCAGGTTATAATTTTGCAGGAGTTTATTTTGCAAAAGCAAACAATGTCAGAACACCGTTAATGTTTGGTCTTGATGCTTCTGGCCAACAAACAGAACAGTTAGGAAGTTAATGATTTGGGGTCTTTTTCTAGAAGGTTGAAGTACATTTATAAGCATTTATACAAGTAAAATACTTCATTTAATCATACATATAATGCCCAAAATATTGTAACTAATATTTTGAAAGGGACAATGAAAAATTACAATTGATTCTGCTCATTGGATTAGTTCTTTGGTTACTATTCAGGTCCACATTTTATGATGATATGACATGAATTTTGGTTTTGTGTTTTTCATAGATATTGATATAATCAAAAGTTTTTTTGTTTTTTTTTTAATTTGATTTATATGCCACCCTTCTCCGGAGACTCAGGGCGGCTTACAATGCGTTAAGCAATAGCCTTCATTCTTTTGTATATTTTATACGAAGTCAGCTTATTGCCCCCACAAACTGGGTCCTCATTTCACCTTCCTTAGAAAGGATGGAAGGCTGAGTCAACCTTGAGCCTTGGAGAGATTCGAACCAGCAGAAATTGCAGGCAGCTGTGTTAATAACAGGGTGCACTAAACCACTGTACTATCAAGGCTCTTTTTAGTTTTGTAGACCATGTTTCTGCAATGTCATCAGCACACCCATAAAGTCCTCCTCACTCACCTCAGCTTTTAGAAGTAATTAAGAACTAGGTACTATTCCTCATTTCAACCTTTAAAAGAAGATTCTTAAGTTGTATGGGAGAACAGACTTACAGAGCTTTATGCAGATAGTGGCTGGTTAACAACTACCCTGTATAGTGACCATTTGAAGTTACAATGGCACTGAAAAAGTAGCTTTATGATTGGTCCTCAATCTTACAATGGTCATATGATTGCTGTTTGGGTGCTTCACAACCGACACACATTTAATACATTCACAGGATAGCTTAAGTCACTTGATCACCATTTGTGAGCTTCAAAACTGGCTCCAAGAAGCAAAATCAATAGAGAAACTAGTAAGTTGCAAGTTGTGGTCATGTGATATCACACTGAAAAATCACCAATGATTTGCTTAATGACAGAACTGGACATTAAGCAAATGTCTGACACACTTATGTGTTGCTTAACTAATGTGTTGCTTAGCAATGGAGTTTCAGGGCCCAAAGGTGGTAGTTAAGTGAAGACCACCTGTATTTATGTTACCTAACACAAATAATCACACACAACAAATACAAGGGTGACACACTTTTTAATTATTTATAAAATGTAATCAGATTCCATGCTAAGTGAAATGATAACTCAAGTGTTACTGATGGATATTTTGAACTACCCCAAGTGCCGGAGAGAAAATATCTCCAATAACAAAAAGCCCTAAGATTTTTCTGTTGCCACAAATGTCTTAAAGCCAGCTGTCTAATTTATTAATCTGTTATGCATGCATTATAATGAAGCAAAATAAGAAAAAGACACATTATGTTACAATGTTCCATTGTACCTCTTTATCTGATCCAGTTCTGAAAAATATACAATTAATGCTTAACAGTGATTACATTTTTAAAAAAATCAGATTGTATAAATTGCCAAAGTCTGATCATTTTCAAACTCTATTTTGGCCGCAGAAAATGGATTTTATCTGAATACATTTCAAAGAAGGCTTTGATCAGTGACTTGTAAGACTACTTCAGTTGCTTTAATATATAAGCTACTTTAGAAACTAGAAGAGGAAATACAAAAGCTGTGATACTTCTGAACCACTTGGCAGCTTTGGATGGTATTTGTTATAGCATCATTCCCTGCTGCCCTTGTGTAGTGATTGTGATCTTTCCTGTTGGCACATGTTCAGAAAATGGTGCTGGGAGTTACCTTCGAACAATATTTACAGACAGGGCTAATGCCTTTGACAGTAAATATAACTTAACTCCTCCCTCAGGATCAGGTAAATGTAATAAGTGTTTTAGAACGACAACATGAAACTGGTTTAACAATTATTCTGCCAGAAGTATGAGGCTTAAATATGATTTTAAAAATTAATCATCTAAAAGATTATTTTCTTCAGGTAGCTAAAGAAACATATTTGTTCTGAATACAGAGCTTAGTATTTTTCTTCTGAGCTGCTAATTTTTCATTTTCTTGGAAAAAATATTTTAGAGAAAGATATTTACCAAAGCAAGACTTAAAAAATCATCAATATCTGTCAATCCCAGGTCCTTGGAAAGGACTTCATAAATTGATAAAAATGCCAAATCCAGTTTAAATATCTGACTGATTGTGTGATGAAAAAATGTGAATCCAATCCTTCCTGAGATTGTAAACATTTTTTAAACCTTGCATAAACTATTTTTTAACTATGGAAACTGCTTTGCGTATTTCTAAAAAATATAAATACTGTCAGTAACATTAAAAATTTAAACACACAAGTCAAAATAATGCAATTAAAAGACTGAAGATTGAGAAAATGCTAATCCAATTTGCAGGAACAAAAACTGGGTGGAATAAAAACCTAGCAACAAAATTCAGAATAATTTGGTAGGTTAAAGAACTGAAAGGGAAATAATAGTTACATTTATCACAGATAAACGCAAAATTCTTTAATTAGGAAACAAAAATGAAACTCACAGATACAGAATGGAAGATGCCTGGTTAGGCAGTAATATTTGTTAAAAAAAAAAGCCTTAGAACACGAAAAACAATGTAATCCTCAACAGAAGACTATGTTCTGGTCATGGTATTTTAGAGAGACAAATTGTAACACTTTATGTGTTGCAAGCAGAAACTAAGCAGGGGAAAGGTGGGTTTAGATTCTTGGGGGATATAATTATGATTCTGCTATATACATACAAAATTATCCTCTGTCCAGGTAAATTAATGCTTTAGATCTCTCTTTTGTGTACAAGCCAACTTAATTGTAAAGTGAGTGTAGGTATGTTTGCAGTAGGTGATTTATAGCAAACAGTGATTTTAATGCTTTTGGCTTTGTTCTTTTATTATACAACTATACATTTTATATTCTTTTCCTCCCTGTGTAAGAAAGTTACCTTGAAGATATGGATGAAAGTCAGTTTTAATACTAGCATTGAATTCTGTTGCTTAAGCAACACATACAGTATCCAGAGGCCTATGTATACAAAGAGACTTACGCTATTCATAACTTGTGGGCTAACAAATATTTCTATCATTTTCCATCTCCTCTAAAATCTCACAGAACTTTCAAAGCTTAGGTGAACTTAAAATCTATATATAAATGCGAAAACCACTAATGCTGTAATCGCGAAAACTCTAGAACCGTAAAGCCTACAAACTTGAAATTTGCTATGTACTGGTATGTTCCTCTTGGCTTCTAGGTGCTCACTAAGAAAGGATTTTTCGAAATGACCATCAGAGCATTAGTATTTCCGATATTATATACTAATAAAAGAAGGAAGTAAAGAAGATAACAAGAAGAATAAATATTACTATAGCCACACTATATACATAGACATTAGACAGAACTGTGAGAATTAGGTTTTCAGCAGAGATGGCACAAATCTAGTAACATAATGAAAGTCCATGAATAAAATCACATGCACAGTGGGATAGAATAATTTTAAAAGCTTCTGGAAAGAAGAATTTCAGCTTACATAAACATGTGAAACTTCATATGAGCCTCCTCTTGATAGGAACAAGTCCAAATCAAGAGTACAACTACCAAATCACCACCATGAACCAGGATGGGTCTCTGAAGATGATCTGAATATAGAGTATCAATATGCAAGCAGGGGGCCTTTTAGATACTGTACACGACTCCAAATTGGAAACAGACCAGGAATTAGTGGAACTGTTTACATAAGTGGAATTTGTGGAATTGTTTCACAAGTGACAAGAAACATTTCTGAGACTGGGTCCTAATAAGTAACCGGGCTGCAATATTCTTGATTTCACTTGCTGTCCGAGCCCTCTTGTACTTTTTATACAAGCTATGCAAGTTGCTGCAGCAATATAATTTGCTTCACACTTTTGTGAAGGAACCAAATCCTTTAACAAGCTAAATAAAATCCATCTGTTAGTGGTTGGTGTACTTTACATTACAGACTCAAGGCAACAGCCATTTATGTGTGAAGTAATTGTATTAACAACTTCAGTGAACTAACTTTAAAGACAGAAGGCAAAAAAAATTGATCTAATGTTTAAGGCACTATGTTAGAAAGTAGGAGGCCATGAGTTCAAGTCTCACCTTAGTCAGGAAAGCCAGCTGGATGACCTTGGGCCTTCTCTCAGCCTACCTACCCTCACAGGTTGTTGTGGGGAAAATAGGAAGGATATGTTTGCGGGATACAACTAAATTAAATAAATTAAACCAATCCAATGCTGTGGCAGCTACTTAATTAGCCATAGAAAGAAGGCAGGGAGGAGCAGCAAACATTTTAAATGTTTAATAACTGATGTCACAGAAGATTTCTAAAGCTTAGAAATCAGACAAAGGTAAATACAGGCATAGATAACACAGGCCTGCAGACTATTGCTCTAGCTTAAAATGAAAGAGCACTGAACTTATTTTTAAGAGATATTCCTTCTCTACATTACGAAAGATACAGCATATAAAACTGCAACTGGGTATGTAATTATCAGCTAAATACTTCACAGAGTTGTCATTGTATATAAAATAGAAGGCAAGACTATTATGTATGTTTGACACTTTAATAAAAAAAAATACTTTGAATAAAAACCTAATAATAAATAGCACACTCCATGTCTAATTTATAAATGTTACATTAAAAAAAACATTCTGCAGCACTTTACATAATTCAAAATATCACGAGGGAAGGATCATTGGGATGAGATGCATATATTTTAAAACACAGCTGAATTTCAAGTGTTTTTGCACATGCTGCCTGTATGTTTTATTAATTTTAAATTGAATCTGATAATCAAATTTATGAATCTTCTCTTCTTCGGTGCAATCTGTACTTGTCTGAAATGAAATTACTACAAATTAATATCTTAGGCATCAGCAAGTTTCACTATGTTGATAACGTTCCATGTTCCTACTGCAATTCTGTCTTTGCAATGTCAGCTTTTCTTTTCCTGTATGGCAACAGCGACAACTAGACATCCCAAAAGCGTTAATCATAAACCCCATTAGTGCTCCAAAAGATCCCCCATTTCTCTTCATTGGCATGTTGAGTGTCGTATTACCTGACGGCCTTATCACCAGGCAATATATCATCAATGATTTCATGTTTTATCTGTTAGATTTTCTTGGTAAAAAATATACGTATGGTTTACACCAGGGGTGTCAAACTTGCATCATCACGGGACGTATCAGGACTTTTTCACCCTTCCCTAAACTGGGAAGGGGCGGGGCAGCACGTGACGCATCTGGCCCACAGGCTGAGAGTTTGACACCCCTGGTTTACACCATTGCCTTCTCCTGAACAGAATAAATGCATGCCTTGCCATTGTCACTAAGGTGATCATCTGCCTCCTGCATTTTCTTATATTGCTGCTGCTTTATATAGGTGCCTGCCTGTTTGCTTGGATGACCTTCATTCCTTAGGTGACCTAGATGGGAATATATATTCTTGACATACATTCTTTGCTGATCCTTCCAGGAACATCCCCTTGCCACAACAGAATATTACCTATAACATTGAAAAAATGCTAAGAACAAGAATCATGAAACCAATCAAACACTTTCCAGCCATAAAGGTAAATATGAAGACACTTAATGGAATATGAAGGTTACTATACAAGGTGGTGTTATGAAGTCAGATATTACCTCATGGCAACAACTAAACAGTTAATGCTGAATTTTAGTCTTGCAGTCAAATATTATATAAGCTTTAAAGCAGCAAAGCATTCAACACAGTTCTGGCATGAAATGTCATTAGTTTTCAGATTCATAAAAGTTATCCTGCTTACCCAGATTGTTTTGCAGACACTCAGCTTACTTTTAAAAAATAGTCAATATTAAACACAGAATTTCTTAGTTTGTTCAGATTTTACACAGAAGGGACACACTACAACCTATTATTCAAAATAATATGTTGCAGTCTCCCATCAAATACTAACATAGCACCTCAAAATTTAAGCCACAAAGTTACATATTAAAGACAAATTCCAAAAGCAAACTATGTGTCTTACTTTTAAAGGAAATTCTGTAGATGACAGTAATTTCTGATTTGGTCATCTATTAGATTACACTGAAAATATCAAGACAGCACAATAAATTCTCCCCAACTGTACAGCTTTCTACAAAAGCATCACTGCATATCGGATATAAGTGTGTGGAGGGGCGGGGGACTTTCATTGTATACATCTGATTCAGGATCACCCTATTTTTTCTTGGACTAGAGGTTAAAGATATTATACAGTGTAATTTTTGGAACTGCTTAGAAGTTAAGTAGTCAAAATTATATAGAGAGACTGTTCTATTTGTAAGGAATATTTTTAGTGTGCATTGTTACATGGAAAAATCTTCAATAAATCTGAAAATAATTAGGTCAAAACAAGTAATATCACAACTCAATTTTTTTCTAAATAGTCCAATTCAACTCTGAACTGAATAGTCTACAGATACAGATTAATTTTTTGCTTAAGGGAAAAATTATCTGGTCATTAGCAAGCACATATATTATTATGAAAAACACTATGTCATAATAAACATTAGCCTTTAACTGCAGCAAAGTTCAGATTTTTTTAAAAAAATGTGCTTGCTGACATAATGTTCATCTTACAAAAAAAATTTTTTTACTTACAAATCTTTCATAAATACACCATGTTCTGCCACCTATTTAATAATGAAGGTATTCAGTTTTTTTTATTGTGAGTTAATATAAAGGAAACTGAAAAAGAATCATTATGGATTAAGAGTTCCCATTCCTACCATAAACTTCTCAAATTTTAAAAATCTGTTGATAAGCAAAAAAATCTGAGAAATATAGCAGCCAATTAAACCAACTAAATGAGTAAAAAATATTAAAATTGTTCATTGATTTATTAAGGAAAATGATCCAAAGCTACGTATTTGTGTGTGGCAAAAGCATATGAACCTCTAGGATTATCAGTTCATTTGAAGAAGAGTCAGGTACTCCAATCAATGGGATAGTGATCAGATGTGAGGTCCTGCCTTATTTAAACAACAACATACTGGGTATGTAATTTCTAAGTTTGAACTTCACAACATAGGAATGGAGAAATCTGTTAAAATCAACACCACTACCCAACCGACCACTGCACTGTCTTTGCTGCCATGTCAACACACTGCTTCATTCACTACCTTTTAGTGTTAAACCCTGCATATTTGTCTTTTGAGAAGCTCAATTCCATCAATAACTTTCTTAATTTTTCTCTTCACCATTAATTTTCTCTTCATATAGTTCTTTTGAATTCAAACTTCACTTTCTTTTGAGAGTCATCTCTCACAATAGGCCAGGAACTAATACGATTGTATTATCTTCAAATGTTTTAAATTTATTTTATAAACAATCAAATTGGTCATGCTTAGATCTATATTCATTTGTTATTTGTATGCATAAACAGAAAAAAGTTTAAATCACATATTTGAGATGAAGAAAAAGTTTCTCAAAGTGATATTCATCAGTTGCCATTATTATTATCAGCCCTCAGCCTGCTGAGCAAAATTAAAGGAGCAAAACCTACCGTATTTTCCGGCGTATAAGATGACTTTTTAACACATGAAAATCTTCTCAAAAGTCGGGGGGTCGTCTTATACACCGGGTGTCGTTCTCCTGTAACCAGGCTCTGACGAGCCTTAAATGGCTCTGGCGATCTAAGCTCTGACGATCTGCTAATCAGGCAACTCAGCTGGGATCGCCAGAGCCATGGAGAAGGAAAAAACTTTTCTCCTTTCACATGGCTCTGGCGATCCAAGCTCTGACGATCTGCTCATCAGGCAACTCAGCTGGGATCGCCAGAGCCATGGAGAAGGGAAAAAGTTTTCCCCCTCCAGCTTGCTTACCTTAGCTGCTAGTCACAACGCTTGCCTTGCTTCGCTTGCCTGAATCCATTCCATCAGCAAGCAACTCCCTGCCTGCAATCAAGCAGGCAGGGAGTTGTGGACTTCAACTCCCAGAATTCCTCAGCCAGCAAAACAAAGCTGGCTGAGGAATTCTGGGAGTTGAAGTCTACAAGTCTTAAAGTTGCCAAGGTTGAAGAGCCCTGTTCTATTGGGTAAGTTTTTTTCCCCTTTGGGATCTTTAAAAAAAATAGTTAATTGGGGTTTTTTTTAATTGTTTTAGACCTAGCCATTTAAAGTTTAGGAAGTTTTAAATTTAGCTTTCATATAAAAATAAAAATAAAATAAAATAATATTTGTGCAGCTTTCTGAGATTTAGTGTGTTTTTGTAGTGTTTCACTCTAACTACACAAACACACAAGATCTCACAAAGCTGTATGTGGAATTTTGTGTGTGTAAAGTGTGAAAGTTGTTTTTTTGGGCTTTTTGTGGCTGTGTGAGGTTCCTGCTTGTTGCAGGGGCCATTTTGGGTCTAGCACAGCTGCTTTTACATTGTGGGTGAGCCAGTTGTGTTGTGTTGTGTTGTGTTGTGTTGTGTGTGTGTAAAGTGTGAAAGTTGTTTTTTTGGGCTTTTTGTGGCTGTGTGAGGTTCCTGCTTGTTTCAGGGGCCATTTTGGGTCTAGCACAGCTGCTTTTACATTGTGGGTGAGCCAGTTGTGTTGTGTTGTGTTGTGTGTGTGTAAAGTGTGAAAGTTGTTTTTTTTTTGGGCTTTTTGTGGCTGTGTGAGGTTCCTGCTTGTTGCAGGGGCCATTTTGGGTCTAGCACAGCTGCTTTTACATTGTGAGTGAGCCAGTTGATGTTTTTTAATTTTTATTTGGTGTGTGTTGGAAGAGGGGTAGTCTTATATGGCGAGTATAGCCCAAACCCTATATTTTAACAGGAAAAGTCGGGGGTCGTCTTATACGCCCAGTCATCTTATACGCTGGAAAATACGGTATACAAATGTCAGTGTAGTCACTTTAATACCAGTCTGGGGTAACACAGAATCTTGGAATCTATAAGAGGAGTTTCACAGCCTCATTTAAAGTAAGTTATTTAAAACTGAATCTCTCTGACTGATTTGAATTTTTTTACGAATGTACATTGAAGTATGATTATTGAACAATGACCATAATAAACTGTATAAATATCAAAATCCATTAAATAACTCAGTGCCTTTAAATTTCTGTAACAGTCATGCTTCAAACACATAGTTCACTTTTCTAAAATAAAACCAATTATCTTCTTCGGTACTCTTGTCCCTCAGCAATTCTAAGAAAAAATATAGGTATTCAGAAATGAAAACTTATGAGTCAGAGATCTCCATTAATTTTACCGTAACTCTGTTAAACACATGTATTTCTGGAACCAAAGCTTATATGTCCAGGTCACATGGACCTGCCTATTTGTAGTCATTACAACCACACCACTTATTAGAATATGGCAAGCTATTTAGAGAGGTCCATAAGGTTTACAATTGTTCAGAGATCCGGTCTAAAGTTTGTCCACCACCCAATTTATGACAAAATGTTTATAATATATTAACTGCTAGCACCAGCTCAGAAAACTGCATAATGGATATCACCATAAAAAATGGCAGATTACACAGTCTGAGAATTTAAGGCCAATGAGGTCACAAGACAACTGATGCATTTACAATGCTAAGGCATAATTCTGCAGAATTCTTGCTTATAATTCATAGCTAAAACTGTTCCTAGTACTAACCTCTTTCATTCAGAATCAAGGGGAAGCAATTAGATATAAAAATATTATTGGACCAATAAAAATTGTATGTTTAGAATTTTTAGAGTTGTCTTTGATCTGAAATCAAAGCTTGTGAGAAAAATGACATTCTGGCTTCTTAGAAGAAAGAGAAGTTAAGATTCTATTCAAACATAATTCCTCTTTTAATTTGTTAGCCAAATCCAATTTCAATAGAAAAAACAAGATACATCTGTGAATAATAACCCAGAATTTTAGCTTAAAACGGAGAAGCTAGAATTGAATAGATCCAGGACAATGATTCTGACTAAGCGACATGCACTATTAAGAAAATAGCTCACTTGAAACTCAATGACTGAACTATGACATTAATTAATTCTTTAGGCTATCTAAAAGCACACTTTTTTTTTTGCTGTAATCTATTACTAAATAGCTCTTCTTTATTTTCTTGTTTATTATAGAAAATAAAATGTAGGTTGCATTCTGTTTCAAGTTTCTATAAATTTATAGGTTCAACATAGACCAGGGGTGTCAAACTCAAGGCCCGGGGGCCAGATCCGCCCCGGGGATGCTTAGATCTGGCCCATAGGGCTGCCCTAGAAACAGCAAAGGACCGGCACGCAGTTCCTCTGACAGTGAAAGTGGAGCTCGGGAGGGCCACATGCAGCCCTCCCTGGCTCTGTTTTTGGCTGTGACAGACTCCTGCCGCCCTCTGCCAGTGGAAACCAAGCTTGGGGGGGCTGTATGCAGCCCTCCCTGGCTGTTTTTGGCTGTGATGGCCTCCTGCCAGTGAAAACAGAGCTCAGAGGAGCTGCCTGCGCCCCCTGAGCTCTGTTTTCACTGGCAGAGAGCAGCAGGAGGCTGTCGTGGCTGAAGTGAAAACAGAGCTTGTGAGCCCATTTTCGCTGGCAGAGCAGTCAGGCCACCACAGACACCCTTGACACAAGTGACATTGAGCTGGCCACGCCCACCTTGGCCACACACACCCTGGCCCCTGAGGTCAAACACAATCCTGATGCGGCCCTCAATGAAATTGCGTTTGACACCCCTGGTATAGATGCAATAATCCAAAATTAAAGTTTAAATATCTTCCTCACCCAAATCTAAGGGAAATCTAATAAAAGCAAAAGGAAAATCTCAAATGTTATCTTAAAAGATAAATTCTGTTCAGCTACTGAGTTCATAAGAAAATTGTACTTTACTGAGAGCATAAGATAAATTAATTGGACTCAATTACACATGGGATACTGGAGAGAAAAAATGGATTCTTATCACAGTAAAATCTCTAAAAGCAGCTTAGAAATATGCCTGCATGTGGCAAGTCCAAATTACGTAACAAAATTATCTGAAAAACAACTCAATAATCAGCTTTAAATATGTATTGAGTCTATTAACAATTGAAAAAATATTTTAACTTACTTTGTGGGCATATTTATGCCACAAGAATAAAATAATCTTTTTCCATAGCAGAATTACTTTTCATTTCACCCCTCCCAAGAGCTAATGTTTTAAAATATTTTGTCAATCATAAAATACCCCTCAACTACAGAACCTTATAAAGTAACATTTGCAATTAACTGGTACTGAAATGTAAACGTTGCACAGAAGAGATTTCAGCAACCTTAGCCATTTTAATAGCTTTGCACAGTGCCAAACACTTAGAAAGAATTCCACTCAAGATCCGACTTTAACACTTGTGTCACTGATATTAGCAACTCTAGAGAGCAAATATATTTCAGTTTTTCAATTGATCAAAACTATTTCTAGTTCGTAAGCCTGGATAGTGAGATGGGCAGCATACATATTTAATAAATAAATAAATTTAGTAAATAAATAAACTCTTTTGAAGTTTTCTTTACCATCTCAGTAAAACCAATATCAGTCCTTCCTCTTTGGAAGGCTGCATATTTAATTCCAAAAACTACATAACCTGCATCACAGGGACTACAAGGGCCCACAGGGGTTAGGTAAATATCTTTACAATGGTCAGGTCCTCTTATCCCCCCTACCCAATTTCTACATAGATATTCTCTCTGAATCATCCTGCTGCTTTCTTTATAGACATTGTCTTCAGGTTATGACCACTCATTCAGTGACAATTCAAAATGCAATGGTGCTGAACGAGAGGGGAATAGGACAGTCCTCAGAATTTTGGTCATCATAGCACGCCCATAGTCATTGTGATCACAATTTGCAATTTTCCTTGCCAGTTTCCCACAAGCAAAGTCAATGGTAAAGCTAGCAGGAAGTTGGAAGTTGTGTTCACGTGAGGTCCTCATTTACTGATAGCAAGCAGGACTGCCCGAATTTATTTATTTATTTATTAAACCATTTTTATGGCCACCAAACTGACACACTGTAACTCTGGATAAAATTTTAAAAATATCAAACATTAAAAAAATTAAACATTAAAAAACAAAATAAAAAACCCATACACCCCATCTCCCAGGCACACACACACACACACACACACACACACACACACACACACACACACACACACGTGGTGGCAACAATACAATCATATCAAGCACTTGATTGGCTCCATATCTGCTTGAAATCACCAGGCCTGCAAATAGAACCACATCTTCCTAAAAAGTAGAGGCCAATCTTATCTTTGGGGGTATTTTCCATAGGGAGGAAGCTACTACCGAGAAGGCCCTTTTTCTTGGTCCCACCAGGTGTATTTCCTGAATAGATGGGACCTGCAACATGCCCTGCCTTCCTGGTAGGTTGGGTAGATATAAGAGAAAGGCAGTCCTTACCATTACCATTCCAGTCCCAATTACCACTGTAATCCACAGATTACCTGTAGATGGGATGAAAGTAAGGGAAGGCATATGTCGCAGTGCCTGGAGGCCGTACGGATCTGGATGGGGAGAAACAGGCTCAGACTCAACCCATCCAAGACCGAGTGGCTGTGGTTTCCGACGTCCCGATATAGTCAGCTGGTGCCATCGCTGACTATTGGGGGAGAATCATTGGCCCCCATGGAAAGGGTTCGCAACTTGGGTGTCCTCCTGGATTCACGGCTATCTTTAGAAGAGCACTTGACGGCCGTGACTGGGAGGATTTTTCATCAGGTTCGCCTGATCTGCCAGTTGCGTCCCTTTCTAGATCAGGACTCCCTACGCACGGTCACTCATGCCCTCGTCACCTCCCGTCTGGACTATTGTAACGCTCTCTACATGGGGCTCCCCTTGAGCACTTGGAGTCTCCAACTGGCGCAGAGTGTGGCCGCGCGGGTGGTAATGGGAGCGATGTGGCGCTCCCATGTAATACCTCTCCTGCGCGAGCTGCACTGGCTCCTGGTGGTCTTCCGAGTGCGCTTCAAGGTCTTGGTTATCACCTTTAGAGCGCTTCATGGCTTAGGACCTGGTTATTTGTGGGACTGCCTGTTACCACCAATAGCCTCCCACCAACCAGTACGCTCCCATAGAGAGGGGCTCCTCCGGGTGCCGTCGGCCAAACAATGTCGACTGGTGGCCCCCAGGGGGAGAGCCTTCTCTGTGGGGGCACCTACTGTCTGGAACGAGCTCCCCCGGAAATACGGAGGATCCCGGATCTGCGTACCTTCCATTGCGCGCTCAAGATGTTCTTATTTCATCAAGCTGGCCTAACCTAAGTTTTTCCCCTTTTTAAATGGAAATTTTAAATTTGGTTTTAAATTATTGGGGTTTTAATTTTTCAGCCAAATTATTTAATTCGTTTTACTTTATTTTAAATTTTGTATTCATATGTTTTATTCTATGGCTGTTCACCGCCCTGAGTCCTTCGGGAATAGGGCGGTATACAAATTGAAATAATAAATAAATAAATGATTTTTTTTTCTCCTTTATTATCATTTAAAACAATTAAGATGGAAGAAAATAAAAGATAATTTAATTATTATGATCCACTCTCTTGCACTTGACCTGCATTTTTAATTAGCACCTGAAAGAGTAATTCAAAGAAAATAGCTCTTTCTATTCATTCTTTGCAAAGAATCACTCCAAAACTTCCAGCTTTAACCCCAATCAGATAATTATATCTCTTTTTTTGTCATAGCTGGTTCTCAGCACTCGCAAGACACTTAATCCTCATTAATATCTGACCTTCCTTTACTGATGCTGAAGCAGCTCTGGGGGTGGTAGAGGAAAGAAAAGGTTGTAGGGCTGTAAAACTTGCCCAACAAAAGCAAAGACCATACAGTCCTCACCGCTGTGACAGGCGGAGAGGGGAATAATTAAAGAGTAATTAATAGAAACAATTTAAATAAACACAATGCTGTTTATTATAGTCCTGGTATTTCTTTTCATGCCCTCCTGCTTCAGTATCCATCCTGCAAATTTTAAATTAACCAGCATTACAAGAATTTCCTGCAATGCAAGTGTTTCTTGCACATATCCTTTCTTACAGCTGCTACTGTTGGAAAAAGGTGATTTCTCCTCTTAAGGAGACCTAGCTAGTCTCAGAAATCATTTGGAGAAAAAGGGAAGACACAGCTTTGTTTTCCTAATTCTACTCTGCCTTGCCCTAGATTTATGCTGGACCTTGGAGATATCTGTTGGGGTTTATCTTTGCCCCTCAGCATGGCTTCTATTGAATAAAAAAGACAGTACCTAGGACAGCATTTGTCAGTGCCTCCATGGACAGGTATGACCTATTTAAAATCAAAAGAAAAGTCTTTTTAACAGTTGTCTCTGGAAGCAATCCAGGCACTGAATGTCCTGTGTCAATGTATACATTTTTCTTTTCCCAGCTTTGGAAGTTCTCATTTTGGGAAATTATTAGGAACTAAATGGAACTAAATTATTAGGAACTAAACAAAATCCTTTGCAGTTGAAGTGTATAGTATTTTTATCTAATCAGGAATACAATGAACAGCCCAGGTTTTACCTCAGGCCTACTTTTATCTCCCAGAGCATGCAACAAAATGGGAGCAGAACGGTTTAGGCCATATTGAAAGTCTAGGTAAGGGGAAGAGCTAGACAAATGAAAGCTTTAGAAATATTAGATCATACTGAGTGGAACACTTCACATGTCTTAGTAAAGAGAGTGTTTCCTGTAGTTGTGGCTAATGATTGTCTCCATTAGGCACAAGGCCTTCATGCTGGCACAAATGAAAATGTACATGCTTCCTATCAGTTATGCTAAGCTGTGATGATATGGTAGTTCACTGAACTTTGGCATCTGAAAGAGCCAATCAAAAAGTTTACCATGACTACATATATGACCTCATCACTTGATGATTATTTTGCTACGTGCAACAGTATATATGGACAATGCCTATGAACGGCACAACATCACATTATAATGCCTTGCAAGGAGAACAGAACTACCTGTTTAAGGCAATATGCTGAAAAGTTTTTAGTTGCTCCTCAAAAGGAAGGTGGGATGTGTTTCCTATGTGTCCTGCATTCACATCCTTTTACATCCTGACCAAAATTGCCTTATTAAAAAGGTGTCTTTATGTATAAAGCAGACATATGTTGCTTAGACACTTAATCCTCATTTATATCTAACCTTCCTTTGCTGATGCCTAAACTAAACACCTATGGGGGTGGACAGAAAAAAAAGAGGTTGCAGAGCTATAAAACTGCCCAATGAAGCAACCTCTTCATTACTGGAAGTCATCCTGGCAGATGGAAGAGCCCCTAATGCTATAATTAATGGGGACAGCTCTTTTTTAGCTCTTTTTAGGTGTAAATTGGGTTTTAATTGGATTGTTTTAAATTGTGGGCCAAAGCTGTATAATTCTTTTAATTGATTTTAAATTTTGTATTGGTATGTTTTTTATCCTTGGCTGTGCACCGCCCTGAGTCCGATAGGAGAAGGGCGGTATATAAATTGAATAAATAAATAAATAAATAAATAAATAAATAATATGCTGTTTTATTTCAGTTCTGGCACCTTTTTTAATATTATCCTGCTTTGGTATGCATCCTACAATTTTTAAAATAGCCAGCAACAGAAAAAAACCATTCTCTTTTAAAATCATTTTATGTAGACTCACCTCCTTTTGCTCTGCCTCTTCTGTCATGCCAAAGGGTAGTACCATTTATGTCCAACAAAGAATATAAAACAGTTCTACACTAATTATGCCTTCTATGAGTTTACTATCTATCTATCTCTGTCCATCACTGGGTGCCCTTTAACTGTGTTGGACACATTCATTTTCTTTACTCCCAGCTCATTACAAACATGCCCAGGTTCGGCTTATGGTCACTCATACACTCACAGCCTGTTGTGACAAATGGCTCTTGTAAACCCACCCCTTTCCTTTCTAGCTGGGGTTTCCAGATAGGTGCAGCTACAGCAGAAAAGACATATAATTCTGATCAACAGACAGGAAACAATTAGCAACACATATAAATCATTTTCAACCAAATACTAAGGCACATAAGGAAAACACAGAGACACAATGAACTTTAAAGTAGCAGCAAACCTTTACTGGTTACAATGTACGTTTCCTCCCAAACATTCATCTCCACTTATTTGATTGTATCTTTAACCTGGTATTGGGAACTGTAACTACATAACTACATAAGCAGCTTACTTTCTTGAAATCCTTTCTTCCAAAACTTTTCCACTATGCAGAGGGAGGGGGGTAAAGTGCTTTTTGCAAGCAATCTCTCCTTTGCCTGATTCTTTCCTGCAGGTGGTGCAACTGCATTGTTTTCAATGTGTAGAAGAGCAAACAATTTACTGTCTTCTAATCCTTTTCTCTCCAATCTCTCTGCTTTATGGGGAGGAGGAAGAGTCAGGCAAAGGAGAAATTGCCTACAGAAATAGATTGTTGTCCCCTTAAGAATGGAGAGATTGGAGAGAAAGGAATTTCATAAGTACTGGAAGCTATTCACATAATGCATCTGCAGCTCCCAGGCCAGGCATGAATACATTGCTTTTGATGTGTAGAAGAGGAGTTTACTCTCTTGCAATCTCTTCCTCTCCAATCTCTATACCCTGCAACAGAGGGGAAAATATATACTGACTGATCATATGACTGAGGAATGCTATGGTCATAAATGTTCTTAAATTACCTGTAAAGTTGAAGGTCACAAATAAGGACTACCTGTAATTATATATAGGATTGAGTGTTTCAGTCAAGTTGGCTCTCTGTCTTCTTCAGATGACCTTTCTTCTTTGATCCTTAGAGATTGCCTCATGTTTCTTTCCAAGGGAACTTTTTGAGAAGATTGACTTAGTCCTCTCTGCTTAAGTGCTTCATCTTTAGGTTATGGCTGCTTCATCTAGTCCTGTGATGGCAAACCTATGGCACGGGTGCCAGAGGTGTCACGCAGCACCCTCTCTGTAGGCACGTGAGTTGTCACCCCAGTTCAGCTCCACCGCGCATGCACGTGCACCTCCCACCAGGCCTGCTGGTCTTTGGGTCTCTGCTGCGGATACATATGCACGTGGGGCAGGGCATGTGCAGGGGGCAGGACGCATGCATGGGGGCTGAGCACAGATTGCATTTTGGGGGTTTGGGCATATGTGCACACTTTGGTCACTTGGTCCAGAAAAGGTTAGCCGTCACTGACCTAGTCTCACACTCCAATGATCTTTGGCAGGTATTTGTATGTATAAATATGTAAATTTGTATGTACATATTTACATGGTCAAAGTCCTGAACTGTGTGCTTGATATAGATATGAAAAAAATATGTTCATCTGAATATTTTACATTGTTTCCTATAGACAAAGCAACACCACTTAATATTACAATGCCATCTCTAGGGGGAAAAAACCTCATTTAGTTGTAGTCTGGAGTCAATTCTTTTCCCCAGGTGAACTTTAAATGTCCAGGATATAATATAATTATTTATTTAAATCCCAGATCATTCCATAATCATGTTAAAGTCAAGAAGATATAAAACGTGGTTTTCTTAGTTTCCTTATTTTTCAAGAGCAATGTCATTCTGATTTTATTGTCTAATACATACCATATATATGTTATACAGATAAGGATAGCAACTTATGGAGAATAGCAACTTACAACATAGTGGACAACCAATCTGATAACAATGAATCTGGATAATCTGCTAAGTAAGACAGCTACTTCTGTGTCCTTCCCAATTTAAAATCATACATGCAAACCTGTGGAAAGAAGGTATTTTCTCTCTCCACAGCTATAAACAGTTCCCTTATCAGAGACCCCTCTATCTTGCTTTTGATTTTTTTAAAATATGGAGTTACACCAAAGCATTCATTACACCCATTCACACTTCATTTTGCTGTTTGTGAACCAGCAGTTCCTCTGTAGATTTATAATCCTTTAAAAAAAAAACTGTACTACTAAATCCCCAACATTATAATTTGTGATCATTCCCCACAAACTACTAATACCTTCCTAGAGTTGCAATTCAACTTTTGAAAAGGAGAAGGATAGACGAAGAAGTCTATCAGATCAAGCAAAAAGAAAGAGTGATAAAATAACATCAGTTCCCTAAAGTTAGCGCTACCAAAAATGTCAATTCTGGCTAGATTCTCATACGCCAAATCGTGGATTCATCACTTGTGCCAAGAGCACGTCGTGGTGGTGGTGATGCGAGAGCAAGCCAGATTGGCGAGAGCAAACCACAACTTCTATCATTCTGAGTAAAGACGTTCGCCACCCCCATTTTTCTTCCTGCACTGAGAAGCTACAGGACCTTTGTCTCCTTTTGAGGACTCATTTCTAAAATGTCAGCTTTATAAGCAGAAAAGAAAAGAAAAAAAAAAAGAAGGCCAAAATCAAATCACACAGGTTATCTTTGAAAAAAGAATCTGCCTAAAGTCTGGGACAGGTCACCCCAAAGTTTTTAAACGTTTAAAAATGCATGCCTATATCTTTAGGAGGGTGTTATTTTAAAAAACAACAACATCCTTGGGATTAAAAAAAAGAAAAAGAAAAATATGAAAGAGAGGAGTAAGAGGCCTCTTCTAACCACGGCCGAGTTCATCTCGCCTAAGGCTTTGACAGCCTCAAGTAAGAAAATGGTCGGCTTAAAAAAAAAAAAAAAAAAGGCGGAAGAAAAGGACACCCCCGGAGCTTCTATCAAATTTATCTCCCGGCTTATTCTGACACATTAGAGACCATCTTTCGGTTTCGCTTCGACCAGAGGCGAGGGGGATTTTTGAGGGGTAGGCGGTTCGATGAATTTAAAAAAAAAACAAAAAACCCAACCTGATCTCTCTCCCCTTAGAATAAATGCCAACGACAACCACGAACGACCGGCAACCTCCCCGCCCTTTTCCTTTAAAAAAAAAAATAATAAATTAAAAAAAAAATTAAAAAACCACCACACACACTCACATGCAACCTAATTATTACCCGGTTAGTTAATAAAAAAAACCTCTGAGAGCACCAAAACCTCCCAACACCTCAACACCCTGGAGAGTTTTTCCAATTGAGGGGGGGGGTGCGGGGTGGGAGGTGGGGAAAAAAAAACACCCTAAAACCCCCCCAAACTTTTTTGCCTTTTGCAAAACTGGCATCTTACACCGGCCGTCCCGCACCCGCTGCCCCTGCAATTAACTGTGGGCGAGTCCCCCACACAGATACTCGGAGAAAACCGGACCAAAACGGGCGCCCGGAGAAGTTAACTCACCCGGGTTTCCTCCCAGGAACGGCTCTAAGTTTCCCTCGGCTCTGTTCCGCCGGGAGGAGGAAGAGGAGCTGTTGCTGCTCCTGCTGCTTCTCGCCCGCCCGCCCGCCAGCCACTGCCGAGCTCGGCCTTCGGCGGCGGTTGCAGCAGGCTCCGTTTTTTTTCGCTCGCTCGACAGGTCCGCCTTTCCTGCTGGCTGTTCTTCCGGAGGGAGGGGAGAAAGAAAGAACAGCAGCCGCCACTGCTTCCGCACCACCGCGAAGCAGGCGCCACCGCGCGCGCGCGCCCTCGTCGGGCCTGCATTCGAATGCACGAGCTGTGTAGCCAAAGAGAGTGGAGAGACTCTGGCTGGCAGGCAGGCAGGCTCCTCCTCCCCCCCACCTCCCCGGGAGAGGCCCGCTTTCTGAAGTGGCTTCTTTCCAACGTCGGAAAGAAGGCTGGGTGCTTAAATCTTTTAAGAAGCTGGGCCGTCTCGAGACGCCAAAGATCGCCTACAATGGACAGAAGCAGCAAGGCTTCCTCAGCCATTTGGGCTCCTCCTCACCCCCCCCCCCTCCCTAAGCTTTGCCAAACACGGAACCGGTACAAGAACTAATCAGCCTTGTGATCCCGGGGGGGGGGGGGGGTTGCAAGATGCCTTTGATTAGGTGTGTAAGGATAGAACTCTCTTTTAAGAGAATTAGATTTGGGCCTTTGAGGAATCGCTATACTGAAGGTATATCATCATTGCAAATGAATCTGTCAATAAATTTGCTGAATTTATATCCTGTCCGATTCCGAACGTGTGGCAAGTGATAAATGCATGACTGATTGGTTGTCGAGTCAAATTAATGGTTCAATGGGTAACGTGGAAAAATAGGGGGATTTTGGAATCAAACTGAATATCCATGCTTTTTTTTTTAAAAAAAATTTTTTTTAAAGCCATTGCTTTCTCAAGCTTGAGTGGACTCTGTAATGACTAGAAATCTTTTATATAAAAAATGGATAAGTATCAGGAAGAGCTCAGTGTGAAAGAAAGTTCCGAGAAGCACAATTGCAAACAATTGTAATGATGAAGACAAAAAGGACCTATCCTGGAGTAAGAAATGGACCAAGTCCCCATGAAGTATCCTGCAAATGTAGAGATGGAAAGTTGAAACTCAGAATGAGCTCAGGTTGGTCAAGGATAGCTGGGATACTTCCCAGACTGGGAACGCTGGATGGGGAGGATATGACTAATAACAATAACAAACAATGAGTATAATTGATCAATGGAACAGGTTGCCTCCCACAGTTGTGGGTGCTCCATCACTGGAGGTTTTTTTTTTTTAAAAAAAGGCTGGACAGAAAAGAACGACACTGCAATTTTCTCAAGTTCAGGTAGGTCTAGAGAAAAGAAGCTTAAGGACTTCACTTTAGGATTCCAATTAACTTTAAGAAAAAGTAAATGTTTTAGGCAGAAGCTGTATTAATTTTATTTAGTCTGGAGGTGCTTTAAGTCCAATCTTTTGTATCTCTATGTAAGGTCAGTGATTGAGACCACCAGCTTATGAGCTCTCGGCCCTGCTTACCAGAAGGATACTAAGAACAATAAAGAGGACTTCTTTACATATGTTCAGTATGAATGGAAAATTATCAATGTGGTTAATGCTTGATGAAAAAAGCTAGAGTTGCTTAATTCTTAATTTTCTCCCCCAAAAAAGAGAACCTTGAGATTCATAGAAACATGATAAGGAAACCCCTATTTACTTTGTGTTTAAATGTCAGATGAATTGCATACCAAGAATATTGTCAGCCCGCCTAGGTAAACCAGACAGGAATCAGGGCTAATTCTACTTTTTTTAGGCTACATTGCAAGTCTGGAAGGACAAATTTCCCCGCCACCACTTTTAACTGCTTTAGCCATTAGGCGGGTCCTTTCCTAAATTTTTATGGGAGCTCCTGCCTCTCTTCTCTTGATTGTCTCCTAGGCAGCATCTCTTCCTTTCTTCCCCCCCCCCCCCAAGATCATCCACCCATTCCATTACAGATATGAAAGCTGTATCCAATCCTTTGTATGTTTTCTTTGATACTGGAGGCAGAGAACTGTGTTAGTCAATGGTCCCCAAAATCAGACGGGGCTTGGTAGCAACTTTTGTGGAAAAAAAATACGGAAAGGCATAAGCTTTCATTAGTAAGAAAAAAACAACTAAGTAAAATGGCAAATATATTGATCATATCACAGAAAAAAACCCTTGCTTTATTCTGTGATGATTAGACTTCTACTTCAAGTATGGCATGCAATCATGCCAAATTTTAGTATTTGGAGAAAGTGGAACAGAAAAGGCAATAAGGATGATCAAGTAGGGTAGAAACTGAATCCCATGAAGAAAGATAGGAGCTGGTCATGTTTAGCCTTAAGAAGACTAGAGAGGTTTGAGTGATACTGTTCAAATAGCACAAAAGATGTCACATAAAACTTCCTATTATTGAAACAGCAGGACATGAAGTAATGGATTTAAGTTATAGAAAAATACATACATTCTAATTAAATTTTATAAAAATGTCCCTGTTACATGAGCAGCTTGTCAGTGGAACCAGTTGCCAAGAGAACTGGTGGGGATTGCTTCAGCCGATGACTTAAAGTGAGAAATAGACAATCATCTGCTGAGGTGCTTTAATAAATTGGATTTCTGCACTGAGCACTGGATATGACTTGTAGCTTAAATAGACTTGTATGATTCCATGCAACAACAAAAATAATGTTGGGATTGGATTAAATTTTTTTCAGAAACAAATCTGCAAATTCTTTGAAAATGAGTTTTTCTGATTAAAAAATAATGAGCAATCATTCTTAAATTTATTGGGGAACATGGAGGAGAAAACAGTTCTTTCCTGGCCTGAAATGAGAAAAGTTTACACAATATTCCCCTAAATGTAATGTGCAAAATGTTCTAGTACATATCCTACTTTGTCACAAGTTTTGAAAGTCACAATGCTTCAACATCTTTGAAACATCTGAATCAGCCTGAGATTTCATGCATCAGGGTCATGTCTCTTAAAGCTGTACCTTTTCTAGCCCTTGTTTATTAACAGATGTTTTCCTTTACTTGGAACAGAATGGAAAGGTACAGTACTTCAGTGTCTTCTGTTTGAATTCAGTGTAGTACAAAATCCAGCGTAAGCTTCAAGAGAGGGAAAATAAGACGTTCTGAGCAGATGGATATTGTTGGCAAGGGAATGAGAAGTTGTGTTTTCCGTGCAGGTTAAATCAAATGTGTTCAGAAGGAAATCACTCTGTGTACCTTTAGTGCCAGGGAAATTGTACCAACTCTACTAAGAAGTACAGCTAAAATACATTTTCTCTGTACACTTAAAAAAACCCTAGCTTAAATATCAGCATAAGATAGATACATATTAAATGTGCTGGTAGGACAGAAATGAACATGGGGGGAGGGGGCTAACTATATTATGGCATGAGCCATGTTTTCTTTATAATAAAGACATGGCCTTTTTCTGCCCCCCTCCCCCATTCTTTCTGTTTTACTATACATTCTCTGCAATATGTTGCAACATGGCATTTCTAAAAGAAAGTTCAATACAATGTTGAGAGCTAGAGATGAAATATTGTGCTTTAGCCTAAAATGTATGAGGTCTTGCACAGGAACAGAAGAGGCTCCAGGATGAATGGGAAGAAGAAGTAAACAAAAACCAACAAATCCAAGATTTACAAGGTTTGAAGTTTTCTCATCCTGTCTGAGGAATTTATCCTCAGAGTCAGCTCAGCATTGGAATGGAAGGAGTTGTTTACCTTGCAACATATATTTATTATTTTTATTTATTTATTAAATTTATATGCTAAATTTATTTATTAAATTTATATGCTGCCCATCTCACTCTGGGCAGCTTTATCAACCAAGATACTCCTTGGATTGGCCCATCCCTTAGTACACAGCGGGGCTAGGCAACTACAGATAGTCCTTGACTTACAACCGTAATTGAGCTCAAAATTTCCACTGCTAAGCAGGACAGATAAGTGAGTTGTGCCTCATTCTATCACTCAGAAGGTTGCAAAGGGTGATCACATAAGCCCTGGGCACAGCAACCATCATAAATACATGCCAGCTGCCAAGCATCCACATTTTGATCATGTGACCATGGGGATGCTGCAAGGGATCATGTAAAAAAATGATCATTGCTCACTTTTTTTTTTTGTGCCGTTGTAACTTTGAACGGTCACTAGACAAATGGTTGTACGGCAACTTTATAGCCTGTTGGACTTCAACTCCAAAAATTCCTGAGCCAGCCATGCTGGAGGTCATTCAAAGATATGACACTGAAAAACCTGACTTACAACAAGTCCTCACACTTACAACTGTTTCAGCATCCCCGGGTCACAAAATCATCATTTGTAACCTTCCCAGCTAATATTTGATAAGCAAAGTTAATGGGGGGAGCTGGATTCATTTAATGACTGCATGATGCATTTAACATTTAAGTGCAAAAAGGTAAAAAAATCAGGCGTGACTCACGTAACAACCACCTTGCTTAGCAATGGAAATTTTGATCCCAATTATGGTTGTAAAATCAAGGACTACCTGTACCAATTTAATTAAATTAGAATGTTGTGTGTTCTCTCTCTCTCTCTTTTATAGGGCACAAGATATGGTTAATCTTTTTTCTCCTCATAATCACAATCATAGGATTCATGTGATCCTAAATTGTAACATGATTTATTTCACTTTGGTTTACCTGTTGTAGGATCTTAAATATTGTAGCTTATTCAATTAACTGTGGGTTAGAGCAATGTATAAATGATATACTTTTGTCAAATTATTACTTGTTCTTGTACAAACTATGTATATGTATTTTGTCTGTATTTAAGGAAAGAGAATAAATTGCAGCTGGGGCAGTTAATCAGCAAATGATACTGGGGAAAAAAGTGTCCTCATTCATGTCATTGACCCAATTGGAATTAGTTTCTTATGGCTGGAAGAATTAACTAAATCAAATTTAGCTGAGTTTGCACAACACATAAATGTAGCCATAAATTAGAGAAGGCAATTGTTGGGCGCATGTGACTTTGCATCTTCCAAAACATGCTCCCCAAATTGGAAGCAAAACACTGTTTTAGGAAAATTTGGTATTTTTTTTCCACTTTTGGGGCAAATATAATGTTGGATTCAAAAATCTAAAGTTAAACAACTTATTTTAAAATTAAACACACTGAGAGATGGGGCATTGTTTATTCAGATGCCTTTCTTTGGTCATTAAAGCAGTTGCTCCATATTTAACAAAGGGAACAGTGACCAGGAGAAAAAGTCAAGTATCAGAACTTGAGACAAGAAAGATTAGATCCCTGTTGCTTTTGTCTCAGCTGAGACAGAAAAGTTGTGGCTGTCTACCATACTGAAGTCAGCCAACCACACATTTTAGTTTAGCATATTGTACAAACCCAGCCCTTGGCTATTTTAGGGTTCAGTAGCCATGCAAACCAAGAAAACTGGGTTGAGTAAATAAAATTAAGTTGACCATGAGGACATCATGTGAATCCAGTCAGATATTTAAAAAGTGCCTCATTCTTGGTTTGAATCTCAGGCAACCAATAACTTTGTTCCAAATAGTTATCCAAAATAACTATTGTAACTGAAGTGTTAAATTAGTTCTGTGGAGAGCCAGGTGCAGGTTTTTTTTCAGTTGTAGAAATGCACCACAAACCTTTGAACCAAACAAGCACTCTCACCTAGGTTTACTCACATGATAAAATTAAGAGATCTTCATGTGAGGCACCTTGAGCTTTGGGAGAAAGAATAGGAGATAAATCTAATAATATCAGCATCCACAGGGGAAGTAAAAAAAGACAAGGGGGCAAAGATGATAATGCAGCCAAAACTCTGCCACTTTGTATATACATAATGCCATTGTCAAATAAATAAATTGGGAACAAACTGATAAATTGGGAGGAACAAACAGAATTACAAGATATAGCTTGACCATGAAGCAATTATTAGATTTTTATTCTGCTTTTATTATTTTATAAGTAAGTCAAGGCAGCAAGCATACCTACTCCTTCCCCCTCCTATGTTCCTCACAGCAACAACCCTGCGTGCTACTTGGGCTGAAATTGATTGGCCCTAGGTCACCCAGCTGGCTTTCAGGGACTAGAACTCACAACTCATTGGTTTCTAGGCCAGAAACTTAACCATTGCACCAAGTATCATGCTAGGGTGTGGGAACATGTGCATTCCATGTTTACCCTAACCTCACAAGAGATAGTAATACTTAGCCACACTTGAGTAATCTGAAAGAAAAAAAAAAGGTCACACTTGATGAATATTTGGGTAGAAGATGACTGGAAAATCTGAAACCTGTTGGCTAGACTGGCAAGTTGAAGGAAACACCAAAGATAGCAGTAGTGAACCATTTCTGTATGGTTGGCAGGAAAAAAAATCATTAAAACGCCATGTAGTCCCAGAAATCAAACTTAATCCAACGAAGATTTACCTTTTCAGATCTGTTACCAGTGTCCACTTTGATAGAGGTCAATAAAGAGCATTAACCTTTACGCTCAAGATCTATCTCTTTTGGCTTAAATGATAAGGCAATTCAAGTGCTTTAGTATTGTTAATGGCACCACTATCCTTCTGGATTAATTCCCATTATTCTATTTCATTTAGAGCAGTGGTTCTCAACCTTCCTAATGCCGCGACCCTTTAATACAGTTCCTCATGTTGTGGTGACCCCCAACCAGGGGTGGGTTCTAATTTTTTTTACTACCGGTTCTGTGGGTGTGGCTTATTTTGTGGGCGTGGCTTGGAGGTCATGTGACCGGGTGGCCATGACTATGTGTACAGGGACTACTCAGAGGGCTAAAAAAAGTCATTTCTGACAGGTCCTCACACTTTTGACTGGTCCTCACACTTATGACCATCCTCACATTTATGCCTGTGCAGCATTCTTAACAACCATGTCACTCATTTCACAACTGCTTCTCTTCAACATGGATAGGATAAGATAGGGCAAAAAATGTAAAATGTGAGGACAGTCGTAAGTTTGAGGACTGGTCAAAAGTGCGAGGACCAGTCAAAAATAACTTTTTCAGCCCTCTGAGTAGTCCCTGTGCACAAAAGGACTACCCAGAGGGCTGAAAAATGTGATTTCTGACAGGTCCTCGCACTTTTGACCGGTCTTCGCAGTTATGACTGGTCATCATTTATGCCCATTGTACAATTCTTAACAACCGTGTCACTCATTTCACAACTGCTTCTCTTCACCATGGTGACAAGATAGGGCAAAACGTAAATTGTGAAGACAGTCGTAAGTTCGAGGACTGGTCAAAAGTGCGAGGACCAGTCAAAAATAACTTTTTCAGCCCTCTGAGTAGTCCATATGCATAAAAGGATACAGCAATAGAGAGGGATGAAGGAAGGGAAGGGAAATTAGAGTAGGAGTGAAGGTAAGAGAGGGAGGAAGAGAGGAGGAGAAGGAGAAAGAAAGAGGAAGTAGGGAGAAGAAGAAGAGGGGGAAGAGAAAGTAAGAAAGAAAGGACAGGTGGTAGGTTTGAGGAGAAAGATTGCTGTACAATAAAAAAGATGAAAGGGAAGAAAGCCAACCCCAAACAAATATAAAGATATTAAGATAAAGAATGAATTGTTAAACTTTAAAGAATAAAAGAGAACAAATATGAATAAATAGCAATAATTAGAAACACACATACAAACATACAACGTATTTTCTTTGAACAGAGTATTTGGCCGGTTCACAAATTTAAACAGTTGTAGGAGGTTAGCACCTACCCCTTTCCTAGAAGAATGAAATATTTTGGGAAATATTAAAAAGGCAGAATATTATATTTCCCTGGATGAGAAATGGCAAAGCATATTTTACAGACAAATCAGCTCCCACCTTCATGCCCCCCAGCCTTTGTTAATGGGCCAGAGGCAGAAAGTCAATCCTTTGTCAAAGGACATTTGCAACACAATAGCAACAGAAACTAACACAATGGGCCCCATCAAGCCATGTGATCCTGTCCACCATTAAACATCTTTCCAAGCAGTCTCCATGTTTCCAGTGTCTTTTTCCCCACTTGGAGCAGAACCCAGAAGGATATTTCTTCCAACACAGTATTTAGTCATTTCAATTAAATTTACAATTTCTATATTTCCTTTTTACCATATTTATTCCTCATCTATTTTTTTAAAAAAAACTATATTACCCTTCATCCTCATCTCTAATCTTAATCAAATTCAATTTTTCCCTTCTATTCTATACTATACACCTTCGCATTGTCATCTATTTTTATATCCATCCTCACATTGGTTAATTATGTAATACAGTTGTTTAATACAAATTCAACATTTTAATATAAATCAATTAGTTATATAACTATCTTTTTTGTATATTAATCAATATGAACATGAATATTCCAATTATTTCCATGCAATCCAATTTCTTACACATCAATTAATTATATTTACCAATAATAATAAACCAAATAATTTCCCCCATATATTCCTCCAAACCACAACTTAACCAATTAATAGTATCTCAATTATTACAATTCCCTAGTTAAATAGAGCTTTTTTTCTTTTGTGTTTTAAAATCTTGAACCTCCTCTTTTGCCCTAAATTTCCCATTGTTTGCAGTTTTGCACTTACCTTTTTTGGTGAGGAAAAAGAAAAAGAAATCTCTCTGCCTCATTTTGTCACGTTGCAGCCTGCTTACTTTCAATTTCGCTTTTTCAGCATAGGTAGAGGGGAAAAAATCTGCTCCAGGAATTTACCTCTTTGCAGCTAGCTCTTTGAAGCCCCGTGGCAAGAAGTTAAACAGTTTTTTTCCCTCTAGCCATCAGCTGGGACTCCGGAGGCAGCAATAGATTGGGAGTGGGCGGGGTAAGCGAACGGCGACCGGGCGATCCAGCAGAGGCAGAGGGTGAGTGAAGGCGTGGGGGGGGGGCCAGAGAGGGCTTTGGCGACCCCTGGAAAAGGGTTCGCGACCCCCAGGTTGAGAACCGCTGATTTAGAGGGCTGCAGGAACTCTTCCAACTTGGTAGCTATTCTAAACGGCTACCATTATTGCTTTGGGTTGTACTGTTTTCACTCATGAAATTATTTTTTAATTGAAAAAAGAAACACGTTCATGGTATTAATGGTGTATGCCTCTACTTGCGCTCAATTAGTTTACTGTATATATGTAAATGAATGTTAAAAATGCATGTCCCTCTCCATTCCAAAGCAATCAAGGTGTAATACCTGTACATCTGAACTATTGTGATGTTGAGCCTGAGGATGGTTTAATAAAGTTAAAATTAGCCTGATGAAAGTATTGTTCTTCACCACATATGTGCCAATTTATCTTGTCCCGGTTATTTCTGGTTAAACTTGATTATAAATTAGTAAACCTGTACATTTTTGCAGAATCAGCAGATACAATATGTTAATTTTGTATTGCATTGAATTGCTTTGCTAAAATTATCTACCTTGTGTCACCAGCAGACACCATAAAGTGGATTAAAACATACTCAGGAACTGAGTCTGCTGAGAAGACAGTAAGAAAGATTTGTTCAGTCTCTCTAAAGCAGGGGTCTCCAACCTTGGCAACTTTAAGACTTGTGAACTTCAATTCCCAGAATTCCTCAGGTAGCTTTGCTTTGCTGGCTGAGGAATTCTGGGAGTTGAAGTCCACAGGTCTTAAAGTTGCCAAGGTTGGAGACCCCTGCTCTAAAGGGTGCATTCGAGAGCCCATTATGTACAGGTAGTTCTCAAATTCAACCATTCGTTTAGAGACCATCTGAACTTACAACAGCACTGAAAAAGGTGACATGATTGTTTTCTCCACTTTTGACAGTTGAACCGTCCTCATGGACTCAGACACTTGGCAACTATCAGTTGCTGTATCCTGGGGTCATGTGATCACCTTTTGCGATCTTCTGATGAGCAAAGTCAATGAGGAAGTGGGATTCCCTTAACAATTGCAGTGATAAGAAAAGTTATAAAATGGACAAACTCACTTAATAGCTGCCTTGGTTAGCAATGGAAATTTTGGACTATCTAGCCACACCCAAACCTGCTGACTGAAAAGTTTTATTTTTTTTAAAAAAGGGGATAGAATCAGAAGTTCAAGAAATAAGATTTGCTGCGAGTAGAAGTTTTCCATTTCCCTGAATTTTCCTCAAGCTGGAAAAGTAAGTCATTCACAGAACAACATTTAATTTAGGAAACTTTTATTCCTGTAGAAATAGTAAAAAAATATAGCAAGGGATGTGTGTTACATTTTTTATTCCCATTTTTTATTTTGTGTTATTCCCAAGTTCTTTATTTTTGTGCACAAGTGAGGTAACTGGATATAATTTCAGCTTTTATTCATACTTCAGGATATGTAGAGTATAAGACAATGGCTTTTCTTTAGAACCTGCTTGTGGTTTGTAATGATAATCCCCAGTGTGAGAGATTGTAGTAGGAGGATGGAAAGGAATAAAAGAGAGCAGATATAAACAATTAAAAAGAATGCATGAATCAGTTGATAGGTTATCTTCCAGGTAGAAAACAGGTTTCAAATCATTCAGAGATACAGAAGAATTTTGCTTGATTGGCAGAAAAACAGCCATCCGTTGTGTAAGATTTCCATGAACCAATTGCTGATTCAGAATTACTTCCAGATACAGAAAATTGAAGTTGCTACACCATGGAATCAATAAACTTCTGTATCAACTGTTACTACATCTGACTAAGAAAAAACATGTGACAAGTACTTTTAGCATCCATTTACTCAGAATAAAAGGCTAAATCTCTGTTCATACTTCTTTACCCTAAGGTCAAGAAAGAAGATCTTATAGAAAAGAGCTCTTCTTTCTCCATGGAGAGCTGCTTTGCAGTCGACCATCTTTAAACTTTTCCTTTTTGAAAAAAAGCCTGATAACAAAAATCCACCTTAATTTGACACATACTGAAGAGCTTCCTTGGAAAAATTCAATTACAGTTTTAAGACTGTATGGCACAAATTTATTTATCATTGCATCTGATTTTGAACAAGATTTTAGCACATGCTCTTTCTACAATAAAAGGAAAAAATAGATATGTAGATTGCATTTCCAGCTCCAAAACCAACTGTAAATGTCTAGAAGTATCTTCAATAAATGTAACCTTCAATATATACACTTAAAGTTCATAATGGAGTCTCAAACATCTTTCAAAGGGATTAAAATGGCAACTACTGCTTTAATAAGTGAAAGTCAGTCACACATACAAAATCCACATACTCTTTCTGAGTAAAACATGCGCATGAAAGTATATCAATAGAAAATTAATTTTTGTATTTTTTAATTGAAATCCATGAGCAAAGTATCATCTTACTGTTTTGCTAAGATTAGAAAACCCAATGCCAACACAGGTCATTAAGACTTTTTCACCTCCCTTTCGTTCATCTTCAAACGGTTTGGTTTCAATTTTAAACATAACCTGGAAATAACTTCTCAAATGTCGTAGGAATTCAATTCTAAAAGAAAAGGAAAAAACAACTATAAGTATACATCTCTTTTTCTAAACTGTAGTCAACACAAACAACCTCTGCATTTCAAAAGAAGGTGTACCTATTCATGAAAAATGTCTACCTGATTATTTATAAAATACATTACTTTTCCATTGTCAAATGTTATAAAAAGTAAAAATAAATAAATATGTAGGTGAGCGAAACTGCTTATCTCCAAAGTAAAGTTTCCTATTAATTAAAACAAAAGACAGTTGAAGTTAAAAAGCATTTATGAATAATATTTGGAGAATTCTTTAAAAAGTCTGCATGGAATTTTAACAACATTTCCAAAATATTACTCGGAGAAGTTGGCTTCATAAGCTTATTACCAGTTTAAAAAAGATTTTTTTAATGACTAAGCCATGCAGAATGTTTGCACTTTCCTATATTACTAATGGACTATTATCCATCAATGAGGCATACAAATTTTTCCTCTCCTCCTTCTATCTCAAAAACTCCTACTTGATTCTCAAAAGTATATAACAATGCCCGGCAATAATTTCATAGTACAACCCATCTCATTGTGATGGCACGATCATTCTTCAGTTATCACAGTACTGTACCTTTCATACATACAGCACCGGTACCATGATAACCGAAAAAGGACAGTTCACAGTCTAGTACATCGAAACACGATAGTCACACTGCAGTAAGAAGAAAAGCTTGATCCATATGAAGGCTAACACCAGCTAAAGAACTGGCAGCCGTAATTTCACATCGTTGTGCTTATAATAACTACCGTGCCTTTATTTTATACAATTCAAGGCAACATATCTAATTTTTATCCTGCCTTTATTATTTATTTTACAAAGAAAGTCAGCTTATACATATACATACTACTCCTACCTGCTTATTTTCCCTTCAACTAAATTCCTGTGAGGCGAGCTGAGCTGTGAGGGAATGATTGGCTCAAAGTCACCCAGCTGGTTTCCATGCCTAAGGAAGGACTAGAACTTTCAGACTCCCTGGTTCTATCTAGTCCAGTATCCTTACCACTACACCAAACTGGCTCTCGGATCCAACAGAATGGATCTCTGTTTCTCTTGAATATAGTAGTCCTCAAATTATGACCACAACTGAGCCCAAAATTTCTATTGTTAAGTGAGACATTTGTCTTCCTTGCTGCAGTTGTTTCAAGTGAATCACTGCAGTTGATAAGTTAGTAACCTGGTTGTTAAATGAACCTGGCTTCTCCATTGACTTTGCTTGTGAGAAGGTTGCAAAGGGTGATCGCATGGCCCTAAGACATTGCAATTGTTATACATATGAACCAACTGCCAAGCATCTGAATTTTGATCACATGATCATGGGCATACTGCAAAGATAGTAACTGTGAAAAATGGTCATAAGTCACATTTTTCAGTGCCATTGTAACTTTGAATGGTCACTAAATGAACTGCTGTAAGTTGAGGACTACCTGTACTGACTAGAACATGCTGAAACTTGTGACATGAACATCTGCTATTTCAAAATACTTTCTACTCAATGTCATTGCTATCAAAATTGCAAGCCAGGGAGTTACTCCTGACAACAGACACTTTACAAAGGAACATGTTACCATACGTTTATAATTCATGTTTGGCCTGTGTCTATATGAGCAAATGCAATCTGTTCCAGCAAACTTCATTAGCTTGATTCAGTGAACTGATAAGAAACTTTCTGATGGCATTATATAAACAATAATAACATACTGCAGGGCGTGTTCTAAACATTAGCATAAGTGGTTCTTTTGGCAGCCATTAACTGTTCCAAGTAGCAGCCACTAAATGGCTTCCTGTCACTTCAGTTAACAAACTGAGCAAGAATAATCAGTCGTGGGTGTGGTTGAGAAAACTTACGTGTAAGGTGATAATGGTCCTAGAAGAACTTTGGAGACATCTTGCTGCCCAAGAGTCATAAGAAGTAGAATGAGGCTTTGGTTTATAGAGTCCACGCAGCCTCCCTGCAAAGGAAATGCTTTAATCATTAAGCTTTGTGGTAGGCACAAACTATAGATAAAAGGGGAAAAGGAAATTGGGAGACAGCAGAGGGGGCCTCTGCTCTTACATTTCAAAAGTCAAAACATAAATTATTTTCACAAATCCAATTGCACAGCAGTATATTCAAAATTATATCAGAGATATCTGTATATCTTTAAATAATCCTACAACTGCTTCCCAAAATTGAAATTGTGACACACTGTTATCTCACAGTGCTGTGCAATGGTGTAACAGGAGGCACATGCCAATTTGTTTCACAAGGACAGCTTGTTCCATGGAGCCCAACTCAGCCTGGGTGCATGTGAAATACAAAACAAACAAAATCAGAAACTGAAGTGCCCTCAGTCACATAATCAAAACTCTGGTGTTTGGCAGTCGGCCCACACTTAACAACTGCAGGGGCACTTTGATTATCTCTCCCCCAACTTCCATCTCTACCCATTTGGCCTTCTTGGATCGTGTACTCCCTCAGCGGCAGTGGCAGCATCAGAAGCATTAGGCCTGAAGTAGAGGACTGGGGTCTTCAGTAGTCTCATTTGTCTGCTGCCCCACCTATCTGGGCCCCTACCCCAGTCCCAGTGCCATCACCTTAAGCCCCACACTGTGGCTAGACTTCTTAGCTGCTGCCACCACCACCTGCTGCCGAGGAGTGCCACTGTGCTGGGTAGCCAAAGGAGCAGATTTTGAGAGAAGGAGTGGAATAGGCCAATTGGAGGAATTCAAGAGGAGCAGTTCCTTATCTTACCAGGGCTCAGAATTGGGAGAGGCCAAGCTAGGAATGACTTTGATGGAGTGGATCCTTGCCCAATGACTGGTGGAACTTGGTTAATGGGGACTCCAGGGACTTCCTTCACTAAGTGATGAATTCATGTGACATCACTTTTTTACAATTGCCTCGCTTAGCAATGGAAATTCCTCTCCCAATTACCATTGTAACCTGAGGACCATCTTTATAGACTTCTTCCAATTGCTAACCAAAAGAAAGGTGCATTTTATTTGTTGTATTTGGGGAAAAAAGCCTTTATATACAACTCTGCTACTGCCACCTTTTAGAGAATATAAAGCTTATATTGTAATAAAATATGGACAGAATTAACTAAAATTACATAAACGTAAATATGCACAGGACTAAAATGCATAGGATGATGAGGGAGGCATTAGCACAGGCTTCCTCAGCTTGGTGCCAGATTTTCCAAACAGCATGGAAGAACTCATGAACGAATGCAAGCTTCTAAAAGAGTCTTCCCATCTCTGGTGGCTTCCTGATATTTGGGGATCACCACGTCCGGATGGCCAGAATTCTGGAAGCTCAGATTTCAACATATATGGAGGGCACCAGATGTGAGGATGGACTAGCAATTATTCTTCAGAAGAGCCCTAGAATCAGCCACTTACTCGGTGGATCTCTTCAAGGAGTAACTTTGCACAGTTCACACCAAGGTCTTCTGGAAGTACAGCAGCACCCTGGCCCTGGGGATTAGAGGCCAGTTCAGCACTAAGGAAAGTCCCATTTGTAGTCTCAGCCACGAGAGACAGACCAAAGCCAGGAGACCTGAAAGAAAGATGGGTGCAGAGAAGAAACTGAAGAGAACATTTTTTTAATGTATTTACTTTTAAGTCTTTGACATAAGTGTCCAAACCTTGACAGCCAATCACACACAAGTATTTAAAAATACATGGTAGCCAATCCAAACACCGACCACAAATTTGATGCCATTCATTTTTCTTATTATCTAGGAACATAACAAGCAGCCTACCACTGGGTCAAGCAATTGGCTCACTATGCCAGCAATTTCTACTCTGGCCAGCAACAGCTTTCCAAGAAGTCTAACAAGGGTATCTATTAGTCCCTGGTGCTAACCCTAACCCTTTTAAATCAGGATCAAATCAAAGACTTCTGTGGGCAATGCACCTGCTCAACTACCCAATGGTTGACATACAAATGATGACGGAGTGAAAGGAAATCCTTTCCTAGAAGTTTTGAAAACAGGTGGGTGCCAGCAGCTCTAATCAGAAGATCTCTAAGATGTCAGAAGGATGGGAGATAGCTTGCTAACAGGTTCAAGAAAGAGAGGGCAAGCTCTTTCTCCAAAGAGGTTATCCCTAGGTAGTTATTCCAAAATGAGGTTATATAACCTAATGGCTAAGTAATTAAAAGTTGAATAGACTAAAATAGGCATAAGCCACCCGTGGCCTACATTAAGTTCCCCTTTGGCATCCACAAAGAATTCCTAGATTCTACCGCTGATAACCCTTGATAGCAATAAATACTATTAGATAGTATTGTGATCACATGAAAATCTCTGAAGCCATAATTCAAAAGAATTATCTGAAAACTTACTTTCCAGAGCTGGTCCCTTTCATATGATCTGTATGAATGTAGATATCTGGTAGGAATTTATTCAAGATGCTCCTCGCAGAATCCACCATTCGGTTTGCTATCTGGGGGGATACCCTGACTGAATAGCTGGTTTAGGAAGCTAAGGAAATATTTTTGAATACATTTGAAAACAAAGAAAGGGTCAAGTACCTGAAGAGGGCTTATGGTGCATTTCTTTCATGAATACATGCACATTTATGCACAATACACATTTGAATATTTTGCAACCACAAAAAGCAAATTGTAAACCAAACTATGCATGTACTATTTATACCAATGCTTTTTCTGGTTCAAAAGTTCATACCAAATCCAATTACTCTGATATTAACCCTGTAGAAAGCCACTGTAGAGTGATGTAATACTGAACTCCAGACAAATTACCAACTTCAAAGCAGCCAACTCAACATGGAAAAAGTGGTGGCAATTCCTCACCTGGATTTGATGTAGAGGAGATGGCTCATGTGGCCTAATGTTAACCAATAATTTAATGTTAACCACCACCACAGAAATAATAATAATAATAATAATAATAATAATAATAATAATAATAATAATAATAATAATAATAATAATTTTATTTCTATACCGCCCTTCTCCCGAAGGACTCAGGGCGGTGTACAGCCTATTTAAAAACACAGACAAAACAACAATATAAAATTTAAAATAATTAAATAAAGTGGCTCAAATTTAAAACCCCAATAAATTTAAATACCCCAATTTAAAACTATTGTGTTGATAGTCCGGCCTGGCGGAACAACAGGGTTTTCAATGCGCAGCGAAACACCCGGAGGTCGGAGATCTTACGAATTTCCGGGGGCAGTTCGTTCCACAGGGCTGGGGCTCCCACAGAGAAGGCCCTCCCCCTGGGCGTCGCCAGCCAACATAACTTGGCTGATGGCACCCTGAGGAGACCCTCTCTGTGGGAACGGACTGGTCGGTGGGAGGCTATTGGTGGCAGAAGACGGTCTCGAAGGTACCCGGGTCCTATGCCATGGAGCGCTTTAAAGGTGGTAACCAACACCTTGAATCGCACCCGGAAGACCACTGGGAGCCAGTGCAGCTCGCGCAGGAGGGGTGTCACATGGGCACAACGGGTTGCGCCCATAACCACCCGCGCGGCCGCATTCTGGACCAGTTGGAGCCTCCGAGTGCTCTTCAAGGAGAGCCCCATGTAGAGAGCATTACAATAGTCCAACCGGGAGGTGACAAGGGCATGAGAAAGGGCTGCAACTGGCGAATCAGGCGAACCTGATAAAAGGCCCCCCTGGCCACGGCCGTCATGTGCTCTTCTAAAGACAGCCGTGCGTCCAGGAGGACACCCAGATTGCGAGCCCTCTCCGTGGGGGGCAAAGATTCACCCCCAATAGTCAGCGATGGCACCTGCTGACTATATCGGGGCGCCGGAAGCAACAGCCACTCGGTCTTGGAGGGGTTGAGTCTGAGCCTGTTCCTCCCCATCCAGACCCGCACGGCCTCCAGGCAGCGAGACATCACATCAAGGGCATCGTTGGGGTGGTCTGGGGTGGAGATGTACAGCTGAGTATCATCAGCGTACAGATGGCACTTCACCCCAAAACCACGGATGATCTCACCCAGCGGCTTCACATAAATGTTGAACAGGAGGGGCGAGAGGACTGACCCTTGCGGCACTCCCCATACGAGACGCCTCGAGGTCGACCTCTGTCCCCCTGCCAACACGAACTGCAAGCGGTCGGAGAGGAAGGAGGAGAACCACCGCAAAACGGTGCCCCCTATTCCTAACCCCCTCAACCGCTGCAGCATGATACCATGGTCGATGGTATCAAAAGCCGCTGAGAGATCTAATAGGACTAGGACAGAGGAGCAACCCCTGTCCCGAGCCCTCCAGAGATCATCCACCAACGCGACCAATGCCGTTTCTGTGCTGTACCCCTGCCTGAAGCCCGACTGGTACGGGTCTAGATAGATAGCTTTATCCAGGTGCCGGGGAAGTTGTCGTGCCACCGCGCTCTCAACAACCTTCGCAACAAAACGAAGGTTGGAGACTGGACGATAGTTGGCTAATTCAGCCGGGTCCAGGGAAGGCTTCTTGAGGAGGGGCCTCACTACCGCCTCTTTCAAGGCGGCAGGAAAGGCACCCTCACTCAGAGAAGCACCTATAATCCCCTGGAGCCAGTCTCGTGTAACCTCCCGGGAGGCCAGTACCAACCAGGAGGGACACGGGTCCAATAAACACGTGGCGGCACTAATCTTACCCAGAACCCTGTCCACATCCTCGGGAGTCACAGGATCAAACTCCTCCCAGATAACATTCTCAAGACCTGCCCCGGTCTCCTCCCGTGGACTCATCCAATCGGAGTCCAAGCCATCCCGAATCCGAGCGACTTTATCGTGCAGGAATTGCACAAAATCCTCAGCACGACCCTGCAAGGGGTCTTCCCGCACTCCCCCCCGAAGAAGGGAGTGGGTCACCCTAAACAGGGCGGCTGGGCGGTTCTCTGCAGATGCGATAAGAGCGGAAAAATGGCTAGATTTTGCCGCTTTTATCGCCACTAGGTAGGTCTTGATATAAGACCTCACCTGTGTCCGGTCGGAATCGGATTGACTAGTCCTCCAAATGCTCTCTAGGCATCTTTTCCGACGCTTCATCTCTCTCAGCTCCTCAGAGAACCAAGGAGCTAATTGAGATCGGCATCGGGTCAGAGGCCGCAAAGGCACGACGCGGTCCAAAGCTCCAGTGGCCGCCCTTTCCCAGGCGGCTACCAGCTCTTCAGTCAAGTTGTGTGTTAGAGTCTCAGGAAACGGCCCAAGCTCCGTCAGGAACCTTTCGGGATCCATCAGGCGCCTGGGACGGAACCATTTGGTCGGTTCTGTCTCCCTGCGGTGGGGGCAGGCGGTAGGAAAGTCTAGTTGAAGGAGTGAATGATCTGTCCATGACAAGGGTTTAATATCTAGGTCCCCTCTACCAAGATCATTCAACCACTGACCAGAGATAAAAATCAGGTCCAGAGTGTGTCCCCCTATGTGAGTGGGGCCTTGAACTAACTGGGTCAGGTCCAAGGCCGTCATGGAAGCCATGAACTCCCGAGCCACCTCTGACGCCTCACCTGCGGATGGGAGGTTGAAATCCCCCATGACAATAAGTCTGGGGGTATCGACCGCCACCCCGGCAATAACGTCGAGTAGCTCGGGCAGGGTCGCTGCCACGTGGCAGGGAGCCAGGTATGTAGTCAGCAAACCCATCTGCACCTCACGGCCCCACTTCACACAAAGGGACTCACATCCGGCTATCTGAGGAACAGTGGTCTCCCTCGGACAAAGACTCTCCCTAATGATCACCGCCACTCCCCCACCCCTCCCCTGGGCCCTTGGCTGATGAAATGCACGGAAACCTGGCGGGCACATCTCAACGAGGGGGACCCCCCCCCCTTGGCCCAACCAGGTCTCCGTAATACCTGCCAGGTCTGCACCCCCCTCCAATATAAGATCACAGATGAGGGGGGCCTTATTAACCACCGACCTGGCATTACATAACATCAGCCGCGGACCCTGGGCCTGAGGCTCTACACCTCCCAGGACATGAGTCACGCATTGGGGGCCGGAGTGCGCAATCGCTCGGAGACAGCGTGTGCGCACCCCCGACACTTGATATGACCCCCTGCGCCCGTCATACCTGCCCCTCCCACTCATGATTTTAATTACACAGCCCTTTCTATCGTCCCCCTGCCCCCCGGTTAAATTTCCTTTCACGACCCCTCTGCTGCAGCTAATCAACCCATCATCCCGCGCAGTCGCTATCTGGACCCCCCCAGGTCCACTTTTACAACCCCCACCCGTCCTCCCGGGTCCCCTTAAAATTTTCCTTAAAAATTTAGCTAAAAAACCCCTCAGCCCCCTCTTTGCTGCATGCCATCTCTTGGGGTCCCAAATCAGATGGTAGTTACCCCCATCCTCTGCAAATAATACCTGAACTTAGCTCCTGTATAGTCATTATTTGTGAGAGATAAAAGTTGGACAGATGAAGATCACACAGGAATCTATTGTATATAACTAATAAAGTACTTTAGTTATCTTCATGCATTCTTCTCTTGTGAGTTCACAAATGGATTATCTCTTTATTATTTTGTCGTGCTATCTCATTGTGTTTTATTAGTAACGGATACCAGTAAAAAAGGTCAGCCATAGTTAATTTACTGATATTAATCAAATTAAACAAGGAATTTAGATATGAATGGACTCATGAGGAATTAAATGCTTGCATGATGTAGCATTGTTTTAGGACTTTGTTCCACAGCTAAGGAAAAATATTGTAATTGACCCATCTGAATTTCACCTGCTCACCGTATGTTGTGAAAGTGAATATTTTGCTAGAAAGTTCAGGCTATTTATTCACAGCTCAGTTATTGATGTTCTTGGACTTCACATCCATCATGCGCAGAATCATATCTAATACTGCAAAGCATCCTGTTCTAATTTATCATTTGCTTAATTGTATAAACTACAATTTGTTGAACCTGCATAATATGCTAAGCCATAAATCATGGCTCTTAGAAAGCATAGGTTGGGCTCATATAACATAATAAACTAAAACAGAGCAAATCACATTTTATAAATTGTGTTTTTATTCCATCTTTTCTGGGAAGCTTAATTCCTTCCTTAAGTCTATCCCCCCATATCAGCAACCCAAAGAGAAGATTGATCCAAAGTCAGTCAGTGAGTTCCAGGGTAACTGATCACACAATATTGACCCAGTGTGACATGTGAATTCAGTAATTGATCTCAAGAGGGATTACTTATACATTAAGTCAGGCATTCCAACTTTTGGGCTGCTTGGGTCACACTGAGTGAATAGGAATAGTCTTGGACCACATATAAAATATATAATATAATTAATGTATATAAATAACAAACTTCTTTTATTTTATTTTTATTACAAACTTCTGGGGTTGCATTCCAGCTATCCATGGCCACATGCAGCCCATGGGCCGCAGGTTAGACATGTCTGCATTAAGCGGATATAGAACTAAAAACTCAATCTTTGAATGAAAAGAGCGTCTAGAATTCTCTACATTCAAAGAAGGATACGCCATACCTCTGATACGCTTAATTTTACCAGGGTCAATATATTGAATAGGTTTTAATACTTTCTTCACAGGACAAGCAAAGATCACTTCCCCTCCTCCTTTGGGGGGCATACCCCGCCTTATTATCTGAAAACAATAAAAAAGAGCCTTGATTGTCTGTCAAAAATCCAGAGAATTAATAAGATTCTAATAAATTAATGCAGCTGTCAAAATGAAGAGGCTGAAGATGGGGCTACCAATACTATGGTGAGTTCACAAATATGAACTCATAGAAATTTATTTTATAAAGACATTTCTTAAATGCAGCGATGTTCCGACCAATAGCAAATTCTTACCTTCAACTCTAATTCTTCACCATCAATTCCAAATCTTTTCAACAAAGGTAGAGCAGTTGCCTTCAGAACATCCACCTGAAAGATTCATTACAAAACCTTTTTTTATTAAATGAGAACACTTTCAATATTGAGGAAACAAGAAATTGAAAGTACATGATGAAAAAAAGTTAAGTTTGTATATTAACTGACAAGTTAAAAAAGACAAGATCACAAATTAGCAACCAATAAATTATATGAAGAATATCTTTCAATCCTGAGGCACAAATTAGCTACTAATCCATTCTTGTTTCACAGGCACTGAATGCCACCCATAGTCCACTGTTTCTAGGAAAAAATTTCTATGAAAGAAAGTGAAGTTATTCTTGCAGCACATTCACATAATGTCCTTGCTGCTCTCTGAGCTTAGTGGTTTTCTTGCAGGCATTTCATTACCCAACTAGGTAACATCATCAGTACTAAGGAGTGGGCTTTGCTATCCGTTTATATAGTAGTGGCTTGCCCTGTCATGTTGGTGAGATTGTTGTTTTGTTCTGAGTAGTTCCTCGGACAATTCTTCCCACCAATGCTGACAGTGCAAGTCAGTGGGGATAATATTTTGGCATTCAGTTACAGCCATTTTATCCAACAACACTGAACACTCCACTCTGTACAATCAGCTAACCAAGCCGATATTGGAAAAGGGAGTCAACTGGCCAAAAAGAAAAATGTACGGTAATTGGTCCTCATCCATTTTTATAAAGTGTTTAAAAGGAGAAGGATATAGTTCGCACCACTTCTCTCCTCATCTGTTTTATCCAAAATGTAGGAAAAGGTAAAAGTGCAGATGATCCAACTGGTGGAGTGTCTCAGAACCTGTACATGTCTTTCTCTGGCTTGCATTTGTAGACTTGTAGAGTCATTAAGCTATTGGTGAATAGTTATCCAAATACATACATGGAATCCTGAAAATGGATTGCCTTTTCAGTTATGTTTATGTTGGTCAAGATCAACTTATAAGGACCAATGCAGAGGATATATGAGCTGACTGGGGCAAGCAAAGTACTCAGGGATTCTCCCTAAAGCTGTTTTTCCTCAAGACTTACTGACATCGACCTTTAAAAAGGAGAGCCACATAATATTGCATCCTGACCCCAAGGCCACCACTTTACAGACTTTTTCTATATAAGTTACATTAAGACAGAAGACAGAAAAAGAATCTGCAATAATGAAAACACACATAGGTCTGAGCATGTGAAGAAATCTCACATTGTTCTTGGGAGCCATCACATAAAAAAACCCCGCATGGCTCCTTATCAATGGCTTATCTATCTTTCTTCTACGGGCTTCTCTATGCACTGGATGGGGCGCTGCAGCATTTGATAGTATGCTTCCTCTCTCTCTCTTTTTAATGCCCAAATCCTCATTTGCAGGTGGGGTTTCGTAAGGGAATTCCACAGGGGAACTACATATTCAAGAAGACTGTGCCTGTGGAATCAATGAATCCTTTTTCTGTATGGGTCTCATTGCATGTAAAAATGAGGTGGGACTTCAGTGCAAGTAGTCCTTGACTTATGACTACAATTGGGACCATCATTTCCACCGCTAAGCAAAGTAGTTGTTTAGTGATTCATGCCTGAGTTATGACTTTTTTTTGGTCATGATTGTGAAGCAAATCACCGCAGTTATTAAGTGAATCATGCAGTCGTTAAGCAAATCCAGCTTCCCCCATTGACTTTGTTTGTCTTCAGAAGCCGGCTGAGAAGATAGCAAATTGTGATCACTAGATCCCAGGATGCTGCAATCATTATAAATTCAAGCTGGCTGCCAAGCGTCTGAATTTTGATCATGTGAGAGTAGGGATGCTATGCCGGTCGTAAATGTGAGGACCAATTATAAGTCACTTTTTTCAGGTCCAGTGTAACTCTGAATGGTTGCTAAACAAATGGTTGTAAGTCGAGAACTACCTGTAGTGTGGATGCATGCTATTTTGACACACACACACACTCCCATTCCTATAGGATGCCCCTGACTCTATCCCATCCCTTTCACAATTCTGTGAAAGCACTGTATGAACAATGCACTAGGAATAGGAAAAGATGAATTGGTAGACCTTCGACTTACTGATGGATCTATCTGATCATTGGTTATACCTCTGAGGACAATTCTTAGTGCATGTTTCATGAATGGGGCTAAGCAGAGAAGACTCTCTAGATAATATCCAATACTACGATTTTCACTACAATCATGTTCCAGTGAACCTCCGTGAAGCAGACCAGGCTGGTAGTACAAAGTTGTACCTGTTAAAAAAACAACAACAGGAATGTTATTGTAAAAGCTGTGCTATAGAGACAAAAAGCAATACATATGCCTTGCCTGTCAATCAATCTCTATCATATGCACAAATGACTCTACGAACCTACAGAAGAGCTTTGTGGTAGTTAATTCTTACTGTGCAACCAGGACATTATAGCAATGGGTGGGAAAGAAAATAAAGGTCAGGAATGGGAAAAAGCACAGAAAAGAAGTGTTAACGTTCTCTCTCTCTCTCTCTCTCTCTCTCTCTCTCTCTCTCTCTCTCTCTCTCTCTCTCTCTCTCACACACACACACACACACACACACACACACACACACACACACGACTTGCATTGTCCTGTAAGCAGATCTACCCATAATTACAAATAAAAGAAAGCCTTAGAAAACAAGAAAATACATACTTCCTTAGTAGATATAATTTACAGAAATGGCAAAATTGATTTGCTTCATTAGAAAAAAGATAACTATTATATTTGTTAGCACCTGGAAACCTTTTATGAACCTTTTGCTAACAATACAAAAAAATAAACTTGTGATTTATGGGCTTGATTATTAGAAAGAGTAGAACATGGAAAGAAGGGACTCACAGTGTAACCCGAGAGAGAGAGGATAAAAGTACAAATGCATTTCTAACTGCTGCAAAGAAGATTGGAAGTCACTTCTTTACATTTTTCTTTGTCTCCCCTTTCTCTTTTATTTCTTTTCTATTTACTTTTCATTGCTTAACTTTACTTTTGTTTTTCTTTAATTTTGTATTGTTTTTACTTTGCAAATGTTTCTATAATAAAAATGAATAATAATAAAAAAAGAAAATACCCATTCCCTTTCCCAGATCTCTAAATCCACAAGCTTAAGCACTTGCAACCACTGTATCAATTTATATTTCCTTCCATATCTACTTTCCTATTGAAAGGTGTAACTCTTCAATGGAAGCCCCCTTGTGCTCTGCAAAGTTAGGTTCCCAATGTGGTACATGATGACACAAATATGACTACGGGCACCTCCCTTAGAAGCCATTAAATTCCATGAGCCATCTCTCTTTATCTTGCTTTAATTTTAAAAATTGGAAGCTAGCCTAAGTGGACCCTTTTAACTTTTTTTAAAGAAAAAAATGATGGGCAGTTGCAATATAATGCTTAGTCTGGCCACAGATTCAATTGCCTAGAAAAAGGACATACTTGACAAGAAGTAGAAGGAAGGAAGATGTCCATCAAAACAATGATAGGATAAAAGGAAGGACAGATAACATATTAGTAAAATAGTGCTTTTAAACGACTATCTTCTCCGAAGTTCCAAATATGCCACTAGCTCCAAAAGACTGGAGCTCCATTTATGCCGATAGCACTACATATAAAATAATTACCTGTTTTAGGTATTGCGAAGATTTCTCTATTTTTGGATCTATTGTTCCTAATAGGAAGAGTTCCGGTTTGTATTCTATCTTTTGTAATGTGATTTCCTCCAACCAGCTCTTAATCTTATACCAACATTTTTTTATTTTAGGGCACATCCACCACATGTGGTAGTATGTTCCTAATTTATGGCCACATCTCCAACATTTGGGTGATAGATTTGAAAACATTTTTGCCAATCTTGCTGGTGCCAAATGCCATCTATAGAACACTTTGTACAAATTTTCTATATTAAGGTACCGCGATTGTAAATTTATAATTTCTTTCCCATAATTTGTCCCACTTTTCTAATTCTATATTATGTCCGAGATTTTTTGCCCTACTAATCATAGTTTCTTTTACCGTTTCTTCTTCCATTCTATATCTTAATAAAAGATTGTAAATTTTTGTAATCATTTTTTTTCAGGTCCTAATAATATTTTGTCTATGTCCAATTGTTCCTTATATATGCCATATTGTTCCTAATCTTTTTTAAATCTGACTTCCTATGGCGCCGTGAACGCCGATGGCAGCTCATTTTGGAGCTCCAGCACCGATATTTCGTTAGCCGCTAGAACAGCGAAAAACAGCTGTCTAACGGCTCAAAACTTTCCCCCGGGGGAAAAGGGGGAGAGAAGAGCAGAGGGGTTTGGGTAGAGCTACCCTAGATCCCCAGGCTTTCTTTTTTTTTAAGCCTGGGGGTTGCAGGGTGAGAGCTCCCTGGAAGCCCTTTGGTGCTCTGGATCCGGAACGTATCTGCCTCAGGCAGAATGGGGCGTCGCGACCACACCATCTTTTTGAATTTTTTGTAAGAGTGTATCATATTTGTCTTTTTTAATCATGGTACACTTTACCAATAGCCAGATTCCTATATATTTAATTTTTTTTAACTCTCAAGATCCCCAGTTTCTCCTCTAGTTCTTCATTCTGTCTATTCGTTAAATTTTTGGTCAACATTTTAGTTTTATCTTTGTTTATTTTGAGCCCCACCACTTTACCAAATTGGGTTATATCTTGAAATAATAGTTGTCCAGTTTCTAAAGGTTCCTCAATAATTAATACCAAATCATCAGCAAATGCCTGTACTTTATATTCCTGTGATTTAATTTTTAATCCCTTTATTTCTGAATTATCTCTAATTTGTGACATTAATATTTCTGTTGAGAGAATGAATAATAGAGGAGGTAGTGGGCATCCCTGTCATACTCCTTTCTCTATATTGAAACTTTCTGTTTGTTCCCCATACTAACGGCAGCAAGGATTACCATTGCACAAGGGTGGAAACAAAATAATATACCACCAGAAGAAATAGTGATTAGGAAAATTTTACAATGTGCAGAAATGGATAAAATGACAATGGACATTAAGGAAAGAGAAGATTCGGACTATTATAGAGTGTGGAACAAATTCTACAAATGGATAGAAAAAAAATCTAAATAAAAATTGGGAAATTTAAGTTAATATCGCTGAAATAAAGAACTATATGTTACTAATTATTGTTAACCTTGTAGTATTAATTGTGTAAATAAATATAATGTAAATGTATATATTCAATAGCAGAACTGAACAAAAATAGACAATATGCATGTCGATACAGAAGGCTGTAAAAATAGCATATAATATATTGTTATGTTTGTCATGTTTTTTACTCCATGTTTGTCCTTATTCTTTTTTTCTTCTTCTGTTTTTAAAAGTAAAAAGCTTAATAAAAACTATTTTTTAAAAAATAATTACCTGTTTGGTTTATTTCAATCCTAGAACCATTGGTTATCTTGTCAATCAGCCTGAGAAAGTTTGCCTCAAAATCTGTCAGAGAAACACACATCAGATTAGATTGCTAGTATTAATCAACAATTCCAAGAATCTTTAGGGCCATCTTCACAAATCAAACAGCATGTAATTGTGGTCATATTACAGTTAAAATAGTTTGTTAATCATGTGATTAAAATAGACAAAATGAGTAAAATCTACTCCGATTTTGCGATAGAAAAAATCAGTAACAGTAAGATTATTTTCCCTCCAAAAATCTCCTATTTGCCATTCTATACATACAGTCACAACCTCTCCTCCAAGAAAGTATTCAAAGGTTTCAGTTGGACTGCACTTCCCAATGTTGCAAAATAAAATATCCACTATTGTTCTAACCCAGTTCTATTTTTCTATTTAGACAGTTTCTGGCTTTTTTTAAAAAAAGAAGAAGATGATGAAAATAAAGAATGAAATAGAGGTAATTTATCTACCAGACACCTCTAACTCTTGTTCCTTATTTTCAGAAAAAGGGGGAAAAATATTGCCAGTGAAATCTATCACTTTTGTAATGAAACGTCAGAAGCATCTGGAAGGAAGGGGGGGTACTATCAGGTGTCAGTGCAGTGATGGACAATCATCATGCTTTTGTGTTTGGGTTTACTTAGAAAGATAATGTAGAAAGACCCATGAAACCTAATCTGAAAATATTGCAACACCATAAGACCACCAAATAAGTAAAAGTCATTAATTACTTATATTCTAGTTCCAAACCTTTTCGCTTTCATTCCTTATTTTTTCTCACCTGTTATATTTGGATTTATACCTTACTGTAGTGAAAAAGCAAATTCACCATCCTCCTTTAAGAAATAAATTTGAGAAGCAGGTCAATGATATCAATGCCTGTTCTAATAGCCCTAAACTGGATATATAATATCCAATGCAATTCGGTACTCTTCTCATTCCATTGTCTATTTCGCGACTTATTCAATTATAAATTAATTGAACTCAGTGTGATCAGGGATACTGACTTTCAAATGGACTCAGGACTTTGGTGTTAACCTCTTAAGGCAGAAGAGTGAAACTAGTGATTGAAGCACTACAGTCTTCACAGGGCATGTCAAGTCAAGGGCCTTTTTAAAGACAGGGTTTCAAGAAAGCTTTGCTCGTTAAAATCCCCTTATAACATTGAGACTCACACTTTGTAGTCCACCCATTCCAAGAAAGGCACTGGGTCCTAGAACAGGTACTGCCATGCCTCATTTTCTACAATCCTACAATCCTGTTTTTGCAACAAGAGAAAACACTAGAGAACAAGTACCCAGAATGCAGTCTCGTCTTACATTTGATTGTTTGCAATCATAAAATTGTAGAATGGCAATACTTCATTTAAAACATCCTTTAACATCCTGTAGTGGACAAAAAAACTCTACAGAGAATCATTAAAACTGCCCAGAATATCATTGGGCTCCAGCTACCAGCCCTGGACGACATCTTTGAATCTCACTGTTTGAGGAAGTTGCATAACATTCTCAGAGACTCTTCCCATCCTGCTTACAATCTTTTTGGACTATTGTCTTCTGGCAGAAGATACAGAACAATTAAAACTCAGACCACATGTTTTCTGAATAGTTTTTAATCCAGAGCTATAATTGCACTCAACAATGAACTAAAGGGCCACCATCAGTGAGCTGTTGGACAGCATTACTTGGTCTGTTATGTGGATATTTGGGTCGTTTAGGGGTGGGAAATTGTGGTGGGTGGGAGTGTGTTTGGGGATTGTTATGTGTGTTGGACCTGGTCTTTGGGTGTTAAGTGAATTTTGTTGTATGGGTATACTGTGTATACATGTAAAATGACAATCAAGTTATTATTATTATTAATTACTCTACCGTGTTTCCCCGAAAATAAGACTCTGTCTTATATGTTTTTGAACTCTGAAATCAGCGCTTGGCCTTATTTTCGGGGAGGTCTTATTATTTTGGGGTGCATGGAGCAAGATGGGGCTCCTCTTGCCGTCTTACCTGATTTCCAGCTCTATGTTTAAATATTTTTGAGGAGGGCTTATTTTAGGGGGGAGGCTTATTTTAGCACATGCGCTCAAAAGCCCGACTGAGCTTATTATCAGGGAATGTCTCATTTTCGAGAAAACAGGGGTATATCTGCACATACGACAATAAAAAGAAATAGGTTCTGCAGGTTTTGGACACTAACGTTTCTTTAGAGAACAATAGAGTGAGTTTAGTTAGTTATTGATATTGCAATGCTCAAAATGCAACATCACTTCCTATGATGTGGGTCATGCACTGTACAGGTTTTGGGGAAGGAAGGAAGGAAGGAGGATACAGGTTATTATATATAAATTATTTTAGGAGATTCATTGCTGTTGTAAATGCTTATGTTCCTTTGATTTATTTTCTGAGAGTTTAGAAATTGTACCAGTAGATAATAGGAGAGATATGGCAGGCTTTTATTGTTGCAAATAATCAATGCAAGGTTGGAATCACACTCATTCTCCATCAGTTATAAATAGTCTGAAAACCCCATCTGTCTCTCTACACTAAAATGGGCTTTCTATTACTGAGAGTCTTATATTGAAGACTATTCATAAATTTGGGGTTTGCATATATTGATACCCTCAATTTTCTTTCTTTCTGGTAAGTCACCTGGCTTAAAAGTAATTAAAATTTCTGCTAATAAAGAAGTCATATGGAAGACAAAAAAAAGAAATAACACATTTACAAAGCAGTGTTATCATTATACAATTATTTGGTGATAACAGTTGTTACACAATTGATTTCCATAATTAGCTGCTCTGGAATGGCTGATGATTAATTTGCATCAGACTCTAGGGTAATTATAATTTGTAGTTGGTATTGCCGCAGTTATGCCCTGTTTTGTTATCTGGAGTATGGTAGGAGATAAAATGTTCTCTCTTATTCCACAATTAGGAATATGGAGAAAAAAACCAACAACTTTGAATTTCAGGTTTGTTCCTCAACTGGCAAAGAAGCAAGTCTGAGTCATCTTCCATCTAGCCTGAGGAAGACTCATTAAGTGTTAAGTGATTTCCTTTCCACAGCTTGAGGGAAATAGGTTTCCCCAGTTATAAGAGGGATGTCTGCATGTCCAAATATCTATGGCTTACAGCTCTTTCACCCCTCTGTTTGGCTTTAGAAAAGCCATCAAAGAGCCCATCCAAAATATCCTTACTGCTCTTCCACTGACTTGAAGGTACCTGGTGGCGTTGTCACCAGTTTTCAGACACTGCTGTCAGCTTCAGTGCCGTCCCACGTGCTCCCAGGATAGGAGCTGCCGGGAAAATGAAAGTACCATGATTGGAGTACAGCCACCCCCAAAAATGGGGAGGGCAAGCAGGATTTCTGAGTGTATTGAGAGAATCATGAATTTAAGGAAGAAAAAAAATAACAGGGGAAATCTAAGAAAAATAAAGTGCAATGAGACCATCAGAGCGGATAAGAGGAAAAAAGGGGGGAACAAAGAAAATGCTAATAAAGTCATTATGGGACGGAAAATAATACAGGTAGTCCTTGACTTACAATCATTTGTTTAGTGACCATTCAAAGTTACGATAGCACTGAAAAAAGTGACCTAAGACTGTTTTTCAATCAGCTTACAATCGCTGCAGCGGTCACGTGATCAAAATTTGGACGGCTGGCAATCGGCTCATATTTATGATGGTTAACAGTGTTCTGGGCTCAGGTGATCATCTTTTGCGACCTTCTGACAAGCAAAGTCAACGGGAGAAGCTGGATTCACTTTACAACCATATTATTAACTTAACATCCGCAGCAATTCACTTAACAACTGTGGCAAGAAAGTTGTAAAATGGGGCAAAATACACTTCACAACTGTATTCTTCACTTCAGAATAGCAACTGAAATTTTGGGTTCAATATTTGTCATAAATCAAGGACTATCTGTATTATCTCCTCTACAATATAAAGGAAAAAATGGCAGCAGCATAATAGAATAAGGGGAGCTATGGTTGCAAAAACAGGGAATGTAAAAGAAAGACATTTGGGCCAGAAAGAAGGCTGAATTAACAGAAAGCAATACAGGTATACAATTGAGACCAAAATTTCTGTTGTCAAGCGAGATATTTGTTAAGTGAATTTTGCCCCATTTTACAACCTTTCTTGCCATAGTTGTTAAGTGAATCACTGCAGTTGATAAGTTAATCACCCGGTTGTTAAGTGAATCTGGCTTCCCCATTGAATTCACTTGTCAGAAGGTCGCAAAAAGTGATCACATGATTCTTGGACAAAGCAATGGTCATAAATATCAACCATTTGCCAAGAATCTGGATTTTGATCATGTGACCATGGGGATTCTGCAAAGGTCATAACTGTGAAAAATGGTCATCAGTCACATTTTTCAGTGCCACGGAAACTTTGAACGGCCACTAAACAAACTGTTGTAAATCAAGCACTACACGTATTCAGAGAAACTTTCACTGGAACAGAGACTGAAGAGAAAGCATGCTGTATCAGAAAAGAAAGAAGCAGAGAATTGTCAATAAAGGATTAATAAGGAAATGCAGTTATAATGTTTTCCCAGTTTCATTTGGGATGGAAAAACTAAGCCAGACACACGGGGGACAGAGGTACCACACAGCAAGCAAAAGTCAGGCACAGTAGGAACTTCTATATTTGCTTCTATCAATTTTCTTCCAAACATCACAGGATTACAGGAGGCTATATATTTTCAAACCATCAGTGTTTATTAAATTGGCTCCCACAAACACTTCATGTGGCTTGTGAATAGATTTTGAGTGCCGACGTCTTCGCTCACACTTTGTGCTAGTTGCTTTGGGGTCCCTGGCAATTTATTCCACAGGCATGGAAGCAGAAAAATGTTTTACAGAAATGGTGAATGGCAACTACTAACATAAGGCCAGTAAAAAAAGAAAAATAGGATGCTAATTGAGAAAGGGTTAGGGAGAAAAAGGTGTGGAACTTGGGAGTCCCAGGCCAACAAGGCTCATCAAAGCAGCTTTGGGTGCAGCACTATAGCCGCTGCCAATTGCTGTCAAATTGCAATGGAAATGTGATAGAAGGGGCACAATGGTTAAATAATTGAGTATAATATTAGTTGCACTTAATACCCTGGTTTCTCTTCAAATGACACAAATCTTATCATTTATATCTTCTGCTGAATGCTGACTGCCTGCAATCTGACAGTTTAAATCTCACCAGGCTCAAGGTTGATTTAGCCTTTCATCCTTCCGAGGTGAGTAAAATGAGGACCCAAATTGTTGGGGGCAATATGCTGACTCTGTAAATGGCTTAGAGAGGACTGTGAAGCGGTATATAAGTCTAAGTGCTATTGCTATTGCATATAAATGAGATCCAAATCCTCTTCCCTGGTCTTTTCCATCTTTTCCCCTGAACCCACTTAATTCCAGGATTGTGACTCAGGTACAAAAAAGATGAAATGCAACCCTCAGACAGAAAAAGCTTGTGTATTTTTCTATTAAAATGTGTTTATGTTTATATTCCTACTTTCCACTAGGAAATTCTTCCTGAATGGATTCATTTCATTCTCAAGCTTATTTATTTATTATTTATTAGTTCAATTTCTATGCCGCCTTTCTCCAAAGACTGAAGTCCAGTCTGTAGGTTAGATTTAAGACGTATCAACTGGCCAAAGTGTCACTTCTTATAAATTTGAACTCAGGCATTCCTCATCCATCACACCAAGCACTGAGTAGCCCCAGGTGGTCTCCATCACTTGACAGCTCCTCCTGGCAGCTTGACAATCAATCATTAGTCTACTCTAGTTGTAAACCTCAATTGGGTTAGAAAAGCTACCATTGCCAATGTTGGAGATTCTCCAGCCAAATAAAACCTCTTACTTTCTTAATAAACAATAGTAACAGGAAGAATACAATCTAGAGAAAGATCAGCGGAAGAAAAGATGAATCATCCTCTTTTTTCCAGTAAAGGCAGTTATGTTTGTATGGGCACCAACTCCTGATCCAGCAGCAGATGTGGGCTTTTAGGCTGAAAAAGTTGCCTATCAGTGTTACAAAGTAGTGATGTAAAAAGAGAAATAACTACAATTCTGTCTAAAGAGCAAGGAAATACATTCAGAACTGCTATGTATTCAGAACATAGTACTGAAGTGTTTGGACCTTCATCAATTAACCAAGTCACTGAGAACTATATTCTTCAGATCATGACAAAGCAATTAACCAACAAAGTGATTGTAGAAGCAACTGATGAAGTAAAATACCAGCCTATCTAATAGGTGCAAAATTTAGAAGGACACTCTAGAAAATTATGCAACAAAAGCTTTTAAAAATATAAAATCAGGAATTGATTCCTACCAAAACATTTTAAAATTGATTTACCTCTAACCTTAGGAGTTAATTGGTTTACAATTTAATAAGAAACATTTGTAAGTGGAACAAATTTTGGCTTCAACACCACACACAATAACAAAGGAATAATTCCCAATAGAGTGGAACTAATGTCCAAGAAAGCAAGTATAATTGCACTGAATATCTTATGTAAAAAATCTATATGCCATATTTTTCATCACATGAGGCAATGTAGAGAATGATTAATTAATGGATTAATTAATGATTCATTTATGGAATAATTCTTTTTGAATTCTGAATATCTCAGCTGCATGCCCTAATGTGTTCTTAACCCAAACACCACACTGTGCCGAACAGATTCAGTCACACCATCACGCTAAGTTATGGTTTGGTAATATGTGTGAATTTAACATTACAGCTTAGTTAACAAACCATAGTTTGAAAATCTTTGGTTTAGCATGATATATGACAGTAAAAAGCAGCATTCTGAGTCCAAGTAATACTACCTTTTATTCTTAGGAAGGAATATTCTACCGCATAGCTCCCAGCGACTGGTAAGATCCCACAGTTGGTCTCCTCCGGGTCCCGTCAGCTAAACAATGCCGGCTGGTGGGCCCGCGGGAGAGGGCCTTCTCTGTGGCTGCCCCAGTTCTCTGGAATCAGTTACCTCCTGAGGTCCATACCATCCCCACCCTATTGGCCTTCTGAAAAGCGGTGAAGACCTGACTTTTCTGGCAGGCCTGGGGCCATTGATCTCGCTTTGCGATCTGACGAGATCCGGCCATGAATGGTGTGAATGGGTTTTAATGTCTTTAATGTTTTTAATTTTTAAGTGTTTTTATAGTGATTTTTTGAGTGTATTGTGAGCCGCCCTGGGTCTTCGGAAAGGGGCGGCATATAAAATGAATGAATGAATAAATAAATAAATAAATATATGGGGCAGTGGAAAGTTACAGCTCCTTTAAGGTGATTGTGATTAAATTTATAACCAAAGGATTTCCTTAATTACCTTGTTTGGTTCAGTGTATTAATTTTGGGCAGGCTGTTGTCTTAGGAACATCTCACCCAGATATGGCCTGCTGCTGCACAGATGGTTCAGGGAAGGGAAGCCATTGCCATATTCTACAGGTAGTCCTCAACATACAACCATAATTTCTGTTGCTAAGTGAGACATTTGTTAAGTGAGTTTTGCCCCATTTTAGGACCTTTCTTGACGCAGTTAAGTGAATCACTGCAACTGTTAAGTTAGTAACACAGTTAAGTGAATCTGGTTTCCCGTTTGATTTTTGCTTGTCTAAAGATCGCAAAAAGTGATCACGTGACCCAGGGGTGGGTTCTACTTACCTTTACTACCGGTTCACAACAGTGCCGCACATGTGCGCTTCGCTTGCACGCTGTTCTGCACATGTGCGGAAGTTTCTGCGCATGTGCGGAAGCTTCTGCACATGCGCAGAAGCATTCTGATGACATCAGGGTGGGTGGGTGGAGCCTCCCACCGGTTTTACTATCGGTTCTATAGAACAGGTCTGAACTGGAGGCAACCCACCACTGACGTGACCCCAGGATTTGACAACTGTCATAAATATGAGTCCATTTCCAAGCTTCCAAATGTTGATCACGTGACCATGGGATATTGTGACAGGCATAAGTATAAAAAATGGTCACCAGTTCCTTTCTTTCAGTACCGTTGTTACTTTGAACTGTCACTAAAGGAACTGTTGTAAATCGAGGACTACCTGCAATCTGAAGGGGTGGGGGGAATCATTTGACATTCTCTAAAGCCTGATGTATTTACAGGGACATGGTGCCTAAGCATTGGTAGGGTGGGACCGGCATATCGCCCCATGGTCCTTTAAGCAGATCGCTAACCCAGCGGATCCAACCGAGCTCTTTTTTTTTTTTCACAGCAGCACACAACCTTGCGGATTCCACAGGCTCTTTTTTTTTTTGTTATCAACAGCCTGATAACTCGGGCTCCTCTCCCAGGCTACGGCGGGCAAAATCAAAGAGTCGCCTCTGCGACTCTTTTGCGTACCGATGTGAGGTGCGCACCTAGCCGCCTTTGCCTCCACGGGAATTCAATCCACCCGCCAGTCTCCTTTCAGCGGGCGAGCCTCCAACAGGCACTCGCAGCAACCGCCCGCCCTCAACCCCCCTCCGGCCCCCCCCCCCGCCTCCCAAAACGTCCCCAGGGATTCGCCTCGCAGCTCCCGCACTAACCAACCTCTGAGGCCGGGGTTGTCATCCTTGGCTCTGATCTTGCGGATTTTCACCGGCCGCCCGCTCAGCGTGGACAGCACCAGCCTCTGCCGCAAAAAGTTGCTCCCGACGTAGCTAAGGGAAGGAGCCTGGCTCGCCATTGTTAACTGCCCGGGCGCCGCTTGGACACCGGCCGAACCTCTTCCCACCCCCCCCACCGCCCCCCTCCTCAACCGCCAACCGTTCTGGATGCCGGCCGAGCCAACAGACGCCGAAGCTCGCGCCGCTCTTAGGATTCCCCCAACGCCGCCACGGTTTTGCCCCGCAGTGCCCAGCGCGCGTCCACGTGGTTTGGAACAGGAAGATGGAACGCAGAGACAGCGGCGGGGTCAAAGGAGAAGGGGCGGGACCTGCGGAAGCGCCGCCAGCGAGCGAGCTCAGGCGATTGGCCCCGGCGGGAGGAGTAGGAGGAGCTAACGGGAGAATGAGAAGGCGGCTTGCTTGGCCAGGGCATTGACGGCGGGAGGGTTTGGAGCGCTTTCTACCCGAGGACGGCACGGCCGCCAGTAGCATCTTTTCCCGGGCGAGTGGGAGTAGGCTGTGCGCACAGGAGACGGCCAAGTACAACCAGCCAGCTGATATGACTGGTTCTATGGCCGGTCTTTTCTTTAAAAAAAATCTCCAGCGATGAAGCACCCACCACTTCTTGAAGGCAAAGCTGCTCCACTGGTTAATTGTCCTCAACTGTTAGAAAATTTCTCCTTAGAATAGGAATGGGAATGGGAATGGGAATGGGAATAGGAATAGGAATAGGAATAGGAATAGACTAGACTAGACTAAAATAGAATAGAATAGAATAGAATAGAATAGAATAGAATAGAATAGAATAGAATAGAATAGAATAGAATAGAATAGAATAGAATAGAATAGAATAACAGAGTTGGATAATAGAATAGAACAGAATAGAATAACAGGCGGCGCCCGGGCAGTTAACAATGGCGAGCCAGGCTCCTTCCCTCAGCTACATTGGGAGCAACTTTTTGCAGCAGAGGCTGGTGCTCTCCACGCTGAGTGGGCGGCTGGTGAAAATCTTCTAGTAGTCCAACCCCCTGCCCAGGCTGGAAACCCTACACCACTTCAGACAAATAGTTATCCAACATCTTCTTAAAAATTTCCAGTGTTGGAGCATTCACAACTTCTGCAGGCAAGTTGTTCCACTTATTAATTGTTCTAACTGTCAGGAAATTTCTCCTTAGTTCTAAGTTAGTCCTTGATTAGCTTCCATCCCTTGCATTGCTCTTTGTTCTACCCTCAGGTGCTTTGGAGAATAGTTTGACTCCCTCTTCTTTTGTGGCAACCCCTGAGATATTGGAACACTGCTATCATGTCTCCCCTAGTCCTTCTCTTCATAAAACTAGACATACCCAGTTCCTGCAACCGTTCTTCATATGTTTTAGCCTCCAGTTCCCTAATCATCTTTGTTGCTCTTCTCTGCACTCTTTCTAGAGTCTCAACATCTTTTTTACATCGTGGCAATCAAAACTGAATGCAATATTCCAAGTGTGGCCTTACCAAGACATTATAAAGTGGTATTAACACTTCACGTGATCTTGATTCTATTCCTTAGTTCTAGGTTGCTTCTCTCCTTGATTAGTTTCCATCCATTGTTTCTTGCCTTGCCTTCAGGTGCTTTGGTAAATAGTTTGTCTCCCTCATCTTTGTGGCAGCACCTCAAATACTGGAACACTGCTATCATGTCTCCCCTAGTCCTTTTTTTTACTAGACTAGATATGCCTAATTCCTGCAATCATTCTTCATATGTTTTAGTCTTCAACCGCCTAATCATCTTCACTGTTAGGAAGTTTCTCCTTAATTCCAGGTTGCTTCTCTCCTTGATTCGTTTCCCTCCATTGTTTTGCTTTCTGGTGCTTTGGAAAATAGGTTGTCGCCCCCCCCCCTTTGTGGCAGCCCCTCAAATACTGGAATACCGCTATCATGTCACTCCTAGTCGGGTGAAATCCAGCAGGTTATGACAGGTTCTGGAGAACCGGTAGCGGAAATTTTGAGTAGTTCAATAAAGACAATAACTCTGCCTCTGCTTCGCAGCACAGCAAACAGTCTGCTTTAGTTTCATTTTCAGCACAGCTTGATTAGCACAAGAAAAAAAAATCTGCCTCCCAGCAATTTGCCTGCTTGCAGGAGGCCGGCTAGGCAATAGGCAATGGCAATCTGCAGCATGAAACAGCTGCAACCCATGGAACAGACAACCAGTGGTGAAATCCAATTTTTTTTACTACCAGTTCTGTGGGCATGGCGTGGCGTGGCTTGGTGGGCGTGGCAGGGGAAGGATACTGCAAAATCTCCATTCCCTCCCTACTTGGGGGCCAGCCAGAGGTGGTATTTGCCAGTTCTCTGAACTGCTCAAAATTTCCGCTACCAGTTCTCCAGAACCTGTCAGAACCTGCTGGATTTCACCCCTGCAATCAACTGCTTGTGCTAATCAGGCTTGCTGAAGCTGAAACCGGCTGTTTGCAGTTTGCTGTTTGCTGCAAGGAGGTAAATTGATGGGAGGCAGAGGCCAAAGGGTGTGGGGCAGTGGGTAGGCGGGGCTACATTAGGTGTATAAGACGCACCCAAATTTTCACTCTCTCTTAGGGGGGGAAAAGTGCGTCTTATACTCCGAAAAATATGGTAATGACCTTTTGCCACAGTTGTTAAGCAAACCACTGTAGTTGTTAACTGAATCATGCTGTTAAGTGAGTCTGGCTTCCCCCATTGACTTTGCTTGTCAGAAACTGGCTGGCAAGGTTACAAACGGTAATCACATATCCAACACATTGCATCTGTCATAAATACATGTCAGTTGCCATGTGCTGGGATTTTGGTCATGTGACCATGGGGATGCTGCAACAGTTGTAGGTGTTAAAACTGGTCATAACTCACTTTGTTCAGTGCCATTGTAACTTTGAACAGTCACTAAGCGAATGGCTGTAAATTGAGGACTACCCATACAGTATATGAGGAAGGCTCAGCTCGCTTCAGATCAGCTTCCAAGTGCAACACAAACTTTTAACATAGTAGATTTGTAGTTTATGTCTCTGAGCTTACTACTGGGTTAGTAAACATGGTTAGAATTGTAGTCTGAACATTGTGAGCCTTAAAGTTTTATTCTCACAGTTCTTATAGAATTGAATTGACTTCTGCACGTTCTGTGTATATGGAAGAAATTGATGCTGTTAAAAGAGTGGATGTTAGTCAGGAAGATCAACATTTTTGCACTCACATTTTTGGTTCCAGGCAAACCGGTTGTTACAACCGGCAGCAGCCCACCACTGGCAGAAACCGTGATTGCTGCCTGCTCCAGAGCCACAAGGTGAGCTGCAGAAGAGAGGGGCCCTCGGCTGCGAGGTTGCCTGGTGCCATGGGCAGGGCTGTGGCTGGCAAGAGTGCACCAGAAACATCTCCAGGCGCCCGGAGAGACAGAACTCCTGGCCCTCGCTGGCTCAGCTGATCCGCAGGCCACAATTAAGGGACCAAGCAACTATGAGGTGACCGCACCTCCTGCACCTCAAAAAAATCAAGACACCCCCCAAAAGAAACCCTAGCCATTTTTGGGGGGGGGTCAAAAGAAAATAAGACCTGGTCTTATTTTTGGGGAAACACAGTATTAATTTACTGCATTGTGTTATCCTAAAAAATGTGATTGAGTAATTCTGGATAAGCTAACTATTAGTGTGTCCTTCAGAAATAGGCAGTATATTTCAAATCAAATTTTGAATCTTTTCTGCTCTTTTTTCCCTTAAAAAGACAACATTGTTTCTTCATTATTGGAAGAATCACAGCAGTAAGTGTATGCTGTATGCTCCAAACAAACCAATCGTATTATGCAGTGGTGGGTTTCAAAAATTTTTACTACTGGTTCTGTGGGTGTGGCTTGGTAGGCGTAGCATGGCTTGGTGGGCGTGGCTTGGTGGGCGTGGCATGAGAAGGATACTGCAAAATCCCCATTTCTTCCCAATCAGCTGGGACTCAGGAGGCAGAGAATAGATGGGGGTAGGGCCAGTCAGAATTTTTACTGTCAGTTCTTCGAACTACTCAAAATTTCTGCTACCGGTTCTCCAGAACTGGTCAGAACCTGCTGAAACCCACCTCTGGTATTATAGCTACGTACAGTGATCTATTTTGAAAAGGAATTGCAGATAATTGGAGCACACTCATTGCCATCCAGATGCCAGACTCTCTTTCTGATCTTTCTAGACATCATTATAGCACTCAGGTCCTCTGGGAGGAAGAGCACTTTATTATATAAATAGAATTAATTATATCATTATTAAATCATCATAATCTTCCACTTATAATCCACTCTTCTCTCTTAATCTCTTCTGTTTTCTTTCAATTAAAAATCGTTTGCACAGGAAAAGACTAACTTTTTCCACATAATTCTAAGGCATGGTTTGTTTATTCCTATTTACAGGTAGTCCTCAATTTACAACCATTTATTTAGTGACTGTGTAAAGTTAACAATGGCACTGAAAAAAGTTAGTTATGACCATTTTTTGCACTTATAACCATTGCAGCATCCCTGTGGTCATATGATCAAAATTTGGACACTTGGCAACTGGCATGTATTTATAACAGTTGCAATTTCCTGGGGCCATGTGATTCTCATTTGTAACCTTCCCAACCAGCTTTTGAACAATCACTAAACAAAGTGAATTACCTGTGCTACTTTTCCAGATTGATTCACTTGTTGTCTACTTTATTATTATTTATTGCTTTGCAAACACCCTTTATATTCTCAGGGTTGTTATTTCCATTGCTAAATAAAATATTCTAAAATATTTTAATATTCAGTTAAATAGTTTATTTTCATGTCTTTGCTGGTTGTTTAATTTATAGATATTTTAAAGTTTTAAAATTGATTTTACTGACTTGGCTTTTGACTTTATTTAAATATTATCTTAAAACTCTCATTTCTTGATTAGTAATAATTATACTTATTAAACTTCTATGCGATTCCATTCGAACTAACATCAGAATATAAGGACAAATTTATTCCATAGAATTTTAATAGGATACTATAGAAAAATTGCTGGAGTCAAGTTGTCCATTCCAAAAATGAGTGACACCCATTGGTCAGTGATGGTGTTAACAATTAGATTTTTAAAAATTTAATGTTGTTCACTTTATCAGCTGAGTAGTGCAAATGCATGAAATGGGTGTACTCAGGTGACCCTGATGACACAGATAAACCTCCAGATGGCCTCAACAACTCTAAAAGAATGCAAGGAGTATAAATCTGTCTGCAAGGAGTATAAATTCTTCTATACCCCACCATCCAGTCAGAGCTGAAGAAGTTCTTGGAACCAGAAAGTCCAGTTACCTCTTGAAAAAACACCTTTGGGACAACCATGACCTAGATGATTGAGAATCTCCATAGACAACTAGAAGTCTAGTCTTAATGCAGAATTTAGCAAGCCTAAGATAATTGGGACAGGACTTAATTAAGTCTTAATCTATAAAGCAGATAATTTAGGTAAAAATTAAGATACTAATATGCATCTTTGTATATTTGCAAAACATTCTGGGATTTTTAAAAAGGCTAAGTCTGGTTTTATAATGGATAGCAATGACAGCAATGTTTAATAAATATTCTAAATTTAATAGAACAAGACTAAAACGTTTATGAACTGTAGTTGAAATATTAATCATTGGTTTTAATTTTTTCAAAGTCAAAAAGGAACCCAAACCCCAACAAGCCCTTCAGTAATTCTTGAAATCAGTTATTGTACTACTTTTTAGGAGTAGCTTGATGTCACTTTTCTCTTCCATGCTTTGATTTTTCATGGTTAATTTTCAGCTATATAGAGGTACAGTAGTCCTTGACTTATGACCACAGTTGAGCCCAAAATTTCTGTTGCTAAGCAAGACAGATGGTGAATTTTGCCCATTTTACGACCATTTTGGCCATAGTTGTTAAGTGAATCACTGTAATTAAGTTACTAACACGGTTAAGTGAATCTGGCTTCCCCATTGACTTTGTTAGTCAGAAGGTCGCAAAAGGTGATCACATGACCTCGGCAAACTGCAACCATCATAAATACCAGTTGCCAAGCATCTGAATTTTGATCACGTGACTATGGGGATACTACAACGGTCATGGAAAAACGGTCATAAGTCACATTTTTCAGTGCCATTGTAACTTCAAACTGTCACTAAATAAATCATCGTAACTCAAAGACTATCTGTATTTGAAATTTGTAACATTGAATGGTTATGATGTGGTCAGCCATTATATTTAGTGATGATCAAAGATGTTTGGATAAGAGTAATTACTTTTTAATTACTCAGTATAGCAATCGACATAAGCTCAGGACATCCTTTAACAAGAGTTCACCATACATGAGAAGGTGATAGACATCTCTTCTCTACATTATTTTAAATGTTATATGTATATGTAACACCAGTTTATACTAACGTAGTAATAAAGCTAATGCATGCACATAAACAATGCTTTTTCAGATGAATTTTCAGATGAACTTTACAGCTACGTATTAGAGTTGTATATAATGGTGAAATGTGATTTCTCTCACCAAAGCGAGAAGCAACTTCATCAGTGTAGAATAAAAAGAGGAGTACGTTCATGGAGGAAAATTTAAAAATCACTACGGTATTTTAAAATGTTTGATAGCATAGTGGAAATATTTGTGTAATGCATTAAGTATTTGGAACATACATCTCAAAATATGGCTATATGAGTAATGGTATAATTAATTATTTCTGCTTATCTTCCTGCTAAGGGTCTTACTTTATCAAAAAACCATCCATTTTTAAACTAGTCCTTCCTTAAAATCTATCAGAAACTAAACAGGGCTGCTATTCATTAGAAAACAGAAGTACAAAACTCAAGCAGTCTCAGTACTTGAGGTTGCTTGGTGGAAACATATAGGAGGTTTAAAATAACTTATTTGATCAAAAGAAGAAATGGATGGCACAGTGGTTGTGTTGGATAACCGTGACACTAAAAGGTTGCATAACTTGCCATGTGCATTAGACCCCCTGATTAGAAGCATTGTCAAAAATAGAAACACGGAAAGACTGCTGCCAATTTCCCAGTGTGATATGGAGCTTCTCTACAAGTTTGCTTGGCTTCAAATAATTGTAAAACAGCAAAATGTACATCCCACAAATTGTTTTCCATTGTAAAGAACGTATTAGGGCTTATCCCTAGGAATTCCACTTTTTCTCTCGTAACCATTCTTTCTTTCTTTTTTACAAAATGGAAAGAGATTTTTAGTTTGTTCTTCTACATCTGCTCCCTCACAGCCTGGAGATTTCCAACCCAGAACCCAGTGGAGTGCAGCTATTATCTGTACACTGATAATTGCTCCAAATTTATGCAAAATAGCTTCATAAGTAAGCAGAGGCTCCATGCAGAAGTTAAAAATATGGGAAACAACTTTGATAGAACTTTGTCTCATTCTAGATTCTGGGAGTTAAAGAGCTTGTGTTTTAAAGTTGCCCAAGGTTGAATAAAAAACCACTGCTCTACAATTATTTAGGTTTGTCCAATCTTGGCAAATTTAAGATTTTTGGACTTCAATTCCCAGAATTCTCCAGGTGACATGGCTGGCAGCGGAATTCTGAGAGTTGAAGTCCACAAGTCTTAAACAGCAATAGCAACAGCACTTAGACTTATATACTCCTTCATAATGATTTATAGCACTAAAGTTGCCAAGGTTGGACAAACCTAAATAATTGTAGAGCCGTGTTTTGTTTTGTTTTCAACCTTGAGCAACTTTAAAATGCAAGGTCTTTAACTCCCAGAATTCCCTAGCTAGCATCTTAAAGTTGCCAAGGTTCAAAAACATTATCTCCTTGGATTAATCTGGCTTTACCAGTAACAATTAGAGTGATAGGAGACAGGCAATTATAGATGTTGTGTTGCATGCAAAAATATTTACAGCACTGAAATACATTATTTTGCAGACAAACTTTACAGGTGAGATACCTGAAGTGCTTACTTAAAGTTTATACTTATGGTTATAAGGTGGTGTGGCTTATATTTTAATTACCTTATTTCCACAACAAGCTGATTTATATGTTGTGAAAGGAGTATACTGGAGGCAGACATTCCCAAAGTGACCAACTGTACTGACTTCAAAGTTCAATCAAATTCCTGGAGAGTTAATAAGTTAGCTCTGAGAGGTAACTGAGCAGAGAGAGTAAATCTCAGGTTCCAGTAACGTGCAACCAGATAAATACTGTTTCAAACATATATTTATCTATTTACTTTACATTTTTCAAGCAACTACCCACTTTTGCCATTCATTTTGCCAAGTTTTGGCCCAATGCAATAAAATAAACTTCTTGCTGCCCTATTGGTCATCCTGATTTTTTACAGATCAGATCTGATCTGATAATTCTGACTGACAGTGAATTACTGGGCATTCCTTTTAATGTAGGGGAGAAAGGAAAAAAAGGGAGGGAGGGAGAAAAAAGAAAGGAAAGAAAGAAAGAAAGGAAAGAAGAAAGGGAGAGAGAGAGAGAGAGAGAGAAAGAAAAAAGGAAGGAAGGGGAGAGAAAAAATGGGAAGGAAGGGGGAGAAAGAAAGAAGGAAGGCAGAAGGGAGGAAAAAAACAAAGGGAAGGAAGGGAGACAGAATGGAGGGAGAGATGGAGAGGAAAGAAAAGGAAGGAAGGAAAAGGAAGGAAGGGGAGAAAAAACAAGTGAAGGAAGGGGAGGAAAGAGAAGGAAGGAAATGAAAGAAGGGAGAAGCAGAGTGGTTGCAGACAGTGAAATGAGGGGAACGGAGCCCCGCTGACGCCGCCTCTGCAGCGAGGCCTGTTTGCAGCCGGGAGGCCGGGCTTGGGACCGGGGGAGGAGTCATTCCGGGCTGCTTCGTCGACCAGGCGGGGGAGGCGCCCATTTTCTTGAGTTGTTGGGCTGGTACCTGTCGGGCCGAGGCCGGGACCGGCGTGGCCCTCCGGAGGAGATGCTGTGGACTTAGCGGGCGCCACTGCAAGGCGAGGGAGGGGGACGCTGCGATTCTGCTTTCGTCCCATCCCGCCAAGCGGCTCGGCCATGGCGGTGCGGGCGGCGCTGATGCGGGCGCTGATCATGGGGGCCCCGGGCTCTGGGAAAGGCACCGTGTCTTCCCGCATCGTCCAGCACTTCGCCCTGAAGCATCTCTCCAGCGGGGACATCCTGAGGGAGAACATGAACAAGAAGACCGGTAAGGAAGGCGAGTGAGGACGCCACTACGTAAAGCGATCTAGTTCAGAAACGGCAGAGTCGCCCTTATCTAGAAAAGTACAGAAATCCAACGGTTATATTTGTTATTCCATACAAAGATAAGAGTGGGAAATGAAAACGTGCTTTGGGCAAGCCTGGTATTCAGGTGACTTGGTTCACCTATTGTGCTAAGCCAATACTCGACGATTTGCAGAATATGGGAAGCCAGACGTTCAGCCCCCAGCCTGGTGTTAAATGTGAACCAAGCCCTGGTTGATTCAAGAGTTGAAATTCTGAAAGGGAAGGGTTACAAAATAGTTGAAAATAGTTGCAAGACGTCCTAGAATGAAAAGTTTGCAACTATTATATAAAGGTTTGGTTGGCAGGCCTTGTAACAGTATTCTCTTCATGTGGGTTTGGGGTTTTTATTGCTCCAACATTTATTTATTCCACAGCATATGGTATCCCTGTACCCTGGGCAATGTATATACCGTAACTGTCATCAATAATTCTTTCCCAACTATCATTAAAACACCGGTAATGAAATTAAATGGAGCTACAAGTGCTTTTATTAATGTACTAACTCTTCATTGGTGTCTGTTTTACTTTCACTGTTTCACCTCATTGAAGAACTTGAACCAAGCTCAGATGTTTAACAGATGAAGGACCAAATCTGTGGCACAGCAAGCTGAAATTCACTTTAGTCCTCAGAGATCTACTTAGTTATGTTAAGCATAGCTTAAGTCATATTTTTCTGGTGTTTGTAGTGCAAGCCGTCATGCATCCCAAAGAAGCAACATATGTGTGTACATTGTGGAGGTATATTTGGCATGTTTTCTAGCATGCAGTATCTTAATAAATTTCAACCTGGCATGGAACACTGGCAGATTCCATCATTGGGCGAGGAGAAGACTTCTCTGATTGATTACATGATAATTTAAGGGCTGCCCAACCTTGACAACTTTAAGACTTGTGGACTTCACTTCCCAGAATTCCCCAGCCAGTATGGGAGTTGAAGTCCACAAGTCCTAAAGTTGCCAAGCTTGGAAACCACTGATCTCCAGGAATTCAACTTCCTTTATACAAAATTTTTACCTAAATAGCCATTCTGATTTTGATAATCTTTTTAGTATCTCGGGGATAATGGCATTGGGTAATCTATTTCTGGAAATGGATCCAGTTGTTAACATGGCATTTGATCTGGGGCTGGAGCTAGTTTGTGTTTGATGGATTTATCAGTGTAAAGAGTCACAACTGTTCTAATGTAGCATTGCAGATATACTTTATAGTAATTGAAGGTTGTCCTGGAAACTGAACATTATCAAATGAAATCACTCTAGCCACTATTGTTTGCTCAAATACTGAGGAAGAGCGAACTCTAAAAGCAAAGCTTGCCCCTCATTCCTGATTTAATGAGTACCTAGGGCTAAGAATAAACTGATTATATATTTTAAAACACCTACGGATGATTTAGCTTTATACACAAGATCTGGGGGGAAAAACCCTAGGATAAATACCTGAAGTTTCCCAACTACACTTAATAGCAGCATCGAAAGCCTAATGTTAGCAACTAATAGCTTCCCATTCAATTAATAAGCTCCTTTCATTTCCTTACCTTATACCAGCCACAGAACAAGGGGAATGCTTTTAGGGCACTATATGGAGAAGAACATTTGCCTGAATCTAAAATAGAACCTAATGTTAACCAGTTCCCTAGTTGGTCCTTTTCTTTCTTACATTAAATCATGTCTGAGATTCTCAGAGACTTGCTGAACAAGTTCTAGCAAGTTTTTTTTTTTACAAGCTCTGAAATAACAGGCCTCATAAAACAGTTCAAGCCTAATAAACCTCAGATAATTATTTTATTGCTGCCAAAGTCTTATGCCATAATTGGAAATAACTAGCCTTTGTATTTTTCTCCTCTGTTCATCTACATGGATTGTACCACACAAATGCCCAACAACAGGGGTCTAACCATTATAGAGTGCTTGTTTATTAAGGGTACTTCTGAACTGCCTGCTATCGACCCATCAGCCCCTAAGCATAATAAGAAAGCTCTGTGCTAAAGTCAACACAACAAATTGGCTGTCTGGATTAACTGTTAGAGGATATAGAGGCAGATGTGCAAACTGGCTTTAGAGATGGACGCTATCCTCAACTATGTTCAAGTAGTACGGCAACATTTGGCTGAAAAATATTCATCTAAGACAGACTCTGCCTCTGCATTTGATTTCATTTCCAAAAGCAAAGTTGTGGAATAAAGTCATAGATTCTTTTATGATAGGTAGATACCTGGTTGCTGTTAATCCATAATCCTTGTGAGAATGCCAGTATAAAGGTTCATTGCAGTATGCAAGGCCATTATGCTAAACAGATCCCAACCCAAAAAACAGTACTTCGCTTTTAACAGAGTAGTATGAAAGCCTTATTTGGCAAAAGTGCATGTGCAATTACTGTTTGGTGCTTAGATGGGACCTTACTGTTTTTTTGTCCTATTGCAAAGGGTCTGCTCCGAATTGTTCCAAGTGGCCCCATGTTCTCCTAATATAGTATTTAAAGAGGGAGGCAGGATTGACTGAAATTGAAATAGGCTTTGCTTTATTGCATTCTGGTTGAAGCTGTTGTTCTTTTCGGAAAGCTTGGGTCCTTTTCTTTTTGCAAAGTTCTGCAAATTTTGAATCAACAAGGAATAGAACAATGTAGGAAAAATTGCAAAATTATGGTTTTTCTCCTAGGGAAAATTGAAAATTTCTAATTGATAATTTTCTAATTGTAAATTTCTAATTGATAAACTCTTATTGCACTCAAGCAATGTGCCCAAGATATGGAAACCTAACTGGATACTTTTGCTGAGGGTCAGCAAGATAGCTACACAACTGTCCCTAAATTGTCCCTAAACTCTGGAGAACACTAACCTTAGTAAGAAAGCTACACAGCTCTCCCCAAACTCTGGAGGACATTAATCGTAGCAACCTTTGTCTTCCTGTTTCCATCTGCTCAGTTCACATCAATATTTCAATGGACAGTTAATAGATTTACAGACAGCAGAGTATTACCCTAAACTCTGGAGGACACTAACCTTAGCTACGATAGATAGCTAAACAACTATCCCTAAATTCTGAAAGACACTAACCTTAGCAAGATAGCTATGCATAGATAGCTATGCAGTTGACCTAAACTCTGGAGGATATTAACCTTAGCATGCTTTAATACACTCCCTACAGGGGTTCTTGAGGGCAGATACAAAATAATTCCTGAACTAAGGCTGGGTCCTTATGGAGAATGGTCCATAAAAGCCATAATCTGTGTTCTGCCATATTATGGTTTTTTCTAAGGGTACAACGGTCTTTTGATGAAGTCCCCAGGCAATTCTGAAATATTTAATATACAGTTATTACCAGACCAGTATGATTCCATTTCTGTGAATGTGGTCAAATTCTGTTACACTGCCAGTAAAACCAGACAGTCCTTGATTTTATCCATGATCTAGACATAAACTGTTTTATTTTGTTCCATCTGATTGTTGTATTCTGATGAGTGACCATATTAAAGGTATGTATGTATGTATGTATGTATGTATGTATGTATGTATGTATGTATCCCCATATCCATCCTTTTTAATGCATCAATTTAGTATTTGGGTTAGGGATAGATTGTCCTGGAGAAAAGTTACGTGGTTGCTAGGAGTCAAAAATAACGTGATGGCACATCTTAGATTAACACTGAAAATGTGCAAAGAATAAAGAGCAGTTCCTGTTGAATTGGACCCAAATCCTGCCCTGTTCAAACTTTTAAAGAAAAACATGGTTTGGCAGGCCTTCTGAGACCCAAGAAGTATGTGGATATTGCTGATCTTTTAACTGGTTTTATGATTATTTTTAAGTGTTATCTGAATTGTTAGTTGATCGTAAATTGCTCTTTTATATATTGTAACACAGTGTTTTTTATTTGTACATTTCTAAGTGATGTTAGAGAGCCAGATTGGTGTAGAGTTTAAGGCATCAGGCTAGAAATTAGGAGAATGTGACTTCTAGTCCTCCTTAGGCACAAAGCTAGCTGGGTGACCTTGGGCCAGTCACTTTCTCTCAGCCCTAGGAAGGAGACAATGGCAAGCTACTTCTGAAATCTTGCCAAGAAAACTGCAAGAAAGACTTGTCCAGGCAGCCTTGGACATGATTGAAGATAAGAAAAAAAGTGATGCTTAGAAATATGCTGTGTCTGAAATTCAGTTTAGTTCACAATTGATTGGTGTTGGGTTGTTCTACTTTGTTTATAATTTTTCCAATTGAACAGATAGTAGAATCTGTTTAGCTTCTGAGCATCATTCTCTGACGTGTTTTGCATAACATGTAAATGTATTATATTTTACAGAACCAGGATATAAGAAAGCTAATGCATAACCTGCAAAGCCTAAATTTTCTAAATTAACCACTATGATGACTCACACTACAATAATCCATTAGTTTGTAATCTATTAATTTATAATCCATATTAGAAAGATGGGTTGTAGGGAATTTGACAAATGACTCACATCTTGAATTGTGTTTATGAGAATAATTTCCATAATATTATAGCATGGTAAAACAGACTTTGAGATTATTTTTAAATTCTACTATAACCTCATTTTTCCACAGCAAATCTATAAGCAGTGCAAGTAGTCCTCGACTTACGTCCGCAGTTAAGTCCAACATTTATGTTGTTAAGTGAAACATTTGTTAAATGAGTTTTGTTTCATTTTACGATTTTTCTTGCAACGGATGTTAAATGCCTCACTAAAATTGCTAAGTTAGTAACACGGTTGTTAAGTGAATTTGACTTCTTCATTGACTTTGCTCATCAAAAGGACACAGAAGGTGATCAGCTGATTCCAGGATACTGCAACCATCATAAATATGAACCAGTTGCCAGGCGTCCAAATTTTGATCACATGACCCCCAGGGATGCTGCGAAGGTTGTGTGAAAAATGATCATAAGTCACTTTTTTCAATCCCCCTGTAACAGTCACTAAATAAACTGTTGTAAGTCGAGGTCTACCTGTAATATAAATAGGGAGGAAAAAACAGCCCAAAATATGAATATGTGAAAAAACACAAAGTGATAGATATGTACTAGATTACTTTTTAGATTTCTAAAGATTAGTATAAAGTCACTAAAAGATATTCCCTGTTATTTTGGTTGCAGAATTTCCTCTGCATGCCCTGAAGGCATCTAACCAGTTTAAATAGTTTCAAGTTCATATAAGTTAAACATTTACTTGTAGCAACACTTAAAGGTTAACATCAGTGACTTCGCTGAGTTTAAAGTTTTGCTGTTCTTGGAGCATGTTAGCAGCTGCAGAAAGTGTGTTTAATAATAAAGAAAAGAGCACAGATTTAGACTTTTCTTCTTAGGGCAGGAAAGATGTTATTTGCTTGAGCTTTCCTTTCTCTATAACAGGGGTGTCAAACTCGATTTCATTGAGGGCCACATCAGGGTTGCGTTTGACCTCATGGGGCCGGGGTGGGTGTAGCTGGGGTCAGCATGGCCCGCTCAACATCACTCGTGTCAGGGGCGCCTGTGGTGGCCCGAGAGTTCTGCCAGCGAAAACAGGCTCCCAAGCTCAGTTTTTGGCTGCAACATCCTCCTGCAACCCTCCTATGATGGTGTGCTTCAATGGTTAAGATGGCCTAGAGATTGGTAGTTGAACATAGATCTTTTTAACATTTATGTTTTATTGTGTTCTACTAATCTAGATGAAATGTTTATATATTGCTAGTCCATGTATGATATGCCATACACTAAATAATATTAATAAATTACTGTTCCTTTTCTTTGACAAAGTTCCTACTTTATGCTAGGAGTTTGAATGGTACATGATGGCTTACATGCAAATTCCAAGATTATATTTACATTTTGTTAAATTCAGTATATTTTAAAAATTAAACTTACACAGGCAATAAGAAACACTACTGTGTTCAGGGAAATGTGGTCTCAATAATTGTGTGAGATTATTGGGTGCACTTTCTGCTCTTTGCTACTAAAGCATCATAGTAAGTTGCTGACTCCTTCTGTCAGCAGAAGCAACTAAATACACATGCAGCTTTCCCGCTTTATAGTTTGTCTTACCATTATCATTTGTTTAATGTTTCTTTCAAATTGGAATCGGTTCTTGATTTCCCGAAAAACCAGAATCAGAAACAAATGATAAGGTTAAATCTGAAATGACGCAGTTAAAAATAAACAGCGGAAGTCATGTTATTTGAAAGGAAACATGTAATGTAAACATTTAATAGATATGATTATGACAGCCAGTTTGCAAGTGTGGTTGTATAGTCTAGGCCCATGATGGCAAACCTATGGCAGGCGTGGCCAAAGTGGCACACGAACCCATGTCACCTGGCACGCGTGGCCTTGCCTGTTTGCCTTCCCGGTTTCTAGCGCGCATGCATGGGTGACTATCAGCTGTCTTTCACACACATGGCAGTGCCGAAAACCGGTGTGCGCATGCACACTGGCCAGCTGATTGTCGGGTGTGCATGCGCGCCAGAACCCGGAAGTTCAGCTTTTCCGGAGCGCAGTCCCGATTAGTGCGTGCGCGCATGCATAATATTTCCACGCAAACTTTTCAGCACATAGTGCCAAAAAGGTTCGCCATCACTGGTCCAGGTTCTCTCTACAATCACTAAATGCCGAAGTAAACCACAATAATTCATTAGCACCCTATTTGATCTACCAGTGTTTGTTTAGAAGCCAAAATTATCCCAAGTTATGGAATACTTCCAAACCAAGCTGCAAGGCCATAAACAACTTTAATAGTCTATTAAGTAGTTGATTTGGAAAATGTCCAATGAAACAAAATGGAAATTTAATGAAGTGACTTGAATGGAGGAGTAGGTGGAATTGAACAGTCTGTAAATGTAAAAGGAGAGGAAAGGAATGAATTAGCTATAGGAGCCAAAAAGCAAAGATTTCAGCTATGGAAGGAAAGAGGAACAAGAAGATATCTGTTGTCCTTAAATACTGAAACTCAAAAGAGTTAATAATTTGAGCAATGCTTATTTTGAGCAAGAATAGTTTGATTTTGGTTTTGCAAGGGGATATTTTTTTTTTGGCTGTGTTTCTTTAACCTTTACTGAGTCCTTAGTGTAATAGCAACCCTTAGGTGTAGTCTATAATTCTCTGGGAAAAATGTTTTTTTTATTGCTCATTTCCCCACCAATTAAAGATGAATGTTTAGTGAGAGCAAAACAAAACAAAACTATAACACAATTGCCTGCAACATCCCACTTCATTAAGATTTTTCTGTTCATTCTTGCTTCCACAGAAATTGGCCTACTGGCTAAGTCATATATTGAAAAGGGGCAATTGATTCCTGATGACGTCATGACCAAGCTGATGCTAAGTGAGCTGAAAACACTAGATCAGAACCATGTGCTGCTGGATGGTGAGAGCTTGCGTTGTACCTTTTTGTAAATGAAAGGTAGTTTCCAGGTAGTGAACCCTATATGTTAAAACATAGGATGTTGGTTGATGATAAGGTGTTGGCATGAGTCAAGACTGACTTGAAGGCATACACACACGTATATCCAAATTGGATTCTTAAGCATGGGCTATAAAAGAGCTTGGATCCAGTTATAGAAAAAAGATACAAAAGAAAAGTGTCAACATTTATATTACTAGAGCTTTGTTAGACAAAGGATGTAAAAGTCTGTTCAAGCCCCTGATGCATTTTTGTCTGGATCATCTTGAGGGGCTTATTATAAAATTATTATCTGATAATAACCTTCTGAGCTATATAAATCAAGATGAAAAAATGCCAGATGAAGGCAATGGAAAGGAATATTGTCTCTTGGGAATTCTTAATTCTTTCTTTGATATCTGTTCAAGCAAGAGATAAAGCTTCATTGCCTAATTAAATGGTATAGGGACTGTAGACCAAGATAAGCTCTCTGGTCTGATGTTTTCCAAGTTAGGAAGCCTTCCAATTAAATGGCCTTTGACTGTCACAATTTCTTAAACAGTATGGTTATTATCGAGAATTCTGCAACACTTGGCAAAATAATCCGTGTGAGATTAGGTGGCCCCAAAAAAAGCAACTTCCGTTGAATTCTGAAGCATATGCTTAGTGAGCATGATGGTTAAATATGAACATGCTCCCAATACACCGAGGAGGAGGTGGATTTTGAGATCTGGTTAGATCCGACAATGGTTTGATTGAGTTTTAGTTGAAATGAAGTGTTATATAGAAACTATCAGGCTACTGTATTTTAAATGAAATGATGCAGTGCTATATGGGAATATTCCAAAATATATCGATTTTTGGCACTTGGGTATAAATGTTTTCAATTAATAAGCAGGTCAAGCCACACTCAGTAAGAGAAAAGTGATGATATGTTAGCCGTAAACATCGGCAGATATGTAAGCCTGGTGTGCCTTGCCCAAACAGAACCCAAGTCGGAAAGGTAGACTAAACATTTATTCTTTATTGATGTACACAAGCAAAGAGGGCACCTCGCCCATTTGAAGAGCCCCTTAGAAAGGTGGAGAATCAATCAAGGATAATATCTGTAGCTCAGGATTGAAATTGGGGGGGGGGCTTGGTGCTCTTCAAGATTGCTTGTTTTCTTGCAAATGTTTCATTACCCAAACTAGATAACATCATCAGATAATGGTCTGTATAAGTCTGACCTGAGAGCCCCAAGAATCCCTCATGTGGAGAATCACTTTAATTTTAATCACTTCAATCGTAAAGGGTTTGGAGTGAGTTCTTTTGCTGGTTATTATCATTTGACATATCTCTGATGCATACAGCATGTAACATCTCATAATTTCTTAGTATGAACTTCTTACTGCTCATCTACATATTCAGGAGGGTCTCACATTATAATGAGTTTGCAAGTTACTAAAGTTCAAGTCCATGTATGTGAAAAGAAAATCCTCGCCCTTGGCAAGTTTGAACCAGTTCTCTTATCAGGCTGTACTTGTGTAGCTTTCTTTGTTCCTTCAAGAACTAGCAACATTAATCAAAGAAGCATTAAAGAGCTAAAAACATTTTACTAAAGATTAAATATGAATGAACTAAAAACAAAGAACTAGAAAAATTAATCAGACACAGCCAGTTTAGTCTAGGGATTTAAGGCACGAGGCTTGAAAGCAGAAGACTGTGAACAAGTATCACCTTAGTCATGAAGGCTACCTGTGGGACTTTGATCCAGTCACTCACTCTCAACGCACCCTACCTCACAGGGTTGTTTTTGTGGAGTAAATAGGAAGAAGCTGTGTTGAACATGTTCACTGCCTTGAGTTGTTTATAAAAATAATAAAGGTGGGATATAAACAAACAAAATTAATTACTAAAAACATTAATCAAAGAAACACCCCTCAGCTGCTGCCATCGGCCTGATTGGACTCCATCATACTGACAACTCATTTCTGTGCCTTTAGCTATTTGCAATGCCATTTTGTTTTGTTTTTACACAGGCTTCCCCAGGACTGTCCCACAGGCTGAATCGCTGGATAAGGTGTGCCCAATTGACACCGTGATTGTTTTAGATGTGCCTTTTGAGACCATCAAGCAACGTCTGACTGCACGCTGGATTCATCCTGCTAGTGGCAGGGTGTACAATCTTGAATTCAACCCTCCCAAAGTCTCTGTAAGTTGTGCCTATATCTAGGACAGCCATGCAAAAACAGATATTGAAAGCTATCTGCTGTTCATGAGTGTTCACCAACTTGTACATCGAATCCCATTTTTTCCAGTCAGCAAATGTGTGCTAAATGTTGGCTGATCCCCTCTGTTGCTAACCCCTGAAAAAAGTTCATTGTGATTGTAATCAAAATAGAGTTGTGTTGTCTTTAAATAATTCTGTGAGGTAGGCTGGGATTAGTGTTAGAGTTGTTTCTCTTTTGTTGTGATGAGTAAACAATCATAGCTGACATGATTTAACAATATCTGGACAACTATGTTTAGCAATAGCAATAGCACTTAGACTTATATACTGCTTCACAGTGCTTTTACAGCCCTCTCTAAGTGGTTTACAGAGTCAGCATATTGTCCCCAACAATTTGGGTCCTCATTTTACCCACCTCGGAAGGATGGAAGGATGAGTCAATTTTGAGCCTGGTGAGAGTTGATCTGCCAATCTGCTGGCAGTGGGTGATTAGCAGAAGCAGCCTGCAGTACTGCACTCTAACCATTGTACCACCGTGGCTCATCCCAGTTTAGTTGGAAAATTTCTCCTCTTTTGCAATGATCATAATGTAGGGACATAAATTGGCACTTTTCACTTCCAGAAACTGTATAATATTGGTAATTAAAAAGGAAATAGAAGTATCAGCCTGCTGGGTCAAGAAGCTTTTGATGCTGGGCTTCAGACTTAAAAATAAAAGTCATTTTAAAATGGCTGAAATAAACTAACATGAGATTTCAGTTATTATTTTTTTAAACAATATTCCTTTGGGGATTTTGTGAAGATCTTCTTAAAATGTTGCAGATGCTACAGGACAGCCTGTTGAGAATGTCATATTATTTTTTAAATTTTTAATTAAAAGGCAGAGTAAGAATTGGTTGTGATGACATTTGAGCAATATTTTCATTAAGAGTATTTTAATCAGACTGTTAATAGCTTTTATATTTTTTTCAAGTGACAGAAAATCTAGAAACAGACAATTTACCTTCTAGGTATGTCAGTAATGCCTCCATAAAGCCATTCTAGTTCAGTCCATAACTTGATTTTTTTTTACCAACTTGCAGTTTTGTTTTTATATTTTTGTACGTACATACATACAATAATAGTGTTTTATAGAAATCAGCAGTGATCAAACTTTGTAAAAATAGTAACAATGTTAGAAAGATTGGACACATCTTTTGAAAGATCATGTCATACAATGCAGCCTTTTAATTGCCATAGAAACCGTCATTGTCTCCTGCCCAATATTTTAAACCTGTCTCTTAATTGCTCAAGAGATTTCTTGGACTATTGCACGGATGCTGAATATTCATTTATTAAATATAAAGAATACCGCCTGTTACATGATGTGCTAACTTCTGTGATAAAAATGAGGGCAGGATTAGCAGTTTATAGCATAACTCAAAAACCAGAGAGCATGCAGATTCCATAGAAGAAAACTGATAGGTGTATAAACTGCTATTGTTCATAGTAGGGAATCTTCCTTTTCCTATAAACAGGGCCATGATGATCACACAGGGGAGCCTCTTGTTCAGCGTGATGATGATAAACCGGAAACGATTATGAAGAGATTGAAATCTTATGAAGCAGAAACCAAACCTGTCCTGGAGTATTACCGGTAAGCACATTTCAATGTGCAATATTTAGTCTTAATACATTTTCTTTAAACATCTCTGCAACAATTTAGGGATGTTTCAGATGTGTGACACAAACAGTGAGAAAGGAAGCCTAAGCATGGATTTTTGTCTTCCAACTCATGGGGTGATCTAGGAGAAAAGAGAGAAGCTGTTATGGAGTCCGTGTTTACATCTGAATCTATATAACTAAGAACCAATTAAGCTGAGATTAAGTTTGCTTATAATCACACAGGTGTGTGTCATGACTATATATTGATTTTGCATCCCTGTAATCCCTTTCAATCCCTTTTTAAGTCCTGCCTGCATGAAGAATACTACTACTGTCTTCTGTCTTTGCAGTCTTTTACCAATAGCTCTTCCTCCACACTCACGTTTGATTATATCCATGCTTTCATATTTTCAAAGGAAGTCTTTTAATTTTGTATTAGTAGAAAAAGAGGCATTTTGCTATAGCGATTCAAGGCACCGGACTAGAAACCAGGAGACTCTGAGTTCTAGTTATGCCTTAAGCATGAAGCCACTTGAAGGGCTTGGGGCCAATCACTTTCTCTGAGCCCTAGGAAGAAGGCAATTGCAAACAAATTCTGAAAAAACGAATGATTTTCCCATATATGACATCAGGAATCAAAATTGACTTGAAGACCCCAAAGGGGAAAAAGAGGAATAAGAAACATCTTGCTTTCTCTCATTGATGCCTCTACAGGTAATCCTCGACTTATAACTGCCTCTCCGTTAGTCGTAAGTTGGCATTATCGCACAGCAGATCACCGTGTGACCAGATCTGTTTTTTTGACTTTTTGTGGCATACCCATTGTTCACTATGGACTGTTTTTGCCAAAAAACAGAAGTAAATGCCAGTTTTCAGCAAAAATGTCATAACATGTAGTCAGATGGCTGTGAGCTGCTGCAAATGGCTGTCAATTCAGGCCAGTTGCCAAGCGCCCACCATGCAGTCATATGACCATGGGGAAGGATGGCCATCAGAACTTCGGAATGGGTACCTTTGGGGGAGTCCACTGTAACTCTCTAAGGTCACTAAGTCACCAGTCATAAGTCAAGGAATTGTTGTGAATTTAGATATCTGTTCTTTTTTGTTGCTATGTGTCCATTCTGAGTGAGTTAGAATTAAAAGAGGAAAAATGCCCAGTGGGAGGAGAAAGGATTTTGAAACAAACATGACAAGACAGTACAATTATTCCTGTTGTTTCAAAACTGGGATGAGAGGATAAATTTAAGGAATGTATCCTTCTTGGTGAGTTCTTCAGCATACATAGGAGTATGCTGTAAGAAAGGTACTTTAGAGCAGGGGTCTTTAACCTTTCCTGCTTGTGGACTGGTGGGGTGGGAAGGAGAGAGAATGGTTCCACGCAAGCAGTGGATCACATACTCGCACACGCAGCTCCATTAAAGCACCTGCCACTCAGACAAATGGAGTTTCCCACACGAGTACTGCCGCTTGCTCAAGTGGAGCTTCCCGCACGAGTACCTGCCGCTTGTGCAAATGGAACTGTGCGTGCTCACCCAACACTTGTGTGCCCTGGTTTCGAATGGGCCATGGCCTGGGGATTGAGGACCCCTGCTTTAGAGTCAAATCAACCCTGTTATGGAGTCGCTTGGATTTTTGTAGCACCAAAACAATATTGCATGAATACTGTGCTCTGGCAACCAAAACAAAACTTGGCCAATGGTTATATTAACTTCTGTCATTTCCTAACCAGCTCCTGCTAGATGATTGCTACTGAGAAATGGTTATCTATTATTATTTATTGGTTATCAACTGTTCACTGAGATGATAACTTTATGACTGTATCCTGTGTCTTTATCCTCCAGAAGTTGCTGGTTACTGCATCAGTTTTCAGTTGTGGTTATTATTTTCCTGATGATTAAAGTTATACTTTGCCTTTCTTTTTGGATAAACAGTCAAGATGGTTTGCAGCCATTAAAATATATCTTAGAAAACACATAAAATTGCTAGAAGTGAAATAAGAGTTAAGTGCTAAAATGGTATCATTAAAGTTTGCAAGAGAGACACATTTTGGCCGTTTTCCTAAACTTTGGGTGAGAAGACTAAACACGGCTCTTAGGGAGGGAATCCATTCCGTGATCTGGAAGCTCTACAAGAGAAGGGCCTCTCCCACATGCCAGATAATTCAGTTTCTGACTGCAAGGCCATCTTCAAATGTCTATCTCCTGCTGAGCCAAGTAACGTCCTAAGTATAGACTTCAGGCACAGAATAAGAATTGATACAAATTATATGAAGAAAGCAATATAGCAAAAAAATTTTTTAAAAAAATTTGATTTTTTTACATAGTTGACAGGTCCACTATGAACGAAACAGTAGGCTTGAAGTAAGGGAAGGCCAAAAGAAAACATGGAAACAGCTTGTAAAGCTGAGGGAGGTTTTAAAACTACTTAATAAAAGAGTGCAAAAGCAAGCAAGGCAGTCCTCAACTTACAACAGTTTGTTTAATGACCATTTGAAGTGACAATAGCACTGAAAAAGTGATTTATTACTGTTTTTGACACTTACAACCACTGCAGTTTCCACATGATCACCTGATGAAATGCAGCTGCATGGCAACTGACTCATATTTATGACAGTTGCAGTGTCCCAGGTTCAAGGGATCACCTTTTGCGACCTTCTGACAAGAAAAGTCAACAGAGAAGCCAGATTCACTTAACAACCATGTTACTAACTTAACAACTGTTAGCAGTATTACAGTATTTAAGGGGCTGCCACAAAGAAGAGGGGGTCAACTTATTTTCCAAAGTACCAGAAGGCAAGACAAGAAACAATGGTGGGAAACTAATTAAGGAAAGAAGCAACCTGGAATTAAAGAGAAACTTCCTAACAGTGAGAACAATTAAGCAGTGGGACAGCTTCCTTTCAGAAGTTGTAGGTGCTTCATCACTGGAGATTTTTAAGAAAAGACTGGACAGTCACCTGTCTGAAGTGGTATGAGGTCTCCACTTGAGCAGGGGGTTGGACTAGAAGACCTCCAAGGTCTCTTCCACGTCTATTCTGATTAACTGCAGTGTTTCACTTAACAACTGTGGCAAGAAAGGTTGTCAAATGAGGCAGAACTCACTTAACAAATGTCTCACTTAGCAACAGAGATTTTGGGTTCAATTGTGGTCAGAAATTGAATACTACCTGTAGGCATTTTATAAAAGTTTGTATACATGTAGCCATAGAATCTTTATTTTATTTATTTTTTGTGCAATTGATCTCTCATTCTGGACTCTCAGAATCTAAGAATTGTGAGAAAAACTGTTAATGTGAAAATAACTAATGTACCTCGTCTTCTCTCTAGCCAAAAAGGAGTGCTGGAATCTTTTTCTGGAACAGAGACCAACAAAATCTGGCCTCATGTTTATCGTTTCCTCCAAACCAAGCTGCCTGAAGTGAGCCAGAAGGGGACTGCTACTCAAAGCTGAACATGATTCGTTTTACTAACACATGGAAACTACTAATATATGGCTAAATATCCAGTTTCCAGCAATCTTTGGAATCATAAAAATTCAGGAACGGACTGTGATGGAATTATGAGCTTGATATATAGTTGTCTGAAATCTCTAAAATGACCATGTTTTAGTTCTGTGCCAAAGTCTAGTAGGATGATTGACTGCTAGTTTTTTGTACTGGGTATACCTGGATTTTGTAAAATGTATTTAATAATAAACCCATTTTTAGCAACATTTAGTTAAAATATCCCTGGAGTTTGTCAAGAAAAGGATAGCAGTTTAAAATCAGTCCCATTTTGAGAATTTACACAAGACCCCTTAAACAGGATGTAAGGTAAAATCATAGTAAAAAGAATGAGGTAGTTTGTCTTGTACTCTATACATGTTGCTGGGCACGAGGCTTCTATAAATGAATAGTAATCTTGAATATATCAGTTTACTATTTTGGATACTTCCCTGAAACATGTATTAAGAATTCAGACTGAAAACTGTTTAGAACATTTTCAGATGTTTCAAATTCTAGACTACTTTCGTCAATATTTATCACAATGTTCCAATGCTTTGTGCTACTATGACAGATCTTATGGCTAGCAGTCCTGAAAGTGAAATTTGTACCGTTATGGTGTTTATATCAGGGGTGGACACATTTTTTCATGCTTGGGCATTTAGAATTTAACTTTTTTTTTTCAAATCTCTCAACAGTTGTAGAGGGTTTTTTCTTTATGCTGATAGCAGTAGTGGAGGAAGATGCCTCTTTTTGTAGAGTTTCTGGATGGAATTAGTAATTCAAAATTAAAGCAGCCATTTTGCTTCTTCAAATGTACCATAATCTCTGTTGTTATCACAAACCCTTCACTCTTTATCCCACCATCTTAGAAAAAAAGGAAGGCAACAAATTCTATTCAGCCAACAACAGTTAAAACATCATAATACACAGCTATAAAAAAACCCCATAAGCATAATCATCAGCTGAGAGGAAAAAAACAACCAGCCCCAACAAATGAAGGTAACCATTGCACAGACTCTGCCATACATCCAAATCCTCAGTGGCAAAACTTTGTGTTTTAAGATCTTATGAAAGGGTAAGGGTTGGGGAGGGGGGGTGATATCTAAAGGGAGGATACCATGGTAGCAAATGTTGCCTTCTTGGTCCTGCCAAGATGGCACTTTGAAATAGGACCTGGGGTGTATCTCTTGCTGGATCTAATAGCTCATGTAGACATAATTGGGGAGAGGCAGTCCCTCAACCTGGCCTCATGCCATGAAGGGCTTTATAGATCATTACCAGTACCATGAATTGCACCCAGAAGCATACTAGCATCAGTGCAGCTCCTGGAGCAAAGATGTAATGGGCTGACGAGGAGAATACATACCGTATATTTCGGAGTATAAGGCACACCTTTTTCCCCCCCAGAAAGAGGGTGGAAATCTGGGTGCATCTTATACTCTGAATGTAGCCCTGCCCAGCTTCTGAAACCGAGGTTTCAGAGGCTGAAAAAAAAGCAGAGCTCACAACCAACAAACCTATTGCCAAAATTCACCTCTGGGAACAGCTGATTGGGGTATTCCGGGAGGCAGTTCCCCCCACCAATCAGCTTTTTTCTTATTTTCTTCCCAACAACTAAGGTGTGTCTTATACTCCGGTGCGTCTTATAGTCAGAAAAATACGGTAATTGCATGTTTGTAATGGGCAGAAGGAATAACCTTGAGGAAGAGGAGGAAGGGCTGCAACTAAGATATTGGTAAGATGAAACAAAGCTTGATTCCTGGGAAGAAATGTAATTTGTGAAAGTGTCTCAGGCATGACTCCCCCTAGTTCTCAAGAAGATGAGAGAAAGAGAGGGGAGGTATATTCAGGCCTGCAAAATTATGCTACCGTAAATTTATAATACAAGTAGCATTCTTAACTTCAGTTTCCTAGCCTGGTCTACCTTGAAGAGCTGCCAACACATCACTGCATTCTGTATCACTTACTGATTTTGGATGCTCTTCAAGGCAATCCCATCTAAAGCATATTTTGCAAAGGTGACCAAGGCTCATGAGTGATCATGAGCAGAGCCTGCCAGTCGAGGAATGGGCAAAATTGGCACAAACAAGAAGTTGCACAAAGGGGTTTCTGGCCATGGCTGCTACCAGTTCCTTGAAGAGAAACCATGAGTCCAGGCGGATTGTGCACAGATTTTGTTTGGGGTAGCACAACCCCACCCAGAGAAAATTTCTAAAACTAGAAAGCCCTAATATTCATAACCACTCAGTCTTGCTAAAGTTGAAGTAAAGCTGTTGTTTCCCTTTCAAACCTCACACCCGAGACACAAAGATTGAACTTCCACATTATCATTTGGGCAGGCAGGTATAGTTAAACTGTGTGTCAGCATATTATACTGATACCTCACCTGTGCTGTGGGATGACCTCACCAATGGATTCATGCAGATTCTAAACAGGAGTGGAGACACTTTAAGCCTGGTGGAGCAATGCACAGCATGGGAAAAGGGCCTGACCATTCCACACCACTCCTCACTGAGTAGAACTGGCTCCAGAGGAAGAAAGAGAATCAGCACTTACTGTATATTTTGAATCTGCAGTTGAACCCAGAATTGCAGCCAATGGGTAATAGTAAAAAAACCAAACAACTACAGGAACACCCCACTCCCCCCAATTGGACACTCTTCAAAATGATCCAAAGGTACTTTCTTAATAGGCCTATTTTCCTCATATTAGAGCAAATGTTTCTAAATATTTGCAATTTGCCTTTCCATTGTACTTTGGGATACAAGACAAAGTTGAGCTTGTCTTTTGTTTTAGCAAAACACATCAGGCTGGAAGAAATTGAGCTAACATGATACACCGAGTTTCAGCTATATCCGAATTACCACATAGAAAAATGATTTCTAAACCATTATCTGTTATGTATCGGCCTTTTGCAAACAGTGCCTTGAATCCTTTTGTTCACTTATCTAACAAATATGTGAACGCAAAAAGAGGGCAGTAAACTGGGAACAAATGGGGTTTTCTGTTTTGGAGTTTGGGGATGGGGATGGGGTGAGGCAAAAGATAAGGGCATATGGAAAACTAGAACCTAGTAAGGAAGTTTAGATGAAGTGGCCACAACAGAGAAGATGCAGTCAGAATACTAATTTCTTTCCTTCCTCCGCCATTTTTTTTCACCCTTTCTAAGTTGCTTGCCCCATGTTTCTGAAAGGACAAGTTCATGGCAATATTTTCCCACATACCACTAGGCCAGGACTGGGCAAGTGAAAAGCCAAGTGTATTCCTTCAAGCCATCTCTTGTCAGACTTTTTGAAAACTGGTCGCAGTTTTATGAAAATTGCAGATAGGAAACATGAATGAACATACAACTTAGAGAATTAACTTAGAATAGGTTTAACCTGGTTTAAAGAAAATGAAAATCCTCAAACTTTTGGAAGGTCAAAGGAAAAAAATCCAGAAGATCCCATTGTTTTCTTCCCTCCAACAACCAGCCGTGCCTTTGGCACTCAGTCACCCAAATAGTGCTAGGTATATTGCCTATCGGTATAATGGACATCTAGATCATCTGGTTTTCATTTAATGAGCAGGGGGTTGGACTAAAAGACTCCATGGTCCCTTCCAATTCTGTTATTGTATTCTAATTACAAATGGTAAGCTCAAAGTAGAGGTCCTTAGCAGTTGGGAAAGGTCACAAAGATTTAAGGTAGGTTACAAGATCAAAACAACATGGGCCGGTCAGCCCATATTGGCTGATAGCAGTTAATGTGAAAAAGAAAGTAATGCATTCCCATGCCAAGTGCCCTTTCATGAGATGGTTCTACACCATACAATCCTGAACAGAAATGTGCTTCCTTTATTAAAATCATGATTCTCGATAAAGTCTCAAGTCATGATTAAATCAAACACATTACAGCAAAAGTACAGTTATTTTATTAACAGCAACTTATATTTTAATTCCAAACTTCATATGGGGCAATCTTAAATTTACAATATATTTCAGACCATGAAGCAAAATTTGCCACGTTGCCCTCTTATTAAGGCTTTGGAAAAGTGCTTTGCAGCAGTGGGGAAGGGCAGATGTATGGACTTCAACTCCCAGAATTCTCAGCAAGGGCCAGGCTGGCTGGGTAATCACAAGAGTTGGTCTGCACACCTGGTAGTTTCCAAGATTTGGAGTCACTGCTTTAGAATAATCTAAAGAAGTCACAAGGCAAATTGGCTAGAACTCAAATCAGCACTTCTCAATTTTCCCCTCAACCAAGTGCTTCAAATATACCAGATGACTATGGATCACTGAAAATGGTTTATTCTACAAATCAAAAGGACAAACATAACTCATATTTTAACAAATGTAATCTTGCCTTTAATGAATACACCTTTTTAATAAGCAAAGGACTATGATGCCAGTATATTTTTTGTCAGTTTTAGCTTTGATCAGCGTCACTGTTCATACTCCTTCTGTATTTGACTTTGAAAACAGCAAAAAAAAAATCAAAATCCCATCCCACGCAGGTAAAAAGCCTTGCTTAAAACAGCCTCTGCTACCCTAAATGCCAGTCAAATGGAGGGTAAAATTCAGAATACAGGCCTGATGTCATCTGTCTCAGAACAGAACAAAGTTGCTCATAGGCTTTAGTTTCAGAATCTTTGGATTATACAACAGCTGTAAAAAAAATTAATGAAATGATCAACAAAACAAATATGTTTGTGAAAAAACAGATGTTAGGATGAGAAGGTGATTACAGAGACAGAATGGAAAAAAATCACAGGCAAAACAATGTTGTCAGATAAAACACAATTCTTAACTTGTATCAGTTTAATTCTTTCTTTAGCTATGCCCAGAACAATCCAAAGATGAGTACTATTTCCCAACCCATTTTGCAAGCCAGCCAACTAGCAATTTTTAGTGTCCAGATTTTGTATTTGTTATTTTTTGCCTTCAAAAATTGAAATGTCTACACTCCTTGTCTTAATCACATTGCTAGAAAAATAGGTACAAAGCCGCACTAGACAGCCATGGCTATTTTTCTATTCTATGTGGATGACCGAATGTTTACATAAAATGGAGTCAACTTCTCTTCTGCCAGATTACTCTCTTGCTTTAAGAATTTATTTCCAATTCAATTACCATCTTAGAAATAAGCTGAGTTCAGAACATTCCAATAACAGAGTATTGGCTAGTTGAAGTTGGATACTGCTTTCTCATGTACCCTTAACATTTCATGCAAAAAAAAAAAAAGTTCTACTGACTTTAATATTCTTGTTGCTCCCTTGTTCTTATCAAATTTGGTCTCATATTTGCCACCGATTCTGCAACATCAGGTTAAAACCACAGTAGTAATACAGATAGCTAAAGCCATTTCACAAACTTGTTGCTGATTTACTGTGTTGGGATTGGTCTGAAATTCTAAACAATGCAACTCAACCTATCTACAAGGAACCAGATGGAGAATTCTTTTCTATTGCTTTCATTAAAACTGTAAAAAAAATTTTTTTTTAAATGTAACTATCCCAGTCCACTTGCATCTAAATTAGAGTTCCATTGGAAAATTTCAGGAGACTGTTTTGCCAATCTTGCAACACACTATATTTGCTATAGTTGATTATTTATGGGGGAATTCAAATAGAACTCAACCACTCCCACGCTCCAATGAAGTGAGATTTATTTTTGGAAAGAAATACTGATTAGTTTTGCTTCATCCCTAATTTTGTTCTACTTGAATTTAAAAAATGCCAATTTTTTGTTTTTCTACTTAAATCACTAGGGGCCTTTTCCCTGCTTGCTCCAAATTACTTTGCCTGCAGATTAATTTTCCCAAGAGCAGACCTAATGGAAAAGAAATCCAGTTTTTAGTCCCAACCATATTTTTCTATTCTCACAGAGCTGAAAACATGACCATGCAAAAGTACCTAGAAATACAGAAGAGAGGCCACAAATTTGAAAAGTATAAAAAGTGATCTCTAAGAAAGTATATTACAATGTTACAATGTAAGCAACCATTTAAAAACAGTAATGGCTGAACTTAAAAGAAGCGATGCTTCAATACAATTATCCACATCTCAAGATTTATTTCCTCCATTCCGTTATTCTGTGAGCATAATCAACCATCATTTCTCACTCAGTTACAAATCAGAATCACACATTATTGTCTCAACCCAAAAAGTTCTGATTAAATTGCAATATTTAATGTCTTTATAAATTAGAGTTTTAAATGGGATTTTCAGACTTAGTTTCTTGCAAATAAGATTCTCTATGTTACACAGTTAGTATCATCAAGGCCTATCTGATCTTTTGTCATCTGAACCAACTTGTTAAATCCAGACTTCATCATAATTAAAATAACCAAGACCCAAGACACATCACCGGTTGCTTGTTAGCCAATTCTAACATGGATGTTCCCTTGCTACACTTTAAAAAATTATCCATGGTACCAGGGAGTTGCTAGTTCATAAAATTATCTTCTCAATCAACCACTGAAAATTAATTTTAAAATCAGTGTCTCATTTTGACCTTACTTTCTGGATTAGATTTTCAGAAATATGAAATAACTAATCATGATTTACTCTTATGAACACCTCATTATTTGAAGCTATTCTGGGGAACATCCAGAATGATAGATCAGCCTCTATACTTATGACAGGAAGCACCCCCAAGTCATAGTACTAAGTGAGACCTAAAGAGATTATGGTTTGCTTTAATCAGAAAACTAACATGAAATTGCATTCAATACAAAAAAACAAGACCCAAAGGAACTTTGTCAATTCTGGGAAGATTGTGTGAATGAGTTGAGACTCAATTATTTTTACTTAGTAGTTCCCACTGTCAATATTCCGTTTAAAGGAGAGAAATTTAGGAAACTAAAGAAAGCAACAAAGCCCTGGTCAATCACACGTCACTCTTATCTTGCATGTCAATATTGCTTCTTAGGGACTTTATCATAGGCAAGTATGTTTTTGGATAGAATCTACAAATCCTTCCTTACTCTAGAACTGTGATGCTTGAAGACTACTCATTGAATGCAATTATGTATTGATAGCATTTACAAAGTTGTATTTTAACATACTGCTACATCAAGAGTGATTAATTCAGAAGCAGATGGATAGAATAGTAGAAAAAAATGTTTTTCATTATTTTGGGCTTTGTAAACAATTTATAAGAAAAGGTTTACACAGTCTGATGTAAATGACAACATTTCAGTACCAAGTCTGTATCAAAGTAATTTCATGGCTATTTGGGTTATTTGGTTTTAAAATAGTCACTGATTATTTCTTTTGAGGCATTCAACAGTTTACCAAATAAAAGATTATAAGCTCAGATCTGAGGGGGGGAAAAATCAGAATTTGGCACCTGATGAAACACTCAGCAGTGGCTGATGTTTGTCATATTGTTCTCATTTCCAAGATTAAGAAAAGTTAAACTTTCTGTGACATATGCAGATCTATCTCCAGAAATACTGGTTATAATTCCACTATGGCCACTTACACATCAAGATATGTAAGAATCAAAATAAAATATAGAAGGCTCTCGTTCAGAAACAGTAAAAAACATCCCTGTAATATAAATGGCTAGTGCTTTTTTGTGAGCCATCCAGAGATGCAACACCAATAGCAATCATAGATTTATTGCTTTTTGTGATAAAATCAGATTTGAATGCCTAGGATGCAAGCAACGGAACACATTACAATGATCTTTAGTATCCACAGCAACTTTTGGGTAGTATCTAATAAGATTAAAGCAGATTCCTGAAGGAATCAATTGTAAACATTGCAACTGTGCAGATTTCTCATACTTTGATTACTAAAATTAAAAGGCAAGATTTTAGCAGTAGCAGAAAACGTAGTTTCACATTCAGCAAATTACAAGAACATCTCTTTCTTAAAAGTAAGAAACATAGGAAGAAAGATAGCAGCACATTTGTTTTTCAAAAAAAATGATGTGTGTTTCTGCCTTACTCTCTCTCCAAAAGCTCAAAACAAAACAATTCCCCTCCCTCCATTCAAAATAAAGTGCAGCACCCATAAAAAGAAGTCTTAAGAAAATTGCCGTCGTCTTCTCTTGGAAAGAAGTGTACTTGGCTTCAGTCTTAAGAGTACTATACTGTATCCATCATTTTAGCTTCTTCCTCCTCTCTGTGTACCACTAAACCTTGCAAACTGCAGCCTTGAAGCGATTCTGCATTCTGCAACGAAGAGCACACACAGGTCAGAAATCAATTTCTGAAAAACATTTAATTTAAATCTATGCTTTGTGTTGCTGCAGATTTGCATTTTTTATACCATTGGTGGGACATGTGGACACTTCACTCAAGTTTCATTGTCATCACATCTCAAACTATACTGGACTAAAGGTAGATAAACTAATTTCCACAAGGAATGGAACCCTTCTGAGATTATGCTAACCAAATTCCTACCTGTGATTTCCCACCAAAAGCCATCAGGCAATAAGTGAAAATAACACTTAAAGCTTCTGAATGGTTCTACCCATGTCTTCAATATTATAGTCCTTCACAAAAAAAACTGGAAAAGGTGGAATAAGTAAAAATCTCAGAAAGAGAGGCCTATCACAGCATCATTCTCCTGTTCCCTTTAGTTTTTCATAAGGGAAAATATATTCAAAAGTTGGGTTGCGTCCCACAAAGTGCTTCATTGACCGTGAACCAAGTATGAATTTCCTTCATGTATTACTGCTAAGCAAGTAACTGTTCTTTTAAAAAATAATACAATTATTTTAGCACAGGAACTGGTTACGTAACAGAAACTGACATGACACCCCAAGAAACTATGTCAGGGAATGCAGAATCCAAGCAGAGATTACAATGCGTGCAGTAGACATACTTTATGTGAGGAATTCCTCTGCCAGCTGTTCTGGAAATAGTCCTGCTTAATATTTTAATCAGGCACATTAGCTTATGAAATACACACACATTAGTGAAGGTGGAGAGTTATAGCTTAAATGAATCATCCAATGAACTGAACTAACTGGGAAAAAATGCCCAGTTCACTGTAACGGCTTCTTGCTATAACAGGCAACTTTGTAGTAGCCAGAAGCCACACTTAAAAAATAGTGGAAAATACTGCAACAGGGAGACCAGAGGCAGAGAGACAGTGGACACCAAGGTAGGATATTTTTGTAGTAAATAAATAAATGTAAACATTAGCTTTTGTTCTTTTCATTCAACCTACATGGTAAAATGATATATATTAATTACTTAACATTCAAACGAGCCTTAGTTTTCTACCATGGGCTGTGAGAAGGAATGTAGGGAATGTAGGGAAGAAGATGGGAAGTAAAGATTTTTTTTCTTGATACTCCAATAATACATACAATTAAACAAAAGCTACCTGAGGTGCAAGTCCACCTATACAATTCAGATCATTGTGAAATAAAGGATTCTGAACAGGCATAGCTTGACAATTCTGAGATTGTGAACAAATCCTCACTCTTGATTTGAATGCTTCCAGTTCATTTTTAAAAGCTTCCAAATAGCCTTCATCCCCTGTCTGTCAAACAAACACAAAAGCAATTAGATAACCCTACAATTTAATTTTCAATATTTTGTGCTAAAAAATAAGACATTCCAGCAAAGCAGACAAGAGTTAATCATAGAATCTATATCATTCAGATAAGCGTAGATTTTCACATTTCTTACTTTTGTTTTTGTTCTATGTAGGTTTTTTTTTTAGTTTGGCTAATCATAGTGGAGGATTAATCAGTGACAGGTGTTCAAATCCTGATGAAAGTTATTCAAACAATGTAGTTTATAACACAAGCATTCTTCTTCCCCTCCACATCATTTATACCACAGTGCCCATAATTTTCATCAACATAGCCATTCTGGAGGATGTAAGAATGGGATAAATTGCCACATGAAGAAAAACACCATCAAATGACTCCTTTCTTTCTCAATCTTAGGATATACCATTAGACTTGCAAACTATATAAAATCTTTGTCATACCAAATTTGTTATAGAAATATTTTAAAATACTGAACTGTGCTCAGCTGTAATAGATAGAATTAACCTCTCCCAATATTTCTCTTTTAACTTTTCTCTTTAATGTGTAATTGTATATTGCAAGTAAAACCACTTGTCTAAAATGGTATAGGGCAGTGGTAAATCTAAAATTTGTTACTACCGGTTCTGCGGGTGTGGCTTGGTGGTGGTGGGGTAATGTGAATGGATGGCATGGCCAATTTTTTTTTTTAACCTTTAAAAGCATTTTTTCTACAACCTCTTTGAAGAGGTTGTAGAAAAAATGCTTTTAAAAGTAAAAAAAAAAGCCTCTGATGATTGTGCAGCTCAGCTGGGCATTGGGGGGGTGGGGGTGTCAGGGATTTTTGATACCGGTTCTCCGAACCACCCGCCTCCATCGCTTCCGGATCAGGTGATCCGGTCCGAACTGAGAGCATTTCATCCCTGATATAGGGTTTTCTGCTTCAGCAGGGCTGGACTAGAAGACCTCCAAGGTCCATTCCAACTCTGTTATTCTGTTATTCCTCTGCCCCTTAAGGAGGTGCCTGCAAAATGGGTTGAGGGACCACCTCCACTTGATTACATTTGCCTGTCCCATCAGGTCTGGCAGAAAAACCTTTTCATAATCTTTCATGTGTAAGGCCATCAGTAGATAACTATTTTAGCTATCAGTTTCCTACATTCAGTCCAAAAAGAGACTAAACTAAAAGTGTATACTTAGAATGGCAGAATATACCCTAGAGCTATCAAGTCTTCTGGAATTTTACTCATATGCAGAGTTAAAAATGAGCTAATCTACAATTATAAAATTACCACTAATTTAAATAAGTGCTAGTAATTACATTTTAAACTTCCTGAAGTCTCAGAAGACATGTTACAAAGATTTATTCAGCCATTTTAAAGTTATATCTCCAACGAATATTCTTAGTGGGGAATACATCCAATCTGACCATCCATAAATAGTAAAAGCGCTGCTCACAAAGCAAATTTCCCCCCTTATAATCTTTTCAACAAGATGGACACTCATATTTTTGCCACTGTATGATTCATATTATGTGAATAGCATTCATATTTTCATACATAATTTAGGAAATAATCTTACATTCACTTAAGCTGTTAAAACACAAACAGTATAAAAATGGGTCCCTATAAAGATGAAGAATCTTTAGAATAGTTTTGGATTGTGCTTGAGGAAGTGAAAAGAGATAAGGAGATAAGGAGAATTCAAAGTCCATTTATGTATATAAATTTACTTATGTGTCATTATGTAGAATCCATCATTCTTATTAATGAATTTGCATTACAGTGCCCTTTAAAACAGCTTACTCTCAACAGGTATTTGTTGAAAATTGTTACCACACACACTGATCAAGCAATGCAACAAAACCCTATGATATAACAATGTCCATAATTCTGTGAGAACGGGTTTTAATGGAAGAAGATGGATAAAAATATAAGGTCCAACAGATGAGGCATGATTTGGATTTCATCTATAAAGAAATAATACCTAGGATACCTTTCTTTGGTTACTTATATGATTGTCACTATGCTGTGACAATCTGCCACTATGCTTACTTATATGTTTGTGTTTTTAATTGATTTTTATTTTATCTTATTAGCCACCCAGAGTTACTGTTTTTAAGATGGGTGGCCATTGACTGAAATAATGACAATGACAACAGTAATAGCAATAATCCCACCAAACTATTCTCTTGGAAAAGCACTTTAGCATCTAACAACCAAGGAGAAAGTCTGGCTAGGCTTCAAAGAGCCTGTAGTACAGTGGACTAAAGCACTGTGATTAACATCTGCTGCTTGCAATTACTGCAAGTTCAAATCTCACCAGGCTCAAGGTTGACTCATCCTTCCATCTTTTCAAAGGTAGGTGAAATGAGGACCCAGATTGTGGGGGCAATAAGCTGACTTTGTATAAATATACAAAAGTATGAAGGCTATTGCTTAACGTATTGTAAGCCACCCTGAGTCTCTGGAGAAGGGCGGCATATAAATTAAAGAAAAAAAAAAGTGGATTCCTAAAAACTTTTTAAAATGGCCTCCCTTCCCCTCCCTCCATGTTGAACAGAAAGCACCCCTCCTCACCTTAGCTCTTTGGAAAAATAGGCGAAAACATCCTCGGGGATCCACATTACAGCTCTTGGCCATTTCTATAATGAACTGCATGACTACAGCTTGATGAGCTACTTGTTCCATTAGAGCTCCTTTCTATAAAAGAAACAATTCAAACAATCTGTAAGAAACAGAGTACAAGTAGTCCTCAAACTTATGTCTACATGGGTACCGGAACATCTGTGATTCAATGAATGGTCATTCAATGGGCCATGCCTGATTTTATGACCTTTTTTTTACCACCGTTGTTAAACAAATCAATGTGGTCATTAAGTGAAGCCTTTGAGCTTCCCCTATTGACTTTGCTTGACAGAAGATCGCAAATGGTGATTAAGTAAACTGGGACAATGCAACCATTGTAAACACATGCTGGTCATCAAGCATCTAAATTCTGATCATGTGACTGCTGGGATGCTGAAATGGTTGTGTAAGGACCAATCGTCATAATTTTCAGCAGCGTTATAACTTCAGTCACTAAGTAAATGTGTACTTTGAGGACTACCTGTACCACATTTGCAAGCTAATAAAGCAACAATTCAAGAAGCCCATATTAAGTGGACCAAACTAAGTTATGCACTAGGAAGCTCCCTTTGATAACCAAAATATATTAGTTAACTGTCAAGGTGTGATGTGAAATACAGGATTCCTATAATTCTTAGAATTATAAGAATTCAATAATTCTTAGTTTTACAAATAATACTTGAAGATGTCCATACAGTATTAGCTCACAGTATGTTTACAGAAAGACATGCTGTAACTACACAGACCCATATGTAAATGTAATACTATAGATAAATCAGTATTTCCAAATAAGTTGCTGTATAGAAGTAGCTCAATCAGTCTGATTCTGAAAACACATTACACAATAGAATTATTATGACTGCAGTCATTAGTTTGCAGTTCAGAATAAAAAAATGTTCAAGGCTGATGCTTAATAAAAAGGGCCATTCAAAGCATTTGGATGATTGTTGTAACAATGGCCAATTATTAATGTAAACCAAACACTACCTTTCAAAATGTACAAATCTGTGTTTAAATATCAATCTAGCAATGTTACATAGAGTAAATGATTTTGAGATTTCAGTTTAAAAATTAATTGCATTATCCACCCACAAATTATTTATATAGAGATTATGTACAGTTATGACTTCAGAATTTGACTTTTATATAATTATTGGTTTTAATGAAGATTCAGTCAGCAAGTAAGAAATCATCTTAAACATGTGATAAGCCATTACAGAATATCTACTTCTCAGTGCTAAAATGAAATACAATTTTGCACTATATTAGGAAGTTAAAATATTTAAGTCCAGAAGAAAATGACACTGAAATTAGTAAATTTCCCAAATATGGACAATCTCAATGCAATTTAGGGTAAATAGAAAAACAGCTTTATTCCAATTACAACATCAAAACCCTGAAATTATACCTGTTCTGCTTCTAGATGAAAACACCATAAAAGAAGATATTTTGCTGTTTCTTCACAGACAAGGTATGGGTGATCAGAGAGAAATCTCTGACTATCAAACCATCTGCTCAACATTCCTGAAAAACAATGAGATGCAACAAATAGTTTTCCTAAAACTGAAAAAATGCTTGGTTATAATTGAGTCCGATTTATGTTAGACAGGAATAAATTAGGCGTTTTGGTACTGCTACCCATCCCATAGCAATGAGAGATTAATACTTTGTTTAGTTCAGTTACTCAGAAACAGTGTATCTCAAGGAGCCTACTATGGATTTTAGGCAAAATATATCACTTGTTAAACTAGAAATGCATTATTAGTGTAGATGTAGGTCATGAAATGATTCATAAGTAAAAAACTTACCAAAATGTCTAATTTTCTCCTCATGTTTTTGCATGAATGATTTAGATGCATCTTCCTCAGTTTCTTTCCGTTTCTTTTGATTAATAAAACTCTGGCAAACAAAATATGCAATATACTAAAGTGTCACATCTGACAGTTGCTAATTAATCATTGCTTAATTATCATTGTGAATAGTCCTCAAGGTTATTTTGGACTACGTACATCCATTTCATTTATACTAATTAAAATACACTTAGTCTCTCTATAGTCAGGAGTTACTTATTTAGATTAGAGAAGCTACTCTAATTATTATACATCAGTCTGAATCTGAACTGAATCTTTCATTCACTCAGGTTTTATATTTTTTTCTCTGATGCCACCTCATAATTTCCAGTATCTTAAAATATGCTATGTATTTAAATGTTTATTAAATGTTTAAATGCAACAGTAGCTTATTTAGTGTGTACTGAAAATTAATAATTTCTTTTAAAACACTTTAAAAATCTCTAAGACTGTGGCATTTTTAAATTGTTCTTAATGCCCCATTTTCTCTTTCCAGTTAGATCAGGGGTGTCAAACTCAAGGCCCGCAGGCTGAATCCAGTGTGCGGGGTGATTAGTTCTGGCCCGCGGGTCCACTATGGAAACAACAAAGGGCCAGCCCACAGTGCCTTCACCAGTGAAAACGGAGCTTGGGAGGGCCGCATGCAGCCCTCCCGAGCTCCGTTTTCACTGGCAGAGGGTTGCAGGAAGCTGTTGCAACCCAAAACAGAGCTCAGGCGCCCATTTTCACGGGCAGAGCGCTCAGGCCACTACAGACACCCCCCCCATGAGTGATGTCGAGCTGGCCACGCCCCCCCTGCCCCTCCGAAGTCAAACACAACCCTGATGTGACCCTCAATGAAATCAAGTTTGACACCTCTGAACTAGACCAACTGCACAATACTGTTGTCAATAGTATCAAAGCAGGAAGTGGAGAAAAATGGAATTTTGGTTTCAAAGGATTCATATATCTTGCTGATTTGTAATCAAGCTTTTTCCATAATGCCTCTAGAATATATTCTTCCCACTTTTTTTTTTTTTTTTTTTTTTTTTTGCAGAGTTGGAGAGAAGATCCAGTAAATCTTCTGGCTACTAGGAAGGCATTCTAGTTTTGCAATAAAGCAATATTAAAGAATCCTACTGTGGAAGCAAGCCTAAATTTAAATACTTTCAATTGCTAATGCCAACAGAAATAAGTCATGTTAACCATTGTAATTTATACATTCCTCTCATGTATCTTGATGTTTTGCTTCAGACCTCAATTAGCATAGTAGTGCTCTACAAAATTACAGTACTTATAGGATTCAGAAGAAACAAACTTTAGCGACTCAATTCTATGAAGAGTTTAGGTATACCTGAAGTTGTTACTTCAGAAACTCAGACACAAAGAAAACCTGAATACAGAATTTTTTATACAATCTGGATCATTCTATACCTTGTTAAATACCTCTTTGCTAACAAAATCCATATTCCATAAATTCTGTCTCTCTTTCTGTCTTAATACTTCCTCCTTCCGCCGCCATTCTTCTTCTCTCCATCTCAATTCATCAATTTCTGTCTGTGCTTTGGCATGTTCTTGGTCCAGAGATTCTGAATTGTGTAATGCTAAACTTCCAAGTTTTTGCTGGGCTTCTGCTAAATTCCATTTGCATTCCACAGAACTCTTTACATATTCTTTTTGCTGTTGGCAAGCCAGTTCGATTCCATCATTATAAGTCTGCAAATTAATGTCTCCATTACTATTTGGAAATAAGACAGGCAAAATTACAGGAAACTTGGGGATAAATGAACCAATTTTTAAAATGTCTTAAGAAATTACATATGGAACAGTTACATGGTGCAAATGGGTGAGACTCAGTAAAATATACGAGTGTGCTTCAATTGATCCTGCCTCTGGCCATTCTGTGTGTGTGTGTGTGTGTGTGTGTGTGTGTGTGTGTGTGTGAGAGAGAGAGAGAGAGAGAGAGAGAGAGAGAGAGAGAGAGAAAATATATACATTGACACACTATGATCAGATTTTATTACTTCAGTAGTGAATCTGAATGTCTCACTAAATGTACTTATTTACTATGCACATATGCTAATAATGGTACCATGTTACATTTTCTTTATCACATAATTAAGAATCATTCAAAAGCCTTGTACTAGTCAATATAATAAATATTTTTGAACTTGTAGAATGATAGTGAGTAAAGGATAAAATTTAATTGGTTTCCTTAAATCATTTTGACAAACTGAACTTATTCTACACAGGATTGTCTTTGTTCACAGGAAGGAATTATAACAATGTTCATTAAAAAAATATAATCAAGGACTTCATACTCCATCTCATTTTAATACATATACTTGAACTATTTCTAAGTACAAGACAGCTAAAGAAATAAAAATTAGTTCCTAGCCATGAGAGAAAAAAGCTTAAATTGTCCTTAGGCTGTGTTAATAATAGTATTTTTTCCCCCTTAGTCCAAAGGTATTTGTACAATCTATAGAATATGTTGGGCGTTGTTATCATTACCTTGAATGGAAATCAGATTACTTCAATGACTTGAAACAGAGACAATAGAGGCACAGAGATTGCCAATGGAGACAGCATATTTCACATCAATATAATTTTCCACCAATTCAAGAGAGACGGACTAACACTTAAAAGCAGGAGTAGGAAAGACCCTTGAATCACAATTGTAGACTTCTGTACTTACAACAAAGCTCAATAGGACTACCTTCTAATTGTGAAAATTAGATTAGCCCTTAGAAGCAAATTTTCACTTATTTGAGAATAGATCCAACACAAATATATTCAGGTAGTCCTCAACTTACAACAGTTCATTTAGTGACTGTTCAAAGTTACAATGGCACTGAAAAGTGACTTATGACCGTTTTTCATACTTACAACTGCTGCAGCATCCCCATAATCACATGATCAAAATTCAGATGCTTGGTAACCAGTTCATACTTATGATGGTTGCGATGTCCTGGGATCACGTGATCTGCTTTTGTGACCTTCTGACAAGCAAAGTCAATGGGGAAGCGAGATTCACTTAACTACCCTGTTACTAACTTAACTACAGTAATACACTTAACAACTGTGGCAAGAAAGGTCATAAAATGGGGCAAAATTCAGTTAACAAACATCTCATTTAGCTACAATTTTGGGCTCAATTGTAGTCATAAATTGAGGACTACCTGTATAGGGATAGTTTGCATGATACTTACTAAATGTATCCCTTACTGCCTACATGAGTGGAATATGCAAACAGGAACAGAATTGGATGACATGGTTCTTTTTAGGGGCATTTATTTCAATAGATTATAGGAAAATTAATACAGATGTTTATATAATAGCCATGCAGAACATATAGGGAGTTTTCTGTGAGCGATGGATGCCTCCCGAGATTAAGTTAATCTCAATCCCTCCAAAAATAGGTGTTTTTTTTTCATTAAATCAAGTCCATTAAGGACAATAGGTCAATACTGAAATGCCTGAGATTATGAGGGAGGGACAGAGGGAGGCAAGGAAGGAGGGAGGGAGGAGAGAAGGAGGGAGGAAAAAAAGGAAGGAGAGAAGGATGAGGAAGAAGAGAAGGAAGGAAGGAGGAGGGAGGAGAGAAGGGAGGGAGGAAGGAGAAAAGGGAGGAAGAAGGGAAAGAGGAGAGAAGGAGGAAGGAAGAAGGGAGGGAGGAGAGGAGGGAGGGAGGGAGGAGAGAAGGGAGGAAGAAGGGAAAGAGGAGAGAAGGAGGGAGGAAGAAGGGAGGGAGGAGAGAAGGGAGGAAGGAAGGAGGGAGGAAGAATGGGGAAGGAGAGGAGAGGAGGGAGGGAGGAGGGAAAGAAGGAAGGAGAGAAGGGAGGAACGAAGAAGGGAGGGAGGGAGGAGAGAAGGAAGGAGAGAAGGAGGAGAAAGGAAGAAAGGAGGGAGGAAGGAGGAAGGAAGGAGAGAAGAGGAGGGAGTGAGGAGGGAAAGGAGAAGGAAGGAGAGAAGGAAGGAAGGAGAGGAGGGAGAAGAAGGGAGGAGAGGAGAGAAGGGAGGGAGGGAGGAAGGAGGGAAGGGAGAAGGGAAAGAAGAAGGAAGGGGAGAAGGAAGGGGGGAGGAGAGAAAGGAGGAAGGAAGGAAGGAGGGAGGAGGGAAAGAAGAATAAAGGAGAGAAGGAGGGAGGGAGGAGAGAAGGAAGGAAAGAGGGAGAGAGTTAAAGGAAATAAAGTTGGGGGAGGGAGTAGCCAGAGCAGAATGCGCAGGCTGAGGGAGATTCATGTTCCACCTGCGGACAAGTTTTTTGAGGGGCGTCGCTACGAAGAAAGTGAGCGTACCTGCGCATTTGGGTGAGAAAAGTCTTCAGCCCGACCCGAAGGTGCCTCACGAGGACGCGGAGGCCAAAGCTCCATTCTCTCGCCGAAGCCCACCCAAAGGCGAGGACCTCCCCCCCCACCTCCTCCTGGCTTGAGCCGCTACCCGAAACCGTTGCGGACCCCACCGGAAGTGAGAGTGCAAGTCATTTCCGGCAACAACGAAGCGTCCCCTATTTATGATTTCACCGCGCTGCCTCCCTCCTGTGTCTGACTCTATCGCGTGACGGCCTCGGCATTGACGGGCGGGGAGGACGTTGCTAGGAGACCGGGGAAAGCGCGCTACCACGGCGCGCGCTTGAGCAATTTGTGAATGGTGCCTCGGCTGCTCAGTGCGCGGCTGCGGCGGATCAGCTGGCAGTCATTTGTCGGCGCAAAATAAGAAGTTTTATCTCGCTTAAAAAATATAACAGCTATACAAGCGATCCCGCCCGCCTGTGTTTGTATATAAGATCCACGGAGGTTTTTTTTTTCTTTTAAAGTCACTACACGGGATTGCTGATTTTTGTTGTTGTTGTTGCTGCAAAGAAAAAAAAATACAGGAACATGTATGGCGCATCATCCAGCGATCTTTCAAGTATTTGCGTTGCTGTTCTCCAGATAGGCTGAGCTCCCACCAACTCCAATTAGTAGCTGAGCCGACAAACTTAAAGGCTCCCGGTCGGGGAGCCTTGATGGTGCTCCATTTTTCCTTTTGTTTTTTTGGAAGAAATACATCCACACCTGAGAGAGGGGAAGAAGAAAGAAAGAGAAAGTCACACAAGGAGAAAAAAAGAAAAGAAAAGGGAAGTTCTCGGTTCATTATAAGACACCTGGAGTCTGGATTGCACCAAATTGGGAAGCGACGGGCCATTTAATTCAAGCAACTTTCACAACTTGGTCAATACATCCACTCCCGAGAGAGAGAGAGGGAGGGAGGAGAGAGAGAGAGAGAGAGAGAGAGGGAGGGAGGGAGGAGAGAGAGAGAGGGGGAGGGAGGGAGGAGAGAGAGGGAGGAGAGAGAGAGAGAGAGGGAGGGAGGAGAGAGAGAGAGAGGGAGGGAGGAGAGAGAGAGAGGGAGGGAGGGAGGAGAGAGAGAGAGGGAGAGAGAGAGAGAGAGGGAGAGGGAGAGGGAGAGAGAGAGAGAGACAAGCAAAGAAAAAAGAAAAGAGAAGTTCTCAGTTTATTTTCAAACACCTGGAGTCTGGATTGCACCAAATTGGGAAGCGACGGACCATTTAATTCAAGCAACTTTCACAACTTGGTCAATACATCCACTCCCGAGAGAGAGAGAGGGAGGGAGGAGAGAGAGAGAGGGAGGGAGGGAGGAGGGAGAGAGAGAGAGGGAGAGAAAGGCAAGCAAAGAAAAAAGAAAAGAGAAGAGAAGTTCTCAGTTTATTTTCAAACACCTGGAGTCTGGATTGCACCAAATTGGGAAGCGACGGACCATTTAATTCAAGCAACTTTCAAACAACTTGGTCCGCAATGTAACAGGCTGCATTGAAATCCCTGAACTGTCAATATTGGAAGCGACAAAAGGCTCGATCGGGGCTGGCGATCCCCTTTCCCGAAGGCTGGGCGAGGAGAAACTGAGCGCGCAAAAAGAACAGCCGCGAACCGCGAGTCCAACCGAAGTCGCATCCCCAACGCGACCAGGGATCCTTCCCCCCCCCCCCGCTCACCCTCCCCACCTCCCCACGCCTGAAGTTGCGAGGCGACCCGGGCACTCCCGCCTGAAGCCTCCCCGAGGCCCCTCCCCTCTCCTCCCCTCCGCCTAGCCGGGACTGCTGGAACGTTGGCGTCTCCAGGGTGACGCGACGCTTTTTCCTTCCACGGGACAGGTGTCGTGGCCGAGCCCCCCCTTTTCGCGCCGAGACCTCGGGTGGAGAGCGAGAGCGAGAGAGCTGGTGGGGATGCCACTGAAAGTAGTGGTGGAGCTGCAGATCCATGCGGTGAGAGGGGCGCGGAGCCAGCAAGGGGGAATCTTGCAAAGGTAGCTGGAGCGGGAAATGTTTGCAGCCCCCCCCCCCATGATCCCGGACTGGGAAATGTGCCTTTTCTACTTTCAGTGGTTCATGGAAGATGTGCGTGCGTGGTGGTGGGGATAGTTGATAGAAGGTTCGTGTCGTTAGATGCCCTGCTATTCTGCAAAACGGGAGTGAAGTTGCAAAAGAATAATCGGAGAAATTTGGCAATTCCCGATCTCGGTGATCCAGCTCTGCTGTCCCTTTACACCCCACCCCAAGACATTTTTGCAATCGTTATTATTGATTCAAATATTTTTTTTTTCTAATCCAAAAATGCATTGAAGAAAAGCAAAAGTCACTTTTTGCTTTCTGTGTTATATGCACTGTTAAAGTGAGCTGCTCCCGACCTAGGTTAATAGTGTTAAAACTTTTATCCTAACCCTAAACTCAATCTATTAAAGAACAATATTCTGTCAGACATTGCCCTACTTATAAATCTTACTTGATAAATTAACCGAAGATCATCACTATAAAATTGCCTCCTGGTGTTAACCGTCTTGCTAACATGCTAACAGATTTCTAACTTTAACTTCAACCTTTGGCCATCAGATTATTTTCCCAAAGGATTGTTGCAACACTCAATTTAATTATAATATAAGTTTAAAGGAATTCTATGCATTAAAACTCCCTATAACACTAACCCTGATGCTTACTATTAGCATATACTTTCTGCAGTCCTTAACCCTAACTTCATCTAGACTCTAACCTTAACCCATACATAAAAACATATTCACTCCACAGTGAAAGGAAAGAATAATTCTTAGGGGGGAAATATATATAAAATTAACATGAAGCATAAGTCATTTGAAATATCAATACAAAATTTGAGCTAGGCCTCAACCAATCCTAACCTGTACTGTAACTTCGTCCTAGAGCCAATTCAAATATTCACATTAACACTTATTCCAGCAGGCAATTCCCAATATACTAGAACATAGAATAGCAAAGTTGGAAAGGACCTCAGAGGCCATCCAATCCAACCCCCTGCTTGAGCAGGAGAGTTTATACCATTTCAGACAAATAAATGGCTGTCTAATCTCTTCTTGAAAGCTCCCAGTGATGGGGCACACCCACAGCTTCTGATGGCAAGCCATTCCGCTGGTTGATTGTTCTCATTGTTAGGAAATTTCTCCTTAGTTGTAAGGTGCTTCTCTCCTTGATTAGTTTCCATCCATTGTTTGTTGCCTTGCCTTCAGGTTCTTTGATAAATAGTTTGTCTCCCTCATCTTTGTGGCAGCACCTCAAATACTGGAACACTGCTATCATGTCTCCCCTAGTCCTTTTTTTCACTAGACTAGACATAACCAATTCCTGCAATCATTCTTCATATGTTTTAGTCTCCAACCGCCTAATCATCTTTGTTGCTCTTCTCTGCACTCTTTCCAGATCGCAACATCTTTTTTATATTGTGCTAATCAAAACTGGATGCAATATTCCAAGTGGGGCCATACTAAAGCTTTGTAAAGCAGTACTAATACGTCACATTATGTTGATTCTATCCCTCTATTAATGCAGCCTAGAATTGCATTTGCTTTTTTGGCTACTGCCACACATTGTTGACTCATATTTAAGTGATTGTCCACTTGGACTCCAAGATCCCTCTCAAAGTTACTGGCATTGAGTCAAGTTTGACCTTGTCTGAACCTCTGCAGTTGGTTTTTCTTGCCTAAGTATAGAACTTTACTTCTACATTGAATTTCATTTATTAATATTAATCAATATTATTACTAATACTATTAATCAACAATCAATATTAATAATCACTACTTCCCATAAGAATGCATTCTAATCCCAGCGCTCATATGAAAGCTTAATTCATTTTTAAGGTATCTTAAGCCAAACCAGGATGCAGTGCAATTTTATGGATTGTGTTTTAGACTTTTGTTAATGTGAGAACTGAATAATAGGACAATGGATAGGCAAAACTTTTATATGTATTCAATTTTCTTAAACTTAAAATCCATTAAACTATGATAGGATTTTAAAAATGTTTTAATTGTTTTTAATGTAAAGCTGCCTGGAGTCACACAGCCATATATGTTTGTTTATTTAATAAATAAATAAAATTGGGGAGCATTATACAGTATTTTTTATGCTTAAAGTGAATCTTCTGCATAATTTGCACTTAAGAATTATTACTGCGGGTCACATTTGGGTGAATAGAATCCCAACTCTAACCTAACCATTACTACCTTCACCAAGTTCAAGGAACCCTAAACCTAGCCGTATCCTTATCCTTACGTATATAAATAATATGTACTTCAGATATTGCTTTAGCACTCTATCTTCCTCATAAGATCAACCAAAGGATAGCACTATGCATAAACATTCATGTTGTATTCTCACCCTCATTTTTATCATAGATTTCAAGGAAATCTAGCCCTAACCTTAACTTCAACTTTAGTCTTTCAGAATATTTTCCTGAAGTATTGCCCCAGAATTCCACCTTAACTTTAATGTCAATTTTTAAAGTATTGCTATGTCCAAAATCTCCTAATGCTAATCCTCAGATTTATTTTTAGGATAAAACATTTAGAACCCTAAACCTAAGTTTATTCTACCCTTATGTCAAACTGTTAAAAAAACTTTAAACAGAAGCACAACATTCACTTGCAGATGGAATGCTATGACCTCCAGCAGGTAGAAGAACATCTGTCCTCCTCAGTCAACCTAACATTACATCCATGCAGTATCACACAGCCATGTGTAACACTTCCTGTGTCAGGTCAAAGCAAGCCATGCAGAGTGTGGGATGGTTCCCCACCTATTTTATCTGACAGGTCTTCTTTTTCTACCATGACAAACATTTCCAAGGAAATATCGAAGCCATCTCATGTCTACATTACTGTGTCTCATTAGAGTTGTACATAATTTTGCAAATGGTAGAAGATGTAGCAATTAGATAATGCTAGATGTGGCAAATGTCCCATTTACAGGTAGTCCTCAATTTATGACCACAATTGAGCCCAAAATTTCTGTTGCTAGAAAGACATTTCTAGCTAGTGAGACATTTATCAAGTGAATTTTGCCCCATTTTATGACCTTTCTTGTCTCAGTTGTTAAGCGAATCACCGCAGTTGATAAGTTAGTAACACAGTTGTTAAGTGAATCGGGCTTCCCCATTGACTTCACATGACCTTGGGACACTGCAACCGTCATAAATAAGAACCAGTTGCCAAGCATCTGAATTTTGATCACATGGTCATTGGGATCCCAAAGGTGGTTTTTCAAGAGGCACCTAGACTTCCTGGTTTTTTCTTTGATGGGGATGCGGCAATGGTTGTAAGTGTGAAAAACAGTCGTAAATCACTTTTTTCAATGCTGTTGTAACTTGGAATGGTCACTAAATGAATTGTTGTAAGTCGAGGACTACCTGTATTTTACATTGAGCACTCTGACCACCTCATGATGGTTGTGATCTCATCTCATTTTCATCAAAGGTATCTTGCCCTGGTGTGTATTTGACAGAGAAGAACGATGTTTATCTCACTGTTTGTATCCTGGGCCAGTGCAAGGAGACCGATTGCATTCCTCCAGTGTTCCCTCTCTTGTTCCATGAGAAAATGTGGTTTGAGAAGGTATGTTAAAAACAAACAGAAATGCCCAATGTCATGGCCTGGTTTCTTATTTAAGTGAAAGCTTTAATTGGACCCATAAGTATGGAAGGTCACAAGCAAGATAACCTCGTTGGAAATCCCTAAGAGATCATCTGTCCCACCCAATCTCTTGTCAAGACAGCATCTGTAATGCAAAGGATAATGACAATACTCCTGGCAGATGCCCAGCTATGTCTTAAAGCAAGGGTGAAATCTAAAATTTTTTGCTACCGGTTCTGTGGGCGTGGCTTAATTAGTGGGCGGGGCTTGGCAGTAAGGTGACTGGGAGGGCATGGCTTGTTGGTCAGGTGGGCGTGGCCAAGTCAATGTCACTGCCCTTTTTTAACCTACAAAACACAACACAACACAACTATATAAAACACAACACAATATAAAAGCAGCTGTGCTAGACCCAAAATGGCCCCTGCAACAAGCAGGAACCTCACACGGCCACAAAAAGCCCAAAAAACCAACTTTCACACTTTACACACACACAACACAACACCACACAACTGGCTCACCCACAATGTAAAAGCAGCTGTGCTAGACCCAAAATGGCCCCTGCAACAAGCAGGAACCTCACACGGCCACAAAAAGCCCAAAAAACCAACTTTCACACTTTACACACACACAACACAACACCACACAACTGGCTCACCCACAATGTAAAAGCAGCTGTGCTAGACCCAAAATGGCCCCTGCAACAAGCAGGAACCTTACACAGCCACAAAAAGCCCAAAAAACCAACTTTCACACTTTACACACACAAAATTCCACATACAGCTTTGTGAGATTTTGTGTGTTTGTGTAGAGTGAAACACTACAGAAACACACTAAATCTCAGAAAGCTGCACAAATATTATTTTATTTTAATTTATTTTTATTTTTATATAAAAGCAGCTACATTTAAAACTTCCTAAACTTTAAATGGCTAGGTCTAAAAAAAGAACAACTAAAAAAAACCCCAATTAACTATTTTTTTAAAGCTCCCAAAGGGGAAAAAAACTTACCCAATAGAACAGGGGTCTCCAGCCTTGGCAACTTTAAGACTTGTAGACTTCAACTCCCAGAATTCCTCAGCCAGCTTTGCTTTGCTGGCTGAGGAATTCTGGGAGTTGAAGTCCACAACTCCCTGCCTGCTTAATTGCAGGCAGGGAGATTCAGTTGCTTGCTGATGCAATGGATCGCAGGGATTACAGCAAGGCGTTGCGACCAGCAGCTAAGGTAAGCAAGCTGAGGGGGGGATAGGAGAGGGAGGGGGAGGGATTTTTGCTACCGATTAGCAAGCAACTCAGCTGGGGTCGTCAGAGCTTGGATCGTCAGAGCCATTTAAAAGGAAAAAAGGTTTTTTTTTTTTACATGGCTCTGGTGATCCAAGCTGAGTTGCCTGATTAGCAGGCAACTCAGCTGGGATCATCAGAGCTTGGCTCGTCAGAGCCATTTAAAAGAAAGAAAAGGCTCTGATGATCGCATGGCTCAGCTGGGCATGGGAGGCGGGGGCAGGGATTTTTGCTACCGGTTCTCCGAACTGCCCGCCGCCATCGCTACCTACTCGCCCGAGCCGGTCCAAACCAGGAGCATTTCACCCCTGTCTTAAAGAGTATCTACTTCGTTCTAAGGCAGAGTGATGAAATATTAAATAACCCTCGCATTAGGCTGTTTTTCTTAATGCTTGGTGGAAAGCTGTTGTCTGCAGTTTACATTCACCTGTTATAATCCTGTGGGAGGTGTCAATATTTTGAAAGCCGTTTTACACATCTAGTACATAGGTAGTTTTTTTTCTTCTTACGATACACGGTTGGTTTGCAGAGATGAAAAAGAATAGAAAGGCACAGGGAAGGGTGTAAGCATAAAAAGGATTAGATAGGATTTCCTTGGCTTTTCTTCTATCCTCTGCCTTTGATACCTTTTGTATCTTACGCTTTCTCTGCACTTTGTAAATGTTAATTGCCGAGAAAGGGAATAGCCATGGTGGGATCAACAGCTCACCCCAGTTTTATGTATGTTGTGTGTACAACGTAAGTAAAAAAGAGCTGGGACTTTGATAACAGATCATGGCTGTAATCTTGACCCGTACTCCGACTGCAGATATCTTTGAGCCCTTTGTTGGAATCCAACGTTTGAAATGTTTGTTCCAATCATTTCAAATAAGTGTTCTTCAGGATTCTGCTCACTGAATATAAATATCAGGCGAGACATTTACTGTAGAGCAGCTGCCATCCTGATTTTCCATAGTGTCTCTAGGCCTCAGAGGCTGCTTTGGGGGCTCTCTGATGCTGCTTTTTTCATCAGCCACTCAGTGGTTCCTGCCGTAATGCGGCAGCTGCTCCCCTCCCCACCCCTTCCATCTCCATCAGTTTTTCAGAGAGGCAGGATGGGAGCAGAAGGCAAAACTGTGCCCTTTAACCCAGTCCTTTTTTTAAGATGAGTAAACTCTCCCTCTCTCTCTTTTTTTAGCATGGCTTAACTTTGGCCAATTGCTTTCCACCCATCATGCAAAGGTTGTCATATACTATGGGTATTAGGTGGGTGTTTTTTTTAAGGATTGTTGGTGTGTCTTATTAATGTGAATTAACCTTGCTTTATTTTAATAGTTAATGATGGCAGACTTCTACCACAGTGTCTGCATGCCAGAATCCAACTTAGTAATTCAAACAGTTTTATTTAGCAATGATTATTTTATCTGATGAATAACAGTAAAGGGTCTTTTAAATTTCCTTCATTAGAACAAAAACATCTATATTGACATTTTGATATTTATGTGCATTTAACTTCAGTCAATTGAATACATTAAAATTTGAAAGGATGAATATTAATCAGATGAAATTTTCTTGAACAAATGGCTATTTCTAACATTTTTATTATCATCCTTTTTTGTTTCTATTCTTGTAGGTATTTGAAAATGCTACAGATCCTATTACCGTTGTAGAACTGCTAGAAAGTAAGTCTCTCAAAATATGTTCCCTGGTCTTCCAAGTAAAATTTGCTTTGAGTGGTCAGTGATCAGTATTATACAAATTTCTTTTAAAGAAGTTAAATACATGAAGACATAAAAATAAAATAATGAGGTATAAAAAGAGATGTTGGAAACACAAAATTAATTATTGAATTACAACAACCATCAGACTAATTACTACACATTTAGTAAAAAAAATGAGACAAAGAGATCCCAACATTCTAATTCATTAGTTCTTAAATGTACTTAGGCAATTACAGTAGGTATACAACCCTCAATAAATGAGTAAATAGTATTTACTATCAGTGATATTTAACATTGTAAAAATATAAAATGATAGTTTTGAAATTCTGGTCAGGTATTCACTTCTGTTTTTCAGTAATCGTGCCATAATTGGCCTGATAGCTGTTGCAGTGCCACAAAACACATGTAGAAAATGGGCATAAAGTGCATTGTGAAGTTGCAATATTTGTATCATCAACAGTCACCTCCCCTAACCTCTTGGGAGTCCATTCTAACTCTGCTTTCCCACTCAACATGTGTTGAGGGAAATACATAAGTCAATTCACCAAACTAGACCAGATTGAAGGTGCTGTAGGCATTATCACAAGATATAGCCAGAGGTGTTACAGATGATCTGGTTCAGACATCATAAACAATCATTTTCCTATTGTGTGCCAAAACTTGAGTCATACAAAATCTTTCCCTTCTTTCTGTTCTTGTGTGGCAGTGCATAGGATTAAAAGCAGAACCTTTTTTTTTTTTTACTTTTAAATTAAATCAGGAACTGCTATCCTGATGCTGTTTGAGCTTGGGTGATTGATTTGCTCAAACTATTAATAATGAGATCAAATAAAGATCAAACCGAGCTTTCAGGGTTCAGGTGAAATCACAACTGAAAGTATAGTTTTTAAAAATACAGAATGTGAAGAAAAAAGAGATGCGGTGTGCTGCTCTTTGTATTTTCTTCTTTGTAGTGTTCAGGAATATGTTTGAAGATCATATGTGGTTTGGGAATATTTCAAGAAAGGCTTTTTATTCCCCTCCTACAATAGATTAGAGTATTAATAGATGGAAGTAATATTTGGATATCTTAGATATGAAAGTTAACCAGGTGATCTTGGACCAGTCATTCTCTTTCACCCCAACCTACCACACAGGATTGTTGTTGTGAGGAAAATAGGAGGAGGAAGGTGTATTGGATATGTTGGTCACCTTGAGTTGTTTGTAATAATAATAAAGGCGGGAAACAAATAAATCAATAAATGCTTTTTCAGTATCTATCTTGCATTAAAGTGAACTAAAATGAAAGGGAGGCCCTTGAAGACTAAAATATGGTAATACCATATGAAGATCTAAGAACATGTCCCTCGTAGGGTTTTGAGCACTTTTGCACATAAGTGTTATATTTGCTTAGCTCTCATGAATAATATATTTGATCTCTCATTTTCAGAAAACGTGGCAAAGTTTCGATTATCTGAACTGATACCTTCAGGTAAATTTGAGAAATATTTTTTCAATCTCATCTATCCTGTAATGGAAGAGTTAATAAGGAAACAATGAAGTGAGCTTTTTGATCTCTGATGTTGCCATATTTATCACTACTATTAGTATTAGTGATGGACCCCGAAAGGTTCCTGATGGAGCTTGGGCCATTTCCTGAGACTCTGGCTCACAACTCGGCTGAGGACCTGGTGGTCGCCTGGGACAGGGCGGCTACTGGGGCCTTGGACCGCGTTGTGCCTTTGCGGCCTCTGACCCGATGCCGATCTCGTCTAGCTCCTTGGTTTTCCGAGGAGCTGAGAGAGATGAAGCGTCGGAAAAGACGCCTGGAGAGCGATTGGAGGACAAGCCGATCTGAATCTGACCGAACACAGGTGAGATCTTATATTAAGACCTACCTAGTGGCGATAAGAGCGGCGAAGTCTAGCTACTTCTCCACTCTTATTGCATCTGCAGAGAACTGCCCAGCTGCGCTGTTTAGGGTGACCCGCTCCCTACTTCAGGTGGGAGTACGGGAAGATCCCTTAAAGGGTCGAGCTGAGGATTTTGTACAATTCCTGCATAATAAAGTCGCTCAGATTCGGGAAGGCCTGGACTCCGATTGGGTAGATCCAGGGGAGGAGACGGGGGCAGGTCTTGAGAGCGTTATCTGGGAAGAGTTTGACTCTGTGGCTCCTGAGGACGTGGACAGGATTCTGGGCAAGCTTAACGCTGCCACATGTTTATTGGACCCGTGTCCCTCCTGGTTGGTACTGGCCTCCCGGGAGGTTACACGAGGCTGGCTCCAGGGGATTATAAATGCTTCTCTGAGTGAGGGTGTCTTTCCCGTCGCCTTGAAAGAGGCGGTTGTGAAGCCCCTCCTCAAGAAGCCTTCCCTGGACCCGGCTATATTATCAAATTATCGTCCAGTCTCCAATCTTCGCTTTGTTGCGAAGGTTGTTGAGAGTGTGGTGGCGCGACAACTACCCCGATACCTGGATGAAGTTGTCTATCTGGATCCGTTCCAGTCGGGCTTCAGGTCACGATACAGCACGGAAACGGCATTGGTCGCATTGGTGGATGATCTCTGGAGGGCTCGGGACAGAGGTTGCTCCTCTATCCTGGTCCTATTAGATCTCTCAGCGGCTTTTGATACCATCGACCATGGTATCTTACTGCACCGGCTGGAGGGGTTAGGAATAGGGGGCACCGTGCTTCGGTGGTTCTCCTCCTTCCTCTCTGACCGTTCGCAGTTTGTGTTGGCAGGGGGGCAGAGGTCGACCTCGAGGCACCTTATTTGTGGGGTGCCGCAAGGGTCAGTCCTCTCACCCCTTCTGTTCAACATTTATGTAAAACCGCTAGGCGAGATCATCCGTGGTTTTGGGGTGAGTGTTCATCAGTATGCTGATGACACACAGCTATACATCTCCACCTCAGACCACCCCAATGATGCCCTTGCTGTGATGTCCCGTTGCCTGGAGGCCGTGCGGATCTGGATGGGGAGAAACAAGCTCAGACTCAACCCCTCCAAGACCGAGTGGTTGTGGCTTCCGGTGTCCCGGTATAGTCAGCTGGTACCATCACTGACAATAGGGGATGAGATCTTGCTCCCCACAGAAAGGGCCTGCAACTTGGGTGTCCTCCTGGATTCACGGTTATCTTTAGAAGATCATTTGACGGCCGTGGCCAGGGGTGCCTTTTATCAGGTTCGCCTGATCCGCCAGTTGCGTCCCTTTCTGGATCGGGATGCCTTGCGCACGGTCACTCATGCCCTAGTTACCTCCCGTATGGACTACTGTAATGCTCTCTACATGGGGCTCCCCTTGAAAAGCACCCGGAGGCTCCAACTGGTCCAGAACGTAGCCGCGCGGATGATTATGGGCGCAGCTCGTTACGCCCATGTAACACCTCTCCTACGCGAACTGCACTGGCTCCCGGTGGTCTTCCGGGTGCGATTCAAGGTGTTAGTTATCACCTTTAAAGCGCTCCATGGCTTAGGACCTGGGTACCTACGAGACCGTCTTTTGCCACCAATAGCCTCCCACCGACCAGTTCATTCTCACAGGGAGGGACTACTCAGGGTACCGTCAGTCAAATTATGTCGACTGGCGACTCCCAGGGGGAGGGCCTTCTCTGTGGGGGCTCCAACCCTTTGGAATGAACTGCCCCCGGAGATACGGAATATCCCTGATCTCCGTGCTTTCCGCCGTGCCCTCAAGACCCTGATGTTCCAACAGGCAGGGCTAAACATACGAACATGTGAATGATTTTTTAAATGTTATCTAATTCTGGGTTTTATTTAATTGACCAAACTAAGTAATAATTTTAATTAGCAATTTTATGATGTTTGTGTGTCTATATTTTTCTTGACTGTACACCGCCTTGAGTCCTACGGGAGAAAGGCGGTATAGAAATATAATAAATAAATAAATAAAATAAATAAATAAATGAGGTGGTCTTGAACAGACGTTATATAGTTGAAGTTTCCCAGTATGAAACTTATACAGGTAGTTCCCGACTTAGAATCACAATTAATTCAAAATATATGTTGCTAACAAAACAGTTGTTAACTGAGTTTTGCCCTATTTTCTGACCTTTCATGCCACATATATTAAGTGAATCACTGCAATTGTTATGTTAATAATATGGTTGTTAAGTGAATTTGGCTTCGCCATTGCCTTTGCTTGTCAGAAAGTTGCAAAAGGTCATCACCTGACCCTACAACACTGCAACCATCATAAATATGAGTCAGTTGCCAAGCATCTGAATTTTGGTCACATGACCACGCGGATGCTGCAATGGTCATAAGTGGGAAAATGGTCATAGGGCACTTTTTTCAGTGCTGTTGTAACTTTGAATGGTGACTAAATGAAGGTAAGTAAAGGTAAGTTGAGGACTACCTGTATATGAAAAATATTATTTCCTCAGAAATCTGTGAAGTTCATTCTTTCTTTGTTAAAGCTTCTTTTTTTATGTAACAGTTGATGCATAAACAAGACAAATGCTAATTCTTTAGCCCCAGTCCTTATTTCCTTAAGCTACCCCTAGCATCGTAGGAAGTTGATAGTGCCTGGAGGCCAGTGATTGGCATTGAAACCCATTCTGGATCTCTGTTAAAACTAAAAGACAGAAAAGGAGCCTGGAAACCTGAGGTCAACATGAATGATGGGTTCTGGAGTAATTGTGACAATTTTAGAGCAAGGGATATAATCATGGAGATTAAAGCAAAGGCATCCAGTCTTGGCAACTTTAAGAGTGGATTTCAACTCTTAGAATGGACTTCAATTCTCAGCAGCAAGGCCGGTTGGAGAATTATGGGAGATGAAGTGCATAGGTCTTAAATTTGCCAAGATTGGACAGGCCTGTTTTAAAGGAAATAGTAACATGGTTGTGAAGCGAGGGCTAGAATCCTGAGAAAATTGGAGAATATGAATGGCAGAAGGATGGTGAGTTGGTTCTGTGAGGAATAAACATTCTGAGTGCACTTTTGTGAGCTTGCTGTGTGTAGGATGTATGTCTTTATTTCGTAGGTTCTGTTTGGAAAATTGATTTAGGAGTGATTTTTCTTTTCATGAAAGATACTAAGAATTGCTTTGAGTTTGAGAACTCGGATCTCCACATTTGTTTTATATTGAAACACTATGTTTTGTGATTGGTCATGCCTATTCTCCTACAAAAACCATTTAGGGAATAGGCATTACCCACCAGCCCTTACATGTTCTGAAAATTTCTAATGTATTCATTGGCCCACAAAATTGGAAATCATTCTGGGCAAAATAAATGCCCAGAGAGCAGTGCATAATTGAAAGTTCAGGGAAGCCACTATGCTTGCTTGCGTTAAAACGTTCTTGGAAGTGAACACAGGGTGGCAGAATAGGCCTTCTGAGCAAGGACTAAGTCTTTTTAGTCCTACTTTCTGCTTCTCTACTTCTTTTCAATTTAGGTCAATCTGTACTGATACATCCACTTTCACAAAAATATTATTTTTAACAGCAACGTTCAAATATTATTATATTTTTAAATTTTGTTTATATGCCCTCATGAAATGAATCTCTGCAGAAGTAACCCAGCCAAAGTTTTACGGCATGGTACAACAAGGTTGATCTCTCCTGGCAGTGTTGAAATTGATGACAGCCAAAAGTATTTGTGCTGATCTTTTCTGGTCCTGCAATCTCCAGTTTTAATAACTGGGCCCACTACATGTTGTGGATCAAGCAGGGAAAATATCCTTTTGGGGTGTCAATCTCCATCAATCTGATCCCACATCAACAGTAGATGAGTTGGGGCTTTACAATTGCCTGTGATTCCACTTCAGAATTTGTATCCAATGTTTTCATAAATCAATTCTTCTGCTCTTTGTGCTATCTCATATATACAGTATGTGTATACACCCCCCCCCTCCACTGGGCAATTTGTTCTTAAGGCAGAAAGATGCTTAATCAATATATTTACATCTTACTTTCTGCTCAACTAAAATCCAGGTTCTTAATTATGGCCTTCGGATGGTCACCAACTCATCAGTTCTTGAGTCAAACTCTGATCTGGGTCCTGCAAAAACATCTAAAGGGATGAAAGAAAACAGTATAAATTAGATCCAGCTTTCTTGGTTTTCTTTGATTATTATTATCTTGACAACTGAATGTGCTTTTTAATTGTTCTGGGAATAAGCAGGTGAAGTAGTTTGAAATTATGATTTCTACTATGTCTGGAAAGCATTAAATTCCCCAAATATAAATTGTGACTTATTTTTCAAGACTGTTACATCGGCTATCACACAGTGAGCGAAGCAACTCTTAACCTTAGGACCTGGTGTTTGACAGTGAGTCTTCCTCCCTCAAATTAGAATAAAAATCCAATAAATTAGCTCAGTGATTTGCAAACACTGTTTTCTACATTTTCATCTGGGCATTTATGCCAGGCTTAGAGTGAGATCGTGTGCTATCAGTACTTTTGTGGAAGATGTACTTTCTTTTAATTATGTCCAACTGCAAAGCCTGAAAGAGAATAGCCTCATTGCCCCTGAATAAGGTCCCATCTTGGACACTAAGCCTCCATTGGTAGTTCATATGTAGTCTGGCCACTCCTCCAGTGTCTGACCATCTGTAAAACTTCATCTTCATCTATGGTCTTCTGTATTCCCATTGCCTGTCAATAGTGTTAGAAAATGGTTAAGTACTGTAACCTTTATGGATTCTGTGTCCTTCTCTATAAAACCCTCTTTGGTGATTTATAGAGGAATGTTCTGTATGAAATTTCTTCCAGTGCAAGATGTTCTTGTAGAATTTTCATATATCAAATTATTGTAATTTTATTAAGACTTCTTGAAACTCTTCAGGGCACCTGGCAACACTTTCTATGCAATACATTTTCAAGGTTTGTGTTCTTATTGGGCCTGCACTGTTTGGCCAAACGAAAACAAATGGAACTTCTCCATGTACAGGCAATAATTCTTTCTCAATGTTTGTGTAACTCTGATCACTTTAAAAGAATGCTTGATTAGAATGTACCGTGTAGACTTCCTAGTCATCTCTCTATTATGTTGTTTTGCAGAAAAAAGCTGTTCTGCTGAACTTTAGTACAGGAGAATACGGATTTGGGATAGATTTTAATTTTAAAAATAATACCTGCAAATCACTTTCAGATCATTCTCACCCAATGTCCTTATTTTTTGAGTTGTGAGAGTGTTCCACAATGATCTCCTTGCAAAATTCTACCAGGCTACGTATTATGCTGAAGAATTTTTGGATTCCTTTCATGTTCTTTGGTCTTAATATCCTTTACATTGCTTTCCCAAGTCCAGCTTATGGACTCCACTTTCAACAAGTGTCCATTATAAAGCACTTGTTTCAGTCTTAGCTGGACTTCATTAGGATTCCATTTATTGTGCCACTCTAAGAAAACAAGAAACCTATTTTTAAATTAAGTCTTCTATTGTTTCTGTTTCAGTATTTTCTTCTCCAGTAATGAGGATGGCAGCTGTAATTACTTTTCTGCCTGAAAAATGCTCCTTATTTATTTATTTATTTATTTTATTTTTATTTATATTTATATGCCGCCCTTCTCCGGAGACTCAGGGCGGCTTACAATGCGTTAAGCAATAGCCTTCATACTTTTGTATATTTTATACAAAGTCAGCTTATTGCCCCTACAAACTCATTTTACCTACCTTAGAAAGGATGGAAGGTTGAGTCAACCTTGAGTCTGGTGAGAATTGAACTCGCAGTAATTGCAGGCAGCTGGAAGCTAAATACTACCTTTTAACAGTAGCATTAGTCTGCTGTGCCACTCAGGCTCCTCTTCTTGATTTAGGTTTTAATGAAACCCAACAGGGCTTGGGTTGCTGATCCTTGTTTCTTTATTTACTTATTAGTTATTTATCGTGCTGTTATTATTTTATAAGTAATTCAAGGCAGAGAACATAAATAATAATCCTTCCTCCTTTGTTTTTCCCACAACAACAACCTGGTGAGATGGGCTGGGCTGGGCTGGTCCAAGGCCTAAGGCAGCACTAGAACTCACTATTCTACACCAGGGGTCTCCAACCTTGGCAACTTTAAGATTTGTGGACTTAAACTCCCAGAATTCCTTGGCCAGCTTTGAAATCCACACGTCTTAAAGTTGCCAAGGTTGGAGACCCCTGTTCTACACTATTGTTCAAACAGCAAAGTATCACAGATTCCTAGGACATTTAAGACATGATGACCTGCACAACTCTGTTCCCTTGCAATGGTCTGAATACTGATCCTCCCAAAAAAAAAAAAATATTATGAGTTCTTGTTTAAATTTGGAAATCTTAATTTTACCCTTGTCCGCTGCTTTTAGAGTTGGCCTATTGTACATAAAAATATACTTAATAGCATGCTATTTATAGGAAGAGAAGACTAGTAGCACATTGAAGGTGGATCCACAATCTAGTTAAAAGAGAATAGGTTGTTTGTTCTGTTTGCTATCATGTTAATGAACAATGGGGATATATTCCATTCTCTCTGATATTATTCACTGTGCAGACATTTGCTAAGACGTGATTTGGAATTCCTGAGTTCAAGTTTTGGATTTCATCACAACGTTTATATTCCTCACTGTCTGCTTGTATCATCTTTACTTTCCAATTGTAAGGTTTCCTCAGTAGATTCAGATTTATCTTGCACACTGCTGCGTAACAAGTCAGCAACATTCAGCGCCAACTGAAGCTCCAGGCCATCTAACAAAGGCAGTTCCTGTGGAGTATATTGCAGAGGTCAAGAGGCAAGGTTGTTATAGCATGACTCACCATGTGTAGAAGTTCTGATCCAGAAAGCTCTGTAGTTAGCATAAAAATAGGCACATATAGTTGTTATACACTGCAGTGGTGGTTTTCATGAAGATTATACAAACATACTTATAAGTATGTTAATGGTGTTGATAACATACTGGAAAACAACCAATATTCTCACATTGCAATAGTTGTATCTTAACATTCATGATATTGACAACTTTTTAGCCCCTCACAAGCTTCCTAAAATTAATGACCAAGAAATAGAGAATTTAAAAAGTGAATGGTGAACAGGATCTTAATATTATATGTTCTTTGCTGAGACGTGATTTTGAAAGTTGTCTACAAATTAACAGGGCAGTTTGACATTGAATTTTTATAGTCATCATCCATAAATAGAATGTGGTACTAAGGGCTAATCAGCCAAGAGCTTAATATAGCATCACACTCTAGTTTTGCAACATTGCGCCAAGTTTTCATTACAGAAGAAAGCATAACTTCAGGGTTCCTCCTCCTCCCAGGTTATAAACATTAATTATTATACCATGGTAGCCAAATCGGTGGCCTAACAAATCAATTAATTCCAAGGCATGTTCTTGGATTTTGAGACAGAGTTTTCAGCTATTTTTCACCACAAACTCTAGAATAACCAATCCAAAAAGAAAGGGATTTTCGCTGTTCTGATGGTACTTCCATTGCAATGATTTCTGAATGACCGACATTTAAGACCTCTTCATCTTTTTATTTAGACCAATGAGATACAACAACACAAACCACAAAGAGACTCTTGTGATAAGATAAACAAAAGATGAGTATTTGGAGTTCACAGACAGATGCACCCACGTATCCAGTGTAGAATGACTATTTTCCTGCTTTCTCTCATGGCGTCTTGTATCATCACATGTGGCTATTTCTCAAGAGAACATGTAATTTTGTGTTATTATGAGGTGTAGGAATAATCACAATAAACCCTGTATATCCTTGAAACCTTTGGGGTTTGATTATGCTTTTACATTGGTATATTTCAACCATTTGGATATGGTTGAAATTTTTTATACTGTTCACTGGGTGAATTCACTGGGATTTATTTTGAAGGAGACATATATATGTTTTCATTGCAAAATCTCCCTCTCTGGTAACTGGACATTGCTGTGAATCTTGCCATTCTGAAATTAAATGTCTTTGCTTTGCTATTGAAAGCTAAAAATAAATCCTTGCTGACAAAATGCGTGAAAGCGAACAGACAATACTTTCTGGTGATACCACATGCTTCAAGATAATGAAGGGTCAAATACAATTATATATAATAATGATGCATCCCGGAGGACAGGGAGAACAGAAAATTAAATTCCATGTCACTGAGAAAAATGACATATTTTACAATAAGAAACAGTCACATGTGCTATATTTATCCATTTTTCCTATGGCTAGGTTTAAATTATATCAATGCAATTAGCAATTTGCTTCACTGCAGCTGAAGAATGCGCTTGTGCATCTGAAGGGAAAAATCCTCTTTAATCTCTAGTGAAGAATGCTGTTTCATTGATAGCTAAGTAAATTTGCCTTGCTCCTAAATGTTTCAGTTTTTGCAAATGGCAAAACAAAATCTAGCTCTTTTTCTAACCAGTTATGCTGGGCTTCCTTTCAGTGTAAGGACTCTTATTTAGAGATTGTTGCAAAGGGAGGGGAAAGGTGGTTGGTCTTTGTTCGTCTGTGAGGGGCGGGTTTAAAAAAGTCAGAAGGGCAAATACGAGTATACAGTCTGAAGTCCCGCCCCCTTTTTCCATCATTGATCATGTGGTTGTAGCCACCATCCTGAGTTTTTTTACTTCCACCTCACAGGTCCTCCAAGGCCCCCCCCCTTTTTTTTTTTTTTTTAAATTTGATTTATATGCCGCCCTTCTCCGAAGACTCAGGGCGGCTTACAATGTGCTCAGCAATAGTCTTCATCCTTTTTGTATATTTATACAAAGTCAGCTTATTGCCCCCACAACTGGGTCCTCAATTTACCTTCCAACTCTATGATACTATGATGATCCCTCTGCCCTTATAGAATATACAGGTAAACCTCATTTAGCAACTGCCTCAGGTAGCAACCATTTGCAGTTATAACAGCGATGAAAAAATAACTGTGTAACCAGTCCTTGAATTTTTCTCTCCCAGTCACGTGTTTGCCATTACAGTCAGTACAAAATCATAAGCAAATGTGAGTCATGTGATTTTTCACTTAGCAATTGCTTTGCTTAACAATTAAGCTGCCAATCCCAATTGCAGTCGCTAAATGAGGACTACCTGTATCCTGGAACTGCTTTAGACAGCTTTATCGTCCTAAACTGTATTATAACTCAAGAGAGAAATATGGAAACTAGTGTTCATGACCACCTGAGAACACTGAAGTAATTTCTTGCAAAAAAGGAAAAGATCATCAGTGGAAGAAAGGTTTTATTGAGTGACATTCTCATTCTCTCCCTCCATCTCTCTCTTTCTCTCTCTCTCTCTCTCTCTCACACACACACACACACACACACACACACCAGCAGTGTTCCTAATATGATTCAGCAGCACATTTCAGATATTGAAATCTTTAATTGGATGTATAATATGATATATCCTCTGATTTCAGATAAAAAGGTCTCTGTACAATTGGGGATTCTTGTGTTTTAAAAAGGTGTTGTCATGATTCTTGGAATTTCATCAACATTTTCTTCTTCTTGCTCTGAGGCATAAGGATTTAATGCAAAGCTTTTGCATGCAGCACATAAGCTAGTCATTCTTGTAAATGAAACGATTGAGGATATTAGCTGCCTGTGGGTACAAGCCCTTTTTCAAATTTTACCGTGTTGTTTGACTAGGGGATTTGGGGTTATGAAATCTAAACAAGCCACAATTTGTAAGTCAGTAACAAACCCTGTTTGAAACTGCTTTATATTTTTAGCCCACCTGGGAATAATACAGGGTTTATTCATCATGCAGTGATCTCTCTGTTGGGTTAGTTTATCTGCTTGTGTAAAGAAGAAATAGCTGTACATGTGAACATATTGCTTGTTCCATTTGGCTGAAGAACCCAGGATCCAATGTTTACTATATGTATGAATTCTATTGGTTGTTCATTGTGGGACAGAATGTGCCATAAATGTGTTCCTTGTGGGATTTGTCTTTCTGAAATATGATACAATGTAATGAGATTGTATGTTTCATTGATCAAACGTATTCATTGGCCACAATTCTCTATTTACTATTCAGATGGAAAAGAGCTGGCATTTTATGAAACAAACACTCGGTATTTTCTGTTTCCTGAGCCAAAGCTGACTCCTTCATATCCTGGAGTGGATCGAGAGCTATTAATGAACACCCATCCTTCTTTCCCGGTATGTTGGTATGAAATGAGATTTCATCTACCAAAGAAAGAAATGTCTGTTTAGTAACCCGATCTTGATATGAATTATTTGATCTATCAACTTCTTGCTTTTTACTTGTGAATGTTATATAGTTAGAAACTCTTCAGAGCACAAACAGCACAAAGCCCTTTATAGTAAAATCATTTCTGATCATTCAAAGGGTAAAATATACTACAGTGATAGCCTCAGTTGACATCATGAAAACAGTAGTTAGTAAGTTAGTGATAAACCATTGCACTGTATGGGAAGAGCTTAATTTTTTACTTGGAATTTGGATTATTTTTTAAGTGACAAAGCGTGTGTCAAAGTTTTGGGTGTGATTTTTTTTTTTTAATCTTATGTGCTAGTGCAGCTTTAATTTAATTTGAAATGGGCCAGAATTAAAACCCCATAATTCTCAGCAGTTGTCTGGACAGCCCCAGAATTATGAAAGATAATAACAAGAGATTTCCTAGGTGGAAATTGTTGGGTTTTCTCCCTCAATTTTTGCCAACTCACATGATTGTTTTATGAAAACATATATTAAAAATTTACAAGAGTTCTAATCGTTCATCTTTATTTTCATCTGTTAAAGCTGTTGACGGAGAACTCCTTTCAATCTGTTAATCCTTTTTTGAATATATAATTCTTGTGCAATATTGAAAGTGCCTTTTATGTTTCCAAATGGAAATAATGTTGGGAAACAGAAACAGTGACCTTAAGAGCCCTGAGGGAAATTCAGGCTAGAGATATCAAAAACCTGAAGCTTGATCCCAGGCCAGGGGCATGGCAGGGGCTTTCAAAAAGCTACAGTGGCAGTTGTGGCTACCTATTTTTTGAGAGCTTTCCTTCCCAAATTGTGTCATGATTTATCTAAAGTAGGCATTTATACAGGTAGTTCTTGACTTATGACCGGTCAAAGTTATAATGGACCCCCAAAAGATACTTAAGACCTGGATTTGAAGTTCTGATGGCTGCTCCCCCCCCCTGCAATTATGAAATCACATTTTAGGCCATCGGCAGCTGGCCCACATTGCCCACCATTTACAGTGTCCTGTAGTCATATGACCACAATTTATGATGGTTTTTTACCAGAAACTGACATCTATTTCTGGTTTATGACAAAAAATACCCATTGAGGACAATTGGCTTGCTTAATGACTATTGAAAAAAATAAATAGAATCAAGTCAGTCGTGTGACCTGCTTAATGGCCAACATATCTTACAACCATAATTTCAGGCTCTATCACATACGTCAAGGATTACCTATAATAACTAAGTAGGTCTAACCAACTCATTGGTCCCTCTGCTGGAAGGAAATATAGTCTATATAAAGTTAGAAATTGATTCAGAATGATTTAAAAGTAGAACACACATATGTCAATCAAACTAAGCAATTTGCTAATCAACCCTTATGTTGCTGTTCCTTGAGATAATTGAAATGATATGATAGCTCAGCATAACTACTAGCTAGAATCTGAGTTGCAAATAAAAATATTACTTGGAAGCAATCGGTAAGTTTATGATGCAGCCTTTACATGCTTATTTGAAGTAATTTGTAAGTACATGCACATATTGTCAATTTAAATTGATTTCTGTTTTACCTGATGTTCTTCAACAATGAAAAATAGACAGTTGCAATCTCATGTAGTGCATTAATGTATTATCTTGTTCTGCATGCATTTATTTATATTAATTCCTCATGTTAAAATTGTTTAAAGGGCATTGCACCAAAATTAGAATTTTCAACAAGAACAACTATTACAGAACTTCCACTTCTTCACAGCAAGTGGTATAGTGTAAGTAATTTTAATAAATGGTCATTTTTAGAGCCAACTATATTTACTCAAATCTATTTTTTTCCTTATCTCTATTCTTAATTCAGATAGTCCTCAACGTGTGACCACAATTGAACCCAAAATGTATGTTGCTAAGCAAGAAATTTGTTAAGTGAGTTTTGTCCCATTTTATGACTTTTCTTGCCACATTTGTTAAGTGAATCAGTGCAGTCACACGGTTGTTAAGTGAATCTGGTTTCCCCATTGACTTTGCTTGTCAGAAGGTCACAAAAGGGGATCACATGACCCTGGGACACTACATCCATCATAAATGTGAATCAGTTGTCAAGCATCCGAATGTAAATCATGTGACCATGGGGACGCTGCAATGGTCATAAGTGAAAAACTGTCATAACTCACTTTTTTCAGTGCCGTTATAGACTAGACTAGACTAGACTAGACTAGACTAGACTAGACTAGACTAGAATAGAATAGAATAGAATAGAATAGAATAGAATAGAATAGAATAGAATAGAATAGAATAGAATAGCAGAGTTGGAAGGGACATTGGAAGTCTTCTAGTCCAACCCCCTGCTCAGGCAGGAAACCCTACACCACTTCAGACAAATGGTTATCTAATCTCTTCTTAAAAACTTCCAGTGTTGGAGCATTCACAACTTCTGCAGGCAAGTTGTTCCACTGATTAATTGTTCTAACTTTCAGGAAATTTCTCCTTAGTTCTAAGTTGCTTTTCTCCTTGATTAGTTTCCACCCATTGCTTCTTGTCCTGGGAATAACTTGATTCCCTCTTCTTTGTGGCAACCCCTGAGATATTGGAACACTGCTACCATGTCTCCCCTAGTCCTTCTTTTCATTAAACTAGACATACCCAGTTCCTGCAACCGTTCTTCATATGTTTTTCATATGTAACTTCATATGTAATGGTCACTAAGCGAACAGTTGTAAGTGGAGAACTATCTGTATTGCCTTCCCAACTGATTCCTGAGATTACAAACCAGATATATTTTGCAGGATCGCAATAAAATCAAGTTACAAAGGGAGCCTTCAACATCACCCGAAAAAAGGAGCATCTCACCAGTGCAACATAAGGCAGCAAAAAGTCGGAGTTGTAAGAGACTTTCGAGGTCATTTGAGTCCCGCTCCTCATCACCGAACTCAAGAAGGCGTCTCCATGAAGTCTGCAGAGATAAGGACCAGCCATCATCTTCCCTGAACCTGAGAGGTGTTCGGTTCAAAACAGAAGCGGAGCACAGGCCGCCTTTCGTAGTTAGGCATGTAAGTCCCAAATATATGATGGAAATGTTCAGTTCAATATTGGGGCAGTTTTCTCAAAGCTTCACGAACATAACGTTGTAGAAAAACAAAATGCATCTTCCTTTTGGGGTGATCGACTAGAACTTATCAGAGCTTCATTCCATAAAAATTAATTTCAATTGAATGATAGGTTTCAGTTGGAACAATAAAGAACACTCCTCAGTGTAAATTGGAGCACAAAGAAGAGGAAAGTAAGAAGTTAAATATTTACCTATTCTACTTCGGAGGGAGCATCTTTCCTTTTTCTCTTCTTTTGTAACATTTATAAGCAATAATAAAGTGCAGATGTTGACTTTAAACTTAAATTATACTTGTTATATATCCTAAAAACTAAATATATGCTGCTTGGTATCTTTTAACAACATTATATTGATAGGCAGTTGTGTAAATTCATTAAGGATCTGTTCATCCATAGGTAATATCTTTTTTTAAATGCACCTTTGCTTTAAATAAAGCAAAAGGATGATGAGGCTCAATTATAGTCATTTTTTTAAAAAAAGAACATACATCAAATTGGGCTGATTAAAATTCAAATTGGGCTGATTTAAATAGATTCTATTTTTTATCTGTGTGCAATCAACATACACTGGAATGTTATCTCTGTTGCTAGATTCTAGAATTTCAGATTGACAATATATGGTTCTGTTGATGGATTGCATCCCATCATCCTCACCATTAACCATGATGGCTTGGTCTGATGAGAGTTGTAAAGACACTTTTCTTCTCTCTGATGCTAGGCTCTCTCCAGCAACATGCAAATAGCCTTGATTTGCCTCAACTTCCCATGTGTGTTTTGCATTGTACAGAAATTACGTGTGTTTGTACAGATATGCATACATGTACATGTACATACACACACACATACTTTCAGTCAATTCCTTTTACTGCATCTAGCCATAAAATAAAGTTTTGGCTGTCATTTTTTCCTCTGTTATAATAAAAATTGGGGAAGTACATAATTTCTTATTGACTTAAAGATGTTTACAAACATCTATAAGTGCTACCAGTGTGCCTTTACTCGGATGTAAGACGTACATCTATTGGTGGGGATTCTTGCCTAATAAGAGCATTTGGTCTGGATTTCTGATGAATGATGTTCATTGATTTCAAAGAGTTTAATCCAGGTAAGCATGTGTAGGCTTATGGTGTAACCTACTACTGTCATCTTCAGGCAAAGCTGATTGTAATGTTTTCCAAGAAAACTCTCTGGTGCAATTTTCACTTTTCTTCCCTTCCCAAAATTAATGTTCCCTTTCTTGTCTCTTCCCTGCCCATATAGAGGCAGTTACATTGATTTCTTTCTCTATAACTAAAGAAAAAACTTTCTTTAGAAGTTTTCATAAATCCAGTATTTCAGTGTTCACAATATAGCCCTTTTCCTCTGTAAATATCAAAAACAAACATCTCAGGATGTCATCAATCCCAGTTAGTAAATCATTTCTCCTATTCTCAAGAAATGCCAGGATTTAATTAACAGCAAACCACATACTGTGATAGATTTAATACACTTGGGTCTATTTAAACCAGGGATCAGCAATCCGCGATTCTGTAGCTCTTTCATCCTTCTGCTGCGGCTCTCTGTTGCTGGCCGGCTCCACAATTGATAGGGCTTTCATTTAGGACAGGTAGAGGAAAAAGGACGCTGTGCTAGGAGGAGACTCTATGGTGGGAGAACCGGACTTCCAGTCACCAGAGGAAAAAGGATGCTGCGCTAGGAGGAGACTGTGATGCAGGAACCGGATTTCTGCTCCAGAATTGAATGGAGGCTTTCAGTTAGGACCTTTGTGGCTCTTTGAGTGTTTAAGATTGCTGACCCCTGATTTAAACAGTATAGGTTTAGATGTAATAAGAGAATGATCCTTCTCTACATTTGATAATACAAAAATGTGTATCATCCACTATTTGGGGGTAGGATAAAGTCAACATTATGCAAGCTTATACACATTGATTTATTATTTTCACAAATAACTCAAGGCAGTGAACACATCCTTCCTCCTCCTATTTTCCCCACAACAAAACTCAGTAAAGTGAGCGTGCTGAGAGACTGTGAATGGCCCAAGATTTTCATGGCTAAGGTGGACTAGAACTCATGATCTGGCTAAGGTGGACTAGAACTCATGATCTCTGGCGTTCTAACCTGGTGCCTTTACCACTAGACCAAACTGCCTCTCAGTAAATTTATCTACACCATTAATTCTGAACCCCCACCCTTACTTTGAAAGAGGCGAGACCAAGGCGCTGATTCATTCAAAGGCATTAGAACTTCCAGTTGCTTCATTGAATTAATTTTGAATAAATAAACAATGTAATCACAATCAATAGAGCAGACTGACCCAAATTAATCAACTAGAACAGTAAGCAATAAGGAAACAGCCATAGTTGGGTTCTTGGGAGCGGAGATAAGCGGATCACAGTGTTTTCAGCTCATAATGTATGGTACATTTTAAGCCAAGAAATGCATTAAAAATTGGAGTATGAAAAATAAATAAATACATAAATAAATGGCATTCCTTCCTATCTACACAATAGATGTGGACCATATAAAGACCTCAAATATCCCTGCATTTGACTTATAGACATCTTAATGTCGGGTCTAAAAGCAGTCCACTTTTTGATCTTAATTCAAGTTTTTAAATAGCCAGTTGTTTTAATATTTACCCTGCAATCATATTAAAACTAATTAAATTAAAGGATGTTATGGGCAAATGTGCATAAGTAATTAGTGTACCACACACTCCTGAAACTTTATTTCAATTATTTCAGTATTGTTTAGGATTCCATTTTGAGATTATTTCCTCATTATTTTTAGGTGGATGCTTCTAAAGGATTTTCTGAGGAAGCTCGGTCTCCCTTATCGTATCAAAATGCAAGACAGGGTACCATCACATCAAAAAACCCTCACAAATACCAGTTAAAACGAGGTACTTACTCGTTTATTAGGCATTGATTTAAAATATTAATTGTTTTTATGTCTGTTTACATCTCAGGGTGCTATGTTTTGATGCTATGGAAGCTGAATTTTGTCATTTTTATTTCTTCTGATGAACATGTGTGTGTGTGTGTGTGTGTGTGTGTATTATATGTGTGTGTGTGTGTGTGTGTGTGTATGTGTGTAAGTTAAAGTATATAAATCACATAATAATGTTAAAATTTTACATCTTGTGAGGTGGCATTACAAACTGTCTAGGGCTGCATGTGGTCTACTGGCCTGATCTAGATGCACTAACTATTTAGATCTTAAATAAATTAGTAGAGTTATTTTAGAGCAAAAGCAGAACCTCTAATTTTATTTAGTAAATAAAAATGTCTGTTTCTGTAAATTACAACAAAGATCGTTATCAGTAATGTACATTGGAGACCACAAACTACATGGCTGGACTAGTTGAGTAATTTTAGTGAATGACGCACAGTCTCTATGGCCCAGAAGATAACCCAGATCTGTGATTTAAGCCAAGTTGTGTAACCCATTAGTAATCTTGATTCTTTTCTATATCAGATGTGTTAATACCTTTCTTAATGGCATAAAATTAAAATAGAATATGGCACATAAATACAAATCCTTCATAATGCTGTTCATGCTGAGGAAAAATGTTCCTCAGGCATCACATTTTGTACCTGTATCTACTGAGCCTTCTTTCAGAAGATTCTTCTTGTAGTCATTGCTGCATGCACTTGCTAGATAATATTATGTAGGAAATCTGGAATAGATTATCTGTGAAATAAAGGTGCAGTTGTTACATAAATTTGGAAGAGAGCCAAGTAGCTTTCATTAGAAGTCTTCCCATAGAGAGATTTTTTCCCCTCAAATCATAGATTTCTCTACCTGGGAAACTGCCATCTGTTTCTCTGCTCCTGACCCAAATCTGTCTTTTTAAAAAATTCATTGTAACTGAGATAAGCTGCTGTCCCAGGTGCTCGTTAGATATCCATGGATTTGCATGTTTCTTCCAACTTCATACCATTTTTGTAACAATTTGAAACATTAAATATTAACTAATTAGATACATTTACACTTTTATATGTCTGGATAAATGTATTGTAAATACTTAATTAGCATGTTACAGTAGAAGGTGCTATCAGTGATGAAAACACTTCTGAGTTACTCAGTTGTGAATAAACTGTGGCATTTAGCCAGCTAATAAATAATCATAAGCATCTATATTACATACAGTTCTTTCTCTGGTTTTCAAAGTAATGTGTGACATGGGAGTTTGCTCTTCCTTGCCAAATCATTTTCTCAACTGCTAATAGAGGGAAACTAGTGAGGTTGTCTCTTTTCTTGAAAGCCCAATTGTATGTTGTCAAAATTCTGGCAAACAAAGGAGCAAAACCTTTCATGCATTAGTATTTCCTTTGTTGAGCTCAACATGTTTCTTTTTCTTGTTAATCAGGAAAAAAAATACTTTAGTCTAAAAAAAATATTTTAGTCTAAATTTCAGAGAATCAGGGCATTGTGTCATTCTAAACCACTGCATATCACAGAGAAATAGACAACTTTTGTGCTCTCTGTCTGTTTACCTGTTCAATTTCTATCCTTGCCCATCTCAGTCAATGACTCTGGATGGGATACAATTCAAAGAATATATTGCAACCAAAATATTAAAACATTTTAAAACAATAAAAACAATAGAAATATGCAAAATATACATATACCTAATTCAGTCCAGATTACCCAGTTCCATACTTTGATCTTCCCCAAATGGCTGCGCTTCAATCTCTAGCTACACTCCAGACCGTTAGTTATAGATTGTTCTATTCTTAAGCATTAATCAGAAGTTTTAATTCAGCAGGAAGCTGTAACCATGCCCTGTATTATATACTTTAATAAATGTAGCCAAGATCTACGCCTGAAATTTCAGATTGTACCTGAAAATTGATTAGAGCTGGATGACAAGTATTGCAGAAAATAGATCTAGCCAGACATGTTAAACTGTCCTGTGAGCTTTCATAAACTATCTTTTACCATACAAGATATGTGCAATATAAAAATTATTTGCATTAATCAGAATGCTTGTCATTGTTTCTTGTAGCAATTTCGTTTGATAGCTGGAAAACAACATCTCCAGCTGCTAAGGTAAACATTTGGGGAGAGGTTTGTAAAAACATGGCTAATAAGTTAATTGATGAATTCAGAATTCTGGATCATTTAACAAACTATTCCACTGTATAGTTAATATAGCCTTTTGATGTGTGAGCTCCACCCCCCACCCCACTCCAATGCTAGAATTCAGAATGGAAAATGGCTGAAGCATCAATGTACCTGACATTGTAAACTTGGCCTGTGTGAGACAAATGCTTATTCCACACAGGTGATGGTGTATATATATATATATATATATATATATATATATATATATATATATATATATATGCATATATATATACATATATATATATATATATATATATATATATATATATATATATATATATATATATATATATATATATATGTATATATGAAAATCAGGATGTTACATTTGCCCACTTCCTCCCTGGAGGTCTGTTCTGGGAGTCCATTGATTCCATTAATACTCATCAGTGGCAGCCATCTATGTCTTTCTTTTCACAATTAATTTTCCTTGTTCTGACTCCACCTCCCCCATCTTGTTTCCCTCTAGATATGTTTGGAGTCTGTAATTGCCATAATGCTGGTTGGTACTTTGGGGAGTTGTAATCTGAAAAACAGCAGACTACAGCAGACTTCTCTAATTATTGGGAAATTCTTTCTTCTTCATAGGTTATCAGAGAACCAGCTGAAGACCAAAATTTGGATTATGAGTCATCATTTCATGAAACAAGGCCATCTGCTGCCACTTATGCATGGAAGACCCCTGGTCTTTGCCACAGAAGTTCTTCCCCAAACCATTATGAGTCAATGAGTCCTAGTGGAAGATGGGTATCTCCCCAACACAGGTTATCACTCTTAGATAATTAAGTGTTAAATGTAGCACCGGTTGTCCAGCTATCTAATTTAGAGCATATCCCCATCACCAGAAATTGTTGACAGCTGCAGTTGATGCTGCTTCTTGCCTTCATCGGTATCAGTAACAGTCATACAATAATCAAGTTCCATCTCTCTGTCAAGGAAGCCTCAAATTCCCACTTCTTGATTATAATCTCTATTACCAGGAAAGAGGCCTATTTTTCCCTCCCTACCACTGCATAGGCTATGTTAACAGTTGTCAAAGAACTACTGTAGTTGCAAATGAAGTCAGCAATCAGAAGCTCAGTTCAGTCAAGGCAGCAGATCAGGAAGTTTGTATATACTGTAGCCTGTTTTGGATGCATTATATCTTGCTTGCTCATGTCTTCTTGAATGATCAGTTTTACGACTTATGATTGCATCCAGATCTAGCTTTTTGTGTAGATGCCCACTATTCTCTAGTCCCAAAAACCCTTTTCAGCGATTGGTTGATTTACTAGCAAAATCTCTTTAAGGCTTTTAAAATTTTATTTCATTTCTCTAAACATCTTGTACTGTAGTCTTCCATTGTTGCAGCTGCACAGCAACTAAGATAGTACAGATAAAGACTTACGTAAGCAAGAAATTAAAACAAATGATTGCTTCAACAGAAGAAATAAGGTTGATTAGTAGTCTACACTGCAGTAGAACTACAGGACGTGAAGGTTAAAATTAAAAGTAACATTCATGTTAGAGTCCTCCAGAATGCTGTAATTAGGGCTATTTTTGAAGTCGTCTTGGAAACATTAGCTAGCATGAAATTCAGCCACCAGATCTATTGTATGAGATTTAGAAGCTGCCTGACCTGCATAACCTACACTAAAAACAAAAAGAAAATTCTGTGGGTCTGGACATGCACACTGCCTGTATGTAAACATGATTAACAGGATTCTACCCCAAGATCTGGAAGAACACTTAAGATTTGGCTCTTATCCTGATGTTCTGAATCTCTGACTGATATCATTCCGTGCAGGTGCCACTATAGAGAAAACAAATTTCCTGCATCCCAATAAATGGTGCCATTGAGTGACAGGATCACTCCAGCTCTATCTGGTCTTATCAAACTATAGGAAATAGACAATCCTTCAGATAGCCTGGCCCTTTTATCTGTTTGAATAGATTTGTCCACACTATTGCTAATGCTTAGCAAAATTCCTGCTGCCCGTCTTTTTCTAGACACAGTTCCAAGACATTTAAAGCTTTCAGAAAGGGATCACCATTGACTTTATGGCCCTTTTTCACTCTGAATCATCTGTGAATCTCAGAGACTTTTTCTGAGGTGATTCCAGGACCAGAAACCTTTCATTTGAGCATGTCCCGATTCTTACAATTTAGAGATCAGCTAATAGATTTTATTTATCAAATCTATAGCGATATCGGATGGATTTTATTTAGTCTGTCACAAATTGGAATAGTTATTTTTTATACTCTGTAAAGTTTAGATTAAAATTTTGTTGCAAGCTGCCTCAGAGAATTTTGTTAGGGGGAACAAAATTTTGTTAGGGGGGAAAAGTGCCAACGACTAAATTAGATATATCTATGTATATGTATATACTTGGATGAAAGATGACAATGTCTGGAGTACTTGGCTATTGACAATTTAAAGTGAAAGTCCAAGTGAAAGTCTTCTGCATTTTCTTCTCTCCTGCTGACTAAAGGATACAATGCAGTGATGCTGATCATCTTAGATTAATAAAAATATGAGCTAAGATCTAGGCAAGTCCCATAAACAATTCTGACCTTGTGGTATAAATAGCAAAAAAAAGGGAGAATTTCACACATTTGAATCGCTTGGTAAAAGAGATTCTTCGGATTCTTAGTCAGCACTTTAGCAAAAGTTTATCTCTGCGGCAAAATAGTGACATTTGCTGTTCAAGTTGTGAGCCCAACTTGCAGAAAACAAAAGCTGAACATATTTTGCAGTCATATTTAGTAGTAAAGAACAAGGGAGATCTGTTATTAATGGGGAACCTGTGGAAATGCCAGCAGACGGAAGTACTTGTGTTATCTGATGGGACCATCTGCCTAGAACAGGGGTGACCAACCTTGGCAAATTTAAGACCTATGGAGTTCAACTCTCAGAATTCACCAGCCAGCCATGGTCTAGACCAGGGGTCAGCAATCTGCGGCTCTGGAGCCACATGTGGCTCTTTCACCCCTCTGCTGCGGCTCGCTGTCACTCAAAATATGTGTCACAACCGCCAATGTGTGACACCCGCTGGCGCGTGATTTATTGAGCTTTTCAACCCCCAGTAGGCCAACCATGGATAAATCCAAGAAAAGAAAAGTTTCAGACGTAAACAGAATGTTTAATTCAGCTACATATGCTAGATTTATGGCCGCTCAAGAAATAGTCAGGCACGGGAAGGGTTTTGTGGCTCCCGGTGTTTTCTTTTCTGTAAGAAATGGGTTGCAGACCTCTGGCCTAGACAACAGCATGAATATTGTATGTCGGATGTTTTTCAGGCTTTACTCCAGCCCCAATTTCAGCTGGGAGGAGATTAATGAGAGAGTGAGGAATCTGCTTACCTCTCCTGAAGCCAGAGAACGGCTTTCCATTGTGAGTATAACTTTCTTTACCTTAAAGAGGGCTGTAAACCCTGTGAAGCGGTATATGTGCTATTGCTATTCTCTCTATATATCCTATATAAGTGCTATTGCTATTGGTATCTCTTTATGAGCAAAAACAATGGAACATGTGATATATTTGATTCAGGCAGACGATGGTAGCTTTCAAGAGTCAGAACTGGAAGTTTGTTCAGCTTAAATAAGGGGAAAGATGGGTCCTGATTTCCTACATATATCATGTATTAAGCAGCTGTTTGTTAAGACTCTACAACTCTTTGGCTGGTGAATTCTATTTTTTTGTTACATTTATACACTAGCTTTTCTTCCATGGACTGTACTACTGGCAAACTTAATTCCTTGAATGTGGCTATTTGGTAGCCAAAATTGTAACAGCTATGCAGAGGGTCAGATAAAAGAGCTTTTGGGGAGAAATAAAAGTGTCAGGATTCCAAGTAACACCCCCAACAAAAGAAGATTCCAAGGCTAGATGTTCCTCAAAGTTCCACTTTATTAGAGATGTCATATTGGCACTAGTTTCCCAGAGCACTAAATATGGCAGCCCTGAAGATTCAAAGAAAAAGATGGCCTCCAGGGCTGACAAAAAGGATCGTAGGAATTAAAAAAACGAAGAGGAAAAAGTATCCTACCAATACCCCTTCCGCCATTCAGAAAAAAGCTCTTGTCTGTACATAAAATATTAACTCCCCGTTGCAGCAGGGAAACTAGAAAATCAGAAGAAAGAGAGAAAGAAGTATCACAGAAAAGGATTTTTTTGGATTTCTGCCATTCTGACTTTGTATTGCAACTTTTTCTATTTGAATTGAATAACACTCATTTGGGACAGATGACTTTGAATAACAGGCAGCAAAAGCAGCAGATTCTTGTTGCTCTATATCTTTTAGCAAGCTAATCTGATTCCTGTTTGCTAGTTGGATAGTTTGGAACATGGTTATTTAGATATTTAAATGTTGCCATAAATTGTTGCTAAAAAACAACAACCCATAGTCAAATGACACCAGTATCCATTGTTGCAAAATGGCTCATGAGTTGTTTGTCAACCAAGGCTACCTTTAATTTACTATGGTAGAGCCACTTGCTGTAGATAAATGCACAGAATTTGTCTTTGTGAATCTGCTGGTTCTTATAATATAAAAGAGATTTCTTCTTACTGGTGTACCCACTCCTTTGCACAGCTCATTTCTCTTCAGAAATCAGATGATTTTATCTCACCTCCATAATCCTCTTGTTATGCTCTGTTTAAATCAGAGAAGCTGTTTGCACTCGTATCCAGTGCCCTATGTTGGAAGTGCAGATCCATGTGAGTTAACCTACAGTGACATTACTTGCTGTTGTCTCTCTAAAATGATACATACTTGTAATGAACATTAATAGAAAATTATTCTGACCAATAATGTGCAGAGGACAGTGTCATCCATCAGTTCTTCCTGAACATGTAATGATAAGCTGTTTTAATTCTTCCTGTAACAGCTGATATATTTGTTTTTAGTTGGGAACATTTAGCATTGCTGATCACGATGAATGATCCAAGTTAATGGGACAAGTATTTTGCAGGGAGCCACTGATTTTGAGATTGATGATGTCCTTGAGAGAAGGTCCATCTCTTTGAGGAGTTCCCCACACTGTGACTCAACAGAACAGAGATACAGCTTGTAGTTATGGTTGGCAAGGTAGGTTTCTTAAGCAGTCTTGTCTTGGGGGTGGAAGCAATAACATATTTCATGTACTTTAAAAAAAAAAACTCAAGAAGGCTATAAAATCATGCACAAAAGCTGTAAGATAAGCCATTACAGCAGTATTATAGCCAGACATATTTCTAATGTCCCCGCCCTCCAGAACAGTTGGAAAATAAGGAATCACTTCTATGGAGAAAAATGACATTACATGCCGGATTCTTAATATTGTTTTCCACAAGAGCATAGAAACACTATTTAGCACTGCAAAACAGTCTAAAGTCCAAATGCCAACTGAATGGTTAGCGCTGCAAGTCAGTTTAAAGTCCAAACGCTAACTGAACTTGACCTTGGATGCTAGATTAAAGTTATTTAATGGTGTTAACTTTCCTGGGTCCTGGTGGGTCATGCATTCCTGGAAAACATTAAGGTTGAGGGATAGGTGTCTGGATTAGTATGCTCTGATCCATGAAATGTCTTATCTGTTTGTTTTGCTTTAAGCGTTTTTTATCCTGTCATTCATAAGCCTGCAGCCTTTAAATTAGAATAATTCACAGCAATAATGTTGCAGTCTTTTGGAAAATAAAATCTATTTTTGTTCAAAGTGGAGTATTTCATATAGTGTTTTTCTATTTTGTCCCCTATAGTAATGGTTAATAAATATCTCTTTTGCAGAAAGAATGCCATGGCTTTGAGATATATCCTGGAAGATTTATTGCTGCCAAGGTCTTCACTACAAAATGAAGATGATGGAAAGTTCATTATCAGCATGAAGTTATGTCAACATTGATTTGAACACAAGTCACCGCTGTATGGTTGCCTTGATTAAACTGAGGATTTATACATTTTGAAAGGAGTGTAAATATATTGACGTATTAAGGTTGAAGGCATAATCATGCAGATGCATGATTTGAATCATTGTTTCGGGAAGGTTGTGTATTGCTACCTTAAGATGGTACTTAGTGGATTTAAAATTAAATGCCTTACTGAGTTTAGGATAGATTGATAACCAGATATTTTTAGTCAGGTGGGTTAAGGAAGTTACCACATAATAAGAGTCCATCTCAAATAAATTCAGATTTAGAAGGTAAATTCTACATTTTTGGAGAAGGTTCTGGAAGTGCTCAGATATTTAAAGCAGAGATAAGTACATCGCTGGAAGCTTATCCATTATAGTGATGGAAAAGTTGCCAGTGTCACTCCACGGTTGCTTTCCATGCTGTAGAAGATGATTGGGGAAGCCTTAAATTAAGTACGTTCAAAGTTCTTATGTTCCTACTCAACACAATGTTGACAAAAGAGAGACATTACATCAGACCCAGAGCTGGAGTAATTACTATCCCAGTGAAACCAGTCAGATCACACCAACTTTATAGACTTTGAAAGTGGTGGAGTCTATTCTACATACCTTCTCCAGTGTTATTAGTATTGTTCTCTCTGGATACTATCTTAATTTGTACACTTAATTTGAAAATAACTTAGAATAATTTAAGTCTAATTGGAAGAGCAGCATGGTGGTCTTGCCTCCCACTCAGAAGGTTGAGAGTTCAATCCTAGGCAGTGGTGGATGTTTCTCTCTCTCAAGGTGCAAAGAGAAAATTTTCCGTGAACTCCATGTAGGTGTCAGGAAGGGCATCTGGCCAGTAAACACTCAGCTTCATTCAGTTGCCCTGAATTAAGGGACCCAAATTAAGGGACTGCAGGGCCATAAAAAGAAGTTTAACTGACTCTAATTCTGAGTAGACATATGTACTATTAACAGATGGAATAATAGGATAGACATTTATAATGTTTGAGTTTGTTTGTTTTATTTACATCCCACCTTTATTATTTTTTATAAATAACTCGAAGAGGCTAATGTACCTATTACTTCTTCCTCTTAATTTCCCCACAACAGCTTGTGGAGTGGTTCGGCTGTGAGAGAATGACTGATCCAAAGTCACCCAGCTGGCTTTCATGGCTAAGGTGGGAGTAGAATGTACAGTCTCTGAGTTTCTAGCCTGGTGCCTTTACCATTAAGCCAGACTGGCTCTCTGTTTTGTTTGGTCCCCCCTCCTCAGTTCATAAGAGTACTCTGTGCAGCAAAAACCAACATGAATTTTGGAAAGTTCAGAATTAGACATATGACTTCAGGCTTCCTTTGGCTTTGCCAGATCCCTGGAGGAGAACTTGTCTCTACAAAGAGACAAGGCTTGTAACTAATGCTCACCTTACAACTTCAATAATAAGTTAAGAGGGCACACGAAAGTTCAGCAAGACATAAACATATGTATAGAGCTGCAGTGGCGCAATGGTTAGAGTGCAGGCTACTTCTGCTGATCACCGGCTGCCAACAGTTTGGCAGATCGAATCTCACCAGGCTCAAGGTTGACTCAGCCTTCCATCCTTCTGAGGTTGGTAAAATGAGGACCCAGATTGTTGGGGGCAATATGCTGACTCTGTAAAACCACTTAGAGAGGGTTGTAAAGCACTGTGAAGTGCTATATAAGTCTTATTGCTATTGCTATATTGGACTCCACCTTACAAATGGAAACCATAATTTTTATTCTTCACTTCATATTTTTAGAGACAATATTGTCTTTTGCTTCATTCACTGGGCTTCATCTCATATTTGCAAGTATTCATTCAACATTTAAGAATAGAGTTGACTGACAATTATTAAAGTGCCATTAAGTCAGTATCAATCCTTAATAATCACATCAATTTTCTCCAAGATGATCTGTCACCAGCCCAATAGTCAGGTTTTCTAATGGTGCTTTCTATCCTGCTTCTTTAGAATATAGGATAGAAAGAGAATGGACGTTGCTTACCTGAACGTCCCTTCTGGGCGCGCTGCTGGAGAATCCAAAGTGTGGGTTATTCTTAGTCTATTAGTCAGAGACTGAGTGTATGTTCCTTTAATTTTTTCTGGTCACCCCTCCTGTGCTCGACTTAGGTCAGTTTTGTTCACGAAGGCAGACTGAGGAGTCCAAACGATAAGTCAAGAAACTCAAGCCAACTAGACCTGAAACACAGAAACTCAACAGGGTGGGTTGGATTCTCCAGCAGCGCGCTCAGAAGGGACGTTCAGGTAAGCAATGTCCGTTCTCCAGTGTGCTGCTTGGAGAATCCAAAGCATGGGATATACCTAAGCAAGTTCAATTAGGGGGGGACAGCTGACTGGTCTGGGGTGGCCTCCGAAGATCGAACTGATTGTAATACATGGCGACCAAATGATGCTTCAGTCGATGCAAAGGAGTCGACCTTATAGTGTCTGATAAATGGAGACAAGGTTGTCCATGTAGCTGCTCTGCAGATTTCGGAGACGGAAGCTTGAGTTGCCTAAACCACGGTTGTAGATGCGCTTCTCATGGAGTGAGCTAGGATTCTCCCCAGTAAGGGCTTGCCTTTGATCGTATACACCTTACAGATGCACGCCTTCAGCCATCTCCCAATGGTGTAAGAGGAGACTTTCTTGCCCAATGAAACCGGGAGGAACGAGACAAATAGGGCTTCGAATCATCGAAAAGATGCAGTTCTTTTAATGTACCTGCGGAGGGCCCTCCTAACGTCCAAGGTATGCCACTGTTCTTCTAACTGATGCCTCAGGTTCGGACAGAAATCCGGAAGAACAAGTTCTTGCGCGTGATGGAATAGTGAGTTGACCTTGGGCAGGAAGGAGGGGTCCATCCGCAGGACGACCCTATTTGAATGGAAGACACACAGATTGTCTCTCACAGACAAGGCAGCTAGTTCTGAGATTTGGCATGCAGACGTTATCGCTATCAAGAAAGCGACTTTGAGCGTCAGGAGATGGAGACCAATAGATCAAAATGGTTCGAAGGGGGAAGAAGTAAGAGCTTGAAGCACCAGAGAAAGGTTCCGTGTAGGATAGCGGTGAACCACAGGAGGCCGGAGGTTGGAAGCACCTCTCAGGAAGCTCCGAATCCACGAGTTGTGTGTGAGAGAGCACTCATCGCCATTGGAGAGGATCGTGTGCAAGGCCACCACTTGTCTGTGGAGCGTGTTTGGGGCCAGGCGCTTATCAAAGCCTGCTTGCAAGAAGTCAAGGACGTCAGAGACAGATGCAGTAGTTGGATCTGTATGCTTGGTTGCGCACCAGGAACAGAATGAACGCCAAGTAGCATTGTAGATCCTCATCGTAGAAGCCCGCCTGGAAGCCTGAATGATAGAGATCACCCGCCCCGAGAGATTGTCCTTCCTCAGGAGGATCCTCTCAAGTGCTAGACGGTCAACTGGAGCCATTGAGGCTCTGGATGCAGTATGACCCCCTGGCTGAGAGATATCCTGTCCCCTGGAATCCTCCAGAGACCGTCGACAGAGAGGCTCACTAGGTCCACGAACCAGGATCTGAGAGGCCAGTGTGGGGCAATTAGCAGGACTTCTGCCTTCTCCCGCAGCAGCTTCCGAATAACTCTCGGCAGGAGTGGTAAGGAGGGGAAGGCATAGAGTAGGCCCGGAGGCCAAGGGCAGCGGAGAGCGTTGACGCCTTTGGCCGTGGGGCATGGAAACCGGGTGAAGAATCGTGGCAGATGGGTGTTGTTCAGATCCACAAACAGGTTGAGGACTGAGTGACCGAACCTGTCTGACAATTCGCGGAAGAGGGATGGGTGGAGACGCCACTCCGCATGGTCTATCTGCTGCCTGCTGAGCCAGTCTGTTTGGAGATTGTCCATCCCAGCGATGTGCTCCGCTGTCAGCGACAAAACATGCTTCTCTGCCCAGGTGAGGAGTATCGTTGCCTCCGCCATTAGGGGTAGAGACTTTGTCCCGCCATCGCGATTTACGTGCGCCTTTGCAGTCATGTTGTCCGTGAGAATCAGGACATGCTGGTCTGCTACAAGGGCCTGAAACTGCCAAAAGGCAAGTCTGATTGCCCGAAGTTCGAGCCAATTGATGTCGTTGATCAACTCCGCGGGAGACTATCGGCCCTGTGCAACGTGGGACTGAAGATGGGCACCCCACCCTAGCAGACTTGCATCCGTTGTTATAGTCACTCGTGGCGGCTCCTGGAACAGGCACCCCTGGTGTGTGGCCAACGAGGCCCACCAGCGAAGGGAGAGATGTACCTCTGATGGAAGTCAAACACGTGACCTAGAATTGCTGCAGCGTGCTCTCTGGTATGGTAGGAGGTACCACTGCAACTGCCAGGAATGGAATCTCGCCCAGGGAATGATAGATATCCACAATATCATTTTCCTGAGCAGTGTTGACAGAAAGATCAGCAGCACCATCGGGAGCGAGAGTATCTGAGCCACCAAGGAACAGATACTGAGGCGGCGGTCCTGGGACAGAAACACCATGGCTTGTTCTGAGTCTGTCACTGCATCCAGATGTAAGATGCAAGTGATCGGATAGAGGTGACTTTTCTTGAGGTTCAGGGTAAAACCGTGTACCTGCAAGGTATGTTGTATGGTGGCGAGATCCTGCAAGGCAAGTTCGGGCAAGGACGACATATGAGGATGTCGTCCAGGTAGCAGAGGAGTCGTACTGAAGCTGATGAAGAGAAACTGCCATGGAGGCCAGCATTTTCGTGAATGATCTGGGGGCCGACGAGAGGTCAAACGGCATGGCCCGATACTGAAAATGCCGTTGGGCATATGAGAAGCGGAGGAATCGTTGATGTGCGGACCGGGTGGGAATGTGCAGGTAGGCTTCCTTCAGGTCGATTGATGTTATCAGATCTCCCGGACAGATGCAATCCAATATTGACCACAGGGATTGCATCTTGAATTGGTGGTAGATTATAAATCTGTTTAACTCCTTGAGATCTAAGATCCCCCTCCAAATCCCGGAACTCTTGGACACAAGGAAAAAGATGGAGTAGAAGCCGGTCCCTTGATGTTTTATAGGAACCGGCTCTATAGCGCAAATGTCCAGGAGGTGCTGGATTTCTGCCTCCATCAACCTCCTCTTTTCCGGATTTGCCAAAACGGGACACTGGACAAATCTGGTCGGAGGGTTGGAGCGGAATTCCAAGGTAAGCCCCAGACGCACCATTTGGAAGACCCAGGCGTCCGTAGTGGTCAATTCCCATTGGTCCTTGAACAGACGGAGATGACCACCAATGGGAGGGGTAGTTAGATAATCATTTCCCCCTCCTGAAGGCCTTATTGGCCGTTCCCCAGAAGGCCTTCTTGAACGGGGGCTGCCTGTGACCTCTGTCCCCAAAAGTAGATCTATCGGAGGACCTGTCGAAGTCTTGGGAATAGGAGCGGTAATGATAGGACCCACTGGGCCCGGGGTCAGTTCGAAAGGGCGGCCTTTTGGAGTATGGTGTAGGTCTCCGATCGGCCCTTCGATAGGAGGAAGGCATCACCTTGCGTTTGTCCTTTTCCTCCACAAGGATGGGATCTAGCGCTGTGCCAAAAAGAGTGGAGCCTTTGATGGGGGCCACTGCCAGCTGCTACTTGGACTTGATGTCTGCCCTCCAACGGCGAAGCCAAAGGAGGCAACGGGAAGTGACAGATGAGGTGAGGGCTCTGTAAGCAAATTTCACAGCGTCCAGAGAGGCATCGGCAGCGTATTCCGTGGCCGCTAGCAACTTATTAATGTCCTGGTGCAGCTGACGGAGCCAAATTAATGAGGCGTGGTTAAAAAATGAAGCCGATGTGGCTGCCTTGATCGCCCAAGCCGCTGCCTGATGGTTTTTTCTGAGAACAAGTTCCGTCTTTCTATCCTCGGAACGCAGACAATCTGCCACATCATTGGACAGCATCGAGGATGAAGTCAACTGGGCCACCGGTGCATCAATGGAGAGAAGATGCAGCAGCTCTTGTAGGTTAGGAGCTGAACAGTAGAGCTTCTTGTCCAGAGCGTTAGGCAGGGCTACTGAACCTAGAACCCCCCATGGTCGTTGGACCACCTCCGAGAATAATTGAGGGCAAGGTATAAAATCCTTCTCCGCCCTTGGAACCGTGAACAAACCATCATGTGGGTGGGAATCGTCTGAAGATTCAGGTTGCCCTTCAGAGGTAACCAAGTTGGTAGACACCTTGGCCTTGTGTAGCAGGGATTTGAAGAGGGATGGCTTGAAGAGCCTGGTCATAGGGGGGCAGTCAGAAGTCAGCCCTTCATCCTCGGAGAACTCGTATCTCTGTGGTCATCATCGTCCCAAAGCGAATCACCGCTGTGGATGGAATCCTGATAACCGGAGTACTCCTGACGACAGTCCCAGCCGGTTGGGGCTGGAATCGGAGGGGGTGGCAAATCCAACTGAGGTTGCAGTGAGGGAAGAGAGCCCGTAGCTAAAATTCTGGAGATTGTCTCCGCCACTATGGACTGCACATTAAGGGGTAGGTTAGAATGGAGACCTTCCCCTGTGCGGAGGCCCGCTGCCATTGGCGTGAAGGTGGCCTCAGGTGTGGGGCGCGCCGCCACTGACCGGGTAGGAAACACCACCCCTGGATGAAATAGCATGGCCACTGGAACTGTCTGTAGCAGACTGCTGTATTGCCACATCTGGTGCAACATTCAGAGCTGTCACAACTGGCGCGGGGCGGTATCGGTGTACTCCGCAGCCCCTGAGCGAATACAGGTGCCCCATACAGGCTCGATGGCTGGGCCCTTTGCTGTGCCAGCTCAAACTGTCGCTCTAAGACCAAGTGCCTCCGTTGTTTGGCCTTGTTGGATGTTGCCGGCTGTTTGGATACCCGAGAGGACTGTGGGGCGGACCCAGATGAAGCGTCCATAGCCTTTCTTCCGGCACCCCTGGATTTCTTAGGGGGGGCGGTATGGCAGTGACAGGTCTGTCAGGTTGCTCCAAGTCGGAGGACAACTCAGGGTCAGCCATATTTGTAATTGTTGCAGATACAGAATAATAGTTAATTATGGATATGGATATATATAGGTCTTTGGTTATTCGGGTCTTCTCCCACATAAAATTGGAAGTGTCTTGGCGATGTTTTGACGAAGTCTCATTCGTCATCTTTAGGCTGGTGTTCTCGGCTTCGTGCTTCCAGGAGCAATGTGTGATCGCAGCTGTTTCTTCCTTTTAACTGCTAGTGGGGGTGTGAACTGAATGGGTGGGAGCTTGGCTGTGTTCTGATTGGGTGGAGGTGTGTTCTGATTGGTTGGGGGTTTGGCTGTGCTCTGATTGGATGGGGGTTGGCTGTGCTCTGATTGGATGGGGGTGTGTTCTGTTTAGGTGGGGGCTTGGTTGTGCTCAGGTTAGTCTGAGTTGCAGGGGGATTTGGCTGGTGAGCTGCGTTGCTTTTGTTTGGCTTCGCGTTCGTGGTCGTGCCACATCTTCATGGTGGGTGTCAGTTTGCTTCATGTATGGATTAGAGGGATTTAAAGTGGCTAATGATGGAGCTGTGGTATGGCTTCTGGTTTGTGGTCGTGCTTCATCGGTGTGGGTTTGCTTTTTGCGTAGATGTGTGGTGGTGACATCCTGTGTGGTTTTCGTGAGTGTGGGTCTAGTGTCCTTCTTTGTGTTAGGGACTCGTTTGTCACATTGGTGGGAGCGACCCTGCTGCCAGCCCGGTTGATAGGGGAATCGCCGTCTGACTGGCCGATCCAAAATGGCGCCGGGCGGGAAAACCGTCGCTGAACGCCTCCGCAGTCGGCTCAGCAAGGAACAGGATGGCGTCGGGCGGGAATTCAAGCCTCTGCGCCGACTGCCATTCAAAGAGCCGGTTGCAACGAAAATGTTCTAAATTTAAATCCAGCCCGTTGCCTCGTTTAGGGGAGCTGTGCAAGCTCTGGAGATCTCGCTCCCAGCGCAGCGAACCCGACAAATCACACAGAGTATGCCCTGACAGGTGGCAGGGACTCTGGAGCCGCCCAAACTGGCTGACAGTCAATAAGATCGATGAGGTGGCAGCGGTTGTGCTGGCCGGGGAACCAACGCACTCACTGGCGGCAATGATAAGGGACAGAGATGGCCCTAAGGGGACAGAGCTCTGAAGATATTAATAAGCAGTTGGTAGGAAAATCAGGGGGACACCCCTGGAGCCCCAGGACGACTCACCACCATTGTCAGCCAAACACTATCAAATTAAGAAGTCCAGAAAAGAATCTCAAAAACAAAAATAAGGTCAGAAACAACAAAAATCAATCCAAAGCGTGGAAATATTCATCTATTCGTCAGAGCAAGCCAAAAAAATCAGCCTCTTCAGTTCGACTGAGTGAATAAAACTGACCTCAGCCAAGCACAGGAGGCGTGACCAGAAAAATTTAAAGGAACATACACTCAGTCTCTAGCTAATAGCCTAAGAATAACCCACGCTTTGAATTCTCCAAGCAGCGCGCTGGAGAATATCCTCTATAGGATGTCAGGAAAAGCATTTTAAAATTTAGAGAGAAACTTCATAGCATCTGAATGTAATACAGTCTGTCGTATATTTCTTGATTCTTGGTTCCTTTACTTCCGATAGCCAAGACAGAAACTATTCACCATTACAATATCTTCAGTTCTAAGGTTGGGTGCTGCACTTGCTGTATTTAGTTTGGTCTTTACATTTAATCTTAACTGTGCCAGCTAAACTATTTTTTCTTTCTTATAAATAACAATAACGGGGACCTTGGAGGTATTCTAGTCCAGCATTCTGCTCAAGCAGGAGACTTGATACCAGTCTGGACAAATGGCTGTCCAATCTCCTCTTAAAAACCTCCAGTGATGGAACACTCACAACTTCTGGAGGCAAGCTGTTCCACTGATTAATTGTTCTCATTGTCAGGAAATTTCTTAGTTCTAGAATGGATCTCTCTTTGACAGATGTCCATCTGTTAATTCATGTCCTGCCCTCAGGTGCTCTGGAGAATAGATTGACACCCCCCTTCTTTATGATAGCCCCTCAAATATTGGAAGACTGATATCAAGTCACCCATAGTCCTTCTCTTTGTTAGAGTGCACATATTCAGTTCCTGCAACCGTTCATATGTTTTACCTTCCAGTCCCCTAATCATCTTTATTCTTACTCTATGCGCTGTTTCTAGAGTCTCAGCATCCTTTTTTGTATCATGGTGATCAAAACTGACACAGTATTCCAAGTGTGATCCTACCAGTGCAGCTAAAGCATTACTGACCCTTCACATTATTTTGATATTATCCCTCTCACATTTATGGCTGTTTAGCCAGGTACCACCTATTCTATACCCATGAATATGATTTTTCTTGCCTCAGTGGTTTTCTACCACTGAATTTCATTTTTATAGAGCCTAGAGTTAGTTTCATTGTTTCATTTTTCCAGCTCATTTTCAGCTGTCTAGAACAGTGTGATCAGCACAGCACAGGTTATTGAGTTTCTTCCTCCAATTTTGAAACTAATCCTGATTTCTTCCATATGTTACACACTTGGTTTGAATAAATAAGGGGAAAGTATATATCTTAAGATCTGCTCACTACAATACAAAAAGAATCCTGAGGAAATTAGAAAGACTGCAGAGAAAGGGCGTTGGTCTTACCTGATACGCCTCTTCTCTAGCTGGCACCCACGGCAGTCATGCCTGGGTAGTGACACGTCTGGCAGCCAATAGGACCAAGTCTACTGAATTTTGTCACCGCCCCTTCCTGGACTATCCAGTTTTGAGGCGAGGTTGTGCAGTAGATTGAAGGTGTCTGTGGAAAGAAATCAGAGAATTAAAGACCACCCACCCACCAGAACCAGGGACGGCCGAAAGGGTGGGGCTGACTGCCGTGGGCGCCAGCTAGAGAAGAGGCGTATCAGGTAAGACCAACACCCTTTCTCTTATAAGGCACCCACGGCAGTCATGCCTGGGACATACCAAAGCCAGATGTCTCCTAGGGAGGGAGAGGCCGGACCTGCTGTAGGACCCTCCTGCCAAAAGCTGCGTCAGCCAATGCGTATGAGTCAAGCCGGTAATGCTTTATGAACGGAGACACCGAGGACCAAGTGGCGGCTCGGCAGACCTCCTCCAAGGGAGCTTGTGTGGACCAGGCGGCAGAGGTGGAGGCGCTCCTGGTAGAGTGCGCAGTGATGTTCTGAGGAACGGGAAGCGAGTGAGCTTCATAGGCTGACGCTATGGTGGCCCTGATCCACCTCCCTATGGTCACTGATGAGGCACGGGAACCCATCGAAGCCGGTTGAAAGGAAAGAAAGAGAGCCTCTGTTCTGCGAAAGGAAGCCGTACGGGCCACATAGATCTTGAGTGCCCTACGGACGTCGAGTTTATGCCACATGTATTCCTGGTGTCGACGAGGAGAAGAACAAAAGTTTGGGAGAGCGCTCTGTGAAAGATGGTATTGATTTTCGGGACGAACGCCGGGTCCAGGCGAAGAACCACCCTGTCCGTGTGGAAGATGCATAGGTCGGAACGTACGGACAGGGCCGCGAGTTCAGATATCCGCCGAGCTGAGGTGATAGCCACTAGGAACGAAACTTTAAAGGATAAAAACTTAAGGCTGATGTCCCACAAAGGCTCGAACGGAGGACCAGTCAAGGCAGAAAGGACCTTATTTAGGCCCCAAGTGGGGAATCTATGGACCATAGGTGGTCGCAGGTTAGTAGCGCCCCGTAGAAAGGCCCTTATGAGAGGGTCATTAGAGAGAGACATAGGTGAAGAACAGGTAAGTATTGACGACAGGGCGGCCACCTGACGTCGGAGAGTATTAGGGGCTAAGCCCGAGACAAAACCCTGGTGAAGGAAGTCCAACAGCTGGACAACTGTGATCTTTGTGGGAGAAATGCCCTTTCTGCGGCACCACGAAGAAAAGGCTCGTCAGGTGGAGTCATAAATCCGGCGGGTAGACGGGCGGCGAGCAGCTTGAATGATGGTAATGGCGCCCGGTGAAACTCGGGCCTCGGTTAGGAGGAGCCGCTCAACCGCCATGCGGTCAGCTGGAAGGACTGTGGCTCCAGGTGGAGGAGAGGACCTTGGTGAAGAGAGATCCGATCGTCGGGTATCCTCCAAGTGGGGGAGACAGACAGAGACACCAGCTCGGCGAACCACGGGTGGCGAGGCCAGTGAGGAGCCAGCAGCAGGACCTCCCCCCGTTCCATGACTAACTTCCTCACTACCCTGGACAGAAGGGGAAGAGGAGGGAAGGCGTAGAGCAGTTGCCCCGGAGGTCAGGGGCTCCTCAGAGCATCCACTGCTTCCGCTCCCTGAGAGGGGAAGCAGGAGAAGAAGCGTGGAAGCTGATGGTTGTTGCTCGAGGCGGGATTCGGCCCAGAGACCCAACTGGAGAGACTCCCGCATCAAGGATCGGGACCGAGTCCCCCCCTGTTGATTGACGTGAGCCTTGGCCGAGACATTGTCCGTCAGGACAAGAACGTCCCGACCAAGAATCAGATGCTCGAAGTTGAGAAGAGCGAGGTAGATGGCTCTCAATTCCAGGACATTGATGTTCATGGCCTGTTCCGTCTGGGACCAAAGGCCTTGCGCCATGTGAGAGTCCAGGTGAGCCCCCCAACCTGAGAGACTGGCGTCTGTAGTGATGACCATCCTGGGGACCTCCCCGAACGAAGAGCCCTGGGAAATTGCTGACAACGTCCACCAAGTGAGCGAGTCTCGAACTTCCGGGGACAAGGAGATGCTCGCGGACAATGTGTTGGCCCGTCTCCGTTGGTAGGGGAGAAGAAGCCACTGCAGCTCCCTGCTGTGGAGGTGAGACCACGGCACGATGCCGTAAGCAGAGACCATTTTGCCTAGAAGACTAGAAAGAGCCAGCAGGGAGGCGGAGCCCCGCCTCTGGAACTTGGAGGCCATGTCAGATAGGCTGGTCTGGCGCTCCAGTGACAGAGCCACTTGAAGGGTATCGGAATTAATAACAGCCCCGAGGTGCTGGAGACATGTAGTGGGGAACAGATGGCTCTTGGCCCAATTAATGGAGAAGCCATGCCATTGCAAAATGGAAGTGACCGAGGCTAGATCCCTGGTAGCCTGGGACTGGGTTTTAGAAAGTATGAGAATATCGTCTAAGTAAAAGAGGGTGCGAATAGGGATAGAGCTAATATGGCCTATGAGGGCAGCCATGATTTTAGTGAATACCCGGGGGCAGAGGAAAGATCAAATGGTAAGGCAGCATACTGGAAATGTTGCCCATTATACGAAAAGCGAAGGAATTTGCGATGGGGAGGGAAAATGGGGACATGGAGGTAGGCCTCCGTTAAGTCAATGGAGGACATGAAATCTCCCTTCCGAATGCAGAGCAGAATGGTGTGAAGAGACTGCATTTTAAAACGGCGATATGTGATATGCCGATTTAGGGACTTTAAATCAAGGATGGCCCTCCAGCTACCCGATGATTTGGGAACCAGGAACAAATGGGAGTAGAACCCCCGGCCCCTTTGGTGGGAGGGGACAGGCTGAATGGCCTTAATGGCCAATAGATGTTGGATGGCCTGCTGAACCCTAGCCCTCTTAATAGGGTCCAGGGAGACGGGGCAACGGAGATAGTGGTTAGGGGGTGGGGATAGAAATTCGAGTTTAAGACCAAATTTAATTGTATCCCTGACCCAAAGGTCCGAGACAGAAATATCCCATTGGGCAGAGAAATGGGACAAACGGCCGCCAATTAAAGAGTCAGGCAGAGCCTCAACGGGACCGTCTAAAGGGGCGACCCCTCCCCCCACGAAAGGAAGGTTTCGATGTAAACCTAGCCCCCTGTCTGACCTCGTTTCCGAACTGCTGCTGAGACCTGGAAGGCAGGGATCGGTGAGAACGGTGTTGGAAGTAGTTGGAATCGGAGCCTCGAAAGGAAGATGAAGCACGAAAGGAGCCTTGAGAACGATATTCAGATCGACGGGTTATGGGAGGAAGAATTTTATGTTGGTCCCTCGTTTCTGTTAACAGTGGGTCCAGCTGGGAGCCGAACAACTTGTCAGAGGAGTACGGGGAAGAAGCCAGGCGCCACTTATTGCAGGCATCAGCTTGCCAATTTCAAAGCCAGAGAAGACGTCTCGATGTTACTGACGTACCCATGGCCTTAGCTGCGAAGCGAGCGGCGTTAAGCGTAGCGTCGGCAGAGGATTCCACCGCCCCTAGGATTTTATTGATGTCCTGATGGGAGCGGTGGTCGGATGCCGGGATGTGGTCTTGAAGCTGGCGCAACCACAGAATGGACGCTCGATTGAAGAAAGACGCCGCCGAGGTGGCCTGGATAGACCAAGCAGAGGCTTGGTGCCCTTTGATGAGGGTCCTTTCGACCTTCTTTTCCTCAGGTCGCAAATAGTCTTCCGATGGCCCCGTCGGGGGAGAAGAAGAATATAAGGCCACGACCGGGGAATCGACGGCGGGTACTTGCAGAAGACTGGAGACGTCTGGGGCCAGGTTGTAGAACCTTCTGTCCAAATTGTTCGGGATGGGCCCCGAGCTGGGAGATGACCATTGACGTTTCAGAACCTCTGAAAACAGTTTAGGCACAGGGATCACCTCAGATTGAACTGTGGGCTCTTGGAACAGGGCCGAGGCAGGATCCACCGGAGTAGGAGGTGCCGAAGAATCAGAATTACCTGTATCTAGGCGGGTGATCGTCTTCGCCTTGTAGAGTAAGGAACGAAACATGTGGGGCTTGAAGAGGCCCACGAAGGCTGGTTGATCAGGCTCTAGACCCTCGTCCTCCGAGAGATCTTGGTCAGGTAAAGCCCCTTCTTCAGAGAGAGAATCCTGACTGGCCGAATCGTGATCACAGGTATCCTCTGGCTCGCCATGGGAATGGTGAGGCCTAGCTTGGCCCTTCATGTGATGGCTAACTGGAGTAGGAGCCACAGACAGATGCTGTTGCAGGCCCTGGGCAATCCCCTGGCGAATAGCCTCAGAGATGATATCGGCCAAGGAACCCTGCATATCCAGAGGCAACTGAGAAGCTAACGTAGCAGGTTGAGAAGTAGTACCAGAAGAGGTAAGGCCCTGCTCAGCCTCGTTTGGAGGAGGCGATTGTTGAGCCTGCCTCTGAGGTTCCTCAGATGCAGATGGGAAAATAGAGGCAACATCAGGTGCGCTGGCTGGATCATCCTGAACTGAATGGTCAGGAGATAAAGAAGGTGGAGGCCTGGGATGAGGGCCAGAGACCGTGACGGATGGGGCTGGAAGATCCTGCGCCGCCTTGGAATGCGCCTTTTGAAAGGCCTTCTCTATAGCCCTGTGGCGCCTATCCTCATCCCTGGAAATAGCAGCCCCTTTTTTATGGGAGGTGCGGTCAGAGGTTGTTGCCCTAGACTTGTTCTTGTGGCCAGTTGAAGGGCCCTCCTCAGGATCCTCCTCATAGCGCCGCTTAGCCTTTGACTTGGAGCGATCCGAGGTTCTATCATTTACGGCAGCCATTTTGGAGTGAAAGAAAGGCGGGCAAAAATGGCGCCAAAACTCTCCGATAGAGGAAAAGATGAGCCCCAAATAATGCCAGTACCTTGAAGAGGCTCGATCGATGCAGCTGCTGGCCCAGATTCTCGCTAGCTCTCAGGCTTGACTGCGAGAAGAAAAGGGAGCGGAATTGCCGCGCCGCACCCGTCAACTGTGAGTCGGTAAAATGGCGCCGCCTTGATTGACAGCCACAGAAGACAGCGGTCTGTCTAATATCGGTAGCCGGCAGGTCCGACGCGAGGAGGCAGGAAACAGGCGCGGAATCAAGCCTCGCGCCCCTCAGCTGTAGATCAAAGGTTGGAGCCGCTAGAATCGGCGCTGCAGGGTCGGCTGGGCGAAATAATGCGGCGGAGCGAGACAAGCAAGCTCGTGCGCATGGGCGAAGGGAGCTGCCGGCCGGCAGTCCTCGCAGCTGTTAAATTAACAATAGGCTCCTAAATGCTTTAAAATTAATTTTGAGTCCAAATTTAGAAGCAAAAAGACAGCAAGTCACAATCAGGCAAGAAGCAATCCACAGACACAACTGTCCAAGTGCAGACCGAGTCGAAAAACTGGATAGTCCGGGAAGGGGCGGTGACAAAATTCAGTAGACTCGGTCCTATTGGCTGCCAGACGTGTCACTACCCAGGCATGACTGCCGTGGTCGCCTTATAGGAGAAGAGCAACGAAGATGGTATGGGGCTTGGGGTCTAAAGATCGGTTAAAGAAACATGGTATGTTTAGCTTAAAGAAGAAAAGGGAAAAGGAAAACATGATAGCAGCCTTCCAATATACAAAGGGTTGTCACAGAGCAGAGAATGTGGATTTATTCACATAAAGACAAGGCAAGAGCAGTGAAAGCTTTACAGTGATAGAGCAAAACTTGAACTAAGGAGGGATTTCCCAAGTGTGAGAACTATTAAGCCATGGAACAGCCTCTTCCTGTAGTTGAGGTTTTCATTACTAGAGGTTTTTAAAAGAAAATTAGACAGCCATTTGTCCATAATAAAATGAAAATTCCTAAAGTTGGCAAGACCTAGATCCCTTCCAACCCCATAATGGAATGGGACGGGACGGGTTGGGACAGAACAGAATAATTCTTTATTGGCCAAGTGTGATTGGACACAATGAATTTGTTTCCGGTGTATAAGCTCTCAGTGTACATACAAACAACAAAGTATACCAATTTGAGTATGATGTTGGACCTTCCTGAGTCCAGAAATCTTAGATTTCCATTATTCTTTTATGTCTGTTTCCATCTTCAGTGTTCTTAAAGGCTTCATTGTAATACTGTTTCCTTTTTTCTTCTAATAGTTTTCTAAAAAAAATTTGTTAAGTTATTTTCCAAGATCTTTGATTTTCTTTGGCTTTGGCTTCTCTGTTAATCTTGGCAATTTCCACAATTGTTCTTTTATCTAGCTTCTTGGTCTTTGGCAGTTGCTTTTCATTTTCATCCTTACCAGCTTCTTTTATTCCATTGTTCCCTTTTTCTATCAACCAGGTTCAGAACTTCAAAGCGATTTCTAATGTACTCATTGAAAATGTTAAGTGTATGATCAAGATCATATTATAAAAGCTGGTTAGTTTTGTTCTGCTTAGCTTTACTTGGAACTTGCACATGAGTAATTTTTTATCTGTTCCATAAACTTGAATTGAAAACCAAGCCTAACAATGATATTTTTGTGGCCCATTTCAGTGGGCAGAGGGCAGTGCCCATTTTGACTACTACCTTGGTAGAATTTATTTAAAAAATAGATTTCTAGAGTTACTATAGTAGTTTCCAGAGTTGAGAAGGGAGATTAGAACACACCTTCTGTTGAAATTGTGCAGCTTGGGTAAGGCTAATTCTTTCCAACACTTTTCTACAGAAGATACTCAATTGAGAAGGTCAAATGCACAAATATTTTAAGAATCACAGTTATGAATAAAAAGTTTGTTCAAATAAAAAACACCTGAAGTCTGCATTTTTCCGTCTTCATTTTTGAGAGTATCTCCTCTTATGTTTTAAACCAAATACACAATGATAGGGTGACTTAAGTATTTATCAACTTACAGTTCATTTGAATGTATCTTGAAAAACAGATTACACACTGGCATTGTAATCCTGGGTTTTTCTAAAAAGAAACATGAGTCACTTTTTCCCTTGAAAACAAACCATGAGATCTTACAAGTACACCAAAGTAGTCATTCTGACATCACTGATTTACAATTATAACCACTGCAGACTGAGATGTATATAAATCCTGTTGAAATTCAACAGGCTTAAGCACATCTAGTGGTCTAACCTTGAGCTACATATCATGTCATTCTCCTTCTATACCAATGTTGTCCAACCTTGGCAACTTTAAGACTTGTGGACTTCAACTTCTTTGGCTGATTGAGACATTCTGGGAATTGAAGTCCACAAGTCAAAGTTGCCAAGGTTGAACACCACTGGTCTAGACTATCAACTATTTTCCTTTTGTGAGATGCACTGCCAGTGACAATTAATGTATACCACTGCTATGGAAAATGAATGCCATATCACTCTCAGCTATGGCTCAGAGCCAAAGAAAGTTAAACAAAAGGGGTGGAAAGGAGAAGGCTAGGTCCGCCCAGCCTAACAACAATATTTGTGTGGCCTACTATTTAACATCATCATCCCCTGGTCTTGCAGTTTTAGAAGGAAAATTAAAAGGAGGTTCACTAAAGCATTGGAGGACTTTTATTCTCCAGTGACTTTTACTCTGCTTGAAAAGCTGCAACGTATACTGATCTGACCTCTCTAAAGAAAGTATTCTAAACCTCTTCACAAAAGTATAGTTTCCAATGCACTTGGGGAGTGAGAATTTTTAAAATTGAGTATAGGCATATTTCATGTATATGTCGGACAAGTTAAAGGAACTGATTTTGCATTAACTGGCAGCGGCTATTTACAATTAAGAAATAATGGATTAACTACCATATCAAGGACAATAGTACCTTCTGAGACTTAGGCCACAGAGGGAAGAGTACACTCAGAATTTTAATTCTATTTATTCAGCTTTACTCATGCCAGAAACATGATATGATAATAGTTTCTCTCAATATCTAAAGAGGGCTTTTAGCTTATTGCCAAGAAGCCCTGGTTTACAATTGGATTCATGTGGGAAGATTTCTAGATTCAGAAAGTGCAACTTCCAGGTAGATTTTGTTTTTTGTTTTCTTGCAAACAAACAATCCATCTCTGATTCTTTTTGGAAAGGCAACACAATTATTTGAGGAGAATATTAACGATTCTTTTTCAATTTTGGAATGCTTTTGCTCAGGAAACAAAAAAATGACCTTGAACTACACAAATTTATTCTTCACAGCAAATTGCTAAGTCAAAATTACGTCTCAACAGTTGGAAGAAGATCAAAGTAATTTTCTCTTAAAATTGCTGTTTTAAACGATTGTTCACCCTTACCACCTTGTAAGAAAATGATTTATACAAATTGAAACTCTAATGGAATGGCAGGCTTCTTTCTTTCCGCTCCGATACTTCACAGTGCACAGACATTGCCATCCCCAATTCATTTCAATCAGCTGAGTTACTTAACCTTGGAAGGAGTAAAATTCCACATCCAAAACTGAACTCGTGATGTACTCCCAGATTTTTAGAATATGTTCTGGGAAAAATTATAATTATTTTCCTGCTTGCTAATATGAGAATGTTCTTGCACAAATAGGTGACAAGTAGTTGGAGCAAAAAACAATGAAGACTTTCAAGACTAAACACAACATTGTATAGAAAGATTTTTTTTAGGATTACATATTTTTAAGCAATATATTATTCAATTAGAGCATTAGCAACTGATGATTCTGTTTTAATTTGTGGGGCTGTGGATTGAGGTACAGATTTTATTTATTTGGCCACGTCACCATGAGTAATAACAGCCACAATAATGAAAAGAATAATGAAAGGAAAAAAATAATGACAGGAAAATCCATCTTAGTTCTTGCTAAATTGTTCATTAACCTATAGTTCAGTAACCGTGTTTGCATGGCTCATTCAACTGGACTATGAGGTTGGGAGAGAAATCTGTCTCATAAATGATCTGCTTAACTAGGTTAACTAGAACATTTACCTCTTATCAACTCCTACTACTAACAAACAAATTATTTATAGGAGAGCAAAGTATCTTTTCTGACATTTGTCACTGGAACAATATATTCCACTTCTGGACCTGTTTTGTTTTTCCTGTCCTGTGGGTTAAATTTGGAGGTGTACAGAAGGTAGGAATCAATAGATGTTGGTAAGGAGTGACATACCATCCCAATTGTGCTATTTTAGATTGTTTTCCTCTATGTGAGTTTTTTTTTTAATTAAAATTGGGGTGGGGGGGAGAGAGAGGTCCTCTGCAGCAGTGAAAGAGCTATAAGAAATGGCAACAGCATGGCAGAAACAGCCAGCACACAAAGATGAGTCATTTAATTTAGGGAGAGGATGACAATGACATCTGTAACATTGAATTATAACATTATTTTTCAAAAAATTAAATTGAACTATTTGGATACCAATTAAACCAGAATGGTATATAACAAATAATAATTATATATTGAAAATGGGTATGACAGCCCTATTCACTGGATGAACAGACATTATTCCCTGAGTAGCATTAAGAACATAAGGATATAGGGAGTGTGGGGGGATTGGCTGGTACCCTTGGCTCAGCTAGTCCAGCAGTTTGTTTTTAGAGTGTCCAAGATAGCCCAATAGTCTTCCAGCAGATGATCTTCAAAGGTAAGCACAACCACCCTCAAGTTTATATACTGTAATATAACCCAAGATTTCCATGAATTAGTCCAATTCTTTTTGGAAACCAGCTATGCTGAATTCCCTTGTGGTAGGGAATTCCAAAACTTAATTAAGATCAGTTGCTTCAATGCCATCAGCCTCAGGAAAAAAAATGAAGGCAAAAAATAACCCACCACAAATTGGAAATGGAGATTAATCTTGGATTAAAAAGATGATGGCCATAATGTCTCATCCTATGATAGTACCTAACCAACTTTGAAGTTTGTTTATTTATTTTTATTTTGAGGCTGCGTAATTCCATAGGCAGCTTACAGATAAAAATTAAAAGAAAACAAAAATTATTAAGAGAGGGAAAAAAAGGAAATGACTAGAAGCCAAAGTTCAAAATACCAAACAGCCAATAACCAACTAAAGGGATTTGATTCTGAACCTAAGTCAGCAGCTGAGAGAAGTTAAAATGAGAAAGGTTAAAATAGGTTTAAGCTATTTGGCATTTGGATGAGTTTTCCTTAGGGAATTTCAGAATTGTTAAGCTAAATTGGGAAATTAACACATCTAGGAAGATGGGGGCTGCAAAATATTGGTATACTAGTTGGCAAGAAGACTGAATGATGTGTTTTTACCACTAGTTGAGGTTTTCGTTAACCTTTGTCAAAGCACTTTGGCTGATCTCAAGACGCTAGACCCAACTAATAGCTGGATATACAGCCACCAGGAAAATTCAGTCCTGTAGACTAGATTGGGAAAACTTTTTTTTCCCAGAAGTCAATAGATAAGAATTTTTGTGTTGTTGCTAAAAGAGCTACTTGGACCTGGCTATGTAATAGTTAGGCACTGAGCTTTGACTTTATCTTACAGTCATAGTCAAGTACTTCCACATGCTCAGTGCAAACACAAGGGTACGTGGCAGACATGTGACAATATAATCACACCAATGACTTTTGAACTTGTGTCAGTTGTCCTGATGCAAATATATGATTGCACCATTTGCAGGACGATGTCATTCCATGCATGTGGTCATTGTCTTTTGGATGCTACTGTGGAAGCATTAAAAAAAAATCAAACAATAGCAAACTGCCTCCCTGTCCTGTACCTGAATTATAAAGAGAATAATTCAAAGTATACTTGCTATACTTCTGAAATCAACATGATGCATTATACCTGTATGTCCTATTTGCGCAAAAAAAAAAGTTACCTTTATGTAAATCCATGTAGGGTTGAGCTACAATTGCCTATTTGTTTGAAACTCTTTTCTAAGAACATAAATATACATTTCTTTTAGTATATTCTCATTCTGTGCAAGTAAAATTAAGTGGACCAAAGCACTTTCTTTTATAGTTTCTATTTTGCTGGAATAATGAAAAATAACTATTTTCCCCTGATATTCTCTATCACAAAACTAAATACTAACTAGCATTCATACTGTTCGGTATCCTTCTGTCCTGGCTTCTACAATGTACTGTAATTATGATTTAACATTAGCAGATAACAGATTCAAACACTTTCTTGCTCAAAAGAAAAGTATGTGGATGTGTATGTCTGAGAGATAAAAACCAAAAATAGGAACAGAAAATTATGCATTACTGTGTCTATATCTAAGCTGATATATCTATCCTTTCCTCAATATCTGTCTTATGTTTCTTTGGTGATATTAGGACTAAGGTCTTGGGCATTTCAGCATTATCATAAGCAGAACCAAACATGCTGCTGAAGTTGTTGCTCCTCTGAATTCATGCTTAAATTATAGAAGGAAAGCAAAAAATGCTCTTAATATACCTTAGAAGTATGAGTTTGATTTTCTGGAATTTTAGTCCTGATAGACTAGAGCAGAGGTCTCCAGCCTGGGCAACTTTTATTAAAAAGTTTTACAAAAAATTTTTTTTTCTTCCCTCCCCTATTCCCCCCACCCTTTCCCTCCCCTCATCCCACCTTCCCCCCCAGACTTCCCAGAGCAAAATACAAGGTGTTTCATTTAACAATCATAAACTAGATTAACCTACTTATCCTCAGACTACTAACTCCCCCCCTGAAACCTTAACTCCACTATAGATAACTAAATACCTCTAATACTTAACATTCAATCATAAGCTATCAGCCTGGGCAACTTTAAGACCTGTGGACTTCAATTCCCAGAATTCCTCATCCAGCATAGCTGTATGGGGTAGCATGTAAAGGAGTCTGGCATAAAATCTCATGGAACTGCCCTCTTTTTTATCTTCCCTGCAATTCTAGTTCTAGGTAAGTGGCAGACAAACAAGTATGTGCGCCATATGTTGGATCCTTCTCCAAATTTTCATGTTAGGTAGATATTAGTTTTCCATACACTAAGGTAAAACAGGTGTGACATGATTTTTATGGCTTTTCATAAATCAATGGTACAAGGTCAACTGAGCCTGATCAAGACCATGATGTGGGTCCAGAGGGTGGATGGTCTGCTCCTTCTGGCAACCATTTGTCATGAAAGAATTGTCCTTCAGCCCAGAGATGTCCATTGGACTTCCTGAAAAAAAAAGGCAGGGTGGCTGAGAAGCATTGCCTGATTTTTATGTGTGGTGCAATATTCTTTGGACAGCATGTCTGGGAATTGTGCAGCAGGTATCCAAATGAAGTAATAGATGCTGACACAAACTTGTAGTTTTATATAAATAAGTATATTTTACATCTATCTATCTATCTATCTATCTATCTATCTATCTATCTATCTATCTATCTATCTATCATCTGTCTGTCTATCATCTGTCTGTCTATCTATGTCTATCCAGCAAACTAGGTAGTCTGGCAAACAGGAGCATCATGAGGTAAATCACAGAGCACACAGAAGAAAAAGGCGGGAAAAAAGGAAAACTCCCCTTTCATATCCACAGCAACCAATCACAGCACAGATTGCCTCATGCTGGTGCCAGCAATCTCAAACCAATAAACTATAATTGTGTCTTCTGGCTCATTGTACAACCCCATTGTACCAGCTACTAAATTTAAATATCTTAACACAAGAGTTTTTGTTCATGCTGTTGTGGTCTCCACATTCTGCAGATACTCCTGCTTAGCACAAGCCATCTACTTCAACTACCCTCCTGTTCCAGTCAGCCATTTCTTTAAAATGCCCATGGCCACATGATGTGAAAGTAACATGTCTTTCAGATCTCTAGAAGGGTCCAAAAGTGATTTGCAAGGGAAGGGCTATGGCAGACATTTATAGAAGTGGGCTGAGCAACACTAAATCGAGCACCAATCTCAAGTCTGGGAACAAAGATAAAAGGCCCAAGAATTAGCACTCAAATATGGCAAGGCTGCCCCAGCATTCTGGATGGGCAAATTACCACCTACATATGGGATTGGTAATCATAAATACTATGCACTATTTTTATTATAACAGTCATTCTTCTACTTTTAGCCTTCACCCCCCTGAATTCAGTAAAGGAAATCTCACCTTAAAAGAGCTTTTCTATTTCAGATTTTCCTGTCTTTAATAATTGGGTATGACTTCTCTATCCTCTCCTATATTTCGCATTATAGAGTTGCAAATCTTTCTCTCCTTAATCCTAATTCCTCTCCCACATTACTAATGGCATTAAGACAATTAAAATATTCCAATTGCATACCATTCTACTTCAGAAAATAATTCTATTGAATCAAATATGGTATATAATATGTTTACACTGTAATTGTAGCAACACCTTTTTTACTTGTAGGTTTTCAACTATATAAAAGTTAAAAAAAACACTGCAAAAACTGAATTCTTTGCAGGAATTCCAGGGTCATTCTAAACATTTCTACCTTGTCTTTAAAACTATTATTTTTTAAAAGATCCTACACAATACAAATGGCAAGGAAACTAGTTTTAATTGTGATATGAATGCTGTATGGAGGAGTTGTTTCTAATCCAGCTACTGTTTCTGAATTCTGTATTAAAGGATGTGACAATATAGTTTCATGGTTTCATGACTGCAAACAGAATAAATAGAAACCATCAATTACCCATTCATTTTTATTTCTGAGGTTAGCTTGCTCCTTCTAGTACAATGTGTTACATAAGAATCCTACTCATTCCTCCTCTGCATCTGCTTCATTTCCCAGAATCTGTTAGTATAAATGAAGATCATGTTTCAAAAATCCAGCCATGATAAATGAATACTAAAAGCTTAAGCCACCTAACTGCAGTAGGTACAAGACAGGCAAAAAATGTGGTTTGCCGTAATGTAAAGAGATGCATTCATGATTTTGTTGGTCACTTCTACCGCTAGAAATCTGCCTGACTCGACCTGAAAATGTCACCCGGCGGAATCTGAATTCTTTATGGGCATATTGGTTAAGCATCTGGATGTGTGGTCAGATGACTAAATTAGGAACACGATTTTGTGTGGAGATGCTGATTTACATCCCTAGTCAATTTCCTGCCTCCTCTTTCTATGATACTATTGTTACTGGAACTATTAAAACATTATTTCATGGGGGAGGCAGGTCTGTCAAGCAGAAAAGATCAGGTCCACACATGATGGTCCAATTAAACTGATATATTACTACTCATGCCTATGCACAGAAATCTTAACTAATGGTTAGCACCTGCTAGGGAAGGAGTCCCCAACCCTCATGCCGCGACCCACTACCAGGCCTTGAGCCTTTCAGAACTGAGCCGTGGAAGTGGTGGGCGCACGTGGAACCATCCCCTCTTCCTCCCAGTGGCCCGCAAATCTGAAAAGATTGGGGAACTCTGTGCTAAGGATTAGATAAGGGATGAATGAATTCAAAGAGTGGGTGGAATTAGCTTGTTTGTGGCTATGTAGAGATTCTAGGCTGATCCTTTTTTAAACTTCCCCTCCAGGTTCTGCCACTTTTTCCCCTAGGAGGTCCTATTGGAAGGAGTAGCTATGAAGCAGGGAGAAGGGAGGTACTCTGAGAATCAAACCAAACCAGTCTGCTCACAAAAGGGTCTCCTGCTCAACTGCAGAGCTCTTCTCTAACAGCTAAGCCTACTCAGCAAGGCCTCTCAACTTCTAGGTTTCAGGCAGAAATCATGAAGAAGAGATAGAACCTGCCTAGAAATGCCTGAATTCATCCGAAGTATTGAACATAACACATAACCTATTTATTGCTCAATATTTTATACAACGGCAGGGTATAATTATTGAAACATGAACAATTCATTCTTTTTGGGACATAAGAACGGAAGAAAGCCACCTTTGTGCATCTTTATGACATTTCTGATTACACCTTGTTTAAATAAAATTAGTTAATATTATAAAGAAATTAGGCTGCATACACAAAGTATTTTAAATATATTTTAATATTTAGAATATAGTATTGATACATACTGTTTGTATATAAGACAACACTGCTATTCTCCCAATAGGAAATTCCTTGCTACTCTTATTCCAGTCTGAAAATGTCCTAGGAATACCATATTTAAAAAGGAACTTAAAATGCTCAAGTAATATACAGAAACTCCAATGGAAATGATTAATTTTTGCACATGTAGACCTCTGAAAGAAGGGATGCAGCCCTTCAACCGGGCACATAATGTACTTCTTTAGGACAGAGCCAATATTTGTGATTTGTTGCTTCAGGCTCTCCATTAGTAAAAAGAAGTAAACTATGTATTGATCATGGCTTAGGATGTGTACACAATTGATTCCATTGCTTAGGATTGTTTCTTATAGGTTGCTTGCTTCTGTCATCCCAAGTATTGAAGCAGTTCTCTTCAAGGTTCTTTAGGAGTTTCAGGTCTAATTCACCACTGTTTCTTTAGGTAAAAATATCTGCTAAATGTATGTTTGTTTGTTATATTATATAAAGCCAGTTTGGTGTAGTGGTTAAGGCACCAGGTTAAGGCCTTAGGCATGAAATGTGGCTCGGTAACTTTGGGCCAGTCAATTTTGTCTCAGTAACCTCACAGGGTTACTTGTTTTGGAGAAAATAGGAGGATGGAATATTAAGTAAATTTGCCACCATTATAAGAAAGTAATAAAGGCAGGATATAAGTAAACCCATCTGGCTTAATTGTAAAACTTTTGTTACTTAAATATAGGCGAATGTTGAAATCCATTAACATAGGAGTCATCAGGAGCCACTTATTTGAGACTAGCTCCTAATATGGCTTTTCACAAAACTATGTCACAAGAAAACGCCACAGCTCTGAACATGCTGGCTGCTTCTCATAATTGACTGGGAAGAAAGAGCCCATTTGTGGGGAACTATGGCATGGGCAGACTGCACAACAGGAAGAGGAATAGAATGGCTGCGCTTTCCTTCTATCCTGCTTTTCTAACTAAAACAGATGAATAGAAGCTCCCATTCTTCATCAGTGCTGATACACAAGTCTAATACAGACATAGAACAAGGATAGACTGGATGATCAAACTATTTATTGAAATCAAAGAAAGGGAACATGTATAGTATTGAAGGGTGCAAGGAAAAGGCAAAATACTATTAAGAACATTTCTCCCCCTAACAATAGCAAAGCTGTACAAATGTTTTTTAAAAAATAATTTTGCACAAGATTTACACTGTACACTCCTTTATTTGTACAAACAGATCAATGTTTGCACTTTGCGCATTTCATTTATAGCTTATTATATTTAAATACATACAGTACAGTATTATGCCTTTCACACAATTAAGGTGCAATTTATCAAAACATGATTATTTGAATAGTTACTTTTCAGTGTTCTTTGGCACGTACCTGGATTATTTATTGAACAGAACAGTGTAAGACTGTCTAAGGCTACAGATTCGTTGTTCGTTGATAGTAATTAAGTGCATTTTTTTCAAATTAGCACAAGCTTATTTACAAAATCATTATCTTCTATGAATTTCAGTTTGTGTTACGTAGCTAACCGGCAATGTCCAAAGAAAAGTTTATCTTCTGCAATAATGTTTTTCAAGGGAGAATAAAACTGCACCATAGGTATTGGTGTTAAGTACTAACTAGATGAACTATTTAACAGTACGGAATGTTTTCATAAAGAAATCACACTCAAATGCCATATGAGAATACATCTCCATTACTCTACACTATGAACTTTCATAAAAGGCTGCTATTTATCTTTCACCAGTCAAGGTGTATATGCTGGTAGACAAGCTGGTATATAATTCACCATAAGCCTGCTTCTCGGTCATGAGACCTGTATTTTGGTACTGCAAGCTTTCTGATTCAGTTACAAGATTAAACAAAGAAGCAAACAAACAACATGCAGTGAATCACATACAGTAAATGCAATACTTTAAAAACATACATTTTCTCTAAGCCATTCAGTGAATAGCTGTGAAGTTAGGGTTGTATTTAATTACACCCTCTCCCTCGATAGAATAGCATCTGCAATGACACATAAGGAATTTGGATTGGAATAGACAGGAGACTAGAGGAAAGATATGAAATTATAGTTTGCTTATATACCCATGAAATGCATTCTTTTATCTCCTCTTTCAAACAGAGAGCTCTAAAATTGTGTCTTACAGCTTCCAAAAGAAGATTACCAAATGAGGAAAACTACATTATTAGGGTTTACTGTAGTTTGCTGCAAAGCTGTTGTGATTGGATTATTCAAGAAGTTCCACTATGTCATAGCTGTAATTTCTAATGGAAATGAAAATATAAAGTTCTCAAGTAATAATTTCCAATTTCAACAACAAGATTTAAAAATACACATATATTTTCAAAAACTTCACACTTACTCCAGAACTATCCTTCTGTTTTTTCTATTTAATAGTTAATTAGCTACAGGAGTAATTATTTTTGCACAGAATCAATTTAAAGAGAAATGTCTCAGTAGCAATTGAAATATAAGAATAGTGAGGATATCATTTTAAAAAATAATTCTGTGCATGGAATTCTGTGCATCTGGAAATACTGTTTTATTATTCCTCATAAATAGCTTGTCTCCAGCTCATTGCTCCAACTTCTGGGAATGGTCATAGTAAGCAGACATCTAAGAATCCCTAGAAATACGACACAGCTTTTTAAAAGATTCATATTTTTATAACCTGGCTTTTTCATATATCTGTACACAATGACCGAATCTTGTGATAACTACGAGCCAAAGACAATCTGTCCCAAAGAAATGTATTTATCCTCTGAATCTCGCTAAAAGATTTCAATTCAGAATCTTAGACAGGTGCTGCTGAGGAATCTTAGAGTGCTAACATTCATTCTCAACTATGAGGAACATTTTTTCTGACAACATAACTAGGCTCGAGAATATACTTATATTTCTGTATTGGGCCTCCTGAAGAAATCTCCACAGCTCTGAACATGGATGGCTGCCTCTCATCAATTGACTGGGAAGAACGAGCCCATGTTCCCAGTTGTGGGGAAATATAGTATGGGCAGCCTGTACAACAGGAGGAACAGAATGGCTGCATTCTCTGTTTTTGAATGGCTGAGGGAAACGGGAATTGTGAGATATAGATATATATAGATATATATTCTTTTCTCTGTATGCCTGTAGGAATACAGGCAGAAGACAAAGAACAGCATGAGGAATCGATAGTGTAATGATCCCAAAATATGGATTGACTTAGGGTCTCTCATGTCCTTTAATCCAATGTGGTCCTCTGTTAGTCAATCAACTTTAGAATTGTGATGTCTGGGTGAATGATATGGTGTCAGACTTATCAACCGCAAAAGCTCCATTCACATAGGATTTCTTTGTCTCTTTTTCCTCACTGTCGGTTGTTTCCAAAGCAAAAGGATTCACAATGTTAACTTCAGAGATAGTGTCCATCTGCTCTAGTTCCATTTTGGAGAGTTTTTCCACAACTCCAGTTCCAAAGGCATCACCAAGAACATTAACCATTGTTCTGAATCGATCCCTACAAAACAACATTTTTAGGATAGTCAGGATAGGTGACAATAAATTCAACCTATATATAAACAAGATTTATATCCCATCATTATCAATATTGGCAAAAATATGTCAGTTCAGAATTCTTATACTGTAACTAAAGATATGATGCAAAGATCAAATAAATTTTGAGGAGTCTCATGTGGCAATCAATAATTCATTTTTCAACATTGGAATTTTAAGTGTCCTTGACCATCAAAGTCCAATCTAATATCTGTTGGCTTTCCCGTTTCTGCAGAGCTATCTGCTTTGGGGTCAACAGAATGACAAAAGAAATGCTGGGGTCTAGGGTTACATTATACCTACATCTTCATCACTTATGTAGTACTGGAGATTTCCAGGTGGCAAGTACTAGGACCACTGAACTAAAGACACGGTAAGGAAAATATGGAATAGCTATACAAAGTGGGTGAGAGAGAGTAAGGAAAAGGATGGATGAAGTGCTGAATGCATCTGGGACAGTGGTGAAATGTAAAATCTGTTACTACTGGTTCTGTGGGCATGGCTTGGTGTGTGTGTGGGGTAATGTGACTGGGTGGGCGTGGCCAACTTTTTTTTTTTTTTACTTTTAAAAGCATTTTTCTACAACCTCTTTGGCTGAAGAGGTTGCAGAAAAAAATGCTTTTAAAAGCCTCTGACAATCCCAGCTGAGCTACGCAATCAATAGAGGCTTTTTTTTTACTTTTAAAAGCATTTTTTCAGCCAGAGAGGTTGTAGAAAAAATGCTTTTAAAAGTAAACAAACAAAAAAAAAAGCCTCTGATGATTGTGCAGCTCAGCTGGGCATGGAGCGGGGGGCACAGGGATTTTTGCTACCGGTTCTCCGAACTACCTGCTGCCATCGCTACCGGCTCGGGCGAGCCAGTCCAAACTGGGAGCATTTCACCCCTGATCTGGGAGGACTACAGGTAGGAGACAATATCCTCTGGAATTTTCATCATATTTTGTGAATAAAATAGGGTAACTGTGTGGCAGAGCCTTCTTATAAGCACTGACTTTCTTATACAGTACTTTGGTCATAACTTTTGACCAACCTAAGGGAAATGTCAGTCACCACTGCTATAAATTCAAATTCTAGTAAATGCAATACTACTTCTTCTGCATGAAAGAGTTTTTGGCCTTTGAAAAAAGAAAAACATTAAATCAGGAAATCTAATGAATGTCTTAAGTGTTGGAGTGTTGATTTCCTATTCTCCAGACACATCTTCAGCAGATTGGCAGGGCCTTTTTTAAAAAAAGGTGCTTCCACTTGGCAAAGGTATGCTAAGCACTTAATACAAATTCAGGGATATTGAACTCTGCACTCTGAGTTACTTTTTACAAGGTGAAAGATTATAGAGTTAAGGTAATAAGTGAAACAATGTGAAAATCTTCTAAAGTAATGAATTGCTTGGTATTTCATTCCTTCTGTATATAATTATCATGTCATTTTCTTCCTGCTGAAAGAATATGTCTTCTGAAAAATGCATCAGATGTGATTACAAGTTTATAATATTTCAGATGGTGTTAATTTTAGCTACTATTGCATGCAAATAATGAAAAAGTTCATGCAAAAGAAAAAAAGGGAATATTATTGAATATTCTGGAGCGTTAAAATGAATACTCAGTCCAATACTTATTAATACTGCAACACAGTGTCAACTAAATGTTAACAAAGTTGTGAAATATCTTAACTGGTGCCAGCAGAAAACACTCATTAGAAGTATACTGATTACACAATGCAATGGGTTCATTGATATTTTTCATGTAAAGAGATGCATAAGAAGTGTAGGAACTTACAGAAGCCAGTCCACGGCAATAATGAGGGTAACATCTTCAGCTGGCAGTCCCACTGCACTCAGTACAATCACCATGGTAACAAGGCCCGCCTGTGGTACCCCTGCTGCTCCAATGCTGGCGGCTGTGGCTGTCACACTGCATCCCAAATCAAAAAGACACAATAACTGAGGTGGGGTCTGACCAACAGAACATAAAATGGTACAGTGTATTTGTAAACTCTGTTGATGGCGCCTGAAACTGCATTTGCCTTGTTTTAAAGCTGTTACCACATCACTGATTCATATTTCTTTGTAATCAACTACAATTAGAAAGACAATGAAAAGGGCAAAACAAGGTGCTTCTGAACAACATGAATGGAATAAAAAAAAATAAAAGTAATGAAATAATTGGATGAAATTGAAGTAGGAAATGGTGGAAGGAATGTTTTAGAGATGTTTATGGGGCAGTGGGATGGTAATATTAAAATGAATGCTGTAAATACTAGGTGGTGGAAAGGAAGCCGTAAGCGATACAAGAATGTTGAGAAATAGGAAGGCTGCAGGAATAAACAGTGTTAACTGGACAACTGCTCAAAGGAATGGCTTACGAATTGTTTGTTATTATTTCCTTGTTTAAGAGCTCCCCATCTTGAGATCCTTTTCTTACTAGCTTCTCCAGACATGGAATAAGACTCATTATTACTCTTTTATAAAAATATTTTGACATTGAAGATGTGTTACACTGCTAACTACTGCCAGCTGAGCCAACTTGCTTGACAGAATATGGTATTCAGAGAAGAGAATATGTCCCAACTTGAAAAACCAACAATCTATAACTCTATCAAGAAGCTACAAACCTCTTTTCTGCATCTTCCTTCTATTTCTGTTGTCTATAAAGTCAAGCAATTTGTAACGTAATATATTTGAAATTAGTTATAAAAGGCAATATGGTGTCCAAATATGATGATCTTAGTTGAGTAATACAGTTAAATTCAGTGATACTCTGAATTTAGCAACACAATGTGTAAATTAGTAATGAATACAGCTAATCGGTTTCAGTGCTAAGGCAATCCACTGGGCACAAAGTTGAGTTTTACTGTTAAGTGTTGAAATATAATCCATGCCACAATTTAATTGTGACCAGAGGTCTTGTTCTTATGAGAGTGTATTGCAGCAAAGCATAATTTTACAGGAAATTCATCTCAGGAAGCTAGATGACCTTCAAGGTCCCTTGCAACATTAAGATTCTCTGATTCTAAATATTATAGATGATGAAAAAAGGTAATAGTTACTGTGAAAATAATAAAATAAAATATGTGATACAGCATAATCCTTACCTTATGGTCACTATTTGGCCAATGTCTAGCTCTAAGTCATTAAGCTGTGCAATAAAAACAGCAGCCACTGCTTCATACAGTGCTGTTCCATCCATGTTGATAGTTGCTCCAACTGGTAAAACAAATCGAGTAATTCTCTTGTCAACATGATTTTTTTCTTCTGCACAGCGAAAAGTTACTGGTAAGGTGGCTGAACTAGATCCCACAAAATCAAGGGGAAAGATAAAGACATTAAGAAGAAATAGTCAGTAAGAAGCCAATGTGCGCATTTATTAATTTCACAGTCAGATTAAGACAAAACTAACATCAATAAAAAATACAGCATGTATGTGATAAAGTCTAAATTAATATTAAATGAATGTCTGAAATAAATCCATGTGTAAATTCATTTATACTGTATTACCCAAATGTAAGCATAGGAAAAAAACTGTTATCCTTACCTGGAAGAAATCATGAGTGCGGTCAATAGTGCTTGAGCCATACCTATGGCAAACTGGTATGGATTCTTCCGCACTATGATTAAATATATTAGTGGTAGAATTACCACAGAATGGATTGCAAGTCTGAAATAGGAAACATACATTAACTACAGGAATATTTAACATTAGAATCGTAGTGAACAGATGTAGATGGGTTTCAAAATTTATCAACAGTAAGAGAAGCAGATTTTCCTAAAATCTATAAAGCTGTTTAGGCTAGACCACAAATTAGCCCTTTTGTATTTGATAACATAAGGTAGAATGTTTTTAAATACTAATAAAAACTTTCAATTAGTCATTAATTAATCATTAAATGCATGTAAATCAATCTGGATGTCTTTTGTGTTCTATGAAAATAACTGAAAAGTGGCAATGTGGAACAGAGAAGAAAGAATGAAGCAATCTTTCCGTCTCTTCTTTAAGCAAATTTCTTGAAACACATTTGTAGGTATTTGCAAATATCATGCATTAGGAAATCCTCTATTCTCCCAACATTTCTTCCCCACTTGTGCAATGCACCCAAATAATATTATATTCTACATGAATCTAATAAGGATTTCAGACCATGAATATGCAGCCTAAGAATAGTTCACAATAGTCCACTAATACTCAGATTCAAGTGCTTTCTTTTATCTTTCATATCTTAGGCAATCTGTTTTTTTAATATATTGCCTGAGAACTAACAATTGAATTTAAAATATTATATTCTTAATTCAGTATATTTTCAATGTATCTGAAACACAGTGAATATCAATACAATAAAAGTTCCCCTAACTATAGAAAAACCTGATTTATCAATTCAAATTCAAAAGAAAATAAATACATTTTATTAATTAGAGGAATAACGTACCCACTCAACACAGTGGCCATATAAAGACCTAATTTGCGAAAAATCTCCCAGTCTTCAACTTCTATTATCTTTCCAGCAATCAAAAACAAAATACCTAGAGGCATATACCTAGAATGTACAAAGAAACATTACAATTTATGCCAAGATAATTTGCAACACAATTCTTTCTTATATAATAACAATAATCCACAGGGGAGAGGAATGCAGTATTATTTCACAGACAGGATATTTATCTAACTTTTCTTACATCTATTGGAAAGGATGGAAAAACTAAATGGACAGTTCTGGATATCTAAACAGTGTTTTTGTAGATTGTTTAGCTGAAGTAAGCACATTTTCCCCAAAAGATCCATACTACAAAGTAAGATAATTGATGACAGCTTTCTTCTGGCCATTTGAATGGAAACTTTGAGGAACAAAAAGCAATATTTCTAAGAAATCCAAAAGATTAGTAGGATTATTGGAAGTTTGCCAAAAGATATTGATTATACCAATCCTTTGGGTAGAACCAATTGTACAATTTTGGCATTCCTAATATAAATCTATTTAATCATTCATTTAAAAAGACAGTATTACCATTAAAACATTATAACTAAATAAAAATAATCTTATAGAGTAATCCACAACCAATATTTCAGAAGCTATCAAAATGATTGATTGATTCTGATTGTGAATTATTTTGTTTGAATTTATTCAATTTCAACTTATTGAACAAGAATGGTGCCATTTTCCACAAAAAGATCTCTTAAAAAAACAAATGAACCCACTGAGTTATAATCTTAAATCCAAATTTGATGTATCTATGGAAATCATTCAACTATGGCTACTGATGAGTAATTTATCTCATTAATTTCCATGCATCTATTCTAAGCATGATCAAATCTGCATTTAATTTATAATTTAGAACATAAATTTTACTGAAATTCTAATTATTTGGCGACCAAGTTAATTAATTCAATTTAGCATGAGAAGCAATTTCTCAAAATGATATTTTGTTTGATCAAACCATTCAAACTTCCAGGTAGATACTTTTTTTATTATTATTAGTTGAACTGGATCCTTATGTATATTTTAAATTATTTAGATACACATACGCACATATGTCCCATATGTAGCTACCAAATGCAAAGCATTCAAAGGTGAGGTTTGCAAAATGCATGAGCAAAGCAGCCATATCTTCTCAAAGGGTGGCAGACTTTCTGAAGCCTTTCCCTGCTCTTGGATGATACTCAGATGTACATCTCCACCCCAGACCACCCCAACAATGCCCTTGATGTGATGTCCCGCTGCCTGGAGGCTGTGTGGGCCTGGATGGGGAGGAACAGGCTCAGACTCAACCCCTCCAAGACTGAGTGGCTGTGGCTTCCGGCGCCCCAATATAGTCAGCAGGTGCCATCGCTGACTACTGGGGGTGAATCTTTGCCCCCCACAGAGAGGGCTCGCAATCTGGGTGTCCTCCTGGACGCACGGCTGTCTTTAGAAGAGCATATGACGGCCGTGGCCAGGGGGGCCTTTTATCAGGTTCCCCTGATTCGCCAGTTGCAGCCCTTTCTGGATCGGGACGCCCTGCGCACGGTCACTCATGCCCTTGTCACCTCCTGGCTGGACTATTATAATGCTCTCTACATGGGGCTCCCCTTGAAGAGCACTCGGAGGCTCCAACTGGTCCAGAATGCGGCCGCGCGGGTGGTTATGGGTGCAACTCGTTGCGCCCATGTGACACCCCTCTGCGCGAGCTGCACTGGCTCCCAGTGGTCTTCCGGGTGCGCTTCAAGGTGTTGGTTACCACCTTTAAAGCGCTCCATGGCATAGGACCCGGGTACCTTCGAGACCGACTTCTGCCACCAATAGCCTCCCACCGACCAGTCCGCTCCCACAGAGAGGGTCTCCTCAGGGTGCCATGGGCCAAGTTATGTCGGCTGGCGACACCCAGGGGGAGGGCCTTCTCTGTGGGAGCCCCAGCCCTGTGGAATGAACTGCCCCCGGAAATACGTAAGATCTCCGACCTCCGGGTGTTTCGCTGCACACTGAAGACCCTGTTGTTCCGCCAGGCCAGGCTATCAACATAACGATTTTAAATTGGGGTATTTAAAATTTTTGGGATTTTAATTGGAGCCTAATTATTTAATGATTTTAAATTTTAATCGTTGTTTTGTTTTGTGTTTTTAAATAGGCTGTACACCGCCCTGAGTTCTTCGGGAGAAGGGCGGTATAGAAATAAAATAATAATAATAATAATAATAATAATAATAATTATTATTATTATTATTATTATTATTATTATTATTATTATTATTATTGTTATTATTATTATTATTGGATCAAATGTGCAACCAAGTAGTAAAAATAATTAATGAAAAGATACTCTCTCACTTACCACATAATTATCTGAACTATATACATTGTGGCATCATTCAGGGCATTGAAAAAATCCACCAGCACTTGTCCTTTTTCTCCCATTTTCCCAATAACGATTCCGAAGACAAGACAAAAGACTATCAATCCAAGCACATTAATACCATCCGAATACATGCCCACTATTTTGTATTCTTTAGTTTTGTTCTGTAGGTTGAGAAGGGAAGACGGAAATGCTCAACAAGCAATAACATATTTTGCAAAGATGAAGATTAAACAATTAAACTCTTGCCTGGGAGCATCTTAACCTTGCTATGGGTTTGTTTGTATTCAATTTTTTTGACTATATAGCGTCATAGGGCATCTGTAGCTTGGTCTTAAAGGAATTAGCTTTGCTACCCATTAAATGGGCAGCCCATTAAAAGGGGGTGGAGGTTTGATCATGACACTGGGCCCATCATCAGGCAGATATTGTCCCTTCCTCTACAGACACTCCTGTCTTCAACTTCATGTTATTAGCCATTATTTTAACAACCTGAATTTCACTATACAAATTATTTCTACATTATTTCAGTAATGTGAATGCTATATAATACACAATAGCAGCCATATCATAGGAATCACCTAATAATATCTTAAAGACTTATAGCAATTAAGGATACAGGAATCTTTCTGTTGTGCCACAACAGAATGACACAGTTGCCTTCTCTTTACCTGTGAGGTCTCAGTTGGCATTATAGCTGTGATTGGTTCATCTGTAGGAAAGGTTCCATTTTTATCTGTGCTTGTGATTTTTATTTCTTCACGTTTGGTCTTATACTGGAAGGTAAGAATACATGAGTTGTGTCAGTGGAGAATGATGAAGGAAATGTTTATTTTTAAAGCTCTTTTAAAACTTCATTAATAGGCAAGGGTTTACACGTACTACTATTGCTTCTAAGACACTATCAGTACCATATCTATTTTATTTTTTGCTGTTCCTTTTTCTCTTATTTTTTTAATGTGAGAATACAGAGTTTGTTACACATCAAAAACCTAAGAATCTGGGCAGATAGGGATCCATAAGAAATGGATAACTTATGAGTATCTGTGTAACTATCAATTGATGATTGGTTCTTGCTTAAAACTAAGGATTTGATTGAGATACATTTTCTAATATTAAGAAAGAAAAGTTAAAGGTGGTGGGATTTGTTTTTAAGATACAAAAGGTACAGAGTCCAGAAGAAATCATATGGATGTTTATTGACTGCCAACTAGTGATTTGCATTATCTCCTCAACAGTGATTATTGGAAAAGGAAATGGATTCTTAATTACAAAATTTCATATTTCAACATTACATACTTTCATTTGATTTTTGTACACAAAGTCTACATGTGTAAAAATAAAGTTATTTCTTCTGGACCAGGATCTAAAATAATAGGTAATAATAAACAGTCCAACCATTACATAAGAAGATGCCAAAATTTCACAGAACTTCTGCTAATGATTACAAAAATAGAATCTACCTGTTGGAAGCAGGCCTGAACAAGATTTTCTGGGAACATATTTCTGTAAAAGGGTTAAAAGAGATAAACATGTAATTGTTGAAAACATATTCAAGAACCATGATGTAATAAGTCTTTTTCTCTTACTTCAAATCTTTGACTTGGCTTAGTTATTTAACTCTTCAAGATATGAACCCTTAAACTATCTGGGTCCTGTACTTTCTTTTTCTCAAATATATTGTTTTTCCCTAAAATTTCAGTTTACAGCACTTTGTTCTTTGTGTTACACAAAAAGCAAATTCCAGCAAGTAAGGAAGGAATCATTCCATGAAATAAAAGAAAAAAAGCAGACATGAAGAAAGCAGAAATATATTGCCTTCTGAACCTGAACAGCCCTGCATTTTTTCTACAGTTCTATAGCAGATGTTATTCTTTTTTTAAAACTGTGGCTTAAATTGGGAGAAAGTATTTTATTATGCATTTTTAATAAATAAATGAGGAATGAATTCAGAGTAAAACTGAAAAGTGGAAGCTGATTTGCCTGATTTATTTTCTTTTATGAAGAAACATTATCAAGCAACTTTCTGAAAACATAGGGGATAAAGGAAAATAGCAAAATGGACTATATATTCTGGAATGGGAAAGGTCACTCCTGAAAATTTCTCAAAGGTACTATCAATTACTCAGATATTCTCCCTATTTATCCATGCCTCAGCACAATTCAATAGGGTCCTCATCTCTCAGGAGAATATTTAGGAGATGGTGTTGCCTTATTAAAGTTTTTAAATTGTGAATGTAATCCATTGTTTTAATGACTCACCTAATTAAGTCTAACATGGCATCCACTGTAGACACTTCCGGAGTGCTACCCATCCTGTCAATTTCATCAGCTTTCTGAGATACTCCTGGTTTGATAGTCACAACCAATACAATCCCTATAATTGGAGGGGGGGAGGTTGAAGGGGAAGGGCAGAGAGAACACAGCCTGAACAAGTTGAAAACTTGCAGAAAACATTTTTTTAAAAGATAGCAGCGCAACTATATAAATGAAAGATGAGAATTATGCTTGCCCTAAATTCAGGCCTTGGTTGTTCCAACCATGTAGTTTATTATTTTCTGACATATAATCAATGCTTTATCTTAGAGTATAGGAACACTACTAAATCAGAGCTGCAGACAAACCTAAGTTATTTTGCTAAACCCTGTGGTTATTTACAGCAAACAGGGGGGGAAAAGGGTTTCAGCTATCCTTAATATTTCCAATGACCTTGGAATACAGCTTTGGAATTATGGTTTCCCCTCTGACAATGGTAAACCCATTAGAAAATAGCCATGTTGGTTTCTGCTAAGCTTTATTGTGCAACTATGCTGCTTTTTTCACAGAACCTATAGCAAGCTTAACTGTAATGTATTTCAATTAGTAATCCTCATAATTTTCCACACCTTTGCTTCTTCTTTTTTAATCAGAAAAAGGATTGATTAGAAGCCTTCCATTTAGAAGCACCCCAATTCTGCTGTGATTTATGTACAACTTACTTAATCATTCGACTAACTGTCTCATTGCTGTACCACTACAACTTGATAAAATCTCTTTCAGGAAGCAAAACTAGGAGTTAGTCCTTCCAAACTAGATAGTCAATCACATGGTTAAATATTAATTTTGATAGTAAAGAGAAACCTGTATCCTTGTGAAATGGCACACGGAGACTATAACCTGGACAAGAGGTGCAATCTCTTACTGTTTATCATGACACTCTAAGATGGATAATATCCAAGTTTTTTCTTCTCTGTAAATCGAAGTTAGATAAAAATTGACTATTTATTGCTAGTTTGCTAACTTATTAAAAATGCCCCACTACATTTCAAATGTAAGGATTTAATTATTCAAGGGTTGAACGACTTATTACCTAAAATTACAGCTAAGGCAGTAGTGAAGAAGTAGTACACAACTGCTCGCAGGCCAATCTTTCCAGAAACACTGGAGTCCAATGCAGCAACACCTGGAAAGATTTTAAGGAAAAAGAGAATTTTTTACTGTATATATTTATAAATAAACCCAGTGTGATATAGTTGTGATATATTTAACTGCATTCTTCATCTTCCTATAATAAGAATTACCTTTCTGGATTGGGTCATAAATCCAAGTAGTCTTGCACTCTGCTTCCAATATTTGCTGACTATACAATCAATTTTAAGTTCACAAGCAGAATATTATGGCTATCATTCTTGCCTATCTCTTGCATGGATAATCAAAGATACATTGTTCTAAACAGGGGGATCTGACTTGGCTGTCAAATCCAATACTCAGCTCTCTTTCCTGCTGTATTATAGTGTATCTATGAGTGTGCATGTGCACGTACAGTATGCATATTTTATTGTTTGAGATAAATACTACTCCTTTAACTTGGTGGAAGAAAAGCCAGCAATTTTTTAAAAATCAGAAGAGCCTTAAAGAAATTTAGTTATTATATATCACAAAATACTTAAATCGGAATAAATGTGCTGATCTTTGAGTACATATATTCCCATCATGCTATTATTCAAGATAAACTATACAGGTAGTCCTTGATTTACAACAGTTCAAAATTACAACAGCACTGAAAGTGACATATGACTATTTTTCACACTTACGACCATTGCCGCATCCTCATCGTCACATGATCAAAATTCAGCCACTGGGCAATTGACTCATATTTATGACAACTGAAGTGTCACAGGGTCATGTGATCACCTTTTGTAATCTTTTGGCAAGCAAAGTTAATGGAGAAGCCAGATTCACTTAATAACCATGTTACTAACTTTACAGCTGCAGGCATTCGCTTAACAACTATGGCAAGAAAGGTCATAAAATGGGGCAAAACTCACTGAACAAATCTCTCACTCAGCAACAGAAAGTTTGGGCTGAACTGTGGCCATAAGTCGAAGACTACTTCTATTATATTAAATTCAGGAAAGCAGTCAGAAATAGTCAAAATATTAAAGGCATGAAGTATAAAAATAAGGAAAAAACAGTTAAACATAGTTATAGCAACATGGTTATTCATAGTGATTCACAATACCTCTTCATACCTTTTTATCTTCATTTCTACCATGTCCATAAACCGCTTCAAATATTGTCTTTTGTGTTTCAAACTTGTTACCCCTCTATTTTTAAAGATCTCATCAACTTTTTGGTCTTCTCTTCCTCTCAAATCTGTTCACACTTCCTTTACCTTGTTGTTTTTTGCAGTTTGATTTTTTTTCCTATATGAACTATCTACCTCAATGTACATACAGTATTTCATTGTGATAATTTAGTTTTGCACTTAGCTTGTATTCATTCATCATCCATTCTTCACCCAACTCCTCTTGTTTGGCCTTATTCTTAAATTATTTTTCAGTGCATTCAATTTATTTTTAAGTTGAATAACCAATACAACTAATTGACATGATCAACTCTCACTTTCATTTAACAAAGTTGGCTGAAGAACACTAATGCAGTTATCATTTTCCTTTTTCTTACAAATATTTGTTTCTCTCAACAGACCATATACTTTTCATTACCTTCCAGCCAGCATTTGCATGTCTTAAAATTTCTCACTCATTTCCCCATCTTTAGGAAACATCTGACCAAGATGTACACAACAATTTATATATAAATTACTACTGTTTACCACATTCTTCCTGTTGAGCACAACAACCTTTGTTTTTCATATACTAATTTTAGGTTCATACTCCTTGTTAGGTAAATTGTATGATGTAATGTCTACTGTAGATAGTTCTCACCCTAAATATAGCGTTATCTGCATACAAAAGTGTACACATATTTAAGTCCCCACCAACTAACTAACATAGCTCATCACCACACAAGTTCTTTTTACCACTGCATTAAAATAACATCATACATTTTTATTTTACTCCCTACAAATTTCTAAAATTTTCCCTCCAATATTCCATTTCACCATTTCCTTTTTAATTTGTTACTATAGTGGAGTATGTGTTCGGCCCTTTGCCTCTGCTTTCCAAACATTTTATTTCTATTATAATTGTACATATATATTTAATGCACATTATACATTCTCCTCATTTTCTGCAGTAATCAAGCTTTACATACTCTAGAAGGATGACTTTGTTGCAACAGACCAAGATGGTTGCCTTTCTGGAATTTAATAATTTTTAAACTGTTTAAGAGATCCGAGAAACCATTTTATAAACCAGAATATTAGTTCATCCATATATCCAATAAAATTTAAAAAATCAATTTTATAAACTTGTATAGCATTGCAGGTAGCAAGCTACTTAGATGGATGTTAGTAATTTTTTTCTTCATAAAAAACAGAATTAATCAATTCAAAGCCTGATCAAGTAACAAATGTTGTGTTAATTGTTCAAAACTAGGATTTTTAGAAGGAAACAAAATAACAAACCATGACTTGTACAATTAAGTACATTTGGCTTGTTTCTTATTAACTTTTTTGGCCTTATCTAGCCCTAATAATAATAAGAACTCATCAGATGCACCATATGAGTATTATTTTCTTCTACCATCTAACCCTAAGACTATGGCTGGTCCAGAATGCACTGAGGCAGGCAGTAATGAGCATGCCACAGTATGTCAACTGACACCATTGCTCCATGAGTAATATTGGCTTCCAGGTGCAATCCAAGGTGCTGCTTATTACCTGTAAAAGATATAGGTAAAGAGTTTAGAGTTTCGTATAGGGTCTGGTTACCTGGCGAACTACCTATGTTTTTCTCTGTCTGGTAAGATTCGACAGAGTGGGAACACTTTGGATTCTCTCAATTAAGCAATGTCACCTAATGGAGCCTTGGAGGGATGCCTTGTCTGTCACAGTGCCTGCACTCTGGAACAGCATTGCCCTACAGATCTATATGGCTCACATCCTGCTTATGTTCCAAAATACACTGAAAATGCAGCTATTCTTCTAAACCCTAGAGCAGATACTGGTTGAGCCCTTTCAAATTTTTTATGTGGATTCATTTTATGCTGTGTATCATCTGTTTCTCATCATCATCATCATCATCATCATCATCTTTTATTCATTACACATGAAACTCAGTCAACTGAACATTTAAACATGTATCACAAATATCATTGACTGGCACTGATTGATTGATACGGATTGCTGCTAGCATCCTAGGTATCAACCAAGTATCTTCTTAAAATGTATGTTGTTGTTGTTGTTGTTGTTGTTGTTGTTATTTAAAGTCCCTGGAATCAACTGGAATCAGGAGTTGTTAAAGTCTGTGTCATAAATAAATTAATAAATTTTAGTCTATGGTTCTTTTGTTGATGAGTGCAAGTTGCCACAGAAGGGCTAGATCAGGGGTGTCATACTGGATTTCATTGAGGGCCGCATCAGGATTGTGTTTGACCTTGGGGGGCCAGGGTAGGCATGGCCAGGATGGGTTTTCGGCCACCACAGCCTCCTGCAGCCCTCTGCCACTGAAAATGGGTCCAGGAGCTCTGTTTTCACTGGCAGAGGCATCCTGGACTGGTCCTTTGCTGTTTTCAGGGCAGCCCTGCAGGCCAGATCTAAGCACCCCGCAGGCTGGATCTGCCCTGCGGGCCTTGAGTTTGACACCCTTGGGCTAGATTTAAGGCTTAATCAGGTAAACAGTTTGTAAACAGATGAACAGTCTCTAGTTTCTGTTATAGGTAGTCTAACCTCTAGTTTAAGGTCATACTGAAAACACATGCAGGGGTGAGGAAAAAAAGTTTTTTCTTTTGTATTCTTGATTTTTTTCATAAACTATGTAGTTAGAGCAAAGGTCCAAGTATACTCTACAAAAAAAGCTGTGCAATAGTTTCATGGCTCATTATGAATATGGCAGCCGAAATAAAATTTCTCTCTGTGATAGAATATTAGGAGAGCTGCTATTCTCTTTTGGATCATAGAGGCAATATTGGTGAATTGGGCACTATTACTAAGGATTTTCAAGTATCTTACATACTCGGCTATTTCACTTGCTCAGTTATTTGGCTCTCTATATACCATTTGTGGATAATTGGTACTCTTATAGAAAATCATAACTTTCATTTTTTTGATAATTTATGACATTGTAATTCCCTACAAAACTGAGCCAAGATTCTGAGGAACTTCCTGAAGCTGATTTGGTTTAGTGAAAGATTATAGCAATATCTACATGAAGTAACAGCTGCTCACATGTCAACTTTGTATCTGCAAATCAAGCTCCTATAAGTGTTTTGTCAAGGGATTTAGATAAATGATAAACAAAATAATGCCAAGATATATTCTTGCTTCACTCTCTTTGCAGGTGTAATTAAATTGGCAGTCTTCTATGTAACATTGGTCCCTAAAACTGGTTTTGTTCTACAAATGATACATTAGTAACATCAGATGTTGGTCAATGGTAGGATTTTTAAGAATATCCCTATGAAGGATTTGGAAATTAAATAGAAGATCATTCTGAAAACAGGGATTCCTAAACTTACACTGCCATTATACCTGCCTTTAGTGTAATCTTAATGTATATACCAGTGATGGCTAGCCTTTTTGCCGTCGCATGCCAAAAGCGGGGGGAGTGCGGGGAGGAGGGTTGTGCACATATGTGCCCACACCCATACTTCAATGTGCTACATCCCACCATGCATGTACACATACCCCCCCGCGCGCTCTCCCCGCTTTTGGCACATGATGGCATGTGGGCCCAGTAGGCCTGTTTTTTGCCCTCCCCAGGCTCCAGAGCGGAAGTGAGGAAAGGGTCATTTCTGGCCTCCCCAGGCTCCAAGAAAGCTTCTGGAGCCTGGGGAGAGCAAAAAACGGGCCTTCCCAATCCCCCCGGAGGCCCTACGAAGGCCGGAAATAGCTTGTTTCCCAGCTTCTGGTGGGCCCAGAAGACCCGAAAATCAGCTGGCTGGAGTGCGCATGTGTGCAGGAGCTGAGCTAGGGCAATGCTCGCATGCCCACTGATATGGCTTTGTGTGCCATCTGTGGCACGTGTGCCATAGGTTTGCCATCACGGGTATATACCTTCTCCTAAAAAAACACCACCACCAAAATGAATAATGAAAACAAGGGAAACTTGGGGAAAGATGGATTTGTTGTAACAATATAAATAAAAGGTGGGTATACCCACAGTTTGGGAAACCTGTTCTAAAGTCTAAAAAAAGGAAAATTATCACATTTCTGACTACTGAAAGGCAAGAACTGTTATGGTGATTCCACAGCAGAACATCCTTTCCACATCAATATGAGCTACTATGATGTCCCAAGTCATCTTGCAATCTGATCAGCTTGGATTAGTAGGTTGGGTAAAAATTTCAAGATAATTTTTTTCAGTACAATTTTTTTTCAGACACATTAAAATCTGGAAGCAAAAAAGGTAGACGGCTCAAAACTATCTATATTTGCAATTGTTCTCCATGGCTGGTAGACAAATCTATCATTTAAAGCATTAAGGCTCCACCTCTATACTGTAGATGACAGAACGATGATATAGGTTTATTATGGGAGAAAAGCCACAGCAAAGCTTTGTGAACTATACAAATTTCAAGGGCATAGCCATAAAAGTGGCTGTAAAACTTCCAGACTCTTGAAATAATATATTATGCATAATTCTTTTCAGCGCGTAGCATACTCAGTAGAAGGTAATTAGAGTCTCCTTGCCAGCTAGCATTTTGTGGCTGAACATGAGGACAGAATGTCAAGAAATTATATATTTATTAATTAATAATTAATTAATTAATATTTTCTGACTTACTTATTCACATCCTCAGTGAACACCAGTGAACAGTGATAAGCTTGCAGAAGCTGAAGCAGATGGAAGAAAGGCCAGGAAGAGGCCCAGAGACAGGGATGCCAAATCAGGCCTAGGACCATCTAATAGGAACTCCAAAATGGCCAAATTGCTGGATTTGGCAGGGACAGCCATCAGCGGCCTAGCAGGAGACACCACCAAAGGCATCTTGTGGTAGTAAGTAGTACAGTCACTGAGGATCAGTGGCAGAACAGTAGGGACACAACTGGCCTTACCGAAAGGGCCCCATGGTTGAAGCCCATCAAAGAAGCCTGGCAACAAAGGCTATCAGAGAGGTTACAGTGGAAATGACCAACCAAAAAAAGTTTGTAGATTGAGTTCAGCTGTCACCTTCAAGACATACTCAAACTAGCTAGGATGACTTCCTTGGCAATGGAAGAGGAACAATAAGGAACAAAGCAGTATACCACAAGAGGAGATATTTGCATAGTAGAGCTTATACCTGGCCTTGTAGGTCCAGGAGGCCTTGTTAAGCTTTTAAATATGCCAAGAGTAAATCCTGCAGGCTCATGGAGGGACCAGAGTTTGGGATAGTCAGTGTACCCTCAAACCTCTAAAAAGCAATTCAAGTAAGGATTATGCTGATAACCTATAATCAATTTGTCAATTTGCCTTATGTCAAACCTATAGACATAATCCCAAAATGTGACTATAGAAGTTCCAGTCTCACATTTCTCCTTTTTTTTTCCCCCCAGGAAGATTTGACTTGTCAAAATAGTGTAGAATTTCCAAAGCTGCACTGTCAGTTCTACCTCTGAGGATCTTGCAAGAAAGTCATTGTCACAATGGAGAACTAATTTTTGTATTTCGGAAAGGAAAGGTTCCTTGAATTCCCGGGGTACTACAGCAATCAAAACTGAGATCCTTAATCAGAAAAGTAACTTGATAAACAATATGGGTTTGGAAATCCAATGCTTTACCATCTCACTATAGTGCTCTGGCCAAACCAAGCCTTCCCAAAAAAATTTCAACAAGAAGATTTATCTGCTGCTTGACAGCAGACAAAAGTTAAGGGCATTGCTTAACTGACCTATTCATAATGTATTTGTAATCTCCATCCCATCTAATCGTGCCACTGGGCTTTAACACTGGAACAACTGGAATGGCACAACCAGATTTCTGTAACTTGCTGAAGGATCTTGTTTATTAAGTTGCTTTTCCACCATCTCAGCAGGGAAGACTACTCCCAGTTATACCTGGGCATCACAGAGGTGGTGATATTTATTTGTTAATCCTACTCCATCTGATGAGATTAGAACAGCTCCATTATAAATGAGTTATTATCTTCCAGGGTGTTGGATCCTTGTGTATTGATAGATAACATCAGAATAAAATGAAGCTTCAGTCCTGCAGTTCATCACATGTTTTAGTGTTGTATGAAGGAGGGGCTTCATGACCTGATCAGATCAAAAACCTGAGTCTAACATAGAGAAGGAAGGACAATTCCTAGTCAGGCTACTGAGTTTGTTTCCCTCCCTCATAGGAACCCCAGGAAGTAGTCTGACAGAACAGAGCAGAAGAGTAACTATTTCACATAGAGCTACTTGCATTTATTTATTCAAGACAATCCACCCTCTAACATTGAAGAGAGATTCATTGCTCCTACTAACTAGCTAGAATCTCAAAATGTAGCTTGGATCTGAATAACAAGGCTAAGCAGAACAATGCCTCATTCCCATTGTGATTGTAAGTTGAGAGCTATCTGTACTGTCATATTTATGGTATATAATTATTCTTCTATTACTTTTTCAAGTGTATAGATTTTTATATGTATTCCTATAGGTAGCAACTTTTTCAAGTAACAAAGTTCATAAAATAATTAAATTAAAATAGCCAAAATCTTACTCACAAGTTTCATGCCTCAATGCCAATTTATAATTATATAATTTGCAATAGCAGCTAGAGATGTTGCAAGATCTCAGTATGTCACTGCTATAGAACAAAACTCTAACAGATTAAATCAGTGCAAATCTTCTAATTCCATTACCAAGAAATGCTCATACTACTGGTTATAAATCTGCTTAGAAGTGCAGCTGTTTTTGAACTATTGCTGCAGTATGTTTCCTTCCCAACCTGGACTGCACACACAAGCACCATTGCAAATATATTATTTTAGTAGCATTTCTTTCAAGAATAGCTAAAATTTATGTTTTACTTTCACGTTTTTCTTTTTTAATCTTTAGTTGTACAAATGCTGATTTATGGCACTCTTCTTTTATGTTACAAACTATATTACACAAGAAAGTTGGAGACTATCATATCTTACTTCTATCTTCCAAACCAAGATCAACTGGATTATATTTGAATCGTATGGAGGCACTTTTCCAGTTTAGTTTAATGTGGGGTTTCTGTTAGGTTTCTATCAACAACCTAGAACTGGAAGAAGGCAGAAGTAGGCTTTGAAAAGTGCAATTATCTGCTAAGTAGGTTTATTGCAAAAACCATCACAGCCGTCACAGAAGATTTCCAGAGACTGCTAGGCAGCAAATGCAAACCCTATTTATAATAAAAGCAAGATGTAAATTTTTCTACATGTTTGTATTGTCCCCTGGGGTAATGGGTTTGAAGCTACTATCTTTTAAGGAATGGACAGATTTCACCTGTCCCTTGTTTTGCTAACAAATTATCCTAATTCCAGGTTGTTTGTATCTGAAATTGTGAGGGTGGCCCTCAGAGTTTCTTCTATACAACAGAAGCAAGTTAAGTTGAATCTTCAATGCTATATGCTCTATACTACATTACTGGCCAGTGCATTAGTATATTGATTTACAGAGCCAGGCATTAATATTTCAGCATTTTAAAAGCCTCATTTAATTCACAAAACCTAAGGTTGAATTTATTAAGGCTGACCACTGAAAATTAAGAATTAATTGAGCACACTTCAATTGTGCATAATATGAGGTAGTAAGATAATGTTACTTTGAATATTTTTTCTTCATGAGAACTTTCTACCCACTTCTCAAATCAAGATTTTACTTTTTCATGTTGAAATGTATGTCTTTTAGGCAAGTTTGAAATTAAATTTAGCTGCTTTCAGAAATTAAGCACTGATCAAATGTGAAAGTCCTGGCTGCATATGAATCAGCCCTCTTTTTTCTTTCTCAGAAAGTTTAGCAAAAGCAGAACAGCTGGGAATTTGATAGAATTCAGTTCTTTGTTGATTCCATTTCAGCCCACACAATAAATTGACTATTAAACAGAACCAGTAAAAAAACAGGTCTGTTTTACTTGTTCTGCTACTACAATATTTGATGATCCAATCATAAAGCTTTTCTCTATAGAAATTGATTTCATATTGCATAGTTGGCCAGTTATCAGGGCAGATATAGCAGTTGTGACATTTGCTTTAAATCAAGAGTCCTTAACTAGTTGTGTTACTTTTTTTGTCCATGTGACCAGAGATGGGTTTCAGCAGGTTCTGACCAGTTCTGGAGAACCGGTAGCAGAAATTTTGAGTAGTTCGGAGAACCGGTAGGAAAAATTCTGACTGGCTCTGCCCCCATCTATTCTCTGCCTCCCAAGTCCCAGCTGATTGGGAGGAAATGGGGATTCTGCAGTATCATTCCCCTGGAGTGGGTTGGGAATGGAGACTTTACAGTATCCTTTCCCTGCCACGCCCACCAAGCCACACCATGCTCAAGCCACACCCACAGAACCGGTAGTAAAAAAATTAGAATCCCACCACTGCACTTGACTATTACTTAACCAAACCACATATGTGATGCTCATATATGATCTTATTCATAGATGTTTGTCCTCCAAATCTGTAAGAGAGTTCATTGTGCTACTTCAGAATATGTTAATTCTCAGTAAAGAAAAGCCACTGATACAGCGTGAATCAACTCTTAATTGGGAATTATCATCCTATTCCACATTAAGGTCTGACCCATATACTTTAACAAATAAGAATATGGATCTACATTTTTTTTTTTTGCAATCTTAATGTAAATTGTTAGTTAGATGTGTAATTGCATCTAAGATATTACTCCTTTTTAAATAGAAATCTAATTTTTTAACATCTTTATTATGTTTTTAGACACAAGCAATACATTATGCTGAAAATATCATTGAGAGGCTGGTTCCTCGTTAACAACTTTTTCTTTTCTTGAATGCACAAAAGGGAGCTACAATAAATCTTTAAAAATACTGTGGTGACATTAAAGATTTATATCTTTAATAATATTCTAAGGAGAATAGAGAACAAAAATATAAAGACAACAAACAAATTATGGAGGGAAGAGTTTCTGTTTATCCCTTGTTAAGAACAAGCATTCTATAATCCTTGAAACCTTTCTTTATAGACTTGAAGAATTGATGGCAATTTTTCACTATTTTAAATTAGGAAACATTTTAAACAGTAGCACAAGTCCTACAATAGATCTAACATCATTTTAGAAACTGAAAAATCCTACCACTTTCTTCAAGTGGGAAAAAAAAATATTTCCACCCAATTTTCATCATTAATATGGCCTTCAGATTCCCTTCCAAATTTAAGGCAGGTTACTTGAGGGACTGTCTCTTCCCAATTACATCTAACCATCCATCAGGTCCAGCAGGAGAGGCATTTGGTGGGTCTTGTCTGGAAAAGAATTCAATATAATGGGCCCTAGAAGACGAGCCTTTTGTGCCACCATCTGGAACATTGTCCCTCCAAAAGTCAGGCTAGTCACAATATTTTTGGCCTTCCAGATAGCATTCAAAATGTGATGTTTTTCAGCCCGAATGGGGATCCTCTGGTAATAGGGAGCCTAGTGTTGGCTACATTTTATGTAATATTTTTCTACTTGCAAACTTATTTTATTTGTGTTTATTGTTTCAATTGTTTTTAACTGGCTTTGTGGAATTTTTTAAACTCTGGATTTTATTGCATGCCACCCAGACTTACTTTGTGTAAAATGGGCAACCCAGGAGATAGAAGAAGAGAAAAAAACGGAGAAGATAACAAAATACAAAACTCTGTAAATAAAAGAAAACAAAGGTAGTATCAATAGTACTAGGCTCCTTGGGTGCAATCTCAGAACACCATCGGCATTGACAAATTCACCAAAAGTCAACTGCAAAAGATGGCTTTACTTGAAACAGTTTACATCCTGCAACAATATCTGCAACACCATCAAACACCATCCACATCGGCCTATCTCAGGTCTTTGGGAAGGACTTGATAGCTGGACAAAAAGATTAAATCCAGTCTAAGCAACTGTGACCAACCAAAATAATTACTTTACCCAGGCATGATTCACATGTGGAATTGTCCTGCAGTGAGTTGTCACTTGGCAAGTTGGCCACGGCAAGATGGCCACTGTGAGATGGCTCTGGTGAGTTGTTCTAGACTCATGATTGGAGGCTCTAAATATAAGCATCAGGAGCTTGAACTGTGTTCTGTCCTAATAGGGAATCATTAATGAGCTCTGTAATGTACAAAGCAAAATATGGCATGGAAACTACATAATAGTTTGAACAGCCATGTTCCTGACTATGGTGTGAAGACAGACAAAAGAATTGGAAACATCTGTCAGGAAATTATTCCTGTAATATAAGGATGAAAAAGAAAACATGCACCAGTAACACCAGTTTCCTTGGACCTCCTCCAAATACTCATCAAATGAAAATGTGCAAAACATGCTGTAAAATCAATAAATAGGTACAGCTGATATCAACCAAAATCCCAATAATGTACTGTAAGGAGGGGAATCTGGAACAATATGGAAGCCATAGAAATAAATATAATGGAGAGTGGAAAAGATACACAATCTTTGTTTTATCCATACTGTATTTATCCTGTGGTGATAATGAGAGGACTTCTAAGATCAAAAACTAATAAAACATGACATCATGGCTGACCATGCAGTCATCAAGACCGACAGACTTGAGTATCATCAGCATAACAATGATATTGAAAACCCTGACCATGAACCATAGCACACCAGAGATGAGTATTCGGTTACTTAGCATCCAATACTGATCTCTCAGAGGACATTCTCTAGATTGTAATCTGCCATGTAAAGTTGGAAAAGAACAGCAAGACAAAACAAAATCGACCCAATGAAGTACTTGCCCAATGATGCCAAGAGATTGCAACCTAAATCAGTTGGGTATAGTGCCGTGATGGCAAACCTATGGCACGTGTGCCACAGTTGGCACATAGAGTCCTTTCTGTGGGCAAGCGAGCCGTCACTTAGCTCAGCTCCACCGTGCACATGCACCTCCTGTTGGCCAGCTGATTTTCGGGATGTGTGGGGGGCGGGGGAGGGCGGAGTGCCCCCCCACAGCCTGTTTCTGGGCCCAGGAGGCTACAGGGAGGCCTGCTAGGCCCAAAATGGGGGACGGGAGGTTGCGCGCACATGCACGGGGGCTGGGGGAGTATGGGGGTCATGCGCATATGTGCAGGGGGGCGCACGCATTGCATTATGGGTGCCGGCACTTGTGTACTTTTGGCACACGATGAGAAAAAGGTTAGCCATCATTGGTATAGTGGTTAAGGTAACCAGACTAGAAACTGGAAAACTTTTTGAGTTTTAGTCCTGCCTTAGATATGAAAGCCAGCTGGGTGACCTTGGCCCAATCATCTCTCAGCCCAACTCACCTCACAGGACTACTATTGTGGGGAAAATAAGAGGAAGAAGGAACAATAGGTATATCCACTACCTTGAGTTATTTACAAAAATAATAAAGATGGAATTTTAAAAAGTCTAAAAACCATACTGCCACTGGATACTGCCATTGACTCCATAATGAGCAAGTACTATCAGTATTCAGAATTTGAGAAAGTGTCTCTTAAGTTGAATGACCTGACTGATATGGACAGAGAAGACTATTTAAAGGCATGGGGTGGGCTTATAAAGTATAAGTCCAGAAAAAAAAATCAAGAAACATCATATCGATGAAATACATGCTCTGAGCAGTGAGAATAAATTTTGCTCAATTCTGGAAAAAAAAGATACAATTCCATCAATATCTGATTGGGAATTTAAATTTGGAGAATACATAAGCAATGGCAGTATATACTATTCTATTCTATTCAGAATAGAAGTTTAACAAAATTTAAACAACAATGGTTCCCATGTATACAGTACATCATACAGCATGGAAATACAAACATTTACAGTCTGGCTTCTAAGGGGGGGGAAAATATTTAAATATTGCAAATTAGCAGGAGCACAATGGAAGGGAAGGGAATTAGAAAGTGAATAGCCGCCTTCTCCTTTTTCCCTTGTATTTTAATTGCTGTCAAAATTGCTTTGTTCATCTCCCCCCCTTTTAAAATATTCACAAATAATGTTAAGTATCAATACAATGGAAGCTTTAATACTAAGTAATCAGTTTAAGATAGAAATCTTTATTGTACAACAACTACTTTGATGCAGTCTGCAGTGTCTTTTTTATTACATTCAGTTCTGGATGAAAAATCTAAATAATCATGCTCATTAAGAGTGACTTCAAGCTGTAATTAATATTAATAGTACTTTTCTCTATGTCCTCAGCCAGTACATATTTTCAGATGCCTTTGTAACCATCTAACCAGGATTCTTTGATCTTCACAACTGCAGACATTTATGGCAGAGAAGCCTGGCCCTCAAAATAAATTCATAACAAAGGACTATCCAGAATACTATGGTGCTACATAAGTAAACAAAGCAGCCAAAAAAGCCACAATAGTAGAATTTACAAAAAAGAAGAGACAGAATGAGATAAATTTGGCAATAAATAGAACTGTGAAGACAGTTCTAAAAGCTGAAAATGAGCCATGTGAGCATTCAACATAGTAATTGTGTAATACACCTATACGAATAGAAGAGAGAGAGAGAGAGAGAGAGAGAGAGAGAGAGAGAGAGAGACAGACAGACAGACAGACAGACAGACAGACAGACAGACAGACAGACAGACAGATAGACAGACTGATTACCCAGAGGACAAAAGTAAATCCAGGGAATGTGAAATAATTGAAGACAATGCTAAATCAAAGGAAGAAAAAAATTAGACCATACTTTTAAAGAACAGAACAAAACTCCTGTGCCATTGGTAAGGGATCAATACACATATTAAAATCCCCACAAAGGTGTGAAGGACAAATTAGTAAAAGAAATTCACACAGCCACGGAGATAACTCTTCCAGAAATAATTGTGAAATGGGCCCCGTTGATGATAAATAGAGGCCATCAGTAAAAGGGCCAGCTGGTGCCTCAAATTAGTACCAGTCTGAGTGAAAATAAAATAAAAGTTTCCAACAGCCAAGACTGAATGAAAAATCACAACCACCTTTTTCTTCCTACATGAGAAAGCTTGACTGCCATAGCTATTACCTGAAGCTCATTAGATAGCAAGAGTGACTGACTCATTTTTGCAAACTAAGTTTCAGTGACTAGTGCCAGAGAGATATAAATATTTATTTATATATCTCATAAGCACGTAAGACTTAAAAACAGTCATATTAATCATCAATGAATTCAATGTTCAATTCATTCAATTCAGCTCAACCAATCTCATTGTACATATGTTGTGCACTGAAAATAAAAATTTGAAATTAAGATGTTATGGTTGCCCATTTGCCAGGCAACCTGACAGCAAGCTTTTTGAAGGTGTCCTCTGGCTGACCTGAGGTGGACCTATTAAGAAACCTGGGGAGAAAAAAAGGGAAGTTGAGCCAGTTGGCTCTATTGGTTATAGGGTCAGGCTAGAAACATAGAGACCACAAGTTCTGGTCCCAGTTTAGGCACAGAGGCAGCCAGGTGACCTTGGACTACTCACTCAATCTCAGATTTTAGAAGCAGGCAATGACAAACCATTTCTGAAAACAAACTTGCCAAGAAAACTGCAGGGACTTGTTCAGGCAGTTGCTAGAAGACAACACTGACTCAAAGGTCTGTGTGATTTGTGACACACGAGATGGGGGGGAGGGAAGAGATAGGGAGAGAGGGGGGGAGGGAGAGGGGAGGAGGGAAAGAGAGAAAGGGAAGGAGGGAGGGAGGGAGGGAGAGGGAGAGATATGCTACTCCATCCCAGAAATACTGAGGAGCATACTTTTTCTTTTTACAGTATGACAATAGTAAAATAATTTAAGAAAAATGCAAACTAACCAATAGAAAGAAAAAAAACTACAACATAAAAACAAAGACTATGATTACTGAGGAATAATAAAAATAGAAACAAAACCCAGGGTGGAGGCTCCAACTCTTATACAAGATTTTCTTAAAAAGCCAAATTTGTACAGTTCTCCTAAAACTCAGCCGAGTGGGGGCTCATCTGATCTTGAGATAAACTATTCCAAAGAAGAGGGCTGTGACTGAAAATATTTGATTCCTTGGGTTCTTTATAAGGGTCCTTAGACAGTGTTTCTCAGCCCTGGCAACTTTAAGATGTATGGATCAGCTCCCAGAATTCCTAGCCAGCATGTTGCCTGAGTTGAATTCTACAATCTCAAAGTTGCTCAGGTTAAGAAACACTGACCTAAGAGAAGGGACTCAGAGTAAGCCTGTTCTAATCAATCTTATTGGACAGGCAGTTAGACACTGACATTAAAGTAATCTGCCCAAAACTTCAAAAGTGTATGGGTTTTAGACATATGCCAGGAAGTAGCATGGTTACTTCAGTTGATGGAAGTGACTCACAGCAAAAGGCTTTTGAATGTTTAACTATTTTACAATGGAGTTTTGATTAGACTCTGATTTTAACACTGTATCAAATGATGCTGTTTGGAAATTGTTAGTCCCAATATTAGCATTAAAATTATGTTATGCAAATCATAGATATAAAAAGGAAAGGAAAGGATTTCATAAAAATGAAAAAGTCAGTGTCTAAATGTGAGAAACTGAAGCTCAAATATTAATGAATCTGAAGAATTCTTTTTGTGTCTTTTGAACAATGAAAGTGGCTAGTAAACTATAATGAATTCTTCTAAGATTGTTTCCCCCCCTTTTTGTAAAAAAAAAAGAAAGAAAGAAAAATGTTTTTCCACAATAATTTTCCAAAATATTTATCTTTTAAAAACATCTAAAAACTAAATAATATGCATGGCAATGGCTGCATTAAATGACAGGATATATACACTTATCCACAAATATCCATACATACCCATTCCCTTCCCACATCCTGTTACTAGTAGAAGTAGGAAACCTGCAATCTTAGAAAATAATAGAGGAAAGCAATGAAGATGTGTCTGTAAACTTCTCATTTGCTGCTTAGGAGACCAGGAATTTTGAGCAGGATCACTGGGAAGACAGACCTTTTCCCAATGATCCTATTTAATAAGGCTTGTTTCATAGTTACATTAGCAAAGAAACAACAACACAATAACAACCTGCTCTGGCAAAAAAAGCAGTCAGGATTCCTTAAGTCATGAGTTGCCCACTGCTACTTTAGACAATGGCTACCTCCACACAACACTGACTCTATTCTTAACCTCTCCAAAGCAGTTTGAAGCTGCCATTGTGATTGTCTTCACCTCTGCCAACACTGGAATGTTGAAATCCAGGAAACATCATGTCCTCCCTCCATCTGATTGGCTTGGAAGTATATAAAAATCTTCCGTCAGTATTCACCCATTGACTTGCAAGGCTTCCTGGAGTAACAAAAATTCCCTCACCATCCCCTCCATAGAAACAGGGAAGTACTAAATTGTAACGCCCTGTCCCCACACCATTTTTACTACAGGCTTTATGTGTTTATCTGTGTTATTGCATGACGGCAAAACTCCTTGGCTGCAAATATTTTGTATGTTCACAGAAAGCTGAGGGCTGAGAGAGATTTGCAAGCACCCAACTGTAGAAACCTGGGGCCTATGTAAATGGGGGGAGGGGGGGAAGAGAAGGAAACAAGTCCAAAATTCTGTCCAGAACAATAAATGGGCATTTAGAATCAGGATAATGTCAACGTGATACTGGAAGATGAGCCTCCCGACACTCCCCCCACCCAGTTCAGAAAATATGGAACATGATACTGGAGTAACAAGCAAGTATGAGTAGTACTAATGGTTACAGTGCAGCTGGATCAAAGCCGAAAGGAAGCCCAGCTGCTGATGTGCCCAGAAGCAAAGGAAAGTGCAATGCTGCATTGGCACGTAACCATAAACTAAAGCAAACTTCAAGTTTTCACAGTAGAAATGTCAAGATTCAATACTGAAATAAATTAGTAAATAAATAAAAATATTCTAGTATTCAGCAAACTGGAATGGATTAAAATGGATCATTTCATAGCCTCAGCTCTTCTATTGCAGGCAAGAAAATCGCACAAGAAATGAAATACAAAAGGGTATCAAAATTAGTGCTCTGAAACAATCCCAGAAATGATACAATGGTTTCAAAATCTAATGTAAGCCAACCAATATCCCAATGCTTCAAATTCCAGAGGAATCAAAAATTGAATGTGCAGCTGGATTACAGTGAGTGATCTACACATCACTCCATCCCAAATGTAATACTAAACATTGTATAAATGTTAATTAATTCATGTAATGTTAATGATGGAAGTAAAATGGCATCAGAATAATGGGAAAAAAATATTCCTAATCTACAGAACAAAGAAGAGACAGATTAAATTTCCAAGAAAATTCAGTCTTTATAGCATATACCGTACCTTATTCCAATAGCTTAAAAGATAAATCTATACATGGACATCACTGGATGCACAATATCAACACTAAACTGACCATATACTCTGCAAACACAGTAGAAAAAACTCCATTCAGTCAGCAAGAACAGGAACTGGTGCTAATTGCAGCTCAGATCAAACTCGTTACAACTTCAGAAAAATGAATAAAATCATCAGACCAATAAGCTGCAACTTTAGCAATATTCTACATGATTATGTAGAGGTAAAGGTAAATTATAGATATAGTAGATTAGAATTGATAAATATGTGCCTGGAGTACTGCACGTTGTAACCACCATTCCTGTTGCCAAAAGATAAATATATTATCAAACATTCCTTCCAGTGCTGCCAATTAAAAGGTGCCAAAGTGGGTCAACATAAATATATTTCTAGAGACTTATATGTCAATATAAGTCTGTACTGAACTTTCTCTAGTTCCTACCCTGGCAATCTTGAATTAATAGACAGCTTTCTTCCATAACTCATGTTTATTTGAATGATTTAGTTTTAATATTTACAAAAAGGTAATGCAAATATTTTTCCAAGTAGTCATTGTTAATTAACTTCAGGCCTTAATACATGACTCTGTGATTTCCCAACTCTAGAATTACTAGAGTTCATGGCCTGAATCAATCTTGATGTATAGCTTTTTCTGCTTCGTTTTTTTTTCTTTCTAATGACAGCTTTATACTACATATGGCTTCCCCCCACCCAGATACAGTTCTTGTGGGATTAGTACCAATTACTATCCACTTATCAGTTGCGGAGTTAGAAATGACCTTAGAATTCACCTAATCCATGCCCCTGCTAAATGAAGGACTCCATCTTTGACAGATGGTCATTCTGCCTCTGAAGACCTCCAGCAAAGTAATTATGACTTCATGTGGCAACCTGTTCTGTTGCTGACATCTCATATGGACAGACAGTTCCTCCTGCTAGAAACTACTTAGTTTTAACTAAGTTAACCAACTGAATCCCAATAATATTTGTATTTTTTTAAATGGTGAGCTGCCAAGAGCCCTAATAGATTCTAGCAATTGCTAAATTGTATAATACCAACAATAACAATTCTCCTTCTATCTACTAGGATAATAGATAACCAGTCCACTCCCTCATCTATGTGATTAGCAATATATTGCAAGTCATATAATTTTGTAGCTATGTTACTCCTAATTTGCTTTTAATCACAAGGTTTATATATTGCCTTTTTTCTTTCTCTTACATCTGTGTTTTCATAAATTGAAATTTATTACATAGAATTTATTATCATCCTCCTTAAATAACAACAAAGTTGTAGGAGATATTCAGAATCCAGCAGGTCTAATATTTCAAGTCTAATAGTTCCTTGCTTTATGGTAAGTTCTAATTATTTTTTTAACTTCCATTTACTTCCATTCCATTGATGTGAAATTGTGCCACCAATCTTAAGCAATAGTGGATAAAAGAATCTCAAGGGCTACAAAAAACAAAAGCAGCCACTGGCTGTTGGCCCTGATGTTCTGGATTACTATCCCTCTTGTGGTTAGAGGTAAAATTAGGGGGAAGTTTAATGTACCGGGAATTTAAAATTAAAATCCTGGCACTTTCAGGCTGCAAGAAGCCATGTTATAATTTATCACACTGCAACCCCACTCCACTTCAGAAAGTGTTTTACTTGAAATCAATCCATTTAAAGTAAAAAAAATATACAATCTACTATTCATGTGAGACCAATAAAGACCCACCAAATTTATATACCCCTGCTTCATCTTCTCCATTTACCGATCAATTTTTTTCTTGCCTGGAAAGGAGGAAGTTAAACTGTGAATATAAGCCTTAATTGTTTAAACCTATTCTAACTTTGGAGTTCCTGGTTATTTTAGCAGAAATAGGATTATTCAGTGTGTGGGTGTATTTCTACCACTGAGTGTGTTCATATTTTGAGTATTTGGGGAAGAGAATTCAGATTTCATTCTACATTGAGTATTTATTTTCAACTGTTAACAGTCAAACTCCATTTCATTGAAAATATTAAAAGAGAGAGAAGAGACAAAGAGAGAAATAACGGTTCCTCAAGCATCCCATTCTCTTATAATGTGCTGTTTCTTTAACAAATTAACAAGATATATTAGAAACTTGTTTTAAAAATATCAGAAAAACAATAGTGCTGTGACTCAATTAGCAACATATTTTTTAAAAGGCAGAAATGTGTTTTTTAGACCTGCTGGATATTTAGATTTTGTTTGGATTGTTTAGGAATCATTTACTTCTCATTGAAAGTTCGATTTTTCTAATATTTTGCAATAACAAAATTCATCCTCACAAAGTTTGGTCAGTAAACTTGGTAAACTTTTGCTAAAGTCGATACAACACAGACTGAAACCAGTCTAAATATGTAATATTGTTTAACCTCTGTTAAGAAAAAGATCATTTTTCTTACCTGTTATCATGCTTGATATAATTAATGGCAATATGATGAGTTTGAGCATTCTCATCAGAACTTCTCCAGGAAATGCAAAGTAAAATTTGTCCAAGTTGGAGAGCTTTCCATATTCACGAACAGCAACTCCTAGTCCTATTCCTAAAATGTGAAATAAATTACAAAACAAGACATATTAATAAAAAGAGTCAAAGGAAACAAAGGATTGTTAAAGACTGTGTAACTTTGCCCCCTCCTTTTCCTACCTCAGCCTCAAACAGTCACAATATGGGGAAGCAACATTTGCTGCACAGATCATAACATCATATATGAAGAGCAATTTTTAATTAAGGTATATGACCTTACTATTATGTTTTAATACCTCCCTAGGCATTATGTCTGGAGAAATTAAATATATAAATGTTCAGTTTACTGAACTGTAAGATTAGCTTGATCATCATCAGGCAATGTCGGCTGATGGCGCCCAGGATGAGGGCGTTCTCTGTGGGTGCGCCGACCCTCTGGAATGGTTTACCCACCGGGCTCCGCACGGCCCCCGATCTCCGCTCCTTCCGTAGGGACCTGAAGACGTGGCTCTTTAAACAAATCGCCTGATCTGCTGGGAGTTTTTTAGTTTTTAGTTTTTCTAAGGGTTTTAATTGGAGTATTTTAATTAACTAAAATTAATTTATTATTTTATTGCGCGATGCTTTTTATTTTTCTGAGCTGCCCCAAGTCCTTCGGGAGAAGGGCAACATATAAATTTGATTAAATAAATAAATAAATAAATAAATAAATAAATAAATAAATAAATAAATAAATTTGTATTAACGAGTGTTATTTCCTGCCACCCATTTGGATTCTAACGTGTGGTAGAGATTAGAGGGTTTTGCTCAGAGCCTTTTGATAATTTAGTCATCAATATTAGTAGCCTGGGGGAGATGGAAGTAATGTTTTCCAAACTGCAGCGGCTGAGAGTTAAGGTTACCTTTAAATTACTGCTTTATCTCATAGTTTTCAGATTTTAAACTTAAGATTCCAATTGGTGTGTATGTAATGTATGTGTGTGATTATATGCATATATACTGTACAGACATAGATTAACTTAAAACATTTCTTATTTTACCTGGCTATTTTTAAAGAATATGATTTAATGTTAGCATGTTTTATTGAAGCATATTTTAATAGAGAAATAAAAGTTGTACTTATTTGTAGTGTCTCTTGCTGAAAATACATTGGCAGGAACTATGGGGCAGGTGTTAAGAATGGGCTCCTTACCATGGGGTTCATTAAAAAAGGATTACTTTTTTAGTAATTACTAAAGATTACTAAAATAGCTGGAGGCAGACAATATACTAAGCCAAAATGTATGTTTTTTTTAAATGTGGCTTCATCTGAAATCTCTGAAATTTACAGCAATGTATGTATAATGTAATGATTGGTGTAACCTTTTGTCTAATGTCCTATTTGGATCTATGGGATTCTTTTTTCTTTTTAACTCAGCCATTACATAATAACACACTTTGTCTTTATTATGAGTTGATCCAGCAAATTAAATTTAATCATAGATAATACTTGTACTGGTAACTTATTTTTGGTTTTAAAGGTACAGGATAGATGTATAAGACAAATATACAGTAGTTTCAATTCTGTAAAACTTTTTCTGGGAATTTTCTCTACTGATTTCCATAGTAGGTTCCTAAGTATATAAATTTGCCTAAAGTTAGATTAATTCAGGCACAATAAATTAAAATATTGCTATTGTTCTGATTTTTCCAACCATTATCTTAACAGATAGCTGAAACTCATTAAATGTAATTCTGTTTTAACAGTAAATTTAACTAAATGCTTATTCAACATCAACTATCTCTATATGGTGGAAACTACAATAGCTGAAAATAAATTTTGCAAAATGCCAAAATATGTTTTAGAAATCCCATTATGAACACAAAGGCATCACAAATTTCATTTCAGCTGCTTGACTTTTGATATATCATATATTTTCCTTAACTGTTTCAATTGTTTAAAGAGCTATAAATGTAAACTACTTTGTTAATATTTGCACTGAACTAGATAATAGTGACTTGGCTCTCTCTTAAATAGGAACATAAGAATAAGAATTTTGGGTTTATAAATAATTATCTTTTATTAAATACTTCTTTATCTAGTTGACTTTGTACTTCATGAAAAAAAAACTATACTTTTAATTCAGATTCTGAAAAAATGGTAAACTATGGTATTTAAGATATTTACTTCTTTATGATAATGTAAACAAATCAAAGTTTCATCATGTATATCATCACCCTGTTGATCATAAAACTAGATCTTAAAACTGATCTAATTAATTCAGCCTCCTCCTTCCAAATAGAATGTAATAAGGATATGAGTACAACTCTCCTCATTGTGTGATATTTTTCACCTTTTCCCTTTTGTATTTTCTAGCAACTTTCCTCTTTGCAAGAGAATTACCTGATAACAGGAAAGAATTCTAAGCAATTACTTGGTAAACCTTTGAAAAGATGAGAATTAAAGCAAGCTAAAATGAAAGAAATAAAACATTGACAATGCATGTATGATGTGGAAATATATTTAGAAATTATATCAAATGATTTAGCTTTTGTTTAAGTTTAGATTACTCATTTGATTTCTAGAAGAGGCACAAAGAATTTATTTTTCAGTATAAACCGAACAGCTATACTTTTGAGATTAGCATTATCTACCCGAACAGCCATAGAAATCTCATTTAATGTAACAACAAGGAGGAATAGAGACACCAAAGAAAATAATTGACATCTTGGTAGACAGCTGTAAAATGACTCAGATGAGTTTCGTATTACTCACATTCAACCGCACCCCATTTTTTGTATTTCATTACAATTTCTTTATCCCAATTTAGCTATGCTTTGATTTCCAAAGTTACAATTATCAAAGTTTCCACAATAACAAGGTGGATGAAGCATGGTGAATCCACAAGCATGTTGTAAACATGGGTCCCATCTGTGCATCATATGTAGTTGCCCCTTACACTCATTGTACAAAGGAGCATTAGGAAAATATGCTCTATTCACGATCCAACATTGTACAGATGGTCTTCAATTTACACGGTTAAAACGGTTCATTTAGTAAACATTCAGTTACAATGGCACTGAAAAAAGTTATTTATGATTGTTTTTCACACTTACAACCATTGCAGCATTCCCAAGGTCACATGGTCAAAATTCAGATGCTTGTCAACTGACTCATATTTATGACAGTTGCAATGTCTCCGGGTCACAAGATCACCTTTTGCAACCTTCTGACAAGCAAAGTCATTGGGGAAGCCAGTTGTCACTTAACAACTGTGTAAGTAACTTAATAACTGCAGTGATTCATTTAACAACTGTGGCAAGAAAGGTTGTAAAATGATGCAAAACTCACTTAACAACTGTCTTGCTTAGCAACATAGTTTTGGGCTCAATTGTGGTCGTAACTCAAGGACTAGCTGTATAAGACTATATGTAAAATAAACATCTTTCTGCTTTTTAGTATCTTCCTTCTGAATATATCATCTTATATTTGATAGTGTAGTTTGTTTTTCAGGAAGTCTATGAATGTATAATATATCTATTTTCTACTCTGCAATAAAATATTCCTGTTTTCTGTTCTCTTCCTTCTGTATTATTAGAGAAATGTCCCTTGAAACGTTGTAGTTCAATTCTATTAGGAGCACTGCATATACATCGTTGGAGAAGTACATTCAGCACACTATAGGTGAAAAGTTGCATATCATAGTTTGGAGTCAATGGGGATTTACCAGTGGCTGTTTTATTTCCAGGGCAAATTTAACAAAATCTGACTGGAGCTTGATATACAACCATTCGTTTAACAACTGTTCAAAGTTACAATGGCACTGAAAAAAGTGACTTATGATTGGTTCTTGAAGTTACAAACATTGCAGCATTGCCATGGTCACAGAATCAAAATTTGGGTGTTGGCAAATATTTACAACACTTGCCGCACCTTAGAGTCATGTGATCACTAACTGCACTATCCCATCTGGCTTCTGAAAAGCAGAAGTCAATGAAGGCAACTAGATTCTACATCATTCACTTAAAAACTGCAGTGATTTGCTTAACAATCATGGCAGAAAAGGTTATAAAATTGGGCATGACTTACTAAACAACCACCTTGCTTAACAATGGAAATTCTATCTAGTCCCAATTTTGAGGACTAGCTGTAAACTCTTTGTAGCAGACAGGAGATGAGTTGTGCAGAGGAGGGAGGTGCCTGGCTATCATCTGCCAATTTATCCTTTTGAAATCTACCATTACACTATATTTTGCAATGAAGTATTTTAAAAATCAAATGTATTCATAGATGTATCAGCAAATCCTTTGGAACTTAGCGAGACTGATAACGACACAAAGTTGCACATCAATGCACACTTAATATGCACCGTCTGCAGCTGGAAAACAGAATGTTCAACCAACTCTCTTTAAGCTGCTATTCACTAAGAAAATAAAGAATAAACCATGTTTTGAGTTTTAGTCTCAAAAATATTTGGTGAAATTGAAATTTGGCAGATTTACAGATTTCAAAATGAATTGAGTTACAAAAGGTTTAATATTGTAATTTGTAAAACTGAAGGTACACTACAGATAGTCTTCAATTTACAACTACAATGGAGCTCAAAATTTATGTTGCTAGGCGAGACAGTTTTTAAGTGAGTTTTGCTCCATTTTACAACCTTTCTTGCTAGAGTTATTAAGTGAATCACTGCAGTTGTTAAGATAATAACACGGTTGTTAAGTGAATCTGGCTTCCCTCATTGACTTTGTCAGAAGGTCACAAAAGGGAATTGTATGACTCAAGCATCATAAGTAGTCACCTCCATTGACTTTGCTTTTCAGAAACCAGCTGGAATAGTGTAAATTGAGGATTATCTGTATTTTATTATGACATGTGTTGTGACAGATTGCTTTAAATTATAAAAAAGCAAATATTCAAATACTTCTAGCATAGAAGGGCTTCATAATAACAATGCTTCAAAATACTGAACATTGTTTGTGTGTATATGCAATGCTATTGGTAACTCTTTTACCCTAAAAGAGCAAAGCTAAAACTATTCTTCATCAAACTATCAGGATAACAAAACCTTTAATAATAAGTCATCACACATCTACTCAGGTAAAATCCCCATTTAATAGAGCTTACTGAACTAATACATTTCTGTTTGAGAGAACCAACAGGAAATATAATGAAACTATGATACATGGCACCTTGATGTAATAGACTTTGCACATACCAAAACTCATATTTGTTGCAATTTGTGTCACTTCCCCAATGATGTAAATTGTCACAATTAGGTAAGTTGTATGTTCTTTCATAATGATATGATCACCCAGTTATTGCTGTAATGTCATACTTGCTGATTTACAGGACATTTGTTAATAACGGGAAATCATCTCTGCAATCGGTTCATTAAAACAAGGCTTCACTATATGAAAATAATGGTTATTTTGGTGATATTGGTTGTGGATGAAAAAATAGATATAAGGGAATAATTTTGCCAAAAAGGAGGCTGAAAAACAGATAAAGTACAGTGTGTGTGTGTGCGTGTATGTGCGTGTGTAAAATAGCTGCAAACAATTAATTCAAAAAGAGCAAGGAAAAAGCACATTTAAATGCAGGTGAAAAGTTTTAGAAGTGAGTGAAAGTAACTAAAACAAGAAACCTCCAATAGAATGAAGGAATGAAAACTAAATGTGTTGAAGTGATATAGGATAATGAAATGAAACAATGCTAGTGTTCTAGGTAAGGGAATGAGAACAATATGTCTAAGAACAAAACTGCTGAAACAGAAGCTATAAATGCCATGAGATTTTTTTTAAATGATAAGGCTGCAGGTGTAGCCTATATAGATGGCAAAAATGGATGTTACTTAGGAAAAGGCTGTATGATATTTAAGATACATGTGAAGTCTGAATCTGTGCCCAATAACTGATAGTTCACAGTAATTGTTCCACTACAAGGGAAAGGTAGCAAGAAGGAAAGAAACCAAAAACCAAGAAGGAATAATGTTTGGTGGCAGAATTATGACTACAGGTAGTCCTCGATTTATAACAATTCATTTAGTGATTGTTCAAAGTTACAACTTATGACCAGTTTTCACACTTACGACCGTTGTAGCATCCCCATAGTCATGTGAACAAAATTTGATGCTTAGTAGCTGACTTTTATTTATGACGGTTTTTGTATCCCAGGATCATGTGATCCCCTTTTGTGACTTTCTGACAAGCAAGTCAATGGGGAAGTCAGATTTATTTAACAACAGTTTGACTAATTTAAAAACTGTAGTGATTCATTTAACAACTGTGGCAAGAAACATTGTAAAATGGGGCAAGCTCACTTAATAAATGTTTCACTTAGTAACAGAAATCTTGGGCTCAATTGTGGTCGTAAATTGAGGACTACCTGTTTATAATTAGGGAAGTGTGAAATTAGGGAAGTCTGGTTTGGCTTTGTGCCAGATTATGACTGTGAAGGCCAGATTCTTCCTGTTTAACATCTTAGTAAAAAAAAATGATAAAGTGAATTATCATAAAGAGCTTGTATTAAAGAATGTTATTCATGACTCTGAAGTTGAATGTTGATGGTTGAAGATGAGGGCAACATATGATGGAAATAAAACATGAATGAAAATAAATTCCATGATAAGGAATTGGCTGAGTAATAATTTACAGGGAATGTTAAACAAATAATATGTAGTGAGCAATATGGATTTGAAATTAACATTAAAGATAAAAATAGCTGCATTAGACAGGGTAAATGAAGTTATATGTACCTGGTGAAAAACTAGAGCAATTTTTTTAATTTGTGTAAAACATTTAGTACAATTGGAAAAAGAGAGAAATTTTAAGCTATGCAAATACCAGTTTGTTGTGAGGAATCACTGTTTCATAACAGAAGTAAAAAGTGGTGTGAATAAAATTGTCCTTCTACCCACTTTCCTATATAATACTAAGAATTGAGTTTCTCAGGAAAAATGTGAAAATAAATTGAATACAATGAGAAGGGTTAGGTAAGAAGTATGTGTAGTAAAAGAAGCAGAATGAATAATAAATGAATGGGGATTGAATATAAACATTAGTGACCAGTATGAAAAATATACATTCGGGGGGTTTGGTTCTACAATGGGAATGAATGAAGGCCAACATGTAAAACAAAGAAGACCAAAAAGCTATCGTTGGATGGGGATAATGAGATACTCTGAAAGAGAGAAGGAAGAAATTTAAAGAACAAAAGGCAATGTATAAAGTAGTAACATGAAACAAAATTGGTTTGTAAGGGTCGAAAGCAGTGGTGAAATTCACATTTTTTTACTACCGGTTCTGTGGGCGTGGCTTGGTGGGCGTGGCAGGGGAAGGAATGCAAAATCTCCATTCCCACCCCACTCCAGGGGAAAGATACTGCAAAATCCCCATTCCCTTCTCACTCCTGGAGGAAGTATATTGCAAAATCTCCATTCCCACCCCACTCTGGGACCAGCCAGAGATGGTATTTGCCGGTTCTCCGAACTAGTCAAAATTCCCACTACCAGTTCTCCAGAACCTGTCAGAACCTGCTGGATGTCACCCCTGGTCGAAAGGTATGGATCAGTATAATGAATGGTGTCAGCATAAGGCAGATTTGGTATGTTTCTATTTCTTTCGCCACTTCATATGACATCATTATTTCATCTAATTATTTCTTTCTTTTTCTGCACTTTTCATAATGCTGCGTATCTTGAAATGAAGTCATATGATGGGTATGTATGTAATTAATGCCCCAATCCCAAAGCAGTGTCCTGCCTTTAAATCTGAACAGGTTTAATGGAATTTATAAACAGTAAGCAAAAGCTTTTTTATTATTATTTTATTCAGTTACTTAAAATTGAAAGGGATATAGTTTGCTTTGAGATACACACACACTTGGACTATTGAGAGAAATAATAACTGAACAAAAAAGTAACACTGAGAGGAAAAAATGGAAATGGAAGCATATTTTCTCTAGAATTTATTTGTTTCTAACCATTAAGATGTTCCAGCATTTAACTATAGATCAATATTTAATCTACATGTTTAATGGGTTAGGGTTAGGGTTAGGGTTAGGGTTATGGTTAGGGTTAGGGTTAATGCCAAGAAATGAGTTCAGTTATATGGGATATAAAATAATTATTTAATCAATCTTGGCAGGGAACAATAGTGAAGGGTTTTTATATTTTTGGGGAAATTTAAACTGAAATGAGTTATAGGGTATATTCAAAAACAAGCATCTATCTCTAGTATTCAGTCACACTGGAAAACCAGTTTCTGGCTTGAATAACATAGAAAGTGATAACATTGTTTTCAGGAATGGAAAGTAGATGAAAGTTGCGGTCACCTACATCCTTAAACAAGGTGGGAAAAGCATAGCAACCATGTTTTCCTGAAAGCTTTTCAACTTCTGTACCACCAGCAGCCATGTAATAAACCAATACAACACTCTGTGTTGTTAAACTAATTCAATACTGTATATTGAATCTCTCTGCATTTGTGAGGGTCTAATCACAATGGAGTACGTGTGCTGCCTCTGAGTTTCTGTATTCCTCCTGTTGTGTTGCATTAGTGGATGGTTCTGAATTTGCACACAACGCAGACTGCAAATTCTGTGTTCTGGGTCACATGACTGCAGGGGAGGAGGGAGCCTTAGAATGAACGGGGTGAAAAATATTCCACCTTGCTGCTTTACTGCATCTCCCATAAGGATACATTGGGGAATTTTTTCCCCCTTCAAACCCAGAGGCCCAGTTTCAAACTTGCTTGCTTTTGTTGACTTCATCTTCCATACCAAACTTGACAAACTTGGCATGCTGACAGGGGAATATTGAAGATTTGAAATCTATACATCCGAAAGTTGCCAAGATTGAAAAACATTGCAGAGAGACCATGCCGCTTTACCTATTTTCTTTTCAACATTTCTTTGGTTTGGAAAAAGTAGATATCTCAAGTCAAATTCCCAGTGGCTGGAAAAGGTCATTTGTTTGCTTGACAATAACATGGAAGTGGTTCATTACTGTCTACTTCTGTGATGTTTTTCCAAATGCTTATTGCCCTCCTTTCAAATAGGATCCAACCTGGCTATCTGAGACAGCCAACTCCACCCATGTTGCCGCTTGGATTTTTAAAGTCCTACTTGGGTATAAGTGCCACTAAACACAGAACAACCTGTTTCTAAATAAACACAGTTAATCTCTCACTGCTGACAACCCCTACATCTACTTAGAAACAGATTTCATCCAGTTTCACTTTAGGTTAGACAAGGCATTTGTAATAAAACATTCACTGAAGGGAACTGGAACCTTCATAATTTTGTCATTATCATGATCTACATGATAGAAGACTGGAGAAAAGCAGAAACATTTTAATGGAAAGGAAAGGAATGTTCATTTGGATAAATATACTCAATTAATTAACAGCAATGGGACCAGTCCTGTGAAAAGATGTAAGTTTATAAACTGAATCACACCTGACACCAAGGTAAACATGAAGCTGTGGAATTCCATGGGACCCAGTTCTAAATAGATACAGCTTTAGAATCATCTGGGCAGAATAGAAAGATTTTGCCATTTAAGTGCTGCGATTTCTTAATTTTAACAACTTTTACAGAGGGCGGTACTGAACCAGCCCTTCGATCCCGGCAGTATTTCACCTTACCAGCAATTTTAGATATTTAATGAAGGATTTAGAGTTTTGTCCACAATGGCAACAGGACTGATGAACTCTCCTTATAACGTAGTGCATACGATTGTGATGTCACCCGGGGCACCTTATTCCTCAGCCGGTCTAACCCTCCTCCCAGCCGGCTAATTTATCTTCCTCTGCTCCCAAGAGCATAGCCTTTCTTCGGGAGGAGTGCCAGAAGGAAACGGCAAGCCCGGGTAGTCTTTCAAGGAACCTTCCCAGTTTTTGCGCGATTTGCACACTGAACCACCTTTCTTGCGGGTCTCCATTGTCTTCTCCCACGAAACGCGGGCAGGGGGCGAGAGGAGACGAGCGCCACCGCCGCCCGCCCTTCCCTCCCCGAAAGGTTTCCCCCGCGACTCACCCAGAACCACGGCTAGGATGGTGCTGAGAAGCAGCCAGTTGTTCTTCAGGAACCGCTTGCAATCGCATCCCTCCTTCTTGCCCGGCGGTTCCTTCCCCATGGCGTCTCCGTTCAGTCGCTGCCGCCCAAGAGAGGCTGGGTCGGGAAGCTGGAGGGACACGGGCGGCCCGGAGGGATCTGGGAGGGCGGCGTGGGAAGGCAGGTGGAGAAGCGGAGGGACCGGCGAAGCGTCAACGGCAGCAAGGCTCCGGCTCAAGCTCTCCGGGCTGCCCTCGCGTTCCAGCGCGGCTCTGCCTGGGTGCGTGTCTGGGGGACGCGCGTGGGGGGGACGCCGAGGTTTCCGCCGTGCTCGCGGCGGCCGGGCGCGTTCGCAGCTCTGCGGGTCTCCTCCGCTTCTGCCGCTGCTGTCTGGGGCTGCTCGACGCAGAGGCGGAGAAGCGGCTCTGGTGCGCGCGCGCTCGCTCGCTGGCTCTCCTCTCTTTCTCCCCGTCTCTCGCCTCCGCCGCGCTCTGCCGCCTTCGGACAGAAGCGCCCGCCCAGCCCTTGCCCAGCTGCCCTGCGCTCCATTTGCGCTATCCTGTTTGCAGAGAGTGGGAGGGGGGCGTCGCCCAAGCCGCTTGCCTTCCGCGTGCTTTCGACGGCTGGAAGTGCAAGGAAGAGGAAGCAGTTCGAGGCGTAGGGGCAGAAGGGCTTTTCCCAGCCCAGCCTCACCCTGAGGTAAATTTGTGTATGAAGAAAAGGAGCCTTAGAGGAAATGGACGTTTTCCAACCCCCCCACCCCACCCCATTAAGAGAGAGTCACCCCTTGCTTCTATACCAGTTGGGAAAGGCTGTGGCCCCCCAGCAAATGGCCGAGCCTATTGCTTGGATGAGAGACCCAACAGGAAATCTTAGGGTTCTGGGGGTCCTCGTTGCTCTTGTGAGCTTGGTTGTTTTCTTGCAGAGGCGTCATTGCCCAACTACAGGTAGTCCTCGATTTACAACAGTTCATTTAGTGACCGTTCAAAGTTACAGCAGCACTGAAAAAAGTGACTTGTGACTGTTTCTTCACATTCAGGACCTTGCAGCATCTCCATGGTCACGTGATCAAAATTCAGATGCTTGGCAAATTCATATTTATGACGGTTGCAGTGTCCCGAGGTCGTGTGATTAGCTTTTGCGACCTTCTGACAAGCAAAGTCAATGGGGACTCCAGATTCACTTAACAACCGTGTTATTAACTTAATGAATGCAATGATTCACTTAACTGTGGCAAGAAAAGTCGTAAAGTGGGGCAAACTCACTTCACAAATGTTTCATTTGGCAACATAAATTTTGGATTCAATTATGGTCGTAACTCGAGGACTACCTGTAGATAATATCACTGTGCCACAATGCAATGAAATGTCTGCAAGCAAACAACAAAACCAAGTACCTCACAATTCAACCCTGAGCTACAAATATTCTCTTCTATTGAAATCTTAGAGCAGGGGTCCTCAAACTTTTTAAACAGGGCCAATTCACGGTCCCTCAAACTGTTGGGGGGTCGGATCGGCTGGGAGGGCGTGGCTAGGTGGTCATGTGACTGGGTGGTCATGGCTAGGTCATGTGACTGGGTGAGCGTGGCCAATATAACAGTCCATTGAACAATGCACACAAGTTAAACTTTAATTTGTTTTGCTCCTGGGGGTGTTTTATTTGCTTTTATTTGCATGTTCCTCTTTTGGTTGCCTTTTCTTTTTTCATTTTTTTCAGTTGTTCAGGAGTTTAGTTTCAGGAAACTCAGTTTTGCTACAATTCTTCTCAGCCCCAAGGAGCTTGAGAAATCTCTCTCTATCTCTCTCTATCTCTTTGTCTCCCTCTCTTTCCTTCTCTCTCTCCCTCTCTTTTTCTTTTTTCTCTCTCTCTTTCTCTCTCTACTTCTCTCTCCCTCTGTCTCTCTTTCTCTGTCTCTTTCTTTCTCTAACTCCCTCTCTCTCCCTCTCCCTCTCTCTCCCTTTCTCTCTCTCCTTCTCTCTCCTTCTCTCTCTCCCCTTTCATTCATTATTTCTTTTTCTTTCTTTCTCTCTCTCTCTTTCTCTTTCTCTTTCTCTCTCTCTTTCTCTTTCTCTCTCTCTTTCTGTCTCTCTCTCTCTCTCTATGTTGTGGAGGCGGTGAAGGTGAAAAAATGGGCCGGTTTTGCCTGTTTTTTTGCCTTTTCACATACACCCCCACCTCCACAAGCATTCTACAGCCTAAAACCAGGCAAAAATAGCTTGCTTTTTGGCCAAAAATGGGCCATTTTTGCCTGTTTTTTGCCTCCTTTCACTCCCCCCACCTCCACAAGCATTCTACAGCCTAAAACCAGGCAAAAATGGCTCATTTTTTGGCCAAAAATGGGCCATTTTTGCCTGTTATTTTGCCGCCACCTCCACAAGCATTCTGCAGGCTAAAATTGTTGAGCTTACCTTTTGGTTCCAGCCTCTAGCTCTCCCGAAGGCAAGTCCTGCACTCTGCTGAAGGGTGGGTTGGGTGATGTGGGTGGGGCAACGTCATGGTGCTCCGCGGGCCGGATTAATTGGTTCAGTGGGCCGCATGTGGCCAGCGGGCTGTAGTTTGAGGACCCATGTCTTAGAGCATTAAAACTAAATGGGGGAGTTTAAAGCATTCTGGCTTGATCATTGTACCTTTGCCAAACCAAAACCAAACCAAAACCCAGATATGTTGATGTAACTACCTCAATGTATCTAGAAGGGCAAGATTCTAGATATCTAGAATCTAGAAGGACAAGATTGATCAGGACCATAGATGAGAGCTGATGGACCAATTATAAACCATGATTATTTATAACGATGGTTTATTGAATAAATAATGATGACTTGATTCAGACAGGATGTAGAATAGGGATGGATGGGTTCATCTCTCCTTACAACCCCAAAACAAGCCATATTTTGTGAACCAGGCTGTTTGCTGAATAGCCCAGCCACCATGTCTAGGAATAATACTGATGAAAATGAATTCCCTCCCCCTTCCTGTTTCACACAATATTAGAATTTATTAAAACAAAAAGCTAATGGAGAGAAATCTTTGCTGATATCAAGTTATTCTTCAGACTGTTACTCTGATGATTTTAGCAGATGAAACAAGAATGAGGGAAAAATTTCCCAGTTGCACCATAACAAATTGTAATGACTTACTACATATTAACTTTACAGCAGTTAACGTTGAAACAGCACTACGTAACCTAAAGCCATCTCTATCTATTGGCCCTGATGGATTATGTGCCTACTTGAAAAAGCTTGCCACTGCCTTAGCTGAACCTCTAAGCACAATCTATGAGGTATATTTCAGAACCAGCTCCTTGCCTGACTTATGGTCATTAGCCACGGTCATACCTATTTTTAAAAAGAGAGACCCTAGCCTAGTAGAAAATTAAAGACCAATCTCACTGTGTTGCGTCACCTGTAAAGTCATGGAATTGATTATAAACTAGGGGTGAAATGCTCCCAGTTTGGACCAGATCACCCGATCTGGTAGCGATGGTGGCGGGTGGTTCGGAGAACTGGTAGCAAAAATCCCTGCTCCCCCCCATGCCCAGCTGAGCTGTACAATCATGAGAGGCTTTTTTTTATTATTTTTAAAAGCATTTTTTTTACAACCTCTTCAGCCAAAGAGGTTGTAGAAAAAATGGTTTTAAAAGTAAAAAAAAAAAGTTGGCCATGCCCACCCAGTCACATTACCCCCCCACACCAAGCCACGCCCACAGAACCGGTAGTAACAGATTTTACATTTCACCACTGTTATAAACCAATCCATCACCCTCCACTTAGAAACAAACAACCTGCTTTCTAACAAGCAGTTTGGTTTCAAAAAGAATCTGTCCTGTAATCTGCAACTCCTACACTGCAGAAACATTTGGACCACACATCTTGATCAAGGTGAAGCAATAGACACAATTTTCATAGACTTCTGCAAAGCCTTTGATTCAGTGGTGCATGATAAACTACTGCTGAAACTTAGTTCTTCCAGCATCTCCGGATCCCTGCACAAGTGGATAGCCACATTCCTGTCAAAAAGGTAACAAATGGTCAAAATAGGGAGGGCCCTATCAAATCCAGCACCAGTTAATAGCAGTGTCCCCCAAGGCAGTGTCTTAGGACCTACACTCTTTCTGCTTTATATCAACAACCTATGTGATCACATTAAAAGCAGCTGCATCCTTTTCGCCGATGATGTAAAATTATTTAACACCACCAACAATGCTGCTGCCTTACAAGGCGACCTAGACTATGTGTCAGAATGGTCGCGTAATTGGCAACTCCAAATTTCAACTAACAAATGCTCTGTCCTACACACTGGCAAAAAAAATCAGAACACCAAATACAAGGCAGAAACGACCTAGGAGCAGGGGTGAAATGCTCCCGGTCCGGACCAGATCACCCGATCCGGTAGTGATGGCAGCGGGTGGTTCGGAGAACTGATAGCAAAAATCCCTGTGCTCCCCCCCCACCATGCCCAGCTGAGCCGCACGATCATCAAAAGCTTTTTTTTAAACTTTTAAAAGCATTTTTTCTACAACCTCTTCCGACGAAAAAATGCTTTTAAAAGTAAAAAAAAAAAAAAGCCTCTGATGATTGCGCAGCTCAGCTGGGATTGTCAGAGGCTTTTCAAAGCATTTTTTTCTGCAACCTCTTGGCTGAAGAGGTAGTAAAAAAAATGCTTTGAAAAGTCTCTGACGATCCCAGCTGAGTTGCCTGATCAGCAGAGGCTTTTCAAAGCATTAGAAAAAATGCTTTGAAAAGTTTTTTTTTTAAAAAAAGTTGGCCATGCCCATCCAGTCACATTACCCCCCCACCAAGCCACGCCCACAGAACCAGTAGTAACAAATTTTACATTTCACCCCTGTCTAGGAGTACTTATCTCAAATGATCTAAGCCCCAGAGCTCACTGTAACAGCATTGCCAAAAAGGCCTTAAGTGTTGTTAACCTTATTTTGCGAAGCTTCTTCTCAGGTAACATTGAATTGTTAATTTGGGCATACAAAACCTTTGCCAAGCCAATTCTCGAATACAGCTCGTCTGTCTGGAATCCACACTGTATATCGGACATTAATACGATTGAGCGGGTCCAGAGATATTTCACGAGAAGTGTACTCCACTCCTCTACTCACAACAGAATCCCTTATGCCACCAGGCTTCAAATTTTGGGCTTGGACAATCTGGAACTGCGCCACCTGTGGTCTGATCTAAGCATAGTACACAAAATTGTCTGCTACAACGTCTTACCTGTCAACGACTTCTTCAACTTCAACCTCAATAATACACGGGCAAACAATTGATACAAACTCAAGGTAAACCGCTCCAAACTCAATTGCAGAAAATACGACTTCAGCAACAGAGTGGTCAATGCCTGGAATGCTCTACCCGATTCTGTTGTTACATCCTCAAACCCTCACAGCTTCAACCTTAAACTGTCTACTGTAGACCTCACCCCATTCCTAAGAGGTCCGTAAAGGGGGCATGCATAAGTGCACCAGCGTGCCTACTGTCCCTGTTTTACATTATTTGTATTTACTTCTTTTTTTCATGCTTATGTTCATACTTATACTTGCTACCTTGTACATGTTTGACAAACAAACAAAATAAAAATAAATAAATAAAAATAAAATAATAAGTTGTCATTCACCCCATCTTAACTTACATGTTGTACCTTCTTTACCATAAAGGCCATTCCATATGCATTTTTTTCTTTTTTGGGTCCTTGAGGAGAGAAAAAAGTGAAATATTTGTTTAGCTTATTCCTCCTTTGACCCAAGGTTACTAGCATGTAAAAAGTATGGCTATTTCCATTTTTCCATATTTTCAAACATGCTGAATATTTGCAAGGATGAACTGAATAAATAAGTAAAATTGTAGTATTACAATACTTGGAGAGCTGGTTAGGCATAGTGGTTAAGGCATCATGCTAGAAACTGGGAGACTGTGAGGCATAAAACCTCAGAGATCGCTTTAGGCATAAAACCAGATAGGTGACTTCAGGTCAGTCACTCTCTCTGAGCCTTAGGAGACAGGCAAACCATTTCTGAAATCTTGCCAAAAATACTGCAAAGACTTGTCTAAGGCTCTAAGCAATCTCCAGGAGTCAACACTGATTCAAGGGCACAAAAATAAAGAAATAATTTATAACACTAAACCCTTAAAGGCTGCTCATTTTGAGAACTGCTACATTGAAATGTACAGTGTAAATTATTTTGACCAGGAACAATTAAATTGAATTATGAACTACTAAACCGATAGTTGAATTTAACTGTGATGATAATTATATTTTAATCTATTAATCTGCTTTGATGATAAACTAAAATAATGTCACGAAAGATAAGTGAGATAAATTGGAGGAATATATATTTTATCTCAAAACAAGAAAAGGGTGAAACACAGATAATATAAATAACATGAAGAATAAAAATGTTTTTATTTCTTAGAATTTAATGTGAATTCCATCAGGGTACATATTATTTTTTTCTGGTACATGCCAACAATTATGAATGGGGAGAAAAATTCCAAACTGATGTTAGAAATAGAGTCTTGAAAAATTTGGATGAATAAGCAGTTCTTTTTTAAAACTGGTTTTAATATGGAGGTTGACAGATATTGGCACCTATCCTGGTAAAGATTCAATTTAGCATTTTCTGTATGGGCAACCAAATACAAATCTGTAATAAATATGTCCCAATCAAATGAAAAAGCATTAAACGTATCACAAACCAATGCATCAGTCCTAAAATTGCTGAAGTTGTTTAAAAAATTAACACAATAATGGAAAAGAATACCCGAGAACTTTTACTCTGGAAACATTTGTAACTATCTAATTCTAGATCATATAATCAGTGAATATACTCGGCCAGCAACAAAAGGCAATATTTTATTTGATTGTTTTTAAGTATTTTCTAAATCTTTATATAGTATTGATTTCCTTTTAACATTTTTCTCTAACAATGACCTTAAACAATTAGTTCCAAAAATAGTACACATGGAAAACACTGCGCTAGAATTAGCCAAATCTGCCAAATTATTCGGAAAGTTCATATCCTGCTAAAAGGATTATATTAAAAAAAAAAAGCTGAATTTTGGAGATCACAAACTAAAATAAAATGTAAGCTAGCCAAATTGGTTATTCTGCAAACTCAGCTACTCTGATTAGTTTATGGTTTTTGAAATACTGGGTAAATAAACTAGGGTTCAATTAATCCAGAGTAAGTATCATGTAAATAAAGACAAAGTTCTTCAACTGATAATCCCTGTCAATGATCTGTAGTTTGGTCTTTGAATCAAAGTTATTTCAAGTTTTGATACTATTGAGTCAGGTGTATTAGTGTATATTGTCTGTGAGATCCTTACCTTGCTTTTTCACAGCAAAGCACAATTTTATGCCCAGTTTTGTTGGATACAGCCGATCTGTCAACAGGAGGCTTTTCATTGACTTTTTATGGTGGGGCTTCCTAAAAGTATATGGGACAAGGAAGATAAACAGTAATAGACAGGACAAAACTGTATAGATTTATTTCATTTTTCAGTTTCATATTTAAAATAGTGAAAGATTCCTGGTGTTTGGGGGAACTGCATGCAGCCATGGAGCCTTAATGGTACATCACTGCTGTAGAAAATTGATAAACCACTGTAACCCTTCTAGATTTGCTCATATTCCTTTTCAAGTCGTTTCCATTGCCTAGATTTCTTGGTCTTGCTATCTTTCAGAAGTAGCAGAGAGCAATTTGCAACAATCTCAGAAGATAAAGAAAGTTGATTTAGAAGGAGACTTGACTTGCCACTTGTCTGCCTAGTTATTTATTCAGGTCTTCTTCTAAGTAGACTTGAATAAAGCTTTGGAATCCTTGGCTGCTCATGGTCAAAATGTCTTAACAGTCAGGGATTTTTTACTCCAATAGAAGAGAATATTTGTAGCTCAGGATTAAACGGCGAGGGCCTTGATTCTCTCTGTGATTGGTTGTTTTCTTGAAGACATTTCTAGAAGCACCTTGTAACACTGGTGATGTTAGCTAGTTTGGTAATGAAATGTCTTCAAGAAAACAACCAAGCTCAGAGAGTACCAAGGACCCCATGAATTTTATTCCATTTGCTCGTCAAGCTAAGTTGTTAGAAAAATCTGGCTGCTGATATCATTGGGAAGCCCTTAGTCCTGAAGGCTGAGCTCACTTTATTCTTTCCATTCTGATGGGGTGGTTGTGGTGGACATTTTGCTTGCATCAATGTATGAGCATGTGCAGAAAGGTGAACCCTCCTTCTCTGGATTAATGGATGTTTATGGATGTTTGGGCCTATCCCTAAGGAATATATGAGTTGGGTTGGGAAGAAACTATTTGAGAGCAACTATTGACTGGTTACTGGCAGTTCAATATAGACATTATTACTGTTCTCTCCTTCTTACTGCAGAGCCAAGTTGAGGAACTGCAAGTAATGAGTTGGGTGGAACCACAGAAGAACTCTTGGGTGAATGAGATCAAGCATGTTTTAAAATCCTCTTGGAGCTCTGTTCAGAACTGGTGGAGACTATGATGGTTGCTTCTTTCTTTCCATTGTGTTTCAGTACAGTACAGGCCTCATTGTCTGCTTTTTTGGTGTGTGTTCTCAGAGCAATTGCGGGCTCACTGTGAATGGTTTGCTGCATCCTTTGATGATAAAGTTGCTCAGATCTGTGTTAGCTTGGACTTTAGCATCAGGGAAAAAGTATGATGAGGCTACTATGGCAACAACCTGTTCTTTTCTTGCTAAGAATTTAAATGATGGTCAAATTTGCAGAGGTAAGGGCTACCATTGATACTGTCATCCTTGCCATTTCTGATTAAAATAATCAGGAGACATTTGGCTCCCATGCTTAAGGAAGGTAATTAATATTTGCTGGAAGGAAGTTATATTTCTTCCTATCTATGATGACAGTGAAGAAAGTGTCAGCCTCTTCCAAATGTACTACTAGTTATTTCTAGTTATAATACTGGTAGTCCTCAATTTACAATCTCAACTGACTTCCGGTGGCTCCGCATTCCCCGAATGGACGCTCCTTTAGGAGCTCCAGCCCCATGATTCCGTTTGCTGCTAGAACAGCGGAAATCAGCTGTTCTAGCGGCTTGAAACTCTCCCCCAGGGAAAAAGGGGGAGAGAAGAGCAGAAGGGTCTGGGTAGAGCTCCCCTAGACCCCCAGGCTTTTTTTTTAAGCCTGGGGTTTGCAGGGTGAGAGCTCCCTGAAAGCCCTTCAGTGCTCCGGATCCGGGACGATTCTGCTCTATACAGAACAAGGGGTCGCGACCACACCAGCAGTGCAATTTTAAGGACTATGAGAAAATTCGAACCTGGATGCTGGCAAATCAGGAGAACAGAAAATGCAAGTATTAAACTTTAACTCCGTTTAAAAGAAAAAGGAAAAAAGATGGCGCTTAAGGGCGTTTAAAACGAAACTTACAAGTGAAAGTGATCGTTAAAGCTGCAACATTGTAAAAGCTACCGGATTACGCGGCAAGAAAAAGATTTAAAGTGCTAGTGAAATGAAAAAGACTATGGTATTGACCTTAACTACTTTATACTTCTAAATTGTGTGGAAAATTATTGGATTTATTGACCTGATAGCTGAACAAACTTAAACTGGGAATTGAAATATGGCTGACATCAAGGTTGGAGGATCATTACTATATGAGCCAGCAAATTCACAAGTTGTTACTGTAGAGGTTTTACAAGAACTTTTAAATTTCTATACTTCTGCTATACTGGAATCAATTGAAAGGACTATTCAAAATTATAATCTGGAGAACAAAAATGATTTGCTGGTTGGAAAAGAGGAAGAAAATCAAACTAATTTGTCTTTGGAGCAGGGAAAAGAGGCTGTCAGGAACACGATGGAAGTTACCACATTGAAAACAGAGGTTTTGGCAGAGGCTTCTATGCAGTTAATTGAAAAGCAGCAAATAGACTCTTTCCTGCAGACCGATAAACTTTATCGTGACAATTCTTGGTTTTATAAACAGAATCAATTTTTAAGAGAGGAAGTGACTGATTATATAAGCAGGAAGAGTCGAAATGGAGGTTTCAAAATGAAAGAGATAACTTTTAGGAGAGAGCGATCTTCAAAGATGCATCAGTCTCAAATCTACATTCAAAAATTTTCGAAAACAAAAGCAGGGGGAGGAGCAATGCTGAAGGAGAAAGTATTATTGAAGAAGAAGGATTGGAAAAAATATAGAAAGAAAGGAAGAATTGAAGATTAATTTCTTTTGGGGAGGATCTTAATAATAAATTTAAAAGGTCTATTGAAATTAGCATTTTTTTTAAGTTTAAGTAAAAATGTTTAACTAAAAATGGATAGCTTTTTTTAAAAAATGACTGTGGTATTAAAATAGTTAACTTTAAAGTTAATGGATAGTTTTCTGAAAGTTTTGAAATTGATATTTTGAAGAATGAATTTAAGAGTTAGAAATAACTAAACTCAATGGATTAATAGTATCTTTGGGGTTATATTCTGAAGAATATTTTATTGAAATATTTTTTTTGAGAGAAAAAAAGAACTTAATGAAGTACTAAAATGGTTAATTTAAAATTGAATGGATGCAAAATAATATTTTTTTCTTTATTTTTCTAATATTTTTCTCTTTAAAGAGATATGCTTTAAAGAAAGTTTTAAAATGTTTAAATTAGAATTTTAAAAGGGGAGGCTGATAAACAATTTTTAAAAGAGGAGTTAAAGAGGGTGAGGGAGTTTTGAATCTTGTAGCAAGTTAGTATATTTTAGCTTATGTTTAGTTTAATGCTATACCCTGTTTTTGCTCTGGAAAGCCGGGGGTGGGGGTGGGGAGGGGGGGGGTTGAAGGTTGTGTAGGGATAAAATGGTTGTCTAATTTTTAATATAATTAAAAGATACATTAAGGTATTAATAGAGAAGTAAGAAAATGGGGTAAATGTTATAATAAAGGGAATGACAATATTAAGATATGATAAATATTGGAGGAGTAAAAAGAAGATTTACAAGATGTATTCAGAAGATATATTGAATGATTGATTATGCATTATTTGTTTGTTTGTTTACAATATTAAGATATGATAAATATTGGAGGAGCAAAAAGAAGACTTAAAAGATGTATTCAGAAGATATATTGAATGATTGATTATGTATTGTTTGTTTGTTTGTTTGTTTATAAAAAAAAACTTTTAAAAAAAATTTACAACCTCAACTGAGCCCAAAATATCTGTTGTTAAGTGAGACAATTGTTAAGTGAATTTCCCCCCAAATTTACTACCTTTCTTGTCACAGTTTTTAAGTGAATCACTGCAGTTGTTAAGTTAGTAACACAATGGTTAAGTGAATCTGACTTCCCCGTTGACTTTGCTTGTCAGAAGGTTGCAAAAGGACACTGCAACTATCAAAAATATGAGTCAGTTGCCAAGCATCTGCATTTTGAGCACATCAACATGGAGATGCTGCAACAGTCATAAGTGTGAAAAATGGTCAGAAGTCACATTTTTTAGTGCAGTTGTGACTTTGAACAGTTACTAAATGAATTGTTGTAAGTCAAGGATCATTTGTAATGGTAGGATTTAAATGATGTGAATAAGTAAATGGTTCTTGTCATAATGTCATATGGCAGAGATAGTCAGTTTCTGTATTTTGGGTAGTACAACTCCCACCTACTATTGACTATGGTAGCTGGGACTGATAGGTGTTGAACATCAAAATATATGGAGGGGACTTCTTCCTTCTACTGGCATTCAGTTTTCAAGTATTGATTATTGTGATTGAATTAATTATTCCAGTTTGGAATAAATTATTAAATAGGCATCTGTTCAGATTAATTTACAATCATTCTTCATATTGTTGGTTCTTAAATATGATGCAGAAAGTGTGAGCCTAGTTAAGATTAATTAATCCATTTTTCTTTTCTATTTGCCATTTAGCTGATACCTGGATTCAAAACCATTGCGAGCTCAAATGTGCAAAACATTTATCTAGTTAGGTTCTTCTAAGGGCATATAATCCTAGAAGACTTATTTTATAACATGGCAAACAACTGAATAGGGACAAGGGATGTGGGGATTCTGGCTGTATCCTGTGAAGCAGAAAGGATGTTTCATTTCTAATGCCAAAGATGATGCCTGCTTATATCTTTGCTATATAAGTTTTTGGTCCTTATTTCTAATTGTCTGCATATGGCAGGGAAATAAAATAAACAATTGGAATTTAGGAGTTTCTGAAAAGAGTGTATTCTTCTATCCTCAGAAGAATTTACAGACATTATTTTATGAACTTTTGAGTTACAAACTTTAGCCAGTATAAACTGTCCAACACAGAAGGTGCTGGAAGTTGGAGAAGGTGGGAAAGAGTTTACAGTGCACAGCATAGGTAAATTTGTGTGAGCCTCCTACTGAGAAGGATAGCTATGAGTGGCTGGTTATATGCCATGGGAGGGTGCTATGGTGTTTAGGGACAGATACATTTGTAATATTGGTATCCTTGAGAGAGGCTTGAACATGGCTAGAAAATTCAGACAAAAAATACAGCCGTGCGGAACAGAAATTTTGTCTTTTGATTAAACTTTCCAACTAAAAACGTGGCTTTCAGAACATTAGCATGAAGAACTAAAATATTCCTGATTGAAAATGTTTCTTGAATGATGCTTTTATCAAATTAAATTATTTGATAAAAAACTAGTATCTGATTATCCTACATAGATTTGATCTAGTTTTGTTCCTGGTACAAAAATAGCAGAAACTACAGTTCAGGAAATTATCATTATCTGTACAAAGCCACACCTTAAGAATGTCAGGAGCATTATAAATTACAGAATGATTTGAATGCTAAATAATCCATGTAATCTTTATGAAGAAACAGCATAATAAAAAGTTATGCAACTGATAAATACTTATAAGTATCATCTATTTTCATTTGGCGTACAGATTGCAGCATAGGGTTATAAATAGAACTGTAGAAGGAGTGACAAAATCTGAGGGCAGAGTTAAAAGAGCCTTGAATGAATCCCTATGTAGCCACACAAGTAGATTATGCCCAATCCCCCTTAACTTTGGTTGACCCTTATCTAACTCTAAGCAAGTGCTAACTGTTAGTTGAGAAGATTTCTGTGCATAGACTTTTTAGCAATAAATCAGTTTAATTGGATCTTCAGGTGAGGAGCTGGTTTTTGCTCTTGACAAGAACCCATTGCAATTTTGCTTTCATACATAACATTTGCTACAGTGTTGGGTTATATACAAAAGAAATCCATAATTGATCAAGTAAAGTCCAAAAATGCCAGACAATTCATGGAAGCCTGGCACTCAGACAAATTGGCCATCAAGAGGGACATAGAGATAAACAACATCTATATGCTACTCAAAAGAGAGAGTCAAAAGGCTAAAAAGGTAACAAAAGACCAAAACACTTCCCTATGAGCATCCAACACCCATATGACCAAAAATTAACACCAAGACTAATACTAAACCAACAATCAAGAAATAAACAATATTCCAGTCAAGGAACTACCAATGCAAACAAACAAGCTAACAGTAGAAAACAGCCTAATCAAGGAACCACCAAGTCCATTCCCACCAATACTGATATTGCATGCCACTAGTATATAAAAATAAGCAAACTTCATTCCCTTCTAGTATTGATGATGTTACCTAGTTTGGTAATGAAACGTCTGCAAGAAATCAACCAAGCTCAGAGAGCACTAAGGATCCCTCATTTCAATCCTGAGCACAAATATTCTCCTTTATTGATAAATTGACTTCTATTAAGATGATGGAATGTTTTCCTCTCTCCATCCCCTTGAAGCCTCTTAAATGTCCTCAGATTTGCTTTGGAAATTGCGGAGGTTAAGAGTACATTTTCAGGACATCGAGAGAAAGAATCACATACCTCTCAGGACTTCTGATGGATGGAAGCAGTCTAAACAGCAAAATACTATATAGTACTGTATTTCATACTATCTCTTAAATCAGTGAAATGTAGGATAATCATCAAGATAACCTTTCTGAGGGATCCACAAAATCAAAATTATTTGCCAGCCTATGTTGAAATATAATAAAATATTAAAATCCGATCACACAATTGTGAGAAATAGTAGTGGCATCAGAATGGTGTCAGAAAAGCTAAACCCTTTATTTTTTTCTGTTTGCCAAGTGGGGAATATAATGAAAATCCTCAGACAGTCAATGAAGAGTCAAAGGAAATATTTTTATTCAATCCAAAGTTTCAGCTTTCCATGGGCAGCCTTGAAAAACTGCCCTTTGTCTTACTTTTAATAGGGATTTTTAGTTTAAAAATTTACCCAATCATTATCAATGGAGTGTTAATTTATTACAATAGTTTCTACTCTATCAGCACACACATCTTCCTCTTATATAATCCTTCCTTCCTTCTATATCCTTTATCTTGTTACTTTATCTTAAGATTACAGCAAACATCCTTATTATAGTTAAACAGATGTCTCTTTTATCTAGAGCTTAAACAATGGCAGTTTATCTTTCCTATACTTGCCTTCTTCTATACGTAATATATAAACCTTCCTTTACATAGATTTACATGTAATCTCCAGTACATTTTGTGAACATCACTAAAGAACTGACAACACATAAAGGCATACTTTCCTCCAACCACGTACCAATCTTACAATTTCACTTTTTTTTTTTTGCAAGATTGCTTTTGCATGTTCAACCGTGCTCCTTATTTCTATGCTATGATCCCATATATATCATTCAGCAAAAGGCCACTGGTATTCATACTGTTGAGATGTTGCACTTGTTTTCATGATACCATGGTTTTATTTTTATAGCCCACCATCAGTTCTGTTTTCTCCTGATTTATATTTAGCTCATTAAATTTACTTAAGTAAATTTGTGAAATTTTCTTACTATTTGCCAGTTTTCCCTAGTAGTTGTTTAATTATCTGTGTTTCAGATCCATTTTGTTATATACCTACTTCTGCTGGTTTCTGAACTTCCTCAAAATGATTTGCAAATGACACTAAAATGTGTGCCTGGCTAAATAATTCTAAAAATTTATTATATTTTCTTGTGATGATATTATATGACATTTGGCATACCAACTATTGTCCCTAGTCCTGGGTTGGGTTTTAGATTTTGTGACTGCTGGCTAGTTTATGTTGCAGAAAAGAAACCTATCAGTGTTTTGCAAATAGCTCAGACTTGCTGCTAGTTTTGGTGTTAATTCAGCTTTGTAGCAAAGCTAACCAACTAAAATATCTTCTTTTTCCATAAAAAAAAAAAATCTGAGGCCAATTTCACATAGTGATGCTTAATGTTTTTTAGCATTTTCTGCAATGATTATGAGCACATAAAACTTGAAATGTCTTATATGATTTGCTTTTAATAGTACACTTCTGCTTTCCAATTACACATCTATTGTATAGTTATAAGTATCAAGCATCCAGGCCTGCTTAGTATCCATTGTACAAATGTCAGTCTGAGGTTGGCTTGATTAAGTGGTAATGCTAGAGTTTAAGTAAACAAATATTAAATAACAGATCAAACGTAACTACAAAATAAGTGTCCTTTGTGAGCTAAAAACACAAAGGTGCACTGATCATAAGTTTGGAGCAGGGCCATGGTTTCTGCCTATTTAATGAATTAAAAGTTGCCTTTGCCTAGAGACTTTTGGGTGAATGTGTTCAAGACCATTTGAAATCCCTCACCTGGAAGAGTCATCAGCCAAAGCAGTTTAGGAATGAATGTTCTGGTAGTCCTATATCACATGATATTTGTCTAAATCTTCGAGACCGCCTTCTACCGCATAGCTCCCAGCGACCGTTAAGATCCCACAGAGTTGGTCTCCTCCAGGTCCCGTCAGCTAAATAATGCCAGCTGGCGGGCCCGCGGAGGAGGGCCTTCTCTGTGGCTGCCCCAGCTCTCTGGAACCAGTTACCTCCTGAAGTCCCGACCATCCCCACCCTATTGGCCTTCCGAGAAGCGGTGAAGACCTGGCTTTTCCAGCAGGCCTTGGGCTGTTGATCTCACTTTGCGATCTGATGAGATCCGGCCATGAATGGTGTGAATGGGTTTTAATGTCTTTAATGTTTTTAATTTTTAAGTGTTTTTAGTGATTATAGTGATTTTTTGAGTGTATTGTGAGCCGCCCTGGGTCTTCGGAGAGGGGCGGCATATAAATTGAATAAATAAATAAATAAATAAATAAATAAATAAATAAATAAATAAATAAATAAATAAATAAATAAATGGCTTTGTCCATGTGATGAGTAACCAAGGAAGATTCATCTGAGAAAAATGTTAAAATACAACCTGGTAGTACAGTTTTTAAATTCCTCCTCTTCAAACATCTTGTGCAATGTAATTCAGAACATTGACAGTAATGACACTTACAATGAAATTAACCTGACAGCTGCACAAGTAAGTTCAAAAAACAACATTTGACAGCCTTACCCTTAAAGAAGTTATGGATGCTAAAATATTAGACTCACCTGCCTTTTTTTGCAAGTGAAAAATATTAACAATTATTTAAGATTGGTTAGCTTTTTCTGCAAAATAATAAGACAGATGAAAGATTGCAAAATGAAAGATATAGTAATAATTGTTAACAGAGAGAAGGGGGGGGAGTGGAATCTGGAAATCAAATATAAATCCGATTCAGATTTAGTCACTGATTTCAATGGTTAATTTAAATTCTCTTTATTTTAATAGGTCTAATCTATGAATGGCTAGGTCCAATTCAATACTGCCATAAAATAGTCAATCACTATTATATATCTATATATATAAATGTGAAAAACATTCACCCAGAATCACGAAATCTCCAGAACCATAAAGCCTACAAACTTGAAATTTGGCATGTATGTTCCTTTTGGCTTCTAGGTGCTCGCTAAGAAAGGATTTTTCAAAATGACCATCAGATCATTAGTATTTCTTATATTACACATTCTGATGCTAATTAGTTAGACATTCTACTCCTCCTCCCACCTTGAAAATAACTGGAGAGAAGGGGATAGCATAGGAGAGGCTTCTGTGGGGCAAGCCTGAGGGAGAGAAGGGGCTAGAAAGCTGAGGGAGAGAAGGGGAGAGGAGAGGCCAATTGTAACTACTCATTAATTTTCAACCTGTAAGTGTCGATTTATCAAGCCTGATCACATAGTTTCATAGCAGAGCACGGGTATTCAGCTAGTCATATATAGCATGGAAAATTACTGTAGTTATAACTACAAGTGGGCTGCTGCCGGTTTGGACCGGTTCAGGCGAACCGGTTGTTACGATTCTGTGCAGTTTGGCAAATCAGTAAATCCCACCTCTGGCTGGCCCTGCCTGCCCTGCTCCACCCCGCCCTATCTCGCCTCACCCACCTTGGCCGGGGGCTAGAGTCACGCCCGCACCCAGCTATACTCTGGCTCCTTCTCTCACTTGCTTGCCCAGACCACGCCTCACCCCCTTGCCTGCCTTCACCAAGCCCTACAATGCCGGCAATATGGCCCAACTGATCTCAGCACCTCGCTCACTCTGCTCATTGCGGCTGCTCGCAAAGGTAAGGCGTCAGGTCCTGCCTCTGGCCTTCCCCAGGGCCTATGGGTGGATGCCGCCCTCTCGCCCTTCATCTTGAGTTGGGGAATGTACCAGTTCCTCCTTTCTCAAAGGGACACACTTCCCCCCTGCCACTGCCCCGCCAAATCAGCTTGCTTACCGCAGGCAGGAGGCCCAGCAGCTGCAGAGAATTTGGGTGGAGTGTGAGATGTAGGCTGGGGGGGAGCCGAGTGGTGACAGCTCAGCTTTGACTCGCCTTCCCTCTGCCACCAGCTGTGGGAGGAAGGTAAGGTCATGGTCACAGCCAGCCGGGAAAGCTGAACTGCTGCCCAGCCCAGAGTTGTCGGCCGGGGTGGGCAAGGCTGCAGCTCGCACCTCGCTTGAAGTTCTCAGCCCTTTGTTTGAAACTCTCCCCAAAAAAGAGAGGGGAAGAAGTCCCGCCCCCGGCCCCTTTGTTGGACCCAGAAGCCTTGCCTGCCGGGCTTTGCAGGCAATGCGGAGTCGGGCGCGATGCCACGATTATCGCTTTGCTTCCGATCTCCAGGAGACTGGCCAGGAGCACTTGGCAGGCTCGGGCTTTTTCCTTGGGAAGGAAAGGCTCACTCATTCTTTCCCTCTACAACCGGCCTTGAAAAAGCTCACCCTCATAATCGGACTCCCTTTCTTTCAATACTTGTGCGGGGAACCCAGGCTTGGAGCAGCAGCAACCGTTTGGAGCTTGTTAAGGAGAATTGCTTTGCCCCAGCCATGTGTTTCCTAGGGATGCTTGGAGTGAAAAGAATGCAATATTCTCCAGGGTTCCTTGCATGAGTGCTGGAAGAAAATTGGCCGATGGTCAGCTGCAGCCAGGCTCTGGGCTTGGAGCAGCAGCTGCAGACGGAGTTCAGGGTGCACAATCTACTCCTCAAGCTCCCTTGCCATGAGTGACGTTCAGTTGGCCACTCCCACTCAGTCACATGACACTCCCCAAGCCATGCCCACCCAACCAGTCACTAGGCAAACCGGTTGTTAAATTATTTGAAGCCCATCACTAGTTATAAAAGTAAAATCAGTTATTTAATTAGGTATAATTATAGAATATCAACAAGAAATATCACAGCTTACTGAGATATATGGCCATGACTGCAAGAATAAACTTTGCCCAATATTATAAGAAAGATTCAACACCCTCGATATCTGATTGGAATCATAAACGTAAAGAATACATAACAATGGCAGATTTAATAATACATATCCGCAATAGAAGTTAATAAAATTTAAACAGAAATGCTTTCCATATATATAAAATATATCATGCAGTAATGAAATATAAATACTTACAAATACTTTTCTTTTTTTCTTCTTTTTATTAATATTCACAATCAACATTCACAACCATAATCAAGATCAGTCATCTCAGTATTATCAAGCTAAAGGTTTCAACCAAAACATAATATAAGAAATCCTTATTATACAGTATTACAAAATAATTAAATAAATGAATGCATTTCTAAAGCTTATCAATACTACGCTTAGTTTTAATTGTACAGTTTATGCAACCTTATGTCATGCAGCATCTCAGAATTATAGTTAACATTGACATAAAACCTTTTTTCTTCTTATCTTTCTTATCTTTATATTTTCTTCTTATCTTTCTTTACATTTAAAGAATTATCTTTAAATGTAAATCATTACCTAAATTATAATGCCTGCAGTTTTTATTTTATATTGTATAAATCCTGCAGCATCTAATGTCTGAATTCCATAATGTGTTACTTGCATTTTAAAATACAATAAAGCAATTAATTACAAAAATAATTGAAAATGTATTTCCCAAAAGGTGGCTTGTTCAATTTGAGCATTGGTGGGGACCAGTGATAACATGTAGAAGTCTTATTTCTTTTAAAAATATTTTGAGGCTGCTTATAAAATGAAAATTCTACCAAAGTAACTTACGCATAGTTAAAGAAATAACACATTAGTTATGTTAGTTAATTTTAATTTCCTTTAGGATTGTGATTGTCCACAATCACTCCCCTAGCCTGCTGATGACTCGTTGCTGTGTATATTTAGTTTACTTATTTATTAAATAAAATTTATGTATTTATTGAGTAAAAGTTATTTATTTATTTTTATTTGCCACACATCTTGTAATCACACAACCTTGGGCAGCTTACAATTTAATAAAGATATTATAAAAAATTAAAATAGTTATAACTATTATTACATAAAATAACATAAAATGCAAGGTTGAGATTCCCTCTATTGGACTCTGTTCCCTCCCTGAACAATCTGCCACTGACTGCTCTTCACTACTTGCTCTGTAGTTGCTTCTGTAGTGGCACTCTGCCGTGCCCCATTTCAATGTTAGAACCCAGGCTGGTTACTGGTACTCTGGCCTAGTTACAGGTACTTGGGCAGGGCTGGTGTCAGTAGTTGGTCACTTCTAAATGCCAATGTCTGTGTCACTTGGAGGAGACTTTACACTAGCCTTCAAATGGCTGGGGCCATAATGGCTTGGCTGGAGATTTTCTGAGTTCTCAACTGCAATTGACATTCCCGATTGTCAACTTTGCATTAATTTTGCTGCCAGCAAGGCTCAAATTGTTGATCTCCCGATGTCTCTAAGTACAGATAGTCCTTGCTTACCAATGGTAATTGGGATCAGAACTTCTGTTGTGGAGCATAAAGCATGATGTCAAATGACCATACTGACTTACCACAATTCCAGCAGTCCCAACTGCCACTATCAGATGAATCCACATGCTTGCAGCATCCGGTGGTCACATGATCACCATCTGCAATCTCCTGCTGGCTTCCCCATTGATTTTCCTTGTCAAAAACCAGCAATGAAGATCACAAAATACAATCGTATGACTGTGGGTTGCTGTGATACTATTATTGTGAGCCAATTCTCGAGCGCCTGAATTGTGATTGTGTGAGAATGGGAATGCTGCGGCAGCCACAACTGCAAAAACCAGTTGTATATTGCCGTTGTTCACTGCCATCATAACTTTAGTTGGTTGTCCAACTTTGAATGGTCATTTAACAAATGCTACCTCTATTTTATTTTCAACTCAACAGTTATTGAACCTTATGTAAGATTCTCTGTGCGTATGTATATATACACAGACACATGCTCATTTTTATTGTTTCTTCCTTTCCTTTATTCTGTTTTAATAAAGTTTTTTTTTTTAAAAATAAATAGTATTTTCTATTTAGCCACTCTTTTTACCCTTTTTTGTTCCTTTTTCTTTCACTGCCACCTCCACATTTTCTGTTACAGCCAAGCATTTTTAAAAGGGATAATCACATCAATAATAGTGTGTGTTGAGTGTACTTAAAAGAGAAAAGAAGGAAGGCTGCATGTGTTTCAGCTGTCCTTTCTTTCACAGTAAGGCACATCTTGCCTCATTTATTATGTACGTACTATGGTTTTAAGCAATGCCATTGAAAAGGTAATGATGCTAATTTTAAATAACAACTACCTGTGCTTTCCCCGACATAGAGAGGAGGGATTGTAAGGCATTTGTGTAAAACCTACAAATGTCTTTCAAAATTTGTAGCATCGTCATTTGCTGCACTATCAATATTAATTGCAGATAGTTTCATTAGTTGCTCAGCTGAATAATTAGTTGCTGAATAATCACATATAATGAAAGTGTTTCGTTGCTCCACAATTCTTATGTGTTGGTATAAATAATGAAAGAGTCGTGTTTTCCTGTTACACTTTTAGTAAGAATAGATCAGAAAGGTTTCTTATTGGTGAATTCTGTATTAATAAAAAATATCAATGCTTTCTGGGAAAGGAAAAGAATCTAGAAGTGCTACTAAGAAAAGAAGACACAGCTTTGTGTCGCAAATGTTCTGAACATATTGGGGAATAGGAATAGAAAATAGATTGTACACAGTGTTCCAGCCCACTGCTGTGATTGATTAATACATGTACTGCAATCCCTTGTTTCCATACAGTTAGACTGCCTATAAGTCTCCAGAAATTAATAGGGTCAAAAGGTTCATGTGCAGTATTCTACCTTTAAACCTTTGAAACTGAAGTAAAAATAATATGTGTGTATGTTTAAGGAAGTGCTAAAATGTATTAAAATATGTATTGATGTTATATGCAGATTTTATTATTTGTCGGATTTATACTGTACTTTTCTTCCACAGTGTTTAGAGCAGAGCTCTGCAAAGCAATCCCTGCAAAAAAAGGAATAAGTGCTTCTGACTCATGAAAGCACAGCATCTCTCTGCTAGTCATTAAAGCAGGCTGACTTTCTCCGCCCCCCACCCCCATGTTCACATGGGCTTCCCACCCCAGATTGCTTTAGAATTGACAAATCATACATACCAGGGGTGGGCAACTAAGGCAACTTTGCCACCTGTGGACTTCAACTTCCATAATTCCTGAGCCAGCAGGAATTAAAGTCCACAGGTCATAAAGTTGCCATAGTTGCCCACCCCTGGTATGTATGATTTGATATAATTGCTCACTACTGATATATAGTATTTCCCTCCCACAGCAAAAGCCTTCCCACTATCTAGGAGTAGATAGCGATTGGCCCAAAATAATGCTGAGAAATAATGCCGATTCAAAATGTGTTGCACCTGCTAAAAAAGCCAATGCAATCCTAGGCTGCATTAAAAGAGGGATAGTATTAAGAACATGCAAAGCGCTAGTACTGCTTTACATTGCTTTGGTAAAATCACACTCAGAATACTGCATCCAGTTTTGGTCACTACGATACAAAAAAGATGTTGAGACTCTACAAAAAGTGCACAGAAGAGCAATAAAGATGATTAGAAATCTGGAAGCTAAAGCATACAATGAATGGTTTTGGGAACTGGGAATGTCTAGTCTAGTCTAATGAAGAGAAGGACTAGAGGTAACATGATAGCAGTTTTTCAGTACTTGAGGGCAGGGGTGGGTTCTACTTACTTTTACTACCTGTTTGCATCGTGCCTGTGCACACGCTCTTCTGCGCATGTGCAGGTCACTTATGATGAGGTCCAGGTCAGTGGGCGGAGCCTCCTACCAGTTTTACTACCGGTTCTATAGAATCGATCCGAACTGGGGGCAACCCACCACTGCTTGAGGGGCTGTCACAGAGAGGAAGGGTTAGACCTATTCTCCAAAGAAATTGAAGGCAGGAGAAGAAGCAATGATGGAAACTTAATCTAAGAGAGAAGCAACCTAGAACTAAGGAGAAATTTCCTGACAGTGAGAACAATGACGTCAAATGGCTTGCTTTCAGAAGTTGTGGGTGCTCCATCACTGGAGGTTTTTAAGAAAAGATAGAACAGCCAGTTGTCCAGAATGGAATAGGGTCTCCAGCTTGAGCTGGGGGTTGGACTAGAATACCTCCAAAGTCCCTTCCAACTCTTGTTACTCTGTTACTCTTTTATATATAGAATGAAGCTGGACTCAAGTCTCCAGTCCTCTCCCAACACCCAAAACACTATACAGGTTCCAGGGCTGCAAATAAGCTGAAAATTTCTAGGATTTTAAATAGAATAGAATAAAAAACCTTTATTGGCCAAATGTGATTGGACACACAAGGAATTTGTCTCCTGTGCATAAACTCATAGTGTACATATAAACAGCAAGGTCATAGATTAGGGGTGGGCAAATGTGGCCAAGCTGTCTCAGGAATTCTGGGAGTTGAAGTCCATTTGCCCACCCCTGTCATAGATAATAAATCATAGTTAAAATCATTAATCATAAGTTACAAACAAATGATAGATCATAAGAAACCAATAGAAGAAGACAGTAAGAAAGATGAGAGGATGAGAAAAAAATGAGAAATGAGACAGTGCTTGGGAATTAAGTGTTCAGAAGAGTGATGCCATGGGGGAAAAAAAACTTTGTGTCTGATTGTTTTGGCATGCAATGCTCTTTAGCAGCTTCCTGAGGGGAGAAGTTTGAAATAGATGCAAAGGGTACATAACAAGGAAATGTTTAACAAATGGATCAAATTTCTAATACTCTTCTTCTTCCCACAGCCTTCTTCCACCTTAACTTTAACGTAACTAGTTTTTCTACTTTACAATCCTCTTGTGGTTGAATGATCAGATGTCCGAAAACCACAGTGATTAAAAATCTCAGCAAATTATATTCCTATGGCTTTATCATTTAGATAAGTCTAAACAGAGATGCTAAAGCTTTTTTTTTTTAAATCAGTGCGATACTCTTATTGAAAGGGTGTATAGTTACATTAACTGCTGTTTATCTCACACATGGAAGAATTGACTATCTAAAATTTGAACACCAGGAAGTGTTACCTAAAACTGATCAAGTGGGAATATCTTGCCCATTTTGTCCGGGCATATAGAGTTGGCCCTGATTAAAATCTGGATGGGGAATCCCAGTGATGTAGGCTGCATGGGAAAGTTTAAAAAAAATCCCAAAAGATGACAGTGACAAATCACTTCTACTCCTTCCAAGAAAACTAAATTATGTAATTATGAAATCATCAAAATACTCCTTCCAAGAAAACTAAATTATGTAATTATGAAGTCATCAAAATATGAGCTGTTTTATGGAGAAGTATTAAAACTATAGCTCAAGCTTGAGTTTAAACCAGAGGTGGGTGGCATATGAATTAACAACCGGTTCGCCCAGCACCGAAAATGTGAGTGCGCGCATGCACGCAGCTTAATAAACGTGGCTAAATAGGACAGCATAGCACTGGGGCGGGTGGGTGGCCCGCAAGTGCAACTACTGGTTTGCCTGAACTGGTCCAAACCAGAAGCACCCCACCACTGGTTAAAATTAAAACCTACAATATGAGTCAGGCTGGTTAAATCTTACTGTTGCCTTGAGTGAGCACTTCAGTGCCTACCTCAAATATGAGAGTGACACAAATTAAGACATTGCCCAGATTAACAAGGTATGTGTCAGATGTTGGAGAGCCAGCACAATCTGTTGATAAGTGAGCAACCATACATGGATAAGACAAGAGAAGCTGGAATTAATTGGATGTTAACAATAAATCTAATGAGAGACATTTTATGAAGTGTATGAGGGAATTATGAGTGGAGACAAGACCTTCATCCACATTAACTGAGAAATATTGAAGTGGTAACACTTCAACATAGTGAAGAAGACACTGCTTTCATTCCTTGAGATAGATCAACTACACATTACATTCCAGACTCAGAAAGATCTAGAATGACAACTGGATGTGAAGCCAACACCTGAAACTAGAATGTTACTGCCATCCCCTTCATTACAGAACACGACAGCTAATGTGAGGAATAAGATAATGGAACCACAGCCAGTCCTTGAGACTGATTACCAAGGTTCAGTGGAGAACCTTGTATATCAGATTACATCAGAGTACATCAGATAGTACTCTAGAAGATGCCAATAGGGCCCTCATAACAATCCCTACTATCACCATAATTCAAACCAATGAACTAGTATGCGTTATAGCTGCTGTAATTTGGAGACATTTGGTTACATGATCAGTAATTAGTTACATAATCAGTAATCTATATATATAAAAGTGAAAACCACTCACACCGTATTCACGAAATCTCCAGAACCATAAACCCTACAAATTTGAAATTTGCCACATATGTTCCTCTTGGCTTCTAGGTGCTCACTAAGAAAGGATTTTTCAAAATGACCATCAGAGCATTAATATTTCCTATATTATTATTAACAGGCTGTGATGCTAAGGAATTCTACTCTCCCTCCCCACCTGAAAAGAAATCTGTTCCAAATGCAAAACACAAGCAGAGGAGAGGAGTTTCACTTTTAGTTTTACTTTCACAGCAGCAACCAGGGGATAGGATAGGGGAGCCTTCTGTGGGGAAGCCTGAGAGAGCAAAGGGGATAGGATAGGAGACGTTTCTGTGGGGCAAGGCTGAGGGAGAGAAGGGGAGAGAAGAGGCCGATCATAACTACTCAGTAATTTTCAAGCTGTAAGTGTCGATTTATCAAGCCCAATCACATAGTTTCGTAGCAAAGCATGGGTATCCAGTTAGTAGCAGTATATACTGGAAAATGAGGTTGGAGCTAAGATCTGGAGGGAAAGCCAGCTCTCTGTCAAAGAGAGAGAGAGAGAGAGACTCAGCTGGTAGAACTACAGAAAGGTGTGGAGATTAAGGATAAGACAGCTACTGAAAAAAACACAATGACTTGAAATCTTAGACCAGGGATAGGCAACTATGGCAACTTTACAACCTGTGGACTTCAATTCCTAGAATTCCATGGCTGGCTCTGGAATTCTGGGAGTTGAAGTTCACAGGTTGTAAGGTTGCCATAGTTGTCCATCCATTTTCTGATGAGGATGATGCTGATGATGCCCTAAAGCAGGGGTTTCGAACTCATGTCATCACGGCGGCATCATGTGATGTATTGGGACTCCCCCCCCCTTTGCTAAACTAGGTGTGGGCATGGCCAGTGTGTGATGTTTCTGGCCAATGGGCCGGGAGTCTCCTGCTCTAGAGATTGCTAAAGAAAGGCTAACAACACTGGTTACCAGGCTAAGGAGGTAGATTAGAGAAACAGAGGTCATGAAGATAAATGTTCATATAACGTAACATGCAAAGTGGTTGTAGGACCAGAGAGCAAACCATAGAAAACTCCCTAAAGAGGAACCAATCACCATCACTTGATAACTTTAAGAGTTGAAAAGTTAAAGCTTGGTTGAGATGCCTCATGTGTTCTATGGATGAGATGAAGGCAATGTTACAATATGACATAAATAAGATTGTATACTTCAAATGTAAAATGAGCTTTAAATGTCCACAAAATCTATCTAATAATTAGTTTTGACATAAGGGTTAATTCTAAAATGCTAATGTTAATATTAAATAACTAACAATGCTTTTGCAAAACATCAGGCTTCCATGACTACACAAATTTAATATTACTTGCCTGGAAAGACCTTTTCTCACTTTTAAAACCTCCTTCACCCCTTAGGAAATTCCATAATCACCAAAGTGTGTCTTAAGTGTTAATTGGTAATGAGTCAACAAGGAAGATTTAACAGATTCTTTGGGAAATCAGTTATGATGCAAGACTTTGTGTTAGCCAACCTTTTGTCTGTTGATATCAACCAAGTGTTAATGCCAGTGAATAAATGCAGATTGTTTCTCTATTGCATCTTCCTGCTTGTTTAACATAGTTTCTTTACGAAGGCAGCGGATTTCTAAAGCAGCTTATAACCTGCAAGACCAGCCTTGCCATTCGGGGGAGTGAGTTACCCACTTAGGCAGCAGATACTATGGGTTCAGACAGAAAGTGGCAGCTGTGTTGAGAATCAGAGATTTATATGCCACATGGCTGTTCTGGCAATCCAATAGTCTGTTTTCAATGTTGAGATAGTGTTGCCAGTGTCAAACTATGATTTAATTTCCAGTTTGATAAGCTTCTGCATGTGGACTGCTGCCAGGGATATCAAAGCAGCCAGCTCTAGTAATAGCTCTTGTTTCCATTGAGGGTATTCTCAAGTGCAAAATGCCTTTCCTCAAGGATAAGTTCTTAAATTCCCCATTCCTCTGGAATGATATGGTAAATGCTTTCCAGGATGATAACCATATTAGAAATAATTGAAACTCAAGGGATTTTTTTTTTTTCCAGAATTTCTTCTTGAGGTTTTGTGGGATGACTAAATGCTTCCTAAGGTACATTTTAAGCAAGCAGTGCATAAAGTAGTATTGATCTGTTTTTAACTGTATTCAATTGTTTTCATTGCTGGAAGATAAAGAGTGGTTAATTATTAATTCCATAGGTGGTTTTTCTTGATAGGTGTTCTGCTACATCTAATATTTGTGTTTTAAATAAGCAAGACTACAAACAGTAAGGAGAGATTTCTCTAAAGTTCACAATATAGGCAGTCCCTGACTTATGATCGGTCACTTAGCAACCATTTCAAAGTTATGATGGACCTCCCTGAGCGTACTTATGAACTGGACTTCTTCTGATTACCCTCCCTTCACAGCTACATGATCACACTTGACATCAAGCCGAGCACCCAAAGTGTTTATCCATTTGTGGCCATTTGCAGTGTTCCATTCAAGTGATCTTGTTTAATGATGGTTTTGTCGAAAACTGGCATTTACTTTTGGTTTTCAGCAAAACTGGCCCATAGCAAATTATTGGCTCGCTTAATGTCCACCACAAAAAAAAGGCTGTAAAATCAGACAGTCACATGGATGACTTGATTTATAACCATAATGAATTATGACTGATGGCCAGGCTCCATTGCAGTTACAACTCAAGGACTACCTGTAACATTTGATATTTATAAAGTGGCACAATAACAAATCAGACTGTGGACCACATAAATTTAGCAAAGTTAATCCTCTCCTTTTCTGCACAGAATAAGTATCTGTGCAGATGCCCTATCTTGGTCTTTGTTTTTTCTCTCTGGCAACCAATAGCTTTAAGATATGTTGTATAATACTTGTTCTGAAAGCTACTGGAAGACAGGTACTACACAAGTTGGAAATGACTGTTCCCTGCTGGCAAAAAACTCTTGATGAGTTTCCTTTTATTAGAGCAGTGGGATAAAGAATAAACTGGAGGCATTATGTGAGCTGCTGTGACTGAGGCCAATTTCAAAGGATAAATGGACCTAACTGACTTGTAAAGGTATGATCAGAAAATAAGGCAACATTGGACAAACACAGCTACATATATTTCATATTATTGCTGTTGAAAATTATGGTAGCTAATTTCTAGTTTGCATCTAGTACACTCCCAGTAAGCCGCTATATTCAGATAAAAGTAAGCATACACTGTACACTAGCTAGTTCAGCAACCAAAAATACAGTTGACATTTCTTAGCCATGCAGTCCAATTAAATCTTTGTCCTTACAAGTTCCAACTTCAGCACTCCAACTACAAGCAACATATCTTATTTTCAGGTTCTATCAATTTCAGACTGAACTTGACTATGAAACTTGTCAACTTCCTTTTCTGTATCAGTGGGTGAAGCACAGATTTGCTTAACTTTCGAATTAAGGGGATGTCCACCTGTAGTCTAAATGATATTATTCAGTCATTGCCTGTGTTGTACCTAGGTCTGTCATTCCTATATCTTTTTCAACTATGAAAGCAATACTGTTCCTCCAGCATCTTCCTGTGTCGCTGCTGCCCAATATATGTACCTGCTTGCTTTGGCTGGGCAGCTGGGATGACCTTCATGCTTTGGTGTGAGCCTGCTGGGAGTTTATATTCTTGGCATACACTCCTGTTATTCAAAGCTAGCCTTCCCCACAAACACCACCCAAATGAGCTGGGGGGGGGATATACTCTTAGAATTAAATAATTCTAACCCCAGAAATTAAAACTACAACTGCTTGCCCAACTGCTTACTTATTTTCTTCATTTCAGCAGTACAATTAAGACGGGAGAGTCATTTTGTTGCTGCTTTGGAAATTGGAAACTCTTATCTGATCTACAGCAGAAATCCCAGAGATTTATCAGAAGATTACATGAACCTTATATCTATTACTTCTTACAGGAGATGTTCTTCATGCAGTACATATAGATAAGAGGTTTATCGCTTTCCTGAGCAATTATGGATTAAAAAGTCACTTCACACAGTCAAACATTAGTTATGGCACGTATATTTCTACCTCATTCATTATCTGTCCTGTTCTCCTGGCTCCCAAAGTGACAACAGGGCAAGGTCCAAGATCCAGCAGGAAACCCAGTAATTACTGTGGAACCCAGTGCTGTCCTTTGTACATTGAGAAAGAGATGATCCACAGTCTTACGACAATTGACACAAAAATCCTGCTGCTAGCAATTCTTACTTCATTATCAAGGGATGACAACGAAAGTTCTATGTGGATGATTAGAGCTATCTATATGCTGATAGTGGAAAAGTCAGACTGAGTTCACATTTTGCAATGAACTGTGGTTTATTTTGATAATAGAAAAGAAGGCACAGTGATCCATTTCACACACAGTCCCTAAATTCAAATAAAAAAACAGTCCATTATATGAATCCCACAGACTCTGTGATATGTAGATCCCAGGCTCTGAATAAAATTTAAGGCAAGAAACTGCATTTTGAATCACCTTTGATATATTGATTTTACATATTCATTACTTCCCGGACGTAGTAGCATAAAGCAGCATTTTGCACTTGAGAAACATCCTAAAGACTAGCACCACATGGAATAATCAAGTCCAGAAATGGCAAAATACATCTAAAATCTGACAGAAGGCCAATCTATAGTGATTTTTATCACTATAATAAAATTAAATGATATCAGAGGTGGGTTTCAGCAGGTTCTGACCAGTTCTAGAGAACCGGTAATGGAAATTTTGAGTAGTTCGGAGAACCGGTAGTAAAAATTCTGACTGCCCCGCCCCCATCTATTCTCTGCCTCCCAAGTCCCAGCTGATCGGGATGAAATGGGGATTTTGCAGTAACCTTCCCCTGGAGTGGGGTGGGAATGGAGATTTTACAGTATCCTTCCCCTGCCACGCCCACCAAGCCACACCCACCAAGCCACGCCATGCCCACCAAGCCACGCCCACAGAACCGGTATTAAAAAAATTTGAAAGCCACCATTGTATGATACAATGTAACTATGTATGCATCTGAGCCCAACACACTTTGTCCTTGAGACTGATTGGGATGAGCGCATATTTGTTACCTCTGTGTGGTTCTACTTTCCTCTTGAATTGCATCTGTGGTGTTTATGTGTGTACTGGGAAACACAGCACAAACTGATATGCCCTCTCTAGGTCACATGACCAGAGGGGAAGAAGGGCAAGGGCACAGAATAGTTAGTCACACCTCAGCCCATTTTTGAACTTTATCTTTCTTTTGATGGTTTCTCCTGCAAAATGACATTTTTTTCCCATTCTATCCAGTTTTTTAAAAAGTATATTGACAATGAATAGATAAAGAAGAGTCTGAAGCTTTTTTACTTAGTTCCCTTCCAACAATCTATTGAATTGGAGACATTGATAAATGAGAAGAGTTAGACTGTTCCCTACCATCCTAAAAAACAGTTACCGTGTTTTCCCGAAAATAAGACATTGTCTTATATTTTTTTTTAATCCTGAACTAAGCACTTGGGCCTTATTGCCATGTGCTCAAAAGCCCGATTGGGCTTATTATCAGGAGATGTCTTATTTTGGGGAAAACAGGGTAAAAAGTCTTTAAAAAATAGAATACTCACCAACAGCTGGAAAATACCCTAATTGTTTTCCAGTTGACAACTGAAACAAGTTATTTGTGTTCACCACCTGCTTCCTCTCCGGTGTCAAAGATACCTGGGTGGCAGTGGTGAAATCCAAATTATTTTACTACCAGTTCTATGGGTGTGGCTTGGTGGGTGTGGCAGGGGAAGGATACTGCAAAATCTCCATTCCCACCCTACTCTGGGGCCAGCCAGAGGTGGCATTTGTGGGTTCTCCGAACTGCTCAAAATTTCCCCTACCAGTTCTCCAGAACCTGTCAGAACCTGCTGGATTTCACCCCTGCTGGATGGGCTCATTTGTAAGCAACCTGAATATTTCAGTTTCAGCCACTGAAAAATATCCTGGAAAAAGGCAAAAGGGAGCTACCTTTATCCTTTCCATCCTGTTGTCAAGAAAACTACTTGAATAAATCCATTAAATCACTAGGAATCAAGCTGAACTTGAAATAATTTTTATAGAAACATCAGAAAGGTGAGATCCATTTGGACAATAAAGATGCTTCTGATTACTTCCTCATAAGAGTGGTATATACTGCATGTGTCTGTGTAGATGAACTTGTGCTGATGATAGTGCTTTTCTAGATATAACTGAGCTTTAAAACTGTTACAAAAAAATCAATTTACAGTTTAAGTAATTTAATAGTTTTCTGAAACTTGCTTTTTATAAACAACAGTAGCCACATAATGATAGAATCCAGTCTTTTAGTTTTATTTGGGTTTAGTTTAGCTGAATTCTAATCAATTTATTAGAGGGTTTGTGTTCTTGGTATAAATAATTTTACCATGTTTTCCCAAAAATAAGACCCTGTCTTATATTTTTTGAACCCTGAAATAAGCACTTGGCCTTCTTGCCATGCGCTCAAAAGCCCGATTGGGCTTATTATCAGGGAATGACTTATTTGGGGGGAAACAGGGTAGTTCTAGATAGACATATCATGTATGTATCAGGCCAGCACACAGCAGTTTTTAAATAATAATTCTACCTTCTTGAATTCCCTTTAATTTGGCTGTGATGACATCTTGTGGTAAATTAACTTAACTGGAACTTTCATCCTGTTAGACCTACTAAGATGAATAACTTTCTCTCATAGAACAGAAACACATTCTTTCCACAAGGGTGCATGTTTTTCAGTCTTCTGTCAGTAACAGATTTATAAATGACAGTGTTACTATGGAAGATAATAGTGCTTAATCTTAGCAATGGAGACATGAAGTATTCTGGCACCCTCTTTGTAGCAGGATTACTATCTCCTGCATAAATTGTGGAACTTGCAAAAGTGTATGCACTTATCTGGAACAGCCTCAAAAAGCATCACACCTACTCCTCATGAGATAAAACTTTCTTTAGTCTACATGAAATAGGCTCTAGAAAGGATCTACTCATGGACATCCTTTGGATAATATTAAAAGAGAAGATTATGTGTTACCTCAGAGTGCTTCACTAATGAGCATTTCTTAAGAGGAGAAAGTGCTGAAAGACAACAATGACAATTCAGAGCATTCATAGTTCTCACTTGAGGACAATTGTAAATCTTGCTGGATTTGGATACTGGTAAATCTGGGCTGTGATCCCGTAAAGGCATAAATCTCATCAATGTTTTGGAAAAATACCATAATGTTTATGATGACATGCCTGCCCTTTGCCACAGAAAGCTTATCTATGGGCTTGGGCAAAGGTGACTGCCTCTTCTATCTCTGGGACACACTGTTCCATGCTTTTGAGGAGAATAGCATTATAGAGTTGTCTTTGTATAATTTAGGGTTAAAACCTAAAACAAAACAGCATTCACCGTTAGAAGAGGTGGAGAAGATTGAGCAGAGATGTTATGAAGTAATGGTTGGTGTCCTCAGCTATTGGAGAAGAAAGGAATTTAGTATTGGCATGTGTTTGAAGTGTAGAACTATCTTTTGGGTAGAGAAAGATTAACAATAAGGTTTAGGTAGTAAACCCAGGAAATTTTGTGGTAACTGCAAAATATTTCTGTTTTACATAATGTACTGTTTCCCTATTGCCACAGTTCTCCATTTTTGTGTGCGTCACATGAGGCCACAGAGAATTGACCCCTTGATTCTGTTGTCTGACCTAATAGGAAGCCTCATACTATTGCACAAGCACGTGCTCTTCTCACGTTCTTGTATGGGCTCTGTTTTTGAGAAGGCTCAAGTTTGTTTGTTTTTTAGCTATACCCAACTGGTTCTCATTACTTCTGCCAATCTTTGGGGAAAGGCAGGGGTGGGTTCTACTTACCTTTACTATCGGTTCACAATGGGATCACACACGCGCGCTTGCTTTGCTCACACACGCGCCTTGCTTCTGTGCACGTGCCTTGCTTTTGCACATGCGCAGATCGTTTCTGATGACATCAGGGTCAGTGGGTGGAGCCTCCCGCTGGTTTTACTACTGGTTCTATAGAATCGGTCCGAACCGGGGGCAACCCACCACTGGGGAAAGGTGGACATACTGCATTACTGTATTTCCAAACCATGCTATAAATAGCAGCTTCTCATCATATTTGTCTTTTGAGAAAATGTATATGGTCCAAATGCTGCCTCTGCAACAACAACAACAACAAAAGCTGAAGAAACAATGATGCACCTAGTTAACTGTTGTAAGATCACACAGACTGACTACAAATATCAGCATGACAAAGTAAATTGTCATTGTCATAACAAACAATGTGTTTTAAAGTTTAGCTTCCACAACATCATTTTCTGAGAGTTATCCACTGGAGATCAGAATGTGGATTTGACATAGTCTATATAGAAACAAATGACAATTCTCTTTCATTACAAAGAAGATGATAGTGGATTGACTTCAAGAAAAGCCCAGAGCATATGTAATTTAGGGCCTGTGAGAAGGAAATCGTGGCTTTGGTTTGTGGCCTTATCTAACAAATCCAATGCTGTAATGTTGTCTGGATGGCATACACACAGAAGCTTCTTGTGTCTCTCCTTGACAGCTACCGGAAGCAACAATTGGTACTCCTGGCTGAGACACTGAGGGGACACACACAACACACTTTATTTATTTATTTATTTATTTATTTATTTATTTATTTATTTATTTATTTTATTAGTCATATTTCTATGCCGCCCACTCTCCAAGGACTCTGGGTGGCTTACACCAAAGACAGTATACTAAATAGCATATTGCCCCCAACAATCTGGGTCCTCATTTTACCCACCTCGGAAGGATGGAAGGCTGAGTCAACCTTGAGCCGATGAGATTTGATCCGCTGATCTGCTGAACTAGCAGTCAGCTGAAGTAGCTGCAGTATTACACTCCAACCACTGCGCCACCTCGGCTCATTTAATGAGGTTTTCTGTTAATGGCATTGGGAGCTCAGCAAGATACAAAGTGAGAAACAACAACAGAAGAATAACATAAACCCAGCTACAGGATTTTTTTAAAAAAAAGAGAGGAAAAGGAACAATGAGCTAGAATTGGGGTCCACATTTTGATAGTAAGGTACACGTTTTTGGAAATGTTTTATTGTATATTATATGTTTACATAGCTATAACTTTCATTAAGTTATTTATTGATTGCTGTTTATTTGCATTGTAGAATTATACTGCTAGTGTGAAAGTACACACTCATATTCAATTGTACATGATTTTTAAAATATCTAGTAATCACAATTGTAATTGGGACTAGGCTTGCTGCATCCAATGCAACAGAGAATTCCAGATGTTTCAAAAACTTGTTTACGACACTCTGACCTTTTTGTTGACCTGCCCAAAAAGTATTACACTTTTACTACTTCTAGATTTTTACATAATGGATCACCTTCTTACCTACATGTACCAAGATTTGTGAGTGAATCCGTTTTTTGAACTGCCCTTTAGAGGGCACTAGAAACTTACAACTGATTAAAAAATACCTTGTTTTTAAAAAACATTTAGCACAATGAGATTCTATATCTTATCAGGTTATATGATAAATTCATAAAAATAAAACCATGGTTTGTACTATTTGACTTTATCTTAAATTTTTAATAATATAAAAAATGGCCAAAGCTCCAAGAGAAATCTGTCTCTGCAATTTTCAGTCATATATGAAAGCGATTATATAAATGAAATACAAAATCTCAGCATCAAGCTGACTGGAAGTGTTTATGTCTTTTTCCCTTGTAATCATCACCATAACTGCCAAGAGTTTGTACATATTCACCATGTGTTTATTTACAGATATCTTTTTTTAAAATAACCTTTCACTTATCAGTTGCCAAAGGAGATTTGGGTGACACATATAGCTGTTTTCCGCTATAATTTTATTCCTAACAACTTTTTGAGTTACATTAGATGGAGAAAAACCTGACTATTTTGACTGTATATTTTGAAAGAAAAACTGCAATTATTATATCTGGTAGCAGGGTAATCTTACTAATGTTATCCCACAGTATTTCTCATGAAGATAGAATTTCATCACCATGCTATCAAATCTATTTCTTTAATTTTAATATTATATTTATACTAATATTATGATTTATTTATCAGAGAAGTTATTAAATTATGTGCCTCTGATAAATGTTAAGACATTATCAAAATGTTAAATCAGGTTTAAATATATGCTGCAAAGTCAAAATAGCTTAATTTTGTGATTTTTCTTAAATTTACAAAAATCAAAATACATCTAATTTCACTAAAATAAACTGATGTAGACTTATTTATATTTATAGATATGTTGATATTAAAATTCTGTAATATCTGTTAAGGATATGGAGAAGTTTTGGAGGCCTGGCAAGACATCAAAATGTCACCTAAACATCAACCTCTCTTTTAGGAGAAAAAAAGAGGTTAGTAGCAAGAATATTTGCTTAATGGACTTGGGAAGCTCAAACAAAGGTTCTGAACACCATTTCTTTTCCTTCTTTTTCAGTAATGGTAGCAAAAGATAATAGAAGTGATATTTAGATGAAGAAATCAGGAGTTGGCTGCAGCGAGTTGGCCACGGCGAATTGTTGTAGACCCATTTTTAAATATATTTTTAGGATAGGGGTTTATTTCCTGAATTAATATCCCCCCAATAATTTTTTCATGCATTAAGAATTATATATATTCTCTTGCTAAGGTAGTAACTTACAAGATTTTAAATCTGATATTCTTCTGGGCTCCACTTCCAAGATCCACAATGAGCAGCATGTTTGAAAAGTGATTTATAACATCTAATGTTATTTCTAGAATTGTATGAATCATTTCTTCAATAGAGATGCAGCATCTAAGCTAAGGCTTACTATGAGATGCTATCACTATTGTGGAACTGGCCAGAGAGGTACAAATATTTTTAGTAATGAATTCATAAAGAATAACTCTAAAATAAATCCTAAAATTCCTCTAAAAATTCAAATGTATGAATCATACAAAATGCACTATCATCATATGTTTAGCTGCAGTTTCATATAAATTTACTTTGCAGAAAATCCTGTTATGGTGCTAAAGCTTGTTTTCAATTATGTATCTATAGAATTGTACTGTAAAACTGCAATCATATGTATTTAGTTGCAAATATTTATTTGAATTCAGAGGATTTAGATAATCTGAAAATAAATCCATAGAATTATATAATTATTGTAAAATAAAAGAATATTTGTTTGATGCTGAGATTATACAAGTTTATCCTTTCCCCCATCCTCATCAGTGGTGGGTTGCTCCTGGTTCTGTCTGGTTCTTTAGAACAGGTAGTAAAAGCGGCGGGAGGCTCCGCCCACCTGCCCGGATGTCATAATTGACGATTTGTGCATGCGCAGAAGTGGGTGCGCATGCGCAGAAGTGCAACAGAGAGAGCAAAGCTTCTGCATGCACGCGCTCCCATTGCAAACTGGTAGTGAAGGTAAGTAGAACACACCCCTGATCCTCATGGTTTTGAATATAATTATTTGATGATTAAAACATGTTTATATCTCTCACATTTATAGCACTATGATAAACCTTTTTTGTAATATTATGATTTATAATTTGTAGAAGTAACATTTCTGCTTATATCCTTAGACACAAATATTCTTATCTGCCAATATGGAGTTTTTATTCCTTTTGTAACTCATATCTGTTTGTACAGTGACAAATAAAAATGCTATTTACTATGTAAAAAAGATCTAATATAAATGTAGCAGCATGTTATTATCCCCAAAAATTAACTGAAAACCAGATTCTGGTGTTTTGCAGGTTATTCTACATTTTGTCCTTTAACCCTGGACTTTAAATTACAATCAGGCAGTTCCTGCTACTTTACATATTTCTTCCTTTTTAAAATAAATCTGCTGAGATTCTTCACAAATATTCCTATAAAGTAGATTAACTTTCAAGCAATTAAACCTGAAATGCTAAAAAAAGAATTATTGTAAGACTGCTTATTTGCAAATGCTCATTTATACTTGTACAAGGACAATGATCTAACCTTAGATGAAAAACTCCAAAACAGCAGCTGTCTTCATATTCCTAATCATTATAGTCAATTGCTATACCTAATTTTGACATTGAAAAGGTCAGACAAGCATGTAAATAAATGTTCTTGGTTAAATATTTCAGTTATCATTATTTTCTATTGCTTTTGTCTGTAATGTCTACAATGAAAAAATTCCATTCTATCTTACCGAAGAGTAAAATTAGTGTAGAGAATTAGCTCTGCTTTTCAAATGTTAATAATGATTTCAAATGTTAATAAGTTTTCATTTCTCTCAATTTATGGTTAGTGTTAGCTCAAACAAATATATTATTGTTCTTGGTTCTTTTAGGGCAGCGAGGGCTAACCTTTTTGCCGTCATGTGCCAAAAGTGGGGGGAGGGCGGGGGGTCATGTGCACGTGTGCCCATGCCCATAATTCAATGCACCCTGCCCCCCCGCGCATGCATGCGACCCCCCATGCTCCCCCCACTTTTGGCATGCAATGGCACGGTGGGCCCAGTAGGCCTGTTTTTCACACTCCCTAGTCTCCAGAGGCTTTCTTGGAGCCTGGGGAGGGCGAAAATGGCCTTCCTCCCCCCAGAGGCCCTCTGGAGGCTGGAAACGGCCCATTTGATGACTTCCGGTGGGCCCGAATGCATGTGCTGGAGCTGAGCTAGGGCAACGCTTGCATACCTACCGATATGGCTCCGCGTGCCACCTGTGGCACGTGTGCCATAGGTTCACCATCACCGTTTTAGGGAATTAGGTAGAAAGAAACAACCAATAATTGAATCCCATTAATGGGATTATCCAGAAATCTTCAGGTTCTTTGGTGGTTTCCATGTTATCTCTGGGTGGGACTGCTCTCATCCTTCTGAGAAATTATGGGGAAGTTGGGAAACGGGAAGGAACCTGAGAAGAAATGGTTCAAAATCTCTGCCTTAATAAATCTATCAATAAATGAGGACGGGAAATTCACCTTGCAGTTTCCAATATTTTACTCCTAATTCTAGCATTACAGACTTCTTAGTGAACTCTTTGTTGATCTTGTTAACCCTAAAGAAGTAGATTTACAATTTGGGGGTTCTCCTGGATCTACAGTTCTTACTGGAACAGAGGTAGAACAGTTGATCTTTGTTCAGCTTATCTGGCCTACCAGTATCTACCTTCTTTTAAAAGGAAAGGGAAAGGTAAATGTTTCCCCTGTCCAGTCAGGTCCAACTCTAGGGGGCGGTGCTCATCTTTGTTTCTTAGCCGAGGGAGCATTGTCTGAAGGCATTTTTGTGGTCATGTGGCTACAGTATGGCTATGCGCCAAAGGCTCAAGGAACACTGTTACCTTCCCACCAAAGTGGTACCTATTTATCTATTTGCATTTGAATGTTTTCGAGCTGCTAGGTGGGCAGGAGCAGGGACAAAAATGGGAGATCACCCCATCGTGTGGCATTTGAGACTTGAAACTGCTGAGCCATTGCACCCCTTAGCAATTGTTCTCATACATGAGTTTGGATGTGCAAAATTCTTGCAAAGCATTCAAAATATTATCCAACACACTCAAAATATTATTCTAGCAACAACTGAACATATAGGATACATAAGATCCTATATAACATGGGATCTGGTTACACTCAGGACTGAATTCTCCAGATGGAATCTGCCTATTTAATCCAGTCTTTTCAGGGTGAAATGCTATGGATTCTCTTACCTCCTCTCATTATGAGGTTACAGGGCTAGAGATAACTAAGAGATGACCACAAGGGAAATCAGCAAGAATCATTACAGAAACACACTCTTTCCAGGATTGGTTTTTTTTTTTTATACCAGAAAAATAATGGCAAAGCTTCATGGCATTAACAACTTCCTTCACTAGGAATATGCAGATAATAGCAAGCACAGATTAGTCATTGTAGCTTACTTTTTACAGGAAAAACTGAATCCAGTCGTTAAGTGAATCCAGCTTCCCCATTGACTTTGCTTGTCTGGGAATGTTACAAATGGCAATCACATGACCCTTGGATGCTCAAACCACTGTAAATACATGCTGGTTGCCAATAGCCTGAATCATGATCTGCAACAGTTGTAAATGCATGTACCAGTCATAAGTCACTTTTTTCAGCACTGTTGTAACTTTGAACAGTTGCTACGGAAATAGTTGTAAATTGAGGACTATCTGTATCTGTCTAAGGGAACTTTACAATATGTGAGGCTTATGATATTGCCATAAGAAGCTGTTGTTCTTTCTTGCTGAGTTGTATTAAATTATTCATGGATTTGTTGCAAATATCACTAATTTAAATAATCCAAATATGGGGACCTTATTTTTAACCCCAATTGTTTTGTTGCTTTATCCAGGCCATTATTTAATAGTAAGAGCTAACAGGGAATGTCTATTGCTGGCTTGCACAACTGATAGAGTGGAAAAGCTGCATTGATAAATTACAAATCATAGTAGGCTGTAAAGGAATACCTGGTGTGCTGATCAGCTATTTGATGGCTAGCAGAGCAGAAGAATTGATATTGGTAGTGGCTATGAGGTACGGAAGCATTAGAGATACCCATCATCCTCTCTACCCCAAAATCTTTTGGGTTGGTGAGAGTGAAAGTATTGTCAGGCGTGAAAGATCAAGACCACACATGAAGTTCCAATTAAATAGGTTTATTACTAATCATGTCTATGCACAAGAATCTACTCAACTATCAGTTAGTACTATCTTGGCATTAGATAAGGGTCAATGGAATTCAAAAGGGGTTGGCTTTAGTCTGTGTGTGACTACATAGAAATTCTAGGCTGATTTTTCTTTTGATTCCATCCCAAGGTTTTGCCACTCCCTCTCCTACATGTACTGTATTGACTTTTTAAAAATGCCTATGTGCCACATAAGGCTGTTTGGTGGGCTACATGTGGTATAGGTCTGGTCTATCATCAACTTACAGTTTAACACAGTATGGCTAGTATTTAATATAAACAAATGATTTCATATGTAATGCTATCCCTGATTACAGTTAAATCAAAAGCTAGCTATCCTTACACAATTAACCTCTTTAGTCTTATTATGGAATTTTTCTCACTGGAAATGAGGTTAGCTCCATTCCTCTTAACATTTCACAAGTCCCTCAAGGCCTGGCTACATCATCAAGCCTAGGGGCGGGGGGGGGGCGGGGGGGCTGTGTCCCAGGAGATTGGGGAGATCTTGTGATGCTTCCCTTATTGAGGTTAACATTATCCTCTCTTGTTCTTGTTCTAGCTATGCTTTTAATTAAGAATGCTTTTATATATTTATTGTGTTTTAATTACATATTATACACTACCCAAAGTTACTTTTGTGAGATGGTTGGCCATACAAATTTGATAAATAAATAAATAGTTTAGCATACCTAAAAGTAATGAATTCTCTAATAAAGTAGCTAACCCACTGTAGGAAGCTAATATTTATTACAGTATAAAATTATTTGCAGCAAGTGCCTATAGTCTAGAAAACCACATTTCCCTCACTTAACTTAGATAATGATAATTCTGAGTTTGGGGTACACTGTTAGCTTGCCTCTTAATTAGAGTTAAATAAAGATAGTCCTCAATTTATGACCACAATTGAGTCCCAAAATTATGTTGTTAGGCAAGACCAGTGGTGAAATTCAATTTTTTTTAATATCAGTTCTGTGGGCGTAGCTTGGTGGGCGTGGCTTGGTGGGCATGGCAGGGGAAGGATACTGCAAAATCTCCATTCCCATCCCACTCCTGGGAGAAGGATATTGCAAAATCTCCATTCCCACCCCACTCTGGGGCCAGCCAGAGGTGGTATTTGCCGGTTCTCCAAACTACTCAAAATTTCTGCTACTGGTTTACCAGAACCTGTCAGAACCTGCTGGATTTCACCCCTGGGCAAGACACTTATTAAGTGAGTTTTGCCCCATTTTACAACCTTTCCTGGCACATTTGTTAAGTGAATCACTGCAGTTGTTAAATTAGTAACACAGTTGTTAAGTGAATCTGGCTTCCCCATTGACTTTGCTTGTCAGAAGGTGGCAAAAGGGATCACATGACTCTGGGACACTGCAACCATCATGAGTCAGTTGTCAAGCATCTGAATGTAAATCACATGACCATGACGATGCCACAATGGTCAGAAGTGTGAAAAATGATTGTAAATCACTATTTTTCAGTGCCGTTGTAACTTCGAACGCTCGCTAAATGAACTGTTGTAAGTCGAGGACTAACCATAACTACAAAGAAATGAAAACTGTCCCATAGAGAAAGTGGTATCAGAAAGCTCCATTTTACAGTGGTGAAATTACTGGTTGCTATAAAAGTGACTCCCAATGGGTGAGTTCAAGGGAATTATATTTAAATTATCTGTTAACTATTACAGTTAGTGCAAGGTGTCAGGTGATGTTGGAAATGGCCAAGGGTTTTGTTTAAAATAATCTAGTACAGGTAGTCCTCAACTTACAACAGTTCGTCTAGTAGTGTTCGAAGTTTTGATGGCACTGAAAAAAGTGACTTATGACCATTTTTCACATAACAGTTACAGCATCTCCGTGATCACCTGATCAAAACTCAGATGCTGTACAACTTCTTTATTTATGATGGCTCCACTGTCCTGAGGTCATGTGATCACCTTTTGAGGCCTTCTGACGAACAAAAATAATAGGAAAGCCAGCTTCACTTAACAACCATGTTACTAACTTAACAACTGCAGCGGTTCACTTAACAATTGCGGCAAGAAAAGTTGTAAAATAGGACAAAAATCACTTTGCAATTGTCCTCCTTGGTAACAAAAATTTGGGTTCAATTGTGGTCGTAAATTGAGGACTATCTGCATTCCTATGTATATTAGATTCTGGACACCACAGGTTTTAGATTCTTTCTTATTCTACAAGAGATTTGTTTCTTAGGCAATATTGGGGTCAGTTGGTGCGTGTGTCTCTGTGTGTGTGTGTGTGTTTGAGAGAGAGAGAGAGAGACAGACAGAGAGTGTGTAGTAATAGATTTTACATCAGACGAACAACAGAAAATGACTATGTCCACCCACTCGCCAACCTCAAGTGGAGAGTATAATAAAGAACAAGAACAAATGAAAGACTGAAATTGTATGCATGCCACTAGGTTGATTTCAATAAAGCTGGTGCTAGGAAACAAGAAAAGTGAGTTTTAGCACAGTGCTTATCTGCTGTTCAATCTTGAGCTACAGGTTTTAAGCTTATACAAGCAATTGATATTAATATCTAGAAATCTTGATATAGAACAAAGAAATACTAGTTGGTTGATTTCCCGTCTTATTTCTAAAATATTTAGTTATTTAAAAGAAATTAACTTTCCTTGCTTTCTAAAAGAGTGACACATGGTAGTTCCAATATTACTTTCAATATAGAACAATGGCTATATTCCAAGTGAAATGACAAGAGTTAAGACTGAGGCCAAAAATATCACAGCTTAAAAAAACTAAATGTGATTGTAAATCAAGTTGTGATTAATTCCAGATGAAGTGAAAACTCAGTCTTGATACACTTAGCGATACTATAAATATTTGGCATGATCCTATCCTGGGTCATGTTGATTTCAAAGAGTCTTACTACCAGATAGGTGTGTTTAGAATTGCATATTAATGTGACAAAACTATGCGCTAAGAATAGTTTCTGACTCAATTGCTCTGCATGATGCAGAACAAATTATTCAGTTTTTTGGATTCTAAAAACTAAGTCAGGGAAGGTTTCTTTTCTTGGCAACGACTTTGATTATCTTTCTGTTTCCATAGAAAGGCATGCTATGCACTTAAAAATGATAGTTTATTGAAACTATGCCCAAGTGAGACTAGCATTCTCCCAAATGGGAAGATGTCCAATTTTCTTTGGAAGGTTAAAAAGAGTAAGGGCAATGTAACTTTTATCATCCATTTTTAATTTTTCAGATAGTGAGCAAGCAGACACACAGGCTGGTATTGTGAACCCAAGTCAATCTTCCTAGATGCTAAAAAGAAGTAGTCCACTTTTAAGTGTTATCTGGGATTCACTATCCCTCACCGTTGTAAATTTTAAATATGCATAATCTACTTCTGCAATCAGCACCCTATTTGGGAAAAGTTAAAACCATAAACATCAACGAAATCAAACAATTAGAGGATAAATATTTGAAAATGTTTTAATTGATGCAGAACACTGTGAATGAAGTTTCAGTGTAATCTGTACAGTGCCAAAAATTCAATTTTTCATTACCTTGGATATTATGTCAGGTAACCAATACTTGGTGTGAGATTTTTGGAGAAGATTGGGAGGCATGAACGTGCTTCTTTGCTTCTGATTCCAGCCAGTTTTTACTTTGCTCAATTCTTTCCACCCTTACCCCTCTCAATCTGAATTTGATTTCCTAATTGCTTTCAAGAAGAAGAAAAAAGCAAACACCTCCATGATTCAATTGAAAAGGGAAAAATTGTTCAGGCAATGTCTGGGTTATCTTAGAGCACTATTTGTTTGTTTGTTTGTTTGTTTGTTTGTTTGTTTGTCAAACATGTACAAGATAGCAGGTATAAGTATGAACATGGACATGAATGAAGGAATGAATACAAATAAATGGGGACAGTAGGACAGGGATGGTAGGCACCCTGGTGCGTTTATGCATGCCCCCTTTACAGACCTTTTAGGAATGGGGTGAGGTCCATGGTAGACAGTTTAAGGTTGAAACTGTGAGGATTTGAGGATGTAACAACGGAGTCAGGTACAGCATTCCATGTGTTGACCACTTGGTTGCTGAAGTCGTATTTTCTGCGAGTTTGAAGCGGTTTACTTTTAGTTTGTATCAATTGTTTGCCCATGTATTATTAAGGTTGGAGCTGAAGAAGTTGTTGACAGGTAGGACATTGTAGCAGACAATTTTGTGTACTATCTTTAGCTCAGACTGCAGGCAGCGCAGTTCCAGGTTGTCCAAGCCCAAAATTTGAAGCCTGGTGGCATAAGGGATTCTATTGTGAGTAGAGGAGTGGAGTACTCTTCTCGTGAAATACCACTGGACCCGCTCAATTGTATTAATGTCTGATATACAATGTGGATTCCAGGCAGACAAGCTGTATTCGAGAATAGATGAGCTGTATTTGAGAACTGTATTTGAGAATCAACAAGTTTCTTGTTGAAACTTGCCAATCTGTCCTCTCAGTGGGACCTATAAGCTCCATTTTGCACTGCATTCTGCAGATCAGACCCTCTTTCCGTCCATCATGCCTTGGCTTGGCAGCAAAGGGGCAAGTACTTGGCCCCTCTGTTGAATCTGAAGACCCAAAGTGTCAGATTGAGGCGGTGACAGAATGACAGCTTCCATAGCATATGCAGGTAAGTTTGTGTGGTCAGACTAGAGTAGAACAGATGATCAGACGTCACCCCTTTGAATCTCTCAGCCAGCCTGGAGCTGAACCCTTTGATTCAGTGGTGAAATTCAAATTTTTTTACTACCATTTCTGTGGGCGTGGCTTGGTGGGCATAGTGTGGCTTGGTGGGCATGGCTTGGTGGGCATGGCAGGGGAAAGATACTGCAAAATCTCCATTCTCACCCCACTCCAGGGGAAGGATACTGCAAAATCCCCATTTCCTCCCCACTCCTGGGGGAAGGCTATTGCAAAATCTCCATTCCCACCCCACCCTGGGACCAGCCAGAGGTGGTATTTGCTGGTTCTCCAAACTACTCAAAATTTCTGCTACCGGTTCTCCACGACCTGTTAGAACCTACTGGATTTCACCCCTGCTTTGAGCATTCTGGCTTCAAGAAGATGCTTAAGATACTTCTGCAGAGAAAAACCTAGAAAAACTATTCAGCTGCTATGAGTGAGTGAGAGAAAAGAGGGAAAGAGGGCATCCTAAGCCATCTAATTCTCCTTGTAGAAGTAGAACCTCTCCCTCGCCTCTTGATATAAGATGAAATATATTGCATGGGAGTCTTCTTGGAATGTAATTTACTAAGGTGCCTACATTTTGCAAGCAAAGTTCTTCTTAATAAATTGGCAGCATAACCTTGCCATTATACGTGAAATAGTTCGTAGGTCAGATAAGCTGCAGATGGGTAGACTGATTAACCCTTTCCTATAGCTGGTGTATATAGGCTGCAAAAGTACTAAATGGCAGCAAAGAGATATATAAACCTCTGTGTGGATTTGTACCACCCAGATACAATAGTTCCACTCTATTTGTCTACTAGTTCTCCCCTATAAATATCTTCCTTGGCTTGATTTTAGCCTGTGATTCCCCCCACCCCACCCCCATAACTGGAATAGCAAGTTCTCTTTCACAATAAAGAAGCTTTTAATTTTTCCTAGGACCACCATAAACAGAAGTATTAAACCGTTGTTGGGAATACTGCATCTGCTTGTTAAACATACACACACTAACACATTTAGTGTTAATTTAGGTCAGCTTTGTGGAATAAAGATGACAGTTTTGAATATCACAAGAATTGGTTTGAAGTAATTGCATAAGAGAACCCCTTTTCTTTCAGTTTTAATTTCATGTTATATAAAGCTGACACAGCTTCTAAAGACATTAACTTGCAATTAGCAAAATATCTTTTCTTTTAAACTAGCAGTATTTATCTGAATAGATCAGTAATAAAAATAACATAATCCTACCCTGCTTTTTCATCATATTGTCTGCAATAAAATTCTAAAAGGGTGGTACATGTTTATCAGTCCTGCAATTAAGTAATGGTGTGTGATAACGATATATCTGTTTGGAACATTTCAACATATAGTGAAAACAGAGAGAATGTAATTTATCTTCCATCATTGCTATCCTCCATCATTGTTGATAATTTTAGAGAGAATATAAAGTAGAAATAATTGCTGTGTAAAATCAAATTTCCTAATACATTTCACTTTATCTACCTTAATGAAGAAACTAACTGTGCATATTTATTTATTTATTTATTTATTTTATTTATTTAAATTTCTATACCGCCCTTCTCCAGAATAGGACTCAGGGCGGTGAACAGCCAGAGTAAAAAACAATACATACAAAATTTAAAAACAATTTAAAATAATTAAATATTATTGGCCGTAAATTAAAATAACCCAATTTAAAATCAATTTAAAATTAACTCAGGCCAGCCCCGCTAGTTGAAATAAATGGGTTTTCAGGGCCCGACGAAAAATCCGGAGGTCTGTTATTGTACGTATCTCTGGGGGGAGGTTGTTCCAGAGGGTGGGCGCCGCCACAGAGAAGGCTCTCCCCCTGGGGGTCATCAGCCGACATTGTCTGGCGGATGGCACCCTGAGGAGGCCCACTCTGTGCGAGCGTACTGGCCGGTGGGAGGCTATTGGTGGCAATAGTCATATGACTATTGTATAACATGGTGGTAGCCAGGCCAAAAAGAAAATTAGTTATATCTATGTCCTCTTGAAAAAGATGGAAAATATTAGTTTGACTTGGCTGAAATTACACAGAAAGCAATAGGATTTAGGAGCATTGCTTCTTTTAGATTTGGACATTTAACTTAACCCAAGCTAGTTAAATTAACGTAAAATGTGCCAGTACTTAAAATGTAATTATAATAATAAATAATAATAACTTTATTGTCATTGTACTTATATACACAGTATACCCATACAATGAAATTCACTTAACACCCAAAGACCAGGTCCAATACACTAACAATCCCCAAACACACTCCCACCCACCACAAATTCCTCGCCCCTACACCACCCAAACATCCATGCAACAGGCCAAATAATGCTGTCCAACAGCTTACTGATGGTGGCCCTTTAGTTCATTGTTGAGTGCAATTATAGCTCTGGGATAAAAACTATTCAGAAAACGTATACACCTTTATTTTGAAGTAAACGTCTTCAAATTCAGTGAGTCTTACTTCTGTTTGTTTTAGGATTGTATCCATGTATTTAGAATTAAGATAATTGGAAATAATTTTAATATATGTATATCTAGAACAGGAGACCTATAATGTTTTTAAATTATACTTATTAATTTTATTTATTTTTATTTATTTATTTTTAATTTATTTTTTATTAATTATACTTATTATCACTGTTAAAATTTTCAAGAAATGGGTGAAAATTCAGCCCATATTATGAAGAAAATATATGAATATAACATTGATAATACATTTTCTGTGTTAACAAATAAAGTTGGTAGATTAAGAAAAATAGTTCCTCATTTTTGCACAAAGATAGGACTCTGAAACATAAAATTAATTCTTCTATCATTTCCACTTTAAATTAAAATTGTGCTCATATTCAGCAACATTATAGTATAAAACGGTAATGTTCATTTATAATCTTAATTTTAGTTATCAATATAAAAATGTACTGAAGAACATGCTACAGGTAACACATTCTCTACATAATTTAAGGGATTTTATCCACTGTAATCTAAATAAGATAAGATCCATGGCTTAGGGCCAGGGTACTTACGGGACCGCCTTCTGCCACCAATAGCCTCCCACCGGCCAGTTCGCTCCCACAGAGAGGGCCTCCTCAGGGTGCCGTCGGCCAGACAATGTCGGCTGGCGACCCCCAGGAAGAGAGCCTTCTCTGTGGTGGCACCTACCCTTTGGAACAATCTACCCCCAGAGATACAAGTGATCTCCGACCTCCGGACTTTTCGTCGGGCCCTAAAAACTTATTTTTTTCAGTTAGCCAGTCTGTCTTGATTTTATGGTTGGTTTTAAAATTTGATACGGATTTTAAATTGATAAATTTTTAAACTATGGGCCAAATTTATCTAATTATTTTAAATCTATTTTTAATTGTACTTTATGTATAAATGTTTTTTATTTTGGCTGTTCACCGCCCTGAGTCCGAAAGGAGAAGGGCGGTATAGAAGTTCGAATAATAAATAAATAAATAAATAAATAAATACATTTTGTGACACCTTCCCCATCAAGTTCTGGTTTATTGATATGAAGAATTATTTACTTTTCATTAAAGTTTATATTCATTGACAAAGGATATACAGTGAAAATAAGCTGTAAACTATAAAATTTTAATTGAACACACAGGAAAGCACATAGAACTTTATTTTTCAGCCTTGAGATTACTAAGCAATTACAATAATTACTTTTTAAACTGTTATCTAAGTGTAAAATTATATACCATAGTTACATTGCTGCCTGTTGGGTTTCAGGTTTGTAGTTATATAGTTTCATTAGGAAAATCCCTAACAACTCTGTTTTTCTAGAACTGGGCTGAAAAGAGAAACCATGGTAAGAAAGGCTAAGAACTCTCTAACTAGTCAGGTAAGAAAGAATCTGGAGGTTTAGTCTGATCTGGAGGTTTAGTCTGACTAAGTCTATCACGGGGGGGGGGAGGGTCAAACTCTCATCGTCATGTGACGTATCATGACTTTTCCCCCTTCGCTAAACTGGGTGTGGGCATGATGCATCTGGCCCGTGGGCCACAAGTTTGACAGCCCTGGTCTATCATAAATGTCTTTTATTTGGATACTCTTGGAAGAAAGGATTTTCCTGGAAGACTTAAATTAGCTCCTTTCCCAGTTTCTAATATTTAGGAATGTAAGGAATATACTACGTTTCTAAATATTATGAATTCACTGCAAATATGAGAATGCAGCTTCTAAAGCAGGGATTGCTAGCTGGTGGGCACTGTTAGATCAAGGAGGACATTTGGGATTTGTCATGCCTTAGGTTCTAATTTGTACAATGCTATAACTAGCTGAAAAAGATTACTGTTGCTTCAGCAATACAAGATTAACAGACTACAGTTTAAATATTTTAATTAAATATCAAACATTTTAATTGAACTGATTTAATCCTTAAACACAAGCTTCTGTTCTTCTCACTGAATAATTTTGGGACAATCACTGTCTCTCAACCTCAGAACCCATAAATTGATCCAAATACCTTAGTATGGTGTTGTGATGCAACAACTGAGTGTAAAATTATTCAAATTACAATTGATATATATATGCTAAGTGGTAGAAGTTAGAAAAGGTGCTGTAGTTTCTCTACATTTTTTCTTGTATCTATCAATGAATAATTACCATCCGTATAAATCTCTCTTAGTATTCATGGTTCTTTGGTTGATCTGTTAGCACAATGAAGAGGGTAAATCTCAGAGGTAGAATCTATCATACCAATATTAAGATTAAAGCAGAATTAAATTTGTGTTCTCTCATTTACATATTTAATACATTTTCAATATTATTGCCTAGTATATGAAAACATCTGTTTGGAGTTCATGTAGTGGTACATAATTGCTCAAGATTATTTACAGGGACTCTTAATTTAGTTGTCAAAAATATTTGCCTGGTGCCAAGATATTAAAGCAACTTCCTATTTCCTTTGCATAAACGAGTAGTTGAGATACAGAGAACACATAATTTCACCCACATTCTATTCCTACTTTTAGAGGCTATTAAATAAGCCTACTAGTAAGGCAAAATTGCATTTCTTGTCTCTTTCAGCCTACACAAAAACAGAGAACAGAAAAGCACTCTTAATCAATTTCATACAAAAGGTGAATTTAGCTTGCAATTCAGAACAGTAGTAAGCAACTTATTGTAGATTCTTTTCCTCAAATATATATATATATATATTTGAACAGTTCTCAGAGTAGAGCAGCACACACTTAGAAAATGATTCAGCAGAAATGTTTCAGAGCTCGGATGACCCCAGCAACCTTCTACTATTTGTTAAAAATTGTCATTTTAAAGGCAAGCTTAAAGACTAGCCAAAGAAGTAATGCTACTGATTTAAGAGTCTTGTTAAAGACATACTGCTTTGATGATTTGATTCATTAAAGCAGCAACATCTGTTTTCAGGTTTACAAAGAAGCCTGAAAAAAATGGAAAATTTTAATGAGCCCTGGGGTATGCTAAGCTTACCCACATGGAAAGTCCAGAGCACTTAATTCAAAACAGTTCTGAAGCAGGCACTACCCACTTTATGGAAAATTTTAGATGTTTATGAGAAATCCTTTGTAAATTATGAATGTGAAGATGGAATATGATGTATTGAAAAACATATGCTTGGTTTTCAATTTTACTGATAAACCTAAGACTGTTCATCTGTGTTAAAGTCTTAAGAAATATCAATTAACACTAACAAAAATTTCATTTCTGACATGGATTTGTAGTTGATAGTAATGCACCATTCGTCACTGGCATGCAGAGAAAACCTATGTGTGCTGATAATACAGCTTCCAATTTATTTTAAAAATGCAAAAGTGCATGCAAATAGAAATGCTTATAAACCATATTTGAAAAACAACTGCTAGTATCAGATAAGCTACAGCATCAATTTCAGATAGAAGTCCATTTCATTAGAATGACAAAACACGCTTCGTGATGTCATACCACAATTGTACATATTTGAATGCAACATAACACAAGTGCAAAAGAGTGGAGTTTACAGCTTTTCTCATCTGCCCTATATCCCATAGATAGCTGTGCACATAACTCTTAGAATTCATGAGCCAGGTTGCATTCACATTACAGGAGAAATATCTCCATGATCTATCAGCTCTTCAGAAGCTGCGATTGAGTTTTTGTATGGCCAGCAAAAGATGCTATTCATTGCCAATAGCTTTATTTATGCAACTCTGACCATTTGATGTTATTTTCACAGGTGATAAAAGCAATCCTATAGTTCTAATTCAACTGGTCATTTTTGTTAACATTAGCTGAGGACCTAAAAAATACCTTCCCTAATCCTAATGTCACTAATCCTTGAAATTTAGCCCTCAAGTATATGAATCCAGTTGTTCTTTTAACTCTCACTTTAATAATATGTTTCATATGTCCAAATTTGATGTACAAGAGGAAGGAAAATCTTTTTAGGGTAACTACGGTATGTATTGCACTTATTTCTGGAACAAACAAGGTATCATTTGGCCGTTTTTGGGGGATTTATTTTGTTCCTATTGCTCCTAAACTGCAGTCTGAGCAAAAGTGCAGTCTTTCAGATCTCCACAGATATTCCATTTATTTTTTTATTTTTAAAATTTGATTTATATGCTGCCCTTCTCCAGAGACTCAGGGCGGCTTACAATGTGTTAAGCAATAGCCTTCATACTTTTGTATATTTATACAAAGTCAGCTTATTGCCCCCACAAACTGGGTCCTCATTTTACCTACCTTAGAAAGGATGGAAGGCTGAGTCAACCTTGAGCCTGGTGAGATTCGAACTTACAGTAGTTGCAGACAGCTGGTGTTAATCACAAAGCTTTTAGTCTGCTGAGCCACCAGGCCCAGAAAAATTTATATTTTAATCTGCTGAGCCACCAGAAAAATTTATATTTTTCAAACTGGATTTTTTCCCAAAGTAGCTTCATGTTCTTACATGACTTTTCCAAGTTAGATGTTAGAGCTATTTGTATGAATGGTAATTTATTTTCATTGAAGATAGTTTTTGAGGAATCAATGAACAAGTGTCACTCGCATTGTGTTCATAGCCGAGAGCCTCCATAAGTGAACAAACATCTTCACAAAACTCTATTATAGAGTTTTATATTCTATTATATACCCATGATGGTGAACCTATGGCACGTGTGCCAGAGGTGGCACACAGAGCCCTCTGTGGGCACGCGCACCATCAGCTGCTCTTTTGGTTTCCGGCATGCACATGCGCGCTAGCCAGCTGGTTTTTGCAGGTCTGAGCGCCAGAAAATGGCCCAAAAAACGGCCTGAAAATGGCCAAAAAACAGGCACGCACGTACCTGCCAGCTGGTCTTCAGATTTCCAGTGCTCCAATATGTGCGAAGACCAGCTGGCCAGGGAGCATGTGCGTGCCGGAAACCCGAAGACCAGCTGGGTGGTGCGCGCATGCACGCACGTTCTGGTTTGGACACTTGGTGCTGAAAAGGTTCACCATCACTGTTATAGACCATCTACTTGGAAGAATTTGTTAAATTCATCACACAGCTATGTGTGTGTGTGTGGGGGGGGAAACTAAATATCATGGAAGAGAAGATCTAGCCTTTTAATCTCAAAACTAAAAGTTCAGCTTACAACATAAGTTCAAATCGTGAAAAGATCATTCAGATCCTCTTATGTCAACAAATGGGACTCATATGAAGAGCAACAATGTAAAATATTGGGTGAGAATTAGTGTTTTCCTTTTTCCGCTCTGAATAGGCATAGGCATTATCATCACCACTAAATTAATTGCAACTAAACACTTGGTTTTTTTCTGGAGGTTTTGGTACAGGCACCTCCTTAGGATATGGAACTGGCCTTATTGTAGATGATAAATGAGGATAAATCAATTCTTCCATGCCGTAGGAATGGCAAACGGCATATAGTATAAATCTAACACTTCACCCAGCAAATGTTGATGGCCCAATTCTCTGTGTCACCTGTCTTACAATCAAAATAAAGTTTATAGCATCTTTTAACAAGTGGGGTGAAGTTTCCTTTCTGGGACCTAAATGTTTACTCACCACAAACACAATAAAAAGTATCAGGAGAATTTACACAATCTTCTGGCATGGCAATAGTATATAGGTAAACACAACACTATTACAATCCATTTAATATTAATTTGAATACAGAGACTATATAGTTAAACTGTTTATACTGTATATTCTGGCCCCAGACCAATAAGGAACTGCTTTCCAGGAAGAGACTGGGCTCATGTTCGACATGTTCAAACATGATTCAACCTGCAGTCTGCTGTCCTGTGGTAGTTATCATGTGTTCTTTCTTTGTCTTGAGATTATTTGTACTAGAGAACAATAATAACAACTTGATTTTGTTCAATAACTATTACAAATATGCTACTATAGTTAAAATATAGTACCATGACATTAAGTGAACAGATGGGATCACAAATAAATTAATCTTTTTCAAAAAACCCTGAATTTATTTTGAAATTCAGCATGGAAAAAGTCTGCTGAGAATATACTATATATTACAGTCCACATGACAAAATGGTTGTTGACCAGTAGTTTCAAAGAGGCATCTGTTTGGCTAGTGTTGTTAATAGAATACTCCATTAGATTATTATTATTATTATTTTTATTGAATAAACAAGATTATTACAATTTGACGTTTTTGGTTTGGCTACGTGCAATTATGCTATATACATTATGTAAATAGTATCGAATAAAGTTTATATAATTTAAAATTTAAATATTCAGTATTTATATGTTATTACATTGTCAGTTATAGTAGATCTTATTACTTTAGAATACTCCATTAGATTAATCCTTGGTATGTATTAGTTCCTTCATCTTCATTCATTGCTGATTCTGTGCTTGCAATGTAACTTGTAGATATCATAATTCCAGGAATAAATCTTGTAGCTCTAATTTAAAATTAGAAAGGAAAAATGCAAATATTAATCTTTCTCATGTGCCCCACCAAAGGTTTTTCTTATCAAATAATTTACCACTGAAATCTGTCATTGGCTAAAAATATATTTCATACTTTGAAATTTCTTACCGTTAAGAGATAACCCATACAAGCATTTTAAATTTCTGCAACTTAAAATTGTATTTTTGCACAAACACAGTGGTATTTTGATAAAAGTACCATAGTAATTAATGGTAGTATTAGTTCTCAAACTAAACCTTCTTTGAATCTCAAAGAAGGGAGAGAGGCGCTGATATCCCCTACCTACAATCTTTGTTACTTCTTCATAAATATGTAGAGTGGGATACAGATTTGGCTAAAATTGCCAGAATTATTAAGTGAAGTGTTTATAAAGCCGATCTAAACTCTAAAGAGAAGCCTAACACTACTGTCCTATACTACTTATCAATCTATTAAATAGTGTGAGTAATCACTAGTGACCCTCCCACTTATGCACATAGTATATAGAACGTTGCTGTGAGTCTGTAATCCTATTCACTCTTATTAGAATGACTTTGATTCCCGAGCAAAGAGCTATAGGTTTAGATATATCATTCTAGATAAATAACTCGAGAAACAAGATGCTGGCTCAACAGTTTGCCTTAATTGTGCCGAGTTACAGCACCCATCATCCCAGATGTTTGTGGGGGGGAGGAAATTCCCGATTTCACAACCTTTTTTTCTCTCCCCTCTCCATCTCCTGCCCCAGAGCTTCAGTCTAAGCAGGCTACAATGTTTGAAACGAACTTTTATGACGTGTCCCTTTTCTGGAATTACATTTGGGCAGCGGGGAGGGGGCTAAGGGGAGAGATCTCATTCTAGTCTGTTTAGTAATAATGGGAGCAGGCGGAGGAGGAGGAGGAAAGAGAGAAAAGAGAGAAATTACGCAAGTCCCGGGGTATTTGGCTTTAACATTCCTGCGACAGAGCGTTTTAAAAGAAAAGCGCTGGGAAGGACGAGGAAGTGCCGAAACCACTTACTAGTCTGTCCCTGGCTAGTCCGGGGACTCACGTGCCAGGGCCGATAGCGGGGGTGGGTGGTGGTGGGGGAGGGAAGAGTCCCGCGCTGGGGTTTGGCGTCCTCGAGGCCCCCTATTGACTAACGGCTTCCCGCCCTCTTCTCCCTCCCCTCAGGATCTGGCATTCGGCTGGCTGCTGGCAGCCCTCACGCGCCCTCGCTCGCCCTATAGTCTCCGTCGCCTGGTCTCCTTTCCCTCCCCCCCCCACCTCCGCTTTTCTCCGGCAGTCCGCACTGGCGCTAAGGCGGCAGCTCCGGCCCTCAGAAAAGCGCGGGCATCGCCGCTGAGGGAGGGAGGAAGACTCGCGCTCATCTCTACTCTTCCACCCTGCCCAGGAATTATTAGGAGGCGAACCTTCCCCGTTCCCTTTCCACACAGCAACGTTTCCCCACACTTTCCTCTGCAAAGGAGGCAGACAGCCTCTCGTGAGGACTGGGGGGAACATCCTTTCACACAGCCCCCAATCGGCTTCGCCCCAGCCTGGGACCACGAGGGTGAAAGTCGCGCGTGTCAGTGTGTTTGTGTACGAAACGTAGAATAAACGCCGAGTCACATCTCCCAGCTCCTCCCCGCCCCGCCCCGCCTCCCCCCCGGCCTGTGTTTCTCTTAAAAAAAATAAATAAATCGCTCAGAATGGAGAACTTCTCCTCAGTCGCCTGGAAAGGTGGAAGTCCCGACTCGGTCTGCCTTTAACGTGCAAGAGGCTCCCTTCGCCTGGAGCTGCTGCTGCTGCTGTTCCCGGCGTCGACGACGGAGGGGTAGGGCGGGGCGGGGGCGCCCGTGCTTGGCCGAAGAAGAGACGGGCACCTGGAGGTTTGTTGTGGAAAACTTGGTTACCTGGTCAGTGGATGCTGCCGTCGCCGCCGCGGCGGAAGAAACTTTGCTTGCGGGCAATTAAAAAAAAAAAAGCCGGGTCCGCCTTGGCGCGCCACAGCTGGGGACGCCCGTCAGAAAGAGCCCCGTCGCAGAAGACTTGGGATTAGGACGCCCCGTTGCCTCGAGGGGGGCCTTCGCCAAACTCCGGGGAAAACGTGGGCGCCTCCGTCAGCGGCCCGCTCCGGATCTGGAGCGAGGCATCCGAAGAGGGCCATGGCTTAAGGCAACGTACGTATCTTTGGGACAGGGGGTCGGCGGGAATTAGCCATCTCCCTCCCGCGCCCCCACCCCCCGGTTGCGTTTTGGGGCCACGGGGCAACCCTGGCATGATTTTTTTTAGGGGAAGAGGGGGGACGTTTTATTGACGGAATGCGATCGCCTTTTCAAACCCAATCATGGTTTGTCCCAACCATGTTTGACTTTCTTTGACTTAGTTTGGGTATTAAGTAAGATCAGCGGAGCCTTCCTTCTTCTGGACACCGTGAAAGGTTCGCGTTTTTCAGACGCGTCTTTCTCCGCACTTTGAATGTGTCAGGCTGTGCGTTTGAAGGGGTATCTCTGACCCCGGGATTGCCTCCTCCTGGCTCTTTTTCCCTCTCAAGCAACTTTTCTCCTCTGCCCCCCCCCCCGTTGCGTCTCTCTTTTCCACTCATGTGCCCCCCACCACCACCCCACGTTGCATTGGCTGTGGAAGGAAGCGCTAGACGGGGTCTCTCGTTCCCTCCCTTTCCCTCTCAAGTCATCCAAAGCCCTGACGGGGAATGGGAGGAGAGAGCGAGAGAGACAGAAAAAAAAACGGCATGTGAAAAAGTTGAAACAAATATTCCCTTCGGGAGATTTGTCATCTTGTTGATCATTAAACTGAGTTAGATCTAGCAGCGCTTGATTTCTCCCCTCCTCTTTTGCTTTGCTTTTAACTGGAGCAGAGCGCTCGGTTTGCTATCTGCTCTTCTTGAAGGTTTTAAGACTGGCTGGGAGACTTTTCTATGAGTATACCTCTGCACCTCTGTCCAATTTTCTGTATGTTGAGGACTGGATTATAAATGATCAGGACGGGATAATAAGTGTATCACTGTGATCTCCCTATTCTGTAATAAGAAGGGAAAGAAATTCAGGGTTGGAAAACGAGGTAATACAAGATGTGTTACACTGCCTTGCCCAACTTGGTCCCCTCCTCTGTATATTCTAATTTGGATATTATAGCTGACTGTAATGTGACTTCCTCACACTGGTGGCTGGTGTTGGCTTTGTGACTACAGTAAGACAAGACCTTGCTGTTATTTTATATTCCTGGCGGTTCTTTTTCAAATATGCAGGTGAGACCACAGACACAGGTGTCTTAATCTTGCTCTAAATTCTAAACAATTTCCTTCAATTCAGCTGCAGATTTCAAAATCCTGGAATGTGAAGTGATCCTAAATAAGAGTGTCTTTGAACATGTCTAGAGTGTTGTTCTCTTCTAACCACTGTCATCTTTTCCTTTCTAAAGCTTCCCCTTTGTGTATTGTTTCCTGGAAAACCTCAGAATCATGTCTTGGCTAAAATTGGAGGAAATAAGATGAAACTGTGAGGTAGTCAACAGGTTTAAGCATTGGTGCTGCAATGTGTCCATATTATATTCAAATTTTACCTAAAATTAATTACCATTAAAAGAATTGTAATGTTTTTTTATGTACTGCAAGAGTTTACATAAATCTTCAGCAAATTTGTTTTTTATCCCTAACATTGCAGAGAAGTCAGATATATAGTGACCAGGAGGTCATTGTTGATCCTTTTCATTTATATCTTATAAATAAGTAAATCACATTTTATGAAAGCTGATATTCACTCTGTCTTCAAAAGCCATCTCTGACTTGTCATACTTCATAGCTAAAATCTGATTTGAATACAGGATAATACTGAAGAAAGGACATGAAGTAAAAGAGTTAAACATTTTTTTTGAGTGGTGTTTTTTTCTAAAGCAGTCATGTGTGACTGCTGACTAGTTTTAGCTTTTTAAAGGCAGATTTAATCACAGCTCTCATGGCATGTCTAGTTTGGCTTTCTGATAGGTATGAATTAAATACGTGTAAGAAAAGTAAAGTTTGTATAGGGCCGTGATGGTGGCAAGCAGCGCCCTCTCTGTGGACACATAAACCGTCGCCCCAGTTCAACTACGCTGCGTATGCGTGCATGCCTCCCGCTGGCCAGCTGGTCTTTGGGTCTCTTGTGCGCATGTGTGGGACAGAGCGTGTGTGTGTGTGGGCCCTGCATGCGCATGCGTGGGGATGTGCGTGCATGTGTGGGGGCCATGTGCACAGGCACCATGCATGCATTGCATTTGGGGGGTTTGGCCACACGTGTGCATTTGCGTGTCTATGTGCGAGCTTTGGACAACCTTTGGAAAAGGTTAGCCATCACTGATAATATATATATATATATACATATGTGATATTTTTGTAATCAGGGTTTTTCCTATGTTAATAAAAGATGTTTATTAACATAGGAAAAACCCTGATTACAAAAATATCACACATTTATACCTATGAATTAAAAGGAATATATATATATATATATATGTATGTATGTATCTTACATAAAAGAAATGCTGGAAAGAAGTGTGTCAACAACTGATTTAATTTAGATATTATCTGAAAAACTTTTAGGAAGTGGTAAAAACTGAATGGCTTGTGGCCTGGATTTTAAACTGTATTAGATCAGACAATTTACTTGCTTTTGTTTGTTACCCTGATTAGCAGTAGCTTTTGGGCTCCTCAGCCAAAGAGGTGTTCATACTACTTGTGCTTAACTAGTGATGGTAGAAATTATGTGAGAACTTCCCCGTTCAACATATATGCCTTTATACCAAGGTATTTGTTTATGAAGCCCTATAAGTCTTTCTGTGCAAGGACATAGTAGTTATTTCACCAGTTTCCGCTATTGTGAGAATTAGAAAAACGATACTTCCCTTCTCTCTCTCTCTCCACCAGGAGTGGCACATAAATGTCCACCTCCAGTTTAGTTTAAACTCCTGGAGATTACAATGACACAGTCATGTGTTTTTTGGCATCAGTGCAAAAGCTTGACATTGCCTTCTTCCAAGATGTTTTCCTGATGATCTCCCATTGAGTAATAATCAGTCTTGTTTAGCTTTTTCAGTAGCAGCCAAGGTTGACTAGATACCAACTTCTGTTAAAATGTTAATTGTAATTGTATAGATAGTTAAAAGTAATAACTAGCAAAGACAGACAAATGCATTCAGTTCATATTGGTTTAGTTTCTTATTTTGTCAGATTTTACACTTATTTTATTCTGGATTAGAATACGTTCTGCATCACATTTCTTGGGGGAAAATTGAGAATCAATGAGATATAGTAGTTAAGAGACTGGGTTATGGAGGATGGAGCCTCCAGCCTCAATTCCGTCCTCACTATAAAAACTCATTGGATGTCTATGGACCAGTCAATCTCTCTGGCTCAATCTACCTCTCACAGGGTTTGTTTGGAGAAGAGGTGAGTGCTCTAAACCATATGAGCTGAAGAAATTAAAGGGTGTTAAGTCAATTAATTAAAAGTCTGTACAAAAGTTGCATGTTTAACTTAAACTATAAACTTATATACATAATTTTTCCTCAATGTCCATTTATTTTACAGGCAGTTTTCTCTGTAGAACTTGTGCCTGTATTTTGTAAAATGTTTTTTGGGATTTTTTAAAACTGGAAAATTATACTATTATATTTATGAAGATATTAGTAGTAATGGACAGTTTTCTGTATGTTTGAATTATGTATGTTCATCCTGAAATGAGAATTAAATGAGTGAAGTATGGAAAAGGAAGAGAGTCATTTATCTTCACATTTTTTTGAAAAATGCACAGAAATAAGTTATATTTCCTACCAATATATAAATTTCATACAAAATATACTATTTTCCTTCAAATACCGTACATATGCTGGAAGAAAATTTGTAAACATTTTGATGCAGACTTTTAAAAATATCACAATGATAATAAAACAAAAGAATAGGAAAAAAACAGGGCTAGAAACTGAATTCTGGAAGAAATTGAGTGCTGCTTTTAGACAAGGGGTGTCCAATCTTGGCAAGTGTTAAGACTTGTAGACTTCAACTCCCAGAATTGCTCAGCCAGGTCTTAAAGTTGCCAAGGTTTGGACACCCATGTTTTAGGTCAGGAGTGTCAAACTCATTTTCATTGAGGGCCGCATCAGGGCTATGGTTGACCTCTCGGGGCTGAGCAGGCGTGGCCAACTGGGGTGTGACCAGTTGGGTGGGCGTGGCCAGCTTGACACCACTCCCCAAACTGATGGCATGTTTCCTCTTTGCATTGGGTAGACCGGGCGGAAATCACGCTGGCCTGATCTTTCCTTTTCACATTGGGTGACCGGGCCAAAGCTACACTGACCTGACCTTTCCTCTTCGCATTGGGTAGACCAGGATGGCCCTGTGGGCTGGATCCGACCATATTGCGGGCTGCATCCGGCCCATGTGTCTTGACTTTGACACCCCTGTTTTAGATACTTAACGTTTTTGGATGGGCAAGAGTGTGGAAAAAGGTAAGGTAGTCCTCGTCTTACAGCCATTCATTTAGTGACCGTTCAAAGTTACAATAGCACTAAAAAAAGTGACATGACCATTTTTCAGTTACAACCTTTGTAGCATTCCCCGGATTATGTGATCAAAATTCAGATGCTTGGCAACTTGTGCATACTTATGACCATTGCTGTGTCCCAATGTCATGTAAGTCATCTTTTGCAAACCTTTGACAAGCAAAGTCAATGAGGAAGCTAGATTCACTTAACAACCAGGTTATTAACTTATCAACTGCAGTGATTCACTTAACAATTCTGGCAAGAAAGGTCATAAAAGGGGGCAAAACTCACTTAATAAACATCTCACTTAACAACATAAAGTTTAGGCTCAGTTGTGGTCATAAGTTGAGGACTACCTGTATATGTACTTTAACTAAAGGATTTCTGCTCTGTTGATCTTAGAAGCTACAGCCATTGGTGGATAGAAATTGTCCATGGTAGTTTTGCTGGTAACTTTATTATATCAAGGAATCTTGTTTATATTTTCACTAATATTTTAATTGTTCAGCATAATTCCTAATGTCCAATTCCTATTGCATTGTTAGTAATTCTAATTACTAATTGATTAACAACAATAGAAAGACTTAAGCAGATGAAATGACACTATTCACACTAATAAACCAAAATGTGTTGTCATTTTGTTATAGAGGAATAAGAACATGGAAGTACTGTACTGTAGTGATTTCTTTTACCTTAGGACTCTACAAACCTGTATAGGAATGCTAAATTCTCTGACTTCAGACCCAAAGCTCAAGGGGTGTTGAACCAACCAAGTTGTTTTGATGCTTCCTCTGTATCCAAAGGTTAGCTTCAAAAATTAGCTTTTGATCCATTTCTTTAGATAATTCTTCTTTACTGCTTAAATCTTAAATCTACTTTTGGATTTTGGAAATAGAAGACAATTTTTCCTGAGAGTTTTGGTTGCCATCTTATGCTGTTTTATTTATCTATTTAGTGCATTTCTACTCTTTCCTCCCCAATCCTATAATGTTTTCAGAAATACATTTTCACAATTTAAAGTAAACAAGTATGAAATAACAGAATGAACATTAAGCTGAGCTATAGTTTAATAAATCCATCTTGTTTAAAACTTGGTTAAGATTAAAGTTTTTTCTCTCTCTCTACTGTAGATAGTGAAATTTGGAAGATTACTGTATTTATGTGCAAGAAAATATCTCTGGAACTGAGATAAGCTCTCTTGTGGAAAGGTAGGAGGAAGAAGAAAATTATATTCACTGACTTAATAATAACTTATTAATAACAAATTTACTGTTGTAAAATAACTAATCTGTCTATGACCCAGTTGATCTCCTATCCAACAATATACCAACTACGTTTGCACACACAAACCATTCTCACTCATAGGAACTTAAACAAAAGCCTGAACACCCCCCCCCCTTCCAGCAGACATAGGAGATAGGAAGAAAAATTAGGGAAGAGATAGCTTCACTGAGAAGGGAAAAGAAAGGTACAAAACTGATGTAGATGAGGTAAATGGAAAAAATGAAGTGAAGGAAAATGAATCTCTAATTAGGCATCTTTAAAAAATTAAATTCAGCAGGTGAGAAACTTCTTTAGAGCAGTGACTAATCTTCAGATTGATCTTCAAAGGAATCCATTTAGCAAAGCTGTCTGCAGTCTTTTGTACCTTTGCCCATTTATTGGTTTTCAAAATCTTTTAATGAACGATTTTCCTTCAACCCCAAAACATATATTTTGAGGGAAAAACCTATATGCATTTCAAGTGAATATGCTGATATCATTTATTATTCTCCTCTTCCTTGCAAGTTTTCATAGAAATCGAGCAGAGTGTAATTCTTATAATTCTGGTTTGGCTCTACCTTTTCCTGTTTTATGCAAATTAAATTGCATATGTCCAATGTATTCAGTATTCAGTGAAGGAGATTTTTGGTAATAGGTTTCATTACCAAATTGTTCTTGCTGTTATGACAATTTTGTTAAACTTTAATTTAAATCTGATTTCCTGTAGCTAAGATTATAGTGTTGGGTCCTGCACTCTATGTCAATAGGGTCTTTACTGTAGTTTCTGAATAATAGTTTTTTGGGTGCAGGAAATATCCTATAATATCTCCCCTTAATAATTTTTTCTTGAGACGAAATAAGTCTATTTCACTCAGTCTGTCTTCATAATCCTTATTTCCAGTCCTTAATTGCCCTTTTCCACATCTTTACAGTCTCAGAATTTCCTTGCGATGTCGATAGAATGGACAAACTGCCTTGTTACACTGCTGTCACATTTGAACCTGTGATAAACTTCACTTCCAAAATCCTTTTCATGGAGCTCCTCAATCAATCAATGAGAATAGACGTGGAAGGGACTTTGGAGGTCTTCTAGTCCAATCCCTTACTCAAGCAAGAGACCATATACCATTACAGACAGGTGGCTGTCCAGTCTTTTCTTAAAAACCTCCAGTGATGAAACACCTACAACTTCTGAAGGCAAGCTGTTTCACTGGTTAATTGTGCTCGCTGTTAGGAAGTTTCTCCTTAGTTCTAGGTTGCTTCTCTCCTTGATTCGTTCCCATCCATTGTTTCTTGCCTTGCCTTCAGATGCTTTGCAGAATAGCTTGATTCCTTCTTCTTTGTGGCAGCCCCTCAAATACTGGAATACTGCTATCATATCACTATCGTATACATTTGCATGTAAGTACTAAATGAATAACTTTTTAATGGTCTGCAGCATGTCTTTTGTTCCTTTTTAATTCCACATTTCTCACCTAGCAAGGACTGTTTAATTGTTTCTCAATTTCAGAGGCTTAGCTATTTTAGTTACTTATATGATATTTGTAACTCGCCCCTTCCCCCATATCTTGCTCCATTTATAAAAATGTGAAAGAGTACAAATATTGAAGTGTGATGCCCTATTTGATACATTGCTCTATTTGCTCCAGTTTGAGGAATTATTGATGAGCAGAGTCTGAATTCTGTTTCTAAGCTAGTATGGATCCATCTAACAGCCATCCAGCCATCCAGCTTCATACTAAACTAACTTACAAACAGACTGTGTTGCAGAACTTTGTCAAGTATTTTGCTGCATTTGCCTCAATATATGGCACAAAAGCCTATGTTATCAAATGTCATATGAAACAAGAACTCTTTGTTTTAGTATAAGGCCTACCTTTCTATCACTTGGAAATTTGTATTAGCCTTGCTAACATATAAGGCCTTTTGAACTGAGTTTTCTGAGTGACCCAAACCCATGACATAATCTAAATCTTTGCCTGAGTCATTATAGTGTGTCAGAAGGGAAAGTATCTAAATTGAATTTAGCTGTGAGTAAAAGTGGTAAGGCTGTGGAATTTTTACATACTCATCAATGCAGACATTTCATGATGAATTATCTTAAAATGTGTAATGCTATGGTGCTATTCAACAGGAGAAGGAATAACATTTGGAAAAATACTTTTTTTGCTTTTGTGGTTTGGCCTTAGTGTTTAACATAATAATGTGTTGAACACTCAAATGCATCTCTCATGAAATGTGTAAAAATTGCTTTGTAGTAATACGTTGATGTAGTTTGTGATGATCTACAAATGTGAATAAAGAATTATTACAGTAAAGAACATTTTTGGGATATAAATTTTGCTCTCTATAGATATGCATGAACATACAAGGAATCTTTGTTTTTGCAAAATTTTAAGACTCAACCGATTCAGCAATCTGGGACAGACTTGAATTGTGATTCTGCTCTTGATATATGTCAGCTTCAATGACATAATTGATTTTGTTTTTTTCCCTAAAGTGGGGGGTTGGTAGTTCTTTGTTATTGATTCATTTATTTATTTTTAATAATTTGTAAGATGCCTAGAATTGTAGCTATTTTGAACAGCCTGTATGCTTGACTAAACTAATTCGACTTTATTGAAATCTACCTTAATAGATTCTTGCAAGTTTGAAAGTAGAGTTTTCTTGATGTTACCATTACAGTCCTATACCTTAGGTAGGGCCATTCCTGAGCCTCTTGCTCTCCCCACTATGTAACTGCATAGTGCACCTGCACTATGCTATCTCTTATCTGACTGTTTCCTAGGCAGCATCTCTTTGCCCCCTTCTCCAAAGGTCTTTCATACATACCATTACAGGTTTCTCTTGAATTGGTAAATATCAATGTCCATGAAACAATGAGCAGGAAACTACTAAACAAAAGTGGTGTGCACTGAACTACTTTCTGAAAAGAACATTGCTACCCATCTATTGCATGCAAAGAACCATGTGAGTAAGCCAGAAGGCTATCAGAAGAAAATTCCATGGGCAGATGAGACTAAAATAGAACTTTTTGCGTTGATTGCAAAAGGCAAACACTGTATCCCAGCATAAGAACTTTATCTATGAAACTTAGTGGTGGCTGTATCATGGTTTGGGACTGCTTTGCTGTGTCTGGACCAAGATAGCTTGCCATTATTGGTGGAACTATGAAATCTGAATTGTACCAGCAAATTCTATAGGAAATTATTAGGATATCTGTCCATTAATGGAAGATAAAGAGAAAATGGGTCATGCAGCAGAACAATGGCCCAAAACACACAAGTTGTATGACTAAAGAATGGTTAAAGTAGAAGAAAGTTAATGTTTTGGAATGGCCAAGTCAAAGTACTAAGCTTAGCCTTAGAGAAAGGCTGTAGAAGAACCTGAAGAAGGCAGTTCATGTGAGGATGTCCAGCAACATCTCTAAGCTGAAGTTCTTCTGCAGGGATAAAATTCTTCCAAGCTGATGTGCAGGAAGGATCAGTCACAGTTGTTGCCCAAGGCAGGCACATCAGTTACTGAAAGCAAAAGTTCACGTTTTTGTCACACACCAATATATATAGAGTTTGAATTATTTTCTTCAATAAATTGAGGAACAATTTTTTGACTCATTTGTTTAATTGGGTTCTCTTTATTAAATTTTAGGAGTTGTGTGGAAAAAAGATTGTCAAAGTTTGCAACAGCAATTAAATCGAGAAAACACACACAGGTAACTGATTCAGCAGGATTCATTAACTTCTCTTTATATCCATAATAACACATGAAATAAATATACAATACCAAAGGCAGATTTTTCAATGTGGTAGTAGTTACAGGCAAAACACAGGCAGAGGACAGCAGAGAAGAGTTTCAGTTTCAATTTAGCAGACAGACTAGTTTTTTTCACAGACTCAAAGCTCAGCAAAGCATGCTTAAGTTTCTATTTCCAAATAGTCCTCATTGGCTGACTTAGTTGCTATGCCTATTCATTGGTTGACTTTGTTACCATGTCTCTGCCAGTCATGAATTCTCTGACACCTCCCTTCGGGACTGGAATAGACATAAATCCAATTAACTGAATAAAGATCATGTTTTAAGTCATATTTATGCAGAAATGTTGAAAACTCAAAAGGGTTTGAAAACTTTTTGTAATTCCATTGTAAGCAGAATTATTGGATTCAGTTCTAAATGTTGTGATAGCAAATAATTGATTGGAAAGAATGTAATATAATGTTGGAAGGAATCTCTCAGAATATTTTGCTATACTAACTTCATAATAGAATGTTCAATAATAATATATTATTGATATATATAAAAATATAACATATATATAATAATAATGTTCAAATATTTTGAATGAGGTGTCAGCAGTCTTACGTCATGTATGATTTTAAATAGTTTTCAGCCCCCCTGCCCTTGGTCTGCTTTTAATCAACAAATAGATGTATTTCAGAAAAAGAGCAGGCATGAATGTTGCACTTTCACATTGCAGTTCAACCTTGATGCCAATACCTGAAGTTACTTTTATGGCATCATTATTGAAATTGGTTTTGCTAGTGGGCAACTGAATTTGAGTAAGCTAAGACTAATCTACTGTCTTCTAACTGAGACTTAGTAATTTAAAAAATTGCTATCCATACTGACTAGAATCATAGAGGTTAGAAGGGATCTTTGATGTCTTCTAGTCCAACCCCCGGCCCAAGGTAGGAGTCCAACCAAATGGATGTCCATTTTTTTCTTGAAAACCTCCAACAATGGAGCACCTAGAACTCTGAAAGTTTCCACTGCTTAATAGTTTCAGGAAATTCATCCTTACAGGTAGTCTTAGATTTACAAACATTTGTTTAATGACTGTTCAAAGTTACAATGGCACTGGATTTATGACCAGTTTTCACATTGCAGTTTCCCCAAAGTTATGTGATCAAGCTTTGGGTACTTGGCAATCAGCATGCATTTATGATGCAGCATCATAGGGTCCTGGGATTGTCATTTGCTACTTAGGGAGCTTCTGATAGTCAATTGGGGAAGCCAGATTCACTTAATAACTAACTACATGATTCATTTAATAACCAGTGATTCACTTTACCATGGCAAAATAAAACAGTACATGACTCATTTAACAATTGTCTTGCTTAGCAGTGGAATTTTGGGCTCAATTGTAGCTGTAGGTTAAGGTCTAACTGTATTTCCAGGTTAGCCTCCCCTTTGATGAGCTTCTTCTCATTGCTTCTAGTTCTACCTTCAGGTGCTATGGAGAATAAATCAGCACCCTCTTACATATAGCAGCCCTTCAAGAATTGAAAGATAACTATCAAGTCTCACCTTGAGTCGTCTTTTCATTAAGTTAAACATCCTAGTTCCTTTAGCTGTTCTTAAGATTTATCCTCCAGACCCCTTATCTTCTTTATTGCTTTTCTATGCACTTGTTCTAGGGGCCAAGATGCTGTATTGGTGCCCTGGCTACTTGAAATAAAGTAAATGAACTATAAAACAAATAATTACTTTCAATTATCGAAATCAACAGATGGACATAAACTCTAAACAGTACAAGCCTTTGAGTGTAGTTAAATATTTAAAAGAGTTACAAGGTGTTACTAAAATAAATATGAATATATTTTCATCATAAAATGGTCTATAGGTTTAAATGTTTTTCAGATGCAATTAAATGAGTCATCAATAAGTATGCTGTTATAGAACTGAATCTGTTCAATAAAAATGATGTTTTTATTGAAGATTATTTTGAACAGAAATCTGTTCAATTATAAATGTTCATAGAATTCTTTTCTGAACTTGGGAAGTTTGCAACTCATGAGTGCATTTGGAAAAGGAGCAGCTGGCTCCCTCCATATTGATTTGATAAAAACAAACATAGGAATGAATGGGCTTGGGGAGGACAATTCTAAAATTATAGCTGAATGGTCCACTGAAGTGGACCAAGGCGGAAGAAATGAATGCATTTTTCACATTGATAATCAGGCTAATATTAGGTAAGATGGGCATCATACAAGTCAAGCAAGCAGTAAGAAACTGAAAAATCTCAAAATTAGGCTATACCACGAAGACTGGCATTTACATTTTAGTTTAATTATAAAGAGAATCTATAAAGTGAATAAATTAACAACTTTAGATACTTCAAGAGAGATGGCTTGCTGTAGTGATTAAGATACCAGGCTAGAAATCAGGAAACTCTGAATCCTAGTTCCACATTTGGCATAAAGCTAGCTGGTGACCCTAGACTAGTTATTCTCTATCAGTTCTAGGAAGGAGGCAGTGGCAAGCCACTTTTGTAATCTTGTCAAGAAAACTGCAGGGACATGTCCTATTTATATAAACCTGGGGAGGATATACCATGTTTCCCTGAAAATAAGACCCTGTCTTATATTTTTTTGAACCCCAAAATAATTGCTTGCCCTTATTTTTTGAGAGGTCTTATTATTTGGGGGTGCATGGAACAAGACGGGTCTCCTCTTACCTGATTTCCAGTTCTGTCTCCCTAACCCCAACCAGAGGAAATGGTGAGGATCGGCTGCGCATGCGTTTAAATATTTGGGGGAGGGGTTATTTTCGGGGGGGCTTATATTTGGGGGGGCTTATTTTAGCGCATGCACTCAAAAGCATTCAACACCATCATTCCAGACATTCTTCTAACTAAACTAAACCAGCTAGCGGTACCTGAACACATTTGTAAGTGGATCATAAGCTTCCTAACAGGAAGCAGCAGGTGAAACTAAGCAGAATCACATCAGGGGCTCCACAAGGCTGTGTGCTCTCTCCACTTCTCTCTATATATCAATGACTGCATCTCAAAGGATCCATCTGTTAAACTATTGAAGTTCGCAGATGACACAACAGTGATCAGTCTCATTCGAGACTGTCCAAGGAGCTGCTGATAAAGTTCTACAGAGGAATTATTGAGTCTGTCATCTACACCTCTATAACTGTCTGGTTTGGTTCTGCAACCCAACACAGACTTCAGAGGATAATTAGAACTGCAGAAAAAACAATTGCTACCAACCTGCCTTCCATTGAGGATCTGTATACTGCACGAGTCAAAAAGAAGACTGAAAATATTTACAGACCCCTCGCATCCTGGACATAAACTGTTTCAACTCCTAGCCTCAAAATGACGCTATAGAGCACTGCACACCAGAACAACTAGACACAAGAACAATTTTTACCCGAACGCCATCACTCTGTTAAACAAATAATCCCCTCAACACTGTCAAACTAGTTACTAAGTCTGCATTACTATTAATCTTCTCATTGTTCCTATCACCCATCTCCTCCCACTTTTGACTGTAATCTTGTTGCTGGTATCCTTACGATTTATATTGACTGTTTCCTAATATGATTTGATTGCTTATTTGTTCCCTATGACTATCATTAAGTGTTGTACCTTATGATTCTTGATGAATATATCTTTTCTTTTATGTACACTGAGAGTGTATGCATCAAGACAAATTTCTTGTGTGTCCAATCACACTTGGCCAATAAAGCTATTCTATTCTATTCTATTCTATTCTATTCTATTCTATTCTATTCTATTCTATTCTATTCTATTCTATTCTATTCTATTCTATTCTATTCTATTCTATTCTATTCTATTCTATTCTGTTCGCCCCATTCGGCTTATTATCCGGGGAGGTCTTATTTTCAGGGAAACACGGTAGTAGGTGGCTAAGAATTTCTTGGGTCTTTGTAATCAATGGAGAACAAATTTTAGAAATTGCTTGGATTTTAGTATGTGTGTGTGTGTATCTGTGTAGATGTGTGTGTGTGTGTGTGTGTGTGTGTATAATATACATACACACACACATATATATATATATATATATGTATGTATGTATGTATGTATGTGTATATACATACATACATACATACATACACATACTCGTTTTGTGCAATAAAATTTAAAATGAGTATTGTTTATATCTTTGGTCAATCAAATTGTTATTCTTTTATAGGAAACTGCACATCCGAGGTTTACTGATCTTCACAAATATTGGTAAGGATATATTGGATTTCAACCTATTCTATTGTCTTTTTTAAAAAATGTATAGCCATTTTTTTTTGAGCTTTGGTTTTCCATTGTCGGTTCAGAACATTTTCTGCATGTGATCTATACTGAAGTGAACTTTTAAATAGGAAACCATTATGGGAAATATTGACTGCCCTGGAAAGCAGTTCCTGGGGCAAATGGGGCATTATCAGGAGATCCATAGTATAAGTGGGGTGACATTATGCAAACAAACAATTGTTAATAAGAATTGCTCTTCCTACTTTCTTGTTTTACTCTGTAAGCAGTGAATTCCTGTCATTCGCTTTCTTTCCTGTAACATTATTTTAAAGGAATAATTAAGAAAACAGTTTGAATAAGCAAGAGCGCATTAACATGAGCCAAATAAAATCTTCTGTTGTCCGCACTGCACATAAAAAATATGTCTACCATGTAATCAGACACATTATTTCTGAACAAAACTCAATGACCCTGCCAAATATAACAACTTGTTTTGCTATGTTTGTACTGTTCTAAGGTATTTTAAAACTACAGAAAATAATCATTTTGATTTGCTATTGATTTATAGTATTATAGAGCACATGGTTTTTCCAATAGAATAGCCACTCTTTGTTTTCATGTTCTTTTTTCAGTCACCTGTGTTAGGGCAAGGTACATTCTGCTTTATACTAAAATAAACCCTGGGAATCTAAGAACGCTTAGTGGCATCTGTCCCTGGCTGAAATGCAAACTGTGATTTATGCTGTGACCAGGCCTGAAAATAAACGATACTGTTTTTAATCAATAAATGTTCCTGCAACCTACAACTTGAACATTGTAAAAGAACAATTTAACATTTATTTCTTTTGGTTAAATAAATTGAACTAAGTAAGGCTTGTGACTTCTCAGTTTGCAGCTGTAGACTGACATTCCTGTTCTTTTTAATACAAGCAACATATAGGTCTTTAAAGCAGGTAGATGAAGCACATGTGAAAAGACAGGGGCAGCATGAAAATGTGCACAGGTGTGTTTGATTTGTATGCCTCTGTTTATGCTTATTATATAGGGGAGCCCATTTGGTAAATCTTTTCCTTAGTCTTTGAGTATAATTCAGTGATTATCATTCCTGTAATCACTTCAGTCAAGTCAAGTAATTGCCAGTCAGCACTGGAAAAGGCTCAACGTTCCAACACTTCACAGCTAAATTATACTTATCCATATTGCTACTCATTTGTAGAGTAAGCAGTATTATACGAAGAACAGAAAATGAGTAAGTAATATCATGTAAAAAAATAAGACATTAGGTGATAAAAAGAAAATGAATGAAATATAGTTGAATAGAGGTCCACGCTAACATGGTATACTACGACTCTCTATTCTTTTTTCTCCATTCTTGTTTCCGAACAAGCCCATCACTCCAGATATTGCCTTTTGTTCGTTATACTCCCAATTTCTCCCTTTTGGAGGATTATGCCATTCCATCCAATCATAATTTTTATTGGTTTTTTCCTTGTGTTTAATCCATTCACTCTTCCATCATATTTGTTTGCATTTGGATTCCTGCACACACTCTAAATGACTAAGTATTTTGATTTTGATTTCTTTTGTACTGTCTACTGTGACTATGTTTTATTAAATTTTCATTTTTGCCTTTAGTCTAGTTGAATGTTGTTGTGTTTATATTTTTATTTATTACATATTTGTTTGTTAAAGTTACTTTTGTTGTTTCTCTTATTGTTTTAATTGTTGTAAGAGTTGCACTTGTGATGTGGATGGTCATGCAAATGTGATAAATAAATAAATAAAATAAGTAAATATTAGACTGAGCTAGAATAATCTATTCATGCAAATAAATAGAGCAGCAGTGCTCAAATTATAAATGTAAAGGCAGAAGGGAATTGTTAATGAAATCAACAAACCATATTCTGACTTCTCTCAGGCTTAACTAAATCACAATTTCCCACAATCATTGAATAGTAATTAGATGGACACAAAAGGGAAGGAAGGTTGGCTTCTTCTATATTTCTAAACGAGTGTCTGCAGCAGTGGCTACTGGTTTTAGGCTTGCAGGCATAAGTGAGCCATTGAAGGCTTGTTTAGTTTTAGTTTAGTTTACTTTATTGTCATTGCACATGATACAATGAAATTAAATGCTATAAAAATAAAAACATAAACATACATCCTTTACATTCTATATAATTGAAACTGAAAACCCAATATTGCACTATACCATAGAATTCAATATGATTATTGCCCTGGGATAGAAGCTGTTTTTCAGCCTATTTGTCCTTGTTTTTATTATCTTGTACCGTCTGCCAGATGATAATAGTTCAAAAAAAGGGTGCCCAGGATGAGATGGAACTTTAAGAATGTTTTGAACTTTCTTAAGGCAGCAGGAGCTATAAAGCTCTTCCAAAGAGGGGAGAGGGCAACCAATGATCCTCTAGGCAATGATATTGACCCTCTGGAGTGCTGTCTTATCTGCCACTGTGCAATTTGCAAACCATACACAGATGCAATAAGTTAAAATACTCTCCATGGTGCAGCGGTAGAAGGCCACCAGCAGTTTTTCATTCAGTTGTTGTTTTCTGAGACGTCTCAGGTAGTATAATCTCTGCTGGGCCCTTTGACCAGTGCTGCAATGTGAGTGCCCTAGATCAGGCCCTCTTTCATGATAACACCCAAAAACGTAAAACTGGCCACTTGCTCTACTCAGTCTCCATTGATAAGCAAGGGCTGGATGTCTGATCTATTCCTTCTATAATCCACTATAAGCTCCTTAGTCTTATTTGTGTTAAGGACCAAGTTATTATCTCTACACCACTAAAGCAACTGTTCCACCTCATCTCAATAAGCAGACTCATCCCCCCTGGAGATCAGTCCCACCACTGTTTATCATCTGCAAATTTAGTAATAGTACTATTAGTGTGAGTGGAAATGCAGTCATGCACATAAAGAGTATAGAGTAAGGAACTCGACACACAACCCTGTGGTGTACCAGTGTTAAGAATAAGGGCTGAAGAGATATGATTACCTAATCTGACCCTCTGAGAGTGGCGAGACAGGAAATCCATAATCCAAAGGCAGATTGAATAAGAAAGCCCAAGATCCATAAGTTTAGACATTAGTCTATGTGGAATTATTGTGTTAAATGCAGAGCTAAAATCTTACATTTTAAATTTTTACATGCATACAATGTATGCATGTACTGTATGTTAACAAGAAGTAGGACTTGGATTGCCTGGTCTCACATCCACATTTTGGAACCAATAATTATCACTGCAAATGCCCCCATCTGAGAAATTTGAGCAGCAGAATGAATCATTAAAGGCAATTCGAACAACTTAATCGGACATACAGATTCAGAAAACTCTGATTTTCAGGAAACATCTACAGAAAAAGATATAATTAAAAAAAATATTAGACTGTGCAGGAATGGATAGAGTAACACTAAAGATAAAATAAAAAGACACAGAATATTTTCAAATGTGGGACTTGTTTTATCATTTGTTGGATAATAGAGGTAGAAACTAGGAACCGAAAAAGCATTATTATATGAACAAATTGACCCAGACAGTATGCTGTTCATCAAGCACTTATTGTATGTAAAGAGAAAATATATAAATAAATTGAAAAATCAAACAAACTCTGATTTTCTATTTTTCATTTTGTTTAGCATCTGCTTAATTCTTTTTCTAATACAGCTATACCTACAAATTTAGATACCCATCCATAGAGATAGTCAAGGAAAATAACCTTATTATACCAAGCATGATATTGCTGTATAGTCACAGCTGAGATTTCACGGCCTATGTTAATTATAGTTATTGCATTTCAGGGATGTACACACTGGAAAAATGATTGAGAAGTGCTTCACGTATCATGTGAATGCCTTTGTGATGTTCATTAAAGCAATGTGACTTTAATAATTGATTGCTACTTGGCCAGGTTTACAATTCCTTCTCGTGATAATTAAAATAAAAATAGATAATGCGGCAACAAAATAATCAATGAAATACAACCTTCATAGCAAGTTATTATAAGTGGATTTCTTAAAACAGCATCATTTTGGCAGACTCTCACATAATTCCAAAAAAGTGAGGTTGCTTTCATGAATAGCAGAGAGGCGCTACATTTGTCCTGGGTTTGAAGCATTCCTTTTTGATGCATAAAGGTAAAAGGTAAAGGTTCCCCTCACACATATGTACTAGTCGTTCCCGACTCTAGGGGGTGGTGCTCATCTCCGTTTCAAAGCCGAAGAGCCAGCGCTGTCCGAAGACGTCTCCGTGGTCATGTGGCCGGCATGACTAAATGGCAAAGGCTCATGGAACACTGTTACCTTCCCACCAAAGGTGGTCCCTATTTTTCTACTTGCATTTTTTACGTGCTTTCAAACTGCTAGGTTGGCAGAAGCTGTGACAAGTAACGGGAGCTCATCTCATTACATGGCACTAGGGATTCGAACTGCTGAACTGCCAACCTTTTGATCGACAAGCTCAGTGTCTTAGCCACTGAGCCACTGTGTCCCTGTTTTGATGCATGCACAGCTTTAACGTGCATTAACTATTAAATAACAAATATCTTTTAAAAATGAATGAATGATATTTTATTGGAAGTATATTATTCTTTCCTTACCTTTCCCATGTGCTAGTACATTGCAGTATTTTATTCTAATTTCTATCTTACTGTATTTTTTTAATCCTAAAAGCATAAATTGGCAAGGATGTCATATCCTGGGCTCAGTATAGCTTAATCATTGGACATGCTTTAGCATCTCTCTTTTTAAATTATCACAACGTGCAGGTTTTTTTTTTTTTAAAACTCTTCTTAAGCATAGCTTCCACTTACAGTTGGCTTTTTACTTCATTCATTTGTTTGGTGTTCATTCCACTTCATGGCTGGTTAACTAGTACATAGGTAGCTGACCTTACTGTTAACTTCTGCTTTTAAGGGGCATCATTTCTCTTCATTATAGTTCTCAGTAATCATTTGTCCTTATCCCCAGAGGGTTTTCTCTGTAATTGCCTTCTACTTTGATGTTCACACAATCAATAATTCTGCCTCCTACAGTTAACACAAAAGCACGGCTCTGAAGTTTTGCATTGTAATACATATAAGTTATTTTATTGTCTTCTCTTCCACTACAACAGGCATAATGCACTATGGAAAAGTTATTGACTGCTGACCGATGTCTTCAATATCCAGGGATTTTGACTGCATATCTTTAGGAGAAGAATCCTTTGGCAATGAATGTCAGGGCATGTTCTATGAGCCACCGAACAACATACACTCCTCACAGGCCTGGGATGGTAAATGCGCAGCAGAACCCATCTATTAAACTGCATATAGAAGCTCCTTCTGCTTCTTCTAATAGTAGCACCCCGGGTGCTGCTATTGGAAACCTATCGACCCCCTCACATTTAAAGACATCTCTTGGAGGAGGTGTGGCTCATCAGAGCAATGCCATTGACTGTAATATTAACTTTCCTGCTTTAAGTCAGAAGAGACAAATGGTTACAAATGGAAAGTCTTTATTCCATGTCCCACAGCATCCAGGGGTAACAACTCCACAGTTTTTGAAGCCAAAGGAGCAAGAATTTGGAAATAAATTTACTGCAAGCACAGTAAAAGGTAGGCCTCATTTTAGTAGCCATATTTCACTTTGTTTTCGTACACATTTAGTAGAATTATGATATAGAAAGCTGTATGCTTCTATGCTTTAAACATTACAAATATGTTTTTCCGAAAGCAATATAAATATAATGCATGAGGAGAATTCTCAACACCATGTATTCTATTTTCAGTAATATAAGTAAAGGTCAAAGTGATTCAAGTGGTGGTAGGAGCACTCAGGGCTGTGATTCCTAAGCTGGGAGAGTGGCTCCAATAGATCCCAGGAACAACATCAGAGCTCTCTTTCCAGAAAAGTGCAGTGCTAGGAACAATTAAGAACCCTCAAACTCCCAGGCCTCTGGTAGAGGACCCAAGATTGAGGAAGACACCAGACCATCCATAAGGGTGAGAAGAGAATTTATAGTTATTAGAATTATTTGTGGCCAAGAGTTGCACTTTTTATTATTACTATTTAGTTACCTATAGTAACCACTTATGTAACTAGCAAATTCATAATTTCAACGGTGATTTGAGTTAATATTTTGGATCCATTTAAGAGACATTTGAGAGATGTGCTGTCTCATTTGAAAGAATTTAGGAATTCTTTAAGCTCTTCCAGGGCAAAAATGATAATTATTGGGGGAAATCAGGCGTTTTTCTAGAGTAAAATAGATGCTTCAAGCTTTTGCAAAATGACTCTGAATGGTCAATGAAATTCAGGCCAAATGTCAGTTGGATTGGCTATCTTGGTCTTGATCTATCATCATATTAATATTAATTCACCTTCATTAGTTTTGTACAGGTTTTATTACTCACTTTGATGTATCCTTGGTTTAAAGTAATATTTTTTTATTCATAGTTCTCAGAATTAGAAGGAACCATCAGTGAGTTCAACTCCCTATTCAGTGCAGGTTCTTATGGGTCTACAGTAGTTTGTTAACTTTATCTTGCACAAGTGTCTTGGACAGAATAGAAAAGGAAATTATTTTCAGCCTTGATTACTAAGCAAGTAGCTTCCTTACTTTATTCTTTTTTGGATTTTTGTAAAAGGCTAATATACATGTGTAAAACTCACATGACAAAAGTGTTTGATCTATTCAGTGCTGGAATGGATCTAGAACAGCTTGGTGTGGCTAGCTCGGGTGGCCAGCTTAGCACTATCACCAAGTTGCCCCTACCAACTCAATGCTGCCAAGACACCACAGGAGAACGCCGCACAGCCAACACACTTTGGGGACAACTCTCGAGCAGCCAGAGGGAGAGCTGGGTGGGTGAGCAAGCAAGCGGGTTAGCAGACACGAGACTGGCAGCAGTGGCCACATCCCATTTTCATATCTGCTGCTACTGTCATCCTCAGATTCTTTAGCCCAGAGCTTCATACAGCAGCAGTGACATCGGGGTGTGTGAAAATGGGATGCCCTCAGTTGCCACCTCTTCCCTGCTGCCTGCCCTGCCCACTGCCGATGCTGCCACCATCCCCAGCCTCTTTGGCCCAGGGCAGGGGTCTGCAACCTTAAAGAGCCATTTGGACCAGTTTCCCACAGAAAAGAAAAGAACCGGGAGTCACAAAACCTGGGTGGGCATGGCCAACTCGATGTCACTTACTTCACCCAGTCACATGACACCCCCTCAGCCACGCCTACCCAGGTTCTGTGGCTCCCACTGTTTTCTTTTCTGTAGGAAACAGGTATCTCTGTCTTGTCTGTCTGTCTCTCTCTCTTTCAAATATAAATATATATATAAATATAAATAAATAAATAAAGTGTTTTTCTATCGAAGCACCTGGTCTACCCCAATATGGGAGGGAGCATACTGTTTCAGATAGTATTAAGAGATGCTTTCTACAGTGTAAACTGGACGAAACAAGCAGCTACATGACTACATTCTGAACTTCATGGGGTAGAAAGAGATGGCTTAAATTACCTTTGGAGTTTCGGTAGCACCAGAGGTATATCAATGGAAGCAGCATGAATTATTGAGTGGGCTCGATGGAATTGAGCCAATAGCTGATGATATTCTTATAGTTAGCTCTTGTGAAACAGACTAAGAAGCTGAGCATGACCATGATGAGAAGTTAACAGCATTATTAGATCGGTGTAGGCAGGTGAGGTTAAGGCTTAGTGTAAAGAAGTTGCAATTTAAAGTGTACGAAGTCTGCTTCCATGGGCATATTTTGTCCTCACGAGGTTTAAAAGCCGATCCAGAAAAGATCAGAGCCATTGGGAAATACATACTGGTTCCCTTTCGCCTTTCAGCTCCAATCCAGGAGCCCTCAAGCAGTCGCAAAAGAGTCAGTGGCGTCTGACTATATATAATCAGCAAGTACAGGGGCGCTTCACTCCCACTCTGGAATATGGAGCAAGTCTCCATCCCCCGCTGTAACCCTTACCTTCTCAGGCCAGGTGAGGAGTGACTGGGAGGAGAGGGTGAGGGATGGGGCCAGCCAGTGGTGGTTCAGCCAATAGGGAGCCACAGCAGGGGGACGAAAGAGCCGCAGGTTGCTGATCCCTGGCACAGGGCTTGGTGGCGGTGGCAAGGGATGTGAAAATGGGAAGTCCCCAGCTGCTGCCGCTGTTCTATGCTCAACCCACCTATTTGCTCATCCGTCCACCTTGCTGTCCCTCTAGCTGCCTGTGACAAGTTTTCCCTGCAGTGACTTTGCAGTGTGGAGTTGTCCTGTGAGAACTTGGTGATGTTGAGTTGGCAGAAGCAAGTTGGCAGTGCTGAGCAGGTGGTGGTGACCTGGCTGTGCCAAGATGGCAACACCGAGTTGTCCCATTCTAGTTAGAATTGTTAGTTTCTACACTTGCTTATATGTAATAATACATTAAAATATCCCTTAGCCATATATTAGCTTCTCGTATCTGTGTTTTTGTGACCCATTTAGCTTCTGAGTATAAACATCTCAATAAGCCTACAACTTACTATTGCAATAGACTTCTAGTCAACAAAAATATATCATGAACAGTTCTAAATATATTTTAGTTTGCAGGTTCACTTAATATATTTCTATCAAAGTTTCATTTCTTATAGAAGCTGTAGGATTGGAGTGGTTGATAAAATGGGCATGAAATTAATTTTAAGTGAGAATGGCCTTTCTAATTCTGGTTCATTAATTCGCTTTCAGTTTTGAAGATGTTGAAAATACTAACAATTTTATATATCACATAGACATTTATCCCTGACTGATCACAATTATGTGTTCATGTTCTATTTAACTGATTCTTATGAACCTAATCAAAGAGTTGTGGGGGAAAAAAATGAAGTGACCCTCATGTAAGCCTTCTTGAGTTCTTAGAGGAAAAGGAGGATAGAAATCTAACAAATTGAATAACAAATGACTAAATTAAAATGGTTGAGAAGGATTGTTGTAAGATTAAAATACTGCCTGAATAATGTTGCAAATCAAAGATCATTATTCCTGGCCTCAGTATAGGGAAGTAGCAGAAGGTTGAGTAAAATGGATAATATATCCTGTTTCTAAAAGAATTATTTTCTTTATGAGGGATATTTTCCTCTGTTGATTAAAATTGCTGCCTATTAAAAATATCAAAACTGCATAGCTAGTACATACTTAGTCCAAGTGGCAATTATTTTCTGACATACTCACACTCATTTGCAATTAACCACAGCACAAAGATATATTTGAAATATATTTTTGAAATATATTTTTCCCTGTTTTATTCCTATAATGATGCTTTTGTCTTGTCTCAACATATGTGGCATAAATTATCTTTCGTTATAGTAGTGGTTAAGTAGTATATTTGGCTTATTTTAACACCATCCAAGTGTAGTTTATGATACATAATATATATTATTCCAGAATTTTTCTTCCTGCTAGGATTGAGATTGGAGAACTGACTAGCAACTAGTAATTGCCTATTCTGAAAGCATTCTTCCCTTTCCCCACCTAAGTAATCTTTGTAAAATTTGGTATTCATAGATATTGTACCTTTAATGCAGAACAAGAATATACTGGACAATGTTTCTTCCTCCTCCTCCTCCTCCTCCTCCTCCTCCTCCTCCTCCTCCTCCTTTATGGCAAAAGGAGATATTTTAAAAAACTGGATAGAAGTGAATTTAGATTAAAAAATACTCCTGTTCATTCTGTGAGAATATATACGAAATAAACAAATATTTTTGTTGTCCAAGACAGGACAACTTATTTTGGGGACAATTCAGTCATGTAATTGTGTTTGCAGATATACTTATTTTGGGCTTCCTATGTATGTTTTTGATTTGAGAACTATAGTCTTGACTACAATCCTAGTAGTAACTTGTTGTAATCTATTATTGGTGGAAATTTAAACAGATAATGAGAATTTTTCTTCTTCACACTTCAGTTGAGACGGACAAGCCTGAACACGAACAATTGTATAGCTTTGGTTAATATCATATTACTTATTGCATATTAAATCCTGATTGTGCAATAATGAACTATACATATGTTTCACCAAACCCAAGGTGTGCATATAAATTCATATTTTTTCAATGCAATTAAAATAATGTGGGATATTACTTCAAGATTTTTGCATAAGTTCTTGATTAATATTGAACAACTTTATTAGATGCATAGATCCCAATATTATTACAAGTCCTAATCTTATACTAGCAATTGAGGCATTGTTGTTCAAATAATATTATTGTTTTCTGTAATCCTTGTAATCTAAGATAAGAATGTGAAACTATTTTTTCTGGGCACCAGCACTCATTTCCATAAAAGAGCCAAACAAAACCAGCTTATGTCTGAAAAAGGAATCTTGTATACTTTATAGCAGTGATGGCTAACTTTTTTGCCATCGCGTGCCAGGAGAGGTGGGGCGGGGGAGGGTCGCGCACCCACGTGCATGCGTGCGCAACCCCCTCCCCCCGCTCCTGGCACATGAGGGCCTGGTAGGGCCTGGTAGGTCCTGGTCCCACTCCTGGTGGGACAGGAAGTGACATTTTTTGCTGTCCCCAGCCTCCAGAACCTCTCTAGGAGTCTCTAGGAGCCTCTCTAGGAGTCTCTGGAGGCTGGGGATAGGAAAAAACGTCACTTCCTGTCCCACCGGGAGTGGGGAAATGGGCCCTTTGAGCCTCCGTAGGGCCTCCAAGGGAGTGGGAAAGGCTGTTTTCACCGTTCCCAGATACACAGAGAGGATCTGGAGCCAGGTAAGAAAGAAAAACGGGCCTTACCCCCCCCCCCGGCCCTCCAGAGGCAGGAAACAGCCTGTTTCCCTACTTCTGGTGGGCCCAGAAGGCCCGAAAATCAGCTGGCTGGCGCACGCATGCGCCCCAGAGGTGAGCTGGCATGCCCACTAATATGGCTCCGTGTGCCACCTGTGGCACGTGTGCCATAGGTTCGTCATCACGGCTTTATAGTAAAGGTCAGCAATTCATTGTCTTCTAGTTGCATATGCTCAATACTTCATCTGTAGTCATAGTACCTCTAAACCCCCCTCTTGCTTGACAGACAGGCCGAATCTTTTGGAGTGTTGTTGCTTTATCATGATTTTCTATATGAAATGGGGGCAAAATGTTGGTCCTTAAAGTCAAAAAAAAAAATAATTAAAATGTACAGAATGGAAACAGTTGATATTACTCTCTCTACTGATGTCACCTATTTATTAGCTACACACAACCTGTTTTACTCTAAAGCAAATCCAAAAGCGAAAACATAACGCTCAGGCAAAAAAGATTGCCTACTTTGTTCTGAAGTTACAGAACTTTAGTTTTATTTCTATGTAGAACCTGTTTTTCCATAAATTTCATCTTTCTTCTCATTAATGCTTTAAAATTCATGTTCTAAAATTTGTAATAATTACAGCATCCCCTGGTAAGAGTTTCTTTCAGCTAGGAATATCATATGTAGAATCCCTTCGCTGCTGGTGTTGCTTTAGACTTTTGATATTTGTTGTGAGCAAATGGATGGTGAAATGAGTAGAGATCTGGAGAACTTTCCAGAGCAGTTCCCTCACTACCACTGGAGGCCATAGAGGGATGTTGTCTAAGAATTTGTTCCTGGGAATATCACTCTCCCTAGCAAAATACATTTTTGCACTCTTCTTGGCATGCTGATTGTTTCCTTTTTCCACACTGATCCTTAATTTATAAACCTGTTGCTTGTTTGATCAACATTCTGCTTTCTCATAGCTTGAGTGTCAAACTACTTTTATCTTTTTAGTTATATCCTCCCTGCACCTTTTGTGTCAATTAAATGCACTAAATTGTTGTTTCTAATTTATTTCTAGTCTGTTAAAAAAAGCCTGCAGTGCAACCAAATTAATTGTAATTAATATTACTTATGTCAGGCAGAAACGACCAGACCCACACTTGGAGAGTTCAATTGGCTGTTTTATTGCTAAAGCCTATACATAGGATTCTTCTCAGACTGATGGTTTGTACCTGGGTGACAGTAGATAAGACTCAATGGCATTCAAAGGGGGGTTGGACTTTGCTTTCTTGTGCCCATGTAGGGAATCCAGACTAATTCCCCATTTAACTCCTCCCTCTGACTCATCCAGTCTTTCTCCTACATCTTATACATTAACATCAATACAAATTGACCTGTAATTTCCATTAACTTCCCTGAAATGTCCATGTTTTAGTCAATTTTCAACTTCTTATCAGGGTAGTGTACAAGTTCATGAGATGTATGAAAGGCTATCATGGCGTGCTTGAGGAGGATTGAATCTTTCTTCCCCATCTGCATTCTTTGGGAATTCCACAGTATTGTGTTGATACTTGGCAGCAGTAGAAGCATTGTTAGCGGAGGAAATTTTTAATGAAAACTTCAATTTCTACATCAATTTTTGCCTTGCAGTTCTGTTGCTTAAAAATAGAGTATGTATTAGATTTACAAATCAAATAAATATATTTTCTATTATTACCTACATTTTCTCCTGGGTGTCAACAACTGTGAGAATCTGAGTTGAGGTTTTTATGTATTGTTGTTGTGTTACAAATAGTGTTCCGTGGTTTGGCTACGGTAGATGGTAAGATGGTAATTTAGCCATAAATTCCTGACAAGCTAGAAAAACATGCAGTTTGACAGTTTCTTAGAGCAGATTTTTCTATTCATTGTGAAAGTACTTAATGAAATGCAATTGTTCTATGAACTTGAAGTTCTAGTACTCAGAACTAATTTAGTATTGGGTTTGGAGGCCATTCTTTTGACAATTATCCCAAATTATAGAAGGCTAAAAGCATAACACCAGGTTGTATGTTGTAAGCCAACCTGACCACATGTAACATTTTCACAGCATTATATTGGGGTAGGCTTTTGTAACCCAATCTGCAACCAGTTTACTTACAGTCAAGTGGATCAGTCAGGTTCAAATACAAGAGACCAATCAAGCCCTATTCATTTGTCTATGAGCTTTCAAGAGGTATACCACAAAGCAGCAAAAGACAGCCCCAGGCCCGGATGAAATGTGAGGACAACAGAAAACTACATCATGGCCATTCAGTCTGAAAACTCATTACTGCTTTATTTTTACAGCAGTTTCAAAATCGCAAGAAGACTTTGCTGGAGGGATATTCTTCACATAACTTACATGGTAATCCTCATGTAAACAATATCGGCTACCAACTAGAAAATATTTTTGTAGATTCACATAAAGTAGATACATTTAAATTGGCCTCAAGTTCTAATTCTTCCATCCTTAATTTAACCCAAAATGCGTTGAATGGGGTAAAATCTGTACCACATTCTTATATTAATTGTATATGCTACTCTTGCTACCCCAGAAGAAGCTTAGGAAATATTTTGGGTTCCTTTTTCTAAGTTTGGTACAAAACTATTTTCAGAGAAAAATATAACAGTCTAGATAGATTGTTTCATGTGAGCAAAAGTGTAAAACAGATTCACTATTACGTAGAATTGTTATTTTAGAAAATGGGGTACAATATATAGCACAACTACATTTGCTCCTGATCAAGTGTTTCTATGAGAAAGCTCTCATCTTCATTACCTAATTTTCATGTTATCGCTTAGAGTGGCTCAAAGCTTATGTGCATGGTCCAAAATTTCAAAAGCATTTTCAGATCAGACCAAAGGCCTGTAGTCATGCATTTATTTTTTCTTTTTTTCTTTCTTTCTTTCTTTCTTTCTTTCTTTCTTTCTTTCTTTCTTTCTTTCTTTCTTTCTTTCTTTCTTTCTTTCTTCCTTCCTTCCTTCCTTCCTTCCTTCCTTCCTTCCTTCCTTCCTTCCTTTCTTTCTCTCTCTCTCTCTCTCTCCTTCCTTCTTTCCTTCCTTCCTTCCTTCCTTCCTTCCTTCCTTCCTTCCTTTTTCTTTCTTTCCTTCTCCCCCCCCCTTTTCAATCAGTAATTTTAAAAAAGTCTTCAAGTTCTGAACCAGGGATATTCAGCATGTAAGTCGAGGCAATTGTTATAACTATTGTGCTAATAAAGGACATGTACTACTATATAACAAAATCTGTAGGATATGCTACTCAGGAAAAACAAAGAAAATGCAAAGTTTATTTAAAAATGATTGTGTTGATTTAAAATTGTATATATAAAATTAGTGCAGCTGTGTACGTATGCATATACATATGCAGTATGTCCCAGAAGGAGAGCAACTGGCATTTGCATTCTTGGAAAACAAAGATGGAAGAGCACAGCTGCTGGGGAATTACCCAATGGGAGGATTTAGTAGTCTGCAGTCTGGATTGAGTATCTTGAAGCTGTTGCCAAAGAGTCTTAATCTGGACAGGATATTCTTAAAATGGCTTAGAGTCAAGCCACCATAAGCACAGGAAAGGAGCAGCTTATGGGTACAGTGTGGGTATGACCTCGGTTGCCCTTATATTTGCACACATTAGAAGGGCTGGTCTATTCTATTCTAAACTTGCCAGAGAAGAAAAATCAAACAATATCCAACAAAGGTCTTCTATTTGTGCAGAATTTGTATAATCTCCATAAGAGAGCCATGAAAACTGGTGAATAAATTGCCAATTGGAACCTTGTGTCATATAGAAACTCTTGCATAAACACATACAGAATAACACAGATAGCTGTTTTATTTCTATTCCATTTTTAAATTTTTTTTAAAACCCTCAATTTTCTTACCAGCCTGTTTCTTTTCACTTCATTTATTCATAAGGGATATATTAAATTGCAGTTGTTATCATTTCAACAGTTCAGTTTATGAAAAGGAAATAAAATAGAGGGAAATGTAGATAGAATGCATACTCCTAGTTTTGTGAGGTCCGTTAAAAACCTACCCTATCTTTCTAAATCTGCTCATAATTTCCAGTAACTGTGTGTGTATTTCTTCAATGTGGAATACAACTACACACACATGCACGTACGCATGTATGTTGGGTTAGTGTCTGATCACAGAATCATTCTTTTTTGTAATTGTCAAGCAAACCTTTAATTTGAATAACAGTGGCATAACTTATGAGCAAAAATGTTAATCAGTAAGCAGCTTGAGGCACACTCGAAATCTTTTTTTACTTATTATTTTACTCTTTAGGACCATTGTTTTTCATCAGTCACTTGGCTTGTTCTGAAAAAGAAGTTCATCAGTATGCTATGGGACTTTGCACCGAAAGCTGGATTCCATCTTCATTTGTTTTTGTTCTCATTTGCTGCTTTTAATCAGTTTCCAGTAACTCAGTAGGCCTGACTATTGACGATATTTAGCACTAAAGTGATTAAATGATAAATGCATAAGTTTGTATTCAACACACAGGGCTGCTTCTTTTCAGAATCATGCATTCCAGCAGCTTTGTAATGGTTAAACAAAACTTAGAAACAAAGCATCATTGAAATCACAAGGGGATCACAAATGGAGACTTACAGCAATTGGCCCAGGGAGTCACTTAAAGCCAATAGAAATAGATTTGGATGAATTCCTCCAGTATGTGTGCCTCTTGCCAAAAGAACAGAATTTAGTACATAATAGTTTAGTAGTCTAAATTCCTGTATTGTGTGTGTATTTCAAACTTTATGAAACCACAGGCAGAAGAGTGTGCTTTGCATTTATTTCCTTTAATTTATTTTTGAAGTGAAGCAGTTATGCTATTGTTGTAGGATGTTCTTTGACATACCGTACTTTTTTTTAGAGAACTTTTCCTTTTTTTATATAAAGATCATATTGATTATATTCCACATGTAACCACTGAGGCATTGCCAGTGTAAATCTTGCACAAGATATTGAATGTTTCATATATATCAGAAAAACCAGTTTTTAAAATGTCAACTATGAACTCTTGCTTTTTTCACACATGCATGAAGTCTAGACAGGTACAAAAACTATTAAGTAGTTCATACCCCTAAAGAATAACAATTGTAGTGATTTTTGTTTTACATTATTATGAAACAAAACACATGAGTTTTAAAAAGCCTACAAAAATAGAAACAGCTAGATAGATTTGTAGTTTCTAAGTTAACTCTGAAATCTTTAAGTGTTTCTCCATGGTTCTAGTTCATGGTGAGGTGCAACATTCAATTTCTCCTTTTACATTTCCATCCGCTTCTGGATTTTTCAAAGCCTACCATTTTAGAAGAAATGTTCTAGAAACTGCTATGTACAAATCTTGTAGAAATAGCTCTATTCATTGGGCTGTCAGTTTTTAATCACGTCTATGGCTTTAGAAATATTGAGCACAAGGACTTTCAAAATAATAGAAAGGGAAGATATTTTTTAAACCTACCAAGGCGATGGAGATGTGCTACATTCCTACTCAGCTGGTCTGCAATCTAAATGGAATTCATATACTAAAAATTTTGGGGTGCTCCATGACTAAAATACTTCAACTGAAGAACAGGATTGTTGTTGCCTGTTCTATTTAATTCAGTAGAACTTCTGCATGACTGAAATGTATGACGTATTGATCGTAGATAACATGCAGGAAAAACCATGGAAATGCTATTCTGCTGTCTATCATTTTGAAACATTGACAATGAGGAATTTATTTTGTAAGCAATGTATTACAAATTGCCTTTTGAAAATAGACATTCACAACATCATCTACAGTGACAGACCAGTGGTTAAAAACTGATCTTCTATTTATGAAAGTTACTATACAAATATATGTAAGAAAATAATTGCCTGATATGTAATCAATAACTAGATTTCTTATTAAATAATATCATCAATATAAAACTTGCCTTAAAAATTCCAATTTAATATTGGTCTCTTATTCAAGGAAGGGTATAATCAGGAAAACTGTATGTAACTTTTGCAAGCTTTTGCTACAGCTGTCAATAGTTCTACATAATCATATTTAGAGCATTTCCTAGAATTCAGCTGAATTTCATTAAGATTTGTAATAAAATTATTTAAAATGCAGATTCATGAAAAGCCTTCACTTTTACTTGATTGGTAAAATGTACAGATTGCTGAAGAACCTCTTACGGAAATGAGTTGCATGGAAATATCACTATTATGCAGATAGTTGACATTATTTGCATAACATCTGGCTGAGTATTAAACTTGACTAATAGAGACATTGCACAAATTATCTTGAAAGCAGGCACTGATTATTATAGTTTCTTACGAATATAATTGTGATGATAGAAGATTGTACAATTTCCAGTTTGATGATTCTTAGGTATTTTTTAAAATAATTGAGATTTTATTGTGCATTTTCAAACACTTAATTATTTAATTATGATTACATTTCCACTATTGCTAAAAAAGAAACTTGATTTGTCTCCCTGAAAATGATGTTATATATTTTAATCTATCTAAAAACAAATCAGAGATTCCTTCAGTGAAATTTTTAGCTTACTTTTATTTTATCCCTTTTTAGGTGAGCATATGAATATTTTTCTAACAATAATTCTAAATTCTGATCAATGGGCATGATCAAGGTTTGTAATATTGTAAAAATTAAATTGTTCAAAATAATTGTCTTCTGTTGTATTTTAAAGTACTTAAAAACAAGATTCTCAGTGTTTATTTATTTTTCCATTTTAAGCAATATTCCAACAACTTTACAATACGGTACTCTGCTAAAGAGTAGCTTGCTTCACAAATAGTGTCAGATTTGGGTATCCCCTTAATGATCTTTAAAATGTTATCTGAGGGAATCTTATTTCAGTCTATTCTTTTAATTATTAATTATTAATTATTAATTATTAAGCAAAGGAAAGTATATATTAGGTCCTGCATTTTAATGAGTGAAATGATTACTTCTATTTGTAGAAGAGATTGCAATCCAATTAGGCTTCTTTGAACTAAATACTAGAAGGGATCTTGGCAGTTTTCCTCTGAATCACCTGCACCATTTTCTGTGCTGCTTTTGAATCTTCCTTGCAAACTTTCTTCTAGAAACGTCTATAAACAAGCACAACATTCTTCAGAAGAATAGAAATCAACCAACATAATCCCCAATTCTGCGTCACAAGTAGCTTTTTCTTCCCGTGTTGTTTCCTTTCAGTTGTTATGAGAAATTGTGAAGGAGCAATACCAACATCAGAGAGTTAGTTTGCTACACTGGTTGAGGCAGCAGACTAGAAATCAGGAGATTGTGAGTTCTAGTCTTGCCTTAGTCACAAAGCTAGTTGGATGACTTTGGGCCAGTCATTCTCTCAACCTGGGAGGGAGGCAATTGCAAATCACTTCTGAAAAATCTTGCCAAGAAAACTGCAGGGATCTACTCAGGTAGTTGCCAGAAATCACACTGATTTGAACACACACACACACACACACACACACACACACACACACACACAACACACAAATCAGATTTCAGATTATTCCAGTTTAGGATCAAACTAGATATGATGCCAGTAGCTCAATTAGCAACACTGTGTCTTTTAAAAAATAAATCACAGGCTTGGGGGATACCAGAAATTTACATTGCACACTTTTACAATTCCAACAGGTTGCTACTATAAAGTCATTTATTTTCCATCAATTACACAAGTGTTCAAAAAGCTCACCTTTTTAAAATACTGGATCACATATTTATGGCTAGAAGTCCTATTTGGAAAATTGCATAGAAAATTGGACAGACTAATTTTAATTTTCCTCTTTTTCCTATTAGAGAACTAACTCCACTGTTAATAAATTAATTGTATAATATGATAGGGATATGTGAAGAACTGTTTGTTACTTAAGAGAGGTGAGGTTTTCCCACCTTTTCCCCTTCTCTTTCTTTTACCATATAAATATTAATTATATTTTAAAAAATAAACTTGTAGGCTGTGAGAAAAAAAAGTATGTATCATATCAGGACTGTTGCATGGGAAAAGGGACGTTAGCTCACTGGAGACTTGATCCAGACCTGCTGGTTGCATTGAGACAGGAGGAGTTCTGGATAGTTTTCTAGATTCCGGTAATTTTTATCCTAACGTATATAGTAGATATCTAAATAAGACCTAGATTGCAGCAGGGGAAAATGGCTAAGGCCTCTCTTCATACACATGATGTTGATTTGGATAGGGGGGCATGCCTGTAAATTCACTTTTAAAAAGCCATTCGTGCGGTTGCTAATTGTGTGAATAGTAACTCTTTGAACATGGCCCTCAGTCAACAGCATCTTCTTTGAGAAAAATAAAAGCTGTGGTTAAGATGTCATTCACATAAATAAGTTTTGGCAAGGATGAATGCTGAGGCCGGGAACTGAAGTAGTCTTTATAGTGTCCATAGCATTCAAAATGGTTTTAATCCTTCTTCTTATTTTCACTGGCTTTGTCAATTGCAGATTGGTCTACTTCAACAAGAAGAAATGAATTCCTCCTGCTGTTGCAGCAGATTGCAAGGACAACAGTCCTGGAAAATTTTAATTAATTAAAATGCTTTGAATGGTGACATAATAGCGTTCAAAGAAACACTATTATTTCTAAACGCTTAGAAAAACTAAGTGTATATATGAACAGTGAAGTTTAAAGAAGTATTTGGAGTTATTTGTGTGTTTTTACTGTAATTGTTTTTCTAAAGTGTAATGGGCCAACTTTAGAAAGATAATTGTTTATTATATCATTGAAGAAATGTAGGCTTTTTCTGAGGCTCACAAAAGAAATTGAAAAGGAGAGACTTCATTTTTAAAATGATTTTGACTAAATGTTAGCTTTTAAAATATTAATTGCAAAGAAAATTAAATAGTAAAGGTATTTTGGAACACTTCCCAAGAACCAACAATATCTTGCAATAAATAATAGGATTTGTATATGCATTTGGGATATATTTTATCTTATCTAAATCACAGTATTCTCAATTACATTTGGGTAGGATAAAATTGCATTGGTCCTAAATGTCTCTTTATTAATGCACAATAAATATTTCTTTATCTCTCCTGCTTTATCTATATATATAAAAGCAAAAACCATTCACACATTAATCACGAAATCTCCAGAACTGTAAAGCCTACAAACTTGAAATTTGCCACATATGTTCCTCTTGGCTTCTAGGTGCTCACTAAGAAAGGATTTTTTGAAATGACCATCAGAGCATTAGTATTTCCTATATTATTATAACACGCTCTGATGCCAATTAGTTAGACATTCTACTTCTCCTCCCAACTTGAAAATAACTCTGGAGAGAATGGGATAGCACAGGACAGGCTTCTGTGGGGCAAGCCTGAGGGAGAGAAGTGGCTAGAAAGCATGAGGGAAAGAAGGAGATAGGATATGAGTCATTTCTGTGGGGCAAGGCTGAGGGAGAGAAGGGGAGAGGAGAGGATCTATGGAGCAAGCCTGAGGGAGAGAAGAGGATAGGAGAGGTTCTATGGGGCCAAGCCTGAGGGAGAGAAGGGGATAGGAGAGGATCTATGGGGCCAGCCTGAGGGAGAGAAGGGGACAGGACAGGACAGGAAAAGCTTCTGTGGGGCCAGCCTGAGGAAGAGAAGGGAAGAGGAGAGGATCTATGGGGTAAGCCTGAGGGAGAGAAGGGATAGAGAGGAGAGGCTTCTGTGGGGCTAGCCTGAAGGAGAAAAGGGGAGAGGAGAGGCCAATCATAACTACTCATTAATTTTCAAACTCTTAAAGAGTTGATTTATCAAGCCCGATCACATAGTTTCATAGCAGAGCATGGGTATACAGCTAGTAGTGTGTAATATGCCTGCATTGATTCGTGTGAGAAAGGAAACCCCAAGTTGTTTTCTATAATGGTGCCCACAATGAATTTTGACATGCATGTTTCACTATATATTCAGCCGTAAGTGAATTGATTGTTGTAGGCCTTCTGTCTTTGTGTGTATAGCAATAGTAATAGCACTTAGACTTATATACCACTTCATAGTGCTTTACAGCACTCTTTAAGCAGTTTAGAGAGTCAGCATATTGCCCCCAACAATCTGGCTCCTCCTCTTACTGACCTGGCAAGGATAGAAGACTGAGTCAATCTTGAGCTGGTCAGGATTGAACTCCTGGCAGTGAGCAGCCTGCAGTACTGCATTTTAACCACTGTACCACCACGTCCCTGTTGTTGCATGTTGTTTTAGTGTTGGTGTTTATTCTGTTTGATTTTACTGTTTGATTTTCTTGTTTTGTTATATATTTCCAAGTATCTTATGATTGGGCAGTTTATAATATTGCAAATAATTCAACACATCAACAAGGTGCACAATTACAAAATTATTGTATATGAGTCCTTTAACACAAAAGACAGCTTTTTTATTACCTACCTGCAGGCAAGTAAATTTATCAGAATGAAAATTAAGGATCTGGAGTGTTGAGCTGTCTTTCCTTGATAAAGATAGTAATTTTACAGAACAATTATTGTCCTTTTATTTTGTTCCCCCAGTTATAAAATTCTTTTTTATACCAAAACAAAGTTCACATAATGTTTTTGTCTACAGCAAAAACTATAGAAATTCTGTCTTCAATTGTTTCCAATATACTTAACTGATATGTATATATCTGTTAACAACCATTTGATTTGAAGAAGCAGTTGTGTATTTTTCTGTAAAGATAATGAGATAAAATGTATTGATGTTTAATGAAGCATAAAGCTTTCAAATGCACCATGAAAACAATATCTAAACTAATTAATGGAACTTTTAGTCTTTCAGAATAAATATACTGTGTGGGCTGTATATTTATTATTTCTGCTTGATTAAATTGACATCCAAGATGTAGGCTTTTCAAAAAGATAGTAATAAACCTTTTTCCTTTAATACGGAATAGAAAAGTAAAACATAGTTATAATTCCAGCAAGATTGGATAGCATATTTAACTCAAGCACATCAGGGTTTAATTTAAGATCCTTCCATAATGTATTTGATTTGGGAAGCAAACCATGACAGGGATTTTCATGTTACTTCAAGTTATTTGCATTTCTATTTACATGGGACATGGGGCTGGTTTCAACAGTTCTCTTGATGTTACAATTTGCAGCTTCCTTGTATGATCTGTGTTTTATGCCCGATTTTATTTTGCTTGTGAATGTTTACTTTGCAATAATGATGTTGTACTTGACTGAAGTAGTTCAGATGAACTTTTTTTTATTGCTCAGTGAAGAGTGTCAGAGATGATGATAGATCACATGTTGTTGATAACAGATGACAGAGGATAGAATCTCTGCCAAGAAGTTTATTTTCAGTGCTTGGAATCCCTACTTATAGTTTTGTGTAATAATTACACCACTTCATATATGCCAATTAATGGAATTAAGTACTAACAATAACACTAACAAGTGCTAATAACAATTCACATAACAAAATAACATTCTCTGCTTATTATTCTGACTAAGTAAGAAAGTTATTTAGCCTATCATTAGCACCACCACCTCCATCATCATCTTCATCAAATCTGGACCTGCTAAAAAGGGTCCATGGCTTTTGAGCTAAGGTTAATAATCCAGGAAACACACTGAATTATTAGAGATCAGCCATGCCTATTAGCCAAACTTTATTTGATTCAGTTCTGTAGAAGCAAAATAGTGTGGAAGAGCATAAATATTGTTGTGAGTTCATTAGAGATACACCAACCATTTTTGCGATAAATAAAACAAAATAAAAATTCCAACATTAGATAGTCTCAACATGCTAAATAAGATCTTTCTACCTTTGTGCTGCTGATCCAGGAGTAAAATCTGCAGTACATACAATAATAGATGTAGTTCTGTAGCACTAGCTCTGTGATGGTGAACCTATGGCATGTGTGCCACAGGTGGCACGCGGAGCCGTATCTGTGGGCACGCAAGCGTTGCCCTAGCTCAGCTCCAGCACATGTGCGCGCCGGCCAGCTGATTTTTGGGGCTTCCGGGCCCACCGGAAGTCGGGAAACAAGCTGTTTCCGGCCTCCGGAGAGCCTCCGGTTGGGGTGGGGAAGGCTGTTTTCGCCCTCCCCAGGCTCCAAGAAAGCCTCTGGGGCCTGGAGAGAGCGAAAAATGGGCCTTCCAGGTTCACCGAAAGTCGGGAAACAGGCTGTTTCTGGCCTCTGGAGGGCCTCTGGAGGGTGGGGGAAGCCATTTTCATCCTCCCCAGGCTCCCAAAAAGGCTCTGGAGCCTGGGGAGGGCAAAAAAAACCGTGCCATCACGTGCCAAAAGCGGGGGGGAGCATGGGGGGGTCACATGCACATTTGTGGGGCGGGGTGCATTGAATTATGGATGTGGGCACGTATGCGTGTGACACCCCACCCCCCCGCACTCCCCCGGCTTTTGGCACATGATGGCAAAAAGGTTAACCATCACTGCGTGACTAGCTAGTTCAAAGCAACAAGCTGCAACAAATATCTTATGATCAAAACTGTGATTTAAACTACATTGAATATTCGTGTAACTCTTAACAATTTTGATAACAATAACAAAATATTCCAGCATTATTAAGGGCTAAAACTATTTTTTACAAAAAGAAAATGCATAGTAGAAGCAAAATACCACATGTAACATTAAATTAGGCAATTGTGTTAATTACAAAAACACACCTTATTATAAATTACTTACTAGATTTGAATCCATTGTTATGATATTAGATTATACTAATAAATTGGAGTCTTGTGGCAAGGAGAGGGGGAAATTATTTACAACTGTCCTTGGCTGTAACAGCAATAATTTTTGCAATATGAAAACATAATTGTGACATACCAAGATGCTGGCACTAATAACCACTTCACGTTAGCATTATAAGATTAATGACAAAACTTAGGAATTTAATGTGATATGTAAAGAATGCATTCCTTATCTTGAGAAGAGCAGAGATGTGCCATGTAAATGAGGAATATTGCTAGGGAGGAAATGTGGGAGGTAAAATGCTATAACTGGCCAACATGACTTTTTTGTAGAATATTTACCAGTAATTCATCATTTAGTTTGCTGTATAAAGTTATTTGCAATTGCTTTTGAAACATTGAAATACCCGAAAGAAAATTTCCTATGCCGTGGTTTATTTTTTACAAATATTCACTCCTGAATATGGTTATTGTTTTCTTCTATAATGTTATCTTTGAAATCTTCCTCTAATAATGAGCCGTTGAATTGTTCATTGTTACTTTTATTTGTTTATTTTATTCTGATTTAGCTCATTACTTCCTATGCAATTTATTAGGTCTTTTTGGTTTGTGCATATCCAGATTAATTTAGCAGAAATAAGAAACACAGGAAGAGACAAGAAGGTTGGAAGGCCCCCAAGATATTTCACCATATTCACCAAACTAGGTGCGGGATAATTTTGCACAAGGGACATAGTTTGCGGAATTGTCAGTGAAAAAAGATGTTTGCAAAAATGTTTCTAAATGCCCACAAACTGACTCTTTAATAATCTGTTCTATAGTTTTGCTGGTATTGATCTCATCATTCTGTAGCTACCTGGGTCCTGATATCTTCAATTACTTCAAGACTATGTAATTGGTCTGATTTTGGAGACTTACATTCAGTCACGGTTTTCAGATACTTCCTAACCATCTTTTTAGTTATGTTGTGTTAGCCTTCCCTCCTTTTGTTTAAGTTTAAGAGCCATTTGATCATGTTCCCCTTGAAGAAAAAGCTGAGGCAAAGTAGGAGCTGAGAACTTCTGGCCTCTCTCTATCACTTATTACTGTCCTTACTGTCCTGTTAGTTCTCCTCTGTGGCCTGCTTGACTAGATCCTCGTATTCAAATTCTTGATCCTCAGTACAAATGGACACTTCCTTCACATTCAGCCCCAGCCTATCGTGACTTTTTTCTGGGCTGTTCCTTTTGAATAAATTGTACCCTTCAATCCTGACATTCATTTCATGAATTTCATTCCACCAGGCTGCAATAATGCCCACTAAAAATATTTGGATTTCTGCATTAACACTTGTTTCTTCTACTCTGTCTCTACATAAAGACACTAGTAGACATTATGAAGTGCCTCTACATCTTGCAATCCTGTTTCCAGTAGGGTTTTTTTTGGGGGGGGGGATTTTCTGCATTATTTTCTATGCTCTCTTTTCTCTCCCTCACAAAATTTCCTTTAAAACTCCTTTAAAAGATTTGCAACATGCCTTCCCAACGTGTTTTTTATAGTTTTTGTGAAGTCTTTCATCTTGTCGGGAGTCATTTATCTTGGAAATGTGGCCTATTAAATGTTTCTGTTGGCACCTTCTGCAAAGCATGATTGCTGTGTCATTTGTTCCAATATGGATCAGTACGAAGGGTTACTTATCAATGCAAACCTGCCTGTCACATTCCAAGCATGTGCCTTATCCAGAAAACTCTGCATTTGCAAAAAGGTTAATTATCTAGGCCTATAGTATGATTACCTAAGCCTATATTTGTACTTTTTTCTTATTTTCTGTTTATATTAAACTTTTAATATCACTTAGATTAATGAGGGTGTCTTTTAAGCCTGGATATTATTTTCTTTATCTTCTTATACACATTTATTACTTTGAATACAAACATTGGTTTTTTAACATGGAAGGTTTTCCCTCCTCCTTTTTGTTTTTACCTACATGTTTCATTAGGCATTCCGGTTTCAATCCTTTGACTTTTTGCCTACGTATTCCATTAGGCATTCTCGTTTTAGTCCTTAGAAACCTCATTGTTTTCATATGTCTCAACTCAGCAACTAAATTGCATTTCCATAGAAGGTGGTGATCTCATTTCTGTCTGCTTTGAACCAGCCAAGTTAATTACCTGCACAGAATTGTTTGCACTGGTCAGCGCTGGGTAATTTCTTACTCTAGTTCCACTTGAAGAGAGACATTGTTCTTCATGCTGCTTTGTCAGTTTCTTACAAGCACTGCTGAAAAGTATATGGTTGATTACCTCATGGCATTGAACTGCAAGTAGTCTATCTAGTTTACTAAGAATGTTTCAGAAGGAAAAATGCTAAGATGGTATCCTGAGAATCTGAGGTTCCTCTATGGGGATACCACTTTTCAGGGAAAAACATAATACTATAAACTTCGCTTCTTTCAAATCAAATGAATGATCCATCGCATTTACCGTATTTTCCGGCGTATAAGACGACTTTTTAACCCAGGAAAATCATCTCAAAAGTCGGGGGTCGTCTTATACGCCGGGTACCCGAATCTGAGTTGCTGGCGCTGACCGATGACACTTTGGGAGCGCCGGCAACATTGAGGGGAAGCTGTACTCCGAATTAGTTCCAACCTACAAGAGGTGCCAGGCAGTGCGCGGCCCACGAGAAAGGAACGCGTCCCCACTCAACCCCGGAATTCGGGTCACCTTCCTTCCTTTCCCAGCAGTCCACGGTGAAAGCGGCGGCGCGGTCGACCTGGGCCAGCGCCTTGCACACCTGGCTCTGAGTCTCCATTATGAGAAGCTCCATGCGACTTCGCATGTCTCCGCCCCAGTCGCACAGCTCTCGCAATCCGCTCACCGGAGGAGCCATGAAGTGCTCGCACCGCCTTGCCAGATCTTCCTCGTCCTCCTTTCCCCATGGCTTTTCCCGTTGTAATTGCTGCTGCTGCCGCCGAGGCTGCTCCTTCATCTCCGCCCACCGCACCAGACCCAGCCTGGCCAGCACCGCCGTGGCTCCCGCAGTCCAAGCGGATCGGCACCTGGGCTCGCAGGCGAAGGGTGGGAGTGCGCAGCGATCGACGCCGATCGCTGCCACCCACCATCGCCCCAACGGGAAGAACCGCCCGGCAGCGATTCCAAGGAGCCCGAAGCGAACATCCTGGAGCAGCACGGGCTGGCCCAGAGGCTTAAACCCCGGGAGCCCAGGTGCCGAACCCCGCACAGCAGAAAAGACATGACAGCCGGTGCCCAGTTCGTTCTGCAGTCGTCCGGATCGGCGCCAAGCCAGGAAAATGCGCTGCGCACTCCCACCCTTTGCCTGCGAGCCCGGACACTGATCCGGATGGCTGCAGAAGGAACTGGGCACCGGCTGTCATGTCTTTTCTGCTGTGCGGGGTTCGGCAGCGATCAGCGTCGCTTGGATTGCGGGAGCCACGGCGGACTCCTTCCCCACGAGGTATTGCTCTGCATTTCACCACCTCTTCCAGGCTCGCAGCCACCCACCATCGCCCCAACGGGAAGAACCACCCGGCAGCGATTCCAAGGAGCCCGAAGCTAACATCCTGGAGCAGCACGGGCTGGCCCAGAGGCTTAAACCCCGGGAGCCCAGGTGCCGAACCCCGCACAGCAGAAAAGACATGACAGCCGGTGCCCAGTTCCTTCTGCAGCCATCCGGATCAGCGTCCGGGCTCGCAGGCAAAGGGTGGGAGTGCGCAGCGCATTTTCCTGGCTTGCTTACCTTAGCTCAGTGGTTGGGGGTCAAACAACCCTTTCACAGGGGTTTTGATGGTGGTGCAATACAGAAAAACGAGCGCAACCCTCGCCATCCGGAATGAATGGTGCTGTTGTGGCGGTGGGGGAGGGGGCGGCAGAAGCGGGAAGAAGCGGCGTTTGCGATGGCTGGAAGCTGTGGGAGTGAAGCACTACTTTCATTTGTACGGCAGCAGCATTCCGCCTTGGTATATTTGTGTCAGGAGTGGCGCAAGGCAGCCTTTGTTTCCTGCTGCCTGGGACTCAGAGTGGTAAGTGGCGTCTGATCCGGAGAGCTGCTGGATTTTGCTCTCTAATCCGGATGCCAAATCAGCCCCCTGCAAACTCTCGTCTCTCAAGGAGCGCTCCCTGAAGCGGGGCTGGAAACTTTGGTTGGACTGCTTGAGAGAGGAGAGCTTGCAGGGGGGCGATCTGGTGTCTGCAACGGAGAGCGGCATCCAGCTTTTTCTCTCCGCTATAAGAGCGCTGTAAGAGCGGCAGCCCTCATCTCCTAATGTTTGGGACTCGGAGCGGTAAATGGTGACTGGTCCGGGGAGCAGCTGGATTTTGCAGTCCCAAGCATTAGGAGATGAGGGCTGCCGCTCTTACAGCGCTCTTACAGCGGAGAGAAAAAGCCGGATGCCGCTCTCCGTTGCAGACACCAGATCGCCCCCCTGCAAGCTCTCCTCTCTCAAGCAGTCCAACCAAAGTTTCCAGCCCCGCTTCAGGGAGCGCTCCTTGAGAGACGAGAGTTTGCAGGGGGCCGATCTGGCATCCAGATTAGAGAGCAAAATCCAGCTGCTCTCCGGATCAGACGCTATTTACCGCTCTGAGTCCCAAGCAGCAGGAAACAAAGGCTGCCTTGCGCCGCAAATATAGCAAGGCAGAATCCTGATGCTGCACTTTCAGCAGACAGATGAGGGCTGCCTTGGCCATCGGCTGGTGCAAATATACCAAGGCGAATGCTCATGCCGCACAAGTTCAAGTAGTGCTTCGCTCCCACACTTCTTCCATCCCTCAGTCTCTCAGGGAGATGCTTGACTTCCTCTCAGCCCCAAGACACTGGCTGGCCCATGAGATGAGAGAGAGAGAGAAAGAGAGAGAAAGAGAGAGAATCAGAATGAGACAGAGAGAGAAAGAGACAAAGAATGAAAGAGAGAATGAGAGAGAGAGAATCAGAATGAGACAGAGAGAAAGAGACAAAGAATGAAAGAGAGAATGAGAGAGAGAGAATCAGAATGAGACAGAGAGAAAGAGACAAAGAATGAAAGAGAGAGAAAGACAGAATGAAAGAGAATGAGAGAAAGAGACAGAGAGAATCAGAGAGAGAGAGTGAGAGAGAGAGAATGAGAGACAGAGAAAGAGACAGAATCAAAGAGAACCAAAGAATCAGAGAGAGAATGAGAGAGAGGGAGAGAAAATGAAAGAGAATCAGAATGAGAGAATCAGAATGAGAGGGAGAGAGTGGGGAGAGAGAGAAAGAGGGGGAGAGAGAAAGAGAATGAGAGAGAAAGAGTGGGAGAAAGAGAAAGAGGGGGAGGGAGAAAGAGAAAGTGGGGGGGAGAGAAAGGGGGACAGAGAGAAAGAGAATGAGAGAGAATGGGGGGGAGAAAGAGAGAAAGAGAGTGGGAGAAAGAGAGAAAGGGGGGAGAAAGAGAATGAGAGAGAAAGAGTGGGAGAGAGAGAAAGAATGAGAAAGAGGGGAGAGAAAGGGAAAGAGTGGGGGAAAGAAAGAATGAGAAAGAGGGGGAGAGAGAAAGAGAATGAGAGAGGGGGGAGAGAGAAAGAGAGAATGAGAAAGAGTGGGAGAGAAAGAAAGAGAGGGAGAGAGAGAGAAAGCGAAAATGAGAGAGAGAGAAAGAGAGAATGAGAGAGAAAGAGTGGGAGACAGAGAGAGAGAGAGAGAGAGAGGATGGAGAGTGCCTGAAGGACCCCATCCCGTACTGGGAGTCCAGGTGCTTCAGCAAGCGGGGCACTGGATTCGTATTAGTGGTCTGCGAAATTTAAAATTATGAAGTTGGTGGTCCCTGAGGTCCAAAAGGTTGGGGACCCCTGGCCTAAGACCATCGGAAAACACATATTTTTGATGGTTTTAGGAATAACTTTATTGTTGGGGGTCACCACAACATGAGGAACTGTATTAAAGGGTCGCAGCATTAGGAAGGTTGAGAACCACTGCCTTAGTTGCTTGCCTTGCTTCGCTTGCCTGAATCCATTCCATCAGCAAGCAACTCCCTGCCTGCAACCAAGCAGGCAGGGAGTTGTGGACTTCAACTCCCAGAATTCCTCAGCCAGCAAAACAAAGCTGGCTGAGGAATTTTGGGAGTTGAAGTCTACAAGTCTTAAAGTTGCCAAGGTTGGAGACCCCTGTTCTATTGGGTACCGTAAGTTTTTTTCCCCTTTGGGATCTTTAAAAAAAAAATAGTTAATTGGGGTTTTTTTTAGTTCTTTTTTAGACCTAGCCATTTAAAGTTTAGGAAGTTTTAAATTTAGCTTTCATATAAAAATAAAAATAAAATAAAATAATATTTGTGCAGCTTTCTGAGATTTAGTGTGTTTCTGTAGTGTTTCACTCTAACTACACAAACACACAAAATCTCACAAAGCTGTATGTGGAATTTTGTGTGTGTAAAGTGTGAAAGTTGGGTTTTTGGGCTTTTTGTGGCTGTGTGAAGTTCCTGCTTGTTGCAGGGGCCATTTTGGGTCTAACACAGCTACTTTTACATTGTGGATGAGCCAGTTGTGTTGTGTTGTGTTGTGTTGTGTTGTGTTGTGTGTGTAAAGCGTGAAAGTTGTTTTTTGGGGCTTTTTGTGGCTGTGTGAGGTTCCTGCTTGTTTCAGGGGCCATTTTGGGTCTAGCACAGCTGCTTTTACATTGTGGGTGAGCCAGTTGATGTTTTTTTAATTTTTATTTGGTGTGCGTTGGAAGAGGGGTAGTCTTATACGGCGAGTATAGCCCAAACCCTATATTTTAACAGGAAAAGTAGGGGGTCGTCTTATACGCCCGGTCGTCTTATACGCCGGAAAATACGGTAGGTTTGTTTTGTATGAGAGAAGAAAATCAGTGATTTATAGAATGATTACAGTATATCATTCAAGTATCCTTATTGGTTATCATAGACATTTGATCTAGATCTGTTAACATTTTTTGGGCTTCTATTCTTGCATAACTTCGTGTGAACCCAAATTCTAAGGGATCCTATTAAAAATATATGTACCTGAAAACTAAAAAAAAAAAACCCTGATAGATTTTGATGCTTTATTAGACCTCTCTGGACTTTTATTTTGAATAAAGACAATGGATTATTTCTTCCATTGCAGTCTTAACTGTGTGCATTAATTCTGTCACTTCTTTTTCTATCTCAGTACAGAATTATAATTCTGAAAGAGATTTGCAGGACTTGTATATTATTGTCCATGCAGGTCAAAATCAAACCTTGCAAACCTTGTATTCAGAAATTTTACTTATGGGATCCAATACAGAAGGTTTTCATTATGATTCAGTGCAGATAAAAGGATGCTTGGGATCTCTCAGATTATTATTTTTAAATAGGTCTATAATATAATGTAATTTAAATAGGTATAAAAATAAAACATATGAAACCTATTTTATCAGAGCCTGGGATCCAAGTCTAATCAGCAAAGTGATTTATAAATATCGACACCTAAATGACTTTGGCACAAGACTTGTGGCATGTACTATTCCTTGTTCTTAGCTTTCTGTAGGAGAAATAAACAATCCCAATATTAGTGCATAGGGAACAATTTTGCAACACAAAACAAAGAAATCCACAATTGGGGTAAGCATTTTGGTTACTGAGCAAAGCAGTGACTTAGTGAAACTATGACTATGCTTATGATCTTACTTCAGCTTTCCTTTGCTTTACACACTTGCAAAGGTTGTAAATACAAGAATTGGTCATAAAGTTAGTTTAGTCATGACTGCAAATAGTCACTAAATGAAGCAGTCATTAAATGAGGACTGCCTATACTGCTTTTTCTGTGTCATGAATACTCAGATATGGATTGAAATTGTGGGGTTATACTACTTACTGGATTATTCAGTGAGTAAAAGTAAATCTGTATACCACATTGTTTGACTGAATATGAGAGTTCACACCATTTATATTATTTAAGGTGTTTTATTTATTACTCTTTGTCTGTGGCAGCTTACCATTTAATTAAAAGAAGGAAATAATATTGAATTAAATTCAAAAATTTAATACATTTAGCTTAATACACAATTGCAATTATAATTAAAATAGCATATCTCTACTTTTTAAATTATCACCCCCTCTGAGTACATCTTTAAAAAATGCAAAGTTATTAAATGCTGGAGAGAATTAAAATAATCTGACACCTAATGTTAAAAACCAGTATAATTTTTCAACAACCAATTTCACACTCCATTCTTACATGGAAAAAAGAAGCATACAAAATGGTGGAAGTTTTTCTACTGTGTTTCCCTGAAAATAAGACCCTATCTTATATTTTTTTGAACCCTGAAATAAGCGCTTGGCCTTATTGCCATGTGCTCAAAAAAGCCCAATTGAGCTTATTATCAGGGAATGTTTCATTTTGGGGAAACAGAGTAGACATTTTAGATATGTTTGGGCTGCTTAAGACCTCAGAGGGCAAGATAGGGTTGCAGTGATGCTTTGTGAAGAAGCAAAGCCAGAAGTTCCTTTCATCTGGGGGGTGGGGGGGCCTTGATCTTTCTTCCTCCCTCTAGTACACGGGTGTCAAACTCAATCGCGTCATGTGACATCACGTGATGTATCGCGATGTTTTTTGCCTTTGCGGAGCCGGGGTGGGTGTGACTGCACCTGGCCCGCAGGCCATCAGTTTGACACCCCTACTCTAGTAAATTAAGGTTAGTGGAAATATATACACTTTTTAAAATGCCCTATTTTCCTCCTCGCTGTTCAGACACTCCTCAACATGGGTACTGCTCACTCCTATTTGCATGGCTGGGTGTCAATCATATCCCTCTGGAGCTGGATACGCCCTCCTTCCTTCTCCTTCCTCAGTCTTTTCACTCAGCCATTTGCAAGTGCATTAGAGTGTCTGTTCTCATTTATCATTTTTGCCAAATTACTATTTGATTTCGTTAATTTTCAGTTTGGGATTTTTCCTGTCGTTTACTGAGGCTTGCGCTTCTTATAGCCTTACTAGGCGAAGCTAATTGAAGTCGAATGGCAGTTCGGGGCTCCGGCTGCCGTTAGCGGCTTGGCTTGGCGGGTGGTTTGAATTCCTACTGTTTTTGCCGCCATTTGCCTGCCGCTGGGTCGCTGAGCCGATAGCGACCCTTTTCGTTTATTTTGCAGCACGATCCTATCGGCTTGAGTCCCTGCCGGCTGGCATACTCATTAGCCGAACGGTGCCTTCGATTTCTTCCTTTTACTTGTGGAGGCTATCCGGCCGTAGGCGCTTTGTTTCGCCTGGCTTGTGATCTTTGGAGGATCTCCTCATGGGCCGCCAATTTGTGTCTAGAGGCGGCTCGCTTCCCTTTGCTGTTTCGTTGGCGCCGCGACCTGGGCTTTGGTTTCCAGGGTCGTTGGCTTGGCCGCAGGTGTGGGCGCTGCCCAGACTTTACCTGCGTGTGGCACCGGTCTGGAGTCGCCTGATTTACTGCATTCAGGGAAGTACCTATCTTTTATTTTTATTAAAAAAAAAAAAAAAGGAAGGGATACCTTTCATTAATTGAGATCCTGATTAATTAATTATAAGGAAATTCATACATATACATATATAGATTTATTATATATATATATAATTATCACAATATTAATTAATTTCATTTAAATTTGCATATCAACTATTATATTAATTAATTACAATTGTGATTGGACACGTGAGGGTCTGTTTTGTATGGATAATATGGAGGCTGTTGCCCTTTCTTCAGACCTTGACAAGAGTCCTTCTCCTTCTCCAGTGCCTTCCCCTAAACAGGTCAAGGGGAAGAAGTCTAAAAGTTCCAAACCTGCAAAGTCTAGCAGGTCTTCCAAGTCAGATAAGGATGCCCAACGTAGGCACAAAGCCTTAGAAAGACAATTTGCTAAGGCAAAATTGCAGGCTCCCTCGCTCTCTTGTCATGAGCCAGTGGATGAGGTTGTGGGCCAAGAGGAGCTTTGTGATCCAAGGGTCTCCCATAATGTGGGTAACATTTCTAATGACTTGTGCGAGGATTGTCCATCCACTTCTCAGGGGTTGCCTTTGATTCAAACTAACCAGCCCTGTGTTAGTGTTAGGTCAAGGTCATCTAGCGCTGCTAGCCACATGTCTCAAGTGTCTAGGTCTGCCCCTGAAGCTACCTTTACGCCCACTGCAGCCGGCCTCCGCCCTGAAGCGGGTCCTGCTTTTGTTCAGCCTGTGGATTTTCACTCACTATTTACTCAGGCTATGTCCCATATTTTTCAAGTGGGGTTACAGCAAACCACTGGTGCCTTCCCGACTCCAGTTTGTGTTCCTGCTACTTCATGTCATATTCAGCCTCCTTGTGGACAACAACATTCTGCTCCCTATGGTCATGTGACTGAACCTGCCCGGGAGGATGATTTCCTGGAGGACTTTGAGATGTCCGGTGACGAGGAAGAGGTCCAGGACAAGCCGGCCTTCCTAGGCTTGTTTAAGCCTTCCTTGTTCTGTTCTCTTTTACGCAAGGCGAAGGCTGCCACTAATATGGATACCAACACAAATCAGGGTTCTGCCTCTGTTCCACCCGGCCCTAACAGTAATTTGTTTAATCTGCCTCAACCTGACTATGACTTTGTTCCGTGTCCTAACCATTTCTGCCAGGTCATTCAGAAGCCATGGGACCACCCCGCCTCGCTTTCTGGCCCAAATTCATTTGATCGGAAACTTTACGTTTCGGCTCCTGTGCTGGATGCCCTTCTGCAGTTGCCTACAATTGATGATCCGGTGGCTAGTCTTACGTCCTCCTCCATTCTGGTAGGTGAAGCAGGGGATGGCCTCAAGTTTGAGGATAAACGGGCCGAAATGGCCTTTCGTAAGACGCACCAGGCAGCGGCATGGGCCATACATGCCGCTACTTCTTCATCTTTTTTCAACCGAGCATCGCTGGTGTGGTTGCGTCAATTGAGGGTCAGGCTTCCACCTGAAGACGCGCGTTTGCAGCAAGACCTGGCTAAACTGATCGCAACGGCTGAATATTCGGCTGACGCGTCCTTGGACGCTGCTAAATTTGCATCTCGTGCCTTGGCTTCAACAGTTTCTTCAAGACGTCTGTTGTGGCTCCGTAACTGGAGAGCTGACGCTAAGTCCAAGTGGCGTCTAACTGCGGCTCCTTACAAAGGACCTGCCTTGTTTGGCCCGTCCCTGGATTCCGTACTAGTCGAGAACCGTGATAAGAAGAAGGTGCTGCCCACATCATTCCGACCCCAGGATAGGCATTACGTGCCTTATAACCGGCAGCCTTTTCATCAGGAGCAAGGCGCTGGCAGCGCCTCTTATCACAGATCATCTCAGTTCCAGTACCAGCCAGCTTCAGATCGGGCGTCCTTTCGTGACCGCGGTCGCCGACAAGCCAACTTCAGACGCCCTTTCAGGTCTTCTGCCCGCTACGCTAGGCGCGGTAAGTGACTCACCGTCCCTGGTGCCGATCGGTGGGAAACTCCAGGCCTTTTCCCACCTGTGTTCGCTTACCACCTCGGATGCCTGGATTGTCCAAACTGTCACCAATGGTCTATGTTTGGAATTCACTACCATACCACAGGACTTTTACGTTCATTGCCCTTGGCCGGCCCAACCGGACAAGCGACTTCTACTATCTCTCGAGATTCAACATCTGTTGCAGATACAAGCCATAGAACATATTCCATCGAACCAGCTCCGAACTGGCTTTTATTCAACGCTATTCCTGGTACCGAAGAGCTCGGGAGATTGGAGAGGCATTTTGAATCTACGACGTCTCTATCAACACATCTTATACCGTCGGTTCAAAATGCATTCTCTCAAATCATTGCTCGGCTGCATCCGGCGGGGAGATCTAATGCAATCTGTGGATCTCAAGGAAGCGTACCTGCACGTTCCCATTCACCAGTTGCACAGAAAGTACCTCAGGTTTGCATTTGGAGACCACCATTTTCAGTATCGGGCTATGCCATTCGGCCTTTCGTCCGCCCCGAGGACTTTTACAAAGTTGCTGGCAGCGGTGGCGGCGTCGCTCAGAGAGGTTCTTTCTTCCTCCCTCTAGTACACGGGTGTCAAACTCAATCGCGTCATGTGACATCACGTGATGTATCGCGATGTTTTTTGCCTTTGCGGAGCCGGGGTGGGTGTGACTGCACCTGGCCCGCAGGCCATCAGTTTGACACCCCTACTCTAGTAAATTAAGGTTAGTGGAAATATATACACTTTTTAAAATGCCCTATTTGTTTTTAAAACATAAAAAATACATTAATTTGTTGGTTTTTGTTCAGAATTTCAGCAGTTCCAAGTGATGCAAAAATGGATTTGGGAGTTATACACTCCATTCCATAGTGAGCCACAGTAGTGCAGTGGTTGGAATGCAATACTGCAGGCTACTTCTGTTGACTGCCATCTGCCTGCAATTTGGCAGTTCAAATCTCACCAGGCTCAAGATTGACTCAGCCTTCCATCCTTCTGAGATGGGTAAAATGAGGACCCAGACTGTTGGGGGCAATATGCTGACTCTGTAAACCGCTTAGAGAGGGCTGTAAAGCACTGTGAAGCAGTATATAAGTCTAAATGCTATTGCTATACACAGATGGGCCACCCTTAATGCAAATAATGAAGTTGCTTATATAGAATTTCTGCAGAATTATTCTTTAACATAATATCTGTCTTGAAATCCTCCCCTTTGCCATTACCTAACTCTTAGCAGTTTCTGTTCTAGTTGCAGCAGCTGCACAGCATAGGAATGAATAAAGCAAACTATCCACCATGGTTGTAATACAACCATGAGCCACATATCAAGACGTATAATTGCAAACTTGAGATGGCTGGAAGTTTAGGATAATTTTGCTTGAATAGTTACATAAATTTTACTATTTATGTACTATTCATTATACCGGTTTATTCACTTTAGTTGATTCCACTTTGCTACATTCATTCAAGTAATATACAGGTACACAACTAACACAACCATATTGTGTGATAGGCAGTTCATATGCTGCTGGCTGCACATAAGATGTGAATCTGCACTTTGAGGCTCATGAAATATTCACAGATTTTGCCACCAATTTTCGGTAACACACCCAAAGATGCAAAACAAGTGCCATCCTTTGAGTGGCATAACATATTTGTGAACATCTACTCAGCTGAAAAAAAGCATTAAAGTGGGCAAAAATGTGAGTCCTGCCTATATGTGTATATTGTGTCATCAGACATCCCCTTTATAGCCCTTGGAAGGGTGCATTTTTTCAAAAGAATAGAGTGTGTCTGCTTGAAGAATTTTCTACCCCTACTATAGGCAAAAGGGAGGATCAGAAATATCACCAGCCAAATAAACTATAAATGAATCTTACGCTTTGTTTCATATAATATTTATTTATTTATTTTATTTATTTATTTAAAACAATACATAAAAAAAAAAGAAATAGTCAAACAAATGATCGCGACAGGAACTTTACATGATATTTACACTTTCTACGGTATGTAGGCTTCAGTCAGATTTAACATATATTAAACATAATCCTGGTTATACTTGACTTTTTGGGCGTCTGTTGTTCAACCAAACGTACCATTTGTCCCAACATTGGAAATATACGGAGTCCTTTTGATCTCTCAATGCTTTAGTCAGTCTATCGGCTTCCGCATAATCCAAAATATAATATTTATTTCAATGACTGAGGAAAAGTCACTCAGACATCATTAAGTCTCTGTATATTTCTGACCCCTATCAACTACAACTGCTTTGTTCATTAGATCCTCTATTAAAGCAGGATTACTGGGTTCTGACTCAGTGCCCAAATCCACCCAATTTCTTCCCCCCTTGCCTTTTTAGTTCTTCCCTTAATATCCTTTCTTCCCTATTCATCTACCTGACCCACCACAAGGGGCAGACAGGGAATGCTACTGGTCCTCTTTCTTAGGAGGGACATCTAATGGGACCAAGAAGAAGGGCCTTCTCTATGGAACATTATGTTATGGAACATCCTCCTCCATGGAAATAAGATGGCCTCCCACTTTGACACTCTTTTTTATAAGGCCTGAAGAGCTGGTTTTGCCAATGGGCCTGGGAACCAGAATGAGATGGAGCCCATCAAGTGGCTTATTTGAATGGTTGTTGTTGCCAAGGGGGTAGGAGTTTATTGCTTTTTATTTTTGTATTGAGTTTTTATTTTTGTAAATTACCTGGAGTCACTGAGAGTGATTTGGGCAGCCATATACATTTTCTTAATTAATTAAATCTTCTCGATCCCTATTCTTAACCTAGGCACAAAACGTGTTCTTAGCCTCACTAATAGAAATTGCCTCAATTACCCAGGAAGCACATCTCTGAAGAATATCTTTGAAACTTTTGAAGATTGGCCATAAGTCTAATATTGAGTCTCATCATCCAGTTTGCTAACTCTACAGATTTCCCGATTCTCAGACTTACTGTCTAAATTGTGTCTCTGTGTTCAGAAAGCTTATTTATGGGATAAAATCTTCAGTCCTATGACTCCTTATCTGCAGAAGGTACAATACAGAGCCAGGTTTTTTGCTTCTATTACTAGGCAAAAAAATTGTCTGATTGGTACCACTGAGAACTTATTTTCTGAAGCTCTTGGTTGCACATGAGGGGGCACAGGACATTCCCATTCCATTCCAAAGATAGCTGTGGAATGAAGTAACCTTGCCTTGCAATGTAATGCCTTTACAATAGGCAATGTAATAGCCATTCCATTTGGTATCCCTGTAACTAATTAATCAAGGAAACAAAAGCATAGTTAAACAGCGCATATTAAGTGTAATGTGTAGCTTGGTTCTCAGAACCAGCTATAGTTAATACTATTGTTATGCTTTTATTTATGCACTGGCTTTCTAATATAATTGTCAAAAATGGTATCAGAACAGTTTGTAATAAAAATAAATAGTTCTCAGAAAAATTATATCCCTAAAGTCAAATAAAACAAGAGTCAATGAACAGAATAATATCACCCTGAAATAACAAGCATAGCGTTACAGTAATTCTATTGAATCTAATCAAGCATTTTTATTAGTTAAAACTTAAATATACCGGTATCTGTTTTCCATGTGCTAATCACAATGAACTTCAGTTTTTAGGATCATGAGTAGTGTTTTGTAGAATTATAGTGAATACTAAAAATCCATGACTAGAACAGTGGGAAAAAATGTGACATTTATAAAGACTTTTAAAATCATCTGTGTGTAATACTTGGCTCTTTTTTAACTAATACTAAATCTCTCCATTATCAAAACTTCCCCACCATGAATGAATAACATACTTTATGGCTAAATTCATAACCGGATGTGAGAAAGCGATTCTAATGTTTACTCTCAATAGCAAAAATTCAATAAATTTGTAACAAAACCTTTCTGTAAGATATACAAATATTAAATTAGAGCAATAAATAAACAAGAATCTCCATAAAAGTCACATTCTTTGAAAATCACATTGGGGAATTTAGTTGCATGTCAGAGATGACGGAGGCTTAGCTATTAACTAACTAAAGAGGAGAAATAGCAAAATAGGCAGGCAGAAGAATGAGGAACTGGACAGATTAACAATTCTATAAAGTATTTTGATGTTTGCACATGTTAATTATTAATGCTTAATTATTGATAAAAGCAATTTTGATTTATATGGGGAAATATAAAATTGAAACTCATGAACCTTATTTTCAGCTGCTTCATTTGCAAAGTCTTATAATATTTTCTTGTTGACATCATAAAGGTGGCATCTAAATAGTTCTGGCATGGCTGAAGTAAGAGTATTATCTTTAAAAAAAATTGGAATGGTAGAGAAGTATTATAATCTACTGTAGCTATGGCCCTAATTACACCATGCCAGGAAGTTAATCCTTTTATTTCAGACTGAATGAAGGTGCAGCAGTTCTACTGAGACAAATCCACAATGACATTTTTCCACATTTCCTTTTCATTAAATGAATGAAAACTAGTTTGTTATAAAGTACATACAACACAGTAATGGGTTGCCCCTGGTTCACACCGGTTCTATAGAACTGGTAGTAAAACCGGCGGGAGACTCTGCCCACCAACCCCGATGTCATCAAAATGCTTCTGCACATGCACGTGATCCCGTTGCAAACTGGTAGTAAAGTTAAGTAGAACCCACCCCTGATACAACATGAAATGAAATGGAGTCTTAGGGAGTGATAGCCATTCTTCTGGAATAAGGCAGATGGTGTTAGAACACGACTGTCAAACTCACGGCCCACGGCCCGGATGTGTCACGTGCTGGCCATGCCCACACCGAGTTTAGTGAAGGAAAAAGTCGTGACAATGACAATATGAGTTTGACACCCCTGTGTTAGAGGAATTCAGGTTCCAGAATGATGTGTTGTGATATGAAGTTTGTGTGTATTAAACTCTTGCTAAAAGTTAAATATGAACTTTTTGATAAATTTTTGAATGATTATTATAATGTGTTCTAGCTTTAAACCCCACTGAAATAAAAGAATCAGCTTTAACAGCTTGATCTTTATTATGAAGACCAAGCATTATGAACTGATGAAATAAGTCTTTGCCAGTACAGGTAATCCTCAATTTACAACAGTTCATTTAGTGACTGCTCAAAGTTACAACAGCACTGAAAAATGTGACTTATAACCATTTTTCACTGTTACAATCTTTGCAGTATTCCCATGATCTTGTGATCAAAATTCAGATGCTTGGCAACTGATTCATACTTATGACTGTTGTGTGTCCCAATAGCAATAGCACTTAGATTTATATATCGCTTCATAGTGATTTACAGCCCACTCTAAGCGGTTTACAGAGTCAGCATATTGCCCCCAACAAACTGGGTCCTCATTTTACTGACCTCGGAAGGATGGAAGACTGAGTTAACCTTGAGCCTGGTGAGATTCGATTTGCTAAGCTGCTGGTAGTCAGTGATCAGCAGAAGTAGCCTGTAGTACTGCACTCTAACCATTGTGCCATCGCAGTTCTTGTCCCAACGTCATCTTTTACAACCTTCTGAGAAGCAAAGTCAATGGGGAAGCCAGATTCACTTAACAACCAGGTTACTAACTTATCAGCTTCAGGGATTCACTCAACAACTGTGACAAGAAAGGGTGTAAAATTGAGCAAAACTTACTTAAGAAGTATCTTGCTTAACAACAGAAATTTTGGGCTCAATTGTGATCATAAGTCAAGGACTATGTGTATAGTAACATTTTGCTACTGCAGGAGCCTGCTGCTTGCAGAACTGGCCCCCAGGCCTGAGTTTGACACCCCTGATTTAAATGGTTTTTAAAACAGCATTATGGTTATCACTAGTTTCTCACTGCCTCTATAATCAAATGGGGCATGCTTTAAATATGGCTTGATAGTAAAGCAGCCACAAAGAGAAATTGCTCCTTTTCCTCTGTGCCAGTGTTATATTTTTTTGCTACAACAGGGAGCACCTCTAGCATACAAAATATTATTTTCTAGACTTACTGTATGTGGTTTCTTCTCTTTCAGGGTTAATTTTTACATACTTCTCATGAATAAGTAAAAATGAAAAGATACTGTGTTGCTTAGAGCTCAGCCTCTGTAGCTTTTAGGGAAGTTTCAAAGAGTACTAGATCAAATCATTCCATCAACATTCCATGCATATTTGTTCATATGTATGCATACTTTTCTTAAATCAAGTCTCCAAACTGAATTAATTTGATAATTGGACTAGGAAATTCAAATTGAATGGATTTTTTGGGTTGAATTGCAAATTCAGATTGGATCTTGCTTAATTTAAATGACCCTAGTAACAAAATTATATATGATACATTTTATAAGGTATCAAAATGAATTTCTACAGTAGCTATGAAGGGTATTAGTTTGTAGCATAAATTGTAATTTTTTTGGAACATTTTTTTCTTGTTGCTTAGCATTTTCTGGAAAAGTTGTATCTTTAGCCAAGATTGATTCAAGATATGAGTGGCTTCAAGTTAAATATTAGATATTGCCTCCACCTCATTCCATATTCAAAGGCATCAACTGAACTAGTCTTGAATTTAATTAATATTGAAACTAGGAAGATACATTCATCTGCAGCTGATGATATCAAATTAGTTGAGGAACATAGAGTAAACTATAATATATGGACAACATTATTTTTTATTCTTCTATTTATTTAATTTTGTTGTAGTTTTAAAGAAAAAAGAACAGAAATAATAGTTACCGGTTCATATATAAATAAATACTGTACAGATTTAAATGGATATTAAGGAAAAAACTCTTAATATAAACAATAAAATATAGATGATTAATTTCTAGAAAATCTTGAGTAACCAGCAAAGCTAAACCATTATATAACTAGTAGGTTCTCATACATTAATACTTAGTGTGCTGTATACATTTCACATCTAACATCTCTCTATTAAGCTATGAAAATATTTGATAAGTGCAATTAAAATCAAGAGAAAACAGAAAATATGCAAAAATATTAAAATTAAACAATGTATTTAAAATCACTGTAAATAAAGTTTATATTAGATGTCATTTTAAATTCTAATTAATATAAGTATCAATATGTATAACTATCAAGAGCCTTGATAGTACAGGGGTTTAGTGCACCCTGTTATTAACACAGCTGCCTGCAATTTCTGCTGGTTCGAATCTCTCCAAGGCTCAAGGTTGACTCAGCCTTCCATCCTTTCTAAGGTAGGTGAAATGAGGACCCAGTTTATGGGGGCAATAAGCTGACTTTGTATAAAATATACAAAAGAATGAAGGCTATTGCTTAACGCATTGTAAGCCGCCCTGAGTCTCCGGAGAAGGGCGGCATATAAATCAAATTAAAAAAAAAAAAAAAAAAAGTAAATGAAGTCTAGAATCCAAATTTGGGTTTTGACACAATTCCATATATAAAATTGTACACAAATGGTTTCCAAACAAATTTTAATTGTACATCAGATTTAATTTTTAGGTATTTTTAAGAAATATGTGGCTTAGTCATGTTTAATTAAAAAAAAAAAACCCTCAGGTTGAAATGGGATTACAACTTTTGGAACTATATGATGAATTAATTTCCAGTATGTTTTGCAATATTGCCATGACATGGAAGAAAGATCCAATTTCTTCATTGTATTTCCAGCATCTTGAGAAAAAAGGTTTATTCATTTTGGTAATCATAACTGGAATATTGTTTGTTTGTCTGTTTATATGATTGATTATCAAGCCATTGTCGATTCTTAGTGACTACATAGATAGATTTTCTCCATGATGATCTCTCCCTAACCTGGTCCTTCCGGCCTCTAATAGTGCACTCATCACCATTGTAACTGAGTCCATCCATCTTGCTGCTGTTTGTCCTCTTTTTCTCTTTCTTTCCATATTTTGCATAGAGCCAACTGAATATGGAAAAGCAAAAAAAGACTTGAGATGTTGATAATAAAATCTTGCAAACCAAACAGATTCTTGTCTCTCCAGTCAGCAACTTAACTTAGTGCTTTCTTCATAGAGACAGGCATTCAATAAGGAAGCAGTGATGGTATTCTTGTTCAAGATATGTATTCTTGTTCAAGAGGCCCGGTAAAGTAGTTTTTTCTTCAAACCTTCTTTATGTTTTTCACACATGGTACTAAAATGCAGGACTATTAATATAGTGTTTCCTAATAACTTTTACCAAGTTTTGAAAGTAGTTAAGTGGACAAAACAAATAGATTTTTTTCTGACATTTTGTCTTTATGTTGCCTTTCACAATTATCTCTTTTTCCCCAAACAAACTGGCTTTCTTCCATCTTTAGATGACAATTCTGTTCATTTGATTATGAATGCCTAACTTCATGTATTTTTATTCTTTGCTAATTACAGGTCCCTAATCAGAGCTTAGTGTGAATATGATAAACAGTAATGAAAATGACAAACAATAATATCAACAACAAAAAATATGAAAAAAGCAGTATTTGTATGAAGAATTCCAAAACCATCTCTACTAATATTATGGAATAAAAATTATATGTTAAAGAAAAATGTTAATAGAAATTCCTGTACATTCTACAGGAACATCACAGATTTTACCAGTCAAAAAAGTTATGATCCAAATTTGAAGAAAGCAATCAGAATTAGTATCTTCTTCAATTTAAATCCCTCTGTAATTATAGATCCCATTGCCACCAATATTAGAGGAGTTGTCTCTATCCGGTCATACTTTATATGCCACACATATCCAACCTTGTCTGATTCCAGAAAATTAAGCAGGATTGGATCCATACTTAGAATGAAAGACAACCAAGAATGGGCAGTGGGACAGACTGGGAAGTTGACAAGTCTAAATATAAGAAGGCAATGGAAAACTATTTCAATAATTTTGTTGCAAAAAATACATAGAATCGACAATGAATTCACCAGTAGTTAACAGTATACAAGGGGATTACCATATTTCCTACCATATCCTCGAGAGCAGTGTAGTATGGGAACTTCCTTGGTGGCTCAGCAGACTAAAGCACTGTTAAGTAACACCAGCTGCCTGCAATTACTGCAAGTTCAAATCTCACCAGGCTCAAGGTTGACTCAGCCTTCCATCCTTTCGAGGTAGGTAAAATGAGGACCCAGTTTGTGGGGGCAATAAGCTGACTTTGTATAAAAAAAGAACACCGCTTGGGGGGGGGGCAAAAGCCCTACTAAGGTATATACAAAAGTTTGAAGGCTATTGTTTAATGCATTGTAAGCCGCCCTGAGTCTCCAGAGAAGGGCGGCATACAAATCAAACCAATAAATAAATAAATAAATAAATAAATAAATAAATAAATAATAAACAAACAAACAAACAAACAAACAAACAAACTTCCTCTGGAATATAACTGTCAGCCCCATCAAACCATAAGAAGGGTAAAACTACTTTTACTAATATTGTCTGTAGTAATATAATCTTGCAAATTTGACTGTGCTTTATTCTCCTTTCCTCTGGAAAGCATAGGATGTGAATTGGGGAGGTGTCAGCCTGAGTTACTTGCCCATACTTCTTGTTTTGGACTTAACTGGTATTTTTTCTCTTATCATTTTGGTAATGGATCTGGCCTTTTTTCTATCAGTCATCTTTCTTGCTCTCTGTAGTAAATAAAGGTTTCAGGAAATAAAAAGAAAAGGGGAAAGGGAGTCTTGTATTTTCAACATGAAAGCCAAATTCATGTTACATGGATGCATAGTGTAAATTTATCACCATCTTATTACTAATAATACATATAGATAGACACCTTTTTTTCCTCTATAAAGAGGGTATTGAAAAAGGTCAATTGCTGTCAATGTGGTATTTCAGAACTGCAATTTGTGGTTAAAGTTGTACTTAAAAATAGTTCCCTGTTTTCCACTATGAATTAAATTTACAAAAATATATAATCTATATTCCTTGAAGAAATCAAGGGAATTATCTTGTTCAATATTTTTGGCTAAAAAATAAAATTTGAAAACTATTAGTTTTTGTACTCCATTTGCATTTGCACCTTGTATATTGATTCACTCAGGTTCCATAAATTATCATAAGTACCATAGATTTGCTGAGTAATGATTATCGATAAGTTGCCAATATGACACAATAGTCTACCTTAATTCTGTTTGTTTGATGTACTTTAGTTAAAAATTAGTTTTGAAAATTGAAATGCCTGGCAACATTGTTTAAAAATACATGATCTCATTTGCGGAAATCCAGGTTTGGCTATATTGAAGAAGGCCTTTTGTGAAATAATCTAGGATTGATTTGAGCCTGTGGATCCTGAAGAAATGGACAAATTGTTCTACCACCACCCTGCCCTATCTGGCTAGTGAAAGGGGCAGTTGTAAATATGTCCTTAAGTAAACCATTTTTGCTTCCAAACTTCCACCTAAGTGATATGATCCTTTCTGAAAAAAGCCACAGCTTATCTCAACTATCTTGGGTAATTATCAACCTACTCCTGTTGAGATGGTAGCAGGACTGCAGTTCCAAAGAACCCTGGAGGAAATGGATTATCTGGACCCTTGGCAGTCTGGATGCAGGCCTGTGCATGAGACTGAAGCTACATTGGTTGCTCTTGTTAGAGACCTTTATTGAACCAGGATAGCAAAGGTATACAATCAAGGTTCTGCTTGATCTCTCTCAGTTGCCTTCAGTGCCATAGGACAGGGCGGACCAGGCTGTGAGGGTTGAAAGTGGAAGGCACTGTCTTGTAGTGGAGCTATTTTTCCCCCAAGAGGTTAATTGCAGTGAGGGAGGGGAAAGAAGTTATATGGATGAGCACTGCATTGCCACATGACTAAGCCACGTGAAGTTCCTGGATGAGATCATCCATTGGCCTGTGGAGGAAGATACTTACTGTAGATCTGTACCTGTTGTATCAAGCACTGATATCTTCACTATGTGAACTGGAGCAAAACAAATTAAGTTGCAACCCCACATTTATTTTCATTAAAATGATTTATATAATGTGATGTCCTCACTAATGTTAATTAATGAACTTCAACTTTATTTATTCATTTGTTTTTCAAATTTTTGAATAGCCCATGCCATTCAGAGAGGGCCTCTTAACATATGGTATGTCCACATTTAATGAAAAAGTTTTTCCTTAATGTTGCATGGATGCATGGATAGCATACTAGAGATTAATTGAGTCATTTAAAAAATGATATAATAGTTTATCTGACTTCTTTATTTTTAGGAGCATTTGTCTGCGGATCTCAGTGCAAGTCCATTGGAAAAAACAGCTGCAACAATTTGATAATCACCAGCAGCCCAATGGTGGTTCAGAGACTGGGACCTCTATCTCCTTCGACTCAACAGGTCTTGCCAGCATGCAGCCAAATCAGCCCTAGTTTACAGAGGGCTATGAATATGTCAAATCCAGATATATCATCTGATACAAGGTCTTGCGTTCTGTTTTTATTTTCTTCAATAATAGAGCAAGGCTTAGCTTAGCATATCATATCTATACCGTCAGAAGAGTGTTTTATGTCATTCAGTTTGGAATTATCTTTCCTGGTACATACCACTTAACATTGCATTACAATCGAGAATCAATGTGACCATCATATTCTCACCCTTACAGCATTTTGAATTGATCACCAATAATTAGTTTTGTACATTCCAGTGATTCCTCTGACTTTACTTCCATGATATTAGAATTATGGGCTACAGTAATGTTGGTAAGCTTTAAATAAATGAAAGAAAAACATTAAATAAACTTGAGCAAATGTACATGGAGATACTAATAGTTAAATTTCTAGTAAATGTAAGCTGATTGATTTATTAATTAAATGTTATATAGGGAACAGTGATGTCTAATCTCTTATGGTAAAGATCTGTGGTTGATGTAGATAGCCTGTGTAATGAAAAATTCTGTAACCAAATTTGGCAGAATCTTTTTTTATTTTTTTCATATTATATGGGGAAAGTACCAGTATATGATACTGCTGCTGCTGACAACGATGACATTGGAAATTAGTTTTAGCAATAGGTAAAGAACAGGGAACTGCAGCTAAAAGGCTTGAAGGACTATTTACATTTCTGGTCTTTCATAAGGCCTAATGTTCTTCAGAAGTTCCTTTTGAGGACTTCCAGACTTCCAGTGGTAAAAGGCTAAATTCTTATGGTGATACCTTATTGGATATGTCACATCTGTGACAACAGTGCTCATTTGAATATGCAAAGATCAAAATTTAAAGTTTTAAATCTGATTATCAAAAATCTGAGCTGTGTATGCCAACTGTTCTATATACAGATAGTCCTTGACCTACGACCAAAACAGCCCAAAATTTCCATTGCTAAGCAAGACATTTGTTAAGTGAATTTTGTCCCACTTTATGATCTTTCTTGCCACATTTGTAAAATGAATCACTGCAGTTGTTAAGTTAGTAACATGGTTGTTAAGTAATCTTTACTTCTCATTGACTTTGCTTGTCAGAAGGTTGCAAAAGTTGATCACATAATTCCAGGACACTGCAACCATCATAAATATTAGCCGGTTGCCAAGCATCTGAATTTTGATCACGTGACCATGGGAATGCTGTAATAGTTATAAGCATGAAAAATGGGCGTAAATTGCTTTTTTCAATGCCGTTCTAACTTCGAATGATCACTAAATTAATTGTTCTAAGTCAAAGGCTGCTGGTAATTACCAAGATCTAGGATTCAATTGCTAAGATTACACTGTTCTTTCTTTTCTGATCTTTACACAGATCCCTCATATCACGAGAATCTCTGGCATCCACAACTTTGAGCCTTTCTGAAAGCCAGTCAATACAGAGTGTCAAACAAGAGTGGTTTCATGGTTATAGAATTTATCCTTCTCTTCCCTCCAACTTGGGATCACAAAACAGCAGTCAATTCAGTGATGTCACAAATGCTACATCTGGTATATCCATGTCCAACAACTTTTCTACTTCATTGCCATCTTACTTGCTCAGCATGGAAAACAACCATCCCCCTTATTCTAGCCCTCACCATTCCTCAGCCAGATCTCATTCTGCGAAAAAGAGAGCACTATCTCTGTCCCCTTTGTCTGATGGCATTGGGATTGACTTCAATACGATCATCCGCACCTCCCCTACTTCCCTAGTTGCGTATATAAATGGTTCAAGAACATCTCCATGCAACATCTCTCCTCAACCTGAAGTTTATGGGCATTTCTTAGGAATAAAGGGAAGCTGCATTCCCCAGACTTGCTCTATACCAAATCCTCAAAAAAGGCTTCTTATGGCTAATTGCAATGCTATCCCTCCAGACTACAGTGAAAATGGAAATGGCGAATACCAGCGCATGCAACAGTTGGAACAAAGCAATCTACAGCCGTTGATCACAAATAATATGATGGTTCAACAAAGTACATGTCTAGGAGAGAGCCAGCCTATGGGCCTTGGGAAGGGTGGACAGGGGGATATTTTTTCTGGAAATGCAAATAGCGTTCCCTCTGCTTCATCACTGGCTCCCCCCGTGCTTCCTCCTCCCCCTGGTCCACCGCCTCCCTATCACGCACACCAGCATGCACTCATCAACCATCCCCGTCCACTTTCCTTGCCTGCATCTATCCAGAAGTGTTTTTTAGATGAAGACAGTGAACTCGATGATTTCAGTGGCAAGCACTGCTGTCGTTGGATAGACTGCAGTGCTACCTACGATCAGCAAGAAGAACTAGTGCGACATATAGAAAAAATTCACATTGACCAGAGGAAAGGGGAAGATTTCACTTGTTTCTGGGCCGGGTGCCCTCGAAGATACAAACCATTTAACGCCCGTTACAAATTGCTTATCCATATGAGAGTGCATTCGGGGGAGAAGCCAAACAAATGTACGGTAAGTTTAAGATGGTGTTGATGACACTCAAAAGATCCACGAATCTACTTTTCAATGCTATGCTGGTGTTTTCCTATGAAAACATCTCAATAAAAAGGAAAATGGGATTTGTTTATATTAACTCAAGTAAAGGAGTAAACAAATAGAAATGTGAAATGTATGGATGGGGAGAAACATGTTTTAAACTGAGCTACTAGAGCACAGTGAAGCAAATCATCTGTTTATGGGTGCTTGAAAATTTGTTTCGGTTTAAAAAGTTGCTGGGTGAAATAGGCAAATTAGGAAAAAGAATGGTCTGATCTTTGTGTGTGTGGGTTAACAGTATGTATGTGTGTGTGTGCGCACACACACATACATGTGTACACACACACACACACACATCTATCCCCTTGTTCCCCTAAAATAGAGCCAAATCAATTACTGCTGCCTACACAGATGAGTTTTGGCCTTTTTTTTTTTTTAATTTAATTTTATTTATTTAAAACAATACATCAAAAAAAAGAAATAGTCAAACAAATGATCGCGACAGGAACTTTACATGATATTTACACTTTCTACGGTATGTAGGTTTCAGTCAGATTTAACATATATTAAACATAATCCTGGTTATACTTGACTTTTTGGCGTCTGTTGTTCAACCAAATGTACCATTTTTGGCCTTTCTGTGAGGTACTAGGATTGCATATTAGGGTTAGCCACTTCCAATACGGAATTTTGAGTATATATGTAAGTTCTTTTCAGATTTTCTAATAAAGGGGAGGTGACTGGAGGGAAACCTTTTTTCTTGAGTATAAGGTGAACTATATTTCTGGGTGATCTAAAGTGTAGCAGATAGCCAGTTATTAAATATATTGTTAGTTTTTTTAAACTTGCTTTCAAGCACTAAAGTTTCTTGGATTGTTTTTGTTTAACATTTTAACTGCCTGCCTACAGAGAAATTTCTGATCGAATTAGCTCACAATGTAAAAATAAAACGTAGTACTATATAAAATAAAATACTTTTAAAATTGTGCTGGATATTTAGTGAGGGAATTGTAGTCTAGCACATGTAGGAGGTGAGAAGGAGGTATTCTAGATATATTTGAAGATATCTATTCAAATTTTAATAAACACCCTTTTTATTTTTTAATGTAAGAAAATAATCTTCAAATATTTACTTTCTATCAATACATTTTTAAAACATGGATTATTTTTGAAGTGGTGTTGCGGCTGTTTACTTTTATATATTACCATAATCAATTGTTTTCCTGTGCTTTATAAAGTCTAAATACCATTATCGACTTCATAATATTACTGTGGATATTAAATGATAACTTACAGTTCTGAGATAAGATAAATGGAATTTATGATAAAATTAAATACCACAAGTTGTCCCAAGATACATAATATACATTATTGTAGTATGGCTGATTCAGTTGTATATATTTAGTAGTACTGAACAAGGCAAGTGGTTTTATTAAATTATTGAACTTTTCATTTGCTTTAAAATTAGTTTCCAAAGAATGAGTCTTTTATTGCACAATCAGCCTGCTTCAGGGAAGGATTTGGGTAGGATGGTGAAAAATGTGAAAAACAATTATGTATAATTATGTTGTGTTTTTTCCTTCACTTCCAAGAAAGAGGAAGAGAAAGGATAGTTGCACAAATCTTTTTGATCAATAGATGCATGCTCTTTATAAGATTGCCACATATAAACAACAATAACCTAGTTTATTTAAATAACAGAAATATATAAATGGATTAAACTCCATAGCTTTTTTTTTTTTTTTGCTAATGGAAGATCTTACTTTCTTGTTCTTTTGAATTTTTGGACTTTTCCTTGCTCTTCCTTCTCCTGTTTACTGATTAGAATTACATTGGCTGGAACTACTCATATTTATTTATTGCAAGATGGGAAGCTAAGGGCCAAGAGAATCTAGTAAGAAATGAGGAAAAAAAACTCTGGATTCTCTAACATTGTTTTAAAATTCAATCGCACAATTCTGCAATTCAAAACCTCTCTGTATCTTATTTTTGTTCTTGTGCAAATGTCATGTTTTATTCCATTTAAGCAAGTTATTGTGCAAACAATTTTACAATCAGTTATGACTTCATTATCCTAGGTGTGGATTAAAGTACAGGTAGTCCTTGGCCTATGTCCATTCATTCAAAATTACAGTTGCACTGAAAAAAATGGACATACAGCTGGTCCCAAAGTATCAGATGTTACAAGACTGCCATGCTCACATGATTGTAAGTCAGGACTTGGATGCCCACCCAGCTTGCAAATATGATGTTGCAGTGGGCCTCAGTCACATGATTGGCATTTGTGACGTTCTATGGTAGCTTCCCATGCAAAGTCAATAAGAAAGCTGGTCAGGGAAGGTCACAGGTTGCTTCAATAAATACCCCCTACCCACAGTACCCCCTCACACCTACGTTGGCTTTATGAGGTCTCCTTAGACTTATCATGGCCTCTGCTGGTCCTCCCAATACTTCCTCCAGCATCCCACGACCCACACAGGACCTCTCCTGCCCTCCCCCAGCCTCCCTGATCCACGGACAGTCCCATGTGCAGCTTCCCACAGTCCCTCCCGGCACCCTTAATGTTCTTTACCTAAGATTCCTGCTTTTTCCTGCTAAACAGTCTGTGCATTCTGATGGCAATTGTCATTAAACAATGTGATTACATGGCATTGCACTATGTGACTGCATTGCTTAATGACAGCAATCATGGTCCCAATTGTAACTTGAGGATTAGTTCTAGTAATAGATTTATACAACTGCCACCATTAAAAGAGTGACTAATAGCACAGCATTATGTACACTTCAACAGCAGTGTGTTTAAAATATATGGTTGGACAAAGAGATTTTCAGAATAAATATGTATAACGTTTAGCATACTTTAAAAGATTGAAATATTTACCAATAGCCATCATTTGTCAGTATTTTTCCATTTTTGAGATGATGAATGAGTGAGACTTCTGCAGGGTCTATTGAGAGAATGAACTTTAGATTGAAGAGAAAGTGCAGATATAGTGCATAGTGAATTATTATTTATTTATTATCATCATTGTTTCTCTTACTTTCTCTCAGACATGCCAGAGGACTGGTCAGCATGCAGACTGTCCCTTGCCAATTGCTAGTTTAAGGATTAAAAGCAAGGACTAGTGTGGGCAGTTGTTGGGAGTCCACAGTTGCTTGAAGGTAGAAAATAAATAAAATACACATACTAAACTGAGATAACAGGAAAGAAACAATAATTGGCAATGTGTACATTGTCTGATCTCTTGCCTTCATCTGTTACAGCTCATAATATAAAGCAAAATAATTTTGACATACAGTTCTTGGAGAGATAAGACCAACCTCCGATATTTCATTATTTTAACATTATTATTATTTTCCAATGTTGGGCAATGAAGTTGGCTGATTGCATTTATTTACATGATTAAAGCTCAAGCATAAAAATAGTTAAAGGAACTTATTCTCTGGTGGGACTGGAAGTTGGCTGTTTCCGGCCTCTGGAGGGCCTCCGAGGGGGTGGGGAAGGCTGTTTTTGCCCTCCCCAGACTCCTAGAAAGGCTCTGGAGTCTGGGGAGAGCCAAAAATGGGCCTACCGTGTCATAGCGTGCCAGGAGCGGGGAAAGCGGGGGAGTCGTGTGCGCATGCACGGGGCAGGGCACATAGAATTATGGGTGTGGGCAGGTGCACTCGACACCCCCCCCGCTCCTGGCGTGCGATGGCAAAAAGGTTAGCCATCACTGCTCTAGATAATGTAATGACCAATTAAGAAATCTTAAATGGCTACAATAGAAAACAACCATAATGTTAAAATAATGAAATATCAGAGGCAGGAACTACAGGTCTATCATAGTTGGATGGATTTTGTAATTTATATCAATAGCAATTGACTATAATGAAATATTTAATATAAATGATAAATTTGCATATGTACAGTAAATCTCTCTTTACTGACTTTAGATGTTTGTGCGCTCGCTGTATATTTTTTCTTTATGCAGCTTGGATTTATGTTATTTAGTTCCTTGATAATATTAATCATAATTCAAAAAATATTATCTCACATCTGGTACAGGTCATTGCTAAAGTGCTACCGTACTTTTAGCAGCAAGCATTTGGGGGGCAAAAGAGAACCCAAAAAAATAAGCTAGTGCAGAGGAATGAGATAAATGTCTACTGTATAGTTACTTTCTTTTTCTGATAAGAAATAGATGTGATGCATCTTATACTGCATGGTTTGCCCCTTAATGCTCCCTTAAAAACATTTCCTTTGTTGTTGTATTGTGGCTTTCTTTTCTTCCTAAAATGATTATTTCAATTATTCCATCAGTTTAAAATTGTACATCTTTTTGTGCATAGTATAAAAGCCACTTTTTTCTATGAGCTTTCAACGGACAAATCTATTTTGTACAGGAAATATTATTTTTATCTAATCTGTCTTTCCTTTTGTGGTACCAATATGGTAATAATTCTCGTCTAATATTTTCCTAGTTGCATTGAAGAATGTATTAAGAACAAACCATTAAGCAAACAAACTTATCTGAACCAACAATGAAATATCATTTAATGCTAATTAGGATTCATGACATAATGGAAGGACAAAGCTGCTTTTCTTTTGTGAAAGCATGAAAGACTTGTATAGTGCAATACATTATCTCTCTCCTGCCACCCTCTAATACTTTGGGCCATTCATATGCCCAAGTTTTAGTCTTGTAAACTCCAAGTTCTGCTCTGGTAGTTCTGTTACATGCTGATGCTTGTTTTATATGTGTATTTGAGAACATTCTGTTACTGCAGCCTGAGTTGTTCATTTATTTATAATTCTCTTGAAAAAGAATGCAGATTGTATAGATCTGTATAGATTTAGCTCAAAGCCTGACGATACCTACTCTGTATCTCATGGAGCATGGAACTCCAGTATAATGAAGTTCACAAAAGACTTTGCTGAAATTAATGGGCATAAATAATATTTGCACAAATGAGCAAAACAATGTTTGTTACTTCTTTTAAAATGAATAGTTTCCAGATACCATGATGTTTTGCACAAAATAAAGGCAGCCGACTTTTTTCTATGACACTAAAACATGTAGTACATTTTATTCTGTTCAGAATGTCTACATTATTGTTATCAATAAAATAATTTTCTCTATATTATTCTTAGTTAGGTCTTACTTGATGGGCTGACAGTATATCTATGTTTCCCATAGTTGATGAGAATACAGGTAATCCTCAATTTACAACAGTTAATTTAGCAACCGTTCAAAGTTACAACAGCACTGAAAAAGTGACATGATTGTTTTTCACACTTACAACTTTTGTATCTTCCCCATGATCATGTGATCAAAATTCTGATGGTTGGCAACTGACTTATACTTATCACCATTGCTATGTGGAGAAGCCAGATTCACTTAACAACTGTAGTAAGAAAGGTCATAAAATGGGGCAAAAGTCACTTAACATATGTCTCATTTAACAACAGAAATTTTGCACTCAATTATGGTCGTAAGTCGAGATACAACTGGTGACTTAAAGGCTGTTTGAAGTTATGATAGACCCCCGAAAAACTACGTACGACCCTGTTTCAATGTTAGAGCCACTGCAGTGCTCCTGTAATCATTCGCCCTTATGACCAACTGCAGGGGTGCTGCAGCTCCCCCCCACCTCTCTCCTTCCCCCCATCTCGCCTCACCGGGATCCTGCAAGCCTTTGGCCTACACCTATACACCTATCACCCATTGCACACTTATTTTTTGAACATCTCTGGACCTCATATTATGGAAGGAGATCAGGTCATGTGTTCCTGACTCATGTTGCTGCCTCCTGTCATTTTCAGCACACCCACAATTCAGCAATTACAATTTGCTATAATTTGAGGACTACCTGTAATTTAAAAGAAACTAGTTTATTGACACAAGTTGGATCAAACTGGCTAGATAGCATCTTTGCCTAGTTAGACTTTTCAAATTGTCAGTTTCACAAGCATCTTCTGGTGTTGCTACCTACTGCTTGAGGTGGAAACAAAAACCTTTTCAGCATGCTTCCCAAAGAGCTTTGGATCTTCTCCAGAAAGCTGTTCAAGATTTGCCATCATAGTAATAAGATGTTATGTATCATTTCTTTAATATTTTTGTCCATAGTAGAGAAAAAAATAATAAAAGGCCTTTTTTGAGTCAGCAATACTGCTGCTCCTTTTATGCCAAAGTCAATAACATTATTTGCATTACTTGCTTTCATTGAACGGTGGGTAAATAGCCATCACATTGGTTATAAGAATGCCTAAATCAGCCCATTTATTTTAAGGGTGATTAATTACTTTAAAAATCTCATGGCAATTTTAGCTAGGCAAACAGTTTAAGCTATCCATTAAAAAAGAAGGTATTGTGATTGTCCCAGTAGAGCTAAATGTAAAACAAAGACATGCCAGTGCTTTTAAATAATGGAATTCATAGTAATTGTTATAGCCGTGGCTATTGTGTGCCAAGCAGCTAATTACAATGATTGACTAAAGGAATGTGTTCAATAGGACAATAGATGCATAATACTGGATATTGTTATTACACCTGATGTAAGGGTAATATTCAGGTTGGAACAAGGACCCATTTCTTGCTTTCTTGCTGAATTATCACTAGCAATGAGGCCGCTTGCATATATATTTACATTTAAAGGCAGGGTTAAAATTATCTTACTCTTCCTACCAGAACAAGAGATTAGAGTAGCCAGATAATGGTTACTCTGGATGCTAATCCAGAGATTAACATCTGGATCAGAATTAGCCTGAACACTAAAGACTACCTATAAAGGGTTTCTCAGTGGGTGAAGTTAAGGCTTCCAAAATGTCTAAAAGGGGCTTCTTTCTTTTCTTCCCTTCAGGAGTCTCTTCAGTCTGCTTCATTTTCTTCTTCTGTTATGCTGTTTCTGCTGTTGTGAAGTATAGGAATGTGTGTTTGTGGTGCAATTCTGTGGGTGAGATGACTCGGTAAGGAATGATGACTGATGGATATTGATGGATAATTTTATTTTATAAATGAGGTTCCTTATTTCAGTTATTAATTCACTTAATATAAATATTTTTATTTTATTGTTTCTTTACATAGCAATAGATCTAGATACACACACACCTACACCTACTTATATATTTGATTTTTATTCTATTTCATACGTATACATAAATGCACACATTTATTGGAAGGAGAGACCTCCAAGTTTGATTTCAGCTGAGGCTGACAAGCCAGAGTGACAAGATAGGAAACTTGTATTGAATACCAATTTTATTACATTTACTTCTATATACTCTTCATTTTGATGGGAATGAGGATGGGGAATTACTTAGAGCTGTGGCGGCGCAGTGGTTATAATGCAATATTGCAGGTTAACTCTACTCACTGCCAGGTGTTCGATCCTAACCAGATCAAGGTTGAGTCAGCCTTCCAACTTCTGAGGTTGGAAAATGAGGGCCCAAATTGTTGGGGGCAATATGCTGACTCTGTAAACTGATTGGAGTGGACTGTAAAGCACTGTGAAGCAGTATATAAGTCTGTGCTATTACTATTAAAATGGTCTTTTTCAATAAATAGAATAATTCAAAAAATGTTTTTCTTCCTATAGCTATCTACATGCACATTGAAGGAGCCATCTATTATTGTTTTGTGAGAACAATGAGTTTACGTTTTCTTTTTTGAAGTTACCACTGAGGATATAAAAATGTTATTTTTCCTGAGCGCTGCTCCCACTATCCATAGCTGAGATCTTTCCTCAGATCTTGACATTAACTGAGTGAGAGCTGTATTAAACTCTCCCTGACTAGCCACGCCTCCAATCCCATGATCCCCCAGTCTATCACTCAGTTACTGACAAGAACTGACTTGAATTTCAGAGCTGTGGAAAATTGGTTTTCTTTTAAATTCACTCTCCCTAGGTTTTTTTCTTCGTATAGGCTTTTCTTTATTTTGATTACTCTTTTAACCGGTTAAGCTTCAAGTGCTGGGCTGCAAGCTGCGCATGGTGTGTCTGGGGCTCCGGGCCGCCCGCACCTCAGAAGATCGCAGCTGCCAGATTCCGACTCTTTGGGGCAATGCCCTTCAATGTCGGTGGCCCAGCGGACTCCTATACGCATTCCCGCCCATTCCACTGCTGACTCGTGTCATCTGGAAATTGCTGTCAGAGAAAGCCGACCTGCTCCTGGTGGCTCCCAATTGGCCCCGTAGAGCGTGGTACACCGATCTTGTCGCGCTCTCAGTAGTCCAGCCTTGGGTAATCCAACCACACTGGATATCGCTGCAACAGGGGGCTGTTTGTCATCCAGAGCCCCAGTGGCTCCAGTTGGCCGTCTGGCATTTGAACGGGTTATCCTGAAGAAGGCTCATTTGTCAGACGGCGTCGTTGGAACCATACAGGCGGCCAGGCGGCCATCCACTTGTCAAATTTATGAGGCTTCATGGAGGGCCTTTTGTGCTTGGGGGGCTTCACAGCATGTGGACCCTACTTCGGTGAAGGTCAAGGAGGTTTTGGAGTTTCTGCAGACGGGACTTGATAAAGGACTAGCCCCTGCGACGTTACGGCGTCAGACAGCAGCCTTGTCCACAGTGATTTCTTGCCCTCCTTATCATTCTCTGTCTCACCATCCGCTTATCAGGGAGGGTTTCTTCACGGCGCTACGAACTTGTGTCCACCCCAGATTCACTGCTACCCAACCTGGGACCTCCCTCTCGTTTTACAGGCTCTGACGTCTCCGTCTTTCGAACCTTTAGCTGCTGTCTCTCTGAAACACTTGTCGCTTAAGGTGGGGTTTCTCTTAGCCATCACCTCCACCAGGAGGGTCGGAACTCGCGGCCTTTTCGATCTGGGAGGACCTTTGTATGTTTTGGGACAGCATGGTGATTTTGAGACTCGATCCTACGTTCATCCCCAAGGTGAACTCCTATTTTTATCGGGCGCAGGAGCTCACCTTGCCGGACTTCTGCCCGTCTCCGCGGAACTCTAGAGAGAGGCGCTGGCACAAGGTTGATGTCAGACGGGCACTTCCAACGTACATTCGCAGGACCGCCACTTTTTGTCGTACAGAGGCTCTTCTAGTCTCGTTCCACCGGGCCTCCATGGGCCAGAAGATATCGGCCACGGCGGGCAGGTGGATCAAGGTGTGTATCTCCTTGGCGTATGAGTTGTCAATGAAGCCACTCCCGGGGCGCATTTTACCACACTCCACCCGTAGCGTGGCCACTTCTGCTGCATGGGCGACACAGGCTTCCGTAGTGGACATCTGCCGCACTGCAACGTGGTCTTCGGTTTCGCCGTTCATCCACCACTACAGGATAGACTCTTACGCCTCGGCAGACGCCTCTTTTGGTCGGCGAGTGTTATAGAGCGTCCATTTGGACCGGGGTTCGGAGGCAGGCAGTCTCCCGCCCTAGGGGTTTGAGCTTGGGTATTTCCCAGCCATGGATAGTGGGAGCAGCGCTCAGGAAAACGGACATTGGCTTACCTGAACGTCCCTTTTCTGGGCGCTGCGACCACTATCCATTCCCCCTCTATTTTGTTTTTTCTTGTGTTGTTCACTTTCTGATTTGAAGACTTCCTGCCAGTGTTCCATATTGGAGGACTGTTTTCCTTGTTGCCTTACCTGTTGGCATTGTTTTTTATGGCCTTGCTGCGCCTCGTGATAGACTGGGGGATCGTGGGATTGGAGGCATGGCTAGTCAGGGAGAGTTTAATACAGCTCTCACTCAGTTAATGTTAAGATCTGAGGGAAGATCCCAGCCATGGATAGTGGTCGCAGCGCCCAGAAAAGGGACGTTCAGGTAAGCCAATGTCCGTTCTGACTTTATTTACAATTCCCTGAATAACATACTGTTACTTTTTCTGGATCTTTTTTTCATTTTCTCAGTTCTTGTAGGTTTAAATATTTTTAAAGTGCTTCAAAATCTATTCAAAGAAGTCGAAGTGATGAAAGAAATGGAGGCATTCATCATGGAGTTTATCCAGTGGTGGGATTCAGCCAGTTCGCACCACTTCGGAAGAACCGGTTGTTAACTTTCTGAGCAGTTTGGCAAACTGGTTGTTGGAAGAAATCATTAGGGCAGAGAACCAGTTGTTAAATTACTTGAATCCCACCACTGAGTTTATCCTTTTTTATATATAAATGATGTCTGTCTCCACCAAAGAGAAGCATTTGGCTATCTGTTACCTTGAACTGCATCTGTGGTGAAGATTTCAGTGCATTAATATTTCCACTTCTGTTTTGGCTTGCCAGAACATCTGAATATCTTAGATGACATTCTTTCACAACTGTCAGATAATAAATAAAACTGTGTTTCATAATCAAAAGCAAGCTATTAGGTTACTCCAGATACACAGCAGGAGGTTTTAAGACAATAGATATGAAAAATTGGAGCAAGGTACAGGCTTCAGATAGAATAAGAGAAAATAGACAAAAATTACATTTTAGAAAAGAAAAACAGCCTAAAACCAAACATAGAAGGATTTCTGCAGGTAGTAACAAAATATCATTAAATAAATTGTTAAAACGATCGTTCCTTTTAAATGCTGCTTCTTTTTTTAAATCATGAAGTAATTGATTTTCCCATGTCTGTACGACACAAAAAAAACCTAATGAGAAACTGCATGTTTTTCTACAGAACACTTCTTCACATTAAGCTCATGTCTCTAACTGTAAAGACATATTACCATATGAATGACATCTAAAATTAGTTTTGTGTTTTTCCATATGAATAATGAATAAAGTTTTTAAGGTTAGCCATACCCTGATTATGATGAGTAGGCCAGTTTTAATTGCTTAACATATTTTAGGAGCCAAGAAGGTATTAATTACAGCTCTGAGTCCACAGAGAGAGAAGGTTGTGGGAGAGCAAAAAAGGAAGGGATTGGAAAATGCACATTCCAATTCTAAAGAACAAAATCTTTTTATATTCTGTTGTGTAAATGTAAATATAAATTACTTTGCATATACACAACAGTATCTGAAAAATCTATGAAACATGAAAATAACACCAGAAAATGTCTACTTGGAGAAGCGAATGCCTTTGAGATCATCTTTCTCAATGATTTGTTTTTTCTGTGTCTGAGAACAAAAATAGTCAATTGCATTAAGTGAAAGTGTAAGAATCTTTCATTTTTGAAGGAATTGACAAGGGGATAATGAAAGATGGAAACTGGTAAAGAGTGGGATCCAGAGTTTTTCTTCACTGTTGAGAGAGTATATATATCTATTCATTTCAACCTATTGTATTGTGATTTCACTGAATTTAAATACTGAAACAGTCCTGATTGTCCTGTTTGATTATTTTGTGACAAAGGAGCCAAAGATATTGTTACTATGTTGGTTCTCCTGGATCTCTCAGGAGCCTTATTAAAATATTGCTGAAGCAGCATAGTGGATTCAAAATTTTGAGCAATTTTGAGCAAAATTCAATATATTGAGCAATTCCATTCCTGCCTACAAGATCACTGTTAGAGAACTGCAGTGTAAGACTTAATTGACACTGTGTTTTTTTGTATTGTGGACATCCATGTTATTTTGTCATACTGTTCATTATCTACATTAAGCTATTGGGGATGATCATCTGAAGATCTGAAATGCAGTTTCTGCAAAGGACATTTAACTTTCTCTACTTTCCAATAAAGATTGACAGTTGCTTAGAGAGCAATTGTTGGATAAAGGTGAAAAACTTGAAACAGTCTTAGATGAAATGGCTCTCCCTTTAAAGTTACATCGTTTAAGTGATAGCTATCATTTCTGTCTAACACTAGAGGAACTTGGCCTGTTTAGATCTGAATAATGCACCACTCTACCTGAACAAGAGGAACTAGCCTCTCTGAATCCAAGCCAGATGCTGAAATCAGTTGTGAAGGCTCTACTTACAGTGTTACAAATGGTTTGGGCTCAGTAGCCCAAGAATAGAACCTTCTTGATACTCTAGCTATAGCACTGATAGCATTTGATAGCACTGATGCCCAAACTATGGAACTGCATCTTCCGAGAAATATATATGGCCCTGATTTTAAACAGATTCTGTGCTGATAAGTGAACCAATGTCTTTTGTGATAATATGGGGTTGTTGTTGTCTTTGAGCTTTCCAAATTTGAGGAAGTGAGTAGAGTGCTCATGAATTGAAGGCTAACATCTATACACATCATCCATTTCATGCCCTTTCTGGCTCTTCAGAATGCCAACCATGGTAGATGTATCCAAGAGTTCAATGCTTTACTGAGTATTACCTGCTTTGAAGGAGGAAGTGGTATGTGCTCACAGAACCCTCCCTGAATTTAGTGTTTGATAACATCAATTTTTCCTTTCTAGAGAAGACTTTCAAGAAAATAGTGTTAAATCAGTCCTAAAGGGAAATGATTACCTGGATGCTTTCAGTTAGGATTTAGGTAGAGGACAGAAACAGGTGACATATATCTGGATTTTGATATTGGAAGTATACCCATCTTGGTTTTCTTAACTGGATATCAGTAGCTACTGGAATGCTTGAAAAGTTTGAAAGTTGAGGACATAATCCTTTAGAAGTTCCATTCCTATCCAAGTGAATTATTTAGTTGTTTTTCAGGGCTGGAAGCAATCCTAAAATTGGAGCTGTAATTTGGCATTCTCCAGGTCTTGATTCTCCTTCCCATGTTATTTAACATCTACAGAAAATCAATATAGGAGGTCATCCATCAGTTTGGTGAGATGCCATAATTACATGCAAAAGATGATACAGAGTTATACATTGCCAAAGATATGATAATATCTTGAAATTATGGTCAAATGTAAGGATCTGGGTTGGGAAAAGCAAATTCAGATTAAGACCTCCAAGAACAGTGTTGCTGTTTGTCAGTCAAAAACTTTTGCTAGAACCAATTCTTGAATACAGCTCATCTGTCTAGAACCCGCACAGCATATTGGACATTAGTACAATTAAACGAGTCCAGAGATATTTCATGAGAAGAGTCCTCCACTCCTCTGCTCGCAACAGAATACCTTATGCCACCAGACTTGAAATTTTGGGCTTAGACAACTTAGAACTTTGTCGTCTTCGATCTGACCTAAGTGTAGTACATAAAATTATCTGCTACAATGTCCTACCTGTCAATGACTACTTCAGCTTCAGTCACAACAATACATGAGCACACAATAGATACAAACTTATGGTAAACCGCTCCAAACTTGATTGCAGAAAAAACGACTTCAGTAACAGAGTTGTCAGTGCCTGGAATGCACTACCTGACTCTGTGATTTCTTCCCCAAATCCCCAAAACTTTAACCTTAGACTGTCTACAGTTGACCTCAACTCCCCCCCCATTTAGACAGCCTCATAACAGAAGTCCCTGTAGATACTCTTGACTGGATCATATGCCTACAAAAAAGGCCATTAAGTTCATGACTTAATGGTCTTCATGGACTGTCAGATCCTTCTGAAATCCTGTCATACCAGAATGCCTAGGTGATAAATATTATTTTATTTTTATTTTATTAGTCATATTTCTATGCCGCCCACTCTCCGAGGACTCTGGGTGGCTTACACCAAAGACAGTATACTAAATAGCATATTGCCCCCTAAAAATCTGGGTCCTCATTTTACCCACCTCGGAAAGATGGAAGGCTGAGTCAACCTTGAGCCAGTGAGATTTGATCCACTGATCAGCTGCAGTACTGCACCCTAACCACTGCGCCACCTCGGCTCTTAATATCTCCTGATCATCATCAGTCTGAATATTGTAACACATTCTAGAACAGCCTTTGGAGATAATCAAGAAGTTACAACTGTTATAGGATCAGAGGCAAGACTATTGACAGGGCTACTTTGGCATTCTAGAATTATACTGTTACTGAAGTTGTTGCATTGGGCCCAATTCAAATATGACACAACTTAAAGCTCTTCATGCAATAGCACCAGTTATATTAGTCAATGCCTTGCCAAAATAAAATCATCTGGTTTGGACATTTAAAGTAGCTTGCTGAGGTTTCTCATTCCTTTCAAAATTTATAAGACTTTCTTGGTGATAGCCTCACTTATGGGACACCTTACTCATACGGGTGGAGAGAGCTTCAACGAAATCCACATGAATAGAAGTGGCTTTTAAATGTTTTTAAACAAATGAGAACATGCACATCCCCTACACATTTATAGGATAACGTCCAGGATTTCATTGCTGTTTATGTGGCTTATGTAAAATGAGATTAGTTTTAATTATTGTATATTATCTTATTTCAAGATTTATGGTTAGGTTGTTGATTGCTCATTTAATTGTTTTTATTATATAGTATTTTGTTCTTTCATATATTAGGAAAAGTAGTATAGAATGGACGTTGGCTTACCTGAACATCCTTTTTCGTTGCGCTGCATCTCAATTCATGTCTGGGATTTTCCTCTCTTGCTTGTCAGGGACTGAGTGAAATGTCTCTTTAAAATTTATTTATTTATTTATTTATTTATTTATTTATTTATTTATTTATTTATTTATTTATTTATTTATTTATTATATTTCTATACCGCCTTTCTCCCGTAGGGCTCAAGGTGGTGTACAGTCAAGAAAAATATAGACACACAAACATCATAAAATTCCTAATTAAAATTATTACTTAGTTTGGTCAATTAAATTAAAATTTGCATAGGTCACGCCTCCTTTGTCTCCTAGATCCTCAGTTGTTCCGTGAAGGCTTCATCCCCCAAGTGACCTATGCAGAAGAAAAAGACAAAACACTCCCCGGCCCCCCAAGGTCAGTCAGCCGGAAGGGCGGGATGAATTGAGACGCAGCGCAACGAAAAAGGACGCTCAGGTAAGCCAATGTCCATTTTCCGCTGCGCTGCTTACTCAATTCATGTCTGGGATATACCCAAGCAACACACTTTATGGGGGGGGGGAGGCTGACTGCACCCCACGCCTGCATCAGAATGGACTTGCTGCAATACTCTATGTCCAAAGAAAGCTTCAGCTGATGCATAGCTGTCTAATTTATAATGTCTGATGAATGGAGTCAACGTCGTCCAAGTGGCAGCTCTGCAAATGTCCAGGACAAGCCTGCATAGCCCAGGCTGCCAAAGTGGCCGTGCTTCTCATAGAATGAGCCCACACCTTACCTGGGACTGGGATGCCTTTGGAACTGTAGGCTAATGATATGCAAGCTTTAATCCAGCGTGCAACAGTCCTAGAAGAAACCTTCTGTCCCATTGAGGCAGGGTTAAAAGACACTAAGAGAGCCTCTGTTCTACGAAAAGAGGCTGTTCTAGCTATATATCTCAATAGCGCTCTCCGAACATCCAACGTGTGCCATTGCACCTCTAACTGATGCTTGGGGGGAGGGACAAAAGTCCGGTAAAACAATCTCCTGGGCACGATGGAAAGTGGAATTCACTTTCGGCATGAACGAAGGGTCGAGCCTAAGAACAACCGTGTTGGGCTTAAAAATACACAAGTCTTTCCTGACTGACAAAGCAGCCAGTTCAGAAACTCTCCTGGCCAATGTAAGTGCCAGGAGAAATGCCACTTGACAGAAGTCTAAGACTTACTGATGCCAGAGGTTCGAAGGGGGAAGCTGTAAGTGCCTGTAAGACCAATGACAAGTCCCATGTGGGAAACCTGTGGACCACTGGAGGCCTGATATTAGTGGCTCCCCGCAGAAACCCCCTAATCCTAGAGTCCTAAACCAAGGAGTGAGAACCGTCCCGGGACAAAACGGTCAACAAGGCAGCCACCTGCCGCCTCAGGGTTACTGGAGCCAGTCCCTTGTCTAGGCCCTCCTGCAAAAAATTCAAAACATCAGGCACAGTAGCTGAAGTGGGGTCGACATGGTTATGCGAGCACCAAAAACAAAATATTCTCCACAAAGCCTCATAGATTCTAGTGGTGGAAGGCCGCCTGGCAGCCTGGATGGTGTGAATCACCTTCCCTGACAAATTGTCTCTCCTCAGGAGGATCCTCTCAAATGCCATACGGTTAATACGGCCCCCTGGCTGAGAGAGATCCTTTCCCGAGGAATTCGCCAGGGCTGTGACACAGAAAGGCCCACCAGGTCGGCGAACCATGGGCTTCTCGGCCAATAAGGCGTAACCAGTAACATCTCCGCCCTCTCGGCCACCAATCTCCAAATCACCCTCAGGAGGAGAGGGATCGGCGGGAAGGCGTATAACAGGCCCTGGGGCCACAGGCAACTCAGAGCGTTGTAGTCCAATGCTCCCGGGCTTGGAAACCTGGAGATGAATTTCGGTAACTGAGCGTTGTCCGGCCGGGCAAACAGGTCGACAGACGGTTGTCCGAACCTCCTCACCAGCTCCCAGAACAGGTCCGGAAGGAGCATCCATTCTGATGGGTCCAGCTGTGTCTGGCTCAGCGAGTCGGCCCGAACGTTTGAGGCTCCTGAAATGTGCTCTGCTCGAACCGACAATAAGTGAGTCTCTGCCCAGCTGAACAGATTGTCCGTCTCCTTCATCATGGACCGGGTTTGAGTGCCCCTCTCTCGATTTATATGGGCCTTTGTGGTCACATTGTCTGTTAAGAGCAGAACATGCTGATGTAATAGAATGTCCTGGAAATGACGGAGGGCAAGATGAACAACCCTCAGCTCCAGCCAATTGATACTGAACTTGGCCTCCACCTGTGACCACTGTCCTGGACCACCCGGTCCCCCAGATGGGCGCCCCAGCCGGTCAGGCTCGCATCTGATGTCACTACTAATCGAGTGGGCTCTTGGAAAAGGCACCCTTTCTGGATTGCCCCCGACGCCCACCATTGGAGGGAAGCACGTACCTTGTCCAGTAACCTCACCTTGACATTCGAAGCACTGCGGCCTGCTCTTTGCGCTGGTAGGAGGAACCACTGTAGCTTGCGGGCATGTCTGCGGGCCCAGGGCACTATCCCTATACAGGAAATAAATTTGCTGAGCAGTCTCGATAAGGTGTGCAACGTTACCCGCCTCTTGGCTAAAACATGGTCCACCAGAGCTCTGATGTCCTGTTGCCTCTCTGGCGACAGAAAGACCTGTCCCTGTATGGAATCGATGACAGCCCCAAGGTGAGTAATATACGTCGTGGGCTGTAGGTGACTCTTCTTCCGGTTTATGGAAAACCCGTGAAGATCGAGGATGTGGCATACAGTCTGTAGATCTCGTAAGGCCTGCTGATGCGAGGGACACAGGAGCAACACGTCCAGATAACACAACAGTTGAATCGGGACAAGACGAATGGTAGCCGCCACCGCAGCCAGCAACTTTGTGAAAGTACGTGGGGCCGACGACAGGCCGAAAGGCATGGCCCGATATTGATAATGCTTGTCGGCAAAGGCAAATCTCAGAAATCTGCGGTGTTGCGGATGTATGGGCACGTGGAGATATGCCTCCTATAAATCCAGAGATGTCATGACATCTCCCTGTCTCACACAGGCCAATATTGACCGGAGAGAATGCATCTTGAACCTCTTGTACAGAATGAACTTGTTGATGAACTTTAGGTTCAAGATGCCTCTCCAGCCGCCCGAGGATTTGGCGACCAAAAACAGAATCGAATACACCCCTGACCCTTCCTGTCCTGCTGGAACTGGCTCTATTGCCCCTATCTCTAACAAATGCTGAATCTCCTGGGACATTTGCTGATGGTTCTCCAGCTTTCTGGCCATTGGGAAAGGCAGGAAGCGGTTGGGAGGTATGGCCCTGAATTCTAAGGTGAGACCAAGCCTCACCGTCCGAAGTATCCAATCTTCGGACGTGGTAAATTCCCATTGATGGACGAAGTGGCTGAGACGACCTCCAATGGGAAGAGGGGATTGTGAGTCACTTGCCTCGCCTAACTGGTTTGGAACCTGCTCCTCTATAGGGTCTCCTCGAGGCAGACTGGTATCTGCCTCTGTCCCGAAAGGACTGCCTATCCGAATACCTGTCAAACCCCTGGGGATAAGTCCTAGAAAAGTAGGACCCACTGGGTCCTGAATCCTGCCGAAAGGGCTGTCTCTGAGGGTAAGGTGTGAACCTACGGTCTGGTCTTCAATAAGATACCGGAAGCACCTTCCGTTTATCCTTACCCTCCACAAGAATAGGCTCCAATGCTGCTCCAAACAGGTCCGCTCCCTTATAGGGGGCAGAGGCCAATTTCCACTTTGATTTCAAATCTTCACGCCAAGGGCGTAACCAGAGGAACCTCCTAGAAGTTACATTTGAAGCCACTGCTCTTGCCGCAAATTTAGCAGAATCTAAAGATGCATCTGCCAAATACTCGGCAGCAGCCACCATTTTATTGATATCCTGCTGGAGAAGTAAATCGTCTGGAGGAAGACAATCACGCAATTGTTTCAACCAGATCAAGTTAGCGTGATTGAAAAATGAGGCAGAAGTCGCTGCCTTTACTGCCCAGGCAGCAGCTTAGTGTGTCTTCTTAAGGGAAACTTCCGCCCGTCTATCCTCAGTTCTTAACACTTCTGAAGCATCACTAGACAAAACGGTTGAAGAAGTCAAGCTCACCATGGGCGGGTCTACCGTGGGAACAGCTAGCAGCTTGTCTAATACTGGATCTACACAATAGGTCCTCTTATCATGTCCAGTGGGGGCAGAAAAGGCCCCAGGGTGATCCCACTGCCTATTGATGACCTCTGAAAATAATTCCGGGTATGGAATAAAATCGTGATCAGGGGCGGGAACCGCAAAAAATTCATTCTGGGGTGCCTGAGAGCCTTCAACCTTATCCCCTGATCTATCTACTGATCCCATGTTAGTTGCTAACTTCGCCTTGCGTAGCAATGTCCTGAACACTGATGGATGGAATAGGGTTGCAAAGGCTGGCTTATCTGGCAATGCCCCCTCATCGTCCGAAAATTCCTGGTCCCCCTGGTCTACTTCGTCCTGCCAGGAATCCTCACTGCAGACTGACTCTTGCTGGTTGACAATTAAAGATTGATGCCTTGATTGAACTGATGTTTGAGCTTGACAACCTGCCAAGGGTGGCTGCATGTGGCCATGCGTATTAATGCCTGCTGCCAAGGCCTGTGCCAATGCATTTGTCAATAAGGTCTGAAAATCAAAAGACTGGCTCTGTCCCTGTCCCTCCCCCGCGCGGAGCCCAGCTGCGGTTGGGGTATACGAGGCCTCTGGCGCTCTCCTAGCTCCTGGCTGCCATGCTTGAACGCTCTCAAGGGACTCCATGACAGGGGCTGAATCATTTTCCTGACCTTCCTGAAGCTCTAAAGGAGAGACAGAAAAGCCCTGTGCACTACAGAGTGAGATACAGCTTCCCCTCCTCCAATTTGAGAAGAAGGTGGCTCAGAAATAGGTTGGACCTGTTTCCTGGCCTGTTCAAACTGCCTTTCCAGGGCATTATGCCTCCTCAGGGCATCTCTGTCTTCCATGGATGGCCTTGAAGCGCCAGGGTCAGGCTCCCTCCTACATGAAGAGGAAGAAGAGCTCTTGGCCTTGGCCTTAGAGGATTTTTTAGCTCTGGGAGGAGTCGGGGGCTGTTCCAAGTCTGAGGAGAACTCTGGGTCAGCCATTTTAAAAGTCAGTTGCAGGCTTGAATTTTTGCAACAACAGCAGAGTTGGCTCCTAAAATAACTGCCAACTCCCTTTCAGAGAGATACAAAATGGCGACAGGGCTAGACTCTCCTAGCAACTCAGGCTGCTGTGCTGGGAACAGAATAAGTCTCCTTTCACTCCAGTCCTCAATTAATGAAGGCTTGTAACTGCCACTCTGCGCAGAAACAGTAATTTGTGGAGCAGAAAAACAGTTTCCCCCCTCCACTGGGGCTTTCAAACCTGTCAGCAAACACACTCCGGCTTGCCACCCTGCTCCTCTTCCAGCCACATCCAGAAGCTGCTCTTTTCAGCGAGACTCGAACCCAGGGCTAGAAATGTGCTAGAGCAGACAGCTCTTCAAGCGCCTCTCAATAAATTATCTTCAGAGTTTTCCGCTGAGCCTGAGGCAGTGACTCTGGAGCCGCCCTAAACTAACGGGACCTCAAAATGGTGGCCGCGGCTATTCCGGCGTGCTGGGGAGCCAGCGGCTCGCCGGTGGCTAAATCGGCGGTTCTACGCCGTCTGGAGTATCCCAGCTGGGATAAAACTCCTTCACCTGCTGATAGGAAAGGTGGAGGGGGTGGCCTGGAGCCCCAAAGTCACTCACCCCTCCACGAGCAGCATAAAGCAGCTCCAGCTGCAACCGCAGCTGGAACCTGCACCCTTCCACTCCCACTATTAATTAATTAAGAAAGCACACAAGAAAACAAGAAAACCTAAAACCTCTCTACACTTAGCTAACTAACTGCCAGAGCAGTTTGAAATAGGTCCCTACAAGAAGACTGAGCGAAAACAACTGAGGATCTAGGAGACAAAGGAGCCGTGACCTATGCAAATTTTAAAGAGACATTTCGCTCAGTCCCTGACAAGCAGGAGAGGAAAATCCCAGACATGAATTGAGTAAGCAGCGCAGCGGAAAAAAGAAACAAAACCATCACCATCATTTTTTCATAAATTCCAAATGGTGAGTTTGTTGAGGTAGCATCTTGAGTTCCTGAACGAAATACAGGTCTAATTAAAATACATACAGTGTACGGTTTATCTAGATTGATACAATGGTTTATATGGTCCTAATATATAAACAGGTAGATAGCAAGATTCATGTAAAAATATAGTATAATTTATAAGTAGCTACAACACAAGTAGACTTGAAGCATCTTAATTTTATTCATTAAAGATTTTGAGATAATATACTATTTTTTATTCGGTGTCCATCTAATAATAATGGCATTGACAATATTAATTTTATAATATTAATTACATTATAGGTGAACCAAAACTGGTCAGGAATTTTCTCTTTCATCTGAAATCTCCTATCAACAAATCCCATATTACTGATGCCAGAAAACACTTTGTGCAATTTGTTTCATATTATTAGTTCGTGTGAACCCTAACTATTGAGCACATGTTCAAATCAAATTTTAAAAAATCAAACCACATCTTTATTGCTGTTATAGACTAACATAACGAGAGAGCAGATGTTCAAAGTATCACATTAGGAACTGGTTATTATTAAACTATGGATATAGTTGTGCTTGACATTTGAGACTGTCTACTTTAAAAGGGGAACTGAAAATCAATAGGATCCATACTGTTGCTAAAAACATAAGATCAGTGACCTTTTAAGGTGTTTCTACAACAAGGTCCAAAGTGACATCAGCAATTTTTACTGTGGGAAAATGCATTTTGATCCATGTTTCCCATGGCATGCATCCAGTGTGGGAGTAAATGTAAAACAAATTAGGAAATTATTTATAAGACAGTGAAGCTGCTGATTTGCAGAATTTGCCATTTGATTTGGAAAAACTATGTAAACTAAAAGTTCCTTCATTGACAAGACAACAACATAATAGTCTGCCAATTTAGTGGAGAGTGGTATCACAAGGGGAACAATATGACATAACGAAGTTCAGTCCAGTCCAGTTTAAAGAATTATATCTATAGAAGTCAGATCTCCCAGTTTTTATTTTTATTTTTTTTACAAAGCTAGATGAGTTTCTCTAAAGCCTATCCAGATGGTTGCATATTTACATCACAATCACTTTCACTTTTCCTTCACTTCTTTTGCAAGCAGTGGGAGAATAAGAAAGGAGGGGAAAATCTGTGATTTCAAGGTTTACCTAAGAGCTTCTGAATGCAAAGCATTTGTTATGCCACTAATCTGGAGGCCTTTTCTTTAAAGTTAAGTGTTCCTGATATTGCTGCTTCTTCCTCTACTACTTGCAAGGTAACCAAAGAAAGGCTGAAACATCATCTTGGAAATATGTGTTATACCTACCCTTCTCTGCTGCATTTATTCTTTTACATGAATGGTTTTCTAATATGTTCATTTGGGGTGCATTTTTCAATTTCTGAAGTGTGTTGCAGAATCTGAAAAAAGGAGAATCAATAAATCACTTTAATTCCTTTTTAAATGAGACACCACAAATTTGTCATACTTCCATAAAAACGACAGTAGAATTTAAGAGAAAGAAAAGATACAACTCTCATTAAAGAGAAGATTAGATGATACTGTGACAAACAGGTGTGAACTAATTCTAATGATGATGTCACAGGAAAATAAAATATTTTATTCTTTATTGCATTGATAAAGAAATATGCAAACACTCATGCTGAACTATTCCTGTCTTTTCTGTATGTGTAAATTACGCTTTGGGATGAATAAGATAGCAGTAAAGGCAATGGCTGTGATGGCAGAAATGGTGTTAGGTGGCATTGTACTGAGCTGGTACATGACTTGTCTCACGAGACAGTGAGCAGAATAACAAAAGTTCTAAAAAGAAGGATTCTAAATGTTCTGATGGGATAATACAGGTAGTCTTTCGCTTAACAACCACGATTGAGCCCAAAATTTTTGTTGCTAAATGAGGCAGTTAAATGAGTTTTGCCTCTTTTTATAATCTTCCTTGCCACAATTGTTAAGTGAATCACTGCAGTTGTTAAATTGGTAACGCAGTTGTTAAGTGAATCTGGCTTCCCCATTGACCTTGGTTGTCAGAAAGTCACAAAAAGTAATCCATATGACCCTGGAACACTGCGACCGTCATAAATACAGGCCAGTTGCCAAGCGTCTGAATTTTGATCACATGACCACAAGGATGCTGTAACGGTCTTAAATGTGAAAAATGTCACTTTTTTCAGTGCCACTGTAACTTTGGTCACTAAGTGAACTGATGAAAGTTGAGGAATACCTGTATTCACTATCCTTTATTTAAGAGTTTAAAAATATCTGATTTCTTAAAAATGTGCAGAGTAACCGTCTTTAAGCAAATATTTGGAAGGCATTTCTAATCTCTGGTATTGATTTATTTCTCAGGAGTTTGTAAAGTAGGAAAGAGTTACACCATAGATAATAGCCAATTTAAGGAAACCATTACATTTTTTTGTTCTGACTCAGTCTAAGTTCATGATGTTGCAAAACACAAATAGATTTCTAGAAAAACAGCTAGAGGTTAATAATTTTCTAGTATTCCGTTTTGTTGTACTTTATAACTCTAGAAGCAAGCCAAGACTGTATCATATTATACTTGGATATTCAAATCTAAAGAAAAACTATTATAATTCATGTGGTAGTTTAAGAAAGGTGAATTAAGTTAATTAAACAGACTGAATGGGGAGGAAAAGGAAGGAAAAGGTATAAAAGTAATCCAATTGGCCACTATGATTTAGGAATTCTCTCACATTCTTAATTGTCTATAACATTAATATATTTACTATAGATAGTAAATGAATTCTGCAAAATAGTATAAATTCCAAGTTTTTACAATTTTTTTCTGGCATTTTTATTTAAATTATGAAACAATGCTTTGAAAGAACAATGCTTTAGAATAATCATTTTGACAACATAATTGCAGACTAAGAAAATGATATGACAGTAGAAGTTCATATATATTTGGAAGCATATGTAAGTATATAATTACTTTTATAGTAAAGCAATCTAATGTAAAGCATGATAGATTAAAAAAAAAACCAGTAAGGCCTCTTAATATCATTTTCTAAAGTTGCTATAGAGATATTCAACTTTAAAATTTTCATATCTACATTTTCTTCTCAGCAACTTAATCACTGAATTGAGTTGAGCTGTGATACGAGTTTCCTCACTTTTCTCTGGAGCTGGGGAGGAAAAGGAAGGAGAAGGTATAAAAGTAATCCATTGATCTTTAAGATTTAGAAAAAAATCACTGCTCCAACCACTACCCATCTTCTATCCCATTTTCTTTGCTTCCTGACTGGATTTGAGAGAAAATTTCTAAAAATTAGATTATGTGTGGTAAAGCAGAACTGTTCCTACAATTGTTCCCAAAGAATGTGAGAGGAGTATGTTGCAAGATTCTATTGTACTGCCTCTGTGTGTATGTGTGTATATGTGCATGTAGATAGACGGGCAGGTACTGGACAATTGGACAATCAACCATGCATCGTGGTAATATACAAAGACAACGGTGGTGATAGATGCAGCAATATTGGGAAGAAGGAATACGAGAAGTTGGTGAAGTACCAGGCTTGAAGGAAGAACTGAAGAGAATGTAGAAAGTAAAGACCAAAGTGTTCCCAAGGGTGGTAGAAGCACTCCTGACTGTGACACCTAAGATTCCAACATGTCCTAGGAATGACAACTGAGCTCTCCGTCCAGAAGAGTGCAGTGCTAGGAACAGCTAAGATACTGTGCCAAACCCTCAAATTCCTTGGCCTCTGGTTGAGAACCTGAGAGTTAGGAATATACCTACTACCCATAGGAATGACAAGATAATTTTATATATTGGGACTGCCTGAATAAATCCCTGCAGTTTTCTTGGCAAGCTTTCTGGAATGGTTTACCATTGCCTCCTTAAGGCTAAGAGAGAGTGATTGCCTCAAAGTCACCCAGCTGGCTTCATAACTACCATGGGAGTAGAATTTACAATCTCCTGATTTCTAGCCTGATGGTTTAACCACTACACCTGTCTCTCTTACCTTGTATCAGGAGGTACTACAAAGCATTACCTCCTGATACAAGGAGTTCTCCCCCCCAAAAAAAGGGAAATGGCATATCCCTTAATGTTAGCTTGTCCCTCGGTGAAATTATATTCTTAATATTTCTTTCAGAATAGTGCTTAAATTGAAAGTTAATTGGTTCAGTTTGTGAAGACTTGAAAATCCTATCGTGTCACCTAAGGTAATATGTGAGATGCTTTCCTACCACTTTTTGGTGTAGCCATTGTAATTTTGCACAGTTTTTCCAATTTAGTTAATTTGGTAAACGACAATGGTGTTGAAAGAGCTGGAACAACCGTGATTCATATAATGAGAGGTTTTAATGTGTGTCAATAGCAAGAATTTTTACTATGTGGTGACACATTGCGCAATTCTTTTTGAAAAAGCATGAGAAGAAACAATCATTTAAGGGATAACACTTTTGAAATGCCTAACTTAAAAAATGACTCGGTATTGCTCACCCCAGAAAGAATGCCCTTGCTTAATGGATTATTCTTCTATCTCCATGATTTACTATTGAAAATCTTGGAGCATTCCCAGATTTCATAGTCTTGATTCATTAAAATATTAAATGTCACGAAAGTGAGCAAATTACTCTTTAACTTGGGGAAATATGGCATGTTGGCTGGGGAATAAGAGAATTCTGCAATTATTTATCACTATGTCAAGGAAAAGAAAAAGACATATTTTCCTATTAGAGATCTATGTATTTCCTTTCTATATTCCACTTTTCTTTCAGGAGTGAAAGGTGAAGGACTCTAGGTTTCTTCACAACAACCTTGTGCTATGTTTTCCTGAGAGACAGTACCTGACTTCTTTGCTGAGTTTGAATTTAAACCGGGGGTCCCATAATTATAGCCCAAAATATTTCACCCCACCCCACCTGAATGCCCAAGTTCTTTTCACTTAATGTAACGTTAAGAGTACTTAGGGTTGGGTGGGAGGATGGCAACATCCTGCTAGCAATCTACTTTGCTTGCTGGTAGTTTTCATAATTATTTGAGCTTTAAAAATAGATATTATTAGGCAAGCAGCAAAGATGTTGGCATCAAGAATTCAGTTTATGGGGTCCTTGGTACTCTCTGAACATGTTTGTTTACTTGCAGTTTATGGGGTCCTTGGTATCTGAACTTGTTTGCTTGCAAATGTTTTATTACCTGATTGTATAGCATCAGCAGCAGGGGTGGGTTCTACTTATCTTTACTCCTGGTTCGCAATGGGAGTGCGCAGATCGTCAATTATGACGTCTGGGCGGGTGGGCGGAGCCTCCTGCCATTTTTACTACCAGTTCTAAAGAACCAGACAGAACCGGGAGCAATCCACCACTGACCATCAGTGTGTGTGAGTGTGGGGTTTTCTCCCTGTTTAAATACAGTAGCTTAGCCTGCTAATGTTGGTGGATGATTTTCTCCTTGGCAATTCCTTGATTAGGGTATTGTTTTCTGCTTGCTTGTTTGTCTGGTGTTAATCCTGCTTATCTGGGGTTTGGTTGCTGAGGAGAATGTGTCTAGGTCTTTTTGTTTCCTTCTTATTATTATCATCATCATCATCATCATCATCATCATCATCATCATCATCATCTCTTGAATCATAGATAAATGTGTTTTATTTCTATGTGTCTATTGATGGCTGATTCCTCTGAATGCCAAGCTTCCAGGAATTCCCTGTGTGGTTTTCTTAAGGACCATGGCATCTTGAAGAAATGTAGAAGGCATGGTGTACAAGCTCACATGTTAAATTCTCCAGATTTAGTAATATCTGAAAAGAACCATGGAGTACTAAATATTTAGGAATTTTTGGAATTCAGATAGAATTAACAAGAGACACATGTATATATAATACACTTGTTTTTCTCTCTGTATTAGCACATGTACAGATAAGATAAATAGAAGAAGAGAAGATAGACATTCATGGTTCCATCAATCATATATAGTGTTTTCCTTCTTTCATATCTTTCTCACCTCAAATTTTCCAGATTTAGGTTCTAAAGCTTTATTATTATTATTTAATTGAATCTACTTGATTATATTTAAAAGATGAATCAAAAGAGTAGAGTTTAGTTCCACTTTCTCTAAGCTACAGAACTTTGGCAAGCAAGTGTAAGTCAAAAGAAAGATCAATAACATTTTTTGTTTATATAATGTCACTATTTTGGAGCTTTTAGTATTTTGAAAGGGAGGCTGGGATAGATACCAAAAATAAGCTGATTGCTCACTGTTTAAAACAACATGCTACTTCTTTAAAGCTCGAGAGATATAGTCTGTGGAATAGTCTGGTACTTCTTAAAGACAAGGTTTTAAAAACAACAACAGGTCTCACATGCAATGCAGCTCATTATACATTAGGTTCAGGGTAATCATCTCTTCAAATATTTAAATGTGTTCAGGGTAAGTGATTCACAGTCAGATGATGATGGGATTACAGTGATTTTGAACAACCAAAGAGACAACAAATAACCTAAAAAACAGAATAGAAAAGAGCAGTTTTTATTGTCTCGTGTAATAGTGTCAATCTCATCTAAAGAAAGAAAGAATAATATTTATAAGTAAACCACTGTAGTTATTAAGTGAATCAGGTGATTGTTACGCAAATCCAGCTTCCACCATTGATTTTACTTGCTGGACGTTGGCTGGGAAGGTTGCAAATGGTGATCGCATGACCCTGGGACCCTATAGCCATTGTAGCTATATGCTGATTGCCTAAGCATCCAAATTTTGATCACGTGTGGGAATGCTGTGATGATCATAAGTGCGAACACCATTCATTGGTCTCCAATGCCATTTTAGTGTTAAACAGTTGCTAAATGAATGATTATTAAATTGAGGCCCACCTGTACATTCATGTATTTATCCATTCATGAATTTTTTAAAATGGTCTATTTTTGTTACAGTATATGTGTTGTTGTTTTAAAGACTCAACCCACACTACCACAAATTGTTAGAGGCAGAGCAACTCCTGGGAAAAAGAATTCTAGTTTGGAAATGTCCTGTTGTTTTTTCTTTTCTCCATCTGCAAATAAATATAAAAGCATGGCAACAAGAATAACAAAAGGAATTAAAATGTGCTGTTCTAATAATGAACACAGTGAAAGCCAATTTGAGAGAGTTTTGCTTCAGTCAACAGTTATCTAACCAATTAAATAAGGTCCAATTGACATGACAATTTATAATGGTGCAGGTGCCACGTTTGCAACATGTGTTCCATTAAAAGGAACAGTACAAGAGTACAAGGTTGTCATCCGGAAATAGAAAGGTGTCGTGAACAAAACAGTAATGGCACATTCCCATTTGGAATATTGTGTCCTGTTGTAGTTGTTTCAGCACAATTTTGATGGGGGAGGTACAGAATAAGTAATTAAAAGTTAATACATCTTCCTGACAAGGAAGAAGAAGAAAAATACACAATGGGTATACAAAGGATAATGACATAATGCTGTGTAACTTCAGAAATTGGGAAGTGAAATGTGTCTTTATTCTTGAATTTGAATTACCTAATGCAACTGGCTGAAGCAAATTTAAAATCAGCAGAGTACAGCAAACTGATAAGAGTACCGGTATATAAAGCTAACTCCAAAATGCAGAGTAGAGACAGCAGCTGCCATTACATAATGCAACTTTCTGGTCTTTTCTTTTTAAACTTACTACTCTTGATATTTCTTGAAAACCTGTGAATTGGAGGACTCTCAATAATGCCTCTTTTATTTTTGCAAAATCTTTGGCTTCATCTCAGTCTTCAGACCAAAATCTTCCACATTTAAAGTACACCAAAGAACCATTTTAATGATAAACTCCCCTCCTGCCCATAAAGACTCCAAAGGATGGAATTTCTGCAGTTTGGAGGATCTCTACTATATTTTGGAATAACATTATTCCTTTTAATTAATTGTATACTTGCTGTAATTGTTTCGGAATGTTTATCTATTACGCTGGATTTTGTAGAACAAATAGATGATCTGTCACCAAATTTATTTATAAATTAATAAATTAATTTAATTTATAAATTGAGGGCTTTTGAGTTAAAATGTCTGAATCAGAATTTGTTATTGTTCAGAAGTGTATTTTATGTAGTAAGAGTTCATCTTTAAAATGGATAATTGCTTTCAAATATTTTCTTTAACTAGGGTAAGTGCCAAAAATTGATAACAGATAAAATTATTCCAGTCATATAACTTTTATTTAATGTTACACATAGGCTGTTTAGCCTTTGTAGAAGTGACTTGATAATGTTCCCTTTTAATGTAAGCAAAATGTTAAAGACTTTCAAATATTTTCTTTTCTTTTTAGAGAACATTAACATTAACTTTGCCTATTTTCAATTTTCAAATTAGTTGTTCCTAATGCTCCTGATCCATCACTTCCATTCACTTAATGGAAGTGAATTGATGCTAGTGGGCAATTTAATTTCATCTGGAGAATCTGAAATTGCCTGAGTAAATTCCTTTATTTTCCTTTCAATTTTCTGTACCTTTGTTCTACTTTATAATACTACAAATGTGGAATGTAAGCTTTCATTTAGTTGCAGCTTTTATATACTTCACAGGTATTAATAAAACCTTTTCAGATCATTCTTTTAACTTAGCTTTTTTTTTCCTTCCTAAGTGTTCTAAGATTTCTATTACTATTACAGTTTCTCCAAAAGATTTGCTTGTACTAAGTAAGTTCTTTAGAATGGCTAATCTGTCATATACTATCAAAAATGTCATCTTTTTTTCATCAACTACATTAATGTAATGTATTCTGAGCTGAACAATATTTTCTGGATGAGACATGCATTCCTGATGAAAAGTAGATTTCAGGTAACCCATCAGTCTTTCATAATTATTAGTTGTTTCATATATCATGCAAAATTATTTCAGGGAAAATCAATTACTCAATTATTAAAGGAGACAAAATGACTTTTTAAAAAGCTATGATTTCAAAATACTTTATTCCTCATTGATAGAATTTCTGCTAAGAGCTGAGGAAATAAATTTCTAAATTGCATTTAGAAAAACGTAGTACAAATCAAATAATGGCATATCACATTTGATTGTTTATTTGAAACAATTAACAGGATTTTCTGCTAAGAATATAGAGGGGAGATTATCCCTTTATCTTCACTGCAGTGTGGTTGTGAAGAAACAGAAGTTTTAGCTTTGCGTTTCAATTAATCATTTTACTATTACAACTGAACACGTATCAATAGGCTCGGGACAGGGGATGTTCCTCTGTTCTGGTCCTATTAGATCTCTCAGTGGCTTTTGATACCATCGACCATGGTATCATGCTGCGCCGGCTGGAGGGGTTGGGAGTGGGAGGCACCGTCCTACGGTGGTTCTCCTCTTATCTCTCCGACCGGTCGCAGTCTGTGTTGGCTGGGGGGCAGAGGTCGATCTCGAGGCACCTTGTTTGTGGGGTGCCGCAAGGGTCGGTCCTCTCGCCTCTCCTGTTCAACATTTATGTGAAGCCGCTGGGTGAGATCATCCGTGGATTTGGGGTGCGATGCCATCTGTACGCTGATGATACTCAGCTGTACATTTCCACCCCAGACCACCCCAACGATGCCCTTGAAGTGATGTCCCGGTGCCTGGAGGCCGTGCGGGTCTGGATGGGGAGGAACAGGCTTCGACTCAACCCTTCCAAGACCAAGTGGCTGTGGATGCTGGCGTCCCGATATAGCCAGCTGGTGCCATCGCTGGCTATTGGGGGCAAGTAATTGGCCCCCATGGAGAGGGCTCGTAACTTGGGTGTCCTCCTGGATGCACGGCTGTCTTTAGAAGAGCATATGACGCCCGTGGCCAGGGGGGCTTTCTATCAGGTTCGCCTGATAAGCCAGTTGCGTCCCTTTCTGGATTGGGACTCCCTATGCACGGTCACTCACGCCCTCGTCACCTCTCGCCTGGACTACTGCAATCCTCTCTACATGGGGCTCCCCTTGAGGAGCACTTGGAAGCTCCAGCTGGTCCAGAATGCGGCCGTGCGGGTAATTATGGGGGCGACATGGCGCTCCCATGTGACACCTTACCTGCGCGAGCTGCACTGGCTTCCGGTGGTCTTCCAGGTACGCTTCAAGGCATTGGTTCTCACCTTTAAAGCGCTCCATGGCTTAGGGCCCGGTTATTTATGAGACCACCTTCTGCCACCGATAACCTCCCACCGGCCAATTCGCTCCCACAGAGAGGGCCTCCTCAGGGTGCCATCGGTCAAGCAATGTCGACTGACGACCACCAGGGGGAGAGCCTTCTCTGTGGGGGTACCCGCCCTCTGGAACGAGCTACCCCCAGGAATACGACTGATCCCGGACCTCTGGACCTTCCATCAAGCTTTGAAGACCTTCCTATTTCAGCAAGCTGGGCTGGCTTAAAATTTTAATGGGTTATTTTAAGGGTAATGGGTTTTAATTTTTGGGAAGCCAATTCGATTTAATTCTGTTTTAAATTATTTTAAATTTGTCCTTCGGGAGAAGGGCAGTATACAAATTTAAACAATAAATAAATAAATAAATTAAATAAATAAATAAATAAATAATGTTTCATTTTTATATCTGAATAATGCCTTTGTGTCAGTGAGTGGGGTTTCTTGGAGTGGAATGGTAAACTCAAGCTTCTGTTTAAACTGAAACAGAAACCATAGATTCATCTATGTATTTCGTTGCGCATTGAAGACCCTGTTGTTCCGCCAGGCCGGGCTATCAACATAATGATTTTAAATTGGGGTATTTTAAATTTTTGGGGTTTTAAACCGGCCAAATTATTTAATTATTTTAAATTTTAATCATTGTTGTGTCTTGTGTTTTTAAATTGGCTGTACACTGCCCTGAGTCCTTCGGGAGAAGGGCGGTATAGAAATAAAATAATAATAATAATAATAATAATAATAATAATAATAATAATAATAATAATAATCTTTTTGTCCTTTTTCATTTAAATATAGATATTCAAGGGATGTTATGACAAACATTTTTAAAAAGTCAAACTCTGCTTTGTAACCATTTGTTTGTACCCCTGCCATGCCATTTTGGTTATCACCCCAAAAGGAAGAAAAAAAGGGAAAGCAGAAGAGCCTGAAACTTAGTTCACCATGTTTACATACTGATAAGCCAAGGTTTCCTCTACATCTGAACTAGGCCACATTCATGATATCCATTTCAAAGAGATATTTTCTCTACTTCTAATATCTAGCCAGAATTAGAACAATTATCCAGAATGCACATATAAGCTGTTTTTTATTTTTATTTTAACCTTTATTTGGAAGCAGCTTAGGAAACACCTAAGCTTAGTTTAATAGATTGTAATTGTAAATGAATAAAGGAATGTACTCCCATTAATATAGTCTCTGAATAATCAGTCCCATTATTTTTACTTGCAGAATTAAGTCCATTATTTCCTTTATAAAACTGAATGTTTGTTCTTTATATGAATTCTCAAATAAAAACTATTAATATTCAAGATATTCTATATAAATCTGTCCAGCACTTCAATTATATTGAGTACCAGACATAAATGAATCATGCATGCTAATTGAAAATCATTGATAATCATTAAATAAACATGAAAGTGGGACATAAAGTTTACCTAATCAAGGATAAGATACACAATTTTGAAATTTGCAGATGTTTTGGATCAGGATCTTGAAAGTTTTGTTATACGAGAAAAATTTGCTTCACGCAGCTAAATACTTTGTATTTAGTGTACAAAGATGAAAACCTAAATAATAATTAATGAATAGTGTATTTCCATTCACAGCCTCTTGGATTCCAACTTTAGCTTGTTTGGATGTATTCTATAAATATAAATATTATTTTGCAAAAGTTCCTAAACAAATAAAACATACAAAATCTTCACTCTTAAAATGGACAATTTAACTGCCAGTAGAACAGACAATTTGGATTCCTCTGCACTTTGGCAGCCCTGTCAATCCCAAATATGACCTGGTAGTTAGGATTAGATCAGAGACTATTTAAGAAGATTGGGAACATATGGGAAGGTGCATGAAGGGGAAGGGAAAAAGGACTCCCACTGAGAGAGCAAGAATCCCAGATTCTGTTTTTTGAATATATTTGTTGTTTCAACATTAATTTGATTTAGTATATAGCAACTTTTATATGTAACTGGGGAAAAAATAGGTTAATTTCCAATCCTGTCTTTAACTTGTGAAATTGGGTTTTATTAACTTGAAGTTTGCCAAGATATTTGGCAGTCTGTGTTGTTGAGGAGAGGGAAGAAAATGAAAACTTTGTGTCATGGGAGATACAAGGCAGAAGGAGATAATTAAGATGGAGCATAATCTTTGGGAGTTCCACACAGTACAGTTTTGTGTTCTTTCCCCCCACGCACATTTCTTCCTTTGCTTTTCAATTGTCTCTTAGCAAGTATTCCAAAATGTTAAAATATTACCAAAATAGATAAACAATGAACTAATCAAATGTTTTTGAAAAAATCTTGGCAGACCAAGAACAAGCTTTGGCTCAACACTGCTGCTGTAGTCTGATGAGGCATTACTAGCAATGTAGTTGAGTGCTATGCTGAATAGTTGGGTGCTAACACAGATAACTTCTCATTGCCTCAAAAACAATGCCATCCTGATCATTCTCCATCAAAGGAAATACCAAGTGATCTTCATCTCGTAATATTACAGACTGTCATGAAAATACGTTGCACTCAGTACTTTTCAGAGACTCATTGTAGTTGACAGAAAGAGACCTTGGGTCAGTCACCCTCTTCTAAGCCCAGCTCACCTCACAGGGTAGTTGTGGGGAAAATAGGGGAAGGAAGGTGTGTTTGATATGTTCACCACCTTGAGTTATTTGTAAAAATAATAAATGTGGGATAGATAGATGGAAGGAAGGAAGGAAGAAAAAGAAAGAAAAAAAAGAAAGACAACCATACTGACTGGGTGATCCTATACTTTTAGAGGAAACATTTTCTGAATAAATTTATTTGAATGTGTTTACTTCAACAGCATGTTGCAGAGGTGCTGTTGAAAATGTAACTGGACTTTCTTGGTTTTTTCCTTGAAAATGTTTCAAGGAAACATGAAAATGCTTCTTCAGTTCTTCAGTAGCTTTGGGACAACGGGACAACCATGACTTATTAGGGGTTCCCAACCAAGGGTGCAAGACGATATTCCAGGGGGTGCGAAAACTTGGGTTTAGAAGTTTCAAAATTATAGTGTATATGCATAATTATATGCATATAATTATTTACTTTTGTAAGGGGTGCGAGAATATATCAGAAGCGTTCTAGGGGCGCGGGGTATAGAAAAGGTTGGGAACCCCTGACCTGGATGATTGAGTATCTCCGTAGACTTCCATAGCATGTCTTCAACAGCAAATTCAGGCAATATGAATGAGTACCAGTGAATACATTTTATGTGTTTGAATTATTTTAAAGTGTGGGTGGGTGGGGGCTCTATAAAATCTGGATTATGGGCATAGTGATACTTTCATCACTTTAAAAAAAACTCTGAACAATACTGGTGTGTGTGCGTGTGTGTGTTTGCATGTGTGTATGTGTAGTTCCAAGAGCTGGGAATGAAACCAGCTCACTGAATTTAAACTGTACCTGGCAGCTAGTACACCTCTCCGAAGACTGTTTCATGTCTGTTTTCTTTCTTTTTGATCCAAGTAACTTCATTGATACAGTTGCCTCCCTTTTATAAGGTCAGAAGCCCACTGAACACCATACATGAAAACATACTAGGAGACATTGATCTGTCATTTACATCCTTCTTATGCAACTGTTTAGCTTGAATTTGTGCTGCTGTCAGAGTCAATAAGGGTCAGCAGTTGTGGTGACAAATTGGTTCTGACAAGCTTAATGACCTCAGGAAGAAAAGTCTGCCACCTTGATAGCAAGTACAGAATAATTGGTTAGCTCAGCCAAACAGGGAATGCGTTAAAAATCCCAAATTCTCTTTGGCAAGTCAGTTTTACCATTCATCAGAGGTGAGGTGGAAGGTTACAACCAGCATTTTTAAACATACAAAAGTATCCACAGCCTTTTTTTTCCAAACCAGTTTATTTTATCTGGCAAGACAAGAAGAACAATCAAAGCTTTCAACTAACAATCATGGTATAAAGTTAAGCAAATTGTAATGAAGAAGTTGACTAGCATTTAGAATAGCATTTACAATTATGATTGCTTGAAAATTGTCAGGGGGTTTTGCATGCTAGTGAAAAATGTTCTTAATCTTAAATTTTAAAATTGATGACATGATATCATATAAAAAGTAAATTATATGTGAAAGATAGCAGCAGATCTACATTTATTCTATTGATTGGTAATCTGTTATAGCTTTAGAATATAAGAAAAACATAAGCAGCACAAAAATGTATAATATTATTTTTAAAGCAGTAATTTGTTGTCATTTTTAAAGGGATAGAATTGTGATAATGAAATCTCTTCTTTTTTATAGAGTTAATTGTAAGCAATGATTAATTTCTCTGTTCATTACAAGGAAACATTTTTTCTATTTCATTTCATGAGAACATGAAGTTGTGCACTTCATGATGAATCAGTGCTGCTGCTAAAGAAAATGTAGTTCTTTTAAATTTCTAGATAGAAAAAGAAGTTTATAATATATGAGAATCTTGTTTCATTTATCATCACTTTAAGATGCTCTTCCAACTAATGAAAACTTTCATCTGATGGTGAACAAAATTAAACCAAATAAAAGTTTCCTTTTTCAGTTTGTTTTTTGCACATAATAGCAAATTACAGTCTTATATTTGAAAAGGACTTCTAGTACGGTATGTTTCTAGATTATATTGTTACTCATAGAATACAAGTAATAATAATTTTCTGAACAAAAAAAAAACCCTACCGTAATTGGAAAAAGCTGAGACAGCTACGTAAAAAAAAAGAATAAAAAATGTTTACTAAGCAACAAAGTACATATTAAAGTATTGCAACACATTTGCATATGATTTACTTGAGGAGTGAAAAGTAGAAACTTCTGGGATTTCCACTGACTGAAATACTGATTGAACATTGAAATAAAACTTCCTTGCATTTTCTTTTAATCCAACTGTTCTTTCTGGCCATCTTTCTCTCAAATCAAATATCCTGTTTCATTGCACTTCACATTAAGCATAAAAGAATTAAAAATAACTGTAATAATGAAAGGAAACTGCCTAGATTCTAAATATTAGGCTATATTAATTCAATCTCTTTAAACCAAAACATTTTAATGAATGTGAGAGTGCTTCCAAAGAAAATGCAGAATGTTTTCCATATTGGATTATTACATAAAAGGAAAAGATGTGAAATGCTAATATAGTTTAATCAAATAATAGCATCATGTAGAGAGCCACCTGTTCAGTGTTGAATTCCTTCTCAGAAAAAAGTATGTTTTTTTTAAGGATTGTAGTTATAAATGTTGTTAACAGAGTATATACCATCCTCTGAAAGATGTAAAAAATCATTTTTAGAATACTGAACATACATTCTTAATTGTAAAAAATTCATAAGAGCTATGATGCAATTAACTATTTCTTTTAGGAATTGATTTACATTGTAGCATCAAAGAGAAAATAATACACTTCTTTATTTATCTTACACCAGAAGTAGGAAATTCCTGGCCATCAGCCAGATGCACACCTCTTAAACATTCAGTCTTGACCTTCAGTCTTTCTCCACATCAAACCATCTGCTCTATATTATTTATTTTGCCTTTTGTACCTCTTAATTTACAAGCTAATGAAAAGAATCGGGATAAAGTTAGAAAGAAAAAGTTGGAATGCCGTTGAATCTACGCTGCTGAAACTTTAACTGGTTCTTCGTTTAAAATACTTTTGAGATAATTTATCCTATCTGGAACCTTCATTTTAAGATTATTACAGTTGTACTGAATGTTTTATATTTGTGTTTTATAAACAAATCAGTGTTTCTTTGGAAGCTGAATGGATTGGCGTACAGAGTAAATTGAAGTACTGGAGTATAGAACTTCAGGATGCTTTCAGAATGTGATAGTGATTAGAAAACCTTTTCCTTGCTCATACATCATATAATGGCCAGAAACAGAACATTTCCCCATGATGTTACCTCACACTTCTGGGACCTTAAAACTTGAGTCTACAAATCATGTGGGTGGAGTTAATTTAATATTTATAATTGTATTTATAGAGTCATCCTAGAAAAGTGGTTCTAAAATAGGCTGACATAATTACATTGATCTGATCTATGTAATTGCTTGTTTAACACATACTTCCAGCTTATTTTCCTGATTTTAAAGCATTAGTATAGTGATGCTACATTAGTTTAATTGGGACTCAATTTGAGATTATTTGATACCTTCAAAGTCTTGGCAGGTTCTTGGCCTTAATTGGAATGTTCTGATAGTTTTAGCACTTAAAGCACTTAGATCTATCTGGGCCTTATTGTGAAAGAAATTAAAATCTGAAATTACATCTTGTAAGGAACTGCAATTTTAGAATTATTCTTATTTAGTCATGGTGGGGAAAGTACTTTTTTTTGGGGGGTAAATAGTCTGAAAAGGGGATAATTATCCTTAATCAGCTAATAAGCAACAATACTTTAAAAATATTTTTTAAAATATCCCATTTAATTGTATACATTGTATAATTATCCCAATTTATACAACATGTACAATATTTTAATTGTATACATTACATAAGTGGATATTTTATTACATTTATAATATTATAAAAAACTTTTTAAAATGTTTTTAAATGACAGTAATATTCAAGGAATCTGGAACATAGAAAATATCCAGTGTTACCAAATAAACAGTTTCAGGTTTAAAGAAATGCTAAGTACATTTCATATGCCCTAAAAATCAACTTTGTGGGGTGTGTTCCACTCAATGAAGTTGAATAGGTGGGCCATTTTTAAACTGCTGAATATGTTGTTAAACGTGCAGGAACATTATTACAAATACTTTGGATCTGTCCAGAAGTAGTTTCCTTTTAGTTGGAGGAGAAGGAGGAGGAGGGGAATTGAGTTTAAGCACATTAATGAGTGTTACATTATATTGAAGAAGTTTGGAATTTATTAGTTTAGGAACAGATTGGGTATATGGAACCTGAATTGTTGTAATAAAGCTGATTTTACATTCTGAAAAGGATAGGTGTATATCAGATATTAAAGATAGACTAAATGAAATTTATCAGCTCTGTATTTGAACTAGCTCTGAGGCATGGTTGGACAATAAGGTTCTGTATTATCTAGCTTTAATTCATTGCCTAAAAATTAAATTGTAATAATTTATATAATGCTATAATATTGATTCTGTAAAATTAGGGAAAATCTCAAAATTTTAAATTTCAAAATTTGAATTGTATTATTATGCTATTGGTGGATTCATTCATTCATTCTATCTTCTGTGATTTAAATGCCTTTTTTCTTTTTTCCACACACCGCATAGCTTTTTACTTTGCATTATTTCATTTTTTAGGCATATGCTTTGTCAGTAAAATTTAAATTAAATTAAAATTAAAAATATTGGAAAATATTGTTCTTTTTTAATGCTTATGCTAAAAATCATCTTGAAAAATAGCTCATATTCTCTTATCGATGCCCAATTATTTTGCTGGTAATCTTGGAGAGAATATAATCCCTAATCCAGGGGTGAAATCCAGCAGGTTCTGACAGATTCTGGAGAACTGGTAGCAGAAATTTTGAGCAGTTTGGAGAACTGGTAGCAGAAATTTTGAGTAGTTCGGAGAACCAGCAAATACCACCTCTGGCTGGTCCCAGAGTGGGATGGGGATGGAAATTTTGCAATATCCTTCTCCCAGGAGTGGGGAAAGAATGGGGATTTTGCAGTATCCTTCCCCCGGAGTGGGGTGGGAATTGTATTTGTATTTGTATTTATTGAATTTGTATACCGCCCTACTCCCGAAGGACTCAGGGCGGTGAACAGCCATAAAAATAAAACATGGACATACAAAATTTAAAATAGAGATAAAACAAATTAAATAAATTTGGAATGGAGATTTTGCAGTATCCTTTCCCTGGAGTGGGGTGGAAATGGAGATTCTGTAGTATCCTTCCCCTGCCACGCCCACCAAGCCACGCCCACGCCCACCAAGCCACATCCACAGAATCGGTAGTAAAAAAAAATTGGATTTCACCACTGCCCTAATCTAAGAATTTGCTTGTCAATTTGTACCAAAAATGAACTGGTTTTGTTATACCTCTTAAACTATGAGGGATATTGCAGAATTTGTATTCATGGAGAGCCTACTTTCCCTTTCTATTCTCTTCCTAATGCCAGAGCATAGTTTTATCTATAATATTTAAAACAAATAAAACATTTTAAACAGTTAAGGAATAGATCAGAACAGAATTGTGTCAAGCAAGTTATGTGATAAATAAGAATACAATTTTATCAGTGAAGCAGATTACCATACAGCTGTAACCTACCTCGCTCTCAGTTAAACCTCTCTACTATCTTATTTTCTCTTATAACTCTTAACAGTCTGCCTATTGTGCATTTTTATGTTGTAAGATGAAAGCTAGTTTTGTTATGTGTTGGGTAATACTGCCATAATCCTCCAATGTTAATGCACTGCTTTCCTCCTTTTCACAGACTGATCAGTCTAAACAAAACCTTTCCATTTATAACATTAAAGAATCCAGGTGTTCTTTCCTCCTGAAAATCCATGGCATTTCAACTAAGAGCAGTCCTACATAGGACATAGTTTGGTTGCATAAACTGAGTTAGATAGACTTAGAGCAGGGGTGTCAAACTCAAGGCCCATGGGCTGGATGCGGCCCATGGGGTGCTTAGATCTGGCCTGCAGGGCCGCCCTGGAAACAACAAAGGACCGTCTCACAGTGCCACTGCCAGGAAAAACGGAGCTTGGGAGGACCACACGCAGCCCTCCCAGGCTCCATTTTTGGCGCGACAGCCTCCTGCAGCCCTCTGCCAGCAAAAATGGGGCACAGGCTCCATTTTCAGGCTCTGTTTTCACTGGCAGAAGGCAAAACAAAACAAAAGGAGAAATGTTTCCCCTTTTGCATCCAAGAAGGGACAGGAAAGGGAAAAGGAGAAAGGGAAAGAGGAAAGACAAAGAAAAAGATGGGAAGATGGGAAGAGAGCAAGGAAGGAAAAATAAGGAAAGGGGAAGGAGGAAGGAAGGAAGGAAGGAAGGAAGGAAGGAAGGAAGGAAGGAAGGAGATTATAATGATAGGGAGGGAGGGTTTGAGAGAAGTCCTGCCTTAGCACTTGGCCACCATAGGTGCCCCCCTGATACAAGTGATGTTGAGCTGGCCATGCCCACCCTGGTCATGCCCAACTGGCCCCCTGAGGTCAAACACAACCCTGATGTGGCCCTCAATGAAGTCGAGTTTGACACCCCTGATTTAGAGGAATGGACTTGAATGAAGAAACAGAGGTTATATTAACAAGATTACCCATGCCATTTTCATTACCTTTCTCCTCTGTAAATTAATTGTCCCTGCTCATGTGAAGTTCAAATATATCGCTGGTATATCTGTTTTTATTTTTTAACTACAAAAGTACAGAAATGTAAAAGCATAAGAATTTACTTGGTTGCTAATTTATTTAGTGAAGTTTCTAAGCCAGTCTTTAATTTCTCCTGTCTGAAAAGACAGATTTCATTTTAGAGGAGCTATTTCTATCTGTTCGCACTCTGATTTTCTATGCCAGTCATTTAAAACCAATGTCACTGAGAATAAATAACAGCCAATTACACTAAAACCAATATTTCATTTTAGTAAAAACTCTTCAAGTTGTAATTAAAATCAGTGTTAATTTATCTAAACATATTGAAGACATTAAAACATAACCATTTATTTTAAGGACTGTCTCTTCCATTAGGCAAATGATGCTTTTGGTCATAAAGTGCATGTTTATAGAGATTTTAATAAATTTTAGGAGAAATTGCTGTTTTCCTTTCCTTGCTTTTTTTCTAAACAATAATAGTTTCGTTTTTAAATATAATGCACTCTGCCTGACTACCTACAAGAAATTCCTATTGCTTTTCATGAGACAACAATTTAAATGTGCACAGGACTGCAGATTAAAATAAAGTTCACCAGAATAGTGCAGATTCTTACAATAATGACAGCACTTCATGGGGTAGCTTTTAAATAAGAACATTCAAAGGGGACAGGAAATTATGATATCTGAATCATAACTTCATAATACAAATTGTATGATTTAGGTACCTACCTGACATCAGATACCACAATATCCATAAAGAATGTGATTGCTAGCTATGACTCTTAAAGATGTTTAGGGAATTGAAGGTGGATCTGGATATGGCATCGTAGATGATGAATGTTGCATTTTGAGAACTGCACAACAACTTTCATTGGTAGCTCATTACCTACCAAGACAAAATCAAGATACTTATGCTTGTACATAACACTTTATGTACTATTATACATTAATGCTACATTATAATAGAATACATGGGGTTGCCTTTATGGAGTATTTGGAAGCTTCATCTGGTGCAGAATGCAACAGTGCAGGCAGTCAATGCCATGGGTTACTTGGCACATGAGACACCATTGCTTTCAATCCTCATTGGCTTCAATCCGCATTGGCTTAAATTGCTTTTGGGTATTGGTAAACTTGCCCCACTCAATTAGCTTTTCACAAGACCCTGAAAGGGACTCAGACTTTTTATACTGAGAGTGTGCTCTCTTGCATTTGCTGATGGTTGTTTTTATGTTGTTTGGCTCTTATGTGTTTTTACTTTTATATCAGGTATTTTATCTTTTATTGTCAGTTGCCTACAGTTACTTATGTGAGATGGGTGACTATATAAATCAAATAAATAATGAATAAAATAGTCCAGAGCCAAACTTCTCCAGGACCATCTAATCCTCCCAGTATTTTTAAATCAGTTATGTCCCAGCATAAAAAGGTAAAGGTAAAGGTTTCCCTTGCACATATGTGCTAATTGTTCCCAACTCTAGGGGGCGGTTCTCATCTCCGTTTCAAAGCCAAAGAGCCAGCGCTGTCTGAAGACATCTCCGTGGTCATGTGGCCGGCATAACTAAACGCCAAAGGTGTATGGAATGCTGTTACCTTCCCACCAAAGGTGGTCCCTATTTTTTCTACTTGCATTTTTTTTACGTGCTTTCGAATTGCTATGTTGGCAGAAGCTGGGACAAGTAACAGGAGCTCATCCCGTTACGCAGCACTAGGGATTTGAACCATTGAACTGCTGACCTTTCAATTGACAAGCTCAGCGTCTTAACCACTGAGTCACCGCATCCCTTGTCCCAGCTTAGATATAGCTAATTTTACTTGTTCTGAGTGATAATATTATTGTAGAGAGTAAAGAAGATGATTTTGACTGATATAGGCAAGTTCCATTACCAAAGTGAAAAAGGGAAAAACATATCTTAAATCCAAAGTAACCAGAAAATATATGGAAGTACGCTAAGACTACTTTCAATGAGTGTGAGTATAATAGAGTCTTGCAAGTCTGATTGTGCTGTACTTCCTCCCCTTATACCCATGTCTATTAAGAAGGTATCTGTCTGAGCTGTTTTCACATACTTTCTATTTCTTTTAGACTTTGTTTTTCTCCTTGTCACTTGGGTAATGGCTCCTACTATCTCCATCTTCTTCACTCTCTATATTTATAAACAACATATATATTATAAAAATATAGTTATCCTTGTTAATTATTTTTTTATGTTTTATGTTTCTAGACCACCCGTCTCTCTCAAGGAGGGGTTCGGGGTGGTGTACAGTATAATCAGCATATAACGTTAACATTAGAATATTACATTAATTTAGAATTAAACACTTTAAAATTGTGAGATTATAACATTTCAAAGAAATTTTTAAAAATCTGAGATGACCATTTAACATTGACTAATAAAGACAGAGGGAGGGCCAGCCAGCTCCAGAATCGCTTGATCCTTTGTGCCCCTCACCCCCAACACAGAGCAAGTTTTGACCCTTTGTGGAAGACCAGAAGAGGGGGAGGGTCTGCCTCATCTTTGGGGAAAGGATGTTCCATAACATGGCAGTGACAAAAAAGCTGTCTTCCTTAGACCATGCCAGTTGACATTCTTTGACTGATAGGGTCTACAGCATACCTTCCCTGCATGATCAAATGTGACAGGCTCCTGTGATGGGGTGAAGCTGATTCCATAAATAGCTTGGCCCCATGCTTTGTAGGGCTTTATAGAGCTATTATAATATAGAATAGAGTTGTGAAAACTGTTTCATCAGAAAGACTGATTTTTTTTTTAAAAAAAATGGCGACCCTATGAATTGTGGTTGTGGAGAAAATTTCTGAGAATACTTTGGACTGCAAATAGGGCACGTAATACTAGATGAAGTAAAACTAGTCTGATCAATGAAGCACTGACAATGAAGCTAAAGCTGAAGTATTTTGAACATAATAAAAAAGCAGGAATCATTTCCCACATGCTTGAAAAAATCAAAGGCAATCAAAACGAGATCAAAAGAAGACAATGGAGCTAGATGTAATCACTACACTGATGACACAAACATGAGTTTAACACAAACATGAGATCAAAGAAACAGTTACTGACAGACTATCCTGGCTTAATACTGTTTGTCAAGTTCACAAACACTCAGAAGTGACTGAACAACAGTAAGATCAGATATGCAAAAGAGCTTACTCCAACCCCTTGAGATTGGTTAGATTTATTCCCATGTGAGAGTGTTAGGATGAGTTTCTGCATAAAATTTGAACATATTTGAAATGTTCAGAAATCTGAACTTGAACATAATGAGTCTTTGGAGTAGCATGTTGTCATCAAGTGGATATCATTAGAAGCTTATGACAATAATATTAACTCTAAATAAAAATGAGACCAAAAACAAGGTAGCAGAATAGGGGGGAAAAAACCAATGCTAGTTTTTCCTAATAAAATATTTGCTACTGAGCTAATTTCCTCTTTTCCTTTTGATTGTTCCACATGGATTTGAAATTATTAGCAGCTGATGTATACAGAAAGAACTTATTTTCCAAGAAATTTGCTATCATATTAATTATCTTCACAGAAATAACAGCTAAGTCAATCAAGACTATATTTGTGAAGTTTCATTGAAACCCTGTTCCAAACAAGTTAATTTGATAATTGTTTTCACAAGCCAGGATATATGGTGTTTTATATGTTGATTATTCTGTACATCGCTCAGAGCCCCTCCTTGAGGGAGAGAGCAATCTAGAAACATGAAATGTATGTGTGTCTTTGTATGTATGTGTAATTTATGCAGGTTTATCTAGTGCAAATGATGTATAATCTGGGCAATTCTCTTTAAATTTATGCAAAATCAGGTATAAATATCATTGTTCTGAAAGGAAGTTTTTCCCCTCAGGTAGATTAGCTCATGAGTGCAATTGCAGAGATAAAAACCTGACTAAATGTCACCTGAAGTTAAACTGTATCTTTTTTCCAGGTAAATATTCTTAACAATTTCAGCTTTAATTAATTCAAATCCTATTTAGCATGATTGAGATTGTCCAGCCAGCACTTTGAGGATAATACTTATGTTTAAGATATTCTACTGAGAATGAATTTTAGACTGTTAGGGAAATGCATTCTGAATAAAACAGAGCCCAATATCTTGTATTTAAATATAACGTACACAGAATGTTTATAATTCAGAAGATTTGCTTTATCATTAAAAATGCCTCCCTTTGTTTTCAGGATTTCTCTTTAAAAACGTGAGCTCAAAATTATGATATTGCTATTAGATGAATATAACAGATGGAGGTAAACAGTATTTTGATTATTTTGATGAAGCAGTGGAGAAAGTTTTAAATGCACATGTTAAATTATTACATGAGCAACATTATACTGAGTTATTTATTTATTTATTTTATATATTGCTTCTCATTTAAAACTTCTCAATGGTGTTTTACAGTATAGTATGACATAGTTATATACACTATTTGTTACTGGGTACTGTATATACCTGTGTATAAACTGATGTTCAAAAAAATTTTTTTTTTTTTTTTTTTTTTTTTTTTTACAATTGGCTTGTCTGAGAATGGTTGAGCAGGGCAATACATAAAGTGTGCTTACATTCTTTGCATGCCTGACTTGATTTTTTTTCACTCCTGATGAACTAGTCATATGTGTGTGTGTGTGTGTGAGAGAGAGAGAGACAGACAGTCAAACACACACACACAGAGAGAGAGAGAGAGAGAGAGAGACTGACTGAGAGAGACACACACAGAGAGAGAGAGACAGAGACTCAGACTAACAGGTCTGTTTTTTAGACTGGTCCAAATGAAGTTATCTTCAACCATGTATGTATAAAAACTTTCTGATTTGTGTTTATGAAAGGCTTGAGAATAATTCCAAAATGGTTCTGTTTGAAAGAACTAAGTGAGCTCACTTTATCAGTGATAAATAAGAGAGGATCATAAATGAAATAATATCAGCCTTAATCTGCTTGCACTGCTCCGGTTTTAGTCAGTTTTACCCATATTTGGGTAAAGCCTCTTTGTCCAAGTTCCTGCGCCCCCCCCCCCGTTCCTGCCCCCAGTTTCTCCCCAGCTAGCAGTTCAAAAGCACGCAAATGCAAGAGATTAATAGGTATCACTTCAATGGGAAGGTAACAGTGTTCCATGCGCCTTTGGCGTATAGTCATTCTGGCCACATAATCATGGAAAATATCTTTGGACAAGTCTGGCTCACTCGGCCAAAAAATGGAGATGAGCACCGCACCCTGGACAGGGAAACCTTTATTTTTACCTTTATTCATATTTACAACGTGCATTATCTTCCTAATCATGTGTTGGGTGTTATTTAAAAAATACTTTATTATCTGACTGTAAAAAGGATTGTACAGGTGCTAACATCTCATGTTTAATCCCAAACCACTAAGATGTACTTTTTCCTTCAAAAGAAAGGTGCTCAACTCCTCCTGGCAGTTTCTCTGCTCAAAAGATATCCATTTGCTTTTTCTCAGCTTTCTTTTCCATATCCATATATTTTCTCCATTCACAAAAGCATTTTTATTGAATAACAGCTGGAGGGAAAGGGTTAAGATCTTCCCCCAATGGGGTCAACTACTACAAATGGAATCTTCTGCAATGGCATTTGGTAAGAAAGGAAGGAGTCAGAATAAAATATTGTGCACAATACAAATAAATTATATTTCCCCTCAGTTAGGACAAGGCATTTAGAGAACATATTGTTTTTTTCTAAATGAAATAATATCAGTAATTGAAAATGGGAGGTTTATGAAAGCTTGCAGCAAATCCAACAAAAAAATAAAACAAAAATCACATTGATTTAAATTATGAATATACAACTGTTTGCATAGCTTCTCTACATGTGCAAAACTTTTCAGATTAAATTAACATAGTAACTCATGGTTCTACATTTAAATATATTTCTCATACTATTTAACTCTTACTGGCAAGAACAATAGAACGTAGTGATCCAACAATTGCCTTTATGAATTAGATTACAGCTTCAATTTGAACATACAACACCAAATACAACATAATAACTAGGAAAACATTTCAATAATAATGATGAACATTATTATTATATGTTAATACTTCCATAAAGTCAGATGGCTCAGGTTTACTTCTCTCCAATAGTCTTAAAAACAGCAAAAAATTGACATGTATTAAAATGATGAATTGCAGAAAAAGTCATCACTTGAACTTCAAAGCTATATCTAATAACTCATAGGTTATTAACATTTCAGTTTGAAAATGTGACTGAAGAAAACTTAGTTTCTTGTTTCTTCATCTAATTATAGTTCTATAAGGAATAAGCAAACTAAGCTTAAGTTTAGTTTAAACCCATTTAGCAAACTATTCATGTTATGTTCAGAAGGCATGATTCTAATTTTTTTCTCTATTATGATATTTTTGAAAATGCTCCAATACCCATTGTCATGGATTTAGTAGCAGATGCTTGTAGAAAGGAACCTACTCCAAAAAATATTCAGCATTAAGGGGAAGGATAAAGGGAGAAATGTTTTGTTCTATATAGGAAAGAAATATGTTGTATTAATTGCCCCATTAATGTATAAAGCTAATTTTAGGATGATATATGGGTGCTAAAGCATAATTTTACTTTTATACAAAAAAATAGGGCATATTATATTTCTATTTTGCCTCATTTTTTAAGATCACAATTATATCCTGTGTTCTTGCAGAATGTGATAGTTGTATATGCACAGAGATGAAAATTGGCTGAATTATCTGACAATAAGTCCTAATTAACTTAATGGGACTGACTGACTTCTGAAAAAAAAGATATATAATTGTATTATTAATGACTTTCTGTATTATTTGACCACATCTAAAACTGACTCTAGTATACACCATAAGAGTTTGTCTGAAAACCCAACACTACAAGCCCCACATTGATATTCAATAAATTGCGGTAGGTAGAGAAATTAGGAATGATTGTGCACATTTGAAGCATTTATATATGCTCTTTTCAGAAATATGGATGTACTCATTAATGTGTAGAAGCCGGGACAGTAGACATGGCTGGGGTTCTCTTTATGACATGAATATATACTGTAGGCAACATGTGTGCAAAGAGAAGAAAATTCCCTTCCTTCAATCTTAGAAATTTTATTTTGTTTCCCAGTTCGAAGGCTGCAAGAAGGCCTTTTCTAGACTAGAAAATCTGAAGATTCACTTAAGGAGCCACACTGGAGAAAAACCTTACCTTTGCCAGCATCAAGGCTGTCATAAAGCATTCAGTAATTCCAGCGACCGAGCCAAGCACCAGAGGACGCACCTGGACACTGTAAGGGAAGAATGTGATTTTAGATAATATTTTGCTATATCTTGCAATATCTTGCAGACATATTGTTTATTAAGTGCACATAAAATGGGGACTTACAATGGAACCCCTATAGAAGGGTGTTTGCTCATGTTATTCAGGTTGTTTTGAAATTCAGTTTTTGTTATAAGAAAAGAGATCATTGTGATAGGTCAGGGGTATCAAACTCAATTTTATTGAGGGCCGCATCAGGGTTGTGTTTGACCTCGGGAGGCTGGGATGGGCGTGGCCAGCTCGACATCACTTCTATCGGGGGCCCTGTGGTGGCCCGAGTGCTCTGCCAGTGAAAATGAACTCCCAAGCTCCATTTTCACTGGCAGAGAGTTGCAGGAAGCTGTGGCAGCCGAAAATGGAGCTTGGGAACCCGTTTTCGCTGGCAGAAGCACCGTGGGCCAGTCCTTTGCTGTTTCCAGGGTGGCCCCGCGGGCCAGATCTAAGTACTCCTCAGGCGGGATCCGGCCCCCGGGCCTTGAGTTTGACACTCCTGTGATAGGCCTTTCCTTTTATAAGTCTAAGAGGCTCAGGCTGCCTACTGTATACAGAATTTTTATACTGTAAGATGCAGATTAGTTTTCTTGTGATATAGAGTAATGCTCTCCAGTTCTCTCACCCATTTTCCTTTCACAAATCCATCTGCCTACAAACAAAGGTTTCCATATATCATGTTAAGGCAGCCTTTCTCAACCTTTTCCCCCCCTTAAGGAACCCTTGAAATAATTTTCAGGTGATAGAAAATCCCTGCATAAAAAACATTGTATTTGCAGCTCATGATACATTAAAGATAAAAAAGTTTTTTTTCACGACCTCTTGCAGAACCCCTCACAATTTCTCACAGAAGTCTTGGGTACATGGAAGTCCAGGTGAAAAAGACTCCATTGGGGCATCCAGATACTCACTCCTAAAAATTCATGGCTGCTTCAAAGCCCTGCATAGGGCATGATTTGATTGCCTAAAGAGATATGCAGAAAACCTAGGAGGAGTAGATCTGAATAAAAAAATAAAGGTGCTACAGTATCCTGTATAGCAATTAAATAAATAAATGTGATATAGTGCTTCCTCTCATACTTACCATAACAGAAGTGGTGCAAAATTGAGAATGAAGACCATGGGTCCAGATACAGAAGATGAAGTATGCTCTTATGTTTAGGGGAAAGTTAGTGCTAAACACTACATAATAATAATAAAAGTACTTGAAAGCTTAGGACTCAACCTGATATTCCACTATTTTTCTGGTAAATATGAATTCAGTATCCTTCTTTCTGTCAAACCTGCACAGACTCAAATAAAATGAATGAAGTGTACTAATATTTTATATTTCTATTTTAAAGATCCATTTCTCTCTTTCCAACAGAGTAACACGGACAATTGGCAAGGTTTAATTGGGACATTAAAAATAGGCCTTACAAAAGAGAATGGACAATAAAGAAATTGCAACAAATCAGAGACTGGTTTAAAAATAAAAATATTAAAATGCTGACAGAATTTACATAATAGGGAAGATCATTCAACTCACTTCTTTGAGGTCATTCTGTATAACAAGGCATTCCCAGATAACATGAGTTTATGCTATATTACCAGTTATGCCCCAGAAACCTGTAGTATATGGAAAATATGAATGGACAGTTACAGGTATGTAGTTCATGAAACAAACTGAAGCACCTTCTGAACCCAACACCTTGAAACATTGAGGACAGTGTCCTGTAGATAGCTTGATACTGTCGTAAGGATGCTCCTGGTGGCATTTGGACCTAAATGTGCCTGCACAGAAGACACTTTTGTTGAGATTATTCCTGAAGCAAAACGGAAATAGTCCTGAACAAAGGGGGTCTTCCTCTAAGCATACACATTCATTCATTCATTTGTTTGTTTGTATCCTACCTTTATTATTTTTTTTACAAACAACCCAAAGTGGTGAACATATCCAATACTTCTTTCTCTATTTTTCCTACAATAACCCCGTGAAGTGATTTGGGTTGAGAGAGAGTGACTGGGCCAAAGTCGTCATCCTGGCTTTCGTGGCTAAGGCGGGACTTGAACTCATAGTCTCCCACTTTCTAGGCTGGCACCTTAAATGCTAGACCAAATTGGCTCAAATGATGTCAGGAGACCCTCCCCCCCCTCCCGAGCAACTGGAGAGAACCTTTATTAGGCTATGACACATTAACACTTCAAGCAGAAAGATTGGACGATTGTTTTTAGGACTTTACAAGTAGTTCTTAGAATGATTTCATACAATTCTCATATATACTCAAAATATTTGGAAATTTCTATAATACAAAAGTATATAGGGAAACAATGAGAGATGTATATATGTTAGATTTTGAAATCCTCAAAATTATTTCAGATGCACAAAATCATTGTAACATAACCCCCCATTTGGTTAAATCTTATTACTTGAAGTTGCCAAGACTTATCTGAGTAAGTTGCTTCATGCTATATCTAGTAGATACTGTATACAGCTGGGAGCATATTTGCTTTAGTATTGGAATTTTCATTTGGGAACCATAACATTGGTTATCTGAATGGATCAAATTAGAAAATCATCAAAATTAAAAATCAACAGGAAGTGTCTGATCCACAGGAAAAAAAACCTGAACAACATTGTAAACCAAGGATACTGGGAATGTTACCCATGAAGATAATTGGAATGATAGAAACAATTCTTAGAAATTAAACCTTAAAGTGGAGTGTGTTCTTAAAAACAAATAAAAAAATAAATGTTGACATTTTTATTTTTTCTCCCAGGGATTATTTATAGCCATCATGTTTTAATTAGTGCATGGATATTTCAAAAAAAGTTTTTTATACCTCTGAAAAATTGTTATACGGCTTTTAATACATTTAAGCTTCTTTTTCTTTTTCTTCTGCCATATCCCAGTCTAACCTTTCCCCTTCATTCTCTCTTTCTGAAGCAGGTTTCCTCTGTATCTCTATGTCTGGGACTTTACTACAACTTCTTTACCTGAACTTCTAAAGAGATATATTTTCTGACTAAACTAAAGTTTTATATGAGGGATGCATAATTGTAAGTACAAGTAGTGATGGCAGAGAATTTATTTGATCAATATGTAAAATGCATGTCCACATTATAAAAGCTAAAATGATGAATGTCACGGTGCAATTGACACCCCACCTGGCTTTTATATGCATTGCATACGACTCCCATAAAACAGGTTAAATTTTAGTCACACTGTTGGCGGTTGCCAATGAGGCAGCCATTCTGACAACCACTTTTTGACTGGAACTAAAGACCCCACTGAATATAAAATAAGTCCTTTCTGCCTCTGCCTTTTTACACTGATAGCATATTTATTCCACTGGTACATGGTCCTGTAGGTTTGTCCTTACTCAACCATACTGAACTTTGTTTTTTTATAAATACTACATAATAGTCTGGCTTAAAAATTTTACTCATGCATTTATTTTCCCAACATGCAAGCATGATGATTCCACTAAGAAACCATGTCTCAGAAGTTGAGCACTTCCAATAGTCCCATATTCAGTAGGCCTCCTGGAAATCTTCAGGAACAAAACCTTTGGACCCTCAGCTACATCTATGCAATCCACTATGGAATTTGGAACATTTTTTCAGCTGGTGCAGAATTTAGCTACACCTATAGCTATACGATCCATTTTTGGAGACTCTTGTCCCAAGAGATTAATCAGCATGTGTAATGTTAGGGCTATAACTTTTCCACAGTGAGGGAACATGTAACTAAAAGTTTTGAATCAAGCTTGTATGTCAGCATGTGGACTTTCACAATTATACTTGAGCATGACATTGCTACAGTATCTAAGGTAGGCAGCCAATTATCTTGTTTAAACCATAAGATATGGAATGAGAAGGAATATAACATAAAATTTAAAATGTTCATTCTCTTTCATGCCAACTTTCTTTTTCTGTGCCAGAATCTTCATGGTCTTTCTTTTTCTGGTTTTATGAATGATATTTGCAATATTGCCATTTCAGATGTACAACCTTAACTTAATTTGTGACTCGTTATTTCTTTTCATTTTTTAGAAACCTTATGCTTGTCAGATTCCTGGCTGTACCAAACGATACACAGATCCAAGTTCTCTAAGAAAACATGTAAAGGCCCATTCTTCTAAAGATTTGCAGGCCAGAAAAAAGGTAACCTTCAGAGACTTCTCTGCCAAGTGAATCATGTGCAGCTCTCAATGTCATATGAAAAGCACCTGTAATAACACAGCCATCAACAGAAACAGTTTTCGTTTGCACACTGATAATGATGAATAGAGAACTTACATTATAGCAGAATAGTTTCTAGCCTGCATGCATTAGTATGTTGCAACTGGCAAACATTTGCATCATTATTAAACCTCCCCCCAAATCTGCCATTGTCCATTTATAAGTTTTCCTACATATGTGTATATGTCTCTTTGTGTGTACATATGTCTCTCTCTGTGTGTGTGTGTGTGTGTGTGTCTATATATAAATAATACCTTGTATACTATTTCCTCAAATACATGCATTTCTTGTTCTATGTATAATTTTTGTACTCATCTTTCTTAAAGATAAACATTTTATACATAATTTTTGAGCCAATATTTGAACAGACATTGGCAAACTCCATGAATTAAGCAATTGTTTTTGCCACATCAGATTCCATCATACCATTTCATTTCAAAAGAAATCCGTGACAAACCTCTTCAACATCCGCTTCCAATTCTTTTCTATGACTATAAAACAATGCATCCCTTATGTCTAAATAGTTATTTATTATTGCTTTAGACATGTGGTTCTGCTCTGTATATTGCATATTGTTTTCCTTACAGGCTCATGTTAGTTTTTTACTATTCTGAAGCCTCTCAATCCACCAAAGAATGAAATGGGATGGGATAGAAGACTCAGTTTAGTTTCAATTATTTATGATACTGTGGCTTCATTCTTGTTTTGCTTTTGCATTCTTTTAATCTTTCAGCTGGCATTCAAAATATATTTGCTGAACAAAAAGAAAAAAGTATTCATATTAGTGATCAAAAGAGTGTGAAAATATCTTGAAGCTATAATATGTAATATTAATGTTACAGTATACTTACAATATCTTAAAAAGTGACATTTACTTTATGCTTCATTCTCTGAAATATTTCCTTGTATAATAATAAAAAATGTAAGGAATAATGAAAGTCAGAATAAAAGTTATTTATGTCTTTAATTAAAGAAGAAAATTTATTTAATAAAAAATTTTTTTTTTAGAAAAATGAGAATTCATCAAAATCATAAAAATTCCAAGGTGATAAAAAGCTCAGAGAAGTAATAGATCCAGCCCTAGGGAACCATTCAGCTGAACAGAATGAGATCCTTTGCTGTTACACCCAGTTAGTCATGGATTTGTTTAATTTATCCTGCTTGACTGCCTCTAATCCGCTTTCTTAACCTTCCCTTTGCCCATAAAATGACATTATTTTTCTCTCTTTTAAGATATAGCTTCTCCTTCAAAATGCCATGAACATATTAGAAATTCAAGGATATATGCCAAAACCCATGTTCTTACTTCAGGAAATCTTGGCAAGTCCTTAATGATAAACATGGCTCTAGATTCCAGTACAGCTGATTTCCAGTAATTGTGTCAGCATGTGGCTACGCTGAGATTGCCAGTATCCTAGTGAATCATTATAGCATTGCTTTTCCTTCTGGGAATTCAGTTGAGCCTTTAGTAGAAATGTAGAATGAACTTTACATACCATGCATAGCTGCAACTAGTACAATGAACGCATACCATATCCAAGGAGATTATAGAAAAGCTAATGAACTTTGTGTTTGCAGGTAATATCTCTTCCCTGTGAATGCATCTAAAAGCATTTTCAATAGTGTTAAACACTTACTCCAATTTTATAATTAGAAATTATAACAAAAAATAGATGCCATAAATAGGATACAAGCTTATTCAAAGGATGACCAGGATTGATTTTTCTTTGGTCAGCAGCATGTCTATGTCTATTGGTCTGATTAAAAGCATCGGCCCTGCAGTCTCCTTTCTAGTGCATTGTGATCTTGCACTAAAGGGGTGCAATTTGTGGCATGAGCTACAAATACCTGTGTTCTTCTCAAGTAAACCTGATTCTAACTGATCTTGTGCAAGATAACCTGCAATCTAAATCCAAGTCTGTAGAAGACAAAAAATTGCCCCACAACAATGGCATTGTTATTATAGTCAATGTTTAGATGAATACCTTATATTTCCTAAAGGAGTTCAAGGTGATTTGTTTGTATGGGGATCTTCATTTATTTTGTTGCCTGAACAACTGCATGAGACAGATTGAGGAGAGAGAGAATGACTGGCCCAAAGTCTCCCATTGAGCTTTCATGATTGAGGGTGGGAGAAGACCTGAGTCTCCCCAGTGTTACACTGCCATGGATGGATGAAAGTCAAACTAGTGAAATTGTGTTGCAAAGAACTTGAAAGGTTTGAGGAAGATAGCATTTTATAATTACCTGAAGGAGTGACATACAGAACAAAGCCAACAAACTGTTGACTGTCATCAAAATGCAGGTCATACGACAGTGGCCTTAAGTTAATGCAGATTCTTAACAACAAAGGCATTTTCTTGATGTGGAACCAAATTCCAAAGGAGATGACCAACACTCCTCCACTTGATGTGAGGAATGCCTTGAGCAACAATTGATCCTATGGCCTAAATGACCTCTTCCAGTTCTATGATACCAAAAGTTTATCATAAGCTTGCCAAAATCAGATGTACTTGCTTAACGCAACTGATATGGAGAAACAATTGGCTGCACACACACACACACACACACACACACACACACACACACACACACAGAGTATGGATATGAACACCTATGAATATACACATATGCCCTCCCCTTTCTGATCAAGAAGGCCAGTTCAGGAGTGAAGTCCACTCCTTCCCTCTTAGGTCTGTGGCTTGTTTCAACTCAAAGCCCTGAATCCTGAATCTGTGCATTTTTTATTTATTCCCTTAATTTATTCCACTACCTCCAAATAAAACTTAAGATAGGTGAGGGGTGTTTTTTATCCAGTTTGAGTCAATGGAAGGTAAAATTATTTTTTTAAAGTTCAAGTTGGATTAAATATGAAAAAGAGACTTATTATCAGTTATTATCAAGGTATATTTCTTGATGGAACAGTGGCTTTGCTATTGTCTGTAATAGTGATATAATTACTTATAATTATATAATGATAATTATTTAGAATAGTGCTTCATATTTTATAGTAATATTTAATCAAGTTGAAATTTATATTAAAATGTGGTCAGTCTGAATCTATGAAAATAGAACAATTCTGAATATACTATTGATTGTCCTTTTGGGACAAATAGGCATATTTTAAGATCATTTTGTGGTTCACTCACAAAATGGTTGCCCTGGTGGGTTTGGCCAATCATAAAATACTCTTATACCAAAAGACAAACTAAATGCTGAGCTGCAGCCTGACATGTTTTGCTTTTAACAATGCAGATTATGCCTAAAGTTTGTGCTTTACTTTGCAGAAAGATAGTTTTTCAGTTTTAATTGAAATAATGTATTATATCAAATAAATAAGATTGGGGTAGAAGGCCTGCTAGGCTGCAATGAACATGTACAAGCACATTTTCATTCTTACGGATCACATGATCTGTTTCTTCCAAGAAAGCCACCCATGTTTTGAAATTATATTTGCTGCCATTCCTACAGTATGTTGTTATCTAATTTGTAATTTCCAATTTGTCTTATTGTAATTTTCTAATTCCTGCTGCTGTTTTAGGAGTAGAATTCCTGGAATTTCCAGATTGCTTATAAGTTTTAGTTCCCATACATTGGAGTGACATTAGAACAGAGAAAACTGCTACATTGGAATTAAAATGTTCTGCCATATTTACACTTAACAGTTGGGTAAAAATTGTTTTGATGATTTCTGAAATTATTTCCATTTGTGGAAATTTAAAACAGCAGCAGATAAAATTCTACTAAGATAAATTTTAGAAATTGGTGCTATGAAAAAAAATCAGGAAATTTATTTGTTCCGCAAATTAAATTTATTTTTCCAGAGTTTGATGAGATGCTGCCATTCTAGGGAGCCATCCAGATAATGCTAAAAAGAAATCCATAGACATGATTCTAATATCTAACTTCAAGAAAGATAAAATTTCAGCTTTTTTAATATATCAAGTTTATAAATTGTACTCTCTGCTCTTAAGGATATATATACCTGCCATGATCTTGTGATGTAATAATTGTGCTTTCTATACAGATATCAGAACTCATTTTAAATTTTGCTTTTATCAATGTTTGCTAGACAAATAAATATTAATTGTGTCAATTTTTATTTTAATGGATATTTTTAATGGGTATCATTTTGTTAAAATTGCATTGTTTAGAGAGAGCCAACAATACACTAGATTTCCCTGTTTAAATTTCTTTACAATTTTAAAAGAATTTTTTTTCTGACCTTAGAAGGAGTATAACATTCATTATAAATTTATCCATATAAAAAGACAGATAACATTAATGTTTAATTCTAACTGGCTGCAAAGATGTTTCCTTCTGCTTTGATAGTGAATTTATTGATATTGAAGTTATGAGCACCAGATGGCCGAGCCAGGTCTGTTGCTTGTAGTAGTGGCATCCTGTCCTTTCACTGATGTTGAAATAAAACATAGTCCTATTTCTGCACATTAGCTAAGAAAAAAATATTCTTTACCTCGGGCAGTAAAATGCTTTGGGCAGCCCTGGGGGAGACTGTATGAAAAATGGTATTTTCTAGAAGCAAAATCTTCTTTTAAAGCTATTTTTCTTTCACAAAATCAGACTTCTATAGAGGTATAACTTGTTAATTATTTATAATTGCACCAGTCCTCTTTCATGTCACGTTTGTTTAGTAAACCGTACAATCCTTTCTATCGTGCAGGAGGGGAATTACACATAAATGAATGGACAATATTCTGTTTCCCTCTCAGACTCCACTCATTGCTCACTAACTGATTATACAAAGCTCTGATTATTATAGCTTGATTTAGATGATCAAATCCCACCTTAAAACGTGGATATATCTGAACCATCACAGCTCAGATGCAGCTGCTTTATATCGTCTCTGACTGCATGCAGCAAAACAAATGACCAGGCCATATTTAATCATGGTTCTCTGTTGCATCCATGTTATTTTCAAAAATGCTGACTGGGAATTATAGTCTCAGTACATCTGGTGATCACAAGGCTGGGGAAAGAGAGAATGAAACTCAGTCAGCAGAATCCTTTCCTTTTTACCCCCTTTTCCTTTCCTTTTCTTCCTTTTCTTTTTAGGAAAGCCAGGCAGCCATTGAAAATATAAATAAAGTAATCCAAAACTGATCCTATCATTATACAGTCTTGGGTCTACTTTAATGAAAGTTTGGGGTATCACAAAGGAGCAATGAGTTCTTATTTACTTATTAAATTCTTACTTTTTTATTTTTTATTATATTATATTATTATATTATTATTTACTTATTAAATTCTTACACTATTTTCACAGCCAGGCGTTCGGGAGAAAAGGGAATTGAATTTTTTTCTGCATTAAAATACCTCAACTGGCCTTTCACATGTATGTTTGCTTGGGTAGTTTGAAAGTACACATTTTTATAAGCAAAATCCTTGGATTGATCCTTTATCAGAATCTTTTTGATAATAAGTATCAATTGCAATAATGTTATCTAAAATCAGGCATAATTTTTTTTTAAATCTTTGTATTTAATTTCTCAACGATAGAAGTTTTTTTTAACTGCTCCTCTTCCAGAAAAATAGTCATTTTTATTCTGTAAACTTTTAAAATATTAGCTACAAGACTTCCTTTCTTAAGATGCGAGGTAAAAAAAAACATTGAAAAAATAACAGAATTTCAACATGATACAATATATAAAATATGACAGCAGATTCAGTTACAGAATGCTTCATTTCGCTTGCCTTACCATCACTCTTATTTCCTTTTTTTAAAATATAGATTCTTCAAAGTCCAAAATTGGCTTTGCAACATTAATTTTTAGTTTTAATTGCCTTTTTTCAAAACTATTTCTCATTTCATTGTTAAAATTACAAAAAGGACACTAAGAACAACAAAAGAAATAATTTCCACTCATTTGTTTTCTATGGCATTCAATCAAAATATTTCATTAATGCAAGAGGAATTGCATTTGGAGGCTAAGGGTCACTAAGCAGTGCCCATGGCAACTAAGAAGCCATTCTTCACAAAAATGTTGTAAAGAGTAAGTGTTTTAATCCTCAACTTTAATCTCTTTACTTCCTGTTCTCAAAATGGAATATAAATCAGAAAGTGTGGAGCAAAGGACAAGGATGCTGGCGGAAGAGGATTAGTGATGGGGGGGGGGAAGACTTTATGGAATGTAATCATGCTATTTAATGCCAAACTTCAGACCAAAATCAGCCAATTCTTTTGATTCTGCTGAATCTAAAACAAAAAAACTAATATTGAAAATGATCACAGGATTAGCCTTCTCCCCTCTATCTTTTTCTTACTAATATTACAACAGTAATTCGAATTATTGCAACTCAGAGACTATTGAATTTGTACCACAGGTAGGCTAAATAAATTGTGCTAGGGCCTCCACTGATCTGTCTGAATTACTACTGTCATCAATAATTATTAATATACACTAATTTATTCCTTTAGGATACTGTAGACTCAAGACATTTCTTGATATATTATGCTGTTCTGCTTAAAGAAAGCTACCCAGTCTTGTGTAAAAATAAATCTTAGATTTAGAGGCATGTTGATGCTTCTTTATTGTGTGACAGCCATGTTAATTACATAGAACCAAAGTAGGTTATCTTAGTTGATTTCACAAAGCAAAGGATTACAAATAAAAAACTCACTACGTCTTATATTAATTAGCAACCAACTGCAACCTGACCTAGAAAAATGGATAATATATATAATTAATAATAAATATAATGAATAATAGATAATTCACAGTGAGATGCCCAGGTTTGCTGATAACCTTCAATTATTTAGGATGAATAAGAAAGTGACAGAGAAGAACCTCAAAAATATTTATCCAGTGTGGATGAATATTAAAATACAAACATGATGTATTGTAAGTTAGGACAAAGGGATGCTTATGGGGCAAAATAAGTGTGACTTTGAATATACAGTAAACAACAAATAACTAGCCAGGAAGAAGATCTTGCTGGATAGATCTTGTCTACTCTGTATGCAGATTCTGAACAAACAAACTTCATGTGTGGATTTAATGGAAAGAGAACAAAAATATAACTGCCAGTATATTCCCTTTACAGTATATAAATCGGTGCATACAGTTAGAATACTGTTTATTGGCCTTGAAAAAGATGCTGTAGAAATGGAATAAATGTGAAGGCGGGTGCTAAAGCATTTTCCTCTGAGGAAAAATAACAATATTTGTGATTTCAGCACTTACTAAAATGATAAGAGGAAACCAAAGTACATAAAACAGAATCTCATTAGTCATTTAGTGACTATGAATGATGAATATGCACTGTACACTGTCACTCAAAGAAAAGGAATAAGGGTAGCTGTTAATCTGGATGTCCTTGAAAGAGTTAATGCCTCCTGGTCATACTGGCTACATGCAATGTTCAATAAAGGAGATAAAATTCCCTTTGAATTTAATTTCCTGGATGCTATTGCGCTCTTAACTTGTTTGACAGCTTCCCCTATTGGCATCTTTCTTATAATGGGGACAGAATGCTTCCTTATTTTATTACTTATTTCTATTACTAGATTTATACCCTGCCTCTATTTAGTGCAACCCGTGATGACATATATAATGTTCTCACCTTTTCGTTACAGCAAGCCTGTCAGATGAGTTGGTGTGAGAGACAGTGACTGGCCCAAAGTCACTCAGCTCGCTTCCATGCCTCAGAGAACGCCCAGTTTTCAATTTCTAGTCCAGCATCTTAACCACTATACCAAACTGGCTATGGATTTAGATTAGATTTTAGATTAAATTAGCATATCTCTTCTTTTATTCTAATAACACATTATCTATTAGAGGTACCTTGTTACTATCAGAAAGGAAACAAATACATGTGATCACTGGAAAATATGAGTAGTGATTGACAAATGAACTAAATTATGAAAACTATAACAGCGTGTAATGTAGGGAAGGGATTTTGAAGATATATTGCAATGCAGCACTGATGTATACTAAGATTCAACCATTGAAGGCCAAAATGCCAAAGTCTTGAAGATAAAGAAGGAAGAATATCATGTTGAAAGCTTCCTGCTATCTGCTATCATGAAAAGATTTTATAAGTCTACTTATGAGAGCAGGTAGAGACTGTCCTTAGACTTTCATTTCATAAAATCTGTGTGTGACAATGCCTGTTCACGGAAAAATAATTTGAGGTGAACCTATTATACAAAATGGTTAGGAAAAGTTGAATTCATATATATGTTACCTTAGACCAGACTATCATCTAATGAAACTTGCTTGAAGGACCTCTGTATTTTCTATTATATTTGTAAACATGCAGCAAACACCAAACAAATATGAGAAAACAAATATAGTATATTTCTTCCACATCTGATTAAGACTTGGCCAGAAAGGACACCAGAAGTGCTAATGTTTGAAAATCTCATATTGTAAACTGGGTAAAATTGGTGTGTTAAAGATAAAGCTCACTCAGGTTTTAGGTGGAAAAGTATCCTTGAGATATTTATCTACTTAGCACATAACCAGAATAAACCTTAATATTTTTTTATGAATTATGAAGAGTGCACCTTAAGGATAAGTATTCTGGTGATCCCTTACCCAGTAGTGAAAAATTTATAAGCAGAAATGGTGCATTTTTACATTTTCTTCTCCCGTCTCTGGATATTGTGCGGACTTTAAATATTTAAGTCTCAATTTCTGTATTAGTATTATGTGACCTTATAGCACTGATTCTGCCATAGATTGTTGCCTAATTCTGCATTCAGAAAAGAACATCACATTTAACCCTTCTCATTTGGCTCCATAGTGCTTATCTAACTATAATGTCAGTCTTCGCAAGGACTTTTTAAATGATACAATAGGAAGTAAAGTAATAAATGCACTATGATTCCTTCTAGCATGCTTTTATAACAAAGTTATCTGCAAGAATGAACAAATATCAAGTATTTTTCTCCTGGCTGAATGTATTGAGAAGCATATTTTAGTGGCATCTGATTTCTACTGAACAATAAAGATTATTTTGAGTCTCCATAAGGCAAACAGAAATTTATGATAAGTGATAAGAAAAATGAAAAGAAAAGTTTTAATAGCTTTTGTGTTGGGAAGTTTGTTCATGCTTCACATCAACTTAAATCTGTTTTTCCATTCAAGTATAATCAACCGAAAATTGAGGAATTTAAGGCCGTTGTTCCCTTCTAATTACATCTACTTGCTTTACCAAATCATGGGTGATTATCCAATCAAATATGAAATGAGAAAATGATGGGAATTGAATTTCCATTCATTGTTCTGAGAGCTTATAAAAATTAGAAGAACTGTCAAGAAAAAAATAAAATAAATTAGTGTAGATGGCGCCTTGTTTTCTAGAATACTTTGTTCCTGGGAAGTGCTCTTGTTTCCAGATATAGAATGTATTTTGTTAAAATAAGAGTCCTATCTAAAGTAAAAATTAAATAGACTCCAATCCTCTGCACATTTATCTGGACATTAACTCCATTGATGATTACTTCTGAGTGCAGTCATGATTTTGCTGAAGGTTGAAATGTCTTTGTGTACATATGACCATTACTGAGGGTTGAAACCAGCATTTGGGAAGAAATGCTGGTGAATTTAGAGCAGTGTTTCCCAAACTTGACCCTTTGAAGATGTATGGACTTCAACTCCCAGAATTCCTCAACCAGGCATACTAGCTGGGGAATTCTGGGAGTTGAAGTCCATGCATCTTAAAATAGCCAAGGTTGGGAAACACTGATTTAGAGTAACAATTTATTAAAGAGTAGGCCAAGTTATAGACCAAAAGGGGACAAGAATAAATCCTTAATTGTCTACCTATACCCTATTGTCCCATTGTAGTCTATAGATCATGAGGACTTGAAGATGCAGTCACTAGGTTTAGGTTTCCAACCAATCTTATCATTAGAGTTTAGACTGTCCTTCTAATGCTAAGAAACCAATACTTTTTCTTTTCACAGTATATTAAGAAACATATTTTCTGCTTAAGTTCAGGTCATTATTTTAAAGGATTCTCCATAAAATAACACACTACTTTTTTCCCCCTCTACTCCTTTCTCTTCCCTCCCTCACGAAAATATTTCTAATACCTCTGGAAGATAGAGTCACCTTCATGGTACATAAAACTGATAAATTGCCGGTAAGCTTAAGTATAAACAAAACCTTGTTGAAGTAAATATGCAGGGTAAATAATATAGCCTTGAACTTTTTTTTAGAAAAACTACCCTTTTGAACAATATCTCATAGTAATTAAAATTAACTGCAGAATATAGACTAAGAATTTGAATAAAAAGAATACGTAGCTTTGACCTCAAAAATACATATGCATGAAAGCGATGAAAATGGCTGGTTACAGTATGAGAAACATCTTATTCTGAGATGAAGGATGGAGATAAATGAGAAATGATGTACAAAAAAACCCCTTTGCGTATCTTTTTACATTTTTAAAATAGCTGCTTAGTATAATCTTAGACAAAATCCCAAGTATAAAGAATTATTTTAAAGTTTAGTGTTAATAGTGCTGTTTTGCTTTGTCTATATCTCCAAAATTATAGAAAGTTCTAGGGAAGATATACCCTAGATATAACATACAGCTTTATAGGAGAAAATACTGAAGAATTATATTTGAAGTTAGGATAAACTGAACTGGCAGCTGGCAACCAGCCACTGCTATTCAGTCACAATACAAACTCTGAATTCTATATTCTCCAAATTAGAATGGTTTTAAGAGGTAGATGTAATTATATTTCCCCCCCCCTTTTTTTTTCTTTTTTACTGTTAGTACATATAATAGGCCAGTGATGGCGAACCTTTTCAGCATTGAGTGCCCAAACCAGAACATGTGTGTATGCATGTGGGCATACCAGAGCGCCAGAAACCTGAAAACCACCTGGCTGGCGCACATATGCTGTTTTTTTGGCCGTTTTTTTGGCTATTTTGGGGCAGTTTTCAGGCTGTTTTTGGCCCAAAAAACGACTTTTTTTTTTTTTGCCATTTTTCTAGGTGTTTTCAGGTCATTTGGGGGGCCTTTTTCGGGATGTTTTTCAGCTGTTTTTTGACCCATTTTCTGGCCATTTTTCAGAAACTAGAAGAGCAGCTGGTGACGGCCCATGTGCCCACAGAGAGGGCTCTGCATGCCACCTCTGGCACATGTGCCATAGGTTCGCCATCATGGTGATAGGTAATCAAGTTTCCAGGTTTGAATTCTGTATTATTGGCTGTAAAGGGGAATCCTTAGTATCTAAGTCTTAAGGTATGACATGGTGAAAGACAAACTTCTGGCCTCTCTTCCCCTTGGTTGCAGCACTGGAAATAAATCCATTTTAAAAAGATGCTAGCAGGCCATCTTGTGATCTAGGCAACGTTCTGGCCTGACCTTCTGCTTTGCTTTCAGTTGCGTGCCACTACAGAACTTGACCAAGACATTCTCAATGACTGCCTGAGTATCCAGCCTATTCAGGTCCCATCATCTCCCCATGATGTTTCTGCCAGCACTGTCCAACAATCACCGGGACATGTCCATGACCTTTACCCAGGTATCGTAGTATTTGGATTTTATTTTTATTTGTTACATTTTGGTTTCAGAGATGTCAAACAAGATTTCCAAAACATCGGATATGGTGTAATTGTGTTTCTTAGTTGTTGTTGAGTTTTAAAAATAATAATATATGGAAATACGATAATAGACAAAATAATTCAAAGTAATGTGACCACATTACTTGAAAAATCCCTTCCCAGCTCTTCTTCCAGAAAAAAAGTGCAAATTATAGGCAAGAAAGGATGTGCCAGGTATCTATTGCTGCAAACCTAATATAGATGTATCCTTCCAGGTGTAATATGAAAAAAAAGGTTAGAAAGTTGCCGTTTTAGCCCAGCTAATTATTTCCTCAAAATGCTTAACTATACTCTAGCTTGATGGACCCCCTAAATCTTCACAAAATTTCACTGGGTATATACTTGATAAGCAATAATATCTCTTGGAGATTTAAGTTTGTAGCAAAACACAGAATCTTTATAAAACATCTGCTTTTTAAAAAAAAAAAAACAAAACCCTAATAGTCATTTAATGGATTTGCTTCAGGTTTTATGTGATTTTTACACTGATAGCCCATTTTCTTTGTTTTTGACAATTTTTTTTTAAAAAATCTTATTTTAAAACAATTTTATTCTAGAATATAACACATTGAGATTATTGACAAAATATTCTCAATAATTACTTCTCCAGGATAAAATCATTATATTTTATTCACAAGCTTTTGAGGATGTTTCCAAGTAAAGCATTTATTGCTTAATTACACCATGCAATTAATGAAATATTCAGGGGACCCAGAAAACATTGTTTTCCATTTTTAACTCTTCCTTTCTGCCCATATTTTCTTCCAGGGTTTGTGTTTTTTTTTTTTGCCTAAATAAACCTATTATGGGGGGAAATTTGCATTTGCTACATAATGCTTCTTGATTGGTGGCACTAGGAGTTTATTTGATTGGACCCTTGGACAATCAATTTAATTCATAACTTAAATACAAGCTATTATGTTTTGCTGTTTATTTGAATGGAATCCCTAAGACATTTATTCATTGCTACGCATTATCACACTGCATATTTATTTCATGGTCTACAGAAAAGAAATACTGTATTTTAATATTGCTTCTGTCTGATTCTGTCAGGCTATAGGTTTTGTTAGGTAGATATTTCAGTAACTCCTAATCTAGAAATAAAAATCAACTATATGAATCAAGGAAAGAAGGAAATATGTAGCTGTTATAGGAAATATTTAATTACTTGAGAAGAAAACAGAACACAATTGAAATGAAAAGATTTTCCAAGGATATTGGTTTGATAAATTGATTACAATTAGTGTCCTAACATGAAAATATAAGATTATTTTTAAAAATTGAAACAGACAACCCGATTATTTTATATACAAATCTTTCAAAAATAGAAAAATCTACGAATGTCTTGTTTTTTTTTCTTAATGAAAGGTATTATTCTAATATATCTTTCTATTACATTTTGACAGAGCCTCCTTTTGGTGTATTGTGTTATGTATGAGTTGACATTTATTACATGTTCAAATTAAGAAAGAGAAATAACAAATCTTTAAAATCAAATAATTGTGTGTTGATTGTAAGAGTAATTCTACCCTTGAGGATCTTATCACATGGTTTGGGGGATTTTGATCTTACCTTTTTTGAACACCTCTTTTGTTCTCTTCTTGGCACAATACAGGTAGTCCTCGACTTACATACCTCTACCCGTGAAAATCTACGAAAACATATGTGTGTGTGTGTGTGTGTGTACATACACACACACATACACATACACATACACACACACACACACACACACACATATACAAAGATATGTTACATCTTCTATTTATGAAACAAACAACTTGATTGTTGTACATCCATCCATAGCCATCTGCAGCTAGCTCCAGTGATGCTAAAATGGCTAGCCCAATGATGCACACAAATTATGTGAGGGGGGGAGTTTCCATCACAACAACACAATTCACATTTGGACATCTCCCCACTTCTGGGGCTGTCTCTGTGAAGTCAGAATATTGCATCTGCTCAAATTTGCTTCTTTTGCATATACAAAACAAAGTAAAAGATCCTTATTCCTTTACAATTGGCCCAGATTTAGTAAAGATAAGAAACAATCCAATGTGAAAAGAAAAATCAATACATGTAAAATGTGACTTGACTTGTCTATTCTATAGGCCAGTGATGGTTAACCTTTTTGGTGCCAAGTGGCCAAAGCGCCCATGCACGCACGTGAATGCTCCCGCACGTACCCAACCCCCCAAAATGCAATGCAAGCGCCCCCCGCACATGTGCCCCAGCCCGTGCATGCATGCGTGTCCCCTGTGCATGTGCCTCACCCCCCTGCGCCCCAATTTGGCTTCCAGGCTGGTGCAGGAGGCTTTCCAGGCCCAAAATGGGGCGAATGCCCGCACGCATCCCCAAACCCCCAAAATGCAATGCGAACATCCCCTGCATGCGCCCCACCCCACCCCCCCACGACAGAGCCCCGAAGACTAGCTGGCCGGCAGGAGGCGCGCATGCATGCAGCTGGGCTGGGGCGACAGCTGGCATGCTTGCAGAGAGGGCTCTGTGTGCCACCTGTGGCACGCATGCCATAGGTTCGCCATCATGGCTATAGGCAAAGAGACTAGGAATTATTCTAAATTCATTTGAAAAACATTCAATTTTTTTCATGCTTTTCAACATGTTAACTAAAAAAACAAAATTCCCAGAACGTTGGTTAGAGGGAAAGATTTATTGATAGAATATTGATTGTATTTGAGTAAAGGTTTTTTTATTTTTAGTCTCTCACAGAACCTCATCAGTTTCCCAGAGAGCATGTTTTGAAAAATAGATAATTAGTATTAAAAGATCAGATGAACTCGTAATAAGGCGATTCTCACCTACTTTTAATTACAAAGCCTATTATAACTTTTGTGATTAATTTTACTCTATAGTTCTTGCAGTTATTTTCAGAGTTAATTTTTGAGAAGGAAAAGCATCAGCAATATTCCAACAGGCTGGTATTCTGCTTTACCACAATGCTGAACATGCTATGAAACAATATACATGGCATAGATGTTCAAGGAAAAGTGAAATTCATGGTGTAGTTCCATCAGTCTTTCCAAGAGGTCATAGCTGTTTTGTTGGCTTGCTCATGTCATTTAAATTTGCTTTCAGATATTTTTAGTGATTGGCAGCTGGAGCAATTGATTAAGAGAGACAGATGAACGTATTGGAAACTCTTATTGCTTTTGTGATTAAGAGCCAGTGAAATCCACAAAGCAATAAATGTAAGCTATGGATTAAAATCTGTTTGGTAAAAGTGAAGGTCTTTGCACCAGATCTTTCCCCTGCCAAAGAGCTGCCTCTTTCCTAATTCAGAAACAGTTTCTCATTAAAAAAATTTGTTTTGTCCTCTTAAAAATGAAATAGAGATGACTGCCATTATTTGCATTTATTTATGACAGGATATCTTAAATCTTTTGTTTTCCACAATATAAGCAGAACACATTTTCCCTTTGTTAGCTGCTTATTCTAGTGGGGGGTGGAATCCTTTAATTGTAAAACGAGTAGTATCGCATACATCAATCATGGAATTTTTTTTAAGATATTGAGTTAATTGATCTATGAAGTTTTGTGTAAGCAGTTAACCTGATGCTACACACATCTGGTTAGATATAAGTAATTTTAATTGGCTTTATGTCAATGTAAATAAGTAAAAGTAAGCAGTCTTAAGAGTTACCCAATGAGAATTAGCACTATCAAAATCATGAGGAAGTTTATATTCATAAATATGAATCTTTTAAGTTATGTATAAATGTGCAATTAGTTATAAGAGCTATGGATTCTGAGGACAAAAATCTGTTTTAAGTATTTTATTTTAGTTTTATTTTTGCTCCAAATGGCTGCTTTCCTTTTCTAGTAAATAGGAGAAGGTACTCTTTTTCATTCTAAGTCTTCACTCTATATTAGAGAGCATAGTACCATTATTTTAAAAGCTGAAAATATGAAACTCAAATTATGAAAATGCAATTTAATTTAAGCTTTAAATATATTGGACCTGGTTGGGCCCGGAGGGAGGGGTCCCCCTGGTCGAGTTGTGCCCACCAGGCTTCAGAGCATTCCATCAGCCAAGGGCCCAGGGGAGGGCGGGGGGATGGCGGTTATTATTAAAGAAGGTCTTGGTCCGAGGGAGACCACTGTGCCACAGACTGCCGGATGTGAATCCCTCTTTGTGAGATGGGGTCATGGGGTTCAGATAGGCTTGTTGCTTACGTACCTGGCACCCTGCCGCATGGTAACGGCCCTGCCCGAGCTACTCGACGTGATAGCCACGGTGGCAGTTGATACACCCAGGCTTATGGTCATGGGTGATTTCAACTTGCCATCCGTTGGTGAAACATCTGAGATGGCTCGGGAGTTCATGGCTTCCATGACGGTCATGGACCTGACCCAGTTAGTTCATGGCCGCACCCATGGGGGGGGTCACACTCTGGACTTGATTTTTGTCTCTGGCCAGTGGTTGAGTGATCTTGTTATAGGGGATATAGACATGGAACCCTTGTCATGGTCAGACCACTCGCTCCTTCGCCTGGACCTTTGAACCACTACACCCCGCCACAGGGAGGCGGAGCCAACAAGATGGGTCCGCCCCAGGCGCCTGATGGATCCTGATAGGTTCCAGATGGAGCTTGGGCCACTTCCTGAGGATCTGGCACATGACTCAGCCGAGGACCTGGTGGCTGCCTGGGATCGGGCAGCTGGTGGGGCCTTGGATCTAGTTGTGCCTTTGCGGCCTCTGACCCGGTGCTGATCCCTCGTGGCTCCTTGGTTTACCGAGGAACTGAGGGAGATGAAGCGCCGGAAAAGACGCCTGGAGAGCGGTTGGAGGGCCAGTCTCGCTGAATCTGACCGAACACTGGTAAGGTCGCATATTAAGACCTACCTAATGGCGATAAAAGCGGCAAAGTGTAACTACTTTTCCGCTCTTATTGCGTCATCAGAGAATCGTCCGGCTGCCCTGCTTTGGGTGACCCGCTCCCTGCTCCATCTGGGAGTGCGGGAGGACCCCCTGGAAGGCAGGGCCGAGGATTTCGGACAATATCTGTATGACAAAATCGCTCAGATCTGGGGGGATTTGGACTCTGACTGGGTAGATTCGGGCAGGGTGACGAGGAATAGTCTTGAGAATGTTATCTGGGAAGAGTTTGACTCTGTGACTCTTGATGATGTGGACAGGATTTTGGGGAGACTTAGTGCGGCCACATGTTTACTGGACCCGTGTCCCTCCTGGTTAGTACTGGCTTCCCAGGAGGTTACACGAGACTGGCTCCAGGGAATTATCAACGCTTCGTTGAGTGAGGGTCACTTCCCCGCTGCCTTGAAAGAGGCGGTGGTGAGGCCTCTCCTCAAGAAGCCCTCCCTGGACCCGGCAGTATTAGCCAACTATCGTCCTGTCTCCAACCTTCGCTTTGTGGCGAAGGTTGTTGAGAGTGTGGTCACGCGACAGTTTCCACAATTCCTGGAGGAAACATCTTATCTAGATCCGTTCCAGTAGGGTTTCAAGTCTGGGCACAGCATGGAAATGGCATTGGTCGCATTGGTAGATGATCTCTGGAGGGCTCAGGACAGGGGTTGTTCCTCTGTTCTGGCCCTATTAGACCTCGCTTTTGATACCATCGACCATGGTATCATGCTGCACCGGTTTGAAGAGTTGGGGATGGGGGGCACCGTGTTACAGTGGTTCTCCTCCTTTCTCTCAGATCGGTTGCAGTTCGTGTTGGCAGGGGGGCAGAGGTCGACCTTGAGGCCTCTCATTTGTGGAGTGCCTCAGGGGTCCATCCTCTCGCCCCTTTTGTTCAACATTTATGTGAAGCCACTGGGTGAGATCATCCGTGGCTTTGGGGTGAAGTACCACCAGTACGCTGATGACACCAGCTGTACCCCAGGCTCCACCCCAGGCCACCCAACGATGCCCTTGAAGTGATGTCCCAGTGCCTGGAGGCTGTGCGGGTCTGGATGGGGAGGAACAGGTTCAAGCTCAACCCTTCCAAGACTTGAGTGGCTGTGGTTCCCGGCATCCCGATATAGTCAGTTGATTCTATCACTGACTATTGGGGGCAAGTCTTTGGCCCCCGCGGAGAGGGCTCGCAATCTGGGAGTCCTCCTGGATACGCAGCTGTCCTTGGAGGAACATCTGACGGCTGTAGCCAGGGGGACCTTTTGTCAGGTTCACCTGATCCACCAGTTGCGGCCCTTTCTTGATCAGGATTCCCTGTGCACAGTCACTCACGCCCTCGTCACCTCTCGCCTGGACTACTGCAACGGTCTCTACATGGGGCTCCCCTTGAAGAGCACCCGGAGGCTCCAACTGGTCCAGAATGCGGCCGCGTGAGTAGTTAGGGGAGCTTCATGGCGCTCCCACATAACACCTCTCCTGCGTGAGCTGCGCTGGCTCCCAGTGATCTTCCGGGTGCGCTTCAAGGTTTTGGTTACCACCTTTAAAGCGCTCCATGGCACAGGACCTAGTTATCTTCGAGACTGCCTGCTGCTACCGATGACCTCCCATCAACCTGTGTGCTCCCACAGAGAGGGCCTCCTCAGAGTCCCATCAGCCAAACAATGTAGGCTGGTGACCCCCAGGGGGAGGGCCTTCTCTGTGGGGGCACCTACCCTCTGGAATCAGCTGCCCCCAGAGATAAGGAGAATCCAAGACCTCGGTGCCTTCCGCCGTGCCCTTAAAACTTTCCTTTTCCAGCAAGCCGGGCTGGCTTAAAATTTTTTTAAATGTTTTTAATTGGTTTGTCACTTTTTAAATTATGGGGCCAAATAGATATATATTTTTTTAATTGTTTTTAATGTTTGTATTTTAAGTTTCTTATTTGTGGCTGTACACTGCCCTGAGTCCTCCGGGAGAAGGGCGGTATATAAATTCAGAATAAATAAATAAACAAACAAACAAACAAACAAATAAATAAATAAATAAAATATCCACCATTTTCAAAGCGGGCAGAAAATGGCTGCCATCGGGGATCCAATTAGTTACAAAGCTAGTACTTTTCTCTGCTACCTTTTCACTCCTCTTTCCCAGAAAATGGCCCCTTCTCCAGCGCGCTGCTTGGAGAATACAAAGCGAGGGTTATTCAACAGTCTAGCAGTCAGCACTGAATGTATGTGTCTTTAAATTTCTTCAGACGCCCCCTTTGCTCGTTTGAGCCTCAGTTTTTATTCACTCAGTCAGCTATAGAGACTTATTTCATCACTCTCGTGTCTTGACTATTGAATAATTCGCTTTGGATTCTCTCTTTTTCGATGTTTATTACAGAGTGTCACGAGTGTTTTCAGAATTGCTGTGGCTACTTGATCAGTCACAAACAGTATGGATCCAATCAAGCCATCTCCTGTTTGCAATTAACTACAAGCCTTCCCCGCCCTAGTTAATTGCAGGTTAACTCCCCATATAAGCATGGACCTTTCTGCTTGCTATTCAAGCCTAGACGCTGTTTAGGCCTAGAAGCAGAGCCAGTGCTGAAGCACCTGGACGCAGAGCCCAGAGCAGAGCTGCAGAAGGGAGGAGAACTCAGCTAAGGAGTCCTGACGGCTGCAGCAGAGATAGCAGCAGAAAAGGAGCCAAAGAGCTGTGTAAAGATACTCCCACGGAGCTAGCTGCAACTGTGAGTTGAGATAGCTGGGAGCCTTTTGAAGTCTCCAATTTCGGCTTGCCTTTTGCTGAGTTGAAGCACGCAAGCCAACATCTGAACTATTGCTGCTGGACAGTTTCCCACCCAGGAGCTTCAAGCCACGTTTGCTGATTTAATTGTTTTTCACAGGTGACTTTTAGCTGTGAAACCTACGCTGCTGCCCTTCTACCACCTCGATGATGTATCGACACCGAAGCTGTTTAATGTCATGTTAGTTTTTTCTTATGGACTGTTTCGGTATTGTAGAGAGGAATTTAGGGAGATGGCCTGGCTTCATTTAACCAAGATAAGACTTCGTTATTAATGTGCCTTTTTAAAGATATAGTGTTTTTTAAACATTTTCAAGTAAAATATATTTTTATACAAGACTCTTCTGCTAGTTTTATTTCAGTCCTAGTGTGTTTGCTTGTGAGCTGGTTCACGGTTCGGGGACAACCCTCAACCCCATCCTGACACAGACTTCTTATTAGTGAACCTTTCATGAACTTGGGAGACAGTTTATTTCCTACGTGATTCCCTCACCGTTTTCCTGACGGGTGAGTCGTTCTAGGGCCCCAGACTGGCTACCTGGTCAAGCCTGCTAATTTGACAGCTCTGGACTGCCTAAGGCATTGCTTCACAAAGGCTTTTTGACGGCTACTGGAAATCTGCTCATATTGGGATATTCCTGTCGCTGTGGCTCCTGAGTCCTTGCCCTGCTCTCAGCGGCACATTCCTTCTTACTGAGCCTTCTGCCCCTTCCAGAGTCCCTACGCTGCTCTCAGAGGCACACTCTCCCATATTGAGCTGTTACCAGTTGTAGAGTCACTGCCCTGCTCTCAGTGGCACACTCGTCATTGCTGTGGTGCTGGGATCATTTTTGAGTGATCAAGCGCCTGTCAGCTGCTAGGACTCCGCAAGATTCACGCTGTGAATCAAACAACCTTTCGCACCATTTTTGCTCCTTGAAACGGCTGCCATTACAACAGGAGCGCGCCTTGAGCCTCTGCCGTATTCTGCCTGGTAACAAATCGATGCCTGCGCAGTTCCACTCCCAACGTTTACCAACTATCAGTGACGTGACGCACGAGCGGAGGAGCCTTCGCTGTTACTAGGCATCCCACGGATGCTGCGATTGTGCAGCAGGGGCCCTAAGTGGAATCAGCTGTGGGGCGCTTTGCGGCTGTGAGAAGAGACATTCCTGCACTACCACCTTTACCAGCAGCAGGGGGGATAAAAAGCAAGGAGGTGCTACTCACTTGCCCTTCCCTGTCATTTCTGCAACTCCTTCCTGTCAAATCTCGCCCTTCCTGGGGACTTTGGACAGAGTGATTGTTGGGTGGCTCTATATCACTATCACCGTATAGACCGCCCTAGGACCGGATTGGGAAGTGTGAGTCAGACAGAAATACTTGTCTCTTGACGTAGTCTATAATTGCGCCCAGATGAAGAATCCGGGTGGTGGGGTGCAAGTGACTTCTTCGGCAGATTCAGAGTCCCTTGTTATTTGGATGATGTGCTCATTCTGTCGTCCACACAGACTCAGGCCATGCAAGACCTAGCTATAGTGTGCCAGTGCCTGCGACAGCACAGCTTCTCCTTGAACCTGCCGAAGAGTCACTTGCGCCCCACCACCCGGATTCTTCATCTGGGCGCAATTATAGACTACATCAAGAGACAAGTATTTCTGTCTCCGGAGCGCTGCCTCAGCCTAACGTCATTGGTCTCTCAAATCCTATCGATCCCTTCCACTCCTCTCGTACTCCTATCTCGCCCACTCGGCAAAATGATATCATGCATCTCCATAGTGCCGTGGGCACGATTTCATGGCCGATAACTCCAATGGTTCATGCTCCCGTACCAGCAGTCCCATCGCAGCAACTCCAGCGCTCGGGTCTCATTACCAGTGAAGGTTTGTCAATCTCTTCGCTGGTGGACCTCGCTGGCTCTGACAAAGGGAGTCACATCGTATCACAGTGACGACCGATGCCAGTCTGTTGGGCTGGGGCGCCCACATGCAGTCCCGAGTAGCTCAAGGGTCTTGGTTTCTGGCGGATCGCCAGAACGACATCAACTGGCTGGAGCTCCGCGCAGTTCATCTTGCCCTGTGCCAATTTCAAGCATCGGTGGCGGGTCACCATGTGCTGGTCCTGACGGACAATGTGACCACGAAGGCACATGTAAACTGCGAAGGGGGCACATGCTCGAGACCACTGATGGACGAGGCATCTCGCTTACTAACCTGGGCCGAGACTCACCTTCTCTCTCTCATGGCGCAGCACATCTCCAGGATGACAAATGTAACCACAGATTGGTTGAGCAGAACGCAAATCGACCACTCGGAATGGCATCTACATCTGAACATCTTCCGTGAACTGTCCACCGCTTCGGCCTGCCAGTCCTAGACCTGTTCGCATGACGGGACAACGCACAGCTTCCCCGCTTCTTCATATGGTTTCCTTGCCCCCAGGCAGAGGGGATTGACGCCCTCTCCATCCCCTGGCCTCCAGGGTTGCTGTATGCGTTTCCCCCGATACCGCTTATTCCGAGGCTCATCCGCAAGATCTTGGCTGAGAAGGCAGACGTCCTATTGATTGCCCCTCACTGGCCGCGCCGAGCCTGGTTCGCGGACCTTCTGAATCTGTCGGTCACACCGCCACGGTGAATTCCGGGGGACAGGATCTCTCTCAGCTAGTCATACTGCACCCAGAACCTCAATGGCTGCAGTTGACCGCCTGGCGGAATGAGCCTCCAGTCCCCCTGGCGCTTGAGAGGATCCTCCTAAGACGTGACAACATCTCCGGAAAGGCAATTTCTATGATACAGGCATCCAGGCGGCAATCCACAACACCACCTGGTCCTCATTCTGTTCATGGTGCTCTCAAGCTCATGTGGACCCTACCTCTGCGTCAGTCGCTGAGGTACTAGACTTTCTTCAAGATGGCCTGGACAAAGGTCTTGCCCCAAACACACTCCGTTGACAAGTGGCGGCATTGGCAATGGTCCTGTAAACTAAGTACAATATTCCACTGTCGCATGACGCTGAGATTCAGGGGTTTCTGCGGGGAGCGGCGAACCTGAGCCCTCCGGTCGTCCACCGATACCCAACCTGGAATCTGCCCTGGTCCTTCAAGTCCTTACGCAGCCTCCCTTCGAGCCATTGGGGACCATCAGCTTACGCCTCCTGACTTGAAAGACTGCATTTCTGGTAGCAATTACCTCGGCCCACCGCGCGTCCGAGCTGGCCGCGCTGTCTGTTCGGGAGGACCTCTGCGTTTTCTACCCCAACCGAGTGGTTCTCTGCCTTGACCTGTCCTTCCTGCCTAAGGTTAATAGCCTCTACCATCGGGAGCAGGAATTGGTCCTCCCGGACTTCTGTCCGGAGCCCAGACACCCGCAGGAGGTCCATTGGCACACATTAGACGTACATAAAGTCTTACGCAGATATATCAGGAGAACTCAACATTTCTGTAAGTCGGAAGCGCTGTTCGTTTCTTTTCTACCCGCGACTATGGGTCAGAAGGTGTCCTCGTCAACCATCGGGAGATGGCTGAAGGCCTGCATCTCCAAGGCGTACATGCTCCAGAATAAACCAGTTCCCGGTAGGATCTTGCCTCACTCCACACGGAGCGCGTCTGCCACGGCAGCTTGGGTGATGCAAGCTACTATCTCTGACATTTGCAAGGCTGCCACATGGACTTCTTTGACTACTTTCATCTGCCACTATAAAGTTGACTCGTTTGCCTCGGCGGACGCCTCATTTGGACGGCGAGTACTGCAATCAGTGTGTGCTCCTTCAGTCACGCGTGAGCAGCTTTCCACTCTCCCTGTCTGGAACTTGCTTGGGCATATCCCTCGCTTTGGATTTTCCAAGCAGCGCACTGGAGAACGGACGTTGCTTACTTGAACGTCCCTTCTAGGCACGCTGCTAGAGAATCCAACCCACCCGGTCAGGCTGCTGGCCACTCTGGGTCCTCCGCACGTCTCCTTGAACTGTTTCTTCATGAACAAAAACTGAGGCTCAAACGAGCAAAGGGGGAGTGCCTGAAGAAATTTAAAGACACATACACTCAGTGCTGACTGCTAGACTGTTGAATAACCCTTGCTTTGGATTCTCCAGCAGCATGCCTAGAAGAGACGTTCAGGTAAGCAATGTCCAATCCTTTTCATTTTCTAAGACAACTTTGATGCCCAGAAGTATTTAAGGAAATAGAGGATGGTAAGACTGACATCAATTACTGCGCAGCAAGACAACTTCCCATTCATAACAACAGCCACAACATATGTAAATAATCAAATAGCCCAAGGAATATGAAAAGAGAGATATCTGTGAGCACATTGGTATAATTAGTTGCAGTGTTGTGAAGCTGCTCGATTTAGTTAATAAATTTCAAAACATTAAAAAGTAATTTTCATTTATTCAGTGATACCTAAAAATATGCCTTTGCACTCCTAAACTGCAGTGGCTGTCAGTTTGAATAGTACTGTTCAAATGATAGTTCCATTTGTTTTACAATTCCTCAGACATGAAAGAGAAACCTTTATAGTACTTTTACATTTGGCTTATAAAATATAGCTAGGTATATTTAAAATGGGAAGAGTTTTTTTTTTAATCTGAAAAACAGTGTACAAATAACATACTTAGGACAATGAATTTCAACATTACCAGTAATTAAGATGAGAAAAGATGGCAATTCTATATTTGGAAAAAAAATATTTAAATTACAGAGTACTTTCTGTTCTTAGAGGAAAAGTGTTCTTAAGCATTAATTTGGCAACAGTTTAAGAATGCTATCTCTCATCTCTTAATTGTAAGTGCAATAACATTATCCATCACTTCTATGTATTTTTTTCTTTTTCTTTTGGAATACATAAATATGAAGCCTCATACAGACATGCTTTGTTTCTAATAGTTTATGTATGAGTAGAGAAGCATCCAAATGATGAGATATTACACAATGATTGCATAATTTTTACTAAATATTTATCGCAATTATTTTTTCTGTCTTTATCTCTCTTCTCCCTTTCTCTAACGCACATTCACAAATATGCATACGCACCTACACACCATGTGTAGACATGTGGATGTACATTTAGAGATAAAGAGATGGTATCTTCAGTTCCCAAACATTTACTTGGTTTCATACAATAGCTCTGTGTGTATGTACGCACACATGTGTTTATGCATGCAGTAGGCAGGAAAAATGGAAGAAGAGATTCGGGATTCATTTTCCTCTTTCTCTTTTCTTCTCTTTCAGGTACAGACCCCCTCTTCCTTGTACTGCAAAAGTAGCATTTACACTTATAGCAAATATCCTATTCACACCCAGGGTATATTTCTTCCCCTTGTAAATCAGAATACCCCTCTCATCCACCAAGAGGGAAAAGGCTTATTAAATCTCTTCTGCCCATATCATTCTTTCAATCCCATCTAAGGAATTTAGTCACATCTAAAAGGAAATTGGAAATAAATTAACACTGGGTAAAACAATATATTTTTTCACACGGTTCATGGAAAACCAGCCTATCTCTCTTTCTTTTTCTGAAGTTGAAGCATAAGTATTATTCCTTAAATATTTAAACATTATAACCGTTGGGAGAATTTCCCTGGGTCCTTTTGCTTCTGAGCCGGGAAAAGACCACGAACAATCAAGACGCAAGGCAAGCTGCTGGAAAAGAGATCTCTCTTTTTATTCCAAAAATAATAACGGGAGTTCATTTTGGGGGCAGCTGGTGATTCACTGGTACATCAGCGAGATTTTTATAAGATTTTGAGTCCTTTGTGCTATGTTTGTGAAGGAAATGTGGATGTGATACATGATTTTATGACCAAGGAATAAAGGGAAATATCTTCCTAGTTATCTTCCTTATCAGTAAAGGTTTTCCTGTGGTTCATATGTAACTGTCATTTTTGGATGTAGGAAGTTTGGGCATTCTTCTCATGCCTTTTAATCTGTCTTGCTTTCTGTGATCAATCTCCTGTCTACGATCCTACCGCTTTGAGCAATCACAGCATTTTCAGTTTATTGCCTTTCTCCAGCTTTTGAGGTCACCGGATACATTGTATCTCCACCTTAATTTGTCATTGAAACAATGTATCTTATGAACAGAGACAAGGCCTCTGCTGCAATAAGCGTTTCCAGCAGTCAGCAATGTACAGTTTGTACATTGTACAAAGTATGCACAGGGGCCATGAAATGCTGATAAGCTGGTGGGGGTAGGTAAAAAAGATTCAAAACATAATAGACTATTCTATTCTAGAGTGAAATAAACTATTCTGGAGGCTGGTGCAACTGAATGCACAAAGCAAAAATGTGTTCCAGATCTCCTTATTAATTAATAGTAGTAATGGTGACAAAATCGGGCAACCCACATCCCCAGTTCAGCATCAGCTTGCCTATAATGCTTGTTGCTAGGAGATAAATTACAACGAAGGAATGTTGACTTCATACTTTTTAGCTGGAAACACAATGTTGGACTCTAAATGAACTTTTTGCTTGTTCCAGCACTTCAGTGCGTCAATTTATGGTCCTTCGCCATGACATAGTAAAACTAGCTAGATCACCATAAGTATACAAAACATATCTCTTTACCAAAATAGTGGCAGTAATTATTTCATACAAAATCATATCAAAACAGTCTTGGCATCCCAACTGGCACCAGTCACATTCCAATAACAAAAGAAAAATTTCCCCTGTCTTTATGGACAAGCATAAAGAACAATTTCCTTCCTTCATATTAATGCTGTTAGCATGTCCATTACTATTATTCTTCATTATTCTTTTAACCACTCCTTGCTGAAGTGTTTGATTACAGTGTTTTGCTGTTCAAGTGACAGCACTGATTAAAATTTTCCACCAGTCAAAATGCCTTGTTCTTTCAGTAATATTTAATAAGCAATGGATGTATGGGGAAATCAAAATTTATCTTATGTAGTCATAGTGGTTTGTAATATCAGTTTCCAGGAATTTCTTATCTCTAGAATTAACATCACAGTGCCTCTCTCATCCCCGAAGGACACACTTGAACAATTTTTATTTAATTATTGAAAAGGGGACTCAAAGAAACTGAGGGAGCTTTTAAAGAGAACTGGGAGCCAGGGAAAGACATTTTCATCACTCCCAGCAGTGGTGGGTTGCCCCCAGTTTGCACCAGTTCTATAGAACAGGTAGTAAAATCGGTGGGAGGCTCCGCCCACCGAAACCCGACATCATCAAAATACTTCTGTGCATGCGCAGAAGCTTCTGCACTTGCGCAGAAGAGCACACGGCCCCGCTGCGAGCCGGTAGTAAAGGTAAGTAGAACCCACCCCTGACTTCCAGCCTAGGCTGACTAAGGAATGGGGGGCAGACATTGTGATGACCGAGAGGATATAAGAACCAGAATGAGATGTATGGAAACTGTCAACTGGAGAAAGGCCATAAGGCTAGGAGGACAAAAATGGGAAACAAAAGGACTATTTTGTGTCTATATTTTAAGATTAGTAGCTGAGTGCATTTGATACTGATCCCTTTATTAGAGTATATAAACTTTTCCCTCAAAACTAATTGAAATAATGAGTTTTAACCCACAGAGACCCTAGAGTGAAGTCTTCTTCTGCCAAACATGAATTCCATCGTCCATTTTAACGTCTAACTCTTCCGTCAGTCCATTTCTTCAACCAAATTTGTAGAACTTTAACATAATGGCTTTATAATTTTATGATTTAAGCAACTCTTCAAAATATGCCTCTTAATTTCTGTTATGATATGACAACTCATTTACAAATATTTTAATTTATGGATAAAACTAAGTTTTTTCTAGTTCTGCAATTGTATGGGGGTTGCCATTAAATGGACATCTACACTTTAATAACATCTTTCCAATATTTGCTTCTTTAATATTTTTAGAGAATGCATGATGCTAGAATTATGAATTTGAATTATGGAGTCCTGGATAGGATTTATGCCACTAAGTCTTACTTAAGATTGGAATCCAAATAAAAGTGGGAATTCTAGCCAAGATGGAAGGGTGTTACGTTCAATTAATTTCCACTGCTTTTTATGGGTTTAAAATTATAAATGCTTGTAGAAGAATAATTGGTAAGCATAATAAATTGTATTTTCTTTGACTACTAAGTTTGGACTTTTGGGGAGGAGATATAGCTCGAAACACAAGAAGTAACATCCCCCTATATTCTACTGTATCGCCCATTGAGGAAATATTGCAACTCCTGCTTGAGAAAAAAACCTTACATTTAATTGTTTTTAAAAAGCTGATTATTTCTGATGATCTTGCTCCAACTGAAATATCAGCTCAACTTTTTCCAGCTCCAAATTTTGATGTGGAATTGAGCCAAGTATCATAATTTCAGCTACTCGTTATATGTAATATAAGTACTGTATATCCTTAAAGTTGATAAACTCAGATGGAAAATTGACTCTATGCAGAAGGAAATTAAAGTTCTTAATGAATGGTTATTTTGATCTTTTGGGGTTAGGGTTAGCTTTCAATAAGGGCAAGCATATCAAATGGTTGTATGTCAAGACATACACCCTCAACTCCAAGCCCATCAACCCTCAACTCCAAGCCCATTAACTAAGGAAAATTTCTGAACTTTGAGTTTTCCTTAAGCAGTTGAGCAAGATGAGTAACCTCTAGGGATTGTTACGGAGAAATGTTTTTCAGGGATGTTTTCTCTTAAAGATTTAAATACAGTAATGTATTGTAAAACTAAATCCCTAAAATTTGAAATGCATCTGTGAATGGAATGTAGCAAAAAATGTTTTTAAAAAGATATTGCTTTGATGAAATGTTACTTTCTTGGCTTTTAAACTGGCTCTTATTGAACAGTGAAAGTACTAGATGACATGATTGTTTAAACGCTGTTCAAAAATTGAGCTGTACACTGTACGGTATATATATATATATATATAGCTATTGCTATATATTTACCGTATATATATATATTCCTATATATATTATAGCAATAGCACTTAAACATATACCGCTGTCACAGTGTTTTACAGCCCTTTCTAAGCAGTTTACAGAGTCAGCATATTGCACCCAACTATGTGGGTCCTCATTTTACTGACTTTGGAAGGATGGAAGGCTGAGTCAACCTTGAGCTGGTGAGACTCGAACTGCCGGCAGCCAGTAGTCAGCAGAACTGGCCTGCAGTACTGCATTCTAACCACTGCGCCACCACAACTCTTATAATTATGCATATTTCATCTAGTTATAATGTGCTTTTTTTTTTTTCTTCATACTTAGTATCTTTGTTTTCCTTTTTAAAAATTATGGTAATTTTTTTTTTTTTTAAAAAAAAAAGGAGTCCAGATAAATGCATCCCATGCAGATGGTTCTCTAGGCTCTGTTTACATATAACTGTATGTAAAGGAAGCTCACTATGTTTCTGGGATTACTTTTGAAAATCAAAATAGTCTATAATTGAATGACAAATCTAAACATGCCTTTCATATTAACTGTGAATACTTTTGCATGGTTACAGCTACCATGTTTTCCAGCACTCATTCAAATCAAAGTGGAATTGCTGTGGGCAATGAACCCCCCTCACATGCTGTGAGCCTCTCTTCACCAAGGCCCAGTATTCACGAGAGCCCTCACAACCCATCAACTGCAGATCCGGGAACCGAGAGGTAAGGCCATTTTCCCTACCATCCACCCCACTTCTTGCATCTGATCATTTTGAATAGAAGAAATTGCAATGTGAGTCCTCAGGATGCGCCTCTGCAGCATTTCCTAGTCTCTAATACAATGTTCAGTGGCTTACATCTACTTGGTTTTGTTCTAGCAGTCCTATCCTTTTGTCTTCAAATGTTTGGCAATATATGTTTGTAATATAAAATAAAGAGACAATGCTCACTCTGCAGAAGGAATATATAGAAGGAACTATTATGAATTGCAAGTTTGATGGAAAACATTTCAAAGTTTATAGAGAGGACAAGATCAACTAAAAATCAAGCTAGAATAAAGTACTTTTTCAGATTAACACTCAGCTAGATTTTAATGTAACATGCACAAATACAAAAAGTCCAAGACAGAGGTGGGTTTCAGCAGGTTCTGACCAGTTCTGGAGAACCGGTAGCAGAAATTTTGAGTAGTTCGGAGAACTGGTAGTAAAAATTCTGACTGGCCCCGCCCCGATCTATTCTCTGCCTCCCAAGTCCCAGCTGATGTGGAGGAAATGGGGATTTTGCAGTAACCTTCCCCTGGATTGGGGAGGGAATGGAGATTTTACAGTATCCTTCCCCTGGAGTGGGGTGGGAATGGAGATTTTACAGTATCTTTTCCCTGCCACGCCCATCAAGCCATGCCATACCCACCAAGCCATGCCCACAGAACCAGTAGTAAAAAGTTTTGAAACCCACCACTGGTCCAAGATACCTTGCATTGCCATTTTTTTCTTCTCTTATCGTGATACCAGAAAGAGAATTAAAACTTTATTTTAAATAAATCTAGTCCTTCACTAAGTGCAAACTGATAAATGGTTCAAACAGGAAAGCTAAACATTTTAGCTTTTACTTGAAAAAATATATATATAATGCTGTTTTGATTGCTATTTTAAATAATATTCGGACACTCAAAATGTAAAAGAAATAAATAATGGAAAGCAATATGTTTAAGAAAATCTACCAACTATTGAAGATGCATTAAGCCTTTTATTCTGAACAATTTTTCTTTCCAAAGTTGTTGGTTGTCCTAGAGTTGGGAAACAATTTTAATTGTTTATTCTGTCATAGAACAGCAGCCAGCCATAAATGTTTAATTAGCGAGTGGTGTAGGGAAAAGATTTAAACTCTTCTTCTCTTGTGCCACCGTTTTTCATTGAAAAGTAACATATGAGAAAAATCCAATAATATACCTTCTCAATCACATAAAATTGAACTTCAAAAGTATTATGTTTCACATGGACAAGATTCAAGGAGAGAGGAGAGAAGGAGAGAGGAAAGTCTCCTTATGGGGTGGGGCATTCTATGTAGTGGTGAAATTTAAAATTTGTTTCTACCGGTTCTGTGGGCGTGGCTTGGCGGGAGGTAATGTGACTGGGTGGGCGTGGCCATTTTTTTTTTTTACTTTTAAAACCATTTTTTCTATAACCTCTTCGGTGAAGAGGTTGTAAAAAATGCTTTCAAAAGGCTCTGACGATCCCAGCTGAGTTGCCTGATCGGCAGAGGCTTTTTTTCTTTTAAATGCCTCTGACGATCAGGCAACTCAGCTTGGATCATCAGAGGCATTTAAAAGAAAAAAAAACCTTTTTTTTCTTTTAAATGCCTCTGACGATCCAAGCTGAGTTGCCTGATCAGGAGAGGCTTTTTTTCTTTTAAAAGCCTTTAACGATTCTAGCTGAGCCGCATGATCATCAGAGGCTTTTTTTTTAATTATTTTTAAAAGCATTTTTTCGGCCGAAGAGGTTGTAGAAAAAATGCTTTTAAAAGTAAAAAAAAAAAAGTCTCTGATGATTGTGCGATTCAGCTGGGCATGGGGAGGGGGGCAGGGATTTTTGCTACCAGTTCTCCAAACCACCCGCCTCCATCGCTAGCAGATCGGGCGATCTGGTCCAAACCGGGACCATTTCACCCCTGATTCTATGGTTGTTCCACTTGGATACACACAGAAGATTAATTCCTTTTGTAACAGAATCAGACGCAAACAGAGAAGATAAGGTTCAGCCTTGAAAACACAAAGTAGAGTCATTTTTGCGCTACTATAGTTGCCAGAAATGCTTAACAAAAAGGCTTCTGGGAAAAGAGAAACAATTGTGAAGAATAGGAGAAGTTGAAACAAAAATGGAGAACTCTGAAGTTTTCTGCCATAGCACAACACACACACACACACACACACACACACACACACACACACACACACACCATCTTGAGGGTAACAAACAAAATAAAAAAGGATCTTTTTTTATATATTTCTGAGTTTGGGCAATAAATACCTGCTCCTTTTGACATCTTTTGAATGAATGAATATAGCTCTTCTGATTTTTAGGGAGTAAATTGGGGGGAGAGGAAAGTGGATGGATGCTGTAAGGAAAACAATTATTATCTACTCTTCACTGATAATAAAACTGATAAACCCAAGACTTCATCACAATGGAGAGATTATTCTATAATACTACAATTATAGAATCATATCATTTTGTTACAAAGAGATACCCTTAGTGCTAAAGACATATGTGCTTCTGAAAATTCTAACAAAGGTTTTTCAACCTGGTAAAGATTTTTAACTTTATTATTCTGTTTTCTGTTAGAAGCTAATGTGAACTAACCTTGCCTCTACTTTTTTTTCAAAGAATCAGAATAATGTAATCAGATACTATTGTCTTGAAAACAATTAAGTGAGGTTTAAAAATATGTAGTAGTGCTTTCCTTGGCTGTTTCTACATTACAGTAAAGATCTGCAACACTTGATAACTTTTAAGGGGCAAAAGTCTTTATTTGATTATATAAAATGGGAGGGGATGCATTACACAGATTGTTGGGACTGATTTGGCAGAGTTAATTTCAGGAATATTAACAAAATGGTAAATGATGTAATCTTGTTAAAAGCTCGGGCGTATCTTGTCATCCATTTAGTTGTTTTATGCTTTTTGTAGGTATCTTAAAGCTATAGCATAGACTAAAACTTCAGTCAATTCTATAATCCACCTATAATAATTAACCAGAGACTATCCAACCAGCTTATTTCATACCACCAAAGTGTAAGGAATTCAAAAAGTAATGGTATTGCCAACTACACAACCAGGCTGTGGGCAATGAGAAAATGAACAATATATGAGTTGATCTCATCCTTTGAAGTCAAAACTGCTTTTTTAAAACAGCAAATTGTACTTTAAAATATACTGTACTGCAGGGCATAGACACAATTTCAGGTGGCAATTTCCTAGCGGTTACAGGCTGGTATTGATTGTTGTATAGGCAAAATTTAATTTGCTGTTCCCTCAGTAGCTCTGTGATTTATTTAGGCAGAGATCTTGGTTGAAATAAGGCCAAGTATATTGTGAAAGACAATATAAGTAAATGCTATAGTCACCAACTGGAGTAACCCAGGAATTCATGAAGCAATTCAGAAATCATTAAAAAATCTAGTAAAGTCTGTAAGAAAGGAGACCTGTCTGGCAATACAAAATGCGCTACAATCAGTTGGAAGGCTTTCTTAGATTAAAAGATCTAACTGCACAATAGTTTCTAGAAGATTTTGTTTTGTCTGTTACTGGGTGACAGTTACAGCTATTCTTCATGAACACAGGTAAATTTTGCAAAGAAAAAGAAAACAACTTAAAAGAAAATGTTCAGCTATTAGACTAAAAAGACGTTCTAGAAGTTTAGAAAAGAAAGCAACCTATCTGCAGTATCGTGATCCCTCAAAGCTAATAAATGATTGTATGAATGCAGCTAAAGTGGATGTATGGTTGTGTATTTGTACAAGCTAATTGAGACCTTAGCTTTTTGTTCAAAGCACTGGAAAGCAAAATGTATATTCTAAAACTAGGTGAAAATCAAAACCAAGGACATGACATTTCTCTATTCCTAGTAGTGAAGAAATATATGAGTTTTTCCTGAGAATTTTGCTCTTCTCGGCCATGTTTGCAAAACCAACATTGGTTTATAGGGAAAGCTTCACTGCTTCCATTTCCACTTGTGCTCTACTCTACCGAAAATGTTGTGACTTTCTCTTCCTTCTCAGCATTTTCCCATGGGGCCAATCAATTCCACCATGTGATATTTGGAGGAGAAGGTAGCTATCCAACCATTTTAAACACACACCTTGTAAAATGCGATTTCCTTTCTTAAATAGAATGAAAGGTCTTCGTTTCCTTTCTCTGAGGTACTGTATACTAACATTTAAGAACTTAGCGCTTTTTTAAAAATAATATTTTTCCACACTATGACCCTGGGAGAATATATTAAATACTTTAAATAAATATTACATTTGAGCAAGACATCTAACTATTGTTTGTAGTGTATTCTGTTTTAATATCTCAGGTCTTCAGCTTCTGTTTCTTTTTTTTTTTCATTTATTTCCCCTTATTGTATAAGCCCTGGGAGAATTCTTCCTCCCCCTCCTTTCATGCAGAAAAGAACATCACAGCCTTCAGCCACCCAGCAATTTGGCGAAGTGCATTTGAAGACGAATGGTTCACTGAGCAATCCTTCTTTCCAGCCAAACAGCATCCAAATCCAAGGTAAGACAGAAAGCTACCTTAATACCTTCTGTTATTCCTAGTGAGGAGATAAAATAAAAAGCAGTTCCTTCCCTGCAGTGCCACTAGGTATAAGATGTCAAAGGAATCGCTGTGGGCCTCTGAATGCTCCAGATGTAGATTTGCATTGCAACCAATACAAAAAAACCCCAAAACCCAACCAACAAAATTAAGCGAAGGTAAAAAAAACAAATAACTTATGGAAGATTTCATTTTTTTTTCCCCTGGGCATTTTGTTTTGGAAAGGTTGGAAACATTAAACTTTTTTGAAGAATGGACTTTTCCTTTGGAGGGAGAGGGTGGGATCAGCCTTTCTCATCCCTTTTCTTCTAGGCTGAGTTTGTCTTCTTTTGGAGCACAGGCAGTCCTCGAATTATGACCGCCGTTGAGATCAGAATTTCCTTTGCTAAGCAAAGCAGTTGTTAAGGGAGTCTTGGCCGATTTTAAACCTTTCTGGCCATGGTTTTTTTAAGCAAATCGCTGCAGTTGTTATGTGAATCATGCAATCCCCATTGAGTTTGCCTATTAGCAGCCATCTGAGAAGGTCACAAATGGCAATGTGGCCCTGGGACACTGTGACCATTGTAAATACAAGCCAGATGCCAAAGCCTGAATTTTGATCACATGATTGTGGGGAGCTGCCACTCTCTGGTAGCTCTGATGGCATCTTCCCTGTGATTATGTGTTCACACTCCAAGAAATTTCTTCCAAGTGACAGCAAAGAACAGATGAAACATCTCCCCTTGCCTTCTCTGGAAGAGAAAAGGACTTAAGCCCTGAACATATTATTCACTGAAAGAGGTCAATCTTCATTACTAATCTTTAATCAGGATGTGTGGGAAATAGTCTTAAGAAGTACTTGAAACACTGATTTAGTCACAGTGAGATCAGGCTAGTCTTTACATTTACACAGGTGTTTCACTAAAATTATACAAAGAATGCATGTTTGTGCAGCGTGGGGAGGAAGAGTGGTCTACGTGTTGAATGTGGACTGAATGTTGAAGCAGTACACATTGAAGTGTCTAGATAAGGGACACCGTTTTTCTGAAATGGAGCATAAATAGTTACCCAACTTGAATGAAACCTGAAGGCATTCTCCAGTTCAGATTTGATTTTATCGTACACCATCTGATAGGTGGCATGGCAAGCTAATGCAATTCCATTCTCTGGGTGAAGAAAGGAAGCAGCTCATTGTTTACAAATGGTAATCAGACTGAGTAAAACCAACTTTACCTAATGTCATGGAATATTATAGTCTTCTGAAACACACATGTGTTGGGAGATAATCAATTTATTTCACTCACTAAAAAAAAAAAAGCCTATTTGCATCACAGGTTGGTTTTGTTCTGTCAAGCATAAGCCATTGCCAGTTCAGATCCTGGGAATTCCCTTGGAATGTCCCTAGGTAAAAGCAATAATGATGAAGTTTTCTACGAAAGGAATTTTCTAGAAAAAAATAGTTCATTGGGCTAGTTCCTGAAGTTAGTCCCACAGAAGGAGAGGGTTTAGAGGGAATGAAAATCGTCAACATATTTAAGTTTTCAAGGGAAAACTTCCTTCATTAAATCCACCTTTGATATTGCTCCAAGACTACAGTGTATTGGAGATGAATATATTCTGTTTTTCCTTTCACCTGAGAGTTTCAGAAGGAAATGCAAATGTATCTGGAGTCAGTCGTTAAAATTTCCCCAATAACTTTTCCAAACAAACTGGATTATTTTCTACTACACAAAGCTTTGTGGCCTAAAAAGGACAAAGAATCTTGCTGTTCTATTCTGATTTTGCTGGTCTTGCTGAATTTCTCTGTCTCTCTGTGTATGTATATGTACGAGTTAGTGAGAATTTGTGTTTCTTAAAACTGCAATTCATTTTCTACCCTTATTTCCAGAATTAGCTGGACTTTTGTCTTCCCAGACTCCTTTCTTTCAAATTGCCAAATTGTTTTCTCTATCTCCAGTCTCCCCCCACCCCCCAAAAAAGGGGGGGTGTCCTCTACTTCTAAGGTAGATTTCACCTATAGTAAACTTCCATCTAGACAGTGAAGAAATATCCTTTTGTGGCTAATCACTACAAAATGATCAGCTTAAATCAAGGATGCATTTCTTCTTCCTGAACAAATCCAAAATTACAGTTCTCTTGCATATCCCTTGAATGTCTTTGTTTTTCTATCCTCTGTGAAATCTCTTTTATGAAATCAGACACCAATTGCAGCGACTGACATTTGAATGCAATTATTTTATTATTAGAAGTGTGTATGTAGGATAATTGAAGCAAGAAAAAGGTTAATATGCTTTTTATTCTTTCCAACCCAAAGAAATGTATGAAAATTATGTAAAGAGGGTCAGGACTCCATCTGTCTGTCAGCAGCATAACGCTCCAAAGCGGAACAGAAGAGGACCTCTTAATAGCAGCTCTTCTGTGGGTCACAGACAGCCTGTCCTGGGCTTCCCAGTGTGCACATTATGCAGACGCACGTACAGACAAAACACGTTACTTAGTTCCACAGAAGAAATTACAGACTCCTTGCATTGGTATGGCTGGTAAAGGGGCCGAAATGAATTCCAGAAGCCATACTTTTCATGAATTCCCCACCTTGTTTAACACAGGTTTGCTAGAATAATATAATAAATACTAAAATTATATTCCTCAGATTCGAGTTGTACTCTCCCAGAAATATTAGGCTGCTTCATTGTTTGGTTGCTTTGCTTTTGTTAGGTCAACATTTTTCTTAGCATAGAAGACTCCTAATTCCAACTAATAACTTTCCTTAATGATACCTAATTTCTGAAGAAGTAAACTATTTAGGCAATAATGGTGAATAATCCTCAATATTCTACAGCTTTTGTAAAAAAAAAAAAAAAAAAAGCTAAATAAACTTTAAAGTAGTTAAAACAGAATATTTTAGTCATCATAATGCATAACACACAGAGAGAGACAATATCCCAGATTTTAAAAAAGAATATATCGTTATCCAAAACATGGGGATTAGATAATAAAAAAAATAAAAAAAATATGTATGCTTTTGTACCTTGTTGGGTTCTCTCTCTCTCTCCCTCCCTCCTTCCCTCCCTCTCTCTCTCTCTCATTAATGTGCCTATTGCTAGATACTGAGATGTACTACTTGTATATGTGCAAAACGATACAATTGTAATCAAACAAATGGAAGGATAGGTTAGGTATTTGTTAAATGTATATTCCATATTGTTGCCAACATTTTGAGAGTTTGATTTCCATATCAAAATATGCATCTAAGGTCAATATAATATTGTACCAATATAAGAGGCATTAATGGCTATTTAATGCTAGAACCTGGTATATCACTGTGGAGGAAATGACCTTAGTACAAAACATGAAAAATGTTTCTCAGGGAGATTATATTTTGGTCAAAGTTGCAGTTTAAACAATGACCCCAAAACCAGGAAGATTATTAAACTCTGAATTTGAATCTCTGCCAAATGAGCCTGTTGAGGTCTTTTCCCAAAGCTATGTGGAGCCTAGATGGGGAGGAACTAAATCTGACTCAATCCTATTTGTGGAAATCAGGGTCTCCTGGAACTGAGGATTTCCCATCTATATTCTTGTACAGCACTTCCCCATTTAAGAGTGGTGAAGAATCTGAGGGTCCTCTTGGACTCGCAATTCCTGACAGAGCAGGTACCAGTTGTAGCCAATGGGGACTTTACGCATCTCTTATCTGATGCACCCCTTCCTGCAGCAGCAGGTCCTTATGCTCCAGTCTCCTCAACGCTCAACTGCTGCAATGTGTTGCACATGAAGCTGTCCATGAGAACCATTCAGAAGCTTCAGTTGGTCCAGAACACAGCTTAGGCAATGATGGGTTTGCCTTGGTATGCCCATGAGAGATGCCCCCCTGCAAGGGTTGCAAATGCGTTTCTAGATGTCTTTTTATGATTTATTGTCAGCTGTCCTACTCATTGGTGAGATCTAAATGGAATTTTAAAGAAATTTAACTGTGATGAGATTCCCAATTTCTGGGTCTTAAATTAACCTATCTATTTCTGCCTTTATTTGTAATCTGCTTCCTTTTTTTTTTTAACATTTTCCTATATATTTCCTGTGATGCACATGCTATTTTAAGTTTCATTGATAGAGCCATGTTTCCCAACACGTTTTTATACAATATGTTTTTCTGCACACGTGGTTTTATACATCTTGAATTGCAATAATCAGGAAGTGTAGGACAGCCTACACTTGAATTCTGACTTGTCTTTAGACTGGGAAGTATGACTTAGGTAAGCATGCAATGAAATACAGACCAAACCAATTATTCCACCTTCTCGGGATGTGGCTGTTTTTTTAGAATCTGAAGTGAGAACAGTTCAGGACACATTGCAACTCTAGTAATGCGGTCATTTTCACAATTATAGAAGTCAAGAGAAGAGATCAACTTTTGCAAAGCTCTGCTGCTTCCTTTCACTGCAGCAGCAAGGCCAAAAACTTCCCAGCTGGTATAATCTCTATTTCTCACCCGAGCTCTTATTCACTTGATATGGCACGGTGCATGATGGCATTTACTTAAGGATTTTTTTTTTCTGGCTTGCTGAGGATGATATTTGCTTGTACACTTTATATAAACATTATTCTTGTATCACAAGGCATCTAAAGTTTATATTGGTAAATGGAAACCTGGACTGATTGTTCCCAAGTATTTTTAAACGTTTTCATTTGTTCTTTTATCTGTGCAAGACTTTTCAGTACAATGTTCCCAAAGTGTGCTCTGCAGCAGATGATACCTTAGAAATAATTTAAGTAAAATTGCTTGGTGTTACAAGTTTTAAGATCCTTCAAACTTGACTATTTTGTTATTGACAAAAGAATAGAGTGAATCCATTCTTGCCTGTCAATTCTCCCTAACAACATCCTTAAGGGTTAAATGAAAGAATAACTCCACTAGATCCAGTATAATGTTATATGAGAAAGGCAGTATGTTGATTAGAATGTATATTCTTTCAAATATAAATACTGAAAATATTTATGAATGGACAGTGGATAGCATTGCCCTTTGATATGCAGAATCCCCAAGTAACATTGGAGAATATCCATAAAATTGTATATGCACTCAGCTAGAATACATTATATGGTGTTATCTGACACCATGATTCTCATTGTCAGGGTTCCAAGTAATACACCCAACAGTGTATTCTCCTCTTCTCCTTTCCCAAGCAATCTTCAGATCTAGATATTTTTCCCTGTGATATCTGAAGTTTACTAAACAAAAATCTAGGAAATACGAGTTTACTAGACTGTTCCACCAAATAGTAACCACACTGCTCAAGTTTACAACTGAGTCATGATGGTGCCTGAAGATTGTTGACCATGAGCTAAACTGAGAATGGGCCAGACTCATCCCCAAATTAGGCCTTTCCACAATACTTTTCTTGAATTCCAAATGATCTGGTAGTAAGATGTATTTATGCAAAATTACCAGTTTTTGTTTTTTTTAAAAAAGTAATTGAGCAATCCCTTCAGCTCCCCAAATAATCATGTAAATTATGAATGTGTGATTATACTTAGTGAGACATTATTTCTGAATCGCCATTTTTCAAGTATATTTAAGATTATAAATATTACAGTCATACTTTTAGTATTTTAAGGCAACCACATCAGTGGTGGGTTGCTACCAATTCTCCCCGGATCGGGCAAACCGTGGCGGCGGCAGGAGGCTCCGCCCACCCACCTGGACGCTTCTGCACATGTGCAGAAGTATTGCAAACACATGCGAGCATGCGCACGCCCACAAGCAAACCTTGTGCTAAATTTGTTTTTTTCCTGTAAATCTGGTTAATTGACTGGAACACAAACAATTAGTATTATTTCATTTCATAGAACAGTGTTGGAATTAGAAGAACATAAAAGAAGCTGTGCTGAAGTAGCCAAATTCTATTGCTTTCCATCGAACATGCCATATTTCAGCCCTAGCCACCTGATAATAAGGAAAAGATTGTTTCAAATATTAAATTAGATGTAAAATTAATGTGTTATTTTTATGTACAATTCTCATGAAAATAGCAAGATAATTAATTGCTATGATGGCACATGAATTAGGCCCTAGCAAATATTTACAAGTAGCAGGGAATAGTGTGCTTGAAAATGTAAAGTCAAATGAATAAATTGGTTTGAATAGAAATGCATTATTTAGGCAACCTTGTTATCTTCTTTTTAGGTGTTTATGGGCAACTACAGACTTTCTGCTCCCCTCATTATACTGACAATCAGAGAAATATACAACACATTGGAGCTTGTAACATGGTCCCTCCTTTTGAAGATTGTTTGGTACCGACATCTATGGGTCAGTCAGGTTTTGATGTTTTCCATAAAGCATTTTCAGCACATTCTGGTATTACAGGTATGACAATTATAATAAGTACATATTCTCTTATACATTAGTGGTTTCATAAACAATTCTGGGAGACAAGTGTGATCAAATTACAAATTGACTTTTTTTCCAATTTGAAACTCAGGTCGTAACAAGATATACAACTACCCAGCTCCAGAACCATCATCAATGGAAGTGTGGTTCAGTTTTAGTTGAGAACAAAATCCCTTCTCACATTATTCTAATTTGTAGAATATTGCTTTATTTCCATATTTATATCTTATCATTTATATCTTAAATGGAAACAATTTCTTACACTGAATAGATCATAGTATATATTATAAACTATGAACATTATATAATTTGCTATGATAATTTGATATCACTCTATAGGAACTTTATAACTAGCAAAGTGACCCTCAAGATGCTTGAAGCCTTATAGACTTTAAACCAGGTTCCTGGGTTAACTATAAATACTAAGATGGAAAATAAATAAATGAGAGGCTAGGTGAAAATTTCTATTTGAGGACTTCCGGCTGACATCATGGCAAGATTGGACATGAGGAGAGTGTCTCCGCGTTCCCGCACTGAGTTCTCCCCGTTGGAGTGCTCTGAAAGGAGCTAAAGCCACCCTGTAGGGTGGTGAAGAAAAGAAGGGTGCCCTGCAGCAACTCTCCTGCTTGATCCAGGGCTTCTTCCCTCTCATCCATGACAAGGAGAAGTGGCAGCCATCATGATTGCCGTGAAGCTGGGACAGCTGAGGCAACAAAGAAATGTGCAGGAGCAGTATAGATGAACAGTGACTGGAGCTGGTTGAAAAGATTCCTTTTTTATTTGGACCTTAACTTTAAAAGGGAAAAAAGAGGAAAATCCAGGAAAAGAGACTCTTAGAACTATTTCTTAAAGCAGCGAACAACCATAGAGAGAAAAAACCTAGATCTGAAAGAAAAGAACTAAGGGGAGAAAAGCTAAAGACCTTTTAAAACATAGAAAATCGGATTTTCAAACTGGATAGGCATTGTTTTAGAAAGGCATTATAAAATGCTGGAACTATCTACTTGAATCTACTTGAATAGTTGACTTTACTTCCATAAATTGAACTAAATCTGGATTAATCAATTTATCAGACTTGAAACAATGCTGAAACTTGAGGTGAGGGAGCCATCTACTGGTGAATGGAAAATATACCATACCCCTACAAGACTAGGAAAATTCTTGATAATAATAATAATAATAATAATAATTTTATTTCTATACCGCCCTTCTCCCGAAGGACTCAGGGCGGTGTACAGCCAATTTAAAAACACAAGACACAACAATAATTAAAAATTAAAATAATTAAATAGATTTGGCCGATTTAAAACCCCAAAAATTAAAATACCCCAATTTAAAATTATTATATTGACAGCCCTGCCTGGCGGAACAACAGGGTCTTCAGTGCGCAGCGGAACACCCAGAGGTCGGAGATCTTACGTATTTCCGGGGGCAGTTCATTCCACAGGGTTGGGGCTCCCACAGAGAAGGCCCTCCCCCTGGGTGTCGCCAGCCGACATAACTTGGCTGATGGCACCCTGAGGAGACCCTCTCTTTGGGAACGGACTGGTCGGTGGGAGGCTATTGGTGGCAGAAGACGGTCTCGAAGGTACCCAGGTCCTGTGCCATGGAGCGCTTTAAAGGTGGTAACCAACACCTTGAATCGCACCCGGAAGACCACTGGGAGCCAGTGCAGCTCGCGCAGGAGGGGTGTCACGCGGGCACAACGAGGTGCGCCCATAACCACCCGCGCGGCCGCATTCTGGACCAGCTGGAGCCTCCGAGGGCTCTTCAAGGGGAGCCCCATGTAGAGAGCATTACAATAGTCCAGCCGGGAGGTGACAAGGGCATGAGTGACCGTGCGCAAGGCGTCCCGGTCCAGAAAGGGCTGCAACTGGAGGATCAGGCGAACCTGATAAAAGGCCCCCCTGGCCACGGCCGTCATATGCTCTTCTAAAGACAGCCGTGCGTCCAGGAGGACACCCAGATTGCGAGCCCTCTCTGTGGGGGGCAAAGATTCACCCCCAATAGTCAGCGATGGCACCTGCTGACTATATAGGGACGCCGGCAGCCACAGCCACTCGGTCTTGGAAGGGTTGAGTCTGAGCCTGTTCCTCCCCATCCAGACCCGCACGGCCTCCAGGCAGCGAGACATCACATCAAGGGCATCGTTGGGGTGGTCTGGGGTGGAGATGTACAGCTGAGTATCATCAGCGTACAGGTGACACTTCACCCCAAAACCACGGATGATCTCACCCAGCGGCTTCACATAAATGTTGAACAGAAGAGGCGAGAGGACCGACCCTTGTGGCACTCCCCATGCGAGATGCCTCGAGGTCGACCTCTGCCCCCCTGCCAACACGAACTGCAAGCGGCCGGAGAGGAAGGAAGAGAACCACCGCAAAACGGTGCCCCCTACTCCTAACCCCTTCAACCGCTGCAGCATGATACCATGGTCGATGGTATCAAAAGCCGCTGAGAGATCTAATAGGACTAGGACAGAGGAGCAACCCCTGTCCCGGGCCCTCCAGAGATCATCCACCAACGCGACCAATGCTGTTTCTGTGCTGTGCCCCTGCCTGAAGCCCGACTGGTACGGGTCTAGATAGATAGCTTCATCCAGGTGCCTGGGCAGTTGTCGTGCCACCACACTCTCAACAACCTTCGCCACAAAACGAAGGTTGGAGACCGAACGATAGTTAACTAATTCAGCCGGGTCCAGGGAAGGCTTCTTGAGGAGGGGCCTCACCACTGCCTCTTTCAAGGCGGCGGGAAAGGCACCCTCACTCAGAGAAGCAGTTATAATCCCCTGGAGCCAGCCTCGTGTAACTTCCCGGGAGGCCAGTACCATAAGATAAGAGAAATAAGCAACATTCATCTGGAGGACCTGCTCCATCAGCGGGAAATGAGTGAGAATTCATAAGAAATGATGTTGATGTTTCAAAGCATTAGGGATACTATGACAAAGAACCATAGAGAGATAAAGAACCTAATGCAAGACTTAAATGGGAAAATAGAAAATATGCTACAAGTGATAATGAATGAAGATCAAAGAGCCCAGGAAAGAGAGGAGACAGCAGAAAGAATGGAGGAAAAGATAGAACAGACAAACCAGCAAACAAAGCAAGAAGATGAGAAGGAGAAAATGATAAAGATAATAATGACTGATGAAACAAACCAAGGGAAAGTACTTCAAGAGACTTAAAAATGGAATTGGATAACCTGGAAGATATTTTTGAAAGGGAGATAGGGGTTTAGGTGGACACTCTGGAGACCTGGCAGCTTAGGAGGATAGAGATGGGAGAAATATTCAGACTGAATGGTGAAGACACAGATGCTGATAGAGACAAAGATCCAAGAGAGGAGTATGGGAGGCAAGCCAAAAAACAAATAAGAATTGAAGTATTAAAACGGACAAGAGATGATGGATAGAAAGGAATTATTATTACTTTTTTCTTCTTTTTTCTTTTTTCTTTTTTTTTATTTTTATTAATTTTAAAAACATACACACAGAGAAAAAAAATACAAATAAAACAATACACAACATATATAACATTTAAACGTGATGACTTATTTCTTAAGATCGTACATCGGTATATTACGTTCTTCAATGTCTATATCCACATCTCACCTTATATAACGATTTTTTTTTTTTAAAAAAATCTATTTTAACTCTAATATGTCTCTTTTGGTACGCAAATTGGTTGAAGACAGCCTCCATATTTTAAGATTGGTCCCAAATGCATAATCTTTATGAATTGACTCAGTCACTATCAAACATCAAGTAGTAGAGGTATTTATGAACACCAATAGAAAAAGATACTTGATAAATTCTACTAAGTACCTTGAATCTATATTTACATTTAATATTTCTAATGTTTATTTTTATGTCGTATTCTTATTTCTTATATTCTTGTAAGATAAATTGGTTTTATCACTACTATAGATGCTTTATCACTTAATTGAGGCTGACAGAGAGTAGCTTTCCTAAGATCACATATTCAGTTCAGGGCAGAGTATTCTAGAGTCACTCTCTGTCACTGTCACTTGTCATTTTTTATCTGTTAATAATGGGAAATTTTAACAGTTAACAATATATCTCCAATTTGCTAAACAGAGAAGGAGCAGGTACAGAAAAAAGTAAATATCAGCTGAAGTTAGAGCAGAGAAACAGAAAGCAGAGGCTTCATCTTGTTCCTCGATCCCCTGTCCTATCCCCGTTTCAAATTGCTGGTAAAACACTTTTCCTCCTTCAGCATTCTCAGTTCTGACACAGTATTTCTTCTCTTAACATTCTAACACACATTAGATATCCAAATATGCCTAAGAAATCCAACAATTGCTTGCTACCACTTTTTTCTGTATAAAATCCCTGAGTTTTTCAAGTTAAGTTTGACTAATGTCTAAATATCTTCATTTTTCTCCAGTTTATGATTTTCCAATGGCCTTTGGTGATTCATTGCGCAGTGGGATGGAAGATGCAAGTTTCCTCCATATAAATGCTGTGGATCGTTGTCCTAGTCAACTGTCTTCACTTTATATGGAAGGCTGAGGAAGCACAGACTACAGCTCTGCATATCATCTCAACCATTCAGCCTATTATAGATCATCTTCTGTTGGTCTCTGAAACTACTTACTCAAGAAATAAAGAAAACATCACCAGAAAGATCCCAACTTCACAGCTACAGCTGATACAAGGTGTTGCAAGATGTTGCGTGACATGTATTTGCCAAATGTGAGCAATTGTTTTTAATTTGGCCTTTTCTGTTGCATAACCGTTTCCATAAGAGAATAATTACTGCACTGCTTAGTATATTTTTCAATGAATTGTTGGAATTTTTAAAACTCTTGGAGGAATTCTAATAATGGTCAACAACAATAAACTTCTCACAAAAGCAGATTTCTAAAATGAAGAACCTGTCTTGCAGTGCTTTGAAATCTAAGCACATCATCTCACAGGATGGAGGGTGAAAAGGGAATGTATTTTTTGGTGATATGATGTTGGTGACAATAGTACAATTTGAGCTTCTTTTCAGCATCCAGTATTAACTGTTAGCTTAAAGAGGTGTGCTGGTGATTTTTTTTTAGCCATGCTCACCTGAAGAGAATTTATTCTACTGGATTTATGCATTATAATTTAATGTTTATGTTATGAATTCTCCATAGAAAATTTTAAAACGCAGATATACAAATTTAGAATAGAGATTGTCCATTAATGCTAGCAAATAATTAATGCCATTTTGATAACTTTTATAATGTTTGATATGCATGTAAGAAAGATAAGAGCAGTGATCTGAATTAGTACTGTGTTGCAGGGAGAGGAAAGCCAGTTCTCCCCTCTCTATCAGTCCTCCCACTGAAACTGAGTTTATCTTTCCTATCTGCTATGCTAATTGTACCACTCAAGTGGAGAACCAAATACAGGAACAGAAATTGGGAGGAAACTGAGGATTTCCACTGAAGAAGAAGAAAAGAATTAAATATCTTCTCCCAAATTTGAAGTTCTGATCAAAAACGTATCAGCCTAGCATGTCATTTCAGATCTTTGAGGTCACATATAGTTACATTCAGAAATTTTGTACATCTGTGAAACATATTTTGTACTTTATTCATCACGTATTTTAAAAGTTTATTTTTCCCACATTAATATTGCACATACTGTATGCTAGTATATAAATCTGAAGGGTTTTTTTTCCCTATGGTACTTTCTGTCCTCTTTTTGGTAAAAACAGTTAGCACATCAGGTATTAACTCCATTGCAAAGGCTTTTGTGTTGTTTCTGAATGGTTATAAATATGTTTGGAAAGTAAAATGTGGATTTGCCTTTCAAGGTATGGTCTTTGTCATAGATACAGAGACATATAATTCAAACAGCAGCCTTCTTTGTTCATTGTTTACTTGTGGCTTGTTTAGTCATATTGTGGCCAACTCATTTGAAAAATTTCTCACTGTGCATGGTCTTTGATAATGACCTGTTATTGCTAAAGAAAAAACAATCTGTGAAGATGTCAGCCAAAGGAATTGTTGTATATAAACTATAGTAAGAATAAGTAGAAAGTTTCTAAAATCATCATTCAAGCTTCCAAAATCCTGATACTAAATTATATTTACATTTATTAAGGTGCTTTGTGAAATTATAGATACAGTGTAGCCACATTTTAAAATATCCACTATTAGTATGTGTATTCTATTCCAGCAAAAGAAATCTGTGTGGGGATGCCCTTGCTGAATCAGATCTTGATTGCACTTTATTGCATTCCTCTGCAGATTTTGTATCTAGTGATGAAGAGGCTGGATCATTTCTATAAAAGCATGCATTTAACAGTGCCAAAGCCCTCTATTTGGAGGATAGAGTTCAGGCTGTCTTCTCCCATTTCCTACATAATCCCATTTATCCGTAGCCATTTTTCATGAGAAAGTGCCTGTAGATCCTTGCAGCAGCTCACATATGGGGAGAATAAGATGATGATAGATAGATAAGATAGATCAGGGGTATCAAATTTGATTGACACCCCTGATAGTGTTTGACCTCGGGGAGGCGGGGGGGCATGGCCAGGGTGAGCATGGCCAGCTCGACGTCACTCATGTTGGAGGCCCCTGAGGTGGTCTGAGTGCTCTGCCAGCGAAAACAGTCTCCCGAGCTCCGTTTCCGGCTGCAACGGCCTCCTGCAACCCTCTGCCAGCAAAAACAGAGCTCTGTGGCCCTCCTGAGCTCTGTTTTCACTGGCAGAGGCACTGTGGGCCAGTCCTTCACTGTCTCCAGGGCAGCCCCGTGGGCCAGATCTAAGTACCCCACAGGCCAGACCCAACCCGTGGCCTTGAGTTTGACACCCCTGAGGTAGATAGGTAGGTAGGTAGGTAGGTAGATGATAGATAGATAGATAGATAGATAGATAGATAGATAGATAGATAGATAGATAGATAGATAGATGATAACATTAGACTGCATAGATTAATCTTTAGATTAAGTCTTAAAAATTAAAAATGAAGATGTCATTCTCAGATTTTATTATTTCTTGGTTTTATTTTTTGAAAAATGCTCTGTAGTCCCCAAAGATTATCCTTGGTAGCTTAACAATATGAGCTGTATCATTAAGAAAATCAAGGAGCTTTTTGCTTTTATTGAAAAGAAATACTTATACTTGTATTAAATGCCACTGAAAATAGGACTTCCATTCTTTAAGAACTCTTTCTCTCCCCCCCCCCACAGAAAAATGGAGAACAGGGATACATGGAAGTTCAGGTTTTAGTAATAAGCCTATTCCCCTGTTTCTATCCACCTTCCTCCCTTGCTCAACCATTTTTCGTTGGCACTGAAAGCAGCAAACCCAAAAATCCCATCCAAAAAGGTCCGATCCCCTCCCACCTCCAAGCAATCTGATCCCATCCAGGAACCTTTGCAAGGCTTCATTTGGGTGGCCACAGATAGAATTTCCTCTAACCTTGAATTCTGACATGTGTGAACAAACATCACATCTCAGAATTCAAGGTTAAAGGAAATCCTACTTGTGGCCACCCAAATGAAACCTTGTCAATTTTACAAGAATTTGACTTAAATTTCTTGAGATTCATTAGAACAAATTAGTGCAAATGTTCTTCTGGTAAAAAGTTAAATGTGCTATGGAAACTGCCATGCTTACAAAGAGTGGCTCATTTTCACTAAACACCCCATGCCTTCCCTGAATCAAATTAACATATCTTCTTCATATTTCATTAGCACTATCACGAAATACATAGGAAGACTAAATCTGATGCCAAACTGGGGACCTTCCTTATGTGGTGAACAGCACCAAACAAAACAGGGTCATGTTATAGTACAAATATTTTGCATCTCTTAAATTTGGGAAAGTTGACTATTCTTACCTGTATAAAGGAGTTTGATATAAACTTTTTTTGTGTGAAGATGCAACCAATAAGCATCACTATATTAATGTAGGTAGTTTACAGAAATAGACTGCTATGTTGCGCAACCAACCTACTAACTCCCATTGCATCTTCATGGACTTTAATCTGTATAGGAACCAGAATGTCCATACGCACAGCACCGAGGTACCTGCTTTCTGCACAGCCATTCATAGCTAAACAATGTGAAGAAAACCACTGTAGGAGTGAAAGGAGTGAACATCCTTTCCACTATCCTCTAAACCAGGGGTCCCCAGCCTCCGGGCCGTGGACCAGTACTGGTATGTGGCCCATTAGGAACCGGTTCATGCATCTGCACATGTGCGGGATCTAGGTAGTGCATGAAACCATCCTCCTCCCTCCCAGTCCATGGAAAGTTTGTTTTCCACAGAACCGGTTCCTGGGGTCAAAAAGGTTGAGGACCACTGCTCTAAACTCTTGCAAGAAATTAATGATTCTTTGGAAGCTTGAAAATAAACAAACTTTCTTTTCCAGGCTGGCTGGGCTAAATCATGATGGGACTGCCCATCTGTTGTTCAAAAGCATTTATATCCATGGTAGGGAAAACTATACACTGGAGTTAATATAAATGTCACCTTTTTAGTACTGTTGAATACTATTATTACAAAACTTTTTTTAAAAAAAGTCATTGTGTTTATTGCCCATGTTTTGACTGTGCCATTTCAAAGCAACTTGCTTTTTTTTGTAATTTGTAAAACCAGCACTTTTTATGTGTATTTTAAAAATACAGATAAAATCAAAGAAATGAGTTTTAAAGTTAACAGGTTTTTGAACACAAAGTAGAGTGTCTTGTATAATGTTGTTAATGCAAAGCACTTTGGGAAGAGAAGAAGGTACGGTATATGCGAATGTGTTTTCTATCAATCTTAGAATTTTTGTACATATTTTTATACGCTCCTTTATAGAGAGTTGAATTTCTTATACCATGTTGTACATCTGGCTGATTTTGCTATAGTTGGCATTTATTCATTTTATATCATATTCCCTAAAAAAAAATAGTGTGACTTTTTCTATTAATATGTATGTTTTGTGATTGGTTACAATTAATTTTCATATAATGGTAAGTTATTTTTTGCCTTGTTTCATGAAGTCTTTTTTTTAATATGGAAGGTGAAATGAAGGGTTTGTGCACATAATAAACACAATAAAATAAAACTGAAAATGTGTAACACACCAATCAGACTCCAAAGCCTTATTTCAAGATCTGGTTTAAAAATAAAGTTTGCCTGACCATCATATTTCATTACAGGGATTGATCATGGCTTAGCTCATTTATATAATTAAAGAAAGATAAAAGAAAACAGAAAGAAAGGAAAAGATGTGATACCTTGGTGTTCTCTGGGCTTGATTGTTTTCTTGCGGATGTTTCATTATACCCATCAGTGTTAGTGGGGTTTGCGCTTTGTTCCCTTCTAGCACTGATAATGTAATCTAATTGGGCAATGAAGAGAAAGCAACTATAAGAAAGCAACCAAGCTCATAGAGCACAAGGATCCACAATTTTAACCCTGAGCTACAAATATTTTCTTCTATTGCTGTATGTGGTATATATTCAAAGTGTTTTGGGAAAGCATTAGGATCGTCCAACAATAACCATGAAATTCAAATGAAGAGGGAAGAACTCAAAAGTGGGAAAAAGGAATACCTTTTAAAGTAATTTGCAGTTTAGAAAACTATGTTCAGAAAGTACAATGGTATGTTGCAGCGTTCAGTTTTTCTGCACATAAACATACATGCATATGAGTTTAATTTAATGCTACAGGTGATTATTATATGAGAGGGGGGCATGAACTTCATGAGAGAATAAAATATTAGACTATTAGAATTTCTTTCTACACTCATGTTTTAAACAATAACTAATATGCTAAAAAAATATTTGCCTGAGACATAACTTCCTAGAATGTAGAAAGCTTCCTTATCATAACAGGACAAAGCATGACAGAAAACACCTCACGAGACACTCATTGATTTCTCATGTGGATCTGAACCCATGCCTGGAGATGTTCTTGGCTTGCCTATATCTTGGGCCTCTCTACTTAGAGGTAAGCCTCCTTGTTACCAAGAATGGTATGTTTGGGAAAGGATGAAGAAAACCTACCAAATAGATGCTTTCCTGAGGATCTTATCCTTGTACTGTCTTCAGGATCGCAGTTAGACACAGTCTAAATAATCTTCCCTTTTAAAACAGTAACAAAACTCAATCCTTAATGTTTCCTTATCTCTGTCAACATAACCACATTTTAACTGATCATTGTAAACATTGAAATAGACTGGCCACAGTGCTTAAAAAATTAAGGGATACCATGATGCTGTCTGGAGAAAAAGGATTTCTCAAACTAATCAAGGTTATACCTTGTTGTAACATCATTTTTTTAAACTTTATTTCCATTACCTGCCTGAAATGTTCTCGGAGATGTATTTATGCTGATGATATCAATCTCACAGTCTAAAGAACCAACTTCAGTGATGCAGAGGACATCCTCTCTCAAGATTTCCAAAAGCTGGATGATTACTTCAAAAAATAGCACTGCTAACCGAGCCTAAAAAATACAGAAATAGCCACATTCCAGCTCAACAATCGATATACAAATTACTGGCCTTCAGTGGAGTTCCTGAACCATATTTTACATTGTAATAATAACTCTCTTAGGGTAACACTGGACAGATCACTAACCTTCCAGCAACACCTGGAAATAAACAGCTGCAAAATTGAAAAACGGCAACAATTTACTGAATAGGCTGGCTGGAACAGTTCGGGGTGCTGATGCTAACACCCTACAAACAGCAGCCTTGGCTTTGGTTTATTCCACAATTGAACATTGTCCAGGTGGCTGAATTGCACTCACACTCAAATGGTTGATGTCCAACTCCAACAGACTATTCGTACCATCTCTGGCACATTGCATCCCACTCCTGTGCACTGGTTACCAGTACTTAGTAATATCATACCGACCCCACATTAGAAGACAACAAACTTTAATTCAGCTATGGTCAAGGAAGCTGAACAACAAGACTCTCTCTGTTCATCAGAACAATGAACAGCCCATCCATCACAAGATTGAAATCCCATATGCCAGCTTGGAAAATAGCTATTCACTTAACATCTAACCAGTTTAACTCCAAGAATGCCTGGAGAGAAGAATGGTCCAAAGCAGGAGTCTCCAACCTTGGCAACTTTAAGACTTGTGGAGCTTCACTGGCTGAGGAATTCTGGGAACTGAAGTCCACAAGTCTTAAAGTTGTCAAGGTTGGAGACCCCTGGTCCAAAGTACCTTCTTGTGGCCTGACTATTAGTGATCCTTCTACTAAATTACCTGGTTTTGACCTGCTTCACTTTTTCTGGTCAAAATTGAACAGAATTAGGTGTGATACTGGAAGAAGTGCCTCTGCCCTGTATCAGTGGGGATGGAAAGATTCCCCTTATGATTGTGGTGCTGATATGCAAACTCTTAAACATACTGTGGAAGATTGCCCATGATGTGCCTTCTCTGGTTCTCTAGAAGTTCTGTATGAAGCAATACCAGAGGCATATTTAAGAACCTGGGTTGTTGAATTGGACATTCAGTTATGATGCCACTGCCATACTCCCATAGATGTTTTTTTTTTTTAAATTTGATTTATATGCCGCCCTTCTCCGAAGTCTCAGGGCGGCTTACAATGTGCTCAGCAATAGCCTTCATCCTTTTGTATATTTATACAAAGTCAGCTTATTGCCCCCACAAACTGGGTCCTCATTTCACCTACCTTAGAAAGGATGGAAGGCTGAGTCAACCTTGAGCCTTGGCGAGATTCGAACCCTGCAGTAATTGCAGGCAGCTGGTCTTAAGCAGCTTAATAACAGGATGCCTCAAACCCTTGTACTACCAAGGCTCTTGCTAGAATTACTTTTTGCTTAGAATTACGTGGACTGTGTATATATGTTTATTTCTATTATCTTCTCATCATATGCTAAATAATAAGCCTCTTTACCTAGACAAATAGAACATATCTGAATGCAAAGAATATATTATGGTAATGGAGTCACTAAGATATTACTTAATTATTTATTGCATTTATAAATTCATTTACAGCATAAACAAATTTATCATATATTTATCATATTTGAAAATCGTTTATCTCACAGTGATATCTCATGTTTACAGTTTAAAATAAAACTGTAAACATCAGAAATCAACAACCGTCTCAAAATAAAGATGATCCATGTCCACAGCCCTATAAGAATAAAAAATAATATTTGATAAAACAACCATCCTAAAAAAAAAGAAGAGGAAGAAGAAGGAAGTTCTAAATCTAATGTCAAATTTCCCAACTGATTTTTACAGTTTATTCTTTTCACCTTTTACATAGTCAAGCCCTTTTCACAATTCTTAATTTATCTCTTCCCTCTATCTTCCATTCAGTCCAAACATTCTTATTTGAAAGTCAGATATAGAAATCATTCTACACAACTTTTCATGCCATTTATAGATTTACAGCCAAAGTAAATTTCCCAGATCGTCAGCATCATTAATGATTTACAAAAGGAATGGACTAGTTTAGTGAATTGTGACAAAGCAGTTTTTATGTTCCTATTATGTTCCCAATATACCTTTGAAGTAACAAGAAAATAGCAACTCATACATTATTTCAACTGTACAATATGTGTATATGTGGGTGATTTTTAAATGAGAGGGGAGATGCTACAATACACCTCGAACAAGACCATACATTTAACTTTGAAAACATTTTTAAATATTTCTTCAATGCAATGACCCAAATATAGATCATGAATTTTCATCTGAATGGTGTCACATCAAGATCATGAAAAGAAGATACACAATAATACATAGAAGCATGTGATTCAGGCAATGTTATTATGTAATACCAAGCAGTGCTTCTGTGACTTTATAGAAGAATTTATGCTGGTAGATACAAAAATTGAGATAATAATATGTGTTTTTTTTAAAACCAAGAACACTCTATTGTCCCTTTTACCATTCCCAGAGCACTAAAATGTTTGTTAAAGTCATTTTTTAAATGTGGTTTTCAACTCGGTCTAAAACAGGGCTCTCCAAAGCGGTCAGTATTAACCTCCAATCATCAAGGACTGATGATGAGGATGACAATGATTGGTCATACAGTCAACTACTTGCTTAGACTGGATTTGGCATTTTTTGTCCACATTCCTTCCAAGAATCTGGGACAGGCAGATGTTATTATTTAATAACATTAAAGGTATTATCAGAGGATGTAAGTTGTTCCAAGTAAAATTGCCTTTTGCAATGGACTAGTGATGATTTTGTCAATGCCAAGGGTGTTCAAGTGATGCTCCAGCTGCTTTTTTTATGGCTGGTGGCATTACAACATCTGCTTATTCCTGGTCCTTGGGAAGAACTCAGTAGGTGGATAGAATAGAACAGAATAGAATTCTTTATTGGCCAAGTGGATTAGATGCACAAGGAATTTGTCTCCGGTGCATAAGCTCTCAGTGTACATATAAATACCAAATCTAATTTAAACAGCTGACTAGCTGTGCGAGCAACCCATAGCATCAAGCCATTGGATAATTCCATGGATCCTTTGGGCCAATGTTTGGGTCATTGGAGTACTCTGCTCTTTAGACCCAACTTGAACACCACTTTTTTAAATGACTTTAATCTCTTTCTTTTTAGAAAGAGACGACATAAAGGGCAGCAAACACTGGCAACATTCATTCCATAGGCTTGCTGGTCCCATTCTGTGCCTACCCAGCCAGCCCCAACGGTTCCCTCTCTATAAATGTTTGTCATGTAGATGTCAGAAAATGCCTGGCTGCACTCGAACCTATTGGTGGCTTCCCGTTTTTATTATTCACGATTGTAAGCAGGCATTCCAGGCCTGCCCTTTTGAACCATGACTCAAATAAACTAGCAATGGACCTAAGGCAGGGAAGGAAGTGGGGGGGGGAGAGTAAAATGCATGGAAAAAGAATGATGCAATAACATGCCTCCTCAAGAGGCCACATTCTTTTGTGGGCCTTTGTATTGTTTTTAGTGTGATGTAGAGTGTTAACCATGCTATGCCGAGGAAGGTTAGGGATGCTAATTTCTAAGCACAAGCTGCAAATATGAAATAACATATTATTCACCACACAAAAAGTCAAATACGTTTGTCAGTTACTTGTCTGATCCTAATATTATCTAACTCTTTCCTCTCCCTTTGCTCTCACTTGAACGGTGATTTATCCATCAGGAACAAGATATGAAAACTCTAAAATAATGTTGGGGAATGTATTAGGGATGAAGCAAAGTACGATTCCCCCAGAATGGTTGCTCTTCCCAGTCTAGACAAAATCCAAGAAATGTCTAACTGTGTTGCTTCAGAAGCCAAAGACTGTAACATAATTACTATTGATCTGCAGGAGATGAACATGTGACTGGGCTGTTAATCACTGTAAGGTTGCCAGGTGTCCACTATTTGAGCGGACAGTCCGCTTTTTTCACATTAAGTTCACTATTTTTTTTCACAAAATAGTGGACATTTTTTTTATTCAAAAGCTTTATGATTGTATATTTTTTAATATTTCTCAACGTTGTACTGAAATTAAAGAATTATTCCTTAAACACAAAGAATTGATCAAAGCTGCGCAGTCAAATAAAAAATGCACACGACAGCAAAGTAAAATTTAATTTAATATTTTACATATTATTATAATATATTTGATGTTTTGAATTTTAAGTAAAGTTTTGAAGTGATTATTTTAATGCGTGTTAAAATGTTTGTAAGAAAATATATAATTTAATTGTAATTTTTTTTTTATTTTTTTACTACTTAACCCACCCACCCCGCTTGCCCGCTATTTTTTGGAAGCAGACCTGGCAACCCTATAAATAATCAGCAAACAAGAAGAATAATGCAAAGATAGGATAAAAAGTTGTCTAAGGTTTCAAAGCATCTGCACAGCTCAAGAAAGTTCAAAATTCCTGAATGAGAAGGAGATCTGCAGATCAGAGGTTTAGTTTGACCCAGTAGTCTACAGTAATAAATATGAGTAATATCTACCTTTGCTTTGTCTTCATTTCTTTGCTCCCTTTTGCTTCCTCAGTGTTGTCAATGCCAAGTTTTCTAGGAGTTCTTCAACATCATTGGAGGGAATTCTGGAAGGCTGTATCCAGAGGTGGGATTAATTTATCTTCCCTACCGGTTCACAAATGTGAGCACATGCACCTCTGCGCATGTGCATGCCTTCCGCGCATGCACAATGCTCGCACATTAGGTCCAGGTGGGTGGGTGGAGCTTCCCACAGTCGCCACTACCGGTTCTCCTAAACCAGACAGAACCAGCTGAATCCCACCTCTGGCTGGATCTTTTAATGGGATATATTGCATGCTTCTACAAATTTGTTTGCTAATGTGTAGTCTCCGATCACACTACTTTGGACTTTGGGCCAAAAAAATTACCTGCATTGCTGTAGAAAACAATTTGTAGGTGTTTGGCCACAGTGTGACATAGAACAACAGGTTTAGCAAGACTCTAAGTTCTTCTGCCTGGTCATAGGCTTTCCAAAGAATCTTATGGCTATTAGGAAAAGCAAGAAGCTGGAGCTTGACTGAGATGAAGAAGTTTCCTTTTCATGTTACAAACATGATGTACAACTAGAAGATAAATTCCTGGCGCAATGAGATAGCCCATTTGTATACATAGGAAGCCCAGGAAAGGTTATAGATGTTCTGGGCATTGCTTAATTTCCTACATAAGGAAACTGAACTGATTCTTTTTCTTTGCATTTAAGCAGCTCTCTGCTTAAATGCAAATTGTCATACTCCTGAAGACTGAAGTGAAACCAAGAGAAAAAAGACAAGCAAAAGCCTAATATTATTTATATATATATATATATATATATATATATATATATATATATATATATATATATATATATATACATATACATATACATATACATATACATATACATATACATATACATATACATATACATATACATATACATATATATATATATATATATATATATATATATATATATATATATATAATTGAACAAGAATTTAGAGTTGCAAGAATGGCAACTCTAAATTATGATTTCTCACTGAAAACGAAGACTTGTGTCTCGTGGCTCTCTTTCATTATTAACAGCGCTGCTTCTTGACTTGACTTGTTAAAGTCCCCTAATGTCACCATAAATAGAAAAGACTTTTATTGCACTATTGCAAGTAACAGGTTTGGCAGCATTTCCCAGCTAGTAGCTAATCATTAAACCCACTGGCATCATCCCCTTCTTACAAAAGTGACATTATTCCTGAGATGTTTTTCCATAGAAATAAATAGAACAATTGCAATTTAGATGTGTGAACGAGGATGCTCATACTCAGCCCCTCATTCTTCCTAAATTCTAGAGGGAAAATTCTTCAAGATCCGAATACACACGAATCAATCTCTCTGAATGTGCCAGAGATTTGGCTTTAAGTTATGCACCCAAAGATGGGTTGAAGTAAGTTTGGAAGCCTCTCTCTTTAGCAAGAGTGACAAGAGTGGCTTGAGAAGGGTGCCAGAAGGAACTTGGGAAATACTTTGAAGAAAGCCAATTCAGACTAAATTGAATTGATCAGGTGTGTTTATGTGCAAAGGAAACTGGACTAAAGTGCACAATCAGATGTAATGGGGGGTGGGTGGGAAGGGGTTGTCCATTAGTAAAATAATCCCTAGTATCTCAAAGGACAATACGCATTTAGTTGTATGGAGCTTCTTCATGGCTAACTGTCAAATGTTGGGTTTCAGTTAGAGGACGAACAGAAGGTGAAGAAAAGGATGGAACATCCCCACATTTTACTCCAGCAATAAGTAAATATAAAAAGACCTGTCCTCCGAGATTAGTTTCAATTTCATCGTAGTATTTGAATCAGGCATTGTGTGGGAGGCTGCCCTTACCCTGAGGCCATCCATGACCTTCCTGGAAGCAATATCAAAACAAATACACTGTAGCAGTGGTTGCACTGATTCACAACTGAAACAAGGATTATTTACACAAGGAAGGTTGTTGCATATCCAAGGTGAATGTAAAGTACTTTACTTTCCTGCTTGGGGGATATGAGGATTTCAGGCATAGAATACTCCAAAGACAATAATTCCCCTCCCCCCAAAAAAGAATGATCTCATGCAAATAAGCAAGCCAATTTCCATGTTCAATATAAGGGGAGAAGGTTTCAAAACTTAATCCGGTACTTTTCTAGGGAAACAGGCTCAATAACTTCTTTAGCAACTAAACCAGATTCTTAGAATAGCAGCCTAATTTGTAGGGTCAAACTCTCCAACACATTTCTATAGGATTAAAAGCTGAATGCCCTCCCTCCCTCCCTCTCTCCATCCATCCATCCATTTTTGATGTTGCCCATTCCTAAACTCAAGTTAACCAAGCATTCAAGGCGCTTCTGTCTGATGGGGCCTAGCTCAAGTATGAGCCTGGATCAAGTCATAAGGTCCACACTTCTAACCTGTAATTGAACCTGGATTCCTTACTCTGATCTCAAGTCCTGCGAAGTGGATTCAGCAGCTCAGAAGATCCCTGTGAAAGAAAACAACTGAGATACACTAAGGTTTCAGCAGAGAATATTGAGGTTTATTAAAATCTCTCTTCATTGTCAAAGTTCTTGGGAAAAAGTAGGTTCTGCCAGCTCTTTTAAAAGCTTATTTTGTTTCTCTGCTATTTGCACAGTCTGACACTCATTTTCTATCACAGGGTCCTTGAGATTTACCTTCGACAGGATGAAAAGAAAAGTTGGAGAAAAGAAAATCAGAAGATTAATATTGCTGTTGTTTTAAAATACCCAACTTCTACTTTTAGAAAAGAAAGAAAAGAAAATGGTGTAGGGAATAAAAATAATAAAAAACAGCTTAAAGAAGCTGTGAGTTTTAGGTGCATGATTTATTCTATAGCACAATATACCAAGAAAAAAAATTTCTGTCACTCCCAAAGAATTTCCAGAGTATGCCAGAAGATTACAATAGAACAATGGTTACCCGGGAGCTTGTTTCTCTAATCCACAAAAAAAGAAATGAGGGTTTTAGCCTTCCTCTTATCCCACAGGAAGAAGAAAATAAGCAAAATGCAATGAACTTTTCAAATACATCTACTACCATTTCTGCTTTTTCAGTTATGTTTTTTTTTTAATGGCACAATTGAGGGCCTCCCAACTTTCCTCTGTGGTTTACAGTACCAATATTCAAGACCCTGTTTTCTGAGCAGAAAATGCCAAAGGAACTCCGAAAACGTCTGAAAACTATCTAGGCTAAAAATAATAAACAAGAGAGACAATTGTTATTCACTGTACTGTAGCTTAGATATTCCTAGGATAACACCCCTGGATAGGAATGTGTTTTTTCAAATCTGATTTTATCAAGAATGCCCCAAAGTACCAGTATTATTAATGGCAGACGAGGCAGGACATTTGGCTTGTTAATTCTTTCCCTAACTGGAACAGCATTGCAAAGCTTCTTTGGATTAGACCCCACATTGAAACCTTTGAAGGTTATCCTGCAAAGTCAGGCCAAAGAATGACTAAGGATTATGAAAATTAATATAATAAACAGGTAAGGTACAGAGAGCTGTTGAGTTTCTGCTTATGAATGTCTAGGCTGATGGCAATGTTTCATACTTTGCCGTGAGAAAACGCAGACTCTCGGACTGGAATCGTTGAGTAATAGCCCATTAATTCTAGAAGATATTTGAAACCATGGAAAGAGAGGATACATAAAATTGAACCCACGTTGAATCACTCCAATAAAAGAAAAGCCGACTCATAATGCAAAGAAATATGAGCAATCTTAAATGTGAAGGACTGCATGCCAAAAGCAACCAGTCTTAAGATTGTTCAGATTTAGTTTAGATGCAAGGTGAGATTCTGATTCCTTCAATTCCCGGTAAGCATGGGTTAAATTTGGATTAAATTTAGGAGCTGTAGCTCTACCACAACTAGAGAGCAACACAATGGGGAAATCCAATTTGTAGATACCTCAAGTTTTTTTAATGGATAATTTAGTAAAATTTATAAATCTTCTCCCAAAGGTGCTTTTTCAAGAGGCAACTGGACTTTCTGGTTTTTCTTTGAAGATGTTTCGCTTCTCATCCAAGAAGCTTCTTCAGCTCTGACTGGGTGGTGGGGAATCATCATCACCTCACTGATGATGGTTCTTCAGTCAGAGCTGAAGAAGCTTCTTGGATGAGAAAAGAAACGCCTTCAAAGAAAAACCAGAAAGTCCAGTTGCCTCTTGAAAAAGCACCTTTGGGACAGCCATGACCTGGATGACTGAGAATCTCCATAGACATTTATAAGTCTTCTCTTCCCAAAGAAGAAATGTCATAAACCTATCCAAATCACTATTCCATCCATTATGAAGCAGAATACGAAAAATAGTTATATCCAAATTTAATACTAATTTGGGCTTTTGTAAAAGTTACTTTCTATCTGTTTTAGCTGCTCCTGAGATCTCCAACAGCAATCCAGAGTGTCCCCTTGTCTTTGGGCCACATATTGGACAAAAATGCACCTATAGGAGGAAGCCTATCCCATTAATAGATACATTTCATCAACAAGGAGCCTGGATAGCTCAACAGATTAAAAACCTGTTATTAACATTCAGCTGTCTGCAATTATTGCATGTTCGAATCTTCCCAGGCTCAAGGTTGACTCAGCCTTCCATCCTTTCTAAGGTAGGTGAAATGAGGACCCAGATTGTGGGGGCAATAAGCTGACTTTGTATAAATATGCAAAAGTATGAAGACTATTGCTTAACGCATTGTAAGCCGCCCTGAGTCTCCGGAGAAGGGCGGCATATAAATCTAATTAAAAAAACCAACAAACAGATAAATCTAGTTGGAGCCATCTGATTAAATTAAATGCTTGCTTTCATGGGACATTTTTAGCATCAATAGGTATTTTTCTTAACAGTAACTCAGTGAATGTATGCGACATGCTATTTTAATTGGATAAAATAAAGCAAGGATAGCTGAATACTGGGAATTTTTAAATCAAGGAATGATTCTTCTTTGGTTAGAAGGCCCTTCATTCATAAGTATGACCCTATAATTTTGAAGAAAGGATAGCTCTGACTAGTCATGTGAGAAACTTTTAGAATTACAGTACTGATTTGATTCAGGATGTGTAAGATGTGTTTGGGACAAAATGTGTATTTGCAAAAATTTCCCTTGCTGCCTAAGTTATAAGTGTTCCTACCTAGGGAGAATTTTTCATAGAATCATAAAACATAGAAGGGGTTGGAAAGGAGATTGGATATCATCTAGTTGATCCTCTGCCCAGTATACCACATTATCCCTGAACACCTCCAGAAAAAAATAAGACAGTCTGTTCCAGTGTTGAGCATATCTTACCATTAGGAATTTTTTCGCTAAAATCCAACTAACTACTTCCTTGTAATTTAAACCCATGGTGTCTGGTTCTATGTCTTCAAAAATCTGGATGCTTCTGTCCCATGTTCCATGTGATAGCCCTTCAGATGTTCACAATCTTCTCTACTCCAGCCTAAACATACCAAGTTCTCCAAATATTCCGTATGTTTTTTTCTCTTTCTCCTAGCCCCTTATCACTGTTAGTTGTGGTTCTTGAAATTAATTTTTTTTTTAAAAATCCAATATTCTTCCTAAAATGTGGTGCCAAAATCTGGACTCAACAATTTGAACAGTGTGACCAACGCAAAATCAAAAAAATCTCAACACTTTTAGTTCTATTGATACAGGAGTTAGGGGGGGGGGCAATAAATTTAAATAATAAATATTGCCTAGAGTTGTATTTTTAGATTGTTGATTTTTTTGCAGCTCCCTCACATTATTAGCTCATGTTCAATTTATCTGCTACCACAATGCCCAGAATCTTTTTGTATGGCCTTCCTATACTCTTTTCTTTGATTTTTCCTGTCCAAATGCAGAACTTTCCATTTCTCTCCACTGAATTCAGCTTGCTAATTCCTATCCAGTGTTCCTGATTTTTAAAATCCTAATGATTCTGATATCTCTAATTTTGATCTCTGCTATCTCCCCATCTTTATAACATTTGCAAAGTTCATAATCATATTTTCAAACCCTTCTTCCAAGTCATAAATATGTGAATAGTTCAGGGTCTAGAGAAGAACACCACAGAATACCAGTCAATAGTTCCCTCCTGGTTAACAATTGTTCAAGTAATCCATCTAATGGTAGCATAGCTCAGTCCACATATTGCCAGTCTTTAAGGACAAAGCCATGAACATAGAAATCTGTATAAGGAAGATAATGGTTAAGAGTTTCCTCAATTGGCTGCCCACCAAATGTATTAGAATTAGTCTATCAATTCCATCTCTACCAAGTAACATGCTATGATAAATATATTGAGTGTGAATTTCAGATAGTTGCTGAAATCAAATTCCTCATTAACCAATAGAAACATCTGACGTATTTCAGGGATACTGTGGACTGGGGAAGATGGCCATCTCCATAAGCCTTGCTTATGACTTCACTCACGATCATGAACTTTTTAAATGTTTAGTCTATGATCACTGGTTATAGAGATCTATATATATCAAGATCTTTGTCCTGATTCAGACAAATTTAATGTTTATGTTAACATAATAAAAAAATCCTACAAAGATAGAGCATGCCTCTCAAGTCAACTCATCTTTAGATGTACTGGCCAGAGATCGTGAAAATGCTAGACTAAAACATCAATAAGCAATTGAGTGGCAGAAGAAAAGTTTTAAAATCTGCTTTAAAGAAAAGCATGAATGAAAAGACATATGCAAATTCCCAAGGGGTGACTTTCACAGATGTGGAGCCATCATTGAAAAGAAACATTTCCTGATAGTACGTATCCATTTATTTTTTTCTTGGCCGGTCCTTTGAGGCTTATCCCAAAGCTCGTCAAGGTTCATATTAATCCATGCAGCTCTGCATCAAAACTGTTCCCAAATCCTTTAAAGTTACACTTCAGAATGAGAACTTTGCATTCAACCTGAAAACAAATAACTGACCAACGTGACTGGTTCAGAACTGGTGATCCAAGCATGGTTCAAACATCTCATTGATCATCAAGCATCCTGACAATCGCATTCTATGCCAGTTAAAGAAAGCACCATAATTTAATCGAAGGACATAGAGGCACTTTTACAACCTCCCCTGCCCTAAGTTTTTTTCCATTGTACATTTGATGGATGTGACAGTTTCCCAGACCGAGGCCATTTCTTTCCTATTTGGCAAAGTAGGAATGGGAGACGACTTTGGATAACTTTCAAGATTATTTTTTATTCTCCTACGTCTTGGTTTCCAGCTCTGGTGAGACTGGAGCTCCAGAATTCTCAATGCAGCTGGAAGATAGCAATAGCAATAGAGCTTAGACTTATATGCCACTGCAGTGCTTTACAGCCCTCTCTAAATAGGCAAAGGAAAGTTATGGCAGATATTTTGAGTGCAGTGCTGCTCGGTTGACATACAGTTGATTGACTAGGAGACACATTTCTCATCCTGAAAACCATGGGGGAGATTCAACAGCTTTACTTAAGTAGTGCAGAAAGCAACACCGATCGCTATGGAAAGAAAAACATGCACCAGTTCAACCAATCAGGTCCTTCTAGTGGACCGATGCTATTCATCGGAAAGAGCCGTTGTAAAAATCTGATTTATGGACGAGGAATGGCTGGAGTCAAGCATATTAAGTCTCAACCATTTGTTAGATATGTAGACAGAGGGTAAATACAGGTAATCCTTGACTTACAGCCACAATTGAGCCCAAATTTCTGTTGTTAAGTGAGTTTTGCCCCATTTTACGACCTTTCTTGCCACAGTTGTTAAGGGAATCACTGCAGTGGATACGTTAGCAACCCGGTTATTAAATAAATCTGGCTTCTCCCTTGACTTAGCTTCAGGGGTGGGTTCTACTTACCTTGACTACCGGTTCGCAATGGGGCCACGCACGCACACTTGCTTCGTTCATGCGTTCTTCTGTGCAAGCACAGAAGCATTTTGATGACATCGGGGTCGGTGGGCGGAGCCTCCCACCGGTTTTACTACCGGTTCTATAGAACCGGTGCGAACTGGGGGCAACCCACCACTGCTTTGCTTGTCACAAAAGGTGAGCATGTGACTTTGGGGGCACTGCAACGGTCATAAATATGAAGCAGTTGCCAAGCATCTGAAGTTTGATCACATGATCATGGGGAACCTACAAAAGTCGTAACTGTGAGCTATGGTTATAAGTCACATTTTTCAGTGCTGTTGTAACTTCGAATGGTCACTAAACAAACTGTTGTAAGTCGAGGACTACCTGTAAAAGGTTTCCTGTTTTTCTGAAGTCAGTTTTTTTGCCATATAATTTCTTCTTAGAATAGAAGGCAGAGGAAATAAAATATCTGAATTTCTTTCCTCTCTAGGCCTAAAGAAAAGAGGCATGTTGCTTAAGATTACAACATTTGGGGACTTTGTCACAATATTGTCAGATAACAGATCAGTCTGAATATAATATAAATCTAAAGGTCTTTAACTTTGTATGCAATCATTGATTCTATAGTCACAATGAATTCAAACTAGAGGAAAATATAGGTTCTATTATTCTTTTTCTGACAATTTTCATCAGAGATTCAGATTAAGGGTACAAATAGATAAGTCTAGCAGCTTTGCTTTTGCAAAATCTGTTATTTCAATGTGATGAAATCTTTTCAGCCCTGCTGCTTACTGATTTGGCAAAAACATGTGATAATATCTGTAATTTATGTTATGCAAGATGCCTCCTTTACTCCTTTTCTCAATGTTTGCATTGTTGCAAATTGCAGAGAGATAAAGGTAGAATGTGGCATACTTATTTGTAATATGGGCATTTAAAAAAAAATTAAAACAATGGGTTGTATTGCAACATTTTTCTAAATATAAATATTGGCATGCACATGCATTGCAGGCTGTTTGGTATGAAAATGATATTTCTGTCTAAAATTTCTTCTTAATGAAATGTTTTATCTGCTCCAATTTATGCAGGTAGTCCTTGACTTATGGCCACAACTGACCCCAAAATTTAGGTCACTAAGTGAGACATTTGTTAAATGAGTTTTGCCCCATTTTACGATGTTTCTTGCCACAGTTGTGAAGTTAGTAACAGGGCTGTTAAGTGAATCTGGCTTCCTCATTGACTTTGTTAGAAGCTCACAAAAGCTGATCACATGACCCTGGGAGACTGTGATTGTCATAAATATGAACCAGTTTGCCAACCATCTGAATTTTGATCACATGCCCATGGGGATGTTGCAACGGCCGTAAACATGAAAAACGGTCATAAGTCACTTTTTACAGTGCCATTGTAACTTTGAATGGTCACTAAACGAACTGTTGTAAGTCGAGGACTATCGGTAGTTCATGGTGATGACCTTTTAAACATATAAGTTAAACTTATTTCTCCTGGAATGTTTGATATTGAGAGGTAGATGTATAATTACGAAGAAATGTACCTTGATTCAAAAGCTGTTTTTCACATTTCTTCTTTCTTCACTGAATGCAACCTTTATTGCTGTCACCTTTATTAATAATTTGAGGCTTAATAAAAAGGACTTTCTGTCAGAATCACCATTATCATCTTTTGTAACTGAGCTTAAAGAATATTCTGCAAAGTGCAAAGAAAATATCGTTATATGGTGAATATTCAAAATAATTCTTGAATGTATCTATAGAACTGCCATTGATTGGCACTGGAAAAGCCTGAATGCTAATTTATTATGGAAACTTGGAGATTTTTAAATGTATATATATATTTGAGTCAACAGGTAGACAAAGAAAATTCAGACCTTTGATGACCCCTGGTGAATAAATTTAGCACTGCATTGAAATAACAGCTTTAAAATGTTTCTCACAATGAAATCCTGTACATTTTCTGAGTCATATAACAAAGAGAATGTTTTTTTAAAAAAAAAATATTATGGATGCTTATACACTTTTTAATGTTTAGTCTATGATTACTGGTTATAGAGATAATCTTTTTAGAGATAACAATAGCTCCTGGGATAATAAAACTACAGAGACTATTTCAATATAGATTTAAAAGGTTTACTACAGAGAAAAGCAACTTATGTAATAACTCTCATTTGCTAAAGAGCATGATGTTTTGTATCTGGAATTCTTCAAGTATTATTCTGTGGAAAATGTCTTTATTTAAATCAAAGCTCCACGTGCGAGTGTAATTTCACAGAGAAACATTTTAGCAAACTGGTATTTTTAAAATGCAGCACACACAACACACTAAAAATATACCCGTGTGACATTTATCTGATATAAAAAATAATCTGACAGTAGAAAATATGATTATCACTCCTTTTGTTTTTTAAAGGTGAATGAGCAAAATATTGCTGTGCACCAGCATGTCAGGATGAAAATCGCCAGCTGTAAGTCAGATTGGTGCAAGGAAGTAACCTTTAGGTTTCTGGAAAACATACCATAAATTGTACACATAGTCCATGTAGCCTTATGGATGGCAGGGAAGTTAGAGGGGCCAAATTGCATTCATTGGCCCAGCCTCATACTCCTCTCTGTGGTCCAAACTGCCCTGCCCCATACAGTCTCCCAAGCCAGAAAGGTAGAAGTTATCATAGAGCAGAGGTGGAGAATGGTTTTACAATCTTATGTGGCTGCATTCAGACAATTCAGAACTGTGATTGATTGACTGATTGTATGCCATCAAGTCATTGTCAGCTCTTAGCAACTATACCGATCAATGTTCTCTGGGTTCTTCTCCAAGGAACAGATGCTTTAGATCAGAGATGGGGAATGATGGCCTTTTTATGACTTGTGGACTTCAACTCCCAGCATGGCTAGCTCAGGAATTGTGAGAGTTGAAGTCCACAAGTCATAAAAGAGCCATCGTTCCCCACCCCTGTCCTAGAGGAACATGGGTCTGTAAAATGAGGACTGTAAGGAAGGATGGAGAGGAAAAATAATTATAATTATGTTTTTTTTATTTTATTTAATTTATATTCCACCTTTATTATTTTTATAACTCAATACAGTGAACATACCTAGTATTCCTTTCTCCAACACCCCCCCAACCATACCTGAATATGTGTTTAATCTTGATGATTATGCAAATGACATTTTACTTTACTACCTATGAATTAGATATAGGTTAGTTGACAGCTAGCAATCAGCAGTTAAACTTGTGGTCACATTTCACAATTTGCTGATGGAAGCAACATATAAACTCATGGTAGCAACCAAATAGTTCCACTAATTTTGACAGTATAAAAACAAATATGAAAAGATAAACCCCCTGGGGGGGGAACTCTTCAGGACAGCCTTGATTTCTGGTGACTACATGGAGAAGTCTCTGCAGTTTTCTTCACAAAATTTTTGGAAGTGGCTTGCCATTGCTTTCTTCCTGAGGCTGAGAGAGTAATTGGCGCTAAGTCACTGAACCAGTAGTGGGATTCAAAGATTTTTACTACCAGTTCTGTGGGTGTGGCTTGGTGGGCGTGGCATGGGGTGTGTGGCTTGGTGGGCGTGGCAGGGGAAGGATACTGCAAAATCCCCATTTCCTCCCAATCAGCTGGGACTCAGGAGGCAGAGAATAGATGGGGTGGGGCCAGTGGTGGGTTGTTCCCGGTTTGCACTGGTTCGCAAGAACCGGTAGTAAAAAATTTTAGTAGTTCGGAGAACTGGTAATAACATTGACTGGCCACGCCCCCCGAACCGGTCCCTGGCCCAGTCAGTGCTTGCTTACCCCACCCACCTCATCAGAGGCTTTTTTTTTTACTTTTAAAAACATTTTTTCTACAACCTCTTTGGCTGAAAAAATGCTTTTAAAAGTTAAAAAAAAGCCTCTGATGATTGTGCGGCTCAGCTGCGATCGTCAGAGGCTTCTGAAACCATTTTTTCTGCAACCTCTTCAGCGAAAGAGTTTGTAGGAAAAAAATCCCTTTAAAAGCCTCTGGCAATCCCAGCAGATTTGCCTGATCGTTAGAAGCTTCTAAAAGCATTTTTTTCTGCAACCATCAGCTTATTTTCTTGACTGTCTGATCTGTTTTCAGGAGTCTTCTCCAACTAAAGTTCAAGGCACCAATATTCTCCTAGCCTGCTTCTTCAAAGTCCATTTTGACTTCCATAGAGTGTCATGGGTAGATCATACAATCATCACAGCTAATGATTTTCGCAATGGAATTTGATCCTGCCCACCAAGAGCACTCAACAAGATGTAGCACCTTGAAGAAATCCACCTAGCACTGTACTATAGTGAATGTTTCAATAATGTTTCAAAAATGCTCTGAAGTCTTCAGGTCACTCTGCATGCCAAGACTCAAGCTTTACACTTGTCTGCAACTGTGTGTAGGCATCGATGCATACCTACAGTGCATTGTGAAGGGGTTGATGGGTAAGTTTAGGTTGCAGAGATGTTTGTTGATGGATTGAGGCACACACCTCCCAAATCTCAACTGATGTGTTGTGTGGAGATGCGTGTCCTGCATGCTGATTGATGGATCTGGCTTCCTGTTGGGAGGCAGGTGGAAGGCAAACCACATTCAAACAACAAAATGGAGCAACTAGAGGAGAGATCTCCAATGAAGTGTAAATGCAACTGCAATCCAACCATTTCCAAACAAAAGATGTATAAGTTTCCTGACATGCAGTGATGCAGAAGTCTAAATCATGTCTTAGTATCATCCTGACAATTCCCTAAAGTAAGTCAACCTCCCATACTGTACTGTAGATTTTACAGCTTCCTATGGCCTCATAGACATCTCTTTATGAATCATAAAAAATGGGCACAATACAGCCATTCTTTACCGGGCTCCTTCCAGATGTGTTCGGACTGCACCTCCCAGAGTTCTTGGCCAGTATACCTGCTGGCTACCTTCACATCAGCACATCTGGAAGGAGCCATATGGGAAAGACTGTCATAAAATGTCACAGGAAGGAATGGAAGATTAAACAGCAGATGAGATAACAGACAAGATAATTACACAGCATTAAAGCTTCAGATTTATTTTTAAGACATTTAAGCTCTTTTTAGAAAAGGCCTTGCTAAGTTTTGTGGGGGGAAAAAAGTCCTTGCTGCTGACGGAAATGCAGGAAGAAATGTGAATATCAAAATACACTGTTGATACCAAGAGAAACCAGCAGGCAGGACTGATGTGAAGTATAGGAATAGAGGAACATCAGATTTCAGGGTACAGGGAAAGAAAATGTTTATGAATCTTAATGCCTATTAAATTGATGCTGGTGGAGGAGAAGGAGATACTGTAATATAAAGCAACTCATTTTCCTGCACTTGTGTGCATTTACCAGAAACACAATCACTTTCTCAAATGTGTAGTTCTGCAATGCTGGAAACCTTTGAAAGTAGAGCTTTAAGTTAGATAGAGAAGAGCTTTCCACCCAGATGCACCTATGACCAAAGGCTCGTTATTTATGCAATATTTAGATATATTCATTTGCATTCTGAAATAAAGGAATGTTGCATATATATATAACTTTTAACCTAAAAGGAAGAAACAGCTGCGATCACACATTGCTCCTAGAAGCACGAAGCCGAAAACACCAGCCTGAAGATGACGAATGAGACTTCGTCGAAACGTCGCCAAGATACTTCCAATTTTACGTGGGAGAAAACCTGAATAACCAAAGCCCTACATACACACACCCGCGAAAACCTCAGAAAACAAATACACACACACACACACACACACACACACACACACACACACACACACACACACACACACACATATATATATATATATATATATATATATATATATATATATATATATATATATATATATATCCTATCTGTTTTCATGGAACACACAAATAAGATTTATGTACATAAAAAAGTGTATAAGTGGTGTGTAGGATTCGTAACTGTGCTTAATGCTTCTGAGTGGCTGTGAAATATCAGCGTCTCTAAATCTTTTTCACAGGGGAAATATATTTCAAAGTTGATGGTTTGTGAGCTCCCACATTCTTTCTGCATGTTCCCTCAAGAAGTTTTTCTTCTCTCCAACCCCGAGCATCAGGTGATTGTTAGCAGAAGATTGGAAGAATATGTCTTCTCTTTGCATTCAACCAATATTACAATTTTATAGATGTTTCATTCAGCATCTGTGTTGAATAGGGAAGTGGAGGGCCGAGGGTGTCCCAGGGCAATATTCTGATCAAAGTAGAAAGAACAAACCATGTTTTTTAGTGTGTGAAGGTTTTCATCAGAAATAAGATATGCTAGCTGAACTATTAGGGATCACGGTGAAAAGGTCTAGTTAGCATTATAGGTAGGCTCTCATAAGCACCTCTGTAACCCTTCAGAAATGAAATTTAAACCAACTTTAAAGTCATTTATGAGTTTCTTGTTCCTTTTCTTATATACTCTTGTGACAAGTAGAAAGTGTGGGCTAGAATGCAATGAATGCATTTTCGAATCATTTCTATTGCTCATTATTATGTATGACTGCCTTTACAAACTAGCTTCCTTGTGCTATCCAGATGAAACTGAACTGAGGACTAGATGGATGCTATGAGATTCTGATCCCCTTATGACCTCGGCTGCCTGAGATGAAGAACAAGATGGTGTCTCTCTCTCCAACCCATTTCAAATTCAGTATCTGTGATCTTCCATGATAGGCAGTCATCCCACTCTGCCTCATGGTAGGGCTGGAACTGCGTAGGAAAACATCAACTCAAGTGTTCACAATGAATTATGAAGGCTGTCATTCAAAGGAGTATAAAAAAGCAGAGATCTGAGACAGGGATGGTTGTATGTATATAACACATAGACGCACCAATTTTTGCTCTGGCATTTTTCTCTCCCATTTGAGACATCACAACAATGTTTTATTTTTCACTTCTAGTTCAGGAACACTCATTTGGGAGTCGGAACATTTTGTATTGTCAGCTGGCCGACTTGTCCTCCTGTCTGTTCCCAAAGCCAGAGGTTCTGCATGATTTATTCATCCTGATATGGGCCGACTGTGCTCGCTTTGGTGGTCGAGATCCTGTGCTAAACCAGCCCAAATATTTGGGAATTGTGCACCCCTGGATAGTTTTACTTACCAATCTTTGTTTGCAGGAGAATGTTGTGTATCCTACAAAGATAAAAATAACTACAACAAGGATGTATTGTATAAACCTTGGAAAAGCCTGTAAAAACAGTAGAAAGAAATCAATTAGAGTCACCATGGAAACAACTAACAATGTTGCATGCTAGAAGGACTGAAAAATAAAGCAAGGAAACCAGCAAAACAAAACCTGCATATATTTGGTTAATATTAAACAAATGAGGTAGAATCCTTATTTGAGACATTTATTTTTTTAAAAAAATAACTAAATTAAAATAATATTACTGTATTTTAAATAAATGTTTCCAGAATAAAGATGTCTTTAGGAGAAAACTGTAGTTTATAGAGCTTTACGAATTACCCCACGTTATCCCAATTTATTAAATCTTCTTTTAAAAGAGATTAGAATAATATGATAGATACCAAATCTCTATCATTTTAGATACTCGGTATCTAGCGTGTTTGATACCAAGAGTCTGAAGATAAGTGAAAATCAGTAGTGCTACATAGTTAAACTTTATTTAAAACCTTTTATTTATTTTAAATTCTTAAAATAAAGATCTTATCCAATTAAGTGATATGTATATTTATGAATACATGTGTATATGTGTGTCTGTGTGTATATATATATATATATATGTATGTGTATGTATGTCTACATCCATATGTATATCTATATATGTGTGTGTGTGTGTCACTCTCTCTCTTTTTCTAAGAATACCCCCGTTTTTAAAAACTATATTAGTAGAAGTATGTAAAACCAGCACTATCAAAAGTTACATGTTCAGCTCTTAAGTAGAAAGAGTAAACATTCAGCCTAAATTACAAGTAAAGGAATAAAGTAAAGGACTGCATGCAGGACTGAGCAATCATCAGTTTCTGAAAGTGAAAATAACACAAAACGTAGCAACAATATGCATAACCTGCTAATGATAAAATGCATAGAAGTTGCCAGTGCACTTCTGGGAGTTCAGCCAGGTGGTGGCCCTGGTGGTTTGTGAGGGCAGTAGAAGAAGATCTGCTGTCTTTGTTAACAGAGCAGAAAGATTAGAGGCGCCATTTCTTCAATCCCACCCCACACACAAGGGCAGATCTAGTCCTCATTAGCTTTTTTTCTGAAAACCTTCTTTTCTCAATGCTGTTGAAATTCATCCATGTGTTGTTCTTGATTTCCAAGAAACCTGAGAATAAAGGTAAGTCACTGCTGTCCAATTGGGGCCAGTATGGATGATTTAAAATAACTCAAGTTTTAAAATAAATATTATTGTCTGAGTTACTGGCAGAGGTCCTTTTCGGTTAATTGAAGCAGAGTTTAATGAATCAGTCAATCAAAGGTTGCAATTTCCCACAGAAATAATAATATTTTTACTAGCACAATTAGTGATCCTGAAGAAAACAGCTAGGGAGCTTTCCTATTTTTTTATTTCCCAAATGCCAGTACCAGCTAATTCTGCTCCTGATCCAGATAACAAAAGGTTACGATTCAAGGGGGAGGACCAGTTACTCTTGATTTGTGTGCTGATAAAACATTGGCACTACTTCTCAACTGGGCTTTGTCGCCCACCCATCTTCTTTATCCAAAAAGGAGCTGAGATTAGGGTAAACAAATCATTTTCAGGATTGAAATCCATTTATATTTTCTTTCGTGACTCATAAGAAGGTAGAGAATAGTACTTGAGCACAGAATGTGCAGGGGAGGGCTCTGTGTTCCCAGCGTGCAATTGTGCCTCTTTGGCATGTCAGGGACTTGGGGACGTATGAATGACCCTGCGTGGGTGCAAATCAATGGAGCCCTCTCCGAACCTTTTACAAGAAAAGAAGAAACAATGCATCTTCTTAAGAGGGAACTGCTGGAACATCAGGAGGCATATTTGAAAAAAAAAAACCCGGGCAGCCAATGCTATTGATGTTGCCTTCCCTCCACGTTAACAGTCAACATGCATCTGTTCATGTGCTCCAAAGGCCCAAACTGAACTCATCCAGATGGCTCTCCCATCGCTGTTTTTTCTGTCTGTTTTACAAACATAGGGGACACAAGGGCTACTGAGGATTTAGGAGTCTCCTTGTGCTCTTAGACCAGGGGTCTGCAACCTTAAACACTCATTTGGATCCATTTCCCACAGCAAAGAAAACACCGAGAGCCACAAAACCTGGATGGGCGTGGCCAACTCGATGTCACTCACTTCCATCAGTCACATGACCCCTCCCTTGACACACCTATCCAACCGGTCATTAGGGCAGAGTATCGGTTGTTAAAAAACATCGGGAACCACAAAACCCTTCTGACATCTCTCTCTCCCTCTCTCCCTGTATCTCTCTATCTCCCTCTCTCTCCCCCTCTCTCTGTATCTCTCTGTCTCTGCCCTGGCCGCTTCTCTATCCCCTGCCATAGCCCTTACCTTCTCAGGCCAGGCAAGGAGTGACTGGGAGGGGAGGGCAAGGGGCGGGGCCAGCCAGTGGTGGGATCACCTGACAGGGAGCCTCAGCAGAGGACCCAAAGAGCCGCATGCGGCTCCAGAGCTGCAGGTTGCTGACACCCGTCCTAGACTATGAAGCTGGGAACATATGACTTGGGGGGGGGAAACAGTAGCTATGACTCTAAGGTATTTGGCCCATATCAGACACACAACAGGGCACACAAGTAGCAACCCAAAAATTACTACTAAGAATGGTGCTTGCCAAGGACTGAAAAAAATGCATGGCTACACACTTAAAAAGGAAAAAGAAGTTTCCAAATTAGGAATAGGAGAAGGTTGGATTAACTGTCAGTGTGGCGTACATCTTATTTCCTTTGTGTCCTATGTAATGGTTGTGCTGCCCTCATCTGCCATGCAGTTTTCCTTACTTGGTACCCAAAGATTTGCTAGGATATATGGTTGGGGACTGAGGAAATTGCTGCATGACACATTAGTTAATCCAGTTTCTCAATCTCAGCATCTAAGATGTGCCGACTTCGACTCCAGCAGCATGCTGGATGGAGAATTCTGGGAGTTGAAGTTCACATATCTTAAAACTGACAAGGTTGAGAAACACTGCTGTCATCCCACCGAATATTTACTGTCAGATTTACAGCCAAAGCCTCTTTGGATATATGTAGAATCCAAAGGCATTCCTGAAGTAAAAAAAATATTAAAGCAGTCGTGGGCAACAAGGAAGGGGCCAATCCACTCACTGATGTCACAGTGGGGCCCCGTTGTACAACCTTTTTTTGCCACAGTTGTTAAGCAAATTAGTGCAGTTGTTACCTGAATCACACCGTCATTCCAGCTTCCCCCGTTGACTTTGCTTGTCGGAAGCCAGCCGGGAAGGTTACAAGTTGTGATCACATGACCCCAGGACAGTGCAACAGTCACAAATACATGCCAGTTGCCAAGCACCAAAATTCTGATCGCATGACCATGGGGATGCTGCAATTGATTGTAAGTGTGAAAAACAGTCGTAAGTCACTTTCTTCAATGCCATTGTAACTTGGAACGGTTACTAAAAGAAGGGTGGTAAGTAGAAAACAACCTGTAGCCTCATCTTTCTGCAAACAGCACAGTCCCATAAAAGGCAATATAGCAAGGAAGCTTCTTATGCAGAGATCTTCTTAAAAACCACGTTGTTCCAGCTGGCTCTTTAATGTTTTCCTCCCTCCTGCTTTTAGGCCAGATGTCATTTTTTCCCTGTTCTTATTTAAATAAACGTGTTGAATTTGGTTCAATGTGTTCTTTATCTTAGCAATAACAAATACCACTGGATTAACATAAGGTGCAGCTCTGTGGTCTGTAATTGACTGTCCTGGAACCATTGGCTTTGGCATCGTTGACTGGGATAATATTGGGAGTTGAAGTCCACAGGTCTTCAAGTTGCCAAAGTTGGGCATTCCTGACCTAACTGGTCGCTCTTCTCTTATGATTACCAGAATGAGGAGAACCTGAAATATGTCCTTAATGTATTACACTTCAGCCCTCCTTTGAAATTCTCCGTGCACTATACTGCAAGCCCATTAAAATAAATGGGACAAGACTTGCATCAAATGGAATGTCCTTGTAATCTAATTTACATGATAAAACTTGCACTTTGAATAATGTCAAGCTCTAGTCTAATATATGATTTGATCACCACTGCAGCAGTATCAAAATGCGTGTGTCTGGAACATATTTGTTAAACATTATTTAACCCTTATGTCTTGAACATGAAACATGCCTAAAAAAAATATGTGAATGGGTTACAGTAGACCAGGGGTCTCCAATCTTGGCAACTTTAAGACTTGTGGACTTCAACACAAGTCCAAAACAAGCTTTGCTGGCTGAGGAATTCTGGGTGTTGAAGTCCACAAATCTTAAAGTTGCCAAGATTGGAGATCCCTGGTCTACTGTAACCCATTCACATATTAAAGTTGCCAAGATTGGAGACCCTTGCAGTAGAGCTTTAACTGTAACTAGAAGAGTCCCAGTAAAACAGGGAACAACTGTTTCTGAGGTTATCCCTGTCACGCCCTAAGTAATTGGCAGTCACTTCTTGTAAATAACTGATCGGTCAATATGGGTAGTCCTTGACTTACAATCATTTGTTTAGTGACTGAAGTTACAATGGCACTGAAAAAAAATGACTTATGACCGCTTTTCAGACTTACGACCTCTGCAGCAGCCCCATGGTCACGTGATCAAAAGTCAGATGCTTGGCTCATATTTCTGACGAGATCGCAGTATCGCAAGGTCGTGTCATTCCCTTTTGCAACCAGCCAGATTCACTTTACAACTGTGCTGTTAACTTAACAACTGCAGTGATTCACTTAACAATGGTGGTAAGGAAGGTTGTAAAATGGAGCAAAACTCACTTAACAACTGTCTTGCTTAGCAATAGAAATTTGGGGTTCAATTATGGTCATAGGTTGAGGACTGCCTGTAATAATAATAAAATCTTTGTAGTGATCTGACCGGAACTGCCATCATGCACAGAGTTAGGAGAGGTTCATTTCTCCATCCCTTTCTTCCTATGTTTTATACTTTCTCTTGTTCATAAATGCTGAAAAGTAAAAAGAGAAACGGAGGTGAAATTTCTCAGGCATCCCTAGATTTGCAGTGCTGCTCTAGGACTTAATCTCTGTGATGCCCAGATAAAAAGGATTAAGTGTCAATTAGCCTTTTCATCCCTGTTTGCAGAACAGGGCTGATTGCAGATAAAATTAGCAATCGCATTTTCAAAATCTAGCATCCCTGCACAGGATTTAAGCTTATTTTCTTCGGGTTTGATTGCGCAAAATATCAAAGAGGGATGGGTCATTTCGCATTAAAGGGAATTTCTCTCAGTCTCCAGCACTTGGTGCTTCCCTTTTCTGCACCAGACTTTGAAGGGACAGACTTCTAACATGATGCTAAAGCAAAGATGGAATTAAAGGAAAGGCCAGAGAGAGAAAAAGGCTGATTTTGGGACTCCTTCATTGGACAGCTGAAGGGATTCTGTGAGAGCCTACAAAGCTCTTATTCGAAAATCAGAGAAGTGGAAATCGTCGTGATCTAGAAATGCTACTTCCTGAGTGACAGTTGGTTGAAAAACAAAGCCTAAATCCCCACAGATCTACAGGTACCATAGCCTTATCTTTCTTGCACCATTGTTTATTTTTCTTAAATTTCCCAGCTCTTATAAAGGAGCTTTGCAGCACTCATTGCAAAATCACAGTCCTAATGGAAATAATGTAGGAGCTCAACAAAAGCACCGTTCGGCATCTGCTGGCTAGGAGAAGATGCTGAAATCTTTCCATTTTCTGAGCTGCCAGACATTTAAGCCGCTCCCCCATAACAAATGTTGGGACCACAAGGTAGAGCTTTCTAACAAGAATCATTACAACTAGTTAATATCGATGTTAGCATCAGCCAACCGCAATCTCTTCAGCAGCAGTTACAACAACACAAAAAGAGCAGAGGTAAGTAATCAGGGTATCATGTTCCCCCAGAAAGACTGCCTATTTCGTAAATGTTAACCCACCCCTCCCGCCGCTTGATCTGATTCACATTAGACTTGGAGCTGAGGTTTTTTTAAAGCATTCGTCAAGAATAAACATTCTAGGCATATTTTCGAAGGAATTGCTGTGACACAAGCTTCGCCGTCAAGCTGTTGTTTTGCTGAATGGAATCTAGAGCTGAACCATTTAGGTGCTTTTTGCAATGTGCTCTGAACGAGGCGCACAGGCCTGTTCCCGGGTGACAGAATTTTTTTTCAGTGTTCCCTGCTGTTTCCTGAAATGGGGGTTGATCGGTTCTTCCAGAAGGCAAGGACGGGGTGTGTGACTTTTTGAACAACATGCTATGCCTGGCTGGGGTGGGAAGGCTTGCTGTTTCAGAAAGAAACTCTTAAGAAAGCCTTCTCCTGGCTGAGGGCCTTTCACAGGCATTGAACCACGTTTTTATAATTCTCACTAACCATGATTGTGCATGCTAGGCATTGTAGCCCCCAACGCAGGCAAGGCATCAGCTTGAGGCAGGCCGCGCTGCCATGGAACAGTTCTGCCCACTCACCCATCCCCAATTCCTCTGCAAATTCCCTCCTTGCTCCCTCATCCTCACCAGCCATGATTGCTTGGGGAACTGGTCGCTGCAGAGCCTCTGAAGAGTCACTGAGCAGCTATGAACCCCATTAGTGGCTGAGCGCAGCCGCCTGACAGCAGCAGAGGTCTTCTGACCTCCTGCTTCACAGTAGTCGGCATTAATGAAGTCCTAACAAGGCAGCCTGCCAGGAGCTCAGCAAACAGCACGGCAGCCTCCGTTTACAAGGAGAAGGAACTCATTGTGATCAGATGCAGGATTGAGGCAGAGAGCGTAAATTAAGACTCCCGGGCACCAGCCACACACCTTAGATGGGCAGACCACTCATTCAGAAAATGGATGCCAATCTCTTGGTGTTTGTGTTTTTTAATGCAATCCTTTTATTAACAAATGTTAGAATTTTTTTAAAAAGGGGAACAATTAAGTACAGGGAGGAGAAATTGGTAGGAGGTAGAACACAGAGCTGGGAAAGAAAGGAAAAAGGGGAGCATGTAGGAGGCTAGGCAGAAGTTTTCAGCCCAGTGAGATGAGAACATAAGAAGGGCCTTGTGTGTGTGTATACAAGGAATATGTATATGTACGTATGTGTATGTAATTCATGTACATGCACAGAAAAAGTGTCTGTCTGTCTGTCATTCTACACTGTCAGTTTCTGTGAGTAGATGTGCAGAAGAGCAGCCCAGTTTTTTCTCTGACTGCAGCATAATGCTGGCCTGCTGTCTTGCCTGCACAAAATGGCTTGAGGTATAATATTTTCTTGCTCTAGGGATGGAACTGGAAAATAACATTCTTCTACAAGATGTTCCAGAGCAGCGACCCCCAAACGTTCTGGTTCTGCGGACCAGTAATGGTGGCCGTGGCGTGGGAGTGGGGGAGAGGGGATGGTTGAGCGTGCTTGCCCGCCACGCACCGGGAGTAGGGACCCCGGTTCTAGAGCACCAGTACCTCTCCTGCCCTTGTTTGTGGGCACAACAACCAGTAACCATCGCCTTGTGTCCATACGACAGAGTTTTAAGCATCTAAAATGGCTTACAATTTACACAGTTCTAATTCCTTTATTTTAACAGACTGCGGAGCCTTTAAAAAGAAATCATTATTAATTTGGTATAATAATGTAGCTTTTCTCAATTTAGCTTTCAGCCTTTCTCTAGAAATTCCAGAAACAGAATCCTAAAAAATAAAGTAACATATCTGCCTATAAAGTCTGAAAAAGAATCCATTTATATATTCCTATTTCATATACAGTCATAATTTAGAAGGATCTCTAAATTATAAAAATTGTCTGCAAGAACAACTGGTTATCTACGAGTCACATCACTTTCTGGGTCACAAGTTACAAAATCACTCATACGAACACATATATGTTGCAGCTATGTGTAAAGGTCATTGTACTCTACTCTTTTGTTGCCGTGTTAAACTGGCAACAGTGGTGCAATTCTTGGAACCACCTTGAGAATCATCTGGCCTCTCCCCCCACCATTTTGAATAATGTTTTGAAATATCTCGATTAAACTTTTTCCATGTGCCAATGCCCACAATCGTCTATGCATTTGTATTTCATCAAGCTGATTCACATTAATATCTTGGGAGGATAAATGTCCATTCTCTAAAATTGTTTTTATATTTGGAATCGAAACGGAGGTCTTTGTTAATAAGGCTTAGACGCTCTTCTCCAATGAGCATTGTCGGAAGTGAGCATCAACCAATCGTAAGTCATTTGCAGGGAAGTAACTTTGAAATTAAAAGGGGGAATTCGCCGGTATGGAAAAACTTGCTCCAACAAGCCAATACATATGAATACAAACATTCCACAAAATACATTTAAGACTCTAGTTGTACAGGAATATATTTCTTTTTTTTTTTCTACATGTCTCTTACAAGCAAATAGTATCATTGTTTAAAGTTTCAGTTTTGAGGAAGACCGGAAAATCCCCTGGCTGAAGTCTTGGAGAGGCCCTGACAGTCATAGTACTAACAATACTAGGTTAGATAGACCAATTATTTGATAGCATGTGCTAACAGTATAACAGAGTTGGAAGGGATCTTGGAGGTCTTCTAGTCCAACAACTCCTTCTTGCATCAGCTAAAATATCCTACCATTTACCACTACAACCAGAAAAGCAAGGGTTGGCAACTGGTATTCCCTTGACATTTTAGACCCCAAATCCCATAAGCACTTGATATTCCACATGCTGACTGAAACTTAAGGGAATTGTAATCTATATGATTTGAAAGGTCTCCTGCTTTCAATTCCACAGCATGAGGCTTCATTTGCTAGCCAGGGTACTGGCACAAGTATCAGAGAAGGCTTTCTTTCTTTCTTTCTTTCTTTCTTTCTTTCTTTCTTTCTTTCTTTCTTTCTTTCTTTCTTTCTTTCTTTCTCTTCCTTCCTTTCTCTCTCTCTTTCCATTTCTTTCTTTCCTTCCTTCCTTCCCTCCTTCCCTCCCTCCCTCTCTCCCTCCCTCCTTCCTTCCTTCCTTCCTTTCTTTGCTTCTTTCTTCCGCATTACTATAGGAAATGGGTGTCCAATCTTGACAACTTTAAGATTTATGGACTTCAACTCCCAGATTCTGGGAGTTGAAGTCCAAAGGACCTAAGGTTGGACATCCTACTGTAGGACATTAATAAAGTAGCAGATGGCAATTCAAAGAGTACAGTTCATAATTCCCTACATGTTCAATTTTAAGTCAAGCAAGATTCTTAAATCCAGAGCTGCAAGGATAACTGTTCCAGAACTGCAATCAAGTCATGATGGTGAAACTTTTTTCCGTTCCGTGGCTCAATTTTTAAAAATGGATAAGATGCTCTCATTTCTAAAAAAAGAGGAACCGTGGGGGGGGGGGGGAATATGTAGTGAAGAGATGAATGTAAGGCAATAAGCTTGGATTAAATCGTCACTGGTGCAGAATATAACATTTTGATTTCTATTCAGATTCAGAAATTATCAATGGAAAAGCAGATGGGGAGAGTTAATTGGAGCGCTTTCATTCAGAATTGCTGAAAAGCCAAGTTTAATCAAAATGGTTGTCTTGGTTTGTTGAAAAATCAATTTGAAAATTGCAGTTAAGAAAAAGGGTGCTATCATATCCTCTCCTTTCATTACAATGAAACATAGCTTCTGCCTTAGTTGGCAGAGGTCTGCGGTGAAAAAAATGCAGCGAATGAACAAAAATTCCAACACCGTACCGAAAGATCTTTTCCTCCAAGGTTTTTGCCCATCCCCCCCCCAAAAAAAACCCCCAGGAAAATGCAACCCACCATTGAAGCACCTCTACTTATTGCTTGTCCTTCATCAGCCATTTTCAAAACTAGGGACACTTTCATTCTCAGGCTGAAATCAATGACAAATAATGTCCCAATAGATTTCAGTGGCAAGATGAATGGAAGAGGTTACCCTGAAAGTAGTAAGAGGGTAAAGGAGTAAGCCTAAATAGCTTATCCTAGTCAAATTTTAATCTGAAGAACTGTGGGGTTTCTAATAGATAAAGATGGATAACTGTAGGCTTAACCTTTGGGCTTAACCTTTAGTTCAGGAGTGGCCAACATTGGCAATGTTAAGACTTGTGGACTTCAACTCCCAGAATTCCTCAGCCATCATGGCTGGCTGGGGAATTCTGCGAGTTGAAGACCACAAGTCTTAAAGGTGCCAAGATTGGACACCCCAGCTTTAGTCATTGAGACCAGTGGTGGGTTCCTCCCGGTTCAGCCCGGTTCCCGCAAGCCGGTAGCGGTGACGATATGACGTCACTGAACCGGTTATCCCGCCCGCCTCACATTATTCTACCTTTTATTTGGCCCCACTCCAGTGGTGGGTTCCTCCCGGTTTGGCCCGGTTCCCGCGAGCCGGTAGCTGTGACGATATGTCACCGAACCAGTTCTCCCCCCCACCCGCCCCCCACCCCCACCCCACATTATTCTTACCTTTTATTTGGCCCCACTCCCAATCTATTGCTGCCTCCTGAGTCCCAGCTGATGGCTAGAGGGAAAAAAACTGTTTAAACTCTTGCCGTGGGGCTTCAAAGGGCCGCCCTACAGTTGATCAGTGTTAAAAGAAAACAAATGAGTAGACTGGTGTCTGCAAAAATAAATGGGTAGATCCAGTGGTGGTACTTTGGTAGAACCGGTTGTTAAGTAGTTAAGTAGTTAAGCCAGTGGTTCCCAAAGTGGGCAGTACCATGCCTTAGGGGGACGGTAAGAGGCAAGGGGGGTGGCAGGGGGCTGCTAGAGGCAAAAGGGGGCGACAGGGGCACTAAGTGGCAAGGAGGGTGGCCCTCACCCTTTGGCCTGTGCCTCACAGCAGTTACCTCCTTGCAAGCAAATAACAGAAAAAACAACTCGTTTTAGCTTCAGCATAGGCTAATTAGCCAGTTGATTAGATCTGCCTCCCGACTCTCAGCTGATTTGCTCTCAGCTGTTTTGTGCAGGGCTCAGCTGCTTGCTGCAAAGAGCTAAATTGCTGGAGGCAGATTTCTTTTCTTTTTCCTTACCAAAAAAGGTAGGTGCAAACAATGAGAAATTTAGGACAAAAGAGGAGAGTTCAAGATTTTAAAACACAAAAGAAAAAAAGCTCTATTTAAGGGAATTGTAATAATTGAGATACTATTAATTGTATATTGTGTTGAAAGCAGAAATGGTTAAGTTGTGGTTTGGAGGAATATATGGGGGAAATTATTTGGTTTATTATTATTGGTAAATATTATTAATTGATTTGTAAGAAATTGGATTGCATGGAAATAATTGGAATATTCATGTTCATATTGATTAATATACAAAAAAGATAGTTATATAACTAATTGATTTATATAAAAATGTTGAATTTGTATTAAACAATTGTAATATTACATAATTAACCAATGTGAGGATGGATATAAAAATAGATGACAATGGGAAGGGGTATAATATAGAATAGAAGGGAAAAATTGAATTTGATTAAGATTAGAGTTGAGGATGAAGGGTAATATTGGTTTTTTAAAAAATAGATGAGGAATAAATATGGCAAAAAGGAAATATAGAAATTGTAAATTTAATTGAAATGACTAAACACTGTTTAAATGTGTGAACCGGCCAAATACTCTGTTCAAAGAAAATACATTGTATGTTTGTATGTGTGTTTCTAATTATTGCTATTTATTCATATTTGTTCTCTTTTATTCTTTAAAGTTTAACAATTCATTCTTTATCTTAATATCTTTATATTGATTTGGGGTTGCCTTTCTTCCCTTTCATCTTTTTTATTGTACAGCAACCTTTCTCCTCAAACCTACCTCTCTCTTTTCTTTCCTTCTTACTTTCTCTTCTCCCCCCTTCTTCTCCTCCCTACTTCCTCTTCCTTTATCCTTCTTCTCCTCTCTTCCTCCCTCTCTTACCCTCACTCCTACTCTAATTTCCCTTCCCTTCCTTCCTCCCTTCTCTTCCTTCCCTCTCTCTCTCCTTCCTTCTTCCATCTCTCTTCTCCTTCCTTCATCCCTCTCTATTGCTGTATCCTTTTGTGCATATGGATTACTCAGAGGGCTGAAAAAGTTATTTTTGACTGGTCCTTGCACTTTTGACCAGTCCTCGAACTTACGACTGTCCTCACATTTTACGTTTTTCGCCCTATCTTGTCACCATGGTAAAGAGAAGCAGTTGTGAAATGAGTGACACTGTTGTTAAGAATGCTACAATGGGCATAAATGATGACCAGTCATAAATGCGAGGACCGGTCAAAAGTGTGAAGACCTGTCAGAAATCACTTTTTTCAGCCCTCTGGGTAGTCCTTTTGTGCATATGGACTACTCAGAGGGCTGAAAAAATTATTTTTGACTGGTCCTTGCACTTTCGACCAGTCCTCAAACTTACGACTGTCCTCACATTTTACATTTTTTGCCCTATCTTGTCACCATGGTGAAGACAAGCAGTTGTGAAATGAGTGACATGGTTGTTAAGAATGCTGCATGGGCATAAATGTGAGGATGGTGATAAGTGTGAGGACCAGTCAAAAGTGCGAGGACCTGTCAGAAATGACTTTTTCCAGCCCTCTGAGTAGTCCCTATACACATAGCCATGGCCACCCAGTCACATGTCCAGCTAGCCATGCCCACCCAGTCACATGACCTCCAAGCCACGCCCACAAAATAAGCCACGCCCACAGAACCGGTAGGTAAAAAAATTAGAACCTACCCCTGTAATACATGTAATAATTATAGCAATATTTATAGTTATATTAGCTTATTTATAATCATATTAATTGTACTAGCATACTTATAGACAGTGGTGAAATGTAAAATTTGTTACTACTGGTTCTGTGGGCGTGGCTTGGTGGGGGGGTAATGTGACTGGGTGGGCGTGGCCAACCTTTTTTTTTTTTGTACTTTTAAAAGCATTTTTTCTACAACCTTAAGAGGTTGCAGAAAAAATGCTTTTAAAAGCCTCTGACAATCCCAGCTGAGTCGCGTGATCATCAGAGGCTTTTTTTTTTTTACTTTTAAAAGCATTTTTTGGGCCGAAGAGGTTGCAGGAAAAAGTGCTTTTAAAAGTTTTTTAAAAAGCCTCTGATGATTGCGCAGCTCAGCTGGGCATTGGGGGGGCAGGGATTTTTGCTACCGGTTCTCCGAACCACCCGCCACCATCGCTACCGAATCGGGCGATCCGGTCTGAACCGGGAGCATTTCACCCCTGCTTATAAACATTCATATTTTACTTACACATAACAATAACCTTTCTTCATCTAACCTCTACCTCTTATCTTTAACCATTGATAAAACCTATTCCACATTGAATAGTAATCTGTATCTCCTTTATCTTTTATTTTTAATGTCCATCTATCCATCTCTGCACAGTCCAATATTTTCCAGATTATGCCAAATGCCAAGTGTTACTGTCTCCACATTTCTTGTATGTTAGAACAAAAACACTATCCTAAACCCCCATTGGACAAAACTGAATTATTTGAAAAATGAAAGGTTTAGAGCATGGTTAGTTGGGGAGTTCTGGGAGTCGAAATCCATGAGTCTTAAAGTTGTCAAGGTTGGACACCCCTGTCTTAGATCATGTTAAAATCTGCTACTCACATTTACTGTAGAAAGGATGAGAGAAAGGGAGGGAGGGAGGGAGGGAGGGAGGGAGAGAGAGGATAATAAAGAGAATATTAGCAATCATGCTTGCATTCAGGTGTCGGGGGTGGGGTAGGATATGATCTATTCACAAAATGACTGCCAAGGCAGGTGTGGGTAATATAAAACAAACCAATTCCCAGAAGTTAAAGTCAGTAACTTCCAATTTTGCCCTTCTAGAGTCTACTGTTGCTCAGCTTTTCTTTGTTTTTCTTTTAGGGCCGTTGGCACACACACCCCACCTCAAAAAAATTCTTGGAAATTAAGATAATGCTGACATATATGCAGTTATCCATGTAACTTCCTTCCGGAATCTAAATTTCCAAAAGGCAGAACAGAGGACCTGGTGGGTGATAAGCAGGATGAGCTATTTAAGATGTCATGGCCTTCATTTAATTGACAAGTAAACGGCTTGCACATGAATAGCACCATTGTAAAAAAATCTAAAAAGGGAGAAGAAAGAAGTGAATTTACAAATAATTTCAGAAAGGAAATGAAGTGAATGATATGAAAAAGTGTTACAGATTTGTGGCCAATTACTTCGTGTGAAAAAATTCTCAAAGATTCACGGCTATTGGAATAATGCATTTCAAGTATTCTGCTTTTAATAGTACTACTATTAGTTGTGCTCGCTTCTAGTGTTGGAAAGTCATTAGGGAAAAACTGGGTGACAGACAAAAAAATGAAAGTTAAAGGAAGTTGAAATTGAATTTTGCTGGAATGTCAGTTAAAAGAGAGAGTTAAAAATAAAAGAGGAAGAGAGGATGGAGAAATTGTATGTTAACTAGTTACAGGTGATCCACATGTTTAGCAACCATTCAAACTTGCAATAGCTTTGAATGAGCAGTACCTATGATCCATCCTTAGCCTTACAGTTGTTGCATGTCCCCATGGTCATGTGATTATGATTCAGGCACTTGATGCTTGGCTCATGATTATGACATTGCAGTGTCCCACCATCAAATGGTCACCATTCTTTGCCCAATTCCAATAAACAAAAACAATGGGGAAACCAGCAGGAGATCACAAATAGTGATCACGTGACGTCCTTCCTTAACAACAGCATGGGATTTGCTTAATCATGATGACCGGGTGTGCTGGAATTACAGTCATGTGACATTGTGCTTTATGATTGCATCATTTAGTGATGGCAGTTCCTATCTCAATTGCCACAGTTAACTGAAGACTAGGTGTAGTATTATGCCTTCAATACATTATTTGCTCTACATGTGAGTTCTTGACATTTACTATTTTAACTACTGATGTTATGGTATGGGGGTATCATTAAAGGTCAGTATAATTCACTCACATGCTTATTCTGCAAGACTATGTCAAACGTTTGAAGAGAAGACCCTGATTATTCCTTACAGCAGTTGGGGGTGGTAGCTTGCTACGCTTGGTAACAATGGGCTTATATATTAATCCTTCAGGTGCTCCTTTAATGCACTGAATTTAATCATCTTGCCAATACAGTCTTTTAACAGGGGGAATCAAGATATTTCCAGCAATGCATACAGAAGGCATTAAATGCTAGTGGCTTTTCCCAGGTTAATATGATATACCTGGCAAAACGAACAAAATTTAGCAAATTCTACACCATCAAACCCCTTCATGGATTACTGCCTTGTCGTGTCGAAGGGGCTTGCGTAGCTCAATGAAGCTATGAGCTATGCCATGCAGGGACACCCAAGACAGACAGGTCATAGCAGAGAGTTCTGACAAAACGTGAGAAGGAAGCAACCCACTCCAGTATCTTTGCCATGAAAACCCCATGGACAGTACCAAAAGGAAAAAAAATATGACACTGGAAGATGATCCCCTCAGGTCGGAAGATGTCCAATATGCTACTGGGGAAGAGCAGAGGGCTAGTACTAGTAGCCCCAGAATGAGTGAAATGACTGAGCCAAAGCCGAAAGGACTCTCAGCTGTGGCTCCATCAGGTGGTGAAAGGAAAGTCTGATGCTATAAAGATCTATTCTCCATAGGAACCTGGAATGTAAGATCCATGAATCAAGGCAAGCTGGACGTGGTCAAACAAGAGAAGACAAGACTGAACATCGACATCTTAGGAATCAGCGAACTAAAATGGACAGGAATGGGTGAATTTAATTCAGATGACCATCAGGTGTACTACTGTGGGCAAGAATCCCTCAGAAGAAACGAAGTAGCCTTCATAATCAATAAAAGAGTAGGAAAAGCAATACTGGGATACAATCCCCAAAATGACGGAATGATCTCAGTTCAAATCCAAGACAAACCATTCAATATCACAGTAATCCAAGTCTATGCCCCAACCACTAGTGCTGAAGAGGATGAAATTGACCAGTTCTATGAAGCCCTACAGCACCTTATAGAATTAACACCAAAAAATGATGTCCTTATCATTATGGGGGATTGGAATGCTAAAGTAGGAAGCCAACCAGAATAACAGGCAAGTTTGGCCTTGGAGTACAAAATGAAGCAGGGCACAGCTGATAGAATTTTGTCAAGAGAATACGATGGTCATAGCAAACACTCTTTTCCAACAACCCAAGAGACAACTCTACACATGGACATCACCAGACGGTCAACACAGAAATCAGATTAACTATGTGCTCTGCAGCCAAAGATGGAGAAGCTCTATACAGTCAGTAAAAACAAGACCAGGAGCTGAATATGGCTCAGATCATGAGTTTCTCATTGCAAAATTTAGACTTAAATTGAAGAAAGTAAGGAAAAGCACTAGGCCACTCAGGCATGAACTAAATCATATCTCTGATGAATATACAGTAGAGGTGACAAATAGATTTAAGGAATTAGATCTGATAGACAGAGTGCCTGAAGAACTATGGACAGAGGTTCGCAACATTGTACAAGAGGTAGCAACTAAAACCATCCCAAAGAAAAAGAAATAAAAGAAAGCAAAATGGCTGTCTGAGGAAGCTTTGCAAATATTTGAGGAAAGAAGGGAAGCGAAAGGCAAGGGAGAAAGAGAAAGAAAGATACACCCAGTTGAATGCAGAATTCCAGAGAATAGCTAGAAGAGATAAGAATACCTTCTTAAATGAACAATGCAAAGAAATAGAAGAAAACAATAGAATAGGGAGGACCAGAGATCTCTTCAAGAAAGTTGGAGATATGAAGGGAACGTTTCATTCAAAGATGGGCGTGATAAAGGACCAATATGGCAGGGACCTAACAGAGGCAGAAGAGATTAAGAAGAGGTGGCAAAATTACACTATACAAGAATGAGCTTAATATCCCTGATAACCACGATGGGGTGGTCACTGACCTTGAGCCAGACATCCTAGAATGTGACGTCAAATAGCCTTAGGAAGTCTGAGCAACAACAAAGCTAGTGGAAGAGTCAGTAGCTAGGCTCCAGCAGTATGTGGATGGAGAACTACCAGAAGTACAGGCAGGATTTCGAAGAGGCAGAGGAACTAGAGATCAAAATGCCAACATACATTGGATCATGGAGAAAGTTAGGGAGTTCCAGAAAAACAACTACTTCTGCTTCATTGACTATGCTAAAGCCTTTGATTGTGTGAATAACAACAAATTGTGGCAAATTCTTCAAGAGATGGGAGTACCAGACCATCTTATTTGTCTCTTGAGAAACCCATATGCAGGTCAAGAAGCAACAGTGAGAACTGGACTGATTGGTTCAAAATTGGGAAAGGGGTCTGGCAAGGCTATATACTGTCACCTTGCCTATTATATGCAGAGTACATCATGAGAAAGGCAAGGCTAGATGAATCAAAAGTTGTAGTTAAGATAGCCAGGAGAAATACCAACAACCTCAGATATGCAGATGATACTACTCTATTGGCAGAAAGCGAAGAGGAACTAAAGTGCCTCTTGATGCAGGTAAAGAAGGAGAGTGCAAAAGTTGGCTTGAAATTCAACATTAAAAAAACTAAGATCATGGCATCCAGCCATCTCAATTCCTGGCAAATAGATGGGGAAGAAATGGAGGTAGTGACAGATTTTATTTTCCTGGGCTCCAAGATCACCACAGATGGGGACTGCAGCCAAGAAATTAAAAGATGCTTGATCCTGGGGAGGAAAGCTATGGTAAATCTAGACAGCATACTAAAAAGCAGAGACATCACCCTGCCAACAAAAGTGTGTATAGTCAAGGCTATGGTTTTCCCAGTTGCAATGTATGGCTGTGAAAGTTGGACCATAAGAAAGGCTGAGTGCCAAAGACTTGAGGCCTTTGAACTATGGTGCTGGAGAAGACTCCTGCGAGTTTCTTGGACTGCAAGGCGATCAAACCGATCAGTCCTAGAGGAGATCAACCCTGACTGCTGTTTAGAAGGCCAGATCCTGAAGATGAAACTCAAATATTTTGGTTACCTAATGAGAAGGAAGGACTCACTGGAGAAGAGCCTAATGCGGGGAAAGATTGAGGGAAAAGAAGTAGGGGACGACAAAGAATGACGTGGCTGGATGGAGTCACTGAAGCAGTCGGCGTGAGTTTAAATGGACTCCAGAGGATGGTAGAGGACAGGAAAGCTTGGAGGAACATTGTCCATGGGGTTGCGATGGATCGAACACAACTTTGCAACTAACAACAACATCAAAATGCAAAGCTACATCACAAACAAATGAGCCATATGTGCTTCTTCCTTACAATCTAGAATAATTGTATAATAAACTGACAATCTCAGCCTCACAGAACTTTGACTAAGATTTATAGTTTTAGCTAACAGGCAGGAGATACCATGGGGCTCTCCGTCATTGGGCAATGGAGTGATGGATTTAGCTATGAAGGGACAAAGAGATGAAAATGTCTTGAGAAGACAACAGGACATAGCAAAGTATATATAAGAAATGAGGTGCTTGAGAGGGAACTTTGAAGACCAAATTTAATTTGAAGTCAGAACAACTTCAAAAAACAATAATTACACGTTAATTAGTTTAAAGTTATAAACCTGGCTTCCACCCAAACTTTCCAATAAGACATTGTACCACCTGTTTTCAAAGTACAATTTTTCTAAGGAGCTAAATGTTCATGAGACTCATTATCTTTTTTAGAGTTTATACTTAAGAGCTTTTGTATAATATAAGACAAGAAGAGGAGAAAAAGAAAGAAAAAATGCAAGGAAAGAAAAAGAGAACTGAAATTAGGAAATATGTAAATGACTTCTGACTTTCTTTTCAACAGATAATCACTAACTTATTGCTCCTCCTTCCTCTTAAATATTTTGCCAATCCCTCCATCCATTTTTTAACTCACCATTTTTCTTCAATTCATAAATAACCTCTTCATTTTTTTCTTCTTTCAGCAAAAAGTCCATGTAAGATTTCCAGTCTATCAAAAAACCCTACACACTGTCTGCCCTCAACAAAATATCTCTCAGGAAGATGGTGACTGAGAGTAGATGATGGATAAGATGGATACGGAAGTATCTCTCCGGAAATATAGCCTTATCAAAAAATTTGCTCACTGTACATTAGCCCAATGTGACCATCAAAGAGAGGAGAGAAACACACTGTATTGTTGTGTTTCCAAGGCCCCTTTCCAAATTTGGATATAATATAAATTATATTGTACCCCCATTTCCTTCCCTACAATACATTCACTATCAGAATGCCCATTTATTTTTTTGTACATCTGTATGTACAAACCCATGAATGTACATCATACATACATGTATGTACATCATACATAAATAGCTGTATGTACATCAGCTACAGTATTTCATCATCATACCTATCGCTGAATCCTACAACCCATTTGGTTTAGATTTGACTCAATATGATTATTGATACTTCACTTCTCTTAGCCCTCAGAAAACAATAGGCCACTGGCAAAGCTTTCCCTGTCTCTTAAATATTCAAAGGATCAATGTTCACTCAAGCTATATCTGCTAGGATCTGAAAGCTGGCAATCCAATATTATCTCATTATTTCTTCCTGCTCTAAAATGTTAATTGGAATCAAATGCTGAAGGTGTTATCTGTCCTATCGGAGGTCAGCGTCCAAACAATAAGTAGAGATGGCAGATTGATATTTCTTACTGGGGGTTTTCATGCTAAGAAAAGACCGGAAATATTAAGGTGTTTTTATCCAGAACAACAAGCTGCAAAGCTGCAAACTGGGATCACAAACATTAAATGGGTACATTGAAGTGAAAAAGAAATGTTTGAGGGGACCTATAGAACTGATTAAGGCACAAACTAAAGGTCTGTATTTATTATATTCATTTATTATAATGAAAAAAAAATCAAGCTAATTTTTAATTGGAAGATACATAACTATTTCTATGTGTGAAATTGGAGTAGGCATTTTGTTTGAAGAAAGTCCTGTGTCAGAGAGATTGGTTTTTTTCCAAACTTTCAGATTACAATATGTGATTGCTCAGAAAATGAGATTATTTTCAGATATGATTATTTGTTTTTCATGTACATGGGGACAGGCAAATAACATAGGAGAACTGATAGCATGTCCACTTCATCCTAACCTGAGGCTGCATCCCCTGCCTGTCCAATGCATTTGAGTTCGATATCCCATTAGCTCTTTAAAAGAAGGTATTGCTGGACAATCCAGCTATGTAAGGGAGGGGGAAAGCATTATATGGCCTCATTCTGAACTCATCACCTGGATAACAACAAAATCCTTTGGCATTTTAACAAGAATACTTTCGGTATTTTAGGCAGCATCTAAGTGGCCAGCCGCAAAATATTTACAGAAGTGTGTCTGACATTTCAAAATTCCTATTTTTAAACAGGCATTTCTCAATGTTTGTAAGTTTTGCTTTAATAAAAGGAGTCCTCAGAGAACCAAACAAGAGCTTAAGTAGGTTCTAATTGCTCACTCTGTTCTGGCACAGTAATAAGGCATGGATTGTGCTGATCTTGAATTTTCAACAGGGTCAAGCTAAGGAAAGCAACGGCTTCTGTCCGGCTCCTTTTCCCTTCTATCCAAGTGTGTCTTACTAGCAGGGGAAAACAATTGCTTAGCCTCCTGTCATGAGGTAGTGCAGGCCGCTACTTGAGATGGTATGCTTAGCCACTCAGTCAAGTTTCCGGACTAATAGGTCACAAGCTCAAAAATCCTCTCCGTCTGTCAAGAGGACTATTTCCTTTAAAAAGAAGTGATAGGCCCATATCCAAAATAGCCAGGCTGGCGGATCCCAAGTAAAGCCAATGGGAGCTAGAGGACCCTGGAAGGAAATGGCAGTGCTGGTAGTAAATATAGTTCTTTTGTTGCTGCTGTTGGGCAATGAAAGCAGAAAAAAACTATATAGAAAACCTGTAATGCATCCAGAGCCAGCAACAGGCAGCAGGCAGATCCTGGCTCCTCTTCCCAATTTAATTCCACCTCTTGTCCAGCTCGGATTGGTGATTGGGAGCCTTGCATTTTTTGATACAAAATTCTAGAGGTATTTCAAAAATACAACTGATGCCCTTTCAAATGTTCATTAAACTCATGTCTATAAGAGGCCTATATGAGGCTGAAAACTACTTTAGATGTTTCTGCAGAGGCCAGGTGCCCAGCAGCTCAGGCTAAAAGGACTATGGAGAACAGTTACTGTCAGCCAGAAGAGAGGGAGCTCCCAAATTGTGATGTCTCCCTTGGACGATTCCCCAGTTACCTCCTCAGATGAGGAGGATGAGCCAATTCCTGGCATGTCAGGAACTGAGTTGATTGATGGTTCTGAACAGCTGTCCAGAAGGAATTTGGCTGAGGCTCCAGCTGAGGAAAGCTTGCAGTGGCAGACAACCAGTGAAGAGGAGGAGGAACTGCCTTCTGCACCTGATCCAGGGCAGAGAAAAGACAGAGCAAAGAAGGTCAGTCAGACTATTTGATAGGAGAAAGCCCCACCCATCTTGATGGGCTGCACCGGAAGCTGGCTATTTACCACAGCAGACGGATGGAGGTGTTGCTGGGAACAACATGTTTGTTTTCCAGCTGTCTGTCTAGTCGTCATGATTCCTGCTTCACTCTGGATTGACCCTGTGTTTGGAATTGAATTGTGCCTTGGAGACCTTGGACTTTTCTTGCCTTATGAGCACTCATGTGTATGGATTTAAGTTTTGCCTGGTAGACTTATTTTCTTTGAGCAACTTTCAAGTGCTTTGTGGACTATTTGGCCATTGCTCTGGGGACTCACCTTGGTCTACTCATGGCTGGACTTAATTGGGACAGTTCTGGGTTTTGGTGAAGGGAATTGCTGGGGAATATTAATAAATTCACTAAACCACAGGTACGTGTGTATGTGTGAGTGAGTGGGGCAGCACACAAATGTTCTTAAGTGTCCAATGAGAGCTATGTAAATCCCTACCCTCATATGAGTGGGATCATATAAGTGGCCTAGATCATTTGCACAGCTGAAATAGGGACATTTAAGTTCTTTAAAAAATATTTATTCCTTTTGGAGATTTTATGAATTCTTGCGTGTTTTTGTCTGGATGCTACTGATTCTAAGCAAGTATTCATATGCAGCCAACAGCATCCTGCCTTTCATTAGTGACATCTTTTTTTTATTTGCATGTTTCATAAACAATTACATATCTATGAATAACTTTAGAGCCCAGAACTTCATTGGAAAATTTAGAAGTACACAATTTAAGGGTAACTGAAATGCTTAAAAGTAGTTTTCTGGGAACAATTTAAGATGTTGGGTCTAACATTTCAAAGTTGGTTGACCCTTTACATGATGGCTGATCCTTTGGTTATGAATCTATCAAAAGCTCTGCAGAAAAGAGCTCTCTACAAGATGTTTTCCAAAGAGGTTTGCTAAATATGTGGAATGTCTTCTCCTGCACTGCTTTGAGATATGAAATCTATTATCTCGGAAAATGCATTTGGCTGCAGTTTCCTCCATATTTAGAAAAGCAATTAAGATGGATTTCTTCAATCTAGTCTTTGATTTTAGAACAACTTCAGCATTTGTGTATGTATTTTAATTATGTTGATGTAAATGTAATGGTTTTCATCTTATTTTTGTTAGCCACTTTAGTCATCTTGCTTGCAAAAAGGCAGAATTGAAAACAGAAAAAAAGATCTCCCAAATGTTATTGTTTTTATAATAGCTAATCAGCATTATCCTTGGGTTAATACATGATCATCCATATTTGCTATTTTTGCCTTTGATTATTCCAAAGTCTAAACAGTTGCCTTAACATTGTGACGCTTTGTTATCTGACTAGCCTATATTGCTGTATTCATACATTTCTAATTTTTCATTGCCTAGAACGATACAAATGAAATTACTACAGCAAAGTTGCAGTATCAAGGTACCATTTCACTTTCAGTCTATAATCACACTTTAATTATTTGGTATGAGATGAAAATTTATTTGGCATACAGTGAAAAGATAATAATAAGCTGGAATTAACTGTTTCGCTAAGTAAACTAATATCATTGTAGTTTTCTTAAGAAATGAAGTCTACAGATTTAATCAAATAGGCCAACATTAGATATTAAAATCTTTTGATTAAACCTTTTGCATTTTATTATGGAGTATTACAATATCTGTCAGAAAAGGTTTTCTAATGTTGATTTTTATTATTACTATATTAAAACATGAAAAAGAATGGTGTGTTTGCTTCGGCAAAACAGAGTAAAGCTAAGATAGCTCATGATGCTCAAAGATCCAGAGAAATGGAGTAAAAAGTCAGAGGAGAGTCTGAAGCCGTTAACTTTCTGCAAACTCATTTTTTTTTTCAAAATGGAAATGGGAGTTTCTCTTCCATCAGGCATTGCAGTGATAGAGAATGGTTATCTTCAGAAAAAATATAATACTGATGACCAGAGAAAAAACTGTAATCAGAATCAGTCATCTTCTTTTTACAATCTCTCAGTGATTTCTTCAAATATGCATGAAAGTATTCTAGGTTTTAACAAATTTTTCACTTATTTATGCTTGAGCGCAGAAAATTCTTGCCTGTCCTGAAAGCAGAGAGATTGTTTCAGTCTTGCCCCTGTTATCCTTGAATTCTATGTATTCGGCATGAAGATCTATTGGCTTAATTAAGAAGAAGTTTTTTTGAATAACCCAGGACAGAGAGCTGTACGCTTGTTCCAGCAAATGTGAGAATGTTTCCCTGCCAGACTTTTCAGCAAAAACTGGAAGGTTGAGAAAAGATGAGGAGGGGATAGCATTATTCTGTTCCTCATCCCATTTGGTGAATGCCTCAAACAGGCATTCTATAAGTTGACTAATCATGTGAGCCTACATTCTATGTAAATGTCACCCTTATCTAGAAACTCATTCATGTCATTAAGTACTTTTTCTAATGCAGAAAATGGAAGCCCTTTCTGTTTCCTAATAGTGCCTTGGCAGATTTTGCAACTCTATGCAGCAGGAACTGGTCAACTAGCATCAATGATAAAGATACAGACAGTAAGACATATGGTCTTGCATTAGTTGCAAATAATAAATGATCTGTAGAAGAGCTGAAGCCAAAGTGCATAGAGAAGGGTTGTAAAAATTTAAAATCATTGCATACAAGTTTATCTGTTTTCCAAACCTTCATAAAGGCCCAAAGCTCACCTTTGATTCAAGTTTTTACTCTAAATTGCCAAACTCAATATGGGAGATTTATTTATTTAATTTTTATTCTGCCTTTGTTAGTAAATCAAGGTGGCACACATATATACTACTCTTTCCTTCTCCTATTTTCCCCTCAACAGTAACCTTGTAAGGTGAGTTGGGCTGACAGTGAATGACTGGCCAAAAGCTGGTTTTCATGCCTAAACCAGGACTAGAAATAGTCTCCTGGTTTCTAGGCTAGCACCTTTAACTTCTAACCAGATTGGCTCTCATGCATGACATGGAATCACAAACCTGGAAATGATCTCAGAGGTAATTGATTTATTACAATTATTAATTTCATGTACATCATAGTACAATCCAACAGCAGTTTACATGATATAAAATACGTACCATAAAAAAGTAAAACATTCACAGTATGGTTTAAAAAATACCAATAAAATAACAATTAAAATTCCAAACTAACAGACACAGTAGAATCAAAATTAAAATGTGAAAAAAGTTTATGGAAAGGAATGAAAAGATGTTGCTGTGCATGACCTCAGTTCAAATGCTTTCTGAAATAATTCCTTTTGTAACATCTTCCTGAAAACCAGTAACGGAAGGGAAGGCTTGCTGGATGTCCATTAAGAAATTTTTCCAGAGTACTGGCTCTACCATAGGAAAGCAACGTCTTCTGGCTTTAGCTCCCTTCACCTATGAGAAGAATGGAATTTCTCCTTAGGACAGGGGTCCCAAACCCTTGGTCTGTGGCGGCAGCATGCCAGAAACTGGGCTGCACAAATAAGCAAAGCCCAATCCATGGGATGCTGACAGCATGTGAAACCATGACCCCTCTGATCCATGGAAAAACCTCTCTTCATGGAACCGGTCCCTGGTGCCTCAAAGATTGGGGGGCTGCTGGGTTAGGAGATCTAGTTCAACTCCCCACTGCATTTAATTAATGCAGCTGTATTTACGATTAATTTTTTGTGGTAGACTCAGCCATTTTGGGGGATATATGCCTGGTGATCTCCCCACCTTCAAATATTGTGCATGATTATTCCAGATGGACATGTTGACTGGGATTGATGGGAATGGTGCTTCAATTCTGTAAGGGTAACCAAGTGGGATAAAGTTGTTTCAACTCACCTGTTCCAATTTTATTATAATGCTTTATTGATATTGTTTTTTGTATTCAGCTTTGATCTTCTGACTGAATCTTAGGCTGCAGTATCACACATTCCTGGCAGAATATTTTTCTTCCCAGCTATGACAGACATGTTTAATAATTAACCTCAGTTAAATCTTTTGTCAGGAATGACTATTTTATATATAATCTTTTTCTCTCACATTAATTCTACTTGTCTTCAAATTCATAATCTTTTAAAGTGTTATTTCTTATGGGTGAAGGATGATATCATGTTTTAATGTACTGTATAGTCTATAATTGTGGTATCATATACCTACAAATACTGTAGGCATTCCAGCATTGCAAATCAATTAACTTGAGTGGAAACGTGTTATCTCAGTTTCAGTGGCTAGTGTGTTTAATATTTTGAGTAACATATACTTCTGACATATTATTATTGTTATGATTATTATTATTACTACTATTACTATTATGAATCAATAGTCCAAAGTTCTTTGATAAGGAAAATTACATTTCAAATTACAACCAATTCTGCAAAAAAACACATACTACATTTATCAAATCAAATGGCAGTCTGTAGAATTTTTTGTGAAGTTCTTTTGATACTGCTAAAAATGGAATGTACAAATTTAATTTGATTCATGCATCAGACCTAAATATCTACCATGGCATAACGTATTCCAAAAGTGTTTCCAGCATGAGAATCTGCTTGTAGCCTATTCAATTACAATTTTTCATTGTCAATTAGCGGAACTATGAATGTTAGGTTATTAATCTCAGTCTACTCTCAATATTAATACTATTTTTTTTTTACTTGTAGAGTTTATCCTCACCAATCCCATGGGGAGATTTCCCCTTTAATGTAATTTACCATTATGTGACTCTGATCTGGTTACTTGATTCTTCTGCAGTCAAACATTTCTAATTCATTACATTTTAAAAATTAGTACCTATATTATTCAAACCTATGGTAGTCCAGAACTGAAATTTTATTTAAGAATGAACCAAACATATTTAATATTTTTCACAACATATGACTTACATTTATATAAACTAATTCTTATAGGTGAGTCAAGCCTGAAATCAACATTAGTACATAAATAGCATGGAACAAATTTATCTGTTGCAGATCTCTGAAGGCACAATGGCTCCTTTGTGCAATTTTGTTTCTAAATAATACATGTGATTTTTAATTCTAAAATGTTTGCAGATGTTTTCTTCAACTATTGTTGATTTTATGCCTTCTCTTCCTCTGTGCAGCCACACCTTAGCTCTGTGATGGCAAACTTATGACATGCATGTCAAAACGCCATGACATTTTGAGAGACATGCTAGCATTCATCAACACCCAACAACTATTGTTGAAAGCATGCCCCACTCTCTCATGAATCACAGAGGCTGCGTTAGAATGGGGCGTGCTCTCACGAGGCCTCCAGAGCCTCCAAAAATTGTGTGAAAACAGGACACACTGTTTTCAGAGGCTGTCAAGGCCACAGAAGAACATTCTGCAAAGCTGCTTCAACAATGGAGGTCTTGGGTGACCAGAAGCAGCCTCAGGTGGTTTGCAGAATCTGTCTACAGAAAGCGAACACTGCCTGAAGGTAAATGGCACATGTCAGATTCTGGCGAGTGCTGAGCAGTGGAGAGCAATCAGCCCATTGCCCAAGATCTGGGCCTCTATTTCAGGCCCACCTTGGCACTGCTGCCAAGTGCTGTTGTTCAGGGTAGGCTAGATGTTTGCATGGAGGAGGGAGGGAGATATAGAGAATTGTTTTTCTTTTGTCCAAGGAATGTGTGATGTGATGTGTGATTTTCTGAATTTTTCAAGCAAGCAAAAGGTTTGTCATCACTGCGCTAGCTCCTCTGATCTTTCACTTGTTGTCCTTCTCTTGGTCTTCTGATGAAACTAAAGCCCTGACTGACAAAGATCTCATCCAGAGTTTTCATGTACACATTGAATACAAGAGCTCTTTGGCAATCTACAAAAGAGAGGCCTAGGGACTGACCTCTCAGTACCAACAATCCTAAAAAGAGAAGGTTTGAGACAGGGTAATGTAAACCTCAAATTATGAATATATCAAATTCTTAATTAACTGAAAACATTTTCTTCACATATTTTGTATATCTTTTATCACAGTATTAATTCATCGTAAGTCACTGATTTTGCTTTAAGAATTGCAAATAACAATGTCAAGTGCAAAATACAATGTTATTTGCAATTCTTATCAAAACAAAATCGGTGTAGATTGTCTGGATGACACTGGCCCATGGATTTGATTTATTTATTGATCAGATTATACACTTTTACATTTGTTTGTATTCATTTATTTAATTAATAGATGATACACATCTATTGTGTATCAACAGACCCTTTAGTCTGTTAACATTATCAGAGCAGCTTAAATATTAGAAAATACACAATCATATTCAGATTAAATATACAGTAGATCACTACATAATAATAATCTTAAAATCTTCCAAAAGGTGATTGGAATTACGAAGTCTTTAACTGTTTCTAAAGAATCAATAGAACAAAAATAGTGATATAACAGAAAGATTCTTAGCTTTCATGTGCATTGGCGTAATAATTTTAACTAATGGACATACTTGATCAAAATGAAACACAATTTAAAGCTGCTCTCCAGATTTAGCTGTAGACCCTACAGCTAGACTCTTGCCACTGTTGTAAATGTGATAAATATATGAAAAAAGTTATATTATATGAAGAATTAACAGTATTAAGTAAAATTTAATTATGTTTAAAATACACAATTTTGCATTTTGTCCATCTACTTCATGGTTCAGTTTATGTTTTAGAGTGAGGTTATTGGAAGCAAAGGGAAAATTTATATCTCAACCTGAGAAAAAGGCCAGATATGTGAAGAAAGGACATCAGTTTTTAAAAAGGTGGCAAAGTTGTTAGTTTGTATTAAATGGGAAATAAATTCTATTTAAAGAAATTTGCAAATTATTTTTTCTAAAGTATTCCCCTGAAATATATTGCTGAAGCAATATATCACTGATATGTAGCCACATTATAAAAGATAAAATGAAGTCCATGATCAATGTAAAACTCTTGTATTATGCATTGCAGGCTGCAAGTTCAGCCTAGCATTTTTAGAAACAGAATATTTCAGTCTCTGATGATTTATCGGAAATACTATGTTTAAACGAGCAACAATTTCACTGGATTATGATAAAGCAAAATAAGCAAAGTCTTGTTTATTTATGTGTGTGTACATACGGGTTGGACATATCTAATTTCAAAAATTATATAAATTATTCCTACTACGCCATTTAGTTCATATTCTTAGTAAGCTGTGCTCTCCTCTATTCCTCCACACCATCTCTCATGCTTTTAAATGAAGGCTTTAGTGTAGATGGGATATTATTGGATAAAACTGTTGGCTTGGAGTTAATTATACAGGAAAATACAATTGGTGAACTGGGTGTAGATATTATAAAATCCAATATTTTGTTTCTGAAGCTGATGGCACTTCACAAGAATTTGGATATATTGCGAAACTAATCACAATGGTTAAGTTCAAATATCATATTAAGCCAATAAAAGTGTTATGATTAGTGTGATGAACCATGTCTGTTCTACAATTTAAGATCTGATGTAAACATTGTATTTTTGATTTTTAATGTTCTATCTTTTCTGATAATATAGATATGTTGACTCAACTACTTTACAAAATTCCATATTAATTCTAAAAAAGTTAACATTTAAATTAAAAATGATAAATGTCCTTATCTGCAATGATAATGATATATTTAGATGGGATATTAATCTGAAGAAATATATTTATCAGTATAATTTCTGGGGCATTCAGAACATTTTCCATTTTTGATTGTATTTGTGTATTTGTGAAATAAGGTACAAAGTGAGTTGGCACTTTATAAAAAGCAGAAAAATTAAAATTGAGGTCTTAACTTCCAATCTCAGCATAACAGTACATTTGATTGAATATATTTTAATCAATAATAACAGACTATAAAATAATACTGATAGAAAATGCATCTATAGCAAACAATATATGGCAAACTTGCAGCTCTACTAAGCATCATCAACGATAAAGTAGCAATTTATTTATTTATTAATTAAATTTTTATACCGTCCTTCTCCCGAAGGACTCAGGGCAGTGTACAGCCAAAATAAAATCTATGGTCTTATAATCCAAACACTGGGGGGCACAGGTTGCAAATCCTCACTTCATGGACCTTGCTATGTTTGATCAAAATTATAGTCAACTTGTATGCACATCTTGTATGTTTACATAAATTAAATCCATATATTTTTCAATTAATCTAATCTATTTAAAATAACATTTATTAGCATTTGGAGGTTTTCTATCTGTTTTCAAAAGAATGAAAATATTAATAATTCACAACTAAGTAGTTCAGAGAATACTAGTGTTAATCTTGGCCTTAGACTACATTATTTGTATGCAAGAGAGACAGAAATCTGTGCTTGTGACATCTGAATGTTAATCAGATTATGCAATTTCCTCCAAATTAAGTATCTTTTATTTGACAAAACATAAGTTTAAGTCTGTTTATCTAAGGAAATGTTTGGGTTTTAACTATAGCTAGCTAGTAATTATAAAATCATTAACTACCGGTACATCTTTTATTTCACGTCAATTGAAACTGCCTGTTAAGAATTCATTATTGATTTCACATTTAAATTTAGAACCTTGTTTTACTTTTGTATACTCTATTCAAGCCCAAAGGTTATCTATTATTAAAAGTTTTCTAAAATTATTATTTCTAATCCAAGGAAATCACAAAAATTTGAAGTTGTTTTTGCTATGACAAACCACGCCATATGGTTGAATTCCTAGTAACAATATCAAGAAAAAAAGTGTTATGTTAAAAGTCTGCACATATTTTGGGAGGAGGGGTATGGGCTGGTGGACATTATTAGGAATGATGAAGGAAGGGCTGTGGTTGACACATGTGAATAAAAAGTTCAATCCCTAGTATCTACAAGTAATATTGGTACAGATTCCCATCTAAAATAGCAAAAACACAATAATTAAGGTAGACATTCTGAGGCAGATGAATAAATGAGCTGATGTCATAAGACAGTTTTTTGGCAATGTGAAACATAAGTTATTGGTTTTATACATAGGCATTATTTAAACATGAAATGACTGTTTCAACAAAAATAGGTATGCATTTAATTTTATATAATTTTGGCAGCTCAAGGTCATAGTCAGATGAATTCTGAATCTGATAAACCAAAGAGGTTTTATCAGTTATGCTTCAATGATACAATAGAATATACAATAAGGACAATGGTAATTCAGTTGGAAAGGAACAGATAAATTAATGATAAGAGTTTCAGAATGTTTTGAAGTCTATAGATCCTAGTATGAGAAAAAATATTGGCAAAAGTGATTACAGTTTCCTGAAGGGAACATCTGTGAGCCATGTAGAGTGCTGTCCCTATGCAGCTGGTGCTGATCTTCCTAGGCAGAAGTTCATATTAGTTCCATTTAAGCTCTACTTCTGCATATGTAGCTTCATGCAATATGGGCTGACTGATATTAATGCAGTTTTGGCAGAAAAAAAGGTCGTTTTTTTATTTCCTGAATCTCACTGTTGCCATCTGATTGTATAACCTATGTGGCATAACCTATGTATGCAATATATTGTCAGTGAAAGATTTTCAGGTGGAAAAAAGCCCATAGCTTTCCTCTAATTTCCAATCACTACATTGGTTTGAGATCTAATTATGATGAGAAATGCTGTATAATGTAATATTGAGATTGTTCCTACTAAATCCAAGACTGCATATTTTCAATAAAGGTGATTCTATGTGCTCTAGTGGGCTTCTCTCTTCCAGGTGAACAATAAAAAGATAAAAGTGACCTCGGTCCAGTCATGTCCAACTCTAGGGGGTGGTGCTCATCTCCATTTCTTATCTGAGGGAACCCAGTATTGTCCGAGGATACTTCCGTGGTCATGTGGCCAGCATGACTATATGCTGAGACACACAGAATGCTGTTACCTTCCCACTGAAGTGGTACCTATTTATCTACTTGCTTTTCCATGCTTTCAAATTGCTAGGTGGACCGGGGCTGGGGCAAGTAGCGGGAGCTTACCCTGTCATGAGGTGCTTGGGTCTTGACAAACTCAGTGTCTTTAACTGCTGAGCCGCAGTCCAGTATTGTGAACAATACTGAATTTTATTTTAGAATGGAAAACAACAAAACTAAAAGCTACCACTATATTTATATCCTTCCACTTACCTAAATTGAGGCTCTCAGGAGATTATTTTGATTTTTGCCTCATACTCTTATAAACATTGATACACCTGTTCCCCAACTTATTTTGCCAACCTTGTAGAGCATTTTAAGTACTAGTTTTCCCAGTGCAGGGTATAAAAATATTCTGTAAGTTTGTGCTCTGATAGGGTAGCAGTAGTCAACTTCCTGAAGATTGGAACTGCAGTTCATTCCCCTGGCTATCTCAAAGGCAGCACATGATGGCATCAGAAAGTTGGTGACATTACAGCAAAGGTAGGTACTAATTTAAGACCCTTCTTTTCTTTGCAGTTTTTAGTGATGAATACTAAGGAGAAGCTGATTATGATAAATGCTCTAGCAGGATTTTGCAAGGTTACGGTTGGTAAAATTGGTAAAGAAGTACACTTAAAAAACTCATTTCCTGAAGAATCTGTGGTATTGATTCCCTCTTGAATATTAACAGGGAGGGAGTCATCCTGATTTTTAGGACATAGAATATTTCAGAGTAATGTAGGCTTGGAGCAGACCTTCTGTTTTGAATGAGATTAATTTTACATAGAGTAGATGTACTTAACATCTAGTCAAGCTCATGACAGACACAAAATAAATAAACAAATATCAAGCTAAGTTTACTAAAGAAGACAATGCTGGAAGCAAATGTAAGACATAGCCAGCTCTTCTGTCCTGAGGACTAACTGTGCCATCAGAAATCAGCTATTTCTAAAATCTGCTCTTTAAAAATGCTATTAATGCAGCAAAAGATCCAGACTGTTTGCATCCAAAGCTCGCTATTCTCAACAAAAAAGCAACACTCTGTGAAGTTCTACTGAATTTTTATTTGGCTGATCTGAAAACCTCTTATGCCCTAGAAAGAACAGCTTGTTCCCATCCTTAACGCAACACCACAGGTCTTTGAACACTTAGTAAGTTCCCTTTCTTTCTTTACAAAATAATACAAAACCAATTCTTCCTAACATTTCACCACCAGAGTATGACAACATGCAGAGTTGTTCTTCGTTGGATTCTTTTTAATGTCTTCTGAAGTCAGATAACAAGAGCCAAATCCAGTCCAAATAACAGCATCCAAGCCAGGCAAAGGAGAGAAGATCCTTCTACAGCTATGCAGAAATTCACTTCATTTTTTGAATATCTCTTATTTATACCACCGTTTATACTCAACACTAACTTATTGTTATGCATACATACATAGCTCACACTTCTACTGTAAACATTCCAGGGAAAACAAAAACAGAGTCAATACTATATTGGTTGTATTATTTTATTTATTTTCATCCAATCTACATCTTGCCTTTCACAGCACTTCCGTCTCCAAATCCAGCAATATGGATAAAATAGGATCATCATTTGTATTTGTGACTCAAGTTGAGCTATAGGAGGTAGTAATTTTTTTGATTTCACATTAATGAACAGACTTCAAAACTGTGATTTTTGAAAAATAGCCTGAAGGTCAGTAGGTTTCTATATAATAAGCCAGAATCCCTTTCTTTTAGGGGAAGCTGAAGAGATCATCTGAGAAGCGATCCTTTCTGCGAGATTTTATATTGCCTGGATCACTTTTCTTTTTTTTTTTTGCCTTCTCTTTGAAACATAGGCAGAGACAGCAACTGAATGCCAAATGCCACAAACTACATGTAGTCCTAAATTTACAACAATTAATTTAGTGACAGTTCAAAGTCACAACACTGAAAAAGTGACTTATGACCATTTTTCAGTCACAACCATTGTAGCATCCGCATGATCATGTGATCAAAATTCAGACGCTTGGCAGCTGGTTCATACTTATGACCGTTGCTGTGTTCCAAGGTCATGTGATCACCTTTTGCCAAGCAAAGTCAATTGGAGGGGAAGCCAGATTCACTTAACAACTGAGTTGCTAACTTATCAACTGTGGCTAGGAAAGTCGTAAAATGGGGCAAAACCCACTTAACAAACATCTCGCTTAATTTTTGGGCTCAATTGTGGTCGTAAGTTAAGGTCTACCTATACTGCGCTCTTTCTAGGCTGCTTTCCCGGGAAAGAGCTGCACAGAAAAGTATCAAGAAAAAGGGGGAGCAAGAAGAAAGCAGAAACAAACAGCTCCTGCCTCCCACTGTGGGGGCCCAGCAAACCAAAGCTGGGCTACCGGCGTCGCCAAGAAATAGGGATTCCCCGCCTTATCCTGGTGCCTTTGCCTCGTTAGCACCGGCGGAAGGTCGGGCGGCCTCCTCGCCACGCATCTGACGGGGGTATCTTTGCCCTGCAGCCACCCTGAGGGGAAGAGGGGGCGCTGAGGGAGGGAGGGGCGGGCCGAGTGGTAACTCCTCCTCCCCGCCGCGAGCGCGGAAGCCCCGCCTCTTCCCTCAAGCACCCCCCCCGCCTGGAAAAGGGCGGTTTGGCTTCTGCCCATCCCCCGCATTTCGGAACCACACAGGAGACCTCCAGCCTTCTGGTTGCCGCACTTTCCCCGCGTAAGATGGCGGCGGCGGCGGCGGCACTAGTCAACCTGAGCCATTTTAACGCCCCTAAAAGGGCGGAGGGGGTGGTGGAAGAGAGAGAACAGGGAGAAATCAGGCCCTGGGGCGAGAACGCTCTCCCCACGCGCCTTCTTCCAAGCGGCTCCGAAGTGGGAAAGCGGGCAAAGGAAGAGCTTCCCCTCCTCAAATTAACCACAAGCTACACCTTTCAGCTCAGCCGCTACACCGCAGGCGGGATATTCGATTATCAGCGCGGCTTCGGTTCTCCCCCCCCCCGGAAATAATAATAAAAGGATCATTGCCAGGCCTCCCCCCACCTCCAACACCACCACGCCGGAGCCGGGAATCGTAGTCCCGCCCCTTGGATGTCCTCCCGTTGAAAGGGAGTTGATTGCAGCGCGCGCCGAGGCGGCTGTGCCGAGCGAGCGTGTTGCTCTCGAAGCCGCGTGCAGTCCAACTGTTCCTCGGGAACACACGCGCTCCTCCTCCTCCTCCACACGCAGATGTACTGAAGAAAACCCACATTATTTCCCCCCCCTTTCTCTCTCTCTCTCTCTTCCCCCCCCCCATCCGCCGTGTAAAATTCATCCCCCAATTCCCTTCTTCAGCCCGACGGGAGGGAGGGGGGAAGAGGACTTATCATTCATACTGAAAGCCCCGCCTCTTCCGGGCCTGTGAGGCTGGGCCACCGCCTCCTCTCCTCCTCTCGCTCTCTCGTTCGCTCTCTCCCTTTTGTGAGTTATAGCAACCGTTGCCTTGTGAATCAAGCGCCATAGTCACCGTAGTCCTGGCGACTGTTACCCATCAACAACAACGGCTCCTTTCCTCCTTCACCACCATCACCACCTCCTCCTGCTGCTGCTGCTGCTCCTCCTCACCCCCAGCCTCACCCCCATCCTCATCATCACCCACAACAACAACCTCCAGCAGCAAGAGCAACACCATCACCACTACCACAGCCCTCCACAGCCCAGGTGAATATGATTGTAATGTGCAACCCCCCCCTTCCTTTTTTTTCCCCCATCGAGAAACCGGCCTGGAGTTGCTCCATTGAGCTGAATCACTGAATGTGTGCAAAGCGGGGAAAACTGTAATGTGTCTTATGTGTGAGACTGTATGTGTGTGTGATTCCTCCCCCGGCCTGTTTTGTGCTTTCTTTATATATCCCCTCTTCCCCCTCCTTTCTTCTCTGATAGTGGCTGTAGTGAATTGGTGGAGTTGAAATGGGAAAGTGGGTATGATTTGCACTGGGAGGGGGGTTAAGAATGGAAAGGAAATTGGATGCGAGGGGGGGGAGCTCCCTAATGATCCCCATAAGGTGTCTGGAGAGGAGTGGGGGGTATTTTTTGTTCGTTTTAATGTGCCTCATATTCTTATTTTTAGGGAGTTAATGGACGACGGGGAAATAAGGTGGCTGTCCATGCTCTGGGTAGTCCCATGCTTTAACTTGGAATTGGGAATTTGATATATAAGATTTAGGGGTTTGGAACTTGTGTGTGGGCCTTGGACTCCCAACTGGGGATTGGATAGATTTACTGTGCTTGTGAACTTTTCTTCTTCTTCTTTTTTTTTTTTTGCTTCTGATCATCCTCACCCTACTTGCTTTTTAACCTTTTCAGTACTTTATGATGAGCAGGTTGTTTCCTACATATTGACATTAGCTTGATCATTCATAGGCAATTATCTTTGTGGTGCAGATCTTTCATTAAACACTGCAATACCACACAATGTTGATTTGAAAGACGTAAGAGAAATATTTGAGAAATTCATGAGGTGTGATTTAATTCAAATTTAATGCATGTGTATAATTTCAGTTTGTTATGATTCTCCCTGGATTAAGCTTGGGGTAAAAGCTGCAAGTAACCTTTCTCGTCTGAAAATTATGTTTATTTAGGATGTTTTGTATATGAAATGAAAAGATACAAGAAAGGGGTAGGAAAAATGTATCCAGATACCTTCTTAGTTATTGTAGCTTTTACATATATTAATTACTCTTATCTTTTTATTTTTCTTGAATGCTGAAATGGAAATTAAGTTGATCATAAAGAATTACAAATCTTGTGAATTGGAATATGTGAATGTTTAATCATCACTCTAGTTGCTAATTATGACTTGTAGGTTTGTACCAGGAGCATATGGTAATTGTTTGCTCTTCCTGGACAAAAGGTAATATTTCTTATACACCTTAGTAAGACAGGTTGTTGACATTCAGTTACTTTGCACCTGACCCCCCTCTGCTCCAGGTTTTTAACATGGTATTGAAATATTTCTCAATTACTAATGCTGGTCATCGGAGTTCATATTATTTAGAATGCAACCCAAATGTCTTGCAACTCACTTTTTAAAATTATTGTGATTTTGGAAGAGATTCTAGGTTTCCTAATTACATTCTATTAATTTGACTACTACTTATAAAAGAAACTGTTTTAACTGTAATTTTTTTTCACAGTTGTGAAATCTGTATTGAATAGAACGTTACTTGTAACAATGCCAACAAAAATATATTGATTTATCTGATAAAACAACCCCTGAAGAGTCTATCAGGGTATATTATTTCTTAGACTGTCAGTTGCAAAGCAGGTTAGATGATTATTAGGATTTTGGGCTGTTTTCTGAATAAGACATGTATCGTGTAATTTTAGTTCATGAACTTATTACCGAATATATGTGTACCTATGTGCATTTACACACAAACACACATATATGAAAGGTATATTATAACATTCTGAAGACTACTGTAAAAACAGAAATGGATAGATTATTCTTTCATTAGGTATTAATATGTACATTGCAAATTATTTTATATACAGAGTACAAATTAATTGTTCTTCTATTTATATTCTTATTACAGTAGTGGCAATTTTCTGCTTCCTTTTGTTGGCTGCATCCACCTGTTGTCTTACTTTAAGCTAAAATTTGTAATTTATAAACTTAGAAAAAATAGTATTTTTCTAGCTGTATAGTTTCTAATAGCTAAGATTACAATGCACCATAGACTAAAAGCCAGAATATGTCATTTAGTGTATTAATAAAGTATGACCATTGCGATATGGTGCAGACTTACAAGGCAAATAGTGAAGCTTTTTCTGATCAACAACAGTGATCAACTAATCAGCTTGTTACGATTTTTTCTTTTGTATCTTAAAATGATAAGATTCCATAGCATTACTTTTTAAGCTTTCACAGGGCTACTTTGGTTAATATTAGTGTACATATTAAATTTCTTTGCAGAAAAGCTAACTTTAAAGATATTACAATGAGCTATTTCCCTGGGTAAGAAAACAGATTATGCTCCGATACTAACCTAAAATATTGAGAAAAGGTTCTTTGGGTAGTTCAGAAGGTAAATTTGTAAGTTTGTTGAGACAAAAATTCCATATCTTTTCTTATTTGACTTATTAAATAATATAAGAAAAGTATATTTCCTTTGTTGACATATCTCACTGAACTATAGGAGGATGTCAAATTAAAAATCACAAATGCTAATTAATCTAATATTTTCATGTTACATAACTGGATCCTTTTTCATATTATATATTTTATACATGGATCTCAGTCTTTGTTTATCATATTCCAACACCCAACTGGTATCTTTATTTAGCAATCTACCAGATAACTTGTGTTTGTGGTAGACAGTATCATTTCCACTAGCATCCATCATATCTGGAGAAGATGAAAAAGATTTGAATAGTTTACTCAATTGTTTTTCATTGCTCTGCTGTAGATCAAGTGGATACAGTGGCTCATTTTATTTCAGGTCAATCAATCAACCCATCAGAATAGAGCTGGAAGAGACCTTGGAGTTTTCGAGTCCATGCCCCTGCTCAAGCAGGAGACCCTATACTATTTCAGACAAGTGACTGTCCAGTCTTTCTTAAAACCCCACAGTGATGAAGCACCCACAACTTCTGAAGGCAAGCTGTTCCACTGGTTAATTGTCCTCACTGTTAAGAAGTTTCTCCTTAATTCCAGGATGCTGCCATGCCCTTAATCCATGCTCTTGAGTAGGTAACTAGGTCTTACTTATTTGGAGATTTCTTGCTCTTTTTTATAAGTAACATATATAGTGATTATAACTGATGGCTAAGGGCTTAGTGGAGTAGGACACATATCCTTAATGCAGAGCATCGAAATCTATGTGAGACACATGCTTTTCTGGAAAAATATGGAAAATGTTTAAAAAGCAGAAAAAACTCTATGAGAATTACCATACATCTCCAAATGGACCTTGAACTTAAGCTAAAACTCAAAAACAATAGTAAAAATTCAATTCCAAAGAAACATTAAACATAAAAATATTATAAGAACTCCCCAAATGTCCACCTTCCATACCTAATCAACTATCACTTTGATAACTTTTGTTGAGACTAATCCTGGAGATTTTTTTTTCACTCCCATCAAATATATACTCCATCAAATATATGCATGTGGCACACTTGTCTGTGTACACATTCATGAGTATATGTTCATTGATCAGAGCTTACATTCCAAAAGGAGTACTAAAAATTAAAGTATTAATTGAAAGTATCCTTGCTAATTAAAAATGATTTTGTGTGAAATAATTGAAAAAGTAATGTACGTATCATTCAAACCTGTTCCAGCAGAAGCAGCAAAAAAGGGAGAAAGAAAAGAGAATGGAAATGAGGTAAATGGAAGCAATGCTGGAAAAAGAAAAAAGGAGAAAAGTACAGAAAGGGGATAAAATGTAACAGAAGTAGGATGGAGAAAAGAAGGATGGAAAAAGAAACTTTGGAAAGTTCAAAAGGTTAATGTATTGGGCTTAGCAAGTATAAAGCTCTGAATGCTTATTCTGAAATAAGTTACACTGAGTTTAATGGTGTGGTCTCTTATTCTGGAGCATAATGAAGGATTTCTGAGCCCCTAAATTTTGCTCTTTTGTTCAATCTTGCAGTGTTCTTTTGCATTTTTTCCAAACTCTGCAAACTCTTTCCCTCTGGATTTGAACTAAAGTAACTGTTATATTCGTCAGCCAGAAGAATAGAAATGTCTTCCAAAAGGTTTAGCAGTAGAATAGCACACTTCCAACATGTGAAAGTACAACTCATAGAAGAGACCTGCTCTTATTCTAGAAAGGACATGGAATAATAATAAATTGAGGCTATACTGAATGTTAGGAAGGTTTTTTTTCCTAACAATAAGAGCCATTTCATAGTAGAATAAATGATTCGGAGATGTGGTTCCCTCCTCTTCATTGAATGTGTTCTGATGGAAGTTGGGACAGCTCTCAAATATACTTTCCAACCAAAAAAAATATACCATAATTGTTTTATTGAGATAATACTGGCTGTCCCCCCAAGCATTATGATAGGGTGAGCTCCACTTCATGACTTTGGGTTTTTTTTAAAAAAAATATACTGGGCATTGTTGGTTTGGGTCTCTGGGTTTTTCTGGTGTGTGTGTGTTGTTTTTATTGTTTTCTAATATTCTTAATTACTGTTGGTATGAGAGTTGTGGCTCATCAGATGGGAGGTGATCTTAAATAAATCTCTTAAATAAATAAGCAAGCAAGCAAGCTTAGGTTTCTCATTCTTGTCAAATCATGAAATCTTACAATATTCCCATTCATGGGAGGAGGAGGAGAAGAGAATATTGAGCACTCCCTGCTTCTTGCTCTTATGGTAGTGTGAGTTGTTGCAGTTAAATTGTAGAGGAAAAGAAACAGCTGCTTTTGTTTTTGCTTCACTAAATGGAGGACTCCAGAAGAATATATACACCCTATATATAAAAGAGGCTCTCCACTGATTCTACATATTATTCTACAATGCTTGCTGTCAATGGGCAAAAGCAATGGTGCTGGCTTCTCCCATTCTCCTGCCTCCATTACGGTCACTTGTTTATGTTGCAGCTTAATGTTTCCACGTCCTGTTAATCCTCTCATTTTGGTTAATATAGGTTCCCATTCAATAAATGTAAGCTAACTTTCCCATTCAAAGTTTAATTAATGGGAGGGGAGGGATTCATCTTTATTTTAGCTAACACCAAATATATATGATTTGGATGTAAATTTTGAACTGACAGCATGTTTCCAAGGAGGGTATTCTCATAGAAATGGAAAATACTCCTGGGAAACTCATGCTGCTTTTACTTGAATCTGCTGTAAGAATTCTCTGAATTGCATACCTACAATTGGCTATGGAAATTGTGGAAAATAAAGACTGAAAATAGAATAGAATGTGTGTGTGTGTGTGTGTGTGTGTGTGTGTGTGTGTGTGTGTAAAAGGACTCCTCATTTACTTTAGATTACTTTGCATGAACTAATGTTATTATTTAAGAACTCTAGCAAGGCATAACTTTTCAGATTGCATTATTGTTGATAAAAGGATATTTTAAATTATGCTTCGATCATTTTCAAAAGACAGTTAACCCATTTCTTAAATATCACAAAGGAAGAAAAAAAATCCAGGGTTCCTAGGTATCTTCCTTCATTACTAAACTGTTTTCCTGGTATCCCCTTGTCATTTTTGTTGAACTCCCAAACTTGCAGCAAGCTAAAGATACTATTGTGCACTTATATAAGGGAAAAACTTGATGGCATTAATGTAGAGTTCCTTATGTGTTTTCAATTCTTAGAATTCTCTGTTAAGAAAAGGACAATGACCATGACTGTAAATAAAAAAATCTGTATAGTGAAAGAACAACAGTCTTTAGCAGCACTGTCGGGGGTATAATGGCTATAGTGTTTATACTGAACTTTATACAGGTAGTTCTTGTGTAGCATCTGCCTTGTTTAGTGACCGCTCACAATTATAAAATTGATGAAAAGGTAACTTTAGGTCCAGTCCTTACATTTACAACCTTCTCAAGTCTGTAAAGCAAAAAAAAAAAAAAAAAGTTGAAGTAAGATCATAAGCACAGTTGTGGTTTTACTTAGTGACCACTTTGCTAAGTGATTGAGTTGCTGGTCCCCATTGTGGTAGTTAAACGAGGACCACCTGTGGTGGATATTTGAATGCTTTTTAAGGGTGAAGAATGTTTTGAATGGCATGATTTGTTGGTACGTAGTGTTTTGTCTTCATAGAAGGGAATCAGTATTACGTGCTGTATTGTACTACAACACTGTATTCTATTTTCATAAATTCTGGGTTGCTTTTAAGGAGGTACACAGCAGAAATTTATTTTCAGGCAGAGTGGACTTCGGTGGCAAAGACTATATTAGATTAAATTTGAGTATGCTATGAAATTTCTTCTGAGATATATTCTTTTTTCTTAAAGAATACTTTGCTTTGGTATCTTTTTAAATGTTCTTGTTTCTATACTTTGTATATTACCAATTACCAGTCAGTCAATCATTTGTCAATACAATTGCCAGGAGTTGGGTATGACTCAATTGCACACGAACACTAGGCAGGCTACCCATTTTTAAAATGTGTGCGAATTAGAGTAAGCAACTACAAAAAGTGTGATGAAGATTTTAAATTCATCTGATTCACCTTATTAAAACTATGGATTTTTTTTGGTGTTGGAAGTGCTTCCATGACAAACGGATTTGCCAGTGATATCACCATTGCCCGTGACTTGCCCAATTGGGGGTTCTTTTCATGTTCCTATGACGTTGCCTACTGAAGTGGTACCCATTGATCTACTTGTGATAGCCCGCTTTCAAATGGCTGGTTGGCAGGAGCTGGAACGTGATAGGAGCTCACCCTACCCATGGCAGTGATGGGTCTTGAATGTGAGCCTGCTGATTGACAGCCCAGCAGTCCAACCTTGTGAGCCACAATGCTCCTCAAAATTATGGATTGTAGGTATTGATACTATTTTGATTAGATTTAAATAGATTTTTTGTACTAAAAAGGATAAATAAAATTTAAATGAATTATTTTTGTAATAAACTTAGAAATTCTTTAAAATTTAAAGAATCTAATCCTAACAATCTATCACATTACAGTATTTAAATAGGATAGGAAATATATATTGTTCCAGTGTAGCCTAATGTCAGTGATGTATTATAGGCATTTTTAGAAATGCTGCTAAACTTGCTTTGTTTACCTGCTCTATTTTATTTGGCCACCGTTAAGATTTTCTTCTTCTCCAGCATGTATTTAAATGCACACCTCTATTTTGTCTAGAACTATCTTATACAACCTGTCACTTCTAAATATATTGAAGCTAAAATTTCTGAACTATATGATCTCTATTTGATGGGTTAATTTGTTCTGGTCTGTGTGGATTGAAAATTAAATGTTTTAAACATGGGCGTATTTTATGTAATTTTTTAAAAAAATTACTATTGCCTAGAGTAACTTTTATGAATGGGTGGCTATAGTAAATTGTTTAAATAAATACATTAAATAAATAACATTTGAAATTTGCACTGCAACACATCTAAAGGTTACCAGGTTAGGGAAGATTGATGGACATAGAAAAGTATGCTAAATTGCATGTAAATATATTCATACATGAACATGGAAGGAGATTTCTTAGTTTTGTATCCTTAAAACACTTCATATGCTTTAAATTTCAAAACATCATTGTCTCAACAGTTTATATTAAACTTCAGATTATAAATCCTATGACTATTTAAGAGCAATTGTTTCTGCTATGGTTACAAATTCCAAAATTTTAATTCTTTTGTTCAATCACATGGGGAAAATATTATAATAATTATAATATTATAATATGTCAGAGTTCGACTTTGTGTATCTTCACTTGAATATAAAATGAACAACCCCCCCATCAGAAATGTAAATTCTAAACATTTTAGTCTTGAAAGAAAAGACAACTGACCTCTCACTAAGTTCAGTTCTAGTGTTTTCATTATTAAATTAAAAAACAAAACTATATATATATATACCTTACTGCCCCTGAAGAATCTTGATGACAAGAATTTTGACTTTTTCCCTAGTTTTGTAGTCAATGTAATGGTCTTGATAATTTCTTTAATAATGAGAGAAATAAACATACGGTTTGCAAAACATTTTAAGCTGACCAATTTTGAATTCAAAGCATCCCACTTTTAGGGCAAAATGCCCAATTTCAATTGTGTTTTGAGTTTTAAAAGAACTCTTTCAGCCCTTTTTACAGTATTTACATCCAGTTTGTTAATTGAAACAGATGACTTGGATGCTTCAGATTCAAAATGGGTGTTTCCAGTTCATTTTGCATATATCCAAATTTTGTATATATCCAAAGCTGTGCATCAAAAGCAAAAGTATTTGAGATTTGTGATATTATTCACCTTTTAAATAATCGGAATTCGTGTCTTTTTATAAATTTTAACTTTGCATCTTGTGCTTAAATTGTAAGCTGAACCTGCTAAAAGCTATTAAACTTTACAAGTTGATTTGCACATATCCAGTGCCAGTTTACAAAATTTTAAATCTGATTGTCACAGCAGTTTAGTGAAGTTTAGTGAAAAAAGCAAGCCATAATGAATAAATAAAGACCTCCCTGCCCAAAATATATGATGTGCCCTGATTAATTTAATTGTTTTTTTCTAGCTACATATTAAGAGGGTCAGTAATTAGAATCTGTAGAAAACTATACATGCAGTCAATGCAAAAGTACCACCCTTGGTACTAAAGAATTATAAAAATACAACATTGAGTTCTCTATATGCTTGAAAAAACAGAAACAGCAATATTAATGTGTGGATTAGAGCAAATGAAGAATCAGGGTATCTTTGTAAAAATGTAAAGGAGATTATCATTAATAAAAATCACATATTCCAATTTCAATTTTCTATCCCCAGTTAATAAAAATATTGCAGCAGTATATTTAAGCATAAATTTAGGATTGGAGAGGAGCTTTTACAGCTATCTATATTGGTATGAAACAAAACAGCACACTTCCCTCAAAAGGCCTGAAAAATGATAAATTTGAAAAAATTGTTCAGCATTTAAGTTGACAGATTGTGAGTGAATGTTGATACTACAGTGAACTAAAGCAAACTTTCATTTAAATGTCAGTGTGTGTTTTTAAAATTCAAGTTCCATGTCAAAGGAATTGAAGCTTATATTAAGAACCCCAAATGCATGTTTCAATTATCAATAGAACAATTAGTCTTGTTTAAACATAATGGGAGAAACTTACTGAAAACTGCATGTTTGCATTTAAGATGCATATTTTTCCAGCATATACAGTCATTGATAAATGGCTTTATTTATAGCATTTAAGCAACAGAGTTATGAACAGTATTTGTACAAGTGTTCCCAGGTGCAGTTTAGCTCTGTAGTTTGAAAATCAGGATTATGTGGAAAGACTCTAGTTTTCTTCAGCCTGTGAGGACAGATGGCTGCTTTAAACAGGTGTTACTTTTATTTCTTGTGTTGGGATTTCCAGTGGCTCACAAAAGGGCCATCCAAAGCATATGGCTTCTTCTATATTTTTCAGCAGCAAAACATAAGTTTATGTTTTTCTTTTCTTTATGTTCTTCTCTCCTCAGAACATTTTACTCCAAATTGAATATTTTATTAATCTAAAACCTCATGGTATGTTTTTATATATCTCTTCCTAATCCTTTTAGGAGGATTTTTTTTAATGAATAGGATTGATTTTTGGAGTGGGGATAGGGGAAAAGTTATTTAACAGAGTTTCAATTTGTATAAATAAAAGTAATTCAAATAATCTGTTTATAAAGTAACAATTGCATCTCCCATTAGCATTTATTTTTATATAAAATAATTATTTTAAAGGCATGTTGCTCTAGGATTGGATTAATGTTAAAAAACTGTTTTAATATTCTAGATTTTACATAATTATTTTGGAATAAGAACATTATTTAAAAAAAAGTTTCTAAGATAGGAGTTAACGTTGGTTTTGTCACTACTGCTCTTTCAATGATTAAAGTCCCATTATATTAGATATACTTCTGCATAATAGATAGCCAACTTGACACAGTTGTGAATCTGCAGCGGCTTATTTTTAGAATCAGCAGTTTCAATTTATTTAAAAAATCTTGTAATTTATCCTATAGTAGCTTAGATGAGGCTGAAGAAAAATGACTAAATACATATTAAAGGAGTAAATTGTACTGGTTCCATATACCAATATAACAAGCAGCTGGAAAATTGTAGCCTGTTTTTAAGTTGTCATTGATACTGCAGACTTTGCCTAGAGAAGACAGGCTAACATGAATGTGATAATATAATAACTAACTCTAGTTTGTAATACAGCACATGATTTCTTTGTCCTATAGTTTATATAACTCAGAAAACAAATAACTTTTGGACCTTTCTATATATACTTCTTATATATATGCAGGGTCGAGCTGAGGATTTTGTGCAATTCCTGCATGATAAAGTCGCTCGGATTCGGGAAGGCTTGGACTCCGACTGGGTGAATCCAGGGGAGGAGACGAGGGTAGGTCTTGAGAACATTATCTGGGAGGAGTTTGATCCTGTGGCTCCCGAGGATGTGGACAGGGTTCTGGGTAGGATTAGTGCCACCACATGTTTATTGGACCCGTGTTCCTCCTGGTTGGTACTGGCCTCCCGGGAGGTTACACGAGGCTGGCTCCAGGGGATTATAAGTGCTTCTCTGAGTGAGGGTGCCTTTCCCGCTGCCTTGAAAGAGGCGGTGGTGAGGCCCCTCCTCAAGAAGCCTTCCCTGGACCCGGCTGAATTAGCCAACTACCGTCCGGTCTCCAACCTTCGTTTTGTGGCGAAGGTTGTTGAGAGTGTGGTGACACGACAACTGCCCAGGCACCTGGATGAAGCTATCTATCTGGACCCATACCAGTCGGGCTTCAGGCAGGGGTACAGCACAGAAACAGCATTGGTCACGTTGGTGGATGATCTCTGGAGGGCTCGGGACAGGGGTTGTTCCTCTGTCCTGGTCCTGTTAGATCTCTCAGCGGCTTTTGATACCATTGACCATGGTATCATGCTGCAGCGGTTGAGGGGGTTAGGAATAGGGGGCACCGTTTTGTGGTGGTTCTCCTCCTTCCTCTCCGACTGCTCGCAGTTCGTGTTGACAGGGGGGCAGAGGTCGACTTCGAGGCGCCTCGCATGGGGAGTGCTGCAGGGGTTGGTCCTCTCGCCCCTTCTGTTCAACATTTATGTGAAGCCTCTGGGTGAGATCATCCGTGGTTTTGGGGTGAGAGTCCACCTGTATGCTGATGATACTCAGCTGTACATCTCCACCCCAGACCACCCCAATGGTGCCCTTGATGTGATGTCTCGCTGCCTGGGGGCCGTGCGGGTCTGGATGGGAGAAATAGGCTCAGACTCAACCCTTCCAAGACTGAGTGGCTGTGGTTCCCGGGGTCGCAATATAGTCAGCTGGTGCCATCACTGACTATTGGGGGTGAGTCTTTACCCCCCACGGAGAGGGCTCGCAATCTGGGCGTCCTCATGGACGCACGGCTGTCTTTAGAAGAACATATGACGGCCGTGGCCAGGGGGGCTTTTTATCAGGTTCGCCTGATTCATCAGTTGCAGCCCTTTCTAGATCGCGACACCTTGCGCACAGTCACTCACGTCCTTGTCACCTCCCGACTGGACTACTGTCTCTCTACATGGGGCTCCCCTTGAAAAGCACCCGGAGGCTCCAACTGGTCCAGAATGCGGCTGCGCGGGTGGTTATGGGCGCAACCCGTTGTGCCCACGTGACACCCCTCCTGCGCAAGCTGCACTGGCTCCCAGTGGTCTTCCGGGTGCGATTCAAGGTGTTGGTTACCACCTTTAAAGCGCTCCATGGCATTGGACCTGGGTACCTTCGAGACCGTCTTCTGCCACCAGTAGCCTCCCACCGGCCAGTCCGCTCCCACAGAGAGGGTCTCCTCAGGGTGCCATCGGCCAAATTATGTCGGCTGGTGACATCCAGGGGGAGGGCCTTCTCTGTGGGAGCCCCTGCCCTTTGGAATGAACTGCCCCCAGAAATGCGTAAGATCTCCGATCACCGTGTATTTCGCTGTGCCCTCAGAACCTTGTTGTTCCCCTAGGCCGGGCTATCAATGTAAAGATTTTAATTGGTTTTAAATATGGGATTTTAAATTTGGGGGTTTTATAATTGAGCCAATTATTTAATAATTTTAATTATTTTTAAATTTTGTCTGTCTTTGTGCTTTTAATCAGGCTGTACACCGCCTTGAGTCCTTCGGGAGAAGGGCGGTATAGAAATAAAATTAATAAAATTAATAATAATTAATAATAATAATAATAATATTAAAATGTATTTCTTCAGGAAGATGTTGAGTAGTTTGTTTAAATATTTTTGTGGGAGAATTTCAGTTCACTTCTATATGAATTTATGCAATTTGTCTCATTTAAATGGGATATACATCTAAGTACAGATATTCCTCGACTTATATTCACAATGTAGCATAGAATTTCAGTCAGAGGTCATTGTGGTCATAAGTTGAGACGCAATGTGACCAGACTTGATTTCATGATCATTTTAAGTCATTGGTTGCTAAGCAAATCACATGGTTGTTAAGTGAGCAATGTGATTATTAAGCAAATCCAGCATATCCAAAGGGTTTTTTTTGCCATTTTCTGTTGGAAAATTGTACAATTGCAAATCGTGGTCAGTTGATTTTAGGGTATTGTAATTAGTTGTAAATGTGAGCCAGGTGCCAAGCACCTGCTAGCATCATATGATCTGCCATGTGTACAGCAGCCATAGCTTTGAGGACTGGCCATAAGTAGCTTTTTTGAGGTTCATAGTAACTTTGAATAGTTGCTAAGCTGCTGGTTATTAAGCAAGATCTACCAGTAAAAATTTGTGTAAGGTTGTATTACTTATATTAGTTATACCTGTTTTCTTATCTTAATTTATGCTTTAATTTTGATTGAGTGGTGGCATATTAGAATTGGTTTTTACATGAACCTTCATCTCTACTGCAATGTAATAATTGTGCTTTTGATGGTGCCTATGAATTTATATATGACTATGCACTATATAATTCCCCATGAAAGAGCTGATCGGATGCAAATTTTGCTTTTTTCCTTTTCCAAAATTGATCAAATAGGTGATTATCTTGATTTTAAATCTCTGCCTAGAAATATGTCTCAGTAATTCTTCAATATTATCAGCGTGCTTGAAATTATAGCAAAGTAGTCAGATTGTATACTTCAGTCATGCCAGCTCTTACATGGGGAATTATTTCACTGTACATCGTCATTCATAGGCAAAATCAAAAGGACTATTATTGTATTGTAATAGGAATGAAGGTTCATGTAAGAACCAATTCTAATATACTACCACTCATTAATCAAAATTAAACTTTCATTACCTTCTCTTAATCATGATTATAAGCCACAGCATAAATCAAAATGTAAGATGGAAATGCCATTATGATATAACTGAAATCCATTGTGCACTCATTCCATATACAATCAGCAAGTGAGTGGCCAAGAAAATACCATAGCAATAGCAATAGCAATAGCAATAGCAATAGCAATAGCAATAGCAATAGCACTTACACTTATATACAGCTCCACAGTGCTTTACAGCACTCTCTGAGTGGTTTATAAATGTCAACATATTGCCCCCAACAATCTGGGTGCTCATTTTACCGACCTTGGAAAGATGGGAGGCTGAGTCAACCTTGAGCCCCTCAGGATCACATGCCAGGTTGTGGGCAAAGTTAGCCTGCGATACTGCATTTCTAACCAGTGTGCCACCGGGCCTCCATACTTTTCTCATATGAGTAATTCAGTTTGGAAGACAAACAGCAGAGAATTGCAGGTTTTTAATTTCTCAGCAGCCCAACCAAGTCATAATCTACCTCTTTTGACAGGAAAAAAGAAATGCTGGATTTCCATTCTAGTTATAATAGTCATTAGTTTGCTTATAAGACCAGCATAAAGTACCTATAAATGGTAAGTTTTTTAAAAAAAAGATTCAAAACTTGCTATAGTAATGAAAAATTCCTCCAGAATCTAGAACAGAACGAGCAGCCTGTGGGCTGAATTTAGCTTTGAATCCTGCTTAATTCATCCCACTGAATTTTTATGGTGCAGTTATGAAAAATTAATGATATAGTTTCTTGCTTTTTTGAAGCAGAACAAAATAAACTATGATGTGGATCCTACAACAGACTTAATGCTTAATTTAATCAACTGGGAGGAGGGCAGAAAATCCTGCCCCTAATCACTGTACATATTTATTCTCTTCTATTATTATAGGAATTTCTAACCAGTCATTTAGAGTAACGATTATACCAATGTATACAGTTTAAAAATATTAGGATTTCCTCCACAAAACAGCTAGTGGTAACAGCTCAGAAACGAGAAGCAAGATTCCAGCCAAGCAAGTTTCAGGAATGGTTTTGCTAGCTTTCTTATACTTTCTTCTTCAGAATTTTTTGGGGAAAAGCAGTCTGGCTGAGCAGGCTCCTACGTCACTTCTATCTTCCAAGAATCCTTCTTTTAAGACAGTTAATAATACAGTGATGGGTCTGGGGACTGGAAAGAGTCTCCTGAAGTAGTTTAATGATATGGGCTTCTCTAAGCTTCCTTCTTTCTCCTGGCCTCACCTACAGATGTCTCCCCCAATGAAATGTGGCCTCCAGTTAGGAAAAGTTGGTCTAAGTTGACTACATAGCACATAAAATGTTTGTATCCCTGTCCATGTGATGGGGATAAAGCATATTCCAAGGTATATGATCCAATGTTCAATATTTCTCTGTGTGGATCAGTTCCTTAATTAAAAAAAAGAGAGAGGGGTTCACAGCAAAACTAAGTTCTCTCCTCTGGTTTTGATGTATCAGGAAAATGAGCTGGGAAATATAGCAAATGCGCACACACACAAAAGCAGAATGTGATGGCAAATCAATACATTTTTAAGTGATGGAGGATTGAGAGTATTTATTTACAGTGCTTATAATCTTCCCCTGAAGAATTCAGCAAACAACAACCCAGAATGTAAAAATAATCAGAAAATCACTAATCAAAATGCCTAAGAAAAAGAAAATGCCTTAAAAAAATGGCTTCAGTCAGATCATCTGGGGCCAAAGTTTCACTGGAAAAAAAAGTAGATTTTACTTGTCTGCATGTGGGGGTGACAAGTTTTTCAAGGGCAGGTGTGATCCTAGTATGGGAGTTTTGATGGAAAGGGCCTTTAGATAATTAAATAAGTAAAAATGAAGAAGGTTGATTGAACTACAGTAACAATCTAACTCGAGACTCTCCATTCTCAGGGGCTGGAAAGACACTTGAGGAAAGAGGTGCCCACTCTACATATGCCAGACCAAATACCCTGAGGAGATGTGCATTTTTGTCCTGCTTGCAGAAGTTGCAGGGCTTCCTCTTTACATTGCCTGATGAAGATACTTATCAAGGGGATTTTGTACCTTAGGGACAAGCAGCATCAAGAAGGTCATTTAAACCCATCATCTGTGTGCTAGTATGCCTTATCACTTAATTTTGTTAACACCCCCCCCCCCCCGCCCGCCAAGAGTTGTTTATGCATTGCAGCGGCAGCTTGGCCTGCTTCGGGAATCTTATGGTACTATTAGGTAGCAACATAGTTTGCCTGGTGCTGCCAATAATCGTAAGGACTATTGTGCTATGCCTACAGAAGTGTTCCCAATATTGATTTAGAGCAGAGAATTTAAACTTTTTTCATCTCATGGCACAAATTTTATAAATTGGACTTCTGGGTTGTGAAACTGGAAATTCTGTGATATCACTGGTTACATGAGAAGATAGTCCATTCCTGGTGATGTCACGAGAGGTGGGTTTCTGATTGATGCGGCACACCTGTGGACATTTCACAGCACAGCAATACGCTGCAACACAGAGGTTGAAAGCCGCTGATTTAGAGTTTCTTCCCCTGTTAACTCATGCCTTGCAATGGTTACAGCAGAAAACAAATATCCAAGATAAACCTGGAGGGCATACTTGCTAGGGTGTTCTTACTTCAGAGGAGGGGTGTGGCCTGTTGATCTTTTTCAATACCACCATTACCAGCTATGGAATGAAATTTAGGAAGTGGGAATGTCTTCTAGTTTAAAGGTTGCTAACATGGGCAATTAGGTTGTCTGGGTTAGCAGTCAGCAATGATGACAATCAGATTGTTTATAACCTGCCTGTATTTTGTACAACTCAAAGAATATAATGTGCATCTGCCTCCTATTTTCTCCACAACAATCTGGGTGGAGCTAAAAATCACTCATAGTTCTTTTCAATTCACAATCTCTTAGTTTCTAGTACAGTACCTTAATGATTACACTAGACTGCCTCTCACCATCTCCTTTATTTCTACTGGGGTAGTTGGTCCCAAGCACCTAGTTTTGCTTTATCCATGAGGAACCTGATGGCACCATTGTTGTTTTAAGAAGAGGAGCAACATAGAAAAAAAAAACACTATCTCATTTTCTTGACTCTGATGGAATTTCTCTTCCCACTAAATTAAGCATCTGATTTTAAAACTAAAATAGGAGTAGGGATAGTTCCTTGATGCAGGCAGCCAGATATTCATCAGCAAAGCTTGAGGAGCATTAGGCACTCAAGTCACAATTGATCAATCACAGCACTCCTGGTCTTCTCTTCCAGCTTCAGGCCAGACTCCAAAAGGTCTTTCCAGGCCCCAAACCATATGCTGCTTTTCCCTAGGACTGATTTCTTTCCTCTTCTAAATGTTCTCTGCTGTTCTACTGGCACGGAAGAAAACATAATCATAAGATGCAAAAGAATAGGCTGATTGATCGTAGCACGTAGAAGAACAGAACTTTAGAAACACTGAAAAACTCAAAACCACTGTTAGCTATTGTGAATCCTAAAACAATAATTCTAATTTTTTCTATTTTTTCTCATTTTTTTCTATTTTTTTTCAAGGTCAGAGGAGCCATTTCGAGCTTACCATGTTTTGTACATCTCTTGAATCAGTCAGCAATAGACAAGACTATTTATCAAGACACAAGCCCCACTGTTTTTACTTGTGTGTAATGTCATACCTAGAATTGACAATGAAGATATTACATTGATACTTAAGTTTCTGCCTTTTAAGATTGACTATTTATTTAATTTATATGCCGTCCTTCTCACTATTAAGATGACTCTGTGCAGCTTACAACACAATAACAGTATGAACCATAAAGTTACCAGGAGGCAAGAATGCACAACAGACTAGCACCTTGATAGAACAGCCATAACGGCCTTGGAAAAGATAATCTAATGCTGCAATGTACAGTATCTGTACTATAAATATCAGAATCATATTGGCAGTAGTTTTCCCTGTGATAGTCTCCAGGTAGTCGTTGATGAATCGTACATTCTTTTAGTGACTGTTCAAAGTTACAACAGCACCAACATGACCATTTTTCACACTTATGGTTGTATTTTCCCCGTGGTCACATGATCAAAATTCGGATGTTTGGCAACTGGTATTTATTTATGATGGCTGCAGTGTGTCCTGGAGTCTTATGATCACCTTTTGCGACCTTCTGACAAAGTCAGTGGGAAAGCCAGATTCACTTTAAAACTGCTACTAACTTAACAACTGCAATTATTCACTTAAAATTTTGTATGTCTTGTTTTTTACTTTGGCTGTTCACCGCCCTGAGTCCTATTTGGAGAAGGGCGGTATAGAAATTGAAACAAACAAACAAACAAACAAACAAACAAACAAATAAATAAAAACTGTGGCAAGAAAGGTTGTGAAATGGGGCAAAATTCACTTAATAACTGTCTTGCTGAGCAACAAATATTTGGTGCTCAATTATGGCCATAAATTGAGGACTACATGTATAAGAGTACTATACCAAAAAAAAAAAAAAAATCAGGGAAAAATGTATTGACATTTGTGAATGAGAGGTCCTTGGTGCTCTCTGATCTTGATTGTTTTCTTGAAGAAGTTTCATTGCAAACTAGGTAACGTCATCAGTGCTACTAGCTTGGTATTTGGTAATGAAATGTCTGCCAGAAAACAATGAAACTCAGAGAGCACCAAGGATGTCTCATTTCATCCCTGGATTACAAATACTCTCTTCCGTCAACATTTTTGAATATTGGTATTGTAATAGACTTTTAAGAATACCTTGATAGCCAAGAAAATAAACAGATGGATAATCAAGCAAATCAACCCAGAATTTTTATTTGAGGTACACATGACCAGGCTTAAATTATCTGACTGTACGTTGGACACATTATACAAAGCTTTCTAGAGAAGGCTGTAAGGCTGGAAAAAGATGGAAGGAAAAGATAGAAGAGGACAACCAGCAGCAAAGTGGATGGACTCAGTTATAACGGCGATGAATAGATCAAGTTAGGAACCGATCATCATGGAGAAAATCTGTTTAAGTGATCTCTAAGAGTCAAGCCTGACTTGATGATAATCAGCCAGCAAGCAAGCAAGCAAGCAATTGTGATATCACATGCACATACAAAAAGACTGGTCCTTGTTGTGTAATCATTTCAATTTCAATAGTAATGAAAGCAACAAATTAGTACAGAAGGTAGTGACAATTTTGACTTGTCTGGAATAATAGGTAGGCCTTTGCTTACTACCTTGATTTATTACATAGTGACTGAAGTTACAACAGACCACCTAGGATCTATTTAAACCCAATTTTGAAATTCCAATGGTTCTCCCCCTGTCTCCCATGGTCCATGTGATAGCATTTTAGGTCCTCTACTTACAGCTGCCTGCAGTTTCCCAGAGTCATATGACTATGATTTTTTGCTGAAAATCAGTTTTTACGTCTGGTTTCTGACAAAAAAACAAACAAACATCCATGGTGACCCACTTAATGACTACCATGACCTAGGACTGGACTGTTGGGGTCAGTTACAGTCATAAGAAGTAGAGGAAAAGACTTAGGCTTTCTTTCATCCATCAACTAAATAAGGATTTTTTTTCCAGCATGAGAAACATGGTAAAGCTGAGGGTGAGACCTGTGTCTCTCTTTATAGCTTTTAATGAATTATTGAACACAAATATTTATTCAGAAAATTGAGTAAAACACAATACAAAACTAATGTATTAAATTAGTACATATCTAATTATCTATTACGTTAGCTAATTTAATAGAAAGAATTACTTAAAGCGATTGGATATACTATTATCCAATTTATTTATTTATTAATTTATGTCACATCTTTATTATTTTTATAAATAACTCAGTTCAAAATTTAATCATGCTTTCTTTGTGAGAAGGAAAGTTACACTCAAAACTCCTGTAGTTATTTAGCACGTGCAAAAATAGTAAAAGAATAAAAGTATATCCTTATCCTATATCACAAGTATAGTTCTGAAGATGGGCTTGATAGTTGTAGGTTGATTAAGTGAAAGGTGTCTTAAATTAAGTTTCATTATGAAAATGCAGATCTTGAATATATTTGAATTATTTTTTCAAAAAGACACTTTTGTAGAATTTTATTATTCTCTTCGATATGCAGTACAATATGGCAAATTGTAACCTGTTATACCCACTACACACTGCTCAATCAACTGATTCAGAATTGTCAACTGATAACTTTTGCCAAGTATTTTAGGCAACTCTACTTAAATTACTACTTAAAATATTAGTTTACTGTTTGTTTCATATAAGTGGTTTTGAAATTGTTTTCTATAGTGCTATTACCTTGCTTTATTTCTGTTTTAATTTTCATTAAAAGCATAGCTGTTACTTGAGCCTTTTATTCCAAGATGAAACTATATCCTGGCATGCATAGTGACTTAATTGAAATGTATATTTTATTTGTTTTTGATTCTAGCATTACATGCCAAGAAATTAATTACAGTAATTTTTAAGTTCCTATTGATTACATTTTTTTCCTTTTATATTCTTCTAATACAATTAATCTTTTAGTAAACCTGACTATTAAACCTTAATTAGTCATCCAACTAACTCAAATCTGGTTTGAATATAACTCTCCAACTGCTTTACTTTTAAATTCTGGGAAAGGTAGTCTTACTATTTGGAGGAGTTTAAAGTTGGGAAGGCTAGTTTATCACATAGGTTTTCATTAAAATATTCACGAATCACATATAGGCGCCACCTCAGTGGCTTTCATTGTTAAATTAGGCACATAAATTGTCTATTTCTTTGTGTAATGTTTTGCTAGTTTCCTTATCCACCCATTGTTTCTGATGACTATTACTTTCCATATGTGGTTTTTAAATTGGGAATCACACTCTTCAGACCAAGAAACAATATTGTCCTGGATATTTTAGATATTATGTATGATTTTATGGTAGGAATTTAAATCTGACAAGACCTTTCAATAGTATGGCAACATTAATTTTTAATGTATGTTAATCAACTTGAGAGTTGATATTTAAGCCAGAAGGCTTTAAAGGGGAATAGTTGAGGTATCAGTGTCTAATTGACGCCATAGATGTCTAGATTAATCTGTCCAATACAGACATTCTAGGTGCCAGTTACAAATTAAAATTTTAATTGACTTATCAGTCCTTATCATTTCATTATATTTGGTATGTCTTCCATTTTCTTTCCATTTTCATTGAAAATCTTAGAGCTTTTTTATGCAAATGGGTTTACAGCAATGTTGTTAATATATTAGTATCTGTAATACCTAGACTATGTTTTAACTGCTTTCCTCTTTTTCATGGAGGACTTTATTTAACTTAGTAATATTTTGAACCTCATTTTTTACTTTTGCTTGAACCAGCTTTAATCTTGACTGATTGCCTGTATTAAGTATTCTGCAGATTTCTTATATTGTACCTTTTTAAAAGGTGGAGTTGGAAAAGACAGGCAGTTGCTGTCAGTGCTATATGCCGTTCTCCATTGTGGGTGGAGACAGCAGCCAGGATAGGACAGTCATGTGGGATTGAGAGAAACAAAATGCCGGCCGCTAATTGCCGCCACCGACGGGAGCGCAAAGCTGCTCAGAATGTCCGCCCGCCTGTCAGCAATAAAATCACTGGAGCATGAAGCTTCCAAGCCTATTGATTCAGAGCCAGGTGTAAGGCAAAATAGCCAGAGACCCAATCCCACATGACTGTCCTATCCTGGCTGCTGTCTCCATCCAACGAGAAGGTGCATCTCAGGCAGGACCAATGCCCCTTCTCTTAATAGAAATAGTAGTGGGGGCAAAGGAATGGAAATAGGTAGAACTGGAACTGTGAGAAAAGTTGTATATCTTAAGTTTAGATCCTGCTTTCATTCTAGTGCTCAAAGCATTTTACAATAAAATGTAAAATATAAAATTCAAATATACTTCAACAGCTGATTTAAATAAAAACTTCTTTGCCCGTTGGCAAAAAGAACAAGAAGCAGGAAGTAGCCTGGTTTCATTAGACAGAGAATTCCTGATTCTGGATATAGCCATTGTGAAGACCATGTTCCTATTAAAAGTGAGAGAGTTATAAACAATGGGAGAGGACACCGTTTTAGTTTCCTGTTGTAACTCAATCCTAGAACTGCTCTATTGCTGTTCCTCTAAAATTACTTGCTGTGATTGTTTAATAATATAGCTGCAATGTGTTTTAATGATATATGCTGTATAGTAATCTGCACTGAATACTATTGAATTCGCATTAAAAAAAGACAGGATTATATTATTAAAGCTGGCATCTTAAAATATAGTATAGAGGTAGTTCTCAATTTACGATCACAATTCAGCCAGGAATTTTGATCATAAGTTATTGCAGTTGTAAACTGAGTCACTAAATAACTGGGCTGTTTTTATGATTGTTCAGCAAGTTGCTGCAGTAGTTAAGTAAATCTTGTCATCATAAGTCCGAATTTGGCATATCCAATGGGCATTTTTTTTGTTGGTTTGTTGAAAAATATGATTGTGTGACTGTGGGATGCTGCAACCACTTATAAATGTGAGTCAATTGCCAAGAACTCAAAATACACTCAAGTGACTGTGGGTGATGCGTCAGTCATAATTCCGAAAGTGGGTTATAAGTAATTTTTTAATGAGGCCATCATATAAATCAAGAACTACCTGTATTACTGTCCATCTTGTGTTATGGCAGTTGGTATGTGATTATCTCAGAATGTAGCAATTCGTCTTGTCTGGACTAATAATAGGATGGAAAGTCAGTTTATGTAGTGTAGTTATAAAGGTATGGGGCTACAAACCAGGAGACTGAGTTCTACTTTTTCCTTAGGCACAAAGCCAATTGTGTGACCTTGGGACAGTCACACTCTTTCACCCCTAGGAAGTAGGCAATGACAAACCACTTCTGAAAGACCTTGCCAATAAAACTGCAGCAACTAGTTCAAGCAGTCCCCAGGAGTTAAAAATTAATTTGAAGGCACCAAAATGTAGGATGGAAGACTTTTGAAGAATCCCTGTATTGTAGGTTAGGCTGGGAAATTAAAAAAAAAAAGAAGAAGAAATTCCAAGGGGATGCATTTCCATATTCTTGCCAAGAAAAGTATGAAGAGCTTGGCCACTCACAAGTATTCAACCCTGAATTGAAGTATATTTTATTCTTTTAAATATCTTGCAGCAACACTTGGAAAAATTAATATATAGAACTGAATAAAGTTGAAGGCTGGTCTGGCATTCCGAATTTAAAAAGAATTATTAGTAACTACTGCTAGTGCTTCATTTTTCAGCTTCAAGTGTTATATAATTGGAAAATCAGGTTCCTGTAGCAAAGATAAGACTTCTTGTGGTGAACTAAACCTTAGAAAAGAAAAGAGACTTTGATATAAAGATTCAAGAACTATTTGCAAAAAAGCTTAATTAAGAGAAGATACAGGTGAAACTTGAAAAATTAGAATATCGTACAAAAGTTCATTTATTTCAGTAATGCAACTTAAAAGGTGAAACTAATATATGAGATAGACTCATTTCATGCAAAGCAAGATCGTTCTAGCCTTGATTTGTCATAATTTTGATGATTATGGCTTACAGCTCATGAAAACCCCAAATTCACAATCTCAGAAAATTAGAATATTACATGAAATCAATAAAACAAGGATTGTACATAGAACAATATTGGACCTCTGAAAAGTATAAGCATGCATATATACTCAGTACTTGGTTTGGGCCCTTTTGCATCAATTATTGCCTCAATGCGGTGTGGCATGGATGCTATCAACCTGTGGCACTGCTGAGGTGTTATGGAAGACCAGGATGCTTCAATAGCGGCCTTCAGCTCTTCTGCATTGTTCAGTCTCATGTCTCTCATCTTTCTCTTGGCAATGCCTCATAGATTCTCTATGGGGTTCAGGTCAGGCGAGTTTGCTGGCCAATCAAGCACAGTAATCCCATGGTCATTGAACCCGGTTTTGGTACTTTTGGCAGTGTGGGCAGGTGCCAAGTCCTGCTCGAAAATGAAGTAGGCATCCCCATAAAGCTCGTCTGCGGAAGGAAGCATGAAGTGCTCCAAAATCTCCTGGTAGACGGCTGCGTTGACCCTGGACTTAATGAAGCACACTGGACCAACACCAGCAGATGACATGGCTCCCCAAATCAACACAGACTGTGGAAACTTCACACTGGACTTCAAGCATCTTGCAGTGTGTGCCTCTCCATTCTTCCTCCAGACTCTGGGTCCTTGGTTTCCAAATGAGATGCAAAAGTTGTTCTCATCAGAAAAGAGGACTTTGGACCACTGAGCAACAGACCAGTTATTTTTTTCTTTAGCCCAGGTAAAATGCTTCTGATGTCTGTTGTTCAGGAGTGGCTTGACAAAAGGAATATATTTGAAGTCCAGGATCCATCGGTGTGTGGTGGCTCTTGATGCACTGACTCCAGCCTCAGTCCACTCCTTGTGAAAGTCCCCAACACTTTTGAATGGCCTTTTCCTGACAATCCTCTCCAGGTTGCGGTCATCCCTGCTGCTTGTGCACCTTTTTCTTCCACACTTTTCCCTTCCACATAACTTTCTATTAATGTGCTTTGATAACAGTACTTTGGGAACATCCAACTTCTTTTGCAATTGCCTTTTGAGGCTTTCCCTCCTTATGGAGGGTGTCAATGATGGTTTTCTGCACAACTGTCAGGTCAGCAGTCTTTCCCATGATTGTGATTCCTACTGAACCAGACTGAGAGGCCATTTAAAGGCTCAGGAACCCTTTGCAGATGTTATGACTTACTTAGCTGATTAGAGTGGGACACTTTGAGGCTAGAATATTGAACCTTTTCACAATATTCTAATTTTCTGAGATTGTGAATTTGGGGTTTTCACGAGCTGTAAGCCATAATCATCAAAATTATGACAAATCAAGGCTTGAACTATCTCGCTTTGCATGTAATGAGTCTATCTCATATATTAGTTTCACCTTTTAAGTTGCATTACCAAAATATATGAACTTTTGCATGATATTCTAATTTTTCAAGTTTCACCTGTATAAGAAGTTTTAAAACAGATACGGGGACAACTTTTTTCTTACTCTATTTTTAAAAAATCATTTTTACTTTTGATGAAAATGTAGTGGTATAATTTTTTATCAACTCAGTTAAAGAGACCAGTTTGACATGGGAATGCTTGTTTCTTCTTGAAAAGTATATTTAGTTGGTGGAATATTCATTACAAAAGATAAAGTAAAGAACTAGAGTGTTTTAGTTGCCATGGAGATTTGATGCCTGTTTGGCTGAAGTTATTGAGTGCTATTAAAATGAACTGACACAAACAAGAACATAATTTTTAAAAAGTCCCCTTTCCTATTCAAGCCCTCATACTGTGAAATAGGAATGGACATTTGCAATTTGGGGAAAGAAAGTTTTGAAGAGAACAAGGCTTGTGTTGTTCTCCAAGCTGGATCGGTGGTGAGTTGCTCCCGGTTCGCACCGGTTCGCAAGAACCAGTAGTAAAAATTTGTAGTAGTTTAGAGAACCGGTAATAACATTGGCTGGCCATGCCCCTGAACCAGTCCCCAGCCCGGTCGCTGCTGACTTACCCCTCCCACCTCATCAGAGGCTTTTGTTTTTTTTACTTTTAAAAGCATTTTTTCTACAACCTCCAGCCACAGAGATTGTAGAAAAAAAATGCCTTTAAAAGCCTCTGATGATCCCAGCTGAGTTGCCTGATCGTCAGAGGCTTCTAAAAGCATTTTTTCCTGCAACCTCTTCGGCCGAAAAGGTTGTAGAAAAAAAATGCCTTTAAAAGCCTTGGCGATCTCAGCTGAGTTGCCTGATCGTCAGAGGGTTTTAAAAGCAGTTTTTCTGCAACCTCTTAAGGTTGTAGAAAAAAATGCTTTTAAAAGTAAAAAAAAAAAAAGTTGGCCACACCCACCCAGTCACATTACTCACCACCAAGCCATGCCCACAAAATAAACCATGCCCACAGAACCAGTAGTAAAAAAATTTAGAACCCAACCCTGAGCTGGATGTCCCTTTCTTGTGAGATCTGGGCAAGACCAGATGATTTTCAGAGGGATGTGGCTTGCAGAAGGAATGGGATGCCCGTTTGCAGATGGTAACGGAAGCCATGTTGCAGAGAGAAAGAGAAAGGTCCAAGGTAGTGAAGGTCATCTGGGCCATGGGCAGCTCGGGTTGCTGTTGCTGAGTGGTGCTGTGTAGAGTGATCTAGATGGGGAAGATAGGTGGGGGGAGTTGTAGCATCCCTGCAGTTTTAAGAATAGGTGTACTGTCAAGTGCTTGGATTTTTAATCATATGACCAATGGGATGCTTCAACAGCTGTAACTTTGAGCAGAAGTAATATCTTCCTTTGTTCAACACTGTTGTAATTTTGAATGGATGCTGAACAAACAGTTATATGTCAAAAATTATCTGTATAACATTAATACCTAAAAAGATATAAGATTTGACTTCAAAAAGAAATTATACACCATTATCATTATTGAAGAATGACGACAAGTTATTTACAACAATTTTAGCTGAAAGAATGATTTTGCAAGAATTTATTCATGAGGATCAATATTTATTTATTTATTTATTGGTTCAATTTATATGCCGCCCTTCTCCGGAGACTCAGGGCGGCTTACAATGCATTAAGCAATAGCCTTCATACTTTTATATATACCTGCTTAGTAGGGCTTTTGCCCCCTCCAAGCGGTGTTCTTTTTTATACAAAGTCAGCTTATTGCCCCCCCCCCCCAAATGTTTTTTTTTTCTTAAAAGATATTTAAAGGATAATGTTAGATCTGTCGTGGATATTTTGAAATATTTGAAACAACATAATGAAAAGCAAGCTTTGATCTTTTTACATGCAGAGAGGGCTTTTGATAATTTGAACTGGACTCTCTTATTTAAGATTTTGGAAGAAGTGATCTATACATAAAACAACATGAGAGGATTGTAAGCATAAAGAATAAAAAGGAGACATAGAAGTTAAGAGCTTTTGCAGCTGACTTAGTTCTGATTTTGGCAGGCCCTTTAAAGGGAATTGAACTTTTAATGAGTGTATTAAAAGAATTTGGGGCAAGATTAATGAACAGAAGACAAAGATATTATATAAAAAACATGAAGATACAAGTTGAAAGAACTGAGGAGTAAAATGAATGTTAAGATTGAGAAAAAAGGTAAAAAAATACTTGGGTATAATTATGAGAAATATGAATCATGTGTTGTTTTAAAATGACTCTCTTAAAATATAGAATGAAGTTTAAAAAGATATGTCAAGATGGGACAAAGTACAATTATCACTGTTAGATAGAATTTATTTGATTAAGATGAATACAATACCTAGAATGTTATCTTTGTCTCAGAGAATATCTATTTTGACAATTGATGTTTTGTGTGTGTGTATAAATATAAAATTTGGTGAGGGGAAGCACAAGTAGATAGATAGATAGATAGATAGATAGATAGATAGATAGATAGATAGATAGATAGATGAATAGATAGATAGATAGATAAGTTTATTTCTATACCGCCCCTCTCCTGAAGGACTCGGGGCGGTGCACAGCCAAGTAAAAATATAATACAAATCCCAATTAAATTTAAAAATTATTAAAATTATTACATTTACGGCCAAGATTCGTTAAAAACCCAAAAATTTAAAACTCTGAATTTAAAACTCCTTTACAAAGATAGCCCTGCCTGTCGGAAGAACAGGGCCTTGAGGGCACAGTGAAAAACTCGGAGGTCAGAGATAGTGCGTATTTCCGGGGGCAGTTTGTTCCAAAGGGCAGGAGCTCCCACAGAGAAGGCTCTTCCCCTGGGTGTCGCCAGCTGACATAGTTTGACCAACAGCACCCTGAGTCCCTCTCTGTGGGAGCGAACTGGTTGGTGGGAGGCTATCGGTGGCAGAAGGCGGTCTCATAAGTAAATTATAAGGTATTATAAGTTGTAAAAGAAGGAGGAGGATTGGGTCTGTCAGATTTGAAATTATACTTTGCTGCCTGCTGTATAGAAAGAGAGGTTGTTATTAAGAAATAAATGACTCTTGGAATTAGAAGAACATAAGATTTGGGTGGCATGGATATCTCTAGTATGATGAAGTTAAGGTTAATGTAGATGTCCAAAATCATTATGTCAGGCAGTGTCATGCCCCTGTTGGAGCTTGAATCTGCAGAGGAAGACGGGCAGGAACTGGAGCCAACAGAGATCGAGGGAGCGGCTTTGTTAGCTTTGGAGGAAAATGGGGAGGAGCAGACTCAGGCCAGGGCCTTTCAGGATTGAGATGGCTTGTAGGCATGGAGGAAGGGGGGCAGGATGACCAAGAGAGGCTAAGCAGTGAACATGAGAGACAGAGCTCAGGCGATGAACATGGACCACCCCCTCCTGATCCTCGAGCACGGAGAGTGGAGAGAAGGCAAGAACAGCGCAGACTGACCCTTCTTGGGAGAGCGCCTCGCCCCTCTTCACAAGACACACCTGGGGACTTAAGGAGATGCTGTGTAGAGGGGAATTTGTTGGGAACAAATGCTGAATTCATGGAGTGTTAAGTGCCGACGTTTGAATTTTTCTGGATTCCTTGCATTCTTTCTGGCTTTCTAGATTAATTGCCTTGCTCCTTTGCTTCCAGGAGTCCTCAACTTGTCCTGCTAGATTGCTTGCTTTGCAGCCATTGTGCTCACAGCATTGGACTGAACTACTTGCAGCCAAACTGCTGGAGGTATTTGTGTGTGTGTGTGTGTGTCATCACTTTGCTCTGGGACTTGACAGAAACGTAGGAGCGTTTGGGGAAATTTGGAGCAATAAAGGGGCGATTTGAACTGCCAGCTGTCTGTGTTACCTCTGTGCCGTGCCTGGGTCATCACAGCAGGCTATTCCTAGACTATGGAATAATTATAAATTTAGTTTATGCTTGAAAACACCTTTGTGATCTTTAGCACAAAAAGCAATTTTATAGACGAGAAATGTTAAATACACATAAATGGTTAAATACTGTGAGGTACTAATATTTTCTCAAGGGGATTTGAAAAGATTTACCAATAGGACAATATACTTGTCAATAGCTTTCTTATGTAGAACTATCACAAGGAGTTAAAGTGGATAAAAGAATTTATAGTTATAAACAATGTAAGAGTGAGTTTAAATAGAATTATGTACTAACGATGAACATGTTATTGCTAAAATGTACCATATGAACTTTTGTTGAAATGTAAGATAAAAGAAGAATGTATGATAAAATTGACCAAAATTTTTGGTTACAATATAGAAATGGATCAATGGGAAAATAAGTGTTTGAAAGGTTTGAAATTTATATTAAGTTCTAACCAGAAAGAGAATTTTTATGAAATGACGTATTGTTGGAGAAATTGAATGTATAAAGATACTTCTGATCTTTGCTGGAAATGTGAACAGTATACATTATCATAATTGATGGAGGTGTAAAAAACCAAAGAAATTTGGATACAAATACATTAATTCAGAAGATTTTATAACTAAATTACAATTGAAACCAGAGGGTTTTCTTTTGAGAATAATGGCCTGGCATCTAGAAAAAAGTCTTGGAACTTTATTTTTATATATGACAACTGCAACAAAGGTCTTTGATTAGGAAAAACACAACATCTATATTATTGGCTGATTGAAATCCCCTTATAGATTTTGTCCGTGAAACAGAAAAAAATGCACTTAAGACTTGTTTTGATAATAAAAAAATGAATAGAAAAAAATGAGGGTTTTTAAAAATAATCATAGAATAAGAAATAACTTTGTAATCATACTTGTATTTGCTGCAAGGGAAATTGGAAGTTTCTATTTCTTTTAATCCATTCTTTCCGCACTTTAATTTTTTTTCTTTTTCCTTTCTCTGTTCTCTTTACTTTGTATTAGTTTGTGTTTGGGTTTATGTTCTCATATATATTTATCTCAGGTTTCTGAATGTAAAGCTAACGTAAGCAATATGGCTTCCCTGCTCAAAATTAGGTCCAATTGAAATGTGATGCTGGGCACGCTAAGATTGCTTACCTGTGCAGCGTTCCATGTGGCTGGTTTCTGTGGTTCAATCAAGCCCTCAACTGCTTTGCTTTTAGAGGTAAATTGCCAAGGGATGCTTTCATTGCATAAACGTACTAAAAGAAATAAGTAGATTAATGAACACTAAGGGCCATAGAGCTATGTATTGGAAACGAATGCTACATGCTAGAGATCTCAACAAGTTCACCTCTAACACCTGAAAAATATTCTTCTCGCAGATAAAATTTTATCTGCTGCAATGATGGAATCCTGCAGCAAGTATATAATTTCCACAGGAAGAAGCACTTCTGGTTACTTTGTCAGAAAAGAAGGCAAGGCATCATATAAATGGATTTTTAGGTTTCTCCTGTATTTAAGATTTTAAAACTCTACAGCTAACACAATAGTTTTATTCCTGTGACAAACTAAACTAGTAGGTCTAAATTTCAGTCCTACCATGTGACTGGAATTTAAGCAAGAATATCTAGGGCTGCAGTGCATGTGTAACTGAGACATAGCTTTTAATGTTTATTCTCAATGCATTTTGTCTCTTTTCTGAGGATATAAATTTTATTGGATTGGGCCAACCATGATATTATTGTTGATGTTATACGTTCAACACCTAAACTTGAATCTATATATTTCACTCATATTCTGTCTTACATAACATTTCCTTATGTTTCCATGGGGTTATTTCATTCTGCATGTACATATGTAAATTCCTTCATTTATTCTAACACCTGCAATTGGAGCAATGTTTGCAGAAAAGAGGAACTAAAAAGTAACATGATAGGTCAGAGGTCCCCAACTCCCAGTCTGTGGCCCAGTACCGGTCCTCAGCCTGTTGGGAACCAGGCAGTGCAAGTGGCAGACGAGTGTGCGAGCCTGCAAAGCTCCATTTGTACAAGCGATAGGCACGCATACGAAACCATCCCCTCTTCCCTCCCGTCTGCAGAGCCGGAAAGATTGGGGACCACTGTGCTAGATAACTGTTTGGCATACCAAACCTTGAGTATGTTTGTAAAATGAGATTTGAGAAGTTCATTGTTTACCAAATAGTGAGGTGTCATGGTAGGAGTATAAATGAAATAGATGACTTAATTTGTTTCAAACTTGGAACCAAGCACTGCAGTTGAACCATTATGTCAGAAAGTGAGTTGATTGTACTTTTGGTAGGTGGAACAAAATTGTTTGAATGTTCTATTTTCTGGGAATGTTAAATATTTTAAAATTTAAATATTTCTGAGTATTGGAAAATACTTAGGAGTGGTTGTGCTGACTGCACAAAACAATGGCTAATGTTGTTTAACTGTCTGAACAGCCTTCATTAAAATGTAACAGTAGAACAAAAGAATAAAGCAAAATATTATTTTGTCAGCTGTGTCATCAATATCAGCAGTTAAGTGCACTAGCCACTGATAAGGAAAGCAAAATCAAAAACCAAAAAAGAGCTAGTGCTATACATACAAACCACCAGATAAAACGACTAGACTAAAAATATTTTTTTGCTTTTTTTCCAGGCACCCTTAGCTCAACATCAACAGAACATGAACAAAATAAATATACAACAAACCAATAAACTTCATTATATAGCTTTAAAGTTAAATGCAAAACACAAAAACCGAAAGCTTGGAATGGGTCTGTGTTGTTGTCTGAAAGATGGGCAGTCAAACCTATGCAGGTAGTCTTGCTTGACTATCTAAATTGGGAACAGCAATTCTGTTTCTAAGCAGCACAGTTGTTAAATGAGACCTCATGTGTCCATGACTTAAGATTTTACTGCTGGTTTCTCCATTGACTGCTTGTTGGAAGCTGGCTGTGAGGTCATTGTGTGACTGGACGCTGCGATGGTCATAAATGCTTACCAATTGAAATGTGCCATGTGGATGCTGAGGTGGTCATAAGTGCAAGGACTAGTTCAAAGTTACTTTTTAAAATGGTCTTGTAACTTCAAACAATTGCTAATGAAGGCAATTGTTAAGTAAGGATTCTCTGTACTCACCAGTAGTGCAGCAAGAATCCAGTCTATTCACAGGTTCCTCACAGCATACTTCATCCTATCTCAGCATCTGGTCAACTGCAATCTAAAATCCAGTATGGCTTCTCAATCATTTATATACCCTACTGCAGTTGCCCAGTCCTATCCCAGCAGATAACTCAGCAGTAGCCAATAGCTGAATAGGATTTTATATTTTTTTAAAAAAATCCAGTGTTGAGTTGGAAGACTATGTTCCAATAAAATCACCTGGAAAAGCATCAGAATAGCTCTGCTCAAAATAATGCTGTTTTACTCCATTTTGAAATTGTACATTTGCCCTGTGGGTGTTGTGTTTCAAAAAAGAAAGACTGAAAATGATTGTTATGAGCTCCTAAGGCTTTGTACTTGAACTCTTTTGCACGCTGATTCATTTTCTCAATTTTAATGGCTTTTTAAAATCAAAATAAGTTTAAATGTCCTTGTATCAAAAGAAAGGAGGAGGATTTAATGCTAAGGATTATGTTATGAATGGAATTGTAAATTGCAATACAGCTAATTTTCACAATTCTTTGATGGAGCAAAATTCTGAGCTGTAAATATGAATAAAATTGCCTTTGGGGAGGACAAAATATGTGAAATGGACATTGCTTGAGAAAATACCTCAAGCAAACAAAATATTACAATAAATTACAAATAAATTCTGTATTTGCCTTACCAATTTACTTAATTCTATCACTGCTGGGACAGAGAGAACATTCCTATTTAGTATTTTTGGAATAAAAAACACATTCTGCATTTAGCTGTTAGTGCAATTTAGTTAACTTTCTGACACCCAGGACAATTAGTACCTAACTGTCGCTTCTGCCACATATGGCTTCAAAAGCTGAGTCTGTTTGTCATCTAGAAGAAGGCATGTTTTAGAACATTCAGTTCTTCTGGATATCTATTATAATAACACCAAGTAAGTAACAGTGGGACAAATAAATTGCACCATTTCTACTTTGATGACTGGATAGGCAGGAGGCTACGTCCCTTTCTATCCATTAAGGATAGAAGAGTTGCATATGCCTAGTTTAGTATGGATTTTTCTCATACTGAGTAAGCAAATGTGTGATGGAGTGTTCCTTTCATCTTTTAGTAGCCCCTCACAAATTGAAAGTAGATGACTAAAATATTTGCAGACTAAGCTAACAAAGTGCAATTTTGTATGTGGGTATTATTCTCCAGTGTAGCTGCAGAATAGTCCAGGAATGGGTTGCTACAGTCAGATCTGCCCAGAGACTGAGTCGTAAATTCTTAGGCACACCTCTTTGCCTTGCTCTCTCTTGCTCAGTCGGCCCAATAGAGATGTTCTTTTTTGTGCTCTACGACTGTACTTAATCTTTCCTGGACTATTCTCACAACTTAGGTCCTGGATTCATTTCTTTCAAATGGCTCTACCTCAAGTGTGCTAGCCAGTTCAGCTTTGCTGACACTGCTGCTGCACTTCAGGCCCCCTCTCCATCTGACAGGGCCCTGCTTTGGGATCCACCGCTGCGACACACGCAGGGAACACCTGGATGCCTTTGAAGCGGCGCTTCTTTGGTGAATGTATCAGTGAGTGGCTGTCAAAATCAATGGCCTCTGCTCAGCCACCGCCATTATGTTGCTGCCGTGGGGGGGGGAACAAGAAGCACCTGGACTCTTTTTCAGGTGTGCGTCGCCTTCAGAGGTAGATTGGATCGGCGAACGGCTGGCATTCACCACCATCACCCAGCAGATGCCATTCTTGCCACCACTGCAGTGTGGGCTGGGAAGCTGCTTGAAGCGGCGCTTATCTTCCCCTATGCAGGAATGCTCTGGTGAGTGGTTGGCCATTTAATGGCCCCTGCCCTGCTGCTGCCATTTTGCCACCGCTGCAGCATGTGTAGGGAAGCACCTGGACTCAAAGTTTGAAGTGGTGCTTCCCTTTCTCAACCAGAGGAGAGTGCTCGGCGTGCAGCTGTTATGATCGCTCAGCTGCCGCCATCCTTGCCGCCACTGCTGCACATCACCTCGGGCGCCTACAGTTCACTGCTGATCCCTGGTTTGGAGTGGTGCACGGAGCTTCTGCGCTCAGGCCGCCAGTCCCTGGTTCCCCAGGGTGAAGAACTGGTGTTGGGTGCTGGCTAACCCTAGGTTCACCCTAGGAATACTGCCCCTGCAGTGCAGGCCACTATTCCTGCTTAAGTGTGTGCTGGCTAGCCCAGTGTTTCTCCGGCACTGCCACCACCACCACCACCACCCTCCTTCTGCCCGTGCGGCTATTATCTCAGCTACAGGGTTCCTGCCCCCTTTTCTTAAACCGGGCATTACCTTGTCTCTGGAAGGAAGGGCTTGACTCCCATACAGCTACTTTACCACCGTCAAAATGGTGGAGAGCTCCAGAAAAAGGGAGAAATGGCTTGCACAGGCTCCTAAACTGAGTGCTGATGCCTCAGTGAGCAAGAAGGCAACTTGCAAATCCTCTAGGTGAGGGAAGGAAAAGCAGGCCTCAAAAGCAGAATTAAAGGACAGGGAACGGAGACAGAGAGCCTTGGATAAGCAAGTCTCCATAGCTGAGAAGTATCAGGCAGAGTTGGAAAAGCGGTCTCACTTAACTGAGCCATCTGTTTCCCGCCCTTTTATGCTAGAGCAAGTGCATCCCCCCCCCAGGATTGGTCACCAGGGGGAGCTGGTCAGCTATCCCCTACTCCAGCCTCACTGGATAGCAGGGACAAAGAAAAAGGGAATGGCCCTTTTGCCTGCCAAATCACAGAGACAGAGTTTCAGCCCACTTATGCCAGGGCTTCTGCTTCTTCCCTGCCCCTAACAACTGGATTACCTCCACAGGAGGCTCACCTGTCAGATTTGCCTGATAACTTGAAACAACTGATTTCTCAGGCAATCACCCAGGGCATTGCAGTTGGATTACATCAGCAGCGCTCTGCCTCACTGGTCTTGGAATCTCCTGCTTGCTTGCAACAGGTTCCACTCATTGCTAACTTGCACGAGCTCCAAGGCCACTATCCTGGCCATTCCTCAGATAATGAGGACTCATTCTTGGGGGTTGAGTCCCAGAGAGATCTAGACCTCTCAGATGATGAGGGAATATTCCCTGACATACCTACCTTTACAGGGCTATTTCCTCCCCGGCTGTTCAAGTCCTTGCTGCACAAGGTGAGGGCCACAACCCACTTGTCGGAGGATTTGCCCGCAGTGGAGTCGGTGGCGCCTCACCTTGACCATAGTCAGGGTCTGTTTTCAGAGCCCATAGCAGAACAATGGACATTGTCCAGAAACAATGGACTAACCCGGCGTCGATCCCCACTCCCAGTGGGAACAAGAGGTTCTATAGGATGGCACCGAGTTTGTCACAAGCATTGCAATTGCCCTCGGTGGATGGTCCCATCCTGGTTCTGTCTTTCCCTTCACCGTATTTGGCAGGGGATGCTGCCAATGGTTTGTGAGTGGAGGACAAAAAATCTGAATTGGTTTTAAGGAAAACCCACCAGGCCTCGGCCTGAGCAATTAAGGCCTTGACAGCGGCGTCATTCTTTAACCTCACCTCCCTCATTTGGCTCCACCAACTTCAATTGAGGTAGCACCCCAGGAGGCTCGCCTCTATCAAGACCTTAATAAAATAATTACAATGGCTCAATTCTCAGCAGATGCAACTCTGCATTCTGCCAAATATGCCTCCAGAGCCCTAGTCTCCTCTATAACATCCCGGAAGCTATTGTGGCTACGTCAGTGGCAAGCTGACGTTAAGTCAAAGTGGAGATTAGCATCCGCTCCCTATGCTGGAGGCATGCTTTTTGGTGAATCCCTGGACCCGATTCTAGTTGAGGGCAGGGACAAAAGGAAGGTGCTACCTTCGGCGGCAAAATGAGCAGACCGCCATTCGGCCCCCTTCTACCGACGGCCGTCCTTTTGATCCAGGCACAGCAGGGTACCTCCCATCAGAGATTTTACACCCAAAGACAGGAATGCCAGCAGGAACGACGGGGCTTTCGGGACAGGCCAAGGCAGTTTTTCTCCAACAAATGGCCATTTCGAGGAGCAGGCAACCACCAGCTCCGTAGGCAAAAGTGATTCAAAGGCCAACCCTCCCATAGGGGGATGCTTGAGCGTGTTCGTAGACCAGTGGTTGTAGATGACAGACAATTGGGTTTTGAACACCATAAGATGGGGTCTCTCATTGGAATTCCTCTCCAACCCCCCGAACCACTATCACCTCTTGGAGATCCAGGCCATAGAGCCCATGCCAGAACTCCAGCGGAGACAGGGATTTTACTCAATCCTCTTCATTGTACTGAAGTCTTCGGGGGGAGTGGAGAGTGATCCTGGACTTAAAGAACCTAAATTCCCACTTGGTCTAAAGGAGATTCAAGATGAATTCCCTCCAGTCCATCCTGAAAGGAATTTGGCCTGGGGACTTCCTGGCATCAGTCGACTTATCGGAGACGTACCTCCACATCCCAATCCTGCCAGCATATCACAGGTTCCTCAGATTCTGTTATGCGGGGAGGAACCTTCAATACAGGGCCCCGCCCCCTTCTTCGTGAAGAAGCTTCACGAAGGTCCTGGCCGCCCTTACAGCACACCTGAGAGAAATCCTGGTTTGATTAAAAACCTACCGAGATGACATTTAGGTCCAGGCCTCTTCCCTTTGCAGGGCAAGAGAGGACCTGGACATAACAATTCAAACTCTGCAGGGACATGGTTTCTTGATCAATTACAAAAAGAGTCAGCTAGATCCCTCCACCGTCATTACTCACCTGGGGGCGATCATCAACTCCTGCTGAGGGGAAGTCTTCCTTTCACCAGAAAGGCAAGAGAGCATAAGGGCCCTAATAGTTCAGATCCAACAGAACCCCAGGTTCCCCATAGCCACCTTGTCCACGCTATTGGGCATGATGATTTCTTGTATGGCGATAGTCCCTTGGGCCCGCTTACATGCTCAGAGCCTACAGTGGTTCATGCTCCTATATCAGAGAGGAAAACTGTCCAATTCACTGACCAAGATCATGGTTTCCTTGCAAGGCCTAAAGTCCTTCCACTGGTGGGTATCCTTGGCTTTCAACAAGGGCAGTGTATTCAGGGAGCCCACCCGAATGATGCTCACGTCCGACATGAACCTCTACGACTGGGTGTGTGTGTGTGCTCACCTCCACACCAGAGTGGTGCAAGGCCACTGGTCCCTGCAGGACCTCACCAACAATATCAACTGGCTGGAGTTGAGGGCGATCCACCTGACCCTCCGTCACTTTCAGGACTCCATACAGGGGAAACATGTACTTGTGCTGACTGACAATGTAGCAGCAAAAGCTCATATCAACTCCCAGGGAGGAACCCACTCACGGCATCTCATGGAGGAATCCTTGAGGTTAGGGAAGTGGGCGGAACTGAATATCCTCTCCCTCAAGGCGGAGCACATTGCAAGGACATCGAATGCTCAGGCAGACTACCTGAGCAAGATTACAGTGGACAGTGCCGAATGGCATCTGTATCCGGAGATTTTTTGAGACATATGCCACAGGTTCAGGCAGCCGACCGTAGATCTGTTCCCTGGAGAGAAGGTGGCATACCTTGGATGTAAGGAGGGCTCTCCGGATATATATTAAACGAACCACGCCCACCAGGAAATCTGATGCAATGTTTGTCTCCTTCCAGCCCACATCGTTGGGCGACAAGGTGTCCTCTTTGACTATCCATCGTTGGATTAAGGTGTGTATTGCCAAAACTTACCAGGTGCAGTTGATTCCTCTACCTAGACGGATAACTCCTGTACCTAGATGGATAACTCAACTAGAAGCGCGGCCACCACCGCTGTGTGATTGACACAGGCTTGCCTGGAGGACATTTGTAGGGCAGCCACCTGGACTACTCCCTCGCCTTTCATTCGCCATTATAAGTTGGATGTCTTTGCATCCACGGAGGCATCCTTTGGCAGGAGGGTTTTACAACAAGTGCATTTGGCCTTGAGGGCTCCAGACCTAACGGCTACCCGCCCTTAGGACAGCCAGACTTTGGTATGTCCCATTCCTGGAGTATTCCGCAGCTACACTGGAGAAGGAGCGTTGTCTTATCTGAACGCCTCTTCTCAGTGGCTGCAGAATAGTCCAGCCCTACCCTGAAGTACTTGGGATCTGGAGCCAGCTGTCACTAAAATTTTGAATAGCCTCTCTTTCAGCTTGTGACTTCACCGAAAAACCGGAGAGACAGAGAGGCAAAGGGGCGTGCCTAAGAATTTACAACTCAATCTCTGGGCAGATCCAACTGTAGCAACCCATTCCTGGACTATTCCACAGCCACTGAGAAGAGGCGTTCAGGTAAGACAATGCTCCGTCTCACAGGAAATGCATCAGCTACTCTTCACATGTTTTTTATGTTTAGTTAATAGGTTATAAGTGTTATTTTCCTTTTTGATTATCAATTGGTAAACAATATTTAGTTTTTAATCCTTTTTTTTTTTTAATTTGATTTATATGCCGCCCTTCTCCTGAGACTCAGGGCGGCTTACAATGCGTTAAGCAATAGCCTTCATACTTTTGTATATTTATACAAAGTCAGCTTATTGCCCCACAAACTGGGTCCTCATTTAACCTACCTTAGAAAGGATGGAAGGCTGAGTCAACCTTGAGCCTGGTAAGATTCGAACCTGCAGAAATTGCAGGCAGCTGTGTTAATAACAGGGTGCATTAAACCACTGTGCTACCAAGGCTCCTTATTACTATAGCTTGAGATGTCAATTTTTAAGAAAAAGGATTTTTTTGGATTCATCTCAGTCATGTCAAAGTTTTAAACAGTCAATTATAGGAATATGTTTTCCAGTCATGCAAAAAGTTTTTCAAATGCTTCATTGCTTCCTTAAATTGAACTGAAACATCATGATAAACCATGGTTTAATGTACAGTAATAAGAATATTATGTAGTAAATCTTGGGCTTGCTATTCATTCAATGAGAGAGTACACTCTGATCTATTTTTTTGTGATATTTCAAGTCCAATTTGTGAAATTATACTTGTTCAGACCTGGTTTCAGGAGTCTTAATTGTAAATAATCTCCATCCTTTGATTTGTATAGTCCAGGTAGCCTGATTCTGCCTTCATGATTAATGTTTTTTCTGAGCATAATAGTAGTAATATCTAAAATAAATTATACAAACCAGGATTTTGAAGCTGTTTTCACAAGCCATACTAAAATTGTTTATACACAGTAAAACTCATAAATATTGAAAACAATAAAATGCAATTTAGTAAATAGTATTAGAAAGGTAGAAAACATAATGTGTTCACTATTTCAGCGCAGAGTAGATACATAGAATAAAAGTTTGGTTTACTTGTTAACTTCCCCACCCCCAAGATAACTTAGCTAGACTATGACATTGCATCTAGAAATATGACTAAATTTAATATGATATTCTGATATATAATTATTAAGATTTAATTGAGCTTAATAGCGATACCTCTGAGCGAATTTCCAATACCTGGAACACCAACTTCACAAGCAAAGAAATTAAGAATATAAGAATCAAGTTTTTTAAAATGTAATATTCACTTGCTTTTATATTTGTGTTTTTATTTATTACAAAAAACATTTGTTTATTTCAGAAGTAATTGATTGGTACATGGATTAATTTTCCAAACCATGCTGTTGTCAAGTTCAAAAAATCAATTGACATGACCAGAAAATTGTTAGTGCATGCAATATACACCAGAGCTAGCAGATAAAGGTTTAAGAGTGTATCTGAGTAAGATTGGCTCTGATTTGAGAAACCAGGCAGTCATATGAATATTTGAATCTGTCAACAGTTTGAAAAAGTTATTAGGGCTAATTGTACTGCTAAGATACTTAGGGATGTTATGTATTCATTTACTCACATGTGTATAACTGCCTATCTCTCATAATGACTCTTGGCAGCATACATAATAAAACAATCAAAGTACATTAAAACAATTAAAGCAACCAATTTTAATTAAAAGAGAGAAACAAAATGGCAGCAAAACATAGAAAGAGTGTATTCCGTTGTCATATAGCCAGCTAGTAGGCTCCACTCTCACAGGATCCCCAAGTGGTTGACAGATCCATGTTTTAAAGGTCCTTTGGAAAGCCAATGGGGTTTGGGGCTAGCCTCACCGTTGGGGAATGTCCCACAAGGCAGGGGCCATGGCAGAAAAGGCTTTCCTCTTAGGTCCCACCTGATGAAACACCCTGGCTGATGGGATCTGCCACCTGCCTCTCCTGCCAGACCTGAGGGGGTAGAAATAACCAGGGAGAGGAGAGGTGATCCCTGAAATACCTTGATCCTATGCCATGTAGGACTTTAAATCAGCACCTTGAATTAGACACAAAGCAAATGGGCAACTATTGCAGCTGGTGCAGCAGATGTGTAATATTATGCAGTTCTTGGATCACACATGAACTGCTCACACCAGACATTTTGCAACAGCTGATGTCTCCTGATACTTTTCAAGGGTAGCTCCATGTAAAGCACATTACAGTAATCCATTTGGAACATAAGTAGGACATCCTGATCTGGGCCTCAGCACAACTGGCACATAAAACAAATTAGGGCTACCAAAGACTAATTTGAGTGGGTTTCCCCATTTCCTTTCTAACTTGTTCTGCCTTGCATTTGAGAAATTTTTCTTGTCCTGCCTTAATTTCATATCTTTTATTCTGTGTCTTTAACTGTGATCTTAGCTAAGCATTCGTATGTAGTAAAGTATTAATTTAAATATCTGCAGAGTCCAAGAGCTGAACATCCCAATAGTAGTAATCTGGGCAGTTGCTTTCTTTTTATTTTAGGGCTGTACATGAGGTTCCAGTTTTCAGACACCTGGCTAGCCTAATTAGACATAAGCTCTAGTCACAGAAGGGATCACGTTCTAGTCTTGGTCTCAGTGATAAGGGCTGCTTTAATGAGTTGCCAGTAAGTGCTATATGAGCATCCCTATTCACTGCAAGGCACGTTTTTCAGTTTGAATCCAAAACACTGCACAGCACTGTTAAAAAGGTACCTGGAAAGCTGTGGTCCTGATATAGGCAATATTAAACTAATGAACCAGTGGCCTAGCTCAGTATAAATTTTTAAAAACCCAGTATAGATGTTCCTTTATTGTTTAACTATATTATATCAGACACAAATAACCAGAAGCAAGTAACTAGGAACTCATTGAGTTCAAAGCATAGAAGAATTTATTATTGCTACACATGAATCTAGTCAACTAATGGTCAAAGCTAAATTGGTGCTAAATAAGGGTCAACGGAGTTCAAGAAGGGCTGTACCTGGGTCTCTTGTGGGAACATAATGACTCCAAACTGATGACATGTTTAACCCTGCCTTCTAGCTTAGCTTGCTCTTCTACAATCATTCTTTTCATTGAGAATTATTAAAACTGCTTTTGCCCAATTCAAGAGTAGCATGGAAGACACAATGTGGCTTGTAAAATACTTTAAAGTAAAGTTTGTGTGATACAAATACTAAAGAAGTTGAATAGTTTAAATGAAATGATGTCTGAAATGTCAATCTTATCTTTATCAGAAATTCATTTTTCCCTTTCCTCTTTATTAGTGAAATAGGATATACTATAGGATATAAAACAGTAGCAATATAATTTAACTACTGAAAGTAGTATATATTCTAGGTTAGTAAGTTGAACTGATGACTAGTAATAGACGTTCATCAATAGTTTAAAGGAAGTGTCTTAAAATAATATACCAACAGGGAAGTAAATAGATAAAAATTGAAAAGTTCATAATGTTCTCTTGTTACAAATGCTGAAAAGAATCTACAGTTCTCATTATGTGTTTGCATTTCTAGGGAGGGTAATGGAAAGAAACGTACAACAGAAGGATGTTTGTAATTAAGGACACATGTAATAAAGAGAAATGGAAATAATTGTTGAAAGCGGTTGTAGTTGTACCTCAGTTGAAAGACCTTGGCACTTTGCAGCAAACAGGGCAAGTTGAGACTTGCATATGTCAATTGCCTTTAAATGTGTTACTGATGTTCAAGGAAGTCAAATAGTAGAACATATGCTTAAAGAAAGGTTAAACAAAAATTAATGGTATAAAAACAGATGGGAAATATCGAGCTTGTGTTTTTGTGAAAAATATGGCAATTGGTCCTAGTTGGAACTATTGATTCTTAAGCATAATTTATTGATCTATGATACATGCTTGTACTGTTTCTGAGCTTGATGAATGAACAATCTTTATTTGATTTGGATATGGAGTTATTATGTTTTTTCATTTTCATGAAATGAAGATGAATTCTAGAATTTATGCTGTCTTTTAAAATCATTACTTTTGAACAGAGATTGTTTGGATTCAGCCTGTCTACCCATAATAATAATGTCTGTCCAGGTCCTTGGGGAGGACTTGATAGGTGGATAAAAATGCCAGACCCCACCTGAACATCTGACTGACTGCGTGTCCAACCATAATAAAAAAGAAGAAGCTAAAATGCTCTGGTGCTCTAGAATTCAAATAGATAAGCACCTGCCACACAACACCTCAGACTTAATTGTTAAGAATGGCAAAAAAGTCTGCATAGGGACATTGCAATATTTGGAGATAGCAGAAGAGAAAGAACTGGAGAAAATCACAAAATATAAAGACAAACTAATAGAAATAGAAGGGCTATGGCAAAACAAAGCAAATAGTAATTGGCGTCCTGAGTGTAATTCCAAAACATCTGGAGTACCACTTGAACACCATAGGCATTGACAACATTTCCATCAGTCAATTGCAAACAGCAGCTTTATTTGGAACAGCTTACATCCTGCAACAATACCTTAAATGATATCATCAAACAATATTGTCAATTCTAAGTCCTTGGGAAGGCATGATAAGCGGATAAGAATGACAAAACCAATTTAAATATCTGGCTGACTGTGATCAACAATAACATCTTAAACTTGTATGCTGCCTGACTTAATGTCTTGGACAGCTTACAACAATTACAGAAATCACCATAAAATCAATAAAGCATAAAAATAAAGATGGCAGGTGTGATGAAGTGAAGGATTTCCCTCTCCCTTGCTAAAGACCTCAGAGAAAAGCCAGGTCTTCACAGCTTTTCTAAATAACAGCATAGTGAAGGCCATCCACATCTCAGGGGGAACCTCAGAAAAAGAAGTCAGTTGAAAATAGATAAGGATAATAAAGTAGATGTAGTGAAACAATCATATAGTATATATTTGGACATGAAAAATTGCACTGAATTGCTAACCGTTCAGAATATATAGCTAACGTATTCATGGCTCTTCCTTAGGGATATAGTTGCATTGTTAAACTGATCCCTTTGGATTAGTCTTTACTCTGAAATTTAAAAAAGCAATATGATAAACAATGGCATGATGAAATGCTCGTTGACTATTGCATCTTATTTGAGGTGAGCCTTTTTGCATGTACGTAAGACACCTGCTTTTTTAAAATATTGGACTTTCATATGAATTAATTTGATCTTTTGAATAATTGCTTACAAAACTCTTAAGTTATGTACCATTTACTTGTCATAATGAATTATACATTTTTGTGGCAGAAATTGTTAAAATGAAATTTGCGAAGTATAGCATGTTGGCATATCATTATTGGTTGCTAATAAGTTTAAATCGCTTAATTGAGTTGCCAGATTCCAAATTTGAAATCATCCTGCCGGCTTTTATGATCATAAGTCAATTATCAGGAGTTTTCGAGTAGCACTGCAACTCAGTGATGGGAATAATTTATTATCAAAATAATTCACAATCCAGAGGTATTATTATGTTTAGCTAATTGGAAAGAAAACAAGACGCCAAAAAGAAAAGAAAAGAAAAGAAAATGGAGAAGAGGCTAGCCTGGTAAATGTGTTAGATGGGGAAAGGAAGATTTATTTTAAAGTTTTTCTTAAATAGATCAAATGTTTGATTTATATAGATGACAGAAACTGCAAAGGATCTACACAGCTTAAAAAAGATAAAATAGTTTTGACTGTTTCTCTCAGCAATCTTTGGAAGAGCCTCAGCACTAACTCCGTATCTAGGAAGACACAATTTGCTGATCTAGAGAACTTCCTTTATCTTAATAATGTGACCAGTTACAGACTTGACTTGATCATCAGTCACATTTTCTAACCGCCACATTTTTTTTTGTTTTATCCCATACTTATTATTTTTATAAATAACTCAAGGCAATGAACATACCTAATACTCCTCCCTCTTCCTATTTTCCCCACAACAAGAACCCGGTGAGGTGAATTGGGCTGAGAGGGATTGACTGGCCCAAAATCACCCAGTCAGCCTTCATGCCTAAGGCGAGAGTAGAACTCATAGTCTCCTGGTTTCTAATCAGGGTTGCCATAAGAAGTAAGCAGAAACCCCAGATCTGTGGCACGGCAAGAAGCCGAACCCAAGCCCAGTCCTGTAGTGTGGTTCGAGGGGGGCAGGCATCTCTTATTAGGTGCAAGAAGATGGCAAAAGTCAGGTGGGGTAATGGAATGCAATACATCAGTGGCCCAAAAATGGAGAGGAGATAGACATTTGGGGGAGTCTTAAGTGTGGAAGGACTGCCAAGTGGCCAGATTTTGATTATGGGGGCACTGTAACAACTGCAACTTTGGGCATGGATCTTGTGTTATCCCTTTGTTCAGCACCACTACAACTTCGAACTGTCACTGAACAAATCATCATAAATTGTGGACTGCCTGTTTTTGGAAATGGTTCAAGAGGGAACACACCCACACACCCACACCCACACCCACACCCACACACCCACGAGATGAGAGAGAGAGAAATATAGATGGGGAGAGAGATGAGAGAGAGAAAGGGAGATGAGAGGGAGAGAGGAATGAGAGAGGGAGAGAGGAATGAGAGAGAGAGGGAGAAAGAAAGGCGATAGAGAAAAAGATGAGAGAAAGAGACAGAGGGAGAAAGATGAGAGATGAGAGGGAGAAAGAGTGATGTGAGAGAAAGAGATGAGGGGGGAGATGAAAGAGAAAGGGAGAAAGAAAGGAGAGAAAGATGAGAGAGAGATGAGAGAAAGAGACAGAGATGAAAGCGAGAGATGAGGGGGAGAGAGAGATGAGAGAGAGGGAGAAAAAAGAGAAGAGGGGAGAGAGAGAGATGAGAGAGAGAGAGAGACCTGTTTCCCACAGAAAAGAAAACACCAGGAGCCACAAAACCTGGATAGGCATGGCTGGGGGTGTGTCATGTTGGGAGTGAATGTTATTGAGTTGGCCATGCCCACCCAGGTTTTGTGGCTCCCGGTGTTTTCTGTGGGAAACGGGTCCAAATGCCTCGTTGGATGTTTACAGTTGCAGACTCCTGGTCTAGTGAATCCTAGGCGGCAGCAGGAGAAGGTGAAAAAGGAAATTGCAAGAAGGAGGAAAAGAGACAACTTACGGTGTACTGCATATTTATGTGACATGCCGGAAATCAACCCCCTACAGTTCTCCCAACTTCCCTCCGCCAGCTCCCAACCCCAGTGGACCACTGCCCATGCAGGGCAAAATCTGTACTGCATATATTTTGTTTGATTTGCATATAAAACAGACTTGCAAATAGCCTCTTGGAACATAATCTGTAAGTAAGGTAATGTTTGTATGTTTTTGAGGCTAATTCAAGGTTCTGGTTATTAGTTAAGTAACCCTTTACAGATTCATTACCTTCAGGACTCTCTGGCTGAATCTGAATCTGTCTGTTGAACTTGCACCTACCAAGAAAGGAGAAACCAAGAGGGAAAGAATCAGAAAATAGGTCCTCTCAGTACAGGTTCTTTGCTGCAGAATATTTATTGATTTTTAATGCTTAGTACAGCATTAAATAATAAGATAGAAGAAAGTAATTGAATCTGGAAACTGGATAGATCTGGGGGGGGAGAGTATTTCAACAGAAAAATTTGCAGATTAGAAGTTGGCAGAAAACCTTTAGGTTCAATAGATTTAAAATTAGTTAAAAAAAATGTCAAAGGTTAATTGATGTGGCACATAATGAGCAAAAAAGGAATCTCTAATAACTCCATACAGTATGCCTAAAAGGCATAGCTCAAATGAGAGCCATAGAAGGAGGTGATGTAAAAGATTATAAAGACTTGGTATGCTGGAGATGTGTATATTAATTTGTGAGTATATTCAAGTTAAGTTGTTGTTCTGTATACAAAGAAGACTTCATTCTCAGGCATATTCATCCTGGGGTAACAAAGTGTGATCTTGAGAGTCTGTGGCAATGAGGTTAGGTTTCAGAGTCCTGGAAAATGAGTAAAAATGATAAAAAATGCATGAGAGATATATGGAAATATAGCAGAGAATTGAGATCGCAGGGAAATTTGGTGGCTGGTGGTCACTTTATTACTTAGTGCAGGAGTGAAATGGGAGACTGCTTTAGAACAGCATTTCCGAAACCAAGTATCTAGAAAATGGACTATTGTGGCTAATGAAGTCAGTTCTGTGTTTATCACCCATGAATCTATGAATCTAAAATTGCAGGTAATGAAGCCCTTTTGGGTATGTTATAAATACAGGGCTTTGTTTTTGTTTTAGGGGTTCAAAAATTATTCTTTTAAATTGAAGATTTATAAAGTTTGTAAAATCAGTGAAATCAGTTTTTTTAATAGTATCCTGTTAAGCCCCACATTACTGGGCAACATCATGGAAAAGAATGAAAGATTTTCATTAGATGTCCTTAATAAGCCCAGTATTAAGAATAAAATCTGAATCTTCAAAACTGCATTAGGAGTTGTCAATCTTCATTTATCGGTGAACTTATTGAGGTGGAAATCTTGGAATGGTTTGAATAGTTTTTTCCCAGGTTTCTTGTCAGCGGGACCTGCTTCCTATTTTTGAGATTAGCAACCAATGGGCCTGGCTTCTGACTTTTGATTGTTTATGGTTAATATTCTATTACTCTCCCAGCCTCTGCACAATGTCTCACAAATATTGCAAAACTGCGCCGCGATGGACTGGTTAGAATACAGTACTGCAGGCTACTTCTGCTAACTGCCGGCTGCCTGCAATTTGGCAGTTCGAATCCCACCAGGCTTCCATCCTTCCGAGGTGGGTAAAATGAGGACCCAGATTGTTGGGGGCAATATGCTGATTCTATAAACTGCTTAAAGAGGGCTGTAAAGCACTGTAAAGCGATATATAAGTCGAAGTGCTATTGCTATTGTTATTCTGCCTACTTTGTGACATCAGGGATGAAAATTGGGATACATAATTGCGGCCTGTAGTATTTAGGATGCCAAATACTTCTAAAAGTTACCAAATTATCATTTAATGTGCTAAACCAGAGTTACCCCCTGGCAAGATGGGTAGCCAACAAATTTTACAAATAAGCAAATGGGTAAATTATTCACATTGATTTGTTTTCTCCCTTTCTTGGAGTACAAGGTCACCTAAAGATCAAATGTTACCCTAAGTCCACAGCCCTCGGGAGAACACCTGATTAATGTACAAATGCACCTGTGGTTGTTTTGTTGTGTGCTTGGTCGCCATTTTACATTTTATACTTATATATCATCTGTTATGTCCATTATGTCTACGGTTTTCTTTGTTTTTTCTTCATTGTCATTTATTGTATTTTAATGTTGTACGCAGCCCAGAGTTGCACTGGTTTGAGTTGAATGGCCTTATAAATTTCAAAATAATTTTTTTTTTTTAAAAATAAAAAATGTTATATAATATCACATCTTACTTGGTAGAGGGATTTTAGATAAACTCTGCTTTTTCAACATTGATTCTTCTTTCACTATCTATTGGCTAAATAAACTTTTTTTTTTAAATTTGATTTATATGCCGCCCTTCTCCAGAGACTCAGGGTGGCTTACAATGCATTAAACAATAGCCTTCATACTTTTGTATATTTATACAAAGTCAGCTTATTGCCCCCACAAACTGGGTCCTCAATTTACCTACCTTAGAAAGGATGGAAGGCTGAATCAACCTTGAGCCTGGTGAGATTCGAACTTATAGTAATTGCAGACAGCTGGTGTTAATCACAATGCTATCAGTCTGCTGAACCACCAGGCCCATGTTTCTTCAAACTTTTTCATATTCATTGAGGGTTTTCAAATTTCTGGTAAATGGCATGAAGAATAAGTACTACAGGTAATCCTTAGTTAATGACCACTCATTCAGTGTCCATTCAAAGTTCTGATAGTGCTGAAAGAGTGATACTGATAACTGGTCTTTGAAGTTCTGGCTGTAACAGCATCCCTGTGGTCCTGTGCTTGCAATCCAAAGGCTTGGCAATTGGGTCACACTTTTAGCGGTTGCAGCGAGCCATGGTCTCATGATCACCACTTGCAATCTTCCCTGCTGACTTCCCACAAGCAAGGTCAATGAGGAAGCCCATAGGGAAGGTTGCAAGTCACTCCAGCAAGTTGGTTTCGCTGTGTTTTCTCCTGAAGATCCCTCTACTCATACTCGGGGATTTGTACTCTATAGTGTATGTCTGCCTGACCCCCCTTCCCTACACCTAGACTTCATAGCGCATATACGCAAACACTGTGCAACTGCAATTGCAAGGTGCTATAGGATCCCCTGCTCCACTCAGACACACTGCATAGCATTTATCTACCTACTAACCTACTTACAAGCTGCCCTAAACTTGCAACTTCCTGCTGGGTTTCCCATTGACTTTGCTTGTTGGAAGTCAGCAGGAAGTCGCAAATTGCAGCCATGTGAAGGCTTCACGTAATGACAGCAATGGATTCTGGTATTGCTGTCGCTAAACAATATGGTCCTGTGACAACATATTATACCACTGGATCACTTAGTAATGGAAATTCTAGTCCCAATCACTGTTGAGATTGGTCTAGAGCCAGTGATGGGTTGCCCCCGGTTCGGACCGGTCTCTCAACCTAATTTCAGGCAATAACAATTTTTTGTCACTCACTCTAGAGCAGGGGTCTCCAACTTTGGGAACTTTAAGACTTGTGGACTTCAATTCCCAGAATTCCTCAGCCAGCTCTGCTGGCTAAGTTGAAGTCCACAAGTCTTAAAGTTGCCAAGGTTGGAGACCCCTGCTCTAGAGTGAGTGACAAAAACTGTTATTGCCTGAAATGAGAGGAAAATATGAATGCAGCTGATTTTGTCTGGCAAACCTGAGATCTACTAAACCAGGATCCATTTATTTTACTGCAACATGGATAAAAATGTACACTATCATTGTGGGACACTTTTTATCAGTTGAAACCCCATTTGCATTGGAACCCCATTTACCAGACAATATTTTGCTATAATTTGAATTGTAGATAAATTGAAATCTGAAAAAGTAAGATCGTATAAAAGTTTTTTGGTCTTTGGAGCTAACAAAAATATTGCAAATGCCTCTATAGATACTGTAGTAAAGTAACACAAACCGAATCATTTTGTTATTTCCAGTGCAAAGGACATTTCTTATATGACATCTCAGAATATATTTCCTGTAATAATTCTGAAGGCAAAGGACTATACCTAGTCATCTTTTATTGGGTAATATAAGAATGGGGAAATAGTTAACCAAAATCCTTTATGACCCAGGTTCTGCTTCCATGGGCCAAGCTACTTCTGTCTGGAACACAATATCATTTAATTTTTTAGAAATGTACGTTTGTCATTATTGTTCCTTAAGATTCATATGGACCTTTAACCAATAGTTAACATCAGTTTCCATGTTCTGATTTCAATTTTACTCATCCTTGTCTCTAATCTGAGAAGAGATTCCTTCATTCATGCATGCATGCATGCATTTATTCATTTGCTTTAAATAGCACCTCTGAGTGCAGCAAATGTAGACTTCAGAAATCACCTCTAGAGAGTTTGTTCCTGCATAGAGATCTACCTCGGCTCCATATAATGCTTGGCAAAGTTTTTAGCATAGAAAATGTCAAGGCTGCCAATTCACGTCCTTTCATTAAAAACAAATCGCTTGAGGGCTGTTGCAGATCTTCATGTCAACTGGGAGACATAATGACAATGAGTCCTCCAGGTTCCTTTGGGATGGAAAAACACTCTCAAGTATTTAAAGGTGTGGACCTATTCTCTTGGGTTCTCCTTTATATACCATATTTGTACTTTGGCCCATTTTGCAAAAGCTTGACTTAACCCATCATTTATACTTTAAACAAATAAGAATTGCATGTGATGCTTCCCCCCGTCCCCGATACAAACATTATAGTTCAGGAGGAAATCTGTATCCAGTTGGATGCATAGTTCTTGATCCAGCAAAATAATTGACATTCAAACCTTTTTAATAGTAGACTATAGTTGTTTGATTGAATTGATTACTTTAAAGTAGTCTTATTTCCTTCATAGTTATCTAATCACTCAGTGATTAACAACATTATGTTTGATATGACATTTTGCATAGGACGTTTCTGGTAATTCATCTGAAATAGATTTTTTAAAAAATCTTTGCACAGGGTTTTTTATATTTAAGAAGTTAATATCTTTAAACTAAACAATTTTTATAATAATAGGAGACCTTTTAATAAAGATCAGAATGAGCAATTTGTAAGTGAGAAGTTACCATGGCTCTTCTGCTATCAAATTAAATCTCTTTTGAGCAATAGAAATATTAGAGATTCAACAAGGCCATATATCAATTTCAAGAATTTAATACTTCATTATTTAGTACAACCAAAAGGAACAATTTCCAAAATATTTAAGATATTACTGCAATCAGAAATAGGGGATCCACCCTATAGGATTCTTCAATGGTTTCATTAGAAAAATTACAAAATTAAATTAATAGGACATCAGAATTAGCACAATTTTATCTAATTTGGATAGATTTTATGGTTTATTTCAATAGCAAAAGACTATAATTCTTGTATATTTTATATATATGCCAAATTTCCATATGTAGCAGTTGTCTGTTTAGTTACATTGTAGTAGATTGTTGTACATTGCAACTTTTAATTTTTTTCTCTATATGTATTTATGAAAATCTAGTTACCTGATTAAAATTAATACAAAATAATTTAAAAAAACCAGAATGTCAACTCGCAAAGCATCCCTGGCCTGCTCTCAAGTTGCCATAGGCAGAGGGGATGGGAAAAGAAATTTTGCAACCGCAGCGAGGCAGCACGTCAGTCAAAACAAAAGCACATTCCGGCCATATCTCTGTCAAGGCCATCTCCACGGTTACCCACAGTGGCCAGAAGGGAGTGATCTCTGCAATCCGTGAAATTGCTTCGTTGGAGAATGTGACTGATGACACAACTTGGGGAGAGGGGGGAACAGGATCAGAGCCGGAATATAAATTAAGTGGGATCAGAGTTGGCTTCACTTGGAACATGCTGACATGAGGCTCCTAATAAATAACTGGATTTCTTTTGAAGCTTGGCTCCAGGCTCATGATTTAATTAGGGCATCGGTCGGAACCCTGACACAGAGTTCTTTTCTCGGATACTCAAATATTGTCATTATTTCTTCATGTTGTATTTATAGGTTCTTTTTAATGTCCAGTATTGAACATACTTTAGTTTCAGTTTGTCATTCATAGCCCAGGCCTCTAATCTAATCTGATCAGATCTGTTTATGAATTATCATCCTTGCAGTGTCTGCGATTTTTCCAATTTCTGAGTCCCCTGAAATTTTAATAAGTATTCTCCAAATCTTTATCTGAGTAATTAATGGAGATGTTGAACAGCATTGGACCTAAGACAGATCCCTGTGAACTGAAGCATTACTTTTTACTTCCTCCCAGCTTGACAGTGATCCTTTAATTAGCCCTCTTGGGCACTACAGCTTCTTAGCCAGCTGTGTGCCCATCTTATGATAACATTTTTAATTACTTTTCTCCAATGTACTTGTGGTACAATCATGTGGAATGATCAGAAGCTCTGATGAAATCAAAATGTATTTTAAATCTACTGTATTTCTGATTTCTTTCAAAGCCACCATTCTGAATTAGGTGAGAAATTGGTCTGAAATGTATTCTCCATAAATCCATGTGGAAAGCTTCTAATCAATATGTATGTTGTCAGTTTATTTTCTTTGATCTGATGGAATCTTTTCTTCTAGGCATTTTAAAAATGATTTCTAATAAAGGGATATTATTGGAACTGGAGCCTTCTTCAGTCTTGGGTGGGGTTTTTTTGCCATTTGTTGATTTGTTTTCATGAAGAAGTAGTCTGATATTAATATATTTTTTATGTGCCTGTTTTACTCTCTTCTTATACTCTTTTTATTATATATTAAACAATACTTTTCTGCTCACTATTCTAAAAAGAAAGGCACTGAATCAGTTAGTTTTAACGTATTTTTATCTGCTGTCAGAATTGGCAAACCTGAATTAATAGGTATTATTTTAGCTCAGTTATGGGCAACCTGACATCCATCCTTCCATTGTTTTGGATTTCAGCTATTGAAATTCTTTGTTATTGGTCATTCTGGGTCAAGTAGTTCAGAACCTTTGGAGGCACAACCCATTTGTCTTACCCGGAGACTGGAAAATAGTGAAAAATAAAAGGTTATAAACATGGAAAGAATAATACTATGAGATGGGAAAACTTGGGTAAGAAAACCCCAGAAAAATATTTAAACCTGCTTTTTTCCTCTTTTCCTCCCAATCCCTGTATTGAAAAAATCCCAAGATTTTTCCAATATAGTTGGTTGATTTACAATGGTAATTGGGACTGGCAACTCTGCTGCTAAGTGGTGGTTGTAGAGCACGAGTCACATGACTGCACTAAGGTACAATGGCAGTTCCAGCAGTTCCAGTGGCAGTTGTTAAGTGAACCCTGAGTGCTCATTAACCGCAATGTCACATGATCATTATATGCGACCTCCTGCCAGCTTCCCCATTTACTTTGCTTGCCAGAAGCTGGACTGAAGATTACCAATGACGATCACATGACTACAAGATACTGCAGTCAATATAATTGCAAGCTACCGGTAGTTGCCAAGCACTGAAATCACAATCACATGACCATAGGGCTGCTGTGATGGCCAGTATAAGGACTGGTCATACATCCTCTCATTTAATACAGTTGGAACCTCAAATGATCACTGATTGAGTTATTATTAAACAAGAACTACCTATTGGTTTTTTTTCAGTTGAACATTTGGAAGTGCTTACAGTAGTTGAAAATGACTTCAGTTAAATATTTTTTCCTTGGAAAAAGTAACACATTTTTGAAGACAATGTTTTACTTATTCTGAAGGATTATTAAGAAGAAAAAACCTCCAGTGATTCTATTAGGATATACGCAAGAAATCTAGGACACCCTTTCTCTTTAATTTTTTTTTTTTTTTTTTAATTTGATTTATATGCCGCCCTTCTCCGGAGACTCAGAGCGGCTTACAATGCGCTAAGCAATAGCCTTCATCCTTTTGTATATTTATACAAAGTCAGCTTATTGCCCCCACAATCTGGGTCCTCATTTCACCTACCTTAGAAAGGATGGAAGGCTGAGTCAACCTTGAGCCTGGTAAGATTCGAACCTGCAGAAATTGCAGGCAGCTGTGTTAATTACAGGGTGCATTAAACCACTGTACTACCAAGGCTCCTATACGTTTTTATTTTATTTATTTATTTTATTTCTCAAATAAAATTAAATTATTTGAGAAAAAAAACTGGTTTTCCAATTTGGTAAATACAACCAAATGAAGATTTTTATATAACACAATTTGCAGCATTAAAATCTAATATATACTGTATACATATGCAGTCTTAAGATATTTATACTTTATTCTCTAGTAATCAAAGATATTGCTACTTAATGTAGTGGCTACTTCCATTTTCTGTACAAATAATATAGAAAATTTGTTTTGTATAAAATTTGAAATTTAGTTTTGATTCCTCCCCCCCTCCCCCATTTCTTGGGTAGCAAAAATTATTCTGACTTTTTCTGAGACCCTTCACTTTTACTTATACAGGTAGTCCCTCCAACTTATGACCACAATTGGGACAGGAACTTCCACTGCTAAAAGATGAACTGATTTTGCCTTTCATAGGAGAAACAGGATCATTTATGCATTTGACTTTGGATTGGGAATGCTTTGGGCCTCTCTTGTTTCTTCTAACATATTGTGGGCAGCTGAGAAGCTAATTTTATCAAGTCTTCAATGTGTGCCAAGGATCTCAGAAGAAGTTGATCTTCCTAATCTAAAATTATAAGTGGTTGCTGAAATATATGAAACAACTTTTTTTTCTCCCACCCTGTCCAAAATAGCAATAACAATAACAATAGCACTTAGACTTATATCCTGCTTCATAGTGCTTTACAGTCCCCTCTAAGCAGTTTACAGAGTCAGCATATTGCCCCCAACAATCTGGGTCCTCATTTTATCTACCTCGGAAGGATGGAAGGCTGAGTCAACCTTGAGCTGGTGAGATTTGCACTGCTGAACTGCAGCTAGCAGTCAGCTGAAGTAGCCTGCAATACTGAACTCTAACCACTGCGCCATCTCGGCTCTTTTATAATCTAAATTTAACTCACGTGAGGCAAAAATGATATTTAGACTAGTTTGGTAATAACTGAAGAATTGACAGTTTTTACAGTTGCTTTATAGAGCATAGCCACTTCTAAAAATTCTAATGCACACATGTGTTATATGCTTACATGTGTACGCATGTGAAAGTAGTTTCAAGGCATACTGGAATTTATGTTTCAATATAGTCATTTTTAAAGGTTTGGAACTCAGATATACTCCTAGCAAATCACAACAAGCATTTAAAGAAATAGAATTGCATTATTTATAGTATACCGAAATTCCATATTCCTCTTTCAGTCCTCATTTTGTGAGATCCCAGTATATGGTTTGAAGTATACTGACTACGCACCGAACACTTTAAGGTTTGGGCCATGCTGTTTAGAACTGTAGACAGAGGCCTACAGGTTTATTAATGCTTTTTAGTCTAAACGCACAACATACCCTTTTAGGTTGCACAGCAACTGATGCCTAGCAACGATAATAGATTGAATTTCCAAGAGTGACCATGCCAGATGCAATAATAAAAGCAAGAGTACAAATTGTTGTCATGGTTTTCACAGTGAACTTGTCTGAATTCAGATTTTTTTTTCCTCATTTCCCCGAAACTAAATGCCTAGATAAGGCATTATATAATCCTTGCACCAGAATCCCGAAAAAGTCCCTAGGTAGTTTTTTTGCTTTATGTACAAGGCCACAAAACAAATGAAAGTTAAACTCTCAAGTATGCAAACCATGCAACTTCACAATGAATTCAAAAGCATGACATGTCAGGAATAATACAAAGTTGGATGTAAAAAGCTGTAGAGAAAGAAAGGTTAAAAGAATTATGGAAGTGCTATATATCAGTAGAACGTAAGCCAGCAATTAACAGATTTGGAGAAAAGCTTCCTTAAATCAATCTGACATTTTAATCTATCCACAATTAGATCAGTTCTTTTTTGGGTTCAGTGTTTTCTGCACATTTCATTTCATTTCACTTTTTTTTTTTTTAGAAGAGATCAACATTTGTACTTCACTAAGACTTTTTTTTTAAAGAGTTGTACTAAGAAGCACAAAAAACCCCTCCAAGAATAATTGAAATCTCCAGGATTACATAATGAGGAGAGCTTGGTAGCTATTAATTGCACATTCTTCTGGAGACACTGGCTATGAATAAGTTGCCAGTGGCAGCTAGACAAATTTAGTTCAGTGTCAGAAGTCTGTCATACTGTTCTATCAACTATGCTGTGTGAAGAGTGTGTGTGTGTGGGTAGACTGCTGCTGAGGAGAAAGGATGGGAATGGTAAAAATGTTAGAAATTTGGATGTACCTGTCCATAATTTCAGTTTCTGACATAGAGTAGTTCTTCAGCTTAACTAGTTAAGTTTTTGACAGCCATGGGGTATAAACATTTGGACAACATTTGTTCAGCTTCTGTTCTTTAATTTTGGAAAAGAAAAAAAAAACAATAAAATGGTAGGTTTAAAGATTGGCAATTATAGTAAAGAACAGGTGTTGTTTGTATTATTTGTGTATAGGGCTCTCATATTAAAATGGCACAACTGTTATGATTAGTTGACAGTTGCCCTAGTGATATAAACATAAAAGCTTCATTTTATAATAATTTAAAGCACATTCTTTTACTGCAAATAAGTTAGGGAATTAAGTTAAGGAATCCAAACTGCCTGAGAACTTTTAATGAGAGGTGAATCAAGGTTTTTAGCTCCTGCACTTAAGCCATACTTCTCTTTCCCTCTTTCTTTCTTTCTTTTTTTTTGGGGGGGGGAAGGGGGAAAGTTAGCAGCTTATACTAGAGTGTAAAGAGAAACTTGGAATCAGTCTTGACACTTTACATAATGGTAATCAATTTCCAACTATTGTCATGATATATTGCACTTATTATAGGTCAAAATGGCAACCAGGTTTTGTTTTTAGTTTAAAGTCTCCAGTTTATTAGGGAAACATGAAAGCGTGGGCACCGTCTTTTCATTTGTGGCTTCTTGGTAGGAAGATCCAAATAATAAAAGTAAATGAATGGAATGTAGCAATGTTTTACATTAAATAGCCTATCAGTCAGATCTTTTTTGTCTGAGTTCCTGATCTTTGTAACACAAAATTCAGTATAATTAGGATAGTTACATATGGTATGCAAGAAGAGAAAGGAAGCCAAATGGGTAATGGCAGAATGGTGTGAAAGGGAGACAGGGTGCCTTTACTTTGTCATGAACAGGCAAAGTCGTCGTCGTTGTTGTCCCCCCCCCGGGGGGGAAGCAGAGTTCCCTGAAAACTGTAGGCTAGAGGAAGAGGAGTATCCTTACTTTCCTAAGGAAAGCAAAGTCCTCCCCGGGACGGAGCTGCCCAAAAACTGGTAAGCTAGAAGCAGCAGGTGCTGCAGCAGGTAGAGCCCGGCTAGGTCAAAGTGAACCCCACATCTGAAGGGTACATGGGAAACTGTAGCTTGAAGGACAGACCTGGATCCCCACTAGGTTATTTTGCTCGCAGCATAGGATGAGAGGCGAGTGCCCGTCCTAGCTGGTATGAAAAGGAATCAAGCAAAGGTAATATGCAAGGATTGGACTCAGATTAAGGACAGGACAGGGAGGCAAATTTGGCCAGAAGACGGTACTTTTGATTTTAAAACACTGAAAGAAATCAGATCATATATAAGAACGTTGGGGTTTTTATTTGTTTGTTTGTTTCTCTCTTCCTCTCTGTCTTCCATGCAACCACGTGATATGTTTAAGATTTGTGCCTTCCCAAATTTAACTGAGATTTATGATGGGAATGACCAGGGTGCGTAAACCTGAGAGTTCTGTTTTTCCTCTCATTTTCACTGTGTGTGTGTGTGTGTGTGTGTGTGTGTGAGAGAGAGAGAGAGAGAGAAAGTCTTTGTTTTCCCTCAAGGTAAATGTAACTGTTAAATGTTTCTGATCCCTAGGAGAAAAAAAAATGTTAGAAATAATGTTGAATTAAGCAATGGAAATGCCTTTACACTGTGCGCACTCTGACATAATACTGCAAAAAATTAGTTTAGGATAGGCTTTTTTTTTTCCTTCCATTCATCTTGTCCGATTCTCTGAGACTGCCTCAACTAGTTGCTGCTGTTTTCTTGGCAAAGTTTTCCAGAAGTGGTTTGCATTCTTCTGACAGAAGAGTCTCAGGTTCAAGAAACCATATTATGTTTTAATATATGTTTCCTCATAGCATTGCAGTGTTAAATGAACTGTATGTTGATTGACTGCAGCAGCCTAATCTCATTAATTCCACTTTTCAGCGTTGCCTTTATTTGTAACTAGATAACAGAAGTTTCCTATTAAAATATTTCTGAATCAAGGCTACATCTGCCAAAAGAGGAGAAAAGAAAAGTACAGCTAAAGAAGTAGCTATTTTTCAGGTATAAATAGAATAGGTACATGGGACTTTTTTGATAAGAAATGAATGCTTATAGTAACTCCTTCTGTAATTATTAGTGTGATGTCAAATTAATAATTAATAATAATGTCCCTTCTCCCTTTCCCCTCCCACCACTTAAAAAGCAATCAGCATTTAAATTCCACATCTTATATACAGTTGACATAATAACTTAGTTACCATAGGTATTTTGTTCAGTGATTTACTTTTGTCTCCAGAAATGCTTATTAGAAATCAGGCCAACAGTTTAAAGAACTGTTTCATACTTTATTTTGGGGAGTGTAGATGCAGAGAAGAAGGAACGGGGATTATATATAATTATGTAAAACCTGGTTTCATTGATTTTGGTTAAAACTGCGAGATGTTTCAGATGCAGTTGTGGAGTGGTCATTTGATGGAAGTTTTCTTAGGCTTACATATTTTTGATTGGCCTGCTTCTTATATGGCCACTTTATCAGTTCAATTCTGTTAATCTATCTATCTGGAGTATTATTTCCTCTCTAATTGTTTATAATTTGGCTATCTTAATATCATATTCTGGGCTATATTTTAGACTATTTATTAAATGGAATAGTTAGAAGGTTTCTTTCATGTTTAAATCTCCAAATAAAGTTAGACATCATTACTTCCATAATTTTATTCACAGTACATATTTTTACTAAAAAGAACCATATTATTCCAGTTCATTATTCGGAAATTAGAAGATTGGCCTTTTGTTTCTATGGGGGAAAAAGTTCATATAATGAAAAAGCATAAATTTGAAGTTCATTCAAGCTGGAGTCTCTGAGAACTTACATGATCAGAATAGTGTAACACAGTACTCCAATGTCAGGGTCCCTGGAGAATCCAGAGCCTTGCAGGTGACAGACTGGCAGAATGGAAGTCAGGGCAGACATATTTGCATTCTTCCACCCTTATTCTAAGCTCTGGAATATAAATTTGTTTAAACCAGTTTCGTTATGGGGTAGAAGGCCGAGGAAAGTTGTGATCAAAAGCATCTGTAGCTTCCTCTGGCGTAAAATTTTTATTTGCCTCTTCGCTGCTATAGTTTGGAAAGGATTTGTACGTTGCATATAGGTTATGACTTATTATTTTTATACATCAGACTCCACAAGGCATGCCCTTGTGGTCCAGAGCACAGTATTGACTGCTATAAAGCCTACCTGCTAGCTGTACTTTGAAACATTCTCTAATAAAGAAATTAATATGGTGCCAGAAAGAGCTCCCTTAATGGTGTCTGAAGTTGGCAGCAAGGGGATTCTATCATTGGATATAACTTTCTGAAACTGGGTCTGCCTTGCTGACTCTAGAAGCAAAAGTGCCATCTGTCCTGTACTACCTGGATGCCTAGTTCCAGTAGCTGGAGCATCTGTAGCTCCAGGGGCAAGCAGAGTTCTCAAGAGAGGCTGTTGTGACTCGTGTGACACTTCAACATTACCTATCAGGAAGAATCTTATCAAAGGGATTCTTTCTGAGGAGGTGCAATTCTCCCAGCCACACTGTCATTTATTTGGCACGGCTATGCTATTGGTGAAATATGAAATCAGAAGAATACATTTTTCTCCAGAAGTGAAATAATTTTTAGATTTGAAGTTTTTGTGGAGACAAAAAACAAAACAAAAAACTTGATGCTGGTACATTCTTGTCACGTATGCTGGCTGGTGGAAAAATTAGCACAAGCATTCCAGCAGCTCCAAGAGCAAGCTTGTTTATAGCTATAAGTCTCAAGTAACCTATCCATGAGCCATATGAAAGAGAAATAGAAAGGCAGAAAAAGGCACTATCTCTCAGATGTAATTACTGGAAGCGTTTATGGACAATATTAAGCTATAACATAGGTGGTTGTTGTTTAACATGCTGTATGAATCTATTTGTAATATGCCTTACAAATCTTGCCAAATAACATAATAAGCAATGGTTAAACTATAGTTTGGTATAATATGTTAATATACCAGAAAAGCCAATTAGTAAAGGTGGACGTTAGTTTAACAACAAGAATTAGTTTAACAAACGCAGAATTTAATTATTTATTGGGAATTATATTTATGGCATATTTAATTGTATACCTAGTACAACTTTAAAAAAAATTAAAAATAACAAATAGAAAAATTATGAGCTATAAGAAGCCAAAAACTAAAAGGAAAAAATATAAGCAGCCCCTAAAATGAAACAATTAAAACATTTTTTATTATAGTCATTCTTTAGTGTGTTTCAAAGTTTTTTCCTGAGATGTTTGGGATTCTGAGAAGCTATTTAGGGATTCCAGTTTGAGAATTAGCTTCCAGTTTTTAAGTTACAATGTAGAAAGAAAGAGAACAAAAATAGTGTAAACTTGGTGATGTTAATTTAATTTGAAGTATTTTAAAGTTGTGAATATTAGAAAAAAAATATAGATCAGTGGTGGGATTCAGCTGGTTCGGAGTGGTTTGGGCGAACCAGTTGTTAAATTTCCCACCCACCCCTCCCCTCCCCTTCTGCCCCACCCCTCCCACTCCTTATCATGCTTCGCTGGCCTTGGCCAATGCATAGAGTCACGCCCGCAACATAGGTGGTAAGCCTTCTTTCGCCGATCTCCGCTCCTCACTCAGCTGCCTTCCAGGCGGCCACCCTTCACCTGACCTGAGAAGGTAAGGCTGATGGTGGGGGAGGGGGCCCATCACACTGTTCCAAAGGGCTGCAAGGGGGGGGGGAGATGAGATAATGAGGCTCTTTCGGGCCCGGCTCTGGTGGGAGGCCAAAGAAAAAGTGCCTGGTCTGGGCACACAGTGCCCCAGTGCGGTGCTCTCCCCGAGTGTTGCTTGACCGTTGCCCAGAAGTGGCGAGCTACCCCATTACAGGTTGGATGCGGGACCTGAGGTGGAGGGGAGGATGAGCGGGCGGCAGCCAAGAGCCAGGCCCAAAAGGAAGCCAAGCCTTGCCATGTTGCCCCCGAGGCAGCCCTTTGGCCAAATGGGCAGGTCCGGAGCAGGTCTCCCTCTCATGGTATGCCGCTTTCTGTATTTAATTTTAGAGCTGCCCGGGCGAGAGCAGCCCACCACATCCAGGCCTGGCAGCACCCCCCTAACTGGTGATCCCTGAGAGGGAGAAAGATGAGAGAGAGAGATGAGAGAGAGATGAGAGAGAGAAAGAGTGATGAGAGAGGAAGAAATGGAGAAAGAGAAAGATGAGAGAGAAAGAGACGGAGAAAGAGAAAGATGAGAGAGAAGAGAGAGAGATGAGAGAGGGAGAAAGAAAGAGATATGAGTGAGAGGAGATGAGAGAGAGAGAGGGAGAAAGAGATAAAAAGAGAAAGAGAAAGATGAGAGAGAGAGAGAGAGAGAGAGAAAGAGAGATGAGTGAGAGAGAGAGAGAGAGAGAGAGAAAGAAAGAGAGAGATACCTGTTTAAAAGAAAATACCAGGAGCCACAAAACCTGGGTAGGCATGGCTGGAGGGTGTGTGTGTCATGTGACTGGGTGGGAGTGAGTGATGTAGAGTTGGCCATGCCCACCCAGTCACATGACTACCTAGCCACGCCCACAGAACCTATTGTTAAATTATTTGAATCTCACCACTGACATAGATGTAATTCCAATTTGCAGTTGTTGTATAGCTTTCAGTCTCTAATAGTTTAAGGTAGTACAAATGTACACTTCCTTAGCCTTAGTGGAATGATTATTATGGTCACTCACGCCCTTGTTACCTCTAGGTTGGACTACTGTAACACCCTCTACATGGGGCTGCCCTTGGGATGTGTCCGGAGGCTTCAGCTAGTCCAAAATGCAGCCGCGCGGGTAGTTACGGGGGCGTCTAGATACTCCCGTGTAACACCTCTCCTGCATGAGCTGCACTGGCTACCGGTGGCACTCCGGATACGTTTCAAGGTGCTGGTGCTCACCTATAAAGCCCTTCATGGCTTAGGCCCGGGGTACTTGCAGGACCATCTCCAGCCGTTCTCCCATCGTCCTGTGCGCTCTCACAGAGTCGGCCTCCTCAGGGTGCCGTCGGCCAAACAATGTCGGCTGACGACCCCCAGGGGGAGGGCGTTCTCTGTGGGAGCCCCGACCCTCTGGAATGGATTGCCCACTGAGCTCAGGACAGCCCCCGACCTTCTTTCCTTCCGTCGCGAGCTGAAGACGTGGCTCTTCCGCCAATTAAACTGATCCGTTTGGGGGTACACTGGTATAATTTTAAATCGTTTTAATTGGGTTACTGATTTTAATTTGATATTGTATTGTGATTTGTATTGAAGTTGTCATTTTGTAAGCCGCCTTGAGTCCCTAGGGAGAAAGGCGGCATATAAATCGCAATAAATAAATAAATAAATAAATTATAGGTATCAGTAACATAATGTGTATAAAAGAGGAAGTATTATGAAGTATTTCTTCCGAAGTTAAAATTGGTGGTATAACTTGATCTCAAATTTCTCTTGAGCTTGTTCAACTTCATTTCTTCAAGTTCTCATTCAGCTGCTGGATATATCTTCTGTAGTTGCTAGAATCTTCTATAATTTCTCATTTTCAGCTTTCCATTTGCAATGCAATTCCTTTATCTGCAACTTTATGATGTCACTCTTGACCATTCTGTTGCTTCCAGCAGGTTTCCTAACTCATCTTCCTTTTGTATACTGAAAAGCTTGAATTGCATTTCATTTGTACTAATCAGTGAACATAGATTAATGGTAGCAATTATCACAAACATCATTAATTGCAGGAATTGGGATATGTCAGATAACAAGATAAATAAAAACCACAGATTTAAAAAAATATTTTACTTCAATTATTTTTGCATTTTAAAAATGCTAGTGTTTATAGCCATTTGAAAAACAGAATGAAGGAAATAAGGTTAAGAATGTAGAAAGAACAAAGGACCTCTGGCAGTAATAGAAAAAATGAGCATATTCAGGATGGTGGCATGTGCCGAAGTTGAGGATACAGAGGATTAACTTCAAGCTTAAGGATCACAGAAGATGGATTCTGAGGGGTATCTAAGTCCCAAATTATTTAGGGCTTCAGATAAGGTGCAAATCAGAGGCCCAAATTAATATGATTTGTGTAATTTGACAAAGGTAGCTTGAATAATGGGCATTTTCTGTATAATTTTGTAGTCCTTTGAATATGAATTATTATTATCTGATCAGATCCATTTTCTCCAGGAAAGGCCAGGGCTTCTATAGCAGATGAAGACACATCCATATGCTTCTACTGTTGGAGAATCTAGAAGTATTGCCAAATCCAGGAACACATTCAAGCTGTAAGATGTAAATTTTAAATGGAAGAAGTAACTCCATCTGTTGCCTCTATAGGTTCTATATTCAATTTGTTCCATTTGATTCCGTCTGAACAAAAAGTAAAACTGTCAAGGTGAAGTAATGAATTCTCATGTGGAACATTATGAACCAGGGAAATTAAATGAGCAAGGAAGACTAGTTCTCAGATTATATATAGCAGATCACTTTGTTAATTATAACCCTAGCTCAGGCCTGTTATGTTTACACTATTATCACTGAATAGAAAGACAAAGAGCTAGATAAAGAATCATCTGGTTCAGCAGTTAAAAAAAAAGTAGTGAATTTAACTTCATATATTGTTCTACAGTCAGTTTCTAAAACTTCTGATTAAAACTGGACATTTTTATTTTATAGAGATGCCATCAGCAAGAAATACAAAGAAATACAAATAAAAATGAAGTGATGAAGATTAATATTATATATGCTGTTGGAGGTTTTAAGTCATAAACATGGCAAAGATAAGGACTGACTTGTGAAGAAGCAATCTGCTCTGCATTTCTGATAAAACCCTGCACTTTAGTTAAACAGAGGAAGGAAGGTTTATTGAAAGAAGCAAGTATAAGGTCACTTGACAGATGCGAATGAAAGACAAGCTCATTTCCAAAATTCGGTGGTATTTCTCTAGAAGGATTCTGAAATATTCCTTACAAAGTAAAATGTCAGTGTGCGAAAATAAAAAAAAAATAAAAAATGAAAAAAGAGCAGGGAATGCAGAGAGAGCAAGGGAGGTAAAAATAATAGGGTTGAGGTAAGAATTATTCACGTATAATTTCCTCATACTTCTGAAGACATCCTCTGCAAAAATAGGTACTGTGCATGTTCTCAAGATGGAGAAATTATGTTTGGGTTGAGTTGTTTGCTAGCTAATACTGAAAGCTATTGAATGGGTTGACAGGGGAAGATACTGTTTTTATGAACATTTTCCTCCATTGGTTACTGGCTGCTCCATTTGACTGAATGGAGTGCAAAAGCAAAAGAAAATTGAGACCTGCTTTTGCCTCCAAGTGACTAAAAAGAAGTTTTTTTAAAAAGGCTTTGAGATGTAGTTTATTGATGCTACTCCCTCCACTTAGCATATAGGGGTGCTGGGCATAGCGCAGGCTAAAGAATGAAGTGCTGAGCAAGAGTGGATAAGATGCTAGGGAAGCCTACCATCGCTTTCTACTTAATGCAAGCCACATAGATGAAGTAGATAATCTCTGCATTAATTGCAAAGGAAGATCCAACAGCAAGAGGCTTGACTTATCTTTGCTGCTCTTCCTAGTTCTAGTTTTTCTGCTTTACCATCATGTCCTCCTTTTCTTACCTCCAGCCTCACTTGTCGAACTTAGTTTGGTTCTTCATACATTAAGTCTTTTGTACTGTTTTCAGACATCCAGTTAAGATGTATGCTCATAACACAGACTGTGTATATGTATGACCAGATGCCAGAATAAAGGATCTTTTCACAAAAGTATGACACAGATTTGTAAAATAATAAGTAATCTGGCGAAATTGCTTCTAATTTGAGAAGGAATTCTTGCAAATTCTTAGTCAAGCCCACAAATGGTAGAGTATTATTATTCCAATAGATATATTCAGAAGTGGTGGACTGTATGTCATCAGATTAGCATTCACATTCAAAACAATTCATAGATTCATTTTATGCAACATATAAAAGGATAAAGAAATGCCCATTCCCTTATAGAAATAAATTGCTAGTATTCCCATCATGTAGGACAAGTCAATCCAGTAATTCTGTATATCTGAAGACAGAGGCCCCCAACTTTTTGTGCATGAGGGACAGGTTCTGTACAGAGAGGTTTTTCCATGGACTGGAGGGAGCGTGGTTTCGTGTGCTGACTGCATTCTGCAAATGGGGCTTTGCTTGTTTATGCGATCCGGTTTGTGGCATACCACAGATCGGCGCTGGTCCATGGGCTGTGGGTTGGGGACCCCTGTCCTAAGACAAAGAAGAAAAATACAATTTATCAATTATGAAATTAAGAGAATGCCAAGGAAATGGATTGGTTTATGTTAACCAAGTGAAACTTTGTTGCTAGTGAAAATAGAGAGTGGTCGTGTTGGAGATACTGAAAGGCTTGATGATTAGAAATCCATCAAAACAATTTACTTATAGGAGAAACAAAAGCCAATTTAGTCTGGGGACGTTCATAAGGAATTAAAAGGAAGTACAGACAATGCTTTACCTATGTGTAATCACCAAAGTCACCTATGTATATGTTGGACAGCTGTATAAATTAGTTCAATAAATTGTTTAATAAATAAAATGCTTTAATTTAAGTAGTCTTTCCTAACCGGCGCACCCTCCATATATATGGATTGCAAGAATTCTTCCAGAGTTGGTATACTCTGGAAAACTAGGAGAGTTAAGTGGGCATGCAGTTTAGCTAAGAATCTAGGATACAAGGTCAATTTATTGGAGCAAGTTAATATGCAGAGCAGGGTGGATAAAAATCAATGATTTTTTTTAAAAAATCAAAAAATCAGATTTTTTTAAATTTAAATCAGATTTTTTTGATTTAAATCGTTTTTTTTTATTTTTATCGAATTTATTTTAATAAAAAATTTTGGGAGTAAAAATCTATCATAAGATAGTTTTCTATTTAAGATACATAAATAATTTAGTTTATTCAGCATGAAATGGAGCTTAGTTATGTAGCATGAGGCTGTATATTCTGCAACACTGGGACTATTGGTGAGTCAACAGTGGGTCAAAGGAGTAGCAGAGATGACAGTTGCTCTTTAAAAATTATGATTTAAATCGAGTTGATTTAAATCAAGCCTTTTTACTAGTGATTTAAATTGTGATTTAAATCAACTCGATTTAAATCAAATCCACCCTGATGCAGAGCAATTTGCAACAGGGAAGGGACAATTGCTTCCTCAAAACTGTTATTAGGGATTCAGATATAGCTAAACTCATTTTCTGGGTATGGTTAGGAAAAGTCAAAGCAAACAATAAGTACAATCTGGGTGGCAATTCTTAGGAAGATTTTGATTTGTTTTGATTTGCTTAACAAAATAGAGACTCTTGGAGACCAAAGAATACAGTTATTCTAATGCTACATTAAATTTAGTGACTTAAGGAAAATAATAATATTTCAGGACTAAAAGGATTCCAAAATGATCAAATTGAAGTTTTTCTTAATGGGTTTACCAAATAACAAAACATTTGCAATAAGTTTGGAGGATTTCCTTTGGTTTCATAAGAAAAGCATCTCTTTCTTAATCAATTGTTGACAGAGGTGTATCTATATACTACTAAAAATCTTGTGTCTGTAGCCTTTAAGTGGGTGAAATGGTGCATTATGAAGCAAAATGTTTTCAACCAAGATACTTCATGTAGAAAAATCTGGGACCCATGACTCCCAGATTTGAAATTTGACAAATGTTATAAAATATTTTGTAAGAGTTTTGCAAAGTGACTAGTATTATGAGATAAACCCAGGAGCAAAAACACAGCACACAGCACATCATCTTTCAGTTGCCTCCACTTATAACCTTACATCAGTTTACAGCTATTAAATCTACATTACCTGACATACTTCCCATTTAAAGCTGTACCGCTGATAATCCAAAATCTTTAACATAGTTCTTACATTTTTCTACAGATACAGGTTTAGTTAACATATCAGCTAAATTACAATCACTGGAACAATGCTGTAATTTGATGAGTTTCTCCTTCACAGCTTCTCTGACATTACAGTATTTAATGTCTACATGTTTACTTCTATTCCTAATGCGATCTCCTGTTGCCATTGTTATACATGAAGCATTGTCTTCAAAACCTAGAACAGCATCTTTTACATTTACATTTACATCTTTCAGTAACATCTTTTAATAACAACATTTCATGGTAACTTTGAGGTTCATATTTAACACTGTATGCTCTGACCTTACTTGCAGTGAACCGTTCAGGAGGTACACCTTTGTTACTCTTTTCTGATCTCCTTGGAATTACATGTTCCTGTGTTACTGTTTCAGGCCTCTCCTCTTTTATATCTATGTCATCTGTACTTTTACTTTTTATCATAACTCTATCCTCATCTAAATCTTCATCTGACTTGGTTTCAGCTTCCAATAGATTTGAATATTGTATTGGCATGAACATCTCATGATTAGCGTGTATCTTGTTCCAGTTCTGCTCTGCAAAACTAGCAGACCTTGAGATTACAACTTGTTTAGTACCATCTGTAAGTCTGTACCGCTTCATTCCTGGCTCATACCCAACAAATTGAAGCTTTCTGGCCTTTGTCTGACCTTTTCTCCTGGTAGCTTTCGGAATGTACACCCAGGCATAACTACCGAATGTTCTTCCATGACCTAAAGACGGTTTCCTACCATACATCAGGAAATATGGTGTTTCCTGTATTGCCTCGCTCCATAACCGATTAATGATATAATTTGCTGTTAATATGGCTTCTCCCCAGAAGATCTTACTCATGCCTGCATCAGCAAGCAAAGCATCTTTCATTGTCTGTAGCACACCGTTTCTTCTGTCAACCTCACTGTTTTCAGAAGGTGAATATGGATTTGTTTTTCTATGCCTTATGCCTAGACTACTTAACCACCTTTGAAACTTCTCAGACATAAAATCTGTCCCCCTGTCTGTTTGAAGCTGACATACATTACATCCATGCTGTCGTTCTACAAATGTTACCCATTTCCTGAACTGTTGCAATACCTGTCTCATTTTTCAGTAAATAACAATATCCATATCTACTGTAATCATCAACTATGACTAATGCATATGTCGCATCTCCTAAAGAGGGTGTCATAGGACTAACAGATCAGCATGAACTAATTGTAATACCCTGTTTGTAGTTCTAGCACTTTTCTTACTTACAGGATACAGTTTAGCTTTTGATTCTTTACATACAGAACAATCCAAATATGCATTACATTTCTTTAATTTCAGCTCCTCAGCTACAACTGGCATTTTCCTCAACACGTTAAAACTTGCATGCCCTAATCTTCTATGTAACAGGTGTATACAGTTGTCATGTGTAGAAACATTTTTAAGTACACATGCACAATTATATTCTTGCATTCCCAGAACATACAGACCATCTGTCTGTTCTTCTTAATTGTATATAGTCCCCCAGCAAATATTATTTCATACCACTGCCTGTCTAACATGGATATACTTAATAAATTATGCTCTAAAGCATTACATATAACACATTGTACAATGTAGCATCTATTTCTGGTACATACACATTACCTTCCCCTTTTACAGCAGCTTTCTGTCCATCAGCCAGACTAACCCACGTTTTCCTTGCTGGTTTCAAACCAGAAAACACATGTGGATCATTAACAATATGTTGGCTTGCCCCACTGTCCAACAACCACATATTCCTGTTGTGTTCAGTCATTGATGCTGCCAGGGAAAATGATGCTGGAGAACTGCTCCATGTTCGCTGATTTATTCTGCTCCCTTGTCTCGCTGCTCCTCTCTTCCTCCTCTCAGGACAGCGTCTCTGGAGATGTTCAGTAGAACCACATGTGTAGCATCTCTTCACAAAGTTAACTCTTTCAGCTGCTCTGCCGGCATCCTGGACTGTTGCAGATGCTGGTTTGTGCTGAACACTCTCTTCTCCCTTTCCCGGTCTCCTCTCCAGCTGTTTCTATTCCTCCTCCAACAACCGACCAGCCAGGTACGCCATCATTAAGTCCTGTTCTTGCATGGGCTTTAGACTGTTCACAGGAATGTCCCATGAACTGTCCAAGGAACTAAGCACCTCAGACACCTTGTGTGCCTCTGTATATTTCATTCCCCTTTCTTCCAACTCGAGGAATGTCCATCTCATGTTCTGCAAATGTGTGGACATACACTCTCCCGGCTTCAGCTGTGCCTTATACAGCCTCCTAGTCAGCAACACTCTCTCACATACACGCTGCGCAACACCTCCAAGCACTCTTTCGCAGACTGGAGACCCCTCGCGTGTATTAATTGACTACCTTCCAAGGCAAGAATTATGCTGGCTAATGCCTTTTCATTTTTTCTCTGATCCCCATCATTCTTTTATTTATTTATTTATTTATTTATTTATTTATTTATTTATTTATTTAAATTTATATACCACCCTTCTCCTGAAGGACTCAGGGCGGCGAACAGCCAAAGGTAAACACACAGAATACAAAAATTTAAGAACAGTTTAAAAAACATATTAAACAATTTTGGCCCAACAATTAAAATACCCCTTTTAAAATTAAAATTAAGCAATTGGAGAAGTTAGGCCACCCTGGCTTGTTGAAATAAAAAAGTCTTGAGGGCCCGGTGGAAAGTACGTAAATCCGGAATCCTCCGTATCTCCGGGGGGAGCTCGTTTCAGAGGGCAGGTGCTCCCACAGAGAAAGCTCTCCCCCTGGGGGCCGTCAGTCGACATCATCCAGGAATGCTGGTGGATTAGTAACAATCATCCACAACTCCTCCCTCTGCAGGTACATCTCCATCTTCACATTCCAGGAGAGGTAATTAGTCTCATTCAGCTGAGACACCAGGAAACCTCCTTCCATTACACCGACGGAGGCCATGCTGCCTCTAATCACAATTTAAATCACTTACTCTGTAGCAAGCTCACACTGGGATTCTCCTCTCTCTAGGATCACTAGTCACTAGCCACTCTGGCTTTCACTGTGGACTGCAAAACCTGTATATGTTTTGCAGAGTGACTAGTATTATGAGATAAACCCAGGCATAAAACACAGCAGACAGCCTTTTAAATAATTAACAGTGGTTTATATACAACTAAATATATACATACTTATACATGGTAGATACCTTATCATACAGCGACGGACACAAGGAGAACAATGATATACACGGCGAGAGAGAGATACGGCCTCTAATGGTCACCTCTATATAAACACCTCTTAAAATGGTAACAGTGTTGTGTGGACCCCACCAGAGTCTTAAGCTGGTGATTCCAAATGCTGAATCATTCCCATTGCATGAGCTTTCAGTTGCCTCTGCTTACAACCTTACATCAATTTACAGATATTAAATCTACATTGGCCTCCCGGGAGGTTACACGAGGCTGGCTCCAGGGGATTATAACTGCTTCTCTGAGTGAGGGTGCCTTTCCCGCCGCCTTGAAAGAGGCGGTGGTGAGGCCCCTCCTCAAGAAGCCTTCCCTGGACCCGGCTGAATTAGCTAACTACCGTCCGGTCTCCAACCTTCGTTTTATGGCGAAGGTTGTTGAGAGTGTGGTGGCACGACAACTGCCCAGGCACCTGGATGAAGCTATCTATCTAGACCCGTACCAGTCGGGCTTCAGGCAGGGGCACAGCACAGAAACGGCATTGGTCGCGTTGGTGGATGATCTCTGGAGGGCTTGGGAGAGGGGTTGCTCCTCTGTCCTAGTCCTATCAGATCTCTCAGCGGCTTTTGATACCATCGACCATGGTATCATGCTGCAGCAGTTGAGAGGGTTAGGAATAGGGGGCACCATTCTGCGGTGGTTCTCCTCCTTCCTCTCTGACCGCTCACAGTTCGTGTTGGCAGGGGGGCAGAGGTCGACCTCGAGGCGTCTCACATGGGGAGTGCCACAAGGGTCGGTCCTCTCGCCTCTTCTGTTCAACATTTATGTGAAGCCGCTGGGTGAGATCATCCGTGGTTTTGGGGTGAAGTGTCATCTGTACGCTGATGATACTCAGCTGTACATCTCCACCCCAGACCACCCCAACGATGCCCTTGATGTGATGTCTTGCTGCCTGGAGGCTGTGCGGGTCTGGATGGGGAGGAACAGGCTCAGACTCAACCCGTCCAAGACCGAGTGGCTGTGGCTGCCGGCGTCCCGATATAGTCAGCAGGTGCCATCACTGACTATTGGGGGTGAATCTTTGCCCCCCACAGAGAGGGCTTGCAATCTGGGTGTCCTCCTGGACGCATGGCTGTCTTTAGAAGAGCACATGACGGCCGTGGCCAGGGGGGCCTTTTATCAGGTTCGCCTGATCCTTCAGTTGCAGCCCTTTCTGCACCGGGACGCCTTGCGCACGGTCACTTATGCCCTTGTCACTTCTGGACTATTGTAATGCTCTCTACATCGGGCTCCCCTTGAAGAACATTCGGAGGCTCCAGCTGGTCCAGAATGCAGCTGCGCGGGTGGTTATGGGCACAACTCGTTGTGCCCACGTGACACCCCTCCTGCGCGAGCTGCAGTGGCTCCCGGTGGTCTTCCGGGTGCGATTCAAGGTGTTGGTTACCACCTTCAAAGCACTCCATGGCATAGGACCCGGGTACCTTCGAGACCGTCTTCTGCCACCAATAGCCTCCCACCGACCAGTCCGTTCCCACAGAGAGGGTCTCCTCAGGGTGCCATCAGCCAAGTTATGTCGGCTGGCAACACCCAGGGGGAGGGCCTTCTCTGTGGGAGCCCCAGCCCTGTGGAATGAACTGCCCCCGGAAATACGTAAGATCTCCGACCTCCGGGTGTTTCGCTGTGCACTGAAGACCCTGTTGTTCCGCCAGGCAGGGCTATCAACATAATAATTTTAAATTGGGGTATTTTAAATTTTTGGGGTTTTAAATCGGCCAAATCTATTTAATTATTTTAATTTTTAATTATTGTTGTGTCCTGTGTTTTTAAATTGGCTGTACACCGCCCTGAGTCCTTCGGGAGAAGGGCGGTATAGAAATAAAATAATAATAATAATAATAATAATAATAATAATAATAATAATAATAATAATAATAATTATTATTATTATTATTATTATTATTATTACCAGACATATTTTATGCCCTAAATTTATCATAAAGCATTTTATGACATAATACAAAACATCATAAAATATTTACTCCTGATGTTTCATTGTGCTATACAGTTCAACATTGGCTACTTTCAAGGCAAATACACCTCTGAATATGTCTTGAATTTTTTTTTAAAAAAAAAAATCAAATATATTACAAGTTATATCATTGTTAAAGGCATTGAGGAATCTGGTAAGGCAATATCTCTAAAATGATGACTCAAGAGGTAATGGATTGTCTAATACACAATAACACTGATGGCCTTTATTTTCAAGCAGTTGTAGGCTGACTCTTCTGAAACAAAAATAAAATATACCTGCAAATAATCCTGCTTGATCGATTAAATTATTAAATTGACACTGCTATAATCACATAAGTCTCCAAGCACTTAACCATATAAAACATAAAAACATAATAAAGGTATCAATAAGTAACATAAATTCAAATTATGATGTTTAAAGCACAACAGTCACATGAAGGAGAACCAGCACACCTTTTTGTGGCACAACCAGACTTGACCCTTTGCCATTCACATCTTGATTGTTCATTCTTCTTCAGTGACTAACTTAAAATTCACTTAAGCTTGCCAGGCCCAGTTCATGACTTCCAGATGAGAGTGTGAAATACCCTAACCTCAAAGGTTCCTGACCTTGAAATCGGGGCTTTTGAATATTCTGAGTTCACAATAGGGCTTCTTCCTCTTTTGGTCTGTACTTAGAACAAACAAAATGCCTATTTTACATATCATTGTTTAGAATGATGAAGTTGAACTGTTTTGTAGCTTGAGACAGAGTTATTTTCTGTATTGGTCCAATATATTGGCTGCAGAAAACGACTTGAATGCTATATACTACCCATGGTCTACACTTTTGAAACTCCCTGGTTAACAAAATCTTCTTAATTGAAGGGGTGAAGACCAACCAGCCACTAATGCTGCTGGAGTTGAAAGTTGTAGAACAAAGATTGATGTTATTTTTTATGGGATAATTTGTTGAATTTGGAGCACATGCACATTCTTTGGGTGTTCTTTGCATGTCTATTTAATTGCAGTATTGACTGTTTTACAGAGGTTGAGGCAATATGTAGCCTTTTTTTCCTGCTGTAATATTAATAATGTTATTCAAGCAAGAATTTTAAAAGTACATTACAAAGGAAGCAATGCAAGCACATTTTAAAGGTATTATTATTACCTTGGCTATTTTATCTGTACAGTGAGTGGTAGGTAACAATCATCACAAACTATAATTCCACCTACTTTTATGGCCTGGGGTGAGAAGTAAGAGATTAGGGCATAAAGCAAGCCATTTCAAATTCTGTTATATCAGAATCCAGCAAATTCCACACACACTGATGGTTTTCCATTTCATGAACACCAGTTCTTGAGAGTTATTTTTTCATTCTTCCGTTCCCTCCAAATACTTCTCTGCACAGGTTTTTATAGAGGTTTTCATTTGTATTTATTTATTTATTTAATTTTTATCCTACATTTGTTACTTTTATAAGTAACTCAATACGGCGAACATAGTTAATACTCCCTCTGCTCCCTCCCACCATTTCCCCCACAGCAATAACCCTTGAGCTGAGTTGGGCTGTGAGAGAGAGAGCGCATGCGACTGGCCCAAAGTCATTTTTCCCAATAGAGATGAAAATGGAAACATTTTTATAGAAAGAAAGCAAGATGACAAGAGTATTTTGAATTGTATGGTTTCTACACATATTGTGATATGCTGACAGGCATATATTTAATTATGGTGACATAAGGGAAATTTTATGAACGTCATAGAAGCAGAGGGACACAGAATATCTGCCTTTTATAACAGTGACAGGCTACAGTATGTCACTGCAAGTGTTGCAGCAAACATGCACCATCTGCTTTACCTCCTCAGTAAAATCAGTTTACTAGGCAACAGGTACAAAAGGGCATATTATCGTGGAGCAGAAGACATTGCAGCTGATCATCGCTAGCTGCTATAGTAGGGTAGACTATGAAGTCCAGTCAAAATTCTTGGATTAGAAATAAAATCTAATAAAGCAGACATTCCTATCAGCTGGGATGTGTCTCAGCATGGTCATCTCCGGCCCATATCCATAGTATGAATGGTATCAATTCTGTTCTTTGAAACTAGTGAGGTTTATTTAAACTAGTGAGGTTTAATTAACTTATTTGATTATTGCTAGTCCCAAATGTTTGGAATCATAAGAATAATATTAAAAATATTAGTGTAAATAATACTAGGAAAAGTTAGAGGCTTTAATCCTATGCATATGTGTGTGCTTATTTCTGACGAAATATGCTTAACTGAATTGTAAGGTAGTAATCTGCATGCATATACAAAAAAATATAAACATGTAAGTACACAACAGATATCTTTTCATTTTCATTCCCTTCTAAATCTGTTTTTAAAACATAAAGGCTAATAACTTCTATTCATCAGGGTGCTCCTGCATCATCTCCCAACCTCCGCTCTGGTAGGCACTTTGGGGCTTTGAAAAATGGTATGTCTGCTATATGAAAATGATTGTAGATGATGCTGTAGTAAGTGTACCTGGTTGCACACTTCTGGTTTTTAAGTGACTTTTTACTATAACGCAGCTTATTCCAAATACTTCATTCTTTACAAATGGTGAAGAAAGAAGCATCATATTAAGGGTCAATCTTAGCCCCAAAGAGTTTTGTTTATTTATTTGTGGCATTTGTTACCAGAACATTTTTGTGAGGTTTCATAAAAATGCAGATTGTTAAATATGTAACAGATAAGTTGTTCAAGAGAGCAGGGATATAAAGCATATACTAAACTTCCACAGTTTAAGCCTACTATTTTGGTCTTGTAATGGTCTTTTATTCAGGTTTGTTTCCCCAAATTGCTTTCTCCTCACATTTCTTGTACATACTCACTAATTTCTCATTCAGAATCATTTGCCATCTGATTTAGTACATATGAAACCTTCATACAAGCAGTCATAACTTGAAGACAATTGGGGCTGGGATTGCTATTGCTAAGCAGTGTGGTTTTGTAAAGCACACTGTCACATGACCATGTCTCAGTTGTTGTAACCGAAGACATACAGATCTTTAAATTGGAAGCATTAGGAGTCCCTGGGATGCCACAGGAGGTTGCGTAGGGCAGCACATATTGCATATAATGTGATGTGTATGAGCACAGGAAGGCTGGGCAAGGAGTGTGCAGGATGTGTGTAAACATAGGAACACATGGGAAGGGGTGTGTGCAAGCACAGGAAGGTCCAGAAAGGCGGTTGCAAGGTGCGTGCAAGTTCAGGAAGTCCCAGGACAGCGAGTGCATGGTGTTTGTGAGCATAGGAAGACCCTGAAAGGAGAGTGCATGGTATGTGCAAATGCAAGAAGACCCAGGAAAGAGTGTGCAGGAAATGTGCTATTTGAAGAATGGCTCAAATGGCTTTAAGGAAGAAGGCTTGGCATAGCCAGGAGCTGTCTTTTATAGGACCAGGCCAGGCTCCCTCATCAGCAGTAAGAGGAAGTTGGTGAAGGTCCTTACCCAGAAGGACAGAGTGATGGTGGTGGTGGCTGGAACTTTGTGCTGTGGGGTTGGGCTAGCTGGCGGCACTGAGGGGTTTGAGATGGCACTAGGCAATGGCAACACTAGATCTGAAATAAAGTTCTGGGGAAAGGGCATAGTGACCAGCTGAAGGCCCTGGTCCTCTATTTCAGACCCAGCACTGCCACCACTGCCAAGAATGCCACTGTGCGGGGCATCCAAAAGGTCAGAGATGGGGAAAAGATAGATGGGTGGAGAGAGTTGAAGCATCTCTTCAGTTGCAAATGTAGGTGGGTGACCATGCACCAGAATTTTGATGATGTGACTGCAGGGATGCTGCAATGTCTTTAACTTTGACAAGCAGGTATAAGTACCATTTATTAAACTCAACAGTAACTTTGAACAGTCACTGAATGAAAGATCATAAATCAAGGACTACCTGTATTTTCTCATCATCTGCCTCAAATCACCTTGCCTTTTCCTACTGCCTACTATATTTACTTATTAAGAGTTAAGCTGTGTTCTTTGTGGCCAGACACTTTTTTAAAAAAAGTAAGTAATTGGGAAGGGAAATCTTCATTATCTTTCATATATATCTCATTCCCGTAACCTTCAACTGGGGAAAATGGTGCATTACCGGGAAACAACTTTTGAACAAATTGACTAATTTACAGAACATGTCCAAAATCTTGGATTTATGACTTCCACAGAATTGAAATTTGGCAAGTTTTATAAAACATTTTATGATATAAAAATAATAATAAAACAGCTTATAACATAACACAAAATGTCATAAAACATTTCCTGTGTTGATTTAACAGTGCATACAGTTAAATATGGGCTACTTGCAATGTAAATTCATCTCGGGGTGCATCCCATTTTTTCTACTGCAGTATGTTAAACGTTGTGTCATTGTTAAAGACACTGAGGTATCTGGTAAAGAAATATCACTTAGTGACCCAAAAAGTCATGTCTTGAGTAATCACCATATAAAAAAAAAACAAAGTAATATGTCAGTTGGATACTCAAGTAAGAGGGAAGTATCTATATAGACAATGCAACTGTGGTATGTACTGTCACATATGTGCTGTATTTACACACCATGTTGACACATGTTTGTTTTACTGGATTAATCTACATATGTAATCTGCATTAGCTAATCACATTGTCTGTGTTCACATAATATCCTGAACCATACAAGCATATCCTATTACGTGTGAACTCAGCTACAGTTTATAGAAACTGTTACAGTGAAAAAGTATTCAATGTTGCCTAATATTTTTTTATGGCTTAAAGTTAACAACTTGGCATGTGTTATAATTTTGACCAAATATTCTTTACACATACATTTTATTAATTCATTGTAAGTAATTTTATACTATCCCTCCCCATTGACTTTATTGCTTTGCTCTGAAGTTAGTTCATGTTATCACCAAGGTTTGGGTGGCACTTAACACATGATACATATAACCAAGAAATATATGATATGGATAGAAAGTTTTGTAGTTTTCATTATTTGTTTATCATTAGAACCACAAGATTAGCCAGTTGGGATCCATTTACAAAATAGTGAGTGTGTGATATCACAGACAGAACATATTATATCTGATGAGTGTATTAATCTGCATATATAAGTAGACTATGGAACCTAACACAAATGCTTGAGTTGTTCAACAAAACAGTACCCAGTTTTGCTTAAATATTATTAGCTTGTTTATTTCATTTATATTTCATCTTTATTTTGATAAATAACGTAGAGTGATGAACATATCCAATACTCCGTCCTCTTCCTATTTCCTCTGTGAGTTGGCTGGGTTAGGCTGAGAGAAAGTGACTGGCCCAAAGTCATCCAATTAGTTTTCATATCTAAGGCAGGACTAGAACTCACAATCTTCTAGTTTCTAGCCTTGTGCCATTGTTTATTACATTATATTATTATATAATATATTATATTATTATATTATTACATATTACATTGTATTTCATAAATTACATGCATTGAATTAAGAAAAACATTAAGAGAAAAAATATACAAGGCAGTTATTTATTGGCTATTCTTGTAAAATAGAAATTCTGAAATTGTTTAAAATTACTCATACTGGAAATTATGAAAAGTGCGAATGATGTATCTTCTGTTGACTTCTGATATTTAATGATTTAATGCTTAATGCTTGTGTAGACAAGTTAAAACTGTTTTAAAAGGCATGTCACCCCTTTAAGGGTTTCAACAAACAATATACTTTTTGAAGGATACATTAATTTTGAAAATGTTTCCCAGAATTATGATCAATAGGACTGTCTGATACCCCATGTAATTTTGCTAATTTTTCTGCTGCCTCTTTTCTGCCACCTGGTGGAAAGATCTATATTTTATTTTATGGTAGAATTTAACTTAAACATTGTAAAGAACTTTTGACCGACCTTCTCTGATTCAAACTATAAAAAAGTAGAATAAAAATCTCCTACAAGTAAGTTTAATATTTGCTATTCCTATATTTCTCAAAAGGAAGCACTGATTAACAATGATAAAACTCATACAACTATTTCCAGTTAAATTAGAAGAGTAATTTTAAGGACTTTTTCCTTTGGGTAAATTGTCTTAAAGTGTAGTACCCTATGAGTCAGGATGAAATTCTGGGTATAGTAATATTAATGGCAAAAAGATATGGATATGGTTTGCTTCTGTTTTTCAACTTCTTAATCTAGCTCATAGCTCTTAGTAATACTTGATCAGCTCCCACTCAAAAATTTACCAGGGATAATCTTGCACAATCCAGATAAGATCAGCCAGATGCTACTCAGGTAAATATAAATAGCTCTCATATTATTTTAAAACTGAGTCAGTCTGGTGGTTTGATTCAAGATGACTAGGCAGGCTATGCTTTGGGCCTGCAAAAATTTTGTTCTAATAATTCTGGCAATTCCCTTTTATTAGTATATTATTTAAGTTGTTATCAATAGAAAGTGCTGAGCAAAGTTAAGGGTAATAAGGAATAAAATATGGTGTATCTGAGTTTTTCTGGAACACTGTACAAGATAATGTACAAGAAGATAATGAAAAGTTGACACATTCTTACTTTTAAAAGATTTCTAATTACCTTGAGGGGTTTGTAGCCAATATAAGGGCAACTTGGAAATCTATTGCTACAGTGAACCTTCTACCTAATTTTAAAATGTTCTACATCTTATCAGCCTAGCAATATGGCACATGGTTGACTTTGAAAAGCTAAACAGAACCAAACTTTGTTGGGAGACATTCACGAAATTGCAGGTCATGTAGGCTAAATGGGAAAATAATAATAAATAATTGGATAAAAATGCCACATTCAGTCTGAACTGCTGATAATATCTTCATCCATGAAGCCAATAGAATTGAGATCCAATATACTTTGTTAATTAAATTCTCTAATAATGGTGATTGCTGTCTTTAGTAGCTTGGGGAATTGGGGTTTGTGGAAGACTGGATGAAAAGGGATTCATAAAAAGAGTCCATCTTTTGACCCTTTAATTTTGAAGAAAGGAAGAATACTAAAAGGACTTCCACAAAAGAAAGGATATGTGACAATGGCTACCATCAGCTTGGATGTTTTCTGAAGGTTAAATCTTTCCCTCTTAAAGAATAACTATTGTTCATATTGATTAAATAGAAATTCCATTTATCAAGGAAATATGCATCAAATTATGTGACACTGAGAACATGCAGAGCTAGTTCCGCTCACTTGTCAGCAATTCTGTGAAAACAGGTTTTGGCCTATCATAAGAATGGCACTATAGCCGGGTTCACTTGTTCAAGAGAAGAATGGTTTGCAGAAGAATGGTTACATTCAACCCCTATGCTCAAGATACTTTGTGGTCCATATTTATGTGTATTATAAAAAGTTTTAAATTAAAGAACATAATCTTTTTTATCAGTTGTCCATAGCATCCAAAAACAACAGATTGGTTGGATCTACATTTTGTATCAGTATTATAGATTATATTGACTTTCCCACGCAAAATAGAAGAAAGAAGCAGTGCAAACTATTTAGTGTTTTACTTTATCCTTTAGAAATATTGATATGTATGGTTGACCAACTGGACTTCTTAATTAGCTGTCTCTTCCAAATGGGAATTGATGACATGCACATTTTAAAAAATAAATATGCCCTTTTCAGCATTTTCTAACTGCACAATATAGATACATTTTCAGTTCTATACTTCTTTAAAATATTTAGCTTCAGCTGCTTGCCAATCAGAAAATGGAAACAACAAGGAACACCTACAAAACCTTTTTGTGCTCCAGATGAGAACACGATTGACAGTGAAACTTTCTTTCCCAAGTATTAGCAATGCTGAGTTTTTAAAAGTGGTCTAGTACATGAGCCTTAAAGATATTTTTTTAATACTTGAATAAAAGCTAGTGCTTGAACCTAAAGGGTGTGAAAAAAATGTCAGTTTTTTTGCCTGGGAAAAAAATTTATCCAGGTGGCACCACTCATGTGAATACACTTATCAGATGTAATCTCCAGCAGAGAGGCTGGAACATTTAAATAGCCATTACTTTGGAACACTTTATAAAATACCCCTGCAACCTTTGCTTAACATATCATACATGTTGGCATCTGTCTGGAGATAAGCAGAGCAGAAAGCTGAATGATTTCATAACTGTTCCCATCAGTTGGAAACATGACATGACATAAAAGGTTTTGGCACTTTTCAATGAATGAGATGAAGAGAGTATCTGTAAGCTGTAATAGTACTATTAAAACAAATGCTGTTTTGTGAGTCATCCTATAAAGCTTTTTGGTACCAGAGGGGTAATACAATAAAAATATATGTTGCATGGTGAACAAGTAGTGTCATTAGTATTTTGTCTGCATAACTAGAGGAGGAAGAAGTTACATTGTAGTCTTCCATTGCATAAAGATGGCTATATACCAATAGAAGATAATATTTGTAGCTTGGTGGTTCCTTCATTAGGTAAACAGCCTAGTTGGGTAATGAAACATCTGCAAGAAAACAAACAAGCTCAGAGACTACCAAGGACCCCACAGACAGTATGCTGTCTAGATTTGCCATAGCTTTCCTCGCCTGAAGCAAGCTTCTTTTAATTTCTTGGCTGCAGTCCCCATCTGCGGTGATCTTGGAGCTCAGGAAAATAAAATCTGTCACTACCTCCATTTCTTCCCCATCTGTTTGCTAGGAATTGAGAGGGCCGGATGCCATGATCTTAGTTTTCTTACTGTTGAGTTTCAAGCCAACTATTGCACTCTCCTTCTTCACCCGCATTAAGAGGCTTTTTAGTTCCTCTTCACTTTATGCCATTAAAATGGTATCATCTGCATATCTGAGGTTGTTGATATTTCTCCCGGCAAGCTTAATTCCAATTTTTGATTCATCTAGCCCCGCCTTTCTCATGATGTGCTCTGCATATAAGTTAAATAAACAGGACGACAGTATATAGCCTTGCCGGATTCCTTTCTCAATTTTGAACCAATCAGTGGTTCCGTGTCCAGTTCTAACAGTGAGAACAGTGAGGCCCTTTGATATTCACAGTCAAAATGTTGTGGATTTCTATTATTCTTTATTTTATTTACTTTACGATTATTTAGAGTTGGTTTTGTCAGTTATATGTGACTGGATCAACATGGATCTGAAGTTGATTCCTTTGATCTCTAAATACTATTACATGGAATAGTCACAATCCTGCCATCAGAGTAGTGGCGAAATGCATTTTATATTTGAATGAAGAAGATACCTACACAACAAATATAATAAGGAAGCAATTTTAGAATGGGTTGACTCCAGAGAAATGAGGGTAAGTAGAGCAAACTGAAGAACGCTCTGCAAAAGCAGAGCTGCTGACAATGGCAAAGACCAAGAAACTGATAAGTAGACCTGTTCCTTGGAACCTCTCTGGATAAGGGGAGGATGTGAGATTGGGTACAGTACTCACACAGCTGCTTCTCTTGAGGAAACTGCAGGACAGGAGATTTGAGTGCTGGAAGACAACTAGGTTAGTCATCTTGCTCACAATCACAAAGAAGACTTTTAAAGATTCGCAAATCTCACTTTCTAATCACTTTTGGAATTTGCTCATTAACTACATTTAAGCTGTTAGAGACCATCAGACCAGGGGTGAAATGCTCCCGGTTCAGACCGGATCGCCTGATCCGGTAGCGATGGCGGTGGGTAGTTTGGAGAACCGGTAGCAAAAATCCCTGCGCCCCCCCCATGCCCAGCTGAGCCGTGCCCAGAGACTGTTTTTTTTACTTTTAAAAGCATTTTTTCTACAACCACTTCAGCCGAAAAAATGCTTTTAAAAGCTTTTTAAAAAGCCTCTGATGATCACACAGCTCAGCTGGGATCATCAGAGGCTTTTAAAAGCATTTTTTTCTGCAACCTCTTCAGCTGAAGAGGCTCTAGAAAAAAAAATGCCTTTAAAAGCCTCTGGCGATCCCAGCTGAGTTGCCTGATCGTCAGAGGCTTCTAAAAGCATTTTTTTTCTGCAACCTCTTCAGCCGAAGAGGTTGCAGGAAAAATGCTTTTAAAAGTTAAAAAAAAAAAAGTTGGCCACGCCCACCCAGTCATTACCCCATACCCCACCAAGCCACGTCCACAGAACCGGTAGTAACAAATTTTAGATTTCACCCCTGCATCAGACCATCAAACCTGAAAACACTGGGTGAATTTGTTTTTAATCCTAAATCAAAGAAAAACTTAATCATAAGCTTAAGAACTTATACAATCTGAAACTAAACATGATTTTGATATTAGAAAGTTATAAATGGACTAAAGGTATTAAAATTGGAATGTTGACATTTTTCCAATAAGATTTTGAAATTAATTATAAAGAACAATCAGCTTCTCTGGAAAATAGCTTCTATTTTGGTTTTTAAAAACTGGACACTAGAGGGACTAATGTTTTGAAATAGAGGATTTATAAACCTGCAAAATGTTCTAGCAATAAAAATTCTTGTAAGCCGTCTTGAGTCGCCATGTGCAAATAGGCAGCAATATAAATTTCCTAAAATAAAATTTTAAAAAATGAAAATACTGAAGAAGTTGTTTGAAGAATGAAATTAGAAAACAATAGCCAGAATGTCAACTGCCGCCAACTGCCTCCCACTGGCCAGTACGCTCGCACAGAGAGGGCCTCCTCAGGGTGCTGTCGGCCAGACAATGTCGGCTGGCGACCCCCAGGGGGAGAGCCTTCTCTGTGGCGGCACCCACCCTCTGGAACGACCTACCCCTAGAGATATGCACAATACCGGACCTCCAGACTTTTCATTGGGCCCTTAAAACTCACTTGTTTCATCTAGCCAGGCTGGCTTGATCCCATCCTTTGGTTTTAATTTGAAATTAATTTTAACAGGGTTGTTTTAAATTGTGGGCCGAAATTATTTAATATTTTTTAAACTGTTTTAATTTTTGTATGCTATGTTTTTACCTTGGCTGTTCACCTCTCTGAGTCCCGCTGGAGAAGGGCAGTATAAAAATCAAATAAATAAATAAATAAATAAAAACAATGTCAGTAATAATGTCTCCTTGTATATAGATAGACTATGTCCAAAAGATGTTATTAAAGAAATGACAGGTATAGAACAAATCTGACAAGATAGAGATGGTATTGAAAATGGATTTACATTCTACAGGCCAAGAAAATTGAGTTAGAAAAGAATATTTCGATGGATCTATCAAAGGAAATTGGCTGAGACTTTAAAATTCAAAAGAGAAATACAAATGACAAACTAAGAGAGTGACGCGGATCGTTTTCTCCTATTGGATTTATAAACATCTTGATGAACTCTGGTTTAAGTCTTAAAAGAGCTCTGTATGATGAGCCAAATTTGATTTGAATACACTAAAGAGTAACAGAGACATAAAAGAAAGAAGTATAAAGTGGTTTATTTGATCAAAGTTTAAATGAGATATATTATCTCTGGCAACCCTTTATCTGGGCTGAAAAAATAATGTTTTGTGGCTTTGTTTATAGAGATGGGATATGGAATAAAGAAATAAATGCTTGTAATGTTAGAGAAGATGAAGAGGCAGTAAATTTGTTTATACTTGTAATAAAAGTTGGAAGTCATGTCTTTATATATTTCTTTTTTCCTTCCTTATAATCTTCCTATTCTTCCTTTCCTGCTTTTGCTTTGGTATTGCTTTTGCTTTATTTGTCTTCAGGAAGATTGGAAAATGACTGCTAAATATTTTTGCAGTCCTTTATTTGATGCTAATATTACTTAACATGCAATTATGTTTACAATTACTATATTTCTTGATAACCACAGTGACTTTAGTTTTAGTATAATTACTATCCAGTTTGTGTTTGCCTCAGCATGTTATTAGTGGTTGCCTTAGACCATTTGAATTAAACATAAAATAACCACATCAGCACATCAAAAATAGATGTGGGATAACTCTCCCAGCTTTCAGTTAGAGTGCAGAACCTTGTGTTTGTTAGAAGAAATGGGTTTGTTTGGACCCACAATATTACTTCATTGTTTTCCTTCCCCCCCCCATTCTCCTTTGTTCTTATTTTCACGTATGCCACTCAGAGTCATTTTGAAGTCAGGTGGCCTCTAAATCAAAAAAGTGAACAGTGGAGGATGGAAGTTATTTTATGGAATTAAATACCGTGTTTCCCCAAAAATAAGACCTGGTCTTCTTCTTTTTTTTGCCTACAAAAGAGACATTAGGTCTTATTTTCGGGGGACGTCTTCTACTGTCTCATCTTGCTGCGGCCGCATCACTGACAGCCCCATACAGCAGGAGCCCTTGTGGCTTCGGGAAAGGCCTCTGCAGCTGAGAAACTAGCTCTGGATTTATGCATGTGCCCCCCACCCAGCCTCTATTTCTCCGGCAGTCCATCTGGAGCTTGTTTCTCGGCTGCAGAGGCCTTTCCTGAAGGCCTCTGATGGTAAAATGGAGGCCAGGGGAATATTGGGCGCACGTGTAAAAATCAAACTAGGGCTTATTTTTTGGGATGGGTCTTATTTTTGGGAAAACACGGTAGCAGCAGACCAAGAATGCTGCCTTATTTAATGCTTATTTGAATGGGGAGTGATCAGACAAGACCACTCCAAGAATAGCACGCTTAATCTACATGTAGGTATTTTAATATAACTTTGTGACTCATTATCAAAACTTCCATCTAGTATGGAACCTGTTGGATTTGCCCATTGCATTGAATCAAATGCCACCTTCAAATCAATTAATGTAACACAAAGAACATCTCAAAGGCATTGATCAAACGTTGAATTACTGGATTTAAATCTGACTTGCTCCATCGGAAGCACATACATTTGGGTCAGCCAGATTGCAATGTCTGGAGTCCAGATTAAATTCCAAGGCACCTCAGTTAAACAGGAAGAGAAATGCTTGGTTGTGCAGTAATTATGTCGGAATTAAAATAGTAAGACTTCCTTGGGCCTGGGTGCTTTCTTAATACACAGGTAGCCATATTGGGAATGAGATGTAGTCATCAAGCTCTAAGGTCTTATATTCCCAAGTCTCCTATAGAAAATTAATACTATATTCTATGAGGGATGGAGTTCCTTCTTAGAACACCAACCTGTTATATTGTAAGAGGCATGACATACTATCAGTATTTGACTGCTTTGAGAGCTTAAGGGAGCTTGACTGTGTATACCATTTTGCTAATGCTTTTAATATATTCATTCCTGCAGCTGTTGAATGCTAGGATCTAGATAGTATGTGAAATTAATGTACTGTATCTACTCAGTTATAGTGCGAAGTTCCATTAGTTGAATTTTTGGTAGAGGGTTTGTACCCCAAAGGATAACATCTGGCTAACTGTATCTAACATTACAGATATACATTATATAGTGACAGGAATATTTCATTTGCATTCAGTGATAATATATGATTAGCTAAATTTGACAACCTATTTAATGCATGTTTCTTGACTATCTTAGGTAATCCTTTTGGAGAGAAAATAACAAGCAGCCATTGGAAAAACTGAAAACTGAACATGGCATTAGCCATATGAGAAACAGAACAAAAATTATTTTCACAATTTTTGTGATTGTACCAAGTAGTAGCAATTTTCATACAGTGGTCAGAGAAATGTAGCCAAACATCAAACCACTGATTTTTAAAATAATTTAGATGTATTATTAGTCACCTCTAGACAATGTATCTTGCAATACTATTATAGTTCATAAAATACTAAAGATTACAAGGAATTTTTTTCAGTGCAAATCTAATCTCTTCTTTTTACCATTATGAAATTCCCCAGTATTTGTAAAGCTTTTTATTGTCAGTCTTCAGTATTAACTGGCTCACATTTTCTTCATAGAATAGGAATATAGTACAAAGTATTAAATGATACGTGTAACATTCAGCATTGCACTGACACTTTGGGATTGCCTTTTGCTAAATTCCTTTTCTATCATATCAGATTAGTTTCAGGTCCACCAATTAGGGCAACAGGTGACCCAACCATAGTTCTCTTATTATGCTTCGATCGTCTATAGCTGAAACTAAATGTTCTTACAATATTTTGGAAAATGATAGTAATTTGAAATTTCTTGTATACTACATTCACTTTTATAATTAAGCTGCCTTGCTTCTATGTGACTAATCAAGTTATTTTAATTTTTAGGCAGATATGATTTTACTTTCTGTGGAGAAAAAAAAGTACATTTGAACAAAAATTACAGGCCTTTGTTTTCTGTACTGATTTAAAATCTGTATTGTTATTTAAGTAGATATTGAGATTTCACAAATTTTAGTACTTAAGAGCAGCAGTCATGATAAAAATACATGCTGAAACTAGTTTATTATTAAGATGCTATATTTGCAACGTGTGGTTGGCTATGCAATGGATGCATTAGCTCCATTATCCAGTAAACCATTGTGGTACAGTATATAAAGAATAGAAGACAAAACGATTTCTACTGTACTTCTTGAGTTTATTAAATCATCTTGAAGGTGTTTTTCAAATAATGTGTGTTTTTATCAATACATTTGTTTAAAAAAAGATGAACATTGAAATACACTGCTCAAAAAAATAAAGGGAACACAAGCAGAAGACATCCGAGATCTGAATGAATGAAATAGCCTTATTAAATACTTTGTTCGTTACATACAGTGTCTTCTGCTTGTGTTCCCTTTATTTTTTTGAGCAGTATACTTTTGTTTAATTTAAAGGAATGCTAATCTTGTCATGATCAGCAGTTAAATTAATACAATATTCTTTTCCTCTTGTGGAAGTTAATTTGGCTTCTTTCAAACTATGGTGACTATCCTTCATCTAGGGCTACTTCTGTAGCCCAGACAAACAACAGATAGGGGTGTCTAACAGTTTACCGTAATTGGGCAGAATGCAGAGGTCTTTTGTCAGATAAGCATGTGAGGCTGGTGACACACCTGATAATTGCAGTAGGCAAGGCTAGTCATATTGAAATTCAACTTGTCTCTCTTGCAGTCACATACAGTTTGTTAACATACAGACAGAGTGATTATTAAACAGCAGGGAAGATTATTTAGCCTTTCAGAATAGATTAATCTGACTGCCTTCATTGTGTGAACAAATACCTCTTAAAAAGAGCATTGTAAAGATACTAAATTAACAATTACTTCAAAGCATGGCATCAGCAAAATATTGGCTATGTTGTAGTTAATGTTTCACATAGTACCAAAAAACACCCCTAAGAGGTAGGTCTTAAATATAGACTTTATATAAAAGATAAAAGTTAGCTTGGGTGAAAGATTAAAAATTGCTTCCATAGATGGAGATAGATGGATATGAATTAACAAGTTTAGGTGTCATTCAGTTTTTGGAAATAGGTTAAAATTGTTTATATAAATTCAATCACTAATAATTTCTGAGTCATGGGGTGTCTTAGTTATGATTCATTTCCTTTCTGGAACTATAGAAATATATTTATTGCTATTGTTTATGTCTTGTGTTCCTTTCAAACACTTGTTTTTTTTTACATTTTTCAATGATCTAGTATTTTAAGCTATGCTTACTTATACTTAGCTAGTGAATGCCAAATGTTTTGCTTCTGAGTGATCACATACACAATTGCTCTATTACTGTATAGCAGGCGTGGGCAACTGTGGCCCTTTTACAACCTGTGGACTTCAACTCCCAGAATTCCTGAGCCAGCTTGGCTATCTCAGGAATTCTGGGAGTTGAAGTCCACAGGTTGTAAAAGCCACAGTTGCCCACCCCTGCTGTATAGTCCTTAAATCCTAGCTATATTTTCATGAATTCCATTTCACTGTGTCTGACTGTAACCATTTTGTCTTTCTCTCCGCCTCCAATTCCTTTTGAATGGTTTAAAAGTGTCTCAAACAGAAATGCAAGCAGTATAGGGATTTGTATTATAAAGATTTTTTTTTTTTGCAAAGGAGCGCAAATATTAATATTAAATGTTACAGTAGGAATAACAAACAAAGCACAGACATACACTACAACCTTTCTTAACAAGAGTTCTTGTTTTCAAGCAGAATACAATCTGGACACAACGTATGCTACTGTATGAGGAAAAGAAAATAAGGAGTTACACACACACACACACACACACACACACACATCCATATGTGATGTGCCTGTGGAAAAATCTGGACAATATTATGTTATTTCTAGTGGAATGGTAAAGAAGGAAGAAAAGCAATGAAAAATTTGAATGGAAATATGTATGTATGTGTGTGTGCAGTTTAAAGGAGTACGGAAGTAAAACAAATACAATACTAAACTATTTACAGAAAAACAATCCAAATATATGATTTAATTTAGTTAAAGAAAAAGTTGAAGAAGGGAACATGGCTGCAGGACCCAAGCCAAGTTGATGAGGGGATACAGTATCCTTTGAAAAATCAATAGGGACTTTCTGGACAGAAGTGATATCAGACAAGAGCTGCATTATATGGAAAATACAGGTGGCAAAATTCTGAAGAAAATATTTAAAGTCAGGAAGATATCATTTTATTTAACTCATATTCCCATCTTTCCATCATTTAGGTCTCTGGGATGGGCCTTATATTTTTTAGCAAGATGTGTGGATCTAAGAAGCCAGCCAGTTTTTATTACTATTGTCTAGGTTGCTGGGCTTTACAAGTGGATCAAATTGTCCTTAAACAATGCACCAGTGGGGCAAAGAGCAAGCAATTGCCAAAAAGTCCATCTAGAGCAGGGGTGACAAACTCAAGGCCCGGGAGCTGGATCTGACCTGCTGGGTGCTTAGCACTGGCCCACGGGCCTGCCCTGGAAACAGCGAAGGACTGGCCCACAGTGCCTCTGCCAGTGAAAACAGAGCTCAGGAAGGCCACACACGGCCCTCCCAGGCTCCATTTTTGGCCGTGACAGCCACCTGCAGCCCTGTACCAATGAAAACAGAGCTCGGGTGGCACTCCCGGGCTCCGTTTTCACTGGCAGAGGGCTGCAGGAGGCTGTCGCGGCCAAAAATGGAGCCTTGATGAGTGACTGGCCATGCCTACTCTGGCCACGCCCCCCTATGTCAAACACAACCCTGATGCAATGAAATCAAGTTTGACACCCCTGGTCTAGAGTAAATGTGGGCAAAGCAATATGTGATATCTTAAATAGCAGCAGTCTCTGCCACACAGTTTTTCTTGGAAGCAATTCCTTTATGACAGGTAAGGTTGTCACAGAAAAGAATTTGATGGATTTAACTTTTTTCTTTGCTGATAAAGAGAAAAGTAGTCCTCAAATTTTGACCACAATTGAGCCCAAAATTTCTGTGCCTAAGCGAGACCGTTGTTAAGTGAGTTTTGCCCCATTTTACGACCTTTCTTGCCACAGCTGTTAAGTGAATCACTATAATTGTGAAATTACTAACACAGCTGTTCCGAGAATCTGGCTTCCCCATTAACTTTGCTTGTCTGGAGATCACAAAAGATGATGATCACATGACCCTGGCACACTGCAACTGTCATAAATATGAGTCACTTACTAAGCATCTGAATTTTGATCAGGTGGCCATGGGAATGCTGCAACAGTGTGAAAAATAAGTCATTTTTTTCAGTTCCGTTGGAACTTTGGTCACTAAATGAACTATTGTAAGTCGAGGATTATCTGTATTGATTCTGTTAGTCTTTCCATGTGGAATAAAGGAAAAATCGTCTCAGGAAGCACAACCCTAAAACCAGTCTGTAAATAGAATGACTAGATGTCCAGAAAGTCTTATCCTGGCTCAGTGTTCTTCCCATAGGCTTCAGAGTTATGACAGTAACAGAAAACAAAGCCTTGATCATTGTCCCAACAGCTATTTCTTGATCATCGGAACAGTGGAGCCAATTCCGTAGGAGGAATTATTCTTCAGGAGAAAAGACAAAGCCAAGAGGAATTTCCTTTCTGATCCCTTGGGAGGAAATTCCTTTTTGGTTTTAGTTTTGTCTTCTCAGAAAAGGCCAATGGTCTAATAGACTTCTAGGTGCAGAGTTGGCCTTTAAATAAAATGTCAAAAGTGAAGAAGAGCATTAGCAGAGGACAGATTCCAGAAGCTACCACTATGAGAAAGGAGGCATCCATATTTTGTGTCCAGCCAGTTAAGTAGTAAATAGGGAGCTCCTCGGGGGGGGGGATTAGTCCCAAGCAGTGGTGGGATTCAAATAATTTAACAACCGGTTCTCTGCCCTAATGATTTCTTCCAACAACTAGTTTGCCAAACTGCTCAGAAAGTTAACAACCGGTTCTCCCGAAGTGGTGCGAACTGGTTGAATCCCACTACTGGTGCCAAGGAAACATACCAACCAGGTTACAGGAACAAGGAAGCAAATAACATTGAATTTGAACAGGAAAATAATGATTGCACATTATTGATCTGTTGATAATTTTAATTATCACTGGACACAGTCAAGCAGAAATTACCAAATCATAACTGTATGAGGAAGAAATTAAATAAAAATGAACAACGGCAAAATATTGTTTCTGGGTTTTTTTAAACATAGCATGTGGTTTGATGCTGGCTTTTAAAATAAATGAAGCACCCCGTGAATGGCAAATATGGCAAATATGGCAAATTTGTGACCAGCCAAATGCTACTGACACAATTCCCAGCAGCCCAATGATGGTTGCTGGAAGTTGTAATTCAGCAATATTCAAATGGCCACAATTTTGTCCATTTTTGTTCTGTGAGAAAAATAAAACCTCTTTTCAGTTGAGCTACTAATTTCATGTGTTGGTATAGATCTTTGGCAACAGTTTCAAAATGGTTTGTTGATTTACTTACGTACTGCCTTTATGACTTTATAAGTACAGGTAGTCCTCGACTTAACAACAGTTTGTTTAATGACTTCAAAATTACAACAGCACTGAAAAAAGTGCCATTGTACTTATGACCATTATTCACACTTATGACCATTGCATCAACTCCATAGTCACAAGATTTATATTCAGATGCTTGACAGTTGGTTCATATTTATGACAATTGCAGTGTCCCGGGATCTTGTGATTAACTTTTGCGACCTTTTAACAAGCAAATTCAGTGGGGAAGCCAGATTCACTTAACAACCGTACTACTAATTTAACAGCTGCAGTGATTCACTTAACAAATGTGGCAAGAAAAATGATAAAATGGGGCAAAACTGAATAGATTTCTCACTTAGCAACATACATTTTGGGCTCAATTATGGTAGTAAGTCAAGGTCTACTTGTAACTCTAGGCAGTGAATATAGCTAATGGTCCTTGCTCCTCCCAACAACAACCCTGTGAGGTGAGTTGGACTGAAAGAGAGTGTCTGTCCCAAGGTTACTCACCAGCTTTCATGCTCTGGTAGGACTGGAACTCACAGTCTCCCGGCTTCTGGCCTGGTGCCTTAACCACTAGACAAAACTAGCTCTTTATCTTTGCCTTCTTTTCCAGAAAGTATTTTGTTTGTTTCCTAATCTAATCTACAAACTGGCATTTTCTGATTATTTCCCACCAAAACAACAACGATCTTAGCCGGTTCCAATCCTGCTTAGCTTTTTTTGGGATCAGTCAAGGTTGGTAGGATAAAGGCAGTTTAAAGAGATTATATACTCATAAAAAAACAAAACAAATTCATAATTTTAATGAGTGTATATTTACCTCTCATACAGCAACAAGAATGCAGACATCAGAGACTGGGTCGGATACAGGTTCGACGGTTACTTTGCAGACTTCCGTAGCTAGCCAAGCAGCTGTACCTACCCAGGTGGTACAGCAGTTACCAGTGCAACAACAGGTAGGTACTGTGTTGTCTTTAAAAAAAAAGAACTTTTTGGGCAGTGCCAATTCAATCTCCTATATATGTTTCTTGAAAAGGGTTCTGCTGTTTCAGTATTGCGGAGTTTAAATTACTTTGTTATGTATTATTCAGGAAAGCAGCTGTCCACCTTGTTCTTGATTCAGACTGCTTATCGCTACAAGTCCAAAATGATTATCATATTTCTACCAGCATGTATGAAGCTACTCAGATTTAAGAATACATTCATGATTTAGTTTAGAGTAATCCAGGTTTTGTAGTCTAATGCTGTCCATATAGGTTCTCATTATGGTTCCCAAAATATTTTGTGCACCTTTTTGACATTAGGGATTGCAATTAGTCATTTTCCTGAGGAAATTGAGGAAGATAATATGCACAATAGTTCTATAAACCAGGAAGTTAGACATGGGATATTGATGATTCGTATATGAAGAAAGTTATTTTTAAATGAAGAAATATTCTAATACAGTTTATGTTTTGGTTCTTTACTCCTGAGAGCTATCAGCATCTCTGAGTGGTAATAGGTGCATTTGGGTTAATGTCAGGGAAATGACATGGGAGAGATGGTTAAATGTATTCCTAAGATAAAACCTATCTTTGTTTTTCAGAGAAACTGGATGAGGCTATCCAGGAAACAAAAGTCCTTTTGGAAATTTTAAGCATAGATTGCTTATGCCTGAAAAAAAGTAGACTATGAATTGTACTTTTTGATAAGAACAATATTTAGAAATAAATACAAGAATGTACTAAAGAGATTGCTTTGTTCACAGTTAAACTGAAAGTCTGTTTGAGCACATATAATTACATAAGCTCAGTCATATATGTAATTATAAGTTTATCCTAAGCTAACAGTGTATTCATGATTTTTGTAGTGATTAACATAAGTATTTCAGATGAATTTCACCTATTACATATATTTGCAATTTGACATGGCTTATTTAAAAGTGCTGCAATAAAAGCGTATTTCAGATGCTGTCTTTATAAATCTGAATGAATCTGACACTGATTTGTCTTCTTTTAGAAGTACATTTTATTGAAAAAAAATGTAAAGTGCTTAATTACTCAAGATGGCTTTTATTTTTGTAGTGGATGTGTTTATCTACTTTTGTTTTTGTTGACAAATATAATATATCAGCATGTATAAATTAATGCTCCATTTGTTCTTTTGAAACAACAGATTTTAGACTAACACATTCTTTGTTTTGGTATTCTTTTCTTCTGCAAATGACAGTGAAAATAATGACTAATGAAACAGTATCTGAGAGGCTTTGTTTTTATCGTATTAACATATATTTTGCATTTTTCTGTTTGAATGAAAAAGAGTGCTGTGGTTGAACTGTTACTTCACTTTGATATCACAGAAGGGAATGGGGCATTAGTATGCGTAGGAAGAATGAATAACACCTGTTCCAGCTCTAGCGGGAATCATAGTCACTCTGTTTTGCTTAGGTGTAAACATGTTCTTGTTAACTTACTTTTGAAGTAAGTGAGCTTCTCCCAATATTATACATACTTACTTCCAATTTCCTGATAATCCTCCTTTTTGCTTTTTTATTTCCATTTATGATTCCATTTGGTCATGTGACTAAAGTAGCCTCACTAAGTGAGAGGAAAACATATTGTGGGGTTTTTTTTTGCTAGAAGTTTACTCTAAAACTTGGCTGAAAGTTGGCTGTTTTGTAGATTTGGAAATCATAGGAAGAAGAGAGTGCAAGCTTACAAAATTCTCCATTAGCGAAATGGTTTTCGAAATGTCCATTTTGAACGCAGAATGTGAATTCTGTGTCTCTAATATTTTATCTGGCTTCTTGCAAACATTCGGGCATTTGACTTTAGAGAGTCAGTATAAGAGAATAGTATAAACGTGATCACTACTGTCTTTCATTATCTCCATTCCCAAACCATATGTCAAACGGCACGTTTTTAGTCTCCCTTCTTCTTTTTTGTAAACATTGGGATATTCATGGTTAGGCTAAGCTATCTTCAGATTTCAAACATATCATTGAGGAATTGAGTGGTGTGTGTGTGTGTGAGTGTGAATGTGAATGTGTGTGTTTGTGTGTGCACACACATATGTACTCACACATCTATTCAATACTACTTTCAACAGGTCTCTCAAATTGCAAGCTCATAGAAGCAAAGCCAGAAGATTGAGTATTGAGTTAGTTGTTTGGAGACTCACTTTTTTAAGCTTTGTTTCTCTAGTGCAGGGGTGTCAAACTCGATTTCATTGAGGGCTGCATTAGGATTGTGTTTGACCTTGGGGGGCCATGGTGGGTGTGGCCATAGTGGGCATGACCAGCTCAACGTCACTCGTGTCAGGGGCGCCTGTGGTGGTCTGAGCACTCTGCCAGCAAAAACGGGTTCCCGAGCTCTGTTTTTGATGGCGACGGCGTCCTGCAACCCTCTGCCAGTGAAAACGGAGCTTGCAAGGGCCACCTGCACCCCTCCCAAGCTCCATTTCTCTGGCAGAGGCACCAGGGGCCGGTCCTTTGCTGTTTCCTGGGCGACCCCGCGGGCCGGATCCGGCCCCCGGGCCTTGAGTTTGACACCCCTGTTCTAGTGTGTTTTGCATTTGTTTGTTGGTTTATTATTTTAAAAACATTTTGTCATAATTTCTTTCTGCTTAATTTTTGTTCCCATCAATCCTGTCTCATTTTAATTCCATCTCAATTGTTCACATTTTGCTTTTAGGTGGTTTTTTCTTTTCAGAGTAATTTCCTATGCATTAAATCTACGCTCTCTTTTTCATTTCAAATATTTTCTTAAAAGAAAGAAGCCACTTTGTTCTTTTGGAATACCTTTTTGAAATCCTACTTTCCCTAAGGATTGTGAGGGCATGATTCATTGATCATTTCATTTGGCAGTTTCTGTTTCTGTACTGCTTTTTCTTTTGTAAGTGCTTGCCATTAGTCTTTTTTCTCCAATTAATCATATATACTTGGACTTCACTTTTTTTTTTCTTTTGGATTTTATTCTTACATGCTTTTTAAAACTCTTTTTACATTCTTCTCATTCTTGTACATGCATTGATTCTTTTAGTTTCAAGTGAACCAAGGAATCTCTTGGTGTCTGAATTTGCTCTGCTGTTCCATTTCAGTGTAAAGAATATATTCACAGTCTAATTTTGACAAGACTTTTACTAGACTTTTAAATTTACCGTCTTCCATTCTTTGATATTGAAAATGCTGCACTGGCATCATGACTAATTATTTCCCATGAATCTATTTCATCTTACACTGTACAAGATTGTGACAGTAGTTGAAAGTTCTGTGATTTGATTGTGACTTTGTGAAGAAGCACTTTTTGTCCATTTTGCTTCTCTTATTATTCAGCTTCCTTGAATTACTTCTTCTAATATTATGAGAAAAGGAAAAGAATCTATTCACTTTCTTTATCTGGGAAATTTTTATGAATTCTTATAATATGCTTTCTTACTTGCCTTTTTTAAAGCTAAAATAGTTAGCTTACAGGGATCCCCATAAGGATATTACTATGACTTGATGGTTTTCGTTATTCTTTTTTCTGATTTTAAATATTGTTTTTCGAAGGACAGTGATCAGATTGATGCACTGCATTTCAAGTTGCAAATGTTCCTTTAGGGTTTTTTTCTTCTTTGAATAGGACATTCATTTGTACCTTGGATCACTTTGCTTACTGATATTCTCAAAGAACAAGTTATTTCAGTAGCAGTCAAAAATTACTTTTTTAATGCTTGATATGTAGTTTTTCATATGATGTATTTTTATCTAGAAAGGATGTTAAGCTAATTAGTTATACATTATTGGATCTCCTCTGAATTTCTTTTTAGAACTTGATCAGCTTTAGAGGCTGACCTTAGGACATGTTGCATATTCCTCTATTAAATCAGAAATTTCACCCTTGAGTTATTTTAAGAACTGTTGGGTTGATACCATCTGGACTGAGCAGTTTGTTAGTTTTCAATTTGTCAATTAGATTTAGAACTTCTCCTCTTGACATTACTGTTTGTCTCACATCCTGTGATTTCCTGGTGATGTTAACTCAGTGGTCTTGCATATGCTGCAATGAAGGTATGCTCTCATTCAGCTACTTTACAATATCCACATTCTTCTTTAGTACTCTTTTAATTCCTTTGTCTTACAAAGGCCCAGCTACCTACCTTCCTAACTAATTCCCCTCCCCCCTCCATTTTATCATCATTATACATTTGTGCTTGCATTTCTTTCATATAAGTTTGTGTCTCTTTTCATATTCCTTGTTTGAGCAGGACTTTTATTTATTACAGCCCTTTTTTCACTTCCTTGACCTTGCTTCTTAATCATGGAGGTGACTTTTTAATTTGGTACTTTCTATTATTATGGGTTGAGTAACTTCCAAGCATTCTACAGAGATTTAACCCTCTTGAGTTTCCTTTTTATCACTTTCCTTATTTTTAACAAGTTTTCCAATGTGTCTATGCCACACTTCCTTGGCAGTTTTCCATTTATATACAAATTAGATTTTAAAGCAATGTGATTCGTGTCTGCAGTTGATTCACTCACACATCTCATACTAGGTCATGGTCACCACTTCACGTGAGGTACAAATAATTTTATCACTCTTACAAACTGAAATCTGAAGGCGTGGTTTATACCACTGACAAATAACAGCTAGATTTCCTACCAGAGAGTGGCATTTATGTGTGATGGAAATGTATTACAGGTAGACCTTGACTTGAGTACTACTTTTATTATATTTCTAATATACATAAGTTAGCAAGGCACTACTCTGTTCCTTTACAAAACGCAAAAACGTTTAGAATACAAATATTTATCCCCCCCGCAACCTTTCAGGTTACTGTCAATAACCAAGACAAACATACAAAATAAAGAAAATAATCACTGTATCTTTTACCCTTTTGAAAACAAGCTCTTGTTTTCTTGTCTTGTTAGTGGACCTGGGAACAAATTTAGACCAGAGCAGGATTGCAAATTCTATATGTCAAGTCATATAATAATAAAGGAAATAATGTGTGATATTGAGGACCCAGATTGTTGAGGGCAATATGCTGACTCTGTAAACTGCTTAGAGAGGGCTGTAAAGCACTGTGAAGCGGTAAATAAGTCTAAGTGCTATTGCTATATTCCCATTTTTCTGTTTGGAATATATCAAACTATTATTGTTAGTTGTTTACAGTATTTATAGGCAACTGCATGATGCTTCACAGTAAGAAATTTATTTAAATGTTATTTGTTAAGAAATTTATATGGCTGCCCAGCTTATGCAACTCTGGAATGGTTTACAAGAATAAAACTATAATACAAAAACTAACTAACGGGCCTGGTGGCTCAGCAGACTAAGCATTGTGATTAACACCAGCTGTCTGCAATTATTGTAAGTTCGAATCTCACCAGGCTCAAGGTTGACTCAGCCTTCCATCCTTTCAAAGGTAGGTGAAATGAGGACCCAGATTATGGGGGCAATAAGCTGACTTTGTATAAATATACAAAAGTATGAAGGCTATTGCTTAACACATTGTAAGCCGCCCTGAGTCTCCGGAGAAGGGCGGCATATAAATCAAATTAAACAAAATAAATAAATAACCACCCATCCTCTGGTGACAACAATCAGATGAGCCACTTGATGATATCACTCTGGGGTCTCCAGGCCCATTGGCAGAATCATGTCTTCAAAATAGTGTCACAGTAGGGGCCAATCTTATCTCTGCAGGGACGATGTTCCACAGGGAGAGAACTGCTACAGAGAAGGCTGTTCTTCTTGGTCCCACTAGATTAGGCCCACTCCTACTCCTGAGGCCCGTAACATTCTCTGTCTCCTTGCCCAGGTGGGTCAGGTAAATATAACTGGGAAAAAACAGTCCTTCAAATAACCTGGTCCCAAGTCATGTAGGGATATGAAGGTGACAATCAGTACCTTGAATTGGACCCAGAAGCAAATATGCCGCCAATGCAGCTCCTGCAAGAGAGATGACACATATGCAAATCTAGGCTTGAACAAAATCACAAAATTTATTGCACAGAAATAAAACAATATAAAATTAAACAATAGCATTGTGCCCTTAAAAACGTTCAGTCTGGTTTTTCAAGTCCCCCAAGTATATTTCTAAGATGATAGAATGTTGGAATTCAGACTGCCCAAAACTGAAGCCAAAGTCTGACTAGTCTGACTGAGCCAAAGAGGCTTGGCTCAGATTTATTCTGGCACCAATTAAGTATTTAACAATTTTAAATTAGTATTATACATAACATTGTGAAATCATAGCTGCCCAGTTCCTTAGCTGGTGTTGGCCTTCCCAAGAACTTAGAATGCTATACTGTATCATGTGATATATGTGGATCAAAACAGTGTGACCTTTTGTAATTGACAGATAGAAATTTGGTCAATGTGCGGTGCCGGTAACCACTGGAACCACCACATCCAGTTTATGCCATAATCTTTAGATTTTGATTTTTAGATATTGATATTTTCTACTTCTCTGCTGTCCTCTGGTATTACCACATCAATTATTCACACTATCTTTTTTGCCACCCCAATTAAATCTGGTGTATTATGAATCAAGTCTTTATTAGTTTGTATTCACAAATCCCACAGTAATTTAACCAGGTAATTTTTTTTTTTTGACTACTTTTTCAACTCTTATGTTCCCACCAATTTTTTGTTACTGGTACAGTAACAAAATTACTGGTAAATTTTTACAAATGTTCTAGTGCAGTGATGGCTAACCTTTTTGCCATTGTGTGTCAGGAGGGAGGGAGTCACGCACAGGCGTGCCCACATCCATAATTCTATGTGCCCTGCACATGCGCGCGTAACCACCCTGCTCCCCCCTCTCCTGACACGCGATGGCCCGGTAGGCCCATTTTTCTCTCTCACTTGGCTCCAGAGCCTCTCTAGGAGTCTGAGGACAGTGAAAACGGCATTCCCCACCCCCCTGGAGGCCCTCCGGAGGCCAGAAATGGCCCATTTGCCAACTTCCGGTGGGACCAGAAGCCTCGTTTTTTGCTGTCCCCAGCCTCCAGAGCCTCTTTAGGAGTGGGGAGGGCGAAAACAGCATTCCCCACCCCCCCGGAGGCCCTCAGGAGGCCAGAAACAGCCCGTTTGCCAACTTCCGGTAGGAAGTAATGCGATAGGTTCACCATCATGGTTTTAGTGAATGATTTTGGTGACTGTGTTACGTTGTTGTTTATATTCAGCTAGAGTGATCTTCTTTCATGAGCTGAATATTTCTTCTTTCTTCCTCCTCCCCCTCCTCCCCCTCTCCAAGATGTTTACATTGGATTTGACTTTTTTTTTTTTTTTAACCTATCAGGTCTTTCCAAGAACCTGGGTAGGCAGATGTTATTTGATGGTGTTAAAGATATCATCACATTCAAAGCAGCTACTACTATTGGTACTACCTTTGCTTTCTTTTGCCACAGTTTTATTTCTATTTGCAGGTTTTTGTATTTTTTAATTTTCTCTACTTCTCTTCTATTTTGCAGTCTTTGCAATTCTGCCAAGTCCACTATCTACTTTTTGTCTTTCTCATCGATGTTATTTTTAAGTCTGGAGTGTGGCAGATTATGTGGCAGATGTGTGTCTGTTTGAATTCTAAAGTTCCAGAGCAATGTAGCTTCTTCATTTTCTCTTACTTTGACTATTTTATGATCCCAACAACTTTCATTTTTCAGGCAAATAGTATTTCTTGCAGATCTTCCATTGTTGCTACTTTGTCATGCTGTTGTTTTTGTTTAATCTGGACAATATTCTTGCAACAACTAACTAGGTGGTGCACTGTTTCTTCAGCTTTTTTGCAGAAATGGCATATGCTATCTGTTGTTACTATTCTTATTCTTCTTATTACACATATATTATACTATCTGAATACCCGTGCTCCGCTACGAAACTATGTGATCGGGCTTGATAAATTGACACTTACAGCTTGAAAATTAATGAGTAGTTACAATCGGCCTCTCCTCTCCCCTTCTCTCCCTCAGCCTTGCTCCACAGAAGCCTCCCCTATGCTATCCTATCCCCTTCTCTCCCTCAGGCTTGCCCCACAGAGGCCTCTCCTATCCTATTCCCTTCTCTCCCTCAAGCCTCAAGTTTGTAGGCTTTACGGTTCTGGAAATTTTGTGATGATGCATGAGTGGTATTTCGCTTTTATATATATAGATTCTTTTAGCCGAGTATTTCCTATGTCTAGGATTAGGTAATGCTAAAGTGGTAATTAAACATAGTGTGTGGAACATAGAGTCACAAACTGATGAAAATGGAACTTCTAAGAAGTATGAGTATCAGCCATCAGCCATTTCCAAAGTTCAGGCCTAGCAACTTCGCTCCATTTGCTGATCATCCCAAATATTAACGAGCATTGTCCAGAACTCAGTTTAATGCTTTACTATCAGCTATTTTATAAGGCAAGTTTCCAAGATAAGATTGAAATGAACACATTCATAGGCACTTCACTGTCAATTTTACCCTCATTCTCAGCCAGTTAAATACAGGCTCTATTTATTTATTTTTTATATAAATTAATTTTACACTCAATCCCTCTTAGCTGACAAAGTTTAAGGGCACTTTTTTAGTTGCCAAATGTTGTCTCTTAGCAACAAAGATCATAACTCCATAGCAGGGCCGGATTTTCCTATAGGCTAACTAGGCTTCAGCCTAGGGCCTCAAGATCAAGAGGGGCTCAAGATCAAGAAGGGCCTACATTCAAATTGTTAGCAAAATTAAAATTACACTTTCACTATAGGTGAAAGGGCCTCATAAGTGGAATAGCCTAGGGCCTCTTTTCATCTAAATCCGGCCCTGCTCCATAGCACTGATTTGAACTAAGATACTTAAAATAAGAACCAGGATGTCCACATTTAAATTGACTATTATATTGTTACTACTGTATATTTTATTTTTAACAACCAATATTTGTACTGTGTTCTGGTCTGGAATTGTAAGAAAATTTGATTTGCTTTGATTTGGCAACAATGAAAGACATCATAAAAAAATAGTAGTTTCAGAATAAATGCAGATTAAAACTAAGAACCCAAGGAAAAATAACCTTTTTTGCCTGGCATCAAAAGAAAATCAGCATAGTATTCATATTGAGGAGGCATTGCAGAACATGAGCTCCACTACTGAAAAAAACTTCTTTCATATAGCCCACATGGAAAGACCTTCAGAATACAACAAACCACTATTACATTAGTTTTACTGTTTAATGGATAGAAGCTTTTTTTCTTTTAAATTTTGAGAAATAGTAGTAGTTTTTAGCTTTGCAAGAAGAGAAGAAAGAACTAACAAAATCTGAGAATAGTCACAAAGCTTGATATTGGAGAAAACAGCCATGGGCCAAGACAGTGTACTTGATTGTGTGGGTAGGGACCTGCTGGATCCATTTCCAAAAAGGAAAACAGACAAAGCCACATGAATTTTTCTATGACTTGACATTCAGGTGCTCTTCTTCATTTTAATTTGAACCGTACATTAATTTGGAGAACAAAAAGAAAAGGGCTTTAATTGTCTTTTATACTATCTCCTGCTTTATTTTCCCTCCAACTGCTGCTTTGCATGAAAATCTCTCTTGAATTATGATGTTCTTTCCAAGTACCAGAGGGGATTGTCATAAATTTTAAACCCCAAAGACTTGTGCTCTGTTCTAAAATGTGCTTTGTTACTGTTGAGAACAGTGCCTCCTATCTCATGTCTTGCGCGACGTTTCAAGATGCTTTAGTTAGCGAGAGATAAAAGCTAAACAATATCTTACTATCAGTTTAGTTTTTCAAATGTACAACCCTGAACTTTTTATGTTGCCTAATTAGTTTCCTAAATAATTAAAAGCTATGAAATTGGTTATATTATTTTTGTCCAAATGGGACAAATAAAGAAAAAATCTTAGATATGTTCAACCAATAAGGGAAGATAAAATAGTGGGTTATAGTTTTTGAGTTTGAAGATATTTGCAGGCAGTTTTTTAAAAATCAATTTAGTGATTCATATAATGAAGTTTTTATATTGCAGTTTCTGATCAATCCAGAGAATGATTGTTTAGCATTTTCTTTTACATTTATGTAAACATTTACATAATGTAACTTTTACATTTACATTTATGATTTGTTGGACACTGACTTAGCAAATAGAATAATGTTAAACCTGACTCCAGGTAAAGTTGAAAAATATAATTATGATTAAAAAATTTTTACTTCAGTGGTACATAAATCACATAGCAAACGATAAGGGAAATGTGATTGTCAAGAAAAGTGAAATATTACCAAGAGTCCTTTGTAATACTAGCTAAATGTTTTAAAATACATTTGTGTCATTGCAGGGTAAGTAATAACATGTGGCATCATTATTCTGTCCATGTCCGTTTGCCATGGATATTCTAGTAAAATTAATAATTTCTGGGAACCAGAGCTACCTCAACAGCTGTGTGGATCCTAAATAAAAAAATGGGTAGAGGTCCCACTCATTCTTCAAGCTAGAACTATCTGGTCAAACAGCATAGTATGAGATGGCGCTAACAGCACAAACGACTTCATTGTGCCAGGTTCTGTGGGACTGTTTTTGGGCAATCTTGCCTAGGGAGATTGTTGCTGAAAGGAGCATGCGAGACTCAGTGTTATAAACAACAGCTTGTGCAATTGAACACTTTAAAATAAAACTCAGTTTATAGTCACCATAAGTTTAAATGTGTTATTAATCCAACTTCTTGTAATAATGGAGACCTTCCAGCTGAAATTAAACCATGTGATTAATAACTTGGTAAATAATAGAGTCCCTTTATCCATTGAATGTGGAGCTCTGGAGGCAGTCCAAAATGCAATGTGTACATTTGAAAGTAAATATATGCTGCCTGTGAGAAAAACAGCATCTTTGTTACCGTGCTATAGATTTTTTGATGCAAATTTGCTGTGCAGTTTGATGATATCTCACTAGTCTTAAAACTGTACAGATGAGATGTATAAATCTCTCCCCCTCCCAAAGCTTGTCTTACAGTCTATTTTATTTATAGGTTCAACAAGTACAAACTGTGCAACAAGTGCAACATGTATATCCAGCCCAGGTGCAGTATGTGGAGGGAAGTGACACAGTCTACACAAATGGAGCTATGTGAGTAAAACATCTGGGTGTCTATGGAAATAAAACATTTTCATTCCAATAACACAGAGAATTGAACATATATTTTTTTCTGCAGTCTTCAACATTGTCTAGAAACCATTTCATCAAAAATCAAAGCTTTTTATTTTCAAAAGTAAAAATGAAGTAATTCTTTACCAAAAGAAGAATATTAATTTTTTTAAAATTACACAATATAGAATTTTCTGCATTTCATAAAGATATACAGATAGTCCTCAACTTATGCAACCATCATAAATATGAGCCAGTTGTCAAGCATCCAAAAGTAAATTGCATGACCATGGGAATGTGTGAAAAGTGTGAAAAATGGTCATAAAACACATTTTTCAGTGCCATTATCACCTCAAATGGTCACTAGATGAATTGTTGCAAGTTGAGTACTACTGTAGGTACTTTGATTATAATAATTTTGATACCTCCAGTCTTGTTGCAACATTTCCATATTTAAGTAGAATTGCTTCTGGAAAAGGGCATTAATAGCTTATAATTCAATAGAAAGTTTACATGCAAAAGGTCCAAGTTGCAGTATTCAGCACAATTTCTGGTGACTAAATTTTACATAGTTCTTTTAAACTTTATTTCTAAATAAACTTGCCTAAATTATTACTTTGAGAAAAGTTGTTGACTGGAAAACTTGGAAAGATGCTGCCAACCACAGATGTCAGGTCTGGAGTGTAAGAAGTCTGATAATGCCCTTGATATGAGGAAGAATGTTTTTTGGAAGATTTTGGTAATTGTCAATTTTATAATATAATGCATTCTATAAAATTTAAGTTACAATTTGAATTATAAGCATATATGGTATGATGAGATAAACATAGTAAATGCTTTGGACATTGGTATTGATAGGCAATCATTTTCACATTATGAAATGGTAATAGTCCTATGTGGAAAACTAGGATTTAATTAAACAACATTGTTAAGATCTTATGCAACATGTAGCATTGTATAGCAATGTGTCAATCTTCTTTACTGCATTTATATTCTCTAGTGAAGATTTTATACTCAGGCTGTTGCTGAACTACATTTTCCACCAGTCCCAGTAAGATTTGAGATTGCATTTCAGAAATATCTGGAGAAGTTCCTTTTTTCTTCTTCTTCTGAGCTATGAAATCATATCTGAAGTATAAATATTGCTAATTCTGAATGATTTTCTTAGATATATTATATCCTTATTCATCTGAAATTATACAGAATACAAAAAAGTTGATCAGTGTTTTCCCCATAATATGATTTCATTAATAAGCTGTCTTTCATTAATAGCAGTCTTTGACTGCATTCTGTTATATTTTCTGTTGACAGCTTTCTCTGCTGTATTCTTAACCCTGGTACAAAAGATACACAATTATTTTTAAATGCATAACTAGAAATTATGAATAGCATGGTATTCAGAACAGTACGATCTTCTGTCAAGTATGTGTAGCAATTAAGGTATTGGACTAAAGGAGAGCCAAGTTCAGGAACATCCTTAGACATAGAAACTCACAGGGTGATTGTGGGACAATAATATTGTCTCCGCTGAACATACTTCACAGGGCTTCTGTAATGAGGATGAAGAGAGATCCCTTCGTAGGGTGATCCTTATGGAATCTTGGCCATTTTTAAAAAATCAGGATGGTTGATTAGCCTCATGAACAAAGCTCAGGTCCTTTTATGTGTGCTTCAACATTGCATATATAAAGGACAGCACTTTATGCAGCCATTTCTGTAAATTTTGCCCTTTTTAGAAAAAGCCCCCTTTCAAAAAAGAAACATAATGCCCAGATTTCATTTCCAGAACAGTTAGTTGGAAAAATTCATAACATCTATTTACCAGTTAATGATTCTAATATTTATAAAGACTCATTTATTTTTTTTAAAAAATGTGTGTGAATGAGAGAGAGAAAGAAACAGAGTTTAATTTTATGGAAACTCTTGATTCAAAAGGAAAATTTGCTTCAATATATCATTAGCGGTTTTAAATTTATCAAAGTGAATTAATATTATAAGACTGCATTATCCGCAAGCAGTATATTTAGAAGAATGTTTATATGTAACTGAAATCATATTTTAAATGATATGTTAGTTTGGCAGAGTGAAATTTAAAATAAATATAGAATGAACAGGTATTTAAATCAAGGTTCTTTCAGTTCAAATCTATTAGCAATTAACCTGTGTAGAATTAACAAGCATTTAGGTGGAGAATATTTGCAAAAAAAGAAAGAGGCTTGTCTTGCTAGAATGAAATTTATCTATAAAATAGTTTTTAAGCTAAATAGCAACTTCCAGACAAAGATCAGTATGCTGCAGATAAATGAGTCCTTCTGAATGATCAGATGAAAGAAAATTCAGGGTCGCATTCAACTCAGGTACTTGCTGAGGCAAGATGAGATGGCAGGAATACTAATTTATAAAAGGCGACAGATCATTGTCGTGACATTTACATAGAACTTAAGAGAGTCAGCTGGGAATAAATCAGTGTGTGGGTGTGTGCCATGTGCATACCACCCTTGAAACTTCAGAAAATATAGCAGATTTACCCTTGCAGTGCCATATTGCTTAGCTGGGATAATTTCATTACCTGATTGTTCCAAAAGGTTTCTAATATTGCACAAACAGAATATTAACCATAGCCGTAGATAGCTAAATAGCCTTTGACTGTTCAACTAAACCTCAAGAAGAGCCATTGACTGTAAACAAGCCCAACCTCCAAGAATTTAGTTTCCACATGCTCAGTCCTCAATGTTGTGCATTGGTCAGGAAGATCTGAAAAGTACTTCGTGCAGACTCTACTTGCATTGAAATCATGCTACTTATAATACATTGGATGATTATATTGTGTTCATGTATTAACAAAGAATTTGTAATTTCAGCCTATTGGGAATGAAAGCTAGCTTTTTCAACTGCCTGGTAATATTTCATCACTTTTTCAGTGTTTAAAGTGCAGGACTAGAACTGGGGAGACTGACATTCAGTTCTCTCTCAGTGTCTATGGAGATTCTCAGTCATCCAGGTCATGATTGTCCCAAAGGTGCTTTTTCAAGAGGCAGCTGGACTTTCTTGTTATTCTTTGAAGTCGTTTTGCTTGTCATCCAAGAAACATTCTTCAGCTCTGTCTTCAAAGAATAACAAGAAAGTCCAGTTGTCTCTTGAAAAAGCACTTTTGGTTCTACTCTCAGTGAAATTTCAATGGATGACATCAAGTTAGTCATTCTTTGTGAGTCTACCTTTTGGTTTAGTTCTTGTAATGGATGAAAGGAAGAACTCTTTGTAAGCTACCTTAAATCCTAAAGAAAAAGCAGGGTATGAATCTGAACAAACAATAAACGAGATAAGATTTCAAAGTTCAACTGTACCCTAGTGAATGCTGTAAGATAATGCGTAATTTGGTTACAGCTTAAATGAAAATGTTGATGCCCTCCAATATAGAGAACATATAAGTAACCTTTTCTTTCATTTCTTTTACTTAAGACGAACAACAACGTATCCTTACACAGAAACTCAGATGTACAGCCAAAACACTGGGGGGAATTACTTTGATACCCAAGGAAGTTCTGCTCAGGTGACCACAGTAGTCTCTTCTCATAGTATGGTGGGCACTGGAGGCCTTCAGATGGGTGTCACAGGAGGACAGCTCATCAGCAGCACTGGAGGTACCTACCTGATTGGCAATTCAATGGAAAACTCTGGCCATTCTGTTACTCACACAACACGAGCATCCCCTGCTACAGTAAGTCATTCAGATCGTTATGTATGTTTATAGCTAGAGTTCTGTCCATTTTGTTTTTAATTGTATTTGTTCTCAGCTGCAGAAGTAGGTATGCTTAAGGAGATGCCATCCAATTGTACAATTGCAACACAACAGAGTTCAGTGATATTTACACCAAATAATTTGCCAACAATACACAGAAGAAATAATGTGCACTTTTACTATTATCTAGGTATATTACACTCTCCTATTGCCCAGAAGTTCATTTCTTTGTTTTTAAATAAAGTTAGTTTCCACTTAAATTGTACATTTCCCCACTACATAAGTAGATTTCAAAAAATCTGCTGAGTAGAATTTTAGTATCAGAACTGGCTTCTTTTATATCTGAATACCAATGCCCCTTTTGCAAATGTACAGTAGAACTTCTGGTCACGAACGCTTCTGACCACGACCAAATTGGGTTCCAACCAAAAAATTCACAATTTTTTTTTCCCCCACAGCTGATTTCCCCTTCTGTGCCTTTTTTTTTTTTTTTGTAAGCGCCAAATTTCCAAAATTAGGTTCAGGTCACAACCAAATCGGTTATGGAACGAATTATGGTCGTGACCAGAGGTTCTATTGTATGACCAGCTTTAACTTTTTGTTGTTGTTAATTTCATGTTCTTTATAACAGCATGAAGAATGAAAAACAATTCCATCATCATAATTAAAGCAAAAAGGCAATGAAGAAAGAGAGGGTTAAACAACCACAAAAGGTGTATTATAGCACAAGAATAGAATATGTAGTTGAAAGAGAAAATTATAGAATTCCTAATGTATTTATACGTTTAATAAAAACCATATAAGTACATTGATAATTCTATAATTTTCAACATTACAAGGATTTTAAAAGCCAGGCTATGAGGAAGTTATGAATACATCTTAGATGTTAAACTATTTACTGTATATACGGCTGTAATTCCCAAATATTTGAAATTGGGTTAATCTTTAAAAATTGAAAAAAAAGTTATTTAATAAACAATGACTTCAATTTTTAAAATTGTTTTATTACTACTTAACAATGGCTTCATATGCATTTCATGCTAAACCATAGTATGGTATAATAACAAAGATGAGTTATAGCTAAACTTGGAGAGTTCTTGAAACTTCTGGTTTAGATTAAGTGCATAATGTCATGTTGCCTCCACTATATAAATTACTGTTAATTTAATGATAGTTTATATAAAATTACAATTTCAAATCCTGAATTGTGAAAGTAATTTATTTAAGCAGTTATTAATATTAGTTGCATTTCTTCATTTTAGTAGGTATGCAGAAGAAGCATTCCAAATCTTGTGTTATTTAGTATATTTAAGTGAATCCTGTTTGTGTACATTTTCTTTCTATTCTTCAACAATAGGAGCTATAAAACCTTCAGCTTATGAAGTACACTTGGGTGGTTTTTTTTAATTTATCCATCTCTAGAATATAGTTATCAACTGGAGATGCTTTACATGGCACCCTATCTAATTGTTCCATGTACCATCTGTTTGGGAAATGAAAAAAAGATAATTAAAAAATTGCAAAGCTTGAATAAGATAGAAATGTTCAAGCTGCTTGTGTGTTTTTAATATTATGACTAATAGATGTTAAAATAGCAAATGATTAAACAGTAGCTTGTAAATTCAAAATTCAGATTTATTTCTATATTGTGAATTAGTCATTATTTTGAACTGCATGTTAGTTCTGCTTTTATTCATTATAATTTTTGCATCAACAAAAACTTTTTTCTCTCTCATGAAATATGATGAGTCACATTATAGAATGAAATAAAGGGAACTGTTTCAAGGCTGTAGTGAATTGCAACCTGATATGGAAGTTTACTCAGTGATGGGTTTTATATGGCATTACAAATAGAAAAGAAATCGGCCAAGTTCTTTTTTTAATCCCCATTTCATCAATTACTTGATGACTCCAATGTGGAGTGGATGATAGTATTTCTCTAATTTCCCTTTAAAAAAGAAACCCTAACATCAGATGTTTACAAGTCTACATAACAAAGCATAACAAGTGAAATGCGGAAATTAGATTTTGAAATGTTGAACTTCATTGCTACCATGCTATTGAGAATCAAATGGGAATTCTTTTTTTCAGAGGAAAACAAACAATGGATTTTATTTTCTGAGATTTTTAGCATTGTTATTTTCCATTAGGTAGCATTAAAAATACAAAGAGTAGGGGAATTCAGAGATGCTGTACTGGTTCAACAAAATTGGTTCAACACAAGTAGACAATTGAAGATTATTAGCAAAGTCCTCGTTTTCAAAAACTTTATTAATTTACAGAAAAAGCTTTACTTTTTTGAATATCCGGGGTAATCATCATGATCCTAAATTTAAAATGGAAGACCAGAACAAGATCACAATTACTCAGGGTTTCATTTTAACCATTGGTTTCCTGGAGTATCGATTAAATCCTTGATCACAAACAGAAAGGTTAAATTGAGAATTTGCTATATCAGAAAGAATTATATTAATATCTGTTGCAATTTCAGCATAAATGTTTACTAGGTGATGTTTTACTAAAAGCATTTTTCATGTGTGTATTGTTTTTCTGAAATATAGTCATGTGAAAAAGTAAGTACAAGTAAGTTTTCCTTTTTAACACAATGTGGACATGTTAATTATCTTATCTTCATTCAAGCATATAAAGATAAAGGGATGTAATTGAACAAAAACCTTATGAAAAATTGACTTTGCAATTATTTATTTTAAAAAATATATGACAAATATACCATTTTCTTCTGTGGAGCCATTTTAAATTATCCCACGGCATCTCAATAGGATTAAGATCTGGGTTTTGAGTTGGCCATTCTAGGGCCTTTCATTCCCCCCCCCCCCCCCATCATTCCGTAATGAATTTACTGGAATGTTTAAGGTCATTGGCATATTGCAAGGTCCATTTTTGATTGAGCTTCTGTCTTCTGACAGATGGTCTCATGTTATCTTCAAGCACTCTCTGATACAATGAGGAATTTGGATTCTATGATGGTGAGCTGCCCAGGCCTGAGACAGCAAAATAGCTCAAACCACAACATGTCCTCCACTCTGCTTTACAATTGGTATCAGTCTGATGAAATATTGTCTTTGCCAAATAACTGCCTCATCTGTGCAGCACATATTGTTCCAGAAATCCTGGTCTTTGTCTAGGTGTCCATGAACAAAATTTCAGCACTGATGATGTTACCTAGTTTGGGTAATGAAACATCTGCCAGAAAACAAGCAAGCTCAGAGAGCTTCACGAACCCTCATTTCAACCCTGAGCTACAAATATTCTTCTTTACTGAAACTTCATTTTTGTCCTAATGTGCTTTCTGGCACACCCCTCCTGTGTAAAACTAATTTGTACAGTTTCGTCCTAATTGTAGATTCATGTACTTTCACATCAATAATGATGAGAGGCTACCTTATAGTCACTTGATGAAATTGTGGGATCCATAGAGACTTCTTTCAGCATCTTATGTTCTGCTCTCAGGTTGAACTTGCTGGGATGGCATGGCTTAGGCAAGTTGACAGTTGTTTAAAAATCTTCTTTTGGATTTTTGGGATAGTGGGATTAATTATGTCCATTTGGGTGGCAATCTTTTTAAAATCTCTTCCCAGTGCCTATAACCTTCTTTCTGAAGGCCTCAAAGAGCTCTTTTAATCTAGGCCCGTGATGGCGAACCTATGGCACATGTGCCACAGGTGGCACACGGAGCCATATCTGTGGGCACGTGAGCGTTGCCCGAGCTCAGCTGCATATGCGTATGCTGGCCAGTTGATTTTCGGGCCTTCCAAAATTGGGAAATGGGCCATTTCCGGCCTCCCCGGGGTGGGTGGGGAAGGCCGTTTTTGCCCTCCCCAGGCTCCAAGAAAGCTTCTGGAGCCTGGGGAGGGCGAAAAAATGGGCCTACCAGGCCCACCGGTAACCTTTTGCCATCGTGTGCCAAAAACGGTGGGAGCGCGGGGCGCATGTGGGGAGGCATTGAATGATGGGTGTAGGCATGCGCGTGCGCAACCGCCCCCTCATTCCCTCTGCTTTTGGCACATAATGACAAAAAGGTTAGCCATCACTGATCTAGGCTATGGTGATACCACACAATTCAACAGGAAAGAGCAAATCTAATTAAACGTCTGAGGTTTAAATAAGACATGTTCCTCCCAGATTCTATCTAACAATATTCCAAACATTGGAACCTGATGAATGTAGGGGTGTTCTTACTTTTTCCATATACAATATTTGCATTTATATTTATGGTAAATAAATATGGTACATGATATTTTTTATATTATAAACCCTTAATCTATCAGTATTGTTGAAATAAAGAACAAATATCTATGTGTTGAAGTGTGTTGAAAAAGTAAAAAAATCAGTGAGGTGTACTTACTTTTTCATATAACTGCATAATATGCAACATATAATGGAATAAGTCTAACAGCTGTTTAGCTAAATGTCTATGGAGATTATCAGTCATCCAGGTCATGGTTGTCCCAAAGGTGCTTTTTCAAGAAGCAACTGGACTTTATTGCTTTTCTTTGAAGATGTTTTGCTTCTCATCCAAGAAGCATGGCTTGGCAGTGGATTTCTAACCACATAGGCAGCGGTCTCTATGACCTGATCCAACTGTAGATGCCAAGAATTGCATTCTGGATTTTAATGTGCAGTGCATATGCTCTACCATACAACTGCAGTCTCTTTCCGTCTGAGTTCTTGCTTTCTGGTACTGAAAGTGAAGGAGCCAATCCACAGTCTCAACTGAGATGATGGAGAACAACTCTATTGTTGTTCTTAATTTATGTGGTCATTTTTTTCATTTCTTTTTTTTTTATTAAAAAGTTTTACAAGACAGAAAACATTTTTATAAATTTCCCCCCCTCCCCCTCTACCCCCCTCCCCTCTCCCCCCCTCCCCCCAAACTTCCCAGAGCAAATACAGGGTATAGCATTTATCAATCATAAGCTAAACTAAACTAACAATCTATAAGTTCCCGCACCCCCCCCCCCAAGAATCTTGACTCCCCTTGTACAATACAGATACATTTCTAACATTCTAGTCAATCATAAGCTATTTGGTATTTCCTGGTCTGATATTTATTTTGAATGTAATCAATCCATCTCCTCCACTCCAGTATATATCTTTCTTGTGTATGATCCTTCAAGTACGCCGAAATTTTCGCCATCTCTGCAAAATTTGCCACTTTTAATGTCCATTCTTCAATAGTAGGTAAACATTTCTTCTTCCAATATTGTGCTACCAAAAGCCTAGCTGCTGTTATCAAGTTTAAAATCAATTTAGTCTCTATAGCTGTACAATCTGTAATTATACCCAGCAAAAACAATTGTGGAGTAAATGTAAACCCTTTTCTCCTAATATTTTGCATAATCCACCAAATTTTTATCCAAAATGCCTTAACTTTTTTGCAAGTTCACCATATATGAAAATACGTTGCATCCTCCGACTTACATCTCCAAAATTGAGCTTGCATATCTGGGTACATACTCGCTAGTTCTTTGGGGTCTAAATGCCATCTATAAAACATTTTGTAAAAATTTTCTCTTAAGTTTTGTGCTTCTGTAAATTTAACATTTCTAACCCATATTTTTTCCCAAGTTTCCAACATTATAGGTTCCTGAATATTCTGTGTCCATTTAATCATACAATTTTTAATCAATTCCGTTTCCGAATCTATTTCTATCAAAACGTTATATAACCTTTTAATATGCGAGTGCCCTTGGTCTCTGATTTGTTTTACCAAGTTTTCTTCATTTTGCATGATACCAAATTTTATTTTTTTTCATTTTTTTCATTTCTTACAAGAAATGATAATTTTGGGAGAAGAGAGGCCAAATATTTATTCATATTCTAAACCCATCCCCCTGACTCTATTTCTGTGTGGTGTCTAGATTTGGAAAAGGAAGTTCAGAACAAATGTTTTTCAAAGTTTAAGAGTATTAATTTCTTATTATTTTACTAGTGCTGTAAAATAAATGCTTAATCTAATCGTATTTTAGGTGTACTCTGATCTAAGTCCATTTCTTTTCATTCATTCATTCTTGAAGATTAACAGTAATAAGACCAGGATTCTTCCTTTGTAATTGTGCCCGTGGTTAGAAATAAATCTTTGTTATGTCACTATTTGGGGAAGGGGGAGAGAGGAAGCCAAATGAAATGAGTACTTTATTTTGATTTCCTTTTTCTTGATGGGAATAGTAGAAGAAGGAAAATAATTTCAGTGGTAAACTGAAAAATCTTAGAAGATTTTTCAGGAGTGCTGTGATTTTGAAGTTAGGTATATGTCCCACTTCTCTAGTGAGGAACTTGAACAAGAATACAATCACTTCAGTGGTGGGTTCCTCCCGGTTCAGCCCGGTTCGGCCGAGCCAGTAGCGGTGACGATATGACGTCACCGAACCGGTTCTGCCCCCCCTCCTGCGTTATTCTAACCTTTTATTTGGCCCCATCTCCAATCTGTTGCTGCCTCCTGAGTCCCAGCTGATGGGCTATAAGGAAAAAAACTGTTTAAACTCTTGCCGCGGGGCTTCAAAGGGCCGCCCTACAGCTGATCAGTGGTAAAAGGCAGTTTGGTGGTAGACTGGTGCCTCCAAAAACAAATGAGTAGACCGGTGCCTGCAAAAATAAATGGGTAGACCAGTGCCTGCAAAAATAAATGGGTACACCTGTACAGCTCTGCAAGCAGTTAAAAGCCTGGTAGACCAGTACCTCTGTTAGATCCTAAAGAATTGTCACATGACCATCAAGCCACACCCACAAAATAAGCCATGCCCACAGAACTGGTAGTAAAAAAATTTAGAACCCACCCCTGAATCACTTCCCTGTCTCAAAGAGGACCAGCTACGACTATACAGGATTATATACAATGTCATTTCCCTATTCCTTTATCTATAGCTAAGACTTTGTGGGCTTGCTTGGATCACATAGTTCCAAATGCAGAATGTGATACCAACTGTACAAATCAGCTGAAATTGAGAAAGACTCAATTTTTTAAAAGGCTTCTGTATTTCTGGAAGTTGCAGGTTGAAAATGCAGGAAGAGAGAAGAAATTCCAAGAATCCCTGCTTAAAGTTGGCAAAATACGAAGGGGAATAGTGTAGATGAAGCCATTACTTGTCATCTGTCCACATAATCCAGGATTTTTCACATTACAGGTAGTCCCTGACTTACAACCATACTTGAGCCTAAATTTTCTGTTGCTAAGCAAGATTTGTTAAGTGATTTTTGTCCCATTTTATGATCTTTCTTGCCACAGTGAATCACAGCAATTGTTAAATGAGTAACACTAATTTATAAATTAAATCAAACTAATAATAATAATAAACACGAATGTTAAATGAATGTTGTTTCTTCATTGATTTTGCTGGTCAGAAAGTCCCTGGGACACTGCAACTGTCATATATACATGCCAGTTGTTAAGCGTCTGCATTTGGATCATGTGACCATGGGGATGCTGCAACAGTTGTAAGTGTGAAAAATGGTCATAAGTCACTTTTTTCAGTGCCAATATAACTTTGAATGGTCACTAAACAAATGGTTATAAGTCAAAGACTATCTACTTCACTAGTGTGAAAAAGATGCTTAGATATAAATACTGCAGCTCCTTCCAGTGATATGAGCTAACATGTGACCTTTTTAAAGCAATCCAGAATTGAATTTTGCAGTCTGTTTTGGCCTATTTATTTCTAACTTGGGAGTAGTTGAGTGGAGAGGCTTTTTTTTAATGTCAAACATACCCCCTGCTACATACACACTTTCCAATTTCCATTTTGCTAGCCACACTGGCAGGGCATATGACAAGGCAACATCTCTTTTTCATTTCCTCCTTCCCCTTTGTCCTCTATCACCGCACTTTTCTGTCAATCCTTTTCTTCCTTAAATCAGATTAATGTTCTTTCTATCCATGCTTAGAATATAACATAGCATCCTTTGTGAATATTTTAGGGGAAAAAATTCCACTTTCTGAAATTGATAATCATGAAGACACTCTGAAAAAATGGCTAAGAGACTGGTGTTCAGTGATAGGAGTTGAGGCATTAAAAAGTGGGTCATTCACTATTTATTTGCATAAACTTTTAATACATTGTTACCTAGAGTTTTTCCAAAAAGCCTAAGGCAATAATCTAACTAGCGAATGGCAACTGCAGGAATATCTAATACTAATATAACCGTCACATTTTACTTTGTTATGTTCAAAGTGAAATTTGTAAATTAAAATAATTGTGGCTCTGCTGTTATTTATTAAAGCTTTAATTTTGGAAATTACAAAAATAGTGTATGCAACTAGAAAGAAACCTTGTGGCTATCTTGACACTGCTTAAATGTCAGGGATTCAGGTTTGATTGCATACATGTAAGTTTGCAGGCATGAATTTGGATAATTCTTCAACAAATTTCAACTGTCTAACTTTGCTGAAAGCCTACCTACTCCTTCTGACATCATTTATAGGATTAGAATATGTGGATTTATGTAAGAATTTTTTAAAATAATATTTTTGATATATTGCTTTGTAATAAAATAATAAAATATAAATCACTAAGGCTACATATGATTATAAAATATAAAAAACACATCAGAAAGTGTAATATAAATTCATGTAATTTATTTCCTCAAATAATTTTGATTATGATAGTAAAGTTTAATAGAAGCTATACTTAAAGAAAATAAAAATGAGTAGAAAAGTGCAGGAAGGAAGGAAGTAAAAATATGCTAAAGAAAGAGAAAATAAATATAAAGTTATTTCCATTTATCACAGCTATAAACAAAATTTACCCTCTAAAGTTGCAAACATTTATCTCTTAAACCCTTATCCTATCTATTATTTATTAACAAATGCATAAAACACCATCTTTTCAGTCTTATGTCAGCAGAGTGCAGAAAGGGTACCCAGAAAAATCAATATATCTTGTTTTAACCTTGATCAAATAAACCAACTTTATATGACTACCTGTTAATTAGCCTGAGTTTTTAATTCTTTCAAATATTGTTGTAGGCTTTGATTTCTCTTAATTTCTTTTCGTTCCATCACACAGAGTTTTTAAAAATCCAATAGGAAAAAATTACCCAGGTCGCTCTCTTGGTTGTCCTTTGTATTTCCTCTTTAAATTTTAAAACCTCAGCCAGTTTCTTTTGTAAATCCAGTGAAACATCCTTTTCTAAAGTATTCTCTTAGCCAGTCAATTTTAAATCCACTTTTGATACCATCTCTATTTTGTCAGGTAAAATTTGTTCTATAGCTGTCATTTCTTTAATAACGTCTTTTGGACATAGTCTGTTCATAGAAGGAGATATCTTTACTGACATTGTTGATTTTGTGGCTACTATTTACTGCTTCCATTTTTCTATAGTGTCTTTCAATATTTTCATTATTATAACATTTTGCAATATTCTACAGACTTGTAAATCTTTCCTCTATCTAAAGATATCCGTTTCCTCTGTCTATTTTTTGAAATAATGTAATTGCTTATCTTTATTTTGTCTTGCAAAAAAGCCAAAGCAGAATCTATTTTCCACGAAAACTGTTATTTATAACTAGTGCCAAAATTTTATTGTACAAGTTACAATATTTCAAATTTTTTTCTGGAAGTAGTTAACCAGAAATTTCTGAAAGATGTTAGAAAGTGAGATTTGCAAACATAGTGTCATTTAAAAGTCTTCAAGATACAAATCCCATCATCTCCGGGCACCCAACTTGCAGAAAACCATTGTTGTGTAGTCTCATAATGGGGAGCAGCTGTCCAGAACACATGTGGGTGATCTTTGTCCTCTCTATCTGGAGAGGTTCCAAGGAACCTCTCTATCATAGGTTTCTTGGTCCTTGTCATAGTTATTGGTTTTGCTTTAAAAAAAACTGTCTTCAATTTGCTGTACCTCTCCTGGAGGTTCACTTTCTCAGTGAACTTTGGAAACTAAATGCTCCCAACTTGCATAGCAAGAAATTTTATAGGTATAAAGTATATTGGTATAAATTGGAAAAGGATACTACCTGAAAACTATTGAAGGTGTCTGTGTATTTGATATTGCATTCATGCTATAGTTTCACATAGCCCATTTAATTTACCATGCCTTATTCAGCCAATTATACCCAACATTGCATTTTCATTCTTGATATTTTTAGTATGAGGCTGATGGACATACATAGTGTACACACTGTTTGAAGTTTTTAGGCAACAGGTCATATGCTTTATTTTGATAATGGGGGAAGGGGTACCTAGATCTTAGAAAAATACAGAAAGTAAGGAAATTTGCCCAGTCTACATGAAAGTATAATGGAAACCAAATCTACACTGTATTATAGCAATTTCAGAATCTTACTGCCTTTTGGATACCTTATTAGACAACTGTAATACTATAAATAGGACTGCCACTGAAAGGGTCTAGCTGTGATTCAAAGAGCAGCTGATTTTTACCTTTGAAACCCTAAAATGTCAGGTGCCACGATAACAAATATTTTGCTCCATTATGACCCTGTAAATATGTTGGGATACTTATTGAATGCCCCACACTCCACTGCTAGAAAGAGAACGAATAGCTTCCATGCATGACCATATTTTCCCCATCCTCCCAACTGATTTTAAGAAATTATGTTTTGTGATTTTATCTTTTTTTCCCCCAGCTTCCATTTACTGTATGGCCACCATATTTTGAGAAAACAGTTTTAAATGTTGGTAGAATTTTATATCCTTTTATATTATTAATTACTTTGGAAACACTAAATTTTAGAACTGATTACTACATCTTAAAATACGTGGGGTTTCTTCAAGAATACATTATTAAAGTTTATCAATTCAATATATAAATCAGTAGTTCACTGGTAGAGCATATTTTCTCATGCATTAATATCCAAGCGTTAACCCTTGACATCTCCATTTTAAAAAATCTATTAAATTCAGAGTTTACTATCCAGAAAGCAATGGTCTGATACCCTAAGCAATCTCTGAAAACAACCATTCATTAAAAGATATTATTTTCTTTATTTTGTGGAATCCCATTCCCCAGTTATTAGTTAATTTCAGTACTGCTTTTTCTTTTACTCTGAATCAAGACACTAGCTTCTTCTTTAGACTTCTCTCTTAAAGACTTAAAAGAAAATGAGAATTTATTTTAATTTTAAATTTTACTTTATAATATGTTTGATATAACAGAACCTTTATATTATGCTATATAGAAACTTTTTTATTAACTGGACTTTGGATAAAATCATTCTATGTAAAGACATCATTATAAGGCTAGGATCCACATGTCCTCTATACTTGTAGCCGATATTCATATGTTTTGTTAATATGCTGCTTAATATGCTGTATTTAAAAGCACAAAGTATGTTTTTTCCAACTGACCAGTGGGGATTGTTAATGGGAACTTTTGTAGCAAAATATTATAGGTTTAAGAATTGAATTAATTTTTTCTGATAAACTGCATTCATTCTAAGAAGGCTGGAATATTTTTTTCCCCTCAATAGCTAACAATGTAATGTTAATTAAAACTTGTTTACTGTTTTTAAAAATAATCACATGGCAAGAGGTGCAGAGTGCATATTATCTGTCCAACAAGTTGACTCTTATAGTTTATTCTTGTGCATATTTAGTTAGCATGAGTCCTGCTGAGATCAAGTGTCATAGAGATGAATGTTTGTAAGGCTGAAGTATTTCACATTCTCCGCATATCTATTTCTAGGATATTTATCTATTTATATGGGTTGCATACTATGCTCTCAATTCTCAGATGCTTGCATTGTGGATTAGCAAAAAATCATATCTTCCATTCTTTTTCCTGAATTGGAAGTTGGGGGTAAAGGGGTTCTTTCTTAAGAATTTTGTAGACATAAAATCTGATACAAAATTTGCTAACAAAAACATTTGGCATTATACCTGTGATCAATTAAAAATATCTGCTTTAACTAAGGTTTCTTTTTGAACTGGGCAATCTATCAACATTTCTATAGTTATCTTTTATTACTATCTTGTCTTGAGCCCTTTTTTTAATGACATCTATTATCAGATTGAAATGGCGATTGAGACACTGCAAAAGTCTGATGGTCTGTCCACTCACAGAAGCTCTCTTCTCAACAGCCATGTAAGTTGCCTCTTCTTCATGTAAGCTAATCCTTTGCTTATTCTGCATGCTTTGCTTGTCTTCTAAATGCTTGTTTTGTTTTGTCACCCTCCCCCAGCTTCTGAATTTTCCTTTCCACTTTTGAACTCTCATAGCAGCTTTTTTTTTCCCATGTAAGATGTTAGTGCACCAAAATTGTTTGATTTCCTTGCTCTTAGAATGCTGCTTTTAAGTTTCCTGAGTCACTAAAAGCAATTCAGAAGAAACAGTCAGACCACACCTAGGTTAATACAATCTTCATGTTATCGTCAAGCGTGATGGGAATTGTATCGTCATTTGAGAAGGAGTAAAATCTCATAATTCTGATGAAATACAGTTTAAGTTACATGTAAGCGAAACCTAGTCCACTCAACTATATTGTATTGTAGTAAGACAAGGAAATAGATAAATAGCTAATAAATATTGGTTTAGTTTTGGGCCCATCCAATTTGACCCTCTGAATCCCCGTGTTTTTTAAAAAACTATATAAGTTACTTTTTAATTTGTGTGCAGAAAAATGGAGAAAACAATTTCAGTATGAACAAATTTCTATATTTATGTGCAGTTTTCTAGGCTTATTTGACAGGGGTTCTAGAGCAAGGTACAAATGCTGCATGAAACAAGTATGCCTGTGTGAAACAACCAAGATTTGCTTTGATGGACTGAAGATTCTATCAAGGACTGATTCAGAGGCTGACTATTTCCAACAAAAAATGTTGGAGAAGGTTCCTTCTAACCTTCTTTACCAGACCAGGTCAAAGTGCTTACAGGCTACATAGCTTCAGAACTACGTTCAGGATTCATTGAAATCACTCAGTCTGACAGACTTTCAATGCACCTAGTAGGTGGCTTTACAGTAGGTTTCAGGTTGTCTTGTTGACCAAACACCTGATAGAGGTGAGCCAGCAGTGTCACCTAGGTCCCATTTGCCAGAACACTTGGTCATTGTATTCTGGAGAGGTGATCTGTCAGAATTGATGGGCAAATCTCCTGGCCTGTGTGCTCAAGAAAACATGGTAGCCAAACACTTGATCAGTTAATGCTGGTGAGAAGCAAAATACCACTCCATTTGCTGGCTCCAGCCAAGCTGGCTCAGGAATTCTGGGAGTTGAAGTCCACAGGTTATAAAAGAGCCACATTTGCCCACCCCAGGGCTAACTAGATAATTGGCAGCAGGCATAGTAGCACCTCTCGTCAGTTCTGGGTTTGCTGAGTGGGAGTTCTGACCCTGGTTGCTGGATTTTCTTCAACAGCCTCAGAGACTCCTCAATGCCACAGAGAATATTCATTTCAGCCTTAAAAAACAAACAAACTGTGAATTCTGGGGAGAAAGGCTGCGAGAAGTACTCAGAAGAAGAACAAATGCCTGCACTTGGTTAAGAAGAAAAGGGCGTCTTCCTTTGGAAATCATCTTTTGTGATGGGTGCATCACTCAAAGCTTGACTGAAGCAAAGCATTCCTTTGAAAATTCAACAGCCTTTCTATAGAGTATCATTTAAGGAGCAGTATAGTCATTTCTTTTGACAGACAGGCAGATAGTATATTTGACAAAATGATACCAAAAGCAATTTGGATTGGATCAAGATTGAGACAGTTTCACCGCAGGTCTAAATGTTAGGTTCCATCCACTGATTCTATTGAGCCTACACTAAGCTGGGCCAAATTTTAATTCATTAATTGTATTAATATTTAATAAGTAACATATTAAGATGACAATAACATAGCTTTGCTTTAACCTTCCTTCACAGAAAAATACAGCAAGAGGTTTGGTTGGTGCCCTGGAACACTTGAATAATTTCAAATAGATGTTCTCAATTAGTTTGTGGCATTTTAGGCACACTTACTGTTTGCTTATTAAACATTACACTGGAAAGTCAGTTGCCTTATTTTCTAGCCATGGCAAGTTGGTGTAATAATTTATATTGTTTACATATGGAATCTATAACACTTCTTTATCTAAAAAACAAACCAATATGTACAATATTTATTTTTAGTTATCTAAATCAGATAATTTGTAAATTATTCAGCCTTCACTGATATTAATGTACAGGTAATCCCTGACTTACAATCACAATTGACCCCAAAATTTCAGTTGCTAAGCAGGATAGTTGTTAAGTGAATTTAGTCCCATTGCATGACATTTTGCCATAGTTGTTAAGCGAATCTGGCTTCCCCCATTGACTTTGCCTGTTAAGAAGTTTACAGATGGGGATCACATGACCCCGGGACACTTCAACTGTCATAAATACAGGCAGTTGCCAAATGCCTGAACTTTGATCATGTGCCCATGGGGAACAGTCGTAAATGTGAAAATCGGTCACAAGTCATTTTTTCACTTTCATTGTAACTTCTAATGGTCGCTGAATATGTCAAAGACTACCTGTTTTTATTTATTTATTTATTTTGTTTTAGAAAAACGGCATCATAAAACTGTGGTCCTGTGATTTTTGTTTACTCTGTAAATTTAAAAATAGAATATGTTAGATGACTACAATAAATTGAGGGGGGGGAAATTTAATAGTATACCAGAATAAATTTCAGACCTCTCTTCAGAGGAAGAGAGCCAAATACACTTCAGAGGGAGGCATGTTCTGTGATGCAAGGGCCCACTAAGATCTGCCATCTCACAACATATCTCTTGTGGGGAAGAGAGCTATCTTTTCTACATGAACTTGTTGCTGTGATACATATTTCACCCTGGAGCATTAGATTATCATTTAGAGAAGGCGAGCACTAAATAGATAAACAGCAGCTGCACTGACTTGAGTTACATTTCATAAAACATTTTAGATTTAAATTGAATTTTTGTACTGTGCTATTCTATTGTGTACATTTTCCTGAAAATTAAGATGAAAACAGAATTTCACAATAATGAATCATGCAATTAATTCACAGTTTTGGAGTGTGTGCCAATAGCAAAACCTTAAATGACATATTAAGACCATATTAAGTTTGTGTTTAGTTCCTAAAATTATTGTTAATAATTGCTCTTTTTGTGACTTTTTTTAATTGATGTCCATTCCTTATTTGTGGAATCTGAATTAGAGTAGGCTACAACTGAGCAAGGAAATTCTGATTAGCTACAATGATAATGGTAATCATAAATTAATTCTGCATCAACCTCTGTCAGTTATTTGTTTCTTGCTTGAGATTATTCGAATCCTATTTGCTCAGATATAACTTACCAAAGTTATATCACAACATGAGTTTTACTTTCAACGGCCTCCCAGGCAAGGGAAATTTTGAACCAGAGTCCTAGATATCAATGCTCAACTTGACATGGAGTTATTGGCCAAAAATATATATTTAAGTTGGTTGTCTAAGAACAAATTTGCAATTTGAAAAATGCTTGTCAATGAGTTTGACACAATCTTTAAGAAGAGCCTATTCTAGAACAAGATTTGCATTGTTGGATTTCAGGGCCAAATATGGACACTTCCATCACTTGCTTTATCATGAAAGTACATGCATATATACTACCTAAGCCATTGAAAATATTGCTTGTATTTTGTTTGACTTCCCCTCCCTTAGGCTTTGATATTTATCATTCCCATTGGAAAGAACAGCCCATTAGGATCTGAATCCTAGATTGCCTTATTTCCTCCTAGGCTCTCATTATATATTGTAAGCAGAATTGCTAAGTTTATAATTAGGTCCGTTGAACTATCGTAAGAACCTGATACATTGAATAAATGGGGGTACTGTCTAAGGGCAATATATTTTATCACTGCATTTTATTTTATCTATTTTATTCCAGAATCAGATCATGTACTTTAATTTCATTTTTTTGTATGGCCGTAAGACTAATCAATTAATAAACTGTTGCTATTACTATTTCCTCAGACATGTTGTACACTCATCCACTTATAATTATGTGACAGAGCAGCTGTTTGTTAAATTCTTGTGTGGTTGTTTCAAATGTGGAATTACATTAAATAATTACATTAATTGTTACTACCTTAAAAATACTGTACTGCTTGTGATAGAACTTCTTGCTGTTTAATCTAGTGCAGAAGATCCTTTGTCAGTGAAATCTGTAAGCAACATTCTTAAGAAGATTCCTTGACTGTGCTGTGTCAGCCATATCTATGGCAAGTGACATTGATTTAGAATTAATTAAAGATGGATCATCTATTTGGGAAAGAAGCTGTCTAGGCTGGGAAATTAAGCAGGGGTACCTCTAGTTAATCTGTAAATGGAGACCACCAAGGAATAACAATAGCACGTAGATTTATATACCACTTCAGAGCATTTTACAGCCATCTCTAAGCAGCTGATCAGCATATTGTCCCCAACAATCTGGGTCTTCATTTTACCAACCTCAAAAGGACAGAATGCTGAATCAACCTTGAGCCAGTGAGAATCAAACTGCCAAACTGTTGGCAATCAGCAGTCAGCAGATTTAGCCTGCACTACTGCATTCTAACTACTGCACCACCACAGCTCTTAACTAGGATTGTAGGCTTGATTGAGAAAAGTCAGAAAAAATTCTAGAAGAAGCCAGTGGCAAACTTATTTCCATATCATAGCCAAAAATCTATACAGACAAGTTTGCCAGGAAGGTACCAGAAAGTGGGAAAAGGCTTTATTTTTCATGATCCATCTAGGATGAAAAAAAGTGACATGCATAATTTATCTTTTGTCATTATTAATTCAGAAATAGGAAGAGCATAGGTACTTCAATCCGTTCTGGTTAATTTTAATAAATTATATGCATTAAGCTACGATATTCTTGGTTTCTGGCTTAAGAGGTGCATATTCAGTTCATTAGTGTATTTAATAAAAGACAATGGTTATGATTTCCCTTGCTCTATATCAGCATTCTGATAGCAATTAAAGATCAGATTCTCTGATCAGCTATACAGAGAATGAAAATATGAAATGGTCAGTCAGTGAATGTCAGAGACAAAAAAGACTGGCGTTTAGTTGCAGAGGGAAGGATATGGAAAAGAGCTTACTGAATTGTGGTGTGGAGGTAAATAAATTTTCTTATCAACTGTAAGCTCAGTCAGTAATTGTCAACTGTTGGTAACAGCTGCCCTTCCATAATTACAATCAAGGTTTAGTTGGTATGCAGTATTGTCAAAGATTTGAGCTTGACAGTGTAGCGTTGCTCATATTCCTAAAACTGTTAGTATTTTGAAGGATACCACTGAGATTGTTTAGAATAATTTGAAGTAAGCAAACAAAATCACATGTTTATATGTTTTATTACTATTGTCAATTACAATAAAGCTAACGGAATGTATATTGCGACCTTCAGATTATTCACTATAAACTTCATTTTCACTGTCAAAAACTATTCTTGTTTTGAGTAGGAAACTCATACTGCTGGTTATTAGAGAGAGCAGTTGAAAAACTTAGAGGTTGTGTATCTCTGCTAAAGATGATCTGCAATAAGCAGGTTGACTATACAACAGCAAATAGCACCCATTATTCTGTTCCACTGACTTGATTTAAGTGGTGCTTTTATAGCAGCATGGGGAAAAAGTGCACAGCATGCTAAGTCAGAAATGGAACTCCTTTCAATCCACCTTTCTAATTTTAATGTGTGACTGTTTCCATTAGCTGTTTTCATCTCCTTGATCTTGAATACACGGATTTCCACATAAAGTTTTTATTATAATTACCAGAGATGCAGCAGAAATTTTATCAGGCCTGATGTACAGGTAGTCTTTGACTTATGACCACATTTGAAACCAAGATCTTAGTCATTGAGTGAAGTGGTCATTAAGCAACATGTCACGTGACTGCTTTGCTCAACAAACGTAATCCTGGCACTCCTGGTTAAGGTCATTAAGCAACCTCGCAGGTCATTAAATGGGCTAAATCCAAGGTAAGAAGCGTAGGGTGCCACATGAGGGGCGGGGGAGACCACTGAAAATTCTCCCTGCTGAAATCCATACAGGATTTTTCGGCACCTTGCACTCCTTTCCTTATCACACTGCCTCTCCCTTCAGGAACTGGAAATCTTTCCTGCTGAAATCCAATCCTCCCTCAGGATTTGAGCTCCATTTCTGCACCCCACTAAAAGAGTTCAGCTCCGTTCTATGTAGATGATGTCATTGTGTGCATGACATCACATGATCACAGGGCTCTTGGTAACTGGTTATAAATGTGAACAGGTTGCCAAACACCCAGATCACAATCATGTAACCACAGGAATGGTGATGCAACATTGTACAACAGCTGGAAGTGTTTATGCCAAAGCCCATATGATCGGCTTTTCAAGGTCATTGTAATTCCTGACCATCATTAAACAAAATAAAAGCATTATTAATAGCACTTAGACTTATGTACCGCTTCACAGTGCTTTACAGTCCTCTCTAAGCGGTTTATAGAGTCTAGGATTACATGTACTTAATAGCCTGGATCATTTCACTGTATGTATAATTCTACTGCCAATTGGATTGTTTTAGCGGTTTCAATATTTGCATTATTTTTTTTTCTAACAGCCAGGAATTTATGCATTAGTGACACTTTAGCAAGTGTCAAGATTGATAGGGAGAGATCCCTTAGTTGCTTTGGGGAGTTTTGACATTCACAGTTGTCTGATGACTAGAATGAATTAACAGCTCTACTTCATCACTAAATGCAATGCAAATTCTATTGCTTTATATACAGTAATTCAGTTTTTCAAGGGACCTAGCACAGATGGGTGCTGCTTATATATCAGATTGCTTGGAGTTTTATAATAAATTCATGGCTAATAATCAGTTTCCCCAGCTTTAGTGTACAGTAAGTAGGAAATGTTTTTGAAGAATAAAAATAATCTTGTATAGCATCATCACTATTAAAACCCAAGATTATATATATATTGTTTTTCCTCTGCTGCTACTGGGAATAGAGAAATGAATGTATTATTCCATGATGCTGCTGGCAAAGGAACTTTTAGAAATAGCAACAATAGCAGCAGTAACAATTAATACTACCTCTAAGCTTTCTGTTGCATCTGTGCATGATTTACTCAGATGTCACCTTATTCTGGCTATGTTGCTACACAATGTGTTATTTTTCCTTGTTTCTTTTGATACTGTGATTAAATGATTCAGTCACACCCCAAACAGAGATGCATCAGAACCACCTGTTGTCAGCTGAATCTTTACAGTAACTCTGCAGAGTCAAGTGAAAGAGGGGGTGCTATTTGAAAACATCCCATTTTCATTTTAAGTTTTGGGAAATTCAGAGTTTTGCTTAATTAAGGAATCTAACCCTTTCTAAGCGTTTCCATTTCATGAAAACAATAGTATAGCTAAAGAGAATTTTATTAAACAATATATTTTGTGCTCTCTCATGATAAAGGTGGCCTATTTTATACCTTACGGAATTGACTTTTTTGCTTTCTCCATTGATAAATGAACTCTGCTCCATTTATACCACAAGTATGTAAAATATACTGCTTAATGTGCAATTATTAACATTAAACCTAGACCTGCCTTGTTTCACATGTGAAATAAATAAAATCGTTGAGAGAAAGAGCTTACAGGGCCAAATGAAATTTCCAGAGAAATTAAATACTTTTATCACTTGTAAGGGCAGATTTTGCTCTTTAACAGAGTAAAATATAATTATTATTCCAGTAAAATTGTGCAATAACCTTAAACTTGCTAGTCCCATAATACATAGACTATATTCACTTCATAAATACCATTCCTTTTGGGCTTGTATAAACTACCTTCAGTATCGCTCACATTTTCTCAAGGGCTAACACTTTTTCTCTAAGTAAATATTATTTCACTTTAAATGAAATTGCAGCTATTTTGTTGAAGTATTTAGTGTTGTCTGGGGTCATTAGTGGATTCTGCTTTTTTCCCATTATTTGTAAAGTTATAATGAAGTAATACACTAAGCTTGGGAGAATTATCCTGGAGTTGGAAGAGGGGGCTAGTTCAGACAATAACTATTATTTAATCTCTAATGAAGCCTCTTAATTGTTTTTTGAACTTGTCTTATTTTTTTCTTTGTCCCTAAATTGAAATAGCTTCAATGGCTTTTAGACAACTATGAAACAGCAGAAGGGGTGAGCCTTCCCAGAAGCACTCTCTACAACCATTACCTGAGACACTGTCAGGAGCATAAATTGGACCCTGTCAATGCTGCTTCTTTTGGAAAACTCATACGGTCAATTTTCATGGGCCTACGGACCAGAAGATTGGGAACCAGGTTGGTGTAAGAAAATCAAGGTTTGGGGTATAAGTACTACTTCATCTAAGAGCAACTGTAATGCATTGAGGCCAACATTAGCATGTAAAAAGAATCTCATTAGGTCAAGTCAAAGTCTGATCAACAAGTCGCATAGCCTTTTCTCACTATAATTTAAGGAAGTAGTATTTATGGCATTGAGTCTGCAAGTACAGTAAAGTCACTTAGGGAATAGTTGTCATTGATAGCTGCATTTGTTTTTGGACAAACTTTCAAAAAATTTGGTGTAAAAAAAAATTCTTGTGTAAAAATGTATTTCTCTTTAATTGTCCTGAATGTTATCGCATATTGTTTTAGTGTGTAACTCAGACGAGTAACATGAGAAAGAGAGAAACATATTGTCCGCATTTTCTACCCTAAGCATACTTTCATTTCCCCTTTTACGACCTTTTTCTAAGCTATAAATACTATGGTCTTCCGTAGTGTAATACTTTAGACATCTAATTATTTGGGGACTCTTTATGTACCTTTACCAGCTTTCCAACTATTTTATTTTTGAGACCTAGTGGCTTAAAATGTGCACAATATCCCCAAAGTGTTTGCACTACACAATAGTTTCACTTATTGGAAATGTAATTTTCAGTTTGTTTTGTAGTGATTTGTGACTTAGAATTTATTGCTGCCTGGCAGAATTTTTTAAAAGTTGACTTAACTTTTCCCCAAAACTCAAAGGGGGGATAATTACTGCTAGTTCAAAGCACATTAGTATGTTTTTGGGTTTTATGCTCCAGTGCAGATCATGTTGTATTTAATTACATTAAACTGTATCTGCTATTTTAAGTTTATTCATCTACTTCAGTCTTTATGAATAATTTGATATAATAAACAAATTCCAATCTCATTACTTGCCCCTAACTCCAGTGGTCACAAACAGAAATCCTTGGAGAGCCACTTTGTACGTGTCTTCCTTATAAAACTGGTCTATCCACACCTATTGATTCTTTTAATAATAATGTTCTACCAATACATATAGAATAAATGTCTAATGACAGGTAGTCCTAAATCTGCAACCACAATAGAGCCCAAAATTTATGTTGCTAAGTGAAACATTTGTTAAGTGAATTTTGCCCCATTTTACGATCTTTCTTGCCCCAGTGTTTATGTGAACACTGCAGTTGTTAAGTTAGTAACATGGTTGTTAAGTGAAGCTGGCTTCCCCATAGGCTTCGCTTGTCATAAGGCTGCAAAAGGCAATCACATGACCCCAGGACATTGCAGTTGTCATAAATACATGCCAGTTTCCAAACCTCCCCACAGGAATGCTGCAACAGTCATAAGTATGAAAACAGTTATAAGTCACATTTTTCAGTGCCGTTGTAACTTTGAACAGTTCCTAAACAAATGGTTGTAAATTGAGGACTACCTGTAATACACATATTTTCTGCTGGCCTGAATTAAATCCCCCTCCTCCTAGGCTTTGCAAGTTGAGGTAGCCACATAAATAAGTTTTTGATGGCAATTCTATATAAAAATACAAAGTCTTAAAGTTTGTAAAGTTGCATTCAACCTTTGCTTCCCTCCAAATGTTTCTGCACTTGTTAGGGTTGGGTGTTGCCTTAACTTGATTGTTTTAAGAGCTATGGAGGTCCAGGCCAGGTTCTAAGGCAAGACAGGAATCACACTATAATACGCTGCTTACCATTATTTAATTTTCTGCTTTTGGAGGCTGAGTGCTAATTTTAGGGAGTCATTGCTTTTTGTTACATACTACTTATGTATCTTTCACTGTATACTATCCAGAATTAGGGATTAGTTTATTTTTCAGATCAATTCAGATGCAACTAGAACAATGAATGTGAAGAATTCATTTACATCCCAACTCAATTTCCTTCAACGAATATAAACTTTTTTTTAAAAAAAAAAGTTTGTCTTATAATTCTTTTCCATATACCTCATAAAGTATTTTTCCCACTTTTTTGGAATCCTTTTTGCTTTTATTTGGGTAAAACCCATGTTTAAAAGAATTAATTTTTCTAAGAAATTCTTTGGCTATGCTACAATTCATAGTCATACTAATATCTTGGATTGGGTAATGTCAAGTTGATCTAACTATTCTTTTCAACTCTGCTTCTGTTGTTGTGATTTTAAATAAACTTCAAGCATGATAGAAAGGCTCTATCTGCAGGTGTAGTATACAGAAATTGAATCATGCAAATATACTTAGAAACAGAAACACTGCAGACATACAAAGACACATTTTCAAGACATGCCCAAGCTAGCGGTGATGGATTATCAGAACTGAAGAAGCTTCATGGATAAGAAGCAAAATGTTTTCAAAGAAAAAAAATCCAGTTGCCTTTTGGTTAAAAAGTACCTTTGGGACAACCATGATCTGAATGATTAAGAATATCCATAGACAGTGACTGAGTAGGAAAGAGGATATGGGCATGGGGCAGATAGATTAAAGAAAACATTGACCCATTGTGTACCAGAGGGAATTGTATCAATTTATGGAGGGTAAATGTATTTATTTATTTGATTCAATTTATTTTGGTGCCATCTGATTCCAAATTGACTCTGGACAGCTTGCAGTACAGGAAAAACTGGATACAATATAATAGGATAAAGAAAAATACAACAGAATAAATAAAGAAGATAGCAAATCCAGAAAGCCAACATGCAGAATTATACAGCATATTATAAACATCCAACAAGGGGTTCCAAAAGTTATTAATAACTACAAGTCATTCTTAGTGTCAGTTGTAACAGGACAGTCAGCAGGTTAAAAAGTGTTGCCTACATCTAGGACAATAAATGAGAAAAATATTATATTCAGATTCAGATTCTATACCAGTGATGGCAAACCTTTTTGGCATTGAGTGCCGAAAAGGTTGCGTGAAAATGGCACGCACGTGCGTGCTCCAGAAAAGCCAAACTTACAGGTTCTAGCATGCATGCGTGCCTGACGATCAGCTGGCCAGCATGCATGCACAGGCCGGTTTTCGACACTGCTGTGCGCACGAATGGATCACGCTCCGGAAAAGCTGAACTTCTGTGTTCTAGTGCACATGCGCACCTGAAAATCAGCTGGCCGGCGCGCATGCGCACCCTGGCTTTCGCCACTGCTGTGCCTGCAAAGGACAACTGATCATCGTGTGCACATGCGCACCAGAAACCAGAATTCAAACAGGTAAGGCCGTGCGTGCTGGGCGACATGGCTTCACGTGCCACTTTGGGCACACCTGCCATAGGTTTGCCAATATGGTTCTATACCATTCATATTCTATACCATTCAGGTTATGGTTTCTCTGTAGATAGTTCTTTGGCTGCTATGAAAACAGGATGCTAAACTTATCTAGTATTGCTTTTCTCATGTTCTCTAAATGTCCCTGTGAGAAATGAACATGCTCAGTGGTCTCCAGAGATCATGGAGTACAGTTAGAGTATGTGAATGGCTTTATGGAATACAGGATTTCAGCATGGCCAGCTCCCAAACAGGTGCTTTGTTTGGATGGCTATGAAAGGCAAGTGTGTTAGTAACCTAAATAAATCTCATGTGTGTGTAAGTGTGTGCTCATATGGTACCTTCTGCTTGTTACCTTTTGTTTTGCTTAGAAGGGAGAGTTGGAATACCAGCCATTGCTCTGTGAACTGCCTCTTTAGAAGCTAACATAGCTCAGGATCTGTGCTATTTCAGCAACATCCCAGTGGTTGTCTATTGATTGTTGGTTACTTTTTCCCAAAGGGGGAATTCCAAATATCATTACTATGGGATTCGTGTCAAGCCAGACTCTCCTCTTAATCGACTACAAGAGGACATGCAATATATGGCTATGAGACAACAACCCATGCAGCAGAAACAAAGGTAAAGTATTCTTAAAATAAGTAGTTTGCATTTAGTAGATTTCAATGTTGGTAGGGAGAGGACATTGCAGTATCTGAATTATATGACAAATAAACTGGAGGGACAGGACCAGCAATTGTGGACTTTGATAAGTGGGATGTTTTTGATATGTACAGATAGTCCTTGCGTAATGACCTTAATTGGGCCTGGAATTTCCATCATTAAATGAAGCAGTTGTTAAGCAAAATATCATGTGACTGCACTGCTTAGCAACTGCTGGTCCAATGATCCCAGTTGCGGTTGTTAGGCAAGGACCTCATACTTCTCCTGCACTGCCGCACTTGCCTCCACTTCAGTTCCCCCACCCACCTACCCTGTTTCCCCCAAAATTAGACATCCCCTGATAATAAGCCCAATCAGGCTTTTGAGCGCATGGCAATAAAGCCTAGCGCTTATTTCAGGGTTCAAAAAAATATAAGACAGGGTCTTATTTTGGGGGAAACACAGTATCTTCCCTCCTATCTCTGCCCTGTTGGCCGTCTTGCCCTGCCTACCGCTGCTGCTCCCAGCTAACTCTTGCCATCTTCTTTCTGCTGCTGTTGACAAGACATTTATTTATTTATTTATTTATTTATTTATTTATTTATTTATTTATTTATTTATTTATTTATTTATTTAAAATTTATATACCGCCCTTCTCCCTGAGGACTCAGGGCGGTGTACAGCCAGAATTAAAAAACATAAAATACAAATATTAAAAAACAATTAAAATATATATAAATTTGGCCCAAAATTAAAAATACAAACCAATTAAAACATTTAAAATGTCTTCTTAAGCCAGCCCGGCTTGCTGGAAAAAGTGGGTTTTAAGGGCACGGCGGAAGGCACTAAGGTCTTGGATTCTCCTTATCTCTGGGGGCAACTGATTCCAGAGGGTAGGTGCCCCCACAGAGAAGGCCCTCCCCCTGGGGGTCACCAGCCTACATTGATTGGCTGATGGCACCCTGAGGAGGCCCTCTCTGTGGGAGCGCACGGGACGATGGGAGGTCGTCGGTAGCAGCAGGCGGTCTCGAAGATAGCTAGGCCCGATGCCATGGAGCGCTTTAAAGGTGATAACCAGCACCTTGAATCGCACCCGGAAGATCACTGGGAGCCAGTGCAGCTCGCGCAGGAGCGGTGTTACGTGGGAGCGCCATGCTGCTCCTGTCACTACCCGCGCTGCTGCATTCTGGACCAGTTGGAGCCTCCGGGTGCTCTTCAAGGGGAGCCCCATGTAGAGAGCGTCGCAGTAGTCAAGGCGAGAGGTGACGAGGGCATGAGTGACTGTGCACAGGGAATCCCGATCAAGAAAGGGCCGCAACTGGCGAATCAGGCGAACCTGACAAAAGGTCCCCCTGGTTACAGCTGTCAGATGTTCCTCCAAGGACAGCTGCATATCCAGGAGGACTCCCAGATTGCGAGCCCTTTCTGTGGGGGCCAAAGACTCGCCCCCAATAGTCAATGATGGAGTCAACTGACTATATCGGGATGCCGGGAGCCACAGCCACTCAGTCTTGGAAGGGTTGAGCTTGAGCCTGTTCCTCCCCATCCAGATCCGCACAGCCTCCAGGCATTGGGACATCACTTCAAGGGCATCATTGGGGTGGCCTGGGGTGGAGATGTACAGCTGGGTGTCATCAGCGTACTGGTGGTATCTCACCCCGAAGCCACGGATGATCTCTCCCAGCGGCTTTACATAAATGTTGAACAGAAGGGGCGAGAGGACCGATCCCTGCGGCACTCCACAGATGAGAGGCCTCTGCCCCCTTGCCAACACAAACTGCGACCGGTCGGAGAGAAAGGAGGAGAACCACCGCAACACGGTGCCTCCCACCCCCAACTCTTCCAGCCGGTGCAGCATGATACCATGGTCGATGGTATCAAAAGCCGCTGAGAGATCTAACAGGACCAGAACATAGGAGCAACCCCTGTCCCGAGCCCTCCAGAGATCATCAACCAACGCGACCAATGCCGTTTCTGAGCTGTGCCCAGACCTGAAACCTGACTGGAACGGATCTAGATAAGATGTTTCCTCCAGGAATTGTGGGAACTGTCGCGCGATCACACTCTCCACAACCTTCGCCATGAAGCGAAGGTTGGAGACAGGACGGTAGTTGGCCAATATTGCCGGATCCAGGGATGGCTTCTTGAGGAGAGGCCTCACCACCGCCTCCTTCAAGGCAGCAGGGAAGTGGCCCTCACTCAGCGAAGCGTTGATAACACCCTGGAGCCAGCCTCGTGTAACCTCCTGGGAAGCCAGTACCAACCAGGAGGGACACGGGTCCAGTAAACATGTGGCCGCACTAAGTCTCCCCAAAATCCTGTCCACATCATCAGGAGTCACAGCGTCAAACTCCTCCCAGATAACATTCTCAAGACTATTCCTCGTCACTCTTCCCTGATCTACCCAGTCAGAGTCCAAATCCCCCTGGATCTGAGCGATTTTGTCATACAGGTATTGTCCAAAATCCTCCGCCCTGCCTTCCAAGGGATCCTCCCGCACTCCCGGATGGAGCAGGGAGCAGGTCACCCTAAACAGGGCGGCCGGACGATTCCCTGATGACGCAATAGAGGCGGAAAAGTAATTAAACTTTGCCGTCTTTATCGCCACTAGGTAGGTCTTAATATGCGACCTTACCAGTGTTCAATCAGATTCAGCGAGACTGGCCCTCCAACCGCTCTCCAGGTGTCTTTTCCAGCGCTTCATTTCCCTCAGCTCCTCGGTGAACCAAGGAGCCGCACGGGATTGGTACCGGGTCAGAGGCTGCAAAGGCACGACTCGGTCCAAGGCCCCACCAGCCGCCCGATCCCAGACAGCTACCAGGTCCTCAGCCGAGTCGTGCTAGAACCTCAGGAAATGGCCCAAGCTCCATCTGGAACCTCTCAGGATCCATCAGGCGCCTGGGGCGGATCCATCTAATTGGATCCGCCTCCCTGCGGCGGGGGGCAGCGGTTCGAAGATCTAGGTGAAGGAGTGAGTGGTCTGTCCATGACAAGGGTTCCATGTCTATATCCCCAATAACAAGACCACTCAACCACTGGCCAGAGACAAAAATCAGGTCCAGAGTGTGACCTCCCCTGTGAGTAGGGCCATGAACTAACTGGGTCAGGTCCATGGCCGTCATGGAAGCCATGAACTCCCGAGCCACCTCAGACGTTTCACCAACGGATGGCAAGTTGAAATCACCCATGACTAAAAGCCTGGGTGTATCTACTGCCACCATGGCTATCACGTCGAGTAGCTCAGGTAGGGCTGTTGCCACGCGGCAGGGAGCCAGGTACGTAAGCAACAAGCCCATCTGAACCCCATGACCCCACCTCACAAGGAGGGACTCACATCCGGCTATCTGAGGCACAGTGGTCTCCCTCGGACCCAGATCCTCGTTAATAATAACCGCCACCCCCCCCGCCCCTCCCCTGGGCCCTCGGCTGATGGAATGCTCTGAAGCCTGGTGGGCACATTTCGACCAGAGGGACGCCGTCCTCCAGGCCCAACCAGGTCTCCGTAATACCCGCCAGGTCCGCTCCTCCTTCTTGAATAAGATCGTGAATGAGGGGGGCCTTATTTACCACGGACCTGGCGTTGCACAGCATCAGCCGAAGGCCCAGATCCTGAGTATCTAAGCCACCTAGTGTCCGAGCGGAGCCTTGGGGACCGGGGCAAGCAATTGCTCTCAGATAGCAAGTGCGAGCCCCCGACACATGATATGGGCCCCTGCTCCCGCCATATCTGCCCCTCCCATTCACCATGCTGATGGAAAATTCCTCCTCCGGATAGTCCTCCAGCCCCTCCCCAATCCCTCGACCTGCACCCTCCAAACCGTCCCCCTGTGCCGGGCTCGGCTCTGACCCTAGTGGGTTCGTCCCCCCAAACCCCTTGGTCTTCCTCCCGGTTCCCCTTAAAAAATCATTATTCCCACCCCTTAAAAATTTCATTAAAAATTTACATAGAAAACCCCTCAACCCCCTCTTCACTGCATGCCATCTCTCGTGCTGAGGCAGCTGCTGGTCTTTTGCACCTAACTTAATGAATGGTTGTTAAGTGAGAGGATTACCTATACTGTAGCAATCAGAACTGGACATGGTATTCCTGGTGCAGTCTGACCAGTGGAGCAAAGAGTGGTACTATCACTTCCTGTGATTTCAACACTGTGCCTCTGTTGATGCAGCCCAAAACTACATTGGCTTTATTGGCAGTAGTGCCACATTGCTGGTTTATGCTTAATCCAGGGCACTTGGATTCTTCTCACAAGCATTATTGGCCTGTACCTTTTTCATCTAATTTTTTCTAAGTGCAGAACCTTACATTTCTCACCACTAAACTGAGCCTATCTTCAAGGTGTTAGCAATCCTTTCCCCCCAACTTTGTGTATTGTAAAAAACAAAACCAATTACGTAGGTATGCCTGTGGAGTCACTGAGAAACATGTTTAAATTGAAGGAGATGTTATTGCTTAGGGATTATGTGCCTTGTTTATAATTAATAATATTAATCTGACTATCCCTGGTTCTTGGGTAGGACTTGATAGGTGAATAAAAATGCCAAATTTGGTGTAAATATCTGGTTGACTGTGCAACCAACCACAATAATAACATATGATGCTATTGTTTCTATAAAAAGAATTTCTTAACATTCTCAGTATTTTATCTTAATGGAATCCTCTCAGCTTGGCAAAACCTTTCATGTGATTGTGGGGATTGAACGAGACTGTTTTTAAATGAATATAGAAAGCATGCTACTCTGGGTTTAGGATACCAATCTAACAAAAAAAAAGTGATTGTTAATCAGAATATATCTGTGCAACAGTTGCATGAAAAATAAAAATAGCCCTGTTGGTTCAGGTCAAAGTTCACCCTGTCTAGGATTCTATTTTGTCCTCAGATGACTCTAGGGCATGGGTGTCAAACTGGTGGCCCACGGGCCAGATGCATCACCAGCGGGCCACGCCCACCCCAGCTCCGCGAGTGGGGAAAACATTGCGAAACGTCATGTGATGGCAGCATGACATGGCGAGTTTAACACCCCTGTTCTAGGATGATTGCAAGCAGGAGATGGAGATACACTTTTCTCTTGCTACTGTTTCCCTGCTAGAAATATTTCAGTGCTCCTTTCCACAAGAATTCCAGAGGCTATTCAAACCCTGTGTGAAAAAAGTCATAAATCATAAGTTTATTTTGTCAAGCATATATAAGATAATGGGTAAAAGTATAAACACAATTTGAATACATGAAAAGAGTAAGTAAAAAGGAATATTAGGATAGAGATGGTAGGCACGCTGGTGCACTTATGCACGCCCCTTACAGACCTTTTAGGAATGGGGTGAGGTCAACAGTAGACAGTTTAAGGTTAAAGTTTTGGGGGTTTGGGGAAGAAATTACAGAGTCAGGTAGTGCATTCCAGACATTGACCACTCTGTTACTGAAGTCATATTTTCTGCAATCAAGTTTGGAACGGTTTACTTTGAGCTTGTATCTATTATTTGCTCATGTATTGTTGTGGTTGAAGCTGAAGTAGTCATTGACAGGAAGTACATTGTGGCAGATAATTTTATGTACTATGCTTAGGTCAGACTGAAGTTGGCGTAGTTCTAAGTTGTCTAAGCCCAAAATTTGAAGTCTGGTGGCATAAGGTATTTTATTGCAGTTAGAGGAATGGAGGACTCTTCTCGTAAAATATCTCTGGACTCTCTCGATTGTATTTATGTCAGATATGCAGTGCGGTTTCCAGACAGATGAGCTGTATTCAAGAATTGGTCTAGCAAATGTTTTGTATGCTCTAGTTAGTAGTACAACATTACCAGAGAAGAAGCTACGCAGGATTAGGTTAACAACTCTTAATGCCTTTTTGGCAATGTTGTTACAGTGGGCTCAGGCACTTAGATCATTAGAAATGAGTATTCCAAGGTCCTTGACAGAGTAAGGGTCTAAATCTCCTCCTCAGTTTCACTAGGCAACCTGGTCCCAAGTATTTCAAAAGAAGGTGGGGGGGAATTATATCCCTGTGCTCCATGCTATGCATAATTTTATATCCTCCAATCATATCCTTCTTGGTTTTTTTCCCCCAAGCTAAAAAATTCCAAAAAATTTACAAACTGATAAGAAACAACTTGATAGTTTTGATTGCTCTTTTGCATTTGTTTTATATCTTTTCCAGACACAGATTTATTGTAGCTTTATATGAGCATCACAATGCTGTCAGTTCTATTTTCAATCGCTTTCCAAATGTTTTTGAAACTGGAATTTTGCCTTCTTCATGGCTGCGACTCTCTGAACTGACATTTGCGTTGAGCTATCCAGTATGATGGCAAGATCCCCCCCCCGCCCCCGTTTAATTAAAATTCAGCTCAAATTGTATCAGTTTATACTTGAAGTCTTTGCTCCAATGTGCATCACTTGAATTAGAATTGCTATTTGGTTAATTACTGGTAGAGTTTAAAGAGGTCCTTCCGGGGCCTTTGCCATTCTGACCTCTGCAGATTTGGTTAGCTCATTGCATACTCCTATATCAAGATAATTTATAGACAAATTAAAAAGCCCCGACCCCAGTACAGATCTTTGACTGGGACTGAACTGTTGGCTGAGAAATTCTGCCCAATTGTTAATCACTTCATCCAGTGAGTTGACTGCAATTGTAGGTATTCTTTCTCTCAAACTGGGCATTAGAAGGGGAGGATATATTTTGCATATCCTAGTCAACCAGGGAAAACCACACAACCTCTCCCAGTTAGCCAAATAATCCTCTTAAATGTGTTTGTGCAATACAAACGTGACAATTTTGAATATAAAAGTCTATTTCTGTTTGCATGTTCTAGTTAATTATGAGCTCCCAATTACCCTATCCTCTTTCTAAGGAATGCTGACTGGGACTCAGTGTTCCTAAAACTTTATTTTTTAAAACAGCTTATTATTTCAGTTTATTTGTTCTTTTTGGATGGCCACTTTTTTGTTATAATTAAGTGGTGAATACTCGAAAAGCTTCAGTCTATTCTGTGCTCTTTAAGAGGACCATTGATTGCAGTAGCTAGGTTAGTAAATATTTTGTGCTAGAACAAATTAGCCAAAATAGCAAACCCAGCTGCTCTGTACTGTTTTCATTTTCCATGTCTTCAGTTTAGCAGCACTGGAAAAAGAATTAACATTGACAAAGCATTAATTCAGTTTGGGAAAAGGGGCAGGCTCTTCTGTTATTTGTTGCAGTGCTGTCTGAAATCCTTTAGAAATAGTAATCTGTGATCTGTTTTAAAATTCACTGTTATAAGCAGTATCCTTTTCACCATATCTTTGAAGCCTCCTGACTTACTATTGCTCTGCTCTGCTCAGTTAGTTTGTTTTTAAATAGAGGCTGTCCTTGAATTTAGATATTATTTTCAAGTTAATTAATTTTGTGCAAATTTAATTATATTTAGTTACTAGTTTGGATCAAAGCTACAATGGGATCATCACGATATAATCATATTGGCCCAAGTACTGTATTTGAGCCTAGTCCCATTTCTGGCTCATCTACCTTCTTTAGTTTAACTGTAGGCATTAACTATAGTGGATACTGGCCTCTACCAAAGAAGTTGTTTCTTCCAAGGGAGAATCTGCCCCTTCTGCCTTCTCCACGTCGGTTTGGTGTGGGCGTTGGTAAGAGGTCTGATTTCTGCAGCCAAGATGTTGGCTATTTCCTACAACCTCTGAGCTCTGCAAGGACCAAACTCTGTTACTTTTGCAGCTTGGGTTTATCTTTTCATGGAGTGCTTAATGAACTCCTTGAGTTTAAACCACATCCATTTGTATGGTTGTTACCCTGGTTTCGATACCCCACCTTTTTATAGATATCCCGCCTTTTTGTTCGATATCCCACCTCTGCCACCAATTTGTCATAGATTCTTTTAAGTATACCCAACCCGGATTGTGGGGACAATAAGCTGGCTTTGTATAAATGTACAAAAGTATGAAGGCTATTGCTTAATGCACTGTAAGCCGTCCTGAGTCTCCGGAGAAGGTCAGCATATAAATCAAATTAAAAAAAAAAAGTATACCCAACTCAAACACAAAAGAGCCAGCACAGTGCAGATCCCCCTACATACACACTCATGCACACACTACTATAGGCAGTTCTAAATTTACAACCATTCATTTAGTCACCAAAGTTACAGCTTTGAAAAAAGTGATTGTCATGGTCATGTGATCAACATTCAAACACTTGGCAGCTGGTATGTATTTAGGATGGTTGCAGTGTCCCTGAGTCATGTGATCACCTTTTGCCACCTTCTGACAAGCAAAATCAACAGGGAAACTGGATTCATTTAACAATCATGTTAATAATTTAACTGTAGTGATTCACTTAACAACTGTGGTAAGAAAAGTCATAAAATGGGGCAAAATTCATTTAACAACTGTCTTGTTAGCAACAGAAATTTTGGCTCAGTTGTGGTCGTAAGTCCAGGACTATCTGTACGCACTACTCACCACTACTCCACTTTTCCCCACTGCTGCTACTCCTTCTCCACCTACTATTTCTTATCAGTCCTCCTATTCCTTGGGAATACTGCTACTTGGGAATTTTGCTAGAGAAAATTACCTTTATGGCTGCTTTAATTCCACACACAAACGCACCCTCCACCACCACCACCCCTTTCAAATTGTCCTCTTTTAAAACTACTCAGCTTTTATAGCCAATTTTGCTGTGCTGGCTGGCTTAAAGAGACAGGAGGACGGTAGAACAAATGCAGGGCATTTTCTGAGCAGCCTGCTTTTTCTCTCTCTTTTTCTCAACAAATTTGGATTTTGAAATAATTCATTTAACATGTTGATTTAATTGTCATGTAATAAACTTCTCTTCAAAGAATCCTTTAGAAGCAGCTAGGGACAGCTTGTAACATTTGCAGTAAAGCATTTCTAGGAAGGTTGCCATTTTCCATGTTTAACAGTAACTACAGACTTCTGTTAAACATAAAAAGGTATCTGTTTAATCATCTAAACAGCAATAGCAATAGCACGTAGACTTATATACTGCTTCACAGTGCTTTACAGCCCTCTCTAAGTGGCTTACAGAGACAGCATATTGCCCCCAACAATCTGGATCCTCATTTTACCCACCTCAGAAGGATGGAAGGCTGAGTCGACCTTGACCCTGGTGAGATTTGAACTGCCAAATTGCAGTCAGCCGGCAGTCAGCAGAAGTAGCCTGCAGTACTGCATTCTAACCACTGCGCCACCACGGCTCTTCAGTGGTTCTCAATCTTTTCTTTACCGTGCACCCCCTTTAAATACCTTTTGAGGCCATAGTTCTTGGCCACGATGCACCAAGACTTCATTCAAGATTTAAATGATCACATTACTTCAAACCTTTGTGGACCCCCTGTGACAGCATTGCGGGGGGAGGCCCCAGGGGTCCACGGACCACAGGTTGAGAACCACCAATCTAAATCATCATCCAGTTATTTCTATTCTCTTTCTAGAATAAGTGAGGTGAGTAAATACAGACTTGTAAAATAAAAAAATTAAGCTGAATTTCATGTCAATAGTTTGTAAAGAAACCAAGGTAAAACACAATCAATCCAGATTTTGCAACGGTCTGGATTGTACCTAGAGTGAAGTTTTTAAACGAACTGATTTATTTTGCAATAACTAGTATAGTATCTCTGTAAGGTATATATATGACATTGTAAGAATGATCAGAGTGCAAATGATTATGCATGTATGGAATGTGAATTTGTGACAAGATAACACTATGTCTTAAGTATGTTTGTGGAAATGTTTTATTTTTTTATTTTTGCCTGTAAATTTGAAGGCTTAAATTCAGGCTAAGTTAGTCATGCGTAAACTTCAGTTCAGCAGATTTTATTTCTGTGGGACCAGCAACAATTTATACCTTTTTTCGGTATAAATATGATGCCATCATGTATGTAAAAAAAGGATTAGGCTTGCATTGCAGTACTGCTTCCATCACTGTTGCTTGAGTCCAGACTAGAAGGCCTCCAAGGCCCCTTCCAACTCTGCTATTCTATTCTGTTCTGTTCCGTTCTGTTCCGTTCCGTTCCAATTAGATTCATGGAAAGAATATGGATCATGTCCTGATTAATTCAAATGCAACTGTTTTCAGTGAGTCAAGTATAAGCATAAATAAACTTGAGTGAATTCAATACATCATGGAGAAAAGCTTATATGGACCGGGTAGGCAAAAGTCACAGATTGAGACCTGAGTTAAGGGTGTTTTAGGCCCCCATTTTGAATATATGACCAAGATGTGTTATGGTTATAGGAAGAGTAAAAGATGATAAACAAGAAGTAAAAAAAAGTATGTTAGAGAAAATTGATGATGGAGGAAGAGGATCAATTCCATAGCTGTAATTTTTCAAATTTCAAAATGCTCACTAACACAAAAGACATGGGAGTAGTAATTCTAATCTACAACTCTACAGTACTAAAGGCTAGTATTACAGTATTTGGTTGCAAAACTACTATACCACACTTTCTTAATTTTTCCTATAAATTCGGGAATTGTTTTTATTGTGATAAACAAGTATAGTCTTAAAACAGTTGTTACTTTGATTTGATATTGTTAAACTAACTGTTTGAGTTACCAAATGGAATGATTAACGCAGAAAAGGCAACCTCTTGAAGAAATGAATACAGTTTATGCTTTTGAGGTCAGGTTGAAGCTGCCATGAAATTACTATCATTTTAACTATTTATAGACAGATATAGAAACTGTTACTGTCAACATAGCTACTATAGCTACTGTATTTTAAACAGCGCTTATAGCAATATATTGGTTTTGTTTCTGTGCTTTCTCAAAGTCACTTTAAAATATACTGGTTTCTTTCTCTAAACTATGAATTTATATTATTGTCAAGTTTCGAGGTCGTCAAGCTGCATTTACTCTAGTGCTGACAATTATAACTATTAGATTCCTGCCTTTGTTGAGATTTATTTGTTTGTTTATTTGCCTGCATTTGTATACTACTTACTTGGATTTTCCCACTACGTATGTCCACAAAACTATATTATGATATTGGTGAAAAGCATTCCCTTGCAGGTTATAGAATAGTGAAATCAGGATCTTCTAAATAAGGGGTGGGGATGGGGGACTGAAGAAGTCATTGCCAAAGAAACTGATCTCTCACTGGTCATTTAATCTGCTTTCCCACTGAAGGTAATTTCAGTGTTTCGGCTACCAAAGCTGCCTAACCAATTGGGTAAAAAAGCAAAATTAGGCATTTTATTTATGTATTTATATGTCATGCTTCTACATTACTCATCTTCTTCAGGGAATAGTGCAAAGGCCATTAATACTGGACAATACCTACACCAGCTAAGAAGAAAGGAAAATATTTCCATTTCTACTACCTCTTCTTAAAAGTTGGAGGTTTAAAATGTCAGCCTTCTGACATATTGAAGAGGACAAACGCAGTCAAAATAAAAATATTTACTTCCTGGTTTTTTCTCTATATAGCAATAAGTGTCTTCACTTCCCAGAGGTAGACCAGAACAATTTAAGAAAGTATGTAAATACCATTATGCCTTTAAACGGGTAAAGGCTAAAGGAATAACTAGGAAATACAAAAGTTGGAACTTTAAATATATCTTATTTGCCTAGTAGCTGATTAACTCAAATGATTGGATCACTTGTATTTGTCATAAAGATGTGCTTGCTTCTCTAGCTGAGAGGGAACTAAGACTGTAGTTGCTGCCTCAAGAAGGAATGGAAGAAGTATAGGATTTCGCTGAACTTGGTTAGAACTCAATGGTCTCACATGGAATGTAAAAAAAGGCCAGCGGGCCGCTCAACAAGCTTTCTTCCTGAGCTTCTTTCCTTAACTATTTCTCTTTTTCAGATCATGTGGGAAATGAATTGACAACTGGGGAGAGAACCAAGTGTTTTTGGGGAACACACTGGTGTCAATCTGTGGATCTGCTCTACTATGTTAATTAAGAGAATCCACATAATGAAGGGTAGCAAGCTGTTCATTTTAAATAAATAGCTGGAAGATGCTGGAAATTGATATGTGCAGTTTGAACCCACACTGAAAAATTAAAGCTAATTCAATTCTGTAATTATCTAATAATCCATTTGCTTACTGTATAATGTTAAAAGAATTCAAAGCTATCTGTAATCATCCAGCTTACACACACACTACATGAGGTACCAATAGAAAAGCGAATGCTGACATTTATGCTGAACAGTAGTTACCGGTATCTTTTTACTGCTTATTTGATGGAAGGCATCACAAACATTTCTGAAAGCAATATAAAGATATGTCATTTTTCTGGGGGGAAAAAACCTATAATAATCTTATAAATGCTATGTTGCCTATGTTGCCTTTAATATATTTTAGGTACAAACCTATGCAGAAAGTGGATGGAGTCTCAGATGGTTTTACAACAAGTGGTCAGCAAACAGGCACATCTGTTGAACAAACTGTGATTGCTCAAAGTCAGCATCATCAACAATTTTTAGGTATGTGGAAAAAGAAACATGGTCATCTTTAGCTAAAATACAGAACAGGGGTGGTTTTTTCCAATAATCCATTGTAATTAATAAGACTATTTTAGAGAATTTAATAGGATTGCTTCAACTTGATAACAAAACAGGTGTTGAATGTTTCATTAGGTTTGTAGGTCAAGTGCACTTTCTGACATCCTTTTGTTGTTGTACTGGAGAATAACACTGTTTTACTCCTCTGATCTATGATTGTACTCTCTGAAATATGTTAATTTAAAGCCAGGCTGGGAATTTCTAGATGTTGCTGAACTGTACTAGCATGTCTGATTACGCTGGCTGGAATGTAAAATCTATAGCTGTCAGGAGCAAAAGTTGAAGTCCTGATGTCCAATTAATGATTTATTGCTAAAAAACCTATGCACAGAAAGTTTCTCAAGTAATGGTTAGCACCTGTTTGGAGTTAGATAAGGGGCAACAGAATTCAAGAGAGGTTGGAGTTAGTTCAGTTGTGGCTATGTAAGAATTCTAGACTGATCCCCCTTTTAACTCTGCTCCTAGATTCTTTTCCTAAAGGAACTTAGCAACATCAGATGGTCTCAGTATAGTTTTAAAAAACCAAAACAAAGGGTAGATAAGGATATATCAGTGCTATTGCTAAAATATTGCCTTTGCACAAATATGTGCAATATGAACTACTTTAGAATTATTTGTTCTCTGAATCAGTTAATCACTGATTGTTTGTGTACACTCACACATATATGTATACATATATACAATTATTGATCTATATCAATAATACCACTTTCACATAACACCATATTGAATAGTCAAGGCTATTGAGAGTTGTATTTTTTTTCAGTTGGGCAATTCATAGTTTAAGAGTCAAATCTAACACATTAATAAAATGTAGAGGCAGCAGTGGGAAAGAGATAATTAAATGATGAATATCTTGGCTCAGCCAAAACTGGCATACAGAGAGATAAGGTAGTCCTGTCAGAAGATGCCATACCTGAGAAGAGAGCAAATTAGGATGCACTGCCTGAGAAAATTAAAGCTCCCTGTCTTTGAGGCTAAATTTTCAAGAATTGATACTGTTTTCTTCAATGGCATTGAGTCTAACAAACTGGGCATCTGCCACAGATGTAATATTTTAGTGAACCTTTATTATTGCAGGCAATAACTCTGAAGAAATTCATCCTGGCTAGAGAGAATTTAGTTAAATATATGGGAATTCTACTAAACCAAGTCTGTTATTGAGTTTGGCCGAGGGCAACTGTTAAGATGCATTCAAATCAAATCCATTTATTTTGCAGTCATTAACTAAGGCAAATATAATAATAGGCATAAAGAAGAGACTAAAAGGATTACAATTGGTGACTTTAAGACACTTTATTTCTATATCTCAATTGAGAAGTCATTAAGCAAATGCAATTTTAGCTGTGTGAATTTTAGAATGCATTTCTCAGTTCAAGGGAAATAAAAGCTGTGCTTTGTTCTGTAATGATTAGATCTTATCTGAAGTGATGTACTCACTTTTAGCTTCACTTTTAAATAGATGTAAATATATTAGAATGGGGTAGATGAGGTCATTGAAAATGATCAATGATATATAAAACATAATTATATGAGGAAAGATGGGGAAATTGTATATGTTTATACTGGAGGAAAAAGGAATAGCATGAGACCACTGTTCATATACCTAGAAAACTGACACATATAACAGGCAGAAATATCTTTTATAATTCCCAATAGATTTGGACTAGTTCCAATGGATTGAATTTAAAAGAGGTTAGAATGTAATAGAACATTAGGAGAAACATTTCCCTCTTTGAACATATTCTAGCTCTGTATTTCCTGTTTCAAATCACATCCTTTCAACATTTATTTTATTATTCCACTGAATGCAGCACATGTTCAACAGATTTGGTTATTTTGTTTAAAATATTTAATTTAGAATTATAGACCTTTGATTCAAACTGCAAACAAATTAAATTATACATCATCTTGCCAAATATTTCTGCTTTTGGTTTTGAATCCAACACATAGGCCTTTTGGGTATTTATTTCTTAATATTATTCATTGTTTTCTTAATTATATTATGACTGACACAGTCCACAATATATTTCTTCTATTGGGTTGTCATGGATACAGATGCATCTCGAGCACTTCCAGATTTTGGAGAAGTTGAAATCCCTTCGCTGCCAGATGGTACTACTTTTGAGGATATTAAGTCTTTACAGAGTCTCTATCGAGAACACTGTGAGGTAAGGAAGAGGGACTCTACAAAACAAGTCATTTTACCTTTGAGTCCCTCTTATAAAATATAAAATCCCAATTGTCTCCATTTCTTCCTGGTTCTGTTTTCTGAAAACGTTGCTAAGTGAAATAATGCTTCACATAATATATATTGTATGTCTAAAACGCTTTGGGTGTAGCCAAAGAATAGAAAGCTGGTTTTGCTTTTTAAAGTCTTCTTTGCATTATGTTAAATTCTGCCATCATAAAGATCAGTCATGGTTAAGCCGTGGCAAAATGGAAGACGCCAGATGTAAAACAAAATCAGTGTTGCAAACAAAATTGCCTCAAACACTGCTGAAAGATCTGAAGCATTATATGATTATTGGATGAAGCAATTATTTTAAAGTGAATTATTTAGAGAATAGTTGAGGGACCTGGCCTACATTCTAGAATGTGGGGAGAGAGAAGCCCAATGCCATTAGCCCATCACCATGAGCCATGGTGGCAGAGAAGTTAGAATGCAGTACTGCAGGCTACCTCTGCTGACTGCCAGCTGCAATTTGGCAGTTTGATTCTCACCAGCTCAAGGTTGACTCAGCCTTCCATCCTTCTGAGGTGGGTAAAATGAGGACCCAGATTGTTGGGGGCAATATGCTGACTCTGTAAACCGCTTAGAGAGGGCAGTAAAGCACTATGAAGCGGTATATAAATCTAAGTGCTATTGCTGTTGTTATTAGAACTTACTCTCACCTTTGCACATCGAGCACAGCTACTACCAGAGGATTGGGGAATGATCCAAAAGATCTGGAAAACATCAGGCTACTCACTTCTGTTGCAGAAGGTGATGGATTCAAGAATTACTTTGTACTTTATGAGGAGAGCTTCTTCTGCTGTCTAGAACGTCACTCAATTGTTAATAGGTGGACAGTGTCAACTTAGACATCAACATTGTCTTCTTTCTCAGTTGATAATTATGGAACTCCTTTAAAATTACTACTTAGCTGACATCATTCAATTTATGTAGGTCAGCCTTTCCATTATCATTTACTGTCTATATTTTTACTGAACTTCTGTGTAAGGCAGGATATATTTTTTTCTTCATATCAGAAATTATTATAAGGATAATCCTTGTGAATGCCATGTAATAAGTCTGTTTATGAAAATGACCAATCGAATGACCCAGCTACTGCATAATTGTGCAGTGCGAAAAAAATTTATTCGGAAATGAGTCCCACTGAGCTTGCTGGGGTTTATTTCCTTATAAACTGCAGCCATGGTATTTATCATTAAATAAAGACAAAATGCAAACCGGTATTTGCTTTGGATTTTCAGGCAATATTGGATGTTGTAGTGAACCTTCAGTTTAGCCTAATAGAAAAATTGTGGCAGACTTTTTGGCGCTATTCTCCCTCAACCACAACTGATGGCACTACTATCACTGAGCCAAGGTTAGTATTTACCTTAGACCTTGGGTATTCGGTTTATAAATAAACAAAACAAAATCTACCTTTTACATCCAAAGGAATGCTGGCCTTTAAATTATTAAAATAAAAAGTTTCATTTTATTATGAGGACTGCAGCATTTAGTTGTATGCATATCATTTTATTTTCTGCGAATAGGACCGAGTTATTTTCTCATGGGATAATTCCAAATTCAAAGCCCATTCTTATCACTGCTGCATAAAACTGTGCACCTTGGTTAAAACTATGGAGGCCATGTATCAGCCATTACAGCACAAAACGCCTCAGGGCAACTAAGTGTGTTTCAGACATCTCGAATGTTTTATTTGTAAAAGCTTTGAATTCCATTGTTCTTTTTTAATCTTCATGTAAATGCATTTTCATTTATTCATTTAATACATTTGTTCACACCAGCAATCTGAGTGAAATAGAAAGTCGACTTCCGAAAGCAAAGCTGATAACTCTGTGCAAAAATGAGTCAATTCTGAAATGGATGTGTAACTGTGACCATGTGATGTACCAGGCTTTGGTGGAGATTCTCATTCCTGACGTCCTTAGACCTATTCCTAGTAAGTTGAATATAGATGACGTCTTGTAAGGATTTTTTTTTTTCCTACTGGTGATCTTTTGCCTACTGTACCTCCCAAGGAACCCGTTAGGAATGATTTTCAAAGCTATAGAAATAGTGTGAGTATAATCATTTTTTATCTGGAGTGTAGAAAAATACACCATACAGTAAATGTTTGACCGCTCTTTTTAAACCTAGATTTCAACATCTAGCAGATACTACTTGAATTGTGGGGTTGGGGTTTTTTGGGTGTGATGAAGCAAATTCTTTGCTTTATGGAGCAAAAGAAATATTCCATGAATTTTTTTCCTGGTCTATGAAATAGATGTGAGGATTCAAATAGTTGTGGGGTTTTTTGTCAAATTTATTTTATATTTTTCCAACTTCAACTAGGAAAGCTAGCCAGCTAGCCTATAGTGCTAAATCTCCAACTGTGTAATGTGTCTGTAGTACTTTCTCGCCAAAAGAAAGCTTTTTGGTATATTATTGGCAAATGATACAACTGTATTTTCTCTCCTTGCATGGTTATATCACAATCTGTGTCAGCATACTTACAGAAGAAGGTGTGACCCATCTAAATTCAGTATTTCAATCCATCCCAACCTTGACACAGATGTAGCATTAATGTTTTCTTTCACCATTAATTTTTCAAGTTTCTCAATCTTTTAAAAATGCAGCATCTGCTTGCAAATATTATAGGTTGATTAGCCATCCATTGTTGAAAAAAAAATCTTTTAAGAGGAGAGTTTCCTTTTCAGTGAGGCAATTATTTAGGCCAATGCAGTGTAGTTTGTTGTTCCATTCAGAAAGTTGATTTACTGTGGTTTTTAACAAAACACATTTCTATTATAAAACATTATCTAAGCATTATAATAAATATTGATTTTTCATCCCATTAATAGTAATAGTCAATAGTTTTGAGAGGAAAAAAATCGATATAATTGCACACTCATTGTGTTCTATGAACAGTTATTTTGTAATTCAGTTAGATGCACTTGTTTCTCCAAGTGATCTGTAACATATAAAGCATTTTTCTTTTGAAGCCAGTAGAAATGTTACTATGGTAATTGTTATAAACATTCAGAAAATGTGTATCCATCTTCGAAGGAGAGTACACCTCTTTCACTTATGAAAGAGACTGAATAAAACCTTGCTATTTATATTATTTTTCGTATAATGTGAGTGTTCTTATGGAGCACAGTCAGTCCATATGTCAATGATGTCTTCTGTATTGTTCTAAAATTGAAGAGTTGCTATAACCAAACACATGGAAATTCTGTTTGTTTTAACCCCTGAAAGCCACAGACAACATTATTTAACATTTGAAATCTAAATACCAACATTTGCTGTCGTCTAAAAATTATGGTAATTTGAATGACATCTATGAGGTTAAATGAATATTAACTGAAGTAGCAACAACAATTTGCAGATGATATTTATTCCTGGTTATTTACAATTAGTCAAGAATTGGATCTGTGTTTTCATTCTGTTCCATTAAAGGTGTTTTTTTCTCCATTCTGTTATTTGTTTGTTTTGTAATTTATCAAGAAGCTAGCAATTGTTGAGCACCATGTTGTTAAAATTCAGGGTGTACTCAGACTGCTGAATTTGAGGGCAAAAGAAGAAGTTTTGTTTCATTGACATCTTTAAGTCATCTTCTCCAGGTGACTTCATCCAGCAGCTTGATAGAGATATTAAAGTGTATGTTGAGACTTTGTAGACTCTACACCTTAAGCAGTATCTAATCCAGCTGCAGTTCCTTTGTGTTACATTTTGAAATTGATCCTGCAGATATCAGTGAAATATTATATGACAGGACACCTCTCCCCTTCCCAATATTCATTGCACTAATATCCTGCCTTTTTAAAGACAAAGAGAGAAAGAGAGATAGAGGGAGAGGTGGGAGGGAGGGAGCTAAAGATCCATTATAGCAAGACTATCAAACTCGTGTCCTGCGGGGCGGATGCATCATGTGCTGGCCATACCCATGCCCAGTTTAGTGAAAGGGGGGGAAGTCCCGATACATCATGTGACGCCGCTGTGACAACATGAGTTTGACACCCCTGAGTTATAGGGAACATGGTGTTTGTCCCCCAACATCAACTTATTAGGTTGGCTGTACTGAGAATGAATTCTGTGGTGGACTAAGGACTTGAAACTAATTTTCCATAATCCAAAACCAATACCTTCATTATTGCTATATTGTTGGGGTTATGCAGCCCCAATTAGCCTATTATTAAGTCATCCAGATATCATATCATAAAGTGATGCACAAGAGTATCACTACAGATCAAGAGAATGGATTTCAGACCAATGATTAAAAAGATGGGGGGAGAAGGGAAAATGTTATTGTCTCGGCCACTTTCCTAGTCATTGGCTTGTCAAACTCTAGTGCTATATTTCTCTTTGACTGTTCTCTTTTACTTAAATAATTAAGTAATCCCATTCAGTGATTTCTTCGGCCAGCACATAATTGGCATCTAGAGAAAATGAGAAGAGAGAATAGTTGAATGAATAAAGCAAACTTACAAGGGGAGCTAGAACTTTTGGAAGACTGCTTTTCATAAAATGCACATACACAGAACACGAAACCAAATTAACCATGAAGTTCAAATGATGGTAGCTCTAATAAAATAATTGATCATACTTACTCAAGTATAAGATGAATTAAGGTTGTTCTCCAAAAAGAGAAAAAGAAGAATGAGACAAAACATATTGTAAACCTATATCATGATCATCTTTCTTACTACAGGTAATCTTTGACTTCCAACTACTCGTTTACTGACCTTTTGAAGTTACAATGGCACTGAAAAAAGTGACTTATGACCATTTTCAGACACTTAGTAATTGGCATGTATTTATAATGATTGCAATGTTTTGGGGTCATGTGATGACCTTTTGCGACCTTCTGACAAGCAAAGTCAATGGGAAACCCAGATTCACTTAACAACTGTTTTACTAACTTAATCACTGCAGAGATTCACTTAACAACTGTGGCAAGAAAGGTTGTAAAATGAATCAAAACTCACTTAACAACTGTCTTGCTTATCAGCAGAAATTTTAGATTCAATTGTGGTTTTAAGTCAAGGATTACCTGTATATCTGCTTAGTTGCCAACTCTTGCTGAAACTGATCCTGAAGATTTTCTCCTCAGTAAATCTGTGCATGTGACGTATATCTATGTGTACATAGATGAGTATATATATATATATATATGTATATATATATATATATATATATATATATACATACATACCCTGGTGAGAAAATACATTTCAAAAAAGGCTAATGTCAGAATTAAAAATTCAGATGATGATGATAATGACATATGCATGGTGTATGTGTTTGTCAAATTAATAAGTGCTAAGCTAATTGAGTAAAATAAGGAAACACTTATGAGTTTTAATCCTACCACAGTTTGCTGCTCTTGAAAGAGGAACAGGATCAGAGCATACTACCCCAGCTCCTCTCCTTGCCTCCAGATCTGGAAAGTTACAGTCTGCATTGAAACAAAAAGAGGAGGAAACCGCAACTCTCATTTTTGTCTCCCTGAGAATGCGAGCTCTAGAAAAATGCATGGAGTTTCCCAGTTGAAGGGGCTGTTGGTAGTCAATTCCATTTGTTCTTCCCACTCTGTGGTGCAGAGGAGATAAGGGTGGCTTTTTACAACTCTACTTCAGTCACTCACTTGCATTACAGGTAGTCATCAATTTATGACCACAATATGACCACAACAGTTTCTGTTACTAGGTCAGTGATGGGTTGCTACTGGTTTGCCCTGGTTTGGGTGGATCAGTAGTGGTGGGAGGCTCCGCTCACCCTCCCAGATGTCATCAAAAACACTCTGAGCATGCGCAGAACCGCGCGCTCCCGGTAGCGAACCGGTAGCACCGGGATTTGAAACCCACTACTGTGCTAAGTGAGACATTTGTTAAGTGAATTTTGCCCCATTTTACTATCTTTTCTTGTCACAGTCATTAAGTGAATCACTGCAGCTGTTATTTTAGTAGCACTGTTGTTAAGTGAATCTGGCTTCCCCATTGACTTTCCTTGTCAGAAGCTCTCAAAAGGTGATCCCATGACCCTAGGATACTGCAACTGTCATAAATATGAACTAGTTGCCAAGCATCCAAATTTTGATCACGTAACCATGGGGATGCTGCAATGGTTGTAAGTGTGAAAAGCAACCATAAGTCACTTTTTTTCAGTGTCATTGTAATTTCGGACAGTCACTAAACGAATTGCACCTTCCCTGTATCCCTTGCTTTCTGTATTATTTCTTTTGGCTTGCATATGTTAGATTCTCTTCTGCTTCAAAGATTATTGTATGGGGACAGTGCAATCCATATTCCTCTCTGGAAAATATAGTAGTGAATAATTCAAGCAGCAGGAATACTCTCTGATCTGATGTTGAAGTCTCATATGAGAGTTCCTCATAACAACAATCAGAATAATCTGCTAAAATTCAGATGGGTGATGTTCTGTCCCCGTCGCATGCACACACACAAACAGACAGCCAGGAGTTAATGAATCAAACAGTCAGGAATTCCTTTAAGATAACAGTCTTGGCAGCAAACCATTAATTTTTTTTTTTTTTTTTATCTGGCTGTTCACCGCCCTGAGTCCGAAAGGAGAAGGGCGGTATAGAAATTCGAATAAATGAAAAAATTGCCTGCCAAGAGATTTTACTCACTAAGGGAGGTTTTTTCTCCTCAGTCCGATATACCAAATTAATTCCACAAAGCAAAGAATTGTCAAAGTCCAGTCTGAAGAAATTCAAAAAGAGATTCTAACAGGATTCTAGAAACATGATATGACTTCCAAGCTTTTCAATTTGTCCGTCACAAGGCCTGAATAGCTGACACACCCCCTTTTATCCCTTGTGGGGTGTGGTCCAGTGACTCAGCTCAATCTCTGGCCCGCCCACGCCTCTTTCTCTGCTGCGCGCGCTTATCCTTCCGACACTGTCTGGGATCCAGCCAAAACTCATCCCCCTCACTCTCTATCTGCGGCTGCTCCTAAGTGCCTTGCTCCTGGCATATCTCTTGGCCTTCGGAAGAAACCTGAGGCATTGCCAGAGAGCAGGGTCCTAGAGAGGGAGGCCTTGCCAAATCCTCTCCTTCACCTTCTGAGTCCTCTCGCTCTGTTAGGAAAGATTTGGGGGTCGGAGTCACAACAGGTGATTCCATATTAATGTCTTCCCCTTTGGTAATTGAAGTCCTGGTAGTAAACCATTAACTCCTTTTTAATAGTGGTCAGTAATCTGAAGTTGGTCAAAAAACTTAATAGTAGGGAAGACTAGCTTCAACACTCACCCCACCCGACCCCACCCCAAGAAAACATATCCCAATTGTTGTTCTGGCAAAAGCCTAATACAATCCTTGAATAAATTCTAAGTAGTATAGAATTTAACAGACTGACTTGTCCTTGAAGAACAACAAGAGATGATATTACATGACTGAGGCAAGTTATGAGGCGCTGGTTATTATCTTGCAATCCCTATATGGCAGAAGACAAGGTTCTAGAAAGAAATACTCAAAATAGAATTCACCTCCTTTCTGCTCCCTGAGATCATTTAAAGAAGTTCATTTAGAGTTGTAAGGGACTTCTCTTACAGCAAATCAGGTCAAATCTTGCTGTAGCTGCCCCAGCAGATCCTCGGAATACATTTTCCTGTTAATGAAAGGGAGCCATCTGTGGGGGTTTTTTGCTTTTTAAAAGGCCTTAAACAGATCCTATCTTTTTCTATTTAAAATTATTTTAAATAATTTTAATTTTGTTTAAAATTGATACTTGTGTCTCTGTGTGTGTCTCTCTCTCTGTGTTTGTGTGTTTGTGTCATTGTTGACTCCTGGCAACTGCCTCGACTAGGCCCTGCAATTTCCTTGTCAAGGTTTCAGAAGTGGTTTGCAATATCCGCCTTCCTAGGACTGAGAGAAAATGACTGGCCCTAGGTCACCCAGCTGGCTTTGTGCTTTAGGTGGAACTAGAACTCACAATCTCCCATTAGTATTTAAAAAGAAAAATAGTATGAAAGGAGTTTTATTTAAGGTTATCATAACCTTGAAGCCATTTTAAGATTCCAACTATTAATATGACTTTTTCTAAAATGGAATGTTCAGTTCCTATCAAAAGGTTTACAGGATCACAGTCTCTTCAGTCATAATAATGTATCAGCGGTTATTTGTTAATGATTGGTGAAATTGATAATTTAGTTATGCAAGATTCTTCTCATATTAAAACATTTCTTTTAACAGTCTTCTGAATGACACCAGAGGTTCAAACATTACATCAAGGGTACAATCGGGTGTTCAAAGTTGTCTTAGATCAAGAGTAGGCAGTAAGTGCAAGCATGATGTACCTATTTGGGATGGAATATCAGGCCACAAGTACATAAAGATGGGCTTTGCATATAGCATACTTATAGTTTGAGATGTCTATAGGCACAGTTTTGAATAGATCTCTATGCTTTTCAGATGATCTGGAAGAATTTTTAGCTACCCATTGTTTAACAACAGGAACAATAAAATTATCCCCCTTTTCTGTATTAAACTGCAAAAATGAAAAACCTTGGGGTAGCCAACAGAATTGCAGGATTATAAGCACTATTTCTTTCAGCATTAAAAAATGTTTCTGAGCACAATATACTTCAATTCTAAGCCTCTGTGTTTTGTACCGGGGCCATTTAGTGGATTTCAAGTTTTGGGGGTGGGATGGAGGAAGCCGGACCTGTGTTATATCTACCTATGCCTGCCATCAAGAATAATAGCTGCATTGGTTTGTAATATCTATTCAGATATAGGAAAACCCATGATTTTATAGCAGAGGAAAGTCATTATCTGTTTCTTTCCTTGTTTCTAAAATAGCAGTAATGATATCAAGGGTAGTAGTAGAGAATCTATAGACAATAAACTATGGTGCAGTGCATTGGAACATGCTAGATATATTATTTTAAGTCTGTCATCTTTATAATTGAGGGAGACAGAAGGAAAAAATTGTTAAGTTCTTGGGATAACTAAGATCAGTGATATGTGAGTTGGCAGGAGAGTTAGGAGGATTGGAAGCCATTTTTTTTCAGCGGGGGGTATTTGGACAGACAATTGGTGGCTGTATGGCATTTAGAATATTGGAATCAAAAGCTACTTAGTTGAATTTATGCTTTCTTTAAATGAATGAATGTGGCGTCTAGAAATCTGCTAGGGGAGAGAAAGTGTTGTTTTTCATGTTTTTTCTATCTTAAAGTGCATTGATGAAGTCGAAATTGCGCATTCAAGTCATTTTAACAGCATCAAGCCTTATTATTAAGGCCATTTTTATTTTGGTTTTGTTCTATTTCTCTTGTAAGCTTTCTCAAATAAAACTGAAGACTATTTGAGTGCTAAGAATTAAAGCCATATTGTGCATATCCTTTAAAAGGACTGGGGAAGGCATGCAAAACATCCATTTTTGAATCATTGGAACAGTAATGTTTATTTCCAGGCTCCTGCCATCTACCATCCGTGCAGAGACAGCCCAGCACACTTCAATTGCAGTTACGCACACTCAGAAAAAGATGTGGCAGATGTGGAATGTGTTAATCAGTAAAAAAAATCGATGTTTCATAAACACTCCTTGTTTTCTGAAGGTTCTTTTGTGAAGGATTTTTGCAGTCCAAAAACAGTGTTGTGATTTTCCTTTATTTCGTATAGTGTAACAGGATACAGCATTAACCGTTTTTAAAATTTTCGGTACTCCAGCTTCTTCTTGCTGGGAGATCCTGCAGCCAGAATGTGTAGATTATTTAGCTGTGACAAAGTCACTTTGCTCAGAGCACACAAGGAAGCTAGTCTACACTGTGCCCCAGTGTTGTGATCTTTTGATATTATATAAAGAGCACTGTTTGGTATACAGAATAATTGTACTTAGGGTTACCTCAAATTGGCAAATCAATCATACATTTCTGCTGCCTTTAAAATGATTTGGACCACAATTCCTATAATTTAAACATTGGCCATATTGTTTGAGGGCTTATGAGTTTGTAGCTTAAACATCTCACTATTCCTGTTCTAGACAAAATATTGTCAATGTTAGTAGACTCTTATTTTAGAAATGCCTTGCTAAAAACAAAGTTGTTGGTGATGATGACTTTTAAATACACCAGAAACCTCTATAGGAGCTGATAGGGTGCTAGACAATAAAAGATAGGAAAATTATAGAGTATCAAATGAACATGGAGAAACCACAAATTTTAAACAATATATTCTGTAGGAGGTAGCCAGTGTAATACTAGCTTTTGAAAATCTGGGATGTGATGGCAGTGCTGGTGAAAACTATTAGAAAAACAAAAGACAGTAGAAAGCAATATTGTGGGAAAAAGTCATCTTTGATAATGCAAGAACAAAATTTTGTTCTCATTTATTGCTAATGAAATTACGATTACAAATGCTATATCTAGCTAGCATCAGTCCACTTGTACTATAGTAAATCACTCATCATTTCACAATGTTGCACTCCAGTGTAACTTGTTATTTTATTTTTTATGTATGACATTTAATTGGCATATTGCTACCTCTTCTAATTGGGGGTAAAAATATACAATATTCAGTGACCAGGAAAAATTGAAACTCACATGTAGCTTCAGACTTCATCTCTCATAATTTAGCTCCTTCCACTAAACTGTATTCATTGTCCTGAAGGACTGTTATGTGGAGCAGTGGCAGGAAGGGGAGGGCAAGCTGTTCCACAGAGGGGAAGTTACAACCCAGAAGACCTGTTCCCTGCCATCCTCTCTTTTGATTTCTCACAGGAAGAGAATCTTGGTTTAAGTAGAATAAATATAAAGTTACTACCTGCCTCAAACAGTCTCAGAGCTAATAAGGACCCGAATCATAAAGGGCTACATAGGTTATAACTAGGACCTTGAGCTGGATCTGGAAGGATATTGGAAACTGTGTAAGGCTATTGTAAAAATGGCGTTGTTCTAATGTACTGGCCAGCAGTGGCATTCTGGACCAATTGAAGCTACCAGATTGCCTTTCAAGGACATACAATGTAAAGTGAAGTATGCACTCCAAATACAAGGTGACAAGGACATGAGTTATTGTTGCCATACCTCCTGATGCAGAAAGGGCCACAGTTGGCCCTCAGATTCAGGTGGGCAAATACCATTTTGGCCACATTTTCCACCTGCAGTACTAGCAGGACCTGCAAGACTAAAATAGCCCTCAGACTGCAGACTATTCTTTCAGGGTCAGTGCAATCCCACCCAGAGCTAAAGTTGGAGGGATTCTAGAACCTGAAGATTTCTGAACAAACAGTTGTTCCATCTTGTTTCTTTTCATATGGCTTATCTTATTATTCAGTTTCTGAACAAGGGAGGAAGGACAGAATGGGCTATACCCAGTGGTGGGATTCTGGGGGTTCTAGGGGGTTCGGCCGAACCCTTTGTTAAATTGCTGGCTCGCCCCGCCCCTTGCCCCGCCCCTCCGCACTACTATTTATTCCCAATAAATGGGGCCAGCGAGCCAGCAATTTAACAAACGGTTCGGTGTTTTTTTGTAATTTATTGGCCCCGCAGCACACCGAACCGTTTGTTAAATTGCTGGCTCGCCCGCCCCTCGCCGCCTCCCACCTGCGCGGCGCCAGCCTACCGTAGCCAGGGGTAGGCAATTGTGGCTCTTTTACAACCTGTGAACTTCAACTTCCAGAATTCCTGAGACAGCTTGGCTGTCTCAGGAATTCTAGGAGTTGAAGTCCACAGGTTGTAAAAGAGCCACAATTGCCCACCCCTTCCCTAGCCTGAGTTCCGCTGCCTGGGATCCACGTGGGCTGCCACGTGGTTCCCCACCGGCTCTGGACGCAAGAGAGCAGGATGGAGAAAGCAGCTTCCACGCCTTCATTCACCCTCACTCTCTGCTCTGTTGGATCGCCGGCCGTTCATTTACCCCGCCCACTCCCAATCTATTGCTGCCTCCGGAGTCCCAGCTGATGGCTACAGGAAAAAAAACTTCAAATTCTTGCCGCGGGGCTTCAAAAGGCCGCCCTATAGCCAGTGGTGCAGCCGAATCGTTTGTTAAATTGCTGGCTTGCCCCGCCCCTCCGCACCACTATTTATTGCCAATAAATAGTGGTGGGCGAGGGGCGGGCGAGCCAGCAATTTAACAAACGGTTCGGTGTTTTTTTTGTAATTTTATTGGCCCACGGAGCTTCAGCATAGGCTAATTAGCCCCTTGATTCTATCGGCCTCCCGGCTCTCAGCTGATACGTCTCAGCTGTTTTGCTCAGGGCTCTGCTGCTTCCTTGCAAAGAGTCCTGGAGCAATTTTTTTTTCCCTTAGTTATGCTGAAACACGAAACTGAAACTGCTTTGCTGTTGCTGCAACGTTGGAAAATTAGGCAGGCAGAATTCTTTTCTTTTTCCTCACCAAAAAAGGTAGGTGCAAACAATGGGAAATTTAGGGAAAGATTTTAAAACACAAAAGAAAAAAAGCTCTATTTAACTAGGGAATTGTAATAATTGAGATACTATTAATTGTATATTTCTGAAAGCAGAAATGGTTAAGTTGTGGTTTGGAGGAATATATGGGGGAAATTATTTGGTTTATTATTATTGGTAAATATAATTAATTGATTTGTAAGAAATTGGATTGCATGGAAATAATTGGAATATTCATGTTCATATTGATTAATATACAAAAAAGGTAGTTATATAACTAATTGATTTATATTAAAATGTTGAATTTATATTAAACAACTAATATTACATAATTAACCAATGTGAGGATGGATATAAAAATAGATGACAATGGGAAGGGGTATAATATAGAATAGAAGGGAAAAATTGAATTTGATTAAGATTAGAGATGAGGATGAAAGGTAATATTGGTTTTTTACAAAAATAGACGAGGAATAAATATGGCAAAAAGGAAATATAGAAATTGTAAATTTAATTGAAATGACTAAACACTGTTTAAATTTGTGAACCGGCCAAATACTCTGTTCAAAGAAAATACATTGTATGTTTGTATGTGTGTTTCTAATTATTGCTATTTATTCATATTTGTTCTCTTTTATTCTTTAAAGTTTAACAATTCATTCTTTATCTTAATATCTTTATATTTGTTTGGGGTTGGCTTTCTTCCCTTTCATCTTTTTTATTGTACAGCAATCTTTCTCCTCAAACCTACCACCTCTCTCTTTTCTTTCCTTCTTACTTTCTCTTCCTCCCCCTCTTCTTCTCCTCCCTACTTCCTCTTCCTTTCTCCTTCTTCTCCTCTCTTCCTCCCTCTCTTACCCTCCCTCCTACTCTAATTTCCCTTCCCTTCCTTCATCCCTCTCTATTGCTGTATCCTTTTGTGCATATGGACTACTCAGAGGGCTGAAAAAGTTATTTATGACTGGTCCTCGCACTTTTGACCAGTCCTCGAACTTACGACTGTCCTCACATTTTACGTTTTTGCCCTATCTTGTCACCATGGTGAAGAGAAGCAGTTGTGAAATGAGTGACATGGTTGTTAAGAATGCTACAATGGGCATAAATGATGACCAGTCATAAGTGCGAAGACCGGTCAAAAGTGCGAGGACCTGTCAGAAATCACTTTTTTCAGCCCTCTGGGTAGTCCTTTTGTGCATATGGACTACTCAGAGAGCTGAAAAAGTTATTTTTGACTGGTCCTCGCACTTTTGACCAGTCCTCGAACTTAAGACTGTCCTCACATTTTACGTTTTTGCCCTATCTTGTCACCATGGTGAAGAGAAGCAGTTGTGAAATGAGTGACATGGTTGTTAAGAAAGCTGCACGGGCATGAATGTGAGGATGGTCATAAGTGTGAGGACCGGTCAAAAGTGCGAGGCCCAGTCAGAAATGACTTTTTTCAGCCCTCTGAGTAGTCCCTATGCACATAGCCACGCCCACCCGGTCACATGACAAGCTAGCCACGCCTATACAGTCACGTGACCAGCTAGCCACGCCCACCCAGTCACTTGATTGCCAAGCCACACCCCCAACTAAGCCACGCCCACAGAACCTGTTGTTAAAAAAATTGAATCCCACCATTGGCTATACCACCATCATCATCCAAAAATTCTACCCTGTTGACTTTGTCCTGCCTGCTGACGTTTGTCTATGAGCTATCCACAGCTAACAAGAACTTTCCCTTTCCTACTCTTGTGTGGATTACAGGTAGTCCTTGATTTAACAACAGTTCATCTAGTGACTGTTCAAAGTTACAACAGCACTGAAAAAAGTGACTTGTGACCACTTATGACTGTGGCAGCATCCCATGATCATGTGGTCAAAATTCAAACGTTTGGCAACTGACTCATATTTATGATGTCCCGGAATCCCACGATCATCTTTGGAAACCTTCTGACAAGCAAAGTCAATAGAGAAGCCAGATTCACTTAACAACCATCTTACTAACTTAACCACTGCAGTGATGCATTTAACAAATGTGGCAAGAAAAGTTGTAACACTCACTGAACAAATGTTTTCTTAGCAACATAAATTTGGAGCTCAATTGTGGTTGTAAATCAAGGACTACCTGTATTATATCTGTCTGTCTATCTTATCTTCTTATCTATCTTATCTATCTTCTTATCTTCATTTGTACCCCTTCTTATTGGTATTATTATTGTTGTTGTTGTTGTGTTGTTTTGTATGTACACTGAGAGCTTCTGCACAGGAGACAAATTCCTTGTGTTTCTAAACACACTTGGCTAAACAAATCATTCTATTCACTCTGCTGTGTTTCGCTCCATTCTATTCATCTAAAGATGCCATATAAATTTAAAAGTATTTTTGGGATTGAAATAAAATTATTTGGATTTATTTGAAATGGGACTCCTCTGAAATGGTTAATTATTAAAATATTTTTTGTGTATTTTTAAAATAGTATTTTATGGGTCCTGACCTTGTTACCTTTTTAGCTTCCCTGATCATCTTTCTACCACTCTGCTATTTAATTTTAAAGTGGGAACATTTTTAGTACTGTGTTTATATAAAACATTTTATTATTTTTGATACCCTTAAATAATGAGCAGCTGTTTTGTAATTTGTTAGTTAATCCTAATAAAAGTATTAAACAGCTGCTACTTCATTCTAATGTTATATTCCAGGGTAAGTAGTTTACTCTTTTAATCTCTAAATCTCTAGTCTAATCTAGCCATCCATTTAGCTACTTTGGTTTAAAGGAAAATATATAACATTAATGTTGCAATTTATTACAGTTTAAAATCAAATGTCAGATACATCTCTGAAAATTAATAGCCTTTTTAGCCTATCAAATATTCATGCTATTCTAAAGAATGGTTTCTGTGGGCAATAACTATGGCCTTTGTTAGTATAAACAATATTAAACATTACTCTTCTTAATTTATATTATAGCTTTTATTTTTATCTTGTATTACTATAGGCCTTTCTGCAAAAGGCACCAAGACAATGTAATAATGACGTTACAGAGGTAATTTTCTGTGGTGCATATAGGAAATGTGGCTTTCACACTTTCTGTAACAGAGTCTTGCAAGTAGCCAGTTCATTTGCTCGTATGAGCCATTTCACATGGCCAGATTTCTCTGGTACTTGTGAAAGCCATCTTGGGAGTCCTCCAGCTCTTCCCAGCAAGGAAAGGGAGAGTGGCATCTCAGCTACAATGGAAAAGGATAGCCTTGGCAATTTATGGTAGGGGGAAAAATCAGGAGGGTTCTCCTAGCAGCCTTTTCAACAACAACAACAACAACAACAACAACAACGGATAAACTGCAGCTCACAAAAGCTTGTTTTTAGTAAACGTTACTTGGAAAAAGTACCACTGGCTTCCTCCTGATTTCTGAATTATATCAGAGGGTCTTGTAGTATTTGTGTTCAGATGTTTAGGCAGCCATCCATGTTTTCTCCACTGGGCCATCAGAGAGAGTAAGTCCCCTTCTGCCCCATTTTTAAATGCATTTTTTATAGTTTTGGAAGATTTGTCTTCTCTAAAACATTGTTATAAGTTTGTCTGTGTTTGTATGTCTGATACTCTTTTGACTATGTAAATAACATAATTCATTTGACTACATAAATCATATAATTCGTTTCCGTATACTGGAAAGGACCAAAGCAAGCTGTATCTGTTACAATTCTGATTAGCCTGCCATGTCTTCCCACAGAATACTCTATTCCTGGGTTTTTCTTTCATTTTTCTTCCTAACAGCCGGTATGTTGTGGCTATTAAATAGACAAGCGTCAATTGACTCTGATTTGGGGAACAAAGAAGCTAATGCTTTTTTTTTTAAAAAATAAACACTGTATATCATACACTTCTGGAAATCTCAGGGTGTCCATAAATGTATAAAAACATAATGCTTTCAGATAGATGAGGGATAAAGTAAAGATTTGCTGTTTAAAGAAAAATACTGAAAGATCATATTAGTCATAAAATATTACAATGTATCTAAAACAACTTCTTGAATTGGGTTATAGGATGAAAATCATTCTTTTCAAAGAATAGTTAAACATTCAGTGACTGCTTAGTATTACTTTTCATGCTTAAATTTTAAAACCAAATAATACATTTTAAGACACTGCATTGTAAAAACTAATGTTTACCAAACAAAATTTTTCCCACAGTTGATCAAGTTATGATGCATGATAGTGTGCATACACAATAAAATACATTTCTATAGGATAGTACATAAAGCACACCCAAATATTAGCATTCTTTTCCTACCACAGAAATGTATAAGAGTGAACAATTTATTACTTTTAACTTCACTGCAGGATCAAATGCCTTCAAGAAATAATATGTAGCCTAGAGTAAGATTGTCACATTTGTGTTCCTTTGTGTATTGAAGAATTAACAAGTCACTGATTCTGATCTGGGATCTACATTTTACTGCAAAAATGACCCCATATTTTCAGGTTGATATTGGGTCCAATATGACAAAATACTCTTTTATACTAAGAATTTCTGATTATAGTCCAAAGTTACATGGCATAGACACATGATTAGCATCTCAGAACAGTCACTGCAGCCCTCAAGATTTGCTGTTCTATAGGTATGTTGTAATAGAATAGCGCTACTTATAATTATGTGGTATTTCTTTTCTGTGTTGATCAGTAACATGCATTAGCATTTGTTCTCTCCCTTTACAATTTAGTTGTAATATTCAAGGACATTGATCTGTCAATACATTCATGCCTTGACTTTTTTTTTTTCATTTATTGTGTGCTTACTTTTCACGCATAGGTGCCTTGACCCAAGCCATTCGCAATTTTGCAAAAAGCCTTGAAGGTTGGCTTTCCAATGCCATGAACAATATTCCCCAGAGAATGATTCAAACCAAGGTAAGCTAAAGAGTTACCCTTGCTTTCAAAATCATTTGCAACAAAAAAGGTGTTACAAATACTAATAATTCAACATTACCTCCTCTATTTCATTTATAAAAAGACACTACAAAAGAACCCTTTTAAAAAACGGCGTAGAATCTGCTTTTGGTTTTATATTGCCAATCTATACTGTTCTTTAAATTTTGCTGTAGAACGTTCATTTACTGATATCTAAATCACCAGTTCTCAGTCTGTGATCCATGTGAGGCCTCACCCAGGTGGTTCATGGGAAATAAATAATGTAATAATATAATTTTTCCACTAAATATAGTGTCATATATGTAATATATTTGTGAACTGGCATAATAAACATTAGAAATACAGTAATACCTCCAGTTAGCAGACTGCTTTGAGAAAGGAGATTTTTAAAACTGTTCATTATACCTGAATCTATCTAATTAACATAATTTGTATAATTTGCCATAGATTTTTCAGATGGATTTGCCAAATGAGATTTTTCCATTATTTGAGGGAGAAATTCAAGCTGAGATTTTTGTCTTTTACATGTGAATATCTATGGAGATTCTCACTCATCCAGGTCATGGTGGCCCCCAAGGTGCTTTTTCAAAAGGTAACTGGACTTTGTTTTTTTCTTGAAGACATTTCGCTTCTCATCTAAGATGCTTCTTCAGTTCTAATTCAGAAGTGAAAAAGCTTCTTGGATGAGAAGCAAAATATCTTCAAGGGAAACAAAAGTTCAGTTGCTCTTTGAAAAAGCACCTTTGGGACTTGCATGTGAATGGAAAGTTTTACAGTAGTTGCTCTTGTAATATAATCTCTAATCAACCAAAGACTATGTGAAAAAGGGTATTTTAAATTATGTGCTCAAGTGGTGATCTAACTGGTAAAAGCTTTTGATGTTGCTGTAGTAGTCTTTGAGAAGAGATTTGCCTCTCTAGCAAATATTTACTGAAGGATTCTAGATGGCATAAGTGCCATATTCTTTAGATTCTTTATATTTCACAGCAAACTGGCACAAGTGTGTACCACAATATTCTAAGATGGTGCTTCCTTTGTACACTTTTTGTACGATATTGTTTTTATTTACCTTGCATTATTAACATTACTGTTATCATGTGCACATATCTCCAAAAGTTATATTCTCATCAGATTTCTTTATAAGACAATATTGGCATATTTGGGTAATATTTCTCGATAAACATGATTTATTTGTAAAAGTTGCTAACCAGCACCAGCTTTATAAGAGAATAGGAGTATCAGGTCTTTTTCTTTATTTTTCGCAGGTTGCCGCTGTAAGTGCCTTTGCTCAGACTCTGCGAAGATACACATCTCTTAATCATCTGGCTCAGGCAGCCCGAGCTGTCTTGCAAAACACTTCTCAGATTAACCAGATGCTCAATGACCTCAACCGTGTTGATTTTGCCAATGTCCAGGTATGACATGACATGACATGGATGCTTTGTTTGTAATTCTTTGGTCCAGTCATTAAGGCACCAGGCTAGAAAGCGAGAGACTGGGACTTCTAGCCCCTCCTTAGGCATGAAAGCCAGCCAGGTAATTTTGGGCCAGTCATTACTCTCAGCCCCCACAGGGTTGTTGTTGTTGTGGAAGGAGATATGTTTGCTGCCTTGAGTTATTTATAAACAATAATAAAAGTGGGGTAAAAAAAAACTAATACAAATTTTAAAAAGCCCTCCTTGCATTTGAATTTCAGAGATGCCAGGGAAAGTTCAGTCTAGAGCAGGTGTGTCAAACTCAAGGCCAGGGGGCCGGATCTGGCCAACGGGATGCTTAGATCTGGACCACGGGGCTGCCCTGGAAACAGCGAAGGACAGGCCCGCAGTTCCTTTGCCAGTGAAAACAGAACTTGGGAGGGCTGTGTACGGCCCTCCCGAGCTCTGTTTTTGCTGGCAGAAGGTTGCAGGAGGCCATCGCAGCCGAAAATGGATCTTGGGAGCCCATTTTCACTAGCAGAGCACTTGGGCCACCACAGGCTCCCCCTGACATGAGTGATGTTGAGCTGGCCATACCCACCCCGCCACACTACCCTGGCCCCCCCAAGGTTAAACACAACCCTGATGTGGTCCTCAATGAAATCGAGTTTGATACCCCTGGTCTAGAGAAAATCTGCCACAATAATCTTTTGTTTTTGCAAGAAAAGATTCGTGAAAGATTTCTGTAGCTCATTCTCCCCCCACCCTCCCAAAAACCTACTCTGATTTTTACCTGTTGACTTGTAGACAATGAAGGGTGTTTCTTAACATCCATGCTAATATATCTGTGGCCGATATCTATCTATATCTGCCAAAGCTTTAGGAAAAAAAATGTTTAGCAGCCCATTTGAAATGATCCATTTTTTTAAATACAACCCATTCAGTAAAACATTCCAATGTTCAGCAGTTCCATTTCTCCTCTTCTCCTCCTCCTGCTATTCCACCTTTGAAACCTTTTTCAATCCTTTCCGAATCAACAGAATGTTGGAAAGACATTATGTGAAGGAGCTTGGAATTGGGTCTGCCAGCCAAATTACTCTATGAAAACTAAACAAATTTAGATTGAATTTAGTGTATAGAAAGAAGCAGCTGAAAAAAACATCAAAACTGAAAACGAATAAAATTGAGAGTAAGGATCTGTTGAGAAAACTATTTCAGAAGAAAAACCATCCTTGCATCACTATGGGATGGGTAGTTGAACTCAGAATGCTGTTCACTGCTTTGTTCTAAGACAGGAATGGGCAATTTTAAGACCTAAAAGTCACCATAGTTGCCCACCTCTGTTCTAAGCCTTCCTTCTCTTTTCAAGTCACATCACCTCCAGTGGAAGAGTTACAACCTATCCAGAGTTTCCCATTACACAGATGAATACAAGCATGCACAAGGGGAGAGCAATAACATGCAGAGTTATTTTATTATCCGGAAGAAAATTCAATGTCCTCTATCCCTTGATTTGTTCACTGAGTACTTATTCTTCCTTCTTTTTTTTTTTTTGGTTTTACTCATTGTTTTCCCTTCTAGGCACCTTTAACTTAAATTTAAATCGGGCACTTGAAGCTCCTCTGTTAAAACTTTTTTTGAATTGGTACAGGAGCAGGCTTCCTGGGTGTGCCAGTGTGATGACAACATGGTACAACGGTTAGAAACAGATTTCAAGATGACTCTTCAGCAGCAGAGCACTCTGGAGCAGTGGGCTGCCTGGCTTGATAATGTAATGATGCAAGCACTGAAACCATATGAAGGAAGACCTAGTTTTCCTAAAGCAGCACGCCAATTTCTGTTAAAGTGGTCTTTCTACAGGTCAGTGCCCTGATTAAAGAGGTTATATTTTGTCTCAGTCCAGTAGGGTAGCACAGTGCTTTGAGTTCAAAGGCCAAAAGGTGCTTTGAAATGCATAGAAATGGGCATGTAGCACCTGTTTGCCACTTCTTTAAACAATTCTTTTGTAAGAATCACGCAGCAGGTATGAGGTCCCGAGAAAAGACACAGCTGCTTTAAAGCATCACAGAAATACAATGTGCTTTTGAATGTATACCAACTGGATCATAGCTCTCAGCCATAAGTAATCATAGATGAGGCTGTACATCTTTGTTAATGTACCATATCGCTAATAAAAGTAATATTGGGTGGGGAGGGAAAGACGTGTCAATAAGCAGCAGTGGAGCTTGGATTTATGCATTCTTCCCTCCACTCCTTTCTTTTCTAATTAAGCCTTAGTGCGACTATATTTTCATCCTGTTCTTTGCTTAAAGTAACCCATTTCTATTGCCTCCAAAGTAAGAAGAAAGAAAGTAGGTGAAGACAACCCTAGAAGCCTGCTTCAGCCAGTTTCTAATATCCTAACTTCAGGGGCTACTGCCACCGGCAGAAAACATTGAAGCATATTTTGAGTTTACAAATATGATTTGTTACGTTTTCATTTTTAGTTGATGTTGCTTATAAGCCGAATTTGTATTTTAAAGGGAAAGGAGAGAAACAGATGTAGTCCATCAACCAATAATAAGAATGCTAGTTAAGTCCAGCTGTATATGATGAGCCATTTATATAATAATTATTAAAGTGCTGTCTAAATGTAATGCCTAATTAAGAGATAGGCAATCAAGAGGTCACATGGGGCCCTTCACCTAGGACAAGGGTAGGCAACTATGGCAACCATGTTGGCTCAAGAAGTCAACAGGTAGCAAAGTTGCCATAGTTGCTCTCCCCTAGATTCATGTAGACCTTAGTCACATTTAAAAGCCATTTAGGGAAATTAGTTTATACTTCTGGCAAGAGTTATCTGAATCTTGAGACAGAGAAAAGAGGGAATTTGAAAAGAAAAGAATGACCCTGCCCATAACTTGCCATAGCTTGGCCAGTCTTCAGCATGTAGTCTAACACCCCTTTCTTTCCTGACAAGAAAACTAACTTTACTTTTAAAAACCATTGTCCTCTCCTGGCTTAAATAATGTAATTGTTAGAATTATGTTGGATGTGTCAGAAATTTCTGGCATATTTATTGGATGATAATGTGTTTCATTTGTATTTTCATCTTGATATAGCTCAATGGTGATTCGAGATTTAACTCTGCGCAGTGCTGCTAGCTTTGGTTCTTTTCATCTGATCCGTCTGTTATATGATGAATATATGTTTTACTTAGTTGAACATCGGGTTGCTCAAGCCACAGGAGAGACACCTATTGCAGTCATGGGAGAGGTCAGTCTACACTTGGAATCCTTTACCAGATAATTTAACATCAAAAAGGAGTAATTATCTCATTTAGTTATACTTAATTAAGTAAATGTGTTTTCTAGGAGGTAAATGTGGATCAGTTATAATTAAATTCCTTTCATCTGAGATTTAGATATAATGGATGTCATCAAGTTTCAGCTAAGCTGAATCTATACAAAGCTCATATAGAAATTCATTTTCTTTTGTTTGTACATTCTGATTATATTTATTCACACTAAATACTGGATCGAGTATTTTGCTGTTACCTTTCAGATCCTGTGTAAATTTCTAAAATCTTATGCTCATTTCTGAAATCTGTGGTCCTTCTTTTTAAATTATAACCTTCCTGAATTGCCAAATATTCAAACTTTTCTCCTTGTTTTTTTTTAAATGGCAGTTTGACACTCAGAGTTAAAAAATTAATTAAACCTATTTTCTTGTATTCATAGAAATAAACAACAAATAGTAATATTTTCATCCTTAGTAAGATTTTTTTTTCTGTCACCCAATAGTTATTTTTTAATTGAAGATGATGATTAGGTTTTTTATTTTTGTTACATCACAAACTTGTTTCAAGAGAACTTGGGAAAAGGTGATGGTTCCTTTTTGAAGCACAAAGTAATAATATATCTTATATATGAAGCATCAACACATTTGACCATGTTTAATATTCCACAGCCATTAAGAATATGCAAATATTCTTTCTTCATATACTTCATTACTCTTCTTTCTAGGTCAAAATGAAGAGTGTACATTATGAAAATAAATTCAGAAGTAGGCAACACGCATTATTTACTTTTATTCACAATATTAGGCAATACATCTAGTTTTTTAAGTATTTTGTTCACTATTTAACAATTTGTCATTCCAAAATGAGGTATGTATTTAAGTTTAGAATAGAAGGCTTTGTGGTATGTGTTACAATAGTGCACAGAATAGTTTCATGAGACTAACAGTAGAAACTCAAATAATTAGGAAAAATGATTTAGAGATTACCAAAGATGAGCCAAAGTCATTGATTTCCAACTTCAGAATGGTCTGGTTCCATTCCTGTTAGTCTCGTTTTTAAACCAGAAGCTGGATACGCATTTCAGAAGAATCAAGCCTCTTTTCAGATCTGGATTGCTTCTGTAAACCAGTGGTTCACAACCTACTTTAAGCCAGTGGTTCCCAACCTGTGGCCTGTGGATCCCTTGGAGGCCATGATGTTGTCACATGGGGTCCAAAAAGGCTTGAAAAAAATGCTAGCATTTAAATCTTGAGTTAAGTCTTGGTGGTCCGTGTCCATAAAAGGTATTTAAAGAGGGGGCCTGAGGTGAAGAACAAGTTCTAAACCATTTTTAATTTGAAGGATTCGCTTCCAGAAATCCCTGAACCACCCTGGAAGGAATGGGACAATTCGCTATGGCCAACTCATCGCAGGGCAATTTATTTAATTATTTAAAATAAATAAATAAAAATATTTTATTTTTTGTTTTTCACATTTCATTTGGTCCCTATTTTTGCATCCTTTCTTTTATGATTCTATTCCATCATTTCATTAATATTAGTGTAACTCTTGTCCCGCAGCGTGTTGGCTGTGGCGAGTTGTCCCATGACGAGTTGGCTGTGGCTAGTTGGCCGTAGTGAGGTGGCCATGGCAAGTTGGATGCAGCAAATTGTCATAGACACCCCCTCCCCCCCCGAATGGCATAATCTGAAGGATGTTGTAATTGTTCCATTTGTGAATAAAAAATAGTCATATTTCTTGGGAAACATAGTTATGATTAGATTTCACAGAGGATTTAACTGATACAGAAAATGCTAGTATAATGTATTGTATTAAAAGTTGCTATTTTGATTTTCTTCCACAGTTTGGTGATTTAAATGCTGCATCTCCTGGAAACATGGACAAAGGTTAGCATACACATACTACAGATCTTCAACTTGATTAGGAAATTATAAATGTATTTCTTTACTATATTAGTAAGCCACTCCTTGTTTTCTTAACTTATTCACTTTTTTTTGTATTTCTACTTAATCTGAAAGCTTACTTTGAAGGCTGGGAGATCTTTTTAAAAGATCTAGTGAACTATAGTGATCACTACAGTTTAACTATGTTTTATTAAGTAAACTGCAATTGACAAGGGTCTCATATAACATACTAATCCACAATCTAGTCACATTATGATTTGTATGATGCGTGAATCCAACCAGTGGGATTCTGAGGAAGAGCATCTCATACAAAGGTTCTTTCACTCAATGAAACATAGTATCCATTTAATTTATTGACAGCATGAGCAAATTTCAACTGAATTTGGTATATTAGTGGTTGTCGTCACTTAGCAACACTAATTTGGACTGGAAACTCCATTGTTAGCAATGTGGTTTGAAGTGAAAAAAAGCCATGTAATCATACTGTCTATGGAGATTCTCAGTCATCCAGGTCATGGTTGTCCCAAAGGTGCTTTTTCAAAAGGCAAGTGGACTTTGTTTTTTCTTGACGTTTTGCTTCTGATTCAACTGAACTGAACTGAAGATGCTTCAAGGAAAAACAAAGTCCAGTTGCCCTTTGAAAAAGCACCTTTGGGACATGTGTTCATATTACTTAGTGATGGTGGTCCTGATCAGTGGTGAAATCCGGCCGGATTTATCCGGTTCACGCAAACCAGTAGCGCCAGCGGCAGGAGGCTCCACACACCCGCCGGGATGTCATTACATCCCGTTTTTTACCCTTTGCACATGCACAGAAGACTCTGCGCATGTGCAGAAAAGGTGCACATAGCGCACACACTGTCCCATTCCCGAACCAGTAGTGAAGGTAAGTGAATTTCATCGCTGATCCTGATTGCTGTCATTGAGCAAGGACTTCACATGAGCCCCTCTGATTCCCTGCTAGCTTTCCCATTAGCTTTGCTTGCGGGGAGCCAGCATGGAAGATTGAAAATTGCAATCTTGTGATTATGGGGATGCTGTGTTGACCATAAGTACAAGGTCCAATTGTAATCATCAGTCGTTCAGAGCCATTGTATGTTGAGACACTTACTGAATGGTCATTAAGTGAGGACCATTTTGAACTTGTGCACTGGTTCAAGTCCTAGTGATCCATTATGGAAATAAGGTAACAGTCTCCACTGAAGTAGTTACAAAACATGGTAAAAAATTGGGCTCATTAGGATTAATTTTTGCACAAGACGTGATTTCTGGTCACAGAAAGGAGATTGCTTCCTTTACGTACAGTCCCCATAGTAGAAATAAAGGTGGGAGCTTAAGATGCTGCCGGGGAATAAGCATTCATCTACAAATACAAGGACTGACTAATTAATAAGGAGAAAGCTGGAGAGTGCACATATGTAATTTACCTAGGATTGGATTTGGACACAGAGACTATCCAATTCAAGTAACTTGACACTTTGCTACGGTTGTTAAGTCTTTCTATCTCATTGTAACATGACTCTTTCAGATTGCAGGATTCATGGTGATTTTATTTGTGCAGATGAAGGCAGTGAAGTTGAAAGTGAAATAGATGAAGAGCTGGATGACTCTGGAGAGCCACAAGCCAAGCGAGAGAAGACTGAAATTAGCCAGGCCTTTCAGGTGGGCTGCCTGCAGCCGGTACTCGAGACTGGAGTACAGCAGAACCTTTTGAACCCTCTTCACAATGAGCACATTGTCACAGCTACTCAAACGATCAGACAGTGTAGTGCGACTGGAAATACATATACTGCGGTCTAACAAATATTTAAAGTTCTTTTTTCAGATTGTATTAGCCCTCTTGATGTTGGGCATATCATAGGGGACGGAAGGGATGCAAAAAAAAAAAAAAGATTTCTGAAAGTCGACTATTGTCAAATTTTATCTGTACTTTTGCTGGAGTTGTGAAATGGAATGGGTCTATGTATTTGGTCAGATTTGGGGGGGGGGGAAGGTAAATACAATCATTTTACACTGGCCGCTTAATATAAAAAATTTTCTTAGGTTCAAAAGTCAAGAAGCATTTTTGCGAAGATTAATGTTAATGTTTTTTGTCCTCTTTATAATTAAAAGTAATTTAATTTTTTCATAGTTTTTACAAAATATTTTAATGTTAACTGTTAGTCATGGTGATTTCGTATAAATAGGGTTTTTAATTAATTGCACTCTGAAATATCAAGAATTTTCCTCTTTGATTTACACTGGAGGCACGCTCGTTTGATAGCAGCTGCGTTAGAATTATTATTAAAAGGCAGCTTTTGTTGGAGAAAACTGGAAAATAACTATTTTGATACATTTCAGAGTGCTCAACAGATATATTGGAAGATTTATTATAATTCTAGAGAACATAGATTGTCTTCTTTCTCAGAGGAAGAGTGGTTCTCACTGTTTGCAGGATAAATGAGAGCTCTGATAGCACATGGTAATGTGTACTTAATAAAGGTACAGATGACACCATTATGGACAATTCAAGCTTCCTTAAATCAGTTTCAAATTTTGGGATACTAGTTCCTCTCTCATAAGACTACTGATTTCAGGTACATTCTGCCCAAAAACTGACTCTGTGCAACCTCCATTCGTTTTAATTAGAGTTTTACAAGATTCGAATTAAGGCATCTTTGATTTCCAGTGAGAACACGATCATCTTTAAACGAGTGGAGGTCATGTTACAGAAGCATTTGCTGGGTTCTGCACCTCATATACATATGGGACCACTACCCAGATGCTTTCTGCTCTTCAGTGGGGAGGTTGGCTACTGAAGTTTTTTTTAAAAAGCATCTTGATTCCTTCTTTAAGTGTACGTGCTACTTATGCTGAACTGGACATGCAGGAAACCATTCCTTTCAGATGACTTTTTAATTCTATGTCCTTTTCCTCATGATAGTTCAACCTGCTGCTCTTGTTAAAGATAGTTTATAGGATGCAAGGAATGTAGCAACCTGCATTGTAATTTTGCTCAGAATAATTCCTGGTTCTTAAGTGGATTTCATTTTATATAAAATGTTTTAAAGGCAGTGAAACTGGCACATGTCACTTGTACTTATTTCCCAATTGCGTAGAATTTGAATAGGTGGCTAGATGGACCATTGCCATTTAAGAATGTACATCAGGGATCATTGTACCTCGGCTATTACATGGTGCCTTAAACAGAACTGAAGCTAAGATTTTCTTGTTAATAACTCTTACATTGATTCAACAAAGTGTGCCTGTCTTCTTTCTTTCTTCTTTCTTCCCCTCTTTCCTTCAGATTCCCTAAACAGTAAGGGCAGGTTACATACTTCAGATATCAAGATTTTTTTTTTAAAGAAAATTAGATATACTATCCCTCTTAGAGTGACAGCCTTTTTCTTTCTTATTTATAGCTGAACTTCACTTTATTACTAATCAGATTTTCTGGGGTGGGGTGGGATTGGGGGAAAACGGTGGAAAACAAACTAGCTTTAACAGTGTCAAAGGTCAACAGAATAGATTAGCTAATTCCCAGACAAGAATTTATATACTTATATATAAATATATATGCATATATATATATTTCTAAACCCTTATCTACTTTTAATTTCAAAAAGTAACGTAAGCAACGTTTTTAAAAAAGCAGCGTATAGTTTCAATAGTGCATATGGTGATGGGGGGGTCAGTCTGCAATTTTATTTAATGGTTCATTCATAGTATATGTTGTTTCCCTTTTATTCTCATAAAGCTGTTCTAGTTAGAATGCATTACACATTTTATTGGTTTAAAAGACATGTGAATTTCCTTAGTTTGACCAAAACAAACCAAAAATGAAGGAAAGCACAAAGAAGATTTACAGGTTTTATAGCAAGACCTATATAAAATATTAGCGTCTTGTTTCTTGTTTGTTTGAAAGACAATTTTCAAGATTATCACCAAATGCTTCAACAGCAGGTGGAATTTTTGGTATATTTTTAGTACACAGGTTGCATCCTTGATTTTACATATATCAAGAATACCTAAAGATTTACTAATTTTTTTTATTTGACTATTTCTACTTCAAAACTAAGCTTTAAGAATTGCTTAGAATTGCAAAATTGGGCCGAACTAGGTATTGTGCCTAGTAATTCCTGCCATTTGGTTAAACATGCTGATATATTTCATTATAATTTTGTTCTTTCTGCTATTGGAATATGTTCTTATTTTTTCCCATTAAATCCATCACACCTACACCCCTCACCAATTTTTTAAAAACTAAGCTGTGATAGTTCCTCCCTCTCATTGTGCATTATGAAATGTTTACACTTAAATACAGTAAAATTAAATGTAGAAACAAAGAAACACTTTTCAGCATCTTTTTTTGAGAGTCTATTAAAGTTCTATGTTAAATATGATTTATTTACTGGTACTATCCTTCCTGGATGACAAACTTGTGTTTCTGTATTACTGTCTTCTTTTGTCCTGAATACTGGATTTTGTTCATGCAGAAAAATGAAAATGATGCAAATTTACTTTTCTGAGAGAGACAGGGCTGTAAATTTTTATGATACATTTTCCAGACCACTCCCCTTCCAGTTGATCACTGTATTCAATGTGCCAAAAAGATTGATATTTATTGTTATCTAACATCATATCCTGGAATTCTGGTCTGTTGTGGACCATACAAATAATGAAATTTCACAACCTGTCAGTGTCCAGAATATATTCCAAAATGCTCCAATAAGTCATCAACACAGATAACAAAAAGCATTAGAAGAGCTTCTATTAATCATGAATCAGAATAATCATTGTTCATGTGCATCTTTGTCCCCGAATAATTTTTTTATATTTTTATGTCTAGTAGGAATTATAAATCAAATGGCCAACTGACTTGCATTATCTTCAGAAGCTCTTCAGTATAAACCGGCTCACTTTAGATAGCATTCTGACACTGTACTACTTGTGCCTATATGTTATATACATTTTTCAAAATGAAATGTATGAGGGCTGGGATTCAGATAATCCCACGCAAATGCCCTAGTGTTCTGTGCAAATACCAGGGCTTCCCCAAATTTCTCTTCTAGTTGCAGCTTCTTTGTACTTGATATGCCATGCCGTACATTTTTCACTGAATGTTCCATAAATGGTTTCACATTATGCCATGAATCCAGTATGATCGTAATAATCAAGGAGTATGTACTCATCAAAAAAAATATATATTGAGGAATAGCTTAATTGAAGCACTTTGGGGAACATTGCAAGAAAATGAACTAATAACATTTGAGAACAATTTGTCTAAAAAAGTTTTAAATACTATTTTTTTTAATTAATTAAGACTTTTTGGCTCTTGAACAAGTAATGCAGTGATCAATACTGATGATTCTATTGAAAATTCGTATTCAGAAACGGGGCCCAGTTTTCATAATCTCTTCAGGAATGCAAAATCTTTGGTGCTGTCACCTTAATCTGTTTTTGTCCTGTCCTGCATTTTTTTTCTTTGTGCTTATTTTTTGTATTATAACATGTAATTATAACACTACTTTAGAAATCATTTATCCATTAAAAAAAATTCTACAGTACTGCTGTGCAATGTTACCATATTTGGTTCACAATGGATGATAGCAATTGAAATAGTACTGAGGATGTGTAGGTCAACATATAATTTCTTTAATTTAAAAACGAGGTATTCACAAACATTAGAAACACTTTTTTCAAATGATTTCTCAGCAAAATATTAAATAATTTCATAGATTTGACAGGCCAAATAACACTATGTAACACTTTGAGAACACTTAATGCTGATTTGTGAAAGCAGTACCAGTTTCTGAAAACTGGGCCCTCATTCCTGCATTACAGGTCAGTCTCTGTGTATATGGTTTAAAGGAAAAGGAATTCTAGTATTGTTGCTAGGTTATTTGTTTAGTGACTAAAAAAAACTGGAACAGAAGCATAAATTCAGTGCTTAGTTCTAGTATTAGAGCATTCTTTTGATGATAATGCCTTGAATTAACCCTTTGAGCATTGTAAGTAAATATAATTGATGTGAATCTCTAAGAGTCTTGAGATCATATGAGCGAACAATGCCCACTCCCCAGAACAGTATATATATATATATATATATATATATATATATATATATATATATATATATATCTGATTTTCAAAAAAACCCAAGGATTTGTACTTCACCCAGAGACCACTGACTACCTCCCCTTCCATAAAACAACATAATTTTTTTCCCTGTATAATCTGAATGTAAATGTGAACCATCCTAGGCATTATCTATTAAGGATTCCTGTGTTTTGATTTTCTTGCAAACACTCAACATTAAACACTTTGAGGTAGGCATCTGAGTTTAATTTATTCACTGCCGTTTTACCAGGAGTAGGGAACAAATGATTGTTCACAGGTAGCTGAACCATAATATCTGACATCCCTCACCATTGGCCTGGATGACCAGTGCGTGGGAGCTGTTGTGCAGTAACATCTGGGAGCCCAAAGGATTCCTTTCCCTAATATGTACTGCCTACAGAAGCAAGTATTTCTACCGTTATAGGTTTTTTGATCGAAGATGTTGGCTTTGGAAACATTTCACAATTAAATGTTTGTTTAAAAAATTATTTCCAGGTAGTTGAGAAATCATTAGTTAGTGTCAAAAGATGTAAATATAACCTGTATGTCAAAGACTTGAACTTTGGAGTTAAACCATTGTTATCTATTACCATCCATTGGATGTTGCCAAGGACTGCAGTCTAAAGGATGTGTATATATCCATAGTCACAAAATTGTCTGGACTTGGAAGTGTATTGAATACGCTATTGCAAAACTCTTTGCAACTGAAAGGCAAGTTGTATCTTGCCTTTCAAATGGCACGAGAACCTCTAGTGAGGTTCTCGTGCTATTTGTGTGTACGCAGACAGGCTTACCACTACACATGCAACTATGTAGAATCATACTTTTATTTTAGCACATTATACCACTTCCAAGTTTATTATTGAACATAGACAAGGGTATTTTTATGGAATTCCAGATTTAAGACAGTGTTTGGGTTAAAATAAGCCACAAGTGATATAGCAGTGGATTTTTAAAACATATAAGAATTAGGCCTACATCAAACCATTTTCTAGATCAGATTTGGAGCCAACCAAGACAGACATTGCCTACAAGTTATGTATGCTACCCCAAATCAGGCTGAACAAAACTTCTGGTTTTGCTGCCTGTCCAGGATTACTGCAGTTGTGTAAATTGACAAGTTGCAGCTCCTAGCTCACAGCTGTGCATTTCATTTGGTGAGTCTCAAGTTGTGTAAGTTTAGAATGCAGATGCTATAGTGCAGCATTCAAGTGCATTGATCCCAAGCAGTTATCAGTAAATAATCCATGCTCCCGCTATGTTTATTTTAAAGACACTGGACATTAGTTCAATGCAAAGACAAAAAAATAAAAAAGCCAGCCTTTCTTTTGTTTCAAGCTCTTCAAATTAATGTACAATGAAACATAAATGCAATACTCAAAGGGTTTATGAATTTATTCCTAATGATTTTCTGTAAATGCTTCTCAGTTTGCATGCATTGATCATTGCTGCTAGTGATTCTGTGTGCCAGTAGAACTAAGTTTACGTTTTACTAAACTATTTTACTAAATAGTTAGAAGCCACTTTCAAAGTGACTACCTAGGGTCTTTTGGCAGAAATAACATACCTTGTTTTTAAAGAATTTTTGTCTACAATTTTATTTGCTTTTTTAGCTTTCTTTTTCTTTTGTTTACTAAATTATGTTGAGATTAGAAGCCCTGAGTAATAATTGGTAAGGATGGCTCATTTAAATTAATAATTTATCATAAAACACACCAATATACATGGTTGATTACAAACTTTGCATACCCCCGTAGCCTCTTTCAACTTGTTTAAGAACTGCTGCTGAGCAGCTTTCTATTTTAAAAAATTATATCCGGAGAAAATTATTACAAATTACACAAGAGTACCTTTAGGGTGCTCACTGTAGCTTTTTGAAGTCGAGGAAATGAATCTGTTGTAACCATAATAGGATCTGGATGTGGTAACTGATTGTGTGATTTGCTGTTCAATTGGCAGACCAGCATGACTTGCAGGAATAAACTCCGTATCAAATGTTAAGTTTGCCTGATTAATCCACAGACCCCAATTGGACTTCATCTTTGCATAATTAGTGAATCCCCCTTTATGATCAGGTTACCAAAAAAAAAAAAAAAAGGCATCTGTGTAGGTACTATTTAAATAGCAAATCCTCAAATTTTTTACCATAAAAATGCCCCTGCATAGTCTATAATAGAGTATTATTAATAATAATAATAATAATAATAAAGCACAGAGAAATTGTTCTAGACCTTTAAATCAGGAAACTGAAATGCAGGTTTAATTTCGACTTTATAGGAAAGAGTATATTTACTGGAAGTGAAAGTTGCCTGTTTACAAGACTCCAGGTAGCTTGAGAATTTTATATTTAGATCTAGATTGGAGTACACATCTGAAATTCAAACAACAGTATACAAAATATTTTCAACTTTGAATATGAAAAACAAATTAATGAAAGCAGGCTTCTCCCTTAAACCTTAAAAAGTATAGATTCTCCATTAGAAATCTGATTTATTTATTTTTTGAAAATTAACTAGTGAGGGTATAAAACTAAAAAAAAAAAAAAAACTTTTGTGTGCCTTTGTAAAAACCTGGGAAGTTTGTGCCTATTTAATTGGTTAATTTTAGTTCTTACCAATCAATAACCTTACTATCACTCAGGGCTCTCTTACTTTAATAGTTCTTTTTTTGTGTTTCTTTTATATTTACTTTTCTTCCTTTTTTCCCCTGGGTGGATTAATTACCATCATTTATTTTGTTAAGTGGAAGATTATCCTTTTCAATCCCACAAGCACAGAAATGCAGGAAACACTAGTAGAACTTATTGGATCTTTTTATTTTTAAATTGACTGGATATATAATGTAAATGAGGTAAGCAACTTTTTTGTAGATTGTATGTGTGAGATAATGTAATGTTCTTTTCCAGTTTTTGGATTACAGTTGAATATACTTTTTAATTATTTAAAGAAAACATCTTTACAGAATAACGTGATGGGTTTTGTATAATGTATTGATTCTGTAAATACGTATTTCCTGATGTGATTTTTGTGAAAATGCTAAATCTTTTAGTATATCATGTCCTCTCAAAATTGGCAAGAGCTAAATAATAGTTTGTGGGCAATTTGTATTGTGTACTGTACAATAACTGGGGAACTTTTATAATTATAAAAATATATATTAACTTTTAGTGTGTTGTTTAAACAAATGACTGGAACATACTAAAGATAGTAGGATTTTTCTGAATATTTCAGACTTGAACTCAGGCTAGCTTTCTTGTGTTTTTCAAAACAAAATTGTGTCTTGTCTTTTAAAATCAATAAATTTGTTTTCTTGTTACAAAAATATTTGAAATGTTTCCATTTTTAAACAATAGATTACAGAAGAAAGTGTAAGTCTCTGATACAGATACATGGTGTATATTCTCACAGTTGATTTCTAAGAAAAGAGCAGCTATTTTAAACTGAACAGCACGATATGATTTGCGTCAGTCCACATAAAGCATGCACAATATTTAAAAGTTTATTCTTTCCGAATTGAACATTTGGAAATCCAATTGCATGTATACTTTGAAATATAGGGAGCTGTATTGCCTAAATCAATTCTCACACTTATTAATAATATGCCCTGGTTCAAGGAGCCAAAAGTAGAACAAGAAGTATTCTTTGAAGGAGAATCACTGTTCTTTTCTAAGAATAGTGCTGTCAACCTATGATATAGGTAGAACCCTTTTCACTGTTCCCAGAAGGAGATATGATCAGGGAGCAGGATTTATCTGTCTGGTTCACATTATTGACATTTTGTGTGAAACCATAGTATTATCACTGTAGATAAAGGAAACAAGCCACCAAGAACTGGGCAATTAATTTCTGCAGGATTTGGAATGTCCCTCCTAAGGAGCGGTGGTGGCGCAATGATTAGAATGCAGTACTGCAGGTTACTTCTGCTGACTGCCGGCCACCAGCAGTTTGGCAGTTTGATTCTCACCAGCTCATGGTTGACTCAGCCTTCCACAGGGGTGAAATCTAAAATTCGTTACTACAGGTTCTGTGGGCGTGGCTTGGTGGGGGGTAATGTGACTGGGTTGGCGTGGCCAACTTTTTTTAAAAAAAACTTTTAAAAGCATTTTTTCTACAACCTCTTCGGCTGAAGAGGTTGCAGAAAAAAATGCTTTTAGAAGCCTCTGACGATAAGGCAACTCAGCTGGGATCGCCAGAGGCTTTTAAAGGCATTTTTTTTCCTACAACCTCTTCCGCCGAAGAGGTTGTAGAAAAAATGCTTTTAAAAGCCTCTGATGATCCCAGCTGAGCCGCGTGATCATCAGAGGCTTTTTTTTTTTAACTTTTAAAAGCATTTTTTGGGCTGAAGAGGTTGTAGAAAAAATGCTTTTAAAAGTAAAAAAAACAGCCTCTGATGATCGCACGGCTCAGCTGGGCATGGGGGGGGGTGCAGGGATTTTTGCTACCAGTTCTCCGAACCACCCGCTGCCATCGCTACTGGCTTGGGCGATCTGGTCCGAACCGGGAGCATTTCACCCCTGGCCTTCCATCCTTCCGAGGTCGGTAAAATGAGGACCCAGAGCGTTGGGGGCAATAGGCTGACTCTGTAAACCGCTTAGACCAGGGCTGTAAGGCACAGTGAAGCGGTGTATACCAGTAAATCTTAAGTGCTACATTCTAAATTACAGATTAAAATGAAAACAATGGCTTTATGTTTTTACTAAAGCAATTTAAAATTAATAAAATTAAAATTAATAAAATAATAGCTTGTATCTTCCAAAGGAGAACTGCTAATTCTCCATAAGGCATTGGGTCCAACTGACTTATTACTAAACTCATTTAATTTACTGCTTAGCACCATCTTTGAGTAACATATTTGGATGAAATTTTTTTTCTTACACTTTCCTTCCCTTTCCCTTTTTTTCTATTTTCCTTAACAGCCAACCAAAACAAAAATTGGCAAATTTGAAAGTTTAACATTTCTTTGTGATTTTTTGGGGTAGTTTTTTTATCAGAATTACACTGTTACGTTGTTGGATTTATGCTGTGACTTCCTGTAATTAATACTGTTAATTGCATGTATTTTCACACCATAACACTTACAAAGATACATAAATATCACAAAAGTAATTAAGGGAAGCACTTGCTATGGATGGCTTGGTGATTATTTAAATGTGACTGAATTTAACTATGTTCACTTTCAATGATTTTTTTTAAGATTAGTTACCTAACACTAAAATCTAAGTTAATAACAAACTCTTGACAATTTAATTCTAGCTAAATCTCTATTGATAGCTATGTTGGGGACCGATTAAGGCACCATGCTAGAAACCAGGAAGTCCATAAAACGTAGTTTCATCTTCGACATAACGCCAGTCGTGTGATTTTGGGCCAATTACTCTCTCTCAGCCCTATGAAGGAGACAGTGGCAAATCACTTCTAAAATCTTGCCAAGAAAATGGCAGGGATTTGTCGAGGCAATATAGATATAGATATAGATATAGATATAGATATAGATATAGATATAGATATAGATATAGATATAGATATAGATATAGATATAGATATAGATATAGATAGATATAGATAGATATTGATATATATATAAAACCACTACCTAAACTAACTCTATGGAACGTAATCCAAAATATTAGAGGTAAAATGCAAGTGAGAAATGTAAACTGCAGTTTCTATGGATGGGCATGGATGTTTCATAATAGCATCACTTTGATGTACATTTGCCTAAAAACTGAATCAGATTCTTTGTTACATTCATATGCACTCCTTTTTCTTACTGTTGCATTAGTAGCATTTAGTCAGCTTTGAATGATCTCTAAACAATAAGCAAGATTAGACCCATTAGTATTTGGAGTGGAAATCATGGGGAAGTTCCAGAGCTCTAGATAAGACTTTGTGTGTGTGTGTGTGTGTGTGTGTGTAGGGGTGTGTGTGTGTGTGTGTGTGTGTGTATGTATACATATATATATATATATATATATATATATATATATATATATATATATATATATATATATGCAAAAAATTAAAATTTCGGGTGTTTTCCCACGTCATTATAAATAAGTTGGTTAAAATATTTAAAATCCTGGTTAAAATTCCAGCTTAAAATCTTCTAAAAATCCTTACAGAGCACTCTGCAAGGTCCTTTAAAACCTCAGCTAAAATCCTACCAGTGACTTTAAAAGTTTTTCTTAAAGCAACATTTCAACAGGCTCACAACCCTGTCATCTTCAGGCTCTGTTTCATGTAGAAGCTATGGGTTCTCTGTTGCGGGGCCGGAGCTGAGAACCCATAGCTTCTACATGAAACAGAGCCTGAAGATGACAGGGTTGTGAGCCTGTTGAAATGTTGCTTTAAGAAAAACTTTTAAAGTCACTGGTAGGATTTTAACTGAGGTTTTAAAGGACCTTGCAGAGTGCTCTGTAAGGATTTTTAGAAGATTTTAAGCTGGGATTTTAACCAGGAATTTAAATATTTTAACCAACTTATTTATAATGACGCGGGAAAACACCCGAGATTTTAATTTTTTGCATATGCACACCCGCGAAAACTTAAGAAGACATATATATATATATTATATATAATATATGTATGTACTGTATGAATGAATGTATGTATGTATGTATGTATATCAGTGGTGGGATTCAATTTTATTGAAAAATTTTATTTTTTTAAAACATAAACATAAAATACATCTTTTTAGAATGAAGCATTGATCCGGTCATAAATTGGTACAATCACAAATTCATCTTTAACAACGACTCATCTCCACTAATCATCATCTTATAAAAATAATAAAAAAAATAAAACAGAGAAAAAAAAACATCTCACAATAACTCGCTCAAAACAATTACCTTTCTATTTTTTCACCTCAGATCTTAATTCCCAAATAACACAACTTAATGTTTTACACAATTTTTCCCCTAAATTCTATCTAGTTTATAATACCATTATTTAAGAACCTGTTATTTAAACCTTTAAATGCTAACTCAATATCATTTCATTATCTTTTCTTTTTATTTAGATGAATGTATTTTAAAAATATAAATCGTTACTATTATCATAAACAATATCTTAACTATCACTCACAACAAATCATCTTCATTACTGTTTATCTTAACATAATCATCCTAATTTTACTAGTAATCACAACATAATCATCTTTAATTGTTTATCACAGCACATCATCTTCATCTTAATCCTCATCTTTTATTTTTAATCCCAACGTAATCATTTTTATTTTTACAGTTGAACCCAGCATAATCATTTATTTTTACTGTTATTCCCAGCAAGATCATCCTTATTTTTACTGTTAAACCCAGTATAATCATTTTTGTTTTTGCTGTCAGTCCCAGCATAATCATCTAAATTTTACGGTTAAACTCAGTATAATCATTTTTAATCTCAACATAAACTTCTTTAATTTTACTGTTATACCCATTATAATCACCTTATTTTACTATCCATCCCAACATAATTATCTTTATTTTTACTGTTATACCCAGTATAATCATCTTTACTTTTGCTGTCAATCCCAGCATCATCACCATAATTTACTGCTTGTCCCAACATAATCACTTTTTTATTTTACCATCCATCTATACATTATTTAATCATATTCAATCGCATTATCATTATCATCTTTGTAACAATTTAACAATGAGACTTAGTTCTTACACCAAACACATCCTTATATGAGTTAATAAATTTCTGTTAGCATATTCTATTCCTCTCATATTCTAACTTCCCTCTTTATTTCAATTTTTAAAATATATATCTATAACAAATTCTTCTTATATTCATATTCATTCTTATTCATCTATAAAAACCTCCTTTTTATTATTACTTTCCATCTATACATTGCTTTTTCATTTTTAATCACATTATTTTTATCTTCTTTTTTCCCAGCCGTGTGTATCTTGTTCCTCATTTCCTTGTCTGTTAGCATATATTTAATTTCAATTTCAAAGTTTGCAATTTTAATTCTCCATATATCAATTTAGTTCTTTTTCTTACTTCTATTTCAAGCAAATTACATCAATTTTCTTCTTTTGTTCCTGCGCCAATTAATACCAATTATAGGAGTTCCGTTATATTTTCCCTTTCTTTTCGCCAAAGTCAAGCTGCTTGCAGACAAAGAAAAAACACCTCCATCGCCAAAGTCCCACGGTTATTATCTGTAAAATTCACAATGTTCCCAATCAAAAAGCAAATTACAATATTTCTTTTTGAACCAGAAGGTGTCTCTCTGCAATCCACAATTTCCATTAGTCACGCAAGTAACCATTTTGTTTCAATTATTTAACGTTCCTGCTTGATTCTTTCCTTCTTCTGTGTTTTGAAAATAATAATTCTTTTTTCTTTTTTTCTTTAACAGTCCAATTCAAATTTAAAACTTTGCTCCATTTTTGAACCAAGTCTCAATGTTTATTTTTCGGATTTGTTCTATTCAAACATCAATTTTCTATCGGGTCTTTTCTTTTCTTTTAAAAATTGCATCCTAAAATCTTCTATGCCCCATAGTTCCACAGCCGCTATTTTAAGGCTAGGGGTCTTACAAGTAAAAAACCATTGCTCCAAACGTTGTTTCGAGCCTGGGTTAGTTGTCACTCACCCGGCTTCAAAGAGCATCATTCCTTTCCACTTTCCTCCTGCACATCACTTTGCCCGGTTTGTCCCAGCTTTGTGGCAGCCGCCATGGCTGCCGCCCCCCACTGCCGACTTACAGAGAGTTCCCTCTGACCTCTGAGGAACTTGCCTGTTCCTCTTGGTCATCTGAGGCGCCTCTCTTTCTACCCCATCCCTGCAGGACAGTTCTGGTCCGAAGACCCATCAGCGGCAGTTCGGCAGTCGGGGTTTTCACTGGGCTCCTTAGAGCCCGCTATCCCCGGCTGTCTCAACGCGACACCAAACCGGAAGAAACCGGATTCAAATTTTTTTACTACCAGTTCTGTGGGTGTGGCTTGGTGGGTGTGGCAGGGGAAGGATACTGTAAAATCTCCATTCCCACCCAACTCCAGGGGAAGATTACTGCAAAATTCCCATTTCCTCCTGATCAGCTGGGACTCAGGAGGCAGAGAATAGATGGGGGTGGGGCCAGTCAGAAGTGATAAAGTGATATTTACTGGTTCTCCGAACCGCTCAAAATATCTGCTACCGGTTCTCCAGAACTGGTCAGAACCTGCTGACTACCACCTCTGATGTATATGTGTGTGTGTGTGTGTGTGTGTGTGTGTGTGTGTGTGTATGTATGTATGTATGTATGTATGTATGTATGTATGTAGCAGGGGATTTGACTAGAAGACCTCCAAGGTCCCTTCCAACTCTGTTATTTTGTTCTGTTCTGTTCTATTTCTCACTGGATTTGGATTGGGCTGCTAATCACTGGTGGGTTGTCCCCGGTTCGCAATGGTTCTATAGAACCGATAGTAAAACTGGCAGAAGGCTCCGCCCACCGACTCCGATGTCATCAGAATGCTTCTGCACATGTGCAGAAGCTTCTGCGCATGTGCGCGGCCCGGTTGCGAACTGATAGTAAAGGTAAGTAGAACCCACCCCTGCTGCTAATGTATTCCAAATTCCATCTGAAAATACCCCACTGTATGTTACAAGCAAGTTATGTGTACAGCAAATTAAAGACTTATGCTTATGAATATAATAGTTTGCCCAGTTCAGAAATTCAGATAATCTCTTAACACTCAGGAGATTTAGGACAGCATGCAGTGGGAGGGAAGATTCCATTATGGTTTAACCAAATATTTGAATCAAAATATTTTATTTTGTCAATCTGAATAACATTGGAAAATTATTGGGAAATGCCAGAATACTTTTCTCTTATCTCGAAGAATTATGGAAAAGGTAGTGTAGTTGTTAGCAAAATGTTAAAGTAATCATTTTCTTAGATATGTTTGCACTGTACTCATTGTTTTGATTCTCAAATAAATATGAAGTAAATTTTGGCAGTTCCAGTGCTTATTTTATAAGAGTCCACAAATAAGTTTCAAAATAAAAAATGTAAAGATTTCTTGCATATTTTCTTAGCACCTGGTAGAATGAGGTTGTCCTCTCTCTCACAATAAATAGGTAAAAGCTACTTACTGGAACAGAGCCACAAGCAAGAATAAAGTATCTATCATATAAACATTGTCTTGCCTTTTACAGTGGGGTGGGAAGTATGAGAAAATTGCATTTTCATTTTATCATTGTCTGAGAAAGAACTTTTAAAAACTTGGAAGCTTAAACTGTTTGGAGATCTAAAACTGGCCAAATAAAAATATTGGTTATCTGAACACAACTACTGGAACTTCACTAATTCCTTGTAATTCTAAACTGAGACAATTCAATGTTTTTATTATGGATTAGAAAAACAGTGAATGAATATTGCCAAAGTTTTGTGAAAATAAGCACAGCAACGTCATTATAATGCATATTTTATTTGCCTAATTTAGAAGGCTGCCCAACTCTAAACATCAAGAACAGTAAGAACTATAAAATGAAAGAAAGATGTGCTTCCAGAAGAGAAACATTCTGAATAGTATGTCAGATTTTAGAAAGGTTCACCCTCCATCCTAAATCCTAGGGAGAAAGCCAAATTTTCAAAAGTTTTTAAACCTAGAGGAACCTTAGGGTCTACGGTAGGATGCTATTCCCAAGAATAATTACTGCAAAAACAAAAGTGCCAAAATCTAGCAAGATTTCACCATGTTAAGGTAAGCCCTCATTTAGCAACCACAATTGACACTGGCAACTCAGTTGTGAAGTGGTCATTAAGTGAAACCACAACTGCACTTCCTATCTTACTTCAGCTTCCCTTTGCTTTAAAGACCTACAAAAGTTGTACACGTCGAGTTGCAAAATTATTTTTTTATCACTGTTGTAACTGCAAGTAGTCTCATTTAACAAGGACTATCCATATGTTCAATAAGGGCATAAAATAAAAAGTTGAATCCAGGATACTTCATCAGTTCTTATGTACATTAGGGCTAAGTACACTTTGAAAACGGTTTAGAAGTACTTTGGACAACCCAAAAGCACAATACTTTTCATTAAAGCAGTTCAGTTTTTGAAAATGAACATTTGCTAAAAGAAGCACAATGGCTGTATAGGTGAGCATGCTTCATCCCTCTTTCTTATATGGAAATAAGAACTGGAGACTTTAGGAGAAAATCAAAAGTAAATTGAGTGGAGTGGGAATCAGATGAGTAAGTATGTGTGATAAAACAAGAAGAGGTTGGGTCAAGAATGAATATGGATTGAATATGCAAGTGAGTGACCATGAAAGAAGGACAAGAGATAGTCTGGTCAGAAACAATCAAATCACAAAACTTAAAGGAAGAGTGAATGGAGTGAAGGGGAGAAGAAATTGTGGTTAGATGGAGCTGAAGAGATTGTGAATTGAACAAAGGCAGTGCATTAAAAGTGGTATATGGACAGAATGGCCCCTAATAGAAACAAGAATGTTTAAGAAGAATAGAAAGATATAGAGAGGTATAGTGAATAGTGTTGGTATATTTCCTTTTCTTTTTCTTATTTCATGCCTCAATTTGGCTGAATTACTATTTCTCACTTATTTTCTGTACTTTGCATAACATGGTATGCTCTAAAGGGAATAATATCCTGATGGGCAAATATGAATGCTGCATTATGCAAGGAGACATTTCAGTTATCTCACATACCGTAGTTTCTATTTGCTGCTTTCTTCCTACACTGCATCATGTACCCTCTAAATTTTAAGAATCACAATTTTGAAATACTTTTGTGATTATGGGAAATTGCATAGGAAGGGAATCCGTTATGCTGGCAAAAAACAAGTCCTGTATCTAGTATTGACTATTTAATATAGCCGAGTCAGCTATTACGTTCATTTACAAATGTACGTTACCTCTGTATTATAAATGCAATTTATATAAATATATATTCTGAAATGTTTAAAATGTGAGTGCCTTTTTGATTACAACAATAATAAAGGCGGGATATAAACAAACAAACAGATGACTAGAATCCAGAATAATTTATATAAAAAACTATTTAACTACTAAGAAGAATTGTTTCAGCCTTTAATTTTTCCAGTATACTTAATGCTATTTTAATAATGCTGGTCCTATTAGAAAAATATATTTATTAAACAATTCCTGAATTAGTTTTTTCTTACTCTTATTTTTTTGTAGCTGCTACCCGGTAGAAATGTCATTTTTAACCACACAGTGACACCTCCTGGGCAGTGATATTGCTGTAAAAAAAGCAGAGAGAGGTTTACAATGGGAAAAAAAATGCTGGGAATCCATACATCTGAGAATAAAAATGGCTACTTTTATCTATCTATCTATCTGTCTATCTATCTATCTATCTATCTATCTATCATCTATCTGAAATGTCAAAAAATAAAAGGATACCTATGTTTGGAAGGAACCCATAGACAATTCTATTATAGAAATAAACAGAGAAATGAAATAAATAATTCCTTATCTCTTTATCTTATGTTTTAGTTTTTCAAATTTGTTATATCCAGTCTTTTCCCCCAGGAGCAGTAGGTAACCAACATAGTGTGTCCTCTTTTGATTTTTCCTCACAACAATGGATCTGAGATGTTTGTGGTGGATTATTTATTTTTAACAATTTTTTTGTTTCCTCCTAAATTGTATCCCACATGTTTGAGCAGGCTCCATTGCTCTGGCCAAGCCATGAGGACTAGAAAAGAGGATCTCTGTCTGATACCTAGGAAGTAGGGTACCTCCTTAGCTGAAACTTTGATGACCGGGTGACTCCAAAAAATGCTGATATTTTTGGACATGAGATAGTATTTTTAAAAAGAATGAAGAGTAACCCTGCCAAGCAGAAAGCATTTGTCCAAACATCCTCTCAGCTTGCCTATGTGTGTTTTGGGGAATTATTGTTAGTTTTCAATTAACAATAATTGTGCTTCTGATTAACTTCATTGATTACCACTGTGCAAAGCTTAGAACTCTTTACCCAGTACAAATACCCAGGAAATTCTGACTTTTTAAAATACACAGCTGTAATCTGACCAATATAATTTAGTTACCTTGAACATAGCCAAATTGTATTGCCTGTGAAATTAGGCATATCGTGACTGCTCACAGACGAGCCCATCACCAAATGCAACATTCTTGTTTTATTGGTTCAATTTATTGGTTCGATTTATATGCCGCCCTATTCCGGAGATTCAGGGCGGCTTACAATGCGTTAAGCAATAGCCTTCATACTTTTGTATATACCTGCTTAGTAGGGCTTTCGCCCCCCCCCCAAGCAGTGTTCTTTTTTATACAGTCAGCTTATTGCCCCCACAAACCGGGTCCTCATTTAACCTACCTCGAAAGGATGGAAGGTTGAGTCAACCTTGAGCCTGGTGAGATTTGAACTTGCAGTAATTGCAGGCAGCTGGTGTTACTTAACAGTGCTTTAGTCTGCTGCGCCACCAAGGCTCTTTTGTGTTTTTATTCTTATATTACTTTTAACATGTTTTATTTTTCAACTCTGACTACAATAAACTATCTGTGTGCGATAGGCTTGAGGATCTTAATAAAATGGTGACAGGTTTGATGTAAGATAAATGCATTAGGTGAAACTGGCCAATCTATTTGACAATTAAGGTTCTGTGTTAGTTGACAATATCGTTATGAGCCCCAAGGAAAAGCCAATCATTCACAAGATGTTAAACTATATTCTATAATGTATATTCTCACATATTCTAGAATACGACCATTTTGCTTAGGCTTTATTGTTTTGTAATTGTAATTTTAGTTTTGTATTAAATATATATTCTCCCTCTGTCTGATGGATTTACTTTGTATCCCAGCTGCCCTTAAAACTCCCTCTCCCCCCCACCTTATAGAAAGAGCTGCCAAAATGTGAAAAAATAAGAATGGAGGCAGAATTAAAACCCGTCAACCAGAAAAATTGCTGCTGATTCTTCCTGGTGGAAAAGCCTGACTTTCTTTATTTCCCATTTCTTCCATTTTGATAACAATTTTATTTATTTATTTATTTATTTATTTATTTATTTATTTATTTATTATCAGATTTATATACCGCCCTTCTCCCGAAGGACTCAAGGCAGTGCACAGCCAAAGTAAAAACATAAATACAGACATTAAAATACAGTTAAAAAGATATATATGCGTTTGGCCCCATAGTTAAAAAACAATAACAAACCTATTAAAAGCATTTTAAAAAGTGTTAAGCCAGCCCAGCTTGCTGAAAAAGAGGGCACGGCGGAAGGCACGGAGGTCTTGGATTCTTCGTATCTCTGGGGGCAGCTGATTCCAGAGGGCAGGTGCCCCCACAGAAAAGGCCCTCCCCCTGGGGGCCACCAGTCTACATTGCTTGGCCGATGGCACCCTGAGGAGCCCTCTCTGTGGGAGCGCACAGGTCGGTGGGAGACCATTTCAAGGCCACGATGACCTTGAAAGAGAATTAATTACAGGTGGAAGCACTTTCGCTTTCTGGGCATTCTTGGGCAATCCCTTTGTCTCCTAACAAAGAGAACGGTTTAGGGCAGGAATTTCCAACTTTGGCAACTTTAAGACCTGTGGACTTCAACTCTCAGAATGACCCAGCCAGCAAATTTTGGGTAAAGATAAGAAGAGATTCTTTTGAAGCTTCTTTCTTTGAATGAAGAAAGCTTCTTTTACAGCTTCACAAAAGCTCCAGAAAAGCCTTTTCATTATTAAAACTCAGGCAAAGTGTTTCCAAGATACTAGGTCCTGCAAGGACCCCAGCAGTGGCTGTGAACCAAGGTCATTTAGGGGAAGAGCTAGTCAACACACTAAAAATGGTGGACATACCTTTTTAAATCTATGCCACGTGTGTTGCATGTCCACCAAAAGCATCCGAGTGTCAATCACTCTTTTGTGCCTGCCACTCCTATGGACTCACCAGTTTTGATCTCGCTCAGATTGAGAGAGCAGAATAGAATAGAGCCTTGATAGTACAGTGGTCTAAGCACCCTGTTATTAACACAGCTGCCTGCAATTACTGCTGGTTCGAATCTCTCCAAGGCTCAAGGTTGACTCAGCCTTCCATCCTTTCTAAGGTAGGTGAAATGAGGACCCAGTTTGTGGGGGCAATAAGCTGACTTTGTATAAATATACAAAAGTATGAAGGCTATTGCTTAACGCATTGTAAGCCGCCCTGAGTCTCCAGAGAAGGGCGGCATATAAATCAAATTTAAAAAAAAAATAGCAAATGTTACTTAAGGTAAGTAGAAGTAGTACTTATTTGAAAAATGATTAGGGGGCTGGAGGCTAAACCATGTGAAGAATGGTTGCAGAAACTGGGAAGGTCTGTCTAACAAAGAGAAGGACTAGGAGTGACATAATAGCAATCTTCCAATATTTGAAGGGTTGTCACAAGGAAGAGGAGGTCGACCGATTCTCCAAAGTACTTGAAGGCATGATAAAAAGCAAGCAATGGAAATTTATCAAAGAGAGATCCGACCTAGAATTAAGGACAAATTTCCTGACAACAATTAATCAGTGGAACTGCATGCCTCCAGAAGTTGTAGGTGCTCCATCACTGGAGATTTTTAAGAAGAAATTGAACAGCCAATTGTCTGGAATGGTATAGAGCTGTGATGGTGAACCAGTGGCACCCATGCCAGATGTGGCACGCAGAGCCCTCTCTGTGGGCATGAGAGCTGTCACCAGCTGCCGTTCTGGTTTCTGGAGCAATGGAAATCCAAAGACCAGCTGACCTGCACGCATGCATGCACCGGAAAGTGGAAGACCAGCTGGCTGGCACGCGCATGCACGCATCGGCCAACTGGTCTTCCACTTTCCAGCTCTCTGGCATGCGCAAAGGCCAGCTGGCTGGTGCACATGCATGCACCAGAAACTGGAAGACCAGCTGGCTGGTGCATGCATGTGCACCAGCCAGCTGGTCTTCAAGGTTTCTGGGCTCCAGTGCACGGGAAGACCAGCTGGTTGGCACGCATGCGTGCACCAGAAATCGGAAGACCAGCTGGCCAGCAAGTGCATGAAGGTCTTTGGGTTTCTGGATTATGGCGTGCACGCATGCACACGCATTCCCTTTTTGGCACTTGGTGCTGAAAAGGTTCACCATCACTGGTATAGTCTTTCCTGCTTGAGCATGAAGTCGGACTAGAAGACCTCCAAGGTCCTTTCTAACTGTTGATTTTGTTATTGTGAATATTCCTATTTAAGTCCAAAGCTTTTCCCTCTCTCTGTTCTCCTTTTGTTTTTAGCCAGAGGAGAATAGACTCCTATTCAGCAACTCTCTTCTCTCTTTTGAACCCTTTTCCTTTCTCCAGAAGAGACTAAGCCAGCTTCTCTCACATACTGAGACAGCAGACAAAAATAGGTAGCTTCTTGTTTCTTTTTTAACTGATGATTAGGTACAGCAAGTCCAGCGGTGGGATTCAAATAATTTAACAACCTGTTCTCTGCCCTAATGATTTCTTCCAACAACCAGTTTCTAAACTGTTCAGAAAGTTAACAACCGGTTCTTCCGAAGAGGTGCGAACTGGCTGAATCCCACCACTGAGCAAATCCCCAGGTGTCCTTAGGTCAAATTTGTATCTAATCTGGAACAGGTTAAGCAAATGTTTCTCTTACTACAAACCACTGAAAACGGGTTCCAGTGATGCAAACCCTGGCTGGGGGAGGGGGTTGTACACAGCTGTGCAAGCAGGCAGATGGGCAAAACCAGGAGTGGGTTCTACTTACCTTTACTACCGGTTCACAACGGGCTCACGCGCCTTGCTTCTGCGCATGCGCAGATCACTGATGACGGCATCTGGGGCAGTGGGCGGGGCCTCCCGCCGGTTTTACTACCGGTTCTTGCAAACCGATCCAAAAAGGGAGCAATCCACCACTGGGCAAAACCCTTGCTGCGGAGGGTGTATACGGAGGAGTAGATGGTGCTCTGCTCTTCTGCCATACCCCTCCCCTGCAGCACCAGCACACACCTGCCTTTCTTCCCAGGACAGACCTGCCTTTCTGCTGGCTCAGATTGGCCTTATGGCAGTCTCTTGGTTCCCAACCCTGGTGCCTCTAGGTGTCTTGCCCAACTGGTTTTCTTAATAAAAGATACCACTCCAAATTCTAGAACATGCCGGTAGGAATGTTTTCAATTAGGCCCTGGAGGGCAGGTGGCAGGCTGGAAAAATCCAGCTGCACTAGTAAGTTACTCCAGCTTAGTGGAAGCCAGAAAAGTAAGTAGATAGCTAGACAGACATATGTAGACAGACAGATGGATGGGTAGATGGATGGGCGGATGGGTAGATAGATAGATGGGTAGACAGACAGACAGGATGGCTAGATGGATGGATAGCTAGCTAGATGATAGATAGATAGATAGATAGATAGATAGATAGATAGATAGATAGATAGATAGAGGATGGATGGACGGACAGACGGACAGATAAGACAGACTGATGTGTGCACTCTGCACGCTTGTGTCAGTGGCATGATTGGATCGAGCCTTGGTGGTGCAGCAGATTAAAGTGCTATTAAGTAACACCAGCTGCCTGCAATTACTGCAAGTTCAAATCTCACCAGGTTCAAGATTGACTCAGCCTTCCATCCTTTCGAGGTAGGTAAAATGAGGTACCCAGTTTGTGGGGGCAATAAGCTGACTTTGTATAAAAAAAGAACACCACTTGGGGGGGGGGGGCGAAAACCCTACTAAACAGGTATATACAAAAGTATGAAGGCTATTGCTTAATGCATTGTAAGCCGCCCTGAGTCTCCGGAGAAGGGCGGCTTATAAATCGAACCAATAAATAAATAAATAAAACCTCCTAAGAGGCCTCGTCTTCAGTCCCAAAGCCAGCCGGCAGGCGTCGCTCTTGCCAACTCGAAGCGACCGCACCGCAGCTCGCCAGAACGTCCCCTCGGCTTCTTGTGAGCGCGCAAATCGTTTTTCGCTGGAGGGACATTTTTTTTTTCCAGAGGAAGTGCGGGAAGAGGGAGGAAAACGGGAGAGGGAGCCCGATTCGCTGCAGATGCCGAAGCGAGCGAGGCGGCGGCGGCGGCGGCATCTCCGATGGGGAGCTCGTTCGGCAGGAAAGCTCGCCGCTCCCCGCCCGCCTCCTCGCCTCCCTTGCCGGCCCTATAGCCTCGGCCGCCTCGCTCGAGCCAAGCGGCTCCAGGCGCCCCGACCAGCAGCCGCCTCCGTTGCCCGCCGTCTGCGCCCGCCAGCCTCTCCCCGAGGCGGCATCCATGGCTGCTCCGCCCGGCCAGCTTCTGCAGTGCAGCGTCCGGCTGCTTCGCCTCAATGAGGAGCAGCTCCGGGAAGGGCTGCAGATCGCCCAGCCCGCCCAGAAAGCCCTCCGCCTGGAGCTTTGCGCGCGGGACGGAGGCGCCGAGGTGGCCGTGACAGACGGTTAAGTAAAGCCGAAGCGGCGCGGGCAGGTGTGGCCGGCCGGGGAAAGGGCGGGAGAGACGGGGCCGGCCGCCCGGGGACCCGAGCGTCCCGGAGAGAAAGCTTTCTTGGCCCGGGAGGAGAAGGAAAGGGAGAAGCAGCTCCGCGGAAAGTTTGGCGCTCTCGGCAGCCTTTGGGGAGCCGCTGCTTTGCCAGCCTCGCTTGTCCCGAGGAGCCTCTTCGCCTTTCTTAGGCTTGAATCCTAAAATGGCTCGGAGGGGCGGGGGGAGGCTCGGGAGGAGGCTAAGAGGCAGCAGCAGCAGCAGCAGCAGCCACCGGGTTTCTCTGCCCGGTCCCGGCGAGGGATTGCGGCTGCTGCTGCTTTCGCTTGAGCGCGATGGGGCAAATGGGGTCTGGCCGGTTTGGGGAATGCGGGCGAGGGCGACGTTGATTTGGGGGAGGTGATGGCGGGGAACTCGCGTGTGCGGGGTTTTCGGGTTCCCTGCCCCCCCTTCCTCCGAGTGCTCTGTGGGCTGATCGTGGGAACCGGTCTGTGGGGAAACCCTCACACCCGTAAATAATCTGTATTTTCCCCAAAGGTGCTTCCCCTCCCTCCTCCAAGAGACAACTTGGGACTTTCTGGTTTTTCTTTGAAGACATTTCGCTTCTCATCCAAGAAGCTTCTTCAGCTCTGGCTGGGTGATGAGGAAGTTTCCTCACCCTCCAGCCAGAGCTGAAGGAGCTTCTTGGATGAAGTTTCCTCACCATCCAGCCAGAGTTGAAGGAGCTTCTTGGATGAAGTTTCCTCACCATCCAGCCAGAGCTGAAGGAGCTTCTTGGATGAAGTTTCCTCACCATCCAGCCAGAGCTGAAGGAGCTTCTTGGATGAAGTTTCCTCACCATCCAGCCAGAGCTGAAGGAGCTTCTTGGATGAAGTTTCCTCACCATCCAGCCAGAGCTGAAGGAGCTTCTTGGATGAAGTTTCCTCACCATCCAGTCAGAGCTGAAGGAGCTTCTTAGATGAAGTTTCCTCACCCTCCAGCCAGAGCTGAAGGAGCTTCTTGGATGAAGTTTCCTCACCATCCAGCCAGAGTTGAAGGAGCTTCTTGGATGAAGTTTCCTCACCATCCAGCCAGAGTTGAAGGAGCTTCTTGGATGAAGTTTCCTCACCATCCAGCCAGAGCTGAAGGAGCTTCTTGGATGAAGTTTCCTCACCATCCAGCCAGAGCTGAAGGAGCTTCTTGGATGAAGTTTCCTCACCATCCAGCCAGAGCTGAAGGAGCTTCTTGGATGAAGTTTCCTCACCATCCAGTCAGAGCTGAAGGAGCTTCTTAGATGAAGTTTCCTCACCATCCAGCCAGAGCTGAAGGAGCTTCTTGGATGAAGTTTCCTCACCCTCCAGCCAGAGCTGAAGGAGCTTCTTGGATGAAGTTTCCTCACCATCCAGCCAGAGTTGAAGGAGCTTCTTGGATGAAGTTTCCTCACCATCCAGCTAGAGTTGAAGGAGCTTCTTGGATGAAGTTTCCTCACCATCCAGTCAGAGCTGAAGGAGCTTCTTGGATGAGAAGCAAAACCTCATCAAAGAAAAACAAAGCCCAATTGCCTCTTGGGGGGAAAAAAAAGGACCTTTGGGATAACCATGACCTGGATGACTGAGAATTTCCATAGACATCTGTATTTGTGTTTGTTTCACGTGAGAATGTATAGAAAGAGAGATGCTGGAACACACACTGGTTTGTGGCTGAAGAGTTGGGCAGACATTCTTCAAAGTTTTTAATTTTAATTATTCTAGATTTGTAAAAAGTTGCCGGGATTTTCCTAAGACCTTTGTTGTGTTGTGTATACTCGGACTTCCCAACTATTCTTTTTTTTTTTGCACTTTGCGGAGTAAAATAAATGGTATAGCACAAAACAAAGGAGGATGGGATGCCTTGCTTTGTCCAATCTGTGGTCCTTGTCATCTCTTATCTTGTTTTCCCCTCTGTTAATTGGTTTTGTGGTAATTGCCTTGCTTTGGTTATTATGAGGTACCCAGTATCAATGGGAGTCAGGCAGCATGCTAGTTTGATTAATAAATAAACAGATACAATATGGAAGATGGTACTTTGTAGCTCTTCTTAATCCCATGGTTGCTGCCATGGAATTGTTGCAACTTCTCAACTCTTAGATGTGTATCCTTTTTAAATGAACTGAAAAAATAAACTATATAGTATGTATGCAGGTCTTATTTTTTTCTTTGTGTTGCAGATATTCGAGGGTTGAACCCTAACATGTAAAGTTCTAGGAAGCAAATGGAGCTGCTGACTTAAACTCCGATGCGCTTGAACTTTCAATGTGTTCAAATTAGACACCAACTCCTAATTAAGCTTTGAAATGTAAAAATTGTTTATGAAAGGCATGGCAGTTGTTTAGGTCAGACTTGCATTTAATTCTAATGTCTCATAACTATTTGGTTATACCTATTCCAGTAGTAAGCAAACAGAACAACCAGCCAGAGAAGTCACCCACATATTCCCGAACCATGCCAATTACGGTATTCTTTAAGGACACATCCTCATGATGTTCCTTCTCATCCAAAGCCCACAGCTGAGGCCACCTAACTTTGTAGTTATCTGAGCCAGAGTTAAAGTGTTTTCCATCTTCTGATGACACAGACTGCACAATTACGCACAATTTGTGGTGCTTTAGCAGCTACTATAGAAGCATTGACCACAGCTAGAATTGATCCAACTCTCATTTGCTGCTTTTGGCTGCTACTGGTACAAGCAGATCCTTTACCTCCAGTCCCTAGGAACTTCCTTCCATGGCCATTTTCATTTGGGAAGCAGGAATGATCAGGTCCAAGGTATTGATGGAATTATAGGTCTGGAAGGGACTTTGATGGTCTATTAATCCAACAACACTCTTATCTATACAGATGTAGCGCTCTAATATGAAACAGATAGACATATACTTTTAAAATGTTCTGGCTGACTTGTAGCCTGCAGTGATACTGAATAACAGGGTCATCCTCTATCCATCACTGGCTAATAGTTCCCAGTCACTTGTTTTAGGGCAGAAAGAGAGAGAGACAAGCAAGAGACAGGGAGAAAGCATGAGAGAGCAAACAGAAAAGCAGTGAAAGTGTGTGAGAAGGAAGAAGTGAGAAGGAAGAACCATGGCGAAAGAGGAGCGTGTGCGTGGAAAAAAGTGACATAAGGATGAGCAAGAAAAAAAAGATGAGAGAGGATAAATACAAGTAGTCCTCAACTTACAACAGCTTGTTAATTGACTCTTCACAGTTACCACGGCACTAAAACATGTGACTTATGAACATTTTTCAGTTAGATCTATGTAGCATCCCCATGATCATGTGATCAAAATTCAAACACTTGGCAATTGGCTCATATTTATGACAATTGCAGTGTCATGTCATCACGTTTTGTGATCTTCTGACAAGCAAAATCAATGGGGAAGCCAGGTTCACTTGACAACCAGGTTACTAATTTATCAACTGCAGTGATTCATTTAATAACCATGGCAAGAAAGGTCATAAAAGAGGGCAATATCTCACTTAACAACAGAAATGTTGGGCTCAATTGTGGTCATATCTTGAGGACTATACATTGTACATTGATATCAGGAGACACTGTATCTATTTCTGTTCTACTGTATTAAAACTCATTAGACGGGGCCTGGTGGCTCAGCTGACTGATAGCATTGTGATTAACACCAGCTGTCTGCAATTAGTGGAAGTTCGAATCTCACCAGGCTCAAGGTTGACTCAGCCTTCCAAATTGAGGACCCAGTTTGTGGGGGCAATAAGCTGACTTTATAAATATACAAAAGTATGAAGGCTATTGCTTAACGCATTGTAATCCGCCCTGAGTCTCCGGAGAAGGGCGGCATATAAATCAAATTAAAAAAAAAAAAGATATGAGTAACCAGATGTTATTCCATGGGGTTCTAACCCTCTATTGGGAATCGAACTCACTGTCCTGCACACTTTAAGGTGCATTAACCAATTGTGGTCATAGGTTGAGGACTATCTGTAAGAGAATCCATGGATAATATGTGGGTTGGGTAAGGGCTATAGTGTCTTGATCTCTGAGTCAGTGAGGATTTTCCAGGAACCAGGAGAGCTGAAAAGTCTCCATCTACTCTTGTGAATCAGATTAAGGCAGATAAATATACTTACGAATACAGTTCTGGGTTTCTGTTGGAACTTACCTCCTACCCAGTCCAGTTCATCCCAAAGCATTACAACAAGCACGTATAATATTTTTTCCTGCTAGTAGGAAATCACCTACTGCTTTCCTTAACTTTCTCCACATTGAGGACAGGATCACCCTCATTGGCCTTGCAATTAAGGCACAACAGGGAACAGAACAAATTATGCTGGCAGACTTTGTGCCACCTGGAGGAAAGTTAAACTGCCTATCTGGATGTGGCCATACTGCTCTGTTGAGGATATCCATTTGTCTCTGAAGCAGAGAACAATACGAAGGCAAACAGGGCCCACATGTTGCTATATTTTTCATTTAGTATCTGCTACCTGAGGGGACAATAGCTGAATCAATTCCCCACATAAGCTGTTCCTGCAATTTGTAAAAATTATCTTCATTTTTTTTTCCTGTAATGTGTGTGGTTTTTCCCCACTGTGGTCTGCAATCGACTGAAGGTTAATAGAAATGAGATCGGGCTCTCACATTAGCAGATGAGAAGCCTAGATTTATTGCTTTCGCCATAGTATTTGCAAGAGGTATAGCCTATTTATTTCTAGGGTCAGCTCAGACATTATGAACAACAAATCAATAAAATGAACTAACATGTAACCAACTACAATGTCCATAATTTCTTAGCTGACCCTGAAACACTAGGAGTGCTTTTAAAAGGCTTCAGGCACAGGTAGTCCTCAACTTACGACCACAATTGATCCCAAAATTTCTGTTGTTAAATGAGTTTTGCCCCATTTTATGCCTTTTCTTGCCATAGTTGTTAAGTGAATCACTGCAATTGTTAAGTTAGTGACACGGTTGTTAAGTGAATCTGGCTTCCCTATTGAATTTGCTTGCCAGAAGGTCGCAAAAGGTGATCACATGACCCCGGGACATTGCAATCGCCATAAATATGAACTAGTTGCCAAGCATCCGGATTTTGATCATGTGACCATGGAAATGCTGCAACGGTCATAAGTGTGAAAAATAGTCATAAGTCACTTTTTTCAATAATGATGTAATTATGAACGGTCACTAAACAAACTTGTAAATCGAGGACTGCCTGTATTCCAATACACAAATCTGTAAAGACTGAATTATAGACTCAGTTTATGGGTTACCTGCTTCAAATTGAAATCCAAACAGGTGCTTTGGAGCATGTAAATCCAAAATTAGTACCTATTTGCAGTTCTTTAAAGCAGCAGTGACCTTTCCTGAGATACTACTGTTGCCATCTATAGCTGCCTCACAATTGTGGGAAAAGACAACTGCTTTATGGATTCCAAAACACCTGTTTGAATTGAAGTCAGAATATTATATCTTCTTTCTGTTTACCTTTGTCTACTTGATCCAGAAGTAAATTAGAGATGCCTCCAGTCAGCCAGATGTCTGTATCACTGTACAATATATTTTATTTCAAATCCTCAAGTGTTAAAATTATATTAGTTTTCTAATGTTATTGTTGCCTTTGCTCTTCAGTAAAATAAGTTAGCAGCAAAATGTGAACATGGGTAATGAAGGAAGGCAGTTACATCTGAATGGTACAGCAAAACCTGGTTTACTTTAAGGGAGAAATGAATTTGTGGCTGGTACAATCTTCCTCTCCAATTTTCTTGCCCTATAAGAATCATGTTAGATAGAACGGACTGCTGTTATGCAAACATTTCAAAAGCTTTTCTTTAAAAAAAAATTCTATATATACCACGCTGGAGCTAAAAATATTTATAGAAGTGGAAAATCTTTTTTTAAGGAAATGGGGGAATATTATCCTTTTAATTTATTTTTATGTATTTTTATTAATTATGGAGATTTATCAGGATAAACATCTGCTCTCTCTGAATCTCATCCCTAAAGAAGATCCTTCTGACATATTGAAAATATAACAATAATGCAAAATTATACTCTCATGTCATATTTAAAAATGCAGTGATCTGATTATTGTTCTACTGCCTACTGAAACAACAATTCATTTAGTGACTTTTCAAAGTTACAGTGGCACTGAAAAATGTGACTTATGTCTGCTTTTCACACTTATGACCATTACAGCATCCTCATGGTCCCATGATCAAAATTCAGATGCTTGGCAACTGACTCATTTTTAGGATGGTTGTAGTGTCCCAGGATCATGTGATCAACTTTTGCAACCTTCTGATCAGCAAAATGGGGAAGCCAGATTGACTTTACAAATGTGTTACTAATTTAACAACTGTGGTGATTCATTTAACACCTGTGGCAAGAAAGGTTGTAAAATGGGGCAAAACTCACTTAACAACTATCTTCTTAGCAACATAAATTTTGGGTTTAATTGTTGTTGTAAGTCAAAGACTACCAGCATTAATTCAAAGTGGATATGTGCTCTTTGGAAAGCTGTTTACAAATGATAGCAGCTTGTACTAATTACATGTCAGGGTATAAATTCCGCAATAAATATTTTCAATGGGGTTATAAAATTAAATATTGAAATAATACTTTTAATAGCAATAAATAAAAACACTGATGCAGCATCTGCTGTTTATTGATGCAGTGATGAACTAGCTGAGTTTATTTTATAACTCTTAAGCCACCTGCGTATATTTTTTCAGACAAGTTTATGTGGCCTACAGGAATTGTTCCTCCTTTAGATCTCACCTCTGGAACTAATGACTAATGACTTTTTCCAGCTGTCGGTCCAGCTGACTTTTTCCAGTCAGTAACAATCTCAATTTTGGATTAATCCTGAAGAGCACATTGCAAGTACTGGTCAAAATACAGACTCTGGATGCCATAAAACAAAATTTCAAAATAGTACACGGGAAACGGGATCTATATCCAGTTCACATATATCATATACCCAAAGGGACTTCCAGTAAAATTTTGGTTTACGAATAGAAAAAACTTCTGAAAATGGCTGAAAGATATCCTGGTCAGACTATTATATAGAAAATTCCCATGATTACATACATGGTGTCCCAATATTTTACTGCAGCTCTTAACCAGTGCTGGAGAGATGGGCACCACACACATAGACAAACATATCCATGTACTTGAGGATAAGCCCTTCCACAAATAAGCTAACCCTCAATTTTTGAACAAAAATATCATAAAAGTATACTGCCCATGAAAAAGCTGACCTCAATATCCCGTGAAAGCTTAGGATGAAGGTATGATAATGTAAAACATGTTGCCCTCTCTTCCCCCAAGGTTCCTGTAGCAGTATTACTTTTACTTACCGATTTGCCTAAAGCCATCCTTGAGTATTTGCCTGAGTTGAGTACTGAAAAAAATGTCCCGGGCACAGATCCAGTATATTAGCCACTGAACCATGCCGCTAGAAAATAATGAAACAGAATGCAGCTGGGATTTAGGCCATCTTCTGTTTGCTGTGCACTAAGTATGCAGTTCACAGATGCTGAGAAGAATGATGTTATCTCTGTGTATCTTAGAAAACTAATGCCAAATTTTCTATGGCTTTTGGAAAAAAGACTGCTGCTATTGTGTGTTGATGAATAGAGAACATGGGGAGTCCTTAAGGATGGTGATGCATTTCACAAAAGTAAATATTGAGCCCTGCCTTCTATCCTGAATCCATAGAGGTTGTGGGATTTTTTAAAAAACAAATGAAGACTTTCTTTTAAATGTTTGTTAGAAAAAGGAGATGCTGATTGAGAGAGTTCTGTGACCAATAAAAGCCAGAAGAATGAGATTAAAGTATAATTTCGACTCGTTGTATGTCTGTATTGCAAAATATATTTGGGGTCCTTATTGATGGAGTCCCTGTTTGGGCAAATATGTGGCACCTATTTTTATTTGTCTAGTTAGTGGGTAATTTCTTTTCTTTCTTTCTGACATCTTTTCTGTGCTGCATCTGAAACTTTTTTCCCCAAATTTTCTATTTCAGCATTCAGATTATGAGATTTGTTGCTCAGATCAAATGGCTATAGTCACAAGGAATGTTTGCTAGCAAGATAATGGCTTTTGTGTTGTTGCTGTTTTTGTGCTGTTGTTATAAATGGATTTTGCCAGCAGATTCGAAGGGACTACAAACCGTGTTTGTAGCTGACAATGTTATTGGTTCAAAAGCCATTAATCAGAGGCTTGGTTGCCTGACATAACACAGGCTAAGTAGGAGTCTTCCAATCCACACCACTGGTTTTTCAAAGTTTCTTACTCTGAGAAATAATTCTGCTCCAAAAGTCCAATAAGAATATCCTCACGTCTCCTGTTGAGTCCCTGTTTGCTGTATAAGATCATAGGATATTTGCTGCCGTGTCCATTCTTTTAATCTTGGTGTAAATAAAGTCAATTTACCCTGTGTGGAATATACCCTTTTACAGAATGTACCTTTGGAGATCCTTGTTGCTGTGATGATCACTTGCTGGAAAAGACAAGCTGTCTTCTTGGGGGGAAAAATGTCTGCTATTTCTGATGTTCTAACTGAAGAGCCGTATGGTTCCCCAGGAAACAACTCAAAAACACACACATGCAGAAATCTATTATAGGGTCAGTAAAATATTATGTTTCTCAGATTGTCACAGAGAGCCGCTCAGTTACAGATGTAGATCTTTTTTAACGGTCAACCACAATGAGCATGGAGAAATAGGTGAATAAAACTTCAGCGTATACTTTACAGTAGGTTGATTTAATAGAGCGTTCTCCTGAAGCGCTGAATATCTTTAATGTTTCATGGAGGCATTATTACCTTGTCTTCACTGCTAGCAGCAGACTTCTACATCAAAGTTTATAGTCTGTGAAAATGCTTCACTTTGGGACGTTAGCAGATGGAATGAATTAGTATCTTTGTTAAATGAAATCCAACTCCTTTTGATTCAAGAAAGCTAGAAATGATATTATTAAATGGGTGCATTTGTTTTCCTTCTCTTTTTTTATTACATCTTCTTTCCCTATCTTGCACTCAGAGTAGTCAAAGCAATAGATTGAGTAACTTCTCCAGTTTTAACTTCACGAAAGTTACCTGAGGAGGAGGAGGAAGTGACATGTCACTTTCCCTCAAGTGACATCGGTGTCTGCCTGACATCTGCACCAATCAATCAATCAATCAATCTATGTTCATCAGTAACACTCCTGGATAAATAACCTCTCTCACATCTCCCTCTTATGCAGGCTTCTTTCATTGTTTAAAAAATGAAATGTTTTCAGAAATCTGCCACTACTAGCTGAATTTTCTAGGAGATATTAAAGCAAGTAAAGTATCTTATTACCAGGAACACATAATCTTTTGAATTTTTTAAAAGTCTACATCTTCTGTAGACTTTGCTAGTGTAATAATCATCCACAGTGATATTACTATTGTTTCTCACCTTTTTTTAAAGCATTATTTTAATGCTTTCAACAGAATCATCTTCAGGAACATTAATTCCTCCATAGACATATGAATTATTTATATAAAGGTGCTGTGTTCCTTTTTGTTGGTCTTCCCAAAGGTGCTTTTTCAAGAGGCAACTGGATTTTCTGGTTTTTCTTTGAAGACATTGCCGGAAACATTTCATTTCACATCCAAGAACCTTCTTCAGCTCTGACTGGATGGTGGGGAATCATCACCATCTCACTGATGATGGTTCTTCAGTGAGATCCCCCACCACCATTAGCCATGGTACACAGTGGTTAGAATGCAGTATTGCAGGCTGACTCTGCTCAGTGTCATGTGTTTGATCCTGACTGGCTCAAGGTTGACTCAGCCTTCCATCCTGTTGGGGACAATATGTTGCCTCTAAACCACTTACAGGGTGCTGTAAGGCACTGTGATGCGGTATATAAGTCTTATTGTTATTGCTATTTCTATTATTATAATAATTATCAGTTTATCTTGGCCTATAATTGAATTTTGAGTTCACGGGGACTCTTTTATTACCTCATTTGATTTTGTAATTATTTTAAATCCTTTAAAAATAATATTTATCCTATACAGTGTTAGGAAGGTTTAGGAAACATATGTATCTTTAAAATGAAGTAAATAAAATAAGCTTTGTATCATAAAATTGAAAAGATTGGTCTCTTATTATCCATCTGGGCAGGCTGATAATAAAGTAATCAGTGAAGGTAAATGCACCACCCTCTTCATTCAATGGGAATTTTTCCAGAGTAAGACCAGTTTTACCTGCAAAAGTGAATAGCTCAGTTATCTTGTGTATTGCTATCCTGAGGCTCAATATAAAGTCCAAGTTAATTATATTGGATTAATATAGACAATTGCAGAATTATCCTTAATGGGTAAAATAAGGGAACCTTGTATATATCTGTATTTGACCTTAAGCTAGTACCTTTGCTTAGCTTTGCCTGAAATAAACAAATTACTCGACTGTGCGGCTTTGATGTATTTGACATCAGTGGCTATATAAATCAAAATTACAGCTAAGGCAATATTTGTTCTATGTGGCTTATAATATCTTATTTATTTATTCATTCATTCATTCATTCATTCATTCATTTATTTATTTTATTGGTTCCATTTATATGCAGCCCTTCTCCGGAGACTCAGGGCGGCTTACAATGTGTTTAAGCAAAAGCCTTCATACTTTTGTATATACTGCTTAGTAGGGCTTTCAGCCTCCCCTAAACGGTGTTCTTTTTTATACAAAGTCAGCTTATTGCCCCCACAATCTGGGTCCTCATTTTACCTACCTCGAAAGGATGGAAGGCTGAATCAACCTTGAGCCTGGTGAGATTTGAACTTGCAGTAATTGCAGACAGCTGGTGTTACTTAACAGTGCTTTAGTCTGCTGCGCCATCAAGGCTCCTTTTGACTAAGATTGTGTAGTATCAATGTAAAATATTAAGTTCCACAAGACTTTTGTCATTCTTCTAAAATTGTTCATTTTGAAAATACATATGAACAAACTGGAGAAGTTATAAATAAATATTTTTCAGGTAAAGAATCTGACAGTTTTGGCAGATTTCCAAAAAAAGTAGAGTTTTAATTTCAAATATCACTGAACTGTAAAAGGAAAGTTATGCACAACTTGTTCTTCAAGATTCTTGCATTTAGGGTTTGATTGCATGTATATTTTTGTACTTTATACTGGAAAAAAGCAGTCAATTTGAATTGTTGGAAAATATTTGAGGAAATCCACTTTATATCTTTCTGTATAGCTGTGTATACTTTTATAATGATTGTTCTGCTTTAGGAAACCTGCCATATATTTACAATATATATTAATACTTGCTTATGCATTAGCAGTCAGCAGCAATTTTAGTATCTACTGTTTGCAGCAATAGTAAAAAAAAAAATCTGTCAAATATGGTAGAAAGTCTAAAGACAGTTTTAAGAAGAAGTATGCTTTAAAATCTAGCAGAATGTGGAAAAGGGGACAGTTTGCCTTGAAGCACATGTCAGATGGATTATTCACTCACCCATAAGATAAGGATGTATTTTTATCCCAAAGTTCCTTTGTTTCTTTTGATAATATCATTTTATCTGATAAGGGTTTAATTTAGAATAAAAAGCCCATCCTAATTTTATCATAATTGTGATGTTTCTCGCAGCAAGAATTAGTCAGTAGAAAGGTTCTCCCAATTTCTATTCTATCCATTTTTGAGCCACATTTAGTACATAACACTTTTCCCACTTACACCCAACAAAATAACAAATGTAGCCTGGCAATATCGTTTTTTCTTCAGAGTCTCCATGATGTTGCTTTTATCTCTTTCCCAGGCCAGTGAGTGAAATGCTCTTAAAGTGTACTTAGCTGTACTATTGTTAAAATAGCAATCTCCCCTCCTACATCAGAGCATCCAACAACAGCTGAAAGATATGTAAAATGTTTACACTTTGGCATCTAGAACTTCGAAGTTGTTTCCGGCAATTTCAGATGATGTGGGTTTGGCTCTTGTGTCAGCTTCATCTGTTGTGAAGGAACGTAAGTCTGCCCTTAGGAATGGAGAAAGAACAAAAGAGCCATTAAGGTAGGACTTCCAGCAAAGATTACTCAGTCCTGGGGAAAGTGAGATGAAACTCAAAATAACCGCACCTTGATTTTGTTCAGCATAAGATGGGGCAGAGAGAAATTCTAAATAGCTTTCAAGATTCTGTTATTTTACCTTAACAATCAAGAGGATTCCTTGATTCCTGCCATGCCTGTTTTTTGACCTTGCCAATGTGAAAGGCTGATTAGTGTCATTCTGCTCTGGTCCTCTCAAGAATTGTGCTCTATCAGTGATCTTTTAGAACTGTATAGTTGCTCTGGAGTAGTATTGCAGATCTTTTATTCAATTGTTCTCACTGATTTAATAAAAGGTTGAAATAAAAATATTTTTCTCCTCTGGAAAGGTGGATCATATATACCATTCTGATAACATCTGTAAATTCTTTTTGCAAAGCACCAGGATCTGGCTATCTCCTAAAGTTAATGCACCTTAAAGTGTGCAGGACATTGAGTTCAATTCCCAATAGAAGGTTAGAATCCCATGTAATAACATCAGGTTACTCATGTCTAATGAGTTTTAATGCAGTAGGACAGAAATGGATGTAGTGTCTGCTGGTATCAATGTACAGGTAGTCCTCAACTTATGACCATAATTGAGTCCAAAATTTACATGGGTAAGTGAGAAATTTGTTAAGTGAACTTTGCCTCATTTTACGACTTTTCTTGCTACATTTTTAAAGTCACATTTATTAAGAATCACGGAAGTGGTTAAACTAGTAATACGGTTGTTAAGTGAATCTGGCTTCACCATTGACTTAGCTTATCAGAAGGTCACAAAAGGGGATCGCATGACTCTGGGACACTGCAAGCATCATAACTATGAGTCAGTTGCCAAGCGTCCGCATTTTGATCACGTGACCATGGGGAAGCTGCAACAATTGTAAGTGTGAAAAACAGTCATAACTGACTTTTTTCAGTGCCATTGTAACTTCGAATGGTCACTAAACAAACTATTGTAAGTCAAGGACTACCTGTACTGAAATAATGAAATAATGGAATGATGGGGGGAAACCCCTCCCACACTGGTTACCTATATAAAGACAGGAAATAAAAGGATGAGAATGTGCTCACTTTGTGATTCCATTTTTACAAAATGGAGCTACGGTAGTCTGGGTTGCTGGAGAAGGAACCTAGGAAGAAGTCTAAAGATGACGGACAATGCCTTGCAGCTAGCTCTGCCCTTTTCTTGCTGCAGCATCTCAATTGGCAGATTTTTCCTGCTGGCTGGAGACATGAAGGAGAGGGAGGACAGCAAAATTAGAAATCAACAAATCATTTTATCTTCACATGCGAAATCAAAACAGTGCCAATTAGCCACCTGTCATAACGGACTAGATAAGAATGAGGATAGCAAATGAATTCCTTAGTAGTTCATTAGTTCAAGGAAAAATGAATAGCACTTGGATAAGACAATGGGGAAATGCTGTTCTGAAGGAGGCAGTGAGTCACACATTATTAATTTGGGCAAAGTTCAGTTTTCATTTACTAAAAGAATTCCATCACACATGGAATGAAAGATAGAAGAATCAACCATTCCTCCTCTTTTAGGAGGCAGTACATTCAGAAAAAAATATCATTATTACTAATACATGGGTGAATGAAATGTACATAACCTGTTTTTCATTTCAAGTATTGCAATGCATATGTCAGCGTGAGATATTCCCAGATTCAGCAATGTGAAAATTAATTAGACAATCAGAAAGAAAATACAGAACCTTGGACAAGCCACTAGATGGGAGTGGTCTGGAATGCTGTCCCCAAATTTTAGAGTTGATTATGAGGGAGTTCAAAATAATCTTGGTCACAAGAAGATTTTAAAGACAAAAATGATGACATCATGAATATAGACTTAAGTATAAGGGAAGGTTTAAGCCTTCAGTTAAACACCCTATTTATAGAGAGCAAGATGGTAAACCTTAACACAACACAAAACCCCCTAGAAATAAAAACCCCAATGCAAATTCTGGAGTATCTATTTTACCGATTGCTACTTTCATCAAAGAAGGTTCTCAGTCATCCAGGTTGAATTGTCTGGAAGTTAAGTCACGGCAACTGGACTTATTTGTTGGTTTGAGACTTTTCGCTGCCCATCCAAGCAGCTTCTTCATCTGAACAAGTTGATTAAGGGAATCAGAATAGGCCGAGAATCGTTGGAATGTGTCTAAAATTCTTAGGGATTATTCCTTTACCAACCTCAGGGTTTTCCCTTCAAAGTGCTTGGCAATATATCAATGAAGATTCTTAATCATCCAAGGAGAGTTGTCTGCTAACATCTGCTAATATCATAAACCAACAAGAAAATAAGGGCAATTGCCATGACTCAATTTCCAGATATTGCTACTGTTCTGAAGCAAGTTGGGCTACAGCTTCTTCCAAGTGTTTTTCTGAGGCCATTGGAGAGGTGGAAATAGTCTTCCTCAATGCTCCCCTTTTTTCTTATTCCAGTTTTTATAATTCTTTAGCAGGAGACACAAGCTATCCCTACTGCTATCTTAGCACTAAAGCCATTAAAAAGTATCTAGTGGTATCATCAGAGCAAAGTTTGAACCATAAAGAATGATTTCAAATTTCAAGTTCATCCATATATCCTGTGACCAACAGATGTATTTAGAAGCAACGTTTGTATTCCATTACATTGGTAATAACTAAAGGCTTCAAGCCCTCTTTTCATATGTGTGATGGAGTAGGGAAAGCCCTCTTAATATAAGTGCTTTAAGGTTTTATGTATACTTACGTTGCCATAGCTTTATCACGGGGGAACTGTAACTAGCTTTTTAAAAAAAGATTTATTAGTGCAGTAAATATTGTAAAAGTTGAGACCTGAAAGAATTAAAGAGACCCTAAATCTGATCTGTCAATCAAAACTCACTTGGCAATATAAGCAGGGAATAAAACCATGGGAAAATCAAACACAATTCAGCCAATCAGGATTGGAAAAAACATCCCCTTTTGGGTAAGCTTTTAGAAAGAGGTAGGAGCAGCTCCATTTTGTCTTTATTTCTTTTTTTTTCTCTCATGAAAGGAATTGGACATTGGTCTGGCTCCAAGCCAAGTAAGCAAAATTCCAAATCCCTAAGCATCTTAGGTGAGAAATTCAAGAAAAATACAGCAATATAGGGAAGACTGAAGCTAGATGTACATTATAATTTTGGATTGCATTTGAGCTGTGTGCCTTAGTTACATCTTGTCTACTTATTTGTGCATGTGCATATATTACCTTTCTTAAGGAACAAGTATCTATGTAAACCCCCCCAAAGTCAAAATGTTATTTACTTCCCTTTCTTCCAATGCCTTTCAGATTCCATTTATTCATTTAATCTTGATAGACACAATAAAGAATTGCATTTCTTAAAAAATGAGCACACTCATTCTGATATAGAGCTTAATCATTCCATCACCCTGTCATTCTGAAAGGAGGAAACTCCAATCCCAACAAAATTGGCAAACTACTGCATATAAACACCAGGAAACCCCACACTCACTTGCACTGATGTTACCTAGTTGGGTAATAAAATGTCTACAAGCAAGCATCCATTGTCAGAGATTACCAAGTGCTCCACGGTCATCATTTTGCCTGCTTAGTTAGCTAAAGAGAAAAGCAGGGCAAGAGGTCTGCCAATTTCCTCCTCCCAAGAAAACCAGTGCAAAAACAATTATTCTTTGGAGTATTAAATAGATAGTGACAGCCAAGTGCAAAAGCTTTCCCCAGAACTGTGGCAGGGTTCATGTGAGGGTCTAGATGGAGATTCCAAGAACTCCTTCATGGGAGTCAGTCCACCAATGTTGTGCGTGCACTTCTGTAAGCAAACGTGGTTACAACTGTGGCTGTATAAAAGAATATTTTATAATCTTTTTCCTGGAGATTCTGTGGGGCTTATTTTTGAATAGACATGATAGCATTACACTGTAAATTATCATTGAAGCACCTTGATTGCAAGGCTTAATTAGATGAATTTTTGAAATGCTTTCTATTTTTTTTTTCCTGAGAAGTGATAGCATGTTGACTGAGCAATGATTAATCAAAGGAATTAAAGAACAAGAAATGATAATTCTGTTATTGGAAAATATCAAATCTGAAAGAAAAATCACTTACGTGATCATTTTTAAGTTTATCCATTTTCATAATTTGCTATTAAAAAATGAAAACTGTTGTAATTACATAAAAATTACAAAGGGAAGAAATTATACTAATTTCGTTTAGAAATAAAGGAGTTCTATACTAAATATTTATATATAAATGGGAAAAAGCTATTATCTTGTTTAAACTGAATTTCTATAAAATACGGAAAGAAAGTTCCACTATCAAAAGTAATGAAACCTAGCATGTCAGGGATGTTTGCCTATGTTGAGGTGATGTGTATTTTAAAAGGTTATCTTTTGATAAGAATATTTGACACTAGTGGCATATCATTGTAGCAGTTCATTTTTTAAAAAAGCTTGATGTTTGTTTTCTTTTACTATGGGAAGCACAGCATGAAGAATGATATTCACTGCCTGCTTTGCAACCAACATGGAAAAAAGTGCCATCTCATTCACATATCTTCAGTTATTTTTTTCAGCCCATATATACCTCAATGCAATTATGTCCTGCATCACACCTGTTGTACTGCATTGACTTTCTTCTAAATCAAAGTATCTGTGCATTCAATAAATATATTTACCGGTATATATTGGGGAGAACTAGTGTGTGTTTGTGTGTGTGTGTGTGTGTGTGTGTGTGTGTGAGAGAGAGAGAGAGAGAGACCCTTTTTGTGGTATGCAACATTATGCAACAGGCAAATGAGCAAAACAAATTAAATGTAATAGAAAATGAAACTATAACTCTCTCTCTCTCTCTCTCTCTCTCTCTCTCTCTCTCTCTCTCTCTCTCCCCCCCTCTCTATTTCACACCAATATCACCATTCTTTATACCTTTTCTACTTTATTATCTTCACAAACCACATCTACGTTGCCTTTTTTCTACCCCGATGTAGAATATTTCAACTCCACTGACCCATGACTTTCTCATTCTTCCTCCTTTGTACATCTCCTGTGTATTCCATTGGGAGATTAATCTATTTTCTAGATTTATAATGAGATGATTTATACTTTTTCTTCCTGTAACTATTATACTTTCATTTTTGTTTCTTTCACCCATTTCTGTTTTTCTTATAGGAATATTTTTCTTGTATTCATTTTTCCCAAGATTCACTCTGGATCCTACCAAAAAAATTATATCCTATTTGGAATCTCTTATCATCTTCTTATTGTCCACCAGTTATATCATTCATCTTAAACAATCAAACCAGTCATTTGATTCCATTTATGTGCATTAACTCACATTTGGTGGAATCATGTATTTGAAACAAAAAGACCTTTAATTCTCTTTAGATGGCAGAAATTTGTATTTTATAATATATATTTTAAGTCTTTCATTTAATATTCACCTGGAACCTTTAATTCCATACATATATTTGGCAGGTCCACTCCAGAAGAGCATCTAAATTGAGATCTATTGCATCCTTTCCATTTCAGTTAGTTTTACAAGCACATGGTGCATATACTGTATCTTTCATTCTTTCATTTATTGATTCATACTTTTTATTATTTACACTCGTTACGTTTGAAGCTTCAATTTTCCATAAATCAGAATTGGGTTCATATATACTAACCTCTCCTTTATCCTGGTCAATATGGATTTCATATTATGTTTTATGACAAGGAAGAAGTAGAGCATTTGCTGGTAACATTAAGAAGAATACCAATCAGTTTGACCAATATGCATGACCCAAATTCAGTTTTGTCCAAGTATGATTACACAGTTCTATATAAGATAGGATCTTGAATACATAGGAAAAACTTTACAACCCTATGCACTGCTGCTCATAATCCCCCAACAAGAAGTAGTAGACTTCATACTGAGAAACTAACTTGCAAAGAAGAATATACAAAGAATATTATATACATTATACATTATATATTGTTAGTAATAAATGCAAATATTCATGTGTTTTTGTTATCAATATTTTTTCTCCCTGCAGTTGATGGGGTGTGTGTATATAAATGCTTGGTTAATAAAGATACTGAATATTGCCGTGTAGGAAAAGAATCCATTTTGATAACACTTGGTTACAACAGCGCCTTACTACAATTCACGTCACATTCTGGTAAGTGGCTAGATATTATATATATTTGGAGATTTTTGTTTTCTTTGGTCCTATATTTGTTGAGGTCAGCTACAGTGATAGTAAAGATTCTCAGGTGTTAGATCTGTTGGACCAACTTGCAGTCACTTTTTGATTGAGGACTCATTGATTGAGGTAAAATGGGCAGGGAGTGGAGAATGATTTGATGCTGTGGTCCTAATTTGATGTTCTGGAGAACCTGTTGTTCCAAGCTTTTAAAAATCAAGTTGGATTTATCCTAATCCTGAGTTTGTTTAATCTGATAATTCATTGACTGTATATATTTTATCTTTGCTGATGTTTGTAGAGAATTTATATCTTTCAAGAGGATTCAAATGATGGTGATATTAAGGCCTAACTTAAGTCATTTACACACACAAATACAACACATATACACCAAAGGTTTATAGTCCTCTAATTGTTTATAATGGAATATTTGTGATGATTTGTTTGAGAATTCCATCATTCCATATTCTTAGTGTGATTTAAGTTTCCCATCTCCTGTTTCTTTTCTCTTTATTTTGACAACTGTTAGTCTAAACTGAATTCATGCGGAGGATTGTTATATTCCAGCATCCGGTTTCTACTATTTAGACAGCAGTAAATCATACATAGCATTTTCCGCTTCCTGTGTAACATGTGCACAACATCTGAATAGCATCAAGATGGCCATAAAATAGGTTTTTAGTGTGTCTAATATATAAGAGTTAGGTTTTTTTGCAAAGTAAAGCTATCCATCTAGAACAATTTAAGCAATAAAAATGCAGCCTACCATCTACTAACTGTATACTTTTCCACAGTAGTCTAAATGTTCAGCAGATAAGCCAATTTCTGGGTAAATACTGGCTTCAGAAATTTTATGGAAATAAAAATATAAATGTGCAGATGGAACTATAAATTTATCTCGCCTTGGTAGCCAGTGGTTATTGATGGATGTTACTTATCTCAGTCTTCTGAAGAAAAACTTTGAACTAGTCCTGGCATCAAGAGAAGGGAAGTGAAGGTCAGTTTTAGCTTTTGCATGATATTTAGAGACACCAGGAAGCAATAAGTGCAGTTTCTGTTGCTTTCAATTCAGTTCTGTTCTACAATATTTCTTTGGTCCACCACCAGCAAAATTTAAAAGAACAAAACAAGGAAAAAACAGAGTGAAGCAAATAAATATAATAGTATACTAAAAGCTAGAAAAATAAATCACAGAAAATAACATTTGCTCCTCTATTACTATGTTAATACAGTTGTTACCCGGGTGATAAATCTAAAACATTAATAGGTATACAAATAAATAATAATTTGCTATTGCTTTCAATAATTCCCTCAGGTCTAAGTTATAGAGACTGATTAGAGTGAATGACTGAAAAGAGGATGCACATTGGTAGATGACAGGAAATGTTTCTCCTTTCTTGATCATGCCCTTAGGACTCCCTTGATGGAACTTCTGATTATGGGTTACACAATACTTCCTGCTACCAATACCACCTTCTCAGAGAAAGAAAATACTTTGGCTCAGCTCTTCCCCTCTTATGCTACCTGAGGGCTAGTAGGTTCTTTAAGATTCAGAGACAATACAGGTAATCCTTATTTAGCAACTGCCTTGTTTTGCAAACATTCGCATTTTATCATCAGTGATTAAAAAAAAAGTAGCTTTATGACAAATCTTTGCCTTCATAACCTTCACAGGTTTCTAAAGCAAAGATAGGTCATAAGCCCAGTCGCAGTTTCACTTAGGACCGCTTCACTTAATGGCTAAATTGCCAGTCCCCAATTGTGGTTGTTAAATGAGGATTATCTGTAGGTCAAACCAGGGTGAAACGCCAAAAAGGATTTTCTTGAGTAAATATTAAGAGAGTTATAGAGGACAAAAATATACCAATTCATGTCTTTCCAAATTGCCAGAGGCTCCAGAAATTGGTCCAGGCAGTTTTGCTGGAGCCAGCACTAGAATTTTGAGTCTACTGAGAGGTTCAAATTACCTGGAGACTTTTGCCATTTTTTTGCCACTTTTCTTTAGCTATAGGGAGTAGAACACCTGGTTTGATGGCATTTTGTGTCAGCGCCTCAATGAAGTTCAGACAGTTGATCTTCTGCTACAGATATTTTAAATAAGCCATTGTCTCTAGAGACAATACCTGAGGATGTATGATTGATAATACTTCTTGTCAATACAGGTAGTCCTCAACGTATGACCAAAATTGAGCCCAAAATTTCTGTTGCTAAGCAAGATGGTTGTTAGGTAAAGTTTGCCCCATTTTACCAACTTTCTTTCCACAGTTGTTACGTGAATCACTGCAGTTGTTAAGTTAGTAATATGGTTGTTAAGTGAATCTGGCTTCCCCATTGACTTTTCTTGTCAGAAGGTTGCAGTGACCCTCGGATGGACCAACTGTCATCAATACATGTCAATTGCCAAGTGTCCGAATTTTGATTACGGGACTGTAGGAAATCAGTTTTCAGTGGTCATCAGTGTGAAAAATGGAGATTTTTTTTGGTGACATTGTAACCAGAGGTGGGTTTCAGCAGTTCTGAAGAACCGGTAGCAGAAATTTTGAGTAGTTTGGAGAATTCTGACTGGCCCTGCCCCCATCTATTCTCTGCCTCCCAAGTCCCATCTGATTGGGAGAAAATGTGGATTTTTCAGTAACCTTCCCCTGGAATGGGGTGGGAATGGAGATTTTACAATATCCTTCCCCTGCTACGCCCACCAAGCCATGCCACACCCACCAAGCCACGCCCACAGAACCGGTAGTAAAAAAATTTGAAACCCACCACTGATTGTAACCTCGAACAGTCACTAATTGAATGACTGAAAGCCGAGGACTACTGTAGGTTAAAAAGTGAGACAGCTGATCTTTGCGAAGAATATTTTAATAGGCATCATTATTTCTACTTGCAATTATTGTTGTTCCTCCTCCTATTACGAAGTGCTTAGTGCAGATAATCTACTTCCTCCTAGGCCCTCATAAAGTTTTTGAGCTGTGCAAAAAATTTCATTAATAAAATCCAGCAGTTGGGCTATTTTAAGGGCGGATTTGTGTAGAAAAGAACAGACGATATAATTTCTATCTACAGCTATGGCATATTTTACTGGAATTTTGAATTATGTCTTGTGCAGAACAAAGAAGAGCATGGTAATAATTCAGTGACCTTTCTCACATTTGTGTCACCTGCCTGCTTTGGTTTTGTGTTTAATGTTCCTATACTTTAGCTTCATTCTTTCTTTTTCAGAATATAACATGTTTTCAAATACACTGAACAGCTGTAGGAATATAAACAAGGAGCATTCTGTATTCAGTCAGAGGACAGAAGACTCCTCTGCATCTCAGTATTTTCAGGTAGAGAACTCTTGTTTCATAATATATTCAATATTTCCCAGGTGGATTAGGATAACCTGTGGCAGAAAAAAAAGAAAATTCTTGTACCAACATAAAAGTCTAACTAACACATGCTAAAACCGTATGCCATAATCAGTTTTTTTAAAATTTTCAGTGGCTATGGCTTTTTCATCCCCAATATTTCCCAGGTTTATTACAATTTAGGGCACTATCTTGGGTTTCTGCAGGAAAGACTTTATTCTTATTTTGTATATAGCTGTAGGCAAATTGTAGCAACTACATTTCTCCTCTTTTCTTTCTAGTTTTATGGATGCTTATCTCAACAACAAAATATGATGCAGGATTTTGTAAGGACAGCTACATATCACAGAGCAATACTTCAGAATCATACAGATTTTAAAGATAAGGTAAGACTTACCTTTCTGCTCAGTTTCAAATATCTACCTTTATTTTCTTACAATGTTGGCCATAATATTAGATCGGCCAGCCCCAACTGACTGATGGGACCGTTTGGATCCAGAAGAAGCTTGGTGTTGTTGCAGAAGGTCTGCAACACACAGTTGGCCAAAACTTTAATGGCTCCCTGAAATGTAAAAATGGCTGCAACCTCTGTTCTCATGGATCCTGAAGCTCTCCATGGTTCATGTATGAGCTAAGGCACATGAAGAGGGTGAACAGATACCTAGTGCACTGCTGGTGAATGATAAAAAGTGAGGATGCTCAAGCACAAGCTAGAGCCACTATTAAAGCCATCCTCGTGGTGATAAGGGCCCACTCTTATTATTTCTGCAGATAGCTGCCCAGCAGTCCTATTTTGGGTTACCTGCCCCCCCTCTTGGAGGGAGTAATTCTGGGAAATGTATAGCACATTTGGTGAATCTGCCTCAGGCTGAGTGATACCATCCAAGTACCTCGAGGCTTTAGGAGCCTGAATTGGTCACAGTGAGCTTTGGCTCAATCCTAGAAAATCTGAGTGGTTTTGGGTATTTGGGCCTTCCAGGCTGCAGGTTATTCCCCCTTTGGTTCTGGGTGGAGTGGCATTGTCCCAGCGGATGCCAGTGCACAATCTGGGGGTGCCTCTTGGATTCATGACTTCTGCTGAAAAAGCAGGTGGCAGCTGTGGCTAAGAGGGCTTTTGCACACCTTTGCATTGTGCACCAGTTGTGCCCATTCCTGACCAGAACATTCTGCTCATTGCCACCCATGTCCTCTTGACTTGTCCAAGTACCCAGTATAGGTTACTGTGACGTGCTCTACATAGGGGGTGGGGGTGGGGTCGGGTCCTTGAAAAGCATCTGAAGCTTCAACTGATAAATGGTGTCAGATACGCAACACATTTGTAACATCACTGCTTTGTGAGCTGATGATCTGTCCCCGTCTACACACACACACAAACACAGCCAGCCGAGGGTTAAGAAAGTACTTGGCACGCACACAGGTCGTTATCTCAAACTTGGCAACAATATAAGCACCGTCTGCCAAGAGCTTTTACTGCAACAGATAACATAAAATTACATACGCATTGCAAATAGTCCAGCAAAACAATATCCCTTCGGCAGCTTCAGACGTTGTTCAAGTGACTAGCCAGAGTTAGTTTTTGTTCGTCACGGAGTTTTACCAGCCACCACCCTCTCTTATATAGTCTCTGGGGTGTGGTCCAGTGACTCAGTTCTAATCCCTAGCACGCCTCCTTAACTGCTGCAACCGTTTATCACGCCTTTGTTGGCGTGCATCCAGGAACGACGGCTCTCCTTCCTCGCTCTCATCTGAGACACCTGGCTCCTGGCTAATCTCCTCTCCCTCGGCCGGCACCTGAGACAGTGCCAGAGGGGAGGGGCCTGGAGAGGGAGGCCTGGCTGACTCCTCTCCCTCATGTTCGGAGCCTTCTTCCTCCGATGAGATAGGCTCAGAGGGCGGGGCCACAACAGCTGCATTGGTTGCCAGCGTATTTCCGAGTGCAATTCAAAGTGCTGATTGTCACTTCTTGGCTTGGGACCAGGTTACCTGAGGGACCAACTTCTCCCAGTTATTTCTATCCATCTGATCCAGTCTAGTTGGATGGGTATGTTCTAGGACTTGTCAACCAAGGAATATTGGCTGGTGGGCACTAGGAGGCAGGCCTTTTCTGTTGTAGTGCCTGCCCTCAAGGACGTTGTCCCTTCAGAGAGTAGGATGACCCCAGCCCTGTTTCATCAGGCCTTGAAGACCTGGTTATGTGGCCAGGCTTGGTGTCCCAGGTGTATGAAGGTCCCATTTCCTGGTTATTTTAACATTTGGTAATTCCTGGTCATTTAATATTAACAACATATTTTTTCTTGATTGCTGTATATATTTATTTATTTATTGGATTGCATTTTTAATTGGTCTAAACACTGCTTAGCTAGGTTCTTTTCAGAGTTTCATTGTTAGGGCTGTGCATTTCTGCGGGAGAAACAAAATGACATTGCCTTATATTTTTCTACACAAAAGAGTTTAGTGGCTTTCTGACCTGGTAGAAAAAGTGCCACAACAATTGTGTCTGTACTTTAGATCAGTTAGAGCTGTGAGATCAATGCCATGGCGCGCTGATGTGAGACATTTTCATTATAGAAATGATATGGCTCTTCTGCCTTCTACTGTTTGCCTTTTCCATCTTTCTCTGATTTCAAACTGAGGCAACAAATTGCTGTTTTGCTAGAGTGCTCTGAATCAAATATACCCCCTACCTCCAGTCTGGCACTACTCTGCCCTCTGTTCGAATGTGGTGTTGGGGAAGCATAAATAGTTTAATTCAATTTTTAAAATGTATTTGAATATTTTCAATCTGTTTTTTCATCGCTAAGAGATGTTTTGAGGGCCAGCACCCTTCACAATAAAGTCAATGTAATATCCGCCAATAAAATATAACTTAAAAGGATGTGGAGAAACTTCAGAAGTTTCAACATTGCTGGTCCTAACTCTCATGATGTATGCAGCCAGTTTATAACTGGGGAAGTTAATCCAAGAGATGAAAATCAGCCATTAACTACAAAACTTTGAAATTGTTTAATAAATATTATTACTACTACTACTAATAAAAAAATATTATTCAAGCACAATCTAGTAAAAGTGTTGGAGATGCTGAGCTTGATAAATCTGTATAACATAATTTGTAGTGGTCCTTAAACGAGATGTTTTGATTGAAGGATTTACGTAGTGGCAGCTAATGCAGTTTCTTAGCTGTGTGACTTTGGTTAAACTTCTCAGTCCAAACAAAACCAGCTATGGTACAAAGCAACACTGACTTAATAAGCAACAATCATTTAACAATACGGCATTTAAATATACTAAGTTTAATAGCAAATCTGGGATTAAATGTAGAACCTGAACTATTAGGGATAGCGTTATAGCATTACTTCAGTTCTTTTTAGGGTAATGTATCGGTATGTTTGTATTTATTTCCCCCAAATGAAACTGACTAGGACTATGGAAGGAACTAAACTAAGGCAAGGGACCCCAACCCTTAGGCCATGGCCCATTTCTGAGCTGTGGCCCATTTGGAATTGGGCTGCGCGAGTTCAGCCACTGAACTAAGGCATTGAGGCAGGCAGGAAAAATTAAATAAATATAGGCCCATGAGACATTCTGATTCTAATCTAATGCATCACAGCCGACCCAGGAAACATGAATGTAGGTAGCTCTTCAACTGATAAAAAATACATTAATTTAGAGTTTATTAGAGTAAAATTAGACTAATTAAAGTATGAACTTATTAGCTATCCAGAATCATTAAGAATCAGGTGGCATATAAATATATCCATCCATATATACATAAATGTGCAGTATAGTTTAATTTAGTTCCCTTGCCAACTGAGAGTGACAAATGCTGTCCAAATGCTATCCACCTTAGCACAAGTCTTTTTTTTTTATTAATCTGTAACAACTGTGTAGAGAACTCTATTATTTTACCACTTTTGCTAAGTAGATTCTTAAAGTAATTTTAAAAAATAAATGCTTCCAACATTGCTTTCTGACTTTAGATTAGGAGTATATTTAATGGAATAAAATAAAATACTTTGAAAAGCATTTACAAGCTCTACCTGTGTTAATAATCCTACAGCATATGTTCTTGCTTCTTTTTCACACCTACATTAATGCTTCTGCTAAGGAATAAAATAGCAAGAATAACTGTTGAATTCCCCTCAGAAAAAATAAATTACAATTTATGTGTAGGTTCTCCAAATTAATCATACTAAGAGCTTGTAATTTCAAGACTTGTTATTCACTTTTTGTTAATAAAAATTATGCAAAGAAATATGTCATGAATTTGATGCCATATTTTAATTTCATGAAGAAAACCTTACCATTGTTTTAGTTAGATCTTGATGATTGGCAATGTCAAATATAGTATTTATAAATATTTGATAGCATTGATTGGCAGGAGGGTTTTTATACTTTCCGAATCTGCTGATAAGATTTGGAATATAAATAAAGCCTTATACCGTGGCATGTTCATCCCCATCCATTTTTCTGTTTCAAGGTGGTCCTAGATGTTGGATGCGGATCAGGTATTCTTTCATTTTTCGCTGTGCAGGCTGGTGCTAGAAAGGTTTATGCTGTTGAAGCTAGCTCGGTGGCCAAATATGCCGAGGTGAGTATGTTAGATTTGATGAGCAACTGCATTTGATTGCTTTGCTGTGTGTGTAAAAAACAAAGTATTTGTAGCTGAGATAACGGTGTGCAAATAATTTAGGTCCATTTTATTTCAGTGTTTCATCAGGATCGTGTCTTGAAGAGCATAATTCACTCTCAAGGTACATGTTAAATGAAAACGTTTTGCTTATTTCAGTGAAACCTGTTCCCACTTAAGCAACTACAATTTTGGACATTTAGAGATCTGTGTGAAAGTTGATGGCAGAGGCAGATTTAAGTGGATCACTATCCCTGCTGACAACTACACTGCATCCTCACAATAGCTGATTAATATTTGAGAAATAGGCCTATTCAGTATAATGCAAATGAGGCTGGAATCATTTCATAGATAAATTAATAACAAGGAATAAGAATTGAATGCACTACTGAAATTTAAAGTAAAGTAACGACTTTTGATTAGAACTATCTTTATTGACTACCATTCAGTGATTTTTTTCACCATATTGAAATACACTAAAACCTTTGGTAATTGAAACTCATCTCCTGTAAAAGGACTTAAATTAATTAACAGCTTCTCTTATTCTTGAATGGATCCACAGTCAGCCAAGAATATTGGGCATATTTCAGGTGAAAGCAAGCAGGGTTTATTTCCTGGAATTTCTCTTGTTTCACTTCAAATGCTGTACAGTAACAGCATGTGGAATATGCAAGTTACGCTGGTTTTGTTTGCAGTCTGGTGGTGGTGGAACTGAATTAGCATCACAGGTCTAGACTACATGATTCAGAAAGGCTTGTGAATTCGCTTCCTCCCTCTCCCTTTCTCTAATTCCAGAGAAGTAGCTGTGTAATTTATGCAAAATAACTTCTAAAGCTGCTTAGACTCATTCAAATGTAATGTAACCTATGTTATAATTAAGATGTTGTGACCATTTTAGTAGTATGGCAAGCATATCACAAACGAAATATTCATTTGAATGCATATATAATGAATGGCCAAGCCCACTACCCTATTCACTTGCTCCAGCCAACATAAGATTTACAGCCAATTTCCAGAATGGAAAGAGTTATCAAGCAGGAGAGTTAAGGTTGACTCAGCCTTCCATCCTTTCTAAGGTAGGTAAATTGAGGACCCAGTTTGTGGGGGCAATAAGATGACTTTGTAAAAATATACAAAAGTATGAAGGCTATTGCTTAACGCATTGTGAGCCACCCGGAGTCTCCGGAGAAGGGCGGCATATAAATCAAATTAAAAAAAAAAAATACTTGCCTACAGATAAGCAATGGCTGGAAACATGTGGAGTCAAAGGAGATAAATCCAGGCTTGGCCAGGTAAGAAAAAAAGGAATTTCCTAAGCAATTTTCTTCTCTAGAGAAAAAAAAATGAAATCCAAGTTTTGAAAGAGAAAGAGAGAGAACTTTGTGAAAGAGAGACCAAAAATACAGTGGGGAGGCTGACATAAGTGGACCTTACCATCTTCACTGAGTATTAAAAGTAAAATTTGACATTATCAGCCCTCCCTAGTAAACCACACAGGAAAAAACAATGAATGAAGACAAATACATGTATCCCAGAATAATATTGCAGGATCTAGTCTGGATCGATCTCGGTGACCGATCCAGATTGAATCCGGTAGGAAAAAGAATGAGCAATTTTATTTTATTGTAAGGTTACATTAAACAAATTCTTGGCAAGTTGAATGTTCACCACCACATTCAACCATCTGATCAATTAGGGTGACAGCTTTACCCACAGCACAGATGTCAAATGTCTACTGGTACTGTAGTCCTCATTGAGCTGGCTTGTTTAGCAACCGTTCGTAGTTATGATGGTGATGAAAAAGTAACTTTGCAACCAGTCTTCGCATAACCTTTGTATGTCTGTAAAGCAAAGCTGAAGTATGATTGTATGAACAGTTATAGTTTCACTGCTCTCCTTAACGACCAAATTGTTGGTCCCAATTGTAGTTGCTAAATGCTTGTACTAGATTTATGATAGGTGGTGCAATATAATTTTTCTCCTTTTTTCAATCTTGTTTTCTTTGATTTGTCAGTACAGATTGTAGGATTCCCTATATGTCCCACATGCTGGAGTTAAGAGGTAAAGTGTCACCTCGAACACTATTCTAAGCAGAAAACTGGTGGGCGCTGTAAAACTACCAAGCATCTGTTCCAAAGCAGGAAGGAAGGCAGGCCAGGAGAGTACAGAGTCTCTGAGAGAGGAAACTGAAAATCTCCCATCTTTCACCCTATGGCCTCAGCCCTTACCACTACGCTAGACCATTGCAAATAATTAGCTTACCTTGTTTACCTATCTGGCTTTCAGATCTTTCTTGCATGACTTTGTTCTGGAATTACAGCTTCAGGAAACATTCTTTACTTCATCTCAAATAAATGCTGCCAAACAGTGCATTTAAAAAAAAAAAAGTATTAATGCAGCTTTTCCCAGTCTGTTACCTTCCTATGGTATGGGACTACAGATCTGTTTCACAGAGCCTAAATTATATGAATATATTACAGCATGCCTTGTGATAAGAGACCAGAGAAGGCTGGATGCTAGGATTAAAGCTGTGCTTTTAAATTTGATATCAAAATAAATCCCACCGAACCGGCTTAGGTTCTATTTACAGAATTAACTGAAGTACTGTATAATTGGACTAGACCTTTTCAATACTGCTTCCCCAGGTTTAGCCGGGAGCATGTTCTACAGAAATAACGAGATGTTTTCAAATAGCTGTGTCCAGAATTCAGATTTAAATTACTTTTGCAAAGTCTGAGAAATAATGTGATGTTAAGATGGATGAAATTTTATGGAGGGCACTTGTACAAACAGAGCATGGGAGCAACCAGCATAAGGAAAACGTTCTGTACAGTATATGAGACAGGTCAACTACTGATGGGATCATTAGAAATAAAGAATTAGTCCTTGAGGAATACAGAGGCATTTGGCACACGAGGCTGGTGAAAGGGAGGTCTTTCTGGGAGATTTGGCAGCTGGGTTCCTTTTGAACAGAGGCCCAAAGAGAAGAAGCTCACACTCTTCCAGATGCTTGTTGCATATACCTTCAGGCAAGGTTTTTTATTTAATGAACCAAATCAATTTTTTTTCTATTTAAAGAATCATGTTTTGGGAAAGACTTAGATCTGTACTGTTCCAAGAAATCTCCTATTTCTTTAATATGTCTGTGTTCCTCTTCTTCAAGATTTGTCCTAACTGGGGTTAATATTATTATTAAAACAATAAATAAAAACACTGATATTAAACATTAAAACCCAGTGTTTTAATTCACTTTTAATTAAAGCATTTTAAGCTATTTGAAAGGTTTCTGGTTGATGCTTAAAAGTTGAAGAATAGCCACAGATCATGCCTATCTGGATAAACTTTGGACTCCTGCTAGGAAAAGCCTGATAGAATTTTTTGTAACTTTCCTTTCAACAAATAATATGGATGTTTTAAAAAAGCCTTTTGAGGATGACCTCAGTAGATGTAGAGAATGGTACAGAATTTTTTTTAAGACAACTGTGTTCTACATTGAGTTGGGCAGCCTTTTTCAACTTGGCCTCATCCAGAAGTTTTGGATCTGGCAACTTCAAGAATTTGCAGCAGTCATTCCACATTTGGGAAACATTAATGGTTAGCAAGCACTAGGAGCTGAATTTAAATAAATAATGAATCTATTTTAATATTGGTAAAATAATGTCCCCAGTGACTAGAATTGGTTAGTTATGCAGCATCTGCAAACCTTCATATAGCATATAACAATGTATCTAGAAAGTACCAGAGCATGCATTATAAAATTGTTTCTGCAGGAGGAAGGGCTACCAGGTTAACCAAATTTGTATAACAATTAGGGAAAAGGTGAGTGGAAAAAGGTCCTCTTCATTATTGATAGTTACAGTGATAAAGTAGATTTAAGAGCACATAATTTATGCATTTTATACCCTGTTTGGGAATTCAGCCGTGAATAGCAAATAGAGAAATAGGAATACAAGTTTTATCTATAGCAGAGGTCTTCAAACTTGGCAGCTTTAAGACTTGTAGACTTCAAGTTCCAGAATTCTCCAGCCAACATAGCATAGCTGGCTGGAGAATTCTAGGAGTTAAAGTCCACAAGTCTTAAAGCTGCCAAGTTTGAGGACCCCTGATCTACAGTAAACCTAATTTGGTTGTGCCTACTGATTCTATACAAAGTATTAGCTTTATAAGCTCTCCTGCATCCCCTCCGCTTACAACCTTTAAATGGCCAACTGGTTGTAAATGTAAACCAGTTGCCAACTACCCAAAAATGAGATCACATGTCCAAAGAGCACCAGATCATTAAATGGCTAGTTGTAAGTCAAAGACCATCTTTATTGTTACATAAGAGTCTGCCTTTTTTTGTTGCCTAATCTCTTAATATCTGAACATGAGTGGCTTATTTAAGGATTAATGAATCCCTAATAAGCTTCTAAGGGGACGCGGTGGTTCAGTGGCTAAGACGCTGAGCTTGTCGATCAGAAAGGTCTGCAGTTCAGTGGTTTGAATCCCTAGCACCGCGTAACAGAGTGAGCTCCTGTTACTTGCCCCAGCTTTTCCCAACCTAGCAGTTTGAAAGCACATAAAAATGCAAGTAGAAAAATAGGGACTACCTTGGTGGGAAGGTAATAGCGTTCTGTGCGCCTTCGATGTTTAGGCATGCTGGCCACATGACCACAGAATTGTCATCAGACGGCACTGGCTTTTCGGCTTAGAAGCAGAGATGAGCACCACCCCGTAGAGTCAGGAATGACTAGCACGTATGTACAAGGGGAACCTTTACCTTAGGACCTGGTTACTTACAGGACCGCATTCTGCCACCGTTTTCCTCCCACCGACTGACACGCTCCCACAGAGAGGGCCTCCTCAGGGTGCCGTCAGCCAAACAATGTCGACTGGCGACCCCCAGGGGGAGAGCCTTCTCTGTAGGGGCTCCTGCCCTATGGAATGAATTGCCCCCAGACATACGAAGGATCCCCGACCTCCGCGCCTTCCGTCGTGCTCTGAAGACCTTATTATTTCAGCAAGCCGGTCTGACGGGATAAATGATTTTAAATTGGGTTTTAAAAGTGGTTTAATATGGTTTTAATTGGAAGTTTTAATTTTGGCCAAAGATTGAATTGTTTTAATATGTTTTTTTTATTTTGTCTTGTATGTTGTTTTATCATGGCTGTTCACCGCCCTGAGTCCTTCGGGAGGAGGGCGGTATACAAATATAATAAAACCTAAAACTAAACTACCTTTTTTAGTAAGCTTCTAGTACAACCCAATCCCATCCCCTAGCCCCTGTTTTCAGACTCATGAGCAAAAATTGGCAGTCTAATCTCTTTTGTGCCAATCAGAGTTTGCAGCCAGTTTTTGAAACTCAAGGATTAGACTCTTTAGGCTTCCAAGCTTTAGATTCCAGACACTCTGTGATGTGATCCTGCTTTGAAATACCATCATTGTCAAATCTTGAAGTGTCTTCTGCTGTTTCTTGTCTTCCAAGTTCCAACATTGCTGTCCACTGCAGATTTTGCAATAGCTTATGTGTGTGCCTTGTATTGCACTTTGAGCTTTTGCTAACAAATCTGACTTTTCTCCGTTACAAATCATAGGCCATTTCTGCAGCCCAGCATGACAGGAACATGATGTAGAGGTGATATACTGTATGTCACACTGGAGGAATCATGATCAGACGTTACAAAAGATCAGTCAGCTTTGGAAGCTGTTGACTTGGGATCATGGCATTTGCAACGGTTAGATACAAGCTCAAATAGGGCACCAACAGATGTTGTTTTCATCAGCTGCCTTCTACACAAGGCTTTGGGGATCAGTTACTTTACCTTTGAAGTCTGATGCTTCTCTTGAAAAATCAGCACTGAAGATTGATAGCCAAGCTTTTTAATATGGGATTGCCTTTGAAGACCACCTGGAAGTGTCAACAGGTCCAGAATGTATTAACACATGCACATGTGGGTGCCTTTAGGTTTCCCAAGTAACACTCTGTTGCAGAAGCTGGATTCTAGTTTCCTTTTGGGTGCAATTCAAGATGCTGGTTATCACCTTTAAAGCTAAATGGTTTGGGGACAGGTTATCTGCAGAACCACCTTTCTCTAAGGACATCTACTTCTCCTACCAGGTTAGATAGGTGGCACACTCCTAATTCCTTCCCTTAAACATTGCTACTTTATGGGCCCTAGGAAGCATGCCTTCTCATGGGAGCCCCCGGCCTTGTGGTGTCCTATAGAGCACTTTTCACCCTGAATTTCAACAGATCTCTATCTCCTAGCCTTCTGAAAAACATTGAAGACTTGGCTTCAACCCCAAGTGCTGGGATAGGATGAGATGTCTGTATATCAAAAGCTTGACTGGACACTAGGTTTTTGTTTTTAATGATTATGTTTTTAATAATCTTATATGGTTTTATGTTGTTTTAATTCTTGACTGGGAGCTGCCCAGAGTTTGCTATAAGACAGGTGTTTGTATAAATGTTTTTAATAAATACATATGTCTGCTGACTGATAACTCAGAATGACTTCAGATATTGCTGTCTTATTAAATTAATGTGAAAAGAATTACAAAACAAAATGGAGTCAGCTCAGAGTTTGAGGCATCACGAATTCGCAATAAGATTAAGATCTATAGAATTATGAACATGTGTCAGTATAAAAATTCTGACTTTGGAGAATAGCTGGAGTATTAAAAATTGTAAGTCTTGTGCATTCTTGATATTAGGCTACCTTTATTTTCTTAGGTAAAAGCTTATTTAATAACTTTTAATTTAATTTAATTTAATTTATCGCATTTCTGTGCCGCCCAACTCCCAAGGGACTGGGCGGCTTGATCCATTATAAGAAAAAAAAATCTGTCATACTTTATAAAAGCCTGGAACTAATCTAATGTCTTGCTTTCTATATTCTGCTCACTTTAACCATGAAGTTATTTTTTAAATAATGTTTTCAACCAATTAGACTATTTTAAGATTAGTTTCTTTCCATTTGGATTTGAACAGGTGCATGTATGTCTCAATTCAAAGCAATCTTTTAATCTTTTCTTTAATGAATTTTATGGACATGCATGCTTTTAAATCATTAATTCCAATGTTCTTGTCTTCACTTGTAAAACCAGAAATGTGGTTAGAATTTAAGACAAGAAGTTTAGTTCTAAATGATGTAGCCATAGCCCTGGTCTGAAAAGTGAAAAATAATGCTGAAAGATACGCATAATTGGAATATGTTAGGATTTATTCACACATTGCCATCTTAGAAATAGAAGGGCTTTCTCTATTTAAATGTCCTCCTAATGCCCACCACTGTTACTTGAATTCGGGAATTGTCCTGATGTCTTTTGGCAGCATGATCTTAAAAACCAGTCAGACTGCTGCTTAATGGACTATGAGAAATCATCAGGATAGTACAATTTACTAGGGATATACAGAATGCCAAACAACAGAAGCACCGGATACCTGCAAGTGCTACATGAAGCTCACAGTTTGCCAAACACAATCTTTTCCCTTTCTGTTCCAGAAATTAAAGCAGATATAGGTACAGTAATTTAATATTACTGCAAGGAGATACTTGAATAACCATTCACTGTATTAGAGAGATAACTGATTCATCTGTTCCGCTCAACTTTTGGTCTGCTTTCATTCCTTTTAATTGCATTTTAATAATCACACTCTGTAACCCACCTTAATCCAAAATAGTAGTTTAGGCTTTGCCTCAAATTATAAAGAGCATTTTGCAATATATTGATAATGGCTGTATTTTGAAAAGATCTGGAAAACTGACACAGAAGAGAGGAATTGGGGAACATCACAAGTCCGTGGTATTTACTGTTGCTAATATCTGTATGACAATATTGTACAGAATATCATTAAATCATCTTTAGAAATGATATGCTACTCTTTTTGCAGGGATGATTCATTTCATGCACATTCATAAACACATTATCACAGCAACTTTGTATTACTTATTTGTTGGATTAACGTATAGCATTTCTGAGAAACTAAGAGCTATGGTTGTAGAGGTTTGGATAAAATTAACTACTTTGACCCTTTAGAATTACAATTAATAAAATATGCAGATAATTTTATTTGGATCTATTCAATAAACTGTCTTTTCATTTTTAATCTTAACTCTGCCATATTCATGGACAAATCTTTCATTACCCTGTTGCAAGAAATGCTCTCAATATAAAAATTTGGCAAATATAATAGTTTCTTATTACAATACAGCTTCTGAGTTCAAATATTTCCATAAATTTACACTGTAGCAACAGAAGGCAATAACTCTTTGGATTAATACAGTAGCTTCGCTTTCTTCCAACTACTGTGATTAGATAAAGGAAAGAAATTCAGGATTTATAACTGAATCATACTGGCCTTCTGCAGATTTACTAAAAAGATGGAACATGAAGATTAATAAACACAAATAAAAATAAAACTGCAGTGATTATATCTTTCATTCAGTGAAAACATTCCTAGGGAATTGGTATGTTGTATATGAGATTCTGGTGCCTTCTTCTGTGTTATTTATATTTTTTATTAATTGTTTTAATGGTTATTAAATATTTATTTTAATTGTTCATTTTATTGTACACCGCCCAGAGTCATGTCAATGATATGTGTAGCTACATAAATTTGATAATAAATATTTTAATTAATTTAACTTTGATTCCGACTTACTTAACAAACTGAGCGTACAGTATGGAATGTAAAAACATGATGTATTAGTTATATCGCTTTTTGGAAAAACAAATTCCATAAAAAAGATAAGCTGGGTAGAGTTCCATTAATCCATTGAATTGATATTTCATTAACTTATCTCTGAATCAACACAGCTAATACATATACTTATTTCTACTACTTCATTACTTTACAGATTTTAGTCCAGAGTAACAATGTGGCTGATAAGATCAGTGTTCTCTCAGGAAAAATTGAGGAAATCACCCTACCTGAAAGTGTAGATGTTATAGTTTCTGAGCCGATGGGTTACATGTTATTCAATGAAAGGATGCTGGAAAGTTACCTTCATTCCAAAAAATGGCTGAAGTCCAATGGTGAGTCTATACATTTGAAGATTCTGAGGGCCTGCATCTCACAGGCAGAATCATACGTTTATGAAATATAGCCACTAATAAGAGAGACTGCTTGTTTCCTTTCGGCACACGGTATTACATATTAATTGCTTTTTTCCCCCTCAAGTTATCTTGATGCAGCCAATAGATTAAATGATTCTGTCTTACCCAGCAGGCTCATCCCCAATTTTAGGTCCAGATCCCAAGATACCTTGGTTCCCAGACTAGGTTAAAATCTTAACACACAAGTCAACAAAGGAGATCTACCGATCTCTTTCTGCCTTGGTAGCACCAAAATATGGATCAATTGGAAGTAGAGGAAATTTAAAAAAAAAAAAACTTGTGTAATACAGCAAGCTTTATCAATAAAGCATCACTTTAGAGACTATGTGGAATTATTTATTTTATTTTTTATTTTATTTATTTATTTAGTGTAATTATGCATAATAAACAGAGGGGTTGAGTACAGTGTAGAAAATGGAGCTCTTTAGGATGGTTTCCTGCTTTTTGTCAAGCCTTTTTCTAACCAAGGAACCACAATTTTTAATCTACATTTTAAAGTGAATTTTTGGTTTGGCCTAATTGTTCCATTTAAATGTGTCCTTTCTGTGGTTCTTGTTCCTAAAATTTAAACCTTATTAGCAATGTGCTAATGATATTTTTTCCTCATTTGTAGAATAAAGAGGGACAATAAGGATGTATTTCTCTCTATATTATTTAATCCTAAGAGTTGCCTTTATATTATAATATTACTAAACTGAAACAACTTACTCTGAATAAAACTGAGTTCAGTAATTTACTTCAGAGAAAAGAGCTTTAGAATTTTAGTGTATAATCAATACCTTTTTGAAAGTAGAATTAACAATACTTTGCCCATCAAGCTACAAAAATGAATCAATTATCTTCCTAGCCATTAATTTAAAAGATGTATGTTTTCTTTTAAATGACCTAAACTCTCTTCTGTGTGCTAGTTCTCTATATTGTTAAGCTATTAAACAATTTACCTATTAAAATGCTTTCATCTGGTCATTCCCAAACGTTGAGTTAAACTTTTATTTAAGTGAAGGATGACTAATAGGCAGTATAAATCTGTAATGTGGTCATAATTCAGTGGTATATTGCATTGAAATGGCATAAGGTTTGTAAAATGCTTTGTGGTCATTTGATATTCCTTAATATTCTATTTTTTTTATACTGACAATCTCTAACATTATCTACAATAAATTCCTGAAAAAGTAGTTTGCTGGTAGATTAGTAATAATTATTTATTATAAATTATATTTTGAATCTTCAGTTTAAGAAATATAATCCCATTTTTCTAATAGTGGTGGATGAACTGGAATACATGCTTGCTTTTAATTTAAGGATTTTATTTAAGTATCTAATTGTTAATATGTTAAAAATATGAATTGTTTATCAGTTTGGGGCAGTAAGTTAGCATTATCATCTTAAGTGTTTTCTTTTTGTCAATAGATTTACTAAAATGTGACCAAGAATTAAAGCAAACTTTAATATCTATTGCTAATTTACCAAAAAAATGTATCGGATGGATAGCAAATAATGCCTCTTGGATATTTCCACTAAATGTTTAAGGACTACATAGAAGATTTGAACTTTGCTACTGTATATTATTTTTTGTTCACCAGGAATGATGTTTCCAACATTTAGTGACATTCATTTGGCTCCTTTTTCCGATGAACAACTCTACATGGAACACTACTCCAGAGCCAATTTTTGGTAATAATTGTTTCACTTTTTTCACACAAAAAGGTGTTTTGCTTGGCAATTTAATAGGAATTTTCAAATGAAACAGCTTCTTGGAACCGTAAAGAAGTGGTGAATTATAGATGTCTAAAGTAACTGCAAAATACTTATTTTGTTGGTCTGCAATTGTAGCACTTAGAGTTGATTCTTAGGGCTATTGTTGCATTTATTTATATATCCCTACACACTTGTTTTAGAGGCCGTGAGAAGTTACAGTCATATTATTTGTAACGTAATTACAATACCATGCAATGACTTAGTAATTTGATGCCTGGGTCACATTGCTACTCTCCTTTTGATGCCTTCTTAGTTACAGGCAATAAATTCTTAGGAAAGCCGTGATTGTATGTTGTGAGAGTATCACTTGCAAACAAAGTGGTAATAATAACATAATATGGTGGTCAAAGCAAAGAATTAGAGGATAATAAGGAAAACATTTAGTGGCAGTGTCAAGTCAAGGTTAATATACTATTGATTGAGTCACAGTACAAAAATCAAACGAATAAAAAGTATGAGGAAAAATTAGAACAGGCCATGGTAATAATGCTACTGAAATAGTAATTTTGTGGGAGCCATAAATCAGGAACAAGTAAGATAATTTATACTCTAATCACATGCTTTGGAAATGAACTCTAATAGTGAAGTTGGATTTGAAGATTGAATCTTCTCATTACAGGACTTTAGCTAAGGTCATGTTAGAAGCTGAATGAATGTTGACCCTTCAGTGCCTTTTCCAGAAAAACTACCGTATTTTTTGGACTATAAGACACACTTTTTTGTTTCCCAAAAGGGGGTGAAAATGTCTGTGTGTCTTATAGACCGACTATTGCTGAAGACCCGCCCACCCACCAGCCATTTTTTGACCTTCGCATGCCCTATTTTTGGGCCTTTTGGCTTTTTTCAGGCCTTTTTTTGGCCCATATTTTGGCCTTTTTTCAGCCTGTTTTTGAGCCGTTTTGGGGACTTTTTCTGCCTGTTTTTGAGGCTTTTTGGGGCCCATTTTTTTGAAAAAACAGGCCAAAAAAAGCCTTGAAAATGGGCTGAAAAAAGCCCCAGAAACGGGCTGGAAAAGTGCTAAAAAAGGCCTGAAAAAAGGGAGGCCAAGAACTTTTTTTTTTTGTTTTCCTCTTCTAAATTTAGATGCGTCTTATAGTCAGGTGCGTTTTATAGTCTGAAAAATGCAGTACTTTGCTGCTTGACGATGAAGAATTTCCCTTAAAGTAGGAAATGATATATGATATCATTATGATGTTATCAAAGGATGATGAACATAGCAAAATCTAAGAATGGAAACAGACAATAGGAGAGCGAGCACCTGTGTCCTCTAATTACTTCACTTCTGATAGCATATCACATTTAAGTTGAATTCAATGTGTCTTAAGGTTTCATCCCCTGGAACAAGTTCTCATCGCTCCAGCTTGTTACAAAGTGAGGAATACAGGTAGTCCTCGACTTACAACAGTTCATTTAGTGACCATTCAAAGTTACAATGCCACTGAAAAAAGTGACTTATGACCATTTTTCACACTTATGACCATTGCAGAATCCCCATGATGTATGATTTACATTTGGATGCTTGACAACTGGTTCATATTTATGACAGTTGCATTGCCCCAGGGTCACGTGATTTTATGAACTTCTGGCAAGAAAAATCAATGGGGAAGCCAGATTCAGTTAACAATTGTGTGATTAACTTAACAACTGCAGTGATCACTTAACAAATGTGGCAAGAAAAGTTGTAAAATGAGACAAAACTCACTTAACAAATTTCTCATTAGCAACATAACTTCTGGGCTCAATTGTGGTCGTAAGTCGAGGACTACCTGTACTCTATTACTATTAGTTCTCTATTACTTGCGTCATCCGGTTCTATGTTTCGGCTAAGCTAATTTAGTATGATTCCCTTTGGAGACACCACAATAAAGAAATGAATTTGTTTGGATTACATTGAGGATGTGGTGCCTTGAGGATGATGCGGCTCCAATTGGTAGCTATCACTCCAAGTTTGGGAAATCACCAATAAAAGCATATGGCATGAAAATGAAAGGGGGGCACCGCTTGAATGTAACAATGTGCAGAGCAGGGGTAAAATGTGTTTGTTACTACTGGTTCTGTGGGCGTGGCTTGGTGGGGGGGCGGTAATGTGACTGGGTGGGCGTGGCCAACTTTTTTTAAAAAAACTTTTCAAAGCATTTTTTCTAATGCTTTGAAAAGCCTCTGCCGATCAGGCAACTCAGCTGGGATCGTCAGAGACTTTTCAAAGCATTTTTTTTACCACCTCTTTGGCCAAGAGGTTACAGAAAAAAATGCTTTGAAAAGCATCTGATGATCCCAGCTGAGCTGCGCGATCATCAGAGGCTTTTTTTTTTTACTTTTAAAAGCATTTTTTCCTCGGAAGAGGTTGTAGAAAAAAAGCCTCTGATGATCATGCGGCTCTGCTGGGCATGTGGGGGGAGGTGCAGGGATTTTTGCTACCGAACCACCCGCCACCATCGCTACTGGATCTGGCGATCTGATCCGTACCGGGAGCATTTCACCCCTGGTGCAGAGAATAGGGAAATTGTTCTGTTTTGAATCTGAAATAAATGTGGCATTTATTGCAAGAAAACTGTCACTGCGTTTTTTTGTATTTACCAGATGAGCTCATATTTTTGGATTTTCAGACTTTCCGTAGCTTGCCAAGTTTGTTATCAGTAAGCTAACTACGCATGTCCGCATTCCTTCACTTTCTTCCAACTTTCTTTGTTCTCTTGCCAAGAGGTCCGGCTGCAGAGGGGTGGCCGGCAGGAACGTCTGTCCCCTCCCTTTATTCTAATTTAAATCCTGTATCAGTTTAACCCAGAGGTCCCCAGCCTGTGGGCCGTGAGGCAACTGGGCAGTGGAAAAGGCCAGCGAGTGTATATGCACATGTGCATCCTCACTTGCGTGAGCAGCAAGCATGCTTGCGCACACTCCATTTGTGTGAGTGGTAGGCATCCATGGATGCTGCTCACGCATATGGAGCAGCACACGCTCACTTGCCAGCCGGTTGCACCAACCATCCCCTCCCCCTCACTGGTCTGCAAAGCATTGGGAACTCTGGTTTAACCCATTGTTTTTCAGTCTTGACAAATTTGAAAGGTGTAGAGTTGGACTCATCGAATTTGTCCACTAGTGTGGCCAGAGTTGAAGTCCACACATCTTAAAGTTGTCAAGTTTGAAAGACGGGGTTAATCGCATGTGATGAATTGAGGTGTAATTAACAAAAGCTTATGCCTTTTAATAACACTCGTTAGTTGCTAGGTGCTACCAGACCCTTTTATATTTCATAGGGTATCTAGCTTGCGCTAAATACAGAATATTGGAAACTGTCAGAGGAATTTTCCACCTTCAATTATAATGAGTTAATTAAGATGGAGTACTTCTGATTTAAAGTGGTTTCTCCTCAGATTTCTGTCCACTTGGTTAAGTAGCTGTTTATTAGATAAGCTGTTCACCCACTTGTCTGCTTGATTACTTATGTCTGTTTTCTCTCCCATTTCTTTCTGTCAACTTCTTTCCCATTTTAATTATATAAGTTGCTTTTGCAAATAACATTCTTTTTTCTGGAGACAGTAACCTACATGCTTCTGCATTTGAGGAAAACATTTATCAACGGGTATTTGTAGCTCCTATAATCTAGAAAGATTTATTTTATTCAGAACTCAACTTTACTGAGAATAACTCATTCATTTCATACAGTTTTGCATGTTTCAGAATATTGTGATACGGTTTACAGTTTACATCTGCAAGCAAACAACCAAGCTCAGAGAGCACCAAGAATGCCATGTATTATAGATCACCACAAGAGAATGCAGAGCATGACACCTGGAAAGAATGTGTCATAAGTTATAAAATCCAGAACCCTGTAAGTTTTACAAGTGTACCAGTTTAATATAATGGAGAAGGTGCTGATCTAGAAACCAGGAGGCTGTGAACACTAGGCCTTCATTAGTCATGAAAGCCACCTGGGTGACTAACTCATTAAGTCATTGATCAGTGCTGTTGACCTAGAATGGCTTTGCCCAAAATGCCAGTAACTAATCTTGAGACCCTCTGCCCTCATAACCTATGCCCTTTTATGAGATATTGTTCAAAGAGGGTTACAAAAAAACCAATTGTTTATAGTTGAGATGACCCTCTATACTTCATAAAAGCAGTTCTGGAATGTAAGAACTCCTTAGGCAGTATCTGCAGTTACCATGTGGGCCATCTGAACGTAGTACGCTTAGGACCATGTACTTGAAGAACAGCAGCCAACTGAGTCCACATAGCTGATCATTATGAAATGTTATCATGGATTCCAGCTGAGGGAAAGGAGTATGGCATTTTCTATATTCCCCTACCATGTTCTTCTTGCCATTTATAAGGTCAAGATAGGCTGTATCAATGCATTGGCCTGTTCTGGAATATAGACCTTTCTTTTGTGTTTCTTGCTTTCCTTCATTGAAAAGCAAAATATTCACCTCTCCACTACCACTACTGTGACTTATCACAAATTTCCATGTGATTGTGTATTATTGCTGTGTGACTAGACTTGCAGCGTGGATGCTGCCTGAGTTTTAAGATGACATAGTCCTTTTACAATACAACAAAATGAACACAAGATTTTTTTTCTCTGTTCTGCTTTTTCTTACTGTTGCAATGGAAATGAATGGCTGCATACAAAGCCAATCATATACAATTACACACAATATTTATAGAAAGAGAAGTACTGAAACACCTGCAAGATAATTTATTCCAAACTGGGAATCTCAACAAGACTTTCTAAATTCTCCTTAATTATTCGGTGTTCTTTTTATTAATACACAGACAGATGTCTGCAGTGCATTTTAAGATGGATTTTGTTAGGCACTTGTTTACTTTAGGAGTCATTTAACAGCTCATTAAAAAGATGTAATTAAGGACCCCATGATAATTCATGATGTGTAGAGAAAATTATTTATAGCATCTTCTCTTTGCACTTCCTTTTAAGTTGTCTCTCTCCTACTGCTTCCACAAATGTACTTATAATAATTATGCACTTTCATTTGCAAACATAAATTTAAATTTATCACAGATGTACACAGATAAGTGTATGCAGTTTAATTTATTTGTGTATGTACACACAGACACACATGCCCATTCATTACATTGTACTTACAATGTATAAGATGTAGCCTTCAGATGTAGGCTCTTACAAATATAATTAAATAGTTAAATATAAATGTAAAAAACTAAACTAAAAATAGCAAAATAATAAAATAGGTAACAGTCCCATGACTACACTCTATGCAGGAAAATAAAAATGGTAATTATCTGGATTTGTAAGAATACAATAATGAGCTTGCCAAGCAGAAATCCTTTTAGAGAGTATTTTACAGTTTGAGATACATAGGCTTGGTGACAAAATGGAAAATTAAGAATGGGATTATGGAATGGAGATATGTACTTGGGGAAAGTATATAGGCATTTCCCTCTTACCATCTTGATGGTGCAGTTCAGATCTAGGACAGACATGGTCACAACCCTAACCAATTATATGACACCACCACTGCAGCCTGCAATTACAATATGCCTATATGCCACAGCCTTTTTTTTTTACCTTGAAGGGAGAAGTGCTATTTCAGCAAACACGGCTTCAAAAATTTCTGTGTATTACAACATTGCCTTGTATTTCCAGTAACCATCTGTTCTCACTATGCTCAGTTATTAGTCAGATGTCTGAAAAATGAATTGGCTGTCAATTCTTGGATTCCTATATAGTACTTGGAAATAGAGGGAGATGACCATACTCATAGTATCATTGTGCCTAATTAGATCTGCAAACAGCCTGAATTAATCTTGGGTACATTTTAAAATGTTTGGGAAGGATAAAGAGATGGAAGGCTGATCATCTAGAACAGAGCTGTCAAACTCACGGCCCACAGGCCAGATGCGTCACGGGCTGGCCACGTCCACGCCTGGCTTAGTGAAGGGGAAAAAAGTCCTGATACATCATGAGTCACCGCCGTGACGATGCAACTTTGACACCCCTGATTTAGAATATCTCTTGGAATATCTGAGGATTAGTGGGGAGCAATATATCTTCCACTGTATTTTTGCAATGGTAGCCATTCTTTACTCTGTACAAGTTGTACACACAATGAAACATTTATTTTACAAATATTTGGCTCATCTAGAAAGCTAAACAAGGCTTGTCTCTGATTAACACTTACATCAGGGGTGGGTTCTATTTATGTTTACTACCGGTTCGCATCGGGAGCACGTGTGCGCGCTTGCTTTGCTTGCGCGCATGTGCACGCTTCTGCACATGCGCAGATCACCTATGATGACGTCCAGGTTGGTGGGTGGAGGCTCCCATTGGTTTTACTACCAGTTCTTGCGAACCGGTCCGAACTGGGGGCAACCCACTACTATCTTACATGTGAGATCACATGGGAAAACCAGGATTTTAGGATGGATTGGGAATTTCAGAATACATTCTGGAAGAAAGCAATGTCAAACTCTTCCCATACTTTTGCAAGAAAGTGGTACTAACACATCTATCACCCCAAATTCAAGATTTTAACTTTCTCTATTAGAATCCCACTAAGGTCTCTGGCTGAAATACATAAATATAAAAGCTTAACTTTAATATTATCATCTGATCCTTCAAAATTGGCTCAAAATATTCTTTTGGAATGTTTTAATCACTTTATTTATAGTATGAGTAGAAAAAAACCAATAAATATAGAACTATATAGTTCTCTTGTAACAGTAAATATGTTTACTGTTTTTTAAGATAGAAACATAAACTAGTTCTATAGGCTGTTTTGTTTTCATGCCTAGATGTAATTTTTGTGTTGGAGAAAACTTGCACATCTTATGTGCTGTGCTTACTATGTTATCTGACTTTAGTTTGATTGAGTTAATGCATTGTTAAAGTATCTCTGAAAGCAATATGGTTACTCTGACTCTGCAATACTAAATTGATCTTTATTTTTATCTTAAATGTGGTTTTCTTTAGAACTAACTCCACTTAAATTACTTTCCATTTAACTGTGCAATGCTAAGCTGTGGTTCAAAATTATTTGTCTAGCAGTAATTCTTGTTGTGTTGAGAAGTGTGCTTTTAGCAGACATTCCTTGGAGTTTCATTTGTTTGAATGAATGTGTACTTCTTTCTCTCGTAGTAACATGTCATTTTCCAATGAAAATGGTTTTCTCCTTGTTATTTTCTAAAATTGTTGAGTATGTGATGTTGACTTGATGAAGTTTTGGAACTTCTGAATATTGGATTTTGCTGCACTCAACCCTGGAAACCACTTCTACATGAACATTAGTACTTGTAGCAGTGCTTTATGTGGTAATAAAGTTTGGCATGTGAGAATGACATACCTATGTTGATATGAAGTATCATTCAAGATCAATAAAATCCTAATTGATATGATGTATCAATAAAGATACTGAACTCGGTGAAGCAAAAATTTGAAAAAGAAGAGGTAGGTCCTCAAATTGACAACATAAATATGCTGAGACATGGTTGAAGAAGTTTTTAATTCACCCTTGCCTAACTTGGTTATCCTCCAGATGTGTTTGTCCATTATTCTCATCATCTCCTGCAGGCAAGCAACTTGGAAAAGGCTGTTCGAATTAATATGCCATTATCACATTGCAATATTCTCCACTTACACCACCTGGATCCAGGTTCTTTTGAATTCTGGCTAAATAACAGCACAACTCTTGAGATTCATATATTTCTTACTTATTAAATGTACGAGTTGTCAAAAAGGATCTCTGTGCTAGCTTTTGTAGTTTTATCTTTATTTAAGGTACTCCTCAAAACCATGGCTCTGGATATCCATTTAATCTCCATTTTTGTTCTGAAAAGAGTGCCCAAATGGAAAGTCAAGAGCATACTACAAATAAAAACTTTTCCTTGCTCTTGCTCATCATATACCTTGTCTATAAATTGAATTAAGAGTCATATTCATTCTTTTGTTAACTAAATTAAGTCCTGAGGTAGTAGAATGTTGTATTACAGATATCTAATTAGAGATAAATGTGCTGCTATTTAATTATCCAATATAGAGTTCTAGTTGGAAAAATAACTCATTTGCAAAATGCTATCACCCTTCTAATGGATAGCAAAGATCAGGATGGCATGAGTCACAAATCTATAATTATTTCTTTTGCCCTTAGACCAGGATTAAGAATCCTGTGAAGCAATTCTTTGTGCGAGCCCAAATGTTCAAAAATTGAACATTTCCATTATGTCCAGGCGCTTGCTGTCTTTGATTGATAAAGTCTGCTATAATCTTTTTTGGCCATTCCGTTTCATCTTCATTCATATATATGGTCCTAATATAGGAGCATTTTGATTTGGTTCAAGCCTGGACTTTTCTCTTGCCTAGTTGTAGTTCTTCCTCAATTGGTGTTTAAAATCCACTCCAAGGGCCAGAGTATCCTTGCTAAGTTATTTTTCTGCTTTCTTACTTGGGGACCTTCCATCTGTTTTGCCTTTAAAAATATTATTTTCTTCTGGAAAAAAAAAACCACCTGTGAAATCCATATCCAGATTCCATGCATGATGTGGCTGAAAAAGCCAGCTTCTGCCTATCGGCCCAAGGTTTAAGAAGAGTTGTAGCACATAAGTACCAAAATTAATGTTGTAGCTGAATGGTGACCATTAATTCTTTAAAAATTTAACCAAATTGCTTAAGACTCTGAACTTTTTTTTTTTTACAGAGTTAATTACTCCATTAAGCAGTTAGCAATAAACAAATACACTGAGTCAGAATTTTTACAATTAAAAAATGCTTTAGGCAGTCTTCATGTTTTGAGTGTGTGTTTGTGTGTGTGTGTGTGTGTGTGTGTGTGTGTGCGTGCGCTTGTTTTTTAATAATATGCATGGATCTGATGTCGTTATATGAGATCCGTAAGACTTCTTTCTCTGAATTTAATTTAAAAAGCAAAACAAATATATTCTTCCTTCCAGGTATCAGCAGTGTTTTTATGGGGTAAATCTGTCCAGTCTCCGTAATGCAGCTGTAGATGAGTACTTCAGACAGCCCATTGTAGTAAGTTCACTGCTATTTTTTTTTTAATGCTTTGTCTTTCTTTTGCATTATATTCCAAAGGCAGCCATTTTTCTCCATCTGGGAGCTTTTGAAATTTCCTAGAACATGTCCTTCAAAAAGGCTCAGTTTTTCAAAGTTCTCACTGATTGATTGTCCTCATCTTAGCAAAGGTTCTTCTCAAGCCACATTTTGCTCTTTTACAACTTATTAAAATTAGCCTATCCTGTCTGAGGCCTTCATTACAATTAAAATCAACCTCTACCTTCTGTCCTTAACTGTTCATCGTTTTTTTCTTTTTTTGTATAGAAGTAGTCCTCAGTTAACAAACACTTGGTCAACAACCGTTTGAAATCACAAGGATGCTGAACAGGTGGTACACGTAGCCCTGACTTACAACAATTCATTTAGTGACCATTCAAAGTTACAGCAGCACTAAAAAAATGACGTATGACCATTTTTCACATTTATGACCATTGCAGCATTCTCATGGTCACATGATTTGCATTCAGACACTTGATAACAGGTTCATATTTATGACGGTTGCAGTGTCCAGGAGTCATGTGATCCCCTTTTGCAACCTTCTGACAAGCAAAGTCAACGGGGAAGCCAGATTCACTTAACAACCGTGTTACTAACTTAAGAACTGCAGTGATTCATTTAGTAACCACGGCAAGAAAAATCGTAAAACGGGGCGAAACTCAATTAACAAACTTCTCATTCAGCAACATAAATTTGGAGCTCAGTTGTGGTCATAAGTCGAGGACTACCTGGACTTATGATCGGTCCTCCAAGTCAAAGTTCTGGCCATCCTGGGGCCCAGATGGTCATGGGTGATTTGCACTCACCACAGTTGCAAGATCCTGTTTCATGTGATCACCACTTGCGATCCTTCCTGCCAGCTTCCCACAAGCAAAGTCAATGTGGAAACTGGCAGGGAAGTTTGTAAATCGCTTTGTAAGTCGCTCATATCCCTGCATTTCCTGAAGAGCCTGGCTATGGAGTACAAGAGTTTAGGGGTCTCATATATCATAATGCACGTGCATGCCTGCATCCCCCCCCAACCTGGTCATTCCCCACCCAACCTTTATGCACCTTCTCTGACCTGATTTACCTGCCTGCTGGCCTCCTTGCAAGCCAACTAGGACTGAAGACTTCCTTCCAGCCTTTGACTTTGCCTGTTGGAAGCTTGCAGGAAATTGAAGGGAGATCCTTGCTTAATGATTCACAATCCTCGCTTAAGGATGGCAAAGTGTTCCAGGATTAACTCCTAAGTGATGCAGTCACATGATGTCCTGTTTTGCAACCGTGTTGCTTAACAATGGAAATCCCGGTCCCAATTACCATTGTAACCCAAGGACTGTCTGTATTTCCAATCCAAAATATCCAAAATAAGAAAAGAAACGGTATCCCACGAATAGTTGCTTAGTTCACGTCATTGCTATTTTTCTAGTTGAAATCAGTGTATTCCAAACAGATTTTCCAGTTGCAACAAGAGAACAATTATTTTTTCTCTCTCTCTCCCTTAGTGAAATAATTTATGGTGATATTGTATTCACAGAAAATAAAGGAAAATGTTTAGGTTGATACTTAGCATCCATTTCTGGGCGTATAAATATTTCTTGAAGTAGAGCACGGCCAATTCTTTTTTAAAATGCACAGAAATGGCATCAGAAGTACTCATTTTTTAAATTGATTCACTTACTTATGCTAGACTGATGAATATATATATATATATAAAGCAGCACTAAAGGATCAATGTGTAACATGCATTTTTTTAATAAAAAAGAGAAAAAGAGTCTGGAAATTACATTATAAACAAAAGAACTCCAAAACCTTTAACTGTATTGCTAAATCTCCTTTGCCTCTTTGTTAATTTTTTTTTTTTTTTTGGTCACAGGCCCAGACAGTAGTGGGAGTATATGTGTTATTTGATTGCTTGAAAATATTCATCAGTGACAAATATTTCTAATTTTTAAAAAGATGTACTGTATGATAATCTGATCCAAAGCAATGAAAAATCTATAATTTATTGTTGAAATGAATTCAGAGGATTTTATTTGAACAGGAAGAATTTATTTAGAACATGTTTATGAAAATGATTTTTAAGTGAAAGGCATGAGAGATTAATTTATGAAAACGTATGTTCATTATATTTTTTCCAAAAACGGGGCTGGGGGGTGGGGCTGGGGAATCAAGTGGAATTATGTAAGACTGTCTGGAGCTCTGGAGCTGCTATTTGTTTCTCTACAATGTGCCAAATTCTATTATATAATAATAAAACGTTTTTGCCTCTTTTATACCTGAAGATTACTTTGACTGGTCTCCAAGTTTTATGTACTTGATAATTACCTCTATGGGTTATTACCTGGATGAGCAATTTATAGGAAATATCAGAGCTGTAGGCTAGACTGGATTGTAAAAAAAATAATCTTAGAAATTGGCAGTTATAAATCACTTCCATGCTACTAAGAAAACAAAATGAACTTGCCAAAGAAGAAAACAGGAACTTAGCTTGACTTGAAGGAGACTTAACATTTATTTTGGCTTGGGTTGGTGTTGGTGTTGGGTTAGTGATATATACAAGGAAGGAATTCTTAAGCTTCCCGCCAGTTTGTTTCTTACACATGTGCACACCCACTAAAATGTTACCTAGTCCCATTAGAGAATTGTAAAAATCTCACGTGAAAATGCAAATATCTCATAAAACCTTGAGATTCTATCTTAAAATCTTATGAAAAATCATGTGAAAACATTGAAGTGATTCACAAGATTTCAACAAAATTTTGTTGAATTGTGATTTCATATGGAAGTTGTCAGACCTAGTTGTCAACCCTACTCTAGATCATCATATGTGTTCTTTCTTTTCCATTTTTATTTGCAGGACACATTTGACATTAGAATTTTGATGGCCCGGACTGTGAAATATACTGTCAGTTTTCTAGAAGCAGAAGAGGAAGATTTGCATAGGTGAGAGTCTATCATCCCATTTCACAGTGTTCCATTTTAAACTACTATTTGTTGGTATAGTTTTCACTTTATTAGCAAGCTAGTCACTGTAGGGATACACTCAAAATATGTAGTTCTTTCTTATCCTAGAGTAATGTGCTTTAGAAAGCCAGCCTGGTTAAGGCATCAGACTAGAAACCAGGAGACCCTAAATTCCAATCCTGACTTAGAAACAAAGCCAGCTGGGTGACCTTAGGCCAGTCACTTTCTCTAAGCCTTAAGAAGGAGGCAATGGCAAACCACTGCTGAAAACCTTGCCAAGAAAACTGCAGGGTCTAGTCCAAGCCGTCTTCAAGAATTTGACACAATTGAATGGAAGAAAAAAAAAGTGCTCTACTAAAATAAGCATAGTATTATGGTTATTTAGAGTGGAAAGTAATTTAGTAGAAAGTGACCCAATCCATGTGCATTAGCATTTTATTGTATACCATCCAAATTTAGGCAGCTCTTAGATAATTGGATAAGAAAAATTGTTATAGCCACTCCATGCATTCTGATGTTACTTCTAAAATGTGTTCTTGAAACACAGAATTTGGTCTTGTAATGAGAGTACAAATGAACCTAGGGATTTTTTTTTTTTTGTCTGTGAGTTTTGATGGCCTCAATTGCCTTTGGGCTTCAGTTATTTTTTTAAAGGACTGCATGGTGCTAAATTTAGTAAATATGCTCAGTAAATATTTAATCCAGAAAAGCTAATATTTTTGATACAATTCCTTGGATAAAAATCCATTTAATTTGATTTCTAGTGAAATGTTTTAAGGATGCCGATCTTCATGACACTTTCATATTTTTAATTGCGGTTTTCTAATTAAGTTGTTAATCTTTTCTTATTTCCTTCTGCAGAGTGGAAATCCCTTTTGTATTTCAAATGATGCAATCTGGATTAATTCACGGCTTGGCATTTTGGTTTGATGTGGCATTTGTTGGCTCACTGTATGTATTTTTTCCTTCTTTCCAACATTGATTGAGTTGGCCACATCAAAAACAAATATTAATTGAGGCTGCTTTAGAGAATGCGGTGAATCCAAAACAAATCACATCCTGAGTGGATTTAGGATGTCATCCAGAAATTAGCACTTTACAAGACAGATGGGAGGAAAGGAAAGAATCCAAAATCCATGGCAATAAAATAGACTAGGAATCTTGCTTCATCTTCAGGATTGACCAACATTATAGCTGCATATGTTTTTGTAAGCAAAAACTCCCATCATCAGAAGCTTATATCCCAATGAAACTGGTTAGCCTTAAATGTGTTACCAGACTATTTTGTCATTTTAGAGCAGGAGTCCCCAACCCCGGACGATGGATCAGCATCGGTCGGTGGTATGCCAGCAACTGGGCCGCACAAATAAGTGTAGCCCCATCCGCTGGATGTAGGCAGCATGCAAAACCACGCCCCCTCTGGTCTGCGGAAAAACCTTTCTCCATGGAACCAGTCCCCGGTGCCCAAAAAGTTGGGGGCTGCTGTTTTAGAGTATATTTTTAGAGCAAATATTTAGAGCATAAATCTTCTGCTGAAAGAAGCACTTTGTCTGTGAACGATAACTCTTTCTATTAAGGGGAAGTTCCATTTGTTCTCAAAATAATAACATAGGAACTGTGATATTATTATTATTATTTTGAACATACAGAAAATTGCTTTACAGCAACCTTAATTTCCATTTCTTCCCATTGATTTCTCATTTTAAGGGTAACAGTTTGGCTTTCCACTGCTCCAACAGAGCCTCTGACCCATTGGTATCAAGTGCGCTGCCTTTTTCAAACTCCTCTCTTTGCCAAAGAAGGGGAGACACTTTCAGGGGAAGTCTTATTTGTAGCAAATAAACGGTAAGTAGATTTCTTTCATGGTTGTATGAAAAGTTAATTCTGTCCAGCTGTCTTACGTAATGTCTAGTCACTAGTGGAATAATTATTTTTAGTGGAATAACATTAGTTGTTTTCTGTTACTTTTAACACTGGTGGAGTCAATAGTGTTTTTTGTATTTTGGGCAATCTGATGTAGCAGCAGATGTGTTTATCTGGAAAAAAAATGCTAGTAGGACCTGCAAAAAAATAATAGATATAAATAAGAACTAGCACGTGCATATTAATTCAGTAGACTAGAAGTTAGTCATTTTGGATGCCCAGAATATCCAGCTTTTGAGGGCTAGTGGGCACATAGGAAGACACCTATGAGTGTTCTTGCCTAATGGTTGCCTGAAGAGCTTCCCCTTTCACAAAATGGCTGCCACGGAAGACATAACCACTTCCAAAGAACCAGTGTTATTGTAAGTTTTTTATTTTTTCCTCCTGAAAGATTAGTTTTTCAATTGAATTGTATAGCTTATATGTTATATTAAAAGTGGAAAAATTCTGAAGTGATTTATCTTGGTCTGATTTTTTTTTATATCTCAAAGTCTTGGCTTTTTAACAGGGATGTGTAGACTTTCTGTATCCGCTGTAGTATTCTGTTTTTCTGTCATAATTTTGAGGATGGGTCATAAGTCACTTTTTTTGAAGCTGCAACTGTAGTTAAATAAACGGTTGTAACTCAAGGACTACTTCTACCAAAGGGACTTATTTGTAATACCGTGTTTCCCCAAAAAGAAGACCCTGGCTTATATTTTTTTGAACCCTGAAATAAGCGCTTTATTGCCATGCGCTCAAAAGCCCGATTGGGCTTATTATCAAGGGATGTCTTATTTTGGGGGAAACAGAATAGTTCAATTTTATCTTAATATTATTTACAACATTACTGGTAATGTTATGCACTAATGCTGCGTGATCTCATTCTTCAAAAATTTGCTTCTGAATACATATCAAATATATGTATTATGGAGACAAATACATTACCAATGAAAGAGAATATTTGTAGCTCAGGGTTGAAATGAGGGGTCCTTGGTGCTCTCTGAGCTGGCTTGTTTTCTTGCAGATGTTTCATTACCCAAAGTAGGTAATATCATCAGTGCTAGTAAGGAGTGGGGTTTGATCTCACTGATGATGTTACTCAAATTACCTAGGTTGGTAATGAAATGTCTGCAAGAAAACAAACAAGCTCAGAGAGCACCAAGGACCCCACACAGCTACATTAATTCCTAAATTCAATCTCTTTGTTTTTGCAGTGACATAAACCCAAATGTTTCTTTTGTATCTCCAATGGAAAGCCCTCACTCCCAAATTCAGTACTGCTAATACATGAGCCATGGTGGCGCAGTGGTTAGAGTGCAGTATTGCAGGCTACTTCTGCTGACTGCCGGTTGCCTGCAATTTGGCAGTTCAAATCTCACCAGGCTCAAGGTTGACTCAGCATTCCATCCTTCTGAGGTCGATAAAATGAGGACCCAGATTGTTGGGGGCAATATGCTGACTCTGTAAAACCGCTTAGAGAGGGCTGTGAAGCACTGTGAAGCGGTATATAAGTCTTAAGTGCTAAGTGCTATTGCTATTTTTACAAGAAAACGTTGTGCAGAATGTGTACAAAACAGCACAAAACAGTAATTTAATTCCAGGGTCAAATGATAAAAAAAAGAGTATCAACCCACTTATTGTTCAATAAAGATTACATAACCAATTGCTTACATTAAAACTGTATTTCCTATTTATGATGCAGGCAGAGTTATGACATCCAGATTGTTGCCATCGTGGATGAGACAGGCTTTAAATCAGGCAATGTGCTTGATTTAAAGAATCCATTCTTTAGGTAAGAAGTGCCTTGAGGTTTGATTCATAGTAATTGCTATGAATTATAAAATGATTTCTATTTAAAAATTTATAAGTAAACCTCTAATGCTGCCTCTTCTCAGGAAGAAGAAACATTGCTTGTTAATATTGAACCCAGAGCATAAACATTTGCCATCTATAAGTGACTAGAGCAGGAAACCCCCCCCCACATCCCCATTTCTCCAATTTTGTTTCACCCACTCGGTTTGATGCAATGTTGGGTACCCCTTAATCCAGTGGTAAAATCTAAAATTTGTTACTACCAGTTCTGTGGGCGTGGCTTGGGGGGGTTAATGTGACTGGGTAGGCGTGGCCATTTTTAAAAAGACTTTTATAACCATTTTTTCTACAACCGCTTTGGTGAAGAGGTTGTAAAAAAATGCTTTCAAAAGGCCCTGACGATCCCAGCTGAGTTGCCTGATCGGCAGAGGCTTTTTTTCTTTTAAATGCCTCTGCCGATCAGGCAACTCAGCTTGGATTGTCAAAGCTTGGATTGTCAGAGGCATTTAAAAGAAAAAAAATTTTTTTTCTTTTAAATGGCTCTGACAATCCAAGCTGAGTTGCCTGATTGCCGATCAGGCAACTCAGCTTGGCTCGTCAGAGTTTGGCTCGTCAGAGGCATTTAAAAGAAAAAAACTTTTTTTCTTTTAAATGGCTCTGATGAGCCAAGCTGAGTTGCCTGATCGTCAGAGGGTTTTTTAAAAACCCTCTGCCGATCAAGGCAACTCAGCTTGGCTCGTCAGAGCCATTTAAAAGAAAAAAAGCCTCTGATGATCGCATGGCTCAGCTGGGCATGGTGAGGGGCAGGGATTTTTGCTACCGGTTCTCCGAACCACCCGCCTCCATCGCTACCAGATTGGGCGATCTGGTCCGAACCGGGAGCATTTCACCCCTGCCTTAATCTCCAGTTTTCTCATAATGTCTTCATTGTGATTGTAATATTGTGAATGTGATGTGGCCACCATGATATGATGCAAATTAGATTTATGGCCATGTGGGTGGTTTTAATGAAAATAAACAAAGGCATGTGGCTTTCATTACGTCATTGCATGCATCCAGATAGAGCTTTCGTTGTGCAAATTCTATCTGCTGAAACATCTTGTATGCATCATCCAACTTTTACTTTTTGAAACATTTGTATAGGTACGCTTAGATTTGATGAAACTAACTTGCTGGAAGAACAGCCAGGATTATAAACAAACCAAGGAGTCTATGAACAGTTAAATACGAGCATATTGGCATTGCTGCTTCTGTGAAATCTGTATGTACGTATTAAAAAAAAAATATTTTCTACAAATTGTATAATATTTGTGAAAACTATTTTTTCAGATGTATATCTCCAGCGTTTAAACACATCTGTTTGGAACTGTAATCCACTGTAATGAATAAATGATACTTGGTTGATGTACCACTTTTACTTTGAAATTTATTATGGTGGAATCAGCAGGAGGAAGTAAATATGAACTGTATAAATTTGAAATGTTAGTCCCACATTGCTCTTTGGAATTATTTTACTTGTCAATGGACATTCTCAATCATCCAGTTCACGGTTGCCCCAAAAGTGCTTTTTCCAAAAGGCAACTGGACTTTCTTGGTTCTTTTTTCTTTGAAAACATTTTACTTCTTGAATGAGAAGCAAAACGAAGCATCTTTGGGACAATTATTCTGTTTGTTCCAACTTAAGTGAAATTGGATTGCTACAGGAAATTGTATTTGGTTTCTCTTTGTAATGCTGACATTCTTTTCCCTTTTATTCCTTTCCCTGAAATATTTTTAACATAACGTATGAGCCATGGTGGCACGGTGGTTAGAGTGCAGTACTGCAAGCTACTTCTGCTGACTGCTGGCTGCCTGCAATTTGGCAGTTCAAATCTCACCAGGCTCAAGGTTGACTCAGCTTTCTATCCATCCGGAAGTGGGTAAAATGAGAACCCAAAATTGTTGGGGGCAACATGCTGACTCTGTAAACCGCTTAGAGAGGGCTGTAAAGCACTGTGAAGCGGTATATAAGTCTAAGTGCTATTGCTATAACCTACCTCTGTGTGTGTGTGTTTGTATGTGTATGAATAATATGAACAAAATATTATACTTCAATCTGTTTTAGTATGGGCAATGTAATTTAAATATTCAAACATTTAAATATCTAGAGTTTATTTTCAGCTAGCCAATAATAAATAATTAACTATCTTGTGGCAAATGGCATTAGAGTACTTACTTGATGGATGTCACCAACCTATAATAATATTAATGGTTGGGGGGGGAAACAACTTTGAATCACTCAGCAATGCAGCCTTCTTAAAATCAATTTTAGATGGAAGAGCGTATAACCTCTGCATCCATTTGTATATATTATGCAAATATATACAAATATATGTAAAATATAAAGAGGTTTTAACAGAGTGATTTTCAAAAATTATTATAAGATAATATAGAACCATATATTATAAGAGAGAAGTATGCAAAAAACTGGAAAAAGTAATTGACTAAGAGACATGAAGTCATCTACCAGTATCTTGAATAAGATGTTGTTGAGTGCACCTTAATTCCAGCACCTGTTTGGGAAAAAGCAAGTAAACTTGCTCTGTTTCTTTTTTTAAAAAAACAAAAACAAAACTTAAAGCGACTTATCTTGCCAAGCAGGAATACAAGCATTCAATAAAAAATATCATATAAAACATTAAAATAATAGAGACCAGAAATTTAAAATTTGGTTACAATTAAATTGACCAAGATAGAGAGGAAAAGAACAAGTGCACATAGGGAGAATGTGAGTCACACCTAATCCATTAACCACTTCCAGGATGTCACTCCCATTGGGGCCCCATGCCAGCTGGCAGAGCCTGTCCTTTTGGAAAATTGAAAGGGTCTCACCTCTCACCTCTGGGAGCATGATGTTCCAGAGAGTGGGAGCCACAGCAGAAAAGGCTCTTCTCCTGAACTGCATCAGCCAAAGTTCCTCAATCAACAGGATCTGCAATGGGCCTCTTCTGTCGGCTTGGGTGGGATGGGCTAATCCCATTGGGGTGAGACCGTTCCTTGGGTAAGATGGTTCTCTTTTTAAGGGAAGATTGAAAAGTAAATGAGAGAAGGGCACTCACTGCTGCTGGAGCAAAGCATACTCAATCCTCTGTCAAATCATAGCGAGTATTTCAGCTCCCTAGCTCCCTAATCACTTACTCCTTCTGTCGTTGCATTTTAGCTTTGAAAACTCCAATTTTTGCCCTCAAGACAGTCCTATTAAGCAGCTACTGTAAGAAGTCCTACATTAATCTTCCTAACCTGTTGGATATAATATGGTTGATAAACTGAAAGACAGAAAGCTTCATTTATTTCAAGCCAGTTAACTGCACAGATGATCAATCTGGCAATCATAATCCATAAGGTCATAATTGTAATGTGTCCAAGGAGTTGAATATAAGAAACCAAGGTATTTACTGAATGTCACAAAGAAGTATTCTTTGAACTCCATTGCTGAGGGAGGGAGGGGAGGGGAGGGAGAGGGAGGGAGAGGGAGAGGGAGGGAGAGAGAAGATAGATTGATCAATAGATAGGTAGAAGGATTCAAAGCACCAAAGTGGGTGAGAGATGTTGGATAGAAAGAAAACGTCTTTTAATAAAAGGGTGAAATGATTAAAAGTTAGAATAGAGATAGAAATAAGAGAAAGGGGGAATATTAGGGTATACATTTTTACATAATTAAATAAAAGCAATAACAAGAGGGAAGCGTAGAAATTGAATGGTGGTATTATTATGTATGGTCAAATAATATGGTGAGTGCCATTAGAGCAATGTATTAAAACATGGAATAATTAAATAATTATAAACTACCAAAAAAGAAAGAAAGCTAGACAGATATAGAAAAAATGATCAAAGCAAATGTGTTTACCTTCTTTAAAAAACCAAACTTACCTCAATTTAATTCTAGATTCTTGGAAACCTACAGTAAATGAAGGCTATCATTTGGATTACATACTTCTGGTTGTTTACAGCACATGTATCTCAATCTGTAAAGTGTGCTATCCAATCCTAAAACGCCTACAATCTTGATCACAAGTGGTAATAATGGGAGAAAGCAAAAGGCAAGCTAAACTCTTATCAATGACCCTAGAGCATCACAAAGACTTGCAGAATACAGATTTAAAAACAGAATTTAGATCAAAGACCTGAATAATCTTGACAACTTCAAGGAAATTAATAAACATAGCAAGAGAAAAAGAAAGTCATCTATATATTATGCATCCTATACAGTGGTGAAATCCACATTTTTTTACTACCAGTTCTGTGGGCGTGGCTTGGTAGGCATGGTGTAGCTTGGTGGGCGTGGCTTGGTGGGCATGGCAGGGGAAGGATACTGCAAAATCTCCATTCCTACCCCACTCTAGGGGAAGGATACTGCAAAATCCCCATTCCCTCCCCACTCCTGGGGCCAGCCAGAGGTGGCATTTGCCGGTTCTCCGAACTACTCAAAATTTCCACTACCGGTTCTCCAAACTGCTCAAAATTTCCGCTACCAGTTCTCCAGAACCTGTCAGAACCTGCTGGATTTCACACCTGATCCTATATATGATAGCTACATTTCCTACTGAAGGGCTTTGAAAAAGATATTCAATGCTGTGATGTATCTACAAAGATCATAAGAAGTGTATTCCCTGTGATGCTCTATGAAGAAAAAGTTGGACTTAAAGAAGCAGGAATAGAAATAATACTGATACTTCAGAATTTTGGTATGGGAAATTTTTGAGAACACCATGGATATAGTCAAGAAAACAAACAAATGGATCATTGAATAAATTGACCTGGAGTCTTGACCATGCTCAAGTTATCCTTCTTCAGACACATTATGCAAAGACCAAGTTTTTTGGAGAAAGTTGTAATGCTGGGAAAGGTGGAAGGAAAGAAAAGAAGACAACCAGCAACAAGTAGATGGACTTAGTTGCAGTGTTAATGAATGCACTATTGAAGACCTGAAAGGGTAAATTGCTAAGAGTGAACGCCAAATCGATGGCCCATAATCAATTTAAAAAAAAAAAAAACATCTCTACAGGAAATAATCAGGCAATTTAGATACAAAACTCTACTTAACTAGACATTTAAATAACAAAAAGATAAAAATCTTTAAAGATAATAAGGGATCATTTGGCTTCCATGGAAAAAACCTTAGAATCTAAATAAGAAAATTAAGCTTCCTTGAAAAAATAGATAGGATTCCCAAATGCTTTGTATTTCATTACTGTTTCAAATCAGTGAACATTATGTTTTAGAGAACTCAAAATGAAATACATGCATCTGTCACCACAAAAAAAGACAACCAGCAAATAGCCAGTATTTGGCTTTATCTCAGACTATCAGTTTTAAAAGCATCACTCTCAGACAGAATTAGCTGGAAATACACAGCAAAAATTATTAAATGGAACATTTTCCAAAAGCATTTGGCAGTGAAAGGTAATCCTGTGTTGTATAACTGCTTCAAGGTGGTGAGAAATTTAAACCTCCCCCCCATACCCACAAATAAGGAAAGAAAAAATATGTGTGAAAAAAAGAGTAATTGTCCTCCCATCAAAACTAGCATTTGGCATAGTTTAAATGTGTAAGTAGTGCATCACATTCAGATGGATTGCATAATTAAAAAACATTTAAAGGTCCAAGGAAGCTTTGCAGAGCAAGATGTGCAGCATATAAATTTAGATGATAGGTAAGATAGATAATGATTGATTGACATAGATCATGGGTGTCAAATTTGCGGCATCATGTTGCTGTCACATGACGTTTCACGATTCCCATTCGCAGAGCTGGGGTGGGCATGGCCTGTGCATAGTGGTGGAATTCAAATAATTTAACAACCAGTTCTCTGCCTTAATGACTGCTGGGTGGGCGTGACTGGGTGGTCATGTGACTGGGTAGGTGTGGCCAACTCAATATCACTCACCTGGCCTTTCCTCGCCCCTCCCCTCCCCGCCAGTCCTCACCTTGTCTTGCATGTATGGTGAGAGAGGAAGCTTTTTCAAAGTCATCTTCCCCTTGATACTAGCCAATAAGATGAGATTTTGCTATCAGAAGACCTGATGTATATTTCCAAGTATTGTTTATCATCATTCTCTTGGTAAGACTGAATGGAGAGATTTATAAAGAATAAGAGTTGGAAGGGACCTTGGAGGTTTTCTAGTCCAACCCCTGCTCAAGCATGAGACCCTATACTATTATGGACAAATTTCTTCTTAAAAACCTCCAATGATGGTATACCTACAACTTCTGAAGGCATCCCATTTTTCTTCCCCTCCATCAGCCTTACCTTCCAGCCCATGGGGCTCACACTGTTCTCACAGCAGCAGTCCGCATTTTGAAGTGCGCTAGCCAGCAGGCCAGCGAGGGAGGGGCGGCTGGTAGAGGGGCGATGCAGGCAGTGTAGCATCATGCTCCTTGGTCTCCCCTGACCCCCCTGGTGGGCAAGATCCAGAAGCTGTGGAGAATCTGGGAGGGGGGCAAGATGTGGGCTGGGGGGGGCTGAGTCGCAATGGCTCAGCCCTGGCTGGCTCACTTTCCCCTCTGCCATTAGCTGTGGGAGGAAGGTAAGGTCACAGGATGAAAAAAAAGGCAGTTGTGGGGGAAGAAGCAGGGAGAGTGAGTAAGGGGCCTCTGAAGGAGGGGAAACAGGGCGGAGGTAAGCGGGTCAATTCGGCAAAGGGTGAGACCGCAGTGGAAGCAAGCGGGGTGGGTGGAGAGATGTTCTTTTAGAAAAGTCAGGAACTGGTGCATCCTCCAACCTGAGGCGAAGGGTGAGTGGGTGGCATGCGGGTGGAAGGATGGAGAGAGCCAGGCCCGAAAGGTGGCCAAGCATCACTTTGTCCACCCTGAGGCGGTCCTTTGGCTGAGCGCCTTACTTTTGTGGGCAGCCATGGTGAGCAGAGCAGGCGAGGCGCGGAGATCAGCTGGGCTGCGTGGTCTGGGTGAGCAAGCAAAGGAGCCAGAGAGTAGCTAGGTATGGGCATGACTTTAGCCACTGGCCAAGGCGGGCGAGATAGGGCGGGGCCAGCCAGTGGTGCGATTAGCCGGTTCTCCGAACTGCGCAATCTTAACCAGTTCTCTCGAACCGGTCCAAACCGGCTGAAGCCCACTTCTGCCTGTGCGTGATGCATCTGGCCCACAGGCTGCCAGTTTGACACCCCTGTCATAGATGATTGATAGATGATTGATAGGTAAATAATTATAGAGAAATAGATAGCTCGATAGAGCTAGATAGCTAGGAATGTTTGACTTCACTTTTCAGTATAATGTTTCCAGATTTAACCATATGTTAGACATTCACAGATCTTCAATATCTTAAGAAACAAGACATGACCTAATGTAGCATGGCATCGTTTGACAAGCAAGAAATAATACAGCCTTGTGTTAACATAAACCTTATTACCTTGTATATTATTATACCAAGATGAATAATCCATTGATCTTTTTTTGCTTTTTCCATTGTTGAGATGTTGTAAAAAGAATCGTATAAACTGAATTCCAGAGCTACTTCATCTTGAAATGTTCACTAAGGAGCTATGGATTATATTTATCAAAAGAAACTAATCAGTAACTCTGAAAAGGGCAGGCGACTCTAGAATAAGATTTTATTTATAGCAACTGGAGTCATTTCACTAAACCATTAGAATAAATTCTACGATAGAAATAGCACATTATGATAAAGCAATTGTTTCTAATTGAAACAATAAATTATCCAAAGAGTAGTTCTGACTATTCCTGAATGCTTGGCTCAGTGTTTGCTGGCTATTTTACAGATTGCCATGCCAAACTGTAAATTAGGTTTGAACCTATCATTTTCCAAATGGTTTTCCATTTCACTGGGAAATCTATTTTCAAATAGGTCAAAGTATCTCTGAGCATTTGCATCAAGCTGGAGAAGTTGTGAAATCTACAGGTTGCAGAATGTGATATTGCAAATAGAAGAATCAATATCTATCTTCCTAACTTGTTTGAACTTCCTTTGATTCTAAATGTAATCCTCAACCACTTTTGAGAATAAGATTCACTGAATTCAATTGGAGCAATTCACTAGATCTACGCAGAATGCAATTACTGTATTTTCCGGCGTATAAGACGACTGGGCGTATAAGACGACTCCCGAATTTTCCTGTTAAAATATAGGGTTTGGGCTATACTCACCGTATAAGACTACCCCTCTTCCAACGCACACCAAATAAAAATTAAAAAACATCAACTGGCTCACCCACAATGTAAAAGCAGCTGTGCTAGACCCAAAATGGCCCCTGAAACAAGCAGGAACCTCACACAGCCACAAAAAGCCCAAAAACCCAACTTTCACACTTTACACACACAAAATTCCACATACAGCTTTGTGAGATCTTGTGTGTTTGTGTAGTTAGAGTGAAACACTACAAAAACACACTAAATCTCAGAAAGCTGCACAAATATTATTTTATTTTATTTTTATTTTTATATGAAAGCTAAATTTAAAACTTCCTAAACTTTAAATGGCTAGGTCTAAAAAAGAACAACTAAAAAAAAACCCAATTAACTATTTTTTTTAAAGATCCCAAAGGGGAAAAAAACTTACCCAATAGAACAGGGGTCTCCAACCTTGGCAACTTTAAGACTTGTAGACTTCAACTCCCAGAATTCCTCAGCCTTTGTTTTGCTGGCTGAGGAATTCTGGGAGTTGAAGTCCACAACTCCCTGCCTGCTTGATTGCAGGCAGGGAGTTGCTTGCTGATGGAATGGATTAAGGCAATGTTTCCCAAACTTGGGAACTTTAAGAAGTGTGGACTTCAACTCCCAGAATTCCCCATCCAGCATGGCTGGCTGTGGGATTTTGGGAGTTGAAGTCCATATATCTTGAAGTTCCCAAGTTTGGGAAACACTGGATTAAGGCAAGGGAAGCAAGGCAAGCAGCTAAGGCAGTGGTTCTCAACCTTCCTAATGCCGCTTTAATACAGTTCCTCATGTTGTGGTGACCCCCAATGATAAAGTTATTCCTAAAACCATCAAAAATATGTGTTTTCCGATGGTCTTAGGCCAGGGATCCCCAACCTTTTGGACCTCAGGGACCACCAACTTCATACTTTTAAATTTCGCGGACCACTAATACGAATCCAGTGCGCCGCTTGCTGAAGTACCTGGACTCCCAGTACGGGATGGGGTCCTTCAGGCACTCTCCCTCCTTTCTGTCTCTCTCTCTCTGTCTCCCACTCTTTCTCTCTCATTCTCTTTCTCTCTCATTTTCGCTTTCTCTCTCTCTCCCTCTTTCTTTCTCTCCCACTCTTTCTCATTCTCTTTCTCTCCCCCACTCTCATTCTCTCTCTCTCTCCCACTCTTTCTCATTCTTTCTCCACCCTCTTTCTTTCTCCCACTTTCTTTCTCTCTCCCCTTCTCTCCCCCCACTCTCTCATTCTCTTTCTCTCTGTCCCCCTTTCTCTCTCTCCCCCCACTTTCTCTCATTCTGATTCTCTCATTCTGATTCTCTTTCATTTTGTCTCTCTCATTCTCTCTGATTCTTTGATTCTCTCATTCTGTCTCTTTCTCTCTCTCTCATTCTCTCTCTCACTCTCTCTCTCTGATTCTATCTCTTTCTCATTCTCTTTCATTCTTTCTCTCTTTCATTCTTTGTCTTTTTCTCTCTCTGTCTCATTCTGATTCTCTCTCTCTCATTCTCTCTTTCATTCTGTCTCTTTCTCTCTCTGTCTCATTCTGATTCTCTCTCTTTCTCTCTCATTTTCTCTCTCTCTCATCTCATGGGCCAGCCAGTGTCTTGGGGCTGAGAGGAAGTCAAGCATCTCCCTGAGAGACTGAGGGCCGGAAGAAGTGTGGGAGCGAAGCACTACTTGAACGTGTGCGGCATGAGCATTCGCCTTGCTATATTTGCGCCAGCCGATGGCCAAGGCAGCCCTCATCTCTCTGCTGAAAGTGCAGCATCAGGATTCTGTCTTGGTATATTTGCAGCGCAAAGCAGCCTTCGTTTCCTGCCGCTTGGGACTCAGAGCGGTAAATGGTGACTGGTCCAGGGAGCAGCTGGATTTTGCTCTCCATTGCGGATGCCAGATCAGCCCCCTACAAGATCTCATCTTTCGAGGAGCGCTCCCTGAAATGGCATTGGAAACTTTGGTCGGGCTCCTCCAGAGACGAGAGCTTGTAGGGGGCCGATCTGGTGTCTACAATGGAAAGCAAAATCCAGCTTCTTCTCTCTGCTGTGAAGCTCCACGCAGCAACCAGCTGGTTCCAGCATTGAGCGGCATGCAGCCTTGACGAGATTGGCACAGCTTCCCGAATCTGAGTTGCTGGTGCTGACTGATGACGCTACGGGAGTGCCGACAACATTGAGGGGAAGCTGTGCCGATCTTGTCAAGGCTGCATGCTGCTCAATGCTGGAACCAGCTGGTTGCTGCGCGGAGCTTCACCCAGTCCCAGCTGGGGCTCGCCATCACTGGGGGTCAGCTGGGGAAGTCGGAGCGTCGGTAATATCCCCCTGGATGCCTGGGTGAAGCTCCACGCAGCAACCAGCTGGTTCCAGCATTGAGCAGCATGCAGCCTTGACGAGATCGGCATAGCTTCCTGTCAATGTTGTTGGCGCTCCTGTAGCGTCATCAGTCAGCGCCAGCAACTCAGATTCGGGAAGCTGTGCCAATCTCGTCAAGGCTGCATGCCGCTCAATGCTGGAACCAGCTGGTTGCTGCGCGAAGCTGCACCCAGGCATCCAGGGGGATATTACCGACGCTCCGACTTCCCCAGACAGGTGGGGCTCGCCATCACTGGGGGTCAGCTGGGGAAGTCGGAGCGTTGGTAATATCCCCTGGATGCCTGGGACGGCGGGGGAAGCTCCGCATAGCAACCAGCTGGGTCCAGCATTCAGCAGCATTCAGCCTTGACGAGATCGGCACAGCTCCCCCTCAATGTTGTCGGCGCTCTCGTAGCGTCATCCGTCAGCGCCAGCAACTCAGATTCGGATACCTGGCATATAAGACGACCCCGACTTTTGAGATGATTTTCCTGTTAAAAAGTTGTCTTATACGCCGGAAAATACGGTAACTTTTCCTGCTCTTCCTTTCCCACTTCATTTTAATCATAACACCATGATTCTTTGGTCATCTCTACTGCAAGCTCTGCTCATTCAATAGGAACACAGTTTCTGTGAAACATCCTTTACCGTCTTCCTGTTTATAACATTTTTCATAAAGTCAATCTTACCTGAACACGGTATTTTCATTGCATTTATCGGTTTGTAGTCCACAATACATTTCAGCTGAAAAATTGTGTGGTTTCTTCAGGGGTAGTAGCCATGTTTGTTGCATTAAAAACATTTTTCATTATCCTAAACCAAATGTATTTCTGTAAATTATGGAACTCTGCAGCCCACTCCACCAAATTGCCTCAAGTTATTCCATTACAGAGCAGCAGTTACAGCCTTCCAGCTTTTCCTTCTGGACTTCCCAAGCATTTCCATCCAATGGCCACACAGCATACTTTTAACTCCCTAAACCATTCTGCAGGTTTAGGTTGATGGAACACACTACCTCATTGTGAGTTTGTACCAACTTTGGCCAGCTTCAATGACTTGGAAAAATAGTGCCATCTATTTTTCCTTCAGAGGCAGCAAAATGTCTTAGGCTGGCCATGTTCACCTTATGCATGAAATATTCTATTCAAAGGCCGTATCTAATGTGCATAATTTACATTTTAACACAATGTAAGGTTGTACCATTACTATCAAACCACGTCGTTTGCTTGTTCTGCTTAGCAAGTTGACCATTGGGGACAACAATTCACGCAACTTATGAAAGCTAGGAATGTTTATCCCATTATCAATCCATTTACAATGCCAGAAAATAGTTGTGCACCAAAAAAATTCTTCCTCTATTTGCAGTAGAAATGAGACCCCAAATTGGCATATCTGGCCTTTTCATAATTTTAAGTAGGCCTTGACTAGCGTAAAGCAAGCGTTTGTGCAGTTAACAGCTTACCAACATGCAACAATATATCACACTTTGCTATAAAATCAATCAAATCGTTTTTTCAGAATATCTCCCAGGGATGGGATGCTATAATGCAAGTTATTGTTGCTCCTGGAAGGATATTACAGATTCACTTAAAATCTGATAGATTTCATTGGGACTCCTCTGCAGGCTAGCCTGAATTTGTTATAATGAAAAGAATGGGCATTGGTCTTACCTTAAATGCCAGATTTCTTGAGGGGGGTGACATTGTCCAGATGAGGGTTGTATCAGTCGGATCTGATGCTGGCTGAGTCATAATTTTTGACCACTCCCCTTGCTCCGCCCCTTTCATGCTCAGTTTTGACGAAGGAAGGCCACCAGAAATATCTCCAACAGGAACCACCGTTATCAGGAGGAAGTAAATCGGTCCAACGGGACAACTGGAAAAAAACTACTGAACAAGAACAATAAACTGTACAGGCACTGAGACAGAGGGAGGGGCTGGACAATGTCACCCCCCTCAAGAAATCTGGCATTTAAGGTAAGACCAATGCCCAATTTCCTTGATGAGGGTGTGACATTGTCCAGATGAGGGACATACCAAAGATTTGGCTGTCTCAAGGGCGGGATGTCGAAGGGCCTGGAGAGACCCTCGCACGATGCACCTGCTGCAAAACCCTCCTGCCAAATGACGCTTCAGCAGAAGCAAAGGTATCTATCTTGTAATGACGAATAAATGGCGAGGGGGTAGACCAGGTGGCTGCCCTACATACCTCCTCAAGGGAGGCCTGAGTCGCCCAAGCTGCTGAGGTAGCAGCACTCCTAGTGGAGTGGGCAGTAATGCTATTGGGAACAGGAATCGCCTGGGCCTGATATGCCGAGGCGATGCAAGCCCTGATCCATCTACCAATTGTGGCAGAAGAGACTTTGAGCCCTAGGGAGCCTGGCAAAAAGGAAACAAACAAAGCCTCTGACTTCCTGAAGGGAGCAGTCCTTTTGATATAAATCTTTAGGGCCCTCTGTACATCTAAGGTATGCCACCTTCGTTCCAAGGCATGAGAGGGCCGGGAACAGAAATTGGGCAAAATAACCTCTTGGGCCCTGTGAAAGGGGGAATTAACCTTGGGAATAAAGGAAGGGTCCAATCTCAAAATAACTGTGTCCGGCCGGAAAACACAGAGATCCTCCCTAACTGAGAGGGCTGCCAGCTCCGAAATGCGACGGGCTGAAGTTATGGCTATAAGGAAAACCACCTTAAGGGTGAGAAAGCGAAGGTGAACCGTACGGAGGGGTTCAAAGGGAGTCTCAGTTAAAGCGTTAAGGACCTTGGGCAAATCCCAAGTAGGGTATCTATGAATCGAGGAGGGCCGCAAGAGCCTGGCTCCTCGCAGGAACTTTTTTATCACAGGGTGCTGAGTGAGTGGTCGGCCGGATGGACTGGACAAGGCCGTAGACAGAGCCGCCACATGTCTCCGAAGGGTACTATGGGCCAGACCACGGTCAAACCCATCTCTGAGGAACTCCAAGATCTGGGCAGGTGAGGCTGAAACAGGATCTATCTGCCGGGAGCGGCACCACCTATAAAAGGCGAGCCAGGAGATATTGTAGAGTCTGACTGTGGATTTACGTCTGCAGGCTTGAACAATGTGAATCACCCTATCTGAATAATTGTCCTGCCTTAGACGGGCCCCTTCAAGCGCCATGCAGTCAGTTGGAGCCACTGAGGGTCCGGATGAAGAAGGTTCCCCTGACGCAGGACAATCTCGTCTGGTGGAATTCTCCAAGGGTGAAATGTGGAGAGACTGACCAGGTCTGCGAACCACGGACGGCGTGGCCAGTGGGGAGCCACGAGGATAATTTCTGCTCTGTCGGCGATGACCTTCCGAATCAGGGCCGGAATCAGAGGCAGCGGTGGAAAGGCATAGTGAAGACCCGGCGGCCAGGTGAGACGGAGAGCGTTGACCCCTTCCGCCCCTGGCGTCGGGAACCTCGAGAAGAAGCGAGGAAGCTGATTGTTCAGGTGTGTGGCGAAGAGATCTATGGCTGGGATGCCGAACCTGTTGCAAATCTGATGAAATATGTCGGGATGAATCTGCCACTCGCTGTTGTCCACCTCTGTCCTGCTCAGGAAATCCGCCTGTGTGTTTTCCGACCCCGCAATGTGGTCCACTCTGATGGAGAGGAGGTGTTGTTCTGCCCACTTGCCCAGGCGAAATGATTCCTCCATGAGGCGCTTTGAGTGGGTGCCCCCTTGACGGTTGACATGTGCCTTCGCCGCTATATTGTCTGTCAACACCAGAACATGACGGTGTTGCACGAACCGGTGAAAGTGCGTGAGAGCGAGACGAATGGCCTTCAGCTCCAGCCAGTTGATAGAGTTGGCGAGGTCTGATGCAGACCAACGGCCCTGAGCCACGTGTGATGCAAGATGAGCCCCCCATCCGTGAAGGCTGGCGTCTGTAGTGAGTACAAGTCGGTCGTGATTCATGAAAAGACACCCCTTGTCGAGAGAAGGCGATGTCCACCAACCTAGCGATCGCCTGACTGAGAATGGAACTTTGACTGTTGACATGGTGTGAGCTTGGCGTTTCTTTTGAAAAGGAAGCAGGAACCACTGCAAGTGGCGAGCGTGAAGGTGTGCCCATGGGACGATCTGGACGCAGGAGACCATCTTGCCTAAGAGCTTGGATAGAGTGGCCAATGGAACTGATGGAGTTCTGCGAATGAGAGCTACTAGGTCCCTGATGTCTGACCGTCGTTCCAAGGTTAGGTAGACGGTCCCCTGGGCTGCGTCTATGATGGCGCCAAGATGTGTGATCCTGGTGACTGGCACTAACTGACTTTTTTTGTAGTTGACCAAGAACCCATGGTCGTTCAGGGTTTGAATCGTGAGGTGTAGGTCGTGTAAGGCTTGCTCTTGAGAGTGAGCCTGAATCAGAATATCGTCCAGGTAAGCCTGGATCCTTACCGGTTGTTGTCTCAGGTGAGCCGCCACCACCGCCAGGACCTTTGTGAAGACCCTTGGTGCAGATGCCAGTCCGAAGGGAAGAGCCCGGTATTGAAAATGCTTTCCTGCATAGCTGAATCGGAGATACTGTCGATGCTTTGGCAGGATGGGAATGTGAAGATAAGCCTCCATGAGGTCTATGGAAACTAGAAAATCGTTGGGACGAATCCCTTGAAGAATAGAGGTTAGTGAACACATTTTGAATCTGCGATACACTATGTATGAGTTGAGATTTTTTAAGTCCAGAATGGCTCTCCACCCCCCTGACCGCTTTGGAACTACGAACAGGATGGAATAATACCCCTGTTTCCATTGATCGTGGGGGACCTCCTCTATGGCGTGAATCTGTAGTAGGTGCTGAACTGCTTGGTTCATTAATTGACGTCTGGATTCGCTTTTGGAAGTTGGACATTGAAGAAAGCGGGTTGGAGGCCTGGAGAGAAATTCCAGGGGGAGGCCGAATTTCACAACTGAAAGAACCCAAAGGTCTGAAGATGACCTTTCCCACCTGTCCGCAAAGAGGGACAGGCGACCCCCTACTGGAGGATTTGGTAGTGAGTCACTTACGACTGCGGGACTGGCGGAAACCAGAACCCCGAAAGGACCGTTTGGGCTGGAATTGTCTGCTCCTGTCCCGAAAATATTGACGGTCCGAGGATCGATAGGATCCCTGAAGATATTCCTGCCTGGAGGGGCCTCCCTGGGGGTAGGAACGAAAGGAAGGCCTTCTGTAATATGGAGAGGGTCTTCCTTCAGCCCGTTTGTATGTTGAGGGCAAAATTTTTCGCTTGTCCCGTGTCTCTACAAGAAGAGGGTCAAGTGATTCCCCAAATAGTTTGTTTGCAGAATATGGAGCTGCAGCCAAGCGCCATTTGGCCTTAAGGTCAGCAGGCCATTGGCGAAGCCAGAGCATCCTGCGGGCTGAAACTGTAGAGGCTAAGGCTCTGGATGCAAATTTGGCTGAATTCAAGGTTGCATCAGCCGAAAATTGAGTGGCAGCAATGATTTTATTAATATCCTGATGAAGGCGAACCTCACTGGGGGGTACCCTTGCCTGTAACTGTTGAAGCCAAAGGATGGTAGTTCTATTAAAAAATGAGGCTGATGAAGCTGATTGAATTGCCCATGCCGAGGCCTGATGGTTCTTTTTAAACAGAAATTCTAACTTTTTGTCTTCTGGCCTTAGACCTTCAGAAGTATCCCCAGTTACGTATGAAGAAGAAGAGGAAAGGGCCGCTACAGGACTGTCTACAGGTGGAACTTGCAAGAGTTGAGCAAACTTTGGAGCAACAGCATAATATTTCTTATCTGAACCATGTGCAGATGCCATGGTTGCAGGCCCAGCCCACTGTTTCTTTACCACATCTATGAACAGTTGTGGAGTTGGTACATAACAAAGTTCAGGGGGGGGCTCAGAAAAAGGTCCCTGTAGTCCACCCTTTTGAGCCTCCTGCATCTCTTGAAAGTATTCATCTTCCTTTAAGGCGGCTGTTAAGCGAGCCTTATGCAATAAAGACTTGAATTTATTGGGGGGAAATAATCCTGTAAAGGCAGGTTGATCTTGGATTATCCCCTCATCATCTGATAGGTCAGAATGTCTCTCTTCCTCAAACACAAAGGCTTCACTAACTCTGGAGGCTGCAGGAGAATGAGAGCCAGTAAGACTGACTGCAGGAGAAATTCTAATACAGGCAGATCGCTCTGAAATAGCAGAGCCAGAGTGGTGACCATGAATATTGGCTGCCATTCTAGAAGCAATGGCCTGTTCAATCAGAATTCTCAATCCTTCTGGCACATTTTTTAAAGGATCTTCGGGGGTTAGCACAGGCATAGAGGATTCACCTGTTGAAGCAGCTGCAGCTGCATGGCCACCAAATACAGGAGTTGCAGGGGTCATTAATTGACTTGCAAAGGGGTTTTGCAAATTGCTTTGGTCTTGTTGAAGAACATTACCCTCTCCCTCCGAAGACCAGGCCTGGCTAACAGTTGAAATGGGAGGAGGGGGGGTAGATGGGGGGGGGTCCCCTTACCAGGCTCAGTTGCAGGCACCTCACTAACTTGCTTTTCTAGAGATTTATGCCTCTTTGTTAAATCCTTCTCCTCAGGTTTAGAAAGGTGCTTACGTTTGGAAGTTGATTTCTTCCCAGTGTACATAGTATTTTCCTCCCCATGGGAAGAGTGATCTGCCATCTTTAGTATACTCACTGCGACCACGATGTCGACTGGAGAAATAGCTTTTGGTTTCAGTTTCGCCACGTGGTTGAAATTTGAGATGGCAACGACTCTGGCGTTAAGCACGATGGCTGCCAGGTCACACGTGAGCAGGAGGAAACTCTGCTCCGGAGGTATCTGTCTAGGCAAGCCTAGAAACGGACCTCCTCAGCGCCCCCACAGCCACGATGAGAAAATTACTGGCTGGAAATGCCACAGGGGGAGGCAAGAAGAAGCTTGCTGCCCCCCCCCAAACTTGCAGACTCGTTGGTGGCAAAGCGGCAAAAATTTTCTTTTTAAAATTGCCGCGGCGCTTCAATTAACCGCTCTACAGCTGATCAGCGGTTTTGGGATCGCTGTAGCGTGGGCGGCGGCCCGATTTGGTGATTTCCCTTAAAATTAGGGAATCGCTATTATTGTTGGTGGTATTGTGGTCTAGGGCCCCGTAAACAATCGTTGGTGGGATAGATCAAAAAAATCCCCCCCAAAAAAGACAGGAAAAAGAAAAAGGAAAAAAGTTCCCTTTTAAAATGGGGCTTTCAAAATGGCCGCCGCCAGGAGCGAAGCAAAGCCTGCAGCTTAGGACGCTCTAGTAAGGCAAAACCGGCAGGCTACAATAAAAGGGGGGAAAAAAAATTTAAAGGGGAAGTAACAATTTTAAACTAGAGAAAATAAAAGGTGGTCAAAAAGACTTACAATTCTGTGAAATTGAACAGACCTGGGCTGTATAGCCAGATCTGTAGGAGATGTTTCTCTCAGGCCGACTGAGTCTAAACTGAGCATGAAAGGGGCGGAGCAAGGGGAGTGGTCAAAAATTATGACTCAGCCAGCATCAGATCCGACTGATACAACCCTCATCTGGACAATGTCACACCCTCATCAAGGAAATCATGTGGGAGACACAGGAAGGAAATTAAGCCGAGCGAGGCTAATGATCAGTAAAAAAGGCTAGCACATGTATTAATGGTGTGTAGGACTTAATCTTTGCAAGTGTTATTCAGAATATTACTGCTATTCTTAATTCTGGAGGCAAATATAAGTGTAACTTTGCTTTGACTGAAATGTGACTGCCATCTGGTGGTGGCTATGCTTTTTATTCCACATAAAATGGCATAAAAAGATGGAACTTCAAATTAAATCATGAACTTATTTGGTCACCTATACTCTTTAGATAGACTTTAATAAATACAACATCTTTTTCAAATTGGTAAATTCAAATTAGTAAAGAGCATCTCTACAACATGGTTTTCAAGCACACAAAGTAACTAAGAAACCAATTTGCTAATTTATTCTTTCAGTCTAGACAAGGCCAGCACAAGATGGCACTGAAGAGAGAAAAACACTGGGCCACATTACAAGTGATAATAGCGTTACAATAGTAACTAGGATATTCATCACCACCACATACATATATCTGGTAGGGTTTGTGCATCTGCAATGGCTCTATAATAGAACGTAATTCGAGTAGCCTTTTTTTTTTTTTTTAATGGAAGGCCACACCTGCTAATTTCTGATTGTTACACAGCCATGAGGGGCATGAGCTATATCAGAAAAATTGTGATAATCTTCACTTGGGTCATAGAAAATTTCCCTATTTATACCCATGGCTTCTACAGCTCTGTGGGTTGGCAGCTAGAAGACTCTTAGTATTTCTGAAAATAGTTTAGGATCGCAATCACTTTATATACAAAGTTGTGACCAAACTGAAATTGAAATCTTGTTGCATAGAGAAAATGTTGATTTGATTTATGCAGTTTGAAAAATTGTTCTCCAATCGTTCCTGTTCTTGGTTTGCAGATATTGTTTCAGGATAGGACATTTTATGTATTTTAACATTGTAGATGGCCTCCCATCACATTCTCACAACCCTGGGCAACTAATAGGATATTAAAAAGCAACAAAACATAAATCCAAAAAACATTTTTAAAAAACCCTGTAACAAAGCCATTCAAATATAGTCTTATGATTTACTGAGGTCCACAAAAAAACACTTTCAATCATTCACATAGATATCATTTTCTATTTTGAAAATCCCTAACTAGCCCCTTTCATTGCTATTCTTACAAAACGAGAAAAAATAAGTGTGGCATGCCTTTTAAGTTGACATCTTGGAAATCTTACATCTAACAGCACCTATGCATTTATTCATTAAGGGGTCCAAACTGAGAAATGTGCAGCACCTGAGGATCTTTAATTTCATAATGCAGAATGGGAGGTAGGCATTACCTCCAACAAGTAGGACCACCATTCTTCAGATGTGGGCTCAGTTGATAATGATTTGCAACTCTTTAATAGTCTTGGGAGTCCTACTGGATAATCACTTAAATATGAGCTAGCAGTGTGCTGTAGCCGCTGCCAAAAAAAGCCAACAGTCTTAGGCTGCATTAACAGAGGGATAGAATCAAGATCACATGAAGTGTTAATATCCCTTGATAATGCCCTGGAAAGGCCACACTTGGAATACTGCATCCAGAATTGGTCACCATGATGTAAAAAAAAATGTTGAAGCTCTAGAAATAGTACAGTACAGAGAAGATCAACAAAGATGATTAGGGGACTGGAAGCTAAAACCTGGTTTATTGGCTGCTGGAATTGGGTATGTCTAGTAGTCTAATGAAAAGAAGGACTAGGGGTGACATGATAGCAGTGTTCCAATATCTAAAAGGCTGCCACAAAAAAGAGGCACCTGAGGGCAGGACAAGAAGCAATGGTCGGAAACTAATCAAGGAGAGAAGCAACCTAGAACGAAAGGAGAAATTTCCTGACAGTTGGAACAATTAATCAGTGGAACTACTTGCCTCCAGAAGCTGTGGATGCTCCAACAATGGAGGTTTTTCAGAAGAGATTGGACAACTAATTTCTGTTATTCTGTTAATAATGATGCTAAATAATGATGCTAAATGCAGGGACCTATTTTTTCCCTTTATGAGCTCAATCTACTCATTGGGTTGGTGGTATGGGAAGAAAGGGAGGAGACAGCGCTGTCTACCCTCAAACTCCTAAAGCAGGGGTCTCCAAACTTGGCCACTTTAAGACTTGTGGACTTCAACTCCCAGAATTCCTCAGCCAGCTTTGCTGGCTGAGGAATTCTGGGAGTTGGAGTCCACAAGTCTTAAAGTGGCCAAGTTTGGAGACCCCTGTCCTAAAGGATATTAAATAGATACAGACACACAGAGATCGGACTCTCCATGACAGAGTTCCTGTAATCCAGTCTTTCTCAACCCGGTGCCCTCCGCAGGAGTTGGTCTTTCAATATTTCGCTCCCCAGGCAAGAGGATGACGGAAGCTGCGCAACTACTTCAGGAGGAGCGCGAGGTTGAAGAACGGTTAAACGGCCGCTTTCGATCCCAGTGAAACCAAACCAACATAACATCTCAGTGGTCGCTTTCGGTTCCCACTGGAACCCTGCAACGGGGAAAGGGGTGGAAGCATAAGGCCGGATGCGACTCGGTAGAGCCACTCTGCCACTCAATCTCCATGGCGTTCATTCAGCAGGCATGGTTCAATTGGGAACCGGAAGAGCCGCTTCAGCGTCTTGGGTTCCCTCTAAAAAGTCTAGGAGTTATAATCAATCTCGCCGCTCGGGATTGCTCCACGCTTGCTTTACGGCCGCGCTTTTGTGACGCTGTCGTGAATCGCCGTCAAGCAAGATCGACGGGGAACGTAGCCTATACCGGAAGCAGGGGGGAGGGAAAGAGAGGAAGTCTCAGAAGGAGCGGCACACGTGCGGCTGGTAGTGGGTGAGTCTTCCTGCGGGAGGCAGACGGCGACGGTTGAGTTGTTTTTAGGGCGCTCGAGCGAGGGTTTGCGAATCGTATCTTCGTTTCCTGTGGGCTCTTTCCTCAGCTTGCATGGGCTTCTTGCGCTCACCTTAACCAGTCGTTTACGGCTTATGAGAGTTGTTGTAGTCCAGGGGTGGGCAAATGTGGCTCTTATACAACTTGTGGACTTCAACTCCCAGAATTCCTGAGACAGCTTGGCTGTCTCAGGAATTCTGGGAGTTGAAGTCCACAGGTTGTAAAAGAGCCACATTTGCCCACCCCTGTTGTAGTCCATCTGCTGCTACCCCTCCCTTCTGTGGAAATTAACGGGAAGGCAAATTTGGGGGATTTGTAGGGTAGCTGTTTCCCTTCTTGTGGCTATCCCCGAGGCAGGAATGACTTGAGTACTGTCCTAGGTGGGTTTAGACTACAATTCCCATAATCTCCCAGTAGCGGGGTCACTGGAGGTTGCCTGGCTGGGCGTTCAGCTCTTGTTCACCCTCCTAATACTGTGATCCAGTGACCTTAATAAACAGTTTCTCAAACGCCTAAGAAGTAGAAGGTGAACTGTTGATCGTGAAAGTAACCCTGTTAATACATCAACAGTTCTTAAAAGAAAGTCATATTTAATATATTGCAATAGTTCAAATACTACTGCTGTTCTGCTAGTATGGTCTTTCCAATAATTTGTGCATTAATGCTTAGTTTAGAATTTGCAGGATGGATACCAAAGAAACAGAACATCAAAGATGATGGATAAATGGTTGTATATAAAAAGATCTCATTTTGGATTGATGGAAACCAAAGCTTTTATGACATAAAGAATAGTGGATCCAAACCTTTTCTAAATCCAGCCTGTCCTGAAATGGGTCTTATCTTAGGCAACTTATCTTCCTCTGTAAGTTATCTTAGCCAGTTAAGGCATCAGGCTGGAAAGCAGGAGACGGCGAGTTCTAGTCCTGCCTCAGGAATGAAAGCCAAGTGGGTGTCTTTGGGCCAGTCGTACGCTCTCTCAGCCCAAGCAAGATTGTTGCTTTGGGGGGGAAAGAGAAGTGGGAAGAAATATTATGAATGTTTGCCGCCTTGAGTTTCTTAAGTAATAAAGGCGGGAGAAAAATCTAATAAGATATAAATAAAATAAACCTCCATCTGAGGCAAACACCCACAGTAACAGTGTAATAATCTTTTGGGAGGCTTGGAGAAGGTGAACTGAAAAAAATAACTCTTGGGAATTCCTATCAAGGGCCTTGGGGCTTATTTGCAGTTTTAAGGGTCCTTTACAAGGTTGCTTTCTCTTACTGGCTAAAATCAAAGACGACCTTAGGGTATTCATTCCTGTGTATCTGTAGGGTATTTACTACATAGACTAGGGGTCTCCAAACTTGGCAACTTTAAGACTTGTGGACTTCAACTTCCAGAATTCCTCAGCCAGCAAACTGGCTGAGGAATTCTGGGAGTTGAAGTCCACAAGTCTTAAAGTTGCCAAGTTTGGAGATCCCTGACATAGACAATAAAAATATTAAAAATAATACCAGATATATTTCTGTCATAATGGTATAATGCAGTGTTTTATATCAGTCCAAATGGCAAGTGATGGTTTGAAAATATATTCCCAACCACGGTAATGGTCCTGAGTTTTTGATGGATTCTAATAGATCCATCTATTGGATCTAAAAAATTGTGTTATTTTTTCCTAGATTATTTTTTTTATATTTTTCGTAGACTTTTAGATCCCCAGCCACATTGATGTGACGTGACTAGTATTTATATTTTTTTTTAAATATACTAATTCCAATTATTTTATCTTTAATAAACTGACAGCTAGTTGCAACCTAGAAAGGAGCCTGGTGGCGCAGCAGACTAAAGCACTATTATTAACATCAAGCTGTCTGCAATTATTATAAGTTCAAATCTCACCAGGCTCAAGGTCGACTCAGCCTTCCATCCTTTCTAAGGTAGGTAAATTGAGGACCCAGTTTCTGGGGGGCAATAAGCTGACTTTGTATAAATATACAAAAGTATGAAGGCTATTGCTTAACACATTGTAAGCCGCCCTGAGTCTCCGGAGAAGGGCGGCATATAAAACAAATTAAAAAAAAAAAAAAATTTAAAAACCTCACAAAAAGTAGTAAAAAAAATCAAAGATGAAATGTCAAATTTATCATTGCCTTTCTTGTCCGTTGCAGCCTTTTATCCTTGATACTTTTAAATGTCTTAAAATTCAAAGACATTTAAATAACTCGGCAACATTGCATGTGCTGACTAAGAGTTATGGGCTTGTAACAATATATCTGTCACATTTCAGAATGGAAAAAGTTGATTTCTAGAGCTTCTGCAGTCTTGAATTACATATTTATGAGGAATGGGATACTAGAAGCAGTCACGATAATTTTCTCTGTTTTTCAGCATTAAATTAATGGACGCCAAAAGGAAATTTATTGGTAAAGGTGGAAAAACTGGGCGTGGTAAAAAGAAGTTTACAAAGAATAATGGTGAGATATTACAAAATACACATTTTCTAAATCTGACATAGGTGGTAGGTTGTGTCTAATAAGTAATTGGTTTAATAAATACTTGTAGGTAAAGTCATAGAATATAGGAAATGTGATCTTAGCAGATATATTTAAAGAGATACTTGAATTAGGCTTCTACAAATAGGAACTCATGCATGCACACATGAACAAAATACAGTATATATTATAATAATTAGTAAAATTTAATAGTTGCCCATTTGCATAGTAATTATTCCATATATACTGACAGAGGTTGGCATTTGTAAAACAGTATCTAAATGTTGCAGAGCAGTTTTTTCTTTCTAGAGTCCTCACATCATTATTTGAAAATTAAATGCTTGTGTATATTGGATTTTCTGGTGTTTATTTTTCAATCTTTTGAATATTTGGTTTGAAACCAAAGAGGTTTTTCATGATCTAAGTATGTTTATCAACAATATGAACTGTACCAAATACATTTTAATTTCAGTTAATGAAAGTACTTGGAGAAAAGGAATTAAAACTGTCAAAGCTGGGTTAAAAATAAATACAAAATAATACTTGTAGGTATAAACAAATAGGTTGTTGATTTTGGGAATTCTTTCTCTAAAACATTAAAACAGATCCTGGTCATCCAAAGAGAGTCCTTAAAAAAAATGAAGATATCAAACCCAAATTTAAATCTAAGAAAACTGAAAAAGGAGGCAAAAAACCTGATAAAACTGGCGTGAAACATTGGAAAAGTAAGCAACTCCCAGGGAATGCTTCCAGAAAGCGCAAGCTTCAAGGTGATACTGAAGGTAAGAATGTGCTTCTGAAAGTTAAATGTACTAATCTAACAGCTGCCTTCAATGGTTTTAAATGCAGTTTTAAAAAGGGTTCTTTGGTAGAAAGCAGGGGTGAAATCTAGCAGGTTCTGATAGGTTCTGGAGAACTGGTAGCGGAAATTTTGAGCAGTTTGGAGAACCAGTAGCGGAAATTTTGAGTAGTTTGGAGAACCAGCAAATACCACCTCTGGCTGGCCCCACAGTGAGGTGGGAATGGAGATTTTGCAATATCCTTCCCCCAGAAGTGGAGTGGGAATGCAGATTTTGCAGTATCCTTCCTCTGCCACACCTACCAAGCCATGCCCACAGAACCGGTAGTAAAAAAAATTGGATTTCACCACTGGTAGAAAGGCTATAACACAAGCTCTGTCACTCCCAAATTAGACCACATCAAAATAGACTCACACTTTGACTCAACACTGACCAGTTTCTACAGGTTTTAGACGAAGAGGCCTCAATTAAAAGCTGTTTCTTCAAGACCTGCCATTGCTGAAATTACAATTAGGACAAAATGAACCAAAATTAGTTGAAGATCTTGGATAAGAACCCATAAAAACATAACTTTAAACATTTGGTGCAGTATTAATTAGTACAGATGGTATTCACTACACATGAACCTCCTCTAAAATGACATTTTGTTTTATTTATTTATTTATCATTAGGCTCCCAACCTAAAAAGCCTAAATGGGCTGACATCAAGAAGAAAAAGAAGGAGCTAAAACAGAGCCGTCAGCTGAATGACAGGACCAATTATGACATAATTATTAAAGGAAAACAGATTTGGGAAGCTCTACGGCGGTAATCATCATTGCTACAGTTGTATAGTCAATAACTTAATGTCTATTTTTGTTTTTCTTCAGTGCAGAAATTTACTTAGTCTTTGTGCAGAGGTGATATTTCTGAACAAAGATCATCTCTGCAAAATTAAGGGCTTAGTTGATGTTTGGATATGATAAATATAGTAGTAGTAATGGATGGATGGAAGGAGGGAGGGAGGGAGGGAGGGAGGGAGGATGGATGGATGGATGGATGGATGGATGGATAGATAGATAGATAGATAGATAGATAGATAGATAGATAGATAGATGGCATCTTATAAAGAAAATATAACAGAGAAGGAGATAATTGATGCCCCAAAGGCCCAACTCATAAGTTATTCGGTGATATTATTGTGTACCTAGTTGATCTAATCCATGTGCTGTTGCAAATACGTTTGTCCTGATAGTTTAAGAGTACTAACATAATTAGAACAGTTTAACTGTCAAAACGAAAATAATAAACTATTGATTTACTCCTGGGTGCAATTGTAGAAAAAACTGTGACAAGGAAAAACGCAAGAAGCTGTTGAGTGATCTTCAGAAGTTACTTCATGGAAAAATTAAAGATGTAAGAAATATAAAACATGTATATATTTTGAAATACAGTAAAAGCAATATAATTCACAAATTGCTGAATAGTGAAGATGTGAATAGCGAACAGATTTATGTAAAGATGTATTACTTCTCTCCATAGGAGACGAAGCTGAAATTTGGATGATCTCATTTCCCTTTTTTTTTTTTTTTGCATAAACTTGCCATAATTTATTATACTATAGACCAGTGATGGCTAAGCTTTTCTGGACAGAGTGCCCAAAGCGTGCGCGAACCCCCCAAATGCAATGTGCGTGAGGCCCCCTGCATGCTGCCCCCCCTGCAACAAATTTTGGGCTCAATTGTGGTTGTAAGTCGAGGACTACCAAATACCTCCTTAGACTTAGGAGATAGTAAAATGTGTAAGAGGCTAACATACAATGAGATCATTAGAAAAGTAACAACTTATAAGAACTGCTTGGCATTCCAAATCTTGAAGAAGTGAAAGATATTGAAGAAATATGTTTCAGATTAGTTTTATTTCTTTTTGGAAGGCCATACCATTCTTGGTACTCTTAGGCAATTTGTTTTTGGACCATATGTTATTGTATTTCTTTATAGGTTTGTATGGATGGAGGGAGAGAGATCCACCCCCAAAGCCCCTCACATATGGGGTGCTTCAGGGGTCGGTTCTTTCCCCCCTGCTCTTTAACATCTATATGAAGCCGCTGGGTGAGATCATTCGTGGTTTCGGGGTGAAGTACCATCAATATGCTGATGATACTCAGCTTTGTATCTCCACCCCGGACCACCCTGGGGATGCCCTTTCTGTGATGTCCCGCTGCCTGGAAGCGGTACGGGCCTGGATGGGAAGAAACAGACTCAGACTCAACCCATCCAAGACTGAGTGGCTGTGGATACCGGCATCTCGTGATCTAGTGGTCCCGTCACTTGTGATAGAAGGGGAGGTTCTTACTCCCTCAGAAAGGGTTCGCAATCTGGGTGTCCTCCTAGATTCATGGCTATCTTTAGAAGATCATTTGACGGCCGTGACCAGGGGGGCCTTCGCACAAGTACGCCTGGTGCGCCAGCTGCGCCCTTTCCTAGACTGGGATGCCCTTGCCACGGTCACTCACGCCCTTGTTACGTCTCAGTTGGACTACTGTAACGCCCTCTACATGGGGATGTCCTTGGGATGCACCCGGAGGCTACAGCTAGTCCAGAATGCGCCTGCGTGGGTTGTTACGGGGGCTTCTCGTTACTCCCGTGTGACACCTCTCCTGCGCAAGCTGCACTGGCTACCAGTGGTCCTTCGGGTCCGTTTCAAGGTGCTGGTGCTCACCTATAAAGCCCTACATGGCTTAGGCCCGGGGTACTTGCAGGATCATCTCCTGCCATCCTTCCATCGTCCTGTGCGCTCCCATAGAGCGGGCCTCTTCAAGGTGCTTTCAGCCAGACAATGTCAACTGGCGGCCCCTAGGGGGAGAGCGTTCTCTGTGGGAGCGCCAACCCTCTGGAATGGGCTGCCCACCGGCCTTAGGACAGCCCCTGATCTCCTCTCCTTCCGCCGTGAATTGAAGACGTGGCTCTTTCATCAAATGGGCTGATCTGCAGGGGTGATTTTAAATAATTTTAATCAATTTTTAATTGGATTTTTAATGTTTATGTAATTTTTGTTCCATTCTTTGTAAGCCGCCCTGAGTCCTTCGGGAGAAGGGCGGCATATAAATTACATACATACATACATACATACATACATACATACATACATACATACATAATAAACTCCACCAGCTATCTATCTATCTAATCTATTTACATTATTGCTAAATATTTAAAAAGTAGCAAGATCCAACAAAAAAAATGCTACCTAAATGACATGTTAAGTTTCTCTCTCCTCAGATGGCATTTGCTCATGATTCCACACGTGTCATTCAGTGTTACATTCAGTTTGGCAATGAAGAACAAAGGCAAGAAGTATTTGAAGAATTAAAAGGTAACACTTCCTCAAAGAGTCCGTGTTGGCCTCTAGAATGCTTTATGGGGTCAGTTTTTCACTATGGTTTTCCATCCCACAGAAAGCTTCACAGAATTAAGTAAATCCAAGTATTCTAGGAACATTGTGAAGAAACTTCTCATGTATGGGTAAGTATTCAGTGCATCCATATACTTCATTCCTGCATAGCCTCATATTTGACTAAAGAGTGACAATGCTTGTTTTCCTTCTCTTTTATTTGAATTAATTGGAAAAATTAAAAAATGGGTTCTGAAACACTTTTCTTTTTTTTTTAAATAATTTTTATTAATATATTCTATGCACCAATACACAAATGAAATATACAATCCTGCCACCATGGTGTAATGTGAGTGCATTGTCCATAAATATAAAGTCATTCCTTTATACATACATACTTGCCATCATATATATACATCATCATATATCTATTCTATCCCACTTTTTCTGGACCCAATCGTACCATAATTTCCAACTGTTATAAAATTCTGAATCTTTTTTACCATTGATCAATCTAGTTAATCTATCTGATTCACTTTTGAAACTTTTGAAACACTTTTCTTTAGAACAATGAGCGGAATATATTCCTATGGCTTTATAATTATTATTATAATTATTCCTATGGCTTTGCTGTACAAAAGCTCTCTAAAAATTACACAAGAGAAGGACTTTTCTAAACAGGATTATTCAAGTTTTTGAAAAAAATCATTTTAAACCATGAAAGAGATTAATAACTGAAAGAGTAGAGAAGCAGGTCTCAGTCTGATCTGGTCTTCATTTTTCAAAAAGATGTTAGAATCCCAAAATAGTAAATGTAAAAAAAAAATCACAAATAATGCCTAATTAGACTAGATATCCCAGCAATGAAAAAAAAAAAAACCCTGTTATTGAAGATACAAGGAACTGAAAGTAATAAGGCAACAAAAATGATTCTGCTGACTTTTTTTTTTTTGTTTTGCATTTTTCTTCTTCTAAAAACATGGCAAAAATGCTATCAATATGTAGCTCTCTTTTGTAAATTAAAGTTATTCATATTCCAAGTTTGTACCGTGTTTCTCCAAAAAGAAGGCGGGGTCTTTTGACCCCCCCGAAAAAACGGCTAGGCCTTCTTTTTATAGGGTTCTAATTATTGACTCATCTCGCGGTGGCACCGACAGCCCCGCCCAGCAGGGGCCACTTGCTGCCACTCGCACGCATCGCCCCAGCCTCCATTTTGCTTTAAGATGCCTGCCTTAAGAAGCGGCTGCAGAAGACGCCGAGGTAGGTGTCAGTGTGTGCAAGGCTTGGTAAGTAGGGAAGCTCCACCCCCCTATCACCACCCTAGCTTATTTTTTACCTTTGTGCTTTGCCCCACCGCCTGCACCCCAGGATGGGTGGGATCTTAATTAGGACTAATTTTGTGGGTTGGGCTTAATTTGATTGCATGCGCTCAAAAATGTGTTAGGGCTTCTTTTCGAGGTGGATCGTCTTTTTGGAGAAACACGGTAATAATTGTATGAATTAGTCATACCTTTACTTTTATAACAGTAGTTTCTGGCAAAGCTTAACAAGGTTGTGCAAATCCTTGGAAAGCAATTTGGAACACATGGACACATTTATAAAATAGTTTTTTAAAGTACTTCTATATTCAGATATGCACAGCTGTTCCAAAGCTGCTTTTGGCTGTCTGCTCACATGCTTCAAAATTTACGCCCTGTTGTTGTTGTTGTTGTTGTTGAAAGTGTAAAAAGGGGCTTTGCAAAATAGAAATGTAAATGGACCATTTTATGATTCCACCAGGTTCATAAACATGCTTCAGAAAATCAGTCACTTTTATGAAATTTGAATGCTCAGAAATAATTTAGTGAGGTCTTTTTTTTTTTTTTTGCTTTTTTCTGATGCCTGCTTAATATCTGAGAAATGCTGGTTTGATTTATCTAAATATGAGATTCTTTGCTAAAATAACTTCAAATGGAATACCATTTTTTTGTGGATGAATGATTCATGGTGCAAAGTAACTTTGACAAATCTATTTATAAATTCCTTATAAATTCAGCTTAGTGTGAAAGGCCAATTCCAATCCTGCCTAAAATTTGGTGTACATATCATAAAACTGATGAGGTTCCCCAACAGTGGCCTTTAATTCCCTCCCCAAATGTATGGAAAAAAACAGGAAAAAAAAGACCCAAACATGTCAGCCTCACTTCTAGATGGTAGTATATCATCACTATATATGATCCCTGTGACCCTAGGAACCAGGGTTAAATTGGACATAATGAATTTTCCTGACTGAAAAAGTAGCTCATTCCTGAGTTAAAATCCTTGGTTGATTTTCCTTTGTCCTTATGTTTTCTTTATCCACTATATTTATTTTTGAAATAGAACAAAGCCACAAATTGCAGAAATAATCAAAAGCTTTAAAGGTGAGGTTAAAAAGATGTTACGGCATGCCGAAGCATCCACAGTGGTGGAATACGCCTACAATGATAAAGCCATTCTCAAGCAGCGGAACATGTTGACAGAGGAGCTTTATGGTAATACATTCCAGGTCTATAAGGTGATTATTGATACACTTTTTTTTTTCTTCAAGAAACCAGATTCTTAAGTGAATCTGGTTTCCCATGGACTTTGCTTGTCAGGAGGTTGCAAAAGGTGATGACATGTCTCTGGGACACTGCAACCGTCATAAATGTGAGTCGGTTGCCAAGCATCCAAATGTAAATCACGTGACCATGGGGATGCTGCAATGATCATAAGTGTGAAAAGTGGTCATAAGTCACTTTTTTCAGTGCCGTTGCATCTTTGAATGGTCACTAAATGAACTGTTGTAAGTCGAGGACTACCTGTAGATGACTTTGGGCCAGTCCCTTTCCTTTAGGCTTTGGCAGTGGGGAGCCAGTCCTGGAAATGTTTCTATGAAAAATCCCTGCAATTACCAGGAGTCAAGACCAACTTTTAGGAACCCAAGAAACCAAAAAATATTTGGGCAGTAAAGATTCCACATCTCTGAATTATGGAACTTATTTTGCATTTGTTGTGAAAAAAATGGATATCATTTAATATTTAATTAACTTTTAACTTCATTAAAATAAATGCGTTCAAAATAGTAGTTATCCAAACAACTGCAACCAAGGATGACCATATCAGAAATGTGGAATTTAACATGTTGTTTGTTCTGAAAGTTGATTTCAACAGCTTTAAAGTTTTTGTGTATTTTAATCTCCTTGGTATAAAATTTTGGAACCTAACCTATATTGGCAGAAGAATTATTTTGTAGAGCATGGGTTGCAAATTGTTACAAGTGAGCAGATGGCTAACATTCATATGTAATTTTAATTTAAAAAGATAGAAACTTATAATTGAAGTGTTGTACTTCAAACTTTGTTTTAACTTAAAACGATAAAATCCATTACACAACAATCTGTTTTATTAGAATTCTTAAGTTTGTAAGATTGGTAAATATTTTTAAATAGTAAGTACTAAACAGAAAGTACATTAACAGGAAGTTTGGAAAGTATGATAGATATATTCTATAAAAGGCTATTAACAATGAGTTATTGTTGAAGGTACATATGTGACATGTTTATCATATTCTTCAAGAACAATATTCTTCAGTATTTTATATTGAAACTTTAATAATTTCTTGAGGGACAACCATGTTACTTTTTTTGCAGCAAGTGTTTTTATAGACGCCTTTCAGGCTCATAGACTTATTGTAGTATAAGGTTTATTGGATCAAGTAGGAAATGTAAAATTTGTTACTACCGGTTCTGTGGACATGGCTACCAGTTCTGTGGACATACTACCGGGGGTGGGGGTGGAGGTGGGGGTAATATGACTGAGTGGGCATGGTCAACTTTTTTTTTTTAACTTTTAAAACCATTTTTTCTATAACCTTCGGCTGAAGAGGTTGTAAAAAAAATGCTTTTAAAGCCTCTGACGATCCCAGCTGTCTTGCCTGATCGGCAGAGGCTTTTTTTTCCTTTTAAAAACATTTATTCTATAACCTTTTCGGTCAAAGAGGTTGTAGAAAAAATGCTTTTAAAAGCCTCTGATGATCCCAGCTGAACCGCGTGATCATCAGAGGCTTTTTTTTTTTTTACTTTTAAAATCATTTTTTCGGCCAAAGAGGTTGTAGAAAAAATGCTTTTAAAAATTAAAAAAAGCCTCTGATGATTGCACGGCTCAGCTGGGCAGTGGGGGGGAGCACAGGGATTTTTGCTACTGGTTCTCTGAACCACCTGCCTCCATCGCTACTGGATCTGGTGATCCGGTCCGAACCGGGAGCATTTCACCCCTGGGCTATGATTACATATCATATATGATCGTCAAGTTTGTTTCAGAGAGTCAGTTCAGAGTGACTTTGTTCTGTGGTATCCAATTTGCGGTTAGATTGGGTACTCGATGGTAAATAGGAGCTTTTCCAGTTCAGTTTCAAGAACCCTTATACTACATTTATTTCAGATAAACATTTATGTCTGTAGCAGTTCCTAGTTATCTTCTCAATCTTAAACCCACTTTTTTTGCCTGAGGTCCTAGAGTCTTTGAATTAATCAAAGCAAGGTCAGAGTGCCAGATTAAGTCATAGCTGACTACAATTGAGAATTTTGGATAAGTATGTCAAAATCTTTTCGTTCTATACATGTTTCTATCTTGTTTCAGACAGCAGATCAATCAACCTTGGGTAAAGTGCTAGAGATTCAGCCTGAAAAGCGAGAAGCCATTATGGATGAGATGAAACAGATCCTTACCCCAATGGCTCAAAAGTAAGAACAAATACCAGACTGCTTGTATACTTGACTTGAAATTCTGTTTTAAGAGATTTTCCTTAAATCCATTTGAAATGGTGATCTCTCTACTAATAACAGCAGGATAGTTTCATTATGGTGTAGAGCTCTAACTAATTAACTGATCTAATGTTAACCTGTTAAATTTATGGCATTTTCTCCCATCCCTAGAAACCCCAAATTCTTACACCTACTACGTCTTTCTCTCTCCTCCCCCCACCCCTCCACACACACAAAAAAATGTATAGACAATTTCTGCTTCCAGTTTGGTTGGATTCTGCTGAAGCTTTGTCCTCTGAAACTACTGTCTTGATCCAGCCGCAAATGAAAATATGTGGCACATGCCATTCTTTGTGTTATTGCAAATATTTCACATCAGGTAACTACAAAGTTCTTTTTATTGTCTTCCTTTTCCCCTGACAGAGAAGCTGTAATAAAGCATTCATTGGTACATAAAGTGTTTTTGGACTTTTTTTCTTATGCTGTCCCTAAACAGAGATCTGTAAGTATTTATTCATTAAACTGTGTTTACTTCATTAACATTCATTACTTATGTTTTTAATCTGTTTTCATGTTAAATTAGAGTTAAATGTCATACCAGATACTTAGTGCTATTTGTTCTGTTTGGGCTTTCCAATAATAGCAGCAACGATGAAATAATCCAGTCCAGCCAAAGATATTCTGGTTTGATTCTATGCAGCTTTGCTTGTTGTCTCAGGTCTGGCAGCCTCACTGCCCCTCAGAGTGTTCCTTTGCACTTTTTTCAATAGGATTAGTGGTGGGTTGCTATAGGATTGGGCGAACTGGTAGCGGCCGAAATTGAAAACCACTACTGAATAGGATGTATATCTTGTTCTACTTCCTGGCACAGCTAGCTTATAATTAAAATGTAAGCCGGTCACCTTATATTAAATTGCATAAAGGATTTTGTTTCTTTGTCATATTGCAAATTTTGCAAATAAATGAAATTCTTTCTTCATGCATGTTTTTGTAAATACAACTTAGTTGTTACATGCTGAAATGTGATGCAGATCCTAGAAGCCTGAAATAGTTTTTAAGTTAGGAGTTAACAGATTCCACACCAAATTAAACTTTTCTTTTAGAAAGCAGACATTGATTCAAGGTTAGGAATAGGGCTATTATTTAAGGGGTAGAAGAAATAATACAAATTGCCCAATATCTAAACTGATTGCCAGTATTGTGAGAGAATGGGTTGAAGATTATATACATTTATTTACTGGAGACAATGGCGAATTCTTAAAACTGTTTCCTAAAACAATGTTCTCTGACTCTAGGAAATGATTGAAGCAATTAGAGAAGCTGTCATTTACTTGGCACACACTCATGATGGCGCCAGAGTAGCCATGCATTGCTTGTGGCATGGGACTCCCAAGGTATTGTGTGTGAAGGAGCTTGTTTGTGTAGAAAGTCTTACACTATGGATTGGTGTGAACTGGTTGTCTCAGATGCAGCAATCAAAAACACTGTGTATTTTGACAACTTGTTTAAAATAGAGAAATATCCATGCATTTTATTGGGATTAGTTTTTGAGAAGCACCAAAAAGTGCTTCTCAATTGAGTGAATTGAATGGTTAAATTTAGGGGTTGGATACATTCTACTACCAACTTCAATTTATCCGAACATACAGATTGATTCACAATAGATATGCATATGATTATATATTTTGTTTAATGCAGGGTATCCCAACTTTGACGACTTTTAAGACTGGTGGACTTCAACTCCCAGAATTCCCTAGCCAGCCATGACTAGCTGGGGAATTCTGGGAGTTGAAGTCTAAATGTCTTAGAGTTAAGGTTGGGAAACCCTGGTTTAATGGAAGTAAGTTTTAGAATTTTTTTAATATGCAAGTATAAAAAAAAACCATTAAACATATAACATTAAGAAAAAGTAGGAAAAAATAGAAAATTAAGAAAGAAAAATGCTCATGCTATTTGCTAATTGAACAGTTCTGGGCAGTTTGAAGGAAAGAGTAATTGATTACCTTACAGTCTTAACCTAAACTTGCATAACTGATGTACAGACTGACATAGAGAGTAGAATGTGGAACATGAAGCATTATATGTATTTCACTTCATATAAAGATTTGAGGGTTGAAAGAAGCAGAGATTAGTTGCTTATATTACTGTACAAAGATGGTTTCCAACTGCTTTTATGGATGTCTTTCTATTTCTAATCCAGATGTGGATTTCTAAATATTGCATTTGCTTTATTATAATAATAGTTTTTTTAAAGTCAATAGCCTGATTTCATAGCATGTTATATTATATGTATTTTAAAGTGTGAAGCTTCTCACTATTTTTTCATTTCACACTATTTAGGACAGAAAAGTGATTGTAAAAACAATGAAGACGTATGTTGAAAAAATAGCTACAGTGAGTATTTTTAATGTGTCCTATTGTATTCGCTATAGTGCATCCTAATTCATGCTTACTTAGAAGTAAACTATTTGTACTCAGTAGCATTTCTTTCATTGTAAATTTAGGGTTTCAATCTCATGATTTCATTTCTGGAATACTGCTTTACCCCAATATGAATTCAAAAGAAATTAATAGTGACAATTATGTTTGTAATTGTAATATTAAGAAATGTTGATAAACTTGAAGGAAATTCCGTGGCAAGAAATCTATAGAATTTGTTCAGTTATGATACATATTAATTTTTATATTAAAAAAAAAATCCAGAAAGATAATCATTAGCAAATTTACTGAGGAATAAGTCTCACAGAGTTCACTGTCTAATTTTTAAAAAGTGGGCATTGGAATTTAGCTTTATATAAGAAATTTGAGAAGTTTGATATTTTGGTGGGTTGGATTGTTGTTGTTTTTGGCTTTGAAGAAACTTGTTTAAATATTTAAGCAAAAAAAAAGTGTTAAAACCAGAAATAAGATGAATAATCACTTTGGATAATTAGGAGCTAGTGTTCAAGAATTGTTTTGCCTTGAGTCTTATACTTGTAATTTTTGGCTCCTGTTTCAGGGTGAATTTTCACATTTGGTTTTGCTGGCAGCATTTGACTGCATTGATGATACCAAACTTGTGAAGCAATTGATTATATCTGTAAGTAAATACGATTTCCAATCTTCATTTTTAATCATTCACTTAGCAGAATAATATAAGTAATGTAGGAAATTTCATTGGTTTTATACAAAGATGATACACTGCAGATAGTCCTCAATTTACCACAATTGAATCCAAAATTTCTGTTATTAGTGAGACATTTGTTAAGTGAGTTTTGCTTCATTTTACCACCTTTCCTGCCACAGTTGTTAAGTGAATCACAGCAGTTGTTAGGTTAGTTGAGTGAATCTGGCCTCCCCATGGACTTTGCTCGTCAGAATGTTGCAAAAGGTGATCACGTGACCCTGGGGCAATGCAACCATCGTAAATATGAACCAGTTGCCAAGCATCTGAATTTTGATCACATGATCATGGGGATGCTGGAAAGGTCATAACTGAAAAACAGTCCTAAGTCATGTTTTTCAGTGCTGTTGTAACTTTGAACAGTCACTAAATGAATTATTGTAACTTCTAGGACTACCTGCATTCATTTTGTTGTTTAAAATGAAAAATGAATTACCCAAGTTATTGTTGAGGCGGTTGGCTTCTTGGCCACTTAGGTGAAGGAATACTTTTTTTTTCATTTATCCATTACTCTTTCTTTTGCGATAGAAATTTTTAAACTGTATATCGGTGTACCAGTGAAGGATTATGCATTGGATGAAAACATTGGGGTTGTATAATGCTTTCCTATATATCTTGACATAAAAAGAGATGACTGAAGGCAAGCAAAGAATATGAGACAAATGCTTAGGATTTTCTCTCCATAGACGGGACTGTCCAAGCTTGACAACTTTAAGAATTGTGGACTTCAGCTCCTAGAATTCCCCAGGCAGCAAGGCTGGCTAGGGAATTCTGGGAATTTAAATCCACAAGTCTTAAAATTGCCAAGATTAGATACCTCTGCCATAGACTATTTTCCATCTTCCTTCCCTCATATTCAGATCCAGTGACCAAATGACCAAATAGGAACCGTGCTGAGGGTAGGGAATCCTTAGCATGTCTCCCATATTCCTCTTTTGCCTTCACATAACTTTCATGCAAGGATCCTTTCATAAGTGGACTTCTCTCTGTAGTGATAGAATGCAGTGGATGAATTGCTAGCAATTTGTTCTATTTTTTTCCCCCTTTGATGTTTTATTTATTACTATCAGCCCAACAAGGTAGAGTAGATATGAAAGCCTTGCCATTTAGGTCAGGACTCCTTTTATTGCAATAACTGTAGTAATAGAATCCTGCAAATCTGAATGTGCTTCTCCTTTATGTTCATATTGCATGCGGGGAGCTTGTCTGAGACATTTACTCAAACTGATTTCTTGGCCCAGGCTCAAGACCCTCTTATCTGACTGCAGCTATGACTGCAATTCTTCCTCCTGTCCTTCAAAGCCATTCCTTATGCCCTCCATAGTTAGTTGTTTGTCTGTCTCTGCAGCTAAAAATTTCTACCTTAACACGTATTAATGTAAAAATTAAAAGGCTATCTTAGCAGATAACACTGTTTGTAGGTCAGCAGGGAGAGAGAGAGATCAGGTGTGTGGCTAATAATTCATTTTAAAGGGTCATCTTAGTCAAAGTGGCAATAACTTTTGATGTTTTAGAAGTTTTTTAGATCAGCTTGGAGCCACCATGTTGTAGCTTTCTTTTTATAGCCCTGTTGCTATGCATGCCTTGAATATGTATGAGTTTGAAATGGTGTTTAAATTCCTCTCTCAGTCTGTTTGTTGAACTCTACTTAGCTGTTATTGTATTTGAGTTTCCAGCCAAAAGTGATATAGACACTATTGAATTGAGTTCAGCTTCTGGTGACATAAATGTATTGTTTTCTTGGCTACAGTACAAGTATTGTCTCAGGATGATTGTTGATTTCTTAGCCTACACCCTTGGAATTTATTGGTGGTCACTCATCCAAATATTAACCAAATCTGGCCCTACTTAGCTTTCTGACTTTAGCAGAGTAACCTAGATGCTACCAAGTTAAAATTGAAACAGATGCTGTCCTGATTTAATGGTGAAATTGATGAGTTTGAATTTTCCACTGATGGAGAGGCTGTGAGAAGACAGAAGCTGTGAGATATCGGTTTTAATGAAATTAAATTAAAGCCAATTTAAAGATTAGACTGGGTAAACTGAAGAAAGAGAACCATGATTGAAGTCTTATGACTTTACCTTCATTTGACTAACATCATATTTCCTTTGCCTCAAACAGTTGTATAATAGAGTCCAAATGTTTAGCAAACATGTTTGGTATTCCCCAAAGACTTTTTAGTGGTTATTATCATTATATCCTAAAGCAATTACCTTAAATTTGAAACTTAAGCTAGCATCCTTTCAGCTTCCCTATGCTTTATTGTCTGATTTGCTACAGCTGAGTGAAGGGATCATTCCTTTATGTTGTGATTCTAATTTTGCTCATCCTGCTTTGGGATTTTGGGACTTTCTTCATTAACAAAGATGCATGTAGCAATAATGGCTACGCAGGTTAGTGCTTGTGCTTATAATAGTAACTTCAGTTTGAAAGACAGTTTCATATCTTATCTCATTTGGGTGGCAAAACTCTAACCCACCATCCTCCAAACTGTTTCAGATTTTTGTTTAATTCTGTCTTGTCCTGTATATGGTGGAATTTGAGATCTATCAAATAGTTCAGAACAGGAAGCCAGGGCTACTCTTTTAGTTGAAGAATTTATATATCCTCATATATTCTTCATTTTTTGATGGGATGGCAGTAAAAGCAAGAGAAGAATCTTCAGAGTTCTCATTTAGTGAAGGACACTCTCAAGAGACAAAAGGCTTATCAAGTTATGTATTTCAGTATATAGACTTCTCTGCTCATTCATGAATAAAGAATGAATGGAGTAAGCCTACAAACTCCTAAGCTAAAAGATTTTGATGAATGAAGAGAATGATTAAAATTTGTTGTGTTTGCAAAAGAGCAGTAGGCAAATATATTTAAGGGACTATGAACAATACTATATTTATCTAAAAAAAAACCCTCTTTTTCTCTAAATAATTTGTCTTCAAAATAGGAGGTCATCTTATAGTAATGGGGGTAAATGATTTTTTTTTTCTGCCTAACTTATTTTTCAGAAATAGGTACAGCATTTGACATGCTGTAATATGTGAACATTGTGGGAAATTACTGAAAACTGGATTTAATGGACCCTAGTGTCGTCACATTCATAGAAATGGTCTTACCTTAGTCAACTTGTCTTTGTCAATTTATCATAGTCCACTATGTTACATTATCTTAGAGAGCCAGTTTGGTCTAACGGTTAAGGCACAAGGCTAGAAACCGGGAGACTGTCAGTTCTAGTCCTGCCTCAGGCATGAAAACAGATGGAGGACTTTGAGCCAGTCACTTTCTCTCAGCCCACAACATCAGGCTTAGGTGACAAGCCAGTCGATCAGTTCCTATCAGAGCCAATGGATCAACACTTGGTTGACCCAAAAAAACCCCAGACTCTACACTTGCAGGAAAACCACTAGGAAGGAGAGAAAAAAGGTGTCACCAACAATATATTTCCTTACCAGAACTATGAGGGAAAGATGTCATTTTGAATGAAAACGTTGCATTACCTTCATGTTAAAGGAAACTAAACTTGACTGTTAGATAAACCGCCCTCTCTTTTTGTGTCTCTCCTTTAATCATGTTATTGAAATGCTTTTAGTAATACTACCTGCATAAGTTTGGAGTATCTGATTTAAACTTAAAGTTCCAGCAAGCTGGATTGATCAATATGTACAAAGGGGATGAAAAAATGGAGGCAGTATCAGTTGGTAATATTTTGAAGTCATGTCATAGGGAAAACGTCTTAAATTAGACTTTGCACTTCTGATGTATTCATTTTTTTTTTTTTTGATGAGCCGGCTTGTGAACAGCAAAATGAAACAACATTGCCCTTTAATATTTATCTAAAAGCTTTATATTGCTTATTATTATCTGTAGCCAGAGTTGCTAAAGATGGCTTTTGAAATGGAAAAAAAGGTGGTGTGGTGATGGGGAGGGAATGCTTAGCCGTATAAACAAAAGAAAATGCAAGGAATGGTGATAATGTTATTTCCATCTATACATATGGCTAATCAGTTCTTGTCCATGATTTGGAGGGAAGGCTGTGTATTAGCATAATGCCTTATTTAGTCATAGGTAAGATTTGAATAAGGATAAAAGAACTGGCTGGCTTCCTTCCAAAAAAACCAAACTGAAATTGGAAAAAAAAACCTGTTGCTAACAGAATTTTTTGTCTTTTCCTGAACACTTAGGAATTGAATGGTAATTTAGCCGCTGTTATAAACAACAAATATGGAAGGAAAGTCCTGCTGTATTTATTGAGTCCACGGGACCCGACATATTTTTCCCCGGCAATAATCAAAATCCTGCAACAGGGTGATGAAAATGCTCACAGGTACTTGGGTACAATTTCTTGAGATTTCTGGATCTTCTCTCTGGTTATGTCTGAATGTTTGCTGCTTTTCACTCTTCCAAATCCCAGTCGATTGAATTATGGCTATACAGCTGCCTAAGAATGCCGTGCCAAGTGGAATTTGACCTATATTTTATTGTACATAAATGACCTTAAAAGGTGGCATAGCAAGTTAAATTTTTTTAAAAGTGTAGGATAACATTTTGGTAGGAAATAGTGGATTTCATATTGGGTAATTTTCTATGAATTTCGCTCACATTTTCTTGTAGTGGATTTGGTAAAATAATAGTTTATTGCCATGCGAGTCAAGTGACAAATAAGAACAGCAGGTGTTTATTTCAACACTGGCAGAATAAGGCATGTTATGCTTTACCTACAGCTGGTTATGATACAGACTAGATTCGTTTCTCGGTATTCATTTCAATAGTCCTATATTTTATCTGTTTTTATCTGGTTAACTGTATCTTGCCTTCATATATCACTTATTTTTTTGGAAAAAATCTTTCAAGGATACAGAATCTGACCTATTCAAGGCTAAGTGATGTTATTGAATCCAGAGGAGATTCTGCAAAATTTGTGGATGGATGTAGCTTTTAGCAATGTGCCAGTGTCGGAGACCTCAGTGAAAGAATACTTACAGAAAAACAAATGAATTTTTCTCAAGGTCCTATCACTAATAGAAGATAAAACCAAGAGATAGGATATGCTCAGTTTCATTTAGTTTCCATGTTTAGATATTATGAGCAACAGGGGAGCTATTATACATTGTTGTGAGGACACCAAACATATAGCAATGGGCTGATATCAATAGTGCAGGGTTGAAATGAGGAGTCCTTGGTGCTCTTTGAACTTAGTTGTTTTCTTGTGAATGTTTCAATACCAAACTATGTAACTTCATCAGTGCTAATAGGGACTGAGGTTTGCTCTCATCTTATATTCTAGTGACTTGCCCTGTCAGTGTAGGTGGGGCATGGTCTTGGTGATTCCTTGGCAATGAAACATCTGCAAGAAAACAACCAAGTTCAGAGAGCACCAGGGACCCCAATATCAATAGTTTATTGAAGTGGCATGTGATTTCTGAAAAAGTGGCAAGAAAAAAGACTTGGAGGCATTCTGGTCAATTCTTTAAAAAAGTTTTATTAATGTCCTCCATTTCCTGGTATTTTGTTGCTATTTGTTTATTCATGTGTTTGGGGGGAAGTTCTATTAATTAATTTATGCAATAAAACATTGTAAAAAGAATTAAATTAGGATTCAGGCAATTATTATTGGATCCTCTTTGAGGCAGGATATTTTATTTGAAATATCCCACAAAACTCTGCAAGTATGAACAAATGAATGTTCGGGCCATAGATCAAAATACTACAGGGAGAAGCAAACTGTCACCTTCATTCCTAACATAAATATACTCACTGCCAACAGACAGCTTTGATTGATATCACCTCACAGGTAATTAAATGGCACCTCAACATAACACCTCCTGCTGATTGTGTAAAAATAGTGCTGCTCTGCAGGCCATAGGCATGGCAGCCATGAGAGTCACACCACCATCTGTCTCTCTTGATGATCTTTCCAGTGATACTAATTGCAGCAGCCACGCAAATCACTTTCTTGCTGACCAATCTTGGTTTTTAAAAATTAAAAACAGTCAAGGAAATGGAGCCTGAACTGAGGATTGCAACTGTGTGGCTGTTAACGAGATTTACCTCTGGCCTGAAGCTGAATTCTCCATTCCAGCATTTTCCCATGAAAATATGCTTCATAAACACTTTGTTCCTTCATAAATGCTTTACTGATTTAGGTAGAAACAACTGCTTTGCAAAGATCCAGTGCATGCAGTGCATGATCATAGGTGATCTCTAAGGCAGGGGTCCCCAACCCCCTGTCCATGGATTGGCACTGGTCCGTGGCATGCCAGCAACCAGGCAGCATACAAAACCATGGCCCCTCTGGTCCACAGAAAATCCTTACTCCACAGAAGCAGTCCCTGGTGTCCAAAAGTTTGGGGGCCGCTGCTCTGGGGTTGTGATTTGGAGCATAAACAAAAACTTTTCATCTGTTGTTGGAGATTGTTCTGGGAAGAATATGAAAATAATGTCCTGCTGAATTTGGATTTTTTAATTTTGTACAATTCCCACTTTTCTTTGTCAAGCAAACATTCTTATTCTGTCTGTCTTTATTCCACCAGTAAAAAGGATGCAGATGTTCGCCATGCTGAGCTTCTGGAAGCCATTTCCCCTCCCTTATTACAGCACCTCAGTGCACACGCTGAAGAAATGGTGATGGACAAAGTTGCCTTCATTATAGTGACAGGCATCCTCAAGGCGGCTGTTGGCGATGTCCAGCCAGCGATGAAAGCCATCGCTGGTCTTGCTGCAAGAAAGATGATTCCAGGGGGAGAAGATGGACAGGTAAGATAGACACAAAGCAAACGGTAATAAGCAGCCCCAAATTAGCAGATTTCTCTTTCATTGTTGTTCACTCATCTTTCTGAGGTAATAGTAATTGTCTAGGGTAGGACAGTCACAACATATTTATGTATGTATGTATGTATGTATGTATGTATGTATGTCCAAAGCAGTATGAACATGGAAACATTAGATTGTCTGGGGTTTCCAATCTGACCTAGGGAAAGAATTTCGGTTCCATCTAAAATCAGAAGATGGAACTGATAGTTTTACTCTGAATTTCAGGAACTTGCATAAAGGAAACATGGCTTTTCCTGGTCTCACAGCTATTGCACAGGCTCAGGAAATTCATATTTAAGTTAAGGAGGCATAAAGAAGAATAGCAACAGTGTGTAATCACCGAATTTCTCCATGTTGCCACATCCTTAACTCAACCATACAAATTCCTGAATCTGCATAGCTACCATGAGAGTCTACAAGAAGCATGGCTTTCCTAATGAGCTATCAACATCCTGCACAAGGTGTCTGCACCAAACTGAAGCTTTGCTTTGTTGGGGCAGAATTTATCATACTGTTCTGGACTCAAATGTGTGCATGACTCCAAAGTACTACTTTAATACATATTTTTATAGCATTGGCTGTGTTCAAATATTTGCCTAGATACTTGAAGATCAGGACTTGATTAAAGGACAGGGCAGTGCTTGTACTCTGCCTCATATGCTTTTGTGCTCTATCACTCTCTTCCACCAACACACACACTCTGTTAGAACATAGGGACCTTGGAGGTTTTCTAGCCCAACCTCCTGCTCAAGCAGGACACCTTATAGCACTCCAGACAGATGGTTGTCCAATCTGTTCTTGAAAACATCCCGTGAAGGAGCACCCACAGCTTCTGAAATCCGTTCCACTGATTAATTGTTCTCGCTGTCAGGAAATTTCTCCTTAATTCTAGATTGGATTTCTCTTAATGATCTTCCATCCATTACTTCTTGTCCTGCCCTCAGGTGCTTTGGAGAATAGATCTTCTCTGTGATAGCCCCTCAAATACTGGAAGACTGCTATCATGTCACCTCTAGTCCTTCTTTTTGTTTGACTAGACATATCAGTTTCCTCAGTCGGGCATCGCTTTCCACACATTTAGGCAGAAAATCTAAAGCAGAACTAAAATAGAAGCATAGCTGTCTCTATAATCCTAAAACACAGCTTGTGAGGTTTGTGTATAACGGGGCAAGCTGCATTTCTGCTCAGACCTGCATGGTTCCCTTGAGATCTCTGGGCTCAACCCAAAGAGCAGGGTAGATGGGCTGCAGAAAAGCCGGTAAGTAGTGGAATGACAAGCCTAGGGTTCCGGAAAGTGACCTAAGTGGAATGAAATTAGAAGCATTTTACAAAATTTGCCCAGCTAGTGCCTGCAGGAACTATGTGTGATAGAACATATTCAAAATAGTATTTGAGACTGAAGCTGATTGATTTTTCCTCCCAAAAAGAAGTACATTTCTAATCCGAGTGACCACCAAGATCTGGTTGTTTAAAATTTAGACTGTTTTGCTTTTTCTCCACCAATTAATTAATGGGCCATTTAATTATATGAAGAGTAAGTGCATGGGACACTTCTTACATGCTATATGACTTGACCCTGCTTTTAAAAAGCTGCACATGTGAAGATAATGAAGAATGACCCAGTGAGATCTTGACATGTTCATGCTTTATTTTAAAGCTTCACATTGCTGAACATCCAGCCGGTCATTTGGTGCTGAAGTGGCTAATAGAACAAGATGAGAAGATGAGTCAGTCTGGCAGAGAAGGTATGTTGGCATATCTGTAAATCGGGGGTAAAATTAATCAATAGACCTTTAATTGGTAGAGGGTTGGGCAAGTTAGCGAGGTCCTGGTTTCCATTTTGGAAGCCTTAATTAAAATAACTTCTCTGAGTGATGTGGCTCCAAGGACATGGAGAATTGCTCATAGTAAGAATGGAAAAGTATTTTTGAAAAAGAAGGCAATTCAAGGGATAAGTTTCCTTTTCCTTGAATTCAACTGTGTGTGTATGTGAATAACGTAGAAAATTAGATTAAAAGCACATGTGCTCTGAATGCTACAAACCAGCATTATGCATAATCTAATCAGTATCTCCTTAAAGCGAATGCAGATGTGTTGATTAGCATTAATTAATAACCGATCTGAGATGGTAAATGTATAATACCTGCTTTGGATTCTCCCAAACAGGATGTTTTGCAAGAATCCTGATAGAACATGTGGGAATTGATCTTCTAAAGACCTGGGTGGATGTGAATCGTGGTGCAATTATTCTGTGCCGGTATGTAGAAGGTTTCTAGATTACTGAACATCCATGAGGGTTTGTTTTAGGCAATGACCTACTTATTTAATATTAATATTTTTAAATCGCTGTTTTTTAAGAAGTGCCTGTAACCATTCTTGCCAGTAAGTAGATTGCAGCTGTGTTAACTTGCTGAATCACCTTCAAAGTTTCATTACTTGCTTTCAGCTTCATTATTATTATTATTTTTAAAGTACAAGGGAAGTAAGCTGAAGCTTTGCTACATTTTTTTTTTAAAATCCAACTGCTGTTGATTGTCTCTTCCCATTGGACTGTCTTTCTTTGAAGGTAATAATTTGTCTTTCCTGGAATTTATGATGTCTAGAGGCTCTGCTGTCACAGCCTTCAGACGTACTACATTCTTTCTTTATAATGTGGTAATTCAATTTATTCCAGTGAGGTAACCTACAAAGATTGCTTGCTCAGAAATGTGAATAATACAGACATTGTTGGTTCTCTTATATACAGTACACATTGCAAATGAGCTTGAAGTTTGTGCTCTTATGCCAAGCAGTTTTGTTGCAATTATTGACATAACCTCAAGCAAACAAACTGAGAACACAACTGCTCTGTTTTAGAATAAATCAATATGATATTAAACAAATCATTTGCAGCATCTTCATTTAGAGAATTATTTAAAATGTATTAATAGGGTATGAAACTAAAATATCTTTTAACTTGTATTTACTGATCGTAACTCCCTGCTTTTGTAGATTAACTACTCTATTTGAATCAACTGACAATATTCCCAAATTAAGTTTTAACTTCTGTCTTGTAAGTTTTCTCAGGATTAATAATGATGAGATCACTAGCATGAGATCACTAGCAGCACGCTCCACTAAATGAAAACTGATGGATCTGTTCAAACAATCGCTAGAAATAGATCAATTGAACCAACCGAATTGTACCTAGAATATCTCCTGATATCAAATTACGTTTGTTACTATTTTCCTGATGCCTTTTGACAAAGAATAAATGCCCCTTTGGGAGTAGAGGTGCATTCAATGAAAGCAAACTGGGAACAGAAAATGATAGGTTGCAGGATAGCTGAACCTCAAAGCCTAAACATAAGAGGAACAGTTCTGTTTATCGGTTTGCTGAGGAGGTGCTAATCTTCCCTCTCCAGCTGACCTGATCAAGGTCACTGCAGGAGAGAAAATGAGAAAGACTATAATTATGTTCCAGGATTCTAATCAAGCCTACTGAAATAATGATCTGTATCAGGGGAAAATAAAGGTAAAGATACCCTCAAGCTTAATTCCTGGTGATCAGGAGTTTCTTCAGTGTGTTACAGAAGTATTCCCCACTCCCCCCCACCTCTTCCTATGGACTTTTCTTCTGTCATGCCCTTGAGTTGTTGTTGTTGTTGTTGTTATTGTTGTTGTTGTTGTTGTTGTTGTTGTTGTTGTTGTTGTTGTTATTATTATTATTATTATTATTATTATTATTATTATTATTATTAATTGAATTTGTATACCGTCCTACTCCCGAAGGACTCAGGGTGGTGAACAGCCAAATAAAATACATATAATACAAATGTTAAAAAACCATTAATATACAATTAAATAATTGGCCCAGAAAACAAAATTTAAAACACCCCAAATTCATAAGACAAATTTAAAATTTAAAAATTTTAAAAATTTTAAGAAAGTTTAAAAGAGAGGTTAGGCCAGGCCGGCTTGCTGGAAAAGAAATGATTTGATGGCACGGTGGAAAGCGCGCAGGTCCGGGATCCTCCGTATCTCCGGGGGGAGCTCGTTCCAGATGGCGGATGCCCCCACAGAGAAGGCTCTCCCCCTGGGGGCCGCCAGTCGACATTGTTTGGCCGACGGCACCCTGAGGAGCCCCTCTCTATGGGAGCGTACTGGTCGGTGAGAGGCTACTGGTGGCAGAAGGCGGTCTTGTAGATACCCCGGTCCCAAGAGGTGCCTTGTCCAAACACATTTCAGGGGAAATCAGTGGTGGGTTGCTACCGGTTCTCCCCGGTTCGGGAGAGCCAGTAGCGAAAATCTTGATGTGAGAGCGAACCGGTTCGCTTCGCCCATTAGCTGGGCCCTCCCGCCCTCCGTGCTATATCTACCTTTATTCCTTCATTTTTAGCCCAGCTGTAAGGTGCAGCAGAGCGGATTGCCATGCCTCAGCTACAATAAAATTCAATGGGCTTACGCAAAGCTCAAGTTTGGCATGTGTGCGACCCGATCGCACGCAAAGCACATGCGCAAAGCAAACCAGTGGTAACACCGGTTAGAACCCACCACTGGGGGAAATGTAGAGGTGTGCAAATCTTTAGTTCAAGATTGACCTTTCCAATACAGTTAAGACGATTCCTGAAATGTTCTGAACTTGAGAAGATAATCAAGATTGCTTTGTCTTTGCAATCTCCACACCAATAATCTCTAATGAAAGGGTACTTGTTTCCTTGCTTCTGTTAACAGAAATGTCAATCAAGATCACCAAAAAGCAAGAGATCATTTATTTTGTTTCACTAATCTGAATTTGAGGGGGGGGGGAAACAGAGTTTGAATGCATGAAGTTCTAGCTGGTTTCCCTACCTGAGGGGTCTGTAGGCTCATCCAAAGTGCCTGTCAGTCTGATGGTACCCCTACCCCCCCAAAAATATATTGCTTCTCATAGCCAAGCTCCATCAGCACTACACACCCATCTGTTAAAAATAATTGGTTTCCTTCTTCATTATCCCATTCTTAAAAAAAAAATCTAGTGTTTTTGATATATATCAGAATAAAGTTGCTATTAATATGGATCAGTGCAAAAACCAGATTTAAACCAAACTTCCATTTCACATGTTTATCATTGTGAATTTCCACTGTTCAGCCACTGCTTTTCTGAAATAGAACTGTGGGGATTTTTAATTGTACCTTAGAACAGAACCCATACATTTGACAAGAATGCTTAATTCCTTGTAAAAAATTTGTGACCTCACACACAGCTGCTAAATAAAGATTTGTGGGGAATTGTTTCACATGTGGCAAAGTTTTCTATTTGAGGTGCAAAAGATGTTGAGGAATCGGGTTTAGCAGAGACATCCTGATTGTTTCTGCTTGAATTCTAGAAATGGAGATTTGTTGCTTTTTAAAAGAAGTTTTATCTCTCAAGGATGGTTTTACAATTATTAATTTAGATGGTTGATACTTCTAGTACTGAGTTTTAGTTTTCTTCCATTATTTTAATAGAACTCAGTTGATCTGCTGCTACTATATCTGAAGTAATTGTATTTTTGACATCTCATTGGAAAACTAATCTGAAGTCATGGACGAGCTAGAGAGAGTTAAAACTGCTACAGCCAGTTAATGCAACTGGCCATGTATTTAATTAAATGGGTCCAGAATTTAATCAAAGATGCTTCAGATCAAACCTGAGCACCATTCACTCCCTAAAGGAGTCATATCCAACCTCCTGAATTTTCATGAGCAATTGTGTGACTGCCAGAAAAGAAATTACTCCTTTGGGAGGTGTCCTACTGAATCTTTAGCCTTGGTCTGCTTCAGAACCTCTGCAGATCTCTATATTTGATGCAACAATTCATCCAATATCTAATGTGGATTCAGAAGCAGATGCAGAGTATTCATATCTTGCTCTAGTGTTGTATGAGAATTTGAGAAGGGAACGTCTATAATCAGATTAAATTTCTGCTCCAATGTTTTGGTAATCTTGGTGACTGCTTACACCCATGCTTGTCCTTCCCTAAAATGGTAACAAGCCTATAAAGACAAAACAGCCTAGAAGGCTCCTTACAGTCATCTGTATTGCATATTATGTAATTTACGTAATCTCTTCAAATATGTAATACTACGTCAGCGTGCTTGCTCTTAGATAAGACAGAACTATTTTGGATCATACTGAAAAACAGATTTTTTTTTCAATCCAAGCTACTTTAATTCTTTTCTTCTATTTGTTTGGCAGAATCATACTTCTTTGTTTTTTTAAAAAAATGCAAGGTTGGATGTGACAATTTAAATGGAATGTTATGATAAAAATTGCAGATTTTTGCAGGCTACCATTGATATCTTCATACTGAAAAAAACCTGACAAACAAACCTGCTTAATTTTCCTGGAAAAGTAATGAATTTTTTTTCCATTTTGCATCCCATTATTAATCATGATGCCCTTGTGAATTTGCACACATACAACCCAATTCCCCCTTATCTCTTTTCAAATATGTTTTTTTAAAAAGCAAAAATTAGAATCAATGTTTATATCCGAACAAGAGATGGAAGTAGCATTGTTTACTCACATTGTTGACCTATGATAATGCTTGGATGTGGGTAGCACATAATTCTGATCAATCTTTCAATGACCATTGCTATCTCTAACCATGATATCTTTCTGAACTATTGGCAATAGTTGACACTTGGGGAAACCATTTTGTGATAGTTCAATTCCTTGAGTAGGCATTTCCAGTCAGAGTGTATGAGGGAGAGGCTGAGCCCTTAGACACTGGTATGGGATGCTTCAGTTCATCCCTTTCCCAAATCCTGTTTCATATTTATTTCATCTGTCTTATTCAGGTACATAAATATCAATGATTGTGCCAGTTATATATCCCTGCCAGGAAGGAAAGTCTAAATTGGGAGAAGTAGGCTGAGATTCAACACTAGCAAAGCTGAGTTGCTATGGGTTCAAGAGCTGACTGATTTGAGGATAGTATCAATCTTAGTTCTAGATGTTTTGTGTTACCATGCTATTTGGGGTACCCCTGAACTCTCGGCTCCTGCTCAAACAGCAGTTGGAAGCTGTGGCTAGGAGGGCCTTTAGCTCAGTTTCAACTGGTGCACAAATTTCTAGAGTTAGAAGGTGTGCTTGTCACATTACGGGTGGATTAACCATGGGGTTACTCTTGAATAACATCCAGAAACAGCAACTAATGGCCTACATGCTAAATGGAATAAACTGATGTTGTCATGTGATATCAATGTTGCAGGAAGTGTTGCTTTGTCTCTGGGTGTAATTCAAGATGCAGATGATCATTTTAAAGAATTGACCTGACAACTGGTGTTCTTTTGAGATTGCTTACTCCAGATAGACAAAATGGTTGCAGCTGTATGAAAATATTCCTAACGAATAAAATCCCAGAGTAAATATAGTCCTATTTAAGAAACTTAATTGAAAATACATTCAAATACACAAAGACTCTGTTTTGTTCTGACAATTTGAACTATTAAAGTGAATTATTATTATTATTATTACCTATTTTCTATGAGGTGGTGTCCCCAATTTTTCCTCAACAAATAGAACTATTCAGTCATATGTTGATCTGTCTGTCATGTATTAATTCAGTTTGTAATAATTGTTGATTTTTAAAGGATACTGTTTAAAACATATCTTAAGTATTCTCTTTCTTCCTCTTACAGCCTTCTTCAGAGCACTGATCAAGAAGTTGCAACACAAGTCAAAGATGGACTAAAGAGCGTTATTCCAAAACTAAAAAGGACTAAAGACTGTACAGCAGCAGCAAAGGCATTGCTGGAGAAATTATTATCCTAATTTAATAATTATTCAGTTCCTTTATAACATGACAAACTCATGTCATCACGGAGGCATTGTGACATATCGGAACTTTTTTCCCCTTTGCTAAACCAGGTGTGGGCGTGGCCAACGCATGATGCATCCGGCCTGCGGGCCACGAGTTTGACAGCCCTGCTCTATGACAACCAGACCCGTTTTTAAAAGAAATGGAAATGAAAAGGGTTTTGGACAGTGTTGGGTTAATTTTTTAAAAAATTACACAATTTAATTTGTCAATAAATTCTTATACCTTTTCCAATGTTTGCCTCTTGAATTTTGCTACTCAAATTACCTTTCTGTTTCTAACCTCCCACTGTTTATTTGGAGTCAGTGTGGTATCATGGCTAAGGTATTAAATGAGGAACAGGGAGACCAGATACTACCGGTAGTCCTCCCTCAATCCTGCAGGTTTCCTGGGTGATTTGGAACCAGGCATCCTCTCAGCTAACCTATTTTACTGGGGTTATTAGTCAGGGTGGGTGGAACAACATGTACAAAAGGCAGTATTGGTCTAATGGTTAAGACACCAGGCTAGAAACCAGGAGACCATGAATTCTAGTCCCACCTTAGGCCTGAAAGTCAGCTGAATGAAGCCCAACCCACCTCACAGGGTTGTTGTGGGGAAAATAGGGAGAGGGAGAAGTATTAGATATGTTCACCACCTTGAGTTATTGATAAAAAAATAAAGGGGTGGGGGAATAAATACAGATATTTATATTTATACATTTTATTGGAGAAGGGCGGTATACAAATAAAATAAAATAAGTAAATAAATAAATAAATTATTGGATGCTTATGTCACCACATGGTAACTGGGCTGCTTACAGTCATAAAAAAGTATGTACATTAAAACATAAATAAAAATACCAAAATACCAACCATAAAAATAATCTAGAACCTAATTACACGGGAGGGGAGGGGAGGGGAGGTGGGATCTCTTGTTACTCAACCACCTCCATTGTGCTGTTCTCCCATGGGGGCCCCAAGCCAGATAAATCTTAATAGATGAATAGCTACATAGACAATCTAGATCAATGGCTCCCAGTCTTTTGAGCACTAGGGACTGATTCTGTAGAGAGAGATTTTTCCACAGACTGGAGGGGGCGTGGCTTCATGTACTTCCTGCATCCCGTGGGTGGGACCGCTTGTTTGGCCTGGTTTCTGGCATGCCACGGACCAGTGATGGTCCGTGAATTGGGGTTTGGAGCTTGGGGACCCCGATCTAGATGATTCTTGTTCCTGTCTCCTTTGATCTCTAATGCCATGGATGATTTGCTTTTTTTGCCTTCATTTAACGAGCTGTGTATCTTAATAGAAGTGGAAAAAAGACAAGCAAAGAAGAAAAGTAGCTCTTTTACTACTTCTGTTTTGAAAAGATGTAATTCAGCTACTGCAGTTTGTGTGTGTGGGGGGGGGTGGAAACTAGGCAATACCAAGGAATACAACACGTACACTCATTTTTCAAAGTTAAAGTCAAACAATGGTGTAACTCACAAAGTAAACACCAGCAGCAAGTACATGAGGCTGCCATCAGTCAGCACTATCAGTGGCGCTGGTTCAACCAACCTTGCTTGCCCCCTGAAGATAATCATGCACAATAGCAGAGATGAAACACGCTGCGTTGGTTTAAGGAGAGCTCCTTGGCATAGGGTTTGCAATTGATCACCCTCTGTTCTGCAATGCGCTCCAGGCCCAGCCTGACAAAAGTTGTGGTTTGCCACTATTATTTTTTTTTAAAGCATTGAGAGCAGCTGCAGGCTCCTACAAGCTCTTTACCCTTGTAAAGAGAATAAATATTACCCAGACTGTGTTCTATATTTCAGATGCCAGTTGTATAAAACCTGATGGATGAAGTTTTTCAATAAATCCAATTTATTGAAGTTACCTATTACCTATTCACCTATTTTAATTATTTAAAGAAATTACGGGTAGTCCTAGACGTACAACAATTCATTTAGTAACCATTCAAAGTTACAACGGCACTGAAAAAAGTGACTTTTGACCATTTTTCACACTTATGATTGTTTCAGCACCCCCATGGTCAGGTGTTTTCTGTTCAGAAACTTCACAACTGACTCATATTTTATGATGGTTGCAGTGTCCCGGGGAGTCATGTGATCACCTTTTGCGACCTTCTGACAAGCAAAGTCAATGGGGAAACCAGATTCACTTAAACCTCCGTGTTACTAATTTAAGAACTGCGGTAATTCACTTAACAAATGTGGCAAGAAAAGTCGTAAAATGGGGCAAAACTCACTTAACCGATTTCTCACTTAGCAACATAAATTTTGGGCCCAATTGTGGTTGTAAGTTGACCAGCTGTATATGGTTACCCATTTTTATCAAATAGCTCCAGGCAGCCAACAAAGCCAGTACATAAAATAATGTACCGTATTTTTTGGAGTATAAGACGCACCTTTTTCCCCCAAAAAAGAGGGTAAAAATCTGGGTGCGTCTTATACTACAAATGTAGCCCCGCCCAGCTTCTCAAACAGAGGTTTCAGAGGCTGAAAAAGGCATCAGAAAGGAAGATTCAGAAAAGAAGCCCCCAAACAGAGCTTCAGAAAACAAGCCCCCAAACAGAGCTTCAGAGGCTTTTTTTTCTGAAGCTGTTTCAGAGGCTTTCAGGGGCAGGAAAAAATGTTTTTTCTTAAACAAAGTTTCAGAAATTTCAGAGGCAGAAAAAAAAGCAAAAAAAAAAAGCAAGGCACAGAGCTCACAACCAAGGAACCTATTGCTAAAATTCACCTCTGGGAACAGCTGATTGGGGGTATTCCGGGAGGCTGATCCACCTGCCAATCAGCTTTTTTCTTATTTTCCTCCCCAAAAACTAAGATGCGTCTTATACTCCAGGGCGTTTTATACTCCAAAAAATACAGTAAAAGCCACAAAGCAACACATAATTAAAAATGAACACACATCCTCATCAACCATCTCATAGCACAAGACAAACACACAAAGGACTCTGCTAACATCAGAGCCCAGGTGCCCCAGAAGACTAAACTCTTCAGAAGGAGAGAGTTTCAAAGGGCAGGCCCCACATCACAGGCAGCATATCTCCTAGGTGACCGCTAGATGGCCTTGTTTCACAGAAGGTCCTTGGCACAGGCCTAGTGGGACAACAGAAATAGGTAGTTCCTCCTATCACAGTCAGTGGTTTTACTGGGGTTGCTGTTTTTTGATGGAATAAGAGCATGCTTAGCGAAGGGGTCCTTGAGATGCTATTTTTTTGTGAAAGTAACCTAATTTATGTTGTTATAATTGACTTAATGCAACACATTTTCATGTGCTGGTTCTCTTTGAAAATCCCATTTTCATTGCTGACTTTAGATAAGCTTCAAGATTGCCAGATCTGCCAAAATTCCCACAGGCTTGGGAGCACAACTCTGCACCCAATACGAGCTTCCTCAGCTTTTGCTTGTTAAGATTTAATTACATCTTAATTAATTGCTCCTTAATTAGCAGAGACTGAGATCTGTTAGAGCCATGTTTAAATCTTGTTCTGCGAATTAACTAATTGTGGGCACAACTGTCTTGGCTATCTCAAGAAAATCTATTCTGTATAATGGAAGATCTTTTTATACAATTACATTTATATGCTATTCCCATACAAGTTCCATTTTGTTAGCTAAGTGGAATACTATTTTCTGACTCATTTTTTAAATAGTCCAATGGAGTAACTAACGGCAATCTCAAGAATAAAATATGACAAAGCAAAACCTGATTCTCTCATATATTAATTTCCAGGAATGCTTTTGGATCTCCAAGCAGTGCACTCCTAGACTAGAGAGCATTCTCTGCTGATTTGGGATTTTAGGATTTGCCATGCCTGCTATGACAACCATTTTGGGACCTGGCAACCATCTTTTGGCAACCATTTTAGGAACAAGCTCACCTGATGCTTTCAGCCTCTCCCCTGTCTAAAAAGATTGCCTGTTTCTGACATAGTCATGGTAAGCAGAGCAACAACAAATGAATTTCATCTTCCCCTTTTAAAATAATTTATAAATTGCCATCCTAAATTGGGTAGAAAGATCTATGTTGAAGAGAGAGACACAGAAAGCAAGAGAGGAAGGGAGGGAAAGAGAGAGAATACACACCAGTGCCAATAATCTTTGGCCAATTGCATTGACACAACAGACTTTTGAGCTGTAAGTAAGCAAATATGCTCGCTAATCTTGTCCTAAAGGTTACACAGCCAAAAGAGCCAGGATAAATAAACCAACTGTCTGCCTGGGTAACACAATGCTGACTAAACCATATCCTAAACTTTATTGGCCTGGATAAAGCTTAAAGATTAATCTCAACTAGGTTAATTGGCAGGGACACAATCATTTGCATCCAGAGCACCTGTAAGCGCTTAGGATGAGCACCTAAAGTTCTCCCACTAGGATTGTCTCTTGGGATATGAAATACATGTTGGCTTAATATTGGCTTATTGAGTGCAAAGATCAGTGGAAAATGACTTCAAGCAAATGTTTGTTGCTATCCTACAACTCCATGGTAGAAGTACAACAAAAGGATAGTGGAAAGAAACATTACTACAAGAGACAGCTGGGCTGAAATGCAGTTGCACACCTGTCAAAATGAGCTGTCTTTTAAAAAGACAAAGCATTTCTCACAATCTTTGGCATATAATATGCATGTTTTGCACTTCAATTCTGGTAGAACTAAATATGGAATTCTTGCAGGTGTCCAATATCCATAGTGATGGTGTCTTCCTGCTTTAGCTCCAAGATTGTATTTCAGAACAGAGAGAGTGTCAGATCAAACCCAGTTAGTGGGAATCATCACAGGGATATAAGAATTGTCACAGATCATGTAAGATAATGATAAATGAGAGCAGTGTTCCAATATTTGAGGGGCTGATACAAGGAAGTGGGGATCAGCCTATTCTCCAAAACACCTGAAGGCAGAATAAGAAGCAATGGACAGAAACTAATCAATGAGAGAAGAAACCTAGAACTGAGGAGAAATTTCCTGACAGAACAATTAATCAGTGGAACCACTTGACTTCAGAAGTTGTGGGTGCTTCAATGCTGGAGGTTTTTAAGAAGAGGTTGAACAACCATTTATCTGAAATTGCGTAGAGTCTCCTGCTGAAGTCCAAGGTCCCTTCAAACTCTGTTATTCTGTTATTCTTCTATTGTTGCTTCCAGCAGCTAATATTTAAAGGTTGTTCCCATGACTTCTTTTGGCTTTCCTAAAAAAACCAACTGGGATAGAGTAATTTTTTTTGAAAATTATTTTAACCTCATGGTAAGCAACCTTTTCTGGATTCAGTGGAATTTTAGTGTTTTAGGAGTATATTGAAGGTAATCTCCCAAAACAATTGTGCAAAGGACTCCTCTGCTCCTAAAAACAATAGTGAGAGTGGCCAATCACAAAACACCTATGTACTCTAAAGTAGTGGTGAGTGGATTCTATTTTTGTTCCCCTTCCCTAAATACATCCTGCCACAAGTGTGTGTGTGTGTCTCTCTCTCTCTCTCTCTCTCTGTGTGTGTGTATACATCTGGAAACAGTTCCAAAATAAGTGCTGTTCTGTAGCCTCCAGCGGTCTATGTTCAGCGAGTAGTTTTCAGCTCCATGTAGGCCCTAATGGCATTCTTATAAACAAAATGGATACTAAAGGGAGGTATGTTGTTTTGAGGAGTGTCAGGTTTGGATTTATTTTTAAATTTTAAAATAGCTGAAAGATAAAATCAAGGGAGGCCAGGAGGTCAGTGAGTGAGGAGTGTTCTACATTGCCTAAGCATGGTTTAATGTTTCCTCTCTCCAATATGCTATTGATTTTTTTTCTTTGTTGTTCCTGTTAATAAGTATTGATACTAGACGTTCTAAGTCTAATGTTGGCTGCAGTGCTTTGTTTTTAATAAATCCAATGTCTACTCTTTCCAAAGAGACTTGGCCAAACCAAAACATCGATTTCAAGATTGCCAATCCTCCATTTAAATGATTTTGATTTAAAGTGTCCTAAAATGAATATAAAATTTGCTCAACGCTAGTTCTCCCACAGAAGGTTAAAATAATTCATTTGAAGGTCGGTATGGGTCAGGGCAGGTGTTCTCCAACTGCACACAAACACACACAAGTACACACACATGTACACAGACAGACAGATATTCATTTTATTTATTTATTAAATTTGTGGCACCCACCTCATTGATATTTGGGATGTTCTGTTACTGCTTTACTTTCCTTCAAACTAGGAGGGTGCTTGTGTGTATTTTGGTTTGAAATGTTGCTTTGGGCCAATTTCCTTTCTATAAACATTTCAAAAGCAGGAACTGAAAAGTCTAGAAAAGAATTGGAAGCAATGTATGTTCTGTGCCTTCAGGACTGTGCAAATGGACAACGTTCCCTCATCATGGAATGAACCGTCCATCTACTTAGTGTGTATAAACACGGACATAGACCTGTTTACTTTTGAACTAGTCCCTTTTTTATCACTGTTTACCTAAGGATGGGCCCAACAAGGACTTGCTGATATTTCTTTTTGCAATATTGATTGTCTTTAACTTGTGTATCTTTTAAAATCCACTTTATCTTCCTTCTTTTTTTTAAATATATAGAATGAAGGTGACTTTATTGTCTGGCTATCATGGCAAATACTGTAATCTTTCTGTCTGGTATCTTTAAAAGATATCCAAAGAATACTTTACAGTAAGGACTGAAATGATTGATTGGCTGGTATCTTTTTAGGACCTGATAAATTTAATCTGAGTATCAACATTTTCCCAGGTCTTCTATCTGCCTCTCACCCATCCCACCCAAGAGATAATTTTCAAATAGTAATTTCAGAGGTAGAAGCAGAGGAAACTGCTGTATTCCATGCAGGTCATCAGTTGTTGCTTGATAGATGAAGTTCCTAATCTTCTCTCCCCCCCCCTTCCTGTAATAAAATATCTCAGTTTGAACTGTATCTAGTTCCTTTCAAACCCTTAGCATCTGTCTGTCTCTAATATAGCCCTTGACATTCAAGCACAACTGAGCTCAAAATTTCCATTTCTAAGCAAGGCATTGCTAAGTGAGTTTTGACCCATTTTTTGAACTTTTTTGGCCACAGTTGTTAAGTGAATCACTGCAGTTAAGTTTTTCAAAAAATGAGGAAAAATGGCAGTTGTCCAATATAGGTGGATTAAGTGACAGCTTGAAGTGTGCACCACCACCATGGCCTGCCTGCCTGCCTGCCTGCCTCTCTCTTTCTCTCTCTTTCTCCCTCTCTCTCTTTTCCCCTCTCCCTCCCCCTTTCCACCTCCCTCTCTCCCCATCTCCTTCTCCTCCCCATCTCCCTCTCTCTCTCTTTTCCCCTCTCCCTTTCTCTTTTCCCCTCTTCCTCTCCGTCCCCCCTTTCCCCTTCCTTCCCCCCTCCCTTCCTCTCTCCCTCCCCCCCTCTTTCCCCCTCTCACTATCCGTCCCTATTTTCCCCTCCTTCTCCCCCTGCCCCCTCCTTCCCTCTCCCCCTTCTCTCTCCCTCTCTTTCCCCCTCTCCCTCCCCCTCTCCCCCCTCCCTCTCCCTCCTTCATTCTCCCCCAAGGGTGTTTTAATTATCATCCCAACCTAGCCTCTTGTTAACTTCCTAAGGGCTTTTACCAACCAGAAAGGGCAGGTATCCAAGCCACAAATGGCAAAATGAAGAAATCAATCTATTTCCTCTTGCATTGTTTCCTGGAACTATTTTGTACCGTTTTAAACCTTTCATTGCTAAATCCTACTTTTGTTTTTTGTTTTTTAAAAAAAATCCAGCTCAGGGACGACAAGAGTTCTCCTGGAACCCAGTTTCTAGTGAATCTTTGTCCTCTTAACCCAATCCAAAGTCAACACAGGGAACCGAAGCAAGAGACACACATGTTTTGTGTTTTGTGTTCTCCAATTCCCTCAGCACAAGGGATTGCTCCAGAGCAGCACTTATCTGGCCTTGTTTTCCTACTATATTACACGAGAATGCTGAAGGCCTTCACAACATAGAGAATACGTGTAGGCCTTCTACTATAGTAGCTGATATGCCATCTCACACAACTTACTGTTACAAGGATGCTCCTTATTCCACACTAGCTGTATTGGCATTGGCTTCCAAAACTGCTTCTCTTTACTCTATAGGGTACTTCTTTACCCTACTTAGGTAATTATATTGAGTAATTCTTTGTTATGTTTTGCTTTGAATGTGGACACTATTTCTTTTGGGAAATTGAGCTTTTTTGGGGGAGGGGGTTGCTTCTGCTTCTCAACAAATAGTTCACAGTTTTCAGGAGGACCTTGAAACCCAGAAATGTCAAGAGCATGTTTATATTTAATGTAGAAATTTCCATGTCTACTGTGCCCAAAGCCCTTGAGAACAGGGCAATGGAATTTCTTATCTTGCAAAGCAGCAGCACCCTTGCCAAATTCTTCAAGCAAACAGCACATTGAACTTGAACAGGCCGGGACAGTTTCCTAAATTACTTCTCACATTAATTCACCTCGTGTCAATGTCAGGAGGAGATACTGTAGGTTCAACCTCCTGCGCGGCTATTTGAGAGGAGGATGAAAGTAAATGTTTCCATTTAGTTAGCTTTGAACTCTTTGAAGGAAGAGTGAGATATGAGGAGTTGCTTTTCATTTTCCCACCCCAGTTCCACCCTGTTAACATTAGAAAGGCCATCTGAGCCTACACTTTCTGAAAATGAAATTGTGTATTTCTAAGAACACATCTGGAAATGTGACATATATGGAATGCACGTTGATACTCCTTAGCCTTATAGCTACTGCCAACAACATTCCCCATTATGGTTTTTCGCATGACTGCTATTTTTTTCCCCAACCAGTGACAGATAAAAGTGGCTTCCTGACAGGTTCCCCAAACAATTGTTTAGAGAATGTTTGAACCAGGACATGCTGATTCCAGTAATGTCCTTAAGTTTATTGAACTACAACCAGCGCTGAACATGCCAAAATCTTCCTACAGCACCATATCCAAAAAGTGATCAGCACTGAGTTCAACAAACTTTGAATAAAATTAAGTGTATTTAGGAGGTTCAATAAAATATCTCTTAGACTGACATTAGTGGTTTGCCTTTTTTCTTCTTCATACGTATCTCTTCCAACAATATATGGAACATACAGATGTTTCTTCTTTCCTCAAAACATTCTCATTGTAACTTAGCTAAGACTAAGATTGTCTGGCAAATTTGATCCAAAAGGAGAAAGATGCTTTAGATTTGGTGTGTGGGCAGCTCACTGTATGTTTTTGTGACACCAACAGACACAACAAGCTTCCTCACTCTGAATCCAAAGCTCCATGCCTGCTTTAGGTTCCAATAGGTAATTTAACAATGTTAATTGAAACTGGCAATCCCATTGTTAAGGAAGCATTAAGTGAAACATCATGCTATGACCATGCCAACTTATGACATTAAATCAGTCCTGGTTCCAGTCATTAAATGAGACATGTGACTCACAAGTGACTGTGACTTGGGAAGTCCTGCTAGCTTCCTTGTTGCTGGAAGCCAGCTGGGAAAATTGTAAATGGCAATCATGTCACTCACGGTTGCTGTGTACCATCAGAAATTTGAAATATTGTCAGGTGCCTAAATTTCAATTATGGGATTATGAGGATGCTGCAAGGGTTGTAAGTGCAAGGATTAGTCATAAGTCATTTTTTTCAATGCTGTTTATCTTCAAACAGTTGCTAAACAAATGTTTGTTAAGCGGGCATTACTTGTACTACTCCCTGGGCACCTGGTTTTGTTTTGTTCTGGGGTTTTTTTTGTTTTTGTTACAGAGAGAATTTAAATCCCAGTTTCCCAAATCCTAAACCAGGGATTGCCAGAGACAGTCTTCAGATATGGGATTAAAAGTTCCTCTGTGTGGGAATCATAAGTGGTAATTCTGCGTCTGTAGAGTCAGTGTTGGACATCATGTCTTAGGCCACCATTCAGCTTGATCTCTTGGGCCTAATTATTTCAAATAGTTCTCTATGTCAGCAAAAACATTTCGTTAACTTTATCTTATGCACTGAAAAATAAAGTAGGTGCAATTTTTTTTTCAATTGCAAGACAATTTATGAAATAAAGACAGACTACAAAGTGGTCTCAGCAGCCCCTTTCTATTCTCATCCCCCTGTGTGTTTTATCACCTTAAAAGCTAAACAGCTTTATTGTACAAAACGTTGTAAACATTGATCCGAAAAGCTACAATATCTGCACGCATGCTTATTTCTGGACATTGGAACATGAGCCTTTCCAAACTTCACACCGATACCCATGCTGCTGGGAATACTAGGTGTTGTAGTTCCAACAGATGTGGAGGGCAGCAGCTTGGGCAGGGCCATTTCGATAATAGCTGAAAATGAAATGGATACTTGCCTTGTGTGCACCAAATCAAACTGGCCGGGAATAGCCTACAATTTATCCAATAAAGTTTTGTTCCCCAGTATGTTGCTAGGCATTTCCTGACATTTGCTGAAAAGAAATGACAGCAAATTAGGTTAAACGAGAGTGGAAATGCTGCTTAGAAAAAAAAAAAAAAGATTTAGAAGATTAGCTTGAAAATTAATAATTCCTTTGTTCCCTGATGAATGTTGTGCTAAAATAAGCCCTAAAGGGACTTTCCCTCTCTTTTCCTCTCCCACCCAGTTATCTCTTCCCGTCATTTGATATCTATCTGCGGAATTTTTCTGGAGGGTATGGTGAAAAATGTGACAATACTGGCCACATAATAATGGTCAGGTTGCCATCTTGACTTTTTTGACGGCACCTACAGCTGCCTCTACCTCTCCACTTCTCTCCCTTCTTTTTTCCCCCTTGGCAATGCATCCGCCTCTTCTCTTTAGCTGTCTCTCCTCCTCCACCCCTTTTCCTTATGCTAAGAATGGGAGAAAGACGAAACTGTGTGCATGTGCCGTGTTGTTTCGTTGTGTGAAGGAGACCAATTGGCATATGCAGATGGAGGAGCAATTCATTTAAAACCAGTACCTTATTTTACACGCAGTTAATATTAATCAATGGATAGTCTCTTGTTCTCCCTTGCTTTACTCATTTTTTTTTTTTTTTTGGCTTCTCGCAGATATATTTACACACACCCACAAGTGTGTGACACATACAAACACCGATGGGGAGAAGGAAAACTCCAGGACTGGTTTCAGCTGCAGAGGGCAAACTTAAGTTGGAGATAATGGGCATTGCCCAGGAAGGCTGTTGTGACCTCTTCCTTTTAGGTAAATACAGTTGATTGATCACTGTAAGAGCCACAAACATCCTTAGACCTTCCAAGGATGCCCGTCTGTCAGAGAGATTCCCTCCGACTCTTTCTCTCAAGCACGGTGTGTGCTTCAGTTTCTGAAGGGAAAAACAACAGATGGTCCTCTCTGGCGTAGAGAGAGAGAGAGGAAAGTGCTAGCTGAATTTATTGCTTTCCATTGATAGATAAGCATAATCTCCTGAGGCTGCCAACAACAGTAGATTCTGTAGATATTTTTGTCTGCTAGCTAGTTCGCTGGAGAACGGCTTCTCCCCACCCCCACCCCCACCCCCACATCCTTGGCTAGCTTCCCAATTGTATTTCACACTCATCTCGAGAATGTGATAACAGAGCTGTAGTAGCTCCAAATCACTTGATGTGTTTCGGGACCGCCCAGGCTCTGTGGCTGGAAAAGGTCCTGTCGTTGGGCTTATTAATAGATGCCAACAGTACAGCCCCTGCCCAATATGGAGTCACCTCCTCCCCTCCCATTCATGACTCTGGAGGGTTTCCATCAATTCCCAACATCTTTTTCATCCTGTTCCCAAGCCCATCGAAGTTGGTGTCTGTTTTTTGCCTTTCATCCATTGTTAGCATCCTATTCATATCAATGGATTTCAATGTCACCTTGGCAGGTATTTATCCTGACGGATATTGCAAATATGCAAAATAACGGTTGCTTATGAGATACATTTTGGATAGGAGGTTTTGAGCTCTCTTTCTCTCCCTTTCCTGTCCCTTATTGGGAGATGGTAATTGACAGTACTCCTGTTTTTCTAGTCACTATGTTTTTTATCCCAACTTAGAGGATTCTTTGCTGTCAAAATACTCTGGTTTCACAATAATGTTCTTGGTAGTAAACTGTGTTACATTAGAATGTGTATTGAACCTCTTGTTTTTGCCCACAGGGTAAAATAGAATTTAGAATTTACAAGAAGCAATGGGTGGAAACTGATCAAGGAGAAAAGCAACCTAGAACTAAGGATAAATTTCCTGACAGTGAGAACAATTAATCAGTGGAACCACTTGCCTCCAGAAGGTCTGAGTGCTCCAACACTGGAGGTTTTAAAAAGAGATTGGACAACCATTTGTCTGAAATGGTGTAGAGCAGGGGTGTCAAACTTGCATCGTCATATGACGTATTGTGACTCCCCCCCCCTTTGCTAAAAAGGGGGTGGGCGTGGCCAGTGTGTGACACATCTGGCCTGCAGGCCACGAGTTTGACAACCCAGGTGTAGAATTTCCTGTCTGAGCAGGAGGTTGGACTAGCCGACCTCCAAAGTCTCTTCCAAATCTGTTATCCTGTTAGAATGGAATTTCAAATAGAACGGGAATCCCTTTCAACAAATTCCAAAAATCTTGCCTTCTGGGTAACGAGAAAGAAATCTAACAAAAGAACTAGAGGTGGTTAAAAAGGTGAAGCTGATGATGGCACAATGATATAATCAAAGATCCTCCTGTTTTTTAATGCACAGTGCTTCAACTGAACTGTCACAGCTTTGTTGGAACTTTTGTGGCCCCAAGCTGACTTTTGGGGCTGTACCTTGAGGATAGCTCTGCAGAGAATCATCTTCCTTCTTTGATCAATCAGCAGAGGATTTGGTCATTTTCATAATTCAATAGTAACCAGCAAGCACAAGACATACAATATTTAGTTTATTAAAAAATGAATGTTCAGCAAAACAAGTCAACTGTCTCACAACTAATCTAAGGCTGAGGTAGCATCTGGGAACAAATGTATGTTTGCTGAATCCTCACTACATTCTCTATATTCCCAGTTGTCTAACAAAGCCTTTCCTGATGTGTTGATCTATCATTCAAGACTTGAGGCCCAGAGACCACGTTGGTTGCAGATGAAAAGAGGCTCATGCATCTGAAGAACAGAGGCAGGGGGGAAAATCATAGTCAGACACAAAACCCTTCTCTGATATCCTGCAATCTCCATAATAACATTTGAGTATGTGATTCGTATGAAAATTGGGGTTTTTATCTTCCTACTTTGTGATTTCTCTCCTGCATGTTAACAAGGGTACCTGCTGAGTTTTAATGTGGACTCTCGGAATAGTTAGAGGGTTCGGTATCAGAGTGCACTGTAGTGGCCTTCCAGCGTAGATAACCTGGATCTGGCCAGTAGAGTCCCCAAAGAAGTAAACCCTGTGCATCTACTGAGAGGACCATTGGATGAATTCGCTTCTTCACTGGTACTTTTAATCCACCCCAATCCCAAAAGACTCCAGGTGTCATATAATTAAAACAAGCAAAACCAAAAAGAACTGAAGTCACAATAAAAGCATGATCAAAAAGCCAAAGGCTCACTGGAATAGAACTGCTTTGGGTTATTTCCAAAAGATCTCCTTTCTCAATTCTTGAGGGGGGGGCTATTCTACAGAGTGGGGACTAACAGAGAGAAAGTCTGCCATTTAATTCCCATGAAATGGGGAGACTTTCCCCAGACCCTCTACAAATGACCAGCCTGGAGAAGCAGACTCAGTTTTTCTGAAGCATTTCCTGACACAAACTGGTGCAGCATCATTTAGGATAACAAGCAGCACTTTGTATTGATCTTGGAAGTGCATTGGCAATAACTGCAGTGTAAGTGTAATTCCTCCCAGCCAGGAGTCTGGATGCAATGTTTATACAAAGGTAGGAGAATGGCGCAAATTATTTCCTTCAGTAGACACTCCAAAATTGGATCTTCTCTATCAGGAATGAGCCTTAGTTCCCCTTTCTTATGGTCCTCAAAGCCACCTACATTGTTGAAAAGGGAACTTGATTCAAAACAGTAGAAGCATTTACTGTAAACTTTAAATGAGTTTATCATGAAAAGAAAGAAAACAAAAGAGAGCAAGAGAGAGAGAGAGAAAGGAAGGAAGACAGACAGAAAGGACTATATAACTCCCACCATCCAAAAATAATGGGAGAAAATTCTACCCTATTGGTTTCGGCCTACCTACTGAAGCTTTTCTAAAATGAACTATCCACAGCTAACAAGAACTTCCCTTTCCTACTCTTGAGTGGAATATCATCCATCCATATCTATCTATTTATCTATCTATCTATCTATCTATCTATCTATCTATCTATCTATCTATCTATCTATCATCTATCATCTATCTATCTATCATCTATATCATCATCTATCATCTGTATATGTATCATCTATTTATTTATCTATCTAAAATTGTCTCAACAGAATTAATGACATCAGTCTGATGTGAGAGTATTCACCCACAGACTCAACTGTGAGGTTAAAGCTGTTCTTGAAGGTTACAGCACTGACTTCACCAAAGTTGTGGAGAATTTCTTCCATTCCAGAAGGTGCCACCAGACTCAGTTGTTAGTCCCGCACAATACATGTGAGGAAGTCAACAGCCTGTCTGGCATGAGCTCTCTTTAGCAGCCTTGCTCTACAAGATGCTCAGTTTGCCCTTTGACCAAACATCAGGCTGAATTTTGGGTCTTACGGTAAAAAAAAACAGAGGTGCAGGAAAGTTTGACTCCTCTGTAATATTATATAAAGCCAATATAGCCAAACAAATAAAAAAAATTAAAGTGAATTATGCTACAGTTGTTATATTGGAAGCTATGTAGATTATGCATTTGGATTACTAAATTACACATTTTAGTTCTTTACATTTCAACTGGACATTTGATTTGCATGTCCCATGCTGTTACATCACTCTCTCGCTACTTCTGTTTCACTCTTTAGGTTATATATGGGCATCAATTAGCAAACACTGGTATTTTATTACTTAGAAAACTATTTCTAAAATTTACCCTGACAACCTAATCCTAATTTCATATGCCCTAGATTCAGAAAACAGTTAAAGAGAGATTCGTTTAAACGAATCTTCAACATTGTGCTTTTCAGATAAATTGGACTGTGGAAGACTAGAAGAAAAGTACTTCCAACTGTTCTTCTTTGCAATCAAAATTATGTAGTAAAATGGACACATTTCTGCTTGACAGTCTCCAAAACATCTGCCACATCAGTAGAGATGTCCATAAAAGTAGTCCTCAATTTACGACCACAATTGAGCCCAATATTTCTGTTGCTGAGACAGCTGTTAAGTGAATTTTGCCTTATTTTATGACCTTCCTTGCCACAGTTGCTAAGTGAATCACTGCCATTCTTAAGTGAATCCGGCTTCCCCGTTGACTTTGATTGTCAGACGGTAGCAAAAAGTGGATCACATGAGCCAGGACACTGCAATTGTCATACATACGATATCAGTCAGTTGCCAAGCATCTGAATTTTGATCATGTGACCATGGGGATGCTGCAATGGTCGTAAGTGTGAAAAACGGTCATAAGTCACTTTTTCAGTGCCATTGTAACTTCAAACGGACACTAAACAAACTGTCGTAACTCGAGGACTATCTGTACTCCTTTGACAGATCGTATCTGCAGACCAAACATCTGACATTGCACACTATTTATCCTGGTTCTTAGCATCTTCTTCCTTGACTCGTTGTTGGATCCCGGTTTCAAGGCATTATCAGCTGTTTGAATATGAGTTGGAATCTGTATTAAGCAAATTAATAAGAGAGAGGAACTCAACACAAATCTCTCTCTTTAAATGAAGCTTTAAGTGTCATTTCTAAGTCCATCCTCCTCCTCCGTCTCTTTCCGGAGTACAGGTATTCCTCGACTTACGACCACAATTGACCCCCAAATTTCTGTTGCTAAGTGAGTCAAACGTTAAGTGACTTTTGCCCCATTTTACGACCTTTCTTGCCACAGTTGCTAAGCGAATCACTGCAGTTCTTAAGTTAGCAACTCAGCTGTTAAGTGAATCTGGCTTCCCTGTGGACTTTGCTCGCCAGAAGGTCGCCGAAAATGATCACGTGACCCTGGGACAATAACTGTCACAAATATGACTCAGTTGCCAAGCGTCTGAAGTTTGATCACATGACCAAGGAGATGCTGCCATGGTCGTAAGTGTGCAAACGGCCCTAAGTCACTTTTTTTCCACGGTCGTAACTTTGAACGGTCAGTAAAAGAACAGTTGTAAGTCAAGGACCACCTGTATTAATTGTATCTGTGGCTTGGGGATGGGGCTGATCGCTTTCCGTAACACTCCGACATCTTCTTCATGGCCCGTTGCACGAACTCCACTTTCCCCCGGTCTTTCTGTATGGCCGTGTACTCGTACGCTTTCAGCTTGCCGTAGTAATCCGAGAATTTATTGTAGAGGACGGAGATGGGCATGCCGTTCAGGATGATCCCAAAAGCGATGCAGAGGAACGCAAACACCCGTCCCAGGTGGGTCTCCGGATACATGTCTCCATATCCCACAGTAGAAAGGCTTACCTTTAGGTAAATAAAGGAGTGGGGGAAATCATTCAGAAGAGCAAGAAGTGGACTTTTCGATAGAGGATCATAGATCAGTGGTTCTCAACCTGCGATCCGCAGACTCTTGGGAAGGGTGGGCTATGATGATGTCATAGGAAGTCCGTGAATCTTGAAGAAATATTATGATTTAAATCTTAAATCTTGGGGGGGGGGGGTCGGTGGCCATGATTCATGGCCACAAAAGATATTTAAAGGGGGTCCCTGGTGAAGAAAAGGTTGAGAACCACTGTCTTAGATTATCAAAATAGTAAAAAGGGGTCCCACATTGTTGCATTAGAACTCTGCCTTCTACAGTAATCTCTATAAAAGCCTGCTAAAACATACTGCTAATTCATCTGCAGGGATAGCCCATATTATTAGATAGCAAGTCTCAAGAGTGGGCTTCAGCCTGGTGCCTCTTCCTGAGAGAAACATAATTATCTAGTATTTTTTTAGGACAGGAATAGTGCCACTAGCTCCCCCCTTGTTTTTGAAGGTTTCCCACCCCGCACCTCAACCTTTGCCCACAAAATTTGGCGTCAAAAAAACTGATACCCAACAGCTTGCTTCGTTTTAAACTATGTACACAAATCGTTACATCTCTTGCATTAAGCTTTTAAATAAGTCTCAGCCAGAAGCCAGGATAAAGGACAAAAATCAGTCTTCCCTGAAAGGAATGTATGACTAAAAGGGATACATCTGGTCCCCTGAAGGGCTTGGTAGCTGAATCTTAATAACAAAATGCAGCTCTCAGCTATGAAAAAGGCCCACTGATGCTTTGAGCATGATGCCCCTCAGCTGTTCCATTACTTACCTGACACTAAAGTTCAGTCAGTGCTGAAAACCAAAATTGAGTGCAGCGGCGAAAGATTTAAGGGCATGAAAGCTAAGGGGGAAATTTCTGGGGAGTCCCCTTTCTCTTGGGGACTACCTAAGTACAGATAGTCCTTGACTTATGACCACAATTGAGCCCAGAATTTATTGCTAAGTGAAACATTTGTATAGCAATAGTAATAGCACTTAAGACTTATATACTGCTTCATAGTGATTTACAGCCCACTCTAAGCGGTTTACAGAGTCAGCGTACTGCCCTCAACAATCTGGGTCCTCATTTTACCAACTTCGGAAGGATGGAAGGCTGTGTCAACCTTGAGCCTGGTGAGATTTGAACTGCCAAACTGCTGGCAGCCGGTGATCAGCAGAAGTAGCCTGCAGTACTGCCCTCTAACCACTGCACCACCACGGCTCATGTATGCTCCATTTTACAACCTTTCTTGCTACAGTTAAGTGAATCACTGCAGTTGTTAAGTTAGTAACATGGTTGTTAAGTGAGTCTGGCTTTCCCATTGTCTTTGCTTGTCAGAAGGTTGCAAAAGATGATCACATGACCCCGGGACACTGCAACCATCATAAATATGAACCAGCTGCTAAGCAGCCGTATTTTGATCACATGACCATGAGGATGCTGCAATGGTCGTGAGTGTGAAAAACGGGCATGTCATTTTTTTCAGTGCTGTTGTAACTTTGAATGGCCACTAAATGAACTGTTGTAAGTCAAGGACCATCTGTGCATATTTAATTTGCTTAATGATCAATCCAGGGCTGAGCCCATCTTTAGTTAGGCCCTAGGATACACTGTCTGACATACACTCACAAAAGTAAAACTCACAATTCACTAAATACTTCTCCTGTGATCATTTTTGAATGATCTACTGCTTTCCTGGTGAGACCAAATTCTATTTATATTGTGTCAAACCATTGCAGCTTCGTGGCCTTTCAGAAGCTTGTTGAACATCCTCTCACAGAGGTGATTTGCATGTAGATTTGGGGGGGGGGAATGCAAATAGGGAAAATCCTATATTTTTGTTTAATTGTTGGGATTGTTGCTATGCTTGATAACGAGTCTGACTTTTCAGATGCAGAGCTGGGGGAATTTGTTCGTAGGGCGCACCTGAGAGAAATGTGATTAGTCTGGGGCTCCAATGGAAATTGGCTCACGGGAATTGAATGTAAATGGCGGAGAAATAGCTTGGAAAATAAACAACAAGATGAAAGGGAGACGTGTTATTGACAATAGCCAGCAGTTACAGAACGGCATTTTTCACTCATGTGATTTCCTGGAGAGCATAGGAAAGTAGCTCTGCGTTGTTCTTGGTGTGATTTCATCGTCTTTCATGTTAGGTACAGCTGGGACAGAAAAGCGGATCATCAAAAAAAACGCTGCTCTGAATTATACATGTGACTATATTTGTACGTACTCTGGGGTGGAAGTTTCTTTCTGTTCCTCAGTGCTTCGTGCATGGAAATGTGAGAACAAGGGTGGCCCCAATGCCAGACAGGCTAGCTAGTCTAAAGCTATTCAATTGTGCCTTGCCGCAGATCAAAGGCTGACCTTTTTCTAGGAAAGAGGCTCCTGTTCTCCTTCTCCCTTTTCAGGAATTTGGGGAAATTTTAATTTTGATTAGGAATAGTTATCTATGGCAGTGGCCCCCAATCTTTTGGGTACCAGGGACTGGTTCTGTAGAGAGAGTTTTTTTCGGCGGACCGGAGGCGGTGGTATGATTTCACATGCTGCCTGCATCCCATAGATGGGGCTTCACTTGTTTGCATGACCCAGTTTCTGGTGTGTCACAGCCAGTGGTGGGATTCAAATAATTTAACAACTGTTTTTCTGCCCTAATGACCGGCTGGGTGGGCGTGGCCATGATGGGCGTGGCCAGGGTGTGTGACAGGCAGCACTCGGCCTCCTGCACCCCCCGGGAGCATTAAAGGGCTGCAGGGAGGCTGCCCCATCCTCCCATGCCCTGTTTTGGGCCTAGTAGGTCTCCCTGCACCCCCTGGAAGCAAAAATGGGCCATGGGGGGGCTGCACCACACACCCCTGCACCCCGTTTTGGGACTAGCAGGCCTCTCTGCAGCCTCCTGGGAGCAAAAACTGGCTGCGGGGGGACTCCTGGAAGAGGCGGGGTGGGGAGGGGAGGGGCCAGCCAGCAATTTAACAACTGGTCCACCCGAACTGGCCTGAACTGGCTGAATCCCACCACTGGACTCATAGTCCAGTGTCGATCCACAAACCAGAGGTTGAGGACCCCTGATCTATGGAGATTCTCAGTCATCCAGGTCATGTGCTTTTTCCACAAAAAAATTTCTTTGAAAACATTTCGCTTCTCATCCAAGAAACTTCTTGGATGAGAAGTAAAACATTTTCAAAGGAAAAAACCTAAGAAAGCCTACTTGCCTTTTGAAAAAAGCACCTTTGAGTTTAGAGTTGTCCTCAGTGCTGCTGCATGTGGTTTCAATTTCTGTACCTGTCTTTCAAGCCTATGGGTTCTTCCACCCTCTCATTCGGGGACAGCCCTACAAGAGATGTTTCCACATCTGTATATTTCCCTGGAATGAAACTGAAATCCAAGAAACTCAAGAACTGTCAATCAGAATGACGACCGTACCCTGACAAAAGGACCCTGATGCCCCTTAGCCATCTTGCTGAAGTATAGGAACACAATGTCTGTGGAGATTCTCAGTCATCCTGGTCATGGTTTTCCCAAAGACGCTTTTTCAAGAGGCAACTGGACTTTCTGGTTTTTCTTTGAAGATGTTTCGCTTCTCATCCAAGAAGCTTCTTCAGCACAGAGCTTGGATGAGAAGCGAAACGTCTTCAAAGAAAAAACAGAAAGTCCAGTTGCCTCTTGAAAAAGCACCTTTAGGACATACAGGAACACAACATAAACATTTCACTTAAGCCCCACTTTTCCTTTGAAAACTAATTTGGATAAACACTCTTCTTCACCTTCATTGAATGTGAATTGGTAAAGAAAAAAATGCAATATTATTTTCTGCACAGTATTTAGTGCCTTCTCATCTCAACCAGCCAGGCACAATTCAATTGGGGTAAAAAAAATTCTGTGCAGTTATTCCTGCATATGTGTTTCTGCTACTTCTATGCACATACAGTCTATGGAAGGGAGGTGGCACCACCATAGATGTTGTGACATCACCATTTTAATGACATACATTATGTGATTGGCATCTTCCACATCACAATTGAGCCATTATGTAATTGGAATCATTTGTATGATGACGTGTCATGGCTTACGGGACCTGTCATGGCTTCCACTTAATACCTATGAAACTGTATGGACTTGCATTAAAGCAAGGCTGGGAAGCCCAGCAGAGGTGGTATTCAGCAGGTTCTGACCAGTTCTGGAGAACCGATAGCGGAAATTTTGAGTAGTTCGGAGAAACCATAAATACCACCTCTGACTGGCCCCGCCCCCATCTCTTCTTTGCCTCCCTAGTCCCAGCTGATCAGGAGGAAATGGTGATTTTGCCGTAACCTTCCCCTGGAGTGGGGAGGGAATGGAGATTTTACAGTATCCTTCCCCTGCCACGGCCACCAAGCCACGGCCACCAAGCCACGCCACGGTCACCAAGCCACACCCACAGAACCGGTAGTAAAAAAATTTGAATCCCACCACTGAAGCCCAAGGTCTCCAGTTGCTGCTCAAATACCACTTAACACTATTGCTCTGCATAGTAGCTGGATTTGGTGCAAGCTGTAATTTAGTAACATGTGGAGACCCACAGGTTCCCCACCTCGGGGTTACAGAGAATGAATCTGTCTGATTCATTCATCAGTTTCTCAACCTTGGCAACTTGAAGACGAGTGGAATTCAACTCTCAAAATTGGCTGGCTGGAGCATTCTGGGAGTTGAAGTCCACCCATCTTCAAGTTGCCAAGGTTGAGAAACACGGGACTAGAGGAACCTGTGAAAGGAGCCATAGGTTGTACTCAGTTGTTTAACAAGTCACAACTAGTGTTGTCAGGGGTCATTTGAATGAAGCTCAAAACAATTGCATGTTGTGGTCAGTGAAGAATCTTGTCTTCAGCTGCTACTCCAGGCAATTTAGCAGGATTACTGAAGGAAGAATTGCTAATATATATCACCCATATGCAGAATAAGTTATGTCGCAGATGTGTTATTTAATGTCACCAGCAAGTATTAGAATTGAGCAAAGCCCATTCATCTTCAGGATTTATTCATGAGGATACTTTGCTTTCTATTAGTTGGTACCCTGATTCTGGGTGATATTATTAATCAGATTATGGATGATCATAAACATGTAGTCAGTTCACATACATCTGAGTAAAACACTAACAATGATGTATACTTCGAGTGTTGTCCTCTAGCTTCAAAGAGAAAGCATTAGTGGAGATGTGTCGTAGCGTGCTATGTATTCCTAAATTGGCTTGACAACTTCTGGAGCAGATGCTAGAACCACTCCAATTTTATAATCACCTTGGATGCAGCTGTTTACAGAGCCATTTACATTTCCCATTGGACAATATTCGTGTTCCTGAACTTTCTTAAATGGTAGTCTTATTTTTCAATTCCAGGGGTAAATCAAGGTAACACAAGACATTTTTTCCTCCCTGGAAGTATATGTAGAAAACTATATATACCCCAATGCAGAATCTATCACATGGGATGATGCATGCATATTGCGCCACATGGAGCAAAGCCAACATTGGATATACGGTAGAATATCCATCCACCCAGCCAGCTCTTGACGTAAGATGGTAATTCCAGTTTCCATTTTTGATTAACCCTGGCAAAAGAACAGCTGAGAGAAAAGATCACAGAGAAATTTGCAGGACACACCTTTGTCCAGTTGTTGTTTATCCAGGACACCAGATTTATTGGGAATACAATTCTCATCCATCACTAGTGGCAGCCTCTATTGTATTTCAACAACAGGTCTATAAATTATAAATTCCGTATCACATTACAATCCAGTGACCCAGCCACCTCTCCCATTTTGTTATTTTTGGCCATTGTTACTGGCTTAATAAAAATAAAAAAGAAAGCTCATCTCATGCTCTGATTTATTGTCAGTTGTTTTGGGAACCGCCCGAGGAACTTCTGTGTCTGTCATCTGTGATCATGCCTGGCATCTTCCTGTCTCCTGATTTTTCAGAAACAAAGGGCCGTGCCAACTATAAGTTCTACATGTTTTGTGGGCATCAATCTCATTTATTCTTGGTACATTATTAGGTGAAACCATCCTTTAAAAGATTTTAAAGACCTTTGTTCCTCTCGCACATATATGCTAGTTGTTCCCGACTCTAGGGGGCAGTGCTCATCTCCATTTCAAAGCCGAAGAGCCAGTGCTGTCCGAAGACGTCTCCGTGGCCCTGTGGCCGGCATGACTCAATAGCAAAGGCTCACAGAATGCTGTTACCTTCCCACCAAAGGTGGTCCCTATTTTTCTACTTGCATTTTTTACGTACTTTCGGACTGCTAAGTTGGCAGAAGCTGGGACAAGTAACGGGAGCTCACCCCGTTACATGGCACTAGGGATTCAAACCACTGACCTGCCAACCTTTCGATTGACAAGCTCAGCGTTTTAGCCACTGAGCCCCGACTGAAATCATCCTTACTACCTCCATAAATAAGTAATAGCTAGCTGTCAGTTGGCATATAGAAACCTCTGAATTTTTTTAAAAAAAGCATGCAGAAAGCTCTGCAAATTTCAGGCTTCCAATATGTTTTCCTTTCTCTGCTTTCTTCTTTCTCATGCAGTAGCCTTGAGCGCTGCAAGAAGACCACCCGTGCAGAACACTGCCACAAAAAGACATCCAGTTCAAGCTGAGCTTCACTGATTACAGACTGATCTACTGAAACAGATGTACTGAAGCTTACAGTAGGAAGTGGGGTGGGGTGTCTGCATTTACATCTCCTCTAAAACCAAAGTCTCAGAACAGATGTTCAAAATCTGGGCATATCCTGCTGCTTTCATAACAAGCAGCTTTTCTAAATAAAGAGCAAGAAGAGAGGGTCAGGTCTCAAAAGAGTACAGCAGGTACTTACGGCAGCCCACCACCAGGCCTGAGGAATGCTGGTGAAGTTTGTGCTAACAACATCATGCTCCACAGTGTAGACCATGGCTGAAAAGGCGGAGATGCCCAGGACGATGAAGAGCAGGAGACAACCCACCTGCTGGTAACACTGGCGCAGAGTGAAGCCAAAGGCTCGGAGCCCTGTGGAATGGCGGGCTAGCTTCAGAATGCGAAAAATGCGCATCAGGCGCATGATGCGTAGCACTTGCCCTACTTTGCCCACTCGCCCCACTTTTTCAATCTCATGTTCATGCTGGGACCCATGCCCACCAGTGTGGGTTTCATCGATAAAAAGCTCCAGCAACAGCTGAAGGTAGAGGGGCAGAATAGCAATGAGGTCCACAGCATTGAGAGCGCTACTAGCAAAGCGGTGTAAGTCAGGGGTAGAGAGCAGTCGCAGTATGTACTCTAGAGTGAAGAAGGCCACGCAGAAGGTCTCCACGTGTTCCAACACTGGCCGTAGCTCTCCAGTGACTTTGTCCTTCTGCTGCAAGTCCTCGACTGTGTTGAGAGCAAGGGCCACCACGGATATGAGAACAAAGAAACTGGAGGCAACCCCCACTGCTTTCGCCATGGTGGAAGAGAAGGGCTTCTCCATGAGGTTCCAAAGGCGCCACCGTTGCGTGGCATAGCGCATGTGGCAGAAGAGAGCCTCGCTCTCCTGGACGGCCGCCTGAGCACGGAGCTCCTCTTGCACTTTCAGTTGGTCATTCAGCTCATCGCATCTCTCTTCGAAGCAGATCCGGCAGCAACGGGGCGTGTATTTGAGACGGACCCCCCAGTAGCTCAACTCTTCCAAGAAGCTGTGGGGGCACAGCTCATTTTGTACCTGTAACACCCCGGAAGCATAGAAGTTGTAGACCAGCTGGAAAACCGCAGGGTCTCGGTCAAAGAAATACTCATCCCCCTGAACCGCGTAGTCATCACAGAGGCCTAGCTGGCAATGGCGATCAGTGGAAGTAACCAAGCGTCCGAGGCGGGTGTTGGGATAGGTGGCCACTGCCTGGTATGTGAGATGGTAGGTTCGGCCACCAACATTAATGTTGAGCACTGAGGAGGAAGCTAATGTTCCAGAAGCAAAAGTGGGGTCAAATGCAAATATTGAAAGGAGTCTCTTCTGCTCTTCCTCCTCCTCTTCCTCACCCAAGTACTTCTCAGTTTCCTGGAACAACTGCAATCCATAGGGAATAGTCGCTTGGGTGTCTATGTGCTCGGCTGCCTTGCGTTCTGCAGAAGACTCCAGTGGCGTTTCAGCTGCTTTTCCATCCGAGATGGAAAGTTGCTTCTTTTGACTGAAATTTCTCATGGGTGACACTCTCTAGCCCACCACCCACGTTTTCAGAGGTGTTTCTTGCCACGGTTTTCCGGCTCTGCTTCTTCCTGCTTGGAGCATTCGTGACTAGAGCTGCAGCCTCACATTTCACTCCAGTCACTCTTCACTCACTCCAGTTGTTGCTAAAACTCAGGATGGGATGCAGGCATGGGAAAGGGGGGTGGGGAAGGAGACACTGCTGTTGATCGCTTTAATCTTGCTGACAGGGAAGAACTGAGTAGTTACAGAAGGGGATTTAAAGGCTATTATCCTATTTTAGCTTCGGCTCCCTTTATCTGTGACGTGAAGGTCTACAGAGCCAATAATCTTTGGATAATAATTTTTTAAAAATGTAAGTATATCAAAATCAATATATCGCTATTGGGATCCTTTCAGTATGTTTCCAGAATGAAGGAGAGCCTAGGGGTTCTCCCATGAAATCCCTCCTTTCAAATGTTTGTCTTGCCCTCAGTTTCCTCTGCCCCTCCTCAAAGTGTGATCCATCCACGCTTGTAGAGCCGTTCTATTGGCTGGAGCAGATTTTACAGCGAGCAAAGCTAACACCAATTTCTGTTAATGCTCCAAATTGTCAGTTCTGTGGTAGCGCAGAGATTCAGGTTCATTCAGAGCAGACTTTCTCAAACTTAGTTACTTTAAGATGGAGGGAGAATTCCTCGAGTTGAAGTTCACCCATCCTAAAGTTCCCAAATTTGAGAAACACTGACCCAGAATATAAAAGTAATTGTGTCACATCTACCTTATCACTAGACACAGAGAAAGGGACACTGGATGGCGAACCTTAGTTTGGAAATCTTACCATTGTTTTGTTTCAAAGCCAGGTTCTGGTCCCTACATCCATGAAGACAGAAGGTGGATTATGCCTGGTCAGACCTCAAAAGCTAGATGCCAACTATTTCAAGCTTTCAGTACCTGATTCAATGCAATGGACTCTAGTGCTCTGCATGGTGGTTTGTTTGATTTTTTAGCTTATTGCTTTAACAAAGGGAGAACATTAGGCAAAACACAACATAATATGCACACCAGCTTAATTTGTACAATTACTAACCGGGTGCCTTTGGGAACAGAATATGGAATGGTTTATTGTAGTAAGTGAAATGACCCTGCCGTTTGCCTTTGACCCCAATCATTGTCATCTGGCGATCATTGATGTATTTGCTCAGGCAAAATTTAGAGCAAAATATGTTTCTCACCCCAGTTGTAGTAGTTTAATCTTTAGTGAAGCAACACTTTTCACAAATGTTGATGTACCTGCCTTTAGACTTGTAACCACAAACATATTACAGTCCATTAGTGTTTCAATGTCTGCAAATTGTATCTGTAAAGGAGAAACACCTATAGCTCTCCAGAAGTTGAATGACTCACCATTGAAATGTCTATAGAGATTCTCAATTATCCAGGTAATGGTTGTCCCAAAGGTGCTTTTTTTCAGGAGGCAACTGGACTTCCTTGTTCACCACTGGCCACACCAACTGGATTGCTGGCAGTTGTAGTTCACCCGTACCTAGAACGTAACAGATTTCCCCATCTCTGCTTCGAAGTCTCAGGATAGGAATCTTTCTGCTTCTGTTCCTGGGATTATTTTAAGTAGAGATCCCAGAGGTTGAACATCACATATGTGTGGCGTTTGGCCATGTGTTTTGCTTTGTCTTTCCTCAAAGGGAAGAAGGCATTTTGTAATAAAACTCTTTATGAACATCGTTCTGCTGCTTATGGGGCTTTGTAAGACTGGCCTGTGGAAGTGTTTTTTTAAGACCCATTGATTTCAGTGGCATGTTCTCTAGAGCAGGGGTCTCCAACCTTGGCAACTTTAAGCCTGGTGGACTTCAACTCCCAGAATTCTGGGAGTTGAAGTCCTCCAGACTTAAAGTTAGTTAGTTAGTTAATTAGTTAGTTAGTTAGTTAGTTAGTTAGTTTATTTATTTATTTATTTATTTATTTATTTATTTATTTATTTATTTATTTATTTGTCAGATTTATATGCCACCCTTCTCCCGTAGGACTCGGGGTGGCTCACAACAATAAAACAACCCGACAATAGATAAAGATTAAATAATATTAAAAACCAATTTAAAATCCCCAAATCCCCAAGTTAAAATCCATGGCAGATCAGGGAAGTTGCTGAAAGAGCCATGTCTTTAGGTCGGCGCAGAAGGTGTGGAGGTCAGGGGCTGTCCGTAGCCCGGTGGTCAACCCATTCCAGAGGGTCAGTGAAGTCCTCCAGGCTTAAAGTTGCCAAGGTTGGAAACCCCTGCTCTAAATAAAGCCCCATATTTGTATGTCACATGCAGGTTTTCTCTTTCCCTCCCCCCCACATGCATTTCCACAGCTGCTTGACGGGTATTAGGCTGTCCAACAGCTTAAATCTGACTTACGGGTTGGAGTGAATGTCAAATATTTATTGGCACAAACTCCTGAACGCTTGCCATGAATAAACAACAGAGAACTTGATAAGATGGGTGATCACCTGACCTTTTTGTTTAATTCCTCCCCCACCCCACCCCCTCTGGTGTGCAGGCTTTGAATTCTGCCTTGCAATTCATTTGTGGGATATTTCTTTTCCATTCGGATGAAAACTCTTCCTGGGATGATCTTTGATTTTGGCGTGGAATTGGCATTGAAAAGGGGATTGGTAAATGGATCGCTCCCTTTTGCTGTGTTTCTGATGTCTCTGTAGTAATTAGAATGCATGTAGATAAGCAATATTTGGCTAGAGGGGCTAACGCATGACTTGCTGATATTGGGAATAAGATATTCCAGGTGCAGCATAATAGGCACAGTCAGATGTGCTTTGAGAAGATGGAAATAGGCCGTGGATCTTAACTAGCTTTTCCAGGCTCGGAACATCATGAAATGTGGTGTCTCTTCTCTTGAGGTTGATGCCAGAGGTTGGCTACAAATTATATCACTGCCAGTTCCAGGTGACTGCCACTTCACTTGTTGTTGTAAAATGACATCAGTCAATGATGGAAAAGCATTCTATATTATTTGTGTGTGTGTGTAACATACAAGATATTAAGGTGGGGGGAGTCCAGGGGTGCTATTCAGCAGGTTCTGACAGGTTCTGGAGAACCGGTAGCGGAAATTTTGAGTAGTTCGGAGAACCAGCAAATACCACCTCTGGCTGGCCCCAGAGTGGAGTGGGAATGGAGATTTTGAATATTAAGGTGACCAATCGTCCTCCTTTAGGAAGGACAGTCCTTCTTTTGTAAGTTCTGTCCTCTCTCGAAAAGTGTCCTCCCACATGTCCTCCTTTTCGATATTTGAAGACTAATCTGTAAATCTCCGTATTCGATTGATGCCGATCCGATCCATTGTGTGTGATGTGACATATTTGTATTTGACATGACGATTGTTCAAGGCTCGGTACAGTGTGGCGAGATGCGATTATGAAATGCATGCGCTCCGCACAGAATTGTTTTGAGAGAGTGTGCCATGCGCAAGTGGCTTTGTTTACTATTCTGTATTATTGTTGCAATGAATAAAATGTTTCTTTTATTTACAATATTTTTTTTTCAATTTATTTGTGTCTTCCTTCTCATTGTAAAAAAGTTGGTCACCTTAGCAATATCCTTCCCCCAGGAGTGGGGAGGAAATGGGGATTTTGTAGTAACCTTCCCCTGGAGTGGGGTGGGAATGGAGATTTTGCAGTATCCTTCCCCTGCCACGCCTACCAAGCCACGCCCACAGAACTGATAGTAAAAAAAAAAAAATGAATTCCGCCACTGGGGATGGCTCTCTTTGGGCTCTCCAGATGATAGTTTTAAAAAACTAATGGGTGTGTAAAAAAGAACAAGGTTTCAAGAAATCGATCAACCATTTAAGGAAATTAATTTATTACAAATATGTCACAATACATATCATTTTGGAACAGGGTATGTTTTGCTCTGGTTAGGCCACCTCCCTTTTTGGCCCTGTCCATGTTGGCAGGGTAATTCTCAGCAAGTCACACAACTCCATCCACAAAATTCTGTCCAAGCAAAGTCCATCTATGCTGCCTTAAAATGAACAAAAGTTTAGTACAGGTAGTCCTTGATTTACAACAGTTTGTTTCGCGATCGTTCAAAGTTACGACAGCACAGACAAAAGTGACATGACTGTTTTTCACAGTTAGGACCTTTGCATCATCCTGAATCAAAATGCAGGCTCATATTTATGACCATTGCTGTGTCCCAAGGACATGTGATCTCTTTTTGCAAGTCCATGAAGAAGCCAGATTCACTTAATAATCGGGTTACTAACTTATCCACTGGAGTGATTCACTTAACAACTGTGGCAAGAAAGGTCATAAAATGGAATAAAACTCACTTATGTCGCACTTAACAACAGGCATTTTGGGTTCAAAATTGTGGTCTTGAGTCCAGGAGTAACTGTACTGCAATAAACAATAGATTTGTTGTTTAGGCAAGAGCTTAACAGAACCTTTCCGTAAGGCAAAACATCATTAAAAAACTGAATAATTTGCACACACAGTTCCACCATTATGAGAGGAGAAAATATTTGCAGAAATTAGTTCCTTGCTTCTTATGTAAAGCCCAGTACCAAAGAGAGAGCCTGCCCATTTCTCCAGACACAATGCCACTTAATTACCCCTGTAATAAATTCCCTCTGTTATTTTCAAATATTTTATTTTTAAACGGTGCAGGTATTTCGGTAGACGCAACCAGCCAATGCCCTGGGGAGAGAGTGTGTGTCTTAAATGAGCCTTGTCAGGAAGCTGTAATCTATCATTCACTGCATGAGAGGTCCCCAAGAATGTTGGCTGTCTGCATGGTGACGCAAAACAAATGGCCAACGAATCAGAAGAAAGAGCCAAGGACCACTTGGGAGACAAGCAAGGAAGAAACTTATGGCTCTTTCTAAATTAAGGCTGAGAGTTAATGGGACATTCCAGGGTTGCCAGTCAGCTGAAAATTACAGAATGCTATTATCGGGGGGAAGATTAACTACTAAATCCACAAATGTCAATACTGGTTTCTGAATGTACATCTTTGGGTTTAAAATAGGATCATTTGAAAATGTCAGGTAAATGCAAAAAGACCAATCGAGTAAGAACTTAGTTTTTAAAGGTCAAGTCGGGAAACAGTTCTTTTTTTGAGGTCCAGAGAACTTGGGCTGATTGTATCAAATAAGCAACAAGGACTCTGGGATCACATTTTGAGGGAGATACAGTATCTTCTAGGATTAGCCTAAATGTCCAGATCTTGAGTTTTAAATTACATCACTTTTAATGGCAAAAAAACCCCCAAGTGGCTTACAATTCTAATAAACAGAATTTCATTCATTCATTCATTCACTCACTCACTTATTCATTCATTCATGCATCCATGCATTCATGCACATATTGCATTGCATTGCATTGCATTTATACCCTCTCAGGGGAGGGTATTAGGTTGAGTTGAAATCCACAAATCGCACAGCATGTTCCATGGTTAATCAGGACCTGCATTTGAATCTCCCCAATCCAGTAACTAATGTATGTCATCAAAGCAAGAGCAATCTATCAGAAGACAAATATTATGATATGAAGCAGACCAACCTTGGAAAAGCTTTAAAATCCCACCCCAACAAGTCTTCTTATTTATTTTTCATTTCTTTAATAGATATAATGATGATGATATTATCCATTCAGTCGTGTCTGATTCTTGGCGATTCTATGGGTCAGGTCTCTCCACATCTTCCGATCTTGCACTACTTCTTTGAAATTGTTCTATGCTCTGGATGGTGTCAGTTTTGATGGTATCCAGCCACCAAATATAATTGCTTTCTCCAGTGAATTTTCCCATGGTCAAAGTAAGTGAGACATAGTTTCCCGATTTTGTCTTTTAGTGACATGTCTGAATTAAGACAAGACAAGACTAGACTAGACTAGACTAGACTAGACTAGACTAGACTAGACTAGACTAGACTAGACTAGACTAGACTAGACTAGACTAGACTAGAAGAGTTGGAAGAGAGCTTGAATATCTTCTAGTCCAACCCCCTGCTCAGGCAGGAAACCCTATACCATTTAAGACAAATGGTTGTCTCTTCTCTTCTTTAAAACTTCCAGTGTTGGAGAATTCACAACTTATGGAGGCAAGTTGTTCCACTGGTTAATTGTTCTAAATGTCAAGAAATTTCTCCTTAGTTCTAGGTTGCTTCTCTCCTTGATTAGCTTCCATCTATTGCTTCTTGTCCTACCTTCAGGTTCTTTAGTGAATAGCTTGACTCCCCTCTTTTTTTGGCAACCCCTGAGATATTGGAACACTGCTATCATGTCACCCCAGCCCTTCTTTTCATTAATAGATAATGGGATAGGAATAATTGTAGAAGGAGGCACCAAAAAGGTCAGTAGAAATAGTTGAGGTGGCAACCATGACAAGATAATGGAAACTCCAGCCACGTTTAATATGTAGCATGACATATAGAGTATTTATGCTGCATTTTGACTGGTATCAGAAAATTAAGCAGGTTTTTAGGAGACTATCGAGACCTATCAGGGCTGTGGGCTAATCCTGGACCAAGAAAACCACAGGGACATGTCCATGAAATCCCCAAGCATCATGTTCAATCTGAAGTTTTTGCTTCATGAAAAGAAGCATTGGAATCTTTTCCTAATGAGCTTCAAAGCAAATGGTTTGTGCAGTGTGCTTCTATCTCATCTTTCTTTCAGCAGTTGAAGATACAAAACATTCTTCTCTCTTCTTCATCTTCATCATAACAAACCTTAGAGCAAAGTGAACAACTATGGCAACTATATGATTTGTGGACTTCAACTCCCAATATTCCCAAAGCAGCCATGCTGGCTGAGGAGGTCTGGGAGTTGAAGTCCACAGGTGGTAAAGTTGCCATAGTTACCCACCCCTGCCTTAGAGCTAGGCTAGCCTAAACATTAGCGAATAGGCCAAGGTCATCTAGCTAGGCCAGTGGAGGAGTGAAATTTAAAGCTTGCTAATCAAACACATTAACTACTACCCTATGTTGGCCTTGGATTAACTCTTTTCCAGTTCAAGCTTTAATCAATTCCACTCTCTTATTTTACACAGATAATGCATTAAAAACTTGATATGCAGGGGATGTTCTACATTTGCTCTTCCCTTTTATTAGTATGTGGGTGTAAAAGCAAAAAGAGTAAAGAATTCTATTGGGATATGAACTACCTTAACTGTTAACAGAACTGCAAGCTATATTTTGAAACGGAGCTTGTTGCTTTCTGAGAGAAAGGAAAATAAGGTGTCCAAAGAGAGATATCAGGCAGCTGTGGGTCGATAGAAAATATACTGACCAAATTCCATTAAGGTAGGAATAATGGTATACAAGAGACAGGGTTCCAGGAGAATAGAAAGCCCGTCTAAGCCAGCATCACTTCAGAAGGCAAGAAAGAAAAGTGAATGAGAGATAAAGATGGGCTGATTGGGAAGATCTCTCTGGTATCAAAGAATAGGAAGATCGTACAAGTAGTCCTTGACTTACAACCCCAGTTGAGCCCAAAATTTTGGTCATAAGTCATTTTTTTCACTGCCATCAAATGGTCATTAAATGAATGCAGGGGTGGGTTTCAGGGGTGGGTGGGTTACCTTTGCTACCGGTTCGCTTGCAAAGCTTCTGCGCATGCACAGATCGTATTTGATGATGTCTAGGTGGGTGGGCGGAGCCTCCCGCCACTGCTGCTACTGGTTTGCCAGAACTGGGGCGAACCGGTGGCAACCCACCACTGAATGAATTGTTATAAACCATGAACTACCTGTATACAGAATAGAATATAGACTTAACAGTTGGAAGGGATCTTGGAGGTCTTCTAGTCCAACCCCCAGCTCAAGCTGGAGACCCTATAGCAGGGGTGTCAAACTCAAGGCCCAGGGGCCGGACCTGGTCAGAAGGGTACTTACAGTAGATCTGGCCCGTAGACCTGCCCTAGAAACAGCGAAGGACCAGCCCGCGGTGCTTCTGCCAGTGAAAACAGACTCGGGAGCCCATTTTCGCTGGCAGAGCGCTCAGGCCACCACAGGCACCTGCAACATAAATGATGTCAAGCTGGCCACGCCCACCCTAGCCACGCCCACCCTGACTCCCTGAGTTCAAACACAACCCTGATGTGGCCCTCAATGAAATCAAGTTTGACATCCCTGCCATATAGCATTGGAAAAGCTGGTGGAGAATATTGTTTAACAGCTGTAGGGTGCTTTGCACACACACACACACAAAAAAAAATGGTTTGGATTAGGCACTTTTCCTGTGCTTGGAATTGGCAAGCTGTGTTAGACAAATCTGAAATGGAAAGCCAAAAGTGGAAAACCTATCCAGGGAAATGTCCTCAACAAGACAAGCACAATTAAGAGAGAAAGGCAATGGTACACAAACAGCAAAACGGAAGGTGAAAAATTGCATGAAGCAATATCAAGAGTTGCTCCTAAAATTTACACGTCAGAATCAGAAGCTGTACTCATCAATGTATAGCCCAATAATTGTTAATGTACAACAAATCATGGTTAAATTTTCATATGGTAGGCCCTGGGACTCCATGCTATACACTCTTGATTGTATTTCACCAAGTAGGTTGGTCAGCAAAGCTAATGAGCATAATTTATTCTGCAATCTTCTATGCGCTTACCTAGTGGTAAGGTATTAATAATCATACATCCTTGGCCTAACAGATCTCCATATAAGATTAGAAAGGCATTCATTGAAGTCCTCTTTTTGGCTCAGTTATAACTTCAGGAATTCTTCTAAAAGCTCTAACAATGTTTAAGCAATGTTTGGTGGCCAGGACATTCAACCAGGGGTGAAATGCTCCCAGATTGGACCGGATCGCCCAGTCCGGTAGCGATCTTGGCTGGTGGCTTGATCTGGTAGCGATGGCGGAGCAAAGCTCTGCCCACCCACCCGGGTGTCATTACTTCCTGGTTTTAACCAGGAAGTAATGTTTTTTTTACCTTCTGCGCATGCACAGAAGGTTTTGCGCATGTGCAGAAGGTCTGCACGTGCACATGATGCGCATGGCTTCCAAACCGGTAAGAAAGGTAAGTAGATTTCACTCCTGAGTCATCCTCTGAGATAATAAACTAATTCAAACACTTTTCTGCAGCACTGATCATATTCAATTTATTAGAAAACACCTGATTAGCATACCAGCCCCCCCTTCCCCAGACAGATCAGATCATCTGATAAATTTCAAAACAATTGAGGCCCTAATGCACAGAAGTGCATATACAAAGGCTTTCTACGTGAGATGATGCAAGAAAAGGCAGAAAATTTTTATTGGCAAAAATAATTTGATTCAAATTACTCATGGTTAAGAAGGTTATTTCCTTAAGAAGGACTTAAGGCAGTGGTGGGTTGCTACCGGATCGGACGAGCCAGTAGTGGCGGCGAGAGGCTCCACCCCCCCCCCCCCGGACACTTCTGCGCATGCGCAGAAGCATCGTGCATGAGCATGCACGCGCCCACAAGTGAACCGGTAGTGATGGGTTTTGAAACCCGCCCCTGACTTAAGGGCTACAATTCTGAGCTCATTTACTGAGAAATAAGACCTATTAAAATCAATAGAACTTTCTTAAAGTCACATGTATTGATTGAACCACAGTACAGAAATCAATTTGTATCGAAGCTGTTTTTTAATCAACTAAAAATCTTTTCTCCTGTTCCTTCAAGCTACAATATCCTTGATAACCAGTATAGCTAATACTTTTACTGCAATATTCAATGAGGGTAAGCAGGATTTGGGATGAAGGAAGTACTGCTGATATTTTACAGCAGGGAAATATACTGTACATTTCTCTTCACAAGAATTCATGTGGCCTTCAGATCTATCTCCAAGGGAACTAGCAAGAATGAGCAGGATGACTGACAGGAAGAAAGGAGTGGCCGAGAGTAAGTGCATGAAAACTCCTAGAAGAAGCAAAATGTTCTCCTGATAACATAATAACAGAGTTGGAAGCCACCTTCTAGTCCAACCTCCTGCTCAAGCAGGAGACCTTATATCACTCCAGGCAAATGTCTATCTAGTCTCTTCTTAAAAACTCCAATGATGGAGCAACTATGACTTCTGGAGGCAAGCTGTTCCACTAGTTAATTGTTCTCGCTGTCAGGAAATTTCTCCTTAGTTCTAGGTTGGTTCTCTCCTTGATTAGTTTCCATCTATTGCTTCTTGACCTGCCTTCAGGTACTTTGGAAAATAGGTTGACATCTCCCCCTTCTTTGTGACAGTCCTTTAGATATTGGAACACTGCTATCAGGTCCTTCTTTTCATTAAACTAAACATACCCAATTCCACAAACCATTCGTTATATGTTTTAGCTTCCAGTCCCCTAATCATCTTGGTTGCTCTTCTCTGCACTCTTTCTAGAGTCTCAACATCTTTTTTATATTTTGGCAACTAAAACTGGATGCAATATTCCCAGCGTGGTCTTACCAAGGCATTATAAACTAACACTTGATCTACTGAATAAAATTGGAAAGTCAAGAAAGTTTGTCTTCGCCTGTACTTGTTTAGTTTTAATTAATGGTATTTATAGGCCACAGCAATGGTACAGAATGGTCTCCAAAATCTCATCCAGCCCCACTCTACACCTTTGTACACTTCAAGAGAGTTTCATAGGCATGCTGGCAATGCCCCTGTTCTAGACTAACAGGGGTGTCAAACTCAATTTCATTGACGGCCACATCAGAGATGTGTTTGACCTCAGGGAGTCGGGGGGGGGGCGTGTCCAGGGGGTATGGCCAGCTTGACGTCACTCATTGAGGTTCCATTTCTGGCCACAATGGCCTCCTGCAGTCCTCTGCCAGTGACAATGGAGCTTGAGCTCCATTTTTGTTGGCAGAGGCACCACGAAACGGTCCTTTGCTGTTTGCGGGGGGGGGGGTGGTGGTCCATGGGCCAGATCTAAGCACCCAGCCAGCTTGGTCTGCAGGCCTTGAGTTTGACACCCTGATCTAGAAGCTGCCCCTCAACTGATAAGCAATCAAGAGGAATTTGGTAGTTCTTTTTCTAGAAGGCAGAAGTTTTTGTGAGTTGCCGTTCACTTAATCAGATCATGCAGGGAAAAGCTGGCACTTTGTAATAAAATGCATTAGTTGAAAAAGGTGCTACCAGATTCATCCAGATAATTTTGCCACTAACATGGCTCCCTTCTTTCGGTAACACCCCCATCTGATACTTTCCCTTTTCTTATTAACCCAAACAAATGGCTAATCCTCTAAGAAGACATTCTCCAAATAGCCTACTAACTCTTCCTTGACCTGACTGATTCCTAACACAAGTCTAACACAAGAAGACAAAAAAATAACCCTAAGAGAAAATGAATCTACGAATGGCTTTAACCGGAGAGAAACAAGTGATCAAGATATACTGTTAAACTTATCTGTAGTGTCCCGTGAAAATGCAGCATTGCTCCATTTCAGAAGGAAAATCTATTTAGCCACCTTGTGTTTAGGAGTATTTATGCCTTTGTAATGAACTGCAAAAAAAAAAGTTGTTATGTGGTGGGTTGCTTCTCTCTCTTAATTTGTTGTGTCGACTGTAAAATTCAATTACATTAACGGTTTGCTCTTTTCTGAGATCTGAAGTACTCCAGCTAATTAATCACCCTAGAATTATACTGTACACAGAGCAATGAAACACTTAATGTGCTGATGAGACCCAACAGCTTTTTTCTCACCCAGGTTGACTGAGTAAATGTGGTGAGAGGAATTAATCGGGTGGGGAATTGAATGTTCTTAGTTTTGAGGGGCAGGATGGAAGGGGAGGAGGAGAGCAATGGGGAAATTCTACTTCAAAATACCACTTGTGGTTATTTATAGTTTTAAAACCTTTGGAGTACATCAGTACTCGTAGTCCCCAACTTAGAACTACCGGTATCTCTTTAGTGACCATTTGAAAATACAATGGCATTGAAAAAGTGACTTATGACTATTTTTCACACTTATAACCATTGCAGCATCCCCATGGTTACGTGATCAAAATTTGGATGATTGGCAACTGGTATGTATTTATGACTGTTGCAGTGTCCCAAGGCCATGGGATCAACCTTGGGAAAACCAGATTCACTTAAAAACTGGGCTACTAACTTAACAACTACAGTGATTCACTTAACAACTGTGGCAAAAAAAGGTTGTAAAACAGGGCAAAATTCACTTAATAACTGTCTCGCTTAGTCACAGGAATGTTAGGTTCAATTGCGGTCGTAAGTTGAGGACTACCTATCAATCAGCATTATTATCATAGCTGATTTCTGTTATCCCCTTTTTTCTTGCTTCCCTTTACTTGCTTTCTCTTCTTCCTCTCTCACAAATGATTAATAACGACATTATTATCATAGCCATATTCTAAGGAGGAGACCACTACAATGGTTTGACCAGTGACCAAGGGCTTACCAAACATCATTGGAAGAGCAAATTCTCTCTAGATGGTTTCTTGGCTCTGGAGCAATTTTATTTGAGCAGACTGAATGGCCCAGTTTTGAGCACAGAACTACTACCTAGTTCTATATGAAGCAAGGCTACCTCCGGTGCAAACCCTGCAAGAAAAAAATGGAGAGAAATCACAAATGAGAATATTTGTCGATTTATTCAGACTTGAGGTAAATGAAAGTAGATCCTGATTCCTCACAATTAATTTTTTTTAGGAGTGGAAGAATATTCTAGAATTGTACACCTTGGAAAATATAAAATGCTTTCCTTGAACTTCCAACCTAAATCAATGTATGGTGTCATCCCTCTATTTATATGGTTCTAGCATACAGAAGCTATCAGATTTAGCCCTACCTTCCCTAGGTGGATCAGAAATCCTAGAGCAAGGGTAGGCAACTATGGCAATTTTATGACCTGTGGACTTCAACTCCCAGAATTCCTAAGTCAGCATGGCTGGCTAAGGAATTCTGGGAGTTGAAGTCCTATGTTCGTAAAATTGCCATAGTTGCCCACCCCTGCCTTAAGAGTCAGTGTTACTCTTCTGGAGTCAAATTGGCCCATGACCTGACTCAGCATAAGGCATTTTCTGATGGGCCTACTTGACCTGTGCCTCTTGTTTCATTCTCACTGATTTTTCAGACTTACAAATTGGTCTGCTGTTTATCTAAAGATACCGTGAGTAGCCAAGCCACTGAAGTCTAAGCGACCCCACCTTATTTTCCATTTGATCATTATTTAAACGAGGAATCCATTTCTACAGAATTGTGAAATACGTGTTACGACAATCAAAGTTGCTGAATATGGAGCAGGAAGCAGATATAATCTAAAGCCAGATGGCGTAGACATGCTACAACAGCTTCTGAGGAACATTTGAAGAAAACGATATTTGTTCTGCATCCCTTAGGATACTGTGACAAATGGCACCGTCATCTTTGAATCGCAGCCTTCTGAATTCAGCAGAGGCAAATTCTCAGGGTCTACAACTCATTCTGCATGTCAAAATACCTGTTAGTTAATCTGACTAACACCTACGTGGAAGTTTGTTCAACTCGGTTCTTGATTGCTTTAGAAATCTGATCTGAACGGTGACTTTCAGATCAAAAGGATGCCCCACTTTCTGGAAGCGTTGAAGAATTGACTCCCAGATGAAATGCTTTCCCGGCACGCCCCCTGTTGAGAGACACCAAATGGATGTATGCTCTCATGGCTATAACACTGAGATTGTTAGAATTTAATGAACTGGAGAGGTTTATGCAAAGAGAAGGGAAGAGGCTCAGCAAATGCTCCTTTTAAGTGAAGGCTTAAAAGAAGCCACAAAAACAATGTTAGATATGCAACATAGTTTGACGGGACTGCATTGTTCAGTTTATTCATAAATAAGTTACCCTCAAACATCCCCACCAGGCTATTTAGCACTTCCATAGGGCACCAGACTGCAAAAAGTCAAACCTGGGTTAGGGAAGAAGTACAATTGTGATTGACGCTAAATTATTCAGGATGGCTGATGAAATTTAGTGAGTTTACGGATTCCAAGAGGATCCCTCTGAATGAGGTGATCCTTTCACACAGAACTTTCACACTTCTTCAGACTTAGATCCACATCTGTGATCTCATATCCTCCTCTGGGGTTTACCAGCTCAGCCAATTTATTTCAAGTGCAGCTGCCAGATGTTTGAAAACAGAACAAAATTTCAAAGTTTCTTTGAAATGCTGAAGTTCTGTGGAGCTTGTGGGCATTTGTCAGAATTCTAGCCTCCACTCTCTCTCCCTCCCTCTCTTCTCCCTCCCTCCCCTCCCCCCTCTCAAACACAATAGTATTATTTCAATTACCTAGGATCTCTCTTAAGAGAGTGTCTTAGGGAGATTTCCATCATAAATGGTGGTTTTTTTAAAGATAGCTAGAGAAAGACATGAAGCACAAATGTGGATGGTGCATGTGTAAGCTATTTTATGTCCCTTTGTGTAAAATAGGGGTGAGGAATTCTCATTGCTCCAAGAGCTCTAGCAACTTAGAGAAAGACAGTGATGAAACGATGTTTCTTGATCCTTGTGCTCAATACTGATGGCAACAGTAAGTACAGCATAAGCGAACACTAATCAGGACAAGAAAAATCACAGCTCCATAAACTTAGAGTTGTAATCTGAAATAGCTCTGGGAATCCAGGGAAGGAAACTTGGAGTAGAGATGGACAAATGCAAAATCAGATGCGAAAGAAGGCAAAAGACAGTCCGAATCTATGAGGCAGCCACAGTTCAAATATTTTCTAGACATCTGATCATGTGATGAGGCAGAACTCAAACAGAAGCAAACGAATCACCAAAATGATTTTGGTTTTAAGAAAAGAATAATGAAAGGAGAATAGAATATATAGAACCATATTCTGTTCTTGCAATATTATAACTTAAAGTCTCATCATTAGAATTGATGGCAAATGCCAAAGTGCCATTTACAGATAGAAGAGAATATTTGTAGCTCAGGGTTGAACTGTGGGATCCTTGATGCTCTCTGAGCATGGTGGTTTTCTTCCAGATCTTTCATTACCTAGTTTGCTAATAAAATGTCTGCAAGAAAATAACCAAGCTCAGAGAGTTCCAAGGACCCCAAAGTAATATTTCACTGAAAAAAACACACCCTCAAATAAATTTAGAATTAGCTGCTGTAAACAAATGCAGTAAGCTGCTGCTTACATTTTTGTAAGTTTGCTGTTTAATTGCTGAAGGGTCAGAAAACAGATCTGAAGCCTGAAATGGCTCTTTAAAAATTCACTTTGTTGTTGAAACTAAACAGGGTTTATTCAGGACATTTTCTACATGATTTAAAAATCCTCACTGCCTAATATGCTTGTTTAAATCTTGTGTTCAGGTATGAAAAGTAACTGGTGGCTTCTCCTGATGAAAGGAAGAAACTGCAAGAGAGGAGGAAAACGACAAAGAATTTTAGGATACATTGACAAAAGGTCTGAGATTTTTCTATGTGGATCTGGTATGGGATACTGGATTTGCAAAAAGAGGAAATCAGCATTACCAAACTTATTTTCATACTTTTTGCCTAAGTCCTGAGCAGACTGAGTTCATGTATCATATATATGGGGTGGGGGGGAGGAGAGAGAGAGAGAGAGAGGGAGGGAGGGAGGGAGGGAAGGAGGCGTATGCATACACATGCACACAAACACCATGTATAGTGTTGTAGGAAGTTAGCACCCACCCCTTTCCTAGAGGAATGAAATATTTTGGGAAATATTAAAAAGGCAGAATATTATGTTTCCCTGTATGAGAAATGGAGAAGCATGTTTTAAAGACAAAGCAACTCCCAACTTCCTGCCCCCACCCTTTGTCAATGGGCCAGAAGCAGAAACTCAATCTTTCAATCTTTGAAACTCATCTGCAACACAATAGGACCCATCTAGGATATAAACTCACCACATGGCACCTGGGAAGATTACATCAGCCAGCAAGGCTAGCTAAGACCCCCACCCCCTGGGAGTCTGACAACCAATCAGGATACTCTTTCAGGGCCCCAGGAAGTTCAAAGCCAGAGAGAGCATAAAACCCGGGGACTTGCTGTATCTCACCCTTTTTTTCTGTTCAGGAACTCAAGCCATGTGATCCTGTCCACCATTAAACCATCTTTCCAAGCAGTCTCCATGTTTCCAGTGTCTTTTTCTCCACTTGGAGCTGAACCCATAAGGATATTTCTTCCTACAGTGTATATGCCCAATCAGGAAAATACATACTTCCTGGACACTTCTCATTTATGTGATATATGCATAGATTCTATTCTGCAGTTGAGTTGAATGTTCATAAATTGGGAATATTACATCCATTTTTCTTATTTATTTGATAAGCACATATTGGGTGAATATGGCTTCTGATTGCTCTCTACAGACTAGACAATTTCACAGCTAATCATTCTATCTTCAGAATCTGTAAATATCAGGAACCAACAGCCTTTATGTCCTATTTTTGGATATAGGAGAAGACAGCTGGATAATCATTAGTTAGATGATGATTTATTTTCTTTCATCTAATGTAGCATGCTTCTCCTTCTCCTCCTGTGGAAAAGCTATAATTTCCACCAAGCTTAAAAGCTATAATTTCCACCTGGCTTAGTGAACCAGTTATCCAACTACCAAGAAAAAATATAGTTCTAGCCCTATAGATCCTAACCATAAACGTTTAATGACTGTTACACAGTGCTGCTTTATGGCGCTTGCTACCATCCACTCAAGTAACAGCTACTATAAGGTTCAACTGAAGCGAACAGCGATATGCAGCACTTCAGAATAATTTGGAAAAGGGTTTTGAAACACCTAGAAGCATGATCTGCAATCTATTAAAGCAGCTGAAACTTTTCCTGGGATTCTACTGGTGTCTCTGCATTTGATCTTGAAAAAAGATGTGGTTGCTTTTTTAGTGGGATTGTAGTGAGGTGCTGTACTATAGTTGCACCTTTGGGTGTTTTGAAATTCCTTTTTGAAATCCTATCTGAAACACTGCAAAGCATGAATGTCCACCAGACCTAGCTTCTAAAATAGCATTCTGAGTGATTGTCTTTTCCCAATCGTTTCTTTCTACCTATCTAATTTGGTCCCGCAGGCTGGTCATAAGCCATAGAGTTTTGGCAGGCGAAGACTAGAAGATGTGCCTTCTCTGCCCTCTGGAACATTCTTGCCTCAGAATCCAGGTTGACCCTAAGCCTGTTGGCTTCTTGTAAGGCAGGGGTGTCAAACTCAAGGCCCACGAGCTGGATCCAGCCCGCGGCTTGGATCTCGCCCACGGGGCTGCCCTAGAAACAGTGAAGGACCACCACGCAGTGCCTCTGCCAGCAAAACGGAACTCGGGAGGGCTGCACATGGCCCTCCCTAGCTCCGTTTCCAGGTGTGACAGCCTCCTGCAACCCTCTGCCAGCGAAAATGGAGCTCAGGAGGGCTGCATGTGGCCCTTCCGAGCTTCATTTTCACTGGCAGAGCACTCAGGCCACCACAGACACTGACACGAGGGATGCTGAGCTGACCACCCCCCGCAGCCACGCCCCCCCACCCCACTTCTCGAGGTCAAAGACAACCCTGATGTGGCTCTCAATGAAATCAAATTTGACAGCTCTGTTGTAAGGCCTTGAAGACTTGGCTTTGTGCCTATGTTATGGAAGGAAGGAATTAAGAGACATCCCTTCGGGGCAGACAGAGTCAGTTTATTATTGCAATAAGGATCAGATAGGTATTGATACCTCAAGATCTGAACAAAGTTATGATCATGAGACTCCAGTTTTATACAGTTTCAAACAATGGATTCCGCTAACACAGCAGTTTATATGGTCATGTACATTTGTTATATTTAATTGACATTTCCTAATTACTAAGTTTTACATTATCTTTGCCAAACAGTCATAATTCTTCTTGTTAATCACTGAAGCATAGATTCAAATTATCTCTTGTTGATATTTCATGTGGTCATCCTTGATCTCTTTTAACCTTCAAACTGTATATCACCAAATGTCTCTATCTCTGACAACTGAGAGGCCCCTCTTCTGAATGTTTCTACTTCAAAGGAACTTTGTTCTGCCTTTGTATTGTCTCAACTGGATAATTGGCTTCTCTTAAACAAGCACATTTCCTTTCTTACAATACTATGAATAAAGAGGGCCCTTCAGTGATCATCTAGCTGGATCCGCATTACCTACATTACCTAGGCCTGTGCCCAGTGGTGGGATTCAAGTAATTTAACAACCAGTTCTCTGCCCTAATGATTTCTTCCAACAACGAGTTTGCCAAACTGCTCAGAAAGTTAACAACCGGTTCTCCCGAAGTGGTAAGAACTGGCTGAATCCCACCACTGCCTGTGCCCCTGTATGTGTGAAGGGCCCCATTTCATGGCTACATTGGCAATTGTGATTACATTTTTTCATGGCTGTCATATATATTTAATTTTGTACTATGTTGTAACTGTTTTTAATTGCTTCATAATTGTTCTTCACCCAGAGTCACTTCTTTGAGATCGGCGGCTGTAGAAATTGAATAAATAAATAAATGTATTCAATTTCTCTGCATTTCCCTTCCAGACACAGATATTTGAACACAAAGGGGCGAATCCGGAATCCAACACTGGATCCCTGTTCTCTGATAGCATGTCAACAGGACTTCTTTGGAATCGGGATATTCTGAAGGTACCCAAATAGAGCAAGCAGGCAAGAATTCAAGGAGGATCCTGAATCTTTTAATTCTTTGCCATATCATATTATAAGAAGACTTTTATGCCTAAGTTTACATTTTCTCCCACTTGAAATGACAGAAGATATTCTTGTTGTTACAGTCAAATTAGTGTGGACAGAAAATACTGTTCTAAAGCCAGCTGGACTTTAGTATTCATCTGAATGCTCAAATTTGGGACATTCGAATGGATAAATAGGATTGTTTTCCCTACTGAACAGTTTTAAGGTTAATCTTTTACTAGTGTTTATTATTTTATTTCCAAACTGGGTCTAAACTGGGTTCTATTCCCTTCTAATATAGAATAAAGAAAAAATGAGAAACTAAATACAAATGATAGGTTTGCATTACAGCAAATCTCAGAATTCAGTGACATTTCTTTCATGTGTTGGTTTGAGGAATTAGCTCCCAATCCTTTCATTAAATTGGTCTTCAGTAAACTCTCAGGCCACCTCAGATTTAAAAATTGAAGTTTAAGAAATCCATATGATACAATATACCGGTAATAATTTCCTGAAGACTTAGCAGTGATCAGATAAAACAAACCAGGTTGTGCCATCTAGTGCTGACGTACAGTCAGGGTTTGAAGAATCAAATGTATGAAGAGCTCAAATAGTGTAGGGGCTATGGCATATACATACATTGCAGAATATTTGCCAATTTTGTGCCGCAGTATTTTTTTAGTTTATGCAAAATCCACATTTTGATCCACGTTTTATTAGAAAGTAAAAGAAAAAAAAATTTCCAAAAAAAACCCAGTTTGATCTAGTGATTAAGGCATCAGGATAGAAACTGGAAGATTGTGAGTTTTAGTCCCACTTTAGGCATGAAAGATGGCTGGATGACTGAGAATCTCCACAGACAGATCCTTTGTCACTTTTTTCAGTGCTATCATAACTTCAAACAGTCACTAAATGAATGGAGCACCTGATATGAAATACTCCATCCAAAAGTAAGAAATCAACAGGTTACCAAATCTAGCAGGATGTTAGCCCGTGTAGGCCTAACTAGATGGAATGGGAGAGGCAGGAAATTATCATAAACTGCTCTGTGTCAATTATATTAATCACTGGGTTGTGAACGAGCAACAGTAGCAAATGCCGGTGTCTCTGAATGATTATATCAAGCCTCTGATGAGTTAATCTAATCTTGTTTAATTGTACTTCTTCCACCCAAATATTGCACAATTTTCATGTGTTGAAGAGATGATAGATACGGATGCAGTCCTCCTGTTCAATTTGGTCACAGGCAGAAGGAGGAGGATCCGATACTGCTTACTGAATTGCTTATCACTGTATCCCAAAGTTCTTGTAAACAATGAGAGAGCTATAGGAACAAAAGTAAAATCAGCTAAAGCCGATTATCTACATTTTGACTAGACTCTGGATCCCAGATTGTTTTGGCCAATCAGCCTCGTTATCTCCAAGTGATATTCTGAACACAGCCAGATTTTTATGCACAACCTTCCAGTTACCTCAACTCGGTTTTGTTATGTAAATAGGCTTGTTTGGCGGGAAGTTCGAATTAACTGACCTTCAGCTGATTGGCTGACCACTACAGCTGCAAGGTATATAAAGGGAGCTGGCTCCCTGGGTTAGTTGCTGGATTCTCACTATACAATAAAGAGCTGTTGTCACTCACTACTCTGGCTTGCTGCGTCCTCATTCACCCAACTTAACATTGGCGATGAAGGTGGGATTTTAAGGCCAGAAGCAGAGGAGAGCTGAAGCCACACTCGAGAAAAAGAGCTGAAGCCACGTTCAGAGAGGGGACCGGAGACCGCATCCGAATCCAGCCAGGCGAGCGAGCGGAGCACAGGAGAATCCCGAAACGATGTCTGCCTATACCCCGCCAGCGCCTTTCGACCCCAAGGAAGAGAAGTGGGGATCCTACATGTCCCGGTTCGAGTGTTTCATGGTGGCAAACGACATGCAAGGGCTACCGGACGTTCGAAAGAAAGCCCTGTTCCTGAGCCACTGCGGACAACGGGTCTTCGACACAGCCGAAGCATTGTCGGAGCCGAATTCGGTCCACAACATTTCCTGGTCGACGCTACAGACCCTGCTAAAAGACCACTATGCACCAACGCCATCGAAGTACGTCCAGCGGTATGATTTCCGGCAACGGCTCCAGCAGGAGGGCGAATCGATCAGCGAGTATGTCGCTGCCCTGCGTAAGGCCGCAACCCAGTGTGAGTACCGAGACCTGGATGAAATGCTCCTAGAGCAACTAATTTGCGGAGTGAGAGACAGCCGGCTCCAGAGAAGACTGCTTGCGAGGTCAAACCTGACCCTACACATCGCCCTGGACGAGGCAAGAGCGCAGGAATCGTCAGTAAAGGCTGCAGAGAAACTAAAGAGCTCCCACCTAACCAGAACAACGCAGAAGACGGCGCCTGTGCACCGAGAGGCCGTAAGCACCGCGAGCGAGGGGGAGTCTGAAGAGGAGGTCTACCGCACCGAACAGTCCCGCACAGCCCGGAGGGAGCCCAGAGATGGATGCGCCAGCTGCGGAGGGTCCCACTCATGACAAAACTGTAAGTTCAGGGACGCCATTTGCCATTCCTGCGAGAAAAGGGGCCACATTGCTCGGGTCTGCAGATCCAAAACACACCAGAGCTACAAACCACGTGGCCAAACCTTCCAATCCGAGCCAGCACCACACCGGAGGCCCAACAAAGATGGTGGCAGCCGGAAGAGCACAAAATTCGAAGACGCTGGGCCTACACCATACGCATCGGTCAGACCTGCACCTCGCCCGGAGAAAAGACCTACACCACGGTCGAAATCGAGGGACGGGAGTGCCAGATGGAGATCGACACGGGATCGCCAATATCCATCATGTCATGGGATAACCTGAAGAAAGCCATCCCCAGCGTACACAAGCGACAGCTCCAGCCACAGCAACGCAGACTGAAGGACTACCAAGGGAACCGCATACCCGTCGAAGGAAGAGGCGAGTTCCAAGTACAGTACGGGGAGTTTACCGAGAAACTACCCCTCACCATCGTCAGTGACAACCTCCCAAGCCTCCTGGGCATGGACTGGTTTAGAGCCCTAGGCATGGGATTCACCGGAGCAAGGAACGTTCGAAGCACCCTGAAAGACGACCTGATGCAGGAGTTCCAGGACGTGTTCGACGAAAGGCTTGGCAAGTACGTGGGGACCCTGATTTCATTTAACCTCAACCCCAATATTGCACCTATCCGTTTAAAGCCTAGGCGGGTACCGATCGCCCCATGCATCGCCCCGATGCATTCTCCAAATGGTTGGAGATCAAGCTAATGAAGGCCACTACCACCGACGCAACCATCAGGGAGCTAAGACAGTTATTCGCCACCCATGGGTTACCGGACATCCTAGTGTCAGATAACGGGCCACAATTCACCGCGACACAATTCGAGGGTTACTTAGCGGGACTAGGGATCAGACATGTCCTTTCGGCCCCGTTCCATCCGGCTAGTAACGGTCAGGCTGAGAGATTTGTGAGGTCAGCAAAGGAGGCCCTGTCACGATTAAGCCCCGGAGATTGGCAGGAAAGGGTAGACAAATTCCTAACAGCACAGCACTCCACATCCTGCACAGCCACAGGCCGAAGCCTGGCAGAGCTATTAATGGGGCGGAAACTCCGAGGAATGCTAGACAGGCTTAATCCCAATTACCCCCCAGAAGTTTTCAAGGGGGGGAGAGGAAGATTAGAGAGTTTACCATAGGAACACTGGTACATGCCAGAAACTACGGACAGGGCCCACTCTGGGAGGCAGGGACCATCACAGAAATCACGGGGCCCAAATCATACAGGGTAGACATGGGGGACGGGAGAGTTTGGCGCAGACACATTGACCAACTGAGAAAACGAGTAACCGCAGACACCGACGACAGATTCGATGAACCAATCCCTGACCATGACTACCAACCAGAAACACAAACTACAAGCCCGAGTAGAGCGGAGGACTTAGCTGAGGATTCTGGTATCCAGCGCCGGCCCATCGAGGTAGTTCAAGCCGCCGGAGAAGTCGCCGCCCACAAGGAAGTCCCGGAGGCCTCATTGGCGGAGCAGGGAGAAACAGAAAGTCCCTCTGACCTGCTCGACGCCGCCCCTCCGACTGAACTGCGCAGGTCAACTAGGACTCGCACACACCCTAGTCACCTGAGAGACTTTGTATGCAAATAACACCCCAAGTGACTTCTGGGAGGGGAGGAGTGTTATGTAAATAGGCTTGTTTGGCGGGAAGTTCGAATTAACTGACCTTCAGCTGATTGGCTGACCACTACAGCTGCAAGGTATATAAAGGGAGCTGGCTCCCTGGGTTAGTTGCTGGATTCTCACTATACAATAAAGAGCTGTTGTCACTCACTACTCTGGCTTGCTGCGTCCTCATTCACCCAACTTAACAGGTTTCATTCATGTTATTTGTGTGTTTGAATTTTTCCCCTTTTCTAACAACTGAGCAGTGCTTTTATCCTTGTCCGAAATGTTATAGATCCCTTCCTATTTATTTTGTTATTTTGTTTATCTCTTCTGTACACCTTGTTCAACGCATGAAGCTTACTCCCTGGGAAGGCAGATCACAAGAGAGAGGAAGGGAGGGGGGGGAGAGAGAGATGGAGAGAGAGAGAGAGAGAGAGAGAGAGGGAGGGAGGGAGACAGAGAGGGAGGGAAGGAGGGAGGGAGGGAGGGAGAGAGAGAGAGAGAGAGAGAGAGAGAGAGAGAGAGAGAGAGAGAGAGAGAGAGAGAGAAGAAATCTCTGTTTTGGTACTCCAAAGAGTTATCGTGGGCCAAAGTTCACAATGCTAAGTCAAGTTTGAGCAATCTCAACTGACCTTGTGCGGCTTTTGCTGCGAGCAAACACACCAAGTGGGCAAAGGACGCCCCAGAATGAAATGGCTACAAGAAAAGGTGCCATTGTGGGAATCCACAGAAAAATACCTGAGTAGTTTTGGCTGCAGGATTTTCTTTGGTATCTGTAGGACTCTTGAAGGGAAGAACACCAGTTGTGAAAATGATTGATGCTGAGAATTTTGTGAGAAGAGTTAACGGTTGATGGATTGAGTTTAGTCTGGGAAAAGGGATGTTTATATTGCCCTCAAGAACATCTGGATTGGAGTCGAGCTGGATATAACCTTTCCCCTTGAGCGGATCCCCTTCACCTGACATAGTCCAAAAATTTTCCATAAATTTCCATAAATTTCTCTCTGCAATCAACTCCCAAAAGAATACAAGTAGGTGGGATTAAAGGAAGGAGGCTTCAATGGGAAGGTTGCTGTATTTGCTGAACAAATTGTTCCATTTGATGGCTAGTAATTAGATGGAAATATACATTTACATTGCTATTATTAGGTGGCTTATGGAGCAAACCCTATAGATGCAAATGGTATAGAAAAACATACTGAGTTTGTGAACCTTTATTATTTGTTTATTAAGTTTTTATGCTGCCCGTCTCCTTTATAAGGCAACTCTGGGCCTTAATAATTAAAATATGAATTATTAAAATGCAAATTAAAAATGTAAAACTATACAAAACACCAATATTAAGAGACAGATGACACGAGGTCTTCTTACCCTGTAAACCACCTTGAATGATGAGTATTCCCTGTGAGACTCCAGGCCAACTGGCAAAGCCAAATTTTAATACCCTTTCTGAAGGGCCAAAGGGTGGGAGCATTTCTTACCTCTGGTGGTGGAGTGTTGCACAAAGTTGGGGCCAAGGATGGGGCCACAGCGGAAAAGGCTCTTCTCCTTGAACCCGGATATAGAACTACAGTGAGCTCAGTGGGCTTGAGAAAATGATGGAGAACAGAGAGATACATTCCAAAATATCAAACAAGCAACTTTAAGGATGCTTCTTATCCTCCACTGGATATAAATACAATTCCTATACAGTAATTTTCCAACCACCACTATTGCAATATTCTAAGAGTTACGTTCTAGTCCAGTAATAGCCATTCTTAACCTTTTCATTATTTTCTGCTCACATCTATTCATTTATTATTCCCTAATGCATGCTTTCATTATATCACTCATGTGGATGTTCTATGCTGCTCTGTCAGCAGTGAAAGTTTGCCCCAGAAATCTTCTAACTTGCTCCCCTCCCCAAAGAAACATTGAATATGTACAAGTTGTGGTTAGCAAAAAGAGACTGGTGGAAAAATTCCTGTTTTGTTTTTTTTTTTACTCCCTCCCGGCCACAGTTAAACCTAGGAACACTTTGAGTTTCATTAACCCAAACTGCTGAAGCAATCACTCTGCAAAATGTGTATGCGTATGTATACATATACATATACATATACATATACATATACATATACATATACATATACATATACATATACATATACATATACACATACACATACACATACACATACACAGGTAGACCTCAACTTATGACAATTAAACCCAAAATTTGTTGCTAAGCAAGACAGTTGTTAAGTGACTTTTTCTCCACTTTATGACCTTTCTTGCCACAGTTCTTAAGTGAAACATTGGACTTGTTAAATGTAGGGGCATTTAGCCCCTACTAGGATAGCGAAAATTTACCCAAACACGAGCCCAAATTGTTGGAAATGTGGCCACCATCATGGTACCTTCTATCATATGTGGTGGACATGCCCCGAAGCGATGAAATTTTGGAAAACGATTTGAAGATGGATACAAGAAATAACAGAGGAAAATATCGATTTGGCACCTGAAACCTTTCTCCTGGGAATACTAAAGAGGACATATGGAGAAAAAAAGTACCTAATTATGCATATTATTACAGCTGCCAGACTAATGTATGCACAGTATTGGAAAGAGAAAGGACTGCCACCGGAAGAGCATGTAATTAGAAAAATATTAGAATGCGCAGAGATGAGGAATATTACACTGTGTGGGAAATGTGGTATAAGTGGATGGAAGATAAAAGTAAAACGTAGAATAAGGGAGGGTGCAACTATTAATAACAATTAAGTAAATCAGGGAACACCATGTATATAATTTGTATATATTCATGAACATCGCTAAACCGAAAACTCTTGAATTGTAAAGTGAATCTGGCTTCCTTATTGATGTTACTTGTCCTCGGGACACTGCGACCATCATAAATGAGTCAGTTAGCCACCTTCTGAATTTTGATCACCTGACCATGGAGATTCTGCAACGGTCGCAAGTGTGAAAAACGGTCATAAATTACTTTGTGTGTCTGTGTGTGTGTGTGTGTGTATCAACACATTTTTACACCATTTCAGGAAATGGAGTGATAGCCCAGGGTTCATTAGGTTATCGCTCCATTTCCTGAAATGGTGTAAAAATGTATTGATATTGATGGGAAAGATAAAAACACTGCCCAGATTGCACCTTATCAATATCTTTATGGCTTTAAAATACACTAGTGGGAGGTAATCAGACTCTGATTATGAAAGAAAAAAGATTTAACTTAATTACTGGCTGGAGTGCCAATGCCACAGACAGATTGAGTTGTTATATTCCTCTTGGTGCTCAGTTGCTTTTTAAAAATATTTTTTATTATCGATGTATACTAAATAAATAAAAATACACCAGTGACTGGACAGTGAAGTAACCATACCTCACAATAATGGAAAAAAGTAGAAAGGGGAGAAAAAAGAAAGAAGGAAAAAGAGAGGGGAAAAGACCTATGTAATATCAATACAGGATAAAATCCTAAAATATATTATTAAATCTACAGTATACCGAAAGAGATGCAATTTTTGAAGTGTGTTTCTAGAATTTATATTGGTCCTGTAAAAACAAGTAGTCCTTGACTTACAACAGTTTGTTCAGTGCCATACAACGGCACTGAAAAAAGTAACTTATGAATGTTTTTCACAGTTACAACCTTTGCCGCATCCCCATGATCATGTGATCAAAATTCAGATGCTTGGCAACTGACTCATATTTATGACCGTTGCTTTGCCCCAGTCAAATGCGATTCCTTTTTGCAACCTTCTGACAAGCAAAGTCAATGGGGAAGCCAGATTCACTTAACAACCGGGTTACTAACTTATCAACTGCATCGATTCACTTAACAGCTGGGGCAAGAAAGGTCATAAAGTGGGGCAAAACCCATTTAAGAAATATCTCACTTAACAACAAAAGTTTGGGCTCAATTGGGGTCGTAAGTCGAGGACTACCTGTACAGCATGTCATGACACATGCCCATTTCATTGCTTTTAGGTGGTTTTAACTGTTCTTTGGTTATTGATTTTTTTTATTGGGGATGGATTGTTTCCTGGCTGGAGGCACAATATTAATAAATCATTTTTGTTTGTTATGCAAAGAGTCCCAGCCTGCAGGCATGCCGGATAATTGCTCCTCATCATCCAAGGTTGCATGAGGCAAGATGGTCAGAAGGATTCTTTATCATTAAAGACAGAAAGCTTGTGCGGTAAAATTTATTTTATAATAAAATTATAAAACTTTATAATCCAAGGGGATGTACTGTCATTCTTCGGACCATGAGGATCTTATTTGCATAATATCTCTCTTGTAGAAATTTATACTCTCAAGGTTTTAGGCCATCTGGGACACCATTATTCCAAAAAGCACACTATGTATATCTATGAGAGCACAAATACATGAATGACATGCTAATAGTTATGAAGTTAACCATGTAGGCTTGCAAAAGATTAAGATAGTGTCTCATCTCCAGAAACACAAGGGAGTGTCCTCTGTCAAGGATATTGACACCAAGATCTAAAATAATAAGGTGAGCAACCTGTCCTATTCTAGATATTGCTGGTTCCAATGACCAATGACCAAGCTGCCTTGTGGTCACGGAGATGGAATTTAAGCATATCTGCACGTATGCTGCTAGTATCTCTCCCTCCCTCCCTCCCTCTCTCCCTCCCTCCCTCTCATCTATCATCTGCCTGCCTGCCTGTGTCTATTTGTCTATCTATCTATTATCTATCTATCATCTCTTTATCTCCCATCTATCTACTGTACCATCTATCATCTGTTTACCATATATCATTGTCTGTCTATCTATCTGCCTGTCTGTCTATCATCTGTCTGTCTGTCTGTCTGTCTGTCTGTCAGTCAATCTATCTATCTATCTATCTATCTATCTATCTATCTATCTATCTATCTATCATCTATCAAATAATTATGCATCAATATGTATATATAATTAACAGCTGTCAAGTGAGAGAGCATTTTAGGGTCCAGGAGGTCAGCAAAAGGCAATGATGTAGTTTGGTCCTTCTACAGATGCAATAGGATTTAGTAAAAAGGCAGTGAGGCAACTTGTGCCAAATTTTATTTACCCTGCAATCCCAACCAAGATGTTCACTCCTTTAATCTTCCAGCTCTCCAGAAAAGATTTCTTAGAGAAATGGATGAGTCACTCTAAGTTAATGGTAGAGTACATCTACTTGCTTGAAATACTTGAAAATGTCTTGCTTCTTTGTCCAGGGGAGACTGATGGAAAAATAAGCAGCACTTGAGAGACCTGATAAAATATTGAACAGATTCATATCGTATCACAGGGGTGCACACTCATCATGGCCTAGATAAATCTGGGAATGCAAATGTGCCACAAATATAAAACAAATCTAAATGATTGTTGCACCTTAAGGGTTACACCTTTAGTCCATCTAGACTAGTTCTTCTTACTGGAAATGCTGTTCCCTCACCCACACTATTCAACTGCTGGATGAAATTTCTTGAATTAGGGTTTAGACAAGGAACCTTTAATACTTCAGCTGTGCCAGTTAACTAACTATCCCACCCTTGCTAAGCCTCCAAGTGGGGTCGTTGGTGCTCTCTGAGCTTAGTGGTTTTCTTATAGACATTTCGTTACCAAAGTAGGCAAACCAAATCTGTGGAGGGCTGAATTTGTCTAAATTTGTGAAAAATTTCACAAATGCACATGGCAATCTCAACTATAGTTTCAACTGGGAAACTGTGAACGTCCTAGAATCAAGCCAAGACCAAGAATGTCAAAGAATTCCTGGAAGCCCGGCACTCAGACAAATTAGCTATGAATAGGCGCATAGAGATAAACAACATCTACATACCACTCAAAAGAGATAATCAAAAAGCCCAAGAGGAAACAAAAAGACCAAAACCCATCCTCACCAGCAATCAACACCCTCATGAACAGAGATCAACACCAAGATTAACAAGAAATCAAGTAAACAAATATCCCAGTGAAGAAACTACCAATGCAGACCAACAAACAGTAAACAACTGCCTAATCAAGGAACCACCAAGATACACTCCACCAATACTGGCAACTAGTATATAAAAATAAGAGCAAATCCCACTACCTTCTAACATTTACTAACAAGTTACTGAGTTTGTTAATGAAATGTCTGCAAGAGCCTTGATGGTACAGTAGTCTAAGCACCCTGTTATTAACACAGCTGCCTGCAATTACTGCTGGTTCGAATCTCTCCAAGGCTCAGGGTTGACTCAGCCTTCCATCCTTTCTAAGGTAGGTGAAATGAGGACCCAGTTTGTGGGGGCAATAAGCTGACTTTGTATAAATATACAAAAGTATGAAGGCTATTGCTTAGCGCATTGTAAGCCGCCCTGAGTCTCCGGAGAAGGGCGGCATATAAATCAAATTAAAAAAAAAAAAAAAAGGAAAAAATCAAGCTCAGACAGTTCAACTGTGAGATGTAAATATTCTCTTCTATCAAAATCTCTAAGTGATATGCCAACAAGGAAATACATTGAAATGTTTTATTCCAAAAATGTGACTTAATTTAATTGAAATAATAATAGTGATCAGTGTATTATCTTGATTTGTGTAACATATTCCTGCTGAGCTCAGGTCTTAAATTAGCCCTAAATATACTACTGCAATTATGATGTAATCTATAGCTTTATAGCAGTCATGCCTAATATTGTGTTAAGTTCCAAACTGAATGAATGATAAATTGCACTCTAATTATACTGTCAAGAGCATGTCTGTTGATTATTAAAACAGTGACTTCAAACAACACTGTATTATCCTGTAGAGCATTTCCAAGCCCAGATTTCTTTATAATGGTTATTTACAAATGTCATTTATCAAAAGTCCCGTACATTTCTAATTAGTAGCTTCCTGCTTAAAGATTTTCTCTCTTTATTGTTTCCTGTTAAGCCCAACTGGGATATTATCATTACATCATCCTTAAGCAGTTTTCATTGCCATAAAGAATTTAATTACTTTTTATCTTCCCCGTCTTTTTGTATTGTAACAAAATAGTAGCTTTTTGTTTTAAAGAGAATATAAAGAAAAGCAGTAACTAAGCCATTCAATATTTTCATTATTGGTTTTCTTTCTCAGGAAGAACAGACTGAGTAAGGGTAATGAAAAATCAGTAAAGGAGCTCTACTGATAAAAAAGGAGTGAATATGACAAAACGAAGCTTTTAACTAATTAAATAAAAATATTCCTTCAGTCGGCCTTTAAAAACACCAACAGATTCCGATGCTGAAATTAATTTTTCAGTAGGGAACATAAACATAAATCAGGTTTGAAACAGAATCAAAAATTATTTAACATTCTCCGTGAATGATGCGAAGCAAATTGGGGATTCGAATACAAAAGCATACTTTTTCTCATGCAGGTATATCTAGAATTACAGCTTTAAAACAATAAACCCACACATGTGGGTCCATATAATTATGAGCTATATGGACAGGGGTGGGCTGCTGGGGTTTGCAGGGGTTCGGGAGAACCTCTAGCTAAGATTCTGTGCAGTTCAGAGAACCCCCAAATCCCACTCCTGGCTGGTCCCGCCTCCTAGGAGTCCCCACGCGGCCCGTTTTGGATGCAGATATGTGCAGGGCATGCACAGAGGCTCGGGGAGGGCAAAAAACGGGCCTACCAGAAGTTCCTTCCAGAGGGTCTCCAGAGCCTGGGGAGCCCGTTTTCGCCCTCCCGGAGGCTCGAGGAAAGACTCTGGAGCCTGGGGAGGGCAAAAATGCCTCCCCACTATGGTGCAGGAGGTTGAGTAGGCCACGCCCACCAAGGCCATGCCCACCCAGCAACCAGGCAGAGAACCTCTTGATAAAATTTTTAAAGCCCACCCCTGTATAGGGGTTGCAGAAATCTATAACTCTTTGCTTTTTCTAATGTGGTTTAGATTTTCGCAGCCTGGTTCTGACAGCCTTAGGTTCAAAATGCAGTTGAAATGCCCATAGATTAAAAAAAAGAAAATTCAAATGTTCAATGAGGCATTCCCTCAGAACACTTCCAAGAGCATTCCTAAACATTTTATTTGATTCGAAGCCTGAGAATAAACAGAAGAGATCTTACAGCAGCAGATCATACCAAAATCTGAATTTATAAACCACAGAAGTAGGGGGTGGGGGGAGATGTGGCAATGAAAAACTGCTTTTCTGTCAGTGTTAATCACAAGAAATGGAGTTGCTATTTCTGCATTTAGCCCCATATAAACTGTGGTGTTGTAAAAATGGCAAGTGAGTGAACAGAAATAAAGAGACCCCTATGGAAGGGGAGGTTATACAGAAATCAACTCCATTCATTAAAATGCTTTTCTGCCAACCTTTGTATACTTTAAAATGTTCCCTTTTAGAGCACACTTGTAGTTTTATATTGGAATTGAGCTATAAAATCAATGTGAAAACAATGCATGTTTTTTAATCCTAATAATTGTTTCATTGGAATTCACAATAAAAAAATGCATTGATATAATAGTGTCTTCCTGACCTTCCTTTGCATCACTACTTTGCCAAAATGGCTTTAGCCACAAACTAACAAATGAGGTACTTTAGGTATTTCGGGACACACTGCTGACTGATAATACTAGTGACAATAATAAACAGATGGCGAGAAGGATGAAAATCCATTTATCCTGCTACACCACGCAGAAACATTGTGGCTTTACATTAATGTTAAGTCAGTGATCTGGCTCCCAGCTTTTTAATCTCATGCTAAATCCAAAATAATCTTAAATTCAGGCAGGTGTGTTTTACTCTCTCAAGTGGCCTTTGCTTGATTCTAGGTACCCCTGCCTGTGGCTGGATGGTGTGAAACCTAGGAGGGTACAGAGTTGAACAAACATCTGTCGAATCTCCAGTGTTGGTTCTGTACCCTTCAAGCTCATTTTCCTTTGGAACGACCAATGAAACTATCCACCTAGAACATGCCATCTGGATCATTCTGTGATGAGAAATGAATTTGCTGCAGGCATCTGTTCACCCAGGGAGAAGGAGCTGAATGCTACCTTCTACTAGGTATCTTGCCCGCTGTTCATATTTATTCAATTTAGACTTGACACAGCTAAGAGTAAGCGATAAAGCTTAGACAGTTAAGATCTGATTAAACCCAGTCCACACAATCGTTGATTTAAATTAAAAACCCAGTTAAAGAGGAAGGTGTGGGCTCTGTTCATGAAAAGGAGAGAATGAGACTTGAGCACAACTCCAGAGGGAGCACATTCCATAACTCGTACTTGTAAAGCTAGCAAATATATTCTCCCTGAACCAACACACACACCATATCACAGTTGTTGACTGCTTTGCAGGGTGCCTCATTTATTTGCAGGGTCACATCTGATTGCTGGGAACAGGTAGTTCCTTCTGCGCTGTTCTCAGAAACAGAGGATTGTGAGTTCTAGTCCCACCTTGGGCATGAAAGACAGCTGAGTGACGACTTTGGGCCAATCAACAGGAGATGGTGAGTTCTAGTCCCGCCTTAAGTATGAAAGCCAGCCAGCCACTCACTATTAGCCCAACCTACCTCACAGAGTTCTGTTGTGGGGAAAATAGAAGGAGGAAGGAGCATTAGGTATGGTCATCACCTTGAGTTATTTATAAAAATAGTAAATGCAGGATTAAAAGCTTTATATAGCAAAAAGCCCATCATGTTGCTTAAAAGTCTGATGCAGTTTTCTGTCTCAAAAGGTCTTGTATCCTTATTATTGCATTTAAAGGCACAAAGCGCATTAGTTACCTCTCAGACTTTGGAGACATGTTTCATCCTGCAGATTTTTGGGTTGGGTCAAAGGTGTACATTTTCTAAATCTGGCACAGAGTTTTTATACACTTGTTTCTAGGAATATAAATTAGATGGAATTTATTGATAAAAAGACTACAATCCTGTTTAAGGTAAATAATACGATCTCATAAGGCCAAATAATTTCAGTATGCTGCTTGAATTTAGAATACTTCCATTATTATTTTTTTTTAATTTGGGCCAACTGATGCAGAGTTGGACCTGGTGAATACTTGGATGGGAGACTGTAGGCTAGATTGGGTGTTGAAAAAAAATTGGGAAAGAAGCAAAATACTACTACTGTTACCAAAGTCTGTGTAGTCAAAGGAGTTAAATGGGATTTGAAGGAGCCTTTGCTTCTATATATCTTGCCATTACTGTTTATGCTTTCAGCAGATCAAACACCAGTATGAAGTGATTGAAAGCTAACACCATGGTATTCTTACTTCCTGACAGACTAAGAAATTGTCAGCTAATGTCAGGCTATGAGTACATGGCAAGAGAGAGTTTTGAAGGTTAAGAGTCTTGTGCTTACCAACCATCATGAAAATATACATCTGTAAAAGATTATTCCTTTTTTTGTGTCTAAACAGCAAGTTTTAAAAACCCTTACTAATGCAAGGCTTTGTTGACTCAAAATATACTTCTTATACTTAGACAATAGCTTTTTCTGTAGGTTTAGCTGAATGAATGCTTCATTCACAAAGGAATTAGCAGGGGTGCCTGATTTTTAAAAGCCAAAAGGAAATCGATGCAAAAGGCATCAAAGAATCCTTGAGAATGACTGCTTATGTTCTCAATGCGCCTTTTTTTCATTCAGCTATAGCCACTTAATATCTGAACTCAGCCAAGGAGGAAAAACACAAGTGAAAAAAAAAACAGGGAAGATTCATCTGCAGCCATTAACCTGTCTTGTGTTCTTAGAATTAGCTTCCTGAGCCATAAATCTATCTCCAGGCTGGCTGTTTTTGAGGTTACATGAGGAGTGTCCAATCTTGGCAACTTTATGACTTGTGGACTTCAAGTTCCAGAAATCCCCAGCCAGCATGCTCCACAAGTCCATAAGTCTTAAAGTTGCCAAGGTTGGACACCTCTGGGTTACATGGCTGATTTCCCGTATGTACTTGTGTTAATGGCACACCACATTGAGGAAGAGAATTCAAGCCAGTGGAGAAATACAGGCAGAGAGTATCTGATTTGCAATCCTGGAACGTCTTGCCTCTCTAAATACTTTTCTGGTATTTTGCAGAGTAAACCCAGTTGACTGAATACACACTCTCGCCTTTCAATTACAGACCTAAAACAAATCCCAAGTTTTCATTGGAATTGAAACAGTGCAATTCACCAAGGCAGGCTTCACAATAGAATGGCATTTTCTATTTATGCATACTATTTTGAGAATAACTACTCAATACTTTTGTGAACAAAGGATGCATGTTACCTAACAATTAATGGAAGATTACATATATATTATTTGGCTGAAAAGTCACCCAATTATTTAAGGAAAATATTCAATATAAATGAAAGATTCAATATAATTGAAAAAGATTCAGTATAATCAAAGAATTCCACGATATTTTCCAGTATCAGTATCAGTTTTATAAAAGAAAAATGCTCAATTAAACAAAAGTTGGTAAGAAACTGGGAGCCCAGGGCAGAGACTTCCAATCTGAATTCCAAGCCATACATTTTTGGAATTGAAGTCCACAAGTCTTAAAATTGCCAAGGTTAGACACCCCTGGGTTACATGCTGGGGAAGGATAGCCTGACTAAAGGTAGAAATCCTTTATAATTTTTGCCAAATTAAAAATTTTAATGTTGTCGAAAACATTAAATGTATGACTGGAGAACAATGAGATTTTAATTAAATGTGAAAGGAAATCAAATTTTTTCTCCTGGGTTAGGGTTAGATTTGGGATTGCTGCTCTACAACATACCATCAAAGATGAAGGAAAAAGGATAAGCAGACCTTGGCTTAGATCAGTGATGGTGAACCTTTTAGACACCGAGTGTCCAAACTGTGCGCATGCATGGCCAAAGTGAAATGTGCATGGGCATACTTGCGCAGACATGCACAAATGTGCACATGTGCAGACATGCACACATGCACAGCAGACCCCCGAAGACCAGCTGGCCGGCGGGAGATAGGGCATCCCAACACTGGCAGCGCCGCAAGAGGTAAGATCTTTTTCTTTTGTGAGCTTGTTTCATCATTTGCAGGGAAACAGCTCATGAAAGAAACACCATGAAGATCTGGCCTGGGGCGACGGTGCATGTGTCAGCAGACAGGGCTCTGTGTGCCACCTCTGTCATGCGTTCCATAGGTTTGCCATCAAGGAACTTAGATTATGTGGGTACCAGCAATTGAATCCAGCAAAGCAAAGCAAACTTTTCAATTATCTTCCTATTGGCTACTTGGATGGGTCTGCTGCTAAATGTCTTTCTGCAGCACTCATTGAGCGATTCCCCCAATCTGATGCCCATCAGATACCGTTTCCATCAAAGGTCAGCATGGGACTGTTAAGATCCTTAGTGCTCTCTGAGCCTGGTTGTATTCTTGCAGACATTTCATTACCTGATTAGGTAACATCAGTGCTAGGGGATTGTTAGTCAGAATGGCTGAAGATCTAGAAAGCATCAGGTCTGAGAAAATTATTGCTTTGAGTGTTTGTCAACGCCTTTTCTCTCTCCTCTCATACTTAAACCAATTTATATAAGCATCTGCTTATATGCATGCACAATGTCCCAGGATTAACCCCACATTAATTTGACTGAAAATATTTACACAACTCCAGGGAAAAATAACGAGATTTCTATCTCTTTTGTACTATCAAGTACCTTATCTTTTAACCCGTTTGGAGCAAGATAAATGTGTTTATACTGCAGTATTTTATTACAGGAGTTGTTTGCTCAGTTATGCTCTTTGTAACTTTGTGCAAAAATATTAACTGAGTTCAAGTACTCAGTGTTCAGTATGTTTGTTTGTTTGCCTGCCTTCTGGAAGCATTTTAAGTTTCCTGTTGAGATTTTTCACGACAAAATCCTGTAAGTGAATTTTTTGTGTTAAGCTGTCAAAAAGAATAGCAGACAGATAACATGTACACTAAAAATCTCTGCATCCTCCAAATAGCAAAACATCATTATATTTGAAGTCAAATGCAACAGTGGGCAGCCCTTTATGGGCACCCTTAATGAGATTATTAAAGTTAAGATTTCAAGCGCCTTTTCTCATTACCATGGTACCTTCCTATCCATTGTTAATTGGTTCTGGTAGATGCAAAAATGAGTATCAAATTTTTCCCATATGGAATAATGTAATGAGTCACAAGGCAGCAGACAAATGATAAATTCTAGCTTGTGCATTGAGCACCAAACAAATGATGAGTACCAGGACATAATTTTTGTGTCAAAATGCGCTGAGTACCAAATTAGATGTGTTTCAAAGCAATTGAGTACCATCATACGGGGTACCACTGTATAAATACGGTTTGTTGACTGATTCACTGGATTAGTGATATGGAGGCCATTTCTTTAAGTTAGATATATCTACTACCTGACTTTTAAGTACCATATCGGAGTCCTTTATGGGAATGGAGTTTAATTTTGCCTTGTTGCTTAGATCAGCTCAACTGAAGTTCCACCCATGTACCAAGCGATCTTAAGAAGAACGAGTCGAGTCATAATACAGAGTTTTGCCTCTTTTCATTTCAGTGTTGAAATTTACAGTGATTTCTGATACAGAGCAGTTGTCCTCTGCACACCCCTGTAGGTGGTTCAGGGAGGACAAATTCACAATTCATACAAAAGTTAGTTTACAAATTTTTGGCAATTAATCTTGAGTAACCCGTTTTCTCCTATTGCCATTTTCCAAACATTGAAAAAAAATTATACAATAATTTACATTGAAATGTTATTCCAAAGTGCTTAATAAACTATCCCTTCCCCGGATGATTTACAATTGGGCCTGTACAATTATTTACAGCTAGTACTTTTGAAGCACTTACTATAATATGGCTTCTTGGAAAGTGCTTTATACATAGCCAGTGGTGGGAATACTTAAATTTATTCAAGGGTTACAGGTAAGTAAGAACCATCAAAAGTTGATAGTGAACACAGATCTTTATAACTTTGTATGAAAGTGTGTTTTTTGTGAACTTGTTCCACCTGTGCCTTCATTCATCAAGGATCTCTTCAGCCACTGTCTGGCTACCATGCAAAAGTGTAGAATGCAAGTGTAGACTAGATTCATGATAAATCATCCTCTGTGCTTACAACTGATATCTGTGAAGAAAAGAAAAGTTATATCCCAGATGAATGCACCTGTGTTTCAGGTAGGTAAGGTTTAGGGATCAGTTGTTTATTGCTGAGGGTAACCTGAAAACTCCAAACTTTCCACTACATTTCAGTAATGTACATCCCTTCATTTGAAGACAAAAGCACATAAAAACTGCATTCTAAATGCAACTGTGGCTTAACAAATTGACCATACCACCGAGTGCTGCAACATATTCCTTATCCAGAACTGCACATTCTGCTCACTTTCTTCCAAATGTGATATGTGGCCCATGCCACCGGGAATCTCTCTTCTACCCCACCCCTGCAAACTATATGAACACAAGCTTGTCTGTGCCATCAGTTCTCATTGACAAACCCCATATATCCTTTTAACCAAGGAGTGGAGCTGAGGAAAATACTGCTGAAGCTCGAGCCTGATAGTTTTACATCAAGTGCCATTGTTAAGCTTTAAACATGTAAATTCAAACATGTTGATTAGGTGCCCTAAAGCCTTCAATTGAAAAGCAGTTCTTGGCAGATTTTGAAACTTATTGACTGATTATAGGTTATCAAGTCATTGTTGACTCTTAGTGACCATATTGATTGATCTTCTCCATGACAATCTATCCCAAGTGTCAGGATTTATTTGAGATTTGGATTAATCTTTAAAAATCCATATCCTGGAATAAATACAGACTACAACACTTGTTGGGATCCCTAATCAGATGCCAGAAGAACTGTGAAAAGCTTTTTCATGATTTTCCAAAAATCATTCTTTATATTTTGGGTACCAAGACAGTCACCTGTTTTAACTCTATCAGTAAGGAAATTGATAGAGTTAACTCTATTAACTCTATTTTCTATCAGGAAAATAGTAGGAGTTCACTTACTGCTGGATACGTGTGCCCAACTGTACTGCTGTGTCTTCCAATATCTATAGAGAGATCTTCCTCTGTGGTTTTCAGATACACTGGGTTGTCAAAGTTCATGCTTTTCATATTCTTCTGTTGCCAGTTGCGCCACATGAAGTAGCCTCCTGCTGCTGCTGTTACTAATAGTACTATGAGAAATTGTGAGATTTTAAAAATTCAACTGGAAAGCCTATTCTGTTTTAAGTAAGACTTAAAGACTAAGACTTCATTACTTGTATTATGCCTTTTCCTCAAGAATCTCATGATGGTCTCTCCTTCCATTTTGTTTCTTCACAATAATCACGTGAGGCCAGTTAGGCTGAGAAAGGAAGATGAGGGGGAGACTATCCACTGGGCATTACTACCTAGTCAGGATCTAGATGTGGTTTCTTCCAACGCTATTTGGGCTCTCTGACCACTATGCTCTTCCCGCTACCTCTATATATTGCTTTTTTCAAAAATAATTTTATATCCCAAAGGAAAACATGGTGGTGGTGTAAAAAAAACCCATGCTGAAAATGTTTTCTCCTGATTTCAGGGCACCACCTCATACTTACAGATAGGAAGAATAGCCCATGCTGCTGACGTACTTCTTGAGGAAGCTAGTTCTTCTGATACTGGACTGCTCTGATTTTGACCTAAGGAAAGAAAACAATTACAATATGTTTACAATGTACAATTTACAGTACAATATATTTATCATTATGGATAGTCTGATCAAATTTGCTATCTAGAACATAGCATTGCCCAGTAAAGAAATTACGTAATTCAGGAAATGGCCTTGATTTATATCAGCTGTATATCAGCAGTTTCTGCTCAGTTCACAATCACTTCATTATCTGTTCAAAAATATTTCATCATTCTTCTGACATGACCATCTTCCTTGCTATAACAAGAACAGATTGGACCAACAGAGATGGACGGACATTGCAAGACAGCTAAGCTCCACCCAATGAGCATCCACAAATACTTTTAAAAGAACTGAAAACCCAGACAATATGAAATCGGATATTCTAGTCTCAGCAATAAGTAATGAACCTTTGACATGACTGAAGGATCATCGTATGTTTGCACCCTGAGATTATTTTTGGACCCAGCCTTGTTTTTGGATTATCAGAACTTGGAGTGCCCACATAGCTATTATATGACTTGCAGAATCCTAGCAGCTCTACCTGAATTGTGTACAGGTAATTCAGCAGCTTCATTGCTCATTTGTTTCAGAGTTTAAATTGGGTTTTGTTTTTAAATCTGAAGGATCAAATACTTAGGACCATAAAGCTGCTCAACTCCTCACAAAGATCTAGCCAAGCACTCTCCACATCCCATGGCTGCAGGAAGTCTAACTAGATGTGACTTTGCTTCCAAGGTATTCAAACTTCCTACTGAAATTGGTTTGCTTTAGTTAAAAAACTGTTGATTCTAATTCAGGGCCTTTTTCTGCAGGAGTCTGGAATTTATTTTTTTTCCTCCTGCTTTTTGTTCCTTTTGTATTGCTAAAATGGTTTCTTTTAACTAGCTGTTTTGAATGTTCTACCTAGGCAGTGAAGAACACTGCAAACAAGGCCTAAGGTACAACTTCACCAAAAGTTTTGCTAGGTATTCTCTAAGAACTTAAATGGTTTGCCAAATCAAGCCAAGTCACTCTAGATCCACATTCCTTGAAATAATCCCAGCAAGACTAGAAGCTGCTCATTACTGTTTCTGAGGTCAAATCTTTGGCTTAATTTATCCTGCTTTACCACCAACTCTTTTGAGCTGCCTTGGATCAGGACCAATACCTCCAGAAAGTGGTCCAGGTGGTTTGTCTGTTCTGCTGCTCTCTTTTGTCTCAGTGAAAGCCACAGCAGTTCCTGTACCTGAAATTACAGATCGGTAATTTTGAAGCTCTGCATTGGCTCTTTTTCATTTCCACCCCCCATTTTTGGGGTGGAAGTGGAATACCCACAGCAGATGAGTATGGTCATGCAGGCTTAGTTAATCTGGCCCTGAAAGGTGTTAGATTTATTGCGCTATGAAGATGTAGCCAACAAGCAAGGATATCATTAAGATCAGGTATTGTAATGCTAGGAATCACTTCTTAGCCAGTTGGGTAAGCAGAATCATTGCGGAAAACAAAAGCAAGGATTGCAGTTTCAATTCAACAGAATGGAAAGATCTACTCAATCAAGGGTTACTGTAAATTTGTTTGAATCAAGCTGCAAATCTATCACCACCAGCACACAAAACACAGTGTCCTTTAGTGTGCCATAGCTGACTTGCATATTATTGTGGTTTTACATTCAAATCAGAATGCTATCTGCAATTATGCAATCCAAGACCCTGGATTAGTATTTACATAGAATTTGATTATTCAAAACATCTTGCCTCTTTATAGATTACAATTATATGATTGCCAATCAGCGTTTGAGGCAAGGAGCTTATGAGCCCCTGGCAGAGAAGAAGCTTTTTATGGCTTGTATCCAGGTACACCATGGCTGATAATTAAATCAGGCTGATGTTCAGATTTAATGTTCTACACAGCATGCAGTATCCATGAAATGCAGAAGCCAGGCAGTCGGGATGCTGTTTAATGGCCAAACTTAATACTTTAGCAAGAGTTGTATGCATGAGATGGCAGGACGGAAGCGCTTCCTACACTACGACAAAGAGAGTCACAGACTATACCTTTGCATTTCAAGCCATTGTCTTGCAGGGCATCTCCATCGGGACATATGCAAGTATACTTTGGGGAACGACTGTTTATCTGGGGTGCAGGCAGGCAAAGGTATTCACAGCCTCCGTTTGTCATGTTCTCGTCTTCACACCAGTTTTTCCCTGTGGGTAGAAGAGTTTTCAGACATAGGTCTCCTAGGATGGACTACAATTTCTAACAAAGCAGCAAAAGCTGAGGCCTACTTACTATTTGAAATAATTACGATGTCTTACTTGGCTTCCCACTTCAGATCAGGTTACAAAGGCACTACAGGAATGCCCTATTCCCTTCCCCCTTCCAGGACATCCCGTGCTCAAGATGAGTTACCCAATCTTTTTTTAAAAAAACAATTTATTTTTTTTCAGACACACAAACATAAAATACATATTTTCTGAATAGAGTATTGACCGAGTCAAAAATTCATACAGCTTATTTTCTCCATATTTACTATAGTATATATACTCCAATTTCTGCCAGTATTCTACTTTTCCCCTTTTATCTATATTTTTATAGAATATATATATAATCAATATTACCATCCTCCCTCGCCTCATCTTCACCTATCACAATTTTTTAATCTATTGAAACCCTTTACTTTAAACAGTCATTCGATCATTAATTTTTCACAATTTTTTCTTTAGTATCAATTTTTCCCAAATTTTATCTTATCACTACTTTACCCGTTATTTTACCCTTTTAAACATATATTTCCTTATATTTGTTTTACATCATCTTTCTCTAAAAATTAATCATTTTGCCATTTTACCCGAAATACGATTCTTCCCATTTATTTTTATAACCCCCTTTTTAAGTAAACCCAACTTCTATTTCAAATTCATTCCAACTTTCCCCTTCAAATAATTCCTTTTTTATAATTCAATTTTTACAGTCCCAGTATTAATACAATTTCTTTACATTTTCAGGATTACAAAATATACTTCATCTTATTCAGATAATATAATCATCAATATTGCTTCTATCGAGTTACCCAATCTTTATGTTATAAAGCAAGAGAGGGCAACCATGGTAAATTTGTGACCAATGGACTTCAATTGCCAAAGTTGCCCACCTAAAGGCACTATTTCTATTTTTAATACTAGATGGCCTTTGCAAGGCACTTTGAAATGATGATGCCAAGTCCAAAGGACAGATTGAAATCATCCAAATGTTTTCTCCTCAGGGAGGCTTAAACAATACAGGCCATCATTGATTTATGACTGGTTGCTTAGCAACCAAAGCTACAACGGACTTCCAGGGCTACTTATGATCTGGATTTGAACTTCTAATGGCCACCCATGTCATATGATCACATTTATGGCATCCTGCAGTCATGTAACCTTGATTTATATATATATAAATTTGTAAATATATAGATTTATAAATATATATATTTGTCAGAAACCAGTGTTTATTTCCGATTTCTAGCAAAAAACATCCATTGGATTCACTTAAAAACTGTGGCATTTTATGATCACCATAAAAAAGTCATAAAATCAGAAGGACTCACTGGTGATCCACCTAATGACAGACATGATTTACAACCATAATTCCGTGCTCAGCTATGGTCGTAAGTGGAGGACTACCTGTACTGTGTTTTCCTCCCACCTGTAACTTGAGAACTCAGTTTTTGCTTGGAATTTTACTCCTGCGCCCCTGCTATTACCTGACTGCTGAACAAGTTCATGATACACAATGATGTCTCTAGCATCATAGAGATTGTTTACTACTGTTTGCAGCTCAGATCCTGTAAATTTGTTGGCGCTGTACACGGCTTCGTTTTCCCAGTCTGTCCAGTAAACCGTGTCCTAGGAAGAAAAAGTGAGCATTTCAAACTGAAGGATTATTTTTTAACTTCCTCATATTTTAGTAATGGAATGTACACTAAAGAGCATGCATTTCATTACTACAAGTTATAGGTTAAAAAAAGAAACCTCTTCCAAATGAACTTATCTTTCTTCCTCCACCAGCTTATACATTTGCTACCTTTTTGTGACCTGGGGCATACTTTGTCTCCCATACTTTATTTCCTGCCCCACCCAGACCAACCCTAAAGGTTGTAGGAAATACAGAAGTAATATCATAAAACGAGACAGGACGGAAGGCTATTTTTTTGGGTGCGTGTTTTTTTAAAAAAGAAAAATACCTATATTAAGTCTAGCTTCTCCAACTTCTTTTCCTTGAAATTCTTATGTGAAAAAAAAAGTAAAATTATGATGCCAGGATTTCACAATGTGTCTATTCAATTTTAGCAATGCAATTTCCCCATCCCTCAAAAGAATTAGAGGCAGCTGAGTAGTAAACTACCCCTTCAATATGATCTTGCAACCTCTCAAAATACATGTCTGCAAACTTTGATTCTTACCTCAAATATTGTCAAACTAAGAGGATGAGCAAGAAATTCATGGGATGCAAATATAATCCTGCGGTCTTGCCCATTCATATCCACGCTGGAAAGCTTATGCAGTTTGGAGTCAACCCAGTAAACACGATTTTTTACACGATCTAAACAAAAACACACGTCAGTAATTAGGGCAGAAGAACCATGATTTACCAAGAACTTCCCTACTTGTTTCAATTCTCTTTAAACCTGGAGGTCTAGGGAAGTTATGAAGTAGCATTCCTGACTACACAATGGGTAAATAAAAGCCATGACAAACAGTGATTGAAAGAATTCTTATCATGGCCAGAAGATGATGGACATGGCCATTCAGAAGCCAAGATACAGGTAGGTCAATACCACCTAGCTAGGTATTAGTGATATTTTGGATGGGAAGGAAAGAGAACATTTTAACATGGAATTTCATTACAGGAGGTCACTTGCCTTCAACCCTTAATATACTGGTCTAATTTAACCAATAACTCCAAGAATTCCTTAAGAAAGGAATTCCAATGTGGTATGAATAACATTAATATACCTAGTGCAATCCCATTGGGCCTTTCAATATCTGTTGTCACAAGTTGCTGCCTGTCAAGTCCATTCATCCCTGCTTTCTCAATTTTGGCTGGTTCACCCCAATCAGACCAATACATGAAGCTGTAAGAGAAACCAGGTAAGAGCTGTCATAAGTCTACTCTTGTGAGACAGTTATTTTATTTCTACCGTCTCCTTTCAAACATGTTTATTCTTCAACTGAACCTTAAGTTTTGACCTTAAATTTGGGCTACCTTGCCAGAATAATTGGACCTCCCCCTCCAATATATTATTTATCCTTAGGGCTCAAATATCACTTATAGAATCTGAATGACAAAGTTCACTTCTCTTAAGGTTTTCTATTGTGTAGGTGCATTGTTTTATGTTCCGAAGAGACACATTGCTTTCTCAGCAGCTATTAATAGAGACACTCAAGTAAGATGTGTAGACATCACTGGCAAGTTTCTAATATTACAAACTAGCAATTCTTGCTATGCCACCTCCTGCTATGTCTTTGTCAACATTGCTGCTAGTGTTAGCACAGCTGTGAAAGAGATTCTGAAGTGAAATTACAATCACTTTAGGATTTCTTCTGAGCTGCATGGGCTCTTCCTCAGAAGACCCTCCACTGTCACTCCTCAAATCATGTGATTCAAGTCTCACAGGAATCCAGGAGTGATTTAATTTCAGGAGGGTGTCTGAAGGACAATTCTACTAAAGAGGCTTAAAGGTTCTCAGAATTAATGCTCAGATACTTCCATACCAAGTATGTAAATATGGGCTTACCCAGAAAGTGGATCCACAGCCACACACGCTGGCTCCCTTAAGTTAGTGTTTAATAAGACTTTCCTTTTAATGCCATCAAGGCTGGCCACCAAAATGGACTTCAGGGATGAATCAGTCCAATAGATGTTCTTGTAAATCCAATCAACAGCAATTCCTCCAGGACTTGGTACATTGTCTACAATCCGGCGATGTCGCACTGGTTTGTTACTAGAAGTAATTGAGGCACTAGGGAGAAACATTTCATTAAATGCAGTCACTAGGGAATGCAACATCCTATATTTAAGCATATGGCAAAGGCACAAAGAACAGATCATGTCTGGTTTTATGTTAATCCTAAATCTTGCCTGGAAGTTTAGCTTCAGCCACTGTTCAATTTTTTCCTACCTTTTTTTTTTTTTTTGCCACCAAAATTGCTTCTTACGAAATTCAGATAGTTGTGTTCAAACGAGGCTTTTTAGGATAAAATCTGTCAGGAATATAGTTGGCCCAGAGTTTCTATGGTGCTTTCAACGTTTTCCTAGACAATTATTACAGCTAGTTCTCCTAGATCAGCGTAAAGAGCTCATCAAACATAACAGCAGTTGAAACAAGGCATATTGTTGATTTTTATTTTAGTGATGGCTGGTTAATGCAAAAGACATTGGGAAACTGGGTACAAAGCAAGATTTTAGGAGAAAGCAAGGAGAACATTGCAAGGAGAACATTTCTATTTAGATCAGGCATGTCCAACCTCCAGTCCTTGGGCGGCATGTGGCCCTGGACAGCTAGTAATATGGCCCCCAAGATCATAAACTTTTAACATTATTTTGTGCATTTATATCCATTAACTATATTACATATTTTATATGAAGCCCAAGATAATCCCTCTTCACGCAATGCAGCCCAGGCAAGCCAAAAGGCTGAACATGCCTGTTTTAGATTAACCCAGACTGCTAGCAGCTAAGAGCCAAGCATGTCATTTTCCACAGAACTATTTAGATCCTGTCCCACCAGTAGCAGCTGCCTTCACTCCACTGCCAAGAAGAAACCAAAATGTTACCCTCTCTGCTTGGACCTATAAAAACTAGAGCTATAAATGAGTTACATAGCCCACTTCAGACTACTGACCAGACCTAGGTGCAGATCAGATGTTGTACGGTGTCTCTAAGAAAGGCCATAAACTTTTTTAAAGAGTGGCAGGAATTCGTTTCTGTTTAGAGACTGAATTAAGAAAGGTATTCCAAGGCAAAGCAATGAAGGTGGAAGGGTCAATTTCTTTAGTCCTTTTTAAATTGGAAGGGGAGCTCTGACTTACTCCCTCTAGTCAAAATAGGTGCTTTACTGGTAAGCTATTGGAAGTTTGATATGCTTACTTTTATGTGCATTATTCCCTTTTAAAAAGAACACTTGTGCTGCAAAGATTGAAAACGTGTTACTAAATTTCAGTAGGATGAGCTTGGGGAAGTCCAAGGGTTACCCCAAGGGAAGCAAGAAGGTTGTATGTTAACCCTGAATCAGAAGCATTTTTATCATACAGATAAAAACCCAGAGATTGTTTTTTAAGATATGGCAGATATGTTAAGTTTTTACCATCACACAGAAAGAGCTTAAACAGTTAGTTTACCTGAGGATTGCATTTGGTCCAACGTCAGCCCAAAAGATTTTATGCTCAGCCATGTCAGCATCCAGAGCAACCACATTTCTTAGGTCTCCTATGAGTTGGGTGTAGTCCTGCCTTTCGAGAGCAAACTGCCTGATGTTCCAACGATTTGTAAAAAACAGACTTGGTTCTCCTCCTGCAAGAGTAAATTTGTGTAAAGCTAGGCAATAAAAACCTACAGCCAGTTGCTGAAGAAACAGCTCTTCCCAAAAGCTCTTGAAAGAAAGTTACAAGCCTTATGCAGGAGTCGGCTTAACCACTCATGTATTCAGCCATCTTAACTAGAACCGTGTATTCTAGAGTCCAAATGCCAGCTGATAACGCTCCAGAGAGAGTCACAATGCAAGTTTAACATGTTAGCCTGGATGGGACTCTCACATTTGACCATGCTAGCTGGCAATTCTGGAGTTATAATTTCAATAGATCTGGATTGGGCAAACAGACCTATCTGATCAACAGTTATCGGTCTAAGAAGTGTTAGCCATGCCTTTCTAAGACCCTACGACAGAATTTGAGTTGAGTATTCGTTTCCAACTACTTACCAATTGCTTTGCATACTCCTGTTTGTGGATCCATTCGGTAGCCTCGACTACATTCACATTTATAGCCCAGTTTGGTATTGACACAAATCTGACTGCAGATACCTGGATTCTGGCATTCATCAATGTCTAGGGGGAAAAAAGATACTCATAGTGCAACATAATATGAACAAAGAGTAACTTCAGAAATGTTTTCTTTTTCAGGATCTTTACCTCCACATGTTTTTCTGTCTATCAGCTCAAAGCCAGCTGGACAATCACATTCGTAACTTAAAACCAGATCTCTGCAGATGTGAGAGCAGCCTCCATTGTTCACCAAACATTCATTTACATCTGGAAAGGAGAAGAACTAGTAATGCCATTCAAGTTGTTATTTATTTGGATGACTCAGAGATGCAAATTTTTCAAAGAGGAAAAACTGTACAACTGTGTGCAACTATAGAGCTTCCAGATTGGAATGTGGCCTATTACAATAGGTGCTGCATTATTCCTTGACATAAAAAATTGTTTCATTAGAATCAGATGAAAAGATTTTTATTTATAGTTGGCTTTCTTAACTACAACTTACTGCATTCGTTGAGCGGCTCATCACTCCAGTCCCTGCAATCCTGTTTCTGGTTGCACACTTTGTTGAAATCTACGCACTCACCACTACCACACAAGAATTTTCCGGGTCCAGTGCACTGATTAACTGAGGATGGAAAGAAAAGCCACAGTTAAATAAATAGCTCCATGCCCAACTTAGTGTCTCCATGCGGCATAACTCAATTATCCATTTCAGGGAATCAATACTAATTTATGATAAATCAGGAAAGTTGTGACAGTGATCTGCAGTAATATAAATGTCTCAAAGGGCATGATCCAGGGAGCAAATATAACCAACTGAAGAAATATCTCATGGAAATTACCACAAGATTCTCTAGAACAGAGGTCTCCAACCTTGGCAACTTTAAAACTTATGGAGTTCAACGCCCAGAATTCCCCAGCCAGCAAGCTGGCTGGGGAATTCTGGATGTTAAAGTCCACAAGTCTTAAAGTTGCCAAGGTTGGAGACCCCTGCTCTAGAACATGGCATAAGGAATATGGCTGCTACATATTCAGGTTACATACTGACATCTGCAAACTCTTAAAGTTCTCGTTGCTTACCAACATGACAGTTCACTTCATCAGTCCCATCTACGCAATCTCTTACACCATTACACTGTCTGGTTCCATGAATACAGTTGCCATCCTCACATCTGAATTGGTCAGGTCTGCAGGTCCGAGAAGCTGAATAGAGGACATACTGTTTTAAGGACCACACTTCTATCAAATAAGTATTGATGATCTAAGTTTTAACTGAAACAATTTATTCGTTAGAAAATTAAATGTCTTCTATGTGCTAATATGAGATTCCTTAGGATCAGAGTGGCATTTATATCCTACAGTTAAGAAATTAGTACCTATTATCTCAAGTACGCATTTAAAAGTGTTCCATCATTCTGCAGAACTTTGGAAATGGTACAAACACCAATTTCTGGCTTTTTATCTCCTTTTCCAAGGACTTGAATTTGAGGACAAGGATATTCACTACACACAATGGGAACAAAATTAATTTTGTGGAATTAAGAGACTGAACAACAAGTGAAAACTTACTAAATATATTTGCAAACAGAATGGTTATCAATACCAACTGAGTTCCAAATAAGCCAGATTCAGTCATTCCTTCATAAAATATCTACAGCATGTCTCAATTCAAACCATTAAGAAAATTTTAATAGATTATCTCTACTTAATTTACTAAGAAAGGAACCTTTCTTAAAATTAATCTTTTTTTCTTAGAGAAGTACAATATATCAAAAAATACATTCTTTTAGCTATCCCCCACAACCAGAGATATAACCATAATTGTTGGACTGATAAGTAGTCAAATTCTGAAATTTTGCTATATAATTTAACATCACAGAACATTTTTAGGTTTCCTCCCAAAAAATACATATATACATTAAAACGAAGGATTCTTTTCACCATGATAGAACACTTTTATACAGTACTTGAACTTGAAGTTAAAACATTCTAGGAAGATTATTTGGATTTGAATGTGATGAATGTCATCCCAGAATTCATTTTAAATGTCTTATGATAATCAGAACCAATTATGGAGATTTTTGATAGGTAACGCCACTCCTATAATTTCACAACATAAATTGTACTATTCCAGATAGTATTAACCAAAAGACAAGCAAATTATCATACTTTGCCATCTTTAATGATAATGCCAAATTAGTCAAGTCTTTTTATTTGTTTAACTGGAAAAACCAACCACCAATGATTCATGCTGCTTATAAACTGTACTTCCTCGATGATATAAATTTATTTTACGTACAAACTTACTCAATTCCTGGTATTAGCTACTAGATTTATTATCACAAAACTCTGGAAAATTAAAATACAGTCAGTGATATTTGAAAAGAGTTCTGAAAACTATAAATAAATTCATCTTTGTGGAACCTTTGTGGAGCCATTGAATTTTTTTGCCCAATAGTTATTTAGGTTTTCTATAGAAATCCATTCTACCAAAACAATGAAGAGAGATGTTTTAAATGTTTGTACTTCTTAAGATCAATGTAAAGAAGCAATAACATTTTTCTTCAGAGCCTTATGATTCTGTCACTATTTACTTTTTTGTTTAAATTCTGTTTTAGTGTGAAAATAGTGAGCACTGCCTAAGGTGTGGATCTGGCTGGAAAGTCCTTAGTCGTAATTCTGCCTCCATGAAAGTTTGTAAGGAGGCCTTAAACAAATTACTATCCCAACCCAGCTGATCTTATAAGGTTGTTGCGGGTCAAAAAAGAGGCTATGTACTTTGCCTTAAGCTTCTTAAGGAAAAGTGGGAAACAAGCCTAATAAATTTTAAAAAATCATTTCGGTTTCCAATAAAACCTCTGCTGCCAAGTGACAGCTTCTTACTTACGGCAATTGATTTCATCGCTTCCATCCTTACAGTCTGTATCACCATCGCAGCGCCATTTCTTGTGAAAACACTCATCCCCCGAATCGCAAAGCATTTCACTGTCCCCACACTTCGCCGTTTGGATAGGCTGATGACCACACTGTTCTGGAGATTCGTCTGACCTGTCGGTGCAGTCAGCTTCCCCATCGCACACCCAATTAATTGGGATGCAGATGTCGCTTTCGCTTGTGCACTGGAAGTCCCCTGCTCCACAGGTAGAAGTGGCGCAGCCCTCCTCATCGGTCCCATCACTGCAGTCCTCCTGCCCGTTGCAGGCAAAGTATTTTGAGATGCACTGCCCATTAGCACATGTGAATTCTTCAGGGTTACATGTTATGTTGGCTAAGGAACAGTTGAAATAATTTGATTTAGCAAATAGCGCTGCTTCTTGGGAAGCCAGTAAAAAACATAAACAGAATATTGCTATCCTGGTGAGATTAATTTCTAGGTCTGTGCCCAAGCTGAGCAGCAATCAGGGTTCAAGCTACTAGATACTGGAAGAACTGTATGCAACACAGAAACTGCATGACTGATGAAACTGCCTAATTTATGATCTATCTGTCCTATACAGTGAAAATGTCCGTTTTTAAGATAGCTTAACCTACTATAAAATAGCATTTTGAAAGAAGGAATATTTCTAATGGATATAGCATTGTGTTTTCTTTCAAGTGGTTTAGGCCTCGTATAGAAGGCCCAATTTTTACGTAATATTTAAGCTAACATCCTTGCTATATTAGGCACTGATGTCATATTTCCTTAAGGTGTCACAGTTCCTCAAAACATTAATGGGAATTTAGCAAGACTTAGTTGCACTCTAAGATAGTTTAATGTAGTGGTTAAGGCAGGAGGCTAAAAACTGAGAGACTGAGTTTTAGTCCCACTGCCTTAAGCACAGAACCAGCTGGCTGACTATGAGCCAGTCATTCTCTTTCAGCCCTAGGAAGGAGGCAGTGACAAACCACTTCTGAAATCTTGCCAGGTAAACTGCAAGGACTAGTTCAAGAGTTAACACTGACTCAAGGGAACCAAAGCAATGTTTACTTTTAGGAGTTACAGGAACTAAAGAAGGGGGAATAATATCTCTGTTCAGAATCTATTAGTGAAACTAAACACTTTCTAATTTTTATGGGGAAATTATGGCATAGCATAGCTAGCTAAACCCGCCCTTTCATCCCCAGTAACTATGGCTTACCACAGCCTTCTTCATCTGTACCATCACCACAGTCATTTTCTCCATCACATTTCCAGGATACAGGAATGCATTGAGTTGATAGAGGACCACAGCTGATTTCACCTAACGTACATTTTCTTCTATCTATTGAGAAGTGATTAAGAGTTTGCTTAGGTGCTTTTTGAAGACAGTTAAGTCTGAGGAGTCAGGGCATTTGCTCAAATCAAGGGTAACCTATATGCAGAGCCACAAACCCTTTTCTCAAACTCTCTAGAGCCCCATCTGCCACAACTTGGAAGTTTGGAAGTTGCAGCAGCTTCTCACAATTCTGGGGCCAAACATACCCGTAAAATATACCTAAATTATTTAGGAGAGTCTCCAAATTTACCTCAACCTTTGTATATTCCATCCCCACACATTTTGTTCTATTAGTCTACCTTCAAAATATTAAATGTTACCTTCAATCCCCAAAAGGTTTTCCCTCCTTCATTTAAATGGTGGTGTTTGCGACTTCTTTACAGTTTTAAGCATGAAAGCAAAGCTACACAATGCTGTGCATATTATCCGCTACAGAAGTGCAGGAATTGCCCATTCAGAGGCAAATAAACCATGTAGCATTATACTAACTATTTCAGGATACTTTGGGATAATCTCTATGGTGAGAACATATCTTCATTTAATATAGTATTGTATGGATCTATTTGAAATGTGTGATGCTCTATAGACATTTAAAATAATAAGCTATCAGAACTAATTATGCCAAGTAGAAATTCTCTTCGGGATCTGTCAGTTTGTTAGGTTATTAAGGTTTATATATAATCATATTTAATGGTTGTTTTTCTCTCTATCATAAAACAAAATATCATATTACTATGGTTTCTCTGTTAAATTCAAAGTTCTCAAATACTATTTTCAGTCTGGTCCCTTCCAATTCTGTGAATGAGATGGGCAGTCTCGAAGTTTGATAGCGAGATAAACAAACAAAATTTGCATAACCAAGTAATCCAAAGAACGTTAGAATGGTAAAGCTGTACTTTCAATTGAAAGAAGAAGTTTTGATTGAATAATGCCATAGACGTTTGAACCTGAAATTATTTCCGGCCTACCTATCTGCTATCTGTGGGCCAGCTCAATCTGAAGAATGTGAATTCTGAAGGAAAGGAGGGACATAAATCTAACAATAGATCTTTACTGACGGCCTACTTTATGCAGATGAATTATGTATTGATGCATAGGCAGTTTAGTTCCGCCTTTAAAAGGGAAGATGGTGCAGTCAACTTGCTGCATAGATGTCAGCCTACTCACAGCAAATCTCAGAACCTTCATCGGAGCCATCTTCACAGTCGGGATCTCCATCACACTGCCACCTGTTTGGTATACACTGTCCATTCTGGCAAACAAAATTTGTTGCAGAACATGTCTTCTTCACTGTATAAGAGTAAGATTGTTAAATTTGCCTAAAATACAGGAAGAACTCTGCTACATAGTTTCAAGTGCTCTGCTTTAAAGTTATTTCAAATTTTCCCTTCCAGAACTGTTCAAAGCCTCACCCCTATTTGATAGCATAGCAGTCCTAGGACTCTGAAAACAAGCAAGAGTCAGATTTTTTTAAAATTGTTGGGACAGCTTCATTTCTCAGAAAGTCATATGTCAATTTTATCATAGTTACTACACAGGAGTCTAATAGCACCTTTTTTTATTAACAGATATTATTAAAAGGCATAAGTTTTCATGAGCTAAAATTTACATTATCAGATTTACAGAATAGCTAAACTGATGTAGGATTTAAACTGAGGTAAGATACGGAGCACAGATTAGTTATGAAGATACCGATTATATATGAGAGCTGGTTTGGTCTAGTTGTTAAGGCACCAGGCTAGACACTGGGAGGTTGCGAGTTCTAGTCCTGCCGTAGTCATAAAAGGCAACTAGGTGACTTTGGGTCAGCCACTCTGTTTCAGCCCAAGTCACCTCACAGGACTGTTGTTGAGGGAAAAATAGGAGAAAGGTACATTGGATATATTCTCACTGCCTTGAAGTTATTTGTAAAAAAGGCAGGATAAAAATAAATACGAGACAGTTATGTAAGTGCCTATTCGGTTAACAATTTATTCAAAACCCATTGTTTGTTGAGACTTTTAGCAATAGCCTGAAAACTTTGATACCTACGAGTACAGTAAATTATCACTCAATATTGTTAAACTCTTTTAACCACAGCTCATGAGGTTATACCTTTAAATATTACTTGTTAGTTGGAAAAGGCATTGCCAAACTCTAGTTTTTCGCTCCTATAGACTAATATAATAATCATCCTACAATGCTTAGATAACACAGGCACAGTTGTGTATGCTAGATATTAGATAATATTATAACAAGAGTCTAACAGCATCATGGAAAAGCAATTGTGTAAAATATGAACATCTTTGATCCTTTTTAAAAAGGAGATGTATGTTCAATTCTTCTATCTCTATCTACAATGAGAAGGAAATCAGATTTTCAATATCTTGCATTTCCAGCCGCATCCTGGAGAATCGTAAGGGCAGAATTAAGTTAGCCTCAACTCACTACACAGAACCCTTTTTAATTGGGTCTGAGATCTGAGAAGCAAAGACACTAAGAAGCAAAGAAGTTTTTGTAGCAATTGTATCTGAGGGTATCTGAGGGTATCTGTCTCTTGTCGGTCACATCTACCCGACCCATCAGAGCGGGGAGGCAGAGAATGCTGCGGGTCCCATCCCCGAGGGATATACACCTGGTGGGAACCAAAAGAAGGGTCTTCTCTGTGGTGGGTCCCTCTCTCTGGAATATCATTCCCCCAGAGATTAGAACGGCCCCCACTCTAATACTCTTCCAGAAGGCACTGAAGACCTGGTTCTGCCAGCGGGCCTGGGGTACCTAGAGTGGGATGGAGCCCATTAAATGGCTTGTTTGATCTGCTGTCACGGGGTGGTGGTGGTGATTTTATTATATTATATTTTATTAATTTATTTAATTCTTTTTATTAGTTTTATTGTTTTAAATGTGGTTTTATATTCTGTAAGCCGCCTTGAGTTGCCATAGGCTAATAGGTAGCAATATAAATTCAATAAATAAATAAATAAATAAGTACATAAATTTTTAAAAATGTCTGCTCTTTCTGTCTAATTCAGGTCAAAGAAATGGCATTACAAGAAGCCCAGTTCTGCTTGTGGGCTTCAATGCCAAGGTCAATATGAAACTCTTGATATAACTAGCAGTTCTATCCTAAACTATTCAGATTATGGCTACTATTTTCACAGTTGCTTTACATGGTTAGATGCTTTGATAACTCTTCTTAAAGTTTGAACCACTATTGTTGTTGTTATAATTGTTGTTCTTTCTGGCTGGCTGTCCAAGCCATGCTTATTTATAAGAATATCTTGCTAGTAGGATTGAGCCAGTTTAGTGTAGTGATTAGTGTGAGTCGTAGTCCCACCTCAGGCACAAAGCCAGCTGAGTGACCTTGGGTCAGTCATTCTCTGTCTCAAACCTAGGAAGGAGGAAATGGCAAACCACTTCTGAAAAACCTTGCCAAGAAAACTGCAGGGACTTGTCCAGGAAGTCATCAGAGTTAAGATGACTTAAAGACATATATAAAACCAAACCCTACTACTAAGAGACTGGGTCATTGTGGCCATGTTAAGCTTACCGCATGCTAGTTCATCACTGCCATCAGAGCAATCTTCATCCCCATCACATCGCCACACCAGAGTTATGCAGCGGCCATTGTGACATTGAAATTGTGATTCATCACATGTTACCCTTGTACCTTGGATTAAGAAATAGATCACAATTAGATTTAATAGACTTTGAAGCAGCAGAACATGTCAAAGTTTAAGAATGACAATTCCAGTCATCTAGGAACTAAAGTAAAGTTTTTCAAGTGATTATGAAGTGATTGCTCCTAAAATGCAATTATTCATGCATCTCAGTTAATACTGCAGTTTTGAAAAAGGAGCAGCTCTGATACATTATTTATTACTATTATTTATTAGACTTGATTTAGGCTAAGATTGACATAGCTATTTCTAAAAGTTAGTAGAATCAATATGTTGGGCAAATAATCAATGTGAGATAATATAAGGAAATTTCGAGAGACTTACTTTTTAAAGCATTTTTATAAAACAGCTTCACATATGGATGGAGGCATATGTACATACTTCTATTTATCTATCTATACAGCAATTCTAGATCACCCCATTTCCAAGAGAAGATACCTAAACACTTAAAAAATGAGTTAGGTAAAGTATTAATCTATTAAGGAATCTTTTATGCAACACTGAGGATGATATCTATGGAATATTTGGAGAACTCAGAAGAGTAAGCTTTTTTTAAATCAAATACAATTTCCTTTCTAAATTCTAAACTTGTATATACAGTACAAGGAATGCTTAGCACCCAGTCTCAAAACTTGATAAAACTCCCAGAGCTGAGAAAGTGACATGTCATTTAAGGAGCCTGGATAGCTCAACAGACTAAGCACTGTAATTTAACACCAGCTGTCTGCAATTAAAGTAAGATCGAATCTCGCCAGGCTCAAGGTTGACTCGGCCTTCCATCCTTTCTAAGGTAGGTAAACTGAGGACCCAGTTTGTGGGGGCAATAAGCTGACTTTATATAAAAATATACAAAAGTATGAAGGCTATTGCTTAATGCACTGTAAGCCGCCCTGAATCTCCGGAGAAGGGCGGCATATAAATCAATTTAAAAAAAAAAAAAAAGGAGAAAGGTTTTAATTACCTTGGAGAAACTGTATAAAACATAGTTGTATTTTGGCTGATCACTGACCAAATAAACAATACAATTATGTATTTGTAAAAAATGCAGAGAATATTTTAAAATACTGGAAATGACATTCGAGTAAGAGAATAAAATTAGAGTTCATTATGAATGAACCATTCTGTAAATCAAGCAAAATCTGATTCAAATAATATTTTTTTCAATTTGGAAAATTGATCTTATTTAGAAAATCAATCTTATTCAGATATTCTAGTTAAATCATTCATTTCCACATCAATCGAGAAAAAGCTACTTCAGAACATAAACCAAAGCATCATCCAAGGGATAAATAGCAAATCTAAATATATCTTCTGCCTACTCCTGGGTTTTAAGAAGATTTATATTCTATAAAGTACCCCATTCATCCTGGGATAAAGATAACAAATTACTGAAGGTTTAAAAAAAAAAACAATTTTTTTCTTTCCTCAGCAATGGGAAAGTAAATTGAGCCAAGTAAGGAATCCAGTAACATAATTTGTCAGTGATTGGTACAAAAATGGAGAAACTGTTTTGCAAAATTGTACTTCAAGTGTACTCTAGCAGTAAGTACTAAAAACTAAGAGGTCATTTTGAAAGATTAAACAGAAAAGTATTTAAGAACTTATCTTTTGATGCTGAAAGCAAACTGCACCGGAGGAAAAAATATAGCTGCAACACTGTTATACAAATATAAATTGGACATCAAATATATTGTCTTTGTAGACTTAAGAACTGTTCCCTTCTTTGATCTTGAAAGAGGTGCTAACCCCCCCCTTTTTTTCAGATTTTAATTACAGAGATATCCATATACATTACTGCTAAAGGAAAAAAAACCAACTACTATTATTTATAAGACTATGATAGAATAATAAAATAACTGGAAAAGGGCTGATGTAGTTCCCATCTCCAAAAAAGGGAAAAAAAATGTATCCAGGAAATTACAGACCTATCAGCCTGACATCAATACCTGGGAAGATTTTGGAAAAAGATAATCAAGCAACAAATCTGTGAACACCTAGAAGCAAAGAAAGCCAACATGGGTTTGCCAAAAATAGATCATGCCAGAGAAGTCTACTGCATTCTTTGACAAAGTGGCAAAATTAACAAACCAGAGAAATGCTGTCGATATAATTTACTTGGCCTTCAGAAAGGCATATCTGATAAAATAGACCACAATCTACTATTTGATAAGATAGGATAATGTGGATTAGACAGTATCGCCACCAGATGGATTCGTAACTGGCTGACAAATCGCACTCAACATGCAATCCTTAATGGAACTGCATCTACATCAAGGGAAGTATACAGCGGGGTACCCCAAGGCTCTGTCTTAGGCTCAGTACTCCAATATCTTCATCAATAATTTAGATGAGGGGATAGAGGGGAACTCATCAAATTTGCAGATGATGCCATGCTAGCAGGAATAGCCAACACTCCAGAAGATAGGCTTAAGATACGGAAGGATCTTGACAAACTTGAACACTGAGCCCTATCTAACAAAATGAAATTCAATGGTAAAAAAGTAAGGTTCTACATTTAGGCAAGAAAAAACAAACACACAGGTATAGAATAGGTGGTACTTGGCTCAATAGTAGCAACTATTGAGTAGCAACTATTGTCTGAAATGGTATAGGGCAGTGATGGCTAACCTTTTTGCCATCATGTGCCAAAAACGGGGAGAGTGCGGGAGGCTCTTGTGCACGTGTGCCCACACCCATAATTCAATGCATCCCACCCCCCCACACACACGTGTGTGACCCCCCTCGGCGCTCCCCCCACTTTTGGCACACGATGGCATGGTGGGCCCAGTAGGCCTGTTTTTCATCTTCCCCAGGCTCCAGAGGCTTTCTTGGAGCCTAGGGAGGGCAAAAACAGCCTTCTCCACCCTCCTGGAGGCCCTCTGGAGGCTGGAAATGGCCTGTTTCCTGACTTCCAGTTGGCCCGGAAGCCCCGTTTTTCACCCTCCCCAGTCTCCCAGAACGCCTCTGGAGTCTGGGAAGGTTAAAAAAACGGGCCTTCTAGGCCCACCGGAAGTTGGGTGGGCTTCCTGACTTCCGGTGGGCCCGGAAGGCCCAAAAATCAGCTGGCTGGCAGGTGCATGTATGCTGGTGCTGAGCTAGGGCAATGCTCGTGTGCCCACAGATGTGGCTCCGCATGCCATCTGTGGCACACGTGCCATAGGTTCGCCATCACGGGTAAAGAGTTTCCTGCCTGAGCAGGAGGTTAGACAAGAAGACATCCAAGATCCCTTCCAACTCTGTTATTCTGTTAAGAGCAATAAATTTATCAAGGACACAATTCCATATTACATGGATGCTTGATATCTGGCACAACACAAGTTTGTTGTTTCATCATATACAAGAATAAGAGAAAATTGCCTTAGCAATTTTAGATCACTGATTACTGACCTCAAACTGGCAGCAGTTTTACAGAATCTCTTATGATAAAACTTCCCATTCCATATGAAGATACCAGAGATTAAATTGAGACATCTCACAGATAAAATTGAAGCATGTATCCGCCACGGAGGCAACAGTCCTTCCAATATAGCAAAATTACAAGTTTCATTTCCTTGGGGTGGAACAGCTACTGCTTGCTCATATCTTACCTATAAAACACTGGCAGAAAAAGATCTACCTAGTGTGTAATCCCTAAAAAGTTTAATACCACCACCTTGGGAAGGCCTTGATAGGTGGATAAAAATGTCAAACCCAGTCTAAACATCTGGCTGACTGTGCGGCAAACAATATTAAAATTCAAGCAGATAAGCACTTGTCACATAATTCCCCAAACTTAACAACTGTCAATAAAAAAACACAAAATAGTCTGGATAGTAGACATGGCAGTTCTCACAGACCGCAGAAGAGAAGAGAAATAACTAGAGAAAATCACAAAATACAAAAAGCTGCAAATAGAAATAGAACAACTATGGCAAAAGAAAGCAAAGATAATGGTAACAGGTGCCTTGGGTGCAATCTCGAAATATCTGGACCGTGACTTGAACACTGATATTGACAAAATCACCATCAATTGCAAAAGGTAGCTTTATTTGGAGCGACTTATATCCTGCAACAATATCTGTAACACCATCAAACATCAACATCTGCCTATCTCAAGTCCTTGGGAAGAATTCAATAGGTGGACTCAGTCTAAACGTCTGGCTCACTGGGCAACTAACTAACCATAATAGTAAAAAATATTGTTTTTTTAATACAGTGAAACTTAGGATGGATTTGTGCTTGGGCTTTCTACACACAGGGCATAATTAAGAACCATTATACCGTGCCTCATCCCCTATTAAAATAATCTGAATGAAATACAATAAGACATGGTTTTCAGTCAGAGTTATCTGTCTGGAATTCCTTGAAATTTAATATTTTAAAGGCCAAGGAAGTATACAGCATGATGCAAGCCTTTCCTAATTTGTTGCATCATGTAGATATTTACTTTTGTCACCTGAAGGTTAACAAGGCTGTATTTATTTTTAGCATTCACTAAAACAGCAAGTTATCTTTAAGCTGATTTTTGGCAAGGTCCAGTTTACGATTCTTCTACTTTTCTTGCACACCAAGTACTTAGGAAAAGGTCAACATACATGGTACAGATAGTCCTCAATTTGTGATCATAATTGGAGACCAGAACTTCCATTATAGAATGATGCAGTTGTGTCCAATTTTGTGACCTTTTTTGCAATGGTCAACTAGCGGATCACTGTGGTCCTTAAATGAATCACACAGTCCTTAAGCAAATCCAGCTGTTCCTTGACATTCCTTGTCCAAAAGCCAACTGGGAATCTTGCAAATGGCAATGTGATCCCAGGATGCTGCAACCATTGGAAGTACATGCCCATTTTCAAGTGTCCATATTTTGATCACATGGCCATGGAGATATTGCTTTGGTCATAAGTGTGAGGACTAGTCAAAATAATTTTCAGCGCCATTGTAACTTTGAACTGTTACAAAATGCAAGTTAAGGACTACTTGTGGTTATTCTCCAGAACTGAGGGATGGAGATCTGGGAAAAGTTATACTGGACAAATCCCACCTCATGAGGCCCAAGATTAAGGAGTTTTTAAAGTTTTAAAATATTAGAAGTTTAGACTTTTAAAACAACCTCTCTCTTGAGTAAAGCATTAGGTAGATGGAATTAAAATTAAAGTTAAGGCATTCACACAAGCATAGACATCTTTTGTCATAATACATAAGCTTGTTTCAAAATTGATTATTATTAAAGCTGTGAGCTAGATCTCTGCTTCTCCCTGAATAGAAAACCAATGAATGCATTAATCTCCACAATTTAAATAGCTTTCTTTAAATGCCACTCTTGTGGAATGTGCTTGTCAAAACCAAATTTAAATTACAAAAACCGCTAGAAGTAAGTCAATAAGTGTTTATATATGCTGAGTAGCACATATAAGGACCTAGTCTTGATCTTCCTTCCCGATGTGTAAAGCTCTGAATGTGTAATTAATTGGAATAATCCCAACAAGCAGACCAAGTTTTGCAAAATGCACAATCCTCACTTTAACTTTCCTTGTTTCAGAGTACAGTACTATGAATAAATGCAGCTTGCAATGTGAGATGAAACAATAAGTGTGGCTTTCATTTCTCTCTCTGAAAATCTCCTGTCAAACAGTTTGCATTTGACAAGAAAAGGGAAATGAACAATTACCAGTACAATGGTAGAAATGCAAGAAAATGGATGAATTTGTATACCTTTAGAGAATGAAGGAGTGATTCTAAAGCAGTGTTTTTCAAACTCCCAGAATTCCCCAACCAGCATTCTGAACAATTCTCCCTGGAGAATTCTGGGAGTTGAAGGCCACATAACTGAAACTTGCCAAGTTTGAAAAACATTGTTCTAAATCCTGAAAAAGTCTAGTAAAAAGGTACTCATAAAATATGGTTTATTGTGAGGAATGAATTAAACTTGAAAGAACTGAAAATATGTAGTCATATATGAAAACAAGTGTATGTCCACCTTGTTATATAAAGTATTGTCTATAAATACCTTTAGAGTATATAGATGTATAAGGATTAAATTGTATAATAAATACATATGTGAAGAAAAATGGCTTGCAAGGAAAGGAAAAACCAAGAAAGTCATGATTGGAGAAAGTTGATGATTCTCAAAAAAATAAAAAAAAAAGATAAGCTTAAAGAACAAAGCAATGAATTATTATAGTGGAAGCAAGGATAGTCATACATGGCAAGATAAACACAATGGAGTAGTTTAATAAGATTTTATTTGTTCTTTTCCTTTAGTTTTTTTTTTTTTTGCTTACTAGCTACTCTTTCAGCACTTTTTATAGCATCGTTTACTTTGTAAGGAAATAACATGACAAACATACAACATGTATGAAAGGCTTCTGCAGCTCATATGGTTTTGGACATCACAAAAGTTAAAGATGGCCGATACCCATTGCGAAAGTTCATGCCAAATCTAATGCCCAAACTGACACTTTAGCTCATGATATTCAATGCTGCAAAGGGCAATCAACTCTTGTATTCCAAATTTAATCACAAGCAGGAGAGCTGTTTTAAATATGTTTTTAACTACTTGATATATTTCATTTTATTAGTTTACTGTGATTGGTGGTAGGTCTGGTCAAGATGGCTGCATTGAACTTATCAAAGAGTGCCAAAACTATCTTGACTCCACCATAAGTATTCCAACTTTAAAACACCCCATTTGAGGTCTTGAAACTTTCCAGTACATGTAGTCCTCAACTTACCTCAATGAAACCCAACATTTCCATTGCTAAGTAAGGTGATTAAGTGAGCTTGCCCTATTTTACAACTTTTTTTTAGCCAAGATTATTAAGTACAGTAAACCATGCAGTTGTTAAACGAAGTTTCCCACATTGACTTTGCTGGAAGTCAGATGGAACGGTTACAAATGGTGATCAGATGACTCCGGGACAGTATAACTGCCATAAGTACATGCCTGTTGCCAAGCACCCAAATTTTTATCATGTGTCTATGGAGATGCTGCAATGGTCACAAATGTGAAAACTGGTCATAAGTCACTTTTTTCAGTGCTGTTGTAACTTTGGTACTAAACAAATGGTTGTAAATTGAGGATTACTTGTATGGTTGAAATACCATCACAATTGTGGAAATATTGGAATACCCATTTTGAACAGTTTTGAACACTCCTAACCAGGATTCTTTCACAGCCAATATTTTCTTTTACATTAACAAATACACTAAAAACAAAAATGAAGAACTGTAATTCTTATGATCTTTTGATCATTATCTATGCTTACAGGAATCCTGTGGATTTTTCCACTTTAGGGCTAGAACGACATTAAAAATTGGATGCCCTGCCTGTCCTTTCTACTGATAGCAATGCAGCACACACCTACTCTAATGCCTTTGGAAGATACACGTGTAACTTGGTATTGGCATTACTTGGCCTTGAAACTTACGTTTCTTAGCCAAATTACTAATGCTTCAAAAAGAAGAAAGTTCTTAAGTGGTATGATGAGGAAAGCTTGCTTCAGCGGAACTGTATATTTAAAAACCACCACAAAGAAACTTATCAATGTATATTTGGAATCTTTCAGGCCTTAATGATTTCCAGTGAAGCAGGGATTAAAAAAAACACTAGGAAACAAATACAATGTAAGATTCCATTCCTTTCTATATCTGATGAAAGACTGTAGTCTAGAAATGTTTACACCACAGTCAAGTATTGTAAGTTTTACAAGTATTGTAAGTTTTACACACACAGCATGTTTACAATGGAATAATTGGCAGGGAAGGAGGATTACTGTTTTGGTGGATTGGCATTTTGCTTCTCAAGTGCTAAAGTTAAAAGGTTACTCAAGTTACAGAAAGGAAGCAAACCGTGATGTGGCCAAGTACTGCAAATCCATCTGCAATAATCCTAGTCATAATGTAGCCGAGTCCAAAGAATTTGTTCTAATAAACAAAACAATCTCACCTACCTGTTCCTATTTTAGGAATTTTAGCTTGGCTTTAAATGGCCTCCCCCAGCCATAAAATTAACATTTGCCAACAATTATTGCAAGTCACCATCCTACAGAACTTACAGTGCAATCCTATTTGTGATAATTGCTTTGCGTAGACTTATACTACTAGGAACTAGCAGAACCATGAAGGATTGGGAAGTTCTTAATTGAGTGGGGGAGTTTCTCCCAGTTTTTATCCTCTCCAGCTGCACAGTTCAAGAAAGTTAGGCAAGCAGAGAAAAGCAGACCAGGATTATTATTTAAGGGAGTAGCTATTTCATGATTAAACCACTCAAACACATCTTCAACCATTAATTAAAAACATCACTGGCCTTCAAAACCAGCTCCATATGCCAACTAAAATACTGCTGAGAACAATGCGCTGTGTGTCTCTGGTCCCTGCAGGCCATGTAACATTGCCCAAACTATGTTCCCGGGATCTATCACTAGTATCTACTATCTGCATTTTTCATTTGAAGTAGCTCCCTGATCTCTTTTTAGGGACAGTATTCTCATCATCTGCTACTACAGCCTTCCTCTTCTGTGTAACTCCTCTGCTGACCCCATTCTCACTTGGGAGCCTAATGCTGTCCCCCCCAGCCATTAAGTTACAGTTACAGTTATAAATGCCATTAAACCACAGTTACAGTTCCTGATTAGTGACACAGAGAGGGAGCACACAAAAATATTACACTAGTGTCCTCTTGAGAGCCCCACCAACAATATGGTGCGACACAGAACTCTTCAAGGGCCTGCCTTCCCCCCCTAGAGGCAGATGGAAAGTTCTACGGCCAACACTGAAGAGGTTCCCTTCAGATGTACCAAACCACGGGAAAAGGGGGGGGAGCAAGGGAGCACTTGAGGAGCTTCCCCTTTGAGCAAAAGGGCTCAACTTCAGGGTCAAAGCTACGGCGGAGCCCACAACAGCTGTCAGAACAAAGAAAGGCCGGGACACCCTCCGCAGGAGGCCAGGTTGCTCCTCTCACCACGCACTCTTCTCCGGCAGCAGCGAGGCTTCCCACGACTGCCACCCGAGACCAAGTGGAAAGCGGCACCCCCTCCCCGCCGCCGCCTTTCCACCCGACGTCTGGGCAAGGCGGACGGGCAAGAGGAAAAAAAAAAAAAAGGGATGTTGACTACGGGCGCAAGAGCACGTAGCCCTTCGCGTATATGCGTGTGCGTTAGAATTCCTGCTCTTCGGGAGGCATTTCTGGAGAAACGAAGGAGTCCGCCGCTCCCCAGAGGCAAAGCCACCGCGCCGGCTCGCTCGCGTCCCGCCGCCCTCGCCCAGCCGCCTACCCGGTTGCCAGGCGTCCCCGGGGAGACAGCCGGGAGCCGCGGCAGCTTCCGAGCTAACGGAGCCCCCTTACTCACCACGCGCTCCTCGCAGGCAAGCCAGCGCCAGCAGCAGCAGCAGCCCCGGCCTCAGTCCCCGCCGCCAGAACGTGTCCATCGTGCAGCGCCTCCTCACTGTACAAGTTCGGGGCAGAAGGCGGACGCGCAGGCGGGGATGGGGGGGGACTGTTTCCTCGCTGCCCTCCCCCTTCTGAGAAAGGTAAAGAGCGTCCGCCGGAGGGTAGATAGGTAGGTAGGTGGGTGGAGGAGTGTGGGGGGGGGAAGGCTCCAGGTAGGGCGGCCAGAAGCAGACAATGCAGCGGCGATGCGAGGAGGCAATTCCAGTCCGAGGCAAAAACGCGCGCGGCGGGGGGGAGGGAGGGGGGAAGGTTGCGGGCGGCGGGGAAGGGGGGGATAGAAGCAGAAATCCAGGAGGTGCCGGGCAAGGCGGCGCGCGTGCACCCGCGCACGCACACACACCGGTCGTGCCGGTGAAGGAAGAGCCGAAGAACGTACACAAAGGGGAGGGCAGCTCGGCGCCGCTCTTATACCAGCCTCCCCGCTCCGCTCTCCTTGCGCGCCGCTGCCGCCGGTGACTCACGGACGCCTGGGCGGCCTCTGGTTGGCTCGCGAGCGCCTCCAATCCCAACCGGCTGCCCTAATTTCCTGATCCACGCAACCTGCCGCCGCAGCTGGGAGCGTTTCGCCCGGCAACCAGACGCTGCCTTGTTGCCTGCGCTCGAGTCCTCGGCCGAACCAGCGACGCCGACGACGCCCCTCTGGACCAGCTGATGAGGATGAGGTGGAGGTTGGTGGCGAGGCACGCAGGTGAGGGGTGTTTGATCTGCCGCCGCCGCCGCCGCCGCCTGCGCGCTGTTTGCGGCTGTTCCTTGGGGCTGTGCAGGATGGCACTCGGGGCATGATCTTCACTGGTATGTGCCGCTGGTATTAATGTCGGCGGACGTGCCAGCGCAGGAGGGGTCCGAAGCGGGTTTCCAGGGAAGCGATTTCCAACCCGTCTTGTTTTTACTTCCTGGTGAGTATTGCACAGGATTGCTGCTACGCAGGAGCGCGATGCTTCGGGCATTTTCTCCGAGGAGAATCTTGGCCACTGCACTAGGGCGTAATTCTCCCTAAAGAATGCCATGGCGACCCTACTGGGAATCCGGTAAGTGTTTTCTATTTTTAATGGAGGCTTACTTAGAAGGCAGTCTACTTAAAAAGCCTCAGCAATTGCATCGTTAAAATTAAAGGGCAGCTGCTTTTGGTAGTAAATCTCTTGAATTCAGTTTAGATCTGAAAAATAAGTTCATAGGATTGTTCTATTTTAGACAGGATATGGCTTTCACAACTGTGGAGTAAGATTCTGGAGTTTGGTAAGCCATTGATTGTCTCCTATAGACTTCAGCAATTCAGGTCCTTATGGATTAAGCATGGACCTGAAATTCAGGAGAAAATGCTGTGATGGAAAATTGCAAAATTTCCCTCTCCCTTTGGTGGAATTTTTCAGCTGACTGTTTCTTGCAGACAAGAGATTGGCACATGTTTATCCTGTACTCCATTAGGTGAGTTGACATAATACAATATGCCAAATTGTGATTTTTCAGAGTAAGACTTGGAAGGGCCTTGGAGTCTTCTAGTCCAACCCCCTGCTTAAGCAGGAGACGTTATCATTCCAGACAAATGTCCATCCAATCTCTTCTTAAAAACTTCCAGTGATGGAGCACTCACAACTTCTGGAGCCAAGTCGTTCCACTGGTTAATTGTTCTCTAAGGTTTGTCAATCAGCAAGTTGTATGAACCCAGCCATTGCCCTAAAATTATGGATTTCTGGTGTATCGTGTGAATGTAATTGTGGCTCATGTAGTAAACCATGGCTAATCAAACTATAGTTTAGTATATCATTTAAACACAGCCACTGTATTTTGTGTTGGCAAATTCTGAACTTATTGAAGGATTGAAAAGTATAGAAAGAATATGCCTTGCCACTGCATTGTTAGTGTCTTACTCCTAAGGCATATAATAGAAGAACCATTGGGTTTTATTAAGGCATATAGAAAAGCACAAAATTAAAGTTTGAAGTGATTTTGCTAAATTATATTGAACAATTCTGGTCTTTACATATTAGGTGGAATTAGATTCCACTATACTCTGAATTAGAGGCACACTGTACTTGCAACAACCATTCTGTGCTAGAGCTACAGTGCCAGTGTACTTCAATAAACATGTAATACATGAAAGAGCCAAACATCTTCAAAAATTCAAGAATAACCAGTTACCTCCTTTGATGTGTCTTAACTGCATGTTTATAGATAACTTTATGCGTACTTGTTTATAGCCAGTAATTAGATGTGATCAGTAAAGCAGTTATTGGCATAACAATGCATAAAGTGCAAAATTCCTTTTAATTAAATTTCCCCCAATGGCATCTGGTGGTACAATAAACACAACTAATAAAAATGAAGTTGTATGCATAGCATACTTATAGAACACATAATTTCTAAAATGGCTTGAGAATTTAGAAGCATCCTGAGGTCAGGATTAGCACATATTTGCTTTCTTCTCTATGTTGTTTCATTCACTTATTTTTGTACCTATGTGAAAGTAATTTGGGGAAAAACAGAAAACTTTGGCCAAATTCTAAGAGTAATGAAAGAAATATTGGGAAAGGAGAGCTTGGGGGCAGCATCAACATAATATAAACTCTGGCCTTTTTTTATTTTTTTTTTATTTATATGCCGCTTTCTCCGGAGACTCAGGGCAGCTTACAATGCGTTAAGCAATAGCCTTCATACTTTTGTATATTTTATACAAAGTCAGCTTATTGCCCCCACAAACCGGGTCCTCATTTTACCTACCTTAGAAAGGATGGAAGGCTGAGTCAACCTTGAGCCTTGTGAGAATTGAACTCGCAGTAATTGCAGGCAGCTGGAAGCTAAATACTACCTTTAACAGTAGCATTAGTCTGCTGCGCCGCTCATGCTTTGATATTGATAAAGGAGAATATTTGTAGCTCAGGGTTGAAATGAGGGGTCGTTGGTGTTCTCTGAGCTTGGTTCTTTTCTTGAAGATATTTCATTACACAAACTAGATAACACCATCAGCACTCTGCTGATGTTACCTTGTTTGGGTAATAAAATGTCTGCAAGAAAACAACCAAGCTCAGAGAGCAACAAGGATCCCTTAGGCCTTTGAACTTGCATATAAACTTATTAAAATATGATTTATAGTGTTGCATTTTGTGACCTGCACAATTGGGGCATCAGAATTCCCTTAACAAATTGGGGTAGCCTATCCATTAAATTCAGAACCAGTTTGGTTGTGGTGGTTAAAGCATCGGGCTAGAAACCGGGAGACTGTGAGTTCTAATCCCGCTTTAGCCTGAAGCAAACTGAATAACTTTGGACCAGTCACTTTGTTTCAACCCCAGAGAAGAGGCAGTGGCAAACAACTTCTGAAAAACCTTGCCACAAAAACTGCAGGGACTTGTGCAGGTAGTGTTGGAGAATCAAACTGTAATGAAATGGAAGGGAAAAAATGCATTAAATAAATGATTAAAATTTGCATTGTGATGTCATTGACACTTGTCATTTTGGGACCTTCATGAATAAGTAGAGATGTCTTTAGAAAGGAACTCTTTTCTTCAGTCTCCATAGCAAGAATTAATTGCTGGGGGTTATGAAACCTGTTGTCCAAAAAGAATCCTTTGAGTTATTCAATTCTGGTATTCTGAGATCTTTCAAAAGTACTGAGGCTAGCCCATGAACATCAAAATGCGGCAAAGGAGTAATGCAATGTGGAAAGAAAACTTTCAGTTCATGGGTTCTTCCTCATGGCAGCTCTAAAGTGCTGTCATCCCATGTAGGAGCTGCACAAAGTTGAGCTAGCTCAGAAAGTGTTGACCACTTTGGGCAATGAAGCAAAATAGGGCTCCTACCATCACCCAAGCCCCAAGAGATGACTGGATTGGAATGAGGAACACCTCTGATGCCAATTACCAGCAGCAGAAGTCCTGTGGTGGAAGAAGAGAACTGGCACCAGAGGAGCCATTATCTGCTCTTCCTACCAACACCCATGGAGAAACAAGGGAAGTGGGTTTTCTTACCGTTTCCCTCAGCTGCTTCTCCAAGTTCAAAACATGATGTGCCCACAGATGGCCACGATGTGCCTACAGTATGCTAGGCCACCCATTCCTGAAATTTGAGTAAATTGCATCAGACCGACCCTTTAACGTGATTTGTACTGGCTGTTCTGGAAAAATCGGTTTTCTGAAATGCATGGAAATAAGAGGAACTTTGTGGAGGCCTAGAATAGTTTGAGGAATCCATTCTTGTTCACATCCTCACCCAGTGGATGCTGGAGCATTTTGGTGCCAGAGCAAACAAGAATTCTGAATTCATTACTTAATGCATGAACACCTGGCTGCTAGGCCTGGTCCATAACAAATTGTTGCTTGACAGATCCTCCATGTTACAAAAGCCAATAGACTAGCAATTCAGTTTTCTTTCTGCATTAACCCGGGGGGGGCAACAGACGGACCGGGGGGGGGACGGATACACACATGACACAGCCTTGGCATGTTTCTGCATTTGAAGGCAGTAGCTAATTTAGGTTCAGGGAAGGCCTGTGATACACAGCTGTCTCCTCTGATGCCACTCAGAGAGTGCGACTCACTTATTACTGAGACTTCTTTTCCACTTTGCCTAAAGTTAACACCAACTCTGCCTTCTGCTGGCAGGTTTTTCAGCCCCGACATTTATATTTCATAGGATGGTATAACAACATTCCTGCATAAGACTGCATGATGAGGAGAGAGGCAGGAAAGGGTGTTGTCTTGCAGCTTGTTTAGACTTTTGTTCCAACTCTGTGACACAATTTCTTCCCTCTATTTTATAGAGAAAATGTAAAAGCTTTCCATTCGCAAAATAATGCTAACAATTAGATGTTAGCATTAAACACAGAGCCAGTTTGGGGGAAGCTAAAAATTAGATGTATAAACAAAATATTTTCTTAATGAGTACGGGCATGGCATGCAATTGAGGCATTACCAAGAAGAACAGTGCTTGATTCATAAGTTTTAATTAAGCTTTCTAAGACCTTCATGTCTTGAGGCCAGGTTATCTAAGGGACTATCTTCTCCCAGTCGTTTCTACCTGTCCAATTCAGTCTGACAGCTTGGACATGTTGCAGGCCCTGTCATCCAAGAAATGTTGACTGGAGGGGGCCAGGAGACATGCCTTCTCTGCCATAGCCACTGTCTCTGGATATTCTCCCTTCGGAGATCAGGATGACCCTGCTGGACTTTCATAAGGCTGTGAAGCCTTGGTTATGTGCTCACGTCTGGCACCACAAATGTGTTAAGGGCACTATTTCTTGCATGTATTAACATCTATGGCAGTAGGTTTTATTTGGCAACCATATATTTATTTTGTATTGTTTTTAATTGCTTTTCTTACATTTTAGAATGTATAGAAATTAGAATTTGCCTTACAATCATAATTTGAGTCCAAAATTTCCATTGCTAAGCAAAGGGGTTAAGTGAATTTTGTTTCATTTTACAACCTTATTGCCACAGTTGTTAAGTGAATCACTGTCGTTTTAAATGAATCATATCATTAAGGGAATCTGGCTTCCCCCATTGACTTAGCTTGTTGGAAGCCAGCTGGGAAAGTTACAAATGATGACCACATGACCCCAGGACAGGGCAACCATCATACATGCCAGTTGCCAAGCACCGAAATTTTGTTCACATGACCATTGGGATGTTGCAATGGTCATGTGAAAAATGGTCGTACGTCTTTTTCAGTGCCATTGTAACTTCAAGCAGTCACTAAACAAATGGTTGTAAATCAAGGATTACCTGTTTGCCACCCAGAGCCATTTGTTGACATGAGTGGCTATAGAAATCAAATAAGTATTTTAAGTGAAACACATGTCTGCCAACTAGTCCAGGGCATTCCTTCCTCCTTAAAAGAAAGGTGTTCAGTTGGAGGTAAAACATGTGATATTAGTTGTTGGTATGCTTTTCACCCTAGCAGAGATAACCTTTGTATATGTGTATGTGTTGAGAGAGAGCTGTCAGCATGCATCATGCAAAATCTCTGAACTGACATGCCAAATCTTCAAGGGTTCAAAATTCTCCTTGTTCCTAGTCCACAGAAGTTGATGGGTTTTTAAAGTATAACTTGGCATTATGGATGATCCATCTTTTCTTTTAGATGTTTAATAAAACCTTTTTGCAGATCATAGATGAAATCGACAAAGAACAAGATGGAACAAGTTGGGCAGAGGAAACATTTTGGAAATTAACGGGGAAATATTGCATCATCTGAGAAATGTATAATAATTTTTCACTTTGCTTCCTGAATTCTTACATCCAACTATAGAAAGATGGTGAGGCATATAAATATAGAAACAGAACCCTATACAGAATTTTTCACATGAAAGAAGCAAAACTGCTATTATCTGTTAGAGGAGTTTCACTTAAAATGAATTCAGCAAACTCTCAAGGCAATTCAGGTGACAGTTTTTGATGGGAAAAAAATAGTACACAGGAGAGGCTACTTAATTAACCATTAAGTTGGGGGGAGATTGTAACAAATATTACTCAAACTCTTAGATTGATTAGAGTGTTTAATAATTGTTCGAAAGTTCTAAAATAAAATGCATTATAATTGTTAAATTGGTGCAGCAGTTTTCATTCTGGATTCTTATAAGTATTACACTAGATTTCATGAGAGCCAGTTTGGTTTAGTGGTTAAGGCTGCAGGCTAGACGGCAGGAGATAATGAGTTCCAGTCATGCCTTAGCCATGAAAGCCAACTGGGTGACTTTGGGACTGTCACTCTCGCCTCACAGGGTTGTTGTTGGGAAAATAGGAGGAAGAAAGTGTGTCACGTATATTTGCTGCTTTGAGATATTTGTAAAAATAATACAGGAGGAATACAAATAAACATTTGAAATGTAGCTATAGTTAACTTAATCTCATATTATTTGTGTTCCTCTAATTCTAACAGTCTTTTATTTCTTAGCAATATCTGTCCTCTCATCCAGACAACAAGCTGTAATATCTTATTTCAGATCAGGTAAACCCAGTTCTTTTTCTTGCATCTTGTATATCTTATATTTAACTTGTAGCATTTTTCCTTGCCATACAAAACACCAATTTTTGCCACAGAGATTCTCCCGCCAACAGTGACAATTGTAAACTATCTGGTCCAGGCACCTTTTCTGTTTTATAGCTTCACTTATCAGTAATTATTTATCAGTTTGATCAATTGATCAAAACTGTGTCCCATATTAAAGAATATATGGTCAACCAGCTGTAAGTATTTAATGTTTGTTTCCTGCATGAAAAATAAGGACATGGACATCTCCCACTATGTTTGATTTGCGTGAGACTTGTTTCTCATTGCTGGAGTGATATACAAATCTCTGCTTTACATATTCAGTAGCTAAGATTTTATGACTTACAGACAATTCAACATCATCCGTATCTGTTGCTTCATCAGAAGCAATCTGACCGCAAATCTTCCTGTTGGGTATATTTTTATTTCATGCCATGTATTTATTTTAAATTTATTTTCAAAATCAGCATCTTTTCTGGGCAGGTAAGACCATAAAACTAGTTCAGTGATATTAATTGTAAACAGTTTCAAGTGCAGCCTGTTGCAATAAAACACAACCTTGGAATGCCTGTCATCAACAAATACAATAAATTTTTTCAATTAAAATGCAGAGAGAACAGATGAGTTTTTAAAACCTTTAAAGTAGTCACAGATGTGGCCAGCCATATATCTCCTAGAAGGAAGTCTTAAAGGATCATAGGCCATCTTTTATATTTGCTATGACTTAAACTTTCCTGTTTTTCAAGAGCACAAAAATGATTACAGATTATATGAATAATTAAGAGGAAAGGGAATTTAAAGGACACTTTTTAATTTATTCGGTCTTTCAAGAGAGATGTTCCAGAACTAGTTGCTATAAATGAAAACAAAAGGAAAATAATAGGAAGAAGAGTTCAACTTAGATCCTGGGTCTAACTCCTACAAATTATTATTATTATTATTATTATTATTATTATTATTATTATTATTATTATTATTATTATTATTATTATTAAAATTTCTATACCACCTTTCTCCTTTCGGACTCAGGGCGGTGAACAGCCAGAAATAAAACATTTGTACACAAAAGTTAAAATAGTTTTAAAATAATTAAATAAAGTTTGGCCCATAATTTAAAAACATTTCAATTAAAATCAGTATCAATTTTAAAAACCAATATAAAATCAGGCCAGCCCAAAATGAAAGAGAAAGTAAATGTTTGGTTTTTCACTGTTGAGATTCATAATGTGAATCTAAAATGTTAAAATGACCCTGGTATAAAACTGCTAAGATACAATGCAGTCATCTGATAGAGGAATACTAATGTTGGATGCACATTCCTCCATATGCACAAAGGCGATCTAGCTTTCTCACCAGTCTTTAACATCCAGTCTTCAAACAATGACTTTATTTCCCTGGGATATTGATTCACTAGTATGGAAATTGCTCAGTGTAGTGCATCCTGTGTGCTCGTTACCATCAGAAACCCCCATTTCCTCTCTCATGCTTTGGATCATTGAACTTTCTTGGATTGACATCAGAAATACAGGCACTGCAGAACTGAGAACTGGCTGTAAAAACTGATGGTGTTATTTAAATTGACTCTTTAGAAGACAAGTTACTTTTACTTGGAAACCACTTCCGGTGTTTGAGATAGAAAAAAACTGAAACTTTGATTTGGGGTTTTGCTGATTAGATAGGTTCGTCAGTATAAAAATGACTAGTATATATTACTATGTAAAAGTAAACATTGAGGTTGTACGTTATTACCTTATTCTATTGCACTAAGAGTTGGAAGTCAATGCTTTTCTCTTTCCTGTTTTACCCACTTTTTCCTCTTTCCTCCCCTACTTTTCCATTATTTAATTTTTCTTTGTATTTTATATTTCAATAAACTAATAAAATTTGTAATAAAAAATACATGCACTGCACCCTTCTCATGTTTGTAAAAAAACAACATGGGGAAGGAGCAAATCCAAGTCATTAGCAATGCTAATTGTTTGAGCCTTGCTCTGATAGCATTTTTACATGCCAAAGGTCCACCCTTTGCAATTTAGTTAAATCAAAGAGGAAAAGTTATTTCCATCAATGGCTGTGTCTAGTAGAGTAATTCCTGACAGCTGTGTGATAGATGGAGTTGTGAAGCATGGGAGTCCAAAGGGGAGTAAAAGATGGCACATGTCTTGTAACATCATGCCAATACTCTATGTACTTGAGATTTCATAAGACAAATTATATAACATGACATCAAGATATAAGCCATCATTTTGATTTTGTTTTGGATTGTTAATAGATGAGAAGTCTAATGCAAATGGTGCAAACATTTCTCTCATATGTCTTGCTCTTTCTTATCCACACATCAGAAGTTATGAAATATGGTACATAAGGTCTAAATTGAGCTCTTGCATAATGTATGCATGTTTCATGTTAATGCCACCACTGCATAAACCAGTTAAATGCTGAGATGTAGATGATTTTTTATTAAGAAAATTTATATGGCTGCCCACCTAACTCTTTGTGGTCCCAGGTGGCTTTCAGAAATAAAACCCCAATACAAGACCCAATAAACCCCAATGCCTCACCCCCCCCCCCCAGCAACAACATCCAATCATTTGATGGGTTCCATATCATCCTGGAGTCCCCAAGCCCGCTGGCAAAATCATGTGTTTAGAGCCTTTCAAAAAAGGGTCAAGTCGGGGCCAATTTTATTTCTGCAAGGATAGTTTTTACAGGGAGAGAGTTCCAGTACATGGATCTCCTTAGGAGAAGGGACCCATAATATCCCTTGCCTACCTTGGCTCTGGTGGATTGGGTAGATATAACTGGCCCCAGGCCAAGGAGAGCTTTAAAGAAGACAACCAGCACCTTGAGTTGGACCAGGAAGCAAATTGGCAGCCATAAGAAAAGTGATAGATGTGACTAAATCTAGTCTTGCACAAAACCCCATGTGTCAACACATTTTTGAACCAATTGAAGATTCTATTTTTCAGAGGCAGCCCCACATAGAGCACATTGCAGTAGCCAAAATGATGGAAGAAGTCCCTAGCCAAAAGCATACAAAGCTGCTTGCAATTGGAGAAGATGATACTGGATTACATAGACCAAATGATCTAGTTCCATTTTAGCAGCATTAGAAATTATGAGATAATTAAAATATCACACAGGTGCACAACATAAGAATGCATGTAATTTATAATCAAAGCTTTGCCAAATAAAATTGTAATTTTCTCTACCTCAGGAGTGTCAAAACTGACGGCCTATGAGCTGGATGTGTCACGTGCAGGCCATGCCAATCCCAGCTCCGCGACTGGAAAAAATGTTGCAAAATGTCACATGACGACAATGTGATGTGCATTTGACACCCATGCTCTAGCTAAACTTCAACTATCTTTCAGGTTTCAAGTTGAATTACAGGTAATGAATTAGTATGTGTTGAGGCTGAATGCCAGAATTCTTCAAAAGAGAGATGTATAAATTATATGTTCAAAATCTGATGCTGTAATGATATCTTTTTCTCTTTTGTAACATTTTCATTAAGAGCCTGCGTTGGAAGATTACTGAGACTAGATTCATATCAACGCCCAAGCACAAAACTCACCAGATCATTTGCACCAACAATGTATTATTTACACAATGCACTCTACTAAAACCCCTGGTTAATTGACTGCATCTTTGCCATATTACTCTCGCCTCTGTTGTCCATGGTTTTTCCACCGTTCAGTTTTTTGGAATGTTACCAGTGGTTTATCAGGTCACATGAACTCAAAATGATTACTGTTTGTGATTTGCAACAATTAAAATTTAAAACAGTGATAAAATCAACATTGCAGGAAGAACAATGGTGCTTTGACCTGCTTGGATATTTTTTTCCCCCTTCTGTTCAGTTGTGTGTGGTTTTTGGAGACTGCCTGGACATAGGTCCTTGCAGTTTTCTTGGCAAGTTTTTTTTTAGAAGTGGTTTGTCATTACCTCCTTCCTATGGCTGGAAGAAACTGACTTGTCCAAGATCACCCAGCTGGCTTTGAGCCTAAGGTGGGACTAGAACTCAGTCTTCTGGTATGTAGCCTGATGCCTTAATACCTATACCAAACTGCCATTAATAAAATAAATAAGTATACAGTCATATAAAAAAATGTTTACCTCCTTTTAAAAAAAGTAGCTTTCAGATTGAAGAGCCTGAACCCAGCAACCTATATAGAACTGTAGTTGCAGTATAACACCATGAGCATTGAATACATTTCAGTTACGGTAACTTTGCCGTGTCTTCCACCTGAATAGTTCAGTTTATGGAGGTCACACACTGCACATATGTCAAGCGGGTTAGATTGGCGAAAGGCAAATAATATTACTCAAGAGAAGCTTATAACTTGAAATACTCTGCTACAATTAAACACTGAATGATTGAAATTTGTAATGATGTCAGTCTTGTTCCCAAGTGGGGAATCCTGTGTCATTACAATGACTGGAAAATTATTTCCCACTAAGCAAAAATGTTTCTATTTTCAGAAGGTTAATTAGCAGATTACTGATGAGAAATGACTTAATAATAGCAGCTGTTCCAGGCTTGACATCTCCAGTACTCCCAATGCGTACTGGAGTCTTTATCCCTTTTTATTGGCAAGGATTTATGGAACAGATTCACTGCTTAGCACCAGGGATGTCACTGATTGCTAGCCACCATTAAGAATGAAGCTACAGTTTTGCAAGCATTGAAATAGACACCCCCCTCCCCTCCACCCCAAAAAGGCCGTTCCATCATCACCCTCAAACAATGGAAATCCAGGAATTAACATAAAAAGTTGCAGCATGGAAGTGTAAAGATACAAAACTTCCCAACAACAGTTGAAGCTTATAAAAAGTTCACTCTACTGTCTAAAAAAAATAGTTTGATTTATTTAGGTGTTTCTAGCTCAGCTTCATAGAAAAAAAGCTGACAAGATTCTTCAAATAAATAAATAGAAGGAACAGTAAGAAGGATCCACTGCAGATAAAAGTAAAATGTAAACTCAAAATTGCAGGTAAAAACCAAGAGCACACTTTAAGAAATGACCCAACAAGAGTTCTTGAGATGATTACCTAAAGCCTGTAACAATGGAATCAACCGGGCCCCATACAACAGCCAGGTGTGGAATAGGTCACCTCCATTATATTTGCCAATCTGCCCTGCTCACAGCAATAAATGAAAGGAGGCCATCTTAAAATCTGGCCAGTGATGATATTCCTTCAAGTAACTTAGTTCCAACCTATTTAAGGCTTTGAAGTTTAAAGTCAAGCCTTTGGGATTGAAAACACTTGGTAAGAAATATGGCTATTACGATATTGGTATCCTATAAACTGAATGCCTTGCCTCCAACACCCAATTGGCCCCACTTTGAACCAGTGGAGTTTCTGAGGTGTCATTAAATGAAAGGCCAATATACTGTATATATGGAGCACATTACAGTCATCCAGCCTAGGCCTCAACAGTGCCAGGATGAATTAATCAAGGCAAGGTGTATTCTCTGGATTGGACTGTAGGAGCTGGGATGAACTGAGGAAGTATTAAGAGCCACTGACTGAGCCTCTGGAAGCCTCAGGGAGTCTTGAGAGAAGTTGTTTCCCTTTCCTACCCAGGGTGGATAAAAATAGATGATTTTTTTTAAAAAAAAATTAAAATCGGATTTTTATTTAAATCAGTTTTTTTTATTTTTATCAAATTTATTTTAATAAAATTCTTTTGGAGTAAAAATCTATCTAAAGGTAGTTTTCTATTTAAGATACATTAATAATTTAGTTTATAAAGCATGAAATGGAGTTTAGTTATGTAGCATAAGGCTGTATATTCTGAAATATTTATATTTTTGGTAAACTCATTCAATGAATCCAAGCTGTGCAAGCCAAATAGGAAACCTTCATTTTGTTTGCAAATATTATTAAAGTTTCTAACTACCAGCAAGAATGAGTCCTTACATTTAAAGAGCACCTGTCATTTCAGATCCATCATGGCAGTGCCTGTTAGCGGGCATCCACTCACCTGCTGCCTGCCATGTCCCTCACCTTGTTGTGTCACTGCCGCATCACCAGCTGTCCCATTAAAGTGAATGGAACTGTTTGTGAGTCAACAGCGGGTCAGAGGAGCAGTCGCTGTGGGACAGAGATGACAGTTGTTCTTTAAAAATTATGATTTAAATTGAGTTGATTTAAATCAAGCCTTTTTACTAGTGTGATTTTAAATTGTGATTTAAATCGAGTCAATTTAAATCAAATCCACCCTGCTACTAACATCAATTGAAACTAGTTTACCAACTTTAGACCTATCAGGCAGAAGGATCTGGCCAAGATGACTGAGAAAATTTTCTCCCAGTTAGTATCAAATAATAATAATGAAGAACAACCTTGCAGAGTGATTGGTCCATTGAGAATCCTGGTGAATGGTTCCCTTTGCTTACAAAATTGACATGACATACCCTCTTCTCTTATGGGATTGCTGTGTTTGCCTTTTTGATGTGTGCATGCCAGATAAAAGCCATACATGTATGATATCCTGGCTGCCAAAGATGACTTTTAAAGTATTGATTGGGGTTTTCCAAGAAGTATCATTTCCTGCCAGTTTTTGTGAAGGAAACAGGTGGATTGCAAAGGCATTCCTTCCCTCCCTTACTTTCTTTCACCAACAAGGAGAAACTTTCTGCTCAAGAAGCTGCCCAAAGGTAGAGAGCCACATTGCAACAATCCTCTTCTAATTCATCAGGATTCCCTCCAGAATTATCCTACATTAACCATGAAATATATAGGCCTCTTTTGAATCCCAACCCAGCCTCATATAATAAAAGCAACCGTGTTGTTCATTTATATTAACAATTTAGTTGAAATATCCCATTTTTAATATCTATACTTCTGCATAAGATATATTTTTGTTCTCTGTCTATGATGTCCATTTACCATATACAGAACTGTGGGTACAACAATACCTCTGAAACTACCTTCCACATCAGCTCTTTTCATTTTACCAGGAATTCACTAGAACAGCAACAGAAGATGCAACTATGAGAATAACTTCAGTAGTCTTGTCCTACTATAACCAAATTACAGCAGGTGACAACCAGCTCCCTCCGAGTGGAAAAACAGGCTCTAATATTTGCGAGTAAGGTTAAGCCTGCAAAGAACAAGGTAAGGATGAAAAATAAACAGAGCATATGATAGGAGATACAGGAATTTCAGTCTACTTCTCCTGCTTTACGAATTAAAGAACTTGTTCTCTTTTATCATCTTTGTGTGAGAACAGTTTGTGTGACTCATGCTTGTCCTTTACAATTTTTAAAAGTATTATCGCATTCATTTAATCAATTTATATTCCGCTTGCTGCATCTCAAAGAAGCCCGACACATAGAAATGTTAATAATGAATCAAGGGGAGAAAGAAAACAATTCTGCCACAAGAGTATAAGGTTAAAACAAAGAGAATTATGAATATAAAGACAAAGATTAATGAATATTTTTCAGAGTAGAATTAGCATATAATGCTAGGAAAGGAGACCAAATTTAAATGCCCTTCCAAGTCCACAATTCTGTGGTAGCCCATTTGTTGTGATCGTAGCTGACAGATCCTAGCTTCTGAAAGAACTATTACATATGTTCATTGCTGTTATATATTTATGAAGCAAAAGTCTTACTTTATCTTATTTTATAAATTTATCTGATGCCAAAATATAGGGTTTATATGGCAGAGCAAAATCCTAGGCATCAGTTAGATGGGAATTCATCATTTGGCTTCCTTAATCAACTAGAACCAAACTGGAGCAGATCTAAACAATAGAGTCAATGACAGCAGAAGGCCAATACATGCCTCTGCTTTAAGGAAATGAACCAGTAGAATAACCAAAAAAGCAGGAAGTGAAACGTATTTAGCAAGAATGGGTACACATCACATAAAAAGATAATGTGGTATAGTGGTGCATCTGTACATTAGAGAAGCTAAAGTACACCATCCAAAGAAATATTTTTTCAGACTCTAGCAAGATAGAATGACAGACAATAGAAGAAAAAGGAAGTGAAAATGTAAGTTAGAACACTAAGTAAATTATTGAGGTTTGACCAGGAACCAAAGTGATAGGAATCATCTAACAGATTCTTCAGCAGACAGTTGAATTGCTGGTTAAGGAGCGGTTTTATACTTGTGACTAGAAGGTACGTTGCAAGAGGAGAAGCTGGCATTTCCACACTGGTGTGCAAAACAAAGATATTCTGAGGGACACCCAGATGGCACCAAAAGAGCTGTCCTATGGTGGGAATGCTTCAGAATGTAATGGTATTTCCTGTCAAGGAATGGAATGGCCATTTTACAGATATCCCCTATGTTAGCTAGCTAAATGACGTAATTATCGCTTTTTAAAATGAATGTGGTTTTAAGGGGGAGAAATGATTTAATCAATGGAGAAAGTAGATAATTGAATTGCATATTTATTGCATCCTGGAGGAAATGGGATTATTCGGTTTCTTTTAGTCTGAGTTCAGACTAGGATATGGTAATTAGGTAGCACTGGTCTCACTTGTTGATAGCCTATGGGGGGACTTGAGATGGGGCAGTGCATCTATCCTTGTCTTCCTTGATTACTGAGTGATCTTTGATACATCAGTTATGGCATCCTTCTGGACCAAACTGGAGGGGTTTAGAATGGGAGGCATAGTGTTTTTCCTCTGGAATTGGCTCCAGTCAATTCCTCTGGACAGGAATTAGTGTTGGCAGAAAAGTCTAGCCTGGATCCCTATTTCTCGAGGTGCTTGAGGGCTCACACTTTTTTCTTAAAACATTCACATGAAGTTGAATTTTCATATTTTGAATCCACATGCACTGAAATATCAATTAATACTTGGTTGTACATCTTTATCCCTTGCTAACCAAGTGAAGCTATTAAAACCCTTTTCTAGTGTCTGAAGCAGGAGTTCTTAACATGGCAATTTTAAAATGTCTGGACCTCAACTCCCAGAATACCCCAGCCAGCTGTGACGGCCTAAAATGGTGAAGAACTGGCTTCAAGTGCCAGTTGGTCCAGAAGGTGGCAATGCACTTAGTCATGGGTGCACGAGGTTGTGACTATGTAACACCATTATTTTATGAACTTCTAAAAGGCTTTTCATTGCAACTCAACATTCTGATTGTCACCTATAAATCCCTACATGGCAAAAGGACAGGTTATTTGCAGGAGTATCTATCTCTGCCCATCCAACAGGATGAACATGTTCCAGATCCCTACTTCGATTACTACTTGATATCATCTGAAATAATGCCTTTTCTGTGGCAGTTCTTGCCCCTTTAAGACAGATTCCTCCCCACCCATTCCTAATACTTGGCTGGTTCCAACTTAGCCTTTCTGAAAGTTTTAAACGCCTAGTAGTTTCCTCCACGAATTAGATTAGGATAATATATGAGCCCATCTTTGAAAATGGAACATGTTTTTGGTTGACCCAATTTTCTGTGTTTCTTATGGATTTTCTTTCTAATTTTGTATGGTCTTTTATTTGCAATTATATTCGTCTGTGTTTTTTTAACCTGATATATATTGTCCGGAGTTAGAGTTTCAAAAGTTGGTCCATTATATAAATCTAAACAAACTTGCCAAGATTCTAGATTTGCTACGTTTTGTAATATAGAAAGACTTCTTCTGCCACAGCATCATGATGAGGTCAATAAAAATACTAGATGCAAACTCCTGGTTCACTCCTCTGTAACTGTGGGAAGCCTGTTGTATTCCACTGTCAGTGATGATTTTCAGTACAAAAGCTGGATTAATATCTTGCAGCAGACCGAAGAATTCTATAACATTCCAAGGTTAACAGATTGTGACACGCAGACCTGCTTAGTAGTTGGATGCATTCTGAAGTACAAAGGAACAAAAAAATGACTTAGTTTCTTACAGGAAGAAAAGCTCTGCATGTTCATCATCGTAAATAACAATACAGATAGGCAAATGGGTATCTTCTATTATACATCGTTAACTTCTCTATACTGTCTTTATATAAAACACGGCACTGCTCAACAATGTATATAGAAGCTATAGAAAAATGACAGTCTACTGTTTTCACATAAGCACTGACCCACAACTGGACAAGGTCATTTCAGTACTAATCAACTTATGGTGCTAAAGTGGACAAAATGCGCTTTGAGGTTTAGTTCTTGGCTTACTACAGTTCTTGGAACTTGTTCAAAATTGTTGGGCACAGTAACGAATGAATGCAGCACAATGGATCCCCCCGCCTTCACACTTAATAGGCTAAGCTGAATTTCTTCCCAGTGGGAAAGGATGCAAGAAACTGACCAAGAGTAGAAGGTTCAAGCTAGATTTGATGTCTGCATCCAAAATGCATGATGGTGATGTAACCTAGCTCTGAACCAAAATATAAAAAGCAGCTGGTGGGGAAGGGAATGAGGTAACAACTAGACCCAGATATTTTTGGTCTACGCTTTCCATTTCCCCATTCGAACTACAATGACTAAGCAGCCAGAGATTGCAAGTGTAATAGTTAAAGTAATAAGCAAAAAATCTCAATGTTATCACTATCTGGGAATAGAAGAATGGGGTCTCTAGCTGGACACGTTAGTTGTACACTCAAATAATTCATTGAGACCAGAGGACAGCAGCCAGAGATAAGAACAAGTTATCTGACATGCAGCAAATCAGGTTTAACCTAACAGATTAAAAAAAATCTGAAGCTGTAAAATAATATATACTGGTGAGTAAAAATACAGAAAAAACCTATACTGTTCCTTTTGGAAGACTCTACACCAGTGGTGGGTTACCCCCCGGTTTGAACCGGTTCGCAAGAACCAGTAGTAAAACCGGCAGGAGGCTCCGCCCACTGACTTGGACATCATCATAGGTGATCTGCGGATGCCGGCGCGATGTGAACCAGTAGTAAAGGTAAGTAGAACCCACCCCTTTTCCACACCTTCCATCTGAACTATAAATCTTTCCTCTTCCCCACCCTTTAACCCAGATTGAGCTGGTTAATTCAGCTACAAGCAGGAGACATGTAAGTAGTATGAGTGAATGAACATACAGTTGATCTTTTTCTTAAATGTTGAAATCAATAAAGCTTTATAGCTACTGAATCTCAGTGTTTTATGTTGCTCACTGCATAAGATTGGGCTACCTTTTCTAAGAAGCTGCACTTGCCCCTTTCAGATATCAGCAAGGTATGTAACCCATTAACTCCACTGTAAGAGAAACCAAGGCCCATCTGCTTGGACTGAAATTCTTCTGTAATCCCTTTCTAGCTGCCCTAAAGACCCAGAAGCATGGATTTACCTCTCGGGTGGTGGAGTTCATTCTACAGAGAAACATATTGACTTCCACACTATTCCAGCCCTTTCATTCATTCATTCATTCATTCAAGCTTATACCTCCATAAGAGGAGACCCCTGCTATTCAGATGCTATATCCTTTCACAAATTCATATGTATATTCCTTTATTTCATCCATTAATTCATTTCCAGTCTAAGATGTAATTTTTCAAATGACCGACATCACCAAGGAGGACCACATATGTTGATCTCTGCTATCTGATATGGCTTTGTTCAATCAAGACTCTTATGTCTTCCTTAACAGAAAAACAGAGAAGCCTAGACTGGGTTACTAGGCTTAATCCTATCTACTGTATGATATGATATGTTAAAAAAAGACAACACCAATCAGTTTTGGCTAGTATCCATTTTCACTCTGTATGTTACAAGTCCAAACAAAGCCCAGTTTTACCATAAACATGCTCACATTATTCTATGAAAGCTCTAATCTCTAATAAGGATGCAAATCAGACTTGTGGAAAATCAGCAAATAACTGATTTGGGTAAGTAGGCCACTCTGCAGTAAACATAATGCCTATAAACTTCCAGGAACTTGTTCCAGTAAACAAAACAATGCAAGTACAGTTCTTATTAATACAGACTAGAATTCATCTTAAGAGTTAAGAGAAATATTGCTTTAAATATTGTTCAGGCATAAATGGAAAATTAATATTGTGGCTACCAATTGGCCAAGGAATCAGATGGATGTCATCATCCTAACTGTAAATGCAATCCAAATTATTAGTGACAGAGTGATTTTATGTAATGATAATTTATTAAAGTTGTACATCTCCTGATTCCCAACACTCTGGGTGACATAGGACCTAATTATTTGAGGATAAACAAAGATAAAAGATGACAAGAATGACAGAGCAGATGGAATGAAGTGAGGACTCTCACTCTCCCTTACCAAAGGCCTGGATGAAGAGCAAGATGTTCATGGCTCTTCTAAATAAGAGCAGGATGGGGAATATCCAGATCTGGGAAGGGGAGGGAGAGACCTCATTCAGAGGGCAGGTGCTGTTATAACAGAGAAGGTGCACTTCCAGAGTCTCAAAATATGACATTAATCAAAGCAACCAAGATGCACAGCAACCCCTGCAAGATTGGTCAGGAAGATACTATGGAAAACATAGGTCTTTGTAGTTAATAACCGGCATTTTAAATCAACCCAGAAAAAAAACCAAGGAACCAGCAGAAATATGAAGCACTGGGAGTTTTTATATTTAATTGTATGTGAGCTCCTGAGTTTCTCTTAGGTATGCAATTCAAGTGAGGCAAACTTGGAAAAATAAATGCATGTTTAAAGGATAACTGCTTCATGATTAAAGAACTCAAACACTTCCAAGTGTTAAGTAAAAACATTGAGGGTCTTCACAATTAGCATCACAGTAGTCTTGGCATTTTTCATTGTGGGCAGGGCCCCAACTCTCTCAGGGTTGAACTTTTAGAATTTATGAATACAGCAGTTATCTTCTCTGGCTTTCTCCACTAGTTTGCTCACCTAGAACCATTAGTTTCTGCCACGGGTATTTTAAATCTTCTGGATCTTGGTCCTCTCCCTTTTACTGTTTAGCATCTAATCTACATCAATGGCCTAGGATGAGGTAACCTTAGTATGCTGGGGATGTTCAGTTAATTATCTCTACCTTATGCTGGGTAGGAGATGTATTTGGGGTCTTAATGCAGTGCCTGAAAGATGTTAGCACTACTGTATATGGCACAGATGCTATGGATTGGAAAACTGGTTGAGGAATCCCCCTCCAGATGGTGTTCGCCAACATCAATGGAGTCCTTTTAGATTCATAGTTCCTATTTTCAGAAAACGGAAGCTGTGATCTTTTACACAACTGCACCTTGTGCACCAATTTCTACTTTCCTAAGATCAAGAAGCCTTTTCTCAGTCAGTCATGACCTTTGTCACATTGCAACATTTGCATGAGAATGCTCTTGAAGATCACCTGGAAACTTTAGTGCTACAGCATACACCAGCCCAAATGGTTCTAAGTGTATCAATGTCTATCCATTAACAGTATTCATTGTCATCTATAGAGCCCTACAGAGCAAGGGGCCCCATTACCTTCTCAAAATTGAACCTGTCATCAAGTGAAATCTGGAAGAGAGGTTTGCTGAAGAAATTCACTGTCAAGCACTCAATACTTCCTGGTAATGGCTAACCTCCTTGGAAGCAGTTTATTCCCCAGATATTCAAAGAACCCCTTCATTACTACATTTTCAGAGAACCAAACTGTAGAAATACTTCAGAAATGCATTTGAGACCATCATCTCTCCCCACTTCCCAATGGTGCGTGAGAGTGATTGAAAACAATTGTCTTTATTTTTGTTTTTAATCCTACACCAATACCGCAAACTGATCCCAACTGCCATTAAGTGGAACATATAATTTATTGTAATAAATCAAAGTTAAAAGTTCACAAACCCAACAATATGGAAAGAAACCCCCAAGCTCAAAGAGCACCAAAGGACCCCCCAGTTCAACTCTGAGCTCCAAATATTACCTTCTATCAATATGGGAAGAGCCTAATACCATGTTTGTATTTATTTATAAATGTATAATTATATAAATTTGTAAAATTTATAAATTATATGTGTGTGTGTGTGTGTGTGTGTGTGAGTGAAGTTGGATAATAATAAATAAGGAATAAATAATAAATAAGGATAAATAAGGAAGAAACCCGAAACATTAACTGCACACACACACACAAATATATAAATGTATTCTTATGCCATGTTTCACATTCCTCAAAAGCTGCCTCCCAGTTCTTTCTTCGAGGACAAATGGGAAAATCTAGTAATTACGTGGGCTGCGATCAAGGGCCGCGAAGCAGCCCCAAAAAAGAAAGGCGGGAAACCCTCCGGAGGAAACTTGGTTACTCCTTTCCCCACGCGGGGCTCCCCAGCAAGCATCCAGGCTTCCCTTGTCTTCCCCCCGCCCGGCCCTACAACACCGACGGGAAAGCGGTGCGCCTCCTCCTTTCCACCCTGCGCCTCAGCAAGGCGGAGGGCAAGAAAGATGGGCTTTGCTTAAAGACGCAATACTCGCAGCCCTTCTTTAGAAGAATTATTGCAATTGAGAAGAAGGGAATCCTCAACTCCTCCTACGTCCTCACGGGAGTGAAGCAAACCCGGATCCGCCTCTTGCGCCTTCACGGTCGCCAACTGTTTCCCCTGGAGAGGGCTCGGACGGAGCCCCTTCATCTCACTAAACCGGCGCTCGTTCACCAGTTGCAACATTCAGGAAGGAAAGAGTGAAATCGGGAGGGGCAGGCTCGTTCATCTCTCCCTTTAAAATACAATAACTATTAATGATTTTGTTCACTGACAAGTGTGCAAAACCACGCCGGGAAAGGCGGAGAGAAAGCGGGCGGCAAAAGCGATGAGAACTCCAGGGGGCGCTGTGCAAGGGAGGCTCGCACGCTACGCCTACCCGACCTGAGGCCCTGGCTGGAAAACGCAGGTGAGAAGAAACAGATCAAAGGGCAAAAAGCGGCGGAAAAACTCCGTTCTTGCAGCTTTTATATCTTTCTCCGCGCTCAGCCGAGACCAGGCGATCGCTGGTTGGCTGCGGCCTCCTCCAATCCCAGCCGCCTGTCCCGATTTTATTTTATTTTATTTTATTTTGGCTGGAAGGCGGTTTCACGCTGGGCGGAGAGCTGCGTAAAATCCTTGCAAAGGTGGATCTTAAACTGGGAGCCGCGAGTTGCCTATCTTGAATTAAATGCTCAGATTTCTGCTGGAAACCTTATAGAAATCCTGAGTGAGATATTTTAGTAGCGAGTTCCATATAAGGCATTAAAAATTACTGGAATAGCAACGGTGAACTAGTATAAGAACAAATTTGATTTATAAATAGGTTTGTGGCATACAACTTCCCGGTCTGCTTTTGTTAAATATTACTGATTAATTACAAATAACCAATTGCCTTGCGAAAAGTCTCTACAAAGAGAAAATGTATATAAATACAAAATATGTGGTAGCTACAGTGTGGAGGACGTTTTCTCATTTGCATCCTTCTCATTAAAAGTCCACATTGAGAATATGAGAGGGCCACAGAGGCCAGTATCTTGTCACCCAGAGAGAAAACCTATTTGATTCTTGGGACCATTTAGATCAGAGGTGGCAACCTTGGCAACTTTAAGACTTGTGGACTTCAATTCCCAGAATTCCCAGCCAGCTATGCATGGGGAATTCTGGGAGCTGAAGTCCGCAAGTCTTAAAGCTGCCAAAACTGAACACCCCTGATTTAGATGTTTCTTTATATAAGCTACAGTATACTGAAAAGCTTGGTTGAGATGCACATTTTGTTTTCTTTCTTTTCTTCTCACCTTTGCAGTGGGTGGTTTTTTAACCAGGTTAGGAATGTTACCAATGATTAATCAGGTCATCTGAACTTAGATGGCTTCCATTTTTGATTTGCAGGAACATATTTAAAATTCAAAGCCAACATGACAGGAAGACTGCATGATTTTTTAACTTCTGTGAAGAAAATGTGCTAAAAAAAAGATGGGTGCTTCTCTTGATAAAAATACGGGGGTAGTTAGTTACTGTCTTCTACCCAGGATGAATGGGGCTGTTGTCACTAAAGTGTGATAATCCTTTTGGTGCTGGAGAATATTTCTCGGAAAACCGTGAACAGCCAAGAAAACAGAAATGGATTATCAAACAAATCAACCTAGAGGTCTCACTCGGGCACAAATGACCACGTTCAAATTATCCTACTTTGGATATATTATGCAAAGATCTAGCTTTATAAGAAGGCTCTACTGCTGAGAAGAGTAAAGTGAAATGGAAGAAGAAAATGACCAGCAACAAGATAGAAAAACCGGGTTAGGGACAATCATCAAAAATCTCTTCCAAGAGTTGATACCTACTTGATGATACATCAATTAAATATGCATATAGCAAAATGACATGTCTCCTTACAACTGAGTGCCATTTAAATAGATGGGACTTATCCCCTGCAAAGTTTATAGAATTATATTTTGTACACTAAGTGGACAGAATATATTCTCTCAGTAACTTTGTCTTCAATATCTTCCCCACAAATAGTGTATTATTATTATTGTTGTTGTTATGTAATATAATAAAATATTAATGCAATATCAGGGGTTTTCAATTCAATTGTATAGAATGTGAAGGATGTATGTTTGTGTATTATTTTTATAGTTATTGTTAGATCTGGAGTTGATTGAAGAGGCAGGACTCCAGCATAGTGACTTCAGCTCTTTATTGTAGTATAGGCAATACGACTCAGCCAGGCTTGGCCGACAGCACTCTCTTTTAAAGGGCTCTGTTCGACAGTCTGGCCACTGACATTGTCTTATTTTCCCCGCCGCTCGAGTACACCTATGAGCAGCGGCATGCTAACTCTACTGTTTACTCTGACCGGAGTGAAGCCTTTGCTCCTGGCTTCACTCCCTACTTACCTATTCAACAGTTATAATGTATACTGAAGATGGCATTTAATTTTGTTGTATGAGGTGCAATGACAATAAAGTAAACTGAATTAATGGAGACCATGCACATTTGTAAACTGGATTGGATTAACCCAAGGAAAATACAGTTTGCTCAGGAGCAGCCTACAGTTTGAAAAATAAGGTAAAACTCTGAGCACAGATGACTAAGAGTCCTATTAATAGTTTAAATAGAGAGATGCAGAATATTAGATTAGAGTGAAATAATCCCTTATCACAAAGATCTGTGTTGATGTTTATGTTAAATGTATTTGGGAGATAATGGAAAACCTAGCCAAATCTTTGTAAATTGCTTAAAGAAGAAAAGAATTATTATAGCTATTAAATTATTAGAGTTAGTAAGGAATAAAATATGCTATAGTTCATTTGCACATAAATTCTAAAATCTGTACAGCCTGAGACTCTCATGAGGATATAGAGGCCTCTTTTACTAAAATGGATCACCTGCAATTAGCCCTAGGAAGAAGGCAATGGCAAACTACTTTTGAAAAACCTTGCCAAGAAAACTACAGGGACTTGTCCTCAGAGAATCAGACATCATTGAATGGAAGAAAAAAATTGGAAGAAGCTTTTTATCATTTAATGAAGCTTATATTACAGTTATACTCATCCAAGTAACCTCATACTTTAACTTCTAATTATCAGCTTATTTCTTGATTAATATCCAAATAATTCCAGTAAATAGATTGCAAAAAGTTATACCTTTTGTAATTAAGAATGGTTAAATTAGCTTTTTTAAAAAAAAAACACTGATCAGACAATATTCAATTTATGGTAGATTGGATGGATTTGAATAAGGATAGGGAAGAACAAACAGCAATTATATCCCTGGAATCTTAAAAAGGCATTTGGCAATAGGAAAAGGTATTAACATTAATATCAAAAACTTCAATAAATATTAAATTACATCTTCTGCAACAAAAATAATACTTCAGATTTATTGATCAGTGTAGGAGTAAATCATCCTGCAACTGGAAATCAATGTAGGTGTAAACACAAGTTTGTACAATTGACTATAGTTTATCTTTCCAGGGAAAAAGTTATTACATTTATTAACTGAACTGTCAGATAAGATGGAGTTTTTATATTCTCAACTGTTCATATTTCCCTTGTCATTACCCCTATTGCATGGAGATTGACATCAGACAAAGAAATATTATCTATCTCACTTATAGCAAAAAAATCCTTGTTATTTAACATTAGATGGATAAATATATGGCTCCAATTACTTGGTGGTTTACAGAGTTGGTTTTATTAACAATGGATGAACAAATTTCTTTTTCACATAGATTAATTATGGATGATTTTAATGAAATATAGCTACTCTTTATTGAAACTGTAAATGTTTTACATATTAAGATGCATCTACTATAAATATATAGCCTGTGGTTTTAATCTATTTTTTATTCTTTATCATTGTGCATTGTGCATTTTTGTTGTTTTTTTACTGTATTTAATTAATGGAGTAATAAAAATATTATATGACTTTGAATACCCATGAACTAGATTGGCATAGAGAAATAATAGTGCTCTGTACAGGTAGTCCTTGACCGACGACTGCAATTAAGCCCAAAATTTCTATTGCTAAGCGAGGCAGTTGTTATGTGAGGTTTGCTCCATTTTATTATCTCTTTTGCCACAATTGTTAAGTGTACCATTGCAGTTGTTAAGTTAGTAACACAGCTGTTAAGTGAATCTAGCTTCCCCCTTGACTTTGCTTGCCAGAAGTTCACAAAAGGTGATTTACATGTCCCTGGGACACTGCATGAGCCAGTTGCCAAATGTCTGAATTTTCATGATGTGACCATGGAGATGCTGCAACAGTCATAAGTGTGAAAAACAATCATAGGTTATTTTTTTTAGTGCCACTGTAACTTCAAACAGTCAACTAAACGAATGGTTGTAAATTGAGGACTACCTGTAGAATGTTACAGTTTGAAATAGATACTGTAAATCTTAGCTACAGTAAAATACTGAAGGTCTAAAACTTCTAATGGAGCTATGTTTTTCCCAAGTGGGGAATTATCAATCATTAGAATGACTGGAGAATGATTTTCTGCTATCAAATCTAACTTTTTCTATTCTCAGAAAATTAATTAGCAAAATACTAATGAGAAATGACTTAATAACAGCAATTGTCCCCATCTTGATATCTTCCGGGATTCCGAATCTTTATTCCTTTTTTTTATTGGCAATGATTTGTGAAAAACTGTATCATATAGCACCAGGGATGTTACCGACTGCTAGCTACCATTTAAGATTGAAGCTACACTTTTGTCAGCGTTGAATGAAAAAGCTTCAGGAGAGATGTCCTGAAGGGAAGCCAAACAAACAAAAAGGCTGCCCACCCAACCCCTTCCTCAAACATGAAGTTTGCAGCATGGTAGTGTAAAGATGCAAGACTTCCTGACAACTCTTAAAACTTATAAACATTCGCTGAACAGTCTAAGAAAAATCCCTGTATCTAATTTTGATTTGATTCCTTTAAATATATCTAGGTTACTTTATATATTTTTAAAAAAATGTTTTTAAAAAAACAATAAAAGGGACAGTTAAAAGAATCCACCTATAGACATTACTCAAATGTAAACCCGTTAACTGCAGCTAAAAGCCAAGGATACTGAAGAGACTGAACAAAAGAGGTTTTTTGAGATGGTTCCCTAAAGCCTATTTCAGCAGGCTGATATGGATGGAGAGGATTTTTCAAGTACTTTGGCCTCAGTTCATTTCACCCTTCGAAGTTCAAAATGGACCCTGTGTTGGAAATGTTCTGGTTAGAGAGTCCATCCTGCAAATCAAATGCACTCCAGTGCTGGATATTTTCCAGACTGGAGTGTGGTTGCCATATCTGTCTAAACTGGTAGCTGGGAAATTTAAAACCAGAACTAGAAATGAGATGGAGAAGAATTAGAACTATTCAGCAATTGTGCCATCCACATTTGATGGCATTTTCACGGAAACTCAGATTTTGTATTACCTTCCTATTGAGTGTTACAGTTATTTTCCCCATCTAAGAAGAGAGACATCAAAGACGTTTTTTTAAAGTAGCTGCTGACAGGTGTAGCCTCCAAGCACGCCAAATCATATTTTCCCTTATGAGTCTAATCACTGCAGACTTATTAAATAATGTCAACAACTAATTATGTTTGTGTGTTTTAATTATATTGTTGTAAAGCATACATAATGCATGTTACCATTTTGGTTATGTTTTGATTTTGACTCTTCTATTCTGTTTTCCTCCTACTCCCACATAACCTTTGTTTTGTTTGTACTATACATTATGGGCCAAATGCAGCCTGGTGGCATAAGGAAATTTCATGTTTCCCAAGAAGCACCCAGAAGAGGTGGCAGAGTTGATACAGGGACCTGAGGACATGCTTGTGAGGCTGAACTCACTTAATTGCCTTTCTTGGCAATAGAAATTCTGGTCCTACTTGTTATAAGTCAAAGAGTCAAGGACTACTTGTTGTAAGCAGAGGTAGTTGATATTACTGACGTTCTCTGTGAAGAATTTCCTATTTCCAACATCTAATCATGTTTGAAAACCATGATAACTAACCTAATTTGAGCAATATATCAAATGTTGGTTCTAATATAATATCCACTCTCAGTAAAAATTGATTAGAATAGTATCGATTATTTCACTTCCTCCACTGAGTCGTAGGTAACTAAACGATCTCGAATACTGCAGGCAAAACACAAATCGCTCATTAATTTTAAATGCTTTCTTAAATTGATTTCTGGCTCCTAATTTCATTGTTTCTGTTACTTCCTTAAATACATTTGAATGTTCTAACAACTTTAAAGGACATCATTAGTAGAAACAAATGGCAATAAAAGTTCAGTAGCAACGTGGACTTTAGGAAGGTTAGTTCCTGTTTTGTTTGAAATGATCTCTCTTAAATTATAAAGCCAGTCAATAGGTGTGCTGCGTGACCCGCAGCTGGCTTTTAAAGCCCTCATTGCTGACTATATCATCTGGATCATGATTTTGCCATTGCAAAATTTTGCTGAGTGCATAAAAAGTGTCCTGATTAAGAAATAACACAGGGTATGTGTGTCATCATTTGGCATCTTTAATCAGGAAGGAAGCTGGGCAATAGATTCAGTGATAGCAGAAGGCCAGTATATGCCTCTATTGGAATAAACCACAAGATAAACAAAATAAAACCAAAAAGGAAGTAAAATGTAGCTATTTAGCAAGAAAAGATGATACAGAAGAATGATGTGGTGGCAGTTGTCCATTGGGGAAGCTAAAATATGACAAAGAAATGCTGATAGCAGCTGTAGAAATAGTCTTTGACTGGCCCTAGCAGGATAGAATGACAGACAAGGAAGACAAGGAAAAGGAAGTGAAAATGTAAGTTTGAGGAATGAGTAAAAGACCAGGAACAGATGTGATGGGGATCACTCAACAGATTCTTTAGCTCAGGGTCCCCAACCTTGGAAACTTTAAGAGTTGTGGACTTCAACTCCCAGAATTCCCCAGCCAGCATTTTTTACTTACTCATATGAGAAGTGAGCACCTATCTTGATTCCTTTTATACAGTAGAAGATTGCCATTTCCTTCCATCACAAATTTTTCCCCTTTCAAATGATCCCGAATGCTGGAGAATTCCTAAAATGTATTTTATAAATATATTTTACAATATCTTTACAAACAGCTTACTGTGAATTAAATGAGAATCCTGGAACATGCCAGAGTTCCATGGGTCAGGCCTTTTGTAGCCAGTTCAACCAACAAGATCTTCATAAAGTCTTCTTCCAAGAGTTATTGAAAGAAAATAGCGTAAGGTTACAGAAATTTCAGCTGCTGGATTATTTTCATTTTCAAACTTAATTTCTCTTTCCATCTGTCGAGGCTGAGACTTTTTCAGTTTCTTTTTTTATCAGAGAGCAAGCTGGCTGCTCTTTTCTCTGATAACCGAAAAATTGCAGGCAGCAAAACTCTCCTTGGAACCTTCCCCAGCTTTGAACACATCAATCCAGATAAGCACGAAGCATAGCCTTTGGTGGGTGGACATCTATCCGAAATAGTACTAGGTCATTTTAGACGCTGCATTTGAACATCAATAAAATAAAATTTCTTATTTTACAAAATGTTTGCAAGAAAAAAATATTCATGAGCAGAACTGTGGAAATAGGAAACCCTTTTTCTTCTACAAATTCTGGAATATTCTATTGAGCTCTTTTGATGGTATTGTTATGTTCATTCCTTCAAAATACAGTAAGCTGGCCTTGTTGCGTTTGATGGCTCTCCTATGTATGCATATACAGTACTCCATTGTGCCAAGCCATTCAAGCTGTGGCAGGTTCCTTCTCTAAATATATGTTTTTCTGATTTTAATGCAGTCCATAGGGGTTTTTTTGATAAACATTTTTTTTAAAATTACACATTAATATTCCAGAGGTGTGTAGGAGTAAATCTTTTGCCAATTCCTACTGTTCTAGTCATCAGGATTTTTTCTTGTAAACATTTTATAAAGGTATGATTTTTTATTTTATTTCACAGAGTCAAAAGGGAAAAAGTGCATAGAGCATTCAAAGGTCATCTGTTGGTGCCTCTCTAAGGCTAAACACTTTTTTCAGAGTCAGGGGGGAAAAAAGGCTTTAAACACTTCTCAGTGATAGGATCCTTCTATAAATAGCACATCTATTAACATAGAGGATGACATAGACAAGCTATTAACATTTCCATTCCCTTCAGCAGGAACAAAATAGATCACAAGGTCTGTGGTTAACTTTAAATTATAAAGAACAAAACAAAATATGCCTGCTAGGGTTAGATGCAGTGTCCTAGATTTCACATCCAATTCTCAGGGCCACAAATGAAGTGATGCTGATACTTTTGTCCACATTTACATCTGCATTTCTACTGTAAAAATTTCATGCAAGCAGAAATCCAATGCTAAAATAATTCTTCCTGAGGCCCATGTCCAATTGAACCAGTTTCTGTTTTAGAAGCTGGTAACAAACATCCAAGTGCACTCTACCATATATAGGAAGGTTTTCATACCTGACTCATTGGTAAGGTCAAGGCATTTTATAATGCCTACAGGGGTTTTATTTGGGGATGTTTAATTTATCCCCCATACTGATATCTCATACCAGCCCAGCAAAGGCAGCCAAATTGAAAAAAAAAATTTCTCACGCCCCTCTTGAAGCAAATGATATTAGCAGGAAGGGGTCTGCAGGAATCAAGCTGATAAAAGCAGAATCATACACACACATATATATGAATCAGTGGTGAAATGCACTTACCTTCGCTACCGGTTCAGAAATGTGAGTGCAAGTGCAAATGCGCTCACTACGCTCGCTTGCGTCTCTTCTGCACATGCACAGAGAGTCAAAAACAGGACATAATGACATCCTGGCGGGTGGGCGGAGGCTTCTGTAGCCAGCCCTACCTGTTCGCACGAGCCGGATAGATCCGGCCGGATTTCACCACTGATATGAATGATTGTGTGTGCATATACACACATGTGAAGAATAGTGCTCACAACTTCAAGACCTGTTTACTTCCGCCTTAATCTGAATAAAGTTAATTGTGCTAATTGTATAATGACTCAGCACTGCCGATTTCTGAAGAGTCAGCAGACTTTGGAGAATCAATATTGCCATTTTAGTTCTCTGGGAAGCAAAACAGGCTACATAGCAGCAGCTAACAATGTATTTTTCAATGCGTATGCTAGTTTAGGAAGAAAAAAAATGTACTGACCAACAGACCTGAATGAATGAACAATGCTCCATTCATGAGCACACAGTACTTCACTAATACTGAAAATGGTGCTTAAGATGACCCAGATAACCACTATAATTGTAAAATTTCTGAGGTGCTTGTTTAAACTTGAAAACCAGAACATTTCTCTCCCCCAATGAACTTCATTGAATTCCTGCTTCCCTGCCCCCACCGGTATAACCAAATTAAGGACTGAAAATATTTGTCTTCATTTTTTTAATTGAATTTTTCTTTCACGAGTTGATGAGAAGCTGATTGTGCAATGGGTTTTAATTGCTGATGTACAGCAGGCATTAATCAAAAGCAGTTCTGAATGGGGCTCCAGCCGCTCAACCAAATTTAGTTCATTTTTTTTTTTAAAAAAAAGCACATTCATGCTAGAAAACATTACAAAAAACTTAGAACTAAATTAATGTACATTAATTATAAAAAGCTAGGCAGAAAAACAACCACATGTGTGCATTTCCTGAGCTTTTGTTATAAAAATGTCTCAGTGATACATTTCCGGCACTGAAACCATCCTCGGTTTTAATGGGAGATTAAAGTATAAAATATATATTTATATTAGGGGGACAACTATGAATAGAACTATTTATAGCACAATGGGATAAATACTGTATACAATTATCTATGAATGGGATCTCTTCAATCAACCGCTTTTTGAAGTCAAGCCTCTTATATTCAGCTACACATAGTGGAATATCCAGGTTTATTATATAGACGGCTGGTTCAACTTTCAGAGATTAGCCATTGCAGTTCAGGGATTCCATAAACTCAATCCATTTCCTTCCAAAGGAATTACAATATGATTAGCACTTTAATAGCGTACTACATGGGTGTCAAACTCACAGCGTCATGTTGCTGTCACGTGACGTATTGCAACTTTTTTCCCTTTGCGGAGCTGGGATGGGAGTGGCCTGTGTGTAACACATCCAGCCATGGGCCACCAGTTTGACACCCCTGCAGTACAACAAGTTATGAATTTATACTTTCAGAGTAGGAATGGCTAGGGAATTCTGGGAGCTGAAGTCCACATCCCTTAAAGTTACTGAGGCTGAGAAATACTGGGGTAGGGGAGAGACACTGAAGTGAGGGAAGGGAAATATTTTTAAAGGCCTAACATCCTACATTTTACAATAAGAAATATTTCTTTCATTTAGTTTTGTAACCTGTTTTGTAAGGCTGCTTTTACAGGCAGTCCTTGACTTATGAACACAATTGGGACCAGAATTGATTGCTAAACAAGAGGGTTCAAAGTGAGTACCACTCAATTGTATGACCTTTTTGGCCACAGTTGCAAATGCAGTTGTTAAGTGAATAAGGTTAGTCATTAAGCAAATCCGGTTTCCCCTGTTGACTTTGCTTGCTGGGAAGGTTCTGAATGGCAATCTTGCGACCTCAGATTATCTCAACCGACATAAATGTCAGTTGCCAAGTGCATGAATTTTGTTCACATGAATGTGGGGATGCTGTGATGGTCATAAGTGTGAGAACGGGATAAAAATGATTTTTTTGAATGACTTCAAATGGTCACTAAATGGATGTTTGAAAGTCAAGGACTACCTGTAATGGGTCTCCACCTGGTCTGATATATTGGACTAGTAATTCTGCTCCTCATCAGCCCATTCTTTTCCAGCTTTTTTTTCAAGTGAATGCCATATCTGGCATGACATACTTGGCATGATGCTGCTTGTGCCCTTCTCAGAAGCAGTCTTCCCAACCAGTCTCATGACTCAGTGATGAAGCAGACCTATGCCACCACTGCCCCCATTTTGTCTCCCTTTCATATATTTTGTTCAGCATCCACAGCTGTTGTAGCTCTGCCTATTTGAGGCCCAGCAAAAGGATTAGCATGAGATCAGGTGAATAATGCCATCCTTATCTAGGGGTTGTCACAATAGATTTTAAAACACTCAGGAACAGATGTTAGTCTCATGCTCCATATGTCCCTGATTAGCAATAACCATGCAAAGGATCATAATCAGTTAGGATCAATCTTGCACAGAGGCTGTTTATTTTACTCACACCCATATAGATTCCTCATTATACAGGGTTTTGCTGCTGTTGAGATTTGATGAGTATACAATTCCACCTTGAGGATAGAGATACTGGAATAGAATGGGCCACTTGATGGATCATAACAATGATATACAATTAAATGTTTTATTGCAAAGAAGCTCCATATCAGACTCTGTTGTCATAGCCAGAGAGTCAAGGTTGTCATCTTCCAAATTAAGTATGTGTTGTTTCAATTAATTGTTCCAATTAGTCTCTATTTCTTTTCAGTTATGCCTTTCTATAACAATCTCACCTGGGATGTTACTAGAAATTGGAACTGCTCTGAGGGTCATATATATTGCAATTAAAAATCTGACTATTTCTAATTAGTTTCTCACAATAATTTCACTGTTACATTAAAAACTGGAGTCAATATAAACTTGTCCTCATTGTAATAAATGGGCTCTGCATTTAGCAATTTGGTTATTTACTAATTTTGAAACTTAAAGTATAGCAGACAATTAGCATAGCAATCCTATGCATAATTACACATTGATAATTCTATTTATTTATGCAAATGTATATGGTTGCTCATCTTAAAAAACTCTAATAAAGCTAATAAAGGCATAAAAAACAAAAATACACATAAAACCAGTAAAAGGAACAATAATCTACACTAATCAATAGAAAGTGACTTATTTCTGAATAAATTTCCATTAGAGTGGTATAGGCTGAACCCATATAGACAATCTCAAGAAATAAAGACAAACATACAGTTTTTAATCACTGTATGCCCTATACCCACATAGACTTTAACTCCCAGAATTCTCAGGCTGATATATATGATACATATGATTTTTATCACATGATACTGAAAAGGGCCTAAGCAGGAAATCTCTGGCATTACAAGGATTTATAACAGGGTATCAAACTCAAGGTCCACGGGGGTACTTATATCTGGCCCACAGGGCCGCCCTGGAAACAGCAAAGGACCAGCCCGCGGTGCCTCTGCCAACAAAAACTGAGCTTGCGCCCCCCCCCCGGCACCATTTTCGCTGGCAGAGGCTACAGGACACCATTGCAGCCTATAACAGAGCCTCAACAAGCGACATCAAGCTGGCCACACCCCCTGGCTCTGCCCCGCCAGCCCGAGGTCAAACACAACCCTGATGCAGCCCTCAATGAAATTGAGCTTGATGCCCTGATGTATAAGATGACATAGCAGGCATTTCTTTCTCTTCTCTTTCTCTTTCTATTTTATTCAAAAAAGGTTAAAATACAAAACTCAATTTTTTGAAAAAACAAACAAAAAACAAATATGACATCAAAAAAGTATATTAACAAAAGAAAAAAACCTAATACATATACACATATGATCGCCCCTAGTTACTGATTAATACGTTACTACAGGGGTGTCAGACTCAATTTCATTGAGGGCCACATCAGGATTGTGTTTGACCTCGGGGGGCTGGGGTGAGAGTGGCCAGGGTGGGCGTGGCCAGCTCAATGTCACTCGTGTTGGGGGCACCTATGGTGGCCAAGTGCTAAGGTAGGACTTCCCTCAGACCCTCCCTCACTACTCATTATAATCTCCCTTCCTTCCTTCCTTCCTTCCTTCCTTCCTTCCTTCCTTCCTTCCTTCCTTCCTTCCTTTCCTCTTCTTTCTCCTTTCTTCTTCCTTCCTCTCTTTATTTTTCCTTTCTTGTTCTCTTCCCATCTTCCCTTCTTTTTCTTTGTCTTTCCTCTTTCCCTTTCTCCTTTCCTGTACCTTCTTCTTTGCTCAAATGCAAAAGGGGAAACATTTCTCCTTTTGTTTTGTTTTTAATTTGTTTGGCTAGCCCTCTGCCAGCCGAAAATGGAGCCCGTGCGTTTTCTTGTGTGGCCCTCTTGTGTTCCATTTTCGCTGGCAGAGGCACCACGGGCTAGTCCTTTGCTGTTTTCAGGGTGGCCCTGTGGGCCAGATCTAAGCACCCCTTGGGCTGGATCCAGTCCGCAGGCCTTGAGTTTGACATCCCTGCATTACTACAATATTAGTTTCCCCCCCTTGAGAAACAGGGCCTCCAAATTTTTTAAACTACTAAATCTGTTTGCATATTATTATTAACCTGTACTCTATATACTATATTAATGACAAAATAGTTAATGAGAAGAATAAAAAAGCAAGATTAAAGTTTCAAAACCCTCTGTAAACAAACTGTTCTTGTAATCAACTTTTAAATTTACCACAGCATCTTATTTATCCCAAATCGCCCCAAGAGTTAAGAGTAATTCATCCAGACTTCGCAGGCAATTCTGTATATGGCTTAGTTATCTATAGACTGGTGAGAGGAGAAAGACACAGATAAACCCAGATTCCTTGATTTCCACACACACCCAGGCAATAGTGTATTGCTGGGGTGTCAAACTCACATCGTCACATTGTCGTCATGTGACGTATCGCAACTTTTCCCCCTTTGCTAAAATGGGGGTGGGGTGGCCAGCATGTGACGCATCTGGCCCGTGGGCCATGAGTTTGACACCCCTGGTGTATTGGGTCAAAAGATAGTTAAAATATAGGTGTCATATTGCTTGTTATGAGTACAATAGGTTTAATTGTCTAATCATACTTGTCATATGAAGGATAAATGATCTCTTTTCGCTATTGGTAAATGCTGAAAAGACTGCTTAAACCTAGCTTTAGTTCAATGCATTGTTCAACAGTGTGTACTAAAAGAGATTTGTGATGCCTTTTGAGGAGTAAGTCACTCATAAGCACCCCAAATTTAATATGAAGATAATGAGATAACATCTGGCCATGTTTAGAAATATAATTTCTGTTACTTGTTGAAAGGGATAAGACTTCTGTAGGAGTTAGGCTAAGTTCCTACCTTTTTCAATCTTGCCTATTCTGTCTGATAGGATCTAGTGGTGGAGTGAATCCTTTTTCAAAGGTCCAAAGAGCTTTTGGATAAACTTCATCCATTCTGGTTACTGGAGAGGAATGACCACTAGATGACAGCAGAATTAGAGGTCTTGTACCTCTTTGCTGTCATCTATTGGTTATATTTATTTTTGCAGGCCAGATTGGGTAGCCCTATACATAATTTTTCTTAGAAACAACAAAAGAGAGGTTAGAGGTTGATTTTCATGTAAAAATACTTCTTCAAAAGAAATAGATTGTCTATACTCATTTCTGACTTCAGACATATGATACCAAAACAATTTTGGTTATTTTGGCTGATGATTACCACTAAAAGAATTATTTTGTTGATTATCTTGAATTGTCTTGCTTAAATGCAGATGCAGGCAAAAAAAAAGTAGAAAATTAACAAGCAAAAGTAGAAAATGCTAGTTTTGATTTAAGTCCATTGCTTTTGATAGAATTTACAAGAGAATTTAGTTGTATTATTTAATTTTGAATAGTGTCAGGAGTTGAAATAGTCTAAGATTTTCCTTTTAAAAAACAGGCTGATTTCAGATTCAGCAGTCTTCATATTTCGATAAAGACAAATAAACGATTTTATAATAAATTACACATTATCATTACAGTCAAAATTTTTGCCTGCTTTCCAACAAACCTGATGCACTGAGAAATATGTGCATTCATCTATGTCAATTACCCATTAAAGTATCTGTAGACTTGCTACTATTAGCCCTATTGATTTCCCAGGAAGGAAATCTCTAATAAAATAATCTTTTGATTAAAAACTCAGTCAGTGCAAAACTGCTTAAAATTCATGAGACATCAACACAATGATGCATTGTTCCCACAAAAGTTCCTTTAAATGGATCAGTGAAGGAGCACCAAACACTTATAGTTCCACCTTAAGGCTGCAGAGCTTCAGTGACTCAGATGTCTGTATAAGATGTATACCTTAGCTGTGAAACAAATTTTATGCTCCCAGATCTCTGCTCTGCTGTACAGGCTTCCTATCCATTTTGTAATCTCAGTTATGCACATTTCCCAAATGTAACTCTGAGACTTTCTATAGTGGGATGTTTTTAAAAAGGCCCATGGCTGCCCCACTTGATCCTTGACTTAAGAAATAAAACGTAAGATAGAGAAAAAATGCTTTTAAGAATAATAAACCTGAAGATGATCCAGGTGTAATGGTTTGCTCCTGATAGGAAAACTGATATAGTGGTGGACTTCAAGGAAGTAGACAAAATTCTCTCTGATCTTTGCTGATCTCTGCCACTTGTGCATTGGCCCTTGCCCCAACGACACAGGAGGGGGTAGAAGTTGATCCAGGCCAAAGTAAATGCTTTTAGGGGAAAGGGACATTTCAGCACCCCTGACAGAGATGCTGATCCACCCATTCATCAAAAGGCCTGGTAGGATTCAGTGGGAATGAACAACTCCCATCCTAATCTCCAACCTTTTTTGTCTTGGGGAAGGCTCCTAAGGAAGGTTATGGAGGATACAAATTAACTAGACATATTGGTAGTCTGGATTCAGGCCTGGAAGCGGGACAGAAGCTGCATTGGTCACTCTCATGGATAACTATTGATGGGACTGGGATGGAAGGAGAACAAGGGTGATTGTTCTTGTCTCTTGATCTCTCAGCAGCCTTTAGTGCTGTCAATCACAGTATCCTTCTGGGCCACCTGCCAAGGTTGGGAATTGGAGGCACCATTGCAAGTGTGGAGCTAGGGCAATTGACCCATTGCTTCTGCTCCTACAAATATACCCTGCACTATGACATTGTGAGCAGGACTGACCTAAACTGTACTGTCATCAGCCAGAATATACTCTAGTCTCTTAGGTTGATATATCTGTATATATCAAATAAATAACACTGCTGTTTATTGGCAGGGCTCTTTTGGGTTTCAGGGGGCTTAGAGATAGTCTACATGTTAAAAATGAGATCATATCATGGCTCATTATATTACATAGAAAAAAATGTTCTTCGGCTTGAGAAAAAAAGACTTAAAATGCTGAGATTTTGATGGAATCTAGAATGGCCTTTAAATCACTACTGTTATTTGGTTATTTTGTGGTGCCTTCTCTTAATCTCATGTGCTACAGTTGGTCTCCATATCATATTTTCTGCACTGATTATGTATACAAATTCTAAATAACGAGAATTACATTCAATTACATGCTGTTCAATTATACTTTGTTTGCATTTCTGCACTACAACCTGTACTAAGAGTAAGTGGCACAATTGTTTCCAGGTGATAATGAACTGATTGTAACAGACTTTGTCTGGATTGTGGACAAATGGGAATTGATTATTAGCCTCAGAAAACAAACATCTATAAAGACAGCAAAATGAACAATTGGCTTCTTTATTCAAATTGGGTTGTTTAAGAAATACTTATTTCATTTTTAAAAAGCCATGGTACACAAGGAGTCCGTTAATGAAATGCATAAACTTTCTGAATCATTTAATAAACCACAAAATATACAATCAATATGAGTTAGGGAAGCTGACTATCTTTCTTAATGGGAAATTGGCATATATTCATACCTCCAGCAGTAAGCAGTCCATCAACTGAATATATGAAAGACATTTGCTGATTTCAGCACTGCCTATTGATTCTAGCAATGCCTGTCTTTGTGGAGTGCCATGAAGACTTGTCTTCAATGTAACTGCTTCATGCAATGCATTTTTGTAAGTCAGCAAAAATTTCTCATTTGTGTTCCATGAGAGCACAAGAGAAAACTTCTTGTTTATCCATAGGTTGTGCCAAGACCTAAATGTTCTAGCATTATATATTGTAAGTAATAAATAGGGAGGTGGCCTAGATATTTATCTGTTATTTTGAGAAGTAGAAAAATGCATGAAAATAAAAAAAAATTCTCTCTTGCAGCTAAGCTAGACTGCTGGCTAAACAAGTGTGTGTGAAAAGAGGAAAAAACCCACACAAGAACATTCTGCTCAGGGAACACAAGTGTAAAACGGGTGGGATCAGAAATACAATTTCCTACACATTAATCATGGCACATGGCATTGATTGGCTGACATGGGATGACAGACATATTCAGGTGCATCTGAACGTGGTGCACAACACACAGCACATCCAAAAGGAAACACTTTCTTTTGTGCTTATGTACCTTCCTAACCTGGTTTGCTCATATTATTTCCAAAACAACTATTAAAAATACTCTCACTTCCTAGCCATCAGATCTACTTTCAGGGATCATAATCAGAAAAGCATTCATTTTCTCTGTATCCTTGTGGTCCAGAAGTAACACAAATTTCCAGATCTCTTTTCTGAAGTCCCCAAAGGCCTCTGGAACTGCAATATCAAGGGAAACTCAATATTTTATGAAAAGTTGGAGAAGTTAAAGATTGTTTTCCAGCAGATTATATGTGAGGCTACGTTGCTGCAGACACCTAACTTTTGGTTTCATAGGTGATTAAAAAATAAATAAAAATTGAATTATCTTTCTGCAATGCCCTTCCAAAAGGAGTGAATCATGGCAGAAAGGATTGCATCTTGAGTAGAAGAGGATGTGATATACTGTCTCTGCCTCACTTATCCCATAGGAGCTGACATGATGCCTTAAAATATTTGCCCATCCAGTGTGCTCCAGGTATTACTTCAGATATTTTTGCATTCAATTTACCTTTGTATGGGCTCCTATGTGCAGTTAAGCAGTAATTATAACTCAACCACTAGTATTTTCCTTAATGCTGGGAAGTTTGATTGCAGAGCCAATAACAATTCAGGGCACAGGCATTCATTAATCCCACAGGCACTTTAATCTTTTCTGGATCCCTTCCAACACTGCTTTATTTGATAAAAAAGGACTGTTTACTCATTTAAATATCTTTAATTAGTGTGCATTGTTAAAGAACTATTGCAGGAGATTGCATTACCATAGATAGTTAAGAACAGCAGTTGAATATAGCAATTAAATTCACCTTCTCCCTGGCCCCTGTGCCTTGCATAAAAATAGAGGAAAATATTGGGCTCCTGTGAATTCCCTCATTTTCCACATTTCTCTCTCTCTCTCTCCCTCTCTCTCTCTCTCTTTCTCTCTCTCTCTCTCTCCCCCCAATCCTCTCACCTTTCATTTTTCATCAGGATGACATAAGTCAAGAGAAGGTAGTGATGAGGAATAGATTGCTGATATTGCTAATATGAATACTGAATAATATTACTATATCATTTTACACTGATGTGGCTATTCATAACATAAATGAATTTACAGTTAAATAATTCATCAAAATATATAGTTAGAGATTTTCATTCAGTGCATAAAAAATAGCATAATTAATTAGATGGGCTCATTAAGGATGTTCATGTACGTTATAAACATTGGCTTTATCCACTAAAGCAGCCCTGCAGCAGCCTCTTCAACTTTCTGGAGCAGCATTTTTCAATGCTGGCAACTCTAAGATGGGTGGACTTCAACTCCCATTATTTCCCAGGCAGCATGCTCCCTGGGGAATTCTGGGAGTTGAAGTCCACCCGTCTTAAAGTTGCCAATGTTGAAAATTTTTGCTGTTTTAGACAGATTTCTGCTGTCATGGAAGAAGAGCTAAGGGCAGTAGGGAACAGTGGTGAAATCAAATTTTTTTTAGTACGGGTTCTGTGGGCGTGGCTTGGTGGGTGTGGCAGGGGAAGGATACTGCAAAATCTCCATTCCCACCCCACTCTGGAGGTGGTATTTGCCGGTTCTCCGAACTACTCAAAATTTCCGCTACCAGTTCTCCAGAACCTGTCAGAACCTGCTGGATTTCACCCCTGATAGGGAAGTATTCTTTCTTAAATTGTGACCAGTTCAGCAGTGCCTGTAAGCACAGAATGTGTCTCTTACTCATTCATTTCTAGTATTTTAATAGTTCAATAAGGTTCTGAATTCAGCCTTTGTTCATTTTCTCCAAGGAGTCAGGTTTCTTCCTATTTTATCATGCCATGCAGATACTTGTTTTCCCATGATCCACAGGAAGCCTTTCATCTTGACAAAGTATTACTAACCTATCCTCCATGCCTCATTTCTCCACTGGAAGTAATGCAGCACCAATGCACGATATCTATATGGATATTTGCATACTCCGTATAGATGGTTGGCTTGAGCAGCTCTATTATGCACAATTAGGTGAGATTTAGAGAGGGCTCTTCCTTCTTTTATAATTCATAATCACCCAGTGAGCAGCTTTCCATTTTTTTATAAAGCTGGCACAAACATTGGGGGGTAAAAGCCATGCATGGACGCATTTCACATATGCTTCGTAATCCAGCATTCACTTAATAAGATTGCCTATAAAACTGGTGTGTGTGTGTGTGTGTGTGTGTGTGTGTGTTTTAGATTTCAAACAAACAAATCATAATGAGGGAGCTTACTACATTTTAGCTGGAGGGAGTTGTCATGTCACCACTGAGATCTCGTTTTATCTCTTATTCTTCCACATGAAGATACATTTCTCAAAGTTATGTTATTTTTCCAGATAACCTTACTGAACACAAGAACATTGTTACTGATTATTTGTACTTTTTTGAGGGTTTTTTTTTTTGCAATCCTTTTTTTGAAGTGCCCTGATGCCAGAGATAGTTTATATCTCTGTATTTATGATGTTCAGGATATCCATCTAATTAGTATCTCTTTCTCACTCCCAAATGTTTCCATTCCACCATATTCCATAACATATTATATATGATAATTATGGTATGGAGAGTCCTTGATTAACAGTTAGTTCCTTAGCAACCATTCAATGTTATGACGGACTTCCCTGAGCTACTTCTGATCCAGTTCCAGAGTTCTGATGCTACACACACACACACACACACACCTGTCATATGATCACATTTTGGGCACCTGACAACCGGTTCATTTTTATGGCTGTTTGGAGCATCCTGTGTGATCATGATTTTTGGGGTGGGGGGGGCAGGTTTGCCAGTTTCCAGCATTTATTTCTGGTTTCCAGGCAAAAAAATCCGCCCATTCAAGAAAATAATTCGGTTAACAACCGCCATGTTTGTAAAAAAAAGACCATAAAATTGACCACAATCACAAGGTGCTCTGCTTAACAACTGCCACAAATTATGACCATAATTCCAGGCTCAATTACTGATGTGAATTGAGGACTACCTAAAAACAGATCTAACATAATTCCCACTAAATTGTAATAGATTGGTTCTCTCAGAAAAGTCTTGTTTATTACTACTAAGTTTTATGGTTCTTCAGGCAGCTTGTAAACCTTTTCGAAGAGATAATTTCCAAATCAATTTGAATTAATTACTGAGGGATGATGCAGAAAAGTGTCAATTTAAACATATAATTATCAAACTGGAAGTCAAATTTGCGATGGTTGCTAAACATCCATCTCAGAGCCAGCGGGGTCATGATGAGATTGTTAATAAGCTCAGATGGTGGCTGATACATCGAGAGAATAAATTTCTCACACCTGACAGGTCAAGCTGAAATGAGACACTGAGAGGAATAAACAGATTTATAAGCAGAATGAAGGAAGAATGAGCAATTTATCTTGCTGAGCTCTGCAGTGAACATTCTACAAAGGAGAAAAGTATCTGAAGGTGAACTTCAGCACATGCGGGAAGACAGAAGAAAGCCATAATCAGGAGATTCCAGGAGTCTCCAGTAGATAATTATTTGGTTTTTGTTTAGAAAGATATAATAATGTTAGCAAACTACCCTTAGAAAATCTGGGAGCTGTTATGTCAATACCTTTGGAGGGTACCAGGCTGGCAAAGATGGGTGCGTGATCACCATGAAAAACCAAAAGATAGATGATTTTGAAGTGCTATTTTAATGTATATTCCCAACAATTCAAAGATATTAAAACCTTCATTAAAGGCTGCCTGACAAGTAAACTTCTTAATTGCCACAAAGAAGAAGGAGTAAACTATTCTCCAAAGCACGTGAGGGTAGAACAAGAAGCAACGGGTGGAAACTAATCAAGGAGAGGAGCAACTTAGAACTAAGGAGAAATTTCCTGACAGTTAGAACAATTAATAAGTGGAACAACTTGCCTGCAGAAGTTGTGAATGCTCCAACACTGGAAATTTTTAAGAAGATGTTGGATAACCATTTGTCTGAAGTGGTGTAGGGTTTCCTGCCTGGGCAGGGGGTTGGACTAGAAGACCTCCAAGGTCCCTTCCAACTCTGTTATTCTATTCTATTCTATTCTATTCTATTCTATTCTATTCTATTCTATTCTATTCTATTCTATTCTATTCTATTCTATTCTATTCTATTCTAATCTTCCACTGTCACATGAGTCATAAAAGATTGTCTGGGCATGTTGTAGGTGATTTCCATTTCTATGTAAAGATTAATGAGTAGGAAGAATCTCTATTGTTTTTATTTTCTCTTAGAGCCCATGTAGTATAAATTACCCAATTTTTAAATAAAATCTTCTATTGCTCTTTATTTGGGAGGGTTATTATTGAGCATGAGATGTAGTTTATGGAATTGAAAGATAGCCAGCCAAAAGAATAATCCTCAAGCTTATTTTGCCCCATTAAAAATGACTCACGCTTACTTATAAACTGCAAAGTGCAGCTTCAGGGCTGTGTGCTTCCAATTTTCTGTAGGAATAAGGTGAGGCTCTTGCCTGTTTAATATCTACATTAAACTGCTTGAGATTGAGGTCACCTGTCACTTCAGGGTTTGGTATGATCAGTATTCAGAGGACATTCAATTGTACATCTCAACACCAGGCTGTGTAGATGATGCTGTCAGTGTGCTGATCCAGAGTCGGGAGGCTGTTTGAGTTTGAATGGGGGGGGGGAACAAACTGACTCAACCCTAAAAAGATTAAAGAGTTCTGGCTGTTTGGGCCCCCTGAGTTGGACTTTTTTACCTTTGGCTTCAGATTTGGCTGCTCTTCCCCATTTAAGTCTAATTTACAACTTGTGGGTGGTTCTCCTGGGCTTGCAGTGGATCTATGACTATTCATCACCGCCAACTCGCCACGGCCAACTCGCCAATTCACTGCAGGACAACTCACTGCGGCACTAGAGTTACACCAATATCAAAGAAATAGTGGAATAGAATCATTAAAGAAAGGATGCAAAAGGAGGGACAGAAGGAAATGTGAATGGCAAAAATTAAAATATTTTTAAATTTTATTTATTTCTTTATTTCTTTATTGATTGATTGATTTGATTTGATTTATATGCCGCCCTTTTCTGGAGACTCAGGGCGGCTTACAATGCGTTAAGCAATAGCCTTCATACTTTTGTATATACCTGCTTAGTAGGGCTTTCGCCCTCTCCCCAAAGCGGTGTTCTTTTTTATACAAAGTCAGCTTATTGTCCCCACAAACAGGGTCCTCATTTTACCTACCTCGAAAGGATGGAAGGCTGAGTCAACCTTGAGCCTGGTGAGATTTGAACTTGCAGTAATTGCAGGCAGCTGGTGTTACTTAACAGTGCTTTAGTCTGCTGTGCCACCAAGGCTCATTTTAGTTTGTTTCCTTGATTGTAAGACCCTTCAAATAGTCATTGACATTGTAATCATCTCATGATTAGATTACCACAATGCCCTCTAAATGGGGCTGCCCTTCAAAACCATATAGCTGCAGCTGGCTCAAAATGAAGGCATGGGCAGTTTTTATGACCATTGTCTTACCCTGCTCCACAAACTGCATTGGTTACCAGTGGCTTCTGTGTGCAATTCAAAATATTGGTCATTATCTATAAAGCCCTTTATGGCATAGGGCCCGGTTATTTGAGGGACTGCCTGCCTCCAATGGTTTCTGCTGTCGGGTGCATTCAGGCAGAGTAGATGTGCTTTAGGTGCCCTCAGCAGATGCACCTGACAGCAGAAATCAATTAAATACTGTCATCTTACAGGGCTGAGGAACAGCATTTCCCAGAGATCCACACCAATCCCATTCTCCAAGCATTCTGGAAGTCCTTAAGGTCTGGCTCTCTTCCCAGGCCCGAGCTTTAGGGTGGCTGTGGAACACCTGTTGAGTCTTCTTTTTTTTTTTAAACGTTGCAAATTCTGCTTTAGTCTGGGTAGTCATGTTATTTTAGTTGTGTTTTTGACTTCTTGCACATATTGTAAACTTTCTTAAGAGTTGTTGTAATCTTAACAAATCTAGATAAGCAAATAAAGTCTGTCCATGTATGACTGAAACATATGTATGCAGATTTCTGAAGGACTCCAAATTCTACATTTCAGAATTGCAGAATACATGGAAATCTACATGGATAGATTTCATGTACAAAAATATTATGCCAAAAGCAGGATTTCTCAGACTGGACAACTTGAAGATGTGTGGATGGTAGCTGGGGAATTCTGGGAGTTTATTTATTTATTTATTCAATTTATATACCGCCCTTCTCCTATTGGACTCAGGGCGGTGCACAGCCAAGGATAAAAAACATACCAATACAAAATTTAAAATCAATTAAAAGAATTATACAGCTTTGACCCACAATTTGAAGTTGAAGTTGAGTTGAAGTCCACACATCTTCAAATTGGCAAAGTTGAGAAGCGCTAGCCTAAATTACAGGCAATGGTATTCTCTGAACATGCTTCTGTTCTGGTAGCCTACAAAAATAAATTAATACTTGGCAAAATCTCAGACACCATGATGATGACACTATAGGACTGTGAATGGAAGAATATATACACTATATATGGCCCCAAAATTCTTTTTGCTAGAACCTCCAAAAATTGCACTGCTAAAAATCACTACAAGGGAGGCATCATATGAAGGTTGGAGAGTTTAGATTTTTTGATACAGTGACTGAAGACAGAATACACACCATGCTATCTTTATGGGCATTATTATATGGCCATTACTGACCACATAATACAGCGTGCCATCTATAAGTCATCCTTCCATCGAAACCTGAAATACACTGAATTTTATTTTGCTGAAGCAGAAGAAAAACATTCTTTCAGCTGTCATTCAGCCTTGGACACATTTTTTTATCCAGAATGTTGGGCTGTCACCAATAAACAAAATGAGTTGGCAAACAATTCAGTGAAGCAATCCTGCAAGTATCAGCATATTTGCGGAAAAAGAAAAAGGCTGGAATCTTGGCATTGTTATTTCATCCCATTTCATGAGCAAGAGGAAATAATAAATACAGAAATCAGTCATTATATACCACTACTTGTAAGCTGACACACACCTTTGATAAATCATAAGCTAGTTTTATTAATTTCTTGTCGAGGCACAACCATATTGTTCTAGTCCAGCAAAAATAACAGACTATTGTGGCACCATAAAAATTAAAAAAACGTATATTACCGTAAATTTACAACCCTTTGAGTGTCACAATAATCCAACAAATTTTAAAATACGTGAGTGGATTTTGAAGCTGATCTCGGTATCATTTAGGGTGCATTCCAATAGACATCACATTTGTAAAAGTCAAGAGGCTTTACATGGAGTCTCTACAATTACACAAACTGCACAGCAGGAATCCTTGGTGGAATCCTTTACACAAGGAACTTGCATCGAACAATCTGCATGTTTGCCTATATACTGAAAGTTTCTTTCAGAAGGCAGAATACTGAAAATGCATTTGCAAAGCATGAGAAGAGTCTTCCACAATGCATTCACTGCTCATTAGTTCAGTTGGTAAATCTGTTCATGCAAACACAGTCCATATTTTCAAGGACACTGTTTGCAAAGTGGAATGGAAATGGACAGTGAAGTATACAGCAGATGTGAGCGTGTGAGAAATCTAAGTGATCTTTATCCGAGCTATGCAGAAGACAATCTGGGTTTTACAGAAGAGAGAAAAGGTCAATCAATACATGTATTAGGCTGGAAAATCTCTGGTCCAATTTTATCACGTTGTGCTTTTGGAGCCTGTTATTCCTACAGTTTGGATCAAGTTTTCTACAACGCTGAAAAATTATTAGGCATCCAGTTTCAGTTAACAAAACGGTAGCTGCAAGCGCAATTTCTTGAAATTAATGGCAGAAATGTGGACAGAAAGTGTGTGTGTGGGGGGGTCTTAAGGGTCCATGTCTGACATTATTAGAATTGGAACTTCACATTTAAAGTAACATTTATGATGTATTTTAAATTGCAATCTCTTAGTTCTCTTACCTAGAGGAAAGCCTCACTGAATTTTGTATGACCTATTCTTATATTCCTGTATTCCAATGAGTCTTCCTTGGGTTAAACCAACAGTCCATAAAGTTCTGACGATGGCCATCCAGAGTCATCACAAGTAATAGGGAAATGATTTACAATGTAGGGGGCAGTGATTTCCAAGGCATGAAATTTTTAGATATATAATAATAATGGCAGACTTCTATCTGCTACAGCTTCATGAAAAGCCATCAAAGAACATTAAATGTATAATTGAAATACAGGCAAATTTCTACTTTACCTTTTAAAGAAGATTCTAGTCATTGATAGTTATAATTATAACTATATCTCTGAACCCTTTGAGCAAGTGAATGAAGACCAAATTCAATGCCATATTGTACTCCCTGTATGATAAGTAAAGCCATAAAAACTCTACAAGATAAAAGGGAGAATAATTTTTGTACAGTACAATGTGTACAATATGCAAAATGTGTGGCAAGTTTCAGGGTTCAGCTTTTTTTAATTATTTCATCCAAATTATCTGGATGAAGAATTGACTATTTTTTTTTTCGTGGATTATCCAAAATCCACATTCTCAGGAAAGAATATGTGTGTTTGTGTGTATGTGTTAGAGAGAGAGGGAGGGAGGGAAGGAGAGAGAGAGAGAGAGAGAGAGAGAGAGAGAGAGAGAGAGAGAGAAGAGACCCATGCTAAATTTCACAGATATTCAACATACTAAATTCTTGACATGGTGCTGCTTCTGGCAAACAAACCAGACAGAAGCATGAATCACCATGTTCTGCTTATTAATATTCACTGACTGAAATGAATATAGATGATTTACTTGACCCTTACTCGCTAAGGGTTAAAAACAGCCTGTGTCAACAACTCTCTGAATTTTCCAGGCTCAAGACATCTGCTGACTGACCTCTGGCAGCTAGTCCATATGCTTGAAAATAAATGCTCACTTCCCCAGTTCAAGTCATCATTCTTGTGGTTGAAAGCAAATGGTAAGGAGGAAGGGAAAGTAAAAATGTTGTCAACATTTTGTTAGTTAAATGCATCATTTTAATTAATGTATACAATTAGTTCTAGACTTACCTCAGTTGAGGATGGAATTTTAGTTTTAAGTCATTGTGGCCATTAGGAGACCACAATCCCAACTCTCCATTGTTAAGTCACCGCACAGCAGGGGTGAAATCCAGCAGGTTCTGGGGAACCGGTAGTGGAAATTTTGAGCAGTTCAGAGAACTGGTAGCAGAAACTTTGAGCAGTTCAGAGAACCGGCAAATACCACCTCTGGCTGGCCCCAGAATGGGGTGGGAATGGAGATTTTGCAATATCCTTCCCCTGGAGTGGGGTGGGAATAGAGATTTTGCAGTATCCTTCCCCTGCCATGCCCACCAAGCTATGCCCTCCAAGCCACACCACGCCCACCAAGCCACGCCCACAGAACCGGTAGTAAAAAAATTTGGATTTCACCACTGCCGCATATGGTGCTTTGGGATGGGGCAGGCCCAACGGTTGCATGTCGAAACCTGCTGCTGGGCCAAGATGCCCTGGTTGGCTAGACCAACTGGCACAGGGGCCTCCTCCCTCCTCCTGCTGTCCCTCCCGAGAGGCCTGGGCCTTCTCCCTATCTCACCATGGCCCAATTCATTTCCCTTTCCCTTTAGCTGCTAATAGGCACACCCAGTCATGCGAGACTCAGTTAGAAAGCTAGCAAAGGCAATCTTGCTCAAGCCTGGCCAGGAATAGGAAGTCAGTCAGCAAAATCTGTGCTCCTGGCCAGCCTTGAAAATGCTTGCCTCTCTAGCTTTGAGGAAGATTTGCCTTTCCTAGTGTGTCTCTTTCCAGCCTTGACAAAGATCGCCTTCGCTAGCTTTCTGGCCAGAAAGATAGCATTGGCAATCTTCCTCAAGGCTAGAGAGGCAATCTTCCTCAAGGCTAGAGAGGCAATCTTTCTCAAGGCTGGCCAACAACAGGTCAACCAGGGAAGTTCCTGTTGCTGATCAGCTTTCAGAAAGGTTGCATCTCTAACCTTGAGGAAGATTGCCCTTGCTGGTTTTCTAGAAGCACCTCTCATTGGGTGGGTGTACCTGTCAGCAGCTGCAGGGAAAGGGAAAAGGAAAGACTCAGACATGGTGGAGAAGGGAGAAGGGCCCAGGTCTCTTGGGAATGGGGCAGTGGTGGGTTGCCCCCGGTTTGCACCGGTTCTATAGAACCGGTAGTAAAACTGGCGGGAGGCTCCGCCCACTGACCCCCAACATCATCAAAATGTTTCTGCGCAAGCGCAGAAGAGTGCACATGTGCGTGAGCACGCGCAAGCGTGCGCGTACGGCCCCATTGCAAACCGGATGGGGGGGGAGCGGTAGTGCTCCCACAATCATAAGGGCAGGTGTGTTACCTAGTGCCCAAATTTTGATCATGTGATCACAAGGAGTTCTGGAACGGTCAGAACTTGGGTCAAGGGTATTAAGTTCTTTTGTTCAGTGCCATTGTAATTTCGAATGGTCACTGAACAATCCGGGGTCATAAATCAAGGATTACTTTACCAGTCAGACAAAATAACAAAAACTGTTGATTTTTCCTAAAATTTCAGCTTTCCATTGTCTAATTACAACATCCTTCATAATATATTAATTACCCATCCCTTGTGGGATGTATTGTCTAGATGTTTTTCTATTGATTGACTGGATTCCCATCTTGTTTATTGTATTGTATTTTTATTATTCATATTAATATTTTATTCCACCTTTTGGTACAGGTAGTCCTCGAGTTATGACCACAATTGAGCCCAAGATTTCTGTTGTTAAGTGAGACTTTTGTTAAGTGGGTTTTGCCCCATTTTACAACCTTTCTTACCTCAGTTGGTAAGTGAATCACTGCAGTTAATAAGTTATTAACCTGGTTGTTAAGTGAATCTGGCTTCCCCATTGGCTTTGCTTCTCAGAAGGTCGCAAAAGGGGATCACATGACCTTGGAACACAGCAACTGTCATAAATATGAACCAGATTCGAAGCATCTGGTACATGATCGTGGGGGTGCTGCAAAGATCATAACTCTGAAAAACAGCCACAAGTTACTTTTTTCAGTGCTATTGCAACTTTGAATGGTCACTAAATGAACTGTGGTAAGTCGAGGACTGCCTGTATTTAACTCTATTTTAAAAATATACATACTAAGAATTTTACATGAAATAAAAGACAAACCTGAAGAAAAAAGTAAAGCAAGAAAAAGAGAAAAAGGTGCAAGAAAAGAAAGAAAAGATGAATGTCCAGAGTCTTTTGGGAATTGGATGGTACTTACATTGAATAAATAAAATTAATAAACATTGACATTTCCTCATCAAGATACAGAATAAATAATACATTTTATGTGAATATTTCATTTTTAAAAAGTGGTTTATGTATAACTCAAACTTCCTAAGTAAAAGGTCTTCTATTCTGGCTTAGTTTTTAGACCTTTAGACCTGCTGATTGGCAGGTGGATCGGCCTCCCAGAATACCCCCAATCAGCTGTTCCCAGAGGTGAATTTTAGCAACAGGTTCCTTGGTTGTGAGCTCTGTGCCTTGCTTTTTTTTTTTTTTTTTTTGCTTTTTTTCCTGCCTCTGAAACTCCTGAAACTCTGTTTCAGAAAAAACTTTTTTTCCTGCCTCCGAAACAGAGCTTCAGAAAAAAAGCCTCTGAAGCTGTTTGGGGGCTTCTTTCCTGAAGTTTCGTTTCTGATGCTTTTTTCAGCCTCTGAAACCTCCATTTGAGAAGCTGGATGGGGCTACATTCGGAGTATAAGATGCACCCAGATTTTCACCCTTTTTTGGGGGAGGGGAAAGGTGCGTATTATACTCTGAAAAATACAGGCATCTTTAAGGTTTGCATACTCTATATTTTTGCCTTTGAATCCGAATTACTGCCCTGCCTTAATGCGTATTTAGAACAGGCTTTATCTCTCTGTAAATATCTTTCATTCTGAGAAATGAAAAAGCACCTCAGGGAGGCTGTTTGGTTATTGAACCGAGATAGAGTTGACTGGCAGACTAATACAAAAGTCATGCTCCATGGAATCACTAGATATGGATATCATGCGTGTTCTCTAGGGGAGACTATCTGTCTTAAAAGGAGGGGCATTTTTTTCTATAAGGCTTTGGGTTGTTTACAGTCTTCCTCTTGGGTAGCTAGCTCGGTGGTGATCTGGCAACTTAGTAGGTATTTGCCTGTATCAGCGATATAAAATGGAAGTAACTCAGTTTAGTGCAGAAAGCTTGTTATTTTTTTTCCAGTTTTAACACCCAGAAGAAGCAGATAGATTTAATTTTTGACTTCCGTGCAAGTCTCTGAGATAATTGGTTGCACCTCTTGCTTCACTTCTCCGGCCTACCCTCAACTGCCACAGCCTGGGGCTGAGTCCTCTCATTAAAGGAGGCCCATCTGAGAGGTGTGCCTCAGAGCCTAGTGAGTTCTACTCATATCCATAAATACCTACACACTGGCATTTTTAGGTAAGCTGCAAGTACAAGTTTATTTATGCTACAAGAATTACCAAAGAAAGAAACTTGGCTATGTGAATGCAAGTTCTGCATTCCAATAATAGCCAGGTCCTTGACTTATGACCACAACTGAGCCCAAAATTTCCATTGTAAAGTGAGACATTTGTTAATTTAGTAGTGGAATTGCCCAGGCTTATAGTTTTGGGGACTTCTATCTGCCTTGTCTAGGAGTGGAATCTAAGGTAGTTCAGGAATTCATAGCTATTGTGACAGCCATGGGATTATTCCAGGTCACCCAGGGCCTGATAGGGGGCAGCAGTCTCACACAGAGGTCTGGGTTTTTATTATTATTATTATTTATTTTATTTATTTGTCAAACATGTACGAGATAACAGGTATAAGTATAAAGATGAATATGAACACAGGAAATGGATACGAATAAATGGGGACAGGGGGACAGTAGGACAGGGACGGTAGGCACGTTGGTGCGCTTATGCACGCCTCTTACAGACCTCTTAGGAATGGGGTGAGATCAACAGTAGACAGTTTAAGGTTAAAATTCTGGGGGTTTGGGGATGGAACAACAGAGTCAGGTAGTGCATTCCAGGCATTGACCACTCTGTTGCTGAAGTCGTATTTTCTGCAATCGAGTTTGGAGTGGTTTACCTTGAGTTTGTATCTATTGTGTGCTCGTGTATTATTGCTGTTGAAGCTGAAGTAGCCACTGACAGGTAGGAGGTTGTAGCAGATAAGTTTGTGTACTACACTTAGGTCAGACTGTAGGCGGCGTAGCTTTCCTGTTAGAGCAGTGGCAATGTGACCTGGAATGAGGGGAACAGCTTATCAATGGGATCCTCTCGTGCACCTATCCACTGCGGGGAGGCAGGACCTTAATCGATCCTTGGCAACTGATGGACTCTGATGGGTTTCAAAGGGAGATGGGAGGTATTCCTGCTAGTCTGCTGCATATTCCATTTGAAACCTTGGTGGCCACTAGAAACAAGAGGACCATCAAGGCTTTGGATCAGATCATGCCTATGCTACCTTTCCCCTCTCATGGATCCTGTCACACTCTAGGGTTCATAGAAGAATTGAGACAGATGATAGAAGAAAAGAGACATGTAGAGCACTGCTGACACTTGATAGCAATAGCACTTAGGCTTATATCTGCTACAGGAATACCAAAGAAAGAAACTTGGCTATGTGAATGCAAGTTCTGCATTCCAATAATAGCCAGGTCCTTGATTTATGACCACAACTAAGCCCATAATTTCTGTTGTTAAGTGAGACATTTGTTAAGTGAGTTTTGTCCCATTTTATGACCTTTCTTGTCACAGTTGTTAAGTGAATCACTGCAGCTGATAAGTTAGTAACCTGATTATTAAGTGAATCTAGCTTCCCCTTTGACCCCTTGGTCAGAAGGTTGCAAAGGATGATCCTATGACCTTGAGACACAGCAACGGTCATAAATATGAATCCATTGCCAAGCATCTGAATTTTGATCACACCATCACGGGGATACTGCAAAGGTTGTAACTGTGAAAAACGGTCATAAGTGACATTTTTTTCAGTGCTGTTGTCACTTTGAACGGTCACGAAAATGAACTGTTATAAGTCGAGGACTACCTGTACACAAAAAATGATTATTTGGACTCTTACTAAAAATGCAAGCTTATCTACCTCCTTTAATATTTTCAAAATTAGGTTTCTTGGAAGGAGGTTTTACTACATTTCCCATTAATGCTTACTGAAGGTTTCCTATTATCTAGCTGCAGTGCAAGTTTAGTGGTCCTTTTTCTAGATTCTAGATCTTGAGAGCAAATCAGAATATGGAGTAGGTCAGTGGTGAAATGTAAAATTTGTTACTACCAGTTCTGTGGGTGTGGCTTGGGGGGGGTAATGTGACTGGGTGGGCATGGCCAACTTTTTTTTTTTAACTTTTAAAACCATTTTTTCTACAACCACTTCAGTCGAAGAGGTTGTAGAAAAAATGCTTTAAAAAAAAAAAACCTCTGATGATTGCGCGGCTCAGCTGGGCATGGGGGGGTGGGCAGGGATTTTTGCTACTGGTTCTCCGAACTGGGAGCATTTCACCCCCGGAGTAGGTGCAATTATTCACTTTTCTAACATTTGCTAATGGGCTGCCTTTTGCCACTGCATAAGAAGGTGGATTGAGAAGAAGCCTCCACGCTGAGCTGTGTGGCTCTGATAGGAGCATTTCCCTTTGGTGATCTGACAGCTTTTTTTTTTTTCTTGATGAGCACTTTGAGGGATGGCTGCCTTTCAGAAACCACTTGACCTCCTTTTATTTTTAGCCTACCCTAATGAATAGAATAATGCTGGGTAGTTAATGCTTAAATGAAATTGAAGAACATATCCTAGAGGCACAAGGGCCAGTCTAGAAGACTAACACAATGTTCTCTGCCATTCATCAGCCATTAATAACTGACTTTCCCTTCTGGATATTTTTCTTTTCATGTCAATTTTAACCCTTTTTCTGACATTGAGAAATATTTGCTTTGGTTCATTTTATTAAAATTAGATGATCAGATATGGGATGGTGGTATATTTGTTTCCCCTTCCTTCTCCTCTTCAATATAAAATAAAATCAAAATGCCTGCTTGAACTGCCTTCCGACAAGTCTTCAGTGGTGTCTAACAGCATGTAGTCAAGATGGCGGATGGAGCAGCATATAGTTAAGCTGTGAATTCATTTCCACACGAGGAATGTGATTGTATTTTTAAAAAAGATTGGATAAATTTATGGAGGACAGGTCTACCAAGAGCTTTGAAGAATCAATATTATCTCTAGCTGGGTACCATATGCAAAGAAGCAATGGCAGGAGAAGGGCATTTGTTCCTATTTGTGAACAATCTAGAAGTATCTGGATGACCCACTGTGAAAAACAAAATGGTGGCCCAGAGAGTGGCTGCACCTGATTCAGGCTTTCGTAACAATCTTTTCAGTATGTTCCCAATGACTAAAAGGCCTTTGATCTGACCCAGGAAAATTATCCTAGTTCTATGCTGACCAATGGTAAAACAAGCCATTGCCAAGTTAAATATTTTCACTGTAAATATGTATAGGGAACTGAATTAAAAAAGAAAGTTGAGACAGGAAACATGTAATCTCTTTAATTCAAGAATTAGCTTCAGGAAATGTTATGTTTTATAGTTCCCCTCTGTTTGTCAATTGACAATTTGGGGGCTCTTTCTGTCACGACATTTTTAATACCTCTGCTTCTTCCAAACATAATCTGTGTAAAACCATTGTGAGGATTTTACACAAGCCAGAGCTGAGAGAGATAAAACTATTGCCTACCTTTAGATATGCTCCAATTAGATTGCAAAATTAATCAGTTTTGGTTAACTGCTTCTGAATAATTTTACTGGAACCCTTTGAAGTTTCAAAGCTGAATTTGCAGTACAAAATAACTCTTCTGCTAAAGCCAAATGTGTTTCTTTCCACTGGTATTTTCAAGCAAAAGTAAAGCTTCATATTAGAAGGTAACGCAACTGATAGCTTAACATGTATAATCAAAATAATATAACTTGCCTTATTTCAGTTCTTGAAAAGTCAAAGATTATAAATCTTTCATAAACCTTCAGTTACCAAATGAAAATATTGCCTCAATTATGTATATATAATGCTTAGTAATTTCCTCAGAAAAAGAATTAAAGGAGCTTTCCTTAATGCAATTAGATACGCAAATATGGAGAACAGTTTACTTGATATTAACACTGCAAAATTGAAAATCTCCGTTCTTGAATAGTTTTGCAGCAATTTGTAAGCAAACCAGACAGTTGGCTTATGTCTGAGTAAAAAGTCTCATGTTTTTCAATGTAGTTCATTATTTTTTTAATGTTCTGATAATTCTTTGTTTGAATTTTTGCAGCAATTTTTCAGAATTGATATACAGATGTGAATCATTTGAATCTGTATTCGTACTTCCTGACACATTGAACCAGAAAGGAGGAAGAGGAGAAAGAGAGAAGGAGGAAAAGGAATAGCAAAAAAATAGCTTTGAATTGGATAAATAAACTTTCAGACCAACAATAACTTTCCATGAAAGGAAGTACTTATAGAGGTAAAACGAATATCTGAAATTCGGATGTATCATATCGTTTATCATGCAAGATACAAATAAAGTCTCTTTAGAGTTCAGCTTAGTAGTGGAATTGCTAAGGCTTATGGTTTTGAGGACTTCAGTCTGCCTTGTCTGTCAAGGAGTGGAATCTAAGGTAGTTCAGGATTTCATAGCTACTGTGACAGCCATGGACTTATCCCAGGTCACCCAGGGCCTGATGTGGGACAGCAGTCTCACACAGAGATCTAATTTTCCTGTTAGAGAAGTGGCAATGTGATCTGGAATGAGAGGAAACTGCTTACCATGGGATTCTCTCTTGCTACGATCCCCTGCAGGAAGGCAGGACTGTTACATTAGTGGATCCTTAGCAACCGATGGACCATGATGGCTTTCAGAGGGAGTTGGGAGTTGTTCCTGCTAGTCTGCTGCACATTCAGAGGTGGAATTCAGCTGGTTCAGACCGGTTCAGGCGAACCAGTAGCACTGACAATCAGTTGGCCCAGCCCACCCGCCCCGCTCTATCCTGTCCTTTATTTCCTGCTTTGTAGCTCATCTCAATCGCGCAGCATAGCTGATTTCCCTGCCCCCTCACTGTTCTACTTACTGTTGCTGACCTGGAAGGTAAGCAGATGAGCTTCTAAATGCTCCATTTTCAGCGCTATGTGCAAGCACGCACTCACCGAACCAGCTGTTAAACTGTCACATTCCACCACTATGCACATTCAATCCAAAGCCCTGGTGGCCCTATGAAACAAGAGGACCATCAAGACTTTGAATCAGATCATGCCTATGCTACCTCTCCCCTCTGATGGAACCTTTGTGGGTTCATAGAAGAATTGAGAGAGATGATACAAGAAAAGAGACTGCTGATATTCAGTGAGGGATGAACTTGACTAAATATGCTAAAGCCTACCTCAGGTCAGCAAGGGCAGCAAAGTAGCAATACTACTTTATCCTTATTGCATCCAAAGATAGCCATTCTTTCCTCCCTTCTTTCTCTGGGATCAGTAGAAATCAATGGCGGTTTAGGAAAAGATATCTGACCATTCCTGCACAGAGTTTGATGCTCTCTCTTCTCTTCAACACTACCATGAAACTGCTGGGGGACATCATCTGCTGCCATGGAGTGTATTAATATCAGTGGTGGGTTGCTACCGGTTCACCCCAGTTCGGGCGAACCGGTAGTGGCGGTGGCGGCAGGCTCCGCCCGCCTGCCCAGACACTTCTGAACATGCACAGAAGCATTGCACGCACATGCAAGCGTGTGCGCACCCACAAGCAAACCGTTAGTGATGGGTTTTGAAACCCACCCCTGGTTAACATGCTGATGATATCCAATTACATCCAAGTATATCTTTCTTCCCTTGATGGACTAAGTGATGCTGTTGATGTTCTTTCCTGGTGCCTGGAGGCTATGAGGATCTGGCTGGAGAACAACAGGCTTCACTTGAACTCTGGCAAGATTGAGTGGCTCTGGGTTTTGTTGAGGCCCTCTGGTTTGAGGACTATGTCATCTTTGCAGTAGATGGGGTTACATCACACCAAAGAGATCTAGTGTGCAATCTGGGGATCTTCCTGGACTATGATTCCTGCTTGAAGCGTAGTTTGTAGCTGTGGCTAGAAAGGCCTTTGCACAGCTTTGTGTTGTGCATCAGTTGCGCACATTCCTGGACTGGGAGGCTCTCCTCATAGTCACTCATACCAGAGGTGGGTTTCAGCAGGTTCTGACCAGTTCTGGAGAACCAGTAGTGGAAATTTTTAGTAGTTCGGAGAACCAGTAGTAAAAATTCTGACTGGTCCCACCCCCATCTATTATCTGCCTCCTAAGTCCCAGCTGATTGGGAGGAAATGGAGATTTTGCAGTAACCTTCTCCTGGATTGGGGACAGAATGGAGATTTTACAGTATCTTTCCCCTGGAGTGGGGTGGGAATGGAGATTTTACAGTATCCTTCCCCTGCCACGCCCACCAAGCCATGCCCACCAAGCCATGCCACGCCCACCAAGCCACACCCAAAGAACCGGTAGTAAAAAATTTTGAAACCCACCACTGACTCATACCCTGATCATTTCCTAGGTAGACTACTACAAAATGTTCTACATGGGACTGTCCTTTAAGTGCATTTGGAACACTCAGCTCATACAAAATACAGCAATGCTTGTAGTTAGATGTGTCTCTAGAATGGCTTGTGTTACACCTCTGCTCTGCAAGTAGTGTCAGGTGCCAATTTGCTTCCAGATCCAGTTCAAGGTGCTGTTTTGACCTTTAAAATCTTTCCTGGCATGGGTCTGGGTTCCATAAAAGGCCGCCTCCACCCAATTACATCTGCCTGTCCCATTAAGTCTGAAAGAAGAGGTATGCTATAGGACCTACCTGCAAATAACTTACATTTGATGGGGCCTCAGAGTCAGGCCTTTTCTGCCATGGCTCCCACTCTGGAACATCATTCTCACCAAGGTGAGACTGGGCCTATCTCTGACATCCTTCTGGAAGTCCTTTAAAACAGACTTGTTGTGTCATCAGGCTTGTGATCTCAAGCAAATGGTGAATGAGATGGCTGTATTGTATCAGGATAGCTCTCCCTGCTACTCTGTTGTTGATACCTCTGACTGGTGTTTTTAAATATGGAATGCTTTTTGAATTGTTAGTTTTTATGATATGTTTTTATTGCATGCTGCCCACCCATACACATTCTGTAAGATGATATAAGTGATAGAAATGTGATAAATAAACAAATAAACTTCATTCCTGGAGAGTTTGCAGAATTATGTGCATAATGGTTCTTCTTGACAAAATGGTTGGCCATTATCTTCTTTCTGCATACTTCTTTTTTACTTCCTAGTTCGGTCTGCAGCTCTAGTATTTCCTGATAATCTCCCACGGAGTATTTTTAAGGGTAACAGCCATTAGTGGGGGACACAGAGTCATGAAATTTATCATTAGGATTTCTCCCCCTCTTGCATTTTTTCAGTACAGTAAACCTCTTTGGACAAAGTTGTAGGAAGATACCAATAAATTTATATTTGTCATATTGGATTTCTCTCTAGCAAATTTGTTTCCCTTCATAATAAATTTATAGCATGGAAGGGTTTTACAATGCTAGTATGTGTGATAGTAGATTTCCTGTCATTTTGTTCTACACAGAAGAAAGTGGATAAGGGATAAAACTTTTTCTCACTTCACTCATTTTTATTTGTACCTATCATCCATCATGTTGTACTCTGCCAGAAAGGGGTAAATCTAGAGAGCTCATCAGATGTTGCCATTGAACAATATTTGGTAAGTTATCTATGCCAGTTTACAAATTTTCTATTCCATTATTTTGGAATTTGTATCAATTAGAAATTTGTTTAATGAGAAACTTCCTCATGCCACTTCAATTTATGTCTTTGTTCTGTCCTGTTCTCATGAGAATTAAACCATCATATTTCAAGCAGGAATAAGTCAATGTAGTCCCTGACTTAAGACTATTTATTTAGCAACTGTCTGAAGTTTCAATGGAACTGAAAAAAGTGACTTATGATCAGTCTTCACACTTATGACCATCACAGCATCCCCACAGTCACATGATCAAAATCCAGGCACTTGGCAACAGGTATGTATATTTACAACACTTGCAGCATCCTGTGGACACATAATTGCCACTTACCGTATTTTTCGGAGTATAAGACACACGTTTCCCCCCCAAAAAAGAGGGTGAAAATCTGGGTGCGTCTTATACTTTGAATGCAGCCCTGCTCAGCCTCCCAAACGGAAATTTCAGAGGCTGAAAAATGCCTCTGAAAGAAGCTTCAGAAAAAAAGCCTCAGAAAGGCTTTTATCTAAAATAATATGGCAAGCAACAAAAGAAAAATCAGTAAAGGTTCTAACCAAACTATGCTAACAAATCTGGAGAATGACACAATAACCAACAGATCAGAAGAGGTTAATCTACATACCAATACCAAAGAAAGGAGATTGAACAGAGTACAGATAGTCCTTCAGAATAAAAGTCTCTGAAAGAAGCTTCAGAAAAAAAGCCTCCAAACAGAGCTTCAGAAAAAAAAGCCTTTTTTTCTGAAGCTCTGTTTCGGAGGCTTTCAGAGGCAGAAAAAAAAGTTTTCAGAGCTCACAATCAACAAACCTGTTGCTAAAATTCACCACTGGGAACAGCTGATTGGGGGTATTTCGGGAGGCCGATCCACCCACCAATCAGCTTTTTTCTTATTTTCCTCCCCAAAAACTAAGGTGCATCTTATACTCCGGAAAATACAGTACAACCTTCCCAGGGGATTTCCAACAAAGTGTGGGAAAAGATGGATTCACTTAATGAACACCTGTTTTATTTCATAATTACTGTGATTGCTTAATGACCATGGCAATATTGGGCCTAACTCATTTAATGACCAGAATGGAAGTTCTGGTCCCAAATGTGATAAATTGAGGACTACCTGTATAGATTTTCAATGAAAGACCAAAGGAGTCAAAACAAAAAGCTGTTATATTTTTCAGGACCTTGGACAGGTCCCAGAGAAGACTACTATACTGGATGGATCAGCTGCTGGAATGCTGAGCTCTCATAGTAAATGACTATGGTCTCTACCAAGGGCCCGAATTTGAATAGAATATGAAGCAAACTGGAACTCAATTGCATTTTCTTGCTCACGTTTCTGTATTTCGCATAGCAATTCGCTGATTAAATAGTACATACCAAGGAATGCATAACATGGAAAACCAAAGTGCTGGGATAGGATGAGATGGGTGAGAGGATTTAATGAGGGACTGTCCATTGGAAATTTGCATGCATATTTTTATTTATTTTTTATATTTGTATATTTTTATAAAATATATTTTATATTTTTATATTTTAATAAATAAATAAATAAATAAATAAATAAATAAATAAATAAATAAATAAATAAATGTAAAGAGGTACATAATGGGGAGAAACTTTTGCACAGTGGGAACTATTCAGAAAAGAACCTGCATGAAAATGCCGATGAATTTTGTGCATGTAAACATGCCCGTGACTTTTCAACACAACATAAGCTGATATGAAATTTAGGAAAACAAACATACTAAAAAAAAAAGGTAAATAGTATAGCAAGCCAAACAGATGGTGTCGTGCAGTTTTCCTGACTGGGTGCACATTCAGTGATTTAAAAAAAAAAAGTTTCCCTTTTTCCTCCCCCAAATACCTGGGAATAACTGAATTTTAAACATGCTCCTGAATAATAGAGCAGCTGATTGCTAAAGAAGCCAGCCATTCTTCAACATTATAAGAAAGAAAGAAAGAAAGAAAATCAATATTCTTCAAGCATTGTTCCTTCTTTTTTTTCCAGCAACTATTTTGTGTGAAAAAGGCACAAACAAGCCAGCCATTTAATTGTCTATGAATGTTCGGGCACTGTAGCATGCTAAACAAGATAGACGCTGAATGGATTCCAGCTCTCTTGTGTAAGGAACAAAATGAGCTGGGAGGAGTACAGGTCTCAAAACTGCACTCCTAGCAGCCTGCAAGATAATGTTCGGTCTTTTTTCCACGAGAGTAATAAAAGAAAAGCCACTGTTTTAACTATTCCATGAATAACATTTTTGGTCCAGTTGGCAACAAACGACAAGGACTTGTTAACTATATAAATATTTTCAGCAGGCAGTCTGCTATTAAGCCATTTTGTTCTCTGCTTGCATTGTTTGCTTTGTGTTCTGAAGCAAGTGTTAAAGACTTAATGACTGCTCTATTATGCCAGGCCTTTTCTGTCCAGCTGCCAGGAGAGGCAGGGAAGTTCCCATACTCAGGGCATCGGGCTTGCTGCTGCCCAAAAGAGCTTGCGAGTTTGCTCTTGATATAACCCGATGGAGAATAAAACGACTTGCACGTATATCTGAAAGCCTTGACAATGGGCCATCGGTCCTAGACGGCAGGCTCTTTTCTATAAAGTGTTAAAATACTTCTGTAAAGTATTAAAATAGTTTCCTGTTGGAGGCTTGCACATAGAACCTAGAAACTCCTCAGGAAAGAAGTTTGCATACTGACAAAACACAATTAAGCAGAAACGGCTTAACAGAGAACACTGGAAATGGTATTGTGGACAGCCAAGAAAAAAGAAATCAATAAAACATTGAACACATCAACTCAAGAGTTCTCATTTGAGGCATAAATGACCAGGCTTAAATTATCACATTTTGGATTTATTATGGAAAGACCTAATTCTCTGGAGAAAGCTCTAATTCTGGGAAAAGAGGAGGGAAAGAGAGGAAGAGGTGGCAGCTCAGTGGATAGACTCAGTTACAATGCGCTGCTGGAAGATCAAAAGGCCAGTTTAGGGACAGATCACCTCAAGCAGGTGTGTCCAACCTGCGGCCGCATATGTTATGTTGTTGGAAGAAATCTCCTTCTAGGTTCTGCTCCAAGTGGGGAAAAAGACACTGGAAACATGGAGACTGCTTGGAAAGATGGTTTAATGGTGGACAGGATCACATGGCTTGAGTTCCTGAACAGAAAAGGGGCAGATACAGTAAATCCTCGGGTTTTTATGCTCTCTCTGGCTCTGCATTTCTTGGGGCCCTGAAAGAGTATCCTGATTGGTTGTCAGACTCCCAGGGGGTGGGGGTCTTATCTAGCCTTGCTGGCTGATGGTCACATGTGCTTCCCCGGTCACATGTGGTGAGTTTCTGTTGCTATTGTGTAGAGGGCTAATCCTATCTTTGTTGGATCTTTATCAATTCCTACTATGGCTCTGCCTGAAGGAGGTAGATCTTTGTTATGTAGAATAGACTGGCCCAGGCCTTAATGGTCCATTGACAAAGGATGGGGGCAGGAAGATGGGAGCTGCTTCAAAATATGCTTATCCATTTCTCATCCAGGGAAATATAATATTCTGCCTTTTTCATATTTCCTAAAATATTTCACTCTTCCAGGAAAGGGGTGGGTGCTAACTTCCTACAATGTTATGTTATGTTATGTTATGTTATGTTATGTTATGTTATGTTATGTTATGTTATGTTATGTTATGTTATGTTATGTTATGTTATGTTATGTTATGTTATGTCAGTGGTTCTCAACCTGTGGGTCGGGACCCCTTTGGGGGTCGAATGACCCTTTCACAGGGGTCGCCTAAGACCATCGGAAAACACATATTTTCAGTGGTTTTAGGAATAATTTTATGGTTGGGGGTCACCACAACAGGAGGAACAGTATTAAAGGGTCGCAGCATTAGGAAGGTTGAGAACCACTGTGTTATGTTATGCTATGCTATGCTATGCTATGCTATGCTATGCTATGCTATGCTATGCTATGCTATGCTATGCTATGCTATGCTATGCTATGCTATGCTATGCTATGTTATGTTTATTATATTTGTATACCGCCCTTCTCCCGAAGGACTCGGGGCGGTGAACAGCCAGCAGATAAAATACAGAAAATACAAAATTTAAAACAATATTAAAATCCAATTAAATTAATTTGGCCCACAGTTAAAACACCCCTATATTAAAACCCATAATTTAACAATTTAAAATTAAAACCATTTAAAAAGTTAGGTCAGGTCAGCCCGGCTTGATGAAACAGAAACGTCTTTAAGGCACGGCGGAAAGTGCGCAGATCCGGGATCCGCCGTATCTCCGGGGGCAACTCATTCCAGAGGGTAGGTGCCCCCACAGAGAAGTGCTCTCCCCCTGGGGGCCGCCAGCCGACATTGTTTGGCCGACGGCACCCTGAGGAGCCCCTCCCTGTGGGAGCGTACTGGTCGGTGGGAGGCTACTGGCAGCAGAAGGCGGTCTTGTAAATATGACTATGACTCTGGACAATTAGTAATGCAACTGCATAGGATTGTAAAAAATATTAAAAAATAAAAGTTGTTATTTATATATGTAGGAAGTTAGCACCCACCCCTCTCCTAGGAAAATGAGATATTTTGGGAAATATTAAAGGGCAGAATATTTCCCCTAAAAGGGAGGTAGAAACTCAGCCTCCCCCCACCTTTGTCAATGGGCCATTAAGGCCTGAGCCAGTCTATTCTACATAACAAAGATCTACCTTCTTCAGGCAGAGCCATAGTAGGAATTGCCCAAAGCCTTTTCATTACATCATCACCCAGCAAGAGTCAATCAAGCTTGGGACTCAGGACACCCTACAGAGTTGCCCCAGCATGGCCCGATGGGAGTCTGACAACCAATCAGAATACAAGTTCAAATTCAAAAGCCCAGAGAGGGCATAAAACCAGGGCGCTCTCAGCATCTCTTCCCTTTTTTTCCCCCAGGACCTCAAACCATGTGGTCCTGTCCACCATTAAAAACCATATTTCCAAGCAGTCTCCATGTTCCCAGTGTCTTTCTTCCCTACTTGAAGAAACTGAACCCAGATGGGCATTTCTTCCAACATATACATTAACAATATTATATATTTTATATGTGGCCCAAGACAATTCTTCTTCATTCTGTGCAGCCCCACGAAGCCAAAAGGTTGGACAACCATGCAGGGTGGGGAACGATGGCCCCCTTATGACTTGTGGACTTCAACTCCCAGAATTCCTGAGCCAGCCATTCTGGGAGTTGAAGTCCACAAGTCATAAAAGGGTCATCATTCCCCACATCTGATCTAAAGCATCTGTTCTTTGGTGAAGAATACAGAGAATATCGATCGGTACAATTGCTAAGAGCTGACAATGACATGATGGCATACAATCAATCAATCAGTTGATCAATCACAGTTCTGAATCGTGTTCATACCTCTTTTGAATCTTTAGTCACATCTGGACCATGGAACTCCTGGACAGTTGAGCCCTGGTCCCTGTCTGTCTCTCTCCCCACAAGAGCCTTCTAACAGATTTGTTGGAAGAAATCTCCTTCTAGGTTCTGCTCCAAGTGGGGAAAAAGACACTGGAAACATGGAGACTGCTTGCAAAGATGGTTTAATGGTAGACAGGATCACATGGCTTGAGTTCCTGAACAGAAAAAGGGAGGAATACAGTGAGTCCACGGGTTTTTATGCTCTTTCTGGCTTTGCATTTCTTGGGGCCCCGAAAGAGTATCCTGATTGGTTGTCAGACTCCCTGGGGGTGAGGGTCTTAGCTAGCTTTGCTGGTTGATGGTCACATATGCTTCCCAGGTCACGTGGTGAGTTTTGGTTGCTAGATGGGGCCCATTGTGTTAGTTTCTGTTGCTATTGTGTTGCAAATGTCCTTTGACAAAGGATTGGGTTTCTGCCTCTGGCCCATTAACAAAGGATGGGGGGCAGGAAGGTGGGAGCTGCTTTGTCTGTAAAACATGCTTCTCCATTTTTCATACAGGGAAACATAATATTCTGCCTTTTTAATATTTCCCAAAATATTTCACTCTTCCAGGAAAGGGGTGGGTGCTCACTTCCTACAGATTGTAAAGCATTGCAGTAACTATTTGGCTAGCAAAATTATTGCTATTTTAAACTCACTGCCTTTCCCACTCATTGTTTTTCTACTGTAGTTTCCAGCATGCGTGTGTGGTTTTAAAACTGTTATTTTAAACCACTAATTTGAAAAATATTTCCAAGCCAAATTTCTGCTACATAAATACAAAAAAATACCCAGCTGTCTTAGTATTACTGACAGCTTTACCCTGGGAATTCCTAGCAAAGCTAAAATTGCATAGGATGATACCTTTTATCGGCCCAATTTCCTTTCGTTTTCCTTCCAATAAGCTCTTCTTCAAACAAATGGTATTTAATATCAGAGCAAGAGAACTGGTCTGCCTAGGGAAAGCGTTTTCAAAAATCTCATATATCAGACTATTTATTCAGAGAGATGGGAGAAACTGTCCCAGTTTGTTTAAGTTAATGCAATTATCTTACTCCTGTGCTTTGATCTAGCTGTGCTGTCAGCTTTTCAATTTTAGGTGGCACAGTTTTTCCGCCACTGTTGAGAAAAGAATTTGCAGAGATTTATTGCACCTTACCATCTATAAGCATGCGAAAGGCAGGATAAGTTGTACTTCCCTGAAAGAAAGCTAAAAACACTGGGTACGTTCCGAGCTAGATCCAATCTACAATGCAAGGCTTATATTAAATGCTGCCCTGCAAGTGATCCAAGAAATCAATCCTCAGAGGATCATCACCTGTTTCTATTGTAGAAGATCTCCTTGCTACAGAAAGTGAATTTGCTTCTGCCTGACTTACCTTGTTACTTTGAAGTAGGTCACCTGGTACCGGAGGGAACGTTGCTAAAGTAAGAACTCAGTTGCCACCAAGGGAGTGTGGGGGAAGTCATATATCTGTTCCCACTTTGTGACATTCTGTTAAATTTAATTTACGTTGTGCAATGTCACTGACAACCTGAAAAAGTCGAGAATTACCTGAGAAACCAAAGCTTCAAAAGAAGTCAAGCATGCAAGCCCAAATGACTAATGCTGACAACCTGAGTCTTCCTGTTATTATGAGTTTGAGAAAAGACTATCCTTTCCCAAATCCTGCTCTCTGGTTAACTTGGATTTATACAGGTAGTCCTTGACTTACAATAACTCATTTAATGACTGTTTGAATTTACAATGGCACCGATAAAAATGACGTGTGACTGTTTTTCCCACTTACAACCATTGCAGCATCCCCATGGTCATGTGATCAAAATTCAGATGTTTGGCAACTGACTCACATTTGTGACGGTTGCAGTGTCCTGGGGTCATGTGACCACCTTTTGCAACCTTCTGACAAGGAAAGTCAGTGGGGAAGCCAAATCCACTTAACAACCTTGTTACTAACTTAACAACTTCAGTGCTTCCCTTAATAACTAGGGCAAGAAAGGTCATAAAGTGAAGCAAAGCTCACTTAACAAACGTCTCACTTAACAGCAGAAATTTTGGGCTCAATTATGTTCTTAAATCAAGGACTGCCTGTAGATTATATTTATGGGTGCGTATTACCATGCTGATTAGAATTTTTGACGCATCATGATTTTTCTAAAGAGCATTTGTCAACTAAGAAAACTCACTATGAGAACTACCTCTATATAGCATCAGGAAATAAGAGGGCTATATTGAATATAATGAATTTGATATATGCCAGATTCAAACTACTATGTTATATTTAAAAAAAAATAATTAGATTATATTAAGGCTGGACTGTCAACAGAATTCCCCATCTTCTTCATATTCCATGGTAAACAAGTCCACAGAACTCAAGTTCTGGCAAGCTCTTTCAAGGCCATTTGCCATGAAGTAGGAAAAAATAGCATTGGGTTAGACAAATTACTCTCTTCAAATATACTTTCCGAGGGAAAATAAATTGATAGCTCAGTTTTAGAACAAGGAGAGATCTGGGAAACAAAGACACCAGATAACACTTGGGGGGAAAAAGTAGTATCTAAGCAGAAACATATTCTTAGATCCTTCTGGTCAACTCAGGAAAGCTGTTTTTTTTTAAAAAAAATGTTTTTATCTTTTAAATCTTAGTTACACCTTTTAAATCTTAGTTTACATCTTTTAAATCTTAGTTTACATCTTTTAAATCTTAGTTACACTTTTACAGCTTTCCAATACCAGCATTTTTAGTAATATCCAATTTATCTTTCAGCCAACTACTGTATATACATACACATTTTGTTTGTTACATACTTATTCATATAATCAATACATTTTATATACATACCTACTACACATTAAATATGACATTTCATTATAATATCTTCTCTTTTGCTATACACTATCCACTAATTTAAGATTCCTTTTCCAACCAATCAGACCATCTGTTCCATGTTTCATAATAAATCGTTTCCTCTCTGTCTCAGGAAAGCTATTGTACTCAGCATTACTTACCTCACCATTCAAATCTCACTAACACACGAACTATAATCCAATCAATTCAATGCTGCACTATACAACATACATTGCAATTGGTACATATGCTATCTATATAGAGTGGTTGCATCTTCTCGCCTTTTAAGCTTATTTTTTCACCTCTGTGGAAGAATAACAATCATAGCCATAGCTACTACAAAATAACATTTGTATCTAGCCTTCATGGAAACAGATCTGGCAAATCTATTCTATTGCAATAAAAACCAGTGCTGTAATAAAAGGAAACCTTGATGTTAACAGAAATAGATGTGCCTACTGATCAGTGATTTTGGTAGCAATATATGAGGAATGCAAATATCCAAGAAATGAAAATCCCAGTTTTACAGGAATCCCTCTAATGCCAGGGCTGTGTCCTGGCTTGTTGCTCACATCCAGGCAGTCTGAAAGAAACTCTTCAATTCTTTTGGACATTTCAGTTTAAACTCATCCTGTCGTAATAACAATTTCCACTTCCTTGACCTGGGGATTTCTCAAGATTACTCAATCTTATAATTATTCAGTTATGTCCAAAATGGTATTGGGTCTCCTGCCCAGGGGTGGGGACTACTTACCTTTATTACTGGTTTGCAACGGGATCGCGCAGATCACCGATGATGACATCCGGGGTAGTGGGAGGGGCCTCCCGCCAGTTTTACTACCGGTTCTTGCGAGCCAGTCCGAACTGGGGGCAACCCACCACTGCTCCTGCCTGAGCAAGGGTGTGTGTGCTGCCCCTCTCATTCACACACAGATGTAACTGTGATTTAGTGAGTTTATTAATATTCCCCAGCAATTCCCTTCACCAAAAACCCAAAACTGTCCCAATTAAGTCCAGCCACGAGCAGACCAAGGTTAGTGCACAGAGCAAGAGCCCAATAGTCCACAAAGCACTTGAAACAGAGGTGAAATGCTCCTGGTTCGGACCGGATCGCCTGATCCGGTAGCGATGGCGGTGGGTGGTTCGGAGAACCGGTAGCAAAAATCCCTGCCCCCCCATGCCCAGCTGAGCCGCACGATCATCAGAGGGTTTTTTTTTTACTTTTAAAAGCATTTTTTCTACAACTTCTTCCACCAAAAAAATGCTTTTAAAAGTAAAAAAAAAAGCCTCTGATGATCGCACAGCTCAGCTGGGATCTCAGAGGCTTTTCAAAGCATTTTTAAACCACCTCTTCCGCTGAAGAGGTTGCAGAAAAAAATGCTTTAAAAGTCTCTCTGACAATCCCAGCTGAGTTGCCTGATCCTCAGAGAGACTTTTCAAAGCATTTTTTAAAACATCAGGCAACTCAGCTGGGATCATCAGAGAGACTTTTAAAGCATTTTTTTCTGCAACCTCTTCAGCGGAAGAGGTGGTTAAAAAAAATGCTTTGAAAAGGCTCTGATGATCCCAGCTGTGTTCCTGATCGGCAGAGGCTTTTCAAAGCATTTTTTTGCATTTGCAGAAAAAATGCTTTGGAAAAAAAAAAAAAAGTTGACCACGCCCACCCAGTCACATTACCACCACCCCCACCAAGCCACGCCCACAGAACCGGTAGTAACAAATTTTACATTTCATCCCTGACTTGAAAGTTGCTCAAACAAAATAACTCCACCAGACAAACTTAAATCCACCTGGCAAAACTTAAATCCACAGACAAGAGAGCTCATGGGGCAAGAAAAGTTCAGAGTCTCCAAGGCACAATTCCAAACACGTGAAGTCAATCCAGAGTGAAGCAGGAATCATGACGATCAAACAAGCAGTAGAAAACAAACATGTTCCCAGCAACACCTCCATCTGTCTGCTGTGATAAATAGCCAGGTTCCAGTGCAGTCCATCAAGACAGGCAGAGCCCTCTCCTCTTGAATAATCTGGCTGACCTTCTCTGCTCCTGCCTTTTCTCTGCCCTATGTATTCTTGGATGAGTTCAGAAGGCAGTTCCTCCTCCTCCTCTTCACTGGCCGTCTGCCACTGCAAACTTTCCCCAGCTGAAGCGTCCTCCAAATCCCTTCCAGACAGCCCATTCAGAGCCATCAATCAACTCAGCTTCTTATGTGCCAGGAATGGGCTCATTCTTCCCTGACCTAACATCTGAGGAGGTATCTGGAGAGTCGTCCAAGGGAGACATCACAGGATGGTCTAGAAGACCTCCAAGGTTCCTTCCACTCTGTTGTTCTATGTTTTATGATCTGGGTATGTTGGTGGAGCCATCTCTAAATCAAAGAAGATAATCAACAATGAATTAGAGATCAAACACATTATTTGTCCTTGAACTCTGCTAAATTACCTTTTAGAGGGACAAGGTGGCCCAGTGGCTAAGACGCTCAGCTTGTTGATCAAAAGGTCAACAATTCAGTGGTTCGAATCCCTAGTGCCACATAACGGTGTGAGCTCCCATTACTTGTCCCTGCCAACAAATAAGCTGACTTTGTATAAATATACAGAAGTATGAAGGCTATTGCTTAACGCATTGTAAGTCGCCCTGAATCTCCAGAGAAGGGCGGCATATAAATCAAATTTAAAAAAAACAAACAAACCCTAGCAGTTCAAAAGCATGTAAAAAATGCAAGTAGAAAAATAGGGACCACCTTAGGTCGGAAGATAACAGTGTTCCATGCGCCTTTGGCATTTAGTCATGCCGGCCACATGACCATGGAGACGTCTTTGGACAGCGCTGGCTCTTCAGCTTTGAAACGGAGATGAGCCCTGTCCCCTAGAGTCAGGAACAACTAGCACATATGTGCGAGGGGAACCTTTACCTTTAAGATTTGTGGACTGAAGAATAGTAAGATCATTTATTGATGAGCTGAATATAGATTTATTGTTTAGTTCTGCAGGATCATATGAAGGTCTTATCCAAATTATCTGGACAAAAGTCAATTAATTTCTTGCTACTATCATTGGGATTCAACTTTCTGGAATACAAATTGAGACGTTGGCGCATGTGGTTTGGATATTAGCCAGTTGCGTTGATCACTTCTTATCACAGAGTATTTTTCAAAAGAATTACAGTATATTTTGTAGCCATTCACATATCTATCATTCTTTTAAACTGCCACTCGTGATCAAAAGGAAAGATCGTTTTTAAAAATCATTGTCAAATGAATGTGAATTTTCAATATTCCCATTTGAGTGTTTTGTTCTCATTTTATGAGATTGCAGCTGATTTGAAAGCAATTGCTTCCGGCAGCTGCAGATTCAAAATTAAATGACAGCTAAACAAACAATTTTATAAATAATGTCTTCATCTTTAATACATTTTGAAGAAGAGGAATTCCAGATATTTTGCAGCATCACAGTATAAGCTCTTTGGGGCTATTTGTGGATTCATTAGGAACAACTGACTAAAGGGTAACATATAGAAATTCCTTCTGTCTGGCAATGTTCCCATTTGTAAATTTCAAACCACTCAGTTTTTATGTCATTTCATTGGTAATTTTGGCTGGATTCAGGTGCCTTCCTGAATAACAATAATCTTTTTGTGATAAACAGCCAGGTGCAAGGAAAGGATAATAGGATTTGTCCTTGATGCTCTCTGAACTTGGTTATTTTGTTACAGACATTTTATTACCCAATTAGATAACATTATCAGTGCTAGAAGGATGAAGGGTTTGCTCTCTTTATGGCTTGCCAGTCAGTGTTGATAGGGATGGTTCTTGGTAGTTCTTCAATTAGACTGTTGTTTACTGTTTGATAGTTTGTCTGAGTTGATGGTTTCTTGATTGGAGTGTTGTTTTATGGAAGGTTCCACTAGTGCCACATGGCAAGTTTCTAAATATCCCAATTATGGGCTGAACATGATGGTGACAGAGAAGGGATAAAACATTGGCAAAGAGAGAAAGGATAATATATATTATGATTATTCTATATATAAGCCAATATGTAAAATCTATGAAATGAAACCAAGCTAGCTAGCACGACTGTCTGTTTAGACAAGCATTACATTATTTGTGTAGTATAAACATGGGATCTACTCATTATTTCTTCCTATAAAGATAAAGATTCTTGCCAATTTGGAAAATGTCTACGCTTGAAGTAGAATACAATGTTCTGTCCCCGTCTCCACACACACACAAACACAGCCAGCCGAGGGTTAAGAAAGCACTTGGCACGCACACAGGTAGTTATCTAAACTTGGCAACAAAACAAGCACCATCTGCCAAGAGCTTTACTTCAACAGATAACATAAAATACATACAAATTGTAAATAGTCCAGCTCAAACAATATCCCTTCGGCTGATTTACACATTGTTCAAGTGACTAGCCAGAGTTAGTTTTTCTTCGTCACAGAGTTTTCAACGGCCACCACACTCTCTTATATAGTCTATGGGGTGTGGTCCAGTGACTCAGTTATAATCCCTGGCACGCCTCCTTAACTGCTGCAACCGTTTATCACGCCTTCGTTGGCGTGGATCCAGGAACGACAGATCACCTCCCTCGCTCTCATCGGAGACACCTGGCTCCTGGCTAATCTCCTCTTCCTCGGCCGGCACTTGAGACAGTGCCAGAGGGGAGGGGCCTGGAGAGGGAGGCCTGGCCGACTCCTCTTCTTCATGTTCGGAGCCTTCTTCCTCCGATGCGATAGGCTCGGAGAGCGGGGCCACAACATACAAATGAAATCAATGAGTAGCAAAATGGACTCTTTTTTTTTGAATGACCGAAGAAATTTTAGCTACCTTTCCAAAGAGACATAAAAGCTTCCTACTTATGAAAAAAAGTTTTATAAAAATACCCTCAAGCGAGGAAAGATGGTATGAAAAAATTGGGAGGACAAGAGAGCTTTGAAGTTAAAATAAGCTGATAATCAAAGGTGAATACAGACAATAAAGGAGAAAAAGCAAGGATGTAAAAATAACAAGAGACAAACTCTAGATTTACTAGAAAGTAAATCAGTAAAAATTGCAATTTCATGATAAAAAAGAGATACAATAAAATGAGAGAGAAAATAGAGCAAATTTTAGAAATATCCGATAGAGCACTCAGTCTATTTTTTAATAAAGGGTGATTTTCATCGGCTTGTGTGTTCTGCGCTGTCAATCTGCAGCTGAAACAGATTCTTCATTTTCATAATAGAATTATCTTCCCAATTCATATCCACAAATCTGGTCCAGAGGGCTGTGGAACAGATGGGGCTATTGAGGGCAAGAGAAAGAAATCCCACTTCACAAGCATAACTTTTTGGGGAGATAGGATGTAGCTATTTGTACCTCATTCCAAAATTAATTCTGGCGGAATGATTTTGAACCACTTCCAAAAAGTCTACTTAAATGCAAAGAGCATTCCCAAGTGAGTTGCAGCATGCTTGGGACAGAAATTTCACAGCTGTGGGTCCGGCTTATCGTTCTGCCTTTCAAGGCAAGCTATGCATGTATCCTTAATGAGAAAGCAAAGCATTTAAAAATTCTTCTCCATTCCCTAAGGTTGTAGGAAAACTGTGTTTGAGCACAGTTCAGAGATTTAGCTCACTATTGCACACATTTAAACTCCATTTAAAGCCAATTCAAAGCTGTAAAAGACATCTGCTAATCCCTTCCTTCCTTCCTTCCTTCCTTCCTTCCTTCCTTCCTTCCTTCCTTCCTTCCTTCCTTCCTTCCTTTTCTTCCTTCCTTCCTTCCCTCCCTCTTCTATTTTACAATTTTTGTATATGACCTCATTTCCAGTATTTTGATGATTCAGGTATTGGCAGAATACTTTTTAAACAAACACATTTCTAACAAATATGGAAAATACAGTAGAATATTTTATATAAAGTTGGCTTCAATGATAGTGGCAGCATTAAAAACATAAATATCTAGAACTGAACAAGTTAGGGCAAAGATGACATAATGATTGTGGCCTCCAGTCTAACATGATAATAAACATTCCCAAAGAACAAAATTGTGTGTAAACTTTATGTAATGTTAACTATATCTTATTCCTGTTGTTTGCAAAGTGATAAAATAGGTTTTCTCAGAAATTTTCCTGTTTGATTTTTTTTCTAAATGAATACATATACATGTACCCTAAAATTATGATATATCATATTAGTTTTAGTAAAAAGAGGGAAAGGATATGGTATATAATAAGATGAGATTTCCTTATTAAAAAAGCAGATGAAAATGTTGGAAACTGTTGATGACATATTGGTTTTAGAAAATGACAGACATGAGGAAAAAATGAAATGGTATATTTTATTGAGATAATAACAATACAAGAGAATGAAGAGGCTTATATTCTTTAGAAAGCAAAAGATAATTAATACTCAATCATGACAGTAATACTGAACTATGATTAAAACCATAATATTCCATATAATATCCTGGTCATAATTCCTGACTACATCCTAGCAAACTGTAACAATTGCTTCATTATTTTTATTTTATTTTTTGCCTTTTATTTCTAGTATTGCTTACTACTGCTTATCTTTTCCCCCGAATGTTTATATTGTTAAGGAATATATGCATACATGTATGTATGTATGTGTATGTGTATGTGTATATGTATTCACACACACACACACATTATGTTTGTTTGAGATGGCTTTGAGTTAGTGTTGACTCCTTGGACCAGTCCCTGCAGTTTTCTTGATAGGAATTTTCAGAAGTAGTTTGCCACTGCCTGCTTTCTAGGGCTGAGAGAGACCAAGGTCAACCTGTTAGATTTGCGCCTATCAACCAGAACTCCCAGTCGCCCAGGTTCTAGCCAGTATACCACTATTCATAACTGAGTTAGATTTTTTCCCCTATCACTGAGAAAAGGAATTTAAAACAGTTCCATTAACTACTAATACTGTGGCATACACTACTGTATCTTTAAAAAAAAGTCTGAAAAAGACAACAGGACAACAACTGGAAACATGTAAAAAAAATCAGTGTTCAATGACACAGTATCTCTCCTCATTGGCCATATAGATTGAGGCAGTGAGGAATTATAGTACACTAATGTTGTAGGAAAATCCATAACATTCATAGAGTCCTCCATCTGGTGCAATCTATCTGAGAAAAGTGTGTAAAAACTAACTTACGGCACTCAGAAAATTGCATCACAGAAAATATGAATCAGTCTGAGTTCTATAAAAAATATTTTAGATTGATCTGTTTTTTGCCTTTTGGTCCACCAAGACCTTCAGATGGTCAAACTTTAGTCAAATAGAGTCTGTTTTGCCGAGTGTCAGGGCAGCGATGGGGTGCCTGGCTAAGATATAGATCTTGTAATGCAAATAAGGAGTTCTAACTATAGGTTTATGGTTTCATCCTCTACGTACATTTAAAGGTTGTTTTCTATGAAAAGCTCTGCATGTGCAGGAAAGCCTCTGTGTCCTTTCCTATTCTAAAAAAAAACACCATTCACAATGCTTAAAGAACATAACCAAAAAGCAAATATTCCTCCTTCGTTCTAAGAGGCAAAAAAAAAGGCAAACCTCCCATTTTCAAACCAAGATTAATTTCCAGACTATGAGGACAAAGGAAAAAAAAATCACATATGCTATTGCTTCTATTGGGTAATGTTAAATCAACCCTGTCTAGTTTAATTTGATTGTTGATTCTGGCTGTCTTTTATCTTTAGCATACCAAGGGCCATTTTAATTTCAAAGGGAATAAGAGCAGTATTTTTGATCGCTTTCATCAGAATAAATTTCAGCAAGGGTGGGCAGTGTCAAGAGGAACCGAAGCCCTCCAGATGTACTGGAAGCCACCTGAGTCTCTTTAACCAGGCTGGCCATGAAATCTGGAGATCCAGCATTCATTCACATGTCTAAAAGGTCAGGTTGGGGGAAGCTGGTGTAGGGGATGACCATATTGTATCTTATAGCTGAATCCTTATGCTATTAAAGTTCATTCCAATCTACAGAAAATAAGCAGGCAAGAAAAGAATCTCCTGTTAATTTCTCCATGGTAGAGTACAGTGGTGGGTTTCATAATTTTTTACTACCGGTTCTGTGGGTTTGGCTTGATGGGCGTGGCATGGCTTGCTGGGTGTGGCTTGTCGGGCGGGTCAGGGGAAGGATACTGTAAAATCTCCATTCCCACCCCAATCCAGGGGAAGGTTACTGCAAAATCCCCATTTCCTCCTGATCATCTGCGACTTGGGAGGCAGAGAATAGATGGGGGCGGGACCAGTCAGAATTTTTACTACCTGTTCTCCAAACTACTCAAAATTTCCACTACCGCTTCTCCAGAACTGGTCAGAACCTGCTGAAACCCACCTCTGGTAGAGTAATAATCAAAGCATTAGAGCAGATCCAGAGGAAAAAAATAACATCTGCCATAGCCAACCTGATGCTTTCAGATATGTCAAGGCTATAACTCTCAAGGTTTAACCAACATGTCCATATGTTAACCTGCCTGGCTGAATTCTGTGTTCTGTGATTAAACACGACTGGGGAGCTCTAGGTTAGGGAAAATATTATTATATTATATTATATTATATTATATTATATTATATTATATTATATTATATTATATTATATTATATTATATTATATTATATTATATTATATTATATTATATTATATTATATTATATTTATATTATATTATATTATATTATATTATATTATATTATATTATATTATATTATATTATATTATATTATATTATATTATTATATTACATTACATTACATTACATTACATTACATTGTCCTATCCTATCCTATCCTATCCTATCCTATCCTATAGTATAGATAACTAAAATTGCCCTTCTCTAAGGGAGATGGGCAGTTAAGAAATATGAAACATAAATATATTTTTTTAAAAACTGTTTCTTTACACAGATATTCTTTTTATTCACATTTGTCTGTCATGAAGAATTTTTTTCATAATGCAGTGGAAAAAAGATTCTTGCAAAATGACAAGAGAGAAACTAATGCAGTAAAAGATGTAAAAATAACCATAATACTGAGTGATGTCACTCTAAATTCATAACAGTGTGAATGTATAAATCTCAACTATCTTTTTTTTCTGCTGCGATATTTTTTGCTTGAGTTTGTCCAATAGATTTGATCTCATATTGTCTCTTAATTTATAGGGTTTTCATCTTGAGCTATTCAAATTAAATACTTTTCATTCTCTTATTGCTGTTTAAACCATTTAAACATGTTTACCATTAAAACAAAATACGTGAGGAGAACACGTTATATATTCTCCTGGCACAGAATTTGGCTTTCCTTTCTGCAAGCATAATATCAGTTCATTCAAACGTTTTGAGGAAAAGTAGCATCTTATTTCTAGTTCTATGGGTTTAGTAACCAAGAAACCAGATTGAGTTGGGATATCTTTTGTTAAGAATCAGGTTTTGACATACAGCATGCTGTATTCCAGGAGTGGGCAACTATGGCCCCTTTACAACCTGTGGACTTCAACTTCCAGAATTCTTGAGCCAGCATTCAGGAATTCTGGACCTTCAAGTCCACATATTATAAAGGGCCCATAATTGTCCACTCCTGCAACCTATTAAGTAGTAGTATTAAGATAATACCTACTTTAGACTATGAAGGTGTTGGAAAAATATACAGGTCCAATTCCAAGCCGGGAGAAAGGCATTGGAGACAAAATGGAGGCTGGAGGCTGATTGGAAAGAGGATCCATTTATTGATGAAACAGAACCACCAAGCACGTGTGATTCTGGGTAGCTGACCACATGAAGCTGAGAGTCTTGGGTTTTGAACTTGAGCTTCCTGTTCCTGTGCAAGAACATGTATTCTATTGGCTGTTATCAGACTCCCATGGGGCCATGTAGGGGTCATGTTTGTCTGTGTAAGTTTGGTTGAAGTTTGCTATGTGATGCAATGTCCTTAGGAGATTGTGGAATGTAGTGACCTCTGCTGCTAGATTGTAGTGGGTTAATCCTATTATGTCCTGAAAGGTCATGTCTTAATCCCATCATCCTGAAGCTGAAGGTCTTTTGTTTTGTTGGCCCAATCTTTCTCAATGGGCACAAAATATCTGCTAGGGGCAGGGAGCTGGGGCTCTGAGTTTCTGTCTCCCTTATGATTTTTATTTCTCTTTTAGGGGAAATATTTTATCCTGCCTTTTTAAATATTTCTCAAAATTCAAATTTCATTCTTCTAGGAGGGCGGGGTGGGTGCTATGTTTCTACAGAGGTATTCAGAAAAGTTAAACTATCCTCAATTCCACTACTAGGGTCAGAAATTATACAGTTTGCAGCTCAAAATATCTGGAAGGTACCAGGTTTTCCTATCCCCATTGCAGAAAAGGAAATCTATGTGGATGTACTGTATCTTCTCTGTCTCTCATTTCTAGGCCAAATAATACTTTGTCTGCTTTTGGATAAGCACATAAAGTGACCATGTGGGAAGCTGTGGCCTAGTCACACCCTAATTCTTCACAGATAATTATATTATTACACTGATGCTTGACAGCAAGCATCAGGTACTTCTGACAGAAACTCACATACTGCTACATAGATCAGCAGCAATATAATTGCTGTCAAAACATTTAGTGTGTTTGAACGCAAGGGCTCTGCATATTTCTGGGAACAGAATATTAGCAGGAATTGGGAAGAAAAATCCATACTAGCGATCCGAACATCACAGATATAGAATAATCACGTTTGCAAATGTCAGCATTGTTATGAAGATTCACTGAAAGGCCACTTAGATAATGAGAAACATAGATCCTTCTAGAAGGTTGTCTTAGTTGACCATGTATAGCTTTAGAGTCCCCTGACTCCTTCCTTTCATCACCTTCTTATTTAGTTGAAATATTTTGACCCAGCATTTTATCTTGCTTTTCTATATGAGAATAAACTAAGCAATCTATAAAGATAGAAAAGGAATAATAAGCACTATAAATACTACATTGTCCAGGATCTCCAAATAGATGATACTATATATTTGAAGACAGTTCTGCTGTTAAATATACAGGTAGTTCTCAACCTACAACCATTTGTTTAGTGACCATTCAAATTTACAATGGCTCTGGAAAAAGTGACTCATGGTCATTTTTCACACAACTGTTGCAGCATTCACATGGTCATGTGATCAAAATTTGGAAGCTTGGCAACTGGCATATATTTATGACAACTGTAGTGTCCTGAGGTCATGTGATCACCTTTTGAGACCTTCTGACAAGCAAAGACAATGGGGAAGCCAGATTCACATAATAAATCTGTTACTAACTTAACAACTGCAATCATTCACTTAAAAACTGTGGCAAGAAAATGGGACAAAATTCACTTAACAACTGTCTTGCTTAGCAACTGAAATGTTGAGTTCAATTGTGGTTGTAAGCCAAGGACTACCTGTGCTTGTGAGAAGGATGGAGAAACTGAATGGAGATTTAAATGTTATTAGCCGTCAGGTCCCATGGAACTGACAAACCAGTGAAGACCATACAACAGAGATTTTGAGATTATCTTCAAGCTGGTCTGGGATAAAAACAGATTCTTGAAAACTGAGATTGGCAATTTTACAAATAGGGGAAAAGTGACTGTAGAGGTAGGTAAATTGTCCTTGACCAAAATCCTTTAGCAAAAGTTTCCCAAATGTCCCAAATTCCTGCCTATCTGTCTCTTTGTTCGTTCATTCATTCATTCATTCATTCATTCATTCATTCATTCATTCATTCATTCATCTCAAATCAAGGCTCCTATGTAAAACATGGCCAATTGCAAAGGGCAATTGAAATAGAGAGTTCACAAGTTCTGCTACGCCATTTATGAAATCATAAATTAGACTCATTGGTTTTGTTTTTTTAAAACAAGTGGGTAAAACTCCCGGATAGCATACAAAGCTAGAAGAACTTTCTGAGCCAAGGAGGCAACAAGACAATTCAGGGAAGGAAATGCAACAGGATAATTCAAGAACAAAACAAGGGCTAAGCCATTTGCCAGAAAGCACGGTCGTGCCAAGAAAGGACCACAAAGAGCTTTTTTGCAGGCCAGGCAAAACCCAAGTTAGTCTTCCAATTTAGCTAAAACTCACGAACATGCCTGGTGCCTAGGGCGAAACCAGAGGGCATCAGGTGCCCACCCTCAAGAATAATGATACAACTCCAAACAAACACAAAAGATGAGATGGCTGTGCAATTGAAGCTGAACTCAGGGTGGAATCAGGACAAGAGATGGAAAGTATTAGTCTGGGGGTGGGGGGGTGGGGGGAGGGAGCCCCCATGGAGTCCTGGATAGCTGAGTCAATTAAGGCAATACAGCACAAACTACTTGAGAAGGAAAGCTAGTCTTGGCACAAGCCGTCCTGCCCATTCTTTCATTCTTGGCACTTGCCTTTTAAAGAGAGATTCTCTCATTTCATGAGGGTTGTAAATCCTTGAATTCACAAGAGAATGTGCCAGATCCCTTCCACTCGGATGTACTTAGAGGCCACAAATCCTCCCCCTCTGACTCTTTAACAAGGAAGGCATCCTATACACATACAGGAGTGTTAAGAGACTCATCAGAAACACCGGCTAATCAAAAATATCAAATAGGTAGAGCAGAGGTCTGCATGCATGAATACACATCACACGTAGGTGTGACTGTGTGAAAGGGGCCAGTTGGCAAAGAGGGTGGAAGAACTATCTTAACCTGTTCTAGCATGTGCCCTGCAGAGTTCACGCTACCAACTGGCCGATACTTGGCATCAGCAACATTTAGGCCAATCACATACAAATTATCTTAATTACAGAGAACTGAAATATACTTTACCCACAGCTCATTTGTCTCTGCGGTAGCACAAAGGCACATTGTTGGTTTCTGATTTGACTAGCATCCAATAATTATTGTGCAGTTTCCCAAAGGAAAATAAATATGGCAGTCGAGGCAGTAATACCTCGGAGGCTGCTCATCTCATCCCATCTGCTGTTTATTTCATTAGCAGAAAAACAACAGCCTAATCGTATATAGACTTCCCTGCCACCCCCCCCCACCCCAACTCCTTTGCCTCTTGAAGGAATCTGTCGTTGATGAGTAGACAATATATTTCCCTCAACCGTATCGTTATTTTTCAAGCATGACTTGAAATGTAGCCCACTTGGATGGCACTTAGAATTTTCCATTTAAATGGGGAGTCGTTATAATAAATAATTCCAAAATGTATTTCATCTCACTTAAGCATCTAAACCAAAGCTATGCAGGGCTGAGTTCCAGAACCTGCTTTTGTTATGCAGCTTTTAATACAAGACTAATATTCCTTCATTTGCATAGTTACCACCTACTAATAAAGAATAATTTCTTCAGCCGCATGAGCATCTCTTCTGAACGTTATTAAATCTATTCTATTGTGAATGTATTGGAGGGGAATGGGAAACAGGCAATGCAGAACAAAATCTCCCCCATTAACTAATTTCAGCAACCAGAGTATAACAAATTACGGAGTTTTTGCATCTTGTGTAAACAGTTCATACATTTTCAACGAGTGGTGGAACATGCTTCTGAATTATTAAGTTCACAGGTGCAGTGATAAGGGAACAAGGATGCATCTTCAGCCTAAATACCGGTTAAATCCAAACTGACACCATTTGCATCAATTTGTCATTTGTGATATACATATGTATGTATGTGTATATATGTATGTATGTATGTATAAATATACCATCATAAATGACATTACTTACCTCAATTTAACTCCCTATTGATACAATAAAGCCTCTATTTTAAATGAAAGTGGATCCAGATAAACATTTTTAAGATTGAACCCAGAGTCTGCTAAACTGAACTTTAAATGTATATAGGTAGTGCACTGTATATTTGAGGATATATCCAGTACTGTATGGTATTCTGATTGACATGTATGTTGTTTGCCTCCAGATAATGCAATTAATCTTTTTCAAAAAATAAATTTTAGATTTTCTTTAGATATTATAACACTACATTTTAGATTTAATGTTATAATATGTACCGGTTATTGACTTAGTTTTGCAACCATTACTTTATTTATTATTAAATTCTTTGAACATGAATAAAAATGACATTCTTTCTTACCTTTTTACATGCGTATTTTATCTTCAGAGGATATATAAAGAAGCCTATTCCTTCTCCCCAGTTTTGCAAACCTCTACACTGGATTACCACATATACTTCTCGGGTATTTTAAGCCAATATTTCTGAAGACCTCAGGGGTGGGTTCTACTTACCTTTACTACTGGTTCGCAGCGGGAGCGCACTTGCTTGCTTTGCTCGCGTGCACACATGCGCTTCTGCACATGCACAGATGACCCACGATGACGTCATGGCAGGTGGGCGGAGCCTCCCGCCGGTTTTACTACCAGTTCTACAGAACCGGACAGAACCAGGAGCAACTCACCCCTGGAAGACCTGTGAACTTCAACTCCCAGAATTCCCCAACCAGTATCCTATTACGGTCTTTCAATGTTTACTGATCGGTTAACAGTAGTAATCTATTTAACAATGGCCACATGCCAATGGCATTATCCCTGAAACTTTTTGTCAGAAATGCGTAGAGACTGCTTTTCAATCAATTTTCTCAACAGCAAAGAGGCTTCCGGAATTAATAAACAGATCTCAGATCTGCTGGTTTTCATAAAAATTTATCCATCTTCAAATTGCAGTGCTGCTAATTAATTCACCCAACTGATTTTCTGGAAAAGATCTGGCGTTAATGCAAGAATTGCAGAAGTCCTAACATCTAATTATATTGGAGTTTTCCCTGTGTGTCTGTTTCTGACTTAACAGAATAACAGAGTTGGAAGGAATGATGGAAGTCTTCCAGTCTAACTCCCGGCTCAAGCAAGAGATCCTATATACCATTTCAGACAAATGGTTGTCCAATCTCTTTTTAAAAGCCTCCAATGATGGAGCACTCACAACTTCTGAAGGCAAACCCTTCCACTGGTTTCACTGATAAATATATGTCACTTGTCAATTCAAAGAGCTGGTGTGATAAAAAAAAAAATATATGCATAGGTGCCTTTAAAAAAAAAAAAAGCATTAATGGCCACTTACAAGATTTACAGGACCAGCACTAGACTGGTTTTTATGTGTACCAATCTGATACAGAAGGGACAGAATGAAGCTTTATCTCAAGAGAAAACTAAGGATGCATTGAGAAAACTGCAAATGCTTGTGCATAACCTTGTGACCCCGAAGCAATACAGAGCATTCACAATGGTCTATTTCAGCGCTCTGCCCTCTCACTGTTGCTTATGGAAGACAGCATAACATTTCCCTTTCAGAATGACTTTACCCAGATGAAGCTTTGTAGAGGCGGCTGAAAAAGGGAGACACGTCTTTTTGCATTGTGCATTCTTTTGTGACATCCACTCTGTTCCTGTTGTCCCTTTTAGTGAATAGGCTGGCTAGATCTTCATGTGATTCATATTTAATTTCAGCCAATCTTGACACATCCGTCTCTCTCATTGTTATAAAATGCTGTCTGGCAGCCTCAGGAGAAAGTTGGCCCTTGGTTCTTGTTATTTGTTCATTCACATTCCTTAGGTAAATGAGGTTTCTGATACAAAAAAAGTGAAAGGTAATTTTCATGCTGGCTAGCTTGTTTTTACATGACTATAGGTGGTCCTTGACCAGGGGTGAAATCCAGCAGGTTCTGACAGGTTCTGGAGAACTGGTAGCGGAAATTTTGAGCAGTTCGGAGAACTGGCAAATACCACCTCTGGCTGGCCCCAGAGTGGGGTGGGAATGGAGATTTTGCAATATCTTTCCCCCAGGAGTGGGGAGAGAATGGGGATTTTGCAGTATCCTTCCCCTGGAGTGGGGTGGAAATGGAGATATTGCAGTATCCTTCCTCTGCCACACCCACCAAGCCACACCACATCCACCAAGCAACGCCCACAGAACCGGTAGTAAAAAAATTTGGATTTCACCACTGTCCTTGACCTACAACCACAAATGGGACCAGAATGTCTGTGACTAAGCAATGCCGTTGTTAAATGAGTCACAACAGATTTTAGGACTTTTTGCCACAGGTGTTAATTGAATCACCACCAATGTTAAGTGAATAATATGATCATTAAGCAAATCTGGCTTCCCCTATTGATTTTCTTTCTCAGAAACCCTGATGGGAAGGTCACAAATGGCAATCCCATGAGTCTGCAGCTGGGATAATTACATGCCAGTTGTCAAGGGCCTGAATTTTGATCATGTGACCTTGGGGATACTGCAACGGTCGTAAATGTGAGGGCCAGTTGTAAATCACTTTTTTCAGCGCCATTGTAACTTTGAACAGTCGCTAAGAAATAGTTATAAGTTACGGATTACTTATATAGGTAGTCCTCGACATACGACCACAATTGAGCCTAAAATTGATGTTGCTAAATTAATTTTGTCCAATTTTATGACCTTTCTTGCCATAATTGTTAACTGAATCACTGTAGCTGTTAATTTAGGAACACAATTGTGAAGCGAATCTGGCTTCCTTGTTGACTTTGCTTGTTGTGAACATTGTAAGTTGGTTTTGAATTTAATAACAGCTGCCAGGTTACTGGTGGCACAGTACTGGAAGAAGGAAGATCCACCTACCATTGAGGAATGGACATTAAAAGCTGTGCATCTGGCTGAGATGGCAAAAATTTCATCATATCTTAAAGATCATTCAAATGAAAGATACATATCAGAATGGAGAAGATGGATTGACTATATGCAAAAAAAGTATCCGAACAAGAAGATTCATATAGCTTATGAATGAAATATTTTTAAGTAGTTTATGTTTATAGTTCTTGAGTTATAAGGAGTTAAAGATTTAGGGAGAATATGAATGCAATAATTTGTTAGCATATCTTAGCTTTATGTTTGTGAATGCTATACCCTGTGCCTGTTCTGGGAAGTCTAGGGAGGGGGGTGGGGGGGAAGGGGGGAGGGGGAAAGGGTAGGGGGGAGAAAATGTTTGTATTTCTTATAAAACCTTTTAATTAAAAAAATGGTCTTAAGTCACTTTTTTCAGTGATGTTGTAATTTCGAGCGGTCACTAAATGAACGGTTGTTAAGTCAGGGATAGGTGGATATGCTACAGCAGTGATGATGAACGTTTTCAGCACCGAGTGCCGAAAAGGGAGCACGTGTGCAGGTGACATGGCTCCACTTCGGGCACACATGCCATAGGTTCACCATCATGGTGCCACAGTATGACATTCATCACCGTTTATGTATTGGAAGTGTGGGTTATTTGCTTAGTTGCATTGGAATCCTGTTTGTTTGGTCAAAGACCAGTGGTGGGATTCAGCCAGTTCGCACCACTTCGGGAGAACCGGTTGTTAACTTTCTGAGCAGTTTGGCAAACTGGTTGTTGAAAGAGATCATTAGGGCAGAGAACCGGTTGTTAAATTACTTAAATCCCACCACTGTCAAAGACCATTCATAAATATTTACAGCATTACACCATGAACCAACAAAAGGATCTCCTGCGCTAAGAAGGATAAAAGAGGAGCTTTGGCCCTTTGCATCCATGCATCACAAATCATTAAGATTTTCAAAATGCATTACAGAAATCTGGGAAAACTTGGAAGGAGTTCTAATGGCTTCTGCATGAAAAGAATAGGAATGGTGTCTTCTTGGAGAGTTTTCCCCAGTAGACCTTGGCTTACAACCACAATTGAGCCCAACATTTCTGTTCTTAATTGAGACATTTGTTAAGTGATTTTTCCCATTTTACAACCTTACTTGCCCCAGTTGTTAAGTGAATCACTGCAGTTGTTAAGTGAATCTGGCTTCCCCATTGACTTTGCTTGTCAGAAGGTTGCAAAAGACGATCACATGACCCCGGGACACTGCAACCCTCATAAATACGAGTCAATTACCAAACATCCAAATGTAAATCACGTGACAGTGGGGATGCTGTAGTGGTTGTAAGTGTGAAAAAAGGTCATAAGTCACTTTTTTCAGTGCCCGTGTAACTTTGAATAGTGACTAAATGAACTGTTGTAAATCAGGGACTACTTGTCAGGGTGAAATGCTCTCGGTTCGGACCAGTTCGCCCAAGGGTTTGGAGAACTGGTAGCAAAAATCCCTCCACTCCCCATGCCCAGCTGAGCCACACAATCATCAGAGACTTTTTTTTTTTTTTTACTTTTAAACGCATTTTTTCTCCAACCTCTTCGGCCAAAAAAAATGCTTTTAAAAGAAAAAAAAAAAGCCTCTGATCTCACGGCTCAGCTGGGAAAGCTGGGAAAAAAAGCCTGATGATCTCACGGCTCAGCTGGGATCATCAAAAGCTTTTAAAAGAAAAAAAGCCTTTGCTTATCAGGCAATTCAGCTTGGATCATCAGAGGCATTTAAAAGAAAAAAACCCTTTTTTTCTCTTAAATGCCTCTGACAATCCAAGCTGAGTTGCCTGATCGTCAGAGGCATTTAAAAGAAAAAAAGTCTCTACTGATCAGGCAACTCAGCTGGGATCTCAGAGCCTTTTGAAAGCATTTTTGCAGAAAAAATGGTTTTAAAAGTTAAAAAAAAAATGACCACGCCCACCATCACATTACACCCCCCAAGCCACGCCCACAGAACCGGTAGTAACAAATTTTAGATTTCACGACTGCTACTTGTATTACATTCAGAGTATTACTGAATGCTTTTTATTGGCCAATATGGTCAGTTTAATGAGACAGTGTCCTTCAAGTTGAGCTTGATTCTCACTGACTTTCAACGTGCTGTCTTCTTGAAAAAGTTTAGCCATAGGAAGGCATTAAATTAAACAAATGTGATATTTAGAGGGAAATTGATTAACAGCCATTCCTTTTCCAGGTATTGGCCTGTGCATATGGAACCGATTTATTGCTTAATGGATTTTACTTTCTTATTTTGTTTCTTCAGACACATCATGTAGAAATGTTTCCCCTCCACTGGAAATTACAATAGTTTTACCGTACTTCTACATTATTCATTTGTGTATTTTGGAATGGTTGTTTGCCAGCTCTTCTGACATTTCTAGATCAATGATTTATCGATTAAGAGATATTTAAGGTAATTAATCAGCAGAGAAAACACGTTTTCATGTCTGCTTCCTTTGGACTTCCAGGACTATAATAAAACTTAAGCCAGTGGAGGAAGAAGGGTCATCCTGAGCATTAAAATGAACAAAATGCAGTGGATATTCTCTATGCACACATATTTTACACATACATATTTCTTATTGTTATTAATAATATTAGTACTAAAATATTTCAAGTTGAGCCATGTCTTCCTGATCATTACTAAAGAGATGCAATTCATAATACATATTAACAGTATAACCTTCTTTTTCCTGGGAGAATGCTATGAATGAAGCTATGACCATACTATATATGTTTTTCTCAAATAAATGACTGAATTGCTGTTCCTAATACAAACACAACATAGCTTTCAGCAACACAACCCTCTGCTGACGTCTCTTGAGCTTTGCCGTGTGCTATTACAGCTGTCTTCAGCTGGAGTCATTTTTATAGTTCCCAGTAAACTGACATAACATCCAGATTTTCACCATGAATATATGTCAAACAATAGTTTAAAATAGTACATGTAACATTTGGATGACCAGATCTTCCAAAATGATTATATCCATTAGTGAACCTTGTGCTGGATACAAGGTTAGATTCATGTTATTTCTTTGCAGTGCTACATTGAAGACAGCTGTTCTTTATAAGGATTAAAGTTCCCATCCGTATTTAAATACACATTCACAGGCTCAGAAAGACTTCCTGCGTACAAGACACTACATAAATCACTACACTCTAAATCACGGGTATCCAACTTTGGCAACTGTAAGACTTAAGTACTTCGACTTCCAGAATTCCCCAATCAGGATGACTGGCTAGGGAATTCTGGGAGTTGAAGTCCATAGATCTTCAAATTGCCAAGGTTGGACATCCCTGTATTCAATGATATGCTCTTAGACTTTAAAAATATGTTTGTGAACATGCATTGAATATCAACCTATGACCCACTGCAGTTTCTTCTGTTCTGTTGCTTTAACACCAGTGTTTACTAGGTCACGTTCAACCTTTCATAAATCTCCCCTAGTGACATCTGAAATTAACAAAACCTTGGTGACCATTGATTTTATGCCATCTGTGATTGATCTGAACATACTGTATACAAAGACATTTGAAGCCACATGGGCCAAATACTGTCTATCACCGTATCACAAGCACACACTAGAAGAAAAGGAAGAGATGTAACTCTTGTGTCCTTACAACTGCCAATTTCAGGCTGCAAAAATCAAGACCACACTTTAGATCAGTGGTTCTTAAGCTTTTTCTGGACACTTCCCCTTTCTCGGTCTTGAATAATATCGTTAACTCCCGCTCCCCCCCAGAAAACCCCAGCTGTCCCAAAACGGATCCCCAATCATAAACAAGCAATTAGAAATTGCTCCACTATAAGTCTGTAATGTAATTACCCACACTTTAAGAACCACGTTCTAGATGGCAGGAAACCGCTATATAACATTTTTTAAAATCTCTGTTGCCATCTAGTGGTTGTCTGTATTTCTGCAGCTCAGATTTTGTAGCTCTATGTTTCTTCATTTCCTAAAGAGGAATAATGTGATTCAATATACCAATTTTATTTCCTGTATTTTCTGATTTTGTATACTGCTGAACTCAGAAATGTTTTCAGCATAATAAATGAAATTTGTAATATTGCGAGTACCCTGATAAGAATGAATATTTATGACTCTGAACAATTCCTAATCTCAAAAGATGCCAAGAAGGGCTGCTATTATATACATTATTAGTTAACCTCATTATAGAAACAGTAGTGGTAGCTCTTCTTAGCAAGAAGGAAATTACAGGGATAAAGTAAGAGACATAACTTATCTATTAAATTTATTTGTGCATGGTATATTAACTTTTTCAAATTTTGGTAACATAGCTTTGTAATTACATTAGGATGGAATTGAAGAATTTGCAAAAGTATATCAGGTTTATTAGTATATTATCAAAACGTGCAACTAATGTTGTTCCATACCTGTTCTAAAATACAAAGAGAGCTAGAATTTTAAATATTCTGGTAGAAGGCAAGGATCTAAGGAATTCGTCCCAAAGGTGCTTTTCCACAAAGCAACTGGACTGTCATGTTTTTTTTCCTTGAAAACATTTTGTTTTTCATTCAAGAAGCTGCTTCAGTTTTTGGATGACAGTGTTGTGGTCCACCAGCAGCCTCCTGAGCTGGCAGTGGAGTCAGACAGTGAGGTGGCTGGGGAGGAACATGGGCCAGTCCTGGAGTCTGGGGAAGGCCCAGATGAGGGCTCTGCGTCAGAGGCAGAGATGGGGCCAGGGCCATCTGGGAGTGATGCACAAACTCCGGAGCCTCCAGAGTTGGACAGCAGAGAGGCAGAGGAACAGGAGGAGCCTGTTCCTAGTGCATGCATGCACAGAGCTGCCAGAAGGCACGGACGGTTAAAACAAAAGGGACGACTCAGGAGTAAGGCCTGGAGATGATTGGCCCCTCCCATAAGGCTTAAAAGAGGAGCAAAGGCATGTGGGCACTTTGCAGGAAAGCAACGTTGTTAATTCTGTTCCCAGTTGGCATCTCTGTTTGATTCTGGAATCCGTGTGGCTTTGCCAAGTAGGTCTTTGGCAGAGTGTCAAAGGAAATAAAGGTTGGTGATTATCCTGAAGGACTTCTCCCGAAGGACTAATTGGGACTCAGCTGTGAATGAATGTAATTCACAGCTGTTGCAATAAAAGAGATTTTTGGGACTACTCATGTGTTTTAATGACTCAGGAAGCCTAGGTCACAACAGAGAGGCAAAACGTTTGCAAGGAAAAATCGAAGAAAATCCAGTTGCCTTTTGGAAAAGCACCTTTGGGACAACCATGACCTGGATGACTGAAAATCTCCATAGATATCTAGGAATTCATAGCACTGAAAGCTAAAACAAACTGTTTAATAATGATTTTATCCCAATATGAAAAGGAAATAAAAAGAAATAAAAATCTGGGACAAGAAATAACATGGGTTGAACTGTAGCAGCTAAAACAATTTCTTTTTAATTTTAAACTCTTCCAACAGAAGTGCCAGAGAAAATATTAATAAATTAACACTTTGACAAACAAAAATTGTACTTCATGGTTTCAACACGAAAAAACTAAGAATAGAAAGATCATATATAGATCTCAGAAACAAGGAGAATGGGAGTTCATTTTAAAAATATTATTAGTGAGCAGATTTGGGACATATTATTGCCTTCACATTAGGAGACCCAAATAAACAATGGATTTCATTAATTTAGTATAAATTGTATGTGTATATACAGTTTAGTTTAACATTTAGAATCTAAGACTGAATTTTCTGGGTTATTATCTTGCATTTTTGTTTTCCTTCACTTGTAGAATATTAAAAGTAATTAAATAAATGAATGAATTCAGTGTGATCAATGCTGTATCCATCACGACTGTGTGAATTTAACATTCTGAACCCAAATTTTTTCCCATGTTTCCAACATCACTGGTTCTGCAAAATTTTGTGCCCACTTAATCATACAATCTTTAACCAATTCAGTTTCTGAATCCCTTTCTAACAAAACATTGTAAAGCCTTTTAATATGCATTGGACCTTTTTCTTTTATATGTCTAACCAATTCTTCCTCATGCAACATAATACCAATTTTTTGGTCCTCTTTCCATCTCAATTGAAGTTGATTATACTGTAACCAAGTTAAATTAATCCCTTCGTCCAACAGTGTCTCTAATGTCTTCAGTTGCCATCTGCCCGCATCTGTAAAAAGAACCTCTTTATATAAAACCCCCCCAAGTGACATTATATTTGTATTCCACATGATATGACCAAGATCCAGCCATAGCGGTATTTTGTAATCCCATTTGAGTCGGTGCTTCTTCCAAACTCTCATCAAAGAGTCTCTAAGTATATGGTTTTTAAATACTTTATCCACTTTGTTTTCATAGAATAAGTAAGCATGCCATCCAAATTCAAGATCAAAACTTTCTATATTCAATATTCCAGTCTTTTTCCTTCCAAACCAATCGCTTGCTTGAGTCAAGGCTGCTGCTTCATAATATAACTGTAGGTTTGGAAGTTTAAGACCTCCCCTTTCTGGAACATCTTGCATAATTTTCAATTTCACTCTCGGTTTTTTCCTCGTTCCAGACAAACTTATTCACTCCACTTTGCCATTCTTTCAGTTGTTTATCACTTTTAAGCACCGGAATCATTTGAAACAAAAATCTCGCAGAATCTGAGGGAAAATTTTTATAAAATGTTTTATAGATGGCATTTAGATCCTAAGAAATTGTCGTGTATGTACCCTAATGTTCAGCCAAAATGTTGGAGATGTGATTGTTTAGATGCTACATATTATCATGTTTGGTGGACTTGTAAGAAAGTTAAGGCTTTTTGGATAAAAATTTGGTGGGTCATGCAGAATGTTTTGAAGAAAAAAATTCAATTTTCTCCACAATTGTTTTTACTGGGTATAGTTAAGGGTTTTACATTGGATGAAACAAAGTTGATATTGTATATGATAACAGCAGCGAGATTATTGATAGGTAAATACTGGAAAAATGAAGCTTTGCCCACTATCGAGGAATGGACTTTGAAGATGGCCAGCTTTGCAGAGATGGCGAAGATTTCAGCATATCTAAAAGATCGCTCACAAGAGACTTATGAATGGGAATGGAAAAAGTGGATAGATTATGTGCAGAACAAATATCAAACTAGGAAGTATCAAATAGCTTTTCACTGACAGTATTATATAAAGATAGAAATATTTGAATTTTGTGAAGATGAAAAATTATATGGGGGATGGAGGGGTTCAAGTTTTATATAAAGGGGATTCTGATGGGAGTATATTCTGTGGAAGTCCGGGGGGGAAGGGAGGGTTAGGGGAGGTTTGGGAGGGTTAGGCTGGGGAGCTTGGGGTGGGTTGTGGGGGGGAAATGGGGTGAAAATGTAATTGTAAAACTTTTGCAATAAAAAAAAATGCTGTATCCATCACATTACCAGGTCTGGGCAATGCACTTTGTCACATACCCATTTGGACCATCTCCTCCAAGATGGAGAGATAGATTACAAAATGATCTTGGTCCCAAGTGGAACACCACTGAAAAATCAAATGAATATAAAGATCTGTTGAAGTCCTTGCTTCAGATATCAATACCATTTGGATGAATAAGAAAGCGATAAAGCCAGCAAGTGAAACTGATCGGATCTAAATCCAGACTGATAATCTGCATCCGCACTACAAATTATCTATTTACCTAAATAAGACAATGCGCTTCTTGACTTGTTCCAGAAAGAAACTATTTTGCTTCTATAAAGGAATCTAGAGCTGATATTGGGAAGATATAAGTAGTGGCTCAGTGGCTAAGACACTGAGCTTATCAATCAGAAAGGTCAGCAGTTCGGAGGTTCGAATCCCTAGAATAGGTCTCCTGCGTGAGCAGGGGGTTGGACTAGATGACCTCCAAGGTCCCTTCCAACTCTGTTATTGTTACCCTTTAAAGTAGGCCTGAAGGAGCAAGTTTTTAAGGCAGGGATGAGCAACAAATGCTCTTTACAACCTGTAGACTTCAACTTCCAGAATTCCTGACCCAGCATGATTAGCTCAGGAATTCTGGGACTTGAAGTCCACAGATTGTAAAGGAACCATAGTTGCCTGCCCCTACCTTAAGGGGATTTGGGACAGAGATTAAACAGTCCTGAGATGGAAGGAAGGGCAGATAGAACAAAATTGATTTTATTCAGCCAGTGAGGAAACTGGACAGGATTTCAACTTCCGCTTTTCTATTTTACTGTAATAAAGGCAACTCCTGCTATTCCTGCTTTTACAGGCCTCACTAAGCATGGAGAAAAGGGATGAGGCAATAATCACATAGCTGTGGTTGACATTGTGACTTTTTTGACCCCAGTGGACTCCTCTGAGCTTACAGAGCTTGCAATTCACCATTTAAATAACTTCATGGCATTGACACCCTTCCTTCCTTCCTTCCTCCCTCCCTCCCTCCCTCCCTTCCTTCCTTCCTTCCTTCCTTCCTTCCTCTTGCCCATCTCAGCAAATGATTCTTGGCAGCTCTTAATTCACAACATATATTAAAACAATAAAAATAGTAAAAAAGCATTAAAACATTGTGTGAAAAACATTAAAATGTCTAATTCAAAGTACTTACTTGAAAACAACTCTCAACTCTTTATATGAAGCATCCAGGCCTTTGTCTTATGAATCACTGAAGCAAAATATTGAATTATGGACTAATAAATAAAATTGTAGCTACTCACCTCCAGCAAGGCCGAGGCCTAGTCTTAAGGGACTTCCCAAACTCCACTGCCAGGGGTGGGAGGAAGCCAGCTCCCTACAGTTGCACCTTCTTCAGTGGATTTTTTAATTCTAATTTTCCCAGTGGGTTGTACTAATGAATGCTTTAATTGCATGAATTAATCCTGCACTGCCTTGAAGGGATGGCATTTACTCACACAGATCTTGCCAATTTTATTTGTTTTATTCTCCTAGGGATATGTCTCAGGGGGAGTTTGCGACGGAGTGATGATCCAACTGAATATAAAGCAATCACAATTTTGCTAGGTGGTTCCTAGCAGAAATCCAACATCTATTCTTAGATGCTGCCTTCCTTTAGGAACACCTTTTTTTTTTTTTTTTTAATTTAATTTGTATACCGCCCTTCTCCCAGAAGGGACTCAGGGAGGTGAACAGCCAAAATTAAAAAACATACAAATGCAAAAGTTAAGATAATTAAAAGAATTAAATCATTGGCTACCCAATTTAAAACCCCAAATCCATAAAATTTAAAATCCCAATTAAAAACCATTTAGGCTAGGCCGGCTTGATGAAATAAAAACGTCTTCAGGGCTTTACGGAAGGTCCGGAGGTCCGGGATCAATCGTATTCCAGGAGGCAGCTCATTCCACAGGGCGGGTGCCCCCACAGAGAAGGCTCGCCCCCCTGGGGGCCGCCAGCCGACATTGCCTGACCGACGGCACCCCGAGGAGGCCTTCTCTGTGAGAGCGTATTGGCCGGTGGGAGGTTATCGGTAGCAGCAGGCGGTCTCGCAAATACCCTGGCCCTAAGCCATGGAGCGCTTTAAAGATGAGAACCAACACCTTAAAGCGCACCCGGAAGACCACCGGGAGCCAATGCAGCTCGCGCAGGAGAGGTGTTACGTGGGAGCGCCACGTCGCTCCCATAATCACCCGCGCAGCCGCATTCTGCACCAGTTGGAGCCTCCGGGTGCTCCTCAGGGGGAGCCCCATGTAGAGAGCGTTACAGTAGTCCAGGCGTGGCGTAACCAAGGCATGAGTGACTGTGCACAAGGAGTCCCGATCCAGAAAGAGGCGCAACTGGCGTATCAGGCGAACCTGATAAAAAGCCCCCCTGGCCACGGCCGTCATATGCTCTTCTAAAGACAGCCGTGTGTCCAGGAGGACGCCCAAGTTGCGAGCCCCCTCTGTGGGGGTCAGTGACTCGCCCCCAATAGCCAGCGATGGCACCAGCTGGCTATACCGGGACGCCGGCATCCACAGCCACTCGGTCTTGGAAGGGTTGAGCCGAAGCCTGTTCCTCCCCATCCAGACCCGCATGGCCTCCAGACACTGGGACATCACTTCGAGGGCATCATTGGGGTGGTCTGGGATGGAAATGTACAGCTGAGTGTCATCAGCGTACAGATGGCATCGCACCCCAAAACCACGGATGATCTCACCCAGCGGCTTCACATAAATGTTGAACAGGAGCGGCGAGAGGACCGACCCTTGCGGCACCCCGCAAGCAAGGCGCCTCGAGGTCGACCTCTGCCCCCCTGCCAACACAGACTGCGACCGGTCAGAGAGATAGGATCCTATCTCTATAGGATCCTATCTCTATAGGATAACCTATCCAAATGGATCAAAAATGAGTGTAAACTTTTGAGGATTTCAGAGTTCTTCATGGGAGAAAATGCTACAAAAAAGTGCGTGAAAGGAGTGAAAATTTGCACCCTCTCTGCGGTCATTTTGGTCACTATCAATCTTCAGAAAGAGAGAAGGAAAGAAGAAAGTTTATCTCAGAACCAGTTTACTGGGTTCCTTTTTTTTTAGTAACTTGACTATTTGTTGTACAAGTAGTCCTTGACTTACAACCATTTGTTTAGTGACCATTCAAAGTTACAACAGTGAAAAAGGGGACTTATGATCATTTTTCACGCTTACGACTGTTACAGCATCCACATAATCATGTAATCAAAATTTAGGTGCTTGGCAACTGGCATGTATTTATGATAGTTGCAGTGTCCTGGGAAGGCAGATTCATTTAGCAACCGTGTTACTAACTTAACAACTGCAGTGATTCAGTTAACAACTGTGGCAAGAAAGGTTGTTAAGTGAGCTTTGCCCCATTTTATAACCCTTCTTGCCACAGTTGTTAACTGAATCACTGCAGTTGTTAAGTTAACTTGCTTAGCAACAGAAATTTTGGGCTCAGTTGTGGTTGTTAAGGTGAGGACTATCTATCCAAATTGCCGGCTAGGACAGTGACCTAATGCTTCTTGAGACCACAGCTGGACACCAAGAAAATCACATTTTGTTTGGGATTTTGCGAGCGGTTTTGAATTTAGGAGAAGGCCAGCATCATTAAATTCCAGTCTCATTATGTGTTTTGTCTGATTGTTATTGGAAAATACTTTGGATATTTCTCTTGGGGCCTTTTAGGAAGGCTGTTGCAGTTGAACCTTGATAATGGCCAGCACCATTGAGGATTGGAAAGAGCGAATCTAACACTCTGCTGACATTAGGAGTGAAGGATTTTCAGGAAATGACCTTGGAGTTATTGCCTCGGAAACCATGGCAACAGCACCGGTGCCTGCAAAATAATTTCTGGTTTCAGGGTTCGCTGTTATACATCTGAGACATTTTCTTGAAACTCTGCAGTAGATTCTGTCTTTCCCCCCCCCCTTCCCTCTGTTGGAATTTATAGAGTTTGTGTTGCAGATTTCCAACTCAATTGGAGATGCCGCATGCCCAGTTCAATCTCTCCCAACTTGATCTCAAAGGAAAAGGAAAAAACCTCTGGATGGAGCTGGCAAAATACTCCTTTAACAAATGACTGGTCATTGGTTTAATTAGGAGCCAATTAATGACAGGAAGTGTGTTTTTTAGGAGTCTGATGAGAAGCTTTTTGAACTTGGTAGCAAGCAACAGGCAGCAGTGATTCACCTTTAAATACATTACGAGATTAAAATGGAAGATTTCTGTTGTTTTCTTCAGATAAGCAGTCCATAGGGGTACTTTTTCATTTCAAAGTTGTACTTTGAAGTTCACCTATTATTACCAAATCTGAGAATTCAGGAGGTTTGAACCTCCTTCATTAATAGGATTAGCCTTGCTCTGTCACTTTAAGGAAATTAAAAACATGTCCTGTGCCATTAAGAGTCAGTACACCACTTGGTCTGTTGTGTGGATGTTTGGTGGTTTAGGGGTGAGAAATTTGTGGTGAGTGGGGGGGGGTGTTTGGGGATTGTTATGTGTGTTGGACTGGTCTTTGGGTGTTAAGTGAATTTCATTGTATGGGTATACTGTGTATACACGTACAATGACAATAAAGTTATTATTATTACAGATGTTGTGCATATTGTCCCACAAAAACAAAGGGATTTGAGATGCAAATTCAGTTTATCATCACTGAGTTAGTGTTAAATATGGAAATGAGGAGGGAAACCTGAAGCTAAGATTTCCCTCTGGTCCGTCCAAATAGTGGGAGGACCAGAAGTTTAAATTGATTGGCTCCCACGATTTGGAGGGAAATTCAAGGAAGCAGAGTGGCGGAGCTGTCAGGCAGCTCCCCTTTAAAGGGAGCTGCTGAATAGCTCAGTCTCTCTCTGTTATTGAAGAAGTCTGAAATAAACAAGTTGTTATCAAGCTGGGAGTCCTGCCTCATTCTTGACCCACATTTAACAGTTAGAAAATCAACACAATTTTACCCCATAAGGATTATGTTGGATCATACCAAAGCCCCATTTTCTCCAATCTTGGCAACTTTACGATTTGTGGACTTCAGCTCCTAGCCTCTCCATGACTGACTGGGGAATCCTGGGAGTTGAAGTCCACAAATCTTAAAATTGCCAAGGTTGGACACTCCTGACTTTAGGGGTGTCAGATATTTGGGAGATATCACAAAGTATTCATCTGCTCGGTGTTATGACAGTCATATGCTGTATGCTTATAAGAGAGCGCAGGGCAAAATCCATAAGCAGAAAGGAGAGCGCTATTTGTGCATCAAAACGAACTCTCACTAAACAAATTCTATAATGTGAATGAAAGCATATGTAATATACATTAGCACAAAGCATTTTCCTGAGATAATTAGGTTCTGTTTTTTTGTGTGTTTCATTGCCTGGATCAATTTGTCTATCTGTTTAATTTATAGGCCTGTGATGGTGAACCTATGGCACGCATGCTAGAGGTGGCATGCAGAGCCCTCACTGTGGGTACGCGTGCCATCGCCAACTCCTCTTCTGGGTTCCATCGTGCGCATGCGCGCTGGCCAGCTGGTCTGTGCATGAAGATCTGGTCTGCGCAAGTGCTCCGGCACGCATGCCAATTTCGGCACTCTGTGCCAAAAAGGTTAGCCGTCACTGTTATAGGCTGTCCAACTCCATAATACAAATGCAAACTATAACAATGATAGTGTACCAGTTCTGGACAGAATGCAGCCACACAGAATAATAGAAAGATGAAGGATTTTGTTCAGAGGACTCTGGTACAGGTAGTCCTTGACTTACAACAGTATGTTTAGTGACCGTTCAAAGTTACAATGGCACTGAAAAAAGGGACTTATGGCCATTTTTCACACTTATGACTGTTGCACCATCTCCATGGTTACGTGATTTACATTTGGATGCTTGGACAGCTGGTTCATATTTATGACGGTTGCTATATCCTGGGGTTGTAATCACCTTTTGCGACCTTCTGACAAGCAAAGACAATGGGGAAGCCAGATTTACATAACAAACGTGTTACTGACTTAACAACTTCAGTGATTTACTTAACAAATGTGGCAAAAAAAGTCATAAAATGGGGCAACTTAACAAATTTGCCACATAATTTTTGGGTTCAATTGTGGTCATATTTTGAGGACTACCTGTATATATTTGGGGATGGCTTTATTAATGTGTTCTTGAATTTAAAATTAAGTAAACTAATGTTTTAAAGCATCTCCCAGGTTGAGTTATTCCTTAAATTTCTCAAATAGTGTCTCATCATCTCAGATATCTATTTCTGAAGTATATATACTTCCTTTTCCTGTAAACATTCCATGAATGGTTATTAAACAAATTTGTATTGTAAATTTTTTAGCGTTTTGACTCCTAACATTTCTACCTACAGCTGTTCATATGTGAATACGGGTACAGGCTGGTTCTTCCAGATATAATTCAACATCAGTGTTTATGTTTGGATTTTTTTTGCAGCAGATGGCAGAAGTTGGATGGGGGCCTACGAGAAAAATCCAGGACTATCTCTACAATATTGAAAAGACATTTCAGAAAGAGGTAATGGCTAATGCCTCCTGTGTTGTGGCAAGAAAACTACACACACATGGCTATGTAGTTATCAAAAATATAGCTCAATTTGACTTTTGACTTTTTAAAATTATAGCAAAATGTTGCCTTTAAAGTGAAGGTGGTTTACTAATTTTAATAAATTAATACATTCTGTGGAGAGCTGAATCTGCCGGAGTTTCTTTGGTGATTATTCTGTGTACACTATGATAGATTTTTTTTTTTAGATTCTCCCTTTTTCTAAGGAAGTTGTGATTTATTGTGTTACAGAGTTCATTATTTGGCACTAAGATTACATGATTTAGTAGTACAGATTCCCCTGAAAAGTTGATACCTCGCTTCTTCCCTCTCAAATTTCTCTCTCCCAATTCAGTTTGCTTTGTATTCCCTTGTCTGGAATTCCAGTACTACTGGTTACGGTAGTCCTTGACTTATGACCACAATTGAGCCCAAAATTTATGTTGCTAAGTGAGATATTTCTTATGTGAGTTTTGCCCCATTTTACCACCTTTTTTGCCGCAGTTGTTAAGTGAATCATTGCAGTTGTTAAGTTGGTTACAAGGTTGTTAGTGAATTTGGTTTCCCCATTGACTTTGCTTGTCAGAAGGTCACAAAAGGTGATCACATGACCCCGGGACACTGCAACCGTCATAAATATGAACCAGTGGTCAAACATCAGAATTTTGATCACGTAATCATGGAGACACTGCAATGGTTGTAGGTGTGAAAAACTGTCATAAGTCACAGTCACTTTTTTCAGTACTGTTGAAACTTTGAACAATCACTAAATGAACTGTTGTAAGTCGAGGACTGCTTATATTTTCTGCTGGTTTCCAATTAAAGAAATAAGTTTAAAACTGGGACATTGTTCATTGCCTCTTATGCTTATTTATAGGCATAAATAGGCCTCCCTTATGCTTATTTATGGAACGTTTCTTCTGGAAGGAACTGATTGCTTCCTCTTTCTTTCCTTCTAAACAAGATTTCTAAATTGCATTTCTGCCACAGAGATGCCAAAGTCAGCATAACATGTGACAAAAATATATGAGGTTAAAACCCTTAGACACTCAACAGCATTTTTACAACATTCCCTTCTGCCAGATACAAATCAATAAGTAGGAATAATAACATTGAAATAATATAATACAAAAGCCAATGGAATAAAAAGTTTCCAGGGAATGAAAAAACAATTCCTCTAATATTAGCAGAGAAAGATCACAGCAAAAATAAATTCAGAAAATCACAGAACAGCTACCCGAACAGTTCTTTTCTAGTTCACTTAAAAAAAAAAAAATTTGGAAAAAGAAGGCATTCTGTGTCCTAGGTAGATTATGGATGGATATTTACACTGAATTAGAAATTCCAAATTGAATTACTTGTATTAGAAGGTAACTAAGTTTTGAGATATTTTCCCCATGTCAAGATTCTGTTAAGGTCCACTTTAACTAACTTTATCACAGATCCAGCAATTTTATTGTATTGAATCATGTGAAGTTGGAAATCCATGGGTGATATTTCACACTATATATATGAGATGTAAGGGCAGTTCTGCAGCACCATTCTGAATGGAATTGTTGGATGTCATAAAATATACATGGGACCTGTTGCAAAATGTTGTGTAACATCATCCTTACTAAAAAGGTTGCTCCTGTGAACGTTTCATCTGTGGAGCATTTTAAGAAGAGGTTGGACAGCCATGTCCTAGGAATGATTTAATTAATTTTCCTGCATATTGCAGAAAATGGGAGTAGATTATCCTATTGGTTCCTTCCAATGCTACATATTTTTGAATCTGTGAGTCTAGTCCAGTGGTGAAGTCAAAAATTTTTTACTACCGGTTTTGCGGGCGTGGCATGGTGGGCATTGTGTGGCTTGGTGGGCGTGGCTTGGTGGGCGTGGCTTGGTGGGCATGGCAGGGGAAGGATACTGCAAAATCTCCATTCCCACCCCACTCCAGGGGAAGGATACTGCAAAATCCCCATTTCCTCCCCACACCTGGGGGAAGGATATTGCAAAATCTCCATTCCAACCCCACTCTGGGACCAGCCAGAAGTGGTATTTGCCAGTTCTCCGAACTACTCAAAATTTCCGCTACCGGTTCTTCAGAACCTGCTGGATTTCACCCCTGGTCTAGATATGGCAGCATTAATTATTTGAGGTCTGAATTTGAAAGAGTGAGGCTGGTTAAAAAAAAAGTGTAAAGCTGTAGAAATCATGGAAGGAAACCACACAGAGATTTACACACAAAGGCACACTAGCAGAAATCCTTGTAGACACAGGTGGAGAAATGACTGGCACATCACAAAAAGCAAACACCAGCTGTTCAAAGGCATGGAAAAGGGGCAGCTTATTCTCCCTGGTTCCTTTAAGCAATCTGAAAATGAAACGGACTCTGGAACCTCAGCAGTTCAATCTACTTACTTTTTTGGCTTAGTTTTATAATTTTGATGGGTTTTTAAAATTTAGCTTTTTACTGTTTTTAAGTCACCCAGAGTTACCTTATTTACCTTAAATGTAAATGGGCCGCATTTACATTTAATAAATGAATAAATAAAAATAAGCAAATAAAAACTCCAAAGCAATCTTCAAAATAAAATGCCTAATCCAGGAAGAGAACTGTTCTGATGGCAACAGATGGAAGCTTGGTCTCCTGCTGTCTCAGGAGCAATCTCAGTAGACTTTCCAGCCTCACCTGTAGGTTATAAGCAGCTTGTGTAGTCTTTGTCATCTTTTCTTTCCACTTGAAAATGACTTTTCAGTTTAAGGAAGGAGCTCTCGTCTGCCTAGGCCAGAAGTCTTCAAACTTGGCAGCTTTAAGACTTGTGGACTTCAACTCCCAGAATTCTCCAGCCAGCATAGCTGCATAGCTGAATTCTGGGAGTTGAAGTCCACAAGTCTTAAAGCTGCCAAGTTTGAAGATCTCTGGCCTAGGCAATGATTATGTCAAAACTAGACAACAGAAGAGTAGAGGAGTTCATTTGTACAGGCGTGATAAAGGTTATCCAGTAACCCTGCCTACAGCCTATTCCTCAATTTATGATCAAAATTGAGCCCAAAATTTCCATTGCTAAGAAAGGCAGTTGCTAACTCGAGTTTTGCTCGATGTTACAACCTTGTTTGCCACAGTTGCTAAGTGAATCACTGCAGTTGTTATGTAAATCATGCAGTCATTCAGAAAATCTGGCTTCCCCTATTGACTTTGCTTGTCAGAAGCCAGTTGAGAAGTGAAGGGAAACAGTAATAAGGATATAATAAATAATACTAGAATATGATATACTGGTATACTAGAATTAGTAGAAACTTGTTATTCTGTAACCATCAGGTTCCTGTAATACATATATAGACTTTGTATTTGTATAACACACATATATTGTACCTTTATATCTGTAACACAAATATGCCTTTGTATTTGTATCACATATACTATACCTTTATATTTGTATCTCCTGTAACAAACACATTCTGTTATTAGGCCTCTGTAATGTATCTGGTATTTGTCAAACATATGTTCCTGCCATTTGATCTGAACCCATATCAATCTTCTTCCTGTTTTTCTTGTGCCATCTAAGAGCATGGTACATATCTCAGTTGGAACTGCAGATACCATCCAAGGGAAAATTTACACTTCAGCCCTAATTTACACCTTTGATCTGTATAAACTCGTTCCTTGCAGAACCAGGGGGCCAAATGAGCAATTGGGAGAACAAAGGAATGCTCAAGGAAGAGATAACGCTAATTGGAAGGCTTCTATTCCTTTGTAGGGCAACAAAGAATATACAAACCTAAACTAAGAGGCCAGAACTGGGTACTAAACTGATGTCTCTGACAGCGTAAAAAGGAAGCCATATCTTCCCCAAGGTGTGGCTATCTCCTCACGTGCATTGTATCTGTATGTTCTGGATATAGTCCCACCCAGTATTTTGTTTTTGACCATAAATAAAATCTGCTTCTTTTTGCAAGCCTTGTCTTGAGTCTCTCTTTTTGGCATTCGGGTATCTCAAGTATATTTTGGGACCTTACAGAAGGTTACAGATGGTGATCGCGTGGTGCCAGGACACCGCAACTGTCGTAAATACATGCCGGCTGCCAAACGGCCACATTTTGATCACATGACCACAAGGATGCTGTAATTTGAATATGAAAAATGGCTGTAATATGAAAAATGGTCATGTCACTTTTTTCAGTGCCGTTGTTAACTTCAAATGGTTACCAAGCGAATTATACTTGTAATATTGTATAGCAGTGGCCCCCAAAATCTTTGGGCACCAGGGACCAGTTCCATGGAGAAAGGTTTTTGCAGAGACCGGAGGGGGCGTGGTTTTGCATGCTGCCTGCGTTCTGCAGATGGGGGTTCACTTGTTTGCGTGGACCGGTTGCCAGTATGCCTCAGAGTGCTGCCGCTCCACGGACCAAGAGTTGGGGATCCCAGACGTATAGATTCCTTTGTTAACTTCTGCCATCTTCCTTCTTTTCCAGTCTCCACCCCATCTCCTTCTTATGAGTGGTCTTTATGTTCAACCAGTACGGAGTCTGCAAACACTCATTGCCCACTGAGTGGCTTACTCATACGGTACAGAGACTGAGGTTATCTGTTCAACGCAGCTTCCATATCTTAGAAGTCCACACATTAACGTTGACGACAGGGATAGGATCAAGTCATCATAGGCAAGGCGAGAATTGTGGCTCTGGGCCTCTGTACTATGCCTTTACTTTGCTCCTATGCTTTGTGCTTCTTCCTTCCTCAAAATGACGGGAAACCACCTCAATGATTTCTAGCAATTTGTGCATACAGGAAGTCCTCAACTTACAACCACAACTGACCCCAAAATTTCTGTTTGTTTGTTTGTTTGTTTGTTTTATTTGTCAAGAACGTATTTGGTAATAAGTATAAGCATGGATTGGATACTTAAAATAGATACAAATAGAAGAAACATTAGGACAGGGATGGTAGGCATGCTGGTGCTCTTATACACGCCCCTTATAGACCTCTTAGGAATGGGTGAGATCAACAGTAGACAGTCTTAGGTTAAAATTTTGGGGGTTTTGGGATGAAACCACAGAGTTAGGTAGCCCGTTCCAGGCATTGACTACTCTGTTGCTGAAGACATATTTTCTGCAATCGAGTTTACCTTAAGTTTACCTTAAGTCTGTATCTATTGTGTGCTCGTGTATTGTTGTGGTTGAAGCTGAAGTAGTCATTGATAGGTAGGACATTGACAGGACATTGACAGTAGTCATTGACAGGTAGGACATTGTAGCAGATAATTTTATGAGCTAAGCTTAGGTCATACCCAAGGTGGCATAGTTCTAAGTTTTCTAGCCCAGAATTTCAAGTCTGGTGGCATAAGGTATTTTGTTGCGAGCAGAGGACTCTTCTTGTGAAATACTTCTGGTCACATTCAATTGTATTAATGTCTGATATGCAATGCGGGTTCCAGACAGATGAGCTGTATTCGAGAATTGGTCTAGCAAATGTTTTGTATGCTCTGGTTAGTAGTGTGATATTACCAGAGAAGAAGCTACGCAAGATTAGGTTTACAACTCTTAATGCCTTTTTGGCGATGTTACAGTGGGTTTTGGCACTTAGATCACTAGATATGAGTACTTCAAGGTGCTTGACAGAGTGAGGGTCATCTACAAGGTCAAGTCCACTCAGCATGTATTTTGTGTTCTGGGTTTTTTTGCCAATGTGTAAGACAGTATTTGTTGGTTGAGAGTTGGAGTTGCCAATTGTTTGACCATCCCGACACAAAGTCAAGGTCTTTTTGAAGGGTAGCAGCATTGTCGGTGGTGATAAATATTTTTACATCATCAGTGAAGAGAACATAGTTGCTTATAATATGATCATAAAGGTCATTTATGTATAGTATGAAGAGTGTTGGTCCTAGAACACTGCCTTGGAGGACACTGCTATTAACAGGTGCACGATTTGATAGGGCGCTCCCTATTTTGACTTCTTGTTGTCTGTTAAGACAGGAACGCAGCTATCCAATTATGTAGGGGTCCGGAGATGCTATAGGATTTTAATTTTAGAAGTAGTTTGTCATGTACCACTGAATCAAAGGCTTTACAGAAATCTATGTAAATTGCATCTATTGCTTTGCCCTGATCAAGATTTGTAGTCCATATGTTTTTGCGGTGTAGAAGTTGTAGATTACAGGTTATTTTTTTTCTGAAACCAAATTTTTTATTAGAGAGTAGGTTGTTTGTTTCTAGGTGGAGGGTAATGGAATGGTTATTGATTGGATTGACTGTTGCTAAGCAAGGCAGTTGTTAAGTGAATCTTTCCCCATTTTATGACCTTTCTTGCCACAGTTATTAAGTGAATCACTACAGATGTTAAGTTAGTAGCATGGTTGCTAAGGGAATGTGACCTCTCCACTGACTTTGCTTGTCAGGAGGTCACAAAAGGTAATCATGTGACCCCAAGACACTACAACCGGGACACTGCAACTGTCCTAAATATGAGTCAGTTGCCAAGTGTCTGAATTTTGATGATGTGACCATGGAGATGTTGCAATAATTGTAAGTGTGAAAAATGGCCATAAGTCCCTTTTTTCAGTGACTTTATATTGGTCTTACACATTCTTATATCTCACATTTTACCTTGTGGGAAGCAGATCTTTTCCTCCTTGTTTAAATGATGGATTCATTGGGGAAAAGACTATTAGTGTAATAAAAATGATTTTCATTCTGTTATGGATTTTAAAGGATTATTTTTTTTATTTATTTGAAATGGCGTCTGCTGAGGATATGGAGAAAAATTGCAGTTTAAATTGCAACAAATATAATCAGTCATAGAAACTGATGAGCTATTTCATCCTTTTTTATAGCTTCTATTCATTCATGGTTTATTGATTTTTGATTTAACTGAGCTATCATTGCTCCCTTATGTTCTTATTTTTTTAAAAAAACACATTCAGCATTATCCCAAAGATTAGTGGATTAGATCTGTGTAGAATTGAGGTAATTATGTTTTATAACATAAGGACAAAAATGCTGTTTGCCAACAGAACAAAATTGCAGAAGTAGCATTAAAAAGAACAGTCCTTCTAGCTAGTGTAGGAGCACCCAGGATTAATGCGTTTGAATGCAAAATTATATGCTATTAAAAGCAGTTTTAAATATAGGAACTGTTTAGTGTAGATGAATCAGGAAAATCTTATTGAATACTTAGAGAAGCCCCAATTGATTTTTTTTCCTAGCATGAATGAAATTGTGAAAACAAAAGAAATTATTTCCTAAATAGCATTGGCTAAAACACTCCCTAAACTTTTATTAGAGGCAGTAAATGGTCAATACCAATAAACTATTGTTTCTGTGATTTGAGGCAATTAATGAAAGTTACAATCCTCTGGTTCCTATCAAAAACTATCCAGATGCTGAGAATATTATCTGTTACCAGTTTTATGTATACCTAAGGGTCAATTTCAGAGGTTATTCCTCAACAAAAAAATATCCAAATCCTTCCCCAAATCTGGTTTTTCTCAATTTAGATGATAAAAAAATGAAACATATTTAAACAAAGCACAAAAGGATAGTGTGGGAGAAAAAAGGATGCAAGAGAAACTGAATTTTATCGATATGATCTTCCATGAACTCAACAGGAAACTAGAAAGTGTTATAACTCCACCTAATGGAAAAAAGGTGGCAAAAGCTGTCATGAAATTTGTGAATTGTGGTTAATAATAAAGACCAAGGATGGACAATTAATTTTTCCAAAGGGTCACCTGAGAAATTGGTACTCTTGTGGAGGGCTGAACCAATAGGGCGGTGAAGGTGCATAGGCATGCACATAAATTTGTAAATTAAAAAAAGAAACCAGTTGTTTTCAAAATAAAAGTAATGCAGATACTTTTATACTTGTATTGCATGCAGACCTGATAAATGTTATCCAGTAACCCTGTCTACAGCCTAGTCTTCAACTTATGACCACAATTGAGCCCAAAATTTTCATTGCTAAGAAAGGAAATTTCCATTGCTAAGAAAAAAAGCAGTCATCTTCACAATAAAAGTACGCTTATTTACATTTGATTTCTAATTTCCAATTGACCTTATGTGGACTGGACTGGAACAGCCAAAGGGACAGGATATGGCTTGGGGCCCATAAAATGCCCATGTCTGATATTGTCTTTCAGAAATCAATCAAATTCAACCAGTTCCTCTGCACCTTGTAACATAGACCGAGTATACATTAAGTAGCAGCGGTGTCAGGCCTGGAACCAGGGGTGAAATGCCCCCGGTTCGGACCGGATCGCCCGATCCGGTAGCGATGGCGGCGGGTGGTTCGGAGAACCGGTAGCAAAATCCCTGCGGCCCCCCCCCACCATCATGTCCAGCTGAGCCGCATCAGAGGCTTTTTTAAAAAAAAAACTTTTAAAAGCATTTTTTCTACAACCTCTTCCGATGAAAAAATGCTTTTAAAAGTAAAAAAAAAGCCTCTGATGATCGCACGGCTCAGCTGGGATCATCAGAGGCTTTTCAAAGCGCTTTTTTTTCTGCAACCTCTTGGCCGAAGAGGTGGTTAAAAAAAATGCTCTGAAAAGTCTCTGACGATCCCAGCTGAGTTCCCTGATCAGCAGAGAGGCATTTTTTAAAAAGCCTCTCTGATGATCCCAGCTGAGTTCCTGATCGGCAGAAAGGCTTTTCAAAGCATTAGAAAAAATGCTTTGAAAAGTAAAAAAAAAAAAAAAGTTGGCCACGCCCACCCAGTTACATTACCCCCACCACCACCAAGCCACGCCCACAGAACCGGTAGTAACAGATTTTACATTGCACCCCTGCCTGGAACCATCTTTTACATTGGATTTTCAGGCCTGCCACATTTACTGCTGTGGGAAACTGGGAGGGGGGATTGTATGGAGCAAGGGTGATATATAGTCATAACAACATTCCTTTCTCAGAGAGTCAAGGACATCGTGCCCTGGACCTGGAGGTCTGGAACTGGGAGGCATCTCCAGTTGGGATGGTGCTTTGATTAGACCATGTGATGGAAATGTGGGTGCTGGGCAGGGACTTGGACTTTTCTTTGGGTGGGGAAAACCTGGAAACTTTCAGATTCGGGTTTTCCCAGATGTGCCAATATGACATCTCTAATAAAATGGAACTTTGAGGAACTTCAAGCCTCGGAGTTTTTTTTTTCATTGGGGGTGTTATTTGGAACCCTGACAAGCGGCTTAATACAAAATTGCTTTATTATAATAATTATTAAAATAGTGTTTGATTTTTTTCTGTACTTTGGATTCAAAGTACAAACAAGTACTTTGGAGTTGTAAGTCATGAGTGTAGCACCTGGGTAGCACCTGACTTGACATTTCTTAAAACAAGCATGCCTTCCTTGAACCACATAGCCAGGGTCACCTTTGCAAGTCTGCTTCATGGAGCTGAAGAAGGGACTGCATATGTGCCCCCCATAATCTCCAAAGCATCTTGTTACCTTCAAAGTACTGCAGAGCCACGCTGCTTAATATTAGAAGATCACATCAATCATGATTTCAGTTCCTTATGGTGATTTAAGGATTTTAAATCTCAGTGGAGATTCTCGGTCATCCAGGTCATGGTTGTCGCAAAGGTGCTTTTTCAAGAGGCAACTGGACTTTCTGGTTTTTCTTTGAAGATGTTTTGCTTCTCATTCAAGAAGTTTCTTCAGCTCTGACTGGATGGTGGGGAATGGAAGGATTTATACTCCTTGCAGCTAGCTGGTCATTTGCATTCATTTAACAAGTCATTAAGGCCATCTGGAGATTTATCTGTGTTGTCAGGATCACCTGAGCGGTGCAAATGGGAATGGAGTATTCTTGGAATTGTTGAAAGGACTATGTTGTAGATTGGAGATAGATGATGAACAGACCACTCTCAACAGAGGGGGAGAGATATTATTATTATTATTATTATTATTATTATTATTATTATTATTATTATTATTAATAATAATAATAATAATTTATTTATTGAATTTGTATACCGTCCTACTCCTGAAGGACTCAGGGCGGTGAACAGCCAAATAAAATACATATAATACAAATGTTAAAAAACCATTAAAATGCAATTAAATAATTGGCCCGGAAAACGAAATTTAAAACACCCCAAGTTCATAAGACAAATTTAAAATTGAAGAATTTTAAAATTTTAAAAAAGTTTAAAAGAGAGGTTAGGCCAGGCCGGCCTGCTGGAAAAGAAATGTTTTGATGGCACAGCGGAAAGCGCGCAGGTCCGGGATCCTCCGTATCTCCGGGGGGAGCTCGTTCCAGATGGCGGGTGCCCCCACAGAGAAGCCTCTCCCTCTTGGGGCAGCCAGTCGACATTGTTTGGCCGACGGCACCCTGAGGAGCCCCTCTCTATGGGAGTGTACTGGTCGGTGAGAGGCTACTGGTGGCAGAAGGCGGTCTCGTAAATACCCCGGTCCTAAGCCATGGAGCACTCTAAAGGTGGTAACCAAAACCTTGAAGTGCACCCGGAAGACCACCGGGAGCCAGTGCAGCTCGCGCAGGAGGGGGGTCACATGGGAGCGCCCCGTCGCTCCCATAACCACCCGTGCGGCCGCATTCTGGACCAGCTGGAGCCTCCAGGTACTCCTCAAGGGGAGCCCCATGTAGAGACCATTGCAGTATGACATCATCTATCCCCAGTCTACAATACAGTCCTTTCAGCAGTTCCAAGAAAGCTCCATTCCCATTTGCACCGCTCAGGTGATCCTGACAACACAGATAAATCTCCAGGTGGCCTTAATGACTTGCTAAAAAGAATGCAAATGACCAGCTACCTGCAAGGAGTATAAATCCTTCCATTCCCCACCATCCGGTCAGAGCTGAAGAAGCTTCTTGGATGAGAAGCAAAACATTGTCAAAGAAAAATCAGAAAGTCCAGTTGCCTCTTGAAAAAGCACCTTTGAGACATTTAAGGATTTTCTTTGCATAAAATTTGGGGCAATTGTACTTGTCTCGGTTCGCTTCTCATCCAAGAAGCTTCTTCAGCTCTGACAGGATAATGGGAAATGGAAGGATTTATATTCCTTGCAGACAGCTGTACGTTTGCATCCTTTTAGAGGGTTGTTGAAGCACTTGGAGGTTTATCTGTGTCCTCAGGGTTACCTGAGTAGTGCTCATGGTTCCTGTAGTCTGCAGTTTTTCCTACTCCCACACCATTCAAGGGTGTTCATCCCAAATTGTATAGCTAAAAGTCTGTAGAGATTCTCAGTCATCCAGATCATGGTTGTCCCAAAGGTGCTTTTTCGGGAGGCAACTGGACTTTCTTGTTTTTTCTTTTGAAGACGTTTTGCTTCTCAACAATGATGAGAATGAGGATGAAAAGCGAAACGTCTTCAAAAGAAAAAAAAAAACTTATTTTCCAATCCTAAAGTAACAGTAGAGGGCTGTATCATTAAGGCAATACTCTAAATCAGAATGTCCAACCTTGGCAACTTTTAAGATTTGTGGACTTCAATTCCCAGAATTCCCCAGCCAGCCCTGTGATTCTGCAGTTCATTGTGATTCCAATACATCTGGAGACAAAATGGATGTTTATCAATACAGGCTAGCGATGTGTGTTAGGCTTATCTAGAAGAGAGGTCTAATCAAACCCAGTTAGTATTTTATTTCCCATATTGATGCACAAAGAGCTGGATTCATAGTTCCTGTTCCAAGACTTTTGCATAAATTCATCTGGTGCAATGGTTGTATCTGATTGGAAGGCCGTCTGGTTCTCCACACCCTAGTTGCCTTATAAATGGACTACTGTAATGCATTCTACATAGGGCTTCCCTTAAAGACCACTGGGAAAACACATCTGGTCCAGAATGCAGCAGCATGCATAGTTTTGAGCATGGACACTGGCCTGGGTCACTACTGTTGCACAAACTGCACTGGTTGCCAACAGATTTCAAAGTACTACTTCTTTTTTTCCTAATTATTATATTTTTATCCAGCCTGGACACATGGTCATGCACATCTGATACATTAATATTTAATAAGATTCCCAGGGACTTCCTTTTAAAGACAGGCCCTGCTCTAAAACGGTTGTTTTGGAGGAAAAACTAATGTGAAACAAATTACTCCTTTATAATCCTCATACAAATCCTGTGACATAGGGAAAGATGCAAGATAAACCGGATGCGTATGTGTGGTTTGGGGCATTTTAAAGCAACATGGATAGCAAATGTTGCAAACCATTGAACCCACCCTCAATCAGTTTTTCCTGTGGGCGGGAGGAAGTTGTCTACAAAGCTGAAGACATCTATTATCTTTCTTTAAACCTCTCCCATACAAAAAAGCAGAGCAGCTTATTTCAGTTCTAATGTTGCGTTATTATCTGCCAATATCTTGAATAGAATAGAATAGAATAGAATAGAATAGAATAGAATAGAATAGAATAGAATAGAATAGAATAGAATAGGAATAGGAATAGGAATAGGAATAGGAATAGGAATAGGGTAGAGTGGAGTGGAGTGGAGTGGAGTGGAGTGGAGTGGAGTAGAGTAGAGTAGAGTAGAGTAGAGCAGAGCAGAGCAGAGCAGAACAGAACAGAACAGAATAACAGAGTTGGCAAGGACCTTGGAGGCCTTTTAGTCCAAGCCCCTGCTTAGGCAGGAAACCCTATACCATTTCAGACAAATGGTTGTCCAATCTCTTTTTAAAAACTTTCAGAGTTGGAGAATTCACTTCTGGAGGCTGATTGTTCTGTCAGGAAATTTCTCCTTAGTTCTAGGTTGTTTCTTTCCTTGATTAGTTTCCATCCATTGCTTCTTGTCCAGCCCTCAGGTGCTTTGGACAGGCCTCTTAGGCCCCTCCTGGCACAGTGCCTAGCATGAACCCTGAGTAAGTTCCTATTTGGCTAAGCCCAAGGACCACAGAGAGCAATTAAGCCAGAGTTTATTCTTTATTTGCTTACACACAAGACAAAATTCCCGCCAGCCTAAATCCTAACTACTCTCACCCTAATGGAGATACCATGAGAGATTTCTACGGAATGCCTATCTTTTCTCTTTTCCTCTGTTTCCTATCCAACTTTGGGCTGGATTGGCTCCTTTGCGCCCCCCCCCTTTCTGGAATGGGCTTCCTTCTTCCTGAGAAATTGCCAGTTCACCATAGTCCATTGCACTTCCTCCCTCTCCATGGGCATCCTTTCACAGTTCTCCAACATTGGCAATACTGCTTAAACCCAGTGTGCCTAACTAATCCAGAAATAACATAATGATGTCACTCACATTTTCTTTTATTTATGGAACTCAACTTTGCCTATTGATTTATTAAGAAAATTTATTTCGCTGTCCAACCCACTCATGGTAACTTGGGCCACTTACAAAAATAAAGCACCAATACAAAACCCAATACATCCCCACTGCCCCCTGACAACAACAATCAAACCAAACACTTGATGGGCTCCATATCACTCTGGAGTACCCAGCCCCATTGGCAACACCATGTCTTGAGGACCTTTAGAAAGAGTGTCAAAGTGGGGACTCATCTTATTTCTGCAGGGATGATATTCCACAGGGAATGAGCCACCACAGAGAAGGCCCTTCTTCTTAGTCCCATCAATGGACCTCCTTAACAGAGTGGACCTGTAACATACCCTGCCTCTCCACTCTGGTGGGTTGGGTAGATATAACTGGGAAAACAGGGTCCTTCAAATAACCTGGCCTAATTGTCTAATTGGAGAATGGACGTTGGCTTACTTGAACGTCCTTTTTCAGGGCGCTGCGACTACATTCCATGGCTGGGATTTTCACTTATACGTAGCTGACCACTGGGTGTTAATTATTCAAATTTCTGCTCTGGTCTCTGCCCCCTTTTATGCTGATTACTTCAGTCTTTTCTCGAAGGAGCTAGAAACCAGGAATCTACAAGAAAAAACAAACAAACAACACAAACACCGCCAACAACAAGCCGGACAGAGCAGGAAGCCGGAACAAGGGCGGGAATGGAATGTAGTCGCAGCGCCCTGAAAAAGGACATTCAAGTAAGTCAACGTCCATTTTCCAGTGCGCTGCTTCCTACATTCCATGGCTGGGATATACCCAAGCTCAACTATAGGGTGGGAGGCTGACTGCTCTCGGCCTCCCCGGCAGAATGGACTTGTTGAAGCACTTGTCTGCCAAATGAAACCTCAGCCGAGGCAAAGGAATCAATTTTGTAATGACGGATAAACTGTGAAGCTGAAGACCAGGTAGCAGTGCGACAGATGTCAGTGATGGAAGCCTGAGTAGCCCACACAGCTGTTGTCGCTGCACTGCGGGTAGAATGAGCAAATATCCTGCCTGGAGCCGGCCTGGCCTGGCGTTCATACGCCAGCGAAATACACGCCTTGATCCAACGACCCACAGTTGAAGAGGACACCTTGCGTCCCATGGAAGCAGGATGAAAGGACACCAAGAGGGACTCAGTCTGCCGAAAAGAAGCAGTCCGTTTAAGGTATCGTCGCAGAGCCCTGCGTACATCCAACGTATGCCAGCGCTTTTCGTGAGGATGGCGAGGATCCGGGCAGAAATCAGGCAAGACTAACTCTTGAGCTCAATGAAACCATGAGTTCACCTTTGGAACAAATGATGGATCCAATCTCAATACAACTCTGTCCGCATGGAAGATGCAGAGGTCCTTGAGCGCAGATAATGCTGCAATCTCAGAAATCCTCCGCGCAGACGTAATAGCCAACAAGAAGGCCAACTTGAATGATAGAAACTTTAAACTGATGGAAGCCAAAGGTTCAAACGGGTCAGATGTAAGAGCGTGAAGAACTAAAGGTAAGTCCCAAGAAGGGTAACGATGTACAATAGGCGGCGAGATGACTGTTGCCCCCCGAAGAAAACCTCGAATCCTGGGATCATGAGACAAAGGCCAAAGAGCATCGCGAGAAAGGACTGTGGCCAGAGCTGCGACCTGTCTCTGCAGTGTTGCCAGAGCCAACCCTTTGTTCAAGCCTGCCTGAAGAAACTGCAAGACCTCCAACACATCGGCCGATGTGAGATCGACATGACGCTTAGAACACCAGACAGTGAAGGCTTTCCAAGAAGCCTCATAGATACGAATCGTCAACGGCCACCTGGACGATTGAATGGTGTGTATCACATCATCTGGAAGGCCATCCTTTTTCAGGAGCACCCGCTCAAGCGCCACACGGTTAACCGGAGCCACTGAGGGTCTGGGTGGGCGATGACACCTTGGGAGAGCGACACCTTGTGCGGAGGAAGAGTCCAAGGGGGAGCTGTGGAAAGATTCACCAAGTCTGCGTACCATGCTCTGCGCGGCCAGCAAGGGGCGACGAGAAGGAGTTCGGCTCGTTCCCTCAGGACCTTCCGGACGACTCTCGGGATCAATGGCAGAGGAGGGAATGCATAAAGCAGGCCTGAGGGCCACCGACAACGAAGAGCGTTGTGACCTTCCGCTCCCTCGCAGGGAAACCGGCAGAAGAACCTAGGGAGCTGCGTGTTTTGAGGCGTGGTGAAAAGATCCACCAGGGGTGTCCCGAACCTCTGAATTATGTCCTGAAATGTCCCTGGGTGAAGGCGCCACTCCGCCGGATCGAGCTGTTCTCTGCTGAGCCAGTCCGCCCGAACGTTGGCTTCTCCAGAAATGTGATCTGCCCGAATCGACCTTGTGTGGCGTACTGCCCAAGACAACAGTTTCTCCGCCTCCATCATCAAGGGTTTGGATCGAGTCCCCTCTTCTCGATTCACATGGGCCTTCGTTGTTATGTTGTCCGTGAGTAATAGGACATGTTGAACTTCCAAGAGGGGACGAAACTGTCGAAGGGCCAGATGCGCCGCTCTCAGCTCCAACCAATTGATGTTGTGCATCTTCTCCTCTGGAGACCAAAGACCTTGGACAACCTCGTTCAGTAGGTGAGCACCCCACCCTTGTAGCTCGCGTCTGATGTTACAACGAGCCGGTCTGGTTCCAGAAAGGTGCACCCCTTCAACAACGCTGGCGAAAGCCACCATAGGAGCGATGCTTGAACTTGAGCTGGGAGAAACACAGGCGTCGTGGACGTGCCTCTCCCCAACTTCTGGAACTGCAGAAGAAACCATTGCAGCTGACGGGAGTGTCTGTGTGCCCAAGGAACGATGGCTATGCATGACACCATCTTCCCCAGAAGTTGGGAAAGCAGCAGGGGGGACACCGCTCTGTGTGATCTCACCTGAGACACCAGACTCCAGAGGCTGCGGATCCGTTCTGGCGAAAGAAACACCTGACCCTTTTTGGAGTCTATGATCGCCCCCAGGTGAAGAATGCGATTGGTGGGTGAGATGACTTTTCTGCAAGTTGATGGTGAAGCCCTGCTGTTGGAACACAGTGGTCACAGCTGTTATGTCGCGAGTCGCCTGTTGTGGAGAAGAGGAAAGTACAAGAATGTCGTCGAGGTAACACAGGATTCGTATTGGTATCAGGCGGATCTGTGCTGCGACTACTGCCACTAATTTGGTAAATGTTCTTGGAGCAGAAGATAGACCGAAGGGCATTGCGCAGTATTGGAAATGACGGCCATTGTACTCGAAACGCAGGAACCTGCGATGTGCTGGATGGATGGGCACATGTAGATAGGCCTCTTTGAGATCCACCGACTGCAGAAAGTCGCCCTGTCTTACGCACGCCAGAATTGACTTCAAGGACTGCATCTTGAACCTTCGATAAAGTATGAATTGGTTTAGAAATTTCAAGTTCAAAATGCCCGATGCCTCCCGAGGACTTGGGCACCAGAAACACTGTGGAATAAAAGCCCGTCCCTTCCTGGGACGTGGGAATTGGTTCGATGGCATTGATGGAGACGAGATGACGGATTTCTGCCTCCATCAGTTGTCTTCTTGCGGGAAGCGGTGATACCTGACAATGAATGAAATGGCTTGGAGGGGTGGAGAGAAATTCTAGACAGAGACCGAAGGTTACCGTGCGAAGGATCCATTGCTCGCACGTGGAGGACTCCCATTGATGATGAAAACCTTGGAGACGACCACCAATGGGAGCCAATGGCCTTGAGCCACTTGCCTCGTCTGTACGGTCTGTATCCGGATCCCCGGAAAGGGCGTTTAGATTGGACATGCGGCCGGCCTCTGTCCCGAAAGGACTGTCTGTCCGAGGGACGATCCAATCCTTGAGAATAAGGTCTTTGTTGATAGGCCATCCCTGATCCAGTGAACGGACGAAAGGATTGTCGCTGCCCGTATGGCGCATACCTGCGCTCGTGTCTTCTGTAGGATGACGGAAGGATCTTGCGTTTACCCTTGTCCTCTACTAGCAATGGCTCTAGTGCTGCTCCAAACAACTTCGAGGCTGTGTAGGGCGCCGACGCCAGCTTCCATTTGGTCTTAGCATTGGCTCTCCAATTACGTAACCAAAACATCCTACGAGAAGTCACTGCTGATGTCAAAGCGCGTGAGGCAAACTTAGCAGCATTCAGAGAAGCGTCTGCTGAATATTCCACAGCCGCCACCAGTTTGTTGACATCATGATGTAGTCTGATGTCATCAGGAGGCAATCTCTCTTGTAATTGGCGCAACCAGAGTAAGGAAGCTCTAGTGAAGAAGGAGGTGGAAGTGGCTACTTTGACCGCCCAGGCAGCCGCCTGGTGCATCTTCCTGAAAGCCAATTCTGCCTTCCGATCCTCTGCTTTAAGTCCATCCACAATGTCAGTTGTAATGACAGACGATGAGGTGAGAGCTGCAACTGGGGCGTCAACCGAGGGCAAGGCCAGAATGTTCTCCAATTCGGGAGCCGAACAATAAAGTTTCTTGTCAAGGGCACTGGGAGTGGTCAAAGAGCCGGGTTGAGCCCAACCACTTTGTACAACTTCGGCAAACAAGGGTGGACAAGGGATAATATCCTTGTCCGGTTTGGACACCTGAAACAAGGGATCATGTAGAGAAGACTCCCTGGAGGTGTCAGCAGGAGCAGAGGACAAGCCAAACTTTGTGGTCACCTTGGCCTTGTGAAGGAGAGATCGGAAAACAGACTGTCTGAAGAGGCCTGTGAAAACTGGCTGCTCAGGAACGAAGTCCTCATCTTCTGACAATTCCATCTCCTCAGGAATATCTTCCTCCACCTCAGACTCATCACTGGAATCATAGCCATGATGCGTAGATGTAGAAGGTCTTTCAGACAAATGACCCTTCCGCCCAGGAAGTGGCACGGGTTGTAGGCCAGGTTGCCCACCTTACTGCAGGCCTGTGGACAGAATCCTTGCCAAGACATCTGACAAGATAGCCTGAATATTAAGTTGTGGCTCAGTCACAGCAGAAGGCCCCGCAGAAACAGTTTGAAGAGGTTCAGTATGAGAAGCAGCGGATTCCGCTTCCACCTCAGGATCAGCTTCCTGAGCTTGATGGACCAAAACAGGGACTTCAATGGTAGGAGGTCTGGTCACTTCTTGTTGACTAACACAAGTTTCTTGGGCCACACCAGACATCTCTGGAGGAAGATGATGAGGCAAATTCCCAAAGACTGGAAGAGAAGAGACTACAGGATCAGGAGAGATTTCAGAAGGAGATCTCACTTGAGAAGATTGTCTAGCCCTGTTATATTGGCGTTCTAAGGCATTGTGCCTCCTAAGAGCATATCTATCCTTAGCAGGAGCCTTTCTTTGAGAAGATTTGCGAGACTTGATCCCTTTACTCCTGTCTTTGGCTTTAGAGCCCCTGGGGGGGGATGCTGGTAAATCTCTGGGTGGACTGCATTCCTCTTCCAATTCAGAAGAAATGCCAGGATCAGCCATGCCAGCAGAACAATTGCAATTCTGTAAAATAGTGAGGCAAAATAATCATTAATATATATAAGGCCCAAAGACCAGACAATAACCCAGGGATCCTAGCCTATCCCCTAATAGGTTTAAGAACAAGATAAGTCACAAGCTGGCAAGGCTTAATATAATGCCCAGAAACAGACTCCAGTCCCACAAACAGCTCCAGGAGCCAGGGTGAAATGCAATAAATTATTAATTCTATTTTTGGCAGTGACAACATGGCAGCCGCCATGAGGGCAAAACAAAATGGCGCCCGCCACGAGGGAGAGTCAAAATGGCGGCCACCAATAATTGCAGTCAAAACGGCTCTCTATGGGCGCTCCCGTAATGAAACGGCACTCCCCAAATCAATATTTCTTCAATCCGGTCCCCTCAGGGAACACCGGTCCTCAATTAACAACTTCTGGCTTGCTGCTGCTTCGTAGCGTGCAAGCCACCCAAACCGCTCCAAAATGGTGGCCGCCATCCTTCCGTACCTCAGAGTATGCCTGGAGCCTAGACATGGACTCCGGAGCCGCTCTGAAGGTTTCTTTAACGAAACCCAGCTGGGACTGAGGCGGGAGCGGATGAACCGGCTCACCAGTTGCCCAGCAGCACCGCCTGCGGCAAATTGCATGCACATAGCAGCCCAACAGGGCTGACTCCGAATGGCTTCTGAATTAAAGGAATTCAAGAAAAATTCAAAGGTCTGGGACACAGAAACTCCAAACCTGTAAGCAGCAGTTGCAAATTGTCCAATACAAGAATAATACAGTCCCAGCATAACTAGAAATGAATTATTAAATCAACTTAAATTAAAAGAACTTAAATTAAATCAATCAATTAATTAATCAAGTGAATTAAATTAACTTAAATAAATTAAATAAATTAATTAAATTAAATTAAACCGAAATTAATGCAATAACTCATGAAGTAGAACACAAAGAAAACCAAAACACCAGTGTACTCAGCTACTGAGTGAAAAAGACTGAAGTAATCAGCATAAAAGGGGGCGGAGACCAGAGCAGAAATTTGAATAATTAACACCCAGCGGTCAGTTACGTATAAGTGAAAATCCCAGCCATGGAATGTAGGAAGGAGCGCACTGGAAAAATGATGAATTCCCATTGAGTGCTTTCAACATGGGATTTCAACATGGGATCCTCCCTTTGATGTGGTTTCTTAACAGTTATTCTTGCTGTTATAAAAATCATTTGTTTTGTTTTAAAATATATTTTTATTTTATTTCACTTACCACGGACAAGGTATTTGTGAAAAGCCCTCGGAATAACAACAACAACAACAAAATGTAATGTTGAAAAGTATGTAAGATATAGTAAGTGTAATTAGGGACACATCTTCTGGAACAGAGCAGCAGCAATAATGAATGTCTGTGAGGTTGACCCAATCTCAGCACCTTGGTTATCTCTCAGTACTTGCAAATGGAGATGGGGATCATGGGCACTGCCTCTTCCTCCCCAGCCCTGCCCTGGTAAAGAAAAGGAAGGACTCTTGCTTCAAAATTACTGGAATTTTATTTGCCTCAGGCTTATGAATTGCAACCAAAGACATTGTGCAAAGAAAGCAAAGATAAGTACACTTTGAGGAAAGGTAACAAACCATAAATGGTAGCGCAAAAGAATCTGATGAAAAAAGCCATTCATTATACTATAATCGCAATATTTAACAGCATTTTAAATCCAACTTTTTATAATCGGGGAAAAAAGAGGAGGGGGGGAAAAGTAAAGTTTACAGTAGACATAAATTTCATGTATACAGTTCAAAAAGCATTTCTTTTTCAAGAGATTATGGAGCATAAACTGAAGCAACAAATGGTATAGGGTGGGCGAGAGACTAGCTACTGTACATTTAGAAGCTATTAAACAAAACTGCATATTATGTAGCACAATGTAAAACAGATACAGAACTAATAAAACTTGGAAAATTGCCTGATGAAAAATAAAATCACCAGTTGCTTTTAATGGCTCCTGGTTAGCAATGCTACAAAAGACTTTTTTTTTTTTAACGTTCTTGATGCCGGTTGAGAGCATCTAATCAAATATCGAACCCAGGAATTGTCAAATCATTAGTTAGCTAAATCCAACCCATAGAAATATACTATCCACCCATGTTTTTCCCATCAAAAGGGGTTTTTTGTTTTTCCTTTGAGGCCTTTTTGGTCACAGTATGTTACATTTTTTTTACACCACAAAATATGTTTGTCTGATACTAACCCTAAAGTTAATTTATAGATGATATAAATACAGAAGCACCCCGATGCCTCTCTGACCAAGTGAATTCACTGGGTGTAAACCGAGAGAAGAAATTTTGTCTTTACGAATATTTAACTGTGTGGATCACTCGTCGTCACTTCCACTTACTTCCGACTGGTCCTAAATGTAAGAGGAACAGGGAAAAAGTTAGAATATTCTCAAAATAATAATGAGCAAAGGAATGGCAATAAAGAAACGAGGTGGAAATCTAAGTGGGCATGCAGGTTCTACTGAACTAAATGTATTTAACTCCTTATGACTACTTCAGAATAATTTTGTTGGGTCCTTACAACCATCTCAAGGCAGAGAGCTAGGGGAGCCGCTAAAGGTTATATGTTGTCCATGCCACTAAGCCAGTGGTTAAACCAAATACAAACCTACGCTCACACAGGAATGTGAAGGAGATTATACCTGGCACTGTCATGAATTACAAAGTTACTGGATGGAGCTGATCTGCAAGAAGGAATCTTGTTTCTGTTAGTGATTCGAGGATTCAAGAAGCACCACAACTGCAGGATTCAGAGCAGGGGCTGCTATTCCACTTCCATCTTTCAGAAAGCCTGTCTTGTAATGCAGGAGTTGGCTGAACATAAAATGGGATCTTTAGTGGAGCACCAAATATTCTTGGCTCCCATTCATTAACAGCAACAAGACAGTTTGATTTCCCTTCCCCTTATAAAACAGGATGCCAACACAGAATCAATTTTGGAGGAAAAGCTAAGAATAGTTTCAATTGCGACTTGGTGTGTTTTCAGTTCTAGAATTGAACATAAATCCCAGGCTTGTGCTTGTATTTAATGGTAACCTGATTTCTTAATTACAAAATATGATATACTGTATATATGTTGCTGCATCTTGGAATAGATTAATTAATTTAGAAGATGCTTGACTCCAATTGTGAGCGTCATACACTAGTAAGCTGTAATCTAATAAAGCATAGTAAAAATATAACCTCCCGCTCACCTCTATTTCTTACAGCAGTGAGTTCTTAATACTTAGCTTTTGTACTGACAGACTGAGATTAGAGAGCTATTTTATGTAAACTCAAGGCTTGGTCATACTCCATAGGATTTTTGAAAAAATACATTGAGATATAATCCCCTGGGTGATTTGCTGTCGGCTTGAGAACTACAATCTATTTTGGTGTTCAGGACAAGCTGCACATCACTTTTGATATTTTGTCCAAATATGCCATAAATGGATAGAAAGCAGACTGCAAACTTTACTGCTTACTTCTTTTTTTAAAATTTCGATACCCCCCCCCCAATAATATTAACATGCAAAGATTAGTATGTGTAAGACCGATTGCAGTGAAGAGTAAAGAAGAGAAAGGAAAAGAAAAGAAAAGGTATCAGTGATTCAGTAAGGCCATACTTACATTTTCATCTTGATCCTCATCAGTATCATCATCACTCACAACCGGTTTGGCTTTGACCCGAACCTGGCGTTTCTTGCCTTTCCCTTTATCTCGGTTTTTGTCCTCTTTCTTGTTTAGCTTAATTTTCACTTTCACAGATTTTGCTGAGAAAGCAGAAAAAATTGTTGAGAACTTGAATGCCAAAATTTATACTCTTAAAACAAACATGTATGTCCCACTCTGTAAGGGATTTCCTCACTATTCCTTTTTCTGACCCATAGATTTACAAAAACCACAGCTAAGCCATAAAAATATATTACTTAGCTTGAAATAATCTGAATGGTAAAAATTCTCTTTTTATTGTTATTTTATTGGCCCAAGTGGCACTTTCTCTAGTTAGGTCTTGAATGGCAAAGACGGTCCGTTTGCCAAAAAGACAGATTGCTTGTTCTTGCTTTTGAATGAAAGACTTACATTCAGATTCTGACTCGTCTTCCTCATCTTCGTCTTCCTCGTTGCTGTCTTCCTCGCTTTCATCTTCTTTGGCAAGCTTCTGCCGTGCACTTTTGAAGACGGACTGAAGAACAATGGAGTCCTCATAGATCTGGAGCATGAAAGCAAATGTGTGTCAGAAATGCAAGCTGCGCTTCATCAAAAATCCACAGCATGGAAGGTTGTTTTCCATTCAAACCCACAGAGAGCATGGCCTCTTCTCTCTCTGAACAAGACATCATTCTTCTTACATGCATTTTATAAGAAATAGCAGTGTTAATTTTTTATGCACTAAATTAAGTGAGCTTCCATATTATAGTGCTTTTCACATTTCCAACCTATTTTTATGCCTAAATTATTTAATCGTGCAGTACTAATGCTATTAAAGTCTTCCATGGAAAGCTCTAATTAAGATTTAGATTATAGTCTATATTCAACATGAAATAGGCGCAGTTCTTGGGTGCTAATTATGGCAGAAAAATAAAATGGCTCTTATTTGCTGGTAACAGAATCTTTATGATATAAACTGTAAGTATCTAAAGTGCTCAGCCATAGTTGCTGTAAAAGGTTATAAAGTATTGCAGTATCCTAACTCCAGTTCCCCTCCCGAAAATTCTTTTGGCTTATCCAGCAAGACCCTGAATCACTATTTAAGATTTATATCTCTAATGATTTCAACCTAGTTAATGGCCAATTGCTGGCTGGGGAATTCTGGGAATTAAAATCCACAGATCTTAAAATTGCCAACATTGGACACCCCCTAATCTAGGTAATTACACAAAGGAAAAAAATGATTTTTATGCACAGAACCTGTGGGGCTAGAGGGAACAAGTACTTGATCTTACAGTCAATTCCTGATCTCTCAAATTTTTCAAAGGATTTAAAAAAAAAATTATTTTACTTTATCAGCTCATATCACTAAATGACTTAAAGATCACCTTTGGAAAAAAACCCCTGAGTTCTGCATTAGATTACTTTTTTGTATAACGGTATTTGCAAAAGAAGGTTTGAACATTAATCTTCCTTCTCAAATGAACTGGTACTATTGCGATGATTAATATGACTACAATAACTCAAAGCCATTTTATAAATATGAGGTCACTTAACTTGCATTTCAGATGATCACAGATAATAGGTGTAAACTATATGGTTTATTGCTTTTAAAAGTAGTTTGGGATTCTTATTACTTTTAGGCTTCCTTGTACAATAAACATGCAAGCTATAGTACTAAGACTATAGAATATTCATTAGGAATGATATAGTGTCCCCACTGTCAATAGCATTGGACAATAGTCTTCTTTGAAGACTATAAGATTTATAAGATTTCTCTTTGGAATTCAGCATTATTCCTGAAGAATAGCAATGGCAGGTTGAGAACTGGCTATTCTAAATCTCCCTTTTGTAATACATGTTGGGTAGTTGCATATAAAACAGTGTTCCAGGGATTCTCAAACTGGTCACTTCAAGGGATAATTTGCTCTTTTCTGAACATAAATCTTTCAAAAGTGTTGATTGTGTTCCAGTGTTGGAGAACTCTTATAGTTCTCCAATCAGTCCAGGAAGTTGAGTTGCATCTTTAAACAAAACAAAACAAAACAAAACAAAACAAAACAAAACAAAACAAAACAAAACAAAACAAAACAAAACAAAACAAAACAAAACAACCCCCCCAAACTTTCCACTACAATTTAAAGAATTAAATGAACAAATCATTCCCTTTCACACTGTTTTTCAACTAAACAGAAGCAAGATATAAGATGCTTGATTCTGGGGAAGTCTACATCCTGCTCTAATTTTGCAAAATGAAAGCAGCATGCATATATGCAGTTCCCAGCCCTGCCAGCTTTAGATTCTCCCTTAACCTTCTTTATCCTCTAGGATTGTGTCCTCTTCCTGGCATCATGTGCTCAACTGATGATCTGCAATGCAACTTCACAAGGATTCTGAGGCCTTCTAAAAACCTTGCGAGAAGGCCCTGACCTTCATTCTCCAAATTGTACATGCTATTCTTGCGATGTTTCAGAAGACCTGTGGAAAGTTCCAGTGCCTTAGAAGCCTTCCAGAGCATTGTGAGAATGGGGTGTGTTATTTGGACAACTGCAAAAACAGTCTTGGAAAGAAGACTCATAGTCAGCGGCTGCTTCTCATAGGGCCAGACTGGTCCTATCTTGTCAGCAGTGGGAGGAAGATGGCAAAGGTTAACTAGGCATGGCTGTGGCCTGTAAAACACAGGATGGCAAGGACTTTGTGTTGTGGCAGCTGGTTGTGGCAGAGGCCATGGAAGCCAGCTGAGACTGCTGAGGGCTGTTGCTGCCAATGAGGAGTGCCATTGTGCAGAGTGGCCAAAAGGGCAGAGATGGGAAGAGTTGAAGTATCCCTGCAGTTATAAGTGCAGATGAGTTGCCCAGCCTCCAACTTTGATTGGACACTACAATGGTTGTAATTTTGGGGACTGGGCATAAGTACCATTCATTCAGCACACTGTAACTTTGAACAGCTGCTGAATGAATGGCCGTTAAATGAGGCCCACCTCTAAGTTAAAACAGAAAAAAATAGATCTAAAATTATTTTATATGAAATTATTATGCACAATATAGACCTAAGGTAACATTTTTAGTGCCAGTATTTCCTACTCACATGCCCACTGAATAGCAGAGTGTGGCAATCCAGCACCCTTCAAGTGTACTGACTTCAGATCCCACTAAGAATTGGAAGTTGAAATTTCAAATTGAATGGCCCAGATTGGCGAAAGGAGCCAAATTGTATACTGTATTCAATGCAAACACATACATCAATGACCCTAGAATCAGAAATTATTTGACTCAAACCTGTGATCCTTCTAAGTTGAAGGTCTGGGCATTGTGACACAACAACATGACATCCTTCTCCAAGTCACTGAGACTCCGATATTTATGATTACGAATTCTTTCCTAGAAAGAGTAGATTTTTAAAAAGAAAGGGCAGAGGAAAAGATTGAAAGGGGATAAATCACACATAAAATTAATAAATTAGCAACATAACTCAGAATAAAACAGATGCAGTTTTGTTCTAAATGATTTAAGTACTATACTCTGTCAACTAATTAAATAGCACAAACATAGCAGCCCTTATTCAGAAAAAGCCAAAACTCTCCACACGTTGGATGAAGAACAGAGAATAACATTGAATGAAAAGAAGACTCACAAATGATACTTCAAGAAGCTATGTGTCTAATTCAGGTAAAAATTTATACATGCTGGAAAAATAAAAATACTAGAAACTTTAGTGGCACATACCCCATTGATGTACCTAAAGCTGCTATGTACTACAAGGAATTTAATAACCTTATAAAGAATATTTATGTCGTTACTGTTTACATATACATCACAATGTGAGAAAATACAACATTCAAATTCACTAAAACGAAATGTAGCTATAATGAAATCCATGGGTTAAATGCAATGTTTATTCCATCAGTAAAAGCAGTATCTGAGTTTTGTTGGTTATTTTCCATCTCACATACTTCAGCAACGCAAGTACTAGCTTCATTTCAATTGTTGAAGGCTCTCCAATTATAAATTTCAGGGGCCTCTCAGAAATGGGAGAAAGTGATAAACCATTGAAGATAACACCACTCCTTTTCTGTCAATGTAATTTTCCTGATTGAGTAGAAGCTTCAGAAGAACCATCTGCTTCCCAGAAGGCTTATGCTGGATACTATGTTTAAGATAACTGAAATATTCTGCGAAGTTGGCTCTTGTTTTATGCTCCATCATTCATCTCAATAAAGGTTTTTAATTAAAAAAAAATGGATTTATTATTAATAACCTGGCCATTTTAAAAAATCAAACTTCTAGAGTTTGTGCAGATGCTGTCAGGAACAAACAATCAGACCCATACATGTAGAATTCAAGTTATCTACTTTATTGTTCTTTGCCTATAGTACAGGAATCTCCTCAGGCTGGCAGCTTTCGCCTGGGAGGCTCTAAGGCGTTCGGGGGTGGCATGTCAGACCTAGACCTCTTGTGTCAATCAATCAATCAATCTTTAGTATAGTCAAAGACTAGCAAATAAAAACATTAAAACAATAATAGTAAAAAATAAAACAAACAGAGTAATATATTGCGATCGGTGGTGGATTAACAGTGTGCAGTTAAAATTTGCCTAATTTTACAAACAGCATATCATTATTTGGCCATATTCAGAGAAACTACTTCATACAGATCCGATAACCTCTTGTGTTTACATAATGAGTCTAGGCTGATTCCTCGCTTGAGCCCTACTCCCATCTGGGATGGCTGGTCTCCAATAGATGCCTTCAACAACTTGTTAGGCTAAGTTATATTCTCAAAAATTTGTTTTCAATAACTTATTCACAATTTAATATTACATATGAAGATTCATAGCAAGCAATATTTTTATGTTCATTGTATGGAAATATTTACATAATAATTTTAATTAATGACAGAAACACATTCAAATGCAATCAAAATTATACTGACCTTAATTTTTTTGAAGTCCACTGGTTTTCTAATTAACTCATAATATTCTGGGTATTCTTTTCGAGAAGGCAGCTGAATGAAGACTTCACTTAACTGCCGTCCTGAACTGTAGAAAGGAAGGAAGCAAAACATCAATACAGACGAGAAGCAATGCACTGATTCTATTCTCCATGGGCATTCTTAGACCGTGTCCTGATAGGGATGAGAGCCAAGACAAATACTGGGAATTTAAACTACCAATTACTAGGGCCCCATTCAAAAGTAATTTTCCCTGGGAAATTGCCAGACTTGGCATTTAATATGCAAAATATCTTTTTAAAAACATTTTCAATGCAATTATCATTAAGAAAAGATCCTGCTGTTTGGCATTTCAGAAGCATGGTAGCTTTTCAGTCATAATATTCATAATTTACCTCATGGATTTGTATCCCAGCAGAAACAAATAATCATTTTTAGCATCTGAAGTCACATCCAAACTATCCAGAAATGGCAGGTTTTAATGAATTTCAATGCAAGTGCAGCACAGCTGTACATCTTTATTATTTTGGCAACAGGACATAACTGCAGACTACAGTGCCAGTCTGGGATATTTTATCTGCAATTCTTTTGCTTATTTACATAACACACTTTGCCAATAAGCCGGATCTGTGCATGAAACAATCGTAGTCTAACAATTCCTAATGAAGTCAATTTGGGACAATCTTCATTCAGTCAAGTTTTAGGTGTTTTCTGTTGTGGTGTTACTTTGTGAGCTCTTTATGCTTAAAAAAAGGATGGTTCTTATGTTTTAATGTTCAAGAAATATATTATCAATGCAATTCTTTTGTAAGGAGGAACCTGAATTTGCCATAGGCTAGTTTTGTTTAATAATGTTTTCAAAAGCGCTGAACAAAGGTATTTTGTGAAAGATACAGTAGTGCCTTCCTTAATGTATGTTCTTACACCAGCATCAAAATATTGAATTATGTCCTTAAGGGAGAACCCCCTCCCCACATCCATTGATTTCTGTGCTTCACAAAAAAGATGTTATATCTGTCTTTGTGTGTAAATGTATATAAAGGTTGAAAAAATAAATCTATTAAGCATTCTTCTAAGAAGAAAAATGTAATGGTTGCAATCAAGGATATGCTAATCAAATTACGATTAATATGCAGGCTAATCCTATTTTAATATGTACATTTCTGTTTCAAATAACATCTTTTAGACACACACATGCACACATGAAAGAGGCAGAGAGATCTACCAAACATAAAAAATCACGTTCACTATTTCTCTTTTGGTTGCCTAGCAACTACCAGATTATATGCTGAAAAGCAATAGGACCTGCATAAATTAATGGAATGTACAGAAATATGAGTGGCATTTCAGTGTTATAATTGCAGTGGGTCCCACTATTTTTCCACACAAACAAATAGAGACTGTGACTTATATATTTATGTGTATTTATATATACTATACAAATGTCTTGCCATTCCGGAAGGCAATTCTCTTATTTCAAAAACACCCTATGGGATAAACAGGAATAAATTTGAAGTTAAAATGTAGACGCCTCTCACAACTGTGCACTCAAAGGGCCTATCAGATTATTTTTACTGAAAACTCTGGTAGAATTCCATTATTAATAATTCAGTATCAATTCAAAATTTAAAAGGAAACAAATACAAATAAATATGATGTGTTTATGGCTTTGTAGCGATTAGTCCCATAGCACTAGCTAGATACAGGTAGTCCCCAATTTACAACAGTTTATTTAGTGACCATTAGAAGTTACAATGACACTCAAAAAAGTGACATGACATTTTTCACACTTATGACTGCTGCAGCATCCCTGTGGTCACATGATCAAAATTCAGACGCTTGGCAATTTTATGACAGTTGCTGTGTCCCTACCTTATGTGATCCCCTTTTGTGACCTTCTGACAAGCAAAATCAATGGGGAAACAGATTGACTTAACAGCTATTTTACTAATTGAACAACTGCAGTGATTTACTTAACAAGAAAGATCGCAAAATTGGGAAAAACTCAACAAATGTCTCACTTAGCAACAGAACTTTTGAGCTCAGTTGTGGTTGTTAAGTCAAAGACTACTTGTACCTCATCAAAGAGAGATTTTCAGATTACGCTACACTGATATTAAATGAAATGTTCAATATTGTTAATTATGATCAATGCATCATTAACTTTCTAGGTTGCTACAGAACTGGCAATAAGCAAGTGTAGAAGCAAAATTCTGAAGCAAAGTATGAATCTAAAATGCACATTTCTTATTTGCTAAGTTCAACAAAGGAACGGCTTTAACAAGTGGCATCTCCGCCTGAGATTTGAGGATTCCTGAAACTATCTTTCTCCATTTTCTTAATACATGCTGAGATGTGGAATAACTGTCCACATAGTTATCCTCAGTCTGGAATTAAATGAATTCCTAAGCAAAATCTATCAACCTGTGTCAACAATTGGGAAGCATGGGATACCTAAACACAGAGAATACACCAAGAATAATACTTAACTACAAAACAAACACCAACACTTAGGAACCACCTGATTCTGCAATCTCTAGAAAAAGTAGAGAGAGAAAAATGGAAATATTTTTTACTGTTATGAACAAACCCACATGGATCCAAGCTATTAAGATAGGAAAATTATTTTACTAAGTAACAATTTACTGTATAATCTGTCCTCATTAATGTAATTATGGTATTACAAAATTATTTTCCTCATGAGAAGTTCTAGCATAGATGAGCAATCATAAAAAAATCAAATTCTACACTATATGCATTTGATAATTTTGGCTTCGGACTGTACTAACACAGGATTCATATTCTTGTAACCACAATCTGAAAGGCAAAGTCAGACAGAGATCTGAATTTTACAATTGATGGATAACAGAACAAGGATCTTTTACATCTAAGTCTTATTCCTAGGAAAGGCATGCTTGACAAAGCATTAAATGCAGTGAAGTGTGAGGTGCAATCAGGCACCATTAATGCCAATGGACATCCTATAATAAAAAGGAATGCTTTGATGTATGAAATGTGACCTACTCACTGTGCTAAGTGGAATGAGAAAAAAGAAATGGGGAACGGATCAATCCCTATCTTGATGAAGTTGCTTAAGCCTGAAATTTAGTTTACAATGTTCAAAGGTTAGAGAGCATTAGCTACCAAGTATTTTTGTTCAAAACGTTGCAACATTTGTCCTCTTTAAAGCACTTGTGAAAATTTATTTATGTATAAGTATCATATCCTCAGACATTAATGTTCACTGGGTAACTTTGGGTTAGTCAATCCACTTCCACCCAACCTCAGATTGCTGTTGTGGTAATCAAAATGGAAATAGCAATAGCCTTCTAAAATAGGTGGAGATCCACAAAGGAATGAGACAACTTGCCTCAACCCCTCTCCACAGCCACAATCAACTCACCACAGCTAACTCTCCATGGCCAACTCACCACAGGACAACTTGCCATAGCCAAGGTACCACAGGACAACTCGGTGCAGGACAATTCAATTTAATTATTTAAAATAATTTTAAAAATATTTTAATTTTTGTCATTCACATTTTATTTTGTCTCTCCTTTGGCATCCTTTCTTTAATGGTTCTATTTGACTATTTCTTCGATATTAGTGTAACTTGTCCTGTGGCAAGTTGGCGGTAGCGAGATGTCTGAGGCGAGATAACTGTGGGGAGTTGTCGAAGAACCTATGTACTATGTCTGAGCAACTGCTTGAAAGTGACAGTTTATGGGACTTGCAAGGCTGAATAGGTTTTTCTATTTTTTATTTTCTATTCTATTTTTTTTATTATTTCTATCTCAATCTTTATACTTTAATTTTGTGTCCATTATACTGAAAATTACTGGGAACTATGACAATATCTAAGTTGTCCCAATATAATACTGCTTAAATCATGTACTTTCTAGATTTGAGAATTATTGGCTGGCAGGTAGGCAATTTTACAAAGATCCTAAACCACAACAAGATCATTTCTTTTTGAGAATTTGTGCACATATTCCTCTGCAAAGGAAGCTTAAGAAGAAAACCAGTTATGTGGCTGTATTGCCTGAAAAACTCTCTTTCTCCATGTCTATGGAGATTCTCAGTCATCCAGATCATGGTTGTCCCAAAGGTGCTTCTTCAAAAGGCAACTGGACCTTGTTTTTCCTTGAAGACGTTTCGCTTCTCATCCAAGAAGTCAATCAGAACTGAAGAAACTTCTTGGATGAAAAGTGAAATGCCTTTTGAAAAAGCACCTTTGGGTCTCTTTCCCCCCCCTTCTCTCTTTGTTTAATATAGTTTTATAACATTCAATATATCTTTTCATACCATTCTAGTAAACCATCCTTAGTTGCACCACATCAGTAAAGTGATTCATTCATTGCCTTTTCCTATTTTAGCTTCTCACCACTTTCTTTTCAAGGAACTCATAAAAGTCCATCCACCCACCTCTTTCTTAGACTTCTCCTTCCTCTTGACCTACTCACTCTTTGTTTATTTGGTTTGCGATGTCATTCTTTTGTGGTATATTATCAAATCAATAAACGTCTTTTGTACTGGTTGTTCAGTTTTATACTTAATCCACATTCATTCAGCCCCCATCGTTCTTTATCCTATTTCTTCTCCCTTTACCACATAGAATTCTGAAGTACTCCATTGCAACTGTATTAATATTTATATTTCTCACAATACACGCAACTCTCACTTCTAGAAACACTCTCATAATGAGCAAATGAGCAGAAACAGGGTGGCATGCCTGTTTATTTTATCCTCTTGTAACAATTCCTTACCGGAAATCACACACATATTTTTATTAGTGTTTATATTTCTTAACATCTCCATTAATTCGCCCTTCTTTAATAAAAATTCTACAAAGGGACACACATTCAACAACTTGCTCTTTGTTGCCATTTATGTATAACTTGTAATCGATCACTATATTTTTCCTATCAAACAGTATTATCTTGGTCTTTCATGTAAGATACATGATTGTCATTGAATTATATAAGCTAATCTAACATTTTCTGCACATTATTTGGATTCTCAGACAAAAATACATCATAGGTATATAATGTACACATACCACATTTTCCGGAGTATAAGACGCACCTTAGTTTTTGGGGAGGAAAATAAGAAAAAAGCTGATTGGCAGATGGATCAGCCTACCGGAATACCCCCAATCACCTGTTCCCAGAGGTGAATTTTAGCAAAAGGTTCCTTGGTTGTGAGCTCTGTGCCTTGCTTTTTTTTTTTTTTTTGCTTTTTTTCCTGCCTCTGAAAGCTTCCGAAACAGAGCTTCAGAAAAAAAGCCTCTGAAGCTCTGTTTGGGGGCTTCTTTTCTGAAGCTTTGTTTCTGATGCTTTTTTCAGCTTCTGAAACCTCCATTTGAGAAGCTGGACGGGGCTACATTCGGAGTATAAAACGCACCCAGATTTTCACCCTCTTGTTTTGGGAAAAAAGGTGTGTCTTATACTCCGAATAATACGGTATTTCCATTATCAACCAACATATGTTTAAGACAGCTGTTCCTTATAAATTCATACATAAATACATTAGACAACCAAGGAGACTTCACATCCTTATCTTACTACCTGCTCCCATTTGCTAGACATTTCATCTATTTTTGAAAGCATACTTCTTTATTTCAACCATATATTACTTATAACATCCAGCAGAATTTTAAACAAAATTTTAAAAGAATTTTAAACAAATTTCTGCCCAAGTATTTTCCTAGGGCACTTAACAAACAGTCTTTCCATATACTCTTCCTGACTTTCCCTTTGTATAGATGAACAAGCATTATTTCATTCATCAGGCATAGGTGAAATCTTCATGCACACATTAGCAAGTTGTAAATCATTCCATAAGAAAACCATTTCCATATTTAATGTTTCTTCAGTTACACTAGCTACACCGGCAGCCTTACTATTTTTGACAATCACACATTTATAATTGCCTTTTTATAATTTTTTCTTGAACACTAATATTTAAAGCAACTGCTTAATTTCTAGACTTGAAATCGCTATCCTTCATATTATAAATCTCTAAAACACTCTACCCAGCTTTCCCTCAATTGTGTTTCATCACTTTTATTTTTAATTCCATTCACTCTTCTGAAAGCTTCTTGTTTAACCCTCTTCGCTCACTTCCAAAACAATAGTTATTTCTATCATGGCAAGTTCTTTTTTCAGTTTCTCTTAATTGTTCCTTGCTCTCTTTAACTATGTTCTTATATCCTCATTTTTCACAGCAGTCTCTCTCTTTTGTGTATTTTTTTTTGTTCATCTACAATCTATTTTCATTCTCTTCAGCACAAAACATGCATTTCATATTTTCCATTAGTATAATTCTATAAGATTATTTTGCGGCTTTTGTAATATAATTCTTTTCACTGTGTGGCAAGCAGATTTCACGCCCTGTTTTCTTAGCTCCATAACTTTACCAAAAAGTCCCTGACCACTCAACCCAATACAGCACAACCAACACAAGCCCTAAAAAAGAATTACACTGCCATATATCAAGAATATCTCAGAAACCATCAACAGATTACTACAATCACATGGAATCAGCATAGCACACAAGCCAACTAAAGCCTTTCAAAACATCCTAAGCAGACCAAAAGACCCAACAACCCCAGAAGAAAAAACAGGAGTCATCTACAACATACAATGTAAGGACTACAACAACAACTATGTAGGACAAAATAGGCAGAAGACTGGCAGAATGCATCCATGAACACTAGCTAGCAATCAGAAGACATGATGAAAAATTTTTAATTTCACAACATATAGACAGATTTAACCATAGTTTCAATTGGGAAGATGTGACCATTCTAGACAAGCCAAGTCCAAATATGCCAGGGAATTTCTAAAAACCTGGCAATCTGACAAATCAGCCATCAATAGACACATAAGCATTAACATCTATACACTCTGCAAAAGAGACACTCACCCAGCCCAAAAAAGAACAAAAAACCCCAAGCACCTCTCCACCAGCAATCAGCATCGATTAACTCCAAGGTTAACATCAGATCAACAATCAAATAAATAATATACCCCAATCAAGAAGCTGCCAAAAAAGCCAACAGTAAACAGCTCAACCAAAAACTCTCTCAGACCACCCCCACCAACACTGACAGGGCAAGCCACCAGATTATAAACTGACAGCAAACCCCACTCCTTACTAGCACTGTTGATGTTACCTAGTTAGGGTAATGAAACTTCTGCAAGAAAACAAGCAAGCTCAGAGAGCACCAAGGACCCTTTGTTTCTCACATTTAAAACCTCTCATAATAATTAGAGATTTCACTCATTCTCTAAATCTTTCAGCATAAATAATCAAATCCATCATGCTTCCTTATTTATTTTCATTCTTGTAAATTATGCTTTAATCATGTATTTCAAACAAGATTGTTTCCTAACCAGATATTCACTAACCATTCTCATTCCCACTTGGACCTCTGAATGGTCGTAACTTTTTCTGTAATTATCTTGTTCATTTAAGTTATCCAAAGAATTTTTCCCTTGGATTACACTTGCTCAAACATTGAACCATTTTCCCTAAATTCATATTTGATTTTTCCACTGGAGCATAACATGCATCTGTCATTATCCTACAAATTACTAGTTTTGTATATAGCCACAACAACCTATATTACAATAATTTGAACTTCTGATTTGCATTTTAGGCCTTCTATTCATAACTAAAACTCCAGCTATATTTCTCTTAATGAATTCAACTATTCCTCTCCATTAGATCATATTACTTTTATTCATATATATTATATTATATTATATTATATTATATTATATTGTGTTGTGTTGTGTTGTGTTGTGTTGTGTTGTGTTGTGTTGTATTGTATTGTATTGTATTGTATTGTATTGTATTTATTTATTTATTTATTTTAATTTGATTTATATGCCGCCCTTCTCCAGAGACTCAGGGTGGCTTACAATGCGTTAAGCAATTGCCTTCATACTTTTGTATATTTATACAAAGTCAGCTTATTGCCCCCACAAACTGGGTCCTCATTCCACCTACCTTAGAAAGGATGGAAGGCTGAGTCAACCTTGACCCTGGTGAGATTCGAACTTATAGTAATTGCAGACAGCTGGTGTTAATCACAATGCTATTAGTCTGCTGAGCCACCAGGACCTTGTTCCCTTTTAAGTTTCAAAGACGTGCAATACATACACACACATACACACACACACAATGTATGTTATATATATATATATATATTTGTGTGTGTGTGTGTGTGTGTGTGTGTGTGTGTGTGTGTGTGTGCGTGCGTGTGTACACACACACACTAGCAAAATTTGAGGACTGGAACATCACTGAGAGACTGCCTGTTCTGAATTCTGCAATGCAGTTCCTAGGCAAACAACTTGTGTTACAGTTCTAGCACACACACACACACACACACACACACATGTATGTATGTATGTATGTATGTATGTATGTAATTTACATAAACTATGAAAACTATACATAAAATAGACAGAGACAGAAATCAGACAAAGCAAACTTGTAACTAAATAAATATGAAATGGTCACATGCCAAACATATGCTGATTTGTCCACCCCTGTTGATTCTCTTTAGGATTGCAGCTAAAATTGGTTTAATAATTTCACACGGAGTCATTCTTCAACTTGTGAAAACTACGAGTTCAATGTACTGATTTATTATTTTATATTATGGAAAATATTGTTTGCAATATCAGGCACCTTTAAACACTTATTCAAGTCATTTCACCAGAATTATTGAAAGGTTTTGCCAAAAAGCTCTTATTTGGAGAACTTTACTCTACAATAGAACTGCAAGAGTTAGCCCACTGAGTGAAGTTTTGTCCTCACAAAAACTAGCAGAAATCCCCTGGAAAAACACTTACTAATTCAACAGAACAAATTGAGTTATTTCACTCACAGTTAATTTTTGTGGATCCATACCTAGTGGCACCATTTTTTAAAGTTTCTATGGAAAAAAAGTAAAGTCCAAGAATATCTATTTCTTAAATACATATAAATAACCTTTGTAATATTATCTCAAAAAATGGATTTTGGAGAATCTCAAACAAAAGCCAACTTAAAGAAATGCAGTTAGTTCATTCTGGCAAATATCTATATTAATATGAATGTTTTAAATACATAGCATGAAATGTATAAAATAATATTTTATGATTTCTGTCTCTGTGATATCTAAGGTCAGAAAACTGACCAAATGACTATGGTCAGAAGACTGCATTAGCAATGAAGTTACTAATAGAAAACAAAGTTCCCTCAACGGCAATAAAACCATTGTTAGAGTGTGTGTGTGTGTGTGTGTGTGTGTGTGTGTGTGTGTGTGTGTGTGTGTGTGTACACACATACATATGCACACACACATGTATACACACACACACACACATACACACAAGTACTGTCTGTTTTCTTGGGTTTAAATTAGGTTGTGATGTCCAACAGGTCTGCACAGTTTATATTGTAGTTTGTTCAGCCTTGAACATAACCCAGAAATGCCTGCAACATGCTTTGCCACCAGAGTAAACATTCTTTTTGATTTTCTGAAAAATCAATGTGAAAGGTTTAAAATTCACTGTATAAACTCTACAGGTAAGAGTCATGTATTTAGGGGCGCAGTGGCTCAGTGGCTAAGACGCTGAGCTTGTTGATCGAAAGGTCGGTAGTTCAGTGGTTCAAATCCCTAGTGCCGTGTAACGGGGTGAGCTCCTGTTACTTGTCCTAGCTTCTGCCAATGTAGCAGTTCTAAAGTACGTAAAAAATGCAAGTAGAAAAATAGGGACCACCTTTGGTGGGAAGGTAACAGCATTCCGTGCGCCTTTGGCGTTTAGTCATGCCGGCCACATGACCACGGAGACGTCTTCGGACAGCGCTGGCTCTTCAGCTTTGAAAAGGAGATGAGCACCGCCCCCTAGAGTCGGGAATGACTAGCACATATGTGCGAGGGGAACCTTTACCTTCACCTTAAAAGTCGTGTAGGTAAACAGAAGGTTTAGCAAATATATCGTTGAAAATCCTGAACCATGCCATTATTTCTGTGTCAGTTAAAAAAGGTTCTTACTAAGTAAACTTGAACAAAATAAGAAAGGGAGCTACAGGGTTTCTAGTCTTACATTAAAAACCCATGCACTTCACCCTCTGTAGAAGGCTGCTTGAATAGTGCGCAAAGCACAAAACGTGCCAGGCATTACGTTAAGTCCTCAACTTAAGGAGTTCATTTAGGGACAGTTTAAAGTTACAATGGCACTGAAAAAAAATGACTTATGACCATTTTTCATTCTTACAACATTGCAGCAGCCCCATAATCCCATGATCAAAAGCCAGACCCTTGGCAACTGACTCATATTTGTGACGATTGCAGTGTTCCATGATCACGTGATCCCCTTTTGCAACCTTCTCACAAGCAAAGTGAATGGGGAAGCCAGATTCACTTAACTTTGATACAAACTTAACAACTGCAGTGATTTACTTGACAAGTGTGGCAAGAAGGATCGTAAAATGGAGCGAAGCTCATTTAACAAATGTCTCAGGTACAGAAATTTTGAGTTTGATTGGGGTCGTAAGTCGAGGACTACCTGCATTTAGAAAAGAGCATGGATAGTCTACAGAGGTTTTCCCTAAAAGCTTCCCTTCTTCAACACCCAATTTGACAGAGATCTGTTGAAAAAACCCACATCAGACCTATCTCTAGCTTTTGCATAGGACACTTTGAGGAATACCTCAAGAAGAAAGAGCGGAAAGGACCTGTTTGGGCTGAAATTTAGCTACTGTCCCAAACATTATCGCCCTAGAACTGTATTTAAATGGGGCAGTTTTATTAGCTTGCATCCTAAGAATCATCCTCTTATAGCCAAATACAGGGGATTGGTTCCTTTGCATCCTGCCTTAATTTTGCCCTGCTATTTTCCTTTATTGCAATGTACGTATGTAAAATAGCTGTAGGCGATGGGCAGCCCCTCACCACCCTTTAGTGTCCGTGAGGCGTGCCATGCTACTTCAAGATACCATTCAGTTGGCTAAAGCATCACAGCAGTTTCTTCAGTTATGAGAGAATTCCTAAGTCAATGCTCAAAAGAAAATAATGCAATTCTATGCGAAGTATCATTCTTCAGTACTGAAGAGCTGTTTGCAGATATGCAATGATTACTGAAAATGTACCAGCTCTTGAAGAATGGGAGAAGGGCCAATTCTTTTCCCAGCCAAGTGACAGTGTTTCAGAAGCTTCTGAACTAGCCTCACAATTAAAAGATTAAAAATATGTCTCTAAATAATTCTGAGAGAATTTGTTTTTAAAAGTAAAACAAACAAACAAACAAACTTTGTTAGGTGATCCCAAGATTACTTTAAAACGTGTCAGACTAGTCTACTTTCCTTGAGAGGGAAAGTAGAATTCACTATTTGGACCAAGAATACGCAACCTTGGTGGGGTTTATTGAAGGCCACATCCAATGGGGGAGTTAAGGGTGAAATGATTGCCTGCCTTGCAAAAAATAAAGAAAAAAATGGCATCATCCTTTTGTGTGAGAGTCTGATGGTGACATTTGGGCTACCTTTTAAATTACATCCGTTTGTGGGAACAAACACAGAGCCCGGGAAAGTCTTGATATCTTGCTGGAATAAATAAATTGAAAGCCTGACTATTGTGTTCAAGATACAGTAATATAACCAAAAAGGGCAATTCTTTTATCTGTGTTCTTTGTTGCAGTTATTTTATTTATTTATTTGAACTCTTGTTTACTTGCGCAGTTTCCAAAACAGGATAATCATCCCACAAGGAACCTACTAAATCTACTGCTAGCTATGCAAAAGTTCCAAGTTTTTCTTTATGAAGTCTCCAGAAGAAGCTTTAACATTAACTTTCTGAAGCACTACTATAGGACAGAGAGTTTCTTATTTTTTTAAGAAAAGTTTTTATCTGGATGAAATATGAAACTATTATTTAAGTTATACAATTTTTCTGTACAACTTTATATATATGGCAGACTGCTTATATTGATTGAAACAAACAAACTTTCTTCTTTATCTATCCATCCACAAGCATATATGCAGCGTGCACATATGTACATACATACACACCTGCACCTATTTATACTCTCATTTTAGGACAATACTACAAATATTTATCTTGAATTCATAAGCAGAGATACAAGAATATGCACAAATGTTTGTCTTTCCATTATGTTTGTGTGTGTTTGTATGTGTCAGTTTATGCATGTGGGTCTGTTTGTGTGTGTGTGTGTCTCTCTCTCTCTGTGTATACACACAAATTCAAATTTGATGAAAGTTTTATATGAAACAAATTTCTAGAATTCTATGCAAACTGTGGCATGATGAAAATTTGGTAACTGCAATTTGCTCCAAAGAAACTAAAGCGATGATTAGGAAAAACAGTACCTTACCTGTCCTTATAGTTGATCACGGTATCAATTATGGCATTCATTTGCTTTGTCAGTTTAGGTGGATTGGGTGACAATTTTTCAGCTGGAGGCCTTCCTCTCCTCTTTTTTGCCTTCTCACCGTCTTCTTTGCCTGAATCCTTGTCCACATTTCTTCTCCTTTTACGTTTTTTAAGCCGAACCTCCTCTTCCATTTCTTCCAAATTGCCGTCTTCAATTGCCTATTAATTAGGAAAACAAGAAAATATATACAAATATGTAAAGATGCGTAGAATAAATATATATTCAATGAAGTCTAAATGTCACAAACAACTTTGTAGTGTTTTGTGAGCTGAACAGTTTATAAGTTCAAGTTGAACAAAAGAATTTTAGGAACCATCAACTGTCTTTAGAAACACAGCAATATCATTGTTCATAAGTACTCTGATAGGAAAGTCAACCCCAAAAGGCATTTGTTGCTGCAACTGTATACACTCAATTAAGTAATGATCTATTGTAGTCTTTAAAACAATTACCCTCAGACATCATTTTAAAGGTATCTTTATATACAGGGCAATTTTAACAAAGCCAAACAAAAATTCCTTCAAAATATATTCACACACATTCCTCTTTTTGCAAAGGAGTTTACAAACAATTTCAAAAAAAATGTTTCAGTATTATACATCTAAAACAACGTGCTTTTCCTTAATACAATGCCTACTCACAATGCAGAATAGCAAACAATGCATTGTTTGATATCTAAAGAATAGTAGCGTTATGGGGTGAGGAAGAAACAACACAATTCAAACACATTCAAGCAACATTTACTAGTTTAAAATTTACCTGCAAATATGAACCTTAAATCACAGCCAACAACACTATACAATGACAGAATGAAAAATGCTGCAAAACCAGATCTGATTTAAAAAAAAAATTATTCACACTCTCAGAAATATATGTGACAATCAGGGAATTTGAACTTCAAAAAAATAATAATAAATAAACAGAAGAAAAAGGCAAAGATGTGAGTAGTTCTGCTTTACAAACAGCTTAAAATTAACAATGTGTTGAAGAGAAAAAGAAAAAGGCAACCCTGCTTTTTAAAAATAAATTACATCAGCCTTTATGATGCTTTCTCAAATCATAAATGTTGACACTGTCCCTTCTGCTCCCCTTTAATACCTAAGATACATGCAAATGTGAATCAATCTTTTTCTGAGCTGAAACAGCTCTAATCGTAAGGCAATTACCTTCATTTTTCCACAGCACCAAACATGGCTAATATTTATGATCATGTGAGTGTAACAATCAATATACAAAGAGTGATTACATCCCAGACACAATTCCTTTCACTGGGTTATGTTGCTTGCAAAACATTTTGTGAATAAACCTGGTACATCAGACAAAACAGGCTGGCATGTTAAAAATGCCAGGGAGATTTCAGTCTCTGTTTCTTATTCATCCTTCGATGTGCAAATCCAACGAACAAACATGAACACAGAATCCTGAGGGAGAGACGCTAACCCAGGCCTTAATAATCAAAAGACAATTTCCACCATGCTTCCACAGCGTTCAGCAAACCACTATGAAGGAGCTTAAGATCTGATGAGTTAGGTGGGAGAAAAGAGAATATGAATATATCTATACATATCTATCTATATATGTATGTATATATCTGCACACACATTCATTAATATTCATTTGACTAAAGCAGGACACCCACTACACATCACAGCAGCTTCCGAAGATTATGCAAAAGAAACTGTTCTGCAAATCTGGGAAGCTAGAAATTCTAATAATAAATACAGCATGCAGGGCTGTCAACAGTTAATGTTATCGCTTCTCCTTAAGCACTCATTTGTACACAGAAAAACACAGAGAACATCAGCTTTTGATGTGTTACACACCTACACATGCCTGCGATGTAGTTCTACTGAATCTTCAAGACGGCAATGAAAAAGGATATTTACCTTACCACTATCAGCAGGCCGGCTATCGGAAATCACAGTTAGTGGGGATAAAATTAACAAGCCAGCAAAGCAGCGAGCTGCTAGTCTCTTCATCAGCTGATCAGGAAAAAAAAGAGAGCTGGGGAAAGGCTATGTTTTCATATACAAGTAATTTTATTTTACTGAAAAGGCAACACTGAAAGGAATGTAGATACTCAAATCTGCCGTTTCATTCTACTACCTTCCACAAGGCCCAAAGCCTTCTCCCTTCAAGCCTCTTTAATAATGACAACTACTTATCATATTTCCCTATTATTATTCCAGGAATACAAATAAAAATTATTTTTCAGCAGACTAGTTACTGATTCCTGGAAGCATTTTAATTATAGTATCAATATTTTAAAAACCCAGATATATAAATATATATATATATATTTTAAAAAGAGAAACAGTGAAGTCTGTATTTTAAGGCTGTATAGCACCCAAGGCTGCTTCATTATTCACAGATAATTTTAATTTACTGGGATTACTTTAAATACCAATTCCCTCCCCCACTCCACTAATTTTTTTAACCTTGGTTTAACATGCTTCTGAAAATGATTTTTTTAAATTAAACAAATCAAATGGTCTATTTTTTTCTCTCTCTCTCTGCTCACAGATAAGCACACCACTGGTCTATTAATTTTCACATGCCGCACCTGCTTGAATTTGCCTCTTACAATATTTTTTTTGTAAAAATGATATTGCAATGGAGATTACAGATTTTCATAAATATTTCCATTGTACATTTGTGTGTGTTTTATAATTTTGTGAATAGCAGACAAATGCTGCTAAATTATGAAACATTATTTTTTTTAAAAAAAACCCAACAATTTGAATAAAAATATATTCTCTGCATTTTGTGAAACATTCGTGAAAATTCATACATTTGCGTTCATCAAATTAAAATGCTGATGTACCAAGTGTATAATTTTAATCAGATGAGGTGGCACCCAGTTTTAATTTGTGATTTGTATTAATTACGTGAACAGTCAATTTAAACCTTTTAAAATTGACAGTAAAGGAGCATATGTAGTTTTCTAGATATGTGACAACATTTCATGTATTTCAGTCTCCAAAACCTATATTTATTAATGAGTCTCAGCAGAATCTAGATTTTCTCTGAAATAGATGCCATTGTACCTAATTACAAATTTCTATAAAATAGATGCTATAGTACCTAATTACAATTTTTTAATAACACTAACTTTCCATCCAGCACCCTGTGAGCAAGTGTCTACCTTTTTCTCCAAATCTTTCCCAGATCATTTAATACAGTTCTCCAAAGCAGACTCCAATGATGTATAAGACTGACAATGCTGGACTTCACTAATATTAATAAAACCAGTCCTAGAAGTACTTATATCAGATACAATGATATGTAACCAACATCAGTAAATATAGTTGCAGCACACTTCCCAGTTCTACTGTTTCAATGTAACACAAAGAAATCAGTGATGTCAGTGTGACAAAGTCCTACCAGGCTGAGATAATACTGTATATCTCACAGAAAGCAGTAAAAAGCAGCAAACCATCACTTATTTACTTTTGACTGGAAAGGGATGGAAACTGCCATTTGAATTTTTTCACTTGAGCTCAAAAATGTCTGTAGTTATAGAAAGCAAATTGGTTGCAAGCACTAAACCAACCCTTCCCTAAATCCCTTCCCTTTTACATTAGCAACCTTTTTGTTAAAATGGGGGAGGCAAAAATGATACCTTGGGTGCTTCATAGCACAAACACATATTGCTAAATTGATCTCTCTGTTTATCTAACTTTATTCCCGCAATACCAATCTCACAAAAGTTGGTTGGTTAGTTGACAGAAAGTTAAGGGACTCCAAATTATATAGTGTTATGTTGAAACTTGAACTCGAGTCTCCTTTGCCCAAATTCTATATTGGTTTTTAATATAATTAGATTAACTCATTTTTTTAAAAAAAACAAAGTAATCAAAAGTCAAAAATCCAGAATCTTTCACATTTATGAACTGCTAGGAGCCTATCAGCTCTTTCAGGTAGACCAGGTCAAAAACAAATTCCACAAAGACTACCAAAACTCTACTTTATTGCTTTAGAGTACAAAAAGAGAATCTTGGATGTCTGGTAAAGTTTTTTTCTCTCTTTCTCTCCCCAAATACATACCAAAGAAAATCAGGGTAAATCTTGAGTTTCTTTCTCTTAACACCTTCTATAATCTGTCAAGCGATTAAATCACTCCCCATCTTGCTTTACTATACAATACCATAACTTATTTATGTTAGATATGCAAAAGCCTCTTCCAAAAATATGGAATATGTTCTCTTGTAATCTAAATATAATCCCCAATCTCTGTGTTTTTAATCTAATTTTGCAACATAGTAGCCTACGTGTATTTTATATACCTAGGTGTATATGAAATCATCAAGATAGTAAAAGAATTGAAATGGAAATGGGCTCGTCACATAGAAGAGCTGATGGCAGGTGGACCAAGGCAGTCATAGAATGGATCCCACTTGATAAAAAGCGTCCACAAAAGAGACCAAAAACAAGATGGATCGATGACATCAGCAAGGACTGCGGGCCCAATTGGCAAAAGAAAGCTCAGGACCATATAGGTTGGAAACAAGAGGACTTCATCCTTCTGCAGTGGACAGACAATGACTAAAATGATGGTGATGATGATGATGATATACCTACATAGAATATGCATTTTAATTATTTTGCTACCTTTTAAAAATATTTATTAGATGGTAGTACTCCTGTAGGTGAGTATAAATAATTTATTTTCCTGAAAGTATACATGATTTGTGATTAGACTATTATGTGATGATAATGATGATGGTGATTATCTGAAATTTTCTCAGATTATTGCATTGTTGGTTCCAGTCAGCCAGATGTTTAGATTGGATTGGGCTTTATCCACCTATAGTATTATTTATTATTAGCACCACCACTAGCAGCAGCATGCTATCTTTCTCATAGTTAATGTATCACAAGACATATACAAGTTGTTTTGATTCCACAAGCATATACAGGTAACATCAAGTGAAGAAATTTGGCATCTGTTTACTTGTATATCAAATTTCTAAGGCAGCCCAATTCCATAAGGATTCTGGGTGATGTACAGCATTAAAAATAGTTTTACTTTGTTGTTCTGAGGCTAAGCACACACTTTTCACATAAATCTCCCAAGTACAATCCCTCATTTCTCCAGAGTAAGGGCAAGAAAGACTGAGTTCTTCAAAACAAACTGCAAGAAATCTTAGTGGAGGTGATGTATAGTCCAGCAATGAAGGGAGGGATAACCGTGAAGTAGAAATACCACAATTTAATTTTTTAAAAGGCAGCTTCCTATGTGCCTAAGGGATGAGAGGAATCACAAGTATTAGCTGAGCTTGCAAGCAGCTATTTTCAAATCATTTTGGATTCACTACTTCTGGAATGCTGCCATGTAGGTCAGTTCTGTTTATATGGCAAGTAAAAACACTGCTTTTTGCTTCTGCGCATATATCCCAACTTCTATTTTATTTTAATAGCTAGCATTTCTTTGTCTTTTACTCAGTCTCTGATAAAACCACCTTTTTTAGACTTGTAATTTGGGTTGAAATTCTCCCCATATCAATCATGCAATCTACATCAAGCACCAGATCGACCCCAAGCAAGTAAGTCCCAGATGTTCCATCACAGAATGCAATTGACAGGCAAGAGCATTTGGGCATATTCCAAATGACAAAGATTCTCAGAAGAATTAAAACATCTGGTGAGACAAGGATATAAATCTTCATGGCTCATTGCAAATGTTCATATTTTTGGATTTCAGGATTGTTTAGCAGGGATAAGAAAATGGAAATACGGAAAGAATGCGTTTTCCAACTTCTAGGGATATATAGATAGTCCTCGACTTACGATCATAATTGAGCCCAGAATTCCCATTGCTAAGAGAGACAGTTATTAAGAGAGTTTTGCCACATTTTACGACCTTTCTCACCACAGTTGTTCACTGCAGTTATTAAGTTAGTAACACGGTTGTTAAGTGAATCTGGCTTCCCGTTTGAGTTTGCTCATTTGGTTGCACACTGCAACTGTCATAAATATGAGTCAGTTGCCAAGCATCTGAATTTTGATCATGTGACCACAGTAATCCTGCAGTGGTCAAAAGGGTGAAAAATGGTCTTAAGACACTTTTTTCAGCAGTATTTTAACTTAAAACAGTTACTAAACAAACTATTGTAAATTGAGGACTATCTGTATTTATTCATTTCCCCAAGAAGTGATATTGTAACAATGGTTTTTTATATCACAAGAAATTGCATCCACTTAAGAGATGTAACTTATTACACATGATATAGTACACAATCCGAACAGAAACATTTACAATGCAGACAATATAAATACCACCCCGTATCTTTGCCCAAAAGCTTCCTCGTTCACCTCTGAGCAACTATGTGAACTACTTGAAAACTACTGAACTTAACTGCAGTAAAAAAAACTTCTTCCTGGATCAAGTTATTTATTCATCAGCATAATTACAGCTAACAAAAATTTCTTCCCATCAGCAATACAACAAAATGGACCATCCAAAGGCAAGAGAATCGTTTCTTTATATCTGCGTCCATATGCACACAAACACGCAAACAAACACACATAAAGGAAGGGAATTAATATGAAAATATTTGCATCCGGAAACACACCTGCCTGACTCTCTCTCCCTAAAAAAAATGTGAGGCACATTTACATCCTCTAGTCATTCTGGTGCTCTACATTCTAGTGCAGAACAAAAGAAATGGGAAAACATTCCTCCAATCCTAATTCATCATTCCTTTATCAACTCTTTAAATTACTGAAGAGGCAAAGTCCCTAACAGAATGAGTATGTTGAAGTAAAGGTAAACTCGTACTCCATCAGCTCAAATGTCTCCTTCCCAATCATCCTGTGCAGTTCTTCAACACCACTCAATTTAAAGTTCTTCAGTTCCACTCAATTTAAAGTTAGACGAGCAAGTTTCTACTATTAAATCCAAAACCTCAAAGGTCAACAATTTTAGTAGTATCTGATAGGGAGGTACCTCCAATTACTCGTTCACCTCAGAGGGCAATTTCATTTTATTCTCCAGTTTGTATTCTTGTATCTTATAATTAATACTGAAAAGAATAAGTTTTACATACCCTTAACCACTGTTTCTCTGTCAAAGCATCACTGTAGTCCACATCCCGACGCTGACGGGACCCTCTCCCAAATATTTTTTCCTCCTCCTCTTCGCATGTAAGTCTTTCCACTTCAGCATCGTCTTTGATGATCCAAGATGGCAAATCGTCTTCCTCCATCAAGCGCGGTTTGCGTTTTGGGTTTCGAGCATCCTCCCTACGCCTATCCAGGTCCATTCGCTGGAGAGGTGATAAATATGATATTTAAGAAAGGTGATGGCAAAACAAATGCTGGCTTTGTATTTTCTCAATAAAATTATCTGCCATGCATACTTTAGCAAATGACAAACCTGGATTCTGCAACACCACCATGAACTAGAAATATTTGCTGAACAGGAAATGCAATTAAACATCCACTCTAAGAAGCATATCTTAAATATAGTAAGCTATATACATCAGCTGTTCTAATATTGGATTTTAGCCAAAATGCAAGCACCAAGAAACAAGAGGAAATTATCAGGATGACTGAGAAATAGAGTTTGCAGAAGTACAAAGACCCTTCAACAACAAATTTAATTTATTTATATATCTTAATAGTTTTAAGCATCAGTTCTTCCACAATAATCTTCTTTTAAAGTAATATCAAAGCTAAGAGCTACGACAGCTTTTGCTATCACCCAGCTTTTCAGCAATCTTTTCTATAACCTGATTTCCAAGTAAATTAGGCTACAATTTAGTAGGACACCAAGTGTACTCCTTCGCTTTCCTTTTCCTGATTTAGCTGACACTCAATTTGGCAACAATTTGGCATCAATTTAGCTGATGCTCAATTTGGCAATAAATGAAAATTGGGAATTACCATTTAAAAAGAAATATAAGTTTATTAAGCAAAAAAAATCTCAAAGCAATAATTGCTTAATCTGATTTGTTTCCTACCATTTTTGTTTCCATACAATAGTAAATTAAAGTTTAACCACAGTAAATTCTGTTCTTGAAGTTAGGTGCAAGGCAGAGGGGTTTTGGGTGCACATATTTCTGCCTATGCACAAATTAGCGTTTACATACTAATTACCTGAACACAATATGAAAAACCATATGGATGTATTCCATTCTAACCATTGTGAATTTTGACTTCAATTCCTTTTAATCAGCAAAATAATCAGCACAGACTGCACACAAACTCCTAATGTGTCATTGTCATAAGATCTACACATAAGTAAATTACAGAATGTTATTTTTCTACTGACATTTCTATAGCAACATCACAAATGATGAGCTTAGCTTTAAAAGTTTTAATCACATCCATTCCTGAAGAAATGTTTGAGAGTAATATCAATCACTCAGCCTAAGACATTGGTCAATTAAAGTGTGACATTTTCATTAATAATGAAGGTGAGAGACTCTTTTATTTTAATGAAAAATATTTACCCAAAACACTCTATGATAATATTACATCATTGCCCTGGGTCTTCGGAGAGGGGCAGCATATAAATTGAATAAATATAAATATATATACACACACATATATACATATACACATATATACATATATACATATTACTTTTTTTCTATTAAAGATAAGAGTTTTTAACCCATGTATCTGCATGGATCAATACACTCCTAACTCACTGGGATTATATTACTATCCTAAAATTTTATTCAGTTTATTTTGTCCCAATATACCATAACATTGGCCTTTTAGAGGGCTTTGGAGGCGGGGGTTGTCTGATTACAAGAGTTCACAATAGGACACATGGAAGAGGAGGGGATCTCCAATAATTTTGGTGAAAAAGAAGACTCTAGCTTAATGTGAAAATGGGCCAAAACTCCCAGTATGACTACAGTCTGTGATATTATTAAGCTATACAGGCTTCTATATACATCCCAAGTCTACCTTCAATTAAATCTAAAAAATATATTGGCTTTAGAGAAACTGAGTATGTTCTTCACTTCTGACTAATCCATCAGTCTTAAAGTATTTCCTGTATTTATAACTAATAAAAAATCCATAAACATTAGGTTTCTAATCATATAGAGCCTTCGTTTTTAAAAATATTTTTTTATTACTGTCGATGGTCTAATATTACTATGTTGGAACGTTCTTTTAATCTGCATGTTTTTAATAGCGCTGTATAAATTTAGTAAACAAAAAAAGTATATAGATAACAAACACACTTCAAAGAAGCCTCATTGCTTTTCTACTGTTGCTCCCTCTTGCTTTCATTACTTCTGATCAAGATCTGTCAATAAGAATGAGGAGAAAGACTAAAAGGCAGCCAACAAATAGAACAGGTGAAGAAGAGGGACCAGTTGGATTAGCAGCAAGTATCATAGCAGCCTCTTGTGGCACACATAGAGAAATGCATTTCAAGACTAGTTATTAATCTAATAGAGAGATTAGTGTTTTTTAATCCAATAAATAGATAAGTGTTGTATTTCATTCAGGTTTTGTAGAAAGACATAAAAAGAATTAATTTAGTTTATGTTGACTGATATATATTGAAAAATAGCATGATTTGTTTCTTTTCAACTTGGTCAATGTATATAGGTCCAAAATTCACAGAGGGATGAATAATAATTTTGCTAGTTAAAACAATGTTTCAATCTATTCTGTGTTGAAATGCTAGAAATGGCATCCACACTTATTATTTAGCATAAAGAAGCAGTTATAATGTTTGATTATGGAAATGGACATCTTCGATAGGACATAAAAGATGCAATTTGTTAGTGTCCTTTTGTTTCATACATTCCGATGTATTAGGGATTTCACAATTTTCTACCTTAATGAATTCATCCCTAGATTAAAAAGTGAGCTATAAAGGTTATCAAGGCAACAATTCAATCCACAATTAGAAACATGCATCACTACCATGAAAAGATCGAATTCCTCTTCATTTCGTGCAATCATCTGATTCAGAGTCTCATCATCAGGAACTTCATCTTCTTCCTAAAGATGGAAACAAAAATGTTTACAATTTTGTTTTCATTCATTCATTCATTCATTCATTCATTCATTCATTCATTCATTCATTCAATCATGTCTGAAAATCAAGAGACTGACTGGAAAAGTCTGTGCAGTTTTCTTGACATCCTGTGGGAGAGATTTGGGGAAGCAAGCTTCCGGGATGCTCCTTCCTGGCAGCCCTGGGCGACCAGATTAGAAGCCCCAGCGACTTGGCAGGGAGGGGGACTGCCCAGGAGTACAGACACTCATTTTCATTTGGCTAGCCCAAAATTGCGCATAGCCAAAAGTCGGCCCTGGCCATCTGAACAACTCGCAACGACGCCTACCACCACGTTGCTGGGGGATGCCCTAATGGGGGTAGACCAGGAGGTCCCTAGTAGGCAGGGTCTAGTAGTTACTGGTTACGATGGTGCCCGGAAACAGGAGGATTCAAGTAGAGGGGATGGGAGGGATACACAGAAATTGTGCCAGAACCATGCTGTGAACAGAACCCCGCTATCTGAGATGATTCGTTGTGGGACACCATGCAGGTGATACACGTGTTGGATGAACATCTTTGAGAGTTTCCTAGCTGATGGCAACTCGTTACATGGGACAAAATGAGCCTGCTTTGAAAAGAGGTCGATTATGGTCCAGATTACGGTATGTCCATTGCGTTCAGGGAGGTCCACCACCATAGCGATCTCCTCCCAAGGTTCCTTAGGATTAGCCACTGACTGCAAGAGGCCCAAGGGCCGCCCAGACCATGGTTTAGACATCGCACACATTGAGCATTCCTTCACATATTGTTTGATGCCCTTACGCATTTGTGGCCACCAAAACTGGCGTCTAGTCAAATGTAACATTTTGAGGAAACTGAAATGACTGGCCAGCTTTGAGTCATAACACCGCCGTAACACTGACTGGCGTAATGCCGCTGGCACATAGATTCAAGACCCCATCCATGCGATTCCATTTCGGTGCATTAAGATTGACTTATGTGTGTTAAACCAAGGGTCCCTGCCTGTTTCGTGACATAGGTCCGTTTGCCATAAGTGTTCCTTCGTATGTAGGCAGTCTTCGCCTGGGTCCTTAAGTATCATAGCTTGGACAACCTCCTCTCTCTTGCTATGAAACTGAGGCATTTGCGATAAGGTGTCCGCTAGGAAGTTCTTTCCTCCAGGCACATATTTCAGGTCGAAGTTGAATTGCTGGAAATATTGTGCCCAACGTACCTGTTTTGGGGATAATTTCCTTGGAGTTTGGAGGGCCTGCAGGTTTTTATGATTGGTCCTTACTTCAAATTTGCTACCAATCCCTTCTAAAAGGTGTTGCCAGGTCAGTAACGCCCACCGGACCGCGAAGACCTCTTTCTCCCAAATCGCCCATCCTCTCTCTGTCGATGTTAATTTCCGGGATGTATAGGCACAAGGATACAACACCTCATCCTTCACTTTCTGCAACAGCACAGCACCCACAGCAACATCGCTGGCATCTGCTTGTACGATGAACATGAGGTTCGGCTCCCGAGAGAACAGAGCTTTCAAATGTTCGAATGCTTGTTGACATTCAATCGTCCACCTCAGAGCTTGGCCGGGTCTCGCCCTTACTCCAGTATGTTTGGTGCGTAAGAGGTCTGTTAGAAGCAAGGCTACCTGTGCAAACGCTGGAATAAACTGCCTGTAAAAGCTGGCAAAGCCAAGGAAACTCTGTAGTTACTTCCTTGTTGTGGGCGCTTGCCACTCCAGGACTGTTTTCACTTTATTCGGATCCATCTCCACCCCGACCCCCAAAATGCGATATCCTAAATAGTCCAATTGTGTACGATGGAATTCACATTTCGACAAGTTAACGAAGAGGTGTGCAGTCAACAGTTTGCTCAGCACTTGGCGTACCAACTGCACGTTCTTCCATTGTTTTAGTGTATATCAAGATATCATCTAGATATACCAGCACTCCTCGATAGAGATGCTCATGCAACACCTCGTTAATGACCTGCATGAACACGGCCGGGGCACCCTGTAGTCCAAACGGCACCACCCTGAACTTATAACTACCCAATGGGCAGTTAAAGGTGGTTTTCCATTCATCGCCTTGTTTTATGCGTACCCGGTAGTAGGCTTCACGCAGGTCGAGTTTTGTGGATACCCTTCCGGTGGACAACACTGCCAGGAGGTCTTTGATTAAAGGTAGGGGGTATAGGTATTCTACACACACAGAATTCAAACCTCGGAAATCCACACAGAGACGTAGCCCCCCGTCTTTCTTTTTTCTGAATAGCACAGGCGCAGCCATCCGTGACCTGCTGGATTCGATAAAACCTCTTGCCAGATTTTTATCGATATACCGTCGAAGTTCCTCCATCTCGGGTTGTGTCATGGTGTACATTCGGGGTTTTGGTAGTTTGGCCCCTGGGACCAGTTCAATCGTGCAATCTGTTGTTCTATGGGGGGGGCAATACCTCACTCTCCTCTTCGTTAAATACCGTGCTTAACTCCCTATACACATCAGGGAACCCCCCGAGCCCTTCCCCCTGCCCTCCGGCTCGCTCAGTCTGTTCCTCTGGTTCTGGCTCTGGGCCTACGAGAAGCCGTAATTTTCGATACCCCCCTTCCCACCATATGTGGGGTTTCAATTTGTCCAGCCATGCCAACCCCAGGATAAGGGGCTCGACCATCCAGTCTACTATAACAAACCGTAAGGTTTCTTTATGCTCCCCTATCCGTAATTGCACGAGTTCGGTGATGAGTTTGGACGGGGGGGCCCCCCAGAACAGAGCCGTCCATTTGTTCGAATCTTATTGGAGTTTTCAATTGTACTGTACGTAATCCCAGGTCATCCACTATTGCTCTGCTCATTAAACACCGGGTGCAACCGGAATCTATCAATGGCCCCCGGTGACTCGCCTGGGACATACGTGGGTTCCGCACAACGACTGGTATGACAAATGGGTGTACCGGTGCACTTACCATGGGGTCATTTGGGTCGCTTTCTTCATCATCATTCGTGGTTATGGACCCTCCTTCCGGTACGATGGGACTCTTCACCTCCTGTGGAGTAGGATGTGGGCTGCCACGTGGGGTTTGAGCGGCTAAGCGGGATTGGTCTGCGCTTAAACGAGCTCGGCCCCTCGGTGTGCGGCCCGTTGCTGTCGGCTGTGCCTTGGCCTGGACGGGAGGTAAAGGGCAATCAAGGGCTCGATGACCTGGTTGGTCGCACCGGAAACAGCGGAATGCACCTCTGCCTGCTGTTTCTGGAGGGTGAGTGGGAAAAGAGGTGTTCCATCCAGGACCCCTAACAGTGGGTGGATTCTCCACCTGACGTCGTTGCGGTGCAGTGTCTCCCTCCCGGGGTTTGAACTCCCGCAAACCCACATCCAGGTCTACAGCTGCTTTAAACCACTCTGTTAGACAGGGTGGCAAGCCTCTATAAACACAGGCTTGTCTAATCTCCTTATCCAACCCCAGTCGAAAATGGTGCACTAACAGACGTTCCGGCCAGGCCCGGAGCCGTCCTGCAAGGGCCTGAAACTCTTTTATATACTCTCGGATGGATCGTCCTTTTTGTTTTAGTGACACTAACTCCCCCTCCACCACTTGGGTATGGGTGTCATCCTCAAATCGGCTTCTTAATGCTTCCAAAAGCAGACCAATGTCTACTAGCTCCCTCGCGTGATCGCTATGGAGGTCTGCAACCCAGTCGGCAGCCTCCCCTATCAACACATTAGTTATCGCAACCACCATGGACCATTGGAAGGGATACAGGCATCCATAGAGGTCTAAATAACTAAGCACCTGGCTCAAAAAAAGGGATACCCGATCAGCACTACCAACAAATGTGGTCTGTATTGGAGGGGGCCCCCAAACCTGTTGCTGAGGCCAATGTCCTGACACCCATATAGGGGATGGTCCAGGTGGTGGCCGGGCTTCCTGTGTATCCCTCCCGTCCCCTCTACGTGAACCCTCCTGTTTCCGGGAACCATCGTAACCGGTAACTACTAGACCCTGCCTACTAGGGACCTCCTGGTTTACCCCCTTAGGGCATCCCCCAGCGACGTGGTGGTAGGCGTCGTTGTGAGTTGTTCAGATGGCCGGGGCCGACTTTTGGCTATGCGCAATTTCGGGCTAGCCAAATGAAAACGAGTGTCCGTATTCCTGGGCAGCCCCCCTCCCTGCCAGGTCGCTGGGGCTTCTAATCCGGTCGCCCAGGGCTGCCAGGAAGGAGCATCCCGGAAGCTTGCTTCCCCAAATCTCTCCCGCAGGATGTCAAGCATTGTGGACCCTAGGCCAGTGGAGTAACTCCACTCCCCGTCGTCCTCTTCTATCCAGCGTCGCTCCCACCAACCTTGAAAAGTGGCTTCCAAGGTTTGCAGAAGTGGTTTGCTATTGTCTCCTTTCTATGTTTGAGAGAAAGTGGCTGGCCCAAGGTCATCTAGCTGGTTTTGTGCCTAAGACAGGACTAGAAATCACAATCTCCCACTTTCTAGTCCGATGCGTTAACCATTACACCAAACTGGCTGTGATGACCTGGAGCACGGCACAGAGATAACACAGCTGGCAATCCAAACTGCCCCTTTATTGCTGCAAATTTCCCCACGTTTCTGGCAAGTCCCAGATCAAAGTGATGACAAACTCCCACACACACCTCAAGCAGCCTCTGGCTGCAAATAGTCCAGCCCAGTGCTGTATACACCATGGCTGCACAGCAATAAAACCAGCAGGGCAAATCAAGGAATTCAGAAGCAAAGGATCCAGGTAATTAGTCCAGAAAGCCAGAAAGAATGCAAGCACTCTTGGAAAGTTCAAACGTCGGCACTCAACATTTCAGGAATTCAGAGTTGTTCCCGACAAATGCCCTTCCCCAGTGTCTCCTTAAGTCTCATTCTCCAGGTGTGCCTTGTGAAGAGGGGCGGGGGACTCTTCTCCTGAGTAGTCTGTGCTGTTCTCGCCTTCTCTCCGATCAGGAGGGGGTGGTCTTTGCTCCCTGCCTGAGCTCTGTCTCTCATGTTCCCTGCTTAGCCTCTTTTGGTCATCCTGCCCATTCCTCCCTGCCTACAAACTGTCCTAATTCTGAAAGGCCCTGGCCTGACTGGCCCTGCCCTTCCCCATTTTCCTCCAAAGCCAATGAAGCCGCCCCCTCAACCTCTGTCGGCTCCAGTTCCAGCTCATCTTCCCCCACAGATTCAGGCTCCGACGGGGGCATGACACTGGTCCTCTACTATAAAAAACCACTAGAGAGAGTCTATTAGAGAATATAAGCATGTGCCTATACGGGTAGTCCTCAGGTTACAATGGCAATTGGGATTGGGATTGCTCTCGCTAAGTGATATACAGGTAGTTCTCGACTAATGACCACAATTGGGCTCAAAACTTTTGTTGCTAAGTAAAACAGTTCTTAAGCGAATTTTGCCCCATTGTACAACCTTTCCTGCCACAGTGGTTAAGTGAATCACTGCTGTTGCTAAATTAGTAATACGGTTAAGTGAATCTAGCTTCCCCATTGACTTTCCTTGTCAGTTGGTCGCAAAAGGGGATCACGTGACCCAGGGACACTGCAACCATCATAAATATAAGTCAGTTGTCAAGTGTCTGAATTTTGATCAAATGACCACGGGGATGCTGCAATGCCCGTAAGTGTGAAAAATGGTCATAAGTCACTTTTTTTCCAGTGCTGTTGTAACTTCAGTGTCACTAAATGAACTGTTGTAAGTCAAGGACTACCTGTAGACATATAGGGCAATGTCATGGGATTGCTGGGGTAACTCCAAAATACATGAGTCAATAAGTGAGTAGTAGCCAGAGAACCACCTAAGGAGCATGGGGATGTTGCAGGGAGGCCCTAGGAGACAGAGACTGTGCACAGGCTGGAGTCTGAAGGAGCAGCTGTATATGAATGCAGGAAGGAGGGCACGGTTAAGTGTGACCCCAGGGAGGCTGAGGGAAGGAGGCCATGGTGAGAAGAAGGCCATGGTGAGAAGGAAGCCGTGGTGGTGGTGGGACTTACCAGACTTGCAACTTCCCTGCTGCCTTCTCCATTGAGTTGTGATAAGCCAGCAGGGAGGGTTGCAAATGTCAATCATTTGACTATGGGATGCTGCAATCATTCTAAGTGGGAGCTGGTTGCCAAATTGCAGTCATGTGACCGCAGGTGTGCCTGGATGGCCAGAACTTCAAGGACCCATCATAAGTACCATTCATTCAGCATCGTTGCAACTTTGAATGGTCACTGAACAAGTGTTAAATGAGGGTTACTTGCTTGTTTTACATCACAAATGGCCAACATTTTAAGGGTTTGATACAGCTTCGATTCAGTCAAGTCTTTTGACTTCATTTTTATTTACAGCTACAAAACAACTGTTGTAACAAGAATAAAGACTCAACTCAAAGCTATAATAAACCTCATCACCTTTAACCAGTGAGTCTCTTGAGAAATGACATATCTATGTTCCAAATATGTGCCATTTTCATAATCCATTAATTAGATTTCACACATCTCTTTCTGCAGTTTCTGTCAATGGTTAGAGCTATCAAACCTGGATTGCAAAAATATATGTGGCCACCAGAGGGCTGCCACATAACATCATAAAGTTTAATATTTTGCTGCCTTCTAGGGGTCATCCAGATTCTTGCAGCATGGTTATTTCAAATCTGGTGCTGGTAGTCTGCTTTGCTGGGATGGCCCCACCTCTTTGTTCTGATTGGTTGGGAGTCCCAGTCTGTGTCTATTGGCTTGGCTTCGGGTGTATGGTTGGTTTTTCTCCACCAGGTGGCAGGGCTTCATCTTTGTGGCTGGCTGGAATGTGATTTCCCTGAAGGTCTCGGGGTGTGTGTGTCTGGCTTCTGGGGTGTAGATCTTTCTGTCTGTGGGTACTGGGACTCATTTGTTGACAAGGGCTAGTTTCCAGATGTCTGATAGGCGGGAGGTATCATCACGTTTATTCATGTTATGGGGGCATTTTTCTATTTCAATGGCTTCCATAATTATTCTCTTGTTGAGGTGTTCAGTTTTGGAGATTAATTTGGTTCCTTCAAAATCAATTTCATGTCCTGTTGCTTTAAGGTGCTGGAAAAGGGAGGAAGTTTTTTCTTCTTTTCTGACTGCATTCTTGTGTTCTGCAATGCATGCATTTATTCTATTAGTTTGTCCAATGTATGTGGCCACTCCCAACCAATCAGAATGAAGAGGTGGGGCCATCCCAGCAAAGCAGACTACCAGCACCAGATTTGAAATAGTAACGGCAGTTGCTGCAGAAGACCCCTTGCATGATGGCAGATGAGATTCTGCCGAAACGTTGCCAAAGTGCTCTCAATCTTACACGGGAGAAGACCCGAATACATCAAGACTTGCATACCTGTACCCGTGAAAATCTACGAAAACAAATATATATATATATATAATATGGATATATATAATAATATATCCATAAACTTGGATGCTTAATCTAATCCTTTAAATCATAGATCTTTCTGAACAGCAATATTAACAACAGATGTTCTGTGATTTTCTTTTATCACCATTTTGTATGCTCTAGGGAAGCTCAATTTCTCTCCTAAGAAGGAAGATCCCACACCAAGGACACATAGAAGGATGATATATAGCATAAGACAGAACATACAGTCTAAGTTGTATCAGAACATACTGTAGAATACCGTTTATTTTATTTTAATACCCTGAATCCTTTTGATTAAAAACACTTAAAATTAGAAGACTCCATTTGATAATGCCTTCCGTTTAATCAGAAGACTTTTATTATTCAGTTTCTTAACCATGAAATCTTGCTATAAGGTTTTAAGGAGAATGAAAGGAACCTTGCAGAATGGCCTGCTCTCTTTTCCACAAGTTACAGTTCAACTTGTAGCTCTTACAATTGTTCCAATTGTAAGTTCCAATTAATGAATTCCTGGATCCATAATACAATGATTTAAAGGAAGATGAGTGTCTTATTATACCAACATCTCCCAACTGCACGGCTTAAGGGCAACTGCATCACTTGACAAGCCTCGGATTTCCTTCCACTCTGACAGTACCTAGCAGAACAACAGCCACTTCTGGGTTTATAGGGGTCTGGGGCTTCTGCCAATTCAGAGTCTACCCCTTCTGTTTCTGTTGGTAAAGCCTCATTCCTTTTCCACTTTTGGTGGAACTAATTGTGTTTCTTCAGCTCTGGCTAAGATTGATGGTCAGGGATGTTCCTGGGCATGATTCAATATTCTCTTATGAACTAGAGCAAACTTGTGTCGTCACAGCATCGTCACGTGACATATTGTGACTCCCCCCTTTGCTAAACTGGGCGTGGCCAGCGCGTGACGCATCCAGCTTGCAGGCCGCGAGTTTGACACCCCTGAACTAGAGCATGAATCAGGAACTAAGTGAATTAAGTGTAGAAATACTGGAATTGGGAAGAGTAAGAATGCAATGCACATCTATTTTTAACAGAGATTTTTGTATAATACCTCATTTTCTTCTTCATGTTCCAATATGGCTTGGAGAAAAGCTCTTCGTTCATGGCTTGAAGATTTTTGGTCAAACATGCCAGCCTGAATAACCTTCTGATCCACATTCAGTTTATATTTTGCGGCTGCCAAGATTTTCTCCTCGACACTGTTCACTGTGCACAATCGTAAGACTCGAACTTCGTTCTGCTGCCCGATTCGATGAGCTCTGTCTTGTGCTTGCAAATCCTGTAGAAAATACGTTTGGTACACTTCTAATATTGGAATAATTGGGCAAAGCAAAACAACATCATCAACATTTTACATTCAGAAAAGCACTACAGACTATAATCAATATTCCTAAATCTAGAGCTTCTTATACATTAAGCTCTTTAAAGTTCCAATTAATGAATTCCTGGATCCATAATACAATGATTTAAAGGAAGATGAGTGTCTTATTATACCAACATCTCCCAACTGCCAGCATAAATCACACAATCAGATTGTGATACAGTTACTTGAATGTTATTCTATCATAACTGGTTTGCACTTGTTCTTCAATTTTAATTTTAATTAATTTATGGTTAATATATCAGATTGATGACTGATGTATTTTAGAGCTCATCTATGTTATATTATTAACCTCAAGAAAAGATACCTCAACTATTAGTATTTTAAAAAATCTTTCTCTGGAGTTTGGCTGTAATACTCAACTATCATCACCAGAATATAGTTTGCCAAGGGGGCATCCTAATCCATGGTCATTGTATAAGAACTTAAAATATAATTTTCTCAGATCCTGAATTTGGAGCTCTCCTTCATAAATGTCTATGGAAATTCTCAGTCATTCAGGCCATGGTTGTCGCAAAGGTGCTTTTTCAAGAGGCAACTGGACTTTCTGGTTTTTCTTTGAAGATGTTTCGCTTCTCATCCAAGAAGCTTTTTCATTTCTTCAGCTGAAGAAGCTTCTTGGATGAGAAGCGAAACATCTTCGAAGAAAAACCAGAAAGTCCAGTTGCCTCTTGCAAAAACATCTGTGGGACCTCTTCTTCATAACTTCCATTTCCTTGCTATCAGAATGTTCTGCTTTCCCACCGGTTTGAGAAAATTTGATGTTGAGTATATCATTAATTAAAATGTAAGCATTTAGCTCATTCTTTCTCACTAATTTCAATCCATTACATATATGCCTGTTCATACAGCATTCCACAATAGTTTATATTAATATCATAATTTGCATAGCACTTTTAGGGATTTCAGTAAAAACTATTTATTAAGTAAACAAAATAAATAAACAGTAAAAATTAATATTTTTCAATAAGCATTTTAAAACCAAAAATCTATGACAACTTTGATGGCCTAGCAGACTATTTAGAACAATAGTAATAATCAGCTTGCTTTCCTTTGAATACTATTTTCATCTCTGATTTTGAGGAAAAGCCAAAGATGAAGCAATATGACATTTTATGTGATCAGGCGGAGATATGAAGCTTTTTATTGGCTAAATTATGGGTACTTAATCTCAAATTGGCTTCATATTTATAAAAATAGGATTAAAATTTATAAAATTCATCTCTAACAAATGGTATTAGTGACAGTCCTTGACTTATGACAGCAACTAGGAAAGGATTTTCCCTCACTAAGCGATGCAATTGTAAAACATGACTGCATTGCTTAGTGACATCAATGCCTGCAGTCTCAGTTATCCTAAGTGGTGGGAACCATAGCAAATTTTATTTCACAACCCGCAGCCAAATTGATAGTGGTTGGAAAAGAAATCAAAGAGGATGAATCCAGAAAAACTTAGTTTGATGGGAAATGCCTCAGCATCTTTGATGTACTCTAACACATTACTATTCACAGAAAGCTTTGTTTTATTACTAGTGATTTAAAACAACATAGAACAATGAATCATAAATTACCTGGTGAGGATTCCAATCACTGTCAAAAATTATAACAGTATCAGCTGCCTGAAGGTTCAAACCCAGACCTCCTGCTCTTGTGCTCAGCAGAAAAATAAAGTATTGGGAATTGGGCTCATTGAATTTCTTCAGCAGAGTTGCTCGATCTTCTGACTTTGTTGTTCCTAAAAAAAAAAAAATTGTAAATAAAAAAGAATTCAGGAATTCCTAGCCTGCAAATATCTGCTTATTATCCAGACTTTCAAACATCTGCAATATTGATCCCAGGATTTAGTTATACTGGGGACTCATCCCTTTTATCTGCAATACAGAATGAATTTGGAGGCAAGAATATATGTTTTTTTAATGTATTAACCCAGGGCTGCCAAATTCGCGGCCTGCAGGCAGGATGCATCACGGGCTGGCCATGCCCATATCTGGTTTAGCAAAGGGGGGAAAAGTCCCAAAACATCACATGACACCACCGTGATGATGTGGATTTGACAGCCCTGTACTAACCAATAGTTCTCTTCTTATGCTTTGCTTGGATAAAGCTTCAGGAACAACTATTTTTAAGATTGTTGGCATCTTAATTGAAGAATTACAATTGTTCTTGGTGAAGAAGCTGACTCTAATGAATTTGTTAAGTAATTACATGAAGATAAAATCAGCAAAGTTCATTTCTAAGCCATCATATTTGAGAGTCAGTCTGAAGTAGTGGTTAAAATGTTGGTCTGGGGGTGAGGAGTGCCATGGTCCAGTCTACTTTCAGCCTTAAAAACTTCGGTGACTTTGGACCAATCACTTTCTCACTCTAACCTATTTTACAGTATTCTTTAGAGGAAAAGGAGGAGGAGGAGAGAGCAGTATGGATGGTGCTTCAAGTTCATGAATGAAAGACTGGACATTAAAAACATTTGCTATTGCTGATTCTGGAATTATTTTAACAGATTAACAGAGTTGGAAGGGATCTTGTAGGTCATCTAGTCCAACCCCCCACCCAGGCAGGAGATCCTACACCATTTCTAACAGATGGCAGTCCGTTCTCTTCTTGAAAGCTTCCAGTGATGAAGCTCCCATAACTTCTGAAGACAAGCTGTTCCATTGGTTGATTGTGCTATGTAATATTTATTTATTGATTATTGATAACACCTCCCAATAACAAGTTCTCAAAAGTGGCTTACTTATTTACATAATAACTTTCAGCCATTTGTATGTCACCTTTGCTTATTGTTTGGGAAACAACATTAAAGTGAATTACAATATTTTTATGGTTGTTCGCATAGTAAGCAGAGGCAAGTTACTCAGATGTTCTGCTCATAAGAAAGTGGAACATCTATTTGAAACAAATCCAGGTGATTTCAAATAAATTTTATTATTTACCCAAGTTCTGATTGTCCTGAAGAATAACCACACTGCAGGAATAGCTGTTCCCCTTCCCCACAAATGGCTATAATCAGGAGTGACTCAGACGGGTCAGGTAATGTTGGGCTAGGACAGGGGTCAGCCACCTGAGGCTCTGGAGTCGCATATGGCTCTTTCACCCCTCTGCTGCGGCTCCCTATCACTCAAAATACGTGTCGCAACTGCCAATGTGTGACACCTGCCAGCACGCGATTAATTGAGCTTTTCAACCTCCGGTAGGCCAACCATAGATAAATCCAAGAAAAGAAAAGTTTCAGAAGAAAACAGAATGTTTAATTCAACTATACAGTACATATGCTAGTTTTGTGGCTGCTCAAGAAATAGTCAGGCACGGGGAGGCTTTTGTGGCTCCTGGTATTTTCTTTTCTGTGGAAAACGGGTCCAAATGACTCTTAGAGTGTTTAAAGTTGCAGACCCCTGGGCTAGGAGGACAAGATTGCTTTTGCAGTTCACATCTTTCCTCAAAGAGCTGACTTGATAGAATCCTCCTATTCAATAATCCCGCTACCTCCAATGTCAGCGGCAGTTTGTCTAACTCCCTTTTAGGGAAGAGTTAATTTTCATTTTTCTAAGAGTTTTGTTTTGCTAAACATGCTTCTCAGAAATATGTTTTTTTCTTGAAAAAAACTTCACTTTCAGCCAGTGACTAAATAGAGGGAGAGTATTTAATTGAAATTTTATCTTTATACATATTCATATAACTATAACCCCCCAAAAACTCTCTTCTGCCATGGAAGATCTGTAGAGACATACTATACTTTGTGCAATTAACTTTAAACCTTTTAATAAACTTCTCCCCTCAATCCTTTATTTAGTTAAGAATATCACCTCCTATGATGGAAGTAAGTGTTAATCAATGTTAATGACAAAGAAGAATCCAAACTGAAACAGAAATATCAAGGATATTTTAACTTGACAATACAGTTGTTTAGAGAACTGGAGAAATAAATGTAAACACTTCAGCGAAATTCCTAGATTTCTGCCATATTATTATTTTGAAAGACAGCCTTAAAATAATGAATGAATGAAAGGAACATGATATTTGAAGCATTTGTGACCTTTGTCTTGATTGTAAGATCCCTGTAAAGTATCTCAACATCGTTTATAGGAAGCTAACAAGTTGAAACACCATTCCAGAAGCTGACAGTACTGTCTGTTTTACCGTAATAATAGGGTATCAGAAAATAAAGAATGTTCCCAATCACTGAATGACAATGGCAATAAAAGTCAAGAATTTTAGACATGGCTTTCCCAGCCAAAATTTAGAGCCTTTGTTACAATAATACAAAATAGACCTTAATTTATTAACAGCATGTTAATTAATGAGAGGTATTCCTATTGTAATCTTTAAATGAACTCTAGATTCAAAATGGACATTACCATCAAGTCGCAAGTAAGCAAAGTTTCGAAAGGCAAAGTAATCTTCCATAATAGTCATAAGGGATGTCATTTGACAGAAAAGAAGCACACGATGATTAGTGGCTCGCAACTTTGGTAGAATTCGATCAAGTAGCTCAAACTTTCCAGAAGCCCGATAAAGCTCAGCTCTGAGACAAAAAACAAAAACAAAAAATCACACAAGAATTACTTTTATTAATCCAGAAAAAGCAAAAGCAAACAGACTAAATATGGTCTGGGAGGGAGGGAGGGAGGGAGGGAGGGAGGGAGGGAGGAAAGAAGGAAGGAAGGAAGGAAGGAAGGAAGGAAGGAAGGAAGGAAGGAAGGAAGGAAGGAAGGACTAGTTTTAGAAGGAAAGATACCTTATGTCTGGAAATAATCTTTAATATATAGTTTTTATTAACAAAATGTTTAACAAAATAAACCCATAGGGCAAAATAAATAGAATAAAGAAAAATAATGAATGACGAGAAAAGAAGATAGTAAAGTAACATAAAGTAAAATAAAGATTATAAAGAAGCACCCTTCAATCTCCTTGACAGCAATTATAAATGCATTTATATTTTAACCTCTCTCTCTTCTCAGGTTGCATCGAAATTTTATTCTTTCCCTAAGCTACCCTTTCCAATCTTCAAATCCATAAATCACATTTGTCTGAAAGTTTTTTTCACCTAGCTGGTTTGGGGGGCTTCTAACAGAGTAAAACTTCAGAATTCCAATATTGAAATACTTCAGTATTCAGTACAAATAGAAGGAATGGAAATTTATATTTTATTTGTTATCCGCAGATTTTCTAAGTGTTCAAAAGATTGTTTCTTCAACACCTTTAACTATTACCTTTTGGTAGTTTGGATTTTTCTGAGGACATATTTGACCCTCTATTTTCATGCTTTACACACAATATGTTATTTCTTATTCTTCTAAAATTTGTAGACATAAAAAAAGGCCATTTTCTTTGTATAATTTGAGTGTGACCTGACAAACTAATTTAAGCTTATACTTTGCAATTAATCTCATTTTACCGAAGTGATATATTTCTGAGTAAACATATCCATAATTAATTGAAGGACCATCCCTCCTGCTGTGAATCTGCATAGGTCAGCAGAAGTAACCCTTCTGAAAATATTTCATAGCGCTATCTAGCATGTGGGAGAGGGCTTTTCTTATGTGACCCCTAGACTATGGAATGTACTCCTCAGGGTGTAGGTTTGTCTCCCTAAATGTCTCACAATTTAGGAAATCCATCTCTTCCAGTCTTGAAATGTGAATTGAGTAGCATTTTGATTTTTTGATTCAAATTTTAAGTTTCTTTTGATTTTAATTGTATTATTTTATTTTTATGTTTTTTTAGTTTGTATTGTTAATTGCTGTAAACAATTTTGGATGTTTAAAGTCAGAAACAGTCGATCAGTGCCTTAAAGTTTTCTTTACTTTCAGGGAAAAATATGAAACATATGTCTCCACTGGAAAATAAAGGAATATAATAGGGATCTAATGTGCAGTCATGCAAAATTGGAATTTTCATCCACTTAACTGATAGATCACACAGTATCTCCAAAAGAGATACTTCCTTGCTATTACTATTGCTTCTAAATATTTAATTGGCTAAGAGTTCTAATAACTTGTTTCCCCTTAAGCTGGTTCGCATTTTACTTTTGTCTTATAACATAACTTTTTCTAATATATATGATTCTTTTGGTATTTTGATCTCTAATTATAACATCAATAAATAATGCCAATAACCCTGGGATTTATTTGGCACTTAACAGTACAGTTTATTAATTTTATTTACTTTTTTCATTTATTTATTTAAAGATTTATATTGCTGCCCATCTTAAACAACTCTGGGCGATTCAATTTCTTTTATCAATATAATATTAATTTGGTGCTTTAGAAGTGTTTGCCTAAATCATGTCTTATTCTAATTTTTTATGTCAACGTATTTTCTGAATGGTTTATGTTTTAATTTGAAATAACCCCATTTATTAATACATTGGTCACAAATAAATGAAAAAAATTACCCATTGATAACACCACTGGAATAACCCAAATGTTCAGCAAAGGATTCCTGCAAAATGATAACAATGAATTATTTAGCTTTTCCATATTAAAAGTTCCCTAAAATCCATCAGAAGAAATGCTTTACAATGCATAGGACCATGTTAAAACATCTCTTCTAATAATTGAAACATCCACATCCTGTTCTAGGCTTCCACTTCGATACCCAACAAAAAACATGGACAGTAAATCAAAGGGAAGTACACAAACACACAGGGACAATGGGAATCAACTTACAAAGCAGCAACATCAGCTGCAAAAAAAAAAAAAAAAAAACCCGGCTTCTGAACTGAACTGAACAGAGTACTTGTACTTATTTCTCACATTATGAAATACCATTTGAATTCTTTGCTTAGCTCTAGAAAAGAATCACTTAAAATGCATAAATTCAGCTTTCTAGTTCCAATGTTATTTAAAACAATGGATTTCAGAAGTTATATTTTTCTTAAAAATATAAAGGCATACTTAAGTTACATAAATTAGCTGGCAAGCTACATGCGATTATTAAAGTGGTGGGTTAAATAAATAACAAGCAACTAATTGATTAAATCCCAAAGGTGCTTTTTTGAGAGGCAACTGGACTTTGTTTTTCCTTGAAGATCTTTCGTTTCTCATCCAAGAAGCTTTTTCACTTCTGTAATTGATTAAATGATTGCAACTAATCATTTTCTTGGTAATCTATGAACAAGTGTATGTTTCATAGAAAATAATGATTCATAACTGGACGTGTATTTGTTTGACTGCATTTATTTATAACTTCTATTTCCGTGGCTGCCAACTACTCTAATGATTTGTACTAATACAACTTTAAGCTACAATTGCTGGGTTGTTGCAAGTGAATGCAAGGGGACATGCACTTCTGCTCTTTTTTGGTTAGATGTCAAGTTGTGTATGATAACTGAACCTTGATTTTCAGTTCCTTACTCCCAAATGAGTCAAGGTTCAAAACTGGAATAAATCAAAACATATTGAATTACCACATCCTAGCTTTCAGGGAAGCAAGAAGGAAACCAGAAGTCCCATTTGCAATTACTAGTTCATTATATACCTCTGTGCAAAGCAGGAATAAACAGCAGCTCACCAACAGTAAATTAGGATAAGCCAGCAATTTTTGCTCAGTGGAATTTGCACAATGGGGGTATTTTCATATTCATGTGATTAAAAAAAGGTGTAAAATATTTCATGTCAGTCAGGATGACGAAAGCCCCTTGACTATATGAAAAAGTCAGTCATTTGATGATAGGCAGGGAATTTAATTAGTCATCATCAAAAACAAAGTTTCTCATGTCAAGTAATTGTTCAGAAATTCCAACATTTAGTTGATCTATACTGAAACTGTTTTCAAAAGATCTCACTGAAAGAATAGAAAAATTATACTTTAAGTGTGAACAGCAACTGTGTAGAATGAAATGATAAGATTAATTTACCTCAATATGTTGGAACATATATGGGTGATTGCATATTTTCCTCAGCTGCATGATGGTATTCATGAGTGTTTTGGCTCCACCTTTTCCCTGAGGAAGTGACACAAAGGTAGTTAAGAATTAATAAAATCTGAAAAAACATTGTTCGCTTAATATATGGTATATTTACCATATTACCATATTCACAGTATAGTATATGCTTGTTCTAATATGTTATCTAGAGCCTTTGAAAGAGGTGCTTTGTAACAAAAAAAATTAGTAAAAGAACACTCAACATAACTCTGTGATATTCCCAAATTGGTGAAGTTTACAGATGCTGTATTTGTGACAGCTGCTGCCAGCTGAAGGGACCATTTTATGAATCTTTTAAAGCAGCTGTGTCTTCTTCAAAATCTCATGGCTATTTTGGAATACATTCTAAAATGTATTTTTCAGACAATTACTTAGGCTTGATATTTTTTTATCCAAATTCTAAAGTATCTTTTGTAACTAGTCATCTATTCGTGTTAATTCACAGTGCTGGTTGTCCTCAGTTTAAAGCATTACAGATTCCCTCCATTTCTTTTTTAATCCACCATCTGTTTGCAACAATCTAGGTCTCATATATAATGAATTCTATTTTTTTTTTTTTTAGTAATGTTTGGTTTTTCCCTAGTTATACTCAAGAAGGCTCAAATCATTTATTCGTTAGAATTACTTTTTTTGTATAGGGGAGTTTAGTTCTAGAAAAGACAAGATGCCAGGAGTCTTCTCACCTTCTTGTCTTTCTCCGAGCCATCAGTAAGGAGGATTCCCTTGGCTTGCATGTGGCGATACAAAATCTTCTGCAGGGCTGACATATCACACTTTATCACGTATTCAACCTTGTATAAAAACAGACAATAAATATTAAATAATGCAGCTTTTTCAAAACTTTTTAATAAATTTAAACAGTTTTGAATTTTGACACCTCTGTATTAAAACATAGGTGTCAAAATCACATTGTCAAGGTGTCGTCATGTGACGTATTGCAACTTTTTCCCCTTTGCTAAACTGGGCATGGGTATGGCCAGAGTGTGACGCAACTGACCTGCGGGTTTGACAGCCCTGTATTAAAATGTCTGCGCTTTTTAATATAAAAATCATATTTACATAAAGATTTACAAAACAACCTATTCAAAGTTATAAATAAGAATGCTAGCAAAACTAGATTACACTGGTTCTCAACAACTGACTTCAGGGAAAAAATAATACAAAAAAGGTTAATTCTCTTGCTACGTCACAAATATATCGCCTGATCTATCCTATCTGTTTACTCTTACTTATTCCAAAAGTTAATTATTTTCTATATAAACAATGGAATAGTGATTGATGATCTTTGGAAGATTATTAATCCTTGAGATTATTATAATCAATAGTACTATGCTATATTCACATATACTGGATTTCAGCTAAAAGGGCAGCAGGAAAGTTTGTAGAAAATGTGTAAGAATACACTAAAGACACACATATGCACACATTATGACATGGTAAATTGAACCAGTAAAGAACTCAAAAACAGTCCTCCTTTAATGACAGGAATTGGGACCAGGAATTCCATCACCAATGGCACGGCTGTAAAATATTTCCCATGTGATCCTTAGGAGTGACATCACATTGATTTTGCTGCAACTTTGAGGACCGGCTATAAGTCTCCTCATTCAGCAGCTTCATAAATTCAAATGTGACTGAACAAATGGTTGTTAACTGAGGAACTACCTATATTGTTTTTAAATGGATGGATCTAGCTCTAAATTATTTACTATTTTACATTACTTATATTATTGATAGTTAGATAAAGGAAGATTCACAACCAAGCTCAACCTTCTGTAGTTTCAGGCAGAGTTGAATAAGTTCCAACAGAGGTATATTTTGCATTATATGGCACCTGGATTTATTACTACAAGTAATTCAACAGAGCTTCTTCTTCACAAACCTTTTCTGGTAACTGAGATTCAACCTCTTTCTTCAACCTTCTTAACAAGAAAGGTCTTAGCACTTTATGGAGACGCCGAATAATCAGAATAGTTTCCTCCTCATTTAAATCCACCTAAATGGAAAGATTAAAAAGAGAAAAAAAGCACTTTAAAAACAACACATACATATTTCATTATTTGCAACAGTACTACAAAATCAACTGTAACCATTGCAACCAATTATACGTGGGATAAACATCACGTCAATTAAAAACCGGGATCCACGAACACCAGCTGGCAATCAAACGACACGATCCCAAATCCTTAATCTCTACCCACACTGACAGCAAACAACACCAGTTCGATTGGAGCAACACAAAAATCATCAGCCACGCTACCACCCATCATACTCGTGAGTTCATCGAAGCCTGGCACTCCACAAGCAATTCCATCAACAGACGCATTGACCTACAACCAGCCTACGAACTCCTCAGAATCCAAATCAATTGCACAGCCAACCAGAGACAGCATCGACCCTCAACCAACCCATGCAAGCCCCCCCAAACAGCACTTCATCTCCCAATGAGCCTCACATGATGTAACTTCCCCATCACAAGACTCTCACTGATGACTCACAGCTGACTTATCGTAAAACCTATTACAAGACCCTCACTTGATACACCCACACTGAAGCCCTTATAAACAAAAGAACATTGACATTCCCTAAACTCTGCTGAAGATGTTACCTAGCCTGGTAATGCAACATTCAGAAACCAACCCACAAGCTCAGAGAATAAACCTTCACCCCCCACACCCTCATATTTCATTAATTTTTAATGCTAACAAACACTTTAAGCCTTTTTATATACTAATACAATTTAGTAGATTAAGAGTGCATTAATTAGAAAGTTCACTGTATCAATATACTATACCAGTTGCTATGAAACAGACTGTCCATTTAATATAATGTGTTACTATAGCATTTTAAAATAAATTGCCCAGTACCCTTTCTCCAGTCATGGCAAAAGGAGCATTGAACCATTGTTCAAAAGTGCTGCAACTCTTGAAAATTGTTGGGAGGAGAAAATTAAGGAGAGCCCAAAGTTCAGGTAATTTGTTCTGCAATGGCGTTCCAGTCAAGAGAATCCTTCTTGGTGCCACATAATGAGTATTTAGCACCTGAGTCAGCTTACAGTGATGGTTCTTCATTCGATGACCTTCATCTACAATCATATATTTCCATCGAATCTATGAAATAAAGAAACAATTGGTAGGAAACTATATTGAGATTCCAACCTATGAAATCGTTACAATTAAATACAACTGAAGCCTTCAAAACTCATATTTCATTTCAAAGTATGCAATAATTAGTACATATTTTGCACAATATTAACCGCCACTAAAATTGGAGTGCATCAAGTGTACATCATAATGTCCACCTTCAAAGGCATATTGGATTAATACAATTCTATATAATAGATAATAGTCAATAAAATTTAGACTGAATTTGTATGATTTTATTTTATTCATTTATTCGTCCAACTCCAACTCTGAGTGGCTTCACAAAGTTAAAAGAACAAAAGCTCAATAAAAATGAGCAACATCCATAAAATGAAAACTCAAGGGAACAAGAATCTTAGTTACAGCTAGATAGGAGCCTATCCATCCATCCTAAACCAGGTTAACCCTTAAGGGTTAAATCCTTTAACTAAAGCCTAAGACAAAAACAGGGTTTTAAAGAGTGCTCTGATACAAATTTGCAAGGGGGATGCTATTCTGTAGGGATATGTGCAGTAATAGAAACATATAATGAGAGAAAATAAAAATACTGGCTTCACATCCTTTAATTAAACATTTTTATATATACACAAAATGCAGAGTAAGTTCATCACTGAAAGAAAATTCCAGAAGGTGAATTGATACAATTTAATGCATTCAACTATATAAAAAAATATCAACCCAGTAAACTTTAGTTCACAAGATAGCCTCATAGGACAGAAGGCTGAAACTTGATCCATTTATTCTTACTATCACTTTGTAAGAGAAGAGGAACAATGTAAGGAAGTGAGAAACAGAGTCAATGAATGGATGAAACCATACCCTTAATATTTTATTGAGGAATCTTGAAAATCATTATCAGGAGCTTTATGTGTCCAATAACATACATATTTAATTCCAGACAATCTTTTTAGCCTTCCCTTCATGTGCACTAACATTCTCCACAGTAAATTCAACTGATTGAACTGGCAGGAAAAATCTTTCTTAAAACTGATTTGAGAGGATTGAGAGCCTCCCAATTTTCTCTCAACGCAAATGTAGGAAGAGAAGGAAGTGCAAAAAAGCGGATTACAGGTAGTCCTCGATTTATGACCACAATTGAGCCCAAAATGTCTGTTGCTAAGTGAGACAGTTGTTAAGTGAATTTTGCTCCATTTTACAACTTTTCTTGCCAGACTTGTTAAGTGAATTGCTGCAGTTGTTAGGTGAGTAACATGGTTATTAAATGAAGCTGGCTTCTCTATTGACTTTGCTTGTCAGAAGGTTGCAAAAGGCAATCACATGATCCTGGGACACTGTGACCGTCATAAATATGAACCACTTTCCAAGCATTTAAATTCTGATCATGTGACCATGAGGATTCTGCAATGGTCATAAGTGTGAAAAACGGTCATAAGTCACTTTTTTCAGTGATGTCGTAACTTTTCACTAAATGATTTTTTGTAAGTTGAGAAATATCCGTATTTTGTGGGGTGCATTGATAGTCTATTTACAAAGTGCCTATACTGGGTCCCAGAAAGGGAAAAAAAATAGCTTGAAATTTTTGGAAGCTTACTAAAGCAAACACCTCTCGTTAAAAAATGTACACATTCTGAAATGCAGCAAAGTGAATTGAAGAAAGATATAACAAATTACAATGGATTCCATTATTTAATTACCTTTACTTTAACAAAATAATTCTGGGAAGTACTGAAGTATTTTCCAAAGAAGGACTCCCATGTTTTAGTGTCTATTCAGTTACCGTGTCTTAATGCATAAATGAAATGAACGGTACAAATTTCAATCTGGTCTCTGTTATCTTTCCACATCTGGAAAATGTTAACAAAGCCTGATTCTCTTTTCCCCCCTTTCACTGTATTCATCTCTGCTCAGAAACAAAGAACCGGAGAAGAGCTGCAGATAAAAATGGAATAGCAGGGTTCCCAGGTAAATGGGATTCAGCAGAGGGATGAGGAGGTGGCTATTCTGCTTGACAAAGAGCAACGGTGTGGAATTTATGGGATCCACAGGTAGCAAAATCTTTTCCCTCACCAGCAATCCTGAAAGGACTCAGCAGGAACAGAGACAGTGAATGGGATGGGAAAAGGCAAAAGCAATTCAGAAAAGCACAGAACTTTTAAAGACAATAGCAATTATGGATATTGTACCTGGACCCTTCAGGTTTGGTATAATTCTTGCTAACTGGGAGTGGAGGAAGCCAAAAAAGAAAAGAAAAGAAAAGCTAGCCATCAAGAAAAGTCCCAAATATAATAGTACCTTAGCAAGAATGTGTTTGTCCTTTATGATGTATTCATATGTAGTCAAAAGAACGTTAAATTTCCCACTACGTAGCTGAGGTACAAGCGATCGACGCATAGCAGGTGTACCCTGAAAAAAAAAAAGGAAAAGACAAAAAAATGCATCAAGATGTTGTTCACTAAAAAAGGATAGTTGTGAAGTGGATTAAAAAAAAGGGAAGCACAGCGTGCCTAATATATTATTAATATTTCCAGTCCATTCAAGAGGAAGCCATAGACAAAAAGAAACATGGATTGAATCTTTACAAATGAATTCAATAGATCTGCTGTAAGGAGGAAAAACTAAGTTCCTCCTGTCTTTCGTTGACAGAACCCCTCAATGAATCTTTTCATCAGCAAGTGATACCCCGTTGATAAACAGCAACTGGAAAAGCATTGCTCAGATAGCGGTCTCATGCTGCAGTCAATCTCATGCCTGTCACTCCAGCCTGTTTTATAACAGCAACTGTAACTAAAGTACTCTGGTGTGGACTAATTCATTATAGGTAGATTGCCATGCTACAATCTGGTATCTACATTATTTATATTTAAAAAAAGAATATACTAATGTATTGTAATTACGATCGCGATTACTTGGAACAGAACATATTGGAATGAGTATTCGTAATTTTCTTATGCATTTCAATTCCTGAAAGTACTTGTGAGACGTTACAAATCAGGGGACAGAGTTCTATAGAACAGCCAACACTTTACGATTGAATAAAATTGCTCAGTGAATCTGAAGTTACATCTTTACATTCATATATAAAATATCCAAACCTTGTAAGAAATTTTCACCACAGAAGGGGCCCATTTGTCAAATTCATATGTCCAGTTGGATAAAGTCCTATATAAAAGATTAAGATTGCAAAGTATATTAAAACTGCATCAAACAAAATTCTGCAACCTGATTTTAACAAAATGAAACCTGTAAACCATGTTGCACCTCTTCACTGTTAACAGTAGATTGCTCTCCCATCATGTCAAAAGTGCTGTCTGGGTTTCAGATCAGAACTTGACCATGTTTCTGAAACCTTATTATACGTGTACATAAACTTGTCTAGTCTGTATCCACCAAACTGATTTTTAGTGGATTTTATGAATTTCAATTTCACTTTTAAGGACCTGTTCACAAAACTGAAAGAAACAATGACATAACATATATTCCTATTGTATTTTTATGCTTGGATCCTTGCTTCCCAGTTCTCTTTAAAAGGCAGAAACCCCAAGTCACACATACAGAAAATGTGCACACTGGTCCTATATAGTCAACATACAAATAAAGCAAAGTGGATGAATTGGGTGTCTTAATACATATACTAACACCCCCAGCAGTATTCCTATTTGCATGGAATAGATCAGTACATATTTAATGCAAAGATCAAAAGTATTTTGACAAATGAAGAAATTTGAAAATGTATTAGGTTAAAAAAACAACAACCAGAGTCAAGCCTAGGAAGAAATTTTTATTTTACTTTTCTTGATATTTCTATTTCTTTATTTCAAAGACAGATAATTTGCAATTCTACTGCTTTCTCTCCACCAATGGATACACCAAACGTATGCCTAATTGTTCAATAATATAATTGCTGCAGCCTCAATAACCATAATATGGTTCACTGACAAGTTATTTACTCTTCTGCAGAATCTGAGCTGATATGTTTGATTTGGGAGGCAGGGAAGGCTATAAAACAAAACCTGCAGACATATTGCAGCACATGTATAAACAGATATCTGACTTTAAAGTGGCATTGCTGATTTTAATTAAAATCACTGGCCTTAACAAGAATCTTTTCGAAGTTAAGAAGAAGATAACTGAGCAAAACAGAGTTTAAGCATTTCTGTCAAATCCTATTTTATACTAACACTGGATTAACCGCAAAGATGGATTAGTTAAGGAAGAAAAATGATAATCACTACAATCACCAAATGAGCAGCATTGCAATTCCACAATTCTCATTCAGCCTAAGTTCACTGGGAATTTGTAGAGTTGGAGCTCCAGGACATCCAAAAATTGTGGCTGGTGGAAGCCAAAAGATTTAAGCAACTCTCCAGAAGAATGTGAGAATCCTCAAAGGAGGACATTTTGGAATCTAAAAGGGCATCCTATGCAACCAATCTCAGCTAAAAAACACATTTTCCGCCTTGTGAATCACAATAGGGGCTAACTAGGGGGACTAAAAGATACAATAAATTTCAACTGCTCTAAGCCATCTGTCCCAAAGGTGCTTTTTCAGGAGGCAACTGGATGTCCTTGTTTTTTCTTTGAAGACGTTTTGCTTCTCACCCAAGAAGCTTCTTCAGCTCTTACAGGATAGTGGAGAATGGAAGGATTTATATTTCTTGCATATAGCTGGTCATTTGCAACCTTTTAGACCTCTAAGCAATTTGGTTTCCAATCTCACAGAATCCATACTTAAGGAAGGAAAGACAATCAAAGATTAAATCAGCAACATGCAGGCAGCATACTCCTGGTGTGTGCTTTATCCAGTCATTAAAGGTAAAGAAAAAAAGTACACGTTGTTAATGAACCAATCACAGAAAATATCATTAGGAAAAATCTGCCTACTTACGAGAGGGGAACAATGATGAGATAGGGTCCATTAAGCCTTTTGTGATCCATCAGGTAAGTGATGAGTGCTATCGTCTGTATGGTCTTTCCTAGCCCCATTTCGTCAGCTAAAATTCCATTTAAATTGTTATTATACAAGGAAACCATCCATTCCAGGCCCTGGACCTGAAATACAATAAAATTCCCTCGGTTATCCGTAACAGTTATATTTTACTATTTTAACATCTCTGCTTTGGAGTCGAGTGCCTTGGTGCTGACAATAAGTAGCATAATAATAAAGAAAACATCAAAAATCTCCCATACAAGAATCACATTCCATGTATAGTAGTAGTGGTATTCTTTTGCTCTGAAAACCAATCTCTATTTTAGGCAGTGTTAAATATTAATACTGCTCATATTGTGACATAGCTCAAGTTTTTAGCAATCAGTACAAACTTCAAATTTATATTTTCACGGTGCTATAGATCTATTTGATAGCATTTAGAGCAATAAAGTACATTTCCTAATCACCAACTTGCACATTACAATGAAACTGTCCTGAATATTGTTTGAAAATAAATTATGAATGATAAATTGATTCAATATTGCTGTGTTGCAATAAAACACAGTTAATTTAACATTTTAACTGGTAGAAGTAGTGAGCAAAACACTGCAGCTAAATGAAGTGGATTTAGAAAATAACAATTAGTCCAATACAAAGTCAGACTTCAGAAAATATGTTCTCGCATACTTCCCTTCCCTAGTTTGATTTTCCATTCATGTTTCCCAGAAGAGCTAAGCAATTTTCAAACCTAGAGCTGCACTTGGCATTTGAACAGTGTACTAGAAGTTGCCCTCCAAAAGGGGACAATCCAAAAAATAAAAATAACAATGATATTCCAGGTCATTAGGTAGGACTCGATTGGTAGATAAAAATGCCACATCCAGTCTGATGTATACAGATAATAACATTAAAAAAAACCCAAATGATTTATTACCTATTTAAATTTAATAAAAATTAACTGAAATGTTGTATGTTATAATCATACCTCATGCATTTCATAATTTTTCTCACCCATCTGACTAAAAACGCCATTTTTGGAAGAGCTCCATCAAGGAGTTCTAAGGCTGCCTGGGAGCCTGTGGATTTAGCTGGTGCACCTTTTACATATCCTATCGGTCTATTTTATTGTTTAGATTCAATTCAGATTGTGATTGCACATCACAATCTGAAAGTTTGTGCTAAACTTTATATCTCTGGAAACACAGCAAAACATAGTTGGAGCAATTTAGCAACTGGGACAGATTATATTCACCAAAGTGAATATAAAGAGAATGCCATTATGCAATTGTATAGCATGTTGCCAGTTCAAGCCCCGAAAATCTCAGACAACACTTTTATATTCAGTCTTGATAACAGCAGTCTAATGGAGCATTACCTTTGCTTGGTAAAGCAGTTTTCTGAATTCCGATATTTTTGATATTACAGTTATGACTAATAGAACAACTGTAATGCCAATCTGCAGTAATGCTACTCACTGGCTTTATTAACTGCTGCTTCAACAATAATAGGTGAAAACTTATTTTAAAAAAAAAATAGCTAAACAAAAGATTAGCACTGGTATCAATGTAAAATGTTTGTTTATAAGAACAGCCTTAGGAAACTGGAAGAAAAGCTGGACAATTGAATAAAGATTCCTCAGCCCACAGAAGGAGAGGAGGTGTCAAAGGCACTTCAGAAGGGACCCTCCCTAGTTTTCCAGAGAGTAAAAGAAAAGGATGGGAGAAATATTTTCAGATTTGCAAGATTCTATTAATTCAACCTTACAATATGATACAACTTCTTTAGCAATTTATGTTCAGATGGAAAGAAACATCTGTTTGTAGCATCACTAGGCATATATAATGCCTATGCTTCTTGTATAGCAATAGCACTTAAGACTTATATAGTGCTTTACAGCCCTCTCTAAGCCGTTTACAGAGTCAGCATATTGCCCACAACAATTTGGGTCCTCATTTTACCCACCTCGGAAGGATGGAAGGCTGTACCTGCACCAAATCAAAGATTATGGATATCCAAGAAAGAAGAAAGCAGATAAGCTTGAGCCTGGTCCATAACATAATTTGCATGATCCCTGGGCTGAAATCTGCATGATATATATATATTGTTGCACAAAATGATTTTTGGCATGCTACTAGGACAGAAGTATGAATTCATACAACCATCGCAATAAGAAGAATGGGCACTGAAGCTCTGACCAGTTTTCCAAGGAACTGTCAAAGGCAAAATGTTTTCAAACCCTGTCCTAATAAAAACTTAATAAATAAAGGAAGTCTTACTATCAGTCAAAGTTAAGACTTACGCGGGCAATTCAGTGAAGAAAGGGGCAGAATCTGGTATGCTTCAAAATATGGACCAGACAATGGAGAAAGGGAGTCATGTTTTTTATTGTGTTATATATCCTAAAATATTCAAGGGTAGAATTCAAGAATCGGGCCATATCTAAACAGAATGATTTGGTAAATCTGAAATAGTCCAGCTTTTTAAAGGAGACTAATTATGGTACAGTTTAAGGATCCGTGGCACGAAGCTCCTGTTGGAGCAATTTCCAGCTAGTATGCTTGCCTGGTAATGTTTCAGGGTGCCGTTGATAAGAAGAGAGGACTGCTTATCCACTCTCTCAGCGATTGCATGAGCCACTGTATAGTAAGACTGAGAGCCTCTTGCACTGTACTGCATGCTGTATTCGTCATCCACATCTTGTTTGGCTGTCCTATAAAGCAAGGAATGGTTCATTTTTAATTTCGCATTGATGACTTGTTTGCCATTTTATTTCTTAAAACGTGCAGAAATCCGATCTAGAAAGGGGAGCATGCTAAATGCTTTGCTGTCTCTGCTCTCCCAAATTACTCACTCGATGATTTGCTTAGCGTCTTTTTCTGAAACATCTTCAGTGTTGGGATCCAGATGTATCTTTTCATCTAATTCTTGTCTACTTGATTCATCTTCATCTTCCTGCAAGGTTGAGGGGAAAGAACAACAACCCTTGAAGTCAATCCCACATGAAATGTTTATCAGCAAGAACTCCAAAGGCCGGCTACAATTTTCCATTATGTTTTGCTTCCCTCCCCAATTTCCTCTCCCTCGTAAAACAAGAAACTGCCCCACTGAGATTTATAGAGAAGTAGCTTTTGTTAGTAAAAAAAAAAAAAAAAGTTTAGCCTGATTATAGGAAATTGGTTTTATAATTTTGCAATATGAATAAATAAGTTTGCAACATACAAGTTCTGATGCTTTTAAAATAACCAGTGGAGGTGAACATTCTGTTTTGTGGGATTGTTTTTTTTTTAAATTATTCTGACTTTATTTTTATTAATAACGTAAGGTGGCAAACATAATACTCTTTCCTCTTCCTATTAGAAAAACAATTTCCCTGTGAAGTAGATTGGGCTGAGAGAGAGTGACTGGCCCAAAGTCACCCAGCCAATTTTTCATGCTAAAGGCAGGACTAGAACTCAGAACTAGTCCAAGTCACTGTACATGACACCAGCAGAATATCTGACATGTATTCCATGTGTGGCATTTCTCACACAGTTTTTTCACTATATATACCTCAGGTGAGTTAAACTTTTTCTACTTTTAACCATAATTGGGAAGAATTCAAAGCTTTGTAGGTGGGATAGGTCTCATCTATTGCTCTTCTTGTCTCCTTAGTCCCTAAAATAAATTATTCTGCTGGGTCAGAACCATAAGCCTCTGTAATGGACAGAAAAGATTAGCAAATATAAGACTGGGACATTGAGATTCCAAAGCAAAAGCCAAAAAAAAAAAAAAGGGTACAGTATATAAATCTTACAGATTTAATAAAAACTCAAAGCACTTGCCCTTGTGTTGCTCTATAGCCGTGATGGTGAACCTATGGTAAGCGTGCCACAGGTGGCACGCGGAGCCATATCTCTGGACACGCAAGCGTTGCCCTACCTCAGCTCCAGCATGCATGTGCGCGCTGGCCAGCTAATTTTCGGGCCTTCCAGGCCCACCGGAAGTCAGGAAATGGGCTGTTTCCGGTCTTCGGAGGGCCCCCGGGGGATGGGAAACGCCGTTTTTGCCCTCCCCAGGCTCTAAGAAAGCCTCTGGAGCCTGGGGAGGGTGAAAAATGGGCCTACTGGGCCCGCCGTGCCAAACAGGCACATTGAATTATGGGTGTGGGCACACACGTGCGCTCCCCCCCTGCACTCTCCCTCGCTTTTGGCACGTGATGGCAAAAATGTTAGCCATCACTGTTCTATAGCAATGCATATTTACTTCCCTAGCTATTGGCAGTAGTTTTAATGGCAGTTTTAAAAATTACTCAATACATCCTTGGCTGCAAATATCACAAAGCAAACACAAAAAAGCCTCTCCCCCTCAAAAAAAAAAATCCTCACACACTACTTTTCCACTTCTAAACCATTTAATGAGAAACTGATTAAAATATAATAGTTTTCAGACAAGCTGTATGAAGGAAAAAATATCCAAGAAGATGTATTACCGATTATATTAAAAATTAACAATCTATATCCATTTTGATGAACTGCAATATCTTTAAAACTAAACCCATATTACTTACTGTGATTAACAACCATCAGTAATCAAAAAGAAATCTGGCATCCTTCGTTGCTTAAAGATTTATAACTAGGTATTTTTCCAGTTAGTTAATTAGGTTATAGTACAGTAATTTATGACCCAATTGAAACATTTTATTTAGACAAGAAAAGTCACACAAATTAGTATTATTATGGCTTATTATTGTTATGCTACAAGGAAACTGGGAGACTGGATGATACACGGTGGATTTTATTTTAATTAGGTTCTTTGTTTCTTTATTTATTGGCATTTCTATTCCTGCTCTAAATTATACAACCTCATGGCAAATTAAAACAGTAAATTAAAATAATATATAACACACCATAATAAAATAAATAAACCTGATCATTCATAAAACCAAAGAAACAATATGATGCCTAAATAAACTGACCATGGACACCATCAACTTGGAGAACTTCCAACTACTAAATTCCCTATGGAACAGCCGCTTTCCAGAAGAATTGTGTTTGTTTGTGATAGTGGTGAATATCTATAGCTTGGGTGTAAGATGAGGGTGGAGGTTCGTTCTCTGAGCTTGTGGATTGGTTTCTGAATGTTTTGTTACTAGGCTAGGTAACATCTTCAGCGGAATTGAGGGGATGTCAGTGTCGGTGTTTTTCTGCTTATAAGGGCTTTGTGCGGTCACAAGACCTACTGACCACACAAAGCCCTTATAAGCAGAAGAACACCTACAGTAGCCTGGTAATGAAACATTCAATCTACAAGCTCAGAGAATGAACCTCCACCCTCAATTGTGTTTGCACTGTTTAGCCTCAGTAGGCAGATTGTGTAAACTGGAGTTCATGACTAAGAAACATTACGCTTGGGCCTTCCAGCCTCAACCTTACAGATATTGGGGATAGGTAACCAGGATAAACTAATGCAATGAGTTCTACCTGAGGCTACCTTTGAATATTATTCCGTAGCTACCACTGATACAAAACACAGCTGCCACACCACACCACACAGAATGGCTCTACCTGGAAAAGGTAGTCTTGAAGATACCTTGGATCCAGGACAATGAAGAGTTGTAAAAGCACTCTGAATGGTACCCTGAAGCCCTCTGGCAACCGAGAGTGGCCACTGTCAATGAAGCTGGATGAAGATGCTCTCATCCCTTAGCATGTAGGCAGCTGAGTTTTCTACCAATTGTAGCTTTTTAATGGTATGCAAAGGTAACTCAAAGGTAACATGCACAATACACTGTGGAAGTCTATTCAGGTACTTATTTCGCAGTATTACATAGTTGTACCTATAACTTCAATAGTTAAGATTTATTTTTTGCATGCTTATTTTTACTCTGTTATCAAAAATATTCTTCTAGATAAAGAGCTACATCAAGAGAGAGTGTTCACTTACATCTTCTTCATATTCTGAGCCACTTTCATCTTCACTGTCTGACCTGGGAGCAACTTCATAGCTGGTCAGGAAGAAGCAGGTGAAACAGTATGAGTAAGGGAACTCCTCCAAAATAGCAACCCTTTAAAAATATTTCTAAGAAAAAAGTATTTCAGAGAAGTACAAAAATAACATTAAAGTTATCAAAGAAATCCAGTATGGGAGAAATCATTCATCGACTTCCAGAGGAAACAAATTGGCTCACAGTGCTAAAATTATTGCTCCACAATAACTAGTCACAATGGGCAGAGCTTACTTACATCCATTGTGTTCTGCTCAAAAATGTGCTCAGAGTTGACTTTCCTCAGAAAAATGCACCCCTCCATAAGTAAATATTTAAGAAAGATCCATAGAAGCTTGTGCATTTAGAAATAAATAGATTTTAATAAACATATAGTAATAAAGCTGCATATTAAAGCACGTTGCAGATAACAAAAGCTGCAAATTTTTGAGCAAACCGTGACCAAACACAATACAAGAGCCATGGTGGCACAGTGGTTAGAGTGCAGTACTGCAGGCTATTTCTGCTGATCACTAGCTGTCAGTAGTTTGACAGATCGAATCTCACCAGGCTCAAGGTTGACTCAGCCTTCGATCCTTCCAAGGTCGGTAAAATGAGGACCCAGATTGTGGGGGGCAATATGCTGACTCTGTAAACCGCTTAGAGAGGGCTGTAAAGCTATTGCTACTGCTATACATAAAAAAACCCTACAATGCTAATATGGATGGGGTTTAGAACCATTTACATATGTGTAAATTAAAATAAAAAAATCTGCAAATACTTAGGCTGCATGACTGTAATGCAAAAGCATTGGGTTATGCATTAGGAGGTAAACATTACTTACCCTGGGTTCATTTCTAACCAAGCATCCAATTGACTTGCTTTAGGAGCTTCTGGTCCAAGGAGAACTTTGCCTGTTTCTGTATGAGTTACCTTGACCGGGAGATCGCTCATCTGACTGCTCTCATCTATGAGCTAAATATGAAGGAGAAGCATATATTTGAATTTGTGCAGAGAATAGGATTCTGTGAGACAAAGAGTGAAAATAGGTTCTAGTAAATTCAAAGTTCTTAATATCACACCATTTATTTATTTAGCCCCACGCAGAGAACCCCAAAAAAGGAAGGATTTAAGAGGAAAAAAATGTGCCTACTCAAAAAACACTTGGGACTTACTCCCTTTCAAACTAAACCCTGTATAATTTATGTTATCACATGATGCAACCTGACTGGAGGTACCCCGTGTGCAACCCTGAATCTTCATAAAGTATGTAGCTCGATGAGGGAGAAAGTATGCCAGGTCACACAGTAACATAGATAGATAAAGAAATTAAACAATTTATATTTCGGTGGAAACACTGTCATAACTTTAAATGTCTTCATTTAAAGGAGATAGGTTTAATAGGGTAAGTTTAAAGGTTAGAACTGAATTGCTGCCTTGTTGTGGAAGGGAGTGCTCCTGGAAGAGGTGAGTAAAGAGCATCAGGACTGGATGCCAGGAGTTATACTCCCAGTAGTATGAACTCAGTGTGAACTCATCCCATCTGTTCAGATAAAGGAAGCAGGCATCTATATCAAGGACTATAGCAGGCATCAAGAAATCAAGGACCGCTTGGAAGAAGACAATGATGTTGATAAATGGCAGATTATGGGCCCCTCAGACTGGTTGTCGCTAAAGGCCTTTTAGAGTACTACAGACAATCCCTGACTTATGACTGATCATTTAGCAACAGTTCAAAGTTATAAGAAGCCTCCTAAAAGGGATGTAAAACCTGGTTTCCAAGTTTTGACATCAGACCCCCTTCCTGCATTCATGTGACTGCATTTTGGGCACTTAGCAAGTGGTCCGCATTTGCAGTGCCCATGATTTACAGTTTCTGGCAAAACACAGGCCCATAGTGAACACTGGGTTCACTTAACAATCACTGCAAAAAAAAAAAAAGAGGCCCAGTTGCATGGTGACCTGTTTTACGAGCATCATGGGTTTTGCTAGGACTACCACTCCCGGGGGGGAGTGCGGGAAGATCCCTTGCAAGGCCGCGCTGAGGATTTTGTGCAATTCCTGCATGATAAAGTCGCTCGGATTCGGGATGGCTTGGACTCCGATTGGATGAGTCCAGGGGAGGAGACAGGAGCAGGCCTTGAGAATATTATCTGGGAGGAGTTTGATCCTGTGGCTCCCGAGGATGTGGACAGGGTTCTGGGTAGGATTAGTGCCGCCACATGTTTATTGGACCCGTGTCCCTCCTGGTTGGTACTGGCCTCCCGGGAGGTTACACGAGGCTGGCTCCAGGGGATTATAACTGCTTCTCTGAGTGAGGGTGCCTTTCCCGCCTTGAAAGAGGCGGTGGTGAGGCCCCTCCTCAAGAAGCCTTCCCTGGACCCGGCTGAATTAGCTAACTACCGTCCGGTCTCCAACCTTCGTTTTGTGGCGAAGGTTGTTGAGAGTGTGGTGGCACGACAACTGCCCGGGCACCTGGATGAAGCTATCTATCTAGACCCGTGCCAGTCGGGCTTCAGGCGGGGGCACAGCACAGAAACGGCATTGGTCGCGTTGGTGGATGATCTCTGGAGGGCTCGGGACAGGGGTTGCTCCTCTGTCCTAGTCCTATTAGATCTCTCAGCGGCTTTTGATACCATCGACCATGGTATCATGCTGCGGCGGTTAAGAGGGTTAGGAATAGGGGGCACCGTTCTGCGGTGGTTCTCCTCCTTCCTCTCTGACCGCTCGCAGTTTGTGTTGGCAGGGGGGCAGAGGTCGACCTCGAGGCATCTCGCATGGGGAGTGCCACAAGGGTCGGTCCTCTCGCCCCTTCTGTTCAACATTTATGTGAAGCCACTGGGTGAGATCATCCGTGGTTTTGGGGTGAAGTGTCATCTGTACGCTGATGATACTCAGCTGTACATTTCCACCCCAGACCACCCCAACGATGCCCTTGCTGTGATGTCTCGCTGCCTGGAGGCCGTGCGGGTCTGGATGGGGAGGAACAGGCTCAGACTCAACCCGTCCAAGACCGAGTGGCTGTGGCTGCCGGCGTCCCGATATAGTCAGCAGGTGCCATCGCTGACTATTGGGGGTGAATCTTTGCCCCCCACAGAGAGGGCTCGCAATCTGGGTGTCCTCCTGGATGCACGGCTGTCTTTAGAAGAGCATATGACGGCCGTGGCCAGGGGGGCCTTTTATCAGGTTCGCCTGATCCGCCAGTTGCAGCCCTTTCTGGACCGGGACGCCTTGCGCACGGTCACTCATGCCCTTGTCACCTCCCGGCTGGACTATTGTAATGCTCTCTACATGGGGCTCCCCTTGAAGAGCACTCGGAGGCTCCAACTGGTCCAGAATGCGGCCGCGCGGGTGGTTATGGGCGCAACCCGTTGTGCCCGTGTGACACCCCTCCTGCGCGAGCTGCACTGGCTCCCAGTGGTCTTCCGGGTGCGATTCAAGGTGTTGGTTACCACCTTTAAAGCGCTCCATGGCATAGGACCCGGGTACCTTCGAGACCGTCTTCTGCCACCAATAGCCTCCCACCGACCAGTCCGCTCCCACAGAGAGGGTCTCCTCAGGGTGCCATCAGCCAAGTTATGTCGGCTGGCGACACCAAGGGGGAGGGCCTTCTCTGTGGGAGCCCCAGCCCTGTGGAATGAACTGCCCCCAGAAATACGCAAGATCTCCGACCTCCGGGTGTTTCGTTGCGCATTGAAGACCCTGTTGTTCCGCCAGGCCGGGCTATCGACTTAATAATTTTAAATTGGGGTATTTTAAATTTTTGGGGTTTTAAATCGGCCAAATTTATTTAATTATTTTAATTTTTAATTATTGTTGTGTCTTGTGTTTTTAAATTGGCTGTACACCGCCCTGAGTCCTTCGGGAGAAGGGCGGTATAGAAATAAAATTATTATTATTATTATTAATGTTTAGGATGTGGCTAAATTAAAGCTTTTGCACTGTCTAGTCGCTGCTATTACCATGAAAGAAAAGAAAACATGAAGCTGCAAATGGAATTATAGTTTGAACTTGGAACTATAGTAGAAAGCATGAAGATGGGAAAGCTCAAATCGGTGAAAAATGAAATGAACACACTACACATTGACATCTTGGACATCTGCAAATTGACATTGATAGGAATTGACATTTTAAATCAGAAGATCATACTGTTTACTACTCAGGACAAAAAAAATAAAATAAAAAGAAATTTCATAGCCAGGAAGGATATAGCAAAAATAGTGTAGGCTACACCCAAGTAACATCAGTAAGTTTTCATAATCAATCCTTTAATATTACAGTTATTCAGGTTTAAATCCGAACCACAGATGCAGACAAAGAAAAAAAGTGTAGGTGTTTTATGGTCAAATTCAATCTGAAATTGACAGAATAGGCAAGCAAGATCTGGAAACAATCTGCAGTTTGGAGATTGCAATGCCAAAGTTAAAATAGTAAGGAGGAAAACACAGCTGTCTTGTTCAGCCTAGGAAACAGAAATGAAGAAGTAAAGTGAATTATCTATTTTTGCCAATTTAATGATGCCTTTATTATTAATAAATTCTTCAGACAACAAAACAACAGTTATGTACATGGTTTTCGCCAGGAGCACACAGAAATCAAGGTACAAGGAAATAAAAGAGCTCAGTTATAACAGCAAAGACATCATCAAAGGCTTTGAAACAGACCATGTGAACTGCTTATGTGCAAGTTCCAAATCAAAGTAAAGCCGAAGAACAAAGCCAACCAGTTTCCAACACAGGAGCTTGACCACAGATGCATCATTTTCAATAACAACATTGGGAACTTCAACGAAGGCCTGAAGCACATTTATAGGGAGCCAAGGAATGAAATCTAAGACATCAAGAATGAATATGAAAAGAGACTGCCAAATACCAAGAAACAGAAGAAATCAAACTGGATATCAGAACAGATGGTGAACACTGCCAGGAAGAGAAGAGAAGCCAAGAAAGACAAAGATCTCAGGAAGGAAATTAACAATTTCAGAGAACTGTTAAAAGAGACAAAGGAGCTGTATTACAATTTTGGTAGAGGAATATAATGTGGAGAGAGACCAAAAACAAGGGAAGTCCTTTGAAAGATGTCTGAAGGAGCTTCCAACCTTAAATTGGACACCAATGAATAGATAGTGACCAATCCAAAGAGGAACAAACAGATGGAAGTAGTACACTGAAACTGAGTGTAACCAGATGCCAACATCTAAAAATACTTTGGAAGATATTCTGAATTTATAAGAACTTCTAATGGCAGAAGATGAAATTAGCACTACAGCAATCACCAAGCTGGAAAGCTACAGGAACTGATGGAATATCTACAGAAATATTACAAGCAACAGAAGAATCAATAATGGTTGTAACCAAACTATGCCAGCAAATCTGGACAAAAGCTGGACATTGGCCCACAAATTAGAAGAGTTACCAGTAGCAAAGAAAGGAGATTTACGCGATTGCATAAAATTCTCTATTTCACATGTTAGCAAAGTACTTGTTAGGATCATCTAATCATGCAATCTTGCTCAGAAAAGGGAACGCCAGATGTTCAAGCTGGTTTTAGAAAAGACAGAGGACCAAGATTCATTATTGCTGATGCACCCTGGATAATTGAGAAAGCCAAAGAATGCGCAAAATAAATTGACATGTAGTTCATCCATTCTAGAAAGACCTTGAATGAATCGATCCGAATTGTGGAATGTCTTCAAGAAACTGGGATTCCTAGAATATATTATTGTCTTCATATGAAACGTACACAAAGGATAGGGACACACCAACCAAATAGAAAAGTGGCTCCAGCTTGGCAAAAGGATGAGAAGGTACTCCTTCCTTCCTTCCTTCCTTCCTTCCTTCCTTCCTTCCTTCCTTCCTTCCTTCCTTCTTTCCTCCCTCCCTCCCCATCTCCTTTTATTCTTTATTCAATCTATATGCTGAATATATAATGAGGGAAACAGTACTGGAAGAAGATTTTAAGATTGGATAACATCAATAACCAGTTCGCTCCCATAGAGAGGGACTCCTCAGGGTGCCGTCGGCCAAACAATGTCGACTGACGGCCCCCAGGGGGAGAGCCTTTTCTGTGGGGGCACCTACCATCTGGAACGGGCTTCCCCCGGAGTTACGAAACATCCAAGACTTACGCATATTCCGCCGTGCCCTGAAAACATTTCTATTCCAACAAGCTGGTCTGGCCTAACTCCCTTTTTAATTGGCTTTTAAACTGGCTTTTAAATTGGGTTTTAAACCTCTTTAGATAAATTTGGATGTTTTTTAATCTTTGAGCCTAAATTACTTAATCTGTTTCTTAATAGTTTTTAACTTCTATATGTATTTGTATTTATTATGGCTGTTCACCGCCCTGAGTCCTTCGGGAGTAGGGCGGTATACAAATATGAAAAATAAATAAATAAATAAATAAATAAATAACCTGCCCTACGTTGATGACGCTACTTTGATAACTGAAAATGCAAATGATGTACAAAATCAAGGAACACAGGAAAAAACATGAGATTACATGTTGTCTTCCTTAAAATAAGGAAGACTACACTAATGTTAATTGTAAAATAATCAACCTGTGAAGTGACTAGATACTGAACTAGTGCACCATTTTTGCCTTTTAATATCAACTATCAACATTAACAATTTAAAAAATGCCATATGCTAGGATTGGGTAAGGTTTTCCTTGTGCACATTCTATGGAAGTGGAAGTTGGATTTTGAAAGCAAGACACTTTTGGATTTTGGTGTTGGAGAAGACTCTTGAGAATAACAGGAAAACAAACAAATAGATCGTTGAACAAATCAATCCAAAATTCTCCCTTGGGAGAATGTTGTTTTGGAAATAATGTTTTCAAAATATGACAGGCTCAAACTGTCATATTTTGGAAACATTATGCAAAGAATAAGCTTCCTTAAGAATGCTAGGAACATTAATAATGTTAATAACGCTAGGGCAAGTGGAAGGAAAAGGAAAATGATCAGCAGCATGGTGGATGGACCGAATTACAACAGCAATATGAATTACAACAGCAATATGATTGCAACATTGAGAGATATAATAGGCTGGGTTGAGAACAGATCATGTTGAAGAAAGTTTATCTATGCAGTTGCTAAGAGTCTATCTTAACTTGATGGCACTTCATCAATTCAACCCTATGAGCTTACTATTGACCTTTAAGTTAGTCTCACTGATTTCAGTGAGACTTTCTAAGGAAACATGCAATGTCTTTGACTGCAGTGGGATTACTTTCAGATATAACTGTACACCAGATTATCTCAATGGCTTATAAAAACATCTCAGTCATTTTAAGTAATCTTGGAGCAAAGTTTCAAATAATAATGTGTGTCATATTTCTAGCATAAGACATCAGCATAGAAACTTTATGGTTATTATAGTGCATTCTAGCACGCTCATTAGTGAGATAGCTCATTAAGTAGAAGTGTACTCATTAAAAACTTCAATTAGATGTGTTGGACAAAGTGTCTTGCATTAAACCAATTTACTAGACATCTTATTGCATATGACAAAAGAAAGCATACGGTAAATCTACTAATGTTAATGTGCCTGATTAGATAGACTGTAATAATCCAATTTACTGATGAAGGGCAAAGCTAAAACTGTGTTTTTTCATGTTGCAAAAGCAAAATATTTTGTAGCTGATTCCAAAATATAATTTTAAATGATGCCAACTGTATGGATGTTAATATGAAATATACTATTACCTAGCCTATATAACTGTAACCTCCAAATTATATATTAAGAAATCATGATCATTAGGATTTTCTTTAAAGTTTTCCTTATTTATGCTGCATCTATATAAATGGTAACCTCATGCTTCAATCTATCATTTACAATCAATAGAAGGCAACATCTAAGCAATTAAGCTAATGTTAATTTACATCCATCTTTTTCTACATTCTAACCTTGTATTTACAACCTCCTTTAAATATGATGAGGGAGGAAAATAATGATATCAAAAATACATACAATTTTAAAATAAATACAGCATATACAAGCCTAGACATAGTAAGTAAAACTGAATATACAAGATGCTTCTGCCGATGAGAAATTAAAGGCAAGTTAGTTTTCTCAGTTCTCACTTCCCCTTGCAAATCCAATAAAGAGCATGTTAGATGAGAAAGTGATTCCAAGGCCAAGGGAGAACTATATGGATTGAAGTTCCTTTGTTGAAGAACTTTTAAAATTTAGGATCTTATTTTGTATAATTGGTTTTACTACTATTGACAAAAGATGTTACATAGAGGCTTCATTATCTGTAATATAATTTATAAACAGGATTATTGCTTTCTAAAAATATCTATAATTCATGCTGAGGAAAATAGTTCTTTGTGTTAACCTTGTTGCCCCACTGCTCCCAAATTTATTGAAATATAAAATGTGACATTTTGTTTAGCATTATAGTAAAAGTAACAGCTAACACTTTTGAAATGCTTCCTCAGAGGAAAATAGAATTCTTACTTCTCCATCAGGACCAAGTCCAGATCCTATTCCTTCCATGTTGTCTTCTACCTTCTGAAATAAAAACACATGGATAGTTAATATTTCAGCAGAAGTTCTGTTTAAAAATATTTAAATTGTAATTTTCTTAAGTGATGGCGGAAAGCAAATGCCCCAGTTGAGAAGATGGCTCAAGGGGCGATTAGCTTGGACTTTTGCTACACAAACTGAAGAGGGCAAGGTCTAACTCCATCCCCACCCCACTCCAAAAATTGAGCCTTATCTAGTCTTTCCCAGCTGAAAGACGCCAGTCTGAGTAGATTCCTGTGAAATGGTCACAGAAAAATAAAGTAGCTAGTTTGAACTCTACATGTATGGATCTGTTTCTTCACACCTAACACTTTACTGAATTTTGTGCAATTAGACAGGTCCTTTCAGAGTCACACTGAAGTCACACTGATTACATATTTAAGTATAAACAAAATGATACATTTTCCAACTGCATACTGTCTCTAGACTAGTCCCCTTATTTAAAGCAGGAAATGAAATGCTATAATTACATCATGCCTTAGAAACTGGAACTTGTTCATAATTTAATTATATCCAAAAATGAATCCAGTTTATCATTTATTTCATCATTTATATTCCACTTCTAATTCAACAGACCCTGGATAGTCATACACAATATACAGGAAGTCCTCGATTTACAACCACAACTGAGCCCAGAATTTATGTTGCTAAGTGAGAAATTTGTTAAGTGAATTTTCTCCCATTTTACGACTTTTCTTGCCACATTTGTTGAGTGGATCACTGCAGTCGTTAAATTAGCAACACGGTTGTTAAGTGAATCTGGTTTCCCCATTGACTTTGCTTGTCAGAAGGTCGCAAAAGGTGATCACATGACCCTTGGGTACTGCAACCGTCATAAGTATGAACCAGTTGCCAAGCATCCAAATGTAAATCACGTGACTATGGGGTTGCTGCAATGGTTGTACATGTGAAAAATGGTCATAAGTCACTTTTTTTAGTGACACTGTATCTTTGAATGGTCACTAAGCAAACTGTTTTAAGTCAAGGACTGCCTGTATGTTTTAAAACCAATATATTTAGGAGTAGTTCAAAAAAATCCTCTAAGTTCCAAATGGCCTGTTTCCTTTCCAAACGCCAAGACAGCAGGACCTGACAACATCTCAGGGATAGGTAATTCCAGAAAGTCAGGGCCAACACCAAAAAGGCCTGCTTTCAGCTACTTTCTGAATGGAAACTGCAATATCCACTTGCAAGCCAATCACACAAAATAAGCAGACCTCCATTTGAAGAATATGGTTCCATAGTATGACACAAGGACCCAAGCCATACAGCTTTAGAAGTAATAAACGCACTCTGAATTATAGCTGAAGATAAAATGGCAACCAGTGCAGCAGCCATAATCTAGATGTCCCATTGCTAAAGTGAATCTCCCCCACCTTCAGAGTACCACACTCCGTACCAAATGGAAGCTTCGGAGATGTCTCCAAGTAGAGAGGACACTGCAGTAATGCAAATTTTATCAGCTTCTAGCTCTGAAAACTTTTCCCAGCAATTCCTGCTGTTATCCGTGCCTTGGGATGCGTTTTCCTTCTACTCAATTTCATTTCTAGATGTGCCCACGTTGGGAAGTGAAGAAGCCAGGATGGGAGGAAGAATGTTACTAATGCTCCCTACCTCTACTCATCGGTCAGCAGGACTTAACTCCTAATAAATGTGCAGAAAAAGGAATTATAAGTGTCAGGAACCTTTTCTGCTGAGTTGGGAAAAGATTATCATTTGATTTTAAAGATGGATTTGGGGTTGAGAGGCGGGCACATGTTGATGCATACTCTGCAAACGAGTTGCTTTTAGCAATGGATGGAGGAGAAATAATTTCTATGGAACGAAAATCAATTGATTTTAAAAAGAGGTGGGGGCCAATGATTTAAATGTGTAAGCAATCCTCAAATAATCATCTTAGTAACACTGAATTAATTTTTAGCCGGCTCTACCCCTTTTTGGGGAATGCAGTGCTTCCTATCACAACTGTGGCTCTTAAGCTTCTTTGTAGGAGGATGCCAATTGCTGGTACTATATTGGTGAGTTTGAGTAGAAGTTCCATTTCAGTCATACCTCCTAAAGGTATGGAGGTTTGAAACAAGAAGGAAGTGTGTTTCCATCCCATTGTTTCTCCCCACTGAGCTCTTCCTGCATTCAGGCAAATACCTGAACAAGCATTTTGCTTCTTCTTGCAAAATTCTAACCAGAGATCCTACTCAGGAGCACCCTCTGGTATGGAGAGAAATCTATGATTTGCTGGACCTCACTGAAGTGGACCCCATCAAGAAGTTGGTAGGGGCAGCAAAGGCTGCAATTGTAATTAGTTGGGCAGTGACAGGCAAATAGGAAGGAGAGTTGTGGTCATCTGTGTTGCATCAAAGACTTTAGAGTCTTTGACACACCTGAAAGGTGGCAGGTGTGTGTCTCTAGCCTAACTGCTAAAACCCTGTTCTGGCTTTTATTTACCTTGTTTTCTTCTTTTCCTGGTAGTGGTACAAAATATAGAAAACTATTTACACAAAACCTGGCAGAAAGCCAACGTCAAGCAAATCCTGGTGGCAGGCAGATGCAGAAAGCAGATAGCTCTTTATTTTATTATTATTATTATTATTATTTATTAGATTTCTATACCGCCCTACTCCCGAAGGACTCAGGGCGGTGCACAGCCAAACAATAAAAACACATACAATACAAAATTTAAAAAATAGAATAAAATCAAATTAAATAATTTTGGCCCCGACAAATTTAAAACCCCAAACTTTTAAAACCAATTTAAAATTGAATATATAAATACTAAAAGATATTTAAAATTTTAAAAATCTTTTATAAAAGAGGGGGAAAATTAGGCCAGGCCGGCCTGGTGAAATAGTAAGGTCTTTAAGGCGCGGCGGAAGGTGCGCAGATCCGGGATCCTCCGTATCTCTGGGGGGAGCTCGTTCCAGATAGTACATTGCCTAAAAGCTTATTTTAACAGCAAGCAGTCTCAGCAACTAAGAGGAGGCCTTCTATATATTAAAAAGGGCCTGTAATGTCACACCTCCTCTTAATTAGCTCTGTTAAAGAGCTGCTCAGAAATGAGAGTTTAAACAGGACTTCACATGCAGGATGTTAAGCACAAAGGAGCCACGTATTATCCTACGTATGAATAATGCCCAAGCATATAAAATTGCAACGGAAGACCATTAAGCCTTTGATGAAAAAATAGCAAAGAAAAGGTGAAAACAAACAAGATGAGGAAATATTTGTAACAGATAGGCTAGATAACACATTTACAATTCTTTAAAGGTTTATCAGACCAGAATACTGTAATTTTACAAAAAGAAACACCTTGCTTTGAATTGCTTATAATTCTTAGACATTACCTTACCTTGGTTAGGACCTGAATTATTAAGTTTCTACCAGTGTTAGACTGTGAATCTAACTGTCAATTACCCACATATAATAAGGATTATGTATTAGGCATCATGTTATATTTGTGTTTCAATGAGTTAGAACACTTCATATTATCAAGTTCCTTATCACAGATATTCCTAACTATAGTTCTAATTAGCAAGAGGGATTTGTTCTGATAAAAACATTTCATTAGTTAGACAGTAGTGTTACCATTTAATGATTCTAAGTTCAATCAAATATACGTCACCCTAAAGAATGTTAAAAACAACTTTAAGTATACCTTACATCTCTTTTTATTAAAGAAAAATCAATTTTACGATATGAAAGGATAAGGGCTAACTTAAAAAGGAGTCATTTTTGCATATTAATCCATTTTAAATATTGAAAACACAGTAAAATGCTTCTTTCAGGAGCCTATTTAAAAATATGTACGGTAATTTATAAAATGAGCCAGGGTCAGATTTTAACGGAACATGAGCATGTACAGTATACTGAAATGTGGGTCATTTCATTTCCATTTTTTCCCTTGCCATTAGAATTGCCCAGCTTATTAAGGTCCCTTCCCCAAGGTACAGGGATATAACAAGCAGCATTCAGAAGTGGGAGACTCCAAAAATCTATCTACCAAGAAGATAAAAGCAAAAGCCTCTAATATGGATTCAACAACAAACATTTATGCTTATATCACCTCAGGTTTTAACTATTTTACCCCTATTTTCAGAAGACTGTTTGGAAAGTATAGAGTACATACCTCCCTTGAGTGTCCTTTTCTTTCTCTATGTCAAATATTTTTCAACCACAGCAACATTAAGATGTGCAGACTTCAACTCCCATAATTCCCCAGCCCATATACAGGTAGTCCTCTACTTACAACAGTTCACTTAGTGACTGCTCAAAGTTACGACGACACTGAAAAAAGTGACTCATGACCATTTTTTACACTTATGACCGTTGCAGCATCCCCATGGTCACATGATTTACATTCGGATGCTTGACAACTGACTCATATTTATGACGTTTGCATTGTCCCAGGATCGTGTGATCATCTTTTGCAATTTTCTGACAAGCAAGCAAAGTCAATGAGGAAACCAGATTCACTTAACAACCATGTTACTAATTTAACAACTGCAGCGATTCACTTCACAAAAGTGGCAAGAAAAGTCGTAAAATGTGGCAAAATTCACTTAAAGGTTTCTCACTTAGCAACATAAATTTTGCGGTCAATTGTGGTCGTAAATTGAGGACTACCTGTACTAGGTTGACACACCTCAAACCTGCTGAGGTTGAGAAACACTGGGCTATGTGCATGAAAAGAACGGAGAAAACCTTCTATGAAAATGCCTTGGAAGAAAGCAAGTGCATAACAGGTGATTTCTTTAAAAGACTTTTGGTAACAACTGAACTCTATTACTTGCCTTCTTTCTTCTTCTCCTCTTCTTTTTTTCTTTGGCAGCTTGTGCTTGCTTGTGTTCCCACACCAAATTTGTCAGATTGGCCACATATTCATCAGTTTGCTGCAGCAGATAGGCTAGACGTCTGTCTTTTTTCTGATCAATGAGTTTGCGATAGCCTTCTTCATCTTCAGCCTAGTGGCATGAGCAAATGAAAATTCACGTAACGTCAAAACTTACTGCCTGATCAGCATAAAACAGTTCAAAAGGAGAGGATCAATTTGTATGTTTTAGTTTAAATCAGGCATATCCAACCTGTGGTCTATGGTCCGTGTATAGTCCTGGATGGCTAGTATTGCAGCCCAACAAGGGTGTATAAAAATATTTTTAAAAAGTAAGTTTGTTATTTAAATACATTAGTTATATATTTTACATGTGGTCCAAGACAATTCCTCTTCCCTCAAAGTGGCCCAGGCAAGCCAAAAGGTTACACTCCAATGGTTTCAATGGTTATGGGAAATGAAGTTACAAATCAGGTCTACAAATTAGACTGTACTTCCTAATCTAGGGGTATCAACTGATCACTTTATTGTTATTTAAGACATACAACATGGTGATGATTCTCAAAGCACCAGTGGAGAGTCTAGCGAGACATTTGTTTTCTACTGTTTTTAGAGAAGAGATGGGTAATATGAGGGCATCCAAATGTTTATGAACTTCAGCTTCCACAATTCCTAGCAGTAATCAAACGAAGCTTTGATTTGGGATTTGAAGTTCAATAATATTTGGAGAGAATAAACGTACCAGGTAAAACTATCAATATACTTCTTTCCTCTCACTGTGTGGAGTTTACAGTAAACACTCTCGGAAAATCTTGATTTGGGTTGAAAATTCAATTAAACATACGTCACTGATAACAATGACATTCCAAAGTTTATCATGATCAAACTACTGTTTTGATATACTATTCATTTTCAAAACATGCCTGAGAATAGCAAATAGCCGAAACATTTAATTTTTAGTATGATTCAAATATATCTGAAAGGGAAGGAAAATAATAGAGTTTGAAGAATTTGAAAGAAAGGCTATGGTATGACAAAAATTTCTACTGAGCAACAATCAATCTCTAAATATATCAGATTATCATTTTAGTATGTCTGGGAACCAGGTTCAGATAACTGTATAATAAACATTTCCCCATTTATTTTCTTCATGTAATCCAACATAAAGATGGAAATGTGTTGGGGAGACATAGATTCCCACTAACAAAGCTGTCCTTGGGGTACACTCCCTTGAATCTTTCTTTGATAACTGGAAGGCACCAGAATACATTTTTATTGCCAGGATTTTTAAAACACAAGGCATACTGGAACTGTCATGAACTGCTGCACCTATGTTCATTTTATTTTTTTGAGGCCATCTTCCGCAAAAATTAACTTGCCTCTAAATCATTGGTGTCAAACTCGTGGCTGTCACGTGATTTTTGCGACATTTCCCCCCTTTACGGAGCTGGGGTGGGCGTAGCCTGTGCGGGCCGCCAGTTTGACACCCCAGCTCTAAATCCAGGTGTATCATCTGCTTTTCTCCTGTAATTTTGATTGAATATTTTAAGGGATTCTAAAGGAACATGGTTAATATAATTTTTCCTTTAAGCTTTCTCCTCTGATCCCCAAAACAAGAACTAATTTTGCCAGTCTCCATGATTGGTTACATCACATCTTACCATCAGCCTTCTCATTCGTTCTTTCTCAATCCTCTCTGTTTCTTTCTTCTGTTCCCGTTCTGTGTTGGCATGCCAAGTAGCCACAGCTTTGGAAAGCTTCTGAATTTTTCCAGCCACTGACCGATGGTATTCTTTAAAATCTTTAGCATGCTGTAAAATGCTATTGAGATATTCCTGTTAAAATAATAGTAATAACTGTCAACTGAGGGCAGGAAACCAACAAACTTAGCAAAATCATTTAAGTACACGAGAGCAGTATTTTTTTATTCAATTTTTTATTCAATGCAGAACAGCAGTAAGTAGCAAGCAGTATTCTATGTGAGGATGAACTGAAACTCTAACAGTCTTCAGTATCAGCCATACTGGTTACGTCTAATGGGATTTGAAGTACTATGCTGTTTCTATCTTGAGAACTGAAAAGACAAATGGCTACATATGGTTTCTCAGAAGTATGCTTCTGGTTGCATGCCAAACATTACTGAACATAGAACTAATAAAAAGTAGGGGGAATAAAACTAAATTTATCTTAACTAAGTTCAATTAATAGGATTATAACTCATGTATTTAGTATTATTCCTCTTTCAATTTTAGCAATGTAATTTGGAATGGGTTTGAAGATTTGGGGTTGCACATATAATCTTGAGGATTTGCAGGCTGCAAAAAAAATTGGCAAGTTTAGGTAGATGGATGGATGGATGAAGTTAGGATGGATACTCAAAGATAGGAAGGCTAAATTACATGTCTATTTTTTTAAAAAAAGCCCTCTTTTTTGCAGTTTAAGTAAATCTAGAATAACTGCTGAATTGCCTATAATTGCCTATTAAAAGCTCATTGTAGTTTATATTTTAACAGAACTGTCAAAGACAAAAGTCTGCTATTCAATTCGTTGCAGAAAGCCAGTTCAGTTCAGTGGCTAAAAACAGTGGACTAAAAACTGGAAAACTGAGTTCTATTCCTGTTTTAGGTACAAAACCTGCTAGATTATTTCTGAGCCAATCTCTCTCTCTTAGCCCCTAGGATGCAGAAATGGCAAATCACTTCCAAAAGTCTTGCCAAGAATATTTTAAACTCCAGCGACTCATCCAATCAGTTGCCACAAGTCAAGATGACTTGAAAGACTTGATGCATAGATAGGCATATATGTACATACATATTGGGAGGTGAAATCTGTCTCATGGCAATTTTTAGGTTTTTGATGCAGTCTTTTAGGATTACCATATTAAGTTTGCAAAAATTTAGATAATCATCACATGCCAGCAAAGAGATGAAGCAAACTTGAATTCTTTGCTGGCATTTAGTAGTCATTGGGATTTATGAAGCCCAGTTATGGCAGCCTGAATGCAACCTTTCCTCCTTAATTTTCCTGCCTCTCTTGATATATAGTTATTTCAGCAGCTGCCAGTTTCTTGAAAGGCAATTTCTTGAAAGCAGAGACCCTACAGATTTTTCTTACTGCAGAAGCTAAAGTAGCTGACCCTCTGGTTTCTGTACTGAGCAGATTCTGTGGTAACAATTTCTTGTGAAAAACAGGGCTTTTAAAAAAAAATAGTCTCTTTCTTCAAGGGCCAGTGGCTTTTAAACCTTTTCAATACAAAAGTTACAAGCTATGATATTCTGCACTTGGATTCAGTGTTTCCTGGATAGTAGTTAATAGGCTGTAACCATAATGAGGAGAGATGTTCTCTTTGATGTGGGACAAGGAAGAGGCTCTAGGTGGATCTGAATATATCTGCACATGTGGCCCAGATCTACCATTCAGCACTTCCTGCGACTGTTTGGCTCAAAGCTTATCCAGCCTGGTGAGTATCTGAACCTCCATTCTCTAAGGGCTGAATCCAAGGAAGTGGTTTCTAATCCAGCTAAAAAACATTGTTAAGAACTATTTTTAGTCATTGTTTCTGGAATTATAATTCTCAATGAAGATCTCAAAATTCAATTCAGATATATCTAAAATGCAGAAGAGGAAATTGTTAAAACCTTTAACAATCTCTGTTAAAACCTTCTAATGGACACAAGCTATTTAGCATTTGTGAGATCAACTATAGATTGATTATTTCAGAAAGAGGACATAGCTTGTGTAAAAAAACCCCAAAGTTCAGTTCCTGATATTTCCATTTTTAAAAAAGTCATAAAAAGTTACCAAGTAATGTCTTCCAACATGCCAATCAATGGAAATAGTATTAATTCCATTAGATACAATTCTAAATCATAATTTCTCATTAAAAGACTTCAAATATTGAATCCACCAAAAAGAACCAGAAGTATAAAGTGGCCTCATTTCCTGAAATGTATATCAGGACAAGCCACAACTTGGCGCTTTACCCAAAGAATATTTCCAATCCAATATCTGATACTTCCTCATAGATTTGGGAGAGACTAAAAGCCTAGATATTCACTTCCTGCCAGGTTTGGAAGAACTGAGCTTCTGCATCTATCCATTTGTTACATATCAATAACTAAAAAACACAGAATGACCCATTCTGTCATTTGGGTCCAAGGAAGAGTATTTTTTAATACGATTTATGACAATGAAGTAGGAATGGTAGGAACAAATGTGAACTTTCACAAAAAAAGCTGACAGATTTTCAAACAACCGGGAATGGGTTTCCGTGCAGCAGCATATGCGGGGGACCCTGGCAAAATGACAAAAAGCGTTGTGCCAATGCTACGCAAGCTCCGCCCCTTTTGTACGTGCATTGTGTTCTCGCATGCATGGGTGAATGGGATGGAGCTCGCCTCACAATGGCACAACAGTTTCATTTTGATGAAAGCACCGGATCCTGTGGACATCTCTGTATCAGCAAATTCCAACTCTTTCAGATTTTTCCAACTTATGTATTGAGCTGCCAATTCATTGTGGCTCCTTCTCATTATGTTAATACATTAGACACAAAAGAAGCAGCTGGATCTTCCTCCAAACTCTGCATGAGCATTCACTGACAAATGGATTGCGGAGTAATGAAAGCCAAGCCAGCATATCTAGCAGGATATAAAACCTGTAAGTGGGCCCTTGACAGATTATTCCATCCACTTGTAGAGGGGAAAAAACATACAAACCGAACAGTCCCAAAGTCACCAAAGGGTACCTGGTGCTTCTGTCTACGTTTTCTCTCCTGCTCTATTTTCTGTTGTTTCTCAAGTTTCTCGGTCATTCGGGCTTCCCTCAGGGTCTGCCGCTTGCTCCGTTTGTATGCCTTAGAGTTCAGAGCAGTCTCCAAAGTTGTGTCCCGACGCATGCATGCCACTACTTCTTGTCGCAGCTGTGAACCAGAAGAGATAGCATTTTAAAAGGAAATCAGGTCAGAAAAATTGCACTGATAAAAAACGGAAACAAAGAAAAAAAAGCATTTCAAAGTGTTCTTTCCATTTTGTTCTAGATGTCTAATATAAATGCGATTGGACTTCCAGATTCTAAAACAAGTTTGTTGATCAAATAAAGCGAGTTAATTTGAATTTGAGAAATCTAACCAGGCAGGTTTAAAAGAAAACAGATTTTATCAATTCAATCCTGGCATTTATATGAAAAGTGGATCTGCAGTGTCAAATTAATTTCTTTCTTGATTTTAGTTTCATAAACTAGGTCTGCATTTATTGTTCTGTTTTTGTTTTGCTTTTTGTTTTAGTTTTAGCTGTACTGCTGTTTGTTGTGATTGGGTTGCTTTGTAAAAAGAAAAAAGAAAAGTTAATAAAATTATTCTATACCCTTGCAGGACAGGGAATTATGTAAGAGACAAAACAGGAATGGCAATAAATCTTAGCACTTAGATTTATATTCGCTCCATAGTGCTTTATAGCACTCTCTGAACGATATACAGTGTCAGCATATTGCCCCCAACAATTTGGCTCCTCATTTTACCAACCTCGGAAGGACAGAAGGCTGAGTCAACCTTGAGCTTATCAGGATTGAACTCCTGGTTGTGGGCAGAGTTACTTGCAATAGTGCATTCTAACCATTGCGCCACCATGGCTCAACTGCAGCTGCTTTGCTTCTCTTCTATAGGTTGAGCTCACATGAGACACATGAAATTCATTGGTACACCAATTACTCTTTAGCTTTAAAATAGAATGACTGGCATATAAAGGCCCTAAGTGTCTAATCACAAATATACCTTTCCCTCCAGTATAATGCATTACCTGGCGCTGGAAATTCAGTAGCCTAAGCGCTTTCAACTCCACTGTGGCTTTAGTCCTCAGATCTGGAGGTAAAGAACCAGGCAAATTTTCTAATTCTTGAATTCTGTGTGCAATTCGAGCCTGAAGCCTATGTAGGTAAGGACACAAGAATTAAAAAAAAATAAAAATGAACTTATCAGTTCCAAGTCTCTTTCACTATCTCTTGGCCTCTCTAGTTTGCTTTATGCATGCATATCAGCAGACCCTGTGTTTTAAAACAAATAAAGTGAACTGAGCCATAGTTTTTTTTTTACTGTTGAATAACACCCCCCCCCCCCCAACACACACAGGTGTGCAAACATTTTGTGCAAAGGAATCTGGAGTTTTCAAATGCTGCTGTTGTCAAGCCCCACAAAACTGGCCAATTCAAGAATGGAGAACCATTCAGATTTCAAAAAAACCCTTCCTTGACTGGTTAAAAACTGTAAAAGTTCTCAGGTAGACTTATAACAAACCACTCAAGGTGGAGTCTCTTTTAAACCATGCCCCTACCCTAATACCCCTGCACCTCTCTCTCCTTCAGTATCAAGGCATGCAGCCAAGCCCGTTATCAATGGCCAGAATTCCTGGGAACAGGGATATCATATTAGTGGTGGCTGGAGCAGTTGCAAAAGCTCTCTTTTTAACATCTGCGGGAAATGTAAAAACAACTTGAACTACCATAAGGACTATTTTAAGGCTACTGGACCATGAACTGTGTAATATCAATATATATAATCAAAGAATGAAAATGCAGGAACCCATAGTTTGACGTAAACACGAAGAAATTCAAAACTGGATCTCCAGGCCTTTGTTGCCTCACAAAAACCTTATATTAAGAACTCTATATGATCACACTGTCAGCATTCTGAGTAATGCACCCATTGAAAGCAGAACTCCGAGGCATGTGGATTCCTCAAAGAACAGGTTTATTGGATACATCATATTGGCACAGCCGGTGAAAACCAACTCTAACAGTTCCTGCGGTTTTCACCTAATTAAAAAAATAAAAATTCCCCCTCTCAGGTGTCATCGGTCACATCCCAAGCCTCTGAAGGGAGCCCTGGCGTCTGAGGTCTTCCTCAGCCTGGTACAAATCCCCGGTGGTCGTCGCCTCCACTTGGACCTTGGGCTGGGTCACCACCAGGAGGGCGGCTTCTGTCAGCATTGCTATGGTCTTCAGGACCTCTGTAGGGGTCTGCAGGCTCTCCATGGGGGTCATGCTGGTGCGGTGGCTTCTTGCCCCTGCTTCTCCATCTCCAAGGTCTTCCCTGAGTCTTCTCTGCTCCTCTCAATAGATCAGGTAAGCAGCCAGGGCTTAGGACCCTGGAGAGCAGTTCCGGACAGTTTGGAGAGTTGGTTTAATGTCAGCGTTCAGAGTAATGCACCCATTGAAAGCAGAACTCCAGTAGATTCCTCAAAGAACAGGTTTATTGGCACAGCCGGTGTAAACCAACTCTAACAGTTCCCATGGTTTTCACCTAATTAAAAGAGTAAAAATCCCCCCCCCAGGTGTCACTGGTCACATTGTCCAATGAAGATGGATGGCAGGCTCCTCTCCTCCTTCAACAGCCACCTGTTTCAATGACCTTGGTTCCCACAGGAAAACTTTATTTTGACTGTAGCCAGGCTATCTACTTCCCCCCTCCCTTCCCCCTCTGAGGCGTCATGGCAACTATGAGGCAGCACAAGATGGCTTCAGCCAGGCTCGTTTCAGAATTGACACACACTTCTAACACACTGAGCTAGTGAAGATGAAGTGACATTTATCTGTTATCTAGCATTGACAAACCAAGCATACAGCCTCCAGAAAGTTTTCCCTATTCACAGAGTCCTTTTTTTCCCAGTTATCCTTCATGGAACTTAAGCAGTTCAAGACCATCATCCTTGGCTAAATGTAATGTTCAGCCTACAATCTGAAAGCTGTTTCAAATGGTGTATTGAGATTCTAATTAAATGGGGAGCAACTAACCCTCAACTGTGGTTAAGATCCTTGCTAAAAGATTCTTTAACTGTGTTAGCAGCAAAGAGGCAAAATTGACAAGTAGCTATAGTGAGGAAATACACATCTTTCAGGGTAATTTCTAGGCCGTTAAAATGGTGTTACAGCCACAATGGGTCATTTGTCTTAATAGCTGCTATCAATATAAAGAATATGTTTAAACTAGCTGAAGCATGTGCACTGGAAGAAACTACCAACAATACCAAATTATCACCACTGCCATTAATTTGAAACCAAGTTTAAAATCTGTAGTCTTATTTAGCATTTCCAAAATAAAAATAAATAGAAGTGAAATGGTCTTCATTATGACATTTAAAACAAAAAGGCTCAGAATTGCTTTTATTTAATTACTATGGCATTGTATCAGACACGGAATTATAATTTATGTGGCATCTTGGAATACTTTATGGCAATCTACTTTGTCCTAAAATGTAGGTATCTAATACTTAAATCATCTTCACTGCCTAATCTTTAAAACAGATGGGGAGAAAGGCTATTTTTATCTTATGGGGGAAATATTAAAAGCCATTAAGTCCTAAAATCGAGACAAAGAGGAAAGCAGTTTTCTGAAGCCGCCAGTTAAAGGGCTTTGGGGATTTAAGCTAACCCTGTCCAAAATTTGTTTAATTAATCTCCACAGTGTAGTTATTTGTCTTTTTCTAAGCAGAATGAGAATTCTTAAAGGGATGATAAAGATCTTCTTGCAAAAGGGCCCCATCCCCTTGAACCAACTGAGCACAACTACAGATGTTATTGGATTCTAGAGTAGGTGCCACAACTGCAGAATGATAGCTCAAGGAGCACGGAGAGGCAATTAAAAAGATCCATTTGATATAATCCACTCTGCTCATCATTTCAGGACAATAACATATGCAATTTTTTAATGAGTAGTAGAAGAAAAGTAGCTTTGCTCATAGTGGAATGACATTAAATTACACTGTACATTAGTCATTTCAGAGGAATTCATTAAGATTAGAGAAGAACAAGTACTTTGTTTTGTTAAGTGTTAGGAGGGCTGTTTAAGAACTTGTGCATAAATTTATCAAACTGGCCCAGCTTTAAACAGCAAATCGAGTTGTTATCAACATGTTAAATATGTGAAGGGTTTATAGGTATTTTTTCACAATATCTGTTGCTGTTCCCATAAAAGGATAGTACTTAAGAAGACACTGTATAAACCTGTGTATGTTAAGCACAATGAATTTGACAAGAGGCATCGTACTGCACTTTGACCTGCGGGAAATGGCTGCAAAAAAAGCATGTGAAATATTAAGCAACATCAAATACGCAGGGTAACTTTTAGAACATGAGAATTTATTTTTTTTCGTTTTTCTGTTTTCATCAGAAGGATGAACAGAAATTAGAATACAATTACTCGAATTAGACATAAAGAATGGCAGCAAGGATGATCAGGGACTAGAAATTAAATTCTGTGAAAAGAGACTGAAGGAGCTGGGTATATTTAGCTCTGGGGTAAAATCTGAGTTGGGGCGATATGATAGCATTCTTCAAATACCTGAAAGAATGTCACACTTGAAGAAGGTCAAGACCTGTTCTCTCTTGTTCAGAAGTGCAGGACAGGGAATAATGGATTTAAAGTTACAGGAAAGCGGATTCTAATGGTGGGTTAGAAAAAAAACTTTCTGACAGTAGGAGTACTTTCACAGTGGAACCAATTACTGTATTCAGAGAAGTAATGGTCTTGCCTTCATTACATGCCTGTAACTAGAAGGTATCTGGGATACTTTAGTTTGGATTCCCCCACTGAATAAGGAGTTGGATTCAATAAGCCAAATGGCTCCTTTTGCCTATATGTTTTTAAGACATTCTTAAAACATTAAAGCTTGCCCAAACAAAAATCAAATGTATTAACTAGAGACACTATCGGGATTTATTCCAATTTTAATCTCACTTAAATGTAGTTCCTTTTTCCCATTACTGAAATACAAAGTTCCAGATTTTTATTTTTTTGCTTTAGAGGTTTCTTTTTGTTTGTGTTTGTTTTTGTTTTGCTTTAGAGTAAAATTGTTTTCAGTATAAAGCTTGGCAAATAAAAAATGCCTTCTACTGAATCAGAAACACACATATATTGTATACATACTCAGAGATTTAAGGAAAGGAAATGAAAAGATAGAGGGAAATGTAAATATTTATACAACATGCACATAAACCAAATCTGCACAACTCTTGAGCACCAAGACCAAAAATGCCAACTTGGACTAGAGAAAAAAACTAAAAGGAAAGAGCTGCTCAATCAATGGGCTATATCATTTAGAAAAATTATAAATTACATAAACTGGATGGCAAACAAATTTTGATCTTGAAAAATTAATAAAGAATCTCCTATATTAGACTACTGAATGGATAGAAGTCACTTTGAATAAGAGGCAAATGAGTACTCTCATGTAGAGAGATCTATTTTTTCCTATTAATCTTTCCAAATACACATATAAATACTTTTTTCATTCTGTCATTCTAATGTGCCCAACTCATGAAAAACTTTTTCCGGGATATAACTGACTGCAATAGAAAAAATAGAAGAGGTTCTGAATAGCACAATTTTATCATTTCCATATATATATATATATTTTACAGTAATTGATTTTACTTAAACCTGGTTGAAAAACTCATTTTTTAAAAAACTATCAAAATTTTGAAGATTTCTGTTTAAATCCAAACTCCAATCCCAAACTGACTGGCAATTGTTAAGCCTAGCCTATTTTATTCCAGGATTGGAAAAATTTCCTGTAGCAATCGTTTGTGGTTATGCCCATAAAATTTTCTCTAGTTTTGAAATGTTTACAATAGGATGCCAAAGGTTAGGGATTAAAAATTTGATTCAACCTTCCTATCCCCTTTATTCCCCAGCCCTACTTCCCAGCTGATTTTCAATTCTTTTCCAAAAAAAAAAAAAAAATGTTATGAAGTTTAATTTAAAAAACTGAAATGACAATAAAAATCATAATTCACAAAGCAAGCTAATCTGAAATACTCCAGTTTGGCTATTACCTATATTCCCGTTCCTGAAGAATTTCAACAGGATCCAGCCCCTGAGGCTTTTGGATGGGGCTGATACGGTTCTGTTTTTGCTGCAGCTGAACAATAGGCGAAGGCTGACCAGCTGCAGGCTGTGGTACAGAAGGACCTGGCATTACAGCTGTGGGTTGGGTAGCAGCAGGGGCAGGTGATGGTCTTCCACTTGGAGGAGGAACAGCCAACTTTTGGGGTGTATTTGAGACATTTATATCCACTCCTTGCCCTGAAAAATAAAAAGTGAGATAGAAGAAATACTGGTTAAAATCTAAGCATCTTAATATAAAATTATTTTGTTGAGCATCTAGATTAGGGGTGTCAAACATGCGGCCCATGAGCTGCGTACAGCCCACGTAGGCCACGCCCACCACGGCTCCACAAGGGCAAAAAAATCTCGATATATCACGATACAGCCCGCAATGCGATTGGGTTTGACACCCGTAATCTAGATCAAATGATATCAACTTCAAAACTTCTACAGTACTTACAGGCATTCACATGTACATACTAACAGAAGCATGAATAACACAATTGTGTTATGTTTAGGTTTTTAATGTTTAGTTTTATGCCTAAAAAAAACATCCCTCGTGAAACTAATATCTCTGCCCTAATCTATGATTACATTCATTATTTTCAATTTACTCTGATTCTCAAATTATGGTTTTAGTCTCTTAATTATCCCTGTAATGATGTTTGTAAAACTGCAATATGGGGGGGGAGGGGGAAAGAAGGAGGGGGTGTCAAAGGAATAATGTTAAAGGGATTTCAGATGCAAAACAACAAAAGCAGGGGAACACCTTCTATTCATTACAGACAATTAAATTATTTTTCAGTCAAGAACCTGGAAATGCATCAGAAAAAGGTAAATAGGTTTTGAAACTTTCTATCTGTTATTCACACATCTGATAGACAACACAAATATTTTTGCCTGGGATTCCAGAAACCGAGCAAGTGTGATTTTCTAAATGTTATTCAGCTAGAAAGCAGGGAAGACTCTTTCATATTCTAAAAAGAAAGGCAACAGTAGAATAGATAACTGGAAGCTAATTAAAACCAAGCTAGGAAGAAAAAAATGTAAGAAAAATATTTTTCAGAGATTACTGCCACCTTAAAGTCTTGTCAAAATCTTAGATCAGTATCTCTAGAAGCAGAATATTGTGATGACTCCTTGAAATGAAAACTTGTTCTTTTCCACTAGAACTATCATTAAACCTCACTTCCCATGTGGGCATAGCATAGAAGAGTGATGGCTAACCTTTTTGCCATCATGTGCCAAAAGTGGGGGGAGCACGGGGGGAGGGGTTGTGTGTGCACATGCCCTCACCCGTAATTCTATGCACCCCACCCCTTGCGCATGCGTGTGTGACCCCCCCATGCTCCCCCCGCTTTTGACATGCAATGGCCTGGTGGGCCTGGTAGGCCCATTTTTTTGCCCTTCCCAGGCTCGAGAGGCTTTCTAGGAGCCTGGGGAGGGCAAAAATGGTCTTCGGAGGCTGGAAATGACCCATTTGCCGGCTTCTGGTGGGACCGGAAGGCCTGAAAATCAGTTGGCCAGCGCCCGCAAGCACGCTGGAGCTGAGCTTGTGTGCCCACCAATATGGCTCCGTGAGCCACCTGTGGCACGCGTGCCATAGGTTCGCCTTCACGGGCATAGAACATTGAATAATAGGATTGGAAGGGACCTTGGAGGTTTCCTAGACCAAGTCTCTGCTCAACCAGCAGAGCCTATGCTGTCCAGTCTCTTCTTGATAACCTCCAGTGATGGAGCACCCACAACCTCTGCAGGTAAACCATTTCACTTGATTAATTATTCCCATGTCAGAACATTTCTCCTTAGTTCTAGGTTGGATCCCTCTTTAATCATCTCCCACCTCAAGTGCTTTGGAGAATAGGTTGACTCCATCTTCTCTGTGACAGCCATTGTTAGACAGGTCTTCACAAGAAGAAACTTTTGTCTGTTGGAGATACTTTACAAAAGGAGCTTTGGGAGGAGAAAAAAGGGGAAAACAGAACTAAAACGTATCATGGTTATCTCTGTTCTCTTATATCTTCTCTTATATCTTGGGAGAAAACTACCAGCTATTGTGAAGATGTGCCATTAAGACAATATAGAAAGGAAAGGATTTGAAAAGACCTTTTTTGCTGCTTCTTTCCCCTCCTCTTCTCAGATCACGACTATCATGGTTAACTGCACATGAACTGCTGGTAGTTTTGGGTTATGGTACTGCAATTTTACCTTCTGGCCAAGTTTTTGGAGCCATGGCAGCTGTATGTCCTGGCATTCCTGAAGCAACTCCGTGTCCAGGCATGGGAACAACTCCTGCAAGGAAAAATGCACATGACCTCTTATCAGAAGGTACCAAGAACTTTTATGCAAAACAGCTTCTGTGCCTTAGAGGTGATTTTCGGGAAATTCCTTCATATGAATTTGTGTGTGTGTGTGTGTGTGTGTGTGTGTGTGTGTGTGTGTGTGTGTTGTTAATTAAACATTTACATTTTACATTTCAGCTGAGGTTTTTAAATAGAAATGTGATGTTTCCTTTTTTTTTTTTTTTTGCTCCATTTACCTAGTTCATACTAAAAGTAAACACATACAAGGAAATCGACCCCAATTTTTATTTGAGGGCAGACTCTTTATTTCATTTCAGGGATCTCTATGGAATTCAATACAGTTCTGTTTCCTTCTTTCTCTGCTCTGAGGTAAACGTATAGAAAATCTCTCACCAGGACATTACACGAAATGATATTCCACCACCCCACATAGAAGTTGTTTTTTCTAGTGTTCAAATTACTCAGGATCCCATAATGCCTCTGTTTTCTGCGCTACTCGGCCACATTGCTTCTACATGCATCTATGCACTGAAGCAAAAGGGGAAAAAAGAACAGAACTCCCTTTTATTCCTTTTCTCACAAATCACTCTTTGAATTCCGATTTACACGTAATTGAGAAAAGGACACAATTTTGTCCTCAGTCTTACGTAGGTATTATAATATAGAAGGTAGCCGTTTTACCAGATGGTTTGTAAAGAGCCTGTTGCTGCTGAATCCCAGGCAGTGACCTTTTTCCTTGTACAGCAAGCTGAATGTTTTCAGGAATTGGCTGTCCTCTAGCCAGCATTTTGTATGCTAAAATCTGAGCTCGGAGCTGATGCAATTGAACAGGACTGAAAGGTGAAGGGCCTCTACTGGGTTGACTCATCACTTGTGGGTCCACAGGCATCATGGGTCCTGGCTGGCTCGGTTGCATTTGGGGTGGAGTTGGACCTCCTCCAGACATTGGACTAGACACGTGCTCAGGTGCTCCCAGGGGAGACGGATGCGGAGACATATAGCCTGTAGCCGAAAACAAAAGAAGCAGAAAATTCATGATTATTTGGTTTCCAACTAATAAACCCTAACAACTGAGTACTGCCATTAGCTGCAATAATCATATTTTTGTATGCAAAACTATTCTTCCAAAAGACATTCCTAATTCTCGAGGGAAAAAAGGAGTTATTAGGCACATTTCCCTTAGGCACATTTAAACTGAGCTCTTATCGCAAATAACTTTGTTCTCCATGTTTTAAAAAAAACCCTATTAAACCAAAGAGTGGTCAAAACAATAGAAAGAAAAATGAAGATGTCACATTATTTCCTCCCATTGAGATTCAGTTGGAAATGTCACCCTTACAGATATAACTAGTTTGATTTTGTTTCAGGATGTATATCCTGTCTTTTTTATAAGTGACCTTTTAAGACTAATTACTAAATAAAACCAAATGAAAAACCTACCAAATCAAATAAAAACACTTTTAATGCTGCTTGCATTAAGGTTTTATTGCCCATCTAAGGAAGATAACATATTCAAGCATATACATATGTGCGTATTTTAACATGTAGTTATTTAGTAGTGATCACTCTTCTACTATTCTTCAAGTGAATAATAAATTGGGAAGAGGTTTTGATGTCTTGTGAAACTTACCCATTATAAATGTATGTAATTGAAATTTCAAATGAAACATAACACACACACTTTTCTCTCATGCACACTAAGCATTTACCACTGAAGAACAGAAGCTGGAGTCACACAAAGTACAGACTGAGCATCAATGACCTTTTCAGAAGAGCAAAGGTAGCAATGTCTTCCATAACATAGCTACAGCATGCGAGCTAGGAGCTTAAATATGGTGCAAACAGAATGGACAAAGGGAGATTCACGAACCACCAAGTTTGGAAATGATTGATTACACAAAAATTGAAGCTGCAGGTGATTTAGAGAATTTTGTCTCTGAGAAAACCAAAGCTTAAAAACAAGAAAATAAAGGAAATAACCAGAACATAAATCTTAAAATAAGGGGATTCTTGACAGTGAGTGATAGTCTAAAATGCTCTAGGTATGGAAACTGACAAATACATGTTGTAAATATTATGGACTGTATCTGGGCTTGAGGGGAGGAGAACAAAACCCCCAACAAATAGACTGTGTAAAGCATTCTAAGAAATGGAGCCTTGGACACGTGAAGACCAGTGAATGACCCATTTTTTTTTAAAAAAAAAATTTGATTTATATGCCGCCCTTCTCCGGAGACTCAGGGCGGCTTACAATGCGCTAAGCAATAGCCTTCATTCTTTTGTATATTTATACAAAGTCAGCTTATTGCCCCCACAACTGGGTCCTCAATTTACCTACCTTAGAAAGGATGGAAAGCTGAATCAACCTTGAGCCTTGGCGAGATTCGAACCTGCAGTAATTGCAGGCAGCTGGTCTTAATAACAGGGTGCTTTAGACCACTGTACTACCAAGGCTCTTTGAATTTGAAACCAGAGCTGCCTGGAAGCCGGTCACTGCGTGAAAACTACTCATGATGCAAGACTTAGGGATCTCAATAATAATAGCAGCAACTCATGAGACACAGCTGAGATGGAAAAGTAATGCAGTGCTATAAAAAGCAAGAGCACACAGGAAGCTGACTGGAAGAAAACAACTCATGTACACATATCTACCCACCAGACTCCTTGATCAGTTTGGCGAAGATTCAGTGGGTCTGCGAGTGAAAGCGGATCTGCATGAATGTACTTAAGCAAAACCTGGCTACATGGTGCTCAGTACAGCTGGGATCCTTTGTAAACAGGCTTGCCACTTGCTAACTTACTTCAATCTGAGATTATTATCTCACCAAATGATATGTGAGTCTGGTCCCCAGATAAAATGCCAGACTGCTGCCCTGGGCTAATAAAATAAACCTCAAGACATCCGTTCCTGGCCATTCACGAGCTGTGCACAACAGCCTGTGAAGAGAACTGGTTATCTCCGCTCAAACAGTGATTGTTTACAATATGAGTGAAATGATACAACATGCTTTACTTATCCCAGAGCAGGCAACTATGGCCCTTTTATGACTTGTGGACTTCAACTCCCAGAATTCCTGAACCAGCCATGCTGGCTCGAGAATTCTGGGAGTTGAAGTGCACAGGTCATAAAGGGCCCATATTTGCCCACCCCTGCCTTGTACAATACATGCTCCCACAAATAAATCCACCAATCTGTTTATTCTGCTAGGTTCCAGCTTTACCTCTCTCAGTCACTGCTTGAAATGTTACTGCACGATGCATTTTTTAAAGTTTATTTTTATCCCACCTTTATTACTTTTATAAATAACTCAACAGACATACTCAAATGCTCCTTCCTTCTCCTATTTTTCCCACAACAACCACCCTGTGAGGTGAGTTGGGCTGAGGAGAGAGCAACTAGCCCAAAGTTACCCAACTGGTTTTCACATCAGTGAAACTAGAATTCATAGTCTCCTGATCTCTAGCCTTGTGTCTTAACCACTAAATCAAACAGGTGCAAGAACAAAAAAATGTGTATTATAGAAAATGGCAGGCTGTACTCAGCTGTGCGTATCCAATGGCAGAACAATATGGGCAAAGGTACTCACTTCCTCCACATGTATCTGCTCAGTTTCCAAGAATTTCCGTTCTACAACTTTCCCGTATTGTAGAACTTTCCAATCATGATGTTCCAGTCCATAATGTTCCTCAAGAAAATTTCCATTTAAACCATTTTATTCTAGTTTTCCAGATGAGAAGTTGAAAGACAATTACTGTTTGTCTCCTATGGTTGTTGCAAAGTGAAGAGATATTCTATGCCTCAGAAATTATGACCATACATAACACAATCCTTTAATCAGGCAGGCATGTTGCATTGAAATGAACAGAACTTTTACATGCACCAGTGTTATGCAGAGCCACAAAGTTGTTATCAATGTGCAAACACTGGTAACTGTGACAAACTCTTTAGTTCTTCAGCCATGCAAGCAATTATCTACAATAGGCATATATTGTATAAATGTAATTCTTTCTACTGAGCAGAGTAATTATGGGCTATATAGCAACATAGACACCAAAACGAAATACAATATTTTAACATTTAATCCACAAACATTTAACCCAATCACTTTATAGACTTTGTTTTGAACTTCCAGAAAGTACAATAATCCACCCCTACATCTATTCTACAATGGATATAAGTCCTACTTCTAGAACTGCAGTAATCTCCATTAGCTTTCTTTTAATCAGTGCCTTCTATGGGCAATGGACTTCAAGTCTATAAATACCTAGCCAACCCAGAGGACATCAGATTAGGCAATGCTGATCTTAAATGTTCACTTTTGTCCTGGAATCTTAAGATCTGGTATCAAACCTGTCTGGCATTTTTATAAACTCTCTTCCACATTTATTTCCATTCAGAACCAACACTGACTGTACCTCAGATCCCTCTGTTACTCCTTTCCTTCCTAAGCACAGTAAGTTGCCAAAATTCCTTACAGTTTAATTGCTTCTAAACAGCAATCCTCTGAGCACAAGCTGGAATTAATATAGTACTAAACCAGCAATGTTTTAATGCATGAAAAACATTATTGCTAAAGCAGTGCAAAGGTAAAATTAAATATATAAAATAACAATGGTTAATTAGTAAAAAAAAAAATCTAAATTCAATTGCACTCATTTTACATTTTTAACTATTCAAGCCTTACGTTTAATCAGGCCTATACGTGTACCATATGTATTTAATCTTTTAAAGAATTAATTAATTCAGATAGAACAGAAGGGAGGAAGATTGAAAAACAGCTGAACAAAAATCCTGCAACTTCTATTCTGCAATGCTTACTCTAATGTCACACCTTCAGAGAATCGTCACAATACTCCCTGTACTTAAAATGCTCTATTACATAACTGAAGGCAACAAAGATTTTGATATGAATATCTTTTCATAATAACTGCAAGAAACGCTCATACTCTAAGTTGTCTAAATAGCACAATTATCTTCTATTTTAGAAAGGCAACAACACTTAGACTTATATCCACTTCGTAGTGATTTACAGCCCTCTCTAAGCAGTTTATAGTAAGCATATTGCCCTCAACAATCTGGGTCCTCATTTTACCAACCTCAGAAGGATGGAAGGCTGGGTCAACCTTGAGCCAGTGAGAATCGAACTGCTGGCATCAGTAGAATTAGCCTGCAATACTCCATTCCAAAACTCCTCTTCAATCACCAGCCTTAATTCCTCAAACCCTTTCACTTTTGGAAAGGGGGGAGGCATGCAGATAGTAAGTACGTCAAATTTGGTCTATTCTCTCCCATCTTTCACACATCCAGCACACCACCAAAAATAGCTCTACTAAGAGAGATGAAAGTAAAATGAATTTGAATCACTCTAAAAACAAGCTGAGCTTTTCTCAGATTGTGGGAAGAGCGAGATAACTTATCATAACAAGCTGTAAAGAGGAGAAATTCCTGATGAATTGTATCCCATATATAATGAGTCATTTGGATTTTCTGCTTCTGGACCAAACTGTCTTGTGTTACATGTACTATAGCAATTTTACTGCACAATTATTAGACCTGTGATACCATTCCAGTTTGCACAACTCCAAACAATCAATGTGCAACCCAAGGTAACTATTATGTCAAAGATTATGGGATTTGTGTTTTATGTGCTAGCCACATAAAACACATTTTTGTTTGTTGTAACTATGTATGTGACTGCAATTAATCTACCGGTCTCAAAGTCACTCCCATTTGTTGTTTTTTCTTGAGAAGAACAAAAAAGAGCATTACAACAGAGTCAGATAAATAATCGGGGGAGGGGGGGAGGGAGGGAGGGAGGGAGAGAGAGAGAGAGAGAGAGAGAGAGAGAGAGAGAGAGAGAGAGAGAGAAATGAAAATTTAAAAAACAGTAAGTCATAGAAATCTCCTTATGGAGCCCAGCAACACTGTCATATTTTAAAATAAATGTCTGTCACCCTGTTCTGTGGAGCTTCTGGAATACTAGATAGCTGTTTAAATCATGGAACATTTGTGAATATTATATAAATATCCAAAATGTATTGCAAATGAATGGTTTCAAATATGAATTCCTTGGGGAAAGGACCATGAAGGGTGTGCTCCTGTAAGTGCTCATTTGTTTTTTAAAATTGCCAGAGATTATTTTATACTAACCTTCTGAAGTTCTGAAAGCTTAACCAGGCAGCATATGCTGCTACAAGAAAATTTGACCTTTCAGAGGCCTTCCTTGTCTTCCATAAGCATCTGAAAACAAACATCTGCAGAGACACTGGGGGATTGCGACATGAAGCTTTAGGAAAGGCAGGCAGCATTATTAACATATGGCCCAAAGAAAGGAACTGTGGAAAAGGTTGCATATCTAGCTTGAAATGCATTTTTAAGTCCGCCAAAGCCACACCGTTTTTAGATAAGTTAACACCTGCATCATTGCTTTGAGGAGGGAAAACAAAGGCCCCTAACTATGCCCTTCAAACTGCCAGATGCCCGATATATCCACATCTAAATTTCTGAAGAGCCAAACACAAAACCGGACACTTGAATAAGCCACAAATGATTTATATTATATTTGGTGACCTATAATTTGCACATACCCAATTATTGGAAGTATTTCAGTTATTACAGCACCATGAAACAATAACCAAATTACTCACCATTTCCTTAATAAATAACAAATTATAATGCCAAATATTGATCTAATCTTAATAATTGTATTCAATTACTTAATTTGCAAAAATAACTCTCTGTGAAATAGAGCTGGGAAAATAAATGTTAGTAAGAAAAAAAACATGGGTGCAATAAAATTACAATAGAAGAAAATATAAGTAGGTTAGGGTTGAATTCAATTCAATTCAAATTCAATTCAAACCTTTATTGTCAGAGTACAACATGTATACAATGAGATTGGCTGAGCCTCCCTCCGTGCACCCCCCCTCAACACAATACAACTCACAGTGAAAGAACTGGGGAGTCCTTGGTACTCTCTGAATTTGGTTGTTTGCTTGCAGACATTTCTTTACCTAACTAGGTAACATCATCAATGCTAATGAGTGTGGAATTTTCTTCCTGTTCATATACAATAACTTGCCCTGCCAGTATGATAAGGATGTGGTTTTCTTCTTGGTAGTTTCTTGTTTAGGGCACATAAGCTGAATGAATGAATGAATGAATGAATGAATGAATGAATGAATGAATGAATGAATGAATGAATGAATGGAGTTGCTTTCTGCAAGTGTTTGTTTGGTGTTAATTCCTGCTTATCTGGGTGTTGATTGGTGGAGAGGATGTGTTCTGGTCTTTTTTATTTCCTTTTTAGTTTTTTAATTGTCTCTTTTGAATGGCATAATTTATCTCTATGATTACTGATTTATCTGAAGTTTCCAGGAATTCCCTAGCATTTTTAGATTTAGCTTGGTCTGGATTCTCAGTTTCCAAGTTGAAACTAGGTGATGCTGCTGCTGCTGCTGCTGTTATGCATTCAGTCGAGTCCAACTCATAGCGATTCTATGGGCCAGGTCTCTCCACATCTTCTGATCTTGCACTATTTTGAAACTATGTAGCAGAGTGCATTTATGAAGACATGATTAAACATCCTTAATCTCAAAACACATGGACAGACTCAACCATAGTTTCAACTTGCCAGAAATAACAACACTTAATTAGCATTCAGAACCAAATAACAGCAATGGTATTTAATTACACCATCATTATTTGGCTGTGGAGAACACGTTTTCCTTAGGAAGTGCACTTCTTCTTCTCCCTGTTCATTTGAGCAGAGATGTTTACTGTCTTCATCCTCCCCTTGGCACCATCAATACACCAAGTCATGATAAACTACATCCCTGAAGAATCTAAGGACAGTTATGTGTGCAAATTGCTAAAACCTATTCATCTTGGTGTTAATTTTATTTCCAAATCATCAATGCAGCTTAAACATCCCTGAATATTTAGTATTACATTCTACCATTTGATTTAGAACAAAGAAGCAATGACAAAGCTTGGGAGTTATTCACTGACATAAGAAAAATGTCCTCCCACTATCCACAGGAATGTGGATTATGAAGTAAATCAGATTCAGCTTCTACCAAGCTAACAAAAAAAAAAAAAAAAATTGTGGCCCAGATCTGTGAAAGTCCATCTGTATGACTGAAATCAGCCAAATACATGCTCCTTAATGAGGCACTGGAATTCTGTTGTTGATGTATTTTATGATTGGAAGGTGTTATTTACTCCAAGTGCCACAGGTTATTAGGTTATCAGTTGTTGGATTTTAAGCATTGTACACCACCCAGGGTCAGTCTTGTGAGACTGGCCAGCCATATGATTTATTTAAATAAATTTTAAAAAATTATAAAAATAAAAATGCTAGAAGTGGGAAATAGATGAAAATTATCCTCCTTAAAAACCAAGGTACATGAGTAATGAATATATACTGAAAGTCTAGGTTTGAACTTTAGATGGGGGGGGGGGGGGTCAAACCTAAGCCTGAGCATCAATAGTATTGTGTTTTTAGAAAGTCAGCAAGGATAAAAACAAAGGTATTTTTTTTCCTTTATATTTTTCACTTTGATGCTGGAATATGAAAAATTTTGAAGCAACTTCTTTACTTTTTTTAATCTCCAGAAATGGGGAGTGGGGCGTAGGGAGACAAATAACCTTTAGTCTGGAAATCAACTAAGTAGTTTATTATTACTGATAATTTTAGCATTTTTAAATTGGCCAAGTTTCATTTCCCACCCTCCATAAAAAATGCATCCTAACCCAGCTGAATCTCACAGTAAAGTCAGTCTCCAAAGCTTCATCTCTAAGGATTACCCAGGTGATATGATGTAGTATTTATACTAAATCCAAACTGGAAAGAGCCCATGGCAGTCTTATAATATACGTACTTTTGGCAGAGTTCAGATTGTTAACTATAAATATGACTCCAAAATCACCCTTGGTAAGTTGAGAAGGTGAGCACAGGGAGCTACAGCTCAGTCCTTGCTTAAATCCCTTTCAGAACTAATTTGAGAGAAGCCCAGGACTGGGAAGAGCTTCTGTCCTGTTCCTTAAGTCTCAAGGGAGGAGTGTGTGTGTATGTTTCAGCTTCTTTACGAAGGGACTGTGGAAAGGAGGTGAATTTTTCTCTGAAATGCAGGATTGATCTCAAAGTCAAAAAGCTTTTGCTGCTGGGACCAAGAACTGCCAAAGAAGAGTTATGCTGAAGGACATGGATGAGGATCAAAGAAAAAATATACACTGCAGACCTAAATCATATAACTGAAATCGTATTTCTAATTCTTACATTTCACATCTTCCCCCCTCAAGGAAGCTGTACAGTGTTATCTTTCCATCTTAACAATTGAGTTTGGCTTATACGTGTAATTGTCTTTTGAATTTCCTTTTTTAAAATTAATTTGTATATAATTCATTTTTCTTTTAATATTGTTGGTATTGTATCACCTCTGACAAATTGGAAAATGTACATGTTCAGCTACAATGGTTGGTTTTATTATGGTTGGCTGCAGAGTCGGTGAGATGTTGATTGGATTTGGCATTTTTATCCACCTACTGAGTCCTTCCCAAGAACCTAGGATAGGCAAATGTTGTTGTTGTTTGATGGTGTTACGAGGTATGCTTGCAGGATATAAGCTGCTCTGAGTAAAGTTGCCTTTTGCAATTGATTGATGATAAATTTGTCAATGCCCATGGTGTTCAAGTGACATTGTTTTGGCATTCCATCCAAGGCATCTATTACTTTTGGTACTACCATTGCCTTTTTCTTGTTATTATTATTAGATACAAGTATTTGTGGATAGTAGTATTGTGATAAAAAAATAAAGTGTCCTTCAAGTCAAACTCAATCACGTGCAGTTTTTAGCAAAAAACAAAAACAACAACAAAACAAAAAACAAAAGCCACTGTCTTCTCAGATATAAGGAGCCCTGCTGGCACAGTGCTTAGTGCAGTATTGCAGGCAAACTCAGTCCACATGCTGGAATTCGATCCTGATGGGACTCAAGACTGACTTAACCTTCCATCCTTCTGAGGTCAATAAAATGAGGATTCAAGGTTGTTGGGGACCATATGCTGACATTGTAAACCACTTAGAGAGGGCTGTAAAGCAGAGGTCCCCAACCCCACTACCAGGCGGTGGCCTATTTGGAACCAGACCCAGTGAGTGGCAGGCCAGTGTGCAGCTCTATTTGCACAAGTGGTGGGTCAGCGCCCGTACATGGGTGCACAATTCAACTTGCGTAAATTGAGCTGCTCATGCGAACTGCTTCTGTAAAGCACTATGGGGCAGTATATCAGCCTAAATGCTAGTGCTATTAATATATTTTCCAATTTTCCAGTCAAGCCTGCAGCCATAGTCAACCTTACTCCAATATAAGCATGTGGCTTTCCTTATTCAAAGCAATGAGCAAACCACATATTATTTTCTCTAGATCTTAAAGTACTTGACATTGATGAATACTTAAGAAAAACAAAAGTTTCAATTTTTCATTTTCTGCATCACTTTGAATTTATCGCTTCAAGCAAACATCCTCTACCAGGTATTATTTATACTTTTAAAGGTTTATCTGTAACACAAACGCAACAAGGCTTAAAAGCTATCAGTTCTCATGTCAAAAAAGATATATAATTTCACAATTTTATGAATAATCTAAAATAGGACAAAACTATAAACCTTGACTGTGTTGATCCATTGGACTCTGAGGTGGTCCCATGCCAGGAAGAGGTGGTCGCATGTTTGCAGCCTTCATGGAGCTGTTGTGTAGGTCTTCAACTATCCCTTTTTCATGCAAACCATCAATAGGCTGTAAGAGCAAAACAATTTTTTTAAAAAAAATCTTATTATGTTTCTTGGATTTACATCCTGCCTTTCCTCCAGTCTCTTTCCTGCCTCTAATAAGGCTTAAGCAATGTGCTGCTTTGGCTTGCTCCATTTGAAGATTTATAGTAAATTACAATACTTAAAACACACTCATACAAATAAGCAAGCACAAAATAGTATTAAAATCAGACCAAAATGTGCATGAAAACATCAAAGAAAATAAAAAACACAGTCAGCATTAGTAGGAAATGAAACTGACCTTAATATGCAATAGCAGTAATATTTTCTGAAATTACATAATTTTATCTTTTTTTTTAATACTGGCTGGGATCTATGAGAGTTATAACCACCACACTTCTGGAAGTGGCAAGGGAAGGCTGAGCTATTGATATTTTAAATACATGCCCTAACATTCTTCTGTTTCTCTTCCCCCAATCATTTATTATATGTAGACACTTGTAGTGAGCTATATTTTGGCAGCAATATCAACAATAATCTGTGTTCTTAACTACAGAGCATTACTAACCAGATTTTTTTTTTTAAAAAAAGTTACCCTTTCCCAACCTTACTATCCTCCATGTGAATAGTCCAGTTTCCAGAATTTACAGCAATGGTTGTGTTGTGTTATCTGGATGAATCTGGGAATGAAGCTTAATTTTTATATGTAATAGTTACTACCATGCTGTAAAAAAAAGTGTTTTCTCTCATTACAGCAGTCAATCTTTTTTTCAGGTACCCAAGGGACCAAAAGAAGTTACAGGTAGTGCTCGACTTACAACCATTTATTTAGTAACAGTTCAAAGTAACAACTGAAAAAAGTGAGTTACGGCCATTGCAGCATCCCCGTGGTCACGTGATCAAAATTCAGATGCTTGGCAACTGGCATGTATTAATGCCAGTTGTATTGTCCCAGGGTTATGTGATCACCTTTCATGACCTTCTGACAAGCAAAGTCAATGGGGAAACTGGATTCATTGAACAACCGTATGACTAACCTAAGAGCTGCAGTGATTCACTTAACAACAAGAGAGGTCATGAAATGGGGGGAAGCTCACTTGACAACTATCTTGCTTAGCAATGGAAATATTGGGTTCAATTGTGGCCGTAAGTCGAGGACTACCTGTAGGTAACTTCACAAAGCACTTTTCAGTTGTCACGTAACTCCAGCAAAAGCCATTCTTTACAAGCAAAGCAAGGCTGTATTCAAGAATCAGTTATCAGTGAAGGGAAAGACGAGGAAGAAGCTGAGCCATCAGAGGAAAAAATGAAAGGTCAGCTGCACGAGGCAGGAGAGGCTGCCATGTGAGGACAAGGTGAAGCCCACCCTGCATTCAAAGAGAAAAAAGGAGGAGGAGGGAGCCAGGAAAGAAACCTGAAGGCTTCTGAATTGAATCATCAACAGAGGGTAAAATAAAAAAGATTTTCCTCACTTGTGAGGGGAGAGCCCAGGGGAAATGCTATTTCAGGGGAAGAAACATTTAATAGTTGCTCTGAGAGTGTCTAAACAAACATTATGTGCAGCTCTCTAAAGACTGTCTCCTCTCCATACATGCAAAGCTGAAGGGCTCAGGTTTCTCACAACAACTCTCAGCCAAGCCCATATCAGGTTTTAGATCCCAAAATGTGTGTGTGTACATGTGAGCACAAGCGTGCACCCAGGCACACACATACAGACTGACTGCTAGGGAAGGAATTGGAAAGTGGAAAAGGGAAGGATAGGAAAAGATAAGAGAGAGATTTAAAGGAATAAAAATTAAAGAAATTTAAAAACTTAGGAGAAAAAACACAAGAATTCCAGATTTCTGGGGTGCAACTCAGAATTTACTGATTTTTGATCTGCCACAAACACTCTTCATACAAAATTGCCATTTTTAAATGTATCTGTTCCAGTGGGTTATTTAATACCCTTTTTTCCACTTAGAATGGCAGAGTATTGTTTTTTTTCCCCCAAAAAAACCCTCCCCACTTGTAGTTAAAGCTACAGAGCTAGCAATGTACAAAAACTGGATAAGCTTTGATCCTTAAAACAGACTGAGGAAAGTACTCATAGTTATCAAGAAAATAACAGAGGAATTCTTTCAGGAAGTCCACTTAGCTAGTTACAATGGAGACCTATCAAAGGTGAATCTGGGACAAGATATTCTAAAGTTACAAGCACTACATGTCTATTTCCTGTTTTAAAGTTGAGCTGAGATACAAAGAAAATTGAATGGCTGTATCTGTAGGGCATAAAACACTCAACCGTATATTATTCTCTGATGCAAGGAGTTTTATTCCCTTGTTTAATATGGACTCTTAAAGATTCAGAAAGTTCCGTGACAGTTAAGTAGATCAGTTAAGAACTGAAAAGAAGCCAGAAGGTGGAATGAGGAAACCCTGAGAGATTAATTACAGGAGAGAAACTGATGCATATTAATCATCTCTTAATAGTCTTGAGCAGTTACAAAAACAGGATTAATATATCAAAAAATCAAGAGACAAGCAGGCTGTTACTCAATCCAATACCCAAGTGCTAAATTAAAGAATTAAAACTGCAGTATATTTGAGCACGTGGCGCTGCGCAGCACAGAAATACAAAACATTAATTCCTATTTATTTAATATTTCGGGTTTAATCAACTTCAACAACTGGGAACAAAAGGCTGCCACCAATAATCAGTGTTGCCCTCTATCAATATTTTCTATTGTTTTCTAAATCATAATGGATGCCTGTTGTGCATGAGACATCTCAAAATAATTTAATTCAAAGTCATCCTGGAAAAGAGTTGATGTAAAGGAAAAGAAAAAGAAAAAGAAACAGTGCTTCAGAAAGTTTACAAGATCATGAACATTGTATTAGGGATAATCCATCTAAAATTAAGCAAATTAAAATTCCATTGATTTCAACAAAAGGTGTTTTTTTTAATTAAAATCACATTGATTTTTTAAAAATACTTCATTCTTATTGCAAAACACATATTAATTATCTGCACAGTTGATAGAAGTATTATGGAAGAAAAATTCTATCCCCAATCAAGGTCATATTTTATCCATCCCATCCTTCTAATGGAGGGGAAAAAAATACCAAATCACAGATTATAAAAGCAGTTTGAGGCACAGCGAATACATCTTTAGAAGTGATAAATGAACTGTCTGCTAAATGCAAATGATAAAGTTAACAGACAGTTTCCAAGAGATAGTTAAATCCTAAAACAATTGAGGTGATTATAAGAATTTTGAAAGATTATTTTTGTCCTTAGTCTTTCCCAGAGACATATACTGTATTTAATATTTTTGGGAGAAGTAAGAAAAGAGTTGTAACTAGAATAAAGCCATTTAAAAATTACTATTTTTATAATGCTGGTTTCAGCTTTTATACTAGAGTTTTTGTGTTATTTCCCATTCAGATCAGCAAGAAATTGTGCTGTTAAGGGTTCAACAATCATGGTCAGAAGAGGTTCCAAGAGCCATTTAAAAAGGTTTAAATTCCTCAAACCAGGAAGGATGGATTGGCAAAAACTGAATAGACAAAGAAGACTTCAATGCTACTATGCTGGCATTCATTTGGGACAATGAATCTACAAAGGAGGGCATCTACAAGGCATCTACACTTAAATCTTCCATATCCTGCTGTGTTGAAAAACAAAACTTCTAAGCAACACTTATGCTTTATTGGTCTTTCAGGAGAGCTGCCTGTTTATCTTTATAAACTTATCAAAGGGAAAAAAAGGAAAAGGTTCCACATTGATCAATGTGTTCAGTTCTTGAATGCAGACAAGACTTCCCTTGAGGCTGTTGATTGTTGATGAAGTAGGCACCCGCCTGTCGAATTGCAGACCTAAAAGAATGCCAAAACCTTCATGATGACAGTGAGAAAATGGAAAAGAATCAACTGTTATTGTCTCAGCAAAAGAAATGATGCACAAGGAATATCCTGACCATAACCAAATTAATAGGACATCCGATGACCAGAATACTGCTTATACCCTTTATTAGAGTATTTCTGTTGCTAAGACAGTAATTATTGATTCAATGCCCCTGTCATCTGGTAGTACCTTATTATTAAGTGCCTCCATACCAAGAAAAGTATGGGTGTTTAGATCTCCAGTCATCAAAGATTCTACAAATTTGGAGGCAGCAAAAGGAAGAGACTGAAAGTGGACTGGAAAGTGACTTGTGGGTAAACTGTTTTTATTGCTACTGTCTTTTTTTCTTAGAACAAGAGAAGGAATCTAAGGATGACTCCCATATAGCATTTTCTGTTGCTTTTCTTGTCACCATAATGAGCCATTGAGTTTGCTAATTAATGTCTTGTTGATTCTTATTAAAAAAAAAAATGGTTCTCCAGGCAAGAGGGATGTGTTCTGACCTAGGCTTCCTTAGAAATTAAACAGCACAAACTTAGTCCCTACGGCTGTAAATTACTTTCATTTACAGTCCACAAGGCTTGATAAACAGCCGTTCATAGGAAGGTTATCAACACCCACCTATCTCACGTGGAACGCTGCCAAAGAGCTAATTTCCAGACGCAGGGCAAGGCCAAACTTGGCACAGAGTCACAAACAGAATTTTCAAATCTTGAATCGGCCAGATGAACTAATTGCTTCCTGCAAAAGCGCATGTCCCGTTCGCTTCTCTTTTATGTCTTATAGGAGGGGCCAATCATCTCCAAGCCTTACTCCCAAGTCGACCCTGTTTCCTTAATTGTTCCTGTCTCCTGGCAGCTCTGCACATGCACACACTGGGAACAGGCTCACGCTGTTCTTCTGCCTCGCTGATGTCAGACCCAGAGACTCCAGAGGCAGCAAAGAACTACCAGATGGCTTTGGCCCCCCCTCTGACTCAGAGCCATCATCCAAGCCTTCCCCAGACTCCAGGACTGGCCCATGTTCCTCCCCAGCCTCCTCACTGTCCGAACCTGCTACCAGCTCTGCTGGCCGCTGGTGGGCCACAACAGGATGAGCGAGAAGCCACAGTGAAAGATGCCTGCTAACTATAGTTTGTAAGCATACTCTCTGGCTATTGAGGAAGAAAATGCACTTGAGCAGACAATGGGTGGTCCATACAGAGCAGATACCCCCTCCAGATATACTCTATTTGCAGTCCAGGCTGACAAGCCAAACTTGCAGACTTTATTTTAAATTTGGGAATGAGGATTTTGAGAAGCAAATGAATGCCATTTAAAACTCCAACTGTACACCATATCAAGCACTCTTCTGTTTTGGAAGGGCAACATTTTATTCTTTAACTATCACCCCAAGCTCCTCTATGGGAAAAAGTGGATTTGAAAATTTTAGTTCAGCCCACTAATTAATATCACATCAATAGCTATGACACTTGTGAACCACCTTGGCAAGTAAGAAGAAAAAATATAGCTCCTAAAATAAAAAAAAATGTTCCCTACTGTGCTGGAATTATAAGTTATTCTTTACATTATAACAATTGTTTAATTACATTTTATTACATTACATCTTAAGAAGGATGAACTTTGCTTGTCACAAGTGGATATTTATGAAAAGATTCCTATCTGTACTAGAGAACAAAAATCAGAAAATGCGTAAGTCTTGGATGTTTCGTAACTCCGGGGGAAGCCCGTTCCAGATGGTAGGTGCCCCCACAGAAAAGGCTCTCCCCCTGGGGGCCGTCAGTCGACATTGTTTGGCCGATGGCACCCTGAGGAGTCCCTCTCTATGGGAGCGAACTGGTCGGTGAGAGGCTATTGGTGGCAGGAGGCGGTCTCGTAAGTACCCTGGTCCTGAGCCATGGAGCGCTCTAAAGATAGTAACCAAAACCTTGAAGCGCACCCGGAAGACCACTGGGAGCCAGTGCAGCTCGCGCAGGAGGGGGGTTACATGAGAGCGCCACATTGCTCCCATTACCACCCGCGCGGCCGCATTCTGGACCAGTTGGAGCCTTCGGGTGCTTCTCAAGGGGAGCCCCATGTAGACAGCATTACAATAATCCAGGCGTGAGGTTACAAGGGCGTGAGTGACCGTGCGTAACGAGTCCCGATCCAGAAAGGGATGCAACTGGCGAATCAGGCGGACCTGATAAAGTCCTCCTGGCTACGGCCGTCATATGCTCTTCAAAAGACAGCCGTGAGTCCAGGAGGATGCCCAAGTTGCGAACCCCATCTGTGGGGGCCAACGACTCGCCCCCAATAGTCAGAGATGGCGCCAACTGACTATATCGGGACGACGGAAACCACAGCCACTCGGTCTTGGATGGGTTGAGTCTGAGTTTGTTCCTCCCCATCCAGATATACAATCCTATGTATACTCTTAGTTGACCTATTGGCAGTTAAGCCTAGTATATGAAAGATTCTGAACATCTCAAAAAATCTTGACAATTTAGTATCACAGAAAGCTATTTTTTGTTTGATCTTGACCACCTGAACATTTAGTTATGGTTAAGTCTAACTGGTCTTTTGAGCTTTATAACTTTAATATAATTTGATATGTCTTTTAATTATTGATTGGAAGCCATCCAGAGTTGGTTGAAAAATGGGTGGCTATATAAATGTTTTAAATAAATAAATAAAATAAATCTTATATAACTATAATAGAAATTTATACTGAAACAAGAGAGAACACCAAATAAAGAAGGAAAAGAAAATCTCCAATTTAATTATGATACCATTCTACATTATTGGATACGGTCTTATTTTCCTAAGGCACTACGGCATTCATAAACCTATATTATGAGCAGAATACTGCACTGTTCTAATTCCTGGATCTTAAATATTGTTACACTAAAATCCCATAGGGTATTAAGAAACTAGTGCCTATTTGAAGTAAGTCTTAAAAATGAAATATTCTGTTTTTACCTTCTAAAATATTATCCTTCTTCCAAAAAAAAATTATGGTGAATCATATACACGTTCACTTCAAAGAATGCTGTACTGAATTTAAACATATGTACTCCAACGTATGCTAACTTATCTCATTGAGGAACATTAACCACAACTGCCACAAGCAAGTCTTAATTTATGCTCTGGAATTCACACCTCAAGATCACAGTCTTAATGAATGACTTGCATATATAAAACTGATAGCAATATTTAGGATGACAAAATGATCGTTTTAGTTTTTCAGCACAACTGTTCATAGAAAACATTTGGTAGTAATACTTACTTTGTGCATTTGGTGCATGCCTTCCTGTGAATAATCACCCGGTCCCATAGATGGCATTGGATGTGGTACACTTGGAGGTCCAGGACTTGGTCCCATCATGCTATGTACTGAGCTTGGTGATGGCCCAGGTCCTGGGCTGGGACCTAGGATAGGTCCTGGAGATGGCCCTGGCCCTGGTGAAGGGCCTGGATGAGGCATTGTAGAAGGATCAGTTGGTGTAGACATCTACACTGTCTCTCTTGGAATCAGTGATTGAGCTGTAGTGAAGGGAAAAAAGAACACATCTAAATTTAAGTTGTTCGCCATTAGGAAAGAAAGATATACGACATTTAAAGAAATAATTTGTGCATGATTCATCTTGAAACATAAGAACTTCAAGTGGTTCTATATCAAAATAAAGTACATGTCAAAGTGAAGTTACTCATTTGTATCGGGAGTCCACTATGAAACATGGCTAAAATAAATTGAGTCTTTTGGAAGAAAATTATAATACATGGTTTGTTTGCTTTTTAAATTGAGTATCCCCTTGGGAGTCTTGCATTGAAAGGAAGATTATATAAAGTATATACCCAAATAAATAAGAATTATCAGGTTTTCAAAAGAAAGTCACTAAATTCCTTTTTATTTAAAGTAGCTATTATAAATACCATGATTCTCAAATTCGCTATCTCCCTATTAACAATTAACTATACAGGATAATAAATACAAGGATAAACAAACAATAACAATGTCATTCAGAGTGTATATTTGTGTCTGTCAGAAAAAGTAATTGTCTAGACAAAAACAATTAATGCCAAAGCGCATGCTATTGCCTTTTTACATCAAGCAATATAAAGACATGCTACAAACTTAATATTTGATACGCCTTGTTATACATTCCCAAAGACTGCAATTGTATACCATTTATTTATTTGGGCCTGGTGGCTCAGCAGACTGATAGCATTGTGATTAACACCAGCTGTCTGCAATTACTGTAAGTTCGAATCTCACCAGGCTCAAGGTTGACTCAGCCTTCCATCCTTTCTAAGGTAGGTAAATTGAGGACCCAGTTTGTGGGGGCAATAAGCTGACTTTGTATAAATATACAAAAGTATGAAGGCTATTGCTTAACGCATTGTAAGCCGCCCTGAGTCTCCGGAGAAGGGCGGCATATAAATCAAATTTTTTAAAAAATTATTTATTTAGAGATTGATCCCATCTTTATTATTTTTATAAACAATTCAAGGTGAACATACTTAATATGCCTTCCTTCTCCTACCAAACCAAATTTCAATTGAGAGCAAACTCTCCTAAAAGGTAAGCAGACCATCTCTTCTCTCAATGGGACATATTTTTGCTCAGACTAACTCATTTTACAAATATTCTGCTTCTTACAAATATGCCCATCGTGTAAAATTTAGCATTCCCCATTTTGGAGCCCCCCAGATGCATTGACTTTCAAGTCATGCAAGTTAATGACTGAATTAGCAGAGATGCTTTGATTAGAGAAAATGGACTAGATAGTTTTATAAGAGACTGGAAGCCATCTGTGGACATGTCAAATACAATAACAGATGGTTAACAGAAGGATTTGAAGATTAGTGTAATGTTTGGGTTAACCTGTTGACTTGGGTTTTTTTTTCATATATATTATGATTAGAGGTTGAGTCGATTTGATTATCAGATAGAGATCCCCTCACTTGGAACATTTGTTTATTTAATATAGTATTTTTGTTAAGTCAATCAAAAATCAAATAATTGTAGACCCATTATGTAAAGAGGAGAATTTATCAGTTTTCTTGGGGTTTTGTTCCTTTCTCAGCATCCAGCTGGGGTGGGTTCTATCTGTTTAATGTTACATTTATTTGATATTTGGGTTTTTTTCTTTTTGTACACATTTTTTTTCTTTTTTTTTTGCAGTTGTTAGTGTTGGATGTATGTTTCTCTTTTTTTCTGTTTTGCATTTTTTCTTGTTGATAAAACAAAATAAATATATAAAAAACCAAAAGACATGCAAGTTAAGAGGTGATGGGAGTTGAAATCCAACATATCTGTAAATTACCGCATCTTTGCTGCCACATATACTAAGCCAAGTATGCAATATTTGCAGCCTAAAAGCTGCAGGTGGCATCACTGAAAGGTGATGATATTTCAAGGGTTTTACGGGAGGAAATGGAAAATGACATTTTCAGAGGCTGCATGCAGCCTAAAGGTTGCCCCCTCTGCTCTAACCCTGAAGTGAGAGGCAAGCAAATTTATAACATGGCATACAAGTTATGGAAAGGGAAATAATTATTAGCTGGAAGTTCCTACAACTGCTAAGTGCAAAGAGTTATTTTTGCCCCAAAGTTTCAGGTCGAAAGCTACTTAATAAAATCCAATCTAGCAATAGCAGGTTCTTAGCAAGCACCCTGTCAGACCAAGCACCCCATTGTTATTTTCAGAAGTGACCTCTGACCTAGTTATGGGGTCCTCACTATTTGGGAACTAATTCCCCCAAAGCTGACAAGACATGCACCCACTATCTGAATTTTTAAGATCAGGATTAGTGTCTTAAGAGAGCGCCTGAATATGCAACAATACTCAACAGTTTTACTAAATTTTTCTAAAACTTCATATTCTTATGGCTTAATATGCTTTTCTCTGATAAGGCAGAAAAGAGTGGTCATTCACTTCACATTAAAGAGAAACTCACTTGAAATAAATGGCCTTGGGAGCTCATTCCTTGCAGGGCAAGATATGGAAATACCTCTGAAGCTTTAAACAAAGATACAGAACACCCCAGGGGCTAATCTGTGCCACCCAATACTAACCACTGTCACAAAAGGATCTGCTTTATATGTACATAACTATAGCTACTAGGTCATTTACATGGTACCTACAAGGACATTTTGGAGGGGAGGGGCACTGTAAAACAACTATGTTCTTTGGCTCACAAAAGAACACCTCCTAGCAATCCCACTCAGCCTAGCAGTGGTGAGGGTTGCTGGAAGTTATTGTACAGTAACTTCTGGAGGGCCACCAGGTTTCCTTTTCTGTGTATCAAAATGCCCACATTCTGGGGAAAAAAGTAAAGCAAAAAATGGCCCTGCTATCAGTTTAAATTTAAATAACCCCTTTCATAGTACTATCCTGAGAAGCAGCATGCGGTGTTTCAACTAAAGCTGCAATCGGCTTCGCATTCTTGGCAAACAGTATGCTACTGCAAACTTACTCTATTGTTTTGGTAAATGTTAACCACAGTTAAAAACTGCTTCAGCATAACAGCTAAAACTACCACATTAGATGGCCAAAAAGTGTGAACATCTTTCCAACTGTTACAATTGTGCTAGAATTGTATTCTGGGGTCAACTCTTCAATCTGTCCTGTCACATAAGCCCCTTGAGTAGAATTCCTTGTATAATTGTTTCAATATTCTTTTTGTTCATCCTCATAGGATAACATTATTTCAGTGAATAATGAATTATTCTGTGAACAATAAGGGTAAACTTACTCTTACTTTATTTAAAGAACTACTTCATATTCCAGAGGCATCTGCAAAGGGATCTTGGCAGGGTCATATTACTGCGGCACACAATATTTGTGTGACACGAATTTGTACAGACATGATGCCACTGCACACAATATAGAGCAGGAAAGATATTTGTACAACAAACACCCAACACTGCTTCTGTCATTTGGATGAATGCACTGGATCCTGGAGATACCTCTAAGACTACAGCAATAGCAGTAATACTTAGGTTTATATATCACTTCATAGTGCTTTACCCCACCCTCTGAGCAGTTTACAAGGTCAGCATATTGACCATGACCCCAACAATATGGGTCCTCAGAAGGATGAGTCACCCTTGAGCTAGTTAGGATCGAACTCTTGGCTGTGAGCAGAGTTAGCTTGCAATATTGCATTTTAACCACTGTGCCACCACATGCAAGATTATCCATAAAAAAATATTGGGGACCATCTACTGCAAGCTTGGAGACATAATACTGTTTTATGTTCTATACACAGAGTTTTGTTCTTTTTCTTCCCAAATTGGATCTGCTGACCCAGTGTCATGCTTGGGGACAGGTCTGAATTGCACATAAATCTTAAATGAAAGGCATTTTTCTTGTGAAAAGTAGCATTCAGCACACAAATGGGCACTGACAACACATTGATACGGTGTCAGGGTTCCAAGTAACACCCCCAACAAAAGAAAACTCCAAGGTTTGAATTTCCCCAAAGTTACATTTTATTAGAGATATCTTATTGGCACATCTGGGGAAACCCGAATCTGAAAGCTTCCAGGGTTTCCCCACCCAAAGGAAAGTTTAAGTCCCTGCTCAACACCCATAAGTTTATCACACGGTCCAATCAAAGCACCATCTCAACTGGAGATGCCTCCCAGTTCCAGCATCCCAGGTACAGGGCAAGATGTCCTTGAACCTCTGAGAAAGGAATGTTATTATGACTATATATCACCCATGCTCCATACAATCACCCCTCCCAATTTCCCACAGTAGTAAATGTGGCAGGTCTGAAGGCCCAATACAAAAGATGGTTTCCAGGCCTGACATTCAGTATCAGGAAGTGCAAAATCTGCCTGTATTTACATAAAATGGAACCACTGCAGTCAGAACTGCTGTAATCCTTTTAATGGAGTGACTGAATTCTGAGCTTCAGTCTTTTCCTGCAAACCATGCCTACAATATAAGTTACATTACTTTCATGCAGTGCCAGCCGGCATTGCTCCCAGCACTTACGTCTCACCATGTGCTCTTTCTAGTGTTCCCAGCACATGTTATAACCACATCTGTTAGATTATTCTGGGGAAATTGGCCCATCTCTCAGGGATAGAGAGATTTGGATGGTTTTCATTATGTTCCAGAAACCCTCCTAATACAGACATAGAGGAGTAGTAAAAAAATACCTATACAAATATAGCAATTGCTCCCACTTGTGAAAATCTCCCAAGTTTCATCTGACAAGTTATTATTGCAAGTGCAGATGAGAAAAAAATAGAAGCCAGATAAAAAAGAAGTCAGATGAAAATGAAGAGATAAATGTAATGGCCGGAATCACTTTCTTTTAAACACATTTTAAATTAAGATTCTTTTTTTCTTGCACACATTTAGTCTACAGTGGCATGTCTCCCGTTGAAATAGAGACTGAAAAACAATGTCTCAAATTATGAACAATTCATGAGAAAGGCCTGGTACACGTGGGGAAGCCTATCAATGCCAAAATGCCAGCATAATTTGTATTACTGATATGTTGCCAAAATTATAAAATAAAACCGATTGGCAAAAGACCAAAAGGGCTATCTAAAACAAGGTAGACATATACATATACAGGTACTCAACATACGACCACAATTGAGCCTAACATTTCTATTGCTGAAACATTTGTTGATTTTCGCCCTATTTTATAACCTTTCTTGCCCCTGTTGTTAAGTGAATTGCTGCAGTTGTTAAGTTAGTAACATTGGTGGCACAGCGACTCTGGCTTCCCCATTGATTCTGCTTGTCAAAAGGTTGCTAAAGGTGATCACATGACCCTAGGACACTGCAACTGTCATAAATACATGCCAGTTGTCAAGCGTCCAAATTTTGATCATGTGACCATGAGGATTCTGCAATGGTTCTAAGTGTGAAAAATGATAGAGTCACTTTTTTCAGTGCTGCTGTAGGTTTGACAAATTGTTTTAAGTTGAGGGCAATCTGTATCCATGATGTTTGGGTATAATAACCAAGAGAGTCATTATTAAGCATTACATGTGGTCCTTGTTTTATGACAAATCATTCAACACTGAACTTGTACCAGTGTTACCTTTGGTGACTTACTATCGGTTCTCGAAGTTCCAACCATCACAGAATCCCTGTAGTCACATGGTCACCATCTGTGACCTTCTTTGTTGGCTTCTTACAGGGAAATCAGCAGGAAGTTGCAAATGGCAATGATGTGAATTCCTCATTTAACAACATGTGATTTGTTTAACAATTACAACTGGGAAGTGCAGGAATTGCTATCACTAAGCAACAAGTCAATATAATCACACTTCACAACCGCATTGCTTAGCAATGGAAATTGCCATAGTTAACCAAAGACTACCTGTACTATGCTACATATAGTAACTTATGGAGTCTTACATTCATAAATTGGCATTTAACAATGCCACATGAGTACAACTTTCAGACTTTTTAAATAGCATGTAGAAGTTGTATCACAGGAGAAGACTGAAAAAACATTTATTAGATTTGGCTCTTTGGGGGACCGAAAAGCACTTTGTGTAATGGCTATTTCCCATTATTAACCATATTCTGTATATTTAAGCCTATTCCAAAAATCTCATCCATCAGATTTTTAAAAACAGAGATACTCTAGCAAGTAGTTGTAATGAGAATGGAGATAGCAATAGCACTTAGACTTATATAGTGCTTCATAGTGCTTTTACAGCCCTCTCTAAGAGGTTTACAGAGTCAGCATATTGCTCCCAACAATCTGGGTCCTCATTTTACTGACTTCAGAAGGATGGAAGGCTGAGTCAACCTTGAGCCAGTGAGATTTGAACTGCTGAACTGCAGCTAGTAGTCAGCTGAAGTAGCCTGCAGTGCTGCACTCTAACCACTGCGCCACCTTGGCTCTTGTAATAAAAATTGTTTTCTTTCTTAGTTTCCCCACCCCCTTCTCTCTCTCACACACACACAAAACAAAGCCAGAGACACCATATGACTTATTAGCTTACTGTACAGCTAGTTCTTGACTTACAACCACTGTTCGAAGTTACAATGGTTTTGACTGTTCTTCACACTTACAATTGTTGCAGCATCCCCATGGTCACGTGATCAAAATTCAAATGCTTGGCAACTGATATGTATTTATTTAGGACAGTGTCCCAGGGTCATATGATCACCTTTTGTGACCTTCTGACACACAAAGTCAATGGGGTAGCCAGATTCACCGTACAACCATGTTACTAACTTAACTACAGCAAGAATGGTTGTAAAATCGTGCAAAACTCACTTAACAACTGCCTCTCTTAGCAACAGAAAATTTTGGCCCAATTATGGTTGTAGATCAAGGACTACTTGTATTATTAGCCTTTCTTTTTGATAGGCCAATCCCATTCTCTCCCTTTCTTCTATGTACAATCCTAGTCAAGTACTTTTGTAGCAATTGCAAATAAAATAGCCTCCAATAAAGGAAAAATAGGCAATAAGCCACAAAGATTTTCCCCACTTCCTTTAAATAACCCCTTGTTACATGATATGGTCAAGAGAAGCTGTTTCCATGCTAGGACCTAACAATAGAGTCCAGATGCAATTTCACTTTTCCTTCTTGTCGTACAAAATCATCCCTTTGCCACTTCCCAAAATAAAGGCCTAGTGACATCCTCTATCGAGGAAAAATAAGAAGTGTAACTGTAAAGGATTCAAGATAAATTAGCTCTAAGGCAGGAGACGGGATGCAGTGACTCTCTACTGAATTACAGTTCAGCAATACAAGGAGGAGAAGCAGGCTCTCGGCCTAGGTGATTACAGGCCCAGTTTTGGGAAATCTACAACACTCAGATAGATAAACTCTACAGCCTGAGAGTTAAAACCCAATATAATATGGAAAGTGACACAATTGGGAACACTGGTTTATAAGTTTAAACCCTAACTAAGGACTGGGTTGTAATTAAAAAATGGAATATAGAAGAAGGGGTGGGGGGGTTAACGTAATTACTGCTGGCTTGAAGGAATGGAAGAGGGGACAAATCTAAGGCATGCTACTGCAGCAGATGTATATTCATAAAAAGGTAGGTCATTTATAATATAGATTCCATTCCATGTAGAATGCCATTGCAATTATGTCAGTAGAATTGCAATGATTGTACATTATTTCCCTGCCAAACCTAGAAAGTTGGTGGTTTACTATAAATCTCCACTAGTCAAGAATTAGCCTTAAATCTGAGACCTGTAATCTTTAGATAACAAAGGGCACTTGCAGCCAATTAGGATGTGATAGCAACTTGTGTCATTGATTTCTGTCATTAATGTTTCAGATTTTAATTCACTTTTGAAAACTGCTCTAAAAAGAATCACTTGAAGCTGTAATTCAAAGTTTCTCCAAGTATTTCCCTTTCAGCTGACCCTTCATCTACATCCTGATATCAGTACATATTGAAATACAGGGGGTTGACATCTGAAAGAGTTTTCCATTTTCTTACTTTGAAATGTTCTTTTTCAAAAGAACGGGATTGTTTGCACTTAAATTGAATAGCAGACTTCTAACAGTCAATGTCTTCTTGTTCTTCAGTGAATACATCAAATAGTCTAATCCATAAGGATACTTTTGTGTAGTCTGACACAGGACTTTCAAGACCTGCATCAACATTGAATATGTGAGTTGTTACAGTGTATCGCTGAAGAACATAGGTGAAGGTACTCTCAATATAGTCCAGAGAAATAGTTAATTGAATTCAAAAGTGTGTTCATTTCTCTAGCTGCATAAAGACCAGCCACTAGGAGTAAACTTATGCTACAAGTATAATTTTATACTTGTATAAAGGTACAAGTAGGAGGTGAGGAATAAATCTTTCCAAGTGAATAATTGGCAAGATTCACTATACAAGCAATCTCAGGAAACAAAGCAGTATTTTGACCAAGACAGAACATCTTGCTGCAAAACTATGCATGCAATCCCAAAGCTTTCTAGTAAAATTATGTGAAAAACGAAGAAAAAACATTAAACACATGGAAAGCTATCCTATTAACTGTTCCTACACGTCTTTAATTCTGAATTTAAAGGCATGCCTAGTATCTCTGTCTCCACTTTAATAGCAAACTGGTTGAATATCCACTAAGAGAACACTAATTACTGTCAATCTTAAATCACAAAAGGGATAAAATAATCATTGTTTTTGAAAGCAATCCACGTATTTTTTTCAAATTGTAGAGAAGGCCCCTAGGGGGAGCATGAAACACCATGAACTAAGGTACAACATTTTGCACGTGTTATTGGCAGTAGGCAAGATTCAAATTTCCAGCATATGTGGGCTATAATCTACCTTGGGAATTGCCAAAAGGAATGAATTACAGTATACTTCTCTGCTCAACTATAACGCCAATTACTTAAGCACTGTATTATGGCTCATGTGTATCTGTGAGAGCAGGAAGGAAAACAACTAGCGATGCAAAACATAGTGTGGACAGGTGTAGAAGAAACAGAACAAAACAGCACCAGTATCTGGTAAATATACTTAAATATAAAGGTTTTTGGTTAAATTGGTCTGAGAAGGGCAAAATAACTTTAAAAGATGATACATCTGAATAATGCTCAATACCTCATTAAGGAATTAAAAATTTGCTCCCTTCTGCTTTTATTCAGAAACACATAGGTAATGTTTACAATCTACAGTTTCTAGGACATAAGCAGTATTTACACTCTATAGTTTCCAGTGTCCTGCAGCAAAACAACGAAGAATATTTTGGCACCTTAAAGACTTAACCAGTTATTATCGCATAAGCTCATCTGTTGCCTATATCCCCAGGCCCATCAAATCCCTTAAGAGTCACCTGGGAGGCATAAGGGTGAGTTACAGGGGGATTTGGGGAGAGAAACAGTCTGCTCACATTACATTAGATGTGGCCCATAATATTAGAAGGACTTACAGTATTTATAGTCTATTAATTTTTGTTTCTAATAAAAACCTGAAGTTTGCCTAACACAAAATAAAAAAATCCCACTGGAATATAATAAATATACTACAGTGCAGTCTTCTCCTGTCTGGATTCCTTCCTCTAATTCTTGTTTGTGAAGGCTGTATAGGCTGGGAATGTGAGGAGTTGCAACCCAACTGGGAGTCATTATCAAGCTGGGAAAAGCTGCTTTACTGAATGTCAGTGTACACAAAAAAAATTCCAGTCTGCAAAGTGTCCTTGGATCACTGAGATTACAGCAGTAATGTTCAGAAACATAGTTCAAGAGAAAAATTAAAAAGTGCAAAACATCCACCCACACCTATTTGTTGTGTTATCTGAAGTTCAACATCTGTTTTGTGTCAAGAGAGTATTAATTTTCATTCCATTTTTGGAAAGAAAATACTATATATATTTTCAGCCCTAACCATGTAAAAATGTTACAATATTTCTTTTCTTCTCAGTTGTCAGCATCAAGGGTTGGTCAAAGCACTGACTAACAGGGAATGCTCAGCAACCTTTTCAGAAGTTAACAGAAGACTTGAGGTCATTTTGAAAATGCTGTTGTGGTGCAAGCTATATGAAGCCTATAAAATAACCAGTCCTGAAGCTCAATCAAAACTCAGAAAACACTCTTATTTAAGGAAGCATTATCTTCAACTCCCTTAAGCTTACCTTTCTTTGCCAACTGATACACTTAACTACAAATTTGCTTTAAAATGCCCATAACTGATAAAACTGGATCGTTGTTATTAATATTATTAGGTTTCAGAGTTTGATGAATTGCAGATGGACATAAAAATCTGTATCCAATTTAGTCCTTCTGTTACATTATTTTTTCCTCTCTGCAGTAACAAAGGGATTCTAGAGGAAGGGGGAAAGGGGGGATAGGCAAATGGGAATAATAGGGCAATTAGATTCACAAAAGAAAGTGTGCCTAAATTAGCATGACAATAGGTGGACTCCTAAAGCAAAGGCTGCCCCACCTCCAAACATGTAGCTGTTATAGTACTAAAGGAATGGAAGGCTGGCTCTCCATTCATTTGCAGACCTCAGGAGTTAGTGGCTGGAACTAAAGGGGACTGAAGGGAAGGAACTAAAGCACACAATACACAAAAGAAAAAAGGCCAGAGAACAAGACTGCAAATGTCAAATACAATGTTAACCGCAGAGCCCCCCGTGCCGTCTCCACCTTCACACACAACACACACACACACACAAAGTAACCTCAGGGGGAAAAATGGCTCACAAACTTCGGCGACTGCAGTTACTGATGCAAATGGCCCACATTTCAAATCTGCAACATTTCCCAACTTTCAAATAGTTGTGGGATGTGGGTTTTTTTCCCCTTATTTTTAAAAAAGAAAACACAATTGTCCCAATCACATTAAAATGCAAGTACAGAAATCAGTTTGGTTTTTTTTTTTAAAAAAGCAGCAACTACCCAGCGGAGTTAATCAGTTCCTCTTGTCTGTTGCAAATTGCCGATAATCTCACGGAGCTGAAACAGTTTGCTAACCGACGCTCTGAATCGCGCCTGGAAGAAATGCAGGATTCGGGCCTTCTGGCTGGCCCGCTCCGTACTCGGGAGGAGGAGGAAGCGAGCAGGCAAAACGCGCCATGTGTTCTGTAACTTCGGGTTTAAAACATCTGAACCCGGAGAAGCCTGTCGCCCCCGACTCCCCCCCCCCTTCCCCACGTTGACATACAAAACCCGATCGGCAGCTAGGAAACGCGGCTTTGCGCGAGGCAAAGAGGGACTCTTTTGCCGGAGTTTGATTAGAGTCGATAGGCCTCAAGTTTCCGTTTGCCAACATGCCCGGCCGCCTCCATCCGCACCCGCCTGAAAGGAGAGTCACGAGCGGCGGGGCGCCCATCTAGCTAAGCCGATTTGAAAGTTTGCGACCCTCCCCGGTGGGCGATCCCGAGTCCATGTTGGAAAGAGCCTCCCCCACGCCGTCTCTCTCTCTCTCTCTCTCTCTCTCTCTCTCCCTTCCTCCCACACCCGGTTCCCACAGCAACGGCTGCAGAGACCTTTACCTTTCTGGAGTGACACCCGAAGAAGATCTAGGCACGCCCGCCGTGGGTGAGATGCCAGACGCGCCGATCGCGAGCTTTCATGGCAGATCAGGGCCTATCTCTCCCCCGTCATCATGTCACCACGATCAAACATGTCTGTGTGAGTCCTATTTGGCTGCGGTGACTTCCTGATTCTCTGCATTGCTGAGCACAGACAGGAAAAAAAAAATCCACCCCAACCAGCGCGAAACCTCGCCTCTTCCTCTCTCCCAGCAGCGAGAGAGGCTGGCTCCAGCCACCCTCCTACTTCTCCAGCCTGGCTCGCATGCTCAGCCACCAGTAGCGAGCGGCACCAGTCGGGCGGAATCCTCCTCCTCCTCCTCCTCTTCTAGGCACTTAATCATCAACCCCCTCCCCCTAAACCCCACAACTTTTTCCCTCTTTCTCGGCCGAATCTTAACCAAATTCATGCCCGGTGGTTAAAAGACTTCCCCCGCGCCAATCACGGGGTGCGGGACGACGCCTCCTTGCCCCCCCCCAGCCCCAGCCCCAAAGATTGAGACTGGCACTCAGCAACTTTCGAAATCAATAAATACTCGGTGGTTTCTCCCACCCCTCGGAGGAAATAAGGGATGGAAAAAGAGGGGAAACCTTCGTCGCACAACAGAGGAGAGAGCCCGCTTTCGGGCGAGAGCAAAAGGACGACGCAAACACGGGCAATGCCAGACACTTTCGGGGGAGGGGGGCCCGCACCGCGACGGCGGCTACGGTGCAAAAGAAAGCAAAGGGGGCTGTGGACTTTTCAGACACTAATAAACCCCGGATATTTGGAAGAGGCCCGAACTGGGAGGAGAAAAGCGCACCGATCTCTGGTTTCATCACTCCCGGCTTCTCAACACCCCCCTTTTCCCGAGGCTCTCCGATCTCGCGTGGGCACTCTCGGCCGGCCATTCAAGGCAAGCGAGACCGTCCGGAGCTGGGCCTGCCCGGTTTTGACGGGTCTACCGCTCCCTTTCGCAAACCAATCGCATTCCCATTCCCTTCTCCTGCTCTCACGACCGCAGTGGGAAACTCTGCGGCGGAGCTGGGCGAAGAAGGCGGCCGGGATCTTCTGCAGCGAAGCGCCTCCGCCTTTTCTCTTCCCCGGGGCAGGACGCGGCGCGAACTTCCAGCACTCCCAGCCGGCCACATGCCTCGATTTTCCCCCAGCAGAGCCTTAATGCAGCTTCTGGAGCGGGGTGGGGGAGTAAAGACGGACTTTCCCCCTCCAGCCTTGCTTCTACTCCCCAAAGACAGCTCAGCGCATCCAAGAGAAGGAGGCAAAGCTAACCTACCGGCTCCATCGCACCGGACCTGCATATACCTGCTCGCAATCCGTCCCTGGCTCCTTCCCTTGGTCTATCTCTCTTCGCCTCTTTCTCTTCCTCCCCTCCCTGTTTAGGAGCCAAATCCCGTAAGCAGCTGATTCCACGCCGGAGGCTTCTGGCTTCTCCCGCCGCCTGCCGTTGCCAGAGCCCGGGCTTGCAACGGGCAAGCCAGCCCTCCTCCCTCGCCCGACTTTCTCCCCAGGTTCAGCTGACTCACAAAGTCAGCGCCTATCATCCTCTCACTCCCCTCCCCTCCCTTCCCCCAGGAAATGTTCTTCACCCAGCCGCTTTTTTTCAAATGAGGTTTATTAGGATTATTAAGAAGGATCAGGAAAACTTTCTTCCGTTCGCTTTTTCGATCTGCAAAGGAGATCGAGACTTGTTTGCGGCCGGAGGAAATGAAAGGGGAGAGGGGGGTGTCTGTTTGGATATTATATTTTTGGTAGGGGCGAACGGAGGATGCACAGGCTAAATTCTTCTCTTCCCCTCCCTTCCTTAAGCCTCCCCCCCCCATACCAACAACTACATGGCAGGCAAATCAAAACGACGGATGATGATTAGGAAAGGAAGGGAGGAGTTGCAAGCGATCTTTACCTTGCTGGGGGAGAGTGGCGGGCTAGATCTCTCCCGCTCTATGAGTCACTCAGAGTACAGATCCAGCCAGCCAGGGGAACTAGATTATGAATATGACTTCACTGATGACAGCCATTCCCTCCTCTTCCTAAACTCCCGCCCCGCCTCTCGGCTCGGCTCGGCCGCTTTCTCCCATTCCGACGCTCCGTACTAGAGAAGAGGGAAGCTTGTGACTGGACGAACCGAGTCTCGGGCTCCCGTCCGGAAGAGGAAACGGAAAGGCGGATTCGCTACTGCGCGCCGTCACTCAAGCTGCAGCTTGGGGGAAGGCGGAGCTTACCGCTGCTCAAAAATGTGGAGAGAGCGAGGGAGCCTGGTCGGAGTGCGCGAGCGCGGCTGCCCTTTCCCTCCCCTCGCCATCCCCTCAGGGCAGGCGCGTGCATGCGTGTGAAACGCTTCTGGGTGTTTTTTTTTTCCTCTCTCTCTCTCTCTCTTTCTCGGTTCAGCTGTTTGGATCCAGAGGGGAATCTTTGGAACGTGTTGGCCCCTTTCGAAAGAGAGGGAGAGGAGAGAGAGAGAGAAGCCCAGGAGTTGAGGGAGGGGTCGGTGGAAGAAGGTGCTGGAATTTAACCGTGCCTGCTGGTGCAAGCTTGTCGGGGGAAGAAGGAAAAAAGGGAGGGGGGGGGACAAACCAAGGCGACTGGGAGAAACAAGCTGACTTCAGCCCAGTGGTGGTTTTCTAGCAGTTGTTTATCTGTGGCTTAGGGCAGGGGGAAGGTTAATAGGGAAGGTCATCGTGGAGTCCTCTATGCTCTCTTGAGCTTGGTGTTTTTGCTTGCACTTTTCTGATAAAGCCCCAAGGTGCTTTTTTAAGACTCAACTGGACTTTCTGGTTTTTCTTTGAAGACATTTCGCCTCTCATCCAAGAAGCTTGGTAGTACAGTGGTCTAAGGCACCCTGTTATTAAGCTGGTTATTAAGACCAGCTGCCTGCAATTACTGCAGGTTCGAATCTCGCCAAGGCTCAAGGTTGACTCAGCCTTCCATCCTTTCTAAGGTAGGTAAATTGAGGACCCAGTTGTGGGGGCAATAAGCTGACTTTGTATAAATATACAAAAGGATGAAGGCTATTGCTGAGCACATTGTAAGCCGCCCTGAGTCTCCGGAGAAGGGCGGCATATAAATCAAATTAAAAAAAAAAAAAGTTTCCTTCAGCTCTGACTAAATGGTGGGGAATGGAAGGCACCATCCGGTCAGAGCTGAAGAAGCTTCTTGGATGAGAAGCGAAATGTCTTCAAAGAAAAACCAGAAAGTCCAGCTGCCTCTTGAAAAGCACCTGGGGACAACCGTGACCTGGATGATTGAGAATCTCCACAGACATTACCTGATAAGCTAACATCAGTGCTAGTGAGTGTGGAGGTAGGTCCCTGAATGTTCTCTGTACTTGCTCTTGGCATAAAGGAAAATACCAGGCTTGCAAATAAAATGAGGGGGCAGGAAGTTTTAGTATTCATTACAGTTATCTTCTCTTCCAAAGAGAATATAGGCAGGCGAGGGTTGAACTGTGGAATCCTTGCTGCTGAGCTTGGCTGTATGCTTGCTTTTCATTATCACGGTAGGTAACATTGTCATTGCTAGTGAGTATGGATTTTGCTGCCTGTTTATATATACAGGTAGTCCTCGACTTGCAACCACAATTGAGTGTGAAAAAAGGTCATGTCACTTTTTCCAGTGCTGTTGTAACTTTGAATGGTCATAAAACGAACTGTTGTAAGTCGAGGACTATCTGTAGTAGCAGGCCCAGCCAGTGTTAGTGGGAGTGGGAGTGGTTTTCTCCTTGATAATCTCTTGATTAGGGTATTGTTATCTGCTTGTCTGGTATTAATTATTGACACTGATGGATCTCTTGGCTGCTAGTTGTCTTTAATTTCTGCACTATACTGTGTTTTACTGGTTTTATGATTGCTTGCCATCCAGAGTTAACGATTTGACATGGGTGGCTATACAAAATGAATAAATAATAAAAGTTAATCCCTAATTATTTGGTTGTTGGAGAGGATGTATTTTGTTCTTTTTTATTTCCTTCTTAGATTTTTTTGTATTGCTTCTTTTGAATGGTTTGTAAATGTGGTTTATCCTTGTGTGTCTGTTGAGGGCTGATTTGTCTGAATTCCAGGCTTCCAGGAATTAGTGTCTCTGGATTTAGCTTGGTCTAGGATGTTCAGTTTCCCCATTAAAACTATGGTTAAGTCTGTCCATCTGTTGCGAGATTAAGAAGTTTTCATTGTGTCTTCTGACAGCTAGTTGGTATTCATGGATGTGCTGTAGTAATCTTCTGCCTGTCCTGTAGATGAGTTGTAGATGCCACACTTTGCAACACAAATTGTAGTCACACTTACCTAGATGAAGTTACCTAATCAGATAAGGAAAAATAAGCAAACAGCCTAGCTCAGCACCAATGACTCCACAGTTCAATCCTGAGCTGCATATATTTTCTTTGATTGGAAGAGAAGATAATTGTAATGAATAATAAAACTTTTATCTGCATTTTCCCTTATGCTGAGAATGAGTGAAGTACAGACAACAATTCAGGTCAATTTGTCTGCCAGCCTTGTATGTCAAATCTTTCAACTTCAGCCAGAGAGTAACATTTTACCAAGCAGACGTTCAAAAACATACTCTCAGCAACGAAGATATAGAAGACTGTAAAGCTATCATAGAAATATAAGGCATAATCAAAATAGTTGCTAGATACTGTAGCTGTTAACAGTTTCTGGGGGGGGGGGACATCCAATGTTTAGGGCTAGCATAAGTAAGGAATACAATTTTGTAAATGTCTTCCTGCGTTGCTCTCATTGTTATTCCCAATATATTTGAATGTCTCCTTGGCTTAGCAAAGCAGTTGGACAATAGGAGAGCTACATCTGACTCTACCTGTGTCCCTAAGTAATGCAAGCCTCAAGGCAAAATAAAAGTTAGCAAATTCTCTGAAAGTTAAACAATATTTATCAGGGAATCCTCTTCAGTTCAGGATCATTAATAGAAGGGCCCAGCAGAGATTATACCACCTGAGACTTCTCAGGAAACAACTGAATGAAAAATTGCTGGTGACCTTCTACCGCTGCACTATAGAGAGTATCTTAACTTCCTGCACCTGTGTATGATTTGCTAATTGCACAGTGGCAGATAGGACAGCGCTCCAGAGGGTCAATATCATTGCCCAGAGGATCATTGGTTGCCCTCCCCCCTCCTTGGAAGAGCTTTATAGCTCCCGCTGCCTTAAGAAAGCTCAAAACGTTCTGAAAGATCCATCTCATTCTGGGCACCCTTTTTTTGAACTATTGCCATCTGGCAGATGGTACAGGACAATAAAAACAAGGACCAATAGGCTGAAAAGCAGCTTCTATCCCAGAGCAGTAACTATGTTGAATTCTACTGTATAGTGCAATATTAATGCAGTATCAGGTTTTCAGTTCAATTGTGTAGAATGCGAAGGATGTGTGTGGTCTTTTTTTATAGTTTTCTTATGTATGATGTACATTGAAGATGGCATTTAATTTCATTGTAGGAGGTGCAATGACAATAAAGTAAACTTAAACTTAAGACCCTTCGCATCAGCAGGCATATCTATACGAATCCTGAGAGGCTTGTGTGACTCAAAAACTTCTCCCATCATTCAAGTCAAAGCTGGTCATTCCCTCTTGGCTAGAACACTTGTGACTTAAACCCTTTTGATATTCTCCCAATTCATGGTGGGACTTTGTGACAATGGCCTGTCAAAGGATTTAGATAACAAATGCTTAAAATATGGGAGGAGAAAATTTTAGGGTTGTAGGGGGAGGCGATTTTAGACTTAATGCACCAACAGATGAAGTATGACACACAGTCTGGATTGGAGGCTTTATTTGCCAAGCGTGCAAATTTTCTTGATGATTGCCTCCATCATGGGAGTATACAAGTATGGCAGAACACTTATAAAAGACAGAAGAGGACCCATCAAATAACTCATTCACTTTCAGAAAATCGCTGGCAGCAGAACTGATGATTCTAAGAATTGTTAGCATTGAAAACAGAAAACCCGAATAATTTTTTTTACAATGTGCATGTGATCCTTTTCAACCCTTTTATAATTTAAGTCTACCACACTATGGGTGGTTACTGTTATAATTTTTCATGCAATGGTAACAGCTAATATAAATTGGGAGGTGGATTACTTTGAAAGTTTCCTAATGTCTAATAAATTACAGACCTGCTGCTATAACTTAAAATAAGGGTGGGCAATTTTCCTTTGGCTGATTTTTCTTCTTCTTATGCTAGACATCATGAAGGGGATAGTTTTCTTAGGGTCCAATAAATTTAGAGTTTAGAATCAGCAAAAAGAGAATATTAGCATAGCTCTAATCCTGCTCCATGCATCTGCTAAGTACTGAAAGGAAATGCAAAGAGAATAGAATTGTATGTACAATGTATGTATGTAGGTAGATTTCCCCAAACCAAATGGAGTCTCAGATACATGCTATATGCAAATTAAACAGACTCCAGCAGGCCTTATATTCATTTTTTAAGTAATGGTTTCAAAATGTATTTCTTGATTAAATAAAAGGAAGGAAACACTAAGCCTCTGCATGAGATGACTTTTAAAACCAAAGATTTGACCTGAAACTTATGTACGGACATGTATGATCTAATACATTTCATGGATTTTCAATCGCTGACCCATTATGTTAATGGGAAGACTTTCAATTTTAAATCAAATTTGTGGTTTCTGAATTTTAGCGACATAATGAACATGCCCAAATGTGTTGTTAATGCAAGTTATTATCTATATTCACTCTTGATTTTCTCATAGCAATTCCATTCCAGCCTGATTGCCTCATGCTTATTTCATAAATGCTTTTAACTACCAAAAATTAGCATGAAAAATGCTGGTGTTGTGAAGGAATTCAATTCCTTGTGAAGGAATTGAACAAGATGTTCAGATTATTAAAAACAAGTTACATGAATATGAAAGATCAATCAAATTGTATTGACAGAGAATCTTAACCCCTATAAGAATCCTAGAGACCAATAATGAACGAACTCATTTCACAAGTGTCAAATCTAACTATAATATACTATCATGAAGTATTTGCAGAAGCACAAGAACAGGAGCATTAAATATGACATGATTTTTTTAAAAAAAACACTCAAAAGTACCCAACGAGAACTGAATCTGGAACATCAAATATCTATTGAGAGGTAATAATACAATAAAGTAATTTCAATATTTGGAAAAGGGTGAAGTTGGCAAGCTGGAATCCTGACCTGGAATACAATATCAAGTCTTGGTTATAGATCATACTTGAGGTCCCATAGCAACTTTTGATTGTAGTATAATCAGGCCTGACAGATTCAGATTTGTCCAACATTTTGATCTGTTATCTCTCTCAGAGGGCACAAATAGAAAATGAAGGTCATCCCCATTTGTTTATATTCAACATGTAGTATGTTGCCTCTTGTCATGTTTTGCCAAATCTCTTGGAAAGCATCGATGCTCCCTGACAAATCTTAATTTGTGTGGGAGAAACATTAGAACATAAGTAGTAGAAAACTTTAGGGATCTTAAGATTTAATCAGTTCCAGTTGTGGAACAAAAAGTTTCAGGTGATAAGACTGAAATCCCACCATATTGTAAAAAGCATACGTATCTACAGATGAAAACCCCAAAAATATAGAAGAAAGGCTGCTTCAAAGTATTTTGGGCTTGATTGTCACAACTAAGATTGAACAGAACTCCTGGGACTGTGGCCTCCATCAATTTTAGTCTCTTGATTTTAGGAGCATTTTCTCAACCCTGAATTTGCACTTCTCGATTCCTTGATTCCTCTTTGATTCCATGAATTCTGAACAATTTTACATTTCTCCATTATTCCTCTGCCTTGGTAGACTATAATACTGAACCTGCAAGTCAGACTTCTTTACTGACCCAGAAATCTGCTCTTGCTTCCAATTTTGGGATTGGGCTCAGGTGCATAACTATAGTTGGACCTTCTAGTAGATACTGTATGACCTTAGAAGTCTAGAATATTTACAAAGAATGGAAAAATGCATTCCTCTACATTAGACTTAGGTGAGTCTTTATTCTACCAGAATCAGGAACATTTCCAGTTACCATTCTGAGGTAGTGGTCCTACGCTGTTTCCCCCCAAATAAGACATCCCCTGATAATAAGCCCAATCAGGCTTTTGAGCACATGGCAATAAGGCCAAGCACTTATTTCAGGGTTCAAAAAAATATAAGACTGTCTTATTTTCAGGGAAATGCAGTATATTTTAGGCACTGTCTTTTGCAAGTCTATGTGGTTAAATAAACTGTTCGTCGTATTCTAATTATTATGGTTTTATAAGAGTTTAGGCCTGACTTTTACAGCTGGTCCTTGATTTACAACCACCATTGGGACCAGAATTTCGCTAAGTCGCTAAGCAAGTCACTTGTTAAGTGAGGCAGGTCTAATTTTACAACCTATTTTGCCTTGGTTGTTAAGTGAATCACTGCAGTTGTTAAGTGACTCCTGCTGCTGTTCAGCTCCCCACTGTACATTGTTTGTTGCAAGCCAGTGGGAAGGTCACAAATGGAGATCACATACCCACTCAATGGTAGTAAATACATTTCCATATTTTGAACATGTGACCATGGGGATGTTGTGATGGTTGTAAATGTGTGGACCGGTCATAAATCATTTTTTCCAGTGCCATCGTAACTTGAAATGGTCACTAAATGAATGGTTGTAAGGGAAGGACTACCTGTATATTTTCAAACTAAATGGTACAGATGTGTTTGAAGGAACTGATCTGGCAACCTATTTTCTTTGTGAGGTTGTGATGACTAGAGAAATCACACAATTACTGAGCTTCTATCTGATACAAAATAGGCCTACTAAAAATGAGATAATGGCTGTGATAGTGTATGATGAGATTAATAAACAAGACAGGATTCTACATAATTTCCACTAGTTTTGATGTCTGAAAATCAACATTTGTGTTTTCATTAGGGTTATTTGTACCATTCTGCTAATGCTTTATTTTATTAAAAAGCAGCAGTTTCCAGAGACTGCAGTAGGAAGAGGAACATAGCTTAGGTAGCACTGGAGCTTTTCCCTACCAGCTGTTTATTTATTTATTTATTTTTGCCTTTGAAAGTGCCTTTCACCAACTGCTTTTCTTCCCAAGTGGAAAAAATACTGTCACTTTTCTGCTTAGAAACAAAACAGCTTGGGAAAGATCATTTTGAGTGGCTAGAGGTAAAGAGAATTAAGAACCTTTTCCCTTTGCTACTGACTCATTTCTGATTATAGCTTCCCAAGGCTGCTTTTCATTTAATAAACAACAATAACCCATCAGGGGGATTGTTAAGTGCAATTATGCATATCATCTGGTTTCAGCCTGGAGATTTGCCTACGCTGTCAGATTTCTTATGTTTATGGGTAAATATTAACAAATGCATGTATAAATTATGAATATTGTGTATTATTGGATGTATACAAGATGTTGAGGGATGATATGGCCAATGATTAGTGGCTAATTTGTTGAGCTTTTTAGATCACTTTGTCTAATGATATACATTAATGAACTGCCCATTTCTTCAACAAAGCAGAGTAGCATTTCAACAAATCTTTATCATATATTTGTAAGCTTACAGATCAGCCCATGCAATGCTTTGAAGAAATGGTTAGATTTTTAACAATGGCAATTGTCAGTCAGTTTGATCTAGTGGTTAAGGCACCAGGTTAGAAACCAGGAGACAAAGTTCTAATTCCACCGTAGCCATAAAGCCAGCTGGGTGACTTTGGGCAAGTCAATCTCTCTCAACCCAACTTACCTCACAGGGTTGTTGTTGTGAGGAAAATAGGAGGAAGAAGGAGTATTGTGTGTGTTCATTACACACACAATGAAGAGGAGAGGTGTATATCATAAAAAGGCACCCAAAATTTCACTATTTTATATGCCTCACATAAAAGGAATATACCCAACTGTTAACATGGCTAAGCTTTGAGTTCACATACCATATCTTTGGGTAAGGGAAGGACTGCAAGTTAGAAGAGCAGCATTGCCTATTAATGCTAGGAGACTAAGGGAAATTGAAGCCACCAAGCAGCTATTAAGAGCTCTAAAATGTACAAGAACTTTGAACGGCCATTTGTAGCTGTGCATTATGAGGAAGCTGGAATGCTGGTAGTTGCCAAATATAATGCCAAATATAATGCTAATGTCAAAAATAGCCCTGGACAAAGAACTTTCATAGCACAATTGGGAATGGTATTAGTATTGTTAATAGCACTATTTAATAATTATTTCACACTGCTGTTGGAAACAATTATTCAAAAGAAATTAAAGTACAGCAAATGCCAACCCTAAATTATTTACTGCTTGAAGAAGGACCAGATAATGTCCTCTTCTAGGGAGGGATTTTTTTTAAAAAAAATCTTATATCATTCAGCTGCTTGACTTTTACTTATCCCCAGCTTAGGATATACCTAAGGTATGAAATTTATTTTTTTATTTTATTATATTTCTATACCGCCCTTCTCCTGCGGGACTCAGGACGGTGTACAGCCAGGATAAAACATAGCGTATAAAATTTAAAAACATTTTTAAAAAACAATTAAATAATTTTGGCCCAAATTTAAAACAACCCAATTAAAACCGAATTCGATTAAAAAACTGAGAGGATGGGATCAAGCCAGCCCAGCTAGATGGAACAAGTGTGTCTTCAGGGCCCAACAAAAAGTCCGGAGGTCTGATATCGTGCGTATCTCAGGGGGCAGGTCATTCCAGAGGGCAGGTGCTGCCACAGAGAAGGCTCTCCCCCTGGGGGTCGCCAGCCGGCACTGCCTGGCCGACAGCACCCTGAGGAGGCCCTCTCTGTGTGAGCGAACCAGTCGGCGGGAGGCTATTGGCGGCAGAAGGCGGTCTCGCAAATACCCCGGCCCTAAGCCATGGAGTGCTTTAAAGGTGGTCACCAACACCTTGAAGCGCACCCGGAAGACCACAGGAAGCCAGTGCAGCTCACGCAGGAGAGGTGTTATATGTGAGCGCCCCGTCGCTCCCATAATCCCCCGCGCGGCCACATTCTGGACCAACTGCAGCCTCCGGGTGCACCCCAAGGGGAGCCCCATGTAGAGAGCATTGCAGAAGTCCAGGCGGGAAGTGACGAGTGCTTGAGTGACCATGCGTAGCGAGTCTCGATCCAGAAAGGGACACAACTGGCATATCAGGCGAACCTGATAAAAAGGTCCCCTGGCCACGGCCGTCATATGCTCTTCTAAAGACAGCCGTGTGTCCAGGAGGACGCCTAAGTTGCAAACCCTCTCCGTGGGGGCTAGTGATTCGCCCCCAATAGCCAGCGATGGCACCAGCTGGCTATATCGGGACGCCGGAAACCACAGCCACTCGGTCTTGGAAGGGTTGAGTCGGAGCCTGTTTCTCCCCATCCAGGCCCGCACGGCCTCCAGGCACTGGGACATCACTTCAAGGGCATCATTGGGGTGGCCTGGGGTGGAGATGTACAGCTGAGTGTTGTCAGCGTACTGATGGAACTCCACCCGAAAGCCATAGATGATCTCACCCAGCGGCTTTACATAAATGTTGAACAGAAGGGGTGAGAGGACCGACCCTTGTGGCACCCCACAAACAAGGCGCCTCGGGGTCGACCGCTGCCCCCGTCAACACGGATTGCGACCAGTCAGAGTGGTAGGAGAACCACCGTAGGACGGTGCCCCCCACCCCCAGCCCCTTCAACCGGTGCAACATACCATGGTCGATGGTATCAAAAGCCGCTGAGAGATCTAACAGGATCAGGATAGAGGAACAACCCCTATCCCGAGCCCTTCAGAGATCATCCACCAACGCGACCAATGCCGTTTCCGTGCTGTGCCCAGGCCGGAAACCGGACTGGAGCGGGTCTAGATAGACAGCTTCATCCAGGTACTGGGGAAGCTGCCGCACCACCACACTCTCAACAACCTTCGCAATGAAGCGAAGGTTGGAGACTGGACAATAGTTAGCCAAAATAGTCAGATCCAGGGAGGGCTTCTTGAGGAGGGGCCCTCACCACCACTTCTTTCAAAGCGGCCAGCAGGACCCCCTCACTCAGAGAAGCGTTAACAATCCCCTGGAGCCAGCCTCGTGTAACCTCCCGGGAAGCCAGTACCAACCAGGAGGGACACAGGTCCAATAAACATGTGGTCGCGTTCAGCCGTCCCAGGATCCTGTCCACGTCCTCGGGAGCAACAGGATCAAACTCCTCCCAGATAACACTCTCAAGACCTGCCTCAGTCATCCCGTCCGGACTTACCCAGTCAGAGGCCAGGCCTTCCCGAATCTGAGCGATCTTGTCATACAGATACTGCACAAAGTCCTCAGCTCGACCCTGCAAGGGATCATCCCACGCTTCCAGTTGGAGGAGGAAGCGGGTCACCCTAAACAGGGCGGCTGGGCGATTATCTGATGACGCGATAAGAGTGGCAAAATAGCTAGATTTCGCCGCTTTTATCACCACTAGCCACTTCAGGCCACTGTTAAGTCTTCTAATTCTGGATCAATCTGATGGTAAAATAATGTGCGCCCTTAATCATTTTGAGAGACTTTCATGCAAAGCAATGACAGAAACCAAGAAAAACATTTTTTTTCTTGCAGTTGATAAATAAGTTAGCCTATTTCTCAAGCCAGTGGTAAGATGGGTATGGGAAGTCTTTTGGTTCTTATCCCAATATATTAATAATAAAAACAGTACTGGCTAACAGTACATAATCCCACACTGAATTCATATTGAAATATAACAAATTTCAGCATTGGCCCCTCTTTTTTGCAGGATATTTATATTCTGATGAAGCTTAATTATATTTCCTAAAAATGACCTTAACAAGATTCTCAAAAGCTGTTATTATATAGGAATCAGGAATTAAATAAAATCAAGTTTTATTTGTGGAATCCTGTGGACATCATCTGGCATCATTGTAGTTAGTTCTTGACTTATGACCACAATTGACCCCCAAATTTCTCTTGCTAAGTGAGACACTTAAGAAAATATTGTCCCATTTTATGACTTTTCTTAGCACAATTGTTAAGTGAATCTCTGCAATTGTGGATTGGAAGAAAATTCTAAGAAAAGCTTAGAATTCCTCAGTGGACAGTTAAAGAGGAGACAGCAGATACAAACCTCCTTGTGACAAATGGGGTGCTCTTAAATATAAGTTTATATCAGTAGAGAAACAAGGATGCATGTTTTTCCAATCCTTAATACCCTGATTATTCAAATGTTTAGAAAGCACTGACTCAATGAAAAATATAAGTCAATAAACTCCCAACATATCTCTCTTAATAATGTTGCAACAAGTTTGGAATTTGTGTGCATTATTTAATTGATATTGTTTTTCACTGAAACATAACATTAAGGTTAGGGAGATAACCGGTGGTTTTCTTCATGGAGGAACAGTGCAGTCCTACCCAGTGCTTAAGTCAATCCTCTCCTCTGTAAGCATGCATATATGGAATTACAGAATTAAAATTCTCCTGGTGCCAAAGCATGAAAAGAAGGAATTGAAGACTTTATTCATTATTTGAATCAAATTAATTTAAATGAAGAATCAATTTTATTGAATAGAAAGCTGGACGCATTGAAATAGTTTTAATCGCTTGATTTAATGTTGGCTGCAATTGCCTCAATAAACAGGGGAGAGAGAAAATGCCATCAAGTATATGCATTGTCAAGCTCTTTTTCCAAATAACTATACATGTGGTTGGAATACCACATGTATAGTTCTTTGGAAAACTGTGTTTGGAATACCATGCTCTCTTTCAAATCAATCTTTTTCAATAATGAATTATAAATACATAAAAACTACAATTAAAGTTATTTGTGTATTAATTAGTATTATTGATCAACAACTTAAGAGTTGCTGTGGAATCCCAGAAAACACATTTTGATCTGGAATTTTAAATGTCTTTTTATTGTACCAATGGAGAATATTTATAGCTCAGGTTGAAATGAGGGGTCTTGCAAACGTTTCCCAAACTAGCATTGATGATGTTACCTAATTTGGGTAATAAAACATCTGCAAGAAAACAACAATGTTCAGAACGCCAAGGACCTCTCTCTTTATTGTCCAATTTTATTTTATTCAAGAGATTTAAACACAAAATCCAAAAGAAAAAAATTAAGCACAAATCTAGACAAAAACACAAAAAAAATGTGAATAAAAAAGGACAAAAACAATTATCTCTCCAGTTGAACATTGACAAATCTATTGTAACAATAATACCTTCCCCCTATTGCAAAGGAGATCTAACATTTATAAGCTTGTACATCTATTTGCAACCCAAATGACCTGTCACACATTATGTATATGAAGGAAAAACTAGTTAAGAGGTCAAACAACAGCAAAGTTGAAACTCAAAGCATTCTGTTAACAATGTTATTGTAATTTACTTGTAGAACATCTACATGGTTTATTTACCACATCACCCCAACCATTACCTCTGAGTCAAATATCAGGGTATTTGGTCAAATACCCTTATTTGGTTCTTAATATGAAACCTTTCCTTAGGTTTTTAATTGGGAACTTTTCCAACAATTGCAACTCATTTCCAAAGTTCATTGTATCTTTGCAACATATGTTGTTGAATAATTCTCTTTGAGAACACAACATTCCTCTTGCCAAAGAGTCCAGTCCATCCTTCATTATATCCATTGTCTCAGAATTTCTTATATTCATATTCTTTTCAATCTTTTCTGGCAGATCTATATTTTTCAAACCAAACACTTTCTTTTCATATCTAATGACAACACACCAGATTTCAATTCCTCAGACTGCAAATTGAGTCCAACTGTTGTTTCCTGCTTTCGGATATCATCTTGAGACTGCACAACTGTTTACTACAACATAAATTGTGGAATTTTAAATGTCTTGAGCTGAACATTTAAAAATTAAATGGTATTGTCCAACTTCAACATCAGCCAGTTTCAGATTTGCTTTTAAACAGAAGCGATTTCAGATACTTATTAGAGGAAGCCGTTTGATTTTCCAAAGCATCTTGGATCTAAATGTCAGAGTAAAAATAATCATTTTTCAGGCAAGCTGGACTCTTTGGGACTTCTATGGGATATCCATGAAAAGCCTACTTTTTTATGGGCAGAGAATAAAAGCGATTTGCTATGGCCTTCTTGGATGATTCTCCAGTCCCAGATGGTCCACCATCCAGCTGCTAATCCTGACTCTGTTTGGCTTTCTAGATGAGCCAAGACAAAAACATTGAACGAACACACACACACACACACACACACACACACACACACACACACACACACATAGAGAGAGAGAGATCCAAAAATAATTTATCATTATAAATTTCAGGTGCTTGTTATTCTAGCAGGTAAGCTCACTTCAAGATAGTGAAAGCACTTTGAACAATTAAATTTCTCTAAAACCATAGATTTTAGTATTGTGAAGACTCTCCTTGGTCAAGGAATTTCAGCTGGTGGGGTCTAGTAGAACCTTTTCTGCTGTGGCCCCAATCCTTTGAAGGACTTTGTCTCTGGAGGTGAGATCTGCCCCCACTCTTCGGCTTTACTCAAGAGCCTTAAAACTTGTCTCTGCCAGTTGGCTTGGGGCTCCAATGGGGGCGCTCCATGCTGGAGAAGTCTGCTGGAGGGATAGAGGAGATTCCATCACCATACTATTTTACTTTTGGTATAGTTTCTTATCTATGCCCTATTATTTTATGAATTTATGATAATTGTAAGCCACTCAAAATTGCTATGGAAAGGGAGATGAGTAGCGCACAAATTTAATAAGTACATTTCTGACAACACTTTTGGATCTCTCTCTCTCTCTATATATATATATATGTTCAATGTTTTTGTCTTGCTCATCTAGAAAGCCAAACAGAATTAGGATTAGCAGCTGGATGGTGGACCATCTGGGACTGGAGATAAAAAAGTAGGCTTTTCACGGATATCCCATAGAAGTCCCAAAGAGTCCAGCTTGCCTGAAAAATGACTATTTTTAATCTGACGTTTAGATCCAAGATGCTAGTAATTGTAACAAGAATCAGTTTGGTTTAGTGGCTAAAGGCAGCAGGCTAAAAACGACGAGATGGTGAATTCTAGTGCCAAAGTTTTTCAGGATTTACATGCAACAGGTTATCCCTCTGAAAACAGAATTGTATATGACATCATGTTCAAGTCAAGTTGCCTCATATGATCAACCACACTGGATGCTGCACCTTGTTGAACAGAATAATTAACACCAGTCTGGAGATTTTGAACATATTGATCAACCCAAGCATCAACAATAGCCCTTCGTGATATAGTCATATTTTTCAATCCCTGGTATTGTTTAAGAGACTGAACTCCTCCTGCCAAAATTTGAAGGCGAATGGCAGTGTAAAGAATGTTTGGAAATTGCTTATTTGCATTATATCCTGGCTGGGCAGTATTAAAAGCAAAAGTCCATCCAATCCAATGGGAATTGTTAACAGTATCTCCAAATGCAGCTGCTGCTGCCATCTCATCTTTTCCAGTAGTTCCTTTTATACATTCATTTAACTCTGCCCAGGGAAAATCTTCATATGTTCTAATTGCTTGATTAACAGTTACTATTCCAGTCAACATTTTGTTTCTTGTTTGTTCAACCATAGTCCCAAGTATCAATGAGGTTTTAGTAACTTCTGCTTTAAGATTAGTAAACATCTCTTCAAAGTTTTGTCCAGTGGTCTGCCCATCCCAAATGGTACGAAGACAATGGAAACCCTCAATCACAGCATCTCGATCTACTTCAATATCCTGAGATCCTGTCTCTTGACAGATTTGTCTCAGAGTATTGTTCAGTCTAGCTTGAGTAATATTTCCCGCACAGGTTACTATTAATACAGCTGTGGTCAAATTTGCTAAGATTTTTTCTTTAAATCGGTTTCCCTGGGGTGACATTACCATAATCCGAGCCACTAGTTCAAAAGACCACAGAGGACTGTCTTGAAGAATAGCTGTATTGTCAGTTCCATCAGCAAGGTTCACATTAAGAAGCCCTCCGAACAACCAAGGATGAATTTCCCCGGCTACAGGTGCAGGTTTAGCCGCTGCAGGTGGACCCTGAGGACAATTGTTTTGGGAACGCGCAGGATTGTTGGCATCAAAAACTTGTCCCATCCAAGCATCAAATCGTTCAGCATTGAAAACAAAATTGCCCTGAGCATTAGGCACAATCAGGGCTGCATCTGGACCAAATATGAATGAATTTTGTTCAAGCTGAGTATCGTTTCTTAAGATGGCTGGGTCAACTGGCTTGGCAAATATCGATCTAATCAATTTTTCCAAATCCAAATCACTGAAACAAAATTCTGGGGCAATTTGAAGATGGGATCCAATGATGCTCAAACTGGCAATAGCAGCATTATGAGAATCGTTCTTAATCAGTCTTTCCTCGTCGAGTTTTTTTTTAATAACTACCGATAGAATCCCACGACTCATGAAAGCACCAGCAGCCTGGGTAACAACTTTATTCCACCGACTACATCTTGCATTAGAAAATGCTGCTAGTTCTGATATATGGAAAGATTTTTTCATTTTTGTGATTTAAATACTCCTAGCAGCAAACTTTTAAAGCAATTCGTGTTTGTTTTTCCACCCAGTCAGGGCAACGTTCTCAAGGAAGCTCATGCCACGCATAAATTAGCTCATCGAACACCTTCAAATGAAAAGGCAATTTCTGAAAATACATTTGCTAACCCCCAAGTTCAATGATTATATAAATAGCATTCTTTTAACACAGAATTTGGGTATGAGACTAGGTCAAAAACAAATTCCTTATTTGTCAAGTACAATAGCAAATATAAAGACAAGCCAACTGCTAGACCAATTTCTGCTGCAAACCACTCCCGCTGTGCTTATTTTTGCATTTAAAAAGTTCTAGTGGGCTTTTCTCCAAGCAAGCTGTGACTGCAGTAACAGCTCAAGCCCATTTGGCACACAAGCTGCATTGCTGAAAATACAAATTTTTCTGTTTTTGACTGTCCATTGTCTTCAAATGATCAAAGCAAGTCTTAACATGATATAATCCTCCTAATGTTGATTATAAGTAATCTCTCTAATTTTCAATATGATATTACCAAAGGGTTTTATCCAACATTAGGTGAATGTGTGCTTGGGCTACAGTCAGGGATATCTAAAAGTAAAACTCCTTTGGAAGTTACAACGAAAACAGGTTTAAAAGATGAGACAGATGACCAGGCCAGGAGGAATATTGATGACACCTAGCCAGCTTCTTAGCTAAGTGCCAGCATGATGCTTAGAAGATTTTGGCTGAAGACTGCTGGATGAGAGAAAAGGAAGAAGAGAGGTAGGTCAGATTAGAAGGTGAAAACAACTTTTAAGCAGAAATGTCAACGATGAGAGAAGAGAAATAATTAATCATGTTCCAACTATAGACTTAATGACTATTCAGAGAAAAATGCAAAATAATAGCCTCCCAATGGAGGCCTAAAACTGCCATGCTTATAATAACTATGGCATATTAAATATTAAGGCACTTCAGGCATTAGAAGATCATATACACTTCTTCTATACCTTCTCCATCCCCCACTACCACCAAAAAGAGGCTTTGGGATTTATCTTGGTTCCTATACTCTACCGGAGTTCTTATTTTGTGAAATGAAAGTTCAGCCCTAAAATTCTGCTAATGTCTTTTTCATGCCCATTTTTAACCGAAGTCACACCACTGATGCACAAATGAAAGGTATTGGCATGCTCCAGTAATTCCAAGATCTGCAGTTATTAAAAACGGACATGGAGACAGAAGAGAAGAAAAAATGGCTAAAATTCTAATAGAAGCTGTTTCTCCCTGCTGCAACTTACTTGCAGAACCTCCAACTTGTTTGGATTTTTTGTTATCTGATTGAGTTTAAAAAGTGGCATTAGTACTTTTAAAGCCTACAATTTGCATTTATTTAATATCTTAAACTTAAATGACTCTGTACAAGTTAATTTTCAAACATTTTAATTAGGGAAAGAAACTAAGCATTTATTTACAATAAAATTAAATTATATGACCTCAAGCAGTTGAGAGTCAGCTTGGTATAGTGATTAAGGCATCAGGCTGGAAAACAGGAGCCTGTGAGTTCTAGACCTGCCTTAAGCACAGTCAAGCCTTTTCTCTTTGGGCCACTCCCTCTTTCTCGGCCCTAAGAAGCAGACAATGACAAACCATTTCTGAAATCTTACCAAGAAAACTGCAGGGACTTGTCCAGATAGTTGCCAGGAGTCAACACTTGACTTAAAAGCACAAACAAAAAACAAGTAGTTACCAAATGCCAGCCAAACGCTTTTGAAAGAATTATGAGAAAAGGCGTATGAGAAAAAGAAATATATAATATTGATAGTCTAGTCTAGTCTCTGATATAAACATTTAAATATTGCTTTGGAAGCTTTCTGTTTTAAAAAAACAGGGCTACAATTTATACTGGATTCAACCAAACATAAATGGAAAGGGGCGAGGGAGTCCTTGATGCTCTCTGAGTTTATTTTCTTGCAGCCATCTCATTACCCAAACTATGTAAAATCATCAGTCTAATAAGGAATGAGGTTTGCTGGCAATTTATATTCTAGTGACTTGCCCTCTCAGTGTTGGTAGGAGTGATCTTGGATGTTCTTTGGTTGGGCTGTTTATTGTTAGTTTGTTTAGCAGTTCCTTGATTGGGATATTGTTTATTTCTTGATTGTTGGTCTGATGTTAATGTTGATGTTAGTCTATGCTCATCTATGTGTTGATTGCTAGTGAGACGGTGTTTTGGTCTTTTTTGTTCCCTTTGGGAGTTGTTGTCTCTTTTGCACAGTATGTAAATGTTGTTTATGTCTGTGGGCTTACTGATGGCTGATTTGTCAGAGTGCCAGGCTTCCAAGAATTCTTTTAACATTTTTGGACTTGGCTTGGTCTAGAGTGGTCACAGTGGTCATAGTTTCCAGCTGAAACTATGATCAAATCTCTTCATGTGTTGTGAGATTAAGAGTTTTTTCATCAACTGCTAGTTGGTTGGAAGAAATTTCTTGGATGAGAAACGAAACATCTTTAAACAAACCCAAGAAAGTCCAGTTGCCTCTTGAAAAAAACCAAGCTCCGATAACACCAAGGACCCCTCATTTCAACTCTGATCTACAAACATTCTCCTATATTGGTATAATTGGAAAGGGGCAGACAGATCCCAAACCACAAAAGTGGCTTGTCTACATGACTCAAATTGAACTTTGAGACTGAATGAAGAATTTGATTGCTTGATGCCCTACAGAAACTGCCACACTTTCTAATTTTATTTAAAATGTTAGAATGGAAAGAATATGAAGAAATATAAAGTCAAACAATAACTTTATCTCCTCGCTTATAAGCAATGTTCATCAAGAGTGTTTTAGTTATAGTGCTTTATAAGAGACCTTTGTCTATAATGTATGGAGGACATAGTAAAATGGAATTTACTTGTTCACAGAACTCATATAACTACTGAAAGGTGCATTGATTGCCAATTGATTTTAGGTGGAATTCAAGATGCTGGTTATCAATTTTAAAGACCTTAATGTATCAGGGCCTAGATTATCTGTGAGAGTAGTTTCTCCTGATAACATCTGTCCAACCTGCAACATCTAGCAGAGTACACATTCCCTCTATTGGAGATTGCCAACAACAGAGACCAGGGAAACATGTTTTAAATTAGTGCCCTCCTTCATTGGAATACCATCTCCAGACATTCAAATGCTCTCCTCTCTCCTAATTAGAAAGTTTGTGAAGACTGGGCTATTTCAATAGGGACAAAGTTGCGACAACTATCTCTCAAGTGATTATTTTAAATTTAAAATAAAGTATCTGATTTTAGTACATGTGGTTTTCAACATTTGAGGCTATGGTTTAACTGTATTATGATTTTTAAAATCCAAATTATAGATTTGGAACTTGTATGGTCCTCATTTCATTGTAAGAAACTAAATATTTTTTTTAAAAAAATCTACTTTTCCTGGAAATGTTATTTCATGTGGTTGAAGGATTAAAAAGTTAGTTATTTGTGGTTTTTCCATGCTAGTGAATAGGAAGCACAAATCTTACTTCAAATTAGATTCCAAGTTGAAATGAGCAGTTTTAACCAAGTGGCCAATATTTTGAAGGTTCAAATCAATCCTCTGAATCACAACTAGTGGACAATGTAGTACCTAAAAGTGAAAAGAAGTAAAATATGTCAGCATGTAAAGAATTTCAGCACTGTTTTCATTCCCCAGTCCCTCCAAAAATATTTGAAGCTTATATTCATCTCATCTCAACGGATTAGCAAATACTAAGCATTTTCTGAGATCACAACAGGTGCTTCCACAGGAGGACAAAACCAGTGTGAAAGCAATTCCATTTCTGCGATCCTATTGCAGAGGTGGGAGAGCTGAATCAATTTATTTTGACTTAGGTGTGATGCATTTGAAACACAGTAAATTTTTCTTTGAAAAATTTGTGAAGAGTCCCATCCTCCATGTGTTTCCATCATGAAAAAAGATGATTTTATACGTTTTCAGCATATTTTATTAAGAACAGCTGGATTTTTGTTTACAAATGCAAATACCTGTAACATGATGGCTGTAGATCGGATGTATGTGTTGGTGCAATAAGTTTACTTCTATTCCATAAAGAGGGATGGATTTTCTGGTACACTAGCATCTATGATTTTGGTCACAGTAATATATTTCTCTTATCCCACTTCTCACAAGAGTAACAATATAAACTGTAATCCGCTCTCCATTTTAAATTTGTTTTATAAGTATTTTGAAGCCATTTCCAAAAAAAGAAAATCTGAGCAGTAGAAGCCTTTGGCTGCAAAGTTGTATTCCCTCCTGTTTTAGCTTTTTCTGCAATGACTAGACCAGAGCAGATATAAGTAGTCCTCAATTTACAACAGTTCATTTATGACTGTTCAAAGTTACTGAACGGTATTGAAAAGGGTGACTTATGACAATTTTTCACGCTTATGACCATTACAGCATCGCCATGGTCACATAATTTACATTTCGATGCTTGACAACTGACTCACATTTATGACGGTAGCAATGTCCCATAGTAATGTGATCTCCTTTTGCGATCTTCTGACAAACAAAGTCAAGGAGGAAATCAGATTCACTTAACAACCGTGTTACTAATTTAAGAACTGCAATGATTCACTGGGAAAGCTGCCTGGGAAAGTCAAGGGAAATCATCAAAACCATAAAAAAGCATGAGTTAGAATATTTTGGACATATGATATGACACCTGGAAAAATACGTCATACTTTACTTAATCCTCCAAGGAAAAATTGAAGGCAAATAAGATCCAGGCAGAAGATGATGATCATGGCTTCAAAATCTAAGGAACTGGTTTGGACAAAACTCAGCAGCACTTTTTCATGCGGCTGTTGATAAAAATAGGATCGCCAATATGATCGCCGATGTCTGATAACGGATATGGAAGGAGGAGGAAGAGGAGGAGGAGGAGGAGGAGGAGGAGGAGGAGGAGGAGGAGGAGGAGGAGGAAGGCGAGAAAAGTTATAAAACGGGGCAAAACTCACTTAACTAATTTCTCACTTAGCAACATAAATTTGGGGCTCAATTGTGGTTGTAAATTGAGGACTACCTGTATTCTAAACAATGCTTATGAAAGACTCTAGGAACAGTTCCACAAGCAACATTGAAAAAAGACCAACTTTACTCCTGTTTTTAAAAATGACTTAATTTTCCAAACCAGCCAATGTTATTTGATTGCAGAGTTGATTCCAATCTAGTATAAGCCTTTGCATAATGATGATAAGAATTAGTAAAAAAAAAAAAAAACTTTAGACAATTTAAAGTAATATTTCACATAGAATGTTACACCCTGGTTTTCCCAACAACCTACATTTGAAACTTATTTAAAATAAAGCTTAAGTTTGTAAGTCTCTGAAAATAAAAAGGCAGATTTAATTATAGCAATTATATTTTATGCCGCCTTTCTCCATACTTCAGCAAGTAACTCTTACTAATATCATATCCAAGTAGATTTATTTATTTCATCGGTATTATTCTCTTTTTGCAAGGTTTTTTTTTACAGATTTTTTATTACTTTTTGATGTTTTTATTGTTTTGTGAACTGCCCAGGATTATGATATATGAGATGGGCAGTCACAGAGGTCTTATAAATAAGGCTTTTACAATAGCATACACAACTGCAAGTTATAAAAGTTTGTGGGGCTGATTATTAATACATATGTAAATGTCATAGCTTATTCCAAAAGTTCATTTTCTTTATAACAATTTTATGTAATATTGAGTTAACTGAAATTCAGGTAAAGTTAAACAGCTGTTAGTTAAAAAAAGAACTTTTCAAACATCATAGTGAGATGGCAAGATAGCAAATTTAGGGTGGGGTTCTGTTTTTGTTTGGGGCGGGGGTTATTGCTGGCCTGTTCCTTTCTGAAAATATCACATTTTAATGATTTGCCCCAAATGCTCTGTTATTATTTATTTATTTATTTATTATTTATTATTCGAATTTCTATACCGCCCTTCTCCTTTCGGACTCAGGGCGGTGAACAGCCAAAATAAAAAACATTTATACATAAGTGCGATTAAAAAATAGATTTAAAATAATTAAATTTGGCCCATAGTTTAAAATTTATCAATTTAATAGCCACCATTAAACAAAGAGGTTTCAAGAAAAAAATAGGCAAGTTAAAGATACAGAAAACAGGTGCAAAGCTCAAGTGATAAGGGGGTGGGAGAGGGGTAGGCTTCCCACTGGCTTTGCAGGATTTCTCCACCCATTAATAGATATTTATTTAAGTGCACTATCAAGTGTACCAAGTAATTAATTGCTGCCTTTTTTTCTCTGAGCACATTCTATCAGGCAGTAAGCTTTGTTCTGGTTAGAAAAATACAAATGAGCTCTCCAGCTAATTTATTGTCGGAAAGTATAAAAATCATCCTTCTAACTTGCGGCACTAATAGCTCATGCCCATTTTATGCAAGCAAGCTCTCCGAGGACTACTCTACCAGGCAAGAAAATATTTGTCTTTCTTTACAGGTTTAAATAGCCTTTTCCTGTTTTAAATTGTCATTCTGAGCCGAGTATTGTAATAACATCTTTGTCAAGCAAAATTGCCCTACTGCGTTTTGTTTTTGTTTTGGAAGGGAAAAGCCTTAGGGAATAATTTTATTATAATAAATATATAAGAAATTTATTAATTTTATTATCTCACAGCGACCCATCTATTCCGTTCTAAAAGGAGAGCAGACTGCGCTATGAGTTCCTACGTTCCAGGAGTCTCCTCTCCCAAATAGACCCTCTATTTCGGCTTGGTAAATCCTGGCTTCAATTTCTCCCTGAAAGCTATGGGTGGGTCCATTCAGTCCTTTGGAAATGATTAGTTCCTCTCCCCGTCGAAGGCAACGGAGAAAGGCGAGGAGAGTCCCGAGATGCAGAAAAGCGGCGACCAAGATTTTGAGCGCCGCTCCCACCTCTCTCGTCTGGTCCCTCCTCGCTCTTTTTCCAGCTGACTCCGAGCAGCAGCGACGGCGGCGGCGCAGGCGCCTCTTCCGCTACACCCCTGCAGAGCAGTCTAGGCGCACCAGAGAAGACAAGAAACGGCCTCGGCGGCTTGCGGCACTTTTTTTTTTTTGCAGCCAAGCAGCAGCCGGTGCCGTACCTCCTTCCGGTTTCCGCCCCAGCCCTCGTCGCCCCGCCCCCTTTGGCAAATTGGGTTCTTCCTGGAGGGGCGGGGCTTATCCGATCCTGGAGGTGACGGGGAAGAGGCCGGTTGCTTTTTGAAAAAAAAAAAAAATGGTGGGCCAGAGTGTGGGGCTTATGTATTTATTTATTAAATTAACATGCCGCCCATTCACCTAAAGGCAACTTTAAAAGGCGACTCTTGGCAACCAGGTAAAAGCAACCGGATAAAACAATAAAATATTAAAATAATACATATTAACTTTAAAATTCACCTAAAGTTAACAAAGTCGGCAAGGAAGGCAGCAAGATACACAAGAGCTGGAGCTTTCTGCCTGTTAACATTCTGTCCTGGGATCTTCTTTTTCTAGGAAGATGGTTTACTTTTCAACCCGGGTGACATATTAATGCCAGCACCTGGATAGCATTTCATTACTAATTTTATTTATTGTGATTTGGTCTTGTGGTCAAGGTACTGTTGGAAGATATGATTCACTCTTCTCCTAGAAAAAGGAAAAGAAACTCAAAAAATATTAAAAGAGCAGGAAAATTCCCCTAAAAGAAAATAAGCAGAAACTCAGGCAGAGTTTCAGCCCCCACCTTTGTCAATGGGCCATTAAGAAGCTGAAGCCACCCTATTTTCCACAACAAAAGGAAGGACAAAATTACAGGGGCCTGCAACATCCAAACAGGCATGGGACACAGAAAAAAGCAAACACCCAAAAAAGAAAAGAAATCAAGCCAAAGTAATTAGAATTTTAAACACATGAGAAAAGGAGATATTCACTAAAACACAATAATAACAAACTGATTAATTATAGGGAAGGAACAACTACAAAGGGCTAGGAAAAACAGAGATGGGACTATAAAACAATTACTTATTTGCCAGATCCAGGACGGAAGAACCCAATCACAAAAAAGCAGGATTTAAACACCATAAAACAATCACACACACAAATCAAAGGATTCACATGCCAAATCAAAAGAATTTCAAAAGACTTTAAAGGGTCGCATAGAAAAATCAAAAGACCTTTTAGGATATAAAAAAGGGGTTTTTCTTACAGCTCAAACAGGCTAGCCTCTGAACGCTGTGCTTGTATTTGTTTTGTTAGAAGAAATATCCTTCTGGGTTCAGCTCCAAGTGGGGAAAAAGACACTGGAAACATGGAGACTGCTTGGAAAGATGGTTTAATGGTGGACAGGATCACATGGCTTGGGTTCCTGAACAGAAAAGGGGTGAGATACAGGGAGTCCCCGGGTTTTATGCTTTCTCTGGCTTTGAACTTCCTGGGGCCCCGAAAGAGTATCCTGATTGGTTGTCAGACTCCCAGGGGGTGGGAGTCTTAGCTAGCCTTGCTGGTTGATGTAATCTTCCCAGGTGCCATGTGGTGAGTTTCTGTCCTATTGTGTTGCAGATGGGTCCTATTGTCAAAGATTGAGTTTCTGCCTCTGGCCCATTAACAAAGGGGGGGAGGTAGGAAGGTGGGAGTTGCTTTGTCTTTAAAATAAGGTGACCAGATTTTAATATTGGTAAAGAGGGACACCATTGTGGCGTGGCTTGGAGGTCATGTGACTGGTGGGCATGGCTAGTTGGTCATGTGACTGGGTGGCCACGGCTATGTGTATAGGGACTACCCAGAGGGCTGGAAAAAGTCATTTCTGACAGGTCCTCGCACTTTTGACTGGTCCTCACACTTATGACCATCCATATTTATTCCTCATCTATTTTTGTAAAAAACCAATATTACCCTTCATCCTCAATGGATCAATGGGGACTAAAATTCCCTGGGCAATGAGCTTATCGAGCTCCTTATCCACCCGCGGCCGCAAGGCCAGCGGCACCCTTCTAGGCTTGAGGCGAACTGGCATTACTTGAGGGTCCAGATTAAATGATATAGGTCGGCCTGTGTACTTGCCAAGCTGATCAGAAAAGACATCAGCAAACTCCCTAGCCAGGGTGGACGAAACATCAAGGGACACTGAATGCACGCCGGAGATAGTTAAGTTTAAGGCGGCAAACCAATCTAGCCCGAGCAGGCTAGGCAAATTGTCCCTCACAACGATCAAAGGCAGCGAGCCAGTGAATGATTGATAGGACACTTTGAAAGTGTCATACCCCAAAGTGGGGATAGACTTCCCTTGATAGTCCTTTAAAAGGACGGGGCACGGCTTAAGCCGGCGGCGGGACACCCTCGGCAGTAATTTAGTAAGAGTGGACCATGCTATGAGGGACTTGGAAGAGCCGATGTCGCCCTCCATCCGACACGCCGCTCCTTCCAGGACTACTGTGAGGAAAAGTTTGTTGGCAGAAGAGGGGGAAGTGGTGTGGCTCACAGCAACATCAAGCGGGTCATCGTAGTGGGTCACGGCAAAACACTCGCCGCGGCGGACAGCAGTTTTCCGGGCCTGGCGACGATCCATCAGTGGAGCGGTCGGAGCCTCAGACATGGGGTTTGGCGCTCTGCAGACCCTCGAAAGGTGACCCCTTTTTCCGCAGCGGCGGCATACGACCGATTTGAAACGGCAGTCGGATCTGCGATGGTCACCGCCTTGTGCGAGCTGTTTGGGCTTGATTGGTGTTCCAAGCTTTCGACGGGTTGCCTTGAGGCGGCTCACTGCCCCATCCTCGTCAGAGGAGTCGACTGGGTCTGAGTCTTTGTAATGGACAGACAAGGGCTTTGCGGTGGTCGTTGAGGGCGACTGGAATCTTTGAATCTCTGCGGCTGAACGACCAGACATTTCAGCAGCCCTCGCTTCATCCAGGGCTACCTGGAGGGTCAGTTCAGACCGGGCCAGCAGGCGCCGTTGTAATTTCAGGTCCTTGATCCCGCACACCAACTGATCCAGCAGCATTTCATCTAAGTCACGAAATTCACAATGGATAGCTGCGGACCGCAGGGACGCCATGTAGTCATTTACGGTTTCACCCTCAGTTTGTGTGCACTGCAAAAAGGCATGTTGGCGCGCGATGCGGGACGGAGCAGGGGAGAAGTGGTTTTTCAATCTGTCCAGCAACGTCTCCCATGGAACATCGAAAACTTGCTGACGCCCTGGCAGTGCCGAATATCTCGCTCCCACAGGAGCTGAGAAAATAGCCTCGTTTGCGAGCGCTGGAGAGATCCGTCAGCGCATTCGCCTGTAAAAAACATTCGAAACGTTCCATATACGTGTCCCATGTCTCGGACGCTGGCACGAACGGCGAAAACACCGGCAGAAATGTTGACATGGTCGAAGTTGGCGGGTGAGTATGGAACAGAGTTAGGTAGCCGTCGCCTCAGGATCCCACCTTCGTCGCCAATGCTCTATTTGAAGAACAAGGCGTGGAGACAAGGCTAGGCAAATAACTCTTTATTAATACAACTCCAAAACAGCACAACAGGTGCCTCAGAACAACTCTCCAAACTCAGCCCTTTGACAGCTGCTTAAATACCAAGCTGTAAGATGGTCGACCAATGGCGCGGCTCAGATTCTCCCGCTTCCAGTCTGCCGCGTCTTAGCCAATCGCGGCAGGGCAGTAACAAGGCAGTCTCTGCCGGGTCGTAACTTCCGAGGACTTAACAATACCCCTTCCCATTGTCATCTATTTTTATATCCATCCTCACATTGGTTAATTATGTAATTATGTAATACAGTTGTTTAATATAAATTCAACATTTTAATATAAATCAATTAGTTATATAACTATCTTTTTTGTATATTAATCAATATGAACATGAATATTCCAATTATTTCCATGCAATCCAATTTCTTACAAATCAATTACTTATATTTACCAATAATAATAAACCAAATAATTTCCCCCATATATTCCTCCAAACCACAACTTAACCATTTCTGCTTTCAACACAATATACAATTAATAGTATCTCAATTATTACAATTCCCTAGTTAAATAGAGCTTTTTTTCTTTTGTGTTTTAAAATCTTGAACTCTCCTCTTTGCCCTAAATTTCCCATTGTTTGCAGTTTTGCACCTATCTTTTTTGGAGAGGAAAAGGAAAAAAAAAAAGAAATCTCTCTCTGCCTCATTTTGTCACGTTGCAGCTTTACTTTCGCTTTCGCTTTTTCAGCATAGCTAGGAGAAAAAAAATCTGCTCCAGGAACTCTTTGCAGCCAATTAATCTATGCGGAAGCTGTAAGGGGCTGTTTTTTCTATTTTTGCAGGCATGGGTCTACTCATTTGTTTTCTTTTAACACTGATCAGCTGTAGGTCGGCCCTTTGAAGCCCCACGGCAAGAGTTTAAACAGTTTTTTTTCCTCTAGCCATCAGCTGGGACTCAGGAGGCAGCCGGGACTCAGGAGGCAGAATGAAAAATCGGGACTTTTTTAAAACGCCGCAGGACGCGGGACTGTCCCGCCAAAAGCGGGACGTCTGGTCACCTTACTTTAAAACATGTTTCTCCATTTCTCAACCAGGGGAACATAATATTCTGTCTTTTTAATATTTCCTAAAATATTTTATTCTTCCAGGAAAGGGTGCTAACCTTTTCCTGGAAAGGGTGCTAACTTCCTACAGTTTCTTGCCTGCCTTCCTATAAACAATAAACTAATTCTGCTCTCAAGCAGCTGACCTCCAATCATTTCGAAGTAATCTCCCAGCCGGGAGTTTTGAATTCAAGAAGGGAAAGCTCTGCCTTCCAACGATCCTTAAAGGGAAAGGCTTCTTTTTTCCTTCCAACAGTATTAATGCCAGCACCTGGATAGCATTTCATTACTAATTTTATACATCGTGATTTGGTCTAATGGTCAAGGTACCAGACTGGAAACCTGGAGATGATGAACTTTAGTCCAGCCTCAAGCATGAAAGCCAGCTGAGTGGCTTTGGGCTAGTCACTCTCAGTCCAGCCCACCTCAAAGAGTTGTTGATGTGAGGGAAAACAGGAGGAGGAAGGAATATTGTGTGTGTTCACCTTGAGTTACTTGTAAACATAATAAAGTGGGATATAAATAAATATCCTTTGACTTGTCTTCCAAGGAATGACTTCTGTGGACAGTAGCATTCTTCACTGTTTACTCTCTTCTCCACTGGAAAGCTTGACAGGACATCTACATGAAATTACATAAGTGTTTGTCACTTAACACTAATGTTTCTGGCATGTGCTAGTTCCTAGGACTGGATCCTGATGCCTAATGACAAATGAAAGAGGCCATATTGGACTTTGTGAAAATGCAGAAGGTTCTCATATATTATCTCACTAAATCCTATTCATTCAAAAGTTTCTTTGAGTTAGTTTCCATGGCCTGGTCATTTATTATTCCAAAGTATATAGAACTCTCCTTTTCTAAGGCTATTGATGACCTCAAAACATAGAGGCAGTCTAGCTTCTGGGGTTCATAAGCTCAGTAGTAGTTCTTACCTGGTGCTGTTCATATATATTAGTACAGATAGTCCTTGACATACAACCAGGGGTGAAATGCTCCCGGTTGGGACCGGATTGCCCGATCCGGTAGCGATGACGGGTGGCTCGGAGAACCGGTAGCAAAAATCCCTGCCCACCCCCCCATGCCAACTGAGCTGCGCGATCATCAGAGGCTTTTTTTTTTCTTTTAAAAACATTTTTTCTTCCACCGAAAAAATACTTTTAAAAGTTAAAAAAAAAGCCTCTGATGATCGTGCGGCTCAGCTGGGATCATCAGAGCCTTTTAAAGCATTTTTTCTACAATCTCTTTGGCTGAAGAGGTTTTTACTTTTAAAAGTAAAAAAAAAAAAAATTTGGCCATGCCCACCCAGTCACATTACCCCCCCCCAAGCCACCCCCACAGAACCGGTAATACCAAATTACATTTCACCACTGCGTACAACAGTTCATTTAGTTACAACAGCACTGAAAAAAGCAACTTATAATTGTTTTTCACACAACCATTGCAACATCTCCATAGTCACGTGATCAAAATTTGGATGCTTGGCAACTGGTTCATATTTGTGATGGTTGCAATATCCCAAGGTCTTGTGATCACCTTTTGCAATCTTCTGACAAGTAAAGTCAATGGGGAAGTCAGATTCACTTAATAACCGGGTTACTAACCTCACAACTGCAATGAATCATTTAACAACTGTGGCAAGAAAAGTCATAAAATGGGGCAAACCTCACTTAATAAATGTCTCACTTAGTAACATAAATTTGGGGCTCAATTATGGTCATAAGTCAAGGACTACCTGTACTGGAAGGCTGCAGGTCCCTCACCCAGTCATTCTGTAACTAAGCTTCCATAAGTATAATCGAAATACGCATCACTGTCCCATTTACTGTGTCTTTCTTTCTACTTCACCTGTATCTCCCTTTATTTCTTGCTACATTACAAGCCTCCTATCCATTCTGTTCCAAATACTGAGAATAATGACCAATTTTGTAATTAATTTAAAAGTTGTACATGGGTATCCATCTTAAAAAAACAACTCTGGAGCCTCCTCATTTATATACCTTTCCTTTAAGCCCTGGGGGATAGCTTACTTTGCTAATGCAGCCACTATATATTTTATTATATGTATTCTTAACTCTATCCATTTTTTTTCTGTAAATGAACTGAATAGGGGATGTGTGAACTACTGTTAAAATCCTTGTAGACTGAAGTAGACTAAGAGCCGAGGTGGCGCAGTGGTTAGAGTGCAATACTGCAGCTATTTTAGCTGACTGCTAGTTCAGCAGATCACCGGATCAAATCTCACTGGCTCAAGGTTGACTCAGCCTTCCATCCTTCCGAGGTGGGTAAAATGAGGACCCAGATTGTTAGGGGGCAATATGCTATTTAGTATACTGTCTTTGGTGCAAGCCACCCAGAGTCCTCAGAGAGTGGGCGGCATAGAAATATGACTAATAATAAATAAATAAAATAAATAAAGTTGATTCACTAAGAAATGCAAATATTTATTATAGATATCAAGGTAAGGAATTAATAAGAGCTGAAAGCCATAGAGCAAACTGAAAACAAAAGAAGTCATTCACATTTGCAGAATTCATTTCAGTGACTGCTCTAGAAAGGACTACAACTCAGATAATTTTGTATAAAACAAAATTAAGATTTTAATTCATATCAAGCTTCCTGAATCTCTAAACCCCAGACTTCATAGAGAAATTTAACACTACTTGGCTTGGAGTCAGCTAGGAGAGGCATTTCTCCCCCACCCCACCCCCCAAAAAAGCTTGAAATAAAGACAAAATGGATTTGTCATTTCTCCATCCCCATATCCTTTTTGAGGTATCTTGTTGCTTTTGACGTACTCTTTTACCTTAATCCAGAGGTGGTTTTGTTAGTTTTCTCTCAGGAGAGGTCATATTCCCCTTAAACACCTGAATTTCTAGGGGAGATGAAGCTTATATCTTCTATGATGAACCTTGCCATTCATAGGGCAGTGAACCATGTGGGATCTCAAAATGAATTAGCAATACATCTCCCAAACAAATGGGAAAATATTTGTAATTACATTAGGACATAACGGTAAGGCCAACAATCTATTTTATAACAAAACCATTGCTAATACAGACATACACACTTGCAATTTACCAGAAAGACTCTTTTATTTAATTCTGTTCCAGACTGCTTATATATTGAACAATTCTTACTAAAAGTCTCAAGGATTCTTGCATCAACTTTGTGTGTTTGAAAGGCATAAATATTTTGCAGAATTCACCCACGACAGAATTTTGAGACATGTCAAATATATAGTGTGGTTTGGTGTTTGGATTAATATTCACAACAAACCTGATCATGTGTATCATCTTGTAAATCGTAGTTTTTTTTTCCGAGCATTGTGGACAATAATGATGAAATTATTTTGTTACCACACAATGACTTAACCACAGAATAAGAGTTCTGCCAGAGAAGGAATAGGGAAGGGAGACTATTGTTGGTTATTGGAAATGAAGAACTATGTAGCTTTAAGAATAGATTCTTTCTTCTATTCTTAAGAAACAGAATGCACTACCAAGGTCACTTTAAAAAAAAAATAGTATATCAACTGCTCCCTACCACCTTACAATTGCAGTATGTCTATACATAATATGAATGGCATATTGTAGACTATTTTGATTAAAGTGTTTCACTACTTACATAATAATTATTTCTTTCACAGAGGTCTTGACATTCAAAATAAAAATAGGAAAAATATATGTGTCAAGTTTACCTTCATTTTTTGTAATATTCTTCAGCTAAATCGAATGAAATACAAAAGTTACTTTTTAAATGAAAATTATAAAACGTATTTGTATTTAACATAAAAGCATTAGCCTGTAGTGCAGGGGTGTCAAACTCATGTCACGGCAGTGTCACATGACGTACTGGAACTCCCCCCACACACTTTACTAAACCAGGCATGGGCGGGCCAGCATGTGGCACATCTGGCCCATGGGCTGGAAGTTTGACAGCCTGCTGTAGTGACTGATGCCATTGGAAGCCATGGCCAATGATAACAGAATCACCCTCCCAACGTCTTACCTAGCAATATCAATAATCATCAAGTGTAGCAATAACATTCTTTAAGCTACCTAAGAAAAATCTCCACTTTGCTTCAATAATTTTACATTCTGAATTCTCTATTAAATTCTCTGTTAAGGATTCTCTGTTAGGGGGAAATGAGTTTTTTTAAATCTTTATTTTTAGCCTTCCCTGTCTTCTAATTAGGCCATTGTGAAAAGCCAGGTTGTAGAGTATTTTGATTAAAATTAGGACTGCATCAAAAACATCTGTTCTGATGGGAGATGACCCTCCTCGCCCCACTCTTAGGTACCATCTCCTAAACAAGTGGATGACTTATTCTCTTCTTGGTCATCTGGCATATGGATTCATTATACTCCTGCTTGATGTTGATGTATAGCACTGAATGGTTGCTTCCTGATCTTTCCTTCATTTCTGTGTGAAAGCCCAAGCCACAGCAGCCTTAGAGGGAAGGAGTTGCCAGGTCTCAATCATAGAGGAGAGATAGCATCTGTTACCATGAGAAGGAAACTGAAATTTTAAGAATGAGAAAAGATAATGTTCATCAATTTCTCTATACCTATGGAATCCTGAGTTTGTCAGAAAAAAGCAAACAAACATTATTAGGTCATTCTCTTACTAGAGAATAATAGCATTTTCTAGTTCCACATCCATTGTCATGACGATATGAAGCCTGTTCTCACTGTTATTATAGTGGCCCAATGAAAGTTGGATGATATAAGTAAGTATAAATTACTTACAGTGAGGAAAGGCCTCTTTTGGAAGAAAATCACTAAGCTAGGAAGTTCATTTTTGTTCTGAAATCCTACTATTTTCTATTCAGAAAGGATCTCTGATTCTACGCCCTTTGTTTTTGCTGGGTATACATACACATAACAATAATCTTTCTTCTTCTAACTTCTACCTCTCATATCTAACCACTGATAAAACCTATTCCATGTTGAGTAATACTCTGTATCTCCTTTATCTTTTATTTTTAATGTCAGTCTATCCATCTCTACACAGTCCAATATTTTGCGAATTATGTTTTTGTCTGATGAGATGTTCTCATTTTTCCAATATTGTGCAAATACAATTCTTGCTGCTGTCAATACATGAAGTATTAAGTATATAGTCCCTTTATCAAAATTTTCTGGTATTATGCCTAACAAAAATATTTCTGGCTTTAAATCTATGTGCAGTTTAATCATCTTTTCCAACCACGTATGTATTTTAGTCCAATATTTTCTTGCCCTTATACATGTCCACCACATATGATAATAAGTACCTGGTATCTGATTGCATTTCCAACATTTGGCAGACATATTTCTAGATATCTTTGTTAATCTTGCCAATATGCAGATGCCACCCATAGAACATTTTATATAAGTTTTCCTTATATGCAGTGGCCATTGTCATTTTATAATTTCTATCCCAAAGCTTTTGCCATTTATCTAATTCTATAGTGTAGCCAATATTCTGGTTTCTATTCAGATCAATGTAAATCTTACATCCATTTACATTGAACATGCAATTTTCTAGCTCATTGACCACAGCAAAGCATTTTGCTGCTCTTTTGGTGAACATTTTCAACAAGGACATATTGGCCAAGCCTTTTCTTCCTTCCTCTGTTGCTCCTCTTCCTTTTGGGATTTCTACATGGAAAGAGGTTAACACTGCCCTTCATTTGTATCTTTGAAGGGAGAAAGTACCTTGTTGCCTAAAACTGTGTATGGGGTAGTATAAGGTGACCAGATTTTAAGATTGGTAAAGAGGGACATTGTGGGCGTGGCTTATTTTGTGGGCGTGGCTAGCTGGTCATGTGACTGGGTGGGCGTGGCTAGCTGGTCATGTGACCGGGTGGCCATGGCTATGTCTATAGGGTAAGGTGAACAGATTTTAACATTGGTAAGAAGGACACCATTGTGGGCGTGGCTTATTGTGTGGGCGTGGCTTAGAGGCCATGTGACTGGGTGGGCGTGGCTATGTGTATAGGGACTACTCAGAGGGCTGAAAAGTCATTTCTGACAGGTCCTCACACTTTTGACTGGTCCTCACACTTATGACCATCCTCACATTTATGCCCGTGCAGCATTCTTAACAACCATGTCACTCATTTCACAACTGCTTCTCTTCAACAAGGTGACAAGATAGGGCAAAAATGTAAAATGTGAGGACAGTTGTAAGTTCGAGGACTGGTCAAAAGTGTGAGGACCAGTCAAAAATAACTTTTTCAGCCCTCTGAGTAGTCCATATGCACAAAAGGACTAACCAGAGGGCTGAAAAAAGTCATTTCTGACAGGTCCTCACACTTTTGACTGGTCCTCACACTTATGACCATCCTCACATTTATGCCCGTGCAGCATTCTTAACAACCATGTCACTCATTTCACAACTGCTTCTCTTCAACATGGTGACAAGATAGGGCAAAAATGTAAAATGTGAGGACAGTCGTAAGTTCGAGGACTGGTCAAAAGTGTGAGGACCAGTCAAAAATAACTTTTTCAGCCCTCTGAGTAGTCCATATGCACAAAAGGACTAACCAGAGAGCTGAAAAAAGTCATTTCTGACAGGTCCTCGCACTTTTGACTGGTCCTCACACTTATGACCATCCTCACATTTATGCCCATGCAGCATTCTTAACAACCATGTCACTCATTTCACAACTGCTTCTCTTCACCATGATGACAAGATAGGGCAAAAATGTAAAATGTGAGGACAGTCATAAGTTCGAGAACTGGTCAAAAGTGTGAGGACCAGTCAAAAATAACTTTTTCAGCCCTCTGAGTAGTCCATATGCATTAAAGGATTACAGCAATAGAGAGGGATGAAGGAATGGAAATTAGAGTAGGAGTGAGGGTAAGAGAGGGAGGAAGAGAGGAGGAGAAGGAGAAAGAAAGAGGAAGTAGGGAGGAGAAAAAGAGGGTGGGGGGAAGAGAAAGTAAGAAGGAAAGAAAAGAGAGAGGTGGTAGGTTTGAGGAGAAAGATTGCTGTACAATAAAAAAGATGAAAGGGAAGAAAGCCAACCCCAAGCAAATATAAAGATATTAAGATAAAGAATGAATTGTTAAACTTTAAAGAATAAAAGAGAACAAATATGAATAAATAGCAATAATTAGAAACACACATACAAACATACAATGTATTTTCTTTGAACAGAATATTTGGCTGGTTCACAAATTTAAACAGCATTTAGTCATTTCAATTAAATTTACAATTTCTATATTTCCTTTTTGCCATATTTATTCCTCATCTATTTTTTAAAAAAACCAATATTACCCTTCATCCTCATCTCTAATCTTAATCAAATTCAATTTTTCCCTTCTATTCTATATTATACCCCTTCCCATTGTCATCTATTTTTATATCCATCCTCACATTGTTTAATTATGTAATTATGTAATACAGTTGTTTAATACAAATTCAACATTTTAATATAAATCAATTAGTTATAAAACTATCTTTTTTGTATATTAATCAATATGAACATGAATATTCCAATTATTTCCATGCAATCCAATTTCTTACAAATCAATTAATTATATTTACCAATAATAATAAACCAAATAATTTCTCCCATATATTCCTCCGAACCACAACTTAACCATTTCTGCTTTCAACACAATATACAATTAATAGTATCTCAATTATTACAATTCCCTAGTTAAATACAGCTTTTTTTCCTTTGTGTTTTAAAATCTTGAACTCTCCTCCTAAATTTCCCATTGTTTGCAGTTTTTCACCTACCTTTTTTGGGGAGGAAAAATAAAAATAAAAATAAATCTCTCTCTGCCTCATTTTGTCACGCTGCACCAAAGACCCTGGTTTCGGTTTCGTTTCTGAAGCTTAGCTAGGGGAAAAAAAAACTGCTTTACACTGATTGCCTGTAGGGCGGCCCTTTGAAGCCCCGGGCAAGAGTTTAAACAGTTTTTTTTTCTTCTAGCCATCAGCTGGGGCTCAAGAAAAATCGGGACTTTTTTGAAATGCCGCGGGACGCGGGACAAATTGCTCAAAAGCGGGACTGTCCCGCCAAAAGCGGGACGTCTGGTCACCTTAGGGTAGTACCTAAAAAAGAGGGAAGGATTAACTTTGAGGTTTATCACATCACCCTTGGCTAAATTAAAAATAAGCTAAGAAAAATCAAGTCACTCTCATTTCACCTCCTCTCAACTGTGACATGAAAGAGCAAAGTAGAATGTTCCTCACTGGGTGGAGAATGGAAGTTTTGCAGAAAGCTGAAAAGTATGTCATTCACAAAGCCGATGAGCAACAGTAAAATGATATTGAACTTATTCAGTTCTTGTCCTGTTTCTCCCCCTCCCCCAACTAGAGGGAGCTGACATTTTTAAGTATTTTCATGGGACTCTTTGCTTGAGCATAAGACTTGCTTCCTCTTATGATTATTGTCACTTCCTAGGGCTTAATCTTTATTGATTGGGAGATAAGTCACAGAAGTTTAGAGATGTTAGGCCTGACCCATTCTTATTTCATTGTAGTGATTTATGGATATGTGGGGTCCTTGGTACTCTCTGAGTTTGGTTGTTTTCTTGCACACATTTCATTACTCAACTATGTAACATCACCAGTGCTAGAAGGGAATGGTGTTTGCTCTCTGTTTATATACAAATGGCTTGCCCTGTCAGTGTTGGTGGGAATGATCTTGGTGGGTCCTCAATTAGGCTGTGGCTTACTGTTACTGTTAACCCTGTGTTACAAATGTTCTCTTCTATTGTCTATGGAGATTCTCAGTCATCCAGGTCATGGTTGCCCCATACCCAAAGGTGCTTTTTCAGGAAGCAACTGGACTTTCTTGTTTTTCTTTGAAGACGTTTCTCTTCTCAACCAAGAAGCTTCTTCAGCTCTGACTGGATGGTGGGGAATGGAAGGATTTATATTCCTTGCAGATAGTTGGTCATTTGCATTCTTTTAGAGTCACTGAGGCTATTGGAGGTTTATCTCTGTCCTCAGGGTCACCTGAGTAGTGCTAATCTATGTGGAGCCTTCTTGGCTACAGGATGTTTTCTGCCCGGTGTCCCTTCACTGTGGGATGAGTCTGTGTGGTCTGCATCTCAAACTGAAGTGCAAACGGTTCCTATAGTCTGCAATTTTTTTTCTGGAAATCCATTCATACTCCCGCATCATTTAGTGCATAGCTAAACATCTATGGAGATTCTCAGTCACCCAGGTCTATGGAGATTCTCAGTCATCCAGGTCCCAAAGGTGCTTTTTCAGGAGGCAACTAGACTTCGTTTTTCTCTTCGTAGTTCTCTTCTATTGGCATTTATGGATATTTTCCCACTAGTTGGCAATGTCTGGAGGGGGAGGGCAGCACAGCAAGAATGTTAAACCAGTTACTTTATTTAACATGACTTGTAGGTACCTGATCAGGAGAGCAATGCGTTACAACAGATGCAAGGCAAGCAGGCTGGAGATCAGCAGTGGCAACAGCAAATGTCACTCCAGTGTTTTCTGCTGACTCATGGATGGTTGGAAAGCATTTAAACTCAGCAGTAGGAAAAGGCCCAGAGAATGACTAAGGGACATTGCTGTAATAGGAAATATAAATAAAGGAGGAGATTAACTGGGACAGATTGAGGAGCACTGCTCCCCCATAGATCAACTGTATTGAGACTTTGAGATTATACCTACCAAACACAAACATGTCCTGGCAACATTTTGTATGTGTGTGTTGTAGTCCCATGACTTTGCTTAGTCTTGGGAGAAGTCACCCCACCTGGAAGAATGAAATATTTTGAGAAATATTTAAAAAGGCAGAATATTATATTTACCCTAAAAGAGAAATGGAAACTCAGCCCCAGCTCCCTGCCCCCAGCAGATAATGGTGCCCATTAAGAAGGACTGAGCCAGCCTATCTACAAGGCAAAAGACCTTCAGCTCCAGGGTGATGGAATTAAGATATGACCCTCCAAGATATAATAGCAGAGCTCACCACATCACACAGCACAATCATCCAGGGACATTGCATCACCCTCCAGGCTTCAACCAAACTTGATTCAGACAAACATGTCCACACAGGGCCCCATGGGAGCCAATAGAATACATTTCTTGCACAGGAACAGGAAGCTCAAGGGCAAGGCCCAAAAGATGGTATAAATACCTCTCTCTCTACTCAGTCAGCTGCCTAGAACCATGTGATTGATGGTTCTGCTTCACCATTAAACCATCTTTCAATCAGCCTCCATGTTTCTAGGGTCTTTCTTCCCACTTGGAACTGAACCAGTTGGATATTTCTTCCAACAGTCTCCTCTCAGACCATAAGACACAGGTTTAAGGCATTCTTTGTTTCTTTGAAGAAGACAATTAAGATCCTTTTACTCAGTTCATACCATCTGCTTATCTGAAAGGAACAACCTTGTGCTTATGTGACCTTCCCAAAGAAGATTCTACCCAATATTTATAATGGTGTCTGTAAAACTTTTGTTGGAATTTTTAAGGAAAGCACTTAGGGGAATTTAGGGGAAAGTTAGAAAAAATGGGCTTTATGGTAGTTGTTTTGTAAACCCAAGGTATCATAAACAAGGTGTCTACTGAAATTTTGGCTTGGCAATAAAGCTAATGGCAGATACCCAATCATCTGAAGATGGAATTATTTGCTGCTTATTTAATTAGTAAACTTAATTTTAACTTTGTGTCTGGACATTGAGTATTGTTTGCTCTGTTTGTTTACATGTTTTCTTTATTTGCAATGACTAATGATTTTTCAGAATAAATGATACCAGTTGACTAGTACAATTAAGAGCTGAACAGTATAAGAAAGCAGTTCTCCAGGTTTTATAGAAATATTTCTTTCTATTTACATTTCAGAAATTCCTGAAGCAGAAGAACGGAATGACTGCTGTGAATGCTGTTTTGTTAATAAAGCACCTGTCTGTGCTTTTCCCCTTTCATATTTTAGGAAGGTTACATTTTATCTGCATGTGTTTCTCATCTATCAGTGCATCAGTAAGTTTTCCATCAGCATTTGAAGAAGGCAAATGAATGAAAACCCTATTATATATGTTTTTTTTCCTTATAAAACATTACTGGCTGTTCCATTACATTAAAAAAAAACCTCTCACATATAGACAATAGAATAAAGGCTGATTTCAGCAGATGGTAATTCACAGTTGTCTATCTTGGAATATATTTATTAAGTGTTTGGCATGTACCATTTCAAGTGTTCTCCATATGTAGTCAGAGTTTACATTTATTATTGAAAACCCTCATATGGAAGCATTTAATTAGTATTTTTGTCATCTTGATCTTATAGGACAGTAAAGATAGTTTGAGGCATTTATTATCCTCTTCACTTCTTTCTCACATTATCTGGGAATGAGCAGATTTATTTGATAATTAAATGTTTACAGTATATAAAGACTCTGGATCCACATGTAAAAGAGAGTTTCAACTAGAATCCTGTGAATCAATCAGCCTGTTCACAGAACCCAAGTGAGTTGAGCAGATCTTGGTTGGTTTCAGTATGTACTTAAGTGATATTAAATAAAATGAATGCAAGGGGAAAGTAACAAGTCCTGGTGTGTGACAATAATATAGCAATCTCACAAGTAACAATTTGGTCTTTTCGGTTGACCTTTGATATAGGATCTAGAAATCTCTTTTTTTTTTAGTTTTTCTATGAGAATTTATCATAGCGGCTTTTTTGGAAAAGTTGATCTCTTGCCACAAAAATAAATCCAAGGGACAAGGGTTTATATGCCACAGAGTGTTTTCTAATGCAGTTATAATAAATTTGATGTACTGGCCTTTTTATCATCATTCCTATTTCTTAAGCTCTTGCTTATAGTAACTTTTAATATTTATTTCTGTCACTAAGAACTTAATATTGGCCTCTGGAACAGTATTCTTCCAGAGCTTTGTATGACATCTACCTTGACCTTATTTTAAACCTGGCTCTTCCCCCAGACTTTGGCTAGAGTGGGTTGTGGACCCTTTGAAGGATAATTGTTAGACTGCTGACTTTCTCCAGATGTTTTTTTGTATTGTTTGATAGTGTACTGTTTGCCTTATATTGTATTCTACCCAAAGTCATGATATAGCTTAAAGTTAAATAAATACTTGGAATGTAAATATAATCAAGACTTTTGAGTCGGCATGAAAGTGCTGACACTATACGGTCATGGCTTTTGTACTTTATGCACAACACAATGATATTGAAGTATTTATAAAGGACATATCTAATATTGCAAAACTGTGAAGGTCAAAGCACTTTAAACCAAGCAGTGCTATAGGAAAATAGCAGCTTAATGCAGAGAATCAAAGAGAGTCTATTCTAAACTAGATGACAGAATAACCAACTGATGACCAGTTCAGTACTACTTTAGGAAAGCAACTTTGCTTTTTATTTTTCTACTTGGTTTGCTGCAAAATATCAACAGTACTTTGCTAGAGAGTTGAAAATTTGCTAGTCAGCCCTTACAGGTACGGTAATCCCTTAATCCAAAGGCATTGCAATACTGACAAATATAGATGTACTTAAGTCCCACTGAAATAAATATAAGACTGACTGACATGCACTTAATCAATCTTTCAGTTGAATCCAGAGCAATTTGCTAAAGAAGTAAGAGCCACACAACAAACTAACATGGGTCTGGACCATTGCTAGGGTTAGTTCAAAACAGTATCAAAGTAATGATGGGGGGGAGGATTGTTCGGTGATATAAAAGATAAAGGGGAAATATGATTTATAAGAATGTTATTTCCTCTTTCAGTAACGTCTCATTACAAACTAAAGATCACTGAGAAAATTGGTTTTCTCCTTTTTTCTATTGCTTTTATCCTTAAAGGGTTAATCCTGAAAGCGTAAACAGTACTTTGAGGATTCCTTTTTTGTTCTCTTGGCAAATAATTATTTATTGGCAAATAATTGCCAATAATGAAGTAAAGGTTTTTCTTTTTTCTTTAGCAACTCTGAGTTGTGGATTTGTATCATATTGGCAAATGATTCTGAAAAAGAAGAAGGGAGAACTCGGGTTGGCCTAAAAAGCTGAAACATCTGCTGGAGTTATTAACCGCCTTTTGGCTGAGTTCAGCGGCAGGGCACCTTGCAGTTGATAGATTCTTCCCTCAGCAATTCAAAACAATGCCATTAAAGCAAATTTCTCCTTTGCTGAGACTGAGGCAACCTAATGAGGCACAAACAATTTCAAAACGAGTTTCACTTTAAAAAGATGGCTAAGCACACTAAGGGCAATCAGTGGATATCTTTTTTTTTTTTGGCCATATATTATCATTAGTCTGTCAAAGTGAGCTAACTCTGATAACTAGTGCTAGACCATTGTAAGAATGTAGCCTTGTTTACACAGAGGAATGAGATCAAGGCTGGAGACATTACTAAAGGTCTCTCATCTCTATTCCACATTTTGGACTACGTCTTTTGCCAGGCTGTTTACCCAGTAAATAGTCTAGGAAGTCTGCCATCTATAATTCTTTCAGCTAACTGCTGATTTTCAGTCAGGCTGGAGACTAACAAGCAAACCATGATAGAAAGTGGGGTTGAAGTGAATACCAAATAGAGATTACATGGTGATGATTGCCTGGTGATATTTTTTAATACAACTGCATATACACAATGGATCTTTTTTTAAAAGTCCTAAATAGTCTCAGTTAGAATAGAGCAGCTTCTCTTTTCCTTCCCTGGCATTTCCTTTGTTTTTTGCTTTGCAAAATACTGGTGAGAAACCTTTTTAAAAAATGACTCAAAGTTGTAGAGAGCCAGTATGGTGTTGTAACTAAAATATCATTTAGAAACCACAGAGCTTAATATCTAGTCTCATCTTAGGTATGAAGTTGGCTCGGGGTTTTGGGCCAGTCACTCTCTCTCAGCCTTAGGAAGAAGGCAATGGCAAACCACTTCTGAAAATCAGAGGGAACTAATCATCAAAAGTCAAGACTAATTGAAGGTACGCTGTGTAGAAAAAGATAAATAACCAAGGTAGAAATAAGCATCAAGCCATCAATCAGAACCAGACATTAAAAAACAACAACAACCATGAGTGATTTTTAAAATATCTAAGATGACAGAGAAACAATACAGATGGAGCCAGATAAGATTCCCTTTGAACTAAATTCCTAAAGTAAGGTTTCCATAACAGACAAGGCCCTATCATTTTCTTGAATTTAATATAGATGGAACAGTGACTTACAGTTGATATTTGGAATAGTTTGTATGCAATGAGGCAGTCCATGAAACATCCTGTCTTTTTTACCTAGCTATTACTTGAACATTGGTTTATATTTATTTTAAGAAGTGCAAAGGTAAGTGCAAAGTAAATAAAGTTTAAATAATTGCTTATATTGCATTCTCACATATATGCATTACTAATTGAATTATTCTCAGTTGAAACATACATTCACATAAAAGAAAACCAGAGTAATATAGTGGCTACCATGTTGAAAATAGCATCAGAAGACTTGAGTTTCATTTCTTATTTCATTAGGACTAAGTTCACATGCCATACTAAGTCATAATGTGATTTATTTGGTCTTGCTCAGCCTGGTATTTGGACTCAGTCACTATGCTGTCTAAACCATAGTTTATGGTAAAGAATTATGTGCAAAACCAGCATGTACATGGACATAGGTGTTTATTTTATAAGAATTAAATGAATCTTTCTGTGCCCAGATCCAACTGAGGTCATTTCAAGATATTTGTATGTTGAAATTTTTGGTTATCTAACAAAAAAGTGCTTATTAGTGATTAAGGAAACACAACTATTGTGATTAGCTTGACTGCAATTCCTGCCTCTTCCAGCTTCTCCAAAGCTTTGCTGGGATGAAGGAAAAAAGCCAAAAATGGCCTTTGGTTTTTAAAAACCATATACTATTCAGAAGCATTTCTTCTTTTCTCGAGTTCCAGCTTGTAGTGTCCCTACAGTCATGTGATGGTGATTTCCAATGTTCCCTACCACCTTCCCACAAACTATGTTAGTGGGGAAGCTGGTAGGAAGTCAGAAGTTACGATCACATGAGGCCCTCACTTAATGACTCACACAGTCCTCATTTAACAATAGCAACTGTGACTGCCGGAATTGCCATTGCCAAGCAATGTGGTCATGTGATGGTATGCTTTACGACTGCATTGCTTAGTGAAAGAAATTCCAATCCCAGTTGCCATTGTAACCTGAGGACTCCATGTAGCATTACCCAATACCTCAATCTTAGATAATGTGTAATGTAGTCATATTGGTAAGTGCCAGAGGTAGATTTCTCCAAAAGAAAGGGCTCATTTACTTATAAAACATGATCTGAAAAGGGAATTTAGTTAAATGTTCTATTTTTCATTCTGCAGAATGTGTTTTTCTTCCTGAATTTCTTTGTTTACACAATAGTCTACTGTAGTAGCATCCATTTTTCTCTGGTGGCCCATATCATTCCATATAAACAACCCTATACTCCTACTCCAGATTCAAATAGAGAGATGGAAAGCCAAGCCACTTTGCCACGTGTGGCAGTGGCCTCTAGTGGTTAATAGAGATACTGGGAAACCCAGCAGTTCTTTTGTAAAAACAAAGAAAAAATGCTTCAGATTAATTAACCAAAGATAACAAATCCTAATTCTGTATTTACAAGTATATATGCCTTTCTAATGGTATTGTAATAAGCCAAACTGGTGGGGTAGGAGATAAATTTATTGTAGCTTAACAGATACAATAAATGCCTCAGTATTTGTACTTCAATGTTATATATGAATTTTAATCCAGTTTCATTATTTTCCTAAGAAACCTAATAATTTCAGGTTAGAAAACACAGCTAACAGCTAAGTAAGCAGTTGAGAGAAAAAAAAATAGCAGAAAAAGTAAAATAATATTTATTGGAGCTGTCTCAGTTTCATGGGCCTCCAATATATTTTCTGTTTGAAGATAAATCAGTTCTGATCTCAAAAGAGATCTAAGAACCTAAAACAGCCATTTGTGGCCAGCAATTTGTGATCAAGACACCTGCACAGCAGCTAATGTTATTTCTCTTCCAATAATAAAACTTCATAAAACAAACACCACCACCACTACTACTACTACTACTACTGCTACTACTACTACTACTACTACTATTACTTCTTCTTCTTCTTCTTCTTCTTCTTCTTCTTCTTCTTCTTCTTCTTCTTCTTCTTCTTCTTCTTCTTCTTCTTCTTCTTCTTCTTCTTCTTCTTCTTCTTCTTCCTCCTCCTCCTCCTCCTCTTCTTCCTCTTCTTCTTCATGCAATATCATGTTTTCTACCATGTGTTCAGTGTGTTTAGAAGAGTATAAGCCTAGTAACTGTAGATACGGTTGCAAGGTCAGGGATATCACAGGTTCTTCTAGAAAAAGTAGAGTGAAACTACTTATCAATGGAGGTACTTGTATCCATTTCAACCCCTTTTCTTTCATAACCACCTTTCTACAAACATTCCCAACCTCTATGAGTAGCCTAAATTCTAGTGTGCATCAAACTATTACTGAAACTTGGAGAGATCACAGGTGGCCATAGACATTGTGCAGGAAGGGTCTTATTCAGAGGTGTCAAACTCAAGGCCCGTGGGCTGGATCTGATGCATGGGGTGCTTAGATCTGGCCCAAAGGCCCACCCTGGAAACAGCAAAGAACCAGCCTGTGGTGCCTCTGCCAGCGAAAATGGAGCTCAGGAGGGCCGCATGCCCAACCCAGCCCACCAAACTCAAACACAACTCTGATGTGGCCTTCAATGAAATAGAGTTTGAACCCCTAGTCTTATTGCTGCCTCAAGTGCAAATCTCACCATGCATTCTCCTGGGAGGCTTCTGATTTCTGTGGTGTGCAAACCAGTAATATATTTTCAAGTGTGATGGGTTCAACAAGTTCAGTGAATTCAGGGTTGCCTCCTCCCTGGCAATGGACCTCTTGGAAGTGAATCCACACAAGAAGTGTTTCCATCTATGCCTTTGTGAGATTGGAAAGAATACTGGATAGCTAAGCAGGTTGGCTATAATGTCACTTTGGATGACACCTTGTCTTACTGGCATAGTTCCACCTTACACAGGGACACCCTTCAATCCAGATGTAGCCCTGGCACATTCCACAGACCAAATTGAGAATTAAGGTTATCCCTATCCAATGTTGAACTCCTCTGGCAGGCTTGCAACCAACAAATAGGGTTGGACTACGTGTTGAGTCTTTATGAAGATGACAGGTGCTTCTGAGGGATGCAGGGATGCTTCTTTCTCAATTTTGATTAAGCCTTAGCACTCCTTGGGGCACCTATTGTAGTAAAAGAACTACCTTCTGCAAGCATAGGTAGTACAATGCTCCTTCTTTCCCCTGATTCCCACACAGAAATGCTGGAATCCAACAAAATCAATTGAAAAGCAAGTGAAAATGCCAGGGCTCAGTCCCTATTTAACCCTAAAAGCAGACCATGGAGCTGCATGGAGGATGGACAAAATAATTGTATGTAATGCCTGAGATGTTAAAAGGGAAGCCTTTCTGAGTTCAATTGGATTTACCTTCTAGTACAGTTGATCCAGAGATCAGATTTATTTTAGCTCTGATTTAGCTAAGACACACTGCTGATCGATCAGATTCTGAAATTGGTGGGAAGCCAAGAATTTTTATTTTACATAGAACACAATCTTGCTGGTACTGTATAAAAAACTATTCCCAGTAATTGCTTTCATTAGTGTTAAGAAGGTGTTAACCATTAATGCATTAATGGGTCAATGTCCTGTATCAGCAAAATCACGTAACTATTTCTTTGGGAAAGGAAAATAAAATCCAAGATGAAGTTTTTCCTGGATGGATGAATATACTGTATTCAAATTGCCATCTTAATGAAGCTATTATCTGAAATAAGTACAATAAATATATATCATTAAACAACAAAATGTAGCATGTTAATAGCTTACTATTCCTACCATAGCCTTACTATTTCTAATTGAGCATCCTGTATGTGAATTAGGATTATAGATCCCCAGCTAACACAACCAAAATGCATGTTAGTTGGGAATTTGGGGAGTTGTAGTCTGAACACATTTGAAGAACATCAAGTTAGAAAAGGTTGGCCCACAAAGCAAACATTATGGGAAATGCTGTATGTCTTCAGAGAGGCAGATCTTGCTTTGTAAATGTTTGCAATTGCTTTCATATGACAAACCAGAACTGTTGGGGGAAAGAAACAGTTGTCATGTATTCGAAAATTTCAGAAATAGATTTGAGAACTTCAGAGCAGTGTACAAGGTTGAGATGTAACTTGGCAGTTCAATGCACAAGATCTGCATGGCTTATATTATTCAGTCAGAGACTCGTATGTGTTGAAAACAGATCAGGAAAGGAAATACTAGTAATTTAATAGTCACACAGGGCTCATTGGCTGAAAAGTCACACATTTGCAATATGTCAATCATCTTTTTTTTTTATGGCTGTAGACCCAAAGCTGACAAGTTTATAAATGGGTGATAATTAATCATAAAATATAATAGGGAAATGAGTGATGGGAGTCCCAAGTTGCCATTTTAAGCTAGGGGTGAGTCACTACCACTCCCTTGGCTCTTTTTCATTTGTAGAATACATCTTACTTACAGAAACAGAACCTGGCCCTTTTATTACTTCTGGTATCTAGGGATACATCTTTTGGTATCAAGGGATATGACTTTTGGTATCTAGCATCCAAAAGTTATAGATCTGGAAATGACTCAGAGACCTGCTACAAAGGAAAACACTTTACTTTCTAATCTTGTCTTTCCTTCTGCATAATCGAAAGCACCAAATTCAGATCACTCCATGTCACACTTATGAGAGGTTCTCCCTTGCCTGGAGCTGACATGGAAGATCTGAGCTCCATTCCTGCACCCTGAAGGAGTTCTCTTCTATGCATGGAGGGGAGCTGACATCCTTCGGCATGCCTCTCTTTCAGCCTAGAGAGGAGAGCGAGTGGAAATTCAAAGAGAGAGGCAGCTTGGTAAGGTAAGACGGCTCTCAGATGGCTAAGAGGCCCAGGGGAGCCTGGCACAGGCCAACATGCAAGTGTCTCTTTGCTCAGGGACTGAAAATCCTTCTTAGGATTTTGGGAGGGAAGATTTTTAACTCCTGAGCAGAGAGGCACCATGGTAAGAGAAAGAGTGCGTGTGCCTCAGGATTTTGGGGGAGGCCCAGGGAGGCCTGACACAGGCTGCTTGTGAGTGTCTCCTTCAGGGGCTGAAAATCCTGCTTAGATTTCAGCATGGAGGATTTTCAGTTCCTAAGTGAAGCCATCCAGGCTCTCGCCCCCCAGAGTCCACTCTGTCCACTCTGTAACTGAGATTCCATTGGCTTAATGATCCACACAACTGCTTAACAACTGCAACTGGGACTGTTGGTGTCAGGGAATTGCACAGCAGATGTCCAAATGTAGTTCAGAGATGCTGACACAAAATTGTAGTTTTATATAAATAAATATATTTTACATTAATATGTACAGCAAACTAGCTAGTCAAGCAAAGAGGAGCATCATGAGGTAAATCACAGAGCACACAGGGCGCACGGAAGAAAAAGACGGGAAAAAAGGGAAACTCCCCCTCCACACCCACCACAGCCAATCACAGTGCAGATTGCCTCACGCAGGGAGCCAGCACTTTCCAATCAATCAACTATAACTGTGTGTTCTGGCTCATTGTACAACCCCATTGTTTCAGCTGCTAAATGTAAATATCTTCTTAACAGTCGGGATTGGGATTGTTGAGTGAAGCGGTTACATGGGAGTCATGTGACATCTTGATTACTGACCACTTCACTCAGTGACCAAGATTCTAATCCCAATTGGGGTAATGAAGAAGGGGACTACCTGTAACATGGTCCAATTTCTGCATTGAGATGCTGGGTAATGGTTGCTTTTTGTGCTCCCATCTATTGGTTAGCTAGAAGAAGTGCCAGTTCATTCAGAGTCAAGAGATGGTTTGATTACGGCAGTTTACTAAAGAAATGCAACCACAAAGCATGAATGATGGTGGTGAGGACTATCACAGGTGGATGGGATTTGATTTTTAGAAGACGAGGAGGGCAAAAATGCTGGCTGTGTGGAAGTGATTGCTTCACTGACAATTGCTGCAGCTAATTCTTAGGGCAAGTCCTTCCCTGTCATGGCTTCAATATCCCATTTGAGATTCTGATCCTGTTAGCTTTGTGGAAAGCCTTGAACTTTGCCCTCAGGCGTTGAGACTAAGCTGTTAATGGAATCCAACATGCCTGGGATTTTGATTGTGAGACAGTTTTTTTAAGGCCATTGGCTACACTGTAATGTTGCTTTTGTGATATCACATGTTTTTATGTGTTTTGTATAGTGAGTTGTCTGGGGTCAAAAGGCTGATTTTGGCAGAAATCAATACATCTTACAGCCAAAGGTGCAAGAACAAGTCTCAGATCATAGATATTGCCTAGGTCAGGAAGGTGACTGGTAATTTTGGGTAAATTTTTGAAAAGTATGCATAATAACAACAACAACAACAACAACAACAACAACAACAACAACAACAACAACAACAACAACAACAGCTTTATTGTCATTGTACATATATACACAGTATACCCATACAATGAAATTGTATGTATAAAATATACCCATACAACGAAATAACACTTAAAAGGGAGATATTGTGGAAGCACAATTTGTTTCAAGGTTGTGGCCATTTTACTTCACTGCTGCTGAAGATTATTGGGTTTAGTACAAAATCAGATACTGATTCTAGTATTCTTTTTTTCAATCAATCCAATAGAGCTGGAAGGGATGGTGGAGATTTTCTAATCCAACCCCCTGCTCAACCAGGAGAGCCTATACCATTTCAGAGAGGTGGTTGTCCAGTCTTTTCTTATAAACCTCCAGTGATGAAGCACCCACCACTTCTTGAAGGCAAGCTGTTCCACCAGTTAATTGTCCTCACTGTTATGAAGTTTCTCCTTAATTTCAGGTTGCTTCTCTCCTTGATTGGTTTCCCTCCATTGGTTCTTGTCTTGCCTTCTGGTGCTTTGGAAAATATATTGACCCCCTCTTCTTTGTGGCAGCCCCTCAAATACTGGAATATTGCTATCATGTCACCCCTAGTCCTTAACTGCATAGGATAGAGCAGCTCAAAGTGGTGGTGTCTTAATTAAATTAAAAAGTTATATGGATATTTGCTAGAGGTAAAATTGGAAGAAGAACAAGTTAAAGAATCAATGATAGCATGGGGGAAAATTTTTGGTTATGGTATTGATTTAGAGAAATGGCAAAAATTGTGGTTATATAATTACAAAATGACAATGTCTATAGCATATAAGGAGAATTTGTATAAGATGTTTTACAGGTGGCATTTACCCCCGACAAGGATAGCCAGAATGTTCAAGAACAAATCGGAGAAGTGTTGGAAGTGTCATCAGACCCCAGGATCTTATTACCATATGTGGTGGACATGCGTAGATGCAAGGAGATTTTGGATTAAGATACACACGTGGTTGAAAAAAATGACAAAGAGACATATTGACTTTAAACCAGAGATATTTTTATTAGGGATCTTACCAGAGACATTTAATAAAGAATTGCAATATTTAATTGTGAGTATTTTAACAGCGGCCAGAATTGTATTTGCAAAAAACTGGAAAGGAGAGAAGCAAATTACTGATGAAGAAATTATTAAGAAAATGTTGGACTGTGCTGAAATGAGTAGACTGACACTTGAAATAAGAGAACAGGAAGATAAATAATATTATTTGATATGGGAGCTATTTTATCAATGGGTAGATAATAAAGCATGGAGATGAAATATTATATATGAAATGAAATTTGGATAAAATGTTTAAATATTTGTTTTCTGCTAGAGGAAAGAACATTTGTCATATAATGAGACTGAAAATTCTTTGAGAGCACGAAATGATTCTAACCGATCGAAACACTGTCTGTAATTGTTTGGAAGGATGATGTTTTTATGTTGTTTTTGTTTAAAAAATAAAAAACTTTCTGCAAAAAAAAAAAAAGTGGTGTCTTGTCTTCAGTCCCGAGGCTCCAAAATCTGATGTTCTGATAAGGCATACGTCTTGACAGAGAAAACAATTGCAATTCCATCTCTCTCTTTGTTTCTCAGAAAGAAATATTCCCTTCTTATCTCTCTGGGTGGTCTGTGTCTTCCTCAGTCTTGGATGCTCAACCAGAGGCCTGGGAGTTTGAGGGCTCAGTGCAGAATCTTAATTGTTCCTAGCATGGCGCTCTTCTGGGGATGGTATTAATGTTTTATTCCAGTGCCAGGAAACTGTGCAGGTTTGAACCCAAGAAAGACATGAAGCAATGGATGGAAATTAATCAAGAGAAGAGCCAAGCTAGAAAAAGGAAAAAAAATCCTGACAGTTAGAACATTTCATCAGTGAAATGGCTTGCCTTCAGAAATTGTGGAGGTTTTTAAGAAGAGATTGGACAGCCATTTGTCTGAAATAGTATAGGGTCTCCTGTTCAAATGGGGGGGATGGATTAGAAGACCTCCAAGGTCCCTTCCAAATCTGCTATTCTGTTAAAGACAGAGATGCTATTTATGCATTGGGTAATTCTTTGGTACTGTCTTTCTGAACTCCTGGTGACTCCTTCCTGAACACTAAGTGACGCCATGACAAGATTGGGGGTGGGGGGAAGCTTTGCTGGTCCTCAGTAGATGCACTAATTATATCTTTACCGGGTGCAGGAGAAATTAGTAACAGTAGCTCATTCCTATAAACTTCTGCAGCGTGTTTTACATGGGGCTGTCTTTAGAGAATATCTGCAAATTACAATCAGTCGTACAATAATATACCTTTATTTATTTATTTGAATTTATGTATCACCCATATTTTATTTATTTATTTATTGGTTCGATTTATATGCCGCCCTTTTCCGGAGACTCAGGGCGGCTTACAATGCGTTAAGCAATAGTTAAGCAATAATATTCAACAGACTCTTACCAGTTCCGTTCTGAGTACATTTGAAGGGTTGGTGACACCCTGTGAATGCCTTCTTGGCTTAGCAGCTACAGTTGGATTCAGCCTGGCATGTTAGATTATGTTGCTGACCAATATTTCCAGATGGCTTGGGGGAGGGAGACAAAGCAAGAAGGTGCTGCCCCTGTATAGAAGTGCCATTGCTATGAAATAGGCTCCCCACTGAGATCAGGGTGGTCCCCTGCTTGGTAATGTTTAGAAAGTTATTAAAAACTGAGCTTTTCCGTAGAGCCTTTCAATAGCATTTTTCTTTCTTCTATTTTATTTTTCCCTACTGTAATTTTTTCACTTTTCAATTAGAATTCATTTCTATTCCTAACACTAGCAATGTCCTCTTCCTCCATATTATGATATTCTCTCTATTATAGTGCTCTTAGCCTGACTAATCTGTAGTTTTATCTGGACCAGCTTTTCAAATACAGGTAATCGATTTATGACCACGATTGAGCCCCAAATTTCCAATGCTAAGCAGGGCAGTTATTAAGTGAGTTTTGCCCCATTTTATGACTTTTTGCCACAGCTTTTAAGCGAATTACTATGATTGTTAAATGAATCATGTGGCCATTAAGCAAATCTGGCTTCCCCCATTTATTTTGCTTGTGGGCAGCAGGCTGAGTGAGTAGGTTACAAATGATGATCACATGATCCTGGGACAGTTCAAGTGTCATAAATATATGCCTATTGACAAGTGCCCAAATTTTGATCATGTGACTATGGAGTTGCTGTGATGGTCATAAGTATGAAAACCTATAAATCACTTTTTACCTATAAATCACCTATAAATCATAAATCACTTTTTTCAGGGCTGTTATAACTTCAAACAGTCACTAAATGAATGGTTGTAAAATGAGGATTATCTGTACTAGATATGAACTAGGGTGTTTATCTTGGTTCTTAAAACAGAAAACTTCCCTTACTTCATCTTATGTATGAATTTACATAACATTTCAAGAATAATCCAATCTATTCTTTTCCCTTTCAGATTCATTATCTTTATATTTTCTCCCTCTGCCTAGGCTCTTTGCAAAATATACACAGCTGTTTATTCCTGAATTTGTGGAATCCAGAAATATTGGAGCATATAGTAGAAACAGATTTATTCAATATTAACAGCAGCACAGGCATTACAATTATAAAACACGCTATGATTAATATAGTATAAGCATCAAGTTAATTCGTGGAATTACACCAGGCAATTTTTTTGGGGGGGGAGAAAAACTATGAAAAGATTACTGTTTCCCCTTAATTTAGAATTATAAATTATAATTTATAACTCTATATTTCATACATAAATCTCTCCAATAGTAAACACCCTATTCAGTTCTCATGAATCCACCCTAAATGCATTTTAAAAAACAGTCCCCATTTCTTACTCATGAGAATAAAGCGGGATGTTGGGAGTGGGACATTTGCAATGACTTTGGAAGGTGGCAGGTTGCAAATTCCTTAGTATGGACCTCACAAAAGTCTACCATGATACTATTGACCTATGATTTTGCATTTTCTCTTCCTTGTTTGTATCCATAAACTTCCCAAACAGATCAAGTGACATTGCACCATTGAGTCCACATGAAAATATGTGAATGATCAGAACCTGTTTCCATATCTTTTTTGTTTTCCATCTCATATCCAAGAGTCACTCAGAATTTGGACTTCTGCAGAATACTTATTTTAGTGGTCTCTAGTAGGCAGATTCGGATGAAATTATATTAGGCACATCAGCTGTCAGCTATCTGGCTCACCGTAGGACTCCCACTCTAGAGATATGTCATTTCATTCCTGGATACAATTTTTTTTTCCTGGCAACATTTTCTATTATAACTGAAACTGCAATGTTCTGAATGCAGGTCTGCCTCAATTTGAGGCAAGCTTTGCCTACAATTTGCTACAGTGTATGAGTCTGACCTACAGAATAAAATGCATTTATTTCATATATTACAGTATCCCAAATAGGTTTTTATATTCTTCATCAGACTATAGAAAACAAGCAAATAAAGCCCAAACAAAAAACAAATACCAATTCAAAAATGCCTATGTTTGGCTATGTTTTTCTTCCCCTGAAATCTCTCTCTCCCTCTCTCTCTCTTTCTCTTTCTTTCTCTCTCTCTCTCTCTCTCTCTCTCTCTCTCTCTCTCTCTCTCTCTCTCTCTCTCTCTCTCTCTCTCTCTCTCTCTCTCTCTTCTCTTTCTTTCTCTCTCTCTCTTTAAAAAAAGATTTTTGGTGGTTTCTTCTTTACCATCTTATTTGGTAAAGAATTCTCAAAATTCCACAACTTTGTACACTGATTTATTGAGCTAATAAAATAATTGAAATAAGGGTACAATAAATATTCCTATCTACTAGTCAATTTGAATTACAATATATTTAAAAACATACTCAAACTTAAAAATATCATTTTTAATTATTCTTATAATTAAATCAGGATATATCTAGAAACTATCTTGTAGTTCTCAGAAAATACTGAGGCTGTTTCCTACCATTTTCAGGTGGAAATTTTAAAACTTAGCAATAAGCTAATATTGACGTAATATTATGAAAAACAAGGGGTAAAAACAATTTGAATTTTTATCCACCTATCAAGTTCCTTCCCAAGGACCTGAGATAGGCAAAAATTGTTTGATGGTATTAGATATATTATTATGGTTTGTTGCACAATCAGCCAGATGTTTAGGCTGTTATTATTATTTCATTTCTGTTGTATGCCATCGAGAGTACAACTAACATTATTTGAGATGAGCAGCTTTATAAAATCCTTGACATCAAACAAATAAATGTATGGCATAGCGAACTTGCATTATCAACCCCTTACTATATTCCTTTTTTCCTCTTCCATTTCCAACAAATATTAAATGCTTGAATGGTTATCTAAATCTTGTACCCTTATGGATAATATAATGCATGTGTTTTACTCAGTGCAAAATTATAATTGAAAATTATTGCTCTAGCTTACAATAATAAGCCTTTGCAACAAACATGCAGCTTTGGTTTTAGCGAGCATTGGAAGAATGGAGGCTTCATAAATAAAGTAATTTTCAAGAGACAGAAGAGTTGCTAGGTGAAGATGCCCGCAAGAAAGAGGAAATGAATTCCTATCAGAAAAAAGCAGCTAAAATGACCAATCATATGTAATGATAGAACTAGGTTTCTAAGATCTAAGCACGAAGACTGGATTAAAGCTCATGTTAGAAATCAGTATCTCAAATGAACTGTAGACTCATAAATGAAGTAAGTGCATTTTCAGAAATTCTCAGTAGACAGGAAAATAAATACAGGGTGATGAAACATTCGTCTTAACACTTTTATGGATCTCCTGAATTACACCCATGATTTACACATGTCTCAGCATGCATCTATCTGAAAGAACAGGGTTATGCAGGGGGGGAAAATGAAAGCTGTATTAGTATGTCGGCATTCTGATATGGCATCAAGAAGAGAGGACTGATCAAGGCTAGGTAACAGCTTTAAACAACTGAAAATGCCATCAAATGCAGGCAACCAGGAATGTGGGGAGTGTTTCATAAAGACAGTAAACCAGAAACATAATGATAGAAGTGACAATGACCAGCATGTTTCAGCACAGAAGCAATTGTTCCAGGGGCTCTTGTTTGTTAGAGCTGTTTCCCAGAATGAAATCTGAGAATAGGAGTGGAGAGATGGGGGTGAAGGGCAGCTGCATACAAAACAGAGGTACGAAGGGTCTCGGCTGTAACAACCATGGAGTGGGAGCCGTACATTTTAATGACCTTAAAGCACCATTTTACACACCTTGCCTACCTGGCGCCTGTTTACAGTAATCTGTTCTCAAGGGTTATCATAAGAATGCATCAAAGTATAATTTATCTTTATGGAAATGCATGTACCTTGATTACTTAGCTGATCATCTTTTACCTGAATCAGGGGGGCTTGCCAGAAGAAAAGATGTGACAGTAGAAAAGGAAATAATGTGTTTCAGTCGTGCCGTTGTCTGACTGAAGATGTATGTGTGTGGCTGAGATATTATATTCAGAAAAGAAATGCAGGCGTGCATGCATAGAGTTTACAAATCTCTGCACGAGAGAAACAGAAATCCCACTCCCAGGCTTGATTTAAAATTGAGCTTTTTTTGGAAAATACTTAAGAGAAGCTCCCATCTCCTAAAATTAGCACACGTATATGGACAGTGCTGCATATGAACAAAATTATAGACTTATTCATTCATGCACTAAGCTATATTTTAATGCCAGATACTTGCATTCATGCATACAGTAGGGCTAAGTCATTTATACATTCACAGTGTCTGGGGTCACACTTGTCTAGCTTGGCTTGATTGAAAGGGTTGTGTGAACTCAGCCATTTTATCTTGAAATGTGACTCTACAAAATAGGATCAAATGAGAGGTTCACAAAGCAAAAGATTACTTTACCAGGTTACCGAGCAGTTAAACATCATTTGTACCTTCAATTTGCATTTAATCTTGAGTAAGGATTTAATGGTAAAGAATTTCAATATCTACAGTATGAAGCAATCAACAAGTGTTTCAGTGAGAATAAGAGGCTAAAAGGTAAGGGTCTTATTTCTTTCTGCTTCTAGAAATAGCTGACCAGAATTTTAATCTGTTAAAACATATGCAACTCATTTTACATTCTAAAAAATCAGAAGATTCATGGGAGAAATGATGCTCAATTTATATCCTTCTAATATTACAAGGGAAGTAAATTAGTATTCAAAACCAGGCAATTATGCATTTTGGCAATTACCTTTCTTGAAAAGCAGAGGTGCTGTGCAATTCTATGATCTCACTAAGTTCAGTCTGGTACTGAAGGCGTCAATCTTTCAGAAGACTAATAAACCGAAGTCTCTTCAGAAAGGGATATGGGTAATGAACAATTCAGAAAAAAAGCAATGTGAGTAACATATGAGTGGGGGGTAAAGGTAAAAAGATCGTGAAATCAAGAAATGGAGGATGAAGAAGCTATTTTGATACATTTAAACGTTGAAGATTTTAGAGATATTTTTCCTCTATGCAGCCGAGTATAATGAAGCAAAATATTTCCCCAAAATATAGAGAGAACGGGATAGTTTTAAGAAAGATTTAACAAATGTGAATCTAGGAAGCTTCAGGGAAAGGAGAATCTTCTTTTTCTCTTTCTTTTCTCTTTCAATTTTGCTTTAGCCCAATTATTATTTCTACAATAATAGTTTATTGCAACTTCTGCTATTGGTTTGTTTGTTTATTACATTTTACAACATAATTTATGTAATTTGCAAGGTGGCAGACTTCAAAATATGTGAAGTAAGACTTTTCCCATCAGTTTTGTAAATCAGAAACTTTCACTGTCTGGGCAATTACTATTCATCAGATGGTCTTAGTTATTCCCAAACTCCGTTCAACAGTAAATCCCTTTATTTCTGCAGTGCTTTCTGACTATGCCAACATTCTTTTAAAAAGAGCAAACAAATGTGTAGGTTGTGTTAGAAAGAAAGTGGAAAAGAAGAGTGATTTATAAAGTTGGTGCAAATTGAACAGTCTCTGGTATTGTGGTATGCTCTATGAACTACGTAGACATCATTCTTTGGCACTAATTTTTGTAATTTAGAATCTGCTGACTTGATTTCACAGATAGTAATCAAAACTTGAGCTGAATATACCACTAGCATTTCAGTTTCAATACAACAACATTTGAAAGGATTCAGAAAGTAATAGGTCTGTTGTATACAATGGATCTAACATTGGTCATAATACAGGAATTAAGTCTTAGTAATGAAGAACAGAAAAAGCACCTGTCAAGCAAAAAACTTGAGGTTATGAACAAACTGGCAAACTGGGGTTCAAACAGGGTTAGGTAAGCTAATTTGACCTAAATGTACTTATGATGTATTCATAAAGCATCAGGTAATTCCTTAACTATGTTAAGATATTTTAATATATCATAAACTGTAGCTCTCATTTTTTGTCTCATTGATTTCTTCTAATTCTGATTTTAATTCCTTTTGCATATTGCTGACCAGTGCTGCCTGCATATTTATTCGTACTGTAACAGCATGTATTTAGAGACCAAAGCTGGCTAAATAAACAAGGCTCTGGACTGAAGATTTATTATGTTTTTCGGTGTACTAGTCCTCCTCCAGAAAGTTATTTAAGAGTAACATAATTGTTAGCTAAAGGCTTTCTTATTAGGTAATGTATCCGAAGGCCCAACTCGCTTCTTTTGATAATAATTCAGACCCCTGAGCCCAGGAAAATAGGTTATTAATCAGAGCTACAAGAAGGTGAGGGGATTAAATTGTATCACAATAGCCCGTAAGATGCCTCCTGGGAGGTTGGCAACCAAACACAAGGTAATGGCCCTCTGCTGATGTACTTTCCCTGGAGCTCATCATCAGGACTATTATGTTGTAGTTCAAATCAATACTTAGCCAAGAGCCTAGTAGGTGGCCTTGGGTCCATAACTCTTTGGGGGATGACTGTGAGGAAAATGATATATCCCTACTATATGCTGATTGAATGCTGCTTTTAAACTCTCCTTGTAAAAACCTTGGGCTCCGTCTATTTTAGATCATGGTAGTTACGGTAATTGATCAACCTGAGCCGTGGTGGTGCAGTGGTTAGAATGCAGTATTGCAGTTCGATTTTCACAGGCTCAAGGTTGACTCAACCTTCCATCCTTCCGAGGTGGGTAAAATGAGGATCCAGATTGTTGGGGGCAATATGTTGACTCTGTAAACTGCTTAGAGAGGGCTGTAAAGCATTGTGAAGTGGTATATCAGTCTAAGTGCTATTGCTATTGCTCTCTCCGTTAGCTAATATTATCTTCCAATTATTTCAATCAAGGACTTTTTCCAGCCAAAAGTGGAAACGTTTGCATGGGGACAATGCGCTCCAGCAACCGAGTTGGAAACCTCTTCTCTGAATTGGTTTACTTAAGAGACATGAAATATGGATGGAATTATAGCTTGAGAAAGAGGACCAAAGCCCTTGTGGGTATAGATGATGGTATGTTAGCATGGATTGGTGCCAGATTTTTGTTGTTTTTAATGTTTAATGTTTTAATTTACTGTGTTTTATAATTTTTAAAAATGTTTTCATTTTTTTTTAACCACTGATTGGGAGCCGCTTAGAGTTGGCTGAAAGATGGGTGGCTATACAAATGCTTTAAATCAATAAACAAATACTATATTTACCTGAAAAGAAGATGATTCAGATTTTGAACCCATCCCTTCCCCAAAAATAAATTAGATTAAACTGAAAAAAATTGCTTTTTTCCTAGTGCTGAGCGAAAGTGACTGACCCAAAGTCATGCACCTGGCTTTGTGCCTAAGGCAGGACTAGAATTCATGGGCTCTTGGTTACTAACCTTGACTACTGCATTAAACTGGCTTTTGATACCTTATGTAGTATTATAAACTGGGCATGAGATAATACATATGACACGTTTGGAAAGCAGTATATTACCAGCCTTTCTCAACTAGAGGCCATCCACATCTCTGGACTCTTAGATATCTGCAGCCAGCAAATTTTTGCTGTGAGTTGAAGTTCACAGCTTGGAATGAAAAGCACCAGACTTCACCAGAATGAAAAACACTATACAAATGTTTACAAAGTGTTATGTCAGCAGAGCCACCATCATAATTATTTATGGCTACATCTTATTTCCATTGGGATCTTCTGGCGTTTTACATTTCACCTGATACTTCTTCAAAGTCTTTTGAACTAATAGATATCTCATCTTTGGAGTCATTTCATCTCTACGATTCTGTATTATGGCTGAACAGTTCCAAGGCATTTGAGTCGGAATCGATTATGTGTGATAAGTAGAGTGAAGAAAACTGAAAAATGGTAATACAGTCCCGGAGACATTTCTTGCCTCTCTTTTTTGTTTCATAACTTATAATTATGCTACAGAGATAGCTGCCAAGATGCTTGAAAAGGATTCATCTAAACAAAACTTTTCCATATATTCCCTCATGGGAAGAAAATCTAACAAGATTTCATTTTATGTGTTAAATGTGCCAGCAAAGCTGAGCAATAAATAAACTAATTTTTAGAAACAAATCTTCTTTAACATTCATTGCTAAGCCCTGAAGAGAAAAAATGGCTCATTTTGAAGAAATACTCAGCACCTGTTTTTGAGTGAACACAAGCTGCAAACACTGAACACCTTGTTGGAACATTTCATAGTTTTAAAGATTTCAAAATACATTACTCTTATTTTCCATTTTAAAATTATTTTTAACATCCTTTTATACTGACTTGAAAAACCCAGGGGAGCTGAAGGCTGTACTCCATCTGTGAACATTTCTCACTTATCTATTGGTTTACTGTTATTGGTTATCAAGTACCATTTTAACAAAAAAATAGAATATATAGGTTGTTCCCATGCTAGCCTTTTTCTTTTTTAAAAAAAAATAACCTCACTTAATTTTGCTCATTTTCCCTGTATATGGACTCCTTATCACATTGCTACTTCATTCCTAGGATGAATGTTATATCTTGCGCACCTTTAACTTGATTTTGGCAATCATTACAACTGTGACTCAAATGACACATTTGATGTTATGTATAGTTTTCTTTCCTCCCAATGTTTTCTCGTTTAATCTAAATCAACTGCCCAAATGACAATCTCCAAAGGAATTCTTTGGTGACAGAAGAGCCTATTCACTCTGCTAATTTTTCACTTCCAGATTAATTCCCCACTATTGCTTTTAGCCCACTGGAAGAAAAAAACACAGATGTTTATTCTTTTTTCTCCTATTTTGCTCAAAAAAGGAAGTGGCACATTGCTAGGGGCAGCCAAAAATATTTAGCTTCCTGAGGCAGTGCATAAGGTATGTAAGATTCCATGTCACATATAAAAGCCAATGTGTAGAAGGGCAGGCAGAGGTGGGGTGGAGAGTTAAATGCATCATCAGTTTAGAATCCTTGCAATGCGACAAAAGACCCAAGTCTAGCCCCCCCCAGTTAACTCCATTGACCCTTGTGGGAAGAAATTTCTTCCAACAATTTGGCGACCAATGAAGGGACTCCCAGCCAACCCAGCTACCAAACAGGGCCTGGAGGACCACTACCTAGCCAGCTAGACTATTTGTCCCAGGGTGGAAGCCCACGGACCCTGCCAGGAGCTAACGGGTAATAAAGGGATATTCTAAGTCTTATGCCCCCAGTTCGCACCGGTTCTATAGAACTGGTAGTAAAACCATCAGGAGGCTCTGCCCACCGACCCTGATGTCATCAGAACACTTCTGCGCATGCACAGAAGCTTCTGCACATGTGCAGAAGAGCGTGCGCATGCACGCGGCCCTGTTGCGAACCAGTAGTAAAGATAAGTAGAACCCACCCCTGAAATAAACTCATCAAGCTATAAGAGCTTTAAAGGGGAATTAAGCATAAAAGGCTCAGGGTCACAATTCCAAGTTTGCTTGCAAGCCAGGAACGTTCGAGTCTTCCTGAATTAAAGGATCCCTTTTCTGGCAGCTGGCTTCCATGTCTATTCCTTCTCAGCATCGGTGACTGTTTCCCAGCTGGGAAACAAAATGGAAATTTCTTCCATCACCCCTAACTAGCACCAATTCAGTGCTGACCACTAGTTGATTAGATTCTTGTGCATAGGTTTGAATAATCTTTTATGCTGCAACTTTGTGCCTGAAACAATGGGACTGGGAGACAGATGTCCAACAAAGAAGCCCTAGCCCTACCTCTGCTTCATTGGATGGCAGGAGGTGGTCCAGAGAAGAAAAGTAAGACAAGCTATTAAAATGTGTTTCTCTTTTTCTTGCAAGCTGCAGACTTATGCTGCTTAAGGTGATTACACCCCCACATTGCCTAATGGTAGAGCCATCCCTGCACATTGCTAAGGTCATGCATATTTTGATCCTATCAGGCTTTTGAAGAAAAGGGCTTTTCTTTTTTCTTTTTTTCTTTTTTTTAATTTGATTTATATGCCGCTCTTCTCCGGAGACTCAGGGCGGCTTACAATGCGCTAAGCAATAGCCTTCATTCTTTTTGTATATTTATACAAAGTCAGCTTATTGCCCCCACAACTGGGTCCTCAATTTTCTTGTCCTTCTACAGAAGTTAGTTGGCTATTTATTATCTGTGTTTCCATTTAGACACAACAACAAACACATGCTTGGAAGTTTTAAGTCAGCAATCTCCAACCTTTTCAACTTGGTGGTCTGTGCCACCCCAAGGGGGGCATGTGAGAAGCAGGCACACACATGCGTGCACGTGCATATCTCCATTTGTGCTTGCCCATTTCTCCTGTGGCCTGGTTTCAAACAGGCCACGACCCAATAGTGGGCTGTGGCCTGGGGGTTGGGGACCTCTGTTTTAAGTTGTTATCATATGCATGCATATCCAGTAGGAAGCTCAAGTGACACAGTGGAAAGTTGGTGGTATTTAAAAGGGATTAAATACCATTTTGGATCAGTGGATTAATGTAGGATCTGGTTATTTCACCTTATTCTTGTTTACCTGGCAGTTCCAAGATAATATCTGTATACTATCAGGGGTGGGCAAATGTGGCTCTTTTACAACCTGTGGACTTCAACTCCCAGAATTCCTAAGCCAGCTGGCTCAGGAATTCTGGGAGTTGAAGTCCACAGGTTGTAAAAGAGCCACATTTGCCCACCCTGGTCTATCCTATGGCATTGTTTTCAGTGTATTGTTTTTGTGATTATTGTTTTTGTGTTAATATTTATTTACTGGGTTCTGAGTTAATGTTATTTGATTTGTAGATATGTGTTGCTGGTTTGGTGTGCCTTGATGCTGTATTAATCATTTCATGCAGTTACTCTTATTACTGGTGATCATGTGTTCATTGAAATTATTATAACTCTTGTATTTCTGGTTTGACTTTCTTAATTTTATTATTATTGACCATGGTTCCATCAAAATCAATTTAACTTTTGTATTTGTTGAATTATCCCAGTGCCAGTTGTCCCTTGGTGAATTGGCTCCAGCACTGTGAGTTATCCCATTCCAGCTGCAACTGACCCATTGAATCCAATGAAACTTCTGAAAAAAAAGACATTGGGCTGAGTAAATAAAATAACATCTGTTTTATGTCAGATGCAACTAAATCCAAGACTTTGGTGCCTTCCGCCGTGCCCTTAAAACTTTATTTTTTCATCAAGCCGGGCTGGCTTAACATATTTTTAAATTTTAAATTTTTAATTGGTTTGTCATTTTAAACTGGGGCCAAATTAATATATATTCTTTTAATTGTTCTTAATGTTTGTATTGTATGTTTTTATCTGGCTGTACACTGCCCTGACTCCCTTGGGAGAAGGTGCGGTATATAAATTTGAAATAAAATAAAATAAAAATAAATGAGAAAGTTAAGAAAAGAATCGGTGACATGTCCTGAGAGACCTGATAATAACTAATGTGAAAAAATATAGCTTGTTACCTGACAGTTGCTGAAGTCTTTCTTCTTCTGACGTGCTGAACATATGTAAGATGTCAGAATCATACAAATAATTTATTTATTTATTATTTATTAAATGTATTTATATGCCGCCATTCTCCCAAAGGACTCAGGGCGGCGAACACAAGTTAAGAAACAAGTACAATAAAATCATAATTTAATCCAAATAATTAATTAGTAGTAAATAATAAAGCCCGGAATCAGTCTCAGCTATTTGTTTGAAAAGCCAAGTCTTCAAGTCCCGACGGAAGGAGCGGAGATTAGGAGCCGTCCGGAGCTCAGTAGGCAATTCATTCCATAATGATTGCTTGCTGAAAGGTACAGTCCTCTCTTAGCTCTTGTTTTGTAGCTTGACTTCCTAATTATGCCTGCAAACTTATGTACACTTGTATTAATCAAGTATAGAAAATGACTTGCATAGAGATACAATTTTCTTGGTGGAATCCAATGCACCAGAAAAAAAGAGAGCCATCACTTTTTCTACATCCCTTTCTCTCCTCACAGGTGTAGGGATCATTTATGCACTATAAGGCAACCTGGGATATTAGCCTTGTGAAAGAATTGTATGTGTCCTGAATTTTGCCTCTTTTTACACTGTCTTGTCAGGAGACATGTTATAAATACCATTTGGGGAATGGCAGTAATTGATGCCTCTTTCAATTTTGTCAGGCATTCAGCAAAAAATTACAACAGTCAGCGATACCTGTTATTCCATTGGTTGTAGCTGCCTTCTAGCCAGAAATGCTCTGATATTGGAGAAGTGGGATCCACCCACCTAGGAAGACAATTCCTGCAGAACAAGCAGAACTTTAGTACATATAATCTAATCTCCTTAATTTTTTTAATTCCATTTCATTGTCAAATGAATATTCGGTTAATAAATTGCAAAAAAATGCTAAAATAAGGTCCTATTGCTTATTTTTTTATTTCTAATTTACTTTTTAGAAACTAAACTAATAGAATAGCACAGAATTGCTTTGGATAGTGAGATGGGGGAACATATAAATTTATTAAAAATGGAATGCGATGGAATGTAGAATAAAATGGAATGGGACAGAACAGAACAGAACAGAACAGAACAGAACAGAACAGAACAACAGAACAGAATAAACTCCTTAGGTCTAACAAATGAAAGTACAGAAGAGAATAGAGATATTTGCTGTGGCAATATTTGTGCCTCCTTGGTGTTGCCTGTGGTATTCTGAAAAGAAACTGTAACTGTACTATTTCCCTCTTTTCCCTCCATGATGGTTATGAAGGAGGCTATCTTCATACTGTACTTTCCTTTATATACCCACAATGGAACACCTTATTTATAGTAATGAAATCACTGATTTTAATGAACATTCAGAAGAGACCAGAAATCATCCTGAGCAAGCTATCCAGTGGTTATAGATTTGCTTCTAGACCGACTAAGACTTTGGAAAAGAACAAGAGAAATTGTTCATTCAGCAGACAGTAACAATAACCTGGGCCTTCTTTCAGTTTCTACTACAGAAGAGTACTGGATTTTACAATCTATGCTTTGGGGTGGGGGAGGTGCTATGTTCAGGGCAAATCTACAATTAATCACTGTAATACGACGAGCATTTTATGCCATTGCTGTGGCATCTGGTTCAATAATTATTTATGTGATGCGTGCCCACATCTGTGCTTTTAGTGCTCTTTCCATCGCTAGCCCAGTTTTTTGGGAGAAGGCATTTCTGATATTTTTGGTTGTGGCAATTTCTAGAGGCTACAGAGTTAAAAAAAAATCTAATAGGGGACAAGAACACATATCTACCTAAAAGTGTTCTAGATGGAGACTGAAGGGTGATGACAGGAAAGATGGCATCAGCTGGGTAGGTAAAATGGACCGATCCTCCCAAATGGAAGTTTCCACTTATCTCTCTGTTTCAAAAAACGCCATTGCCACTACAATATTTCCAGCATAATTAAGAGCCATGGTGGCACAGTGCTTAGAGTGGAGTATTGCAGGCTAACTCTGCCCACTGCCAGCAGTTTGATCCTGACTAGCTCAAGGTTGACTCAGCCTTCCATCTTTCCAAAGTCGGTAATATGAGGACCCAGATAGTTGGGGACAATATGCTGACTCTGTAAACCGCTTAGAGAGGACTGTGAAGCACTATGAAACGGAATATAAGTCTAAGGGCTATTGCTATTTTTATTAAAGTCAAATAGGACTTAACTTTCAGACAAAGCAACAAACCTGTTTACAAATATGAAATAACCAACACAGCAGATAGAATAGATAATTGTAGGTTGTAAATCAATCTATGATTTATGTAGTATCTCCTGCTTCTCTCCCACTTGCAATGCTTTGTCTTGGTGCATATTTAAAAAACAAACAAACACATTGGATTCTGTGATGTGTTTGATGCACATTACTATTAAGTATCACTTGTGTTTTGAAGAAATAGAGCTAGAAATATGTCCAGCAAATACAACATATCCTTTGCAAAACAAAAATGAGACAAGTGTTTCCCACAAAATCTTTCTCTTCTTTGTACAATGGGATTCATATGCTGGTGGTTTTTTTTTCAAATTTATTATTATTTTTAGGAACCCAAGAAACTATTCATTCCTTTTTTCTTAATCTCAGCTGCAAAGAGCCATATAGCTTTTCAGCTTTCCCACAATCCAAAGAGAATCTCAGATGGGGTCTGAAAGACAAAAGGGGGGAAAAAAGCAACCATGTAATTCTGCACAGTGTGGCATGATTAAAATGAACTCTATCATGTGTCTTGCCCCTCTGGAGGAATTGACTTCTTGTTGGGGCAAGAGATAATTCACTCTCTGTGCTGGCTTGCTCCTGGGTCTTGGTGGAGGAGAAGCTGTAAACTGTGTCAACCTTAAGTGAATTATTTATGATGAGATTTGAGGATATTTTTTGTATGTTTGTGGTGGTGGACTGCCATTCAGCAGGGATGGAGACCAGGAAACTCATTTTCACTCTAGGAGACACCACATTTATACACTAGTGCACTGCTTAGCTGTCTTCCTGCCCCCTCCCAATATTGCAGCTAGATCCTCACCTGTATCATATCACTTGAATATAAACTAAGCTCTCTCTCTCTCTCTCTCTCTCTCTCTCTCTCTCTCTCTCTGTGTGTGTGTGTGTATGTGTGTGTGTGTGTGTGTGAGAGAGAGAGAGAGAGAGAGAGAGAGAGAGAGAGAGAGAGAGAGAGAGAGTTCCATTGCAGTAGAAAGAAAAGCCACACCATTTATTACATTCCTGTCTAAAATGAATCTCAAAGCAAGCATTTCATCCTCTCATGTAATCATCATAAGGTAGAAAATGAAATTTCCCAAACCTAAAAGCATGCAGGAGAGTGCTTCAGGGCACTGCATGTCAGTATTTTACTTTGATGTATGGCATTTTTTTTTTAAAAAAAAAAGAAGGAAAAGGAAAAAAGATGTAGCAAGCCTTTTGTGATTTTGGTGCTGGCACTTAACTCTTTCATGGCGGGCAGACAGGTGGAAGAAGGAAGCTTCTAAAAGGATTTTTAAAAAAGGCTCATATGATGGCTTGAGAAGCCATGTGATACCATAATGCAGATGTTACAACTTGCAGCCAGTAGCTTCTATTATTATGGTGCTCTTTGCCTGGACAAAGCCCCTGGACATTGTATTGGAGCTTGATAAAAGAAGGACCTTTTGTTTAGTGACTGTTCATAGTTACAACAGCATTGAAAAAAGTGGCTTATATATGTTTTTCATAGTTAACGACCATTGCAGCATCTCTATAGTCACATAATCAAAATTTGGACTTTGGCAAATGGTTCGTATTTATGACAGTTGTAGCATCCTGGGGTCCCTTTAGTGACCTTCTGATAAGCAAAGTCAATGGGGAAGCCAGATTCACTTCACAACCATGTTACTAACTTAACATCGGTAATTCATTTAACAATTGTGGCAAGATAGGTAGTAAAATGCGGCAAATCTCACTTAACAACAGAAATTGTGGTTGTGAAACGTATGCCAAGTTTCAATAGAATACACAAATTCTAAGGCATTTCTTATTTGAGTGTGTATTTGTGTATGTATATGTGTTATGCATCTATAATTTAGAATATCTAGTGTTGCCTGATTCCTAAATCAGAGCAATAGAAAATACTTTTCCCTTGGGTTTGCTTAATCTTCTGTTGATTAATATATTTCTTCCCTAGAGATGCAAGCTCCAAAATTTGATTTCACCTGATTTTTGGCCACCACAAAGCCTTTTTCTATCCTGTTTTATTCTCCTGTACTTCCCTCGTGAAATTTGCTCTTTACAGACTCAGTGGTCCTTGTATATGCCAAAATTTCTTTACTATCCCGTGTTGCTGCCTATTTACACTTACTGTTACAGTCGCCATCAGCAGGGCTTGCCATCTGCTTCTAGCACTGAGATTAGATCATATTTTTTATGATTTATTCATACAAGCCAGAAAAATAATTATGTCAATTAGTGTTGTCCTTGATTTTAGATTTGGAAAAATGCGAGTGTCTCGAAGTCTATAATCTTTTCAAATGCTGCATAGTACAAATGCAGACTAATCTTCCAGCCTCATTTTAGTCACAACAGGGTCTCTTCCTCTTCCACTGCCATTTAAGAAATGATAGTCTAAGTAACTCTTTTTGTCTGCCGTTGTGTCTCCCTGCAAGATGCAACATGTGGGTTAGGATTTCCACACAATTCCTTGGTATTAATAGGCATCTAATGTTCTGCAAGGCATTTCTATAAAAATAGTCAGTGGCTTCTCTGAAATGATTTACTAGCTATACACATGATTTAATGTAACCTTATTGTGTCCTAGAATCTTTGAATGCTGTTCCTCATAGACAAGATTCTTCTATAATGGTTCCTCCTGTTTGCCCCAAACAATAATAATAGTGATGTCTCTATCCCTTTTACCCAGAACTCCTCAAATTTTTGTGATCTCTCTCTTTTTTGGTAACTTGTAGCTTTTGCTGTAGGAAAACAGCTGACCAGCAATGCTAAGTGGAATGGAAAATGGCAGCTGTAGCCTTAGTGGATTACAAAAACAACTGAAACAAAGGCAAGAGGTAGTGGATCTTGCAGGTGGTGCCGAACTGCAATTCCTATCATCAATCACCATTGATTATGCTGATTCTGATTATAGGGTGTTGTAGTGCAACAGTATCTACTACAGTATCTATCACAAATTACCAATCCTATTCTTTTTTAAAAAAACATCCTTGATTATGAGATCAATTAAACCAATATCAAGTCTCATTACTTTCTTAAGAAGGAATTAGAGAGATTGGGGGACAAATTTGCAGAACAGGGCTGTGCAAAATATTTAAAACAGGCCCCTTAAGAAAGGGTATTAAGCTGAGAATAATACCTCTCCTTCCAGGATTAAAACAACAGCATCCTTTAGAAGACTCTCACAGTGATTTTAAAGATAGGTCCAAATACAGGTAGTCTTTGACTTAGCACTATTCATTTAGTGACCGTTTGAAGTTATAATGGCACTGAAAAAGGGACTTATGGCCGTTTTTCACTCTTACAACCATTGCAGCATCCCCATGCAGTGGTGGGTTCCTCCCGGTTCCTCCCGGTTCCGCCGAGCCGGTAGCAGTGATGATATGACGTCACCAAACCGGTTCTGCCCCCCCGCCCCCCCGCGTTATTCTTACCTTTTATTTGGCCCCACCCCCAATCTATTGCTGCCTCCTGAGTCCCAGCTGATGGCTAGAGGGAAAAAAACTGTTTAAACTCTTGCCGCGGGGCTTCAAAGGGCTGCCCTACAGCTGATCAGTGTTAAAAGAAAACAAATGACCGATGCCTGCAAAAATAAATGGGTAGACCAGTCCCTGCAAAAAATACATGAGTAGACTGGTGCCTGCAAAAATAAATGGGTAGACCAGTGCCTGCAAAAGTACATAAGTAGATCAGTGCCTGCAAAAATAAATGGGTAGACCAGTGCCTGCAAAAAATACATGAGTAGACCGGTGCCTGCAAAAATAAATGGGTAGACCAGTGCCTGCAAAAGTACATGAGTAGATCAGCGCCTGCAAAAATAAATAGGTAGACCAGTGCCTGCAAAAATAAATGGGTAGATCGGTACAGCTCTGCAAGCAGTTAAAAGCCTGGTAGACCAGTACCTCTGCTAAATCCTAAATAATTGTCACATGACCATCAAGCCGTGCCCACAAAATAAGCCTCACCCACAGAACCGGTAGTAAAAAATTTTAGAACCCACCCCTGTCCCCGTGGTTATGTGATTCAGATGCTTGGCAGTTGACTCATATTTATGGTTGTTGCAGTGTCGTGGGGTCATGTGATCACCTTTTGAGACCTTCTGACAAGCAAAGACAATGAGGAAATCAGATTCACTTAACCACCGTGCTACTAAAGCAACCGCTGCAGTGATTCACTTAACAATTTGGACAAGAAAAGTTGTAAAATGGTGCAAGATTCACTTAACAACTGCCTTGCTTAGTTGTGGGCTCAGCTGTGATCGTACGTCTAGGACTGCCTGTAGTTGAATATACAAAGGGACTGAGGCAGGGAAGAAGGAAAGAAGAAAAACAAGGGAAAACTCATCAAGGCCAACAGAAAAAGAAAAGGCGAAAGTACATATTTCTTGTACTTTATTTGTATTCAAATAAAATTCAGCACGGTTAAAAATAAAGTAATGATAATAATAATACTAATTCATTAAACTTGCATGGTGGTCCATTCTCAGTGACTCTGCATAGGATTTATGTGGATCTCTATAGTATTCATTTTGTTTATTTCATGTCTATCTAGCCTTTCTACTCAACTGAGCACCCAAAGCAGCTAAGTCTCGGCTTGTCGTTCGTTCAGAACTGCGATAGGAAATAATCACCAGTAACACACAGAGAATCAGGGTTTACTTTGGCAATGATAAGCTTGCAGTCAAAAGTAAAGTACAAGTCGGTGTTTTGGTTCAAAGTCAGCGCTGGGTGTAATCACACCACAGCGCTATTTAACAAAAACTCAGCCCCTTAAACATACATCCGGTGATTATCAATCAAGCACCCCCCACTCCCTTAACAGTAACAGCTGTGAGCAGCGAGGACAGCAGAATCGGAGAGGCCCAGCAACGTCATCAATCATTGCCCTGAATGCTGCTATCCAGGAACTGTTTGTGTGTTCGCTGCGGCTGCTTATCTCCACTCCTTCGTCTCCCACACCCCCCATCAATGGCGAGCTCCGGCAGGACTCGACAGGCGGCCCCCCCTACCAGGAGCTCACCTATAAATAGAAAGCATACAGATGTTAGTCACTGTTACGATCCTGCATTAGGTTTGTCTGGGTATTTCCGATGGAACCGTTGTATCAATCGGGCAGCGTGAACATCGGGTGCTGCCACCCACGAGGCCTGTGTTACAGGGTATCCTTTCCACCGCACAAGATATTGTAACATCCCCCTACGAACCCTGGAGTCCAATATTCGGTCTATCTCATATTGGTTGGTATGCACGGGACCCGATGGAGTAGTTGAGGTACCTGGCCTTTCTATCGTCACCGGTTTCACCAAACTGCTATGGAATACGGGATGTATCCTACTGAACAGAGGGGGAAGTTTAAGAGCTACGGTTACAGGATTGATGACTTGTGTTATGGGAAATGGTCCTATATATTTAGGTCCTAATTTTTTACTGGGCAGTCGGAGTTTAAGGTATTTCGTAGATAAGTATACTTTGTCTCCTATCCAGAATGGTTTTGGATCAGCTCTTTTCTTGTCTGCATATTTTTTGTACTCGTCTGCTGCCTTTTGTAATGCTGTTTTTACACTTGGCCATACATTACTAATTTTATCGGCCCAACTGCGTGGCGTGTCACCGTCTGTCATAGGGGGATCTAACTCTGGAATGGCTGAAAACTCTCGGCCATATATTACTTGGAAAGGGGAGAATCCAGTACTGCGGTGGGGTATGTTGTTATATGCCACTTCGGCGAAAGGCAGGAGTCCTGACCAATTCGTCTGCTGGTATGAAACGTAGCATCTGATATATCTTTCGACCATGGCATTGGCCCGTTCAGCCGCCCCGTTAGTGCTCGGGTGGAATGCTGAACTTAACCCTTGAGAGGACCAATTAAACGGACAAATCGTCTCCAAAACTTAGAGGTGAATTGAACACCGCGGTCGGATATAATCCTCTTAGGTGCTCCATGGAGACGATAGATATGTTGCAAAAAGAGTTCGGTTAATTGTCGCGCGGATGGTATGCTTTTACATGGCACAAAGTGGGCCTGTTTCGAAAACAGATCTACCACCGTCCAAATTACAGTGTGGCCATGGCTAGGGGGGAGATCGACTATGAAATCCATAGCGATCTCTTCCCAAGGCCTGCTAGGATTCGCGACTGTCTGTAATAGTCCTAACGGTCGTCCAGACCAGGGTTTGGCGGTTGCACAGGTTGTGCAACCTTTTACGTATGTTTCTATGTCCTTACGCATTCGTGGCCACCAGAATTGCCTCCTCACAAGGTGTAGAGTTTTTAAATACCCAAAATGGCCTGCTGATTTGGCATCATGGCACCTGCATAACACTACGTTCCGTAAACGTTCTGGAACATATATTCTATTCTCCCTCCACGCTATTCCATCATTATAGCTAACCATAGAGGGGTTTTGGATTACCCATTGATCCTGTTGTAAAGCTGTTTTAAACTCGGTACGTAAGTGACCATCTACTTCTGTAAGTCTTAATAGGGTTTGGGAAGGTGCAATTAGAGGTTCTATCACTTCCTCTCGCTTGCTATTATACTGTGGCATCCGGGACAGCGCATCAGCCAGGAAGTTTTTCCCAGCAGGAACATACCGCAACCGGAAAGAGAAACGCTGAAAATATTGTGCCCACCTTATCTGTTTGGGAGATAGTCGCCTGGGCGTTTGTAAGGCTTCTAAGTTTTTATGGTCCGTCCATACCTCAAAAGGATGAGACGCCCCCTCCAAGAGATGTCGCCATGTCATCAACGCCCAACGGACCGCGAATGCCTCTTTTTCCCAGATCGCCCATGCCCGCTCTGTCGTGGTTAACTTTTTAGACGTATAGGCACAAGGTTGTAACCCTCCCTGCTGTGTTCTTTGTAGGAGTACTGCTCCTACAGCCACGTCGCTAGCATCTGCTTGGACTACGAATGCCTGCGTTGGGTCTGGATGCTTGAGTACTGGTTCTTGAGCAAAGAGTGTTTTTAACTGCTCGAAAGCCATTTGACACGCTGACGACCACGTCAACGCTTGTCCCGGCTTTGGTTTAGCTGTGGCCGGTTTGGTCCGTAACAGATCCGTTAGTGGTAGGGCTATTTCAGCAAATCTGGGAATGAACTGCCGATAGAAGTTTGCAAAGCCTAGAAAGCTCTGTAATTGCTTTCTGGTTCTAGGGGCCTGCCATTCAAGCACTGCCTGGACTTTTCTGGGATCCATCTCTACCCCGCTCTCTGATATTCTATAGCCTAGATAATCTATCCTCTTTTTGTGAAACTCACATTTGGATAGTTTCACATACAGCTTAGCAGCTAATAATTTGTCTAAGACCTGTCGGACCAGAGATATATGTTCCTCTTCAGTTTGCGTGTAAATTAAGATGTCATCCAAATATACAAGGACACCCCTGTACAGATGTTCATGCAGCACTTCATTGATGAACTGCATGAACACCGCAGGGGCGCCCTGTAGTCCGAACGGCATGACCTGGAACTGATAGCTTCCCAAGGGACAATTGAATGTTGTTTTCCACTCATCCCCTGGTTTGATTCGTATCCTATAATACGCTTCGCATAGGTCGAGTTTCGTAAAGATACGACCGGTGGCTAGGGCAGCTAACAGGTCCTTCATTAAGGGAAGTGGATAGAGGGGCTCCACACACACTGCATTGAGACCCCTGAAGTCAACGCATAAGTGTAAACCCCCGTCTTTCTTCCCACGAAACAGGACAGGGGCAGCCATCTTTGATCGACTAGGTGTGATAAAACCCCGGGCCAAGTTCTTGTCTATATATTTTCGTAATTCTTTTAGTTCGGGTTGTGTCATTGAATACATCCGGGGCTTGGGTAGCTTCGCCCCGGGTATTAACTCAATACTGCAATCCGTAGGCCGGTGAGGGGGCAGGGTCTCACATTCCTCTTCACTAAAGACTCTGGCGAGATCCCTATACACATCAGGATACGTCGTGTCTACTGGTGGGCTCTCTGCTTCTATTCCCCCTGCTGGCTCCTTTTCCTCCTTGGTAGGGGGAGGTCCCAACGGTAATCGAAGTTTGCGAAAACCCCCTTCCCACCATATCGTAGGAGCCCACTTGTCCAACCATGCTAATCCTAAAATCACTGGTTCTAACATTTTCTCCACTATAATAAACCGAATAGTTTCGGTGTGCTCCCCAATATCGAGGTGCACCTTTTCTGTTATATGAGTCACTGGTGCCCCTCCCAGCAATGAACCATCCATTTGTTCAAAGGTAATAGGGGTTCTCAACCGCATAACCCGCAGCCCAAGTTCGTCAACTATCGCCCTACGAATTAAACAACGAGTACACCCTGAATCAATCAATGCCTCATATCGGCGTCCAGTGGTGGCCCGTGGGTTTCGGAGTACGACTGGTACCACAAAAGGTCGGATGGGGTCGCTCACCATCGGGTCATGTGGGTCCTCATCGTCGTCATCACTATCCCCAGCCACAATCGGGAACTTTTCCGCCACCACTTTCTTAGTATCTGTAGCCAGGGGATCCCTCTCCATACAGGATGTTCGAGTCATTTGGGACCGTTCGGATGTTGGTCGGCCTCTGCCTCTCAACACAGCTCTAGGAGGGGGGTTTTGGTCCAAGTTGCGGGGCATGGGATGAGGACAGTCGGCTGCTCGATGACCAAGGCGATTACATCTGAAGCAACGAAACGCAGGCCGCTGGATCCTTTCACCCAAGCCAGAGCCAGCATTCGGTTTAGTCTCCTTGGGTGTTTGTGTGCGTTCTGCTGGTCGTCTTCCTTGACTTGCAACCCCTTCACCCCATATACGGAATTCTCGGAGACCGACGTCCAATTCGATGGCTGCCTTGTACCACACACTCAACTTGGGGGGCAAGCCCCGGTACACGCAGGCTTGCCGTAAATCACGGTCTAGTCCTTTATGGAATTGGTGCACCAGAAGACGTTCTGGCCACCCCACCAACCGAGCCGCAATCTTTCGGAACTCCTGTACATATTCCTTTGCTGGTACGCCCCGTTGCTTAAGCGCAAACAAATCCCCCTCTGCAACCTGGGCGCTTGTTTCGTCTTCAAATCTGGCACGAAGAGCCTCCAGAAATCGTCCCAGGTCCACGAGTTCCCTTGCATGTTTAGCATGGAGGCCTGCCACCCACTCAGCCGCTTCTCCCATCAGGACCCCCGTAACAGCAACCACCATAGCCCACTGGGAGGGATACCACTGTCCATATTGGTCCATATGGCTTATCACCTGGCTTAAGAAAATAGCCACTCGTTCAGGGTTTCCGTCAAAGGAAGTCTGCAGGGCAGGTGGTCCCCAAACAGCCTGCGGGACCCACAGCCCCGGCGGGGCCCCCGGAGGCCAAGGCATGGGGCCTGGGGTCCTCGCTGCTCCAGTCGCTCTCCTGTCCTGCCTAGGTTGGTCCCTCGTCGCCCTGCGACCCCCAACAGGTAAGCCCCCTGCCAATTGCGTTGGTTGGGGCTCAGGACCGGCTCCAAGGTCTCCCGACGAGGCACCTTGGTCTTGTTCTGGAGGGGGTTGGTCCATGGATCGTCTAGAGGTCCGCTCCATCCTCAATTTAGGACTTGTGAGCCGGAATTGGGTCTCCGAAGCAGTCACCCCTGTATCCTGCCAAGAAGAACCTGGAGGCTCCAGCCCTGCAACCCAGGGCTGCCAGGATGGGGCGTCACGAAATCCAGATTCCCCAAAACGCTCACGTAGCGTATCCATGGTGCTGGGACCGGATGAGGCAGGATACCCCCAATCCCCTTCATCCTCCTCAGTCCATCGTCTTTCCCTCCAGCCCTGGAAAGATGCTCCCAAGCGAGGGGGTGTTGGCATCCGTGGCCCGAGGAGAACAGAGCTGTGCCACCAATCCCCCGTCCGAGCCCGTTGTCCTGGAAAACTCTCCTCCTCCAGTCGGGGCGGGGCGCTCTTGGGTTGCTTGACTTTTGGTTTCACTGCCAACTGTTCCACACTCTCCTTCACCTCCTCTATCAGTGGTTCCTCCCCCTCCACATCTCCACCACACTCCTGCTCTTCCAAGGCCGTCCCTTCTGCCATATCCCCCTTTGCTGCAAAGCCACAGGGACTCCTCACCTCTTGCGAAAAGGAACCAAGCGCTGACTTTCTCTCGGCTTGTCGTTCGTTCAGAACTGCGATAGGAAATAATCACCAGTAACACACAGAGAATCAGGGTTTACTTTGGCAATGATAAGCTTGCAGTCAAAAGTAAAGTACAAGTCGGTGTTTTGGTTCAAAGTCAGCGCTGGGTGTAATCACACCACAGCGCTATTTAACAAAAACTCAGCCCCTTAAACATACATCCGGTGATTATCAATCAAGCACCCCCCACTCCCTTAACAGTAACAGCTGTGAGCAGCGAGGACAGCAGAATCGGAGAGGCCCAGCAACGTCATCAATCATTGCCCTGAATGCTGCTATCCAGGAACTGTTTGTGTGTTCGCTGCGGCTGCTTATCTCCACTCCTTCGTCTCCCACACCCCCCATCAATGGCGAGCTCCGGCAGGACTCGACACTAAGACAGTTAAATGCAGAAAAAAAATATTGAAATGAATCAGTGGTGAAATCCAATTTTTTTTACTACCGGTTCTGTGGGCATGGCTTGTTGGGCGTGGTGTGGCTTGTTGGGTGTGGTGTGGCTTGTTGGGCGTGGCAGGGGAAGGATATTGCAAAATCTCCATTCCCACACCACTCTGGGGCCAGCCAGAGGTGGCATTTGCTGGTTCTCCGAACTGCTCAAAATTTCTACTACCGGTTCTCCAGAACCTGTCAGAACCTGCTGGATTTCACCCCTGAAATTAATGTTCAGATTTATACTCTTGCAAAAAAAAAAAAAACTATCTTCCTTAACTGCTCTTTTAAAGCCAGATGTAGAGGTGAGGACAAACATTTCTGTCAAGTGCATTCTACAACCTTATGCTATAAGTAATATTATAGCACCTTTGTGAGCTATATTCAGGCACAATGATAATGTTGTCTTTCCATATTTACACTATGCTTAATGGACCCTATTGCCAGGTAAGAGTCCCTTGGGAGAGTTTGCATGAATCCCCTTAAGTACTATCCAGTCTCCATATTCTCCATCTGTTTCTTCCCTTGGACTCAGAGGCATCTAACTGCAATCTAACATTCAGAGACCTGCCAGAAAGCTAAATATAGCTGTGTTGAATAAACCTGATAATGAATCACACCTAGGTGGACATTAATGAGTAATCAAAATGCAACAAACAATCCATCTTGGCTGCCTCTTTTTTCTTGCTTGAGTTTTGGCCTTATTCTCTCCCCTCTCCTGGAGATTTGAAGAGCAAACAATAAAATGAATTTAGCGACTTATGAGTTTTGGACATTCTCAGCAGCTATCTTGGCCTGTCAAAGAGACAGCTTTTAAAATATGAATGGGAGCTAGGCTCTTTGAAAAATACATGCCCTTCCTTTGTTTCTAAAGATTTCTTTTAAATTTCCAAAATAATATGGCTCCCCTCACCCACCCTGGTTTGTTTGTTTAATTGTATTTTGAGATAGTTGTTATTGATTTTAGCTAATTAGCTGGACAACTAACTAGCTGAGTTTAAATATTGCACTGTAACCATTTGCGCAGTTTAGGGCCATGATTCCGCAGGAAGGCTGCGTTTGAGGCAAAGTTAAGCCTGTTGAGATGAATGGCCACTTTATTTTTTATTTGTTCTAAAGTGGCTTAGTGTAAAACATGCAAGGGTGGGCAAGTATTTGAACAATAACGTGTTTGTGGCAGCCATTCCTAGATTCTTCTCAAAGTTGGCCAGACAGTGGTCTGAGCTTTCTACTGTGGGTTGGGCAACGGCTAAAATAAATCACTGCACAGTCACTTCTATCCTTGGATCACTTCAAACATCCACTCATTTCAACAGTTATAGCATTGGTCTCGTGAACCTGACTTCCTTCCTCTTGATGGGAAAGAGACTGGAATAGAAAGATTAGTTTTCCTAAATATTCTCACAAAATATGGGGGTGGGGGTGTCTTCCTTGGCTCCCTCATTTTCTTATGAGTGATGAAGAGCGATGAAAGTGCAGCCACGGTGGCGCAGTGGTTAGAGTGCAGTACTTCAGGTTACTTCTGTTGACTGCCGTCTGCTTGCAATTTGGCAGTTCAGATCTCACAAGGCTCAAGGTTGACTCAGCCTTCCATCCTTCTGAGGTGGGTAAAATGAGGAGCCAGATTGTTGGGGGCAATATGCTGACTCTGTAAGCCGCTTAGAGAGGGCTGTAAAAGCACTGTAAAGCAGTATAAAAGTCTAAGGGCTATTGCTATTGCTATCCTCAGTTTTTAGAAGCCCAAAGGCACTCCTGGGATCTTTGAAGAAAAGGAAGGAAAGATAAAAGCAACTCCTTTGCCTAGCATGACAGCTGGGAAGGAACTGAAATCTGTTGTCAGTCATGCAGAGCAAGGATGAATGACACCACAGACCATATTTCAGAAATAACTTTGACTACCTGTTTTCTTCCTATATGTGTGCAGAAGAATGTCTCCACTGAACAGCATAAGATCAATCTCCATACATATGGGCAACATTCTGAAACAAGGATTTTATGAGGATCATTTTCAAACAAACAAATGATAAATTTAGCACATCTGGCCTTAATTACAGTACAAGCATGATATTCGCTTCTCTTTTCCTCTCTCTCTCATATTCTCCCCTCTCCCCAGTGAAATAAAAGATAATAAAAGATTTCGCTTTTAATGTTTTTTCCAGATCAGAGAGAGATCTTATAAACCAGTAATAGCTATTTCTACATTGCCATGCCATGAAGGAGGAGGAACCAGGACCTATTGTAGAATAATTACTCAGGAAAAAATATCACGCACACACTTCATATCTATTATTAATACTATTAAGCAGTGGGGACTGTGTTTCACACTGGATAATGAGCAATCTGTTTAGATCATCCCTAAAATCTACTGCTAACCCTACTGTAATGCTTCAGCTTTTTTGTTTTATTCTGTTCAATCGTGTCAATCTTCGAAAGATTGCCTGGATTAGTTCCTGCAGTTTTCTTGGCAAGTTTTTCAAAAGTGGTTTACTGTAGCCTCTTTTCTATGGGTGAAAGAAGATGACCAGCCCAAGGTCACCCAGCTGGTTCATGCCCATTGCAGGACTAGAATTCACAGTCTCCTGGTTTCTAGCCTGATGTTTTAATCACCATTCCAAACTGGCTCTCTAATTCCTCAGCTCTATTAAGTATAAATGAATTATCTGTTTACCTATTAAGGTATTCCATGGAATTAAACAAGAGTGGCCTTTATCTCCTCTTATACATAACTTGATCATTGGCCTGTCTTATTAGGCAATCAAGAAATATTATAAATATGAATATTGCTTTAAGACCCATAGCTTTCTTAACAACATAGAAAAACCTCAAAACTTTTATAGGTGAACCCCAGGATGTTAGGATGATCACACAATTTTTAGTTTTATTATTAGGCTTATTTTCTGAAGTCTTTATAAAATTCAAGTGAACTAGTTCAAAAATCTCTGTGGGTATTATTAAGAAAGTTATTAAGATAAAAAAAACATTTTAATTCTATTTCAGAAGATAAACTTACATTGGCAGATAATCCTTCTGAAAATTGCAAGTAATTTTGTAAAATTAATAAACCAAAGTATTAATATTTTAGATAAACATATTACTTAATAAATTTTAATAGATTTGAGTTATTGCAAGGGGAATTTGGTTTGTCTAACACTGGTAATATAAACAATTGAAACATCCAGATTTTGATCCTCACCATTAAAGTTTTTCTGAGTAATGTTGGTTTAATTTTCTATTTAATTTTCTTAGTTTGAAATGGCAATTACTTGTTTTGCAAGCTTTTCTTTTGGTCAGCTGATAGAGTGAAAACAGGGAAACAAACAAGTAATTAGGCAAGTTTGACAAATACAGGAGCTACACCCAACTAACTCTTATCCACAGATTTCAATAGAAATAAAAACCATCCAACTCATCAGGCTCTGCTCTGTTGCGCCCATCACCGGTCAAGTGAGTGAGCTGTTGCAGCTGCCGAGGAACGCTGGAGCCTTTGCTGCTGAGCAGCTGATTGGCAGTATTCTGGGAGGCCAATCCAACCGCCAATCAGCTGCTCAGCAGCGAAGGCTCTAGCGTTCCCTAGCAGCTGCAGCAACTCAGCTCACTTGACCAGTGGTGGGCGCAACAGAGCAGAGCCCTGATGAACCACGTGCTGGGGCTGCGATAACTTGCTGAAACTGACCAGGCTGTTTGCTGTTTGCTGCAAGGATGCTAGCCAGATGAATACCAGATGGATGCTGGGAGGCAGAGGCAGATTTTTTCCCCTTGTTTTCCTCCTCTAAACTAATGTGCGTCGTATGGTCTGGTGCCTCTTATAGTGTGAAAAATACAGTATTTTGCAACATCTGACTCTCCTGCAAATTGTTGCTTAAGGAATCCTGAAAACTGCTGTCTTTTTTATTCTAGGTTAATTAGCATTCTTTTTTTTTTTTTTTTTGCCCAAAGAACTACAAAGAAGTAAAACCACCAATTTACACCACCCATTAAGATAGGTCCTTGAGGTCACAAAATCATGCTTAAAGGACCCATTTTCCCAGTTGAGTTTAACTTTACTAAACAGTTTAAGAGGACCTTTAACAATTGCATTTCAAATGAATTATATTCATAAGTTGCTTATTGTAATTAATAGGAATGCTTCTACATATCTGAAAACATTTAGCAGCTGAAGAAGGGAGGAATGGGAAGACAGGAGAGTTCTAGACTGAAGATAATATGTAAAATTCTGTGAATAATGCAAGTGCAATAAATATTTATTCTAGAAATATCGGAAGTAAAAGAATATGTGATTATCTAGACATTCTCACAATCTTTGATAATTATGAGTTGGTCGTTCCAATCAGGCAGTACAACTACATCATAGTAATGGTTTGTAAATAAACTTAGTAATAAATTAGAACAGTAATCAAAGCATTTCTTCAAAATATGGGGAAACTGCCTTTTACAGTGTTATTGAACTAAAGAGAACATAGGAATACTAGGATATCACTACTCAGGAACTATATAATGTACATATGTCCCTACAGATATTCTTTTTTAAAAGGATTATTTAAAGTTTTTTTTTTTTTGCTCCAAGCATTTTATATCAACAAATGTACATTTGCTGTGTTATGTACATGAACAAAGGAGACATGATTTAAAGCAAGCAATTCACCTACAGTAGCAATTGTGGATTTCTTGAATGCAACATCATATTCAACCCTGTATGTAAAAAGACATACCTGATAAGAATATGGGGCAATCTGTGTTAGTCTGAATGTGGTATGAACCTACAGAGTTATGCTAATGAGTCCAGATAAAGCAGGTTCAAATCTGCAAATAGGTTTGTCCATGATGACGGTGGTGTAGTGCGCTAAAACAACTTTACCGCAGGACTCCGGGGTGCTGGATTTTTCTCCTCTGATGGTCTATTATTTCTCTCCACAGAAACCTTGTCGAGGCTGAGGCAGCAAAAGGATAGCAGCATGGGGCTCGCTGAGACAATTTTAATTCATGGACCATTCACAGTGGTTACTGCTCAGTACAGTGCACAATGTACTTTGCATTCAAGGACAAGAAAGGAGTGCATTAGGGAAGAAAAGAGATTTGCGGGCATCTCTTCCCTGTTCCCCTTTCCCTCTTTCAACGTCTATTTAAAAGAATGGACTGAGATTTGAGCTTGCATGCACCATTACTTTGCCAAAAGTTACGTGCAAATTTAATGCACACGTTAACCTTTGTGCTTCTGTGGGGTTTATTTGGAATCAAGGTCATTGGTTAGTAAATCACCATAGCCCTAGATCAGGGGTGGACAAATATGGGCCCTTTACAACCTGTGGACTTCAACTCCCAGAATTCCTGAGCCAGGCTGGCTCAGGAATTCTGGGAGTTGAAGTCCACAGATTGTAAAGGGGCCATAGTTGCCCACCTCTGCCCTAGGTGGATATGTATAAATGTTTACATTATATTTGGTCTAATCATTTATGCACACTTGGATGCTTTTCTTGTTGATAGTGGAACTATCAGTGCATTCTGGATACTTAAAATGTCTTAAATAAGCATTATTATTTTTTTTTGCCTCACCCATTATTTCAACTTTGCATGATTAAATTGTTCCTATGGCCTTTGGAGAAATTTCTACCAACTTGCCTTTTCTTTCTGGATTAATGGGACAGCTATTCATGTAGTGTACTTAATGCCACTTTTGTTCAGGAGTTAAAAACATCTTCCAAATTTTGAGTATTTGGTAGAGCAATATTTAGTTACTGATCAGGTTCTGAAAAGGTTATTTGTGTTTCAGAGTAATGCATATTTGGGGTTACGTACCTTTTTCCAAGACTACGAGCCTGCATGAGCTTTTGCTGGTCACTTTTTCCTTATAGTCCAGAACCATCTTTATCCTTACCCACAGATATAGTATGAATCTGAGCTTCGTTCTCCCCATATGCAGTTATACTCAAATTTGTTCTCCCAGTGGATTATCTCCTTGAATACATGCATACATGTGTTTATGCAAACCTACAGGTGCTCCTACCAGCACTGGGACCATTTTGGCTTTTACTTTCCACTTCTTCTCCAGTTCCTCTTTTAGATCCTGGTACTTCTCCAGTTTCTCATACTGGTTCTTCCTGATCGTGCTGTCACTTGGCACCACTAAAGTTATCAATCACCACCTCTATCTTCTGGTCCTTGACTATTTTCACAATGTCTGATTGACTGCCTGGTACCTGCCCATCTGTCTGGATCTGGAAGTCCCACAGGATCTTAGCTTGCTTATTCTCCATGATCTGCTGTGATTATCTCCCACCTGGACATAGGAGGGGCTAGCCCATGTTCTGTGCAGATGTTCCTGTACACAAAGCCAGATACTTGATTGTGCCACTCAGTGTATACTTCTGTCTGTCTGTCTGTCTGTCTGTCTGTCTGTCTGTCTGTCTCCTTCTCTTTCATTTATCTCGCACCTTAACCCAGCAGTCCCCTTTACAGCATGGTGGCCTGGGGTGGGGGGTGGGAACTGGCCTGCTTGTGCAAGTCGAGCTGTGCATGTATGCACTGGCTAGCTGCTCACGTGATCCAGTTCCAAACAGGCCATAGCCCGGTAGTGTGCTGGTGCCCAAGGCTTGAGGACCCCTGCCTTAACTTATTCACATATAGTAAACTTCACTGGGAGGTTTAGAGATCTTTTTGTTCTCGGCAAAGGAAGGCACTGACAGATTTGGAGGCAGTAGCCCAGATGCCCTTTCTCCTCTTCGATGCTGCCACCTGTTCCTCCAGTGCTCTTGCTGAAATCTCATGTTGCTCCAAACCGAACTGCAAAGACTTTTTGAGACCATTTTTTTTTTCATTAGCCAAATGAGCATTCAAAGTACTTTTGATTGCACAAGTTTTAGATAAGAAAGCTGCTTATGTCAGTAGAATGTGTTGCTAGTGGTTGGTCACTTCTAGCTCTTTGTGACCTGATAGATTTGACTTTACTCAGATAGTCTGTCTATATTCTTCTGAGCATTCTTAAAGCTACAGGAACCTGGTAGCTCAGCAGACTAAAAGCATTGTGATTAACATCAGCTGTCTGCAATTACTGTAAATTTGAATCTCACCAGGGTCAAGGTTGACTCAGCCTTCCATCCTTTCTAAGGTAGGTAAATTGAGGACCCAGTTTGTGGGGGCAATAAGCTGACTTTGTATAAATATACAAAAGTATGAAGGCTATTGCTTAACGCATTGTAAGCCGCCCTGACTCTCCGGAGAACGGCGGCATATAAATCAAATTAAAAAAAAAAAGTCGTGCATTTGTCATCTATAAAAGCATATATTTGCCTTATCTTCTGTCAACTTTTTTGATTGCTTGCCATTTTTTTCAACCCTCAGGGAGTTTGGAATCCAGTGATTTTTGCACTCACATTAGGTGTGCATGCAAGATATTTAACATTGTTTATTTTTCCTGTATTCTCAACTATTCCGTATTCTCAACTATTTTCCTCAGCAGCATAATTCAAAGCCTTCACCCACCCCCACCCCACCCCTTCAGCATTTCTGAGCTCCTGCATCAGAAAGAAGGTCTTTCTAGGCTTTTGTTCTTTGCAGCAATGTTAAATGACATGACTTTCTCATTAACTGTGTTTCCTAAGAGCATTTGACAATAAGTTATAGTGGGTGGGGGTGGAAGGGGGGACAAGTATCTTCTTTATTTGTTGCTGATAAAAATAGATGTCTGCTGTAGATTTTAAATAACTAATTTCCTTTTGTAACACACTTGCTCTGTAACACATTCCATGAGAATTAAGATCCATAGTAGCAATCTAGAAGCTGACATTCCTATTTATAAATACCAATAACTTAACTATAAGGGCATACATAGACGTAATTTATACAGTCTCATTCAGCACCTGAAAGATATCCTAACATATCACGGTAGTTTTGCCTTCTTAGTGGTAAGAATGATAAAAAAAAAAAAAAAGTGAAAGTACTTAGTCCCTTGTATTGCAGCCTGAGACAAACAATTTGGGGAAAATTCAGATAATTAACTGGAAAATTAAGATGATTCTCTTAAATGCAAACATCTTTCCTTCTCAGTGCTGCTCCAGAAAAAAAAAAAGGCTACTTGTTATGCTTGATTTATGTCATCTTGATCATGTCGTATCATGCTGGTATGACAGACAATATTATCTGAGTGTAAATAAGTTTATATTTTTACTTTGCACATTATTATTATTATTATTATTATTATTATTATTATTATTATTATTATTATTAATAATAATAATAATATTTCTATGCTGCCCACTCTCCGAGGACTCTGGGCGGCTTACACCAAAGACAGTATACTAAATAGCATATTGTCCCCAACAATCTGGGTCCTCATTTTACCCATCTCGGAAGGATGGAAGGCTGAGTCAACCTTGAGCCGGTGAGATTTGATCCGCTGATCTGCTGAACTAGCAGTCAGCTGAAATAGCTGCAGTACTGCACTCTAACCACTGCGCCACCTTGGCTCATCAGGTAACCAAAACTAACTTATATCTCAACCATTTCATTCCAAAATTGACTGATGTGTAGTGATGAAATTGAGTAGGTTATGGTCACACTGAAGGACAGCAAAATGTATGTAGGTCAGGACAGAAATCAACAGTGTAGTCAGAGCCTAGGGGGTTGCAATATGTCCAGTTATCTAGTCTTATCTTCACTTAGTAAATTTGAATATTGCCATAGTTAAGAAAAAAAAACATTCTTAGTTAACCTGATCTTCCAATGGCAATTTGTACATGAACTATAATTTACTGAAATATTTAAAGCCATTTATGTCTGAGACTAAGTAAGGTGAGAAGAAGATTCATACCACAATGCATAAAATAGTATTTTGAATTGATAGACAATGGGGAGCACAGAAAAAGTGAACACTCGAGAGATATCTTTCCTGAATAGTTAACTGTTTGCATACCTTACAAATATAATCATCGTTATTATTGTGCATTTATCACCATAGAGGTTTAGCTGGCATGTGTCCGCCCCCCCCTCTTTATTTTAACCTCCTACCAGCTCATTTAAATAGAGAACTTGATCAGATATGGCAAAGTGCCTCATTTAAGTGGATCTAGTACAACTCGCTGCACCAACTCACCCCGGCCAACTTACTGAGAGACAACTTGCCATGGCAACTTATGCTACACAAAAAAATTGCTTTTCAGCACCTTGTTAAACAAAAATCTATAGCACATAACTAGCAGAAACATGACATGGGCTAATTTGATAAATAATGTTAAATTCTTTATTGATAAATTATCTACAATTCCCTTCTGGATCTCAATGATTTATATTATCCCAGTTTTGATGTCAATTTCACATGGTAAGGTGGCAGTCTACATAATATAATTTGTTTACAATTTGCTAGTCTTCTGCTTCATAGTACAGCAATATTTTTCATCTTACCAAATTGTAATTAAATCTCTTTGTAAATATACCAAGTTCTGATTAAATGTGGAAGGGAGGGAGGGAGAGAGGGAGGGAGGGAGGGAGGGAGGGAGGGAGGGAGGGATGGATGGATGGATGGATCTTTTTTAGCAGGAGAATTTCTATTACGGAAACCCAGTAAGGTGCCAGTTTTGCATCCCCTTCTATTGGTATGCAGGCATTCCTCCGTGTTCTGCTCTGTGAAGCAGAAAGCTGCACTGTTGTCTATTACATTACGTAAATCACAGCTAAGAGGAGGCAGGTGGGGGTTTCTTCAGCATGCATGGACAATTTTCTGAAACAACTTTTCAAAGAACGATTTGCTCATCCACTTAGATGTCTCAGTTGTGTAAGTGTTTAGTTCCCTTTGGGGTATGGTGGGGGAGTGCCAGCTAGAGCTTTTATGTAGAGTTTCAGCCACTAGAGGGCATTTGAAGGACACCAGATCAATGGGTAGGAGGCCTCCCATGGTCTTCTGCAGCAGCACAATTTCTATGACCTGCTGTGTTAAACTATGGCATGCCACAATCCATTTTCATTTCCTCCTTGTGATTCCTTTTTTCTATTTGGTGCCACTTTGTCTCCACTTGCCTGGTTGATGATTCCATATTGGTTATTGGTCATATATTCTTTTTGATATGCTACTGGTGGAGATGCAGTGTGTATAATGGATTGGGTCTATTATGTTTCAGGAAAAGAAGGGACACCACTGAACAAATATCTGCAGAATAAAATTTGTTAATCTTTCACATTAAAACTAATATGGAGTTTCATGAAGGTAAAGGATGCTCCAAGTCACCTCTAGCAACCCAGATTTTTCTCACCTTCATCTTCAAAATATCCATGGAAACCACTTTGACAACAACTGCAAAGTTTGCCACATACAGCTTCTGTCCCTAAGTAATTTTCTTCATCTCAATCAGAATTGCATAGGTCATACACATATCCATGCATTTTCAGGGGTGGGTTGTAATAGGAAGAATTATCTTCTGGTCTGTGTTCTATTTTTAGTCTTCTTGTTTCTGGTTAATATCTCTCATTCCCAGTTGGTGCAGCAAGAAACATATTCACTGGGGTAGGAAAACTGTGAACGGGAGCCAGTTGAAAAGGCAAAATATCCTGAGAAGAGAAATGAAAAGGCAGAGCATTCTAAGAAGAGACACAAACTTTGATAAAAGCCCAGTTCCTCACATTTTGGGTTAACTGTATTTCTTATACAATCTGGGGAGCAACGCTGAATGAATTCTACTTAGCTCTTCTGGCACTATGTTATCCTTCCCCAAGGCCAACTTATCATTTGATAGAGGGAGCTGGGCCATGGATCCTGTGGGCCAGTGGCCTATAGTGAGACTGGGAAACCAGAGGTGCACATCCATCACACAGCCTCCTTGGTGGTTCATAAAGTGACCTACATTTCTCCTGTATAGCAAAAGAAGCCAGTGTGCTTCTGCAAACAGAAAAGGTAAGAGCAATTGTGGCATTTTTTTTTTCATTTCTCCTTCCTTATCTCTTTCCTCAAATATCTTGTTCTGTCCTGCAAAGGGAGAAATAATTTCTGCAAGAAGTGAACAGTGAATTGTATCATGGAGAAATGACATGGCAACACTGCCACTTAGGGCAGGACTACATGTTATCCACAACTGTTTTAGAGACTTGTTTTCTTTTATACAGTATTGCTATTAAGGCTGCTGGTTGAAGGCTCTCTCCCCTCATCTCTCTTTAACTTTCTGCAGAAGTAAAACTCTAGCACAGAGAAACAGTGATAAGAAAGGCAATTTTGAGAAAACAATGGCAACAAGGAAAATATATCTGGGCTAGGAACTTCCAGATGATCACAAGAGGAAAGCAAATCAAATCAGAAAATGTTGTGGCCCGCCAGCGGCCTACGTGGATTGTTGCTGATCCTGACAACGAGGAGGCTGGTGTGGTGCTGCGCCAGCAGCCTGTGCAGCCGGCACTCGAGTCGGACAGTGAGGAGGCTGAAGAGGATGTGGTGCCAGAGGCAGGGATTCAGTCAGGGCCTTCAGAACCTCCAGAGGCTCCTTTAAGTGCAGAGGATGAAGAGGAGGAGCCTCTTCTCAATGCACAGGCACGCAGAGCTGCCAAAAGGCAGGAGTGGTTCCTCAGGAGGAGGTCTCCTCGAGAGTAAGGCTTGGGGCTAATTAGCCCTCCCTTAGCCTATTTAAGAAAGAACGCAGCTTGCAACAAGCTGCAGGAAACAACTTTAGTTCGCTAATATCGCGTTGGGATTTCTCTGCAACCTTGCTTCTGGGCTTTTTGCCAACTCCAGTAAGACTCAGACTATCTTATCTGTGGAATTCTGGCAGGCTGTTAAGAACGCTTATTAACAGTCGGCATTTGCTAAAACTGCATTATTTGAATAAACTAAGTTTTGTTCAGAGTTTGTGTGTGCTGTGTTCTTTGGGATCCGTAGCTGGGGCAGAACAGAAACTTTCTTTGCTGCCATCTAAGGGGTCATACAGATTTTTGCAACCTAGCTCTGATAGTCCTAGGTAAGAAAATCTCTTTTTGGACTTCTTTAAATTGTAGTATCAATAGCGGTGTTGGCTATAAGAAGCACAAAGTCATTACCAACAAAAATAGCTTGTGAACTGAAGGCAGATGTTTGCTTATACAAGTCCCTGACTTACAACCCTTCATTTAATGACTGTTCAGAATTAGAATGGCACTAAAAAGTGACTTATGACCATTTTTAAAAAACCCTTACAACTATTGCAACTTCCTCAGGATCACGTGAGCAAAATTCAGACGCTTGGCAACTGGCATGCATTTATGATGGTTGCAGTGTCCCAGAGTTATGTGATCATCTTTTGGAGAGAGAGGAAGAGAGGAGAGGACTACATTGGAACAATAGAGAGATAAAATATATAAAAATTACTGATCCACCAATCGCAGCATGGATGACACTTTTTGTTTTGTTCTATGCATGTGTGGTTACAATATGAACATACTGATTGACTGGTGAGGAGGTGATGGAAAATAAATTCATGCTTTTTTTGGGGGGTGGGGGAAGCATGGCAAGTGTACAATAGATGTTTTGAATATACATTACAAATCATCCACAAGCCTCGGTGCTTGTAAATCTTGAAAGTGTTGGATTTGTAGAAGCTCAAGAGATCTGTAACTTATTTACCCTTTGTGTACCTTTTTTTTTTGAACCAAAGGCTGAACAAATGCCAGGCAAGGTGATTGCATTTATCATTACTAACACTTTCTGGAAAGACAAAAGGGCATGTTGAAGAATGAATGAACATCCTCCAGGAAATTGGGAAAAAGAATCTCATACCTTCCTAAATAGCAAAAATGTTCTTAAGCAGGTAAAGCAGAGCCCAGAATAATGAGAAGAAGAAAAAAGCCCACATGTTTTAGGACAAGAGTGTCAAATTGGCGGCCTGCAGGCCGGATATGTCACAAACAGGTCACGCCCACCCTAACTCCGCGAATGGGGAAAATGTCCTGAAACGCCATGTGACGGCAACATGATGCCACACGTTTGACATCTGTGTTTTAGGATGTGCTTCTATTCCAAATATCTCCTCATTCTAAGAGATAATATTTAAGATTTAGATTGTCTTAAAGGGTCTTTGGTGCTCTCTGAACTTGGTTGTTTTCTTGCAGACATTTCATTATTAGCCCTGATGATGTTACCTAGTTTGGGTAATGAAGGACCCCTCATTTCAACTCTGAGCTATAAATATTCTCCTTTATTGGTTTAGACTTAGATCTGCTGAAATTAGAATATAGCAGCTCCCTGAATGGTGACACAGTAAAAATACCTTCCCCCACTTTCAAAGGCAACAAGACTTAGCTGCCCAGAGGCAACATACCCAGAGGCAATATGCTCCATCTGAGGAGTTACTGGTGACAGTCCTGTAGTTGGACATTTGTAGAAACACCAGCATTAGAAAAAGGCTGTAGGAAAAAGAATAGGAACACCAACTATCTCAAAAGAACCCATGTTGAATCTCCCAGTTGCAGCTGCTGAAGGAAACCTACAGAAGGAAACCTGCTGAAGGAGGCACTATGAACAAAGTCTATAAATCAGTGGTGGGATTCAATTTTTTTTACTACCGGTTCTGTGGGCGTGACTTGGTGGGCATGGTGTGGCTTGGTGGGTGTGGCAGGGGGAGGATACTGTAAAATCTCCATTTCCTTCCAATCAGCTGGGACTCGGGAGATGGGGGCAGGGCCAGTCAGAGGTGGTATTTACCGGTTCTCCAAACTACTCAAAATTTCCGCTACCGGTTCTCCAGAACTAGTCAGAACCTGCTGAATACCACCTCTGCTATAAATTGAAGAGACAGAACTCAGCACACATGAACAACTTGTGAATCAATTCAAAATGTTTCCTTACTCATAACATTTCAAATACTTGACATGGATGGAGATTTATTCAATGCACAATTTGCCTGCGTAACATTTCAAACATCAAAAGAAGTTTAGTTTCTCTTTCAGCCATGATGCAAGGCTACCTTTGTAAAAAGCCTACAAGCCAATCCCTCCTGCTTCTGACTTCAGAAAAAAGTGGAACCTGACAATTTGATTTATAGCCTAATTGCATTTAGAATTAGCTATCTCCCTTGCAGGAATAAAGCTATTACTAGTAGGTCAGGATCCCTACCTGAAGCTATTGTTAAGTATGCAGTTATTACTACATCCCCCAAAATGATAATCAAGGACTTTAGTTAAAACTTAGCTGGCAACCTCTCACATTAGCAGAATTTTGATCTTCTCAGATCAGCAGACTTTCTAAAAGTTCTATATGTGAGTCCTTTCAAATATTTGAAACAGTTATTATGTCTCCTTCTGAGCCGTAGTGGCACAGTGTTTAGAATGCAGTACTGCAAGCTACTTCTGCTGACTGCCGGCTGCCAGCAGTTTGCAGTTCGAATCTCACCAGGCTCATGGTTGACTTAGCCTTCCATCCTTCTGAGGTGGTAAAATGAGGACCCAGATTGTTGGGGGCAATAGGCTGACTTTGTAAACAGCTTAGAGTGGGCTTAACACTGTGAGGCGGTATGTAAGTCTAGTGCTATTGCTATTGTCGATTTCCAGAGACATCCCCAACTGTTCCTCATACATTTTTCCACCTCTTATCATCTTGGTTCTTGTTTTGTGACACGTATCCATTCTGAAATGCTGTAACTTCTGCCTATGTCATTTTGACCAGACCAGCAGTAGTGACTGGCACCAGTAATTTCTCTATGTAATGCCTAACTAGTGCTTTGCAAAGTATTGAACTTTATAACTTGGGGAATAGAAGAGAATAGAATAGAATGGAATGGAATGGAATGGAATAACAGAGTTGGAAGAGACCTTGGAGGCCTCCTAGTCCAACACCCTGCTTAGGCAAGAAACCCTATAGCATTTCAGACAAATGGTTATCCAATCTCTTCCTAAAAACTTCCTGTGTTGGAGCATTCACAACTTCTGGAGCTAAATTGTTCCACTGATAAATTGTTTTAATTGTCAGGAAATTTCTTCTTAGTTCTAGACTGGTTCTCTCTTTGATTAGTTTCCATCCATTGCTTCTTGTCCTGCCTTTAGGTGCTATGGGGACTAGGTCGACACCCTCTTCTTTGAGACAACCCCTTAGATATTGGAACACTGTTATCATGTCACCCCTCATCCTTCTTTTCATCAAACTAGACATACTCAATTCCAGCAACCATTCTTTATATGTTTTAACCTCCAGTCCCCTAATCTTGTTAGTTACTCTTCTCTGCACTCTTTCTAGAATCTCAACATCTTTTTTACATCATGGCGACCAAAACTGGATGCAGTATTCCAAGTGTGGCCTTACCAAGGCATTATAAAGTGGTATTAATACTTCATGTGATCTTGATTCTATCCCTCTGTTTATGCAGCCTTGGACGGTGTTGGCTTTTTTGGCAGCTGCTGCACACTGCTGGCTCATATTTAAATGGTTGTCCACTAGGACTCCAAGATCCCTCTCACAGTTACTACTATTGACCAAGGTACCACATATACTGTACCTGTGCATTTTGTTTTTCTTACCTAAATGTAGAACCTTGGTTTTTTCACCATTGGATTTCATTTTCTTAGATAGCGCCCAATGTTCAAGTCTGTCAAGATCCTTAAGCCTATCTTCTGGATTGTTGGCTATTCCTGCTAGCTTGATGTCATCTGCAAATTTGATGAGTTCCCCATCTATCCCCTTGTCCAAATCATGGATGAAGATGTTGAAGAGTACTGGACCTAAAACAGAGCCTTGGGGTATCCCACTGCATACTTCCCTCCATATAGATGCAGTTCCATTGAGGACTACACGTTGAGTGTGGTTGGTCAGCCAGTTATGAATCCATCTAGTGGTGATGCTGTCTAACCCACATTTTTCTTATATGCAAAAAGATCCTTGGGTGAAGGACATTTTCTGTGGCAGAGCTGCACTCTCTGGAGCAGCAATTTTAGACCATACTGATTAACCACAAAAGTTGCCTGTTAGGATAAAATTCTTAAAAATGGAGTTTGATAGAGTGGTTAAGTCACCAGGCTAGAAACCAGGAAAGGGTGAATTCTCAAACATAAAAGCCAGCTGGCTGATCTTGCACCAGTCTCTCTCAGCCCAGCCCACCTCATGGGACTGTAATTGTGGGGAAAATAGGAGGAGAAAGAAATATTATGCATGTTTATTATGGTACTTTGAATTACTTATAAAGTAATACAGGTGGTATTAAAATATATATAATAAATAAAATCAATGGTTTGTCAACACTTAGTCCTCTCCAGGTTTACCCACTAAGAAAAGTGATCGGTGGTGGATTTTACTTTCACATTACCTCACATTGTAAGGATACTTTTCCTATCATATCCTAAATTAAGTGGTAAATTCACTGGTTTTTGCAGCTGATGCAAAAAAGGAGACAGAAACCAGATCATTTTCAAGTAGGGTGGCATTCCTTTGTGCCATTTCATAGTGTGGAAGGAAGCCCTTTAAAGCTTTTCCACAAGGTTTTTTACACCTTGAATTCTGATTCATTGTTCTTCCAATTCTGTGGCAGACAAGTTATGTTCTCCCCTTCTCTGTACAGATAATGATGAGTAACTTTCAAGGTTTCCTGTTAATAGCCTGAACACAGTGTGTGTGCGCCCAGGCACATGTGCATGTGTGCATGCGTGGGTGTGTAGAGAGATTTAATTGCCTTCAAAAAAAATCATTGCAATATGATTTTACCCACTTCTCAGCAATAAATGAACACAGCGATGACTTACAAATCTACATTAACCCTGACATTAAAACACAGCACGGCAGCCTAACTTCTGTACTGACTTCCTTCCAATATCTTGATCATACAAATATTATTATAGTTTGACCATCCATGTACAAATGAAACTTCAGGAGATGAAGCTAATTTACAGAAGCAATATGAGAGGTTGCAAACACACAAAATTAAGGCTTAATTTGGTTTTTAAATAAAAGAATTGATGTCATCCAAAATGGTAATCGTGGGTCAATATTTTTCATACAACTTAGTCACGTCTGCAGTAGACAACCTTACCTTCCTCAGTTTCACGTTGCTTTGACTGTTGCTGGGGTTATAGAAATATTGTACATCGTTTGTTTGAATATAATATTATATTGCTAATGACAAATAAATCAGGTCACTTTTACTAGGTTACTTGTTTTAGTTCATTTTTCTCAATGCCAGAACCATTTTCTACACTATAATATTGATCCCCATGGAAATGTGCCATCTGGGAATGCAAATCACCTACACAACATTTTAGGCATCTATAAACAAATGTCGATTTGCACAGATGTAATTAAGAACAGAAAATACAAACCTCTGGACAGAAGCATGATTTATAGTCAAATCTGCCTGCCTTGACAGCTCAACATGGAGAATGTGTTTGACTATCAAGCTAGTCCTGTTTTACAAAAAAAGAACACATGAATTTGGCTCACCTGTTCAATGGAAATTATGTGAAACTACCTAAAGATCTTACCTTGAACTTTTAAAACAAGTCTAGCAGCAAAGACTTTAAAGACCTGGTAAAAGGGCATATAATAACCTGACTTTATTTTAATGAGTCTAAGAATCCAGAGTTGAGTTGGATGCATATTGCCAGGCATAACTTGAAGTCACTGATCACTCATTCTTTTATAATGCTAAACCAAAGGGAGATGTCCACCCAGTTCCCTGCTCCTTTTAAAGGCATCCTGAGTTTGATGTGAGTAAAAAAGAAGCAGAGAGATTATATAGTCTCTGCAAGACATAGTATGGCAACTATATCTTTTCTTAAACCTGGGATAAGAAAATTGCAATCCAAAAATACAGCTGTAAGCTGTATCTCTCAGGATCACAACAGTATCCTAATCAGGGAACTCCATAGGATATGGTTTAAAGAAGACAGGAACCCAGGTAGAACTTCAATCAGATTGCCATGGCCACAATCTTGCTTTTTTTGAAACCACACGATGAACACCCCTGATTCTAATCTATAATTTATCTTCCCTAGAATTGTGTTTCACTATTGCCAGTCTACAAAAACCAAGAGAGACGCACTGAGTTTTTTCTACCTTACGCAGTTTGCTTCTAGGAGCTGTTTTAACACTCTTCCTCTCACACAAGCTATCTAAACTTTGCAGTCTCTTGATCCTCTTGAATGCAGCCATCTCTCCTGGGAATGAAGACTACACTCTCCACATATACAACAAATCATAGTTAATTGAAAATAGGAGCATATGAATATAATAGAATCTGAATTTGCTTTTGATATTTTACTCTGCACAAGTTTAATCCTATATTATTAGAACTGGTTTCTAATTTTCCTACTTTTTATGCGCTTTAATAAGATTCCATTTATTATGCTCACATAGAAGTTAGTGCAGATTAGATAGTCTACTATTCAGTTTCATGTTTTTGTCAATAAAATAACTTATTAATTCAGAGATATGGTTTTTTTTCCAGGATGAACTTCCACAATACATTTCAAGAACATATAAATGTACTTTAAAAAAAAAAATAACAATAATGACCACTAGAAAAAAAACAATTTAAATTTAATATATTTTAAAACTTTAAAGTTTATTAACTTTTGCACCAAATCACAAAAGAATTAACCATTCTTCATTGTTTAATACTTTTGCAAGATTATTTTTTCCCTATGTGCACAGAATATAATTACAACAAAGCTATCCCAGATCAAAAGTTTAGAAAAATTCTAAGCAAAGATTAGACACTGAAGTTGACAAAATCCCAAAAGACTGAAATAATAACTCAATGTTAGAACAGGACAAAAAGAAAGTTACAATAAATACAGATATTTCATTCTGCCATGAGACAGGAGATTAGGATCTGTGAAGTAGAACAATAAAAAGGAGTTTTCAAACACTATATACCAGTGTTTCTGAACCTTGGAAACTTTAAAATATCTGGATTTCAATTTCCAGAATTCCTCAGACAACATGAATTCTGGAAGCTGAAGTCCAGACATCTTAAAGTTGCTAAGTTTGAGAAGCACTGCTGTAGACAAATGGCAGCATAGACATAGGAGCCCAGTCTCTCTAAAACAGTGGCCACATCCCACTTCATTTATTTACTTATTTATTTAAACATTTATATAATTGCCCATCTTTCAACCAACCCTGGACAGCTCCCAATTAATGTTTAATTAATATTAAATTACTAAATTTGAAGTTAATATTTAATTGGTATTTTACAACCTGGTAAGTTGTTCATAGAAAGAGAGACAAATTAAGTATTTGAGAAAAGGTATTATAGCAGAAGAAAAGATTGGATGTTTTATAGCTAAAAATGTGTGGGTATTCTATAACAGTAGGTGTGTTGTGGAAGATTCTAAATATTTGCTTCATTCATGGATTTTTTTCTAAAACAATAGCACATATCTCTAGTCAGATGTTCCTGTACTTACTTTATCAGTGGGGACAGCATAGACAGCATCAAGGGGAATTGAAGACCCGAGAGGAGCTTACGAAACAGGGCAAAAAGGTAGACTGGTGGGCGTATGCCCAAATACAATCGAGAGTCAGAAGGGACAAAGGAAAGGAGGGAATATATAAGTCACTACAGGAATTAGATAAAATCTTATTGGGAATCTAAAAGAAATTACTTTCAAGGAGCTACCAGTTTTTGGTATCACAATGGATTGGTGAGGAGGTGATTAAGGACACTATGATTGCCTGGGGGAAGAACCTCGGATTTTCTCCAAATTTGGATAAATGGGATGAGATATGGAATAGGAATATGAAACTTACTTTGTCAACCTCCTACAAGGAAAATATTTATAAAATGGTCTATCGTTGGCATATCCCCCTGGCAAGAATCTCAAGAATGTTCCCGGGAGTTTCTCTGGCATGCTGGAAGTGTGGGAATGGTGGTGGGACGTACTACCACCAATGGTGCACATGCCCCAAAGTAGGCAAATATTGGTCCAAGGTTCGGAACTGGATAGTAGAAATTACAGGATACAATATAGAGCTGAAACCAGAGATTTTTTTAATTAGGAATGAAATCAGACAAAATAACTAAGGAAAAATGGTACTTGATCCTCCACATAACTACTGCAGCTAGGATACTATACGCGCAAGAATGGAAAAATGAATTAATATCCACAGAAAATAAATTGATTTGGAAAATTACAGAATGAACAGAGGTAGACCGGTTAATTAAATTACTTAGGAACCAAAAAGATTCTGATTATTACAAATGTTGGAATTTATGGTATAATTGGATGAAAGATAAGAGAGGGAAATGAAATGGATTGTATTAGTGATATAGGCGCAGATTTGTGTACGTTAGTTGCAATAACCTAATATGTATATATGTAAAGTATTGTATTTTTAAAAATGAAAATAAACTTTGAATAAATGTAAAAAAAAGATAGTTTTAAAACTTGGGTAAAACTTGACATTTTAAAAACTTGGGTAACTTTTAAAATACACTTTTCCCAATGTAAAAAAATAAAAAAAATGCAAGGCAGCATTCTGGTTAGCGATAAAGTTAGAAGCAGAACTAAAATACCAAAATATGGAATTACATCTTGTCTTGTAAAAAATTCATATATGTGGTTTCTTTTGAAAAGAGCTGTATCTCAAATTCCATCCCTGAGCTTATTCTTAAATTTTAGATCCAAATAATATCCATTATAATTTTCTTTGTGAGACTTAAGAAATAAAAGTATTTGATACTTGGGAACCATGTGCTAAAATAGGAGGAGGAAGGAGTACAGGTAGTTCTCAACTTACGACTTCAATTGAGCCCACATTTTTTTGTTGCTAATGAGACAGCTGTGAAGTGAATTTTGCTCCTTTTTATTACCCTTCTTGCCACAGTTGTTAAGTGAATCACCGCAGCTGTTAAATTAGTAACATGGTTGTTAAGTGAATGTGGCTTCCCCATTGACTTTGCTTGTCAGAAGGTTGCAAAAGATGATCACATGACCCAGGGACACCGCAATCATCATAAGGTAAAAGTAAAGGTTCCCCTCGCATATATATGCTAGTCGTTCCCGACTCTAGTGGGCGGTGCTCATCTCTGTTCCAAAGCAGAAGAGCCAGCACTGTCCGAAGATGACTCCATGGTCATGTGGCCGGCATGACTAAATGCCAGAGGTGCATGGAATGCTGTTACTTTCCCACCAAAGATGGTACCTATTTTTCTACTTGCATTTTTTACGTGCTTTCAAACTGCTAGATTGGCAGAAGCTGGGACAAGTAACGGGAGCTCACCCCATTCCGCGGCTCTAGGGATTCGAACTGCTGAACTGCAACCTTTTGATCGACACGCTCAGTGGCTAAGACTAGTGAGGTTAGCCACCCGAAATTGTAAGCGGTTACATTTAAATGCCCCACGGTGTGTCACAATGGTTTGGGCTTCAGCGGTAGCGATATTTACTGGAAATTACTGATACGCTTGTGCTAAATCTAGTTTAGCAAATATTTTACCATTTTCAAGCGAATGCAGCAGATGTTACACTACTGGCACCGGGTATGCAGTCTGTTGTAATGCTTTATTTAATGTGCATTTATAGTCCGAGCAGATGTGAATTGACCCGTCCAGCTTAATTGGGGTGACTATTGGGGTCTCCCACGTGGTGTGGTCAATCGGCTCCAGCATCCCTTGGGCAATTAGTTTGTCTAGTTGCTCATCTACTTTCGGCCAGAGAGGAAATGGAACCCTTTGGGGTTTTAGCCTGATTGGGGTAACACTAGGGTCTAGGTTAAAAGATATAGGTTTTTCAGTATACTTGCCTAGGCTCCCATCAAAGATGTCCCCAAAATCAGCCAGCAGCTTATTGCGTTCATTTCTGCTGATTTTGTGGATGCCAGTAACCCCTAATCCTAGGGGCTTGAACCACTCTATGCCCAGCAGGGTGGATCTGTTGTTTTCAATGATGGTCAGGGAAAATTGGCCACAGAACTCATTGAAAGTGACTTTCACTGATGCTCTTCCCAGCACTGGGATGCTATTTCCTTGGAAATCATTTAAGGTGATGTTCTGCGGTTTGAGTTGCCTTTTTTCTATGGTCGGGATGAGGCTCTTCAGTGTCCACCAGGACACTATGGTGAAGAAGGATCCTGTGTCTAGCTCCATCCTGCAAGGTGTTCCTTTGATGGGAATGGTGACATGGTATTTATCAGCATTGCATGCATTGGAGTGCCCCACGGTTGTCTGATCCTTGCTTCTTGGTAAGGTTCCTCCCAGTGTTTGCTCCTTTGGAACCCTGGCTTCAGTTGCCCTTGCCTCCCTGGCCCGGCATGGGCTTTGGGTTGGTAGGGTATAGGTTGTATGGCTCTGCAAGCCTCAGCTATGTGGCCCTTTCTCTGGCACTGGTGGCAGATAGCCTCTTTGAACTGGCAGGCCGTCCTAGCATGGAAATCTATGTATCCCATACAATGAGATTGTCTAAATCATTGTCTTTTGGGCTTACCCTTCTTTCTGGGTGTATGCGGTGCACCGCTTCTTCTTACTCCCATTCCTCATCATATTCAGGGACCTCAGTTGTCCAGTCTGATTCCCTTTGTGTGCGATGCACTCCGCTTGTCTTTTGGATGTCAGCAGTGGAGTTACCGGATGATTCAGCGGCTCTGGCTTCTTCAACCACATCCTTGAACATGACCCCCCTATAGATTAGCATTTTCTTTTGTAGGGTTTCTCATTCCCAGAATGACCCGATCCTTCATCATCTCCTCTGGGTTAATAAATTCACATTTGGTTGCAATTTCTCATTTTGCCATGAAGTCTTTGTTGTCTCCCATTCCCTTTGCTGCCAGTGATAAAATTAGTTTTGGCTCACCATCGGGGTTGCAGTGGGGGCGTAGTGGTCCTTCAGGATGTTCTGTATGGTCAACCATGATATAGATTTGACGTCCATGGGTGAAGCAAGGGTCTGGGCCATCTTGTAGATCTTCGTGCTGCAGTAGGTGAGGAAAAGGGCTCTTTTCCGGTTGTCTGGAAGGTCTTGGTAGTTGTTGGCTTCCAGGAACATACAGAATTGGCTCATGTATGTGTGCCATTCTTCCGTCTGCAGGTTGAACAAGGCTGGTGCGGGCAAAGTTTGGTTGTTCAACCTTAGACTGGCCAGAGCAGGGTCGTTCCTTGCGATAAAATGGCCACAGATGCCACAAGGTGATGGTCAGTTCCTTTTGTCCCAGTGTTAGATGGGGGTGCAAAAGAAGAGGCAGGATGCCAAAGAAGGTTCAGCACTTTTATTCCTGGCCACGATCAGCAAAAAATGGCCAGCAGATTGCCATTTTGCTCTCTTTTTTAAAGAGCTCCGGCAGTCTAGCTGGCCACTGACAGTGGTTTATTTTTCCCACTGCTAGATTATCCAATCAGCAGCGAGCATGCAAATAGGTGCTCCATATGTCAGTACGTACATAACACCTTTCTCTCCCTGTTTTCCCTAGCATCCTCTTGGGTAATGGGGAAAGAGGAAGAGACATGAACCTGCTGGAAAATTAGGAGGGGGCCTCCAAGTGTTGGGAAGCACCCATTCTGGCAGGGAGGAGGAATCAAGTGTAGAGTAAGCCTGGAGTGATTGCACAACTGCAAAAGGACTAGGTGTCAGCATTCCAGAAAACCCCTGGACACTAGGACCAATCCCACCCCAAGTTCATTGGAGCTTTATCTAATTGTTCTTATAGGAAGGCTGCCATACTGGGAAAATTCCTGTAATATAGGCAGAACAAAATAAAGTAGTTAGCTTGAACTCTGCGAGTCTGGTTGTTGTGCCTGACAAATGCTACTTGAAATGTCAGGTTAAAATGGTCCACAAAATTCTGGAACCAATCCTTGACAGAGGTCTCACAAAAAGTCTAACATGCAGCTGGTCATGAAACTCACTGCATCTGACTGGGCTCTTTTCAATATTAAACTTCCTCTGCTTTAGGGAAGCTCAACACTATAGTTGACCTTTCCCTGGCATAACAAGAACCACACTTCCCAAAAATAGATGGGACAAATACCAGACTAAATTTGATTAAACTTATATTAGTTGTAATTACAGCTAAACTGAACCAACTATTGTAAATTATTTCCACGTGTTTAACGATTTCCCATTGTTCCATATTCCAATCTGATGGAAATATTGGTGGATTTTCTGGGATACACCCAGGGTTTTAGGGTGTATAGATTCTGCATTTCTGTACTACACCCATAGTACATACATATTTCCATGGATACATAGATATACCCTTTTATAATGAAGGGCATTATAAATATCTGTGAAGAAGGCTTAATACAGGTTAATTTCCTTCAGAGTTTGTCACAACAGAAATACAATAACAGAAAGAAGAAGAGTTTATGAATTGCCTATTCAAAGTACATTTAATGTGTTTCTTCTTTTAAATGTCAATGGTGGATTATTGCATTATACAGAGGTAAGGAACAGATGGTGTGGGATGTCTTAAGTTTATCCAGTAAACAGTCTTGCACATTTCCTTCCACCACTGCTTTCCTTGAACCCCATTATCTTCCTTTTTCTGTTGTTTGTAACAAACAACTAGCAAAATTTATATAGACTTATAAGCCATGGTATGAGAATGTTTAATGATGCCCGTGATATATGATGCCAGCCTAGCAAAACTAGCTAGTGTTGCAAGAGGCCTTCATCTTAATTATGAACATTTTTTAAAATTTAAATGTAGGGCTGAGCATACAAAATAAAGTAGAGGACCATCTGTTGGTTTTCCATCTGTGCTCGTTTACTAAATACATACTGGCCCGCCAATCCCCCCTCACTATTTATAACCTTCCCTTGAAAACAAATGACTAATGTGTTGCAAAAGTTGTTAGTCTATGTGTATGTGTATGTATGTGCTCAAAAATAAATTGCTGCATGCTTTTAGTAGCTGATAACGTAAGTGATTCTGCAGGCACTTTTATGGCTTTGACTGTTATGAAAGCATTCATCATAAAACAATTGCATGCACGCACACACACAAGCATACACATGCACACAAATGGCCATTGTGTTGCAGACAATGGACAGAGACAAAAGGGTGCAGTTGATGAGATGAGCATATATAAAACCAAATATGTGAGCTGCCTACTAGTCTCAGAAGGTTTCTTTGAAAGAAAACCCAGAACAGAAATATTTTATGTAAAGTGTAGTTCCACAATCAAATGAAAAATGGAAGAATAACAGCATAAAACAAAAGAAACTTCACACTGATATATATTAGTCCATGTCTATCATTACTAGAGACCTACAAAAAATAAAATCCCAAACTACAATCTCCCTCTTGTATTTAAAAAGTCCTTTCCCTCTTTTAGTCTGGAACTTCTCCCTTTCAGTGATTTTCCATATTAATTGTTCTGCTTAAGTCCTTGTTTGGGTCAATTCTTTAACTCTTGGAGGAAGAACAGTATGGCTTCTTATTAGCTGGCCTTTGCTTTCCAACTTAAGCTCAGCATCTCCTTTTGATTCATTGTCAGGCTCACTTTTCCATAACCTGGGACTTAAGGAGGCAGAAATTCCTCAATAGACCTGTTCTTCTGTTTATAAGGGCTTCAAGTGTGGGCGTGTCAAGTGGGAGTCTTGTGATGGGTCTTGTGATAGGGAGATTACGTCAGGTCAGGGTCATTGGGAGGTGAACTGTTGGTGGGGAGGTTGTGCAGGTTGGTTGAAGGTCGGTGCTGTCCCTGGCAGTTGATTTGGGTTCTGAGGGATTCATGGGCTGGTTGTAAGTAAATGAATCTGTTGATGGAATTACTTGATGGAGTACCAGGCATCAATGAACTCATGAGTATGGCAGGTGGTAGTGTTGCCGATGATTTTTATGTTGCTGGTACGAACTGGTGCTGTTTGGTATCAGTGAGGTTAGAGATTAATGATTTGGGATCATGGGCATTTCACTGCCAGCTGGTGTTTGTGGATCCTGTTTTTTAATTGATGTGATGTTTGTCCCACATTGAATTGCTTGCAATGGTTACAGTTGATTTTGTAGATTATATTGTTTCTTTCATTGTAAACACTAGGCGTGATCTGCGAACACCTAGAAACAAACATAACTATTGCTAGAAGCCAACATGAGTTTTTCAAAACCAGATCATACCATACAAATCTTATTGCATTATTTGACAAAGTGATTAAATTAGTGGCTTGTGGAAATGCTGTAGATATAGTTTACTTAGACTTCAGTAAGGTATTTGACAAAGTAGACCACAGCCTACTTCTTGGTGACATAGAACAATGTGGGATAGAGAGCAACACCACTATCCAGTTAGATTTGTAACTGGCTGAGCAACTGCACCCAGTGTGTAGTCCTCAGTGGAACTACATTTACATGGAGGGAAATATGCAATGGAGTACCCCAAGGTTCTGGCTTAGGCCCAGTACTCTTCAATATCTTCATAAATGACTTAGATGAAGAGATACAAAGGGAATTAGCAGATGAAACCAAGCTGAAGGGAATAGCCAACAATTTAAAAGATAGACTCATAATACAGAAGGATCTTTTGACATTGGATCCTATCCAACAAAATGCAATTCAGTGGTGAGAAAAGTGAAGTCTTATACTTAGGGAAGAAAAATCAAACACACAGGTATAGAATAAGAGGTACCTGGCTTAACAGCATTAACTGTAAGAGGAATCTAGGAATCATAATGGACAACCACTTAGAGAGGTGACAGCCTGTCATCACTGCCTTTTATAGGGGAATTCTTGAGAAAGGAATCTGCTGTGGAGGTTTTAAATGTTCCTCCTCCTAGTTCCCTTATCTTGACATAGTCTTCTCCCCACTGTCCTTTCTCATCTTTATTAGTAGCAGCAGGTTGAAAAGATGCCATATTCCTTGATCATCCAGTATGGATATAAAATTAAGCCACTGTTCAGTGCTGTGTGAATGCAGCTTGGCAGAATTGGCCAAGAATTAATTAGGAGGCAATGACCGCAGATGGCAGATATTGAAGACAGAGGGCCAATCTCTAGACATAGTTTCTGAGGATCCTAGTCAGTCTTTTGTGTTGAGGACTGGGCAGTTGCCACTTCATGGGCAGCTATATCCTTAATTAATATCTATATTATCTTAATCAGTATATATATACTTAAATTAACCTGCTGATGTCAAATTTAATGGATCCTCCCCTATCAATAAAACTGCCAGTCTGTTTGGGTTTTTTTTATATGTGAAATGGAGAGATGACACCAGCTTGTCCTTTTCTTATAAAGTGTACTAAGCCTTGTGCTAAGCTTCTGGCCACCCTTACTCTGAGGTAGCCACAAGGCAAAACATCTAAGAACCGCAATCTTAAATAAACCAGAGTTGCTCCTTGTATCCATGGGATTGCCTAAAATTATGGGATTGTTTTTAATTGAACAGAAATTTGATCATGACTTGTTTCAGTAAACTAAGCCTCGTAAGGGCAGGCAATGACATGGGAGAGGAGTCAGAATTTGCTACTAGCATTCTACTAGTTGGTGAGAGAAGTGATAGAAAATGGTGTAGAGTGCCCAGCATGTGCTAATTGTGTAATCATCCATGACACGCAATGGAGTCATTAGTAGCACAATCGTGTCACTCTGTGGCAATTCTAGGAAGTTCCTGAAAACACACCGAGTAAACTATTCATGGAGCAATAAATGATTATTCAAAACAATTATTAGAATTATCATCAAATTATAGATTAATGGATGAAATAGATATTCATGAGGGGGAAAAAAAATGCCAACCCAGGGCCAGAAAAGCTTGTTTTCGATCACTGAAGATCACTCCCTAAAAATCAGCAGTTTCCTAAACCATAGAAAATCAGGAATGAGATTCACAACAACCACTTTGTAGACTGTGCCTTTAATTTCCACCATGAGCTAGCAACAGACACTGCCAGGCTTCAGAATATGGAGCACATTTATAAAGAAAGACAAAAGCATAACAGATGTAGGAGATATAAAAAGGGGGTCCTACTGAGTCTGAATGCTTCCAACACAAACAGTGACAAGTATTTGCTAACAATTAAATCCTGCTGCCCCCCCCCGCCCCACCATTAATTTTAGCAGTTCCGCTATTTCCACACCAAATGGAGTAGTTGAAATATTCAGTTAATGTACACACAAAGAAAGAAGAAGAACCCTATGGTGCCAGGAATACAGAATTCTGTTACAGTACTCCATTTCTCAGATTGATTACAAATTTATGCACTGCAAACCCCCTACAGGATCTGTTGAATCTCTTTCAAGCGCATAGCACCCAGGGCAATCCATCCTCTCTCTAAGACTTCCACCAAACAAGTCCCATCATTCCAGCCAGCATAGACTCTCTGTTCTGGGAATCGTGGTTGTTGTGAATTACTTCCAACTGGGATGGCAGAAGCTACAGTCCAGCCTACTCTCTGGAAATTCTGACTTCTGAAATTAAGCCTCAGACTCTGATATCTACAGGATCTGGTCCTCTTGGTGATTCAAAGCCTCTCCCGAGTTAACTCCAGCACTAGTTTCTCATATCCACCCCCCCCCTTTCAAAATACGTTTGCTGCTGCTTCCTAATCATCCCCTTCTTCCAGATGACCAGCCTCTCCATCTCACAACCTTCAGAACCTCATTTAAAATACACACGAGATTACTTTAGGCTGTTTTCTTTCAGGTCTGCGCCCAAACACACATCAATTTTCCCTATAACAAGAATGGAAGGAAATAAATTGTAAATGATCCTTCATACCTATTGTCTATAATAAGTATTGAATGCTTCTCAGAGCATTCACCGAGCCACCACATCAGGGGTGAAATCCAGCAGGTTCTGACAGGTTCTGGAGAACCGGTAGCAGAAATTTTGAGCAGTTCAGAGAACCGGCAAATACCACCTCTGGCTGGCCCTAGAGTGGGGTGGGAATGAGGATTTTGCAGTATCCTTTCCCTGCCATGCCCACCAAGCCATGTCCACAGAACCGGTAATTAAAAAAATTGGATTTCACCACTGCACCACATTGCTAGGAGCTAGGAGGTGCATGAGTCAAGCATCCCCTACAAGACAAGTGCAAGCTGTCCCGTTAAGGATAAGACTGCACTATGCTGTGATTTCTGCCTTGGCTGGCTGGGAAATTCTGAGAGTTGACGTTCATGTTTCCTAGAGTTGCCAAGGTTGAGAAACATCGATCGAAGCAGGAAGAGTGCTATGAAATCATGACATATTGGACACAAAAGTTTGATTTTTATCCTCTGACGCTGGGGCTGTTTTCAGTTGGTTCCATAGTCAACTTTGGCTTTACTATACTGAATGAAAGTATACTTCACCAGCTATTGACACGACTTATCAGAAGTTATATGAAGTATGGTATAATTCCCAATCCACACATCACCAACATGCATCCATAGCTAGACCAAGTTCCTTAGGATATTTTCTCTTGAGATTTGATAGGAATATGAGAAGCTAGGATTCTGTAAATTCTGGAGCCGGGTAAATGGAAGACGAAACACCTTTGCACTTCATGGGGTCACAGTGTGTCCCTCCACTGGTCCTTCAAAGAAAATTTACTTAGAAAAAGCTGAAGAGCAATTCCTTTTCTTCACATTGAATAACGATATTAGAAATGAAAAGCAAAAGTAATGTCTAGGACCATACTTGTAAAACATGGGTGCAGTGATAAAGTAGGTAATGTTAATTTGCATACCAAAAAACAGCAGCTCCCTCTCAAAGTAGCCACAGAATGGCACACATTTTAATGTGGCAAAAGGAAAAATGGTTAGCACATGAGAAAAATTGCAAGGACCACCACAAGACCTGTACCTGGCCTTGAAGTGGAGGATTGGGGACCTCCAAAGAGAAACTTCTTTGGGGGCTCTCCAGAATGAGAACAAAATTGGGATAAGGAAGTGGACAGGATAAACACTGTAACCTGAATTAATTCTGTTTTAAATGAGAGAGGGTTAATCGGTTTCTTTCCCATATTTGATGGCTTTATCTTCTGCCACACTGAAAATCACAGTACAGGGACAGACTTTGGAGGCCTGTGTGTAATGCGCTCAATGCTTTGAAAGAGGGTCACTGCAGTCCCAAGACCACAGATACTAGTATCAGTAGTTGGTTGCTCCCAGTTCGGTCCAGTTCTATAGAATCGGTAGTAAAACTAGCAGGTGGGCGTTATCATGGGTGATCTGTGCATGCGCAGAAGCTTCTGCACATGTGCGCATGCTCCCATTCTGAACCAGTAGTAAAGGTAAGTAGAACCCACCCCTAACTAGTATATTATTTTTTGTGTGTGCCTATAAGTCAGTGATGACTCCTGGAAACTCCAGGGATAGGTTCTTGCAGTTCTCTTTGCAAGAAATCTCAGAAATGGGCTCTTTCCTAGGGCTGAGTGTGACTGGCTGAAAGTCATCCAGCCGGCTTTCAGGACTGAGGTGGGACTAGAACTCATGGTCTACCTGGTTTCTAGCTTGGTGCCTTAGCCACTACACCAAATCAGCTCTCCTAGCATACAGTAGAGCAGTGATGGTGAATCTTTTTGGCACCAAGTGCCCAAACTGGAATGCATGTGCGGCGTGCGCTGGAGTGCGCTGGAGTGCTGGAAACCCGAAGACCTGCTGGCCGGTGCAAGCATGCCTGTTTTTTGGTCATTTTTGGGCTGTTTTCAGGCCATTTTCAGGCCATTTTTGGCTGTTTTTCAGACTAATGGCTGTTTTTTGGACCGTTTTCAGGCTGTTTTCCGGCACGCTAACATCTGCAAAGATCAGCTGGCTGGCATGCATGTATGCACCAGAAACCAGAAGAGCATCTGGTGATGGCGCTCGTGCTGACAGAGAGGGCTCTACGTGCCACCTCTGGCATGCATGCCATAGCTTCGCCATCACGGCAGTAGGGTATAGAGGAGTATAGTGTGTGGAGTACACATTATTTGATTCTAATTTGTTCAGAGTTGTTTATTAGGAGATTGAAAAAGAGAAGATGGTGCCTAAGCCTCACGTGATCCAATTCCTGCTCCTGTTTTCATCCATTACGCGTGTAACATGTAAAAATGAGGTGAGCCTTCATTTGCACAGTTACAAGTGCCAAATTGCCTTTTTTTTAAAAAAGATCTTTACCTCTGAATGTGTCTCTGAATATAGTGCAGTAAATTATCACACAGTAAAGGGAAGTGTATACCAGTGGTATATTTCCACCCATCCCAGTATAATCTGTTCAGGAGATTTTGCATTCTTAAAATCTCACTTGGATGAGGGTGTTCAAACTTATTGTCATGTTTTCTGATAATGTAGCTTGCATTAGGATCCTCTTTACCAAAGACATGTTCCCCCCTCCAAGTATTATCATAATGTCTTGCTTTGACATGAACCAAGATAAAGCTAAGCCATGTTGCAGCATTGTCAGGGCTGGGTTTATTAGTATGATTATAATTATGCTTCAGATAAGAAGATGCTCTTAGAATTATGTCTTCAGTTATTGGGATGTTTTATATATGAGAAATCCAACTTCAGAATCATGCAAATCTCATTATATTTTAAAGCATAAAAGCCTTCCACAAGAAATATTAATCAGGCAGACTGAAGTATGAGAGGTATTGGATTTGCATTATTACTTTCTGGCTTATATCATTTCATTTTTCAATGTGTCTATTCCCTATAATTTACCTCTTGACACTTTTAACATTTTCAATCATTTTAGTTGTTTTAAAATAAACATTGATTAATGTCAAGTGTATCAGCACAGCGTTATTAACTTTTATGCAATATTTAAAAAAACCCATCACCCTGTTTCTTTTGCTTTGTGATGTACATTTATTCAGCAGCTCCTGTCTGGAGAATTAAAAACAGTTTCTCCCCCCCACACACACACCTCTTACTAAATAGAAGCAGTTCATAAGCAGAAAGACTGATCTTCAAAGATATTGTGCAGGTGGAAGTAATGCATTTTAATGTAGTGTCTGGAATTTAGTCTTGAAATAATTTGAATATTGCTTTAAATAATGGATCCTAAACCTATTAGAGGTAATCCAGTAATATAGAATGCAGTCGAGCCTTTACTATTATGGCTATCATTTCTCTTGATTAAGAGAAAAAGTATCTTGAACAGGAACAAGAAATATGTCTGCAATTATTCATAGAGCTGCTGAAACCATCACAGGATTGGAAAGAGACATCTGAATCAATCTAACTACTCTCTGCTCTGTGAAAGAATCAAATTGAAATATCTACTAAAACAACTTTTACTTCAACATATGCAGTGAAAGGGATCTCACAACATCTCTAAATAATTATTTCTGTTGTCAAAACTTCTGTTGTCAACTTTTCCCCACTGCTCAGCTTTTCTAAGACCCAACCACAGTTTGCTTTCTGGCATCTTACATTCATTATTTCTTGTCCTGCATTTCGAAGTGACAATGAAACAGATCTTGGCCTTCTTCCACATGACATCCCTGCAGGGATTGAACAAAGGTAGTCCTCGCTTAACGACTGCCATGTTTCCTTTACAACTGCGGCATTCACTTTATGGCTGCTGCAAAAAAAGGCCTAAAATCGGGTCGGTCACGAGGGTGCCTCAACATACAACCATCAGAACTTATGACCGAAATTATGGGCCCCATTATAGTTGTAGGTCGAGGACTACCTGTAATGCCTATCAAAGCTAGGGAGATCAGTCCCCTCCCTTTTCCTTATAGGACTTTATTCCAAATCCCCGGATCTTCCTGTCTTTACACTTGTTCTAGTTTGTTTGAAACCTTCTGGAAGGATAGTGCCCCAAAAGTAGATTTTCAAAGTCGGACCTCAACTATCTATGCAGAAAAGAGATTTTTGAGATATGTGAATATCATCAAAATTTTTGTTGGCCACTTCACACTACTGAGTTATATCCGGTTTGTATTCACAGTTTTTTCATTCAGTTATGTTCAGTTATTTTCTGTACCTTATAAAGATTGTTTCAAATGTCTGTCTTCTAGACCAGCAGTCCCCAACTTTTGCGACTTAGTGGCCTGGCTGAGGGAGGGAGAGGGGAATTGGGCTGTGCAAGCAGTGGACGGTGCGCACGCACACAAATCCCTTGCATGAGTGGTGGGCCAGTGTGCACACGCAGCACTTGCATGAATGGTGGGCCGGTGGGCACTTGCACTGGCCTGCTGCTTGCACAAATGCTGCATGTGCATGTCCACCAGCCCACCACTCATACAAGGGCTGCTTGCGCATGTGCTGGACCCCACTCACACATGTTGAGCTGCGTGAACACGTGCACTCTGGCCTTCCACTCATATGACCCCTTTCCAAATAGGCCACGGCCCGGTAGTGGGCTGCAACCCAGGGGTTGGGGACCAGGGGTGAAATGCTCCCGGTTCAGACCGGATCGCTTGATCCAGTAGCGATGGTGGATCAGAGAACCGGTAGCAAAAATCCCTGCGCCCCCCCCATGCCCTGCTGAGCCCCACAATCATCAGAGCCTTTTTTTTAAACTTTTAAAAGCATTTTTTCTACAACCTCTTCCGACGAAAAAATGCTTTTAAAAGTAAAAAAAAAGCCTCTGATGATTGCGCGGCTCAGCTGGGATTATCAGAGGCTTTTCAAAGCATTTTTTTCTGCAACCTCTTGGCTGAAGAGGTGGTAAAAAAAATGCTTTGAAAAGTCTCTGACGATCCCAGCTGAGTTGCCTTATCAGCAGAGAGGTATTTTTTAAAAAGCCTCTCTGACGATCCCAGCTGAGTTGCCTGATTGACAGAGGCTTTTCAAAACATTAGAAAAAATGCTTTGAAAAGTTAAAAAAAAAAAGTTGGCCAAGCCCACCCAGTCACATTAACCCCCCCAAGCCACGCCCACAGAACCGGTAGTAACAAATTTTACATTTCACCCCTGTTGGCGACCCCTGTTCTAGACAGTTTCTCAACCTCAGCATGCTGGATGGGATATTCTGGAAGTCCACACATCCTAAGGTTGCTGAGGTTGAGAAACACAGTTAATTCTAAAGATTTAGCTATCCAGTCACATTTTATATCACTTGCAACTCTGATAAGTATTCTCTTCAGGTCATCTTCCAAACTGTTAATAAAACTTTGAAGAATATTGAATTTAGCAACAAAATTAGGGGCACCTTATTTGCTATTTCGCTCAAGTTCAGCGGAAAGCCATTGAAAATGATTTTTGAGTCATTTAATTTTTGTGCCATCAAGATGAGCTTTTACTGACTTCCAGTTGCAACCAGAGCGAGAACAGCTGGAAAATAGCAGGCTCTGCCGAGTCCTGCAAAAATCCAGCTGGTAATCGCTGCCAGGAGACCCTTTGGGGTCACAGTTGCCTTATAGGGGCGGTGAAGGAAGGAGAGGCGCTTCCCTGACCATGAGGAATCCACAAATTTCTTGGTAGGTCCGAAGCAAGCTCTCCCTAAAAGGCAGCAGGCACGGCCGGCATTGCTGGCAGCCACGAAGCCAGGACAATCGGGAACCAAGATTGTGCAGGAGCGGTGTATGGACAAAAGATTGAAATTGGGTTAGATATTTACCAACTTATACTTTAATGACTTGCAATAACAAAAAGAATATGAAAAGAAAACTCCTAAACTTAAAATAGTGGCAAATTGACACACGGAGAAAAAAACCCCCCGGAAACGAAAAGGTGGAAAAAAGCCCAAGAGAAGCTATAAAAATACAGACAGCGTGGAAAAAAGCCCAAATAATTTGAAAGCGACTTTATGGAGAAATTATTTGTTTATTTGAATTTCTAAACCCCTTGGATTTATCTGACAATCAGCTGTTTTTGACAGATTGCTTACCTTGGATTGGGGCATAAGAGAGCCATCTACTGGAGAAAGAGAAGTACTATAACACTATAGCCGCAGTATATTTAATAAAAGCTAATATAATACATACAAAGTCTAATACACAGAACAGAAGTAACAACATCTGGTGAATGGCCTGACCTTGACTCTGTTGTTAGAAGATGACTGGGAAAATTTGAGAACATTCAATAATGTGTTTCTTTCCTTTGGAAGAGTTACAAAAGGAACTAATTTGCAAATAACTAAATCTTACTAAAATTGACTATTGGGTTATGGATTGGAAAGACTGGAAGAACTTAGTAGAGTAACTTGGACAAATTTGGACTTGGACTATTAATGTTATTTAATAGAATATTCTAAGAGGCAAAAGAAGAAAAGGTCAAAAGAAAAGAGAGAAGAAGGAAATAAGACTTTAAAATTTGGACAATTGGGGAATTATAAGGCTGTAAATTATTATGAAATAAAATGTGGGGATTTGGAGGTAACTTGATTAAATAGAAGTTTCTTAAATATTGAGATATTGAAATAATAGAAATACCCTTTTTATAAGCTGTATCAAATCACTATAAAATGGATCTAGAGATGTATGAAGAAATATTGTGCATGTTAAAAAGTCTGCGTGAATCCTTAAGAAATGACAGAGACAAAGGAATTGTTTAAAGATACAGAAATGAATGTAGAAGCTATTCAACAATTGAGGGAAAAAGAGGAACACGATATTCAAGAAGTAGATGAGAAACTAGAAAAAGCAGGGGAAGGGGAGAATAAAAATGAGAAGCAAGAAGTTAGGAACAAAGAGGAGAAGAGACTAATAAGTAGAAGACAAATACATAACATCACAATTTATAAGGGTACAGAGAGAAGAAAGAAAAACCCCTTTAAAAAACAAAAACAAAATGAAGTTTTGTGGATGGGTGTTCAAAAAATGCAGCAGAAAGAGGCTTGGGCAAAGAGCCAGGTCTTCAAGACCTTTTGAAATGCCAGTAGAGTGAAGGCCATGTGAATCTGAGGGAGGAGTCATTCCGAAGGACAAGTGTAGTAATCCTCTTGTTGGAGAAGAAGGATCCCAAACAGGAGTTGAATACTGTAGATGCTTCTCCTTCTTCTCTTTCTCCTCCTTCCTCTTCCCCTTCCCTTCTTCCCCCTCCTCCTCTCCCTTTCCCCCCATCCTCCATTCCGACATCTTCACTGAGCAGTTAGTATATTGATTTTCTTCATTTAATTTTTATTAGATCAGGGTGGGAGGTCCCTTATTACAGGGCTGCTGTTCCGCTCGTTCTGAGCCTCAGTACAAGCAGTGAGCCCTAAGTGCAGAAGTAGGAGCAGCTTGTTGCACAACGGGATTTTTTCGCCATTGGCAGCTTCCCAGCAAGGGCGAGGGTCTGCAATAGGAAAATGGGACGTGCTGTTTTAAGCTTCTCCTGCTATTTTTCACCCTGGGACAATGTGAGCAGTTTAAAATGGAGGCTCACTTCCCCAAACACCTGATACGGAGAGCGCAGAACAGACATAACACCACGGGTCCTCCCCGAGGTAGGAGACTAATTAGCTATCTAAGAATTGCAGTTGCTGACACCAGGCTGGCCACGAGCTGCCTTCCCGTCTCCTTGCAAATAATCTCGCTGCTCTTCAGCTGCATTAATTTTATCCCCTGAGCTGGAACGACAGTGCCCCTGGTCAGAACGAAAGACTTTGTACGGAATGCAACTGAAGGCTCATTAGATAAGTTTCCTTTAAATGGCCTAACTTGGTCGTGGATTTAGAACTCTTTAATTAAGCGTGTTTCCATTAAGCAGCCGTCTTCTGCTATGATTGTGTTCCCGACTCAACATTTAATGGCAATAAGGACTGGGTTTTTGTTTCTAGAGGGCACTCTTTGAGTTGTGCCATTAACAACCAGAGACAAAAGGCACTTCGAAACCATCCCCATTTTCCTTCCGCAACCCTCCAAAGCAGTTTGAGGCCAACCTGCAGTTTTCTTTGCTGCTGTCAGCTTCAAAACATGGGGACCATGCTGAGATCATAATAAGGAAATAAGTGTTCCCTCCAGCAGACCTGTACAAAACTGAAAAAATCATCATCCTGCTCCCTGAACTATTACAGGCTCTTCATGCCAAAAAGGAAATACATTTTTACAACCCTCTCCCTGTCCCCATGTTAAAAAAGCAAAACAAAATTGTCTTGCCACTATCATTAGGTCACACGTAAAAGCATGCAAAAGTGCAACTAGAAATGACTAGTTTATGTTATTACGAAAAAACAAAAAGTTGTGGTTTGATGTTAATGCTTTATTTTACTGCAATAGAGGGAGTCAGAAGTCAATGCTTCTTTTTCTTTTTCCCAACTCTTCCTCACTTCTCTTCCCCTCTTTCCCCCCCACTGCTTTCCTATTTACTTTCGTATTTTGTATCTTATTTTATCTTATGACTCAATAAAATGCTAAATGGTGAAAAAAACTAAAAAAAACCACAATAGATAGCTTGGCTATAGTTTCAGATACAACTAAAAAAAAAAATAACAAAACCAAACCCTGATGCTTCTTCTTTCCCCAAAGGAGTGAATCGTGTGATTATACAAATCCAGAGCAAATGCTGAACTGGTACAATAGTTCTTGGCACTAAAGGAAATTGATGGGGTTTTTTTCTCCTATTTTCTCTGCAACTTCCTAAGTTTTAAAACAATCTTATTTCCCGCCAGCAAATAAGTTAGAAAACCCAGAGTAAAACCTGTAGTTGCCTTGAATGTCTTTGGAGGGGGAGGTTCAACCTTCTGCTACAGTCTAAGGCAAGAGTGTCAAATCCGCGGCCCTCAGGCCGGATGTGCCATCTGCTGGCCATGCCCACCCCTGGTTTAGCAAAGGGGAAAAAAAGTTGTGATACGTCACATGACGACGTGTCATCGCGAGTTTGACACCCCTGGTCTAAGGCATGCAAAGCAACTGCTTTATCAAGCATGGAGGTCCCTTCACAATATAAAGATTGCACCCCTCTAAAGCTGGGGGCACCCTTTGTACTGCCCTAAGCTTTCAGCTTCTTTGGGATCTACTGTGTTCGTGTCTTAGAAAGCAGCTCTTGAGGAATCACCATAAAGACAATTTTACAGGATCTCCTCTGGAGCTGCAGAGGATGTAATTGACCTTGGTGGGAACCCCTCCCCTGTCTCTGCAACCAGCTTGCAGCTACCGAGATTCCTCCCAATTCCTTTTTTTGAAATTGTGATCCCTAGCCATCATCCATCTCTGTTTGTTAGGTGTAAGGGGGACTTCACTGTCCCTTCTCATGCAGCCACCTCTCCCCGCACCCCCACTCCATTGTTGCAGTGACTGGGTATCATTCTTTTGATCTACCACTGATCAGCCCAGTTGATCTAGTCGTCAACCACAATTGAGCCCAAAATTTCTGCTGCTAAGCAAGACAGTTGTTAAGTGAGTTTTGCCCCATTTTAAGACCTTTCTTGCCACCGTTAAGTGAATTACTGCATTTGTTAACTGAATCACTGTGTTTGTTAAGTGAATCTGGCTTCCTTCATTGACGTCGCTTATCAGAAGTCCGCTGGGTAATTACAAATGATGACCACGTGACCCGGAGACACAGCAACCATCATAAATACATGCCAGTTGCCAAGCTGCTGAATGACCATGGAAATGCTCCAACGGTCATAAGTGTGAAAAACGGTCATCAGTCACTTTTTTCAAGTGGTCGTGTAACTTTGGCCTAGCAAGTATGTATTATTATCTTTATATGTTTGTATTTTTTTTAAAAAAAAAATACATGGAGTAAGTGAAAAAATAGTAAAAATATAGAAAAGTGTTTAGCTCAGAATGTTTAAGGTTTAGGACTGCTCTTCTACAAATCACATACAGTGCTCCCAAAAGTGTTTTTTTTTTTTAAAAGGCAAGTGGATTTTGTTTTTTTCCTTGAAGACATTTCATTTCCCATGGAAGAAGCTTCTTCAGCTCTGATGGATGAGAAGCAGGGGTGAAATCCAGCAGGTTCTGACAGGAGAACCGGTAGCGGAAATTTTGAGTAGTGGCAAATGCCACCTCTGGTTGGCCCCAGAGTGGGGAGGGAATGGGGATTTTGCAGTATCCTTCCCCTGCCATGCCCACCAAGCCACACCATGCCCACCAAGCCAGGCCCACAGAACCAGTAGTAAAAAAATTTGTATATCACCACTGATGAGAAGCGAAACATCTCCAAGAAAAAACAAAGTCCAGTTGCCTTTTGAAAAAAGCACCTTTGGGACAACCATGCCCTGGATGACGGAGAATCCCCATGGACAAATATAATGCTCTTAACAGCTCAAGAAAACGATCCACCCCTGGAAATCTGGAAAAGATAATGCCTCCCACAAATCAAAAGGGAAGGACAGGGGTTGGAGAAGAATAAAGGAAAATCTGTTCAGTGAAAATTGCTCAAACCCAGTTATGAACCATGCTGAATTCCTCCGGCTTCTCTCAGAGGGTTATTGCGGAGACTTGAAATGCCATTTTTCTTTAATTTTTTTCAGGCAGAACTAAAGTTGATTTTTGAGAACTGCTTGCCCATAACTGTATATGCGTATTTTAATAATGCCTCTGTATAATGTTCTGATTTATTTGTCTGGAGATCTTTACTTCAGTGCTGTGGCTTCTTTAAAAAAAAAAAACTTTGAAATTTATATAGCCATTTGTTTAAGCTGTCAAAACATTTTTAATTTTAATTACCGCACATCATGCCTCTGGGTGTAAAGCTGTCAGATAAATCTGAATCTTTGCATAAACACGTGGAGATCTTATATGTGTTATAGTGTTGCACAGTTGCTTGTGGGCTATTCAGTGAATTCCCATTAAAGACACACAGACACACATGCGTTGCTGATATAGGACCTCATTGGTACACAGGATGGCTGATTAGTTGTCAGGCTGCACCAGATAATGTCCTTGACTGCCGAAATGGACAGGTGCAGCCTGTGCAGAGCATTAAAGCTGCTGGATGTCAGAATAGAAAATATTTCTGTTGAATGTCAGTCACAGAGAAATAGCCTGACAGTTGGATAAGCTCCTTCTCTCCTACCCAAAGGAACATTGCATTTGGCACAGAAGCAAGTCAGAATGAACAATTACACTAGATTCACTATGACAATAAGAGCCACGTAGACACTGGCTTTATTATGGGGTCGATATTCTAACATGAAATATTTTCTTCCAATCAACCTGCAACCATGTGCCCTTTGGCTTATCTATGGCCATCCTATGATTTATCACCCTTAGGACAAAGGATGGAAGAATGGAAAAAACATCATGAGGGTATGGTGCGGCTGCCGATTCCACATACTTTTAGTAACAGTAACAGAATTGGAAGGTACTACCTTGGAGGTCATCTAGTCCAACCCCCTGCTCTCGCAGGAGACCTATGCTATTTCTGATAGATGGCTGTCCAGTCTCTTCTTAAAAGCCTCCAGTGTTGGGGCACCCACCATTTTCAAAGGCAATTTGTTCCACTGGTTAATTGTTTTCACTGGTAGGAATTACCGTATTTTTCAGACTATAAAACACACTTCCCTCCCCCCTAAAAAAGTGGGTGGAAATGTTGGTGCGTCTTATAGATTGAATATGGCCCTGTTTTTGGCCTCTGAAAATACCCCACCCCGCGTGTCCCATTTTTGCCAAACACAGGCCCGTTTTTGGCAAAAAGAGGATGCGCAGAGGGTTTGAGAGGCCTGCAGAGTGGTTCCTGGGGGCTGGGGAGGGCAAAAATGGGACGTGTGGGGGGTTCGGGAGGCCAAAAACGGGCCTGTTTTTCACAAAAATGGGATACGCAGAGGGTTTGGGAGGCCTGCAGAGTGCTCCTGGGGACCAGGGAGAGCAAAAATCAGATGCGCGGAGGCCGAAAACTATTTTTGTTTCTTTTTTTTCCTCTTCGAAATCTAGGTGAGTCTTATACTCTAGTAGTATTATAGTCTTATAGTCTGAAAAATATGATAGTTCCTTCTCTCTTTGGTTAGTTTCCATTCATCATTTCTTGTTCTGTCAACAGGTGCTTTGGTAAATAAATTGGCCCCCTCATTCTTGGGGCAGCCCTTCAAGTATTGGAAGACTGCTATCATGTCCTGATCCTTCTTTTCACTAGGTTAGGTAAGGCTAGTTCCTGCAATCGTTCTTCATGTTTTAGCTTCTAGGCCCCTAATAATTTTTGTTGCTCTTTTCTGGACACTTTAATAACGAGTCCAGAGAAGACTCCTTTTCACCCACTTTAATAAAGGGAGTGCAAAGGAGTCGAATAAGTGAGGATGCAAATACCTTTGCTTCCCGGAAGAACATTCCTGGCTGGTAGAATTCCTGTTTTCCTTCATTGTAGAAGATGAGGCAGTCCCCAGTTAGGAGCAGAAGGCAGATCATTTTTCTCTTCTGTGGATTATTTTCTCCTCTGCCAAAACCTCCATCCAATAATCAGTTTTCCTGCCTGTGCTGTCAGCTTGGAGCAGCAAAGAATTTTCCATCTGTATTAGAAGCCTTTCTTTGAATTTGCAGGTGCATTTATCACTTCCTTAGTCCTCAAACATCACTATTTTCTTATTCTCGCTTATTTATTACAAGCAGAATAATTTCATTTTAATCACGCTTTACATTTCTGGCTTATTTTTATTAGTCTTGCCGGAGTCCTTTTACCTCCGATGATGCCATTTTGCATTTGTCTCGGTGCAATAATTGCAGCCATGTGCTAACACTTTTAATGCTACAATTTTCTTAGCTTGATTTTCTGCCTCAGGTGCTCACAGTGAATGAACTTTACTGCCATCTGGAGATGTAGCTGTGTTTGTCATTCTGCCTTCGAATTCACAGAGATCCCATTTCAGAGCTCTGCTTAGGAAACAAACAGGCATTTTATTGTTATTTGCTTTAACGCAACACACATCTGCAGAGCAATGGGACACCGCTGGCAATTAAAACTAATATACCTTAAAATGGGCTCGGAAAGAGAGGCAAAGACATTGAGAGAAAAGTGCGGGTAATTCTGACTGGTTTTAAGGCAGTTGATATACCTGAGCTCATGTGAAGAGGGATAAACCATTTGAAGAACAGCAGGGGGGCAGGCAGGTGAGGCTATTCCCAAAGCAGCCTTCTATCTCTCAAGGGAGAGTTGTGCTTTAACAAAAGGATTTCATTTCCTTAGCTGTGGAGTTTCTTAGCCCAGCTAATGCCTCAGTGGTAGAATGCTGCCGGTTTAACAACCAGTTCGGTGAGCGTGTACTGCATATGCACACACAGGCTTTGCACGCGTGCCTAAGGCGCTTGCACTCAGCCCTGAAAATGGAGCATTTAGAACAGTGTTTCTCAACCTTGGTAGCTTGAAGATGGGTGGACTTCAACTCCCAGAATCCCCCAGCCAGCAGCGCTGGCTGGGGGATCCTGGGAGTTGAAGTCCACCCATCTTCAAGCTACCAAGGTTGAGAAACCATTGATTTAGAAGCTCAGCTGGTTACCTTCCAAGTCAGCAATGGGATGGGGGGAAATCAACTGATCATCGGAGCTACCGGTTCGCCTGAACTGGTCCAAACCAGTTGAATACCACCTCGGTAGTGCCCCCTTTCCAGATACATTGGACCGAATTCTCATCATCCCCAATGCAAAATTATCTGAAAAGCAAGGCTGATGACATAAGTGGAGGATAAAAACACTAATATGTATCAAAGATGAAAAGTTTAGGAGTCTATACAGCTAGTCCTTGACTTATGACCACAATTGAACCCAACATTTCTGTTGTTGAGTGAGACATTTGTTAAGTGAGTTTTGCCCCCATTTTTTTTTTTTTTTTTTTTGCCACAGTTCTTAAGTGAGTCGCTGTTAGTTATTAAGTTAGGAACCCTCTTGACTTTGCTTGTCAGAAGCTTGCAAAAGATGATTACATGATCCCAGAACACTGCAATGGTCATAAATATGAATCAGTTGCCAAGTGTCTGAATTTTGATCATGTGACCAGGGGAATGCCGCAATGGTCTTGATGAACGTATCTTTTCTTTTATGTACAGAGAGCATATGCACCAAGACAAATTCCTTGTGTGTCCAATCACACTTGGCCAATAAAGAACTCCTATTCTATTCTATTCTATTCTATTCTATTCTATTCTATTCTATTCTATTCTATTCTATTCTATTCTATTCTATTCTATTCTATGTGTGAAAAGCAGCCATAAGTCACTTTTCTCAATGCTGTTGTAAACTTCGAACGGTCACTAAACAAACTGTCATAAGTCGAGGACTACCTGTAAATGAAAACTCTGCAAATGCATCTCCCTCTAACTCAACCTCATGGCTTCAGTATGGCTACCTGAGTCTAAGTACACCGTATCATGATAGCCACCATAGCAGTAGGTTCAGAGTAGGACTTGTTCATGAATTGGATTCCAACCCTATGACTTTGGATTCATGAGCTGGATTCTAGTCTTGTGACCTGAGTGTTTATTTTGCTCTATGTCTCCTTTTCTGTCATATAAATATACACCCTTTTCATTTCATGGCTCAAATTTTGTCAGCTAATAGGCACTGTGCGCAGTCCTTGCCATCAGGGATTTAATGTGTTTGACCATTAATTTCTGGTTATTACTTGTTCAAGGGTTATCAAGCTTGAGCCTTTAATTAGGCAACAAAGATATAAACAGCAATTTCCTTCACAAAGGGAATCCAGTGGGAACTATATGAAGAGCCAACTGCAGCTCTATAGTAATTGGGCAATGGTTTAAGATGTACATTTGTAGCAGAGATGTGAAAGATTAGCATCATTTATCAGGCTAAAAAAAACCCCCAGTGCTATTTATTATTTCCCTCATTCTATGATGCTTCATGAAATTATTATGAAAATCACAAGACTCAGGCCAAGGTTTTGATAGTTTACTCAATTATGTAGATCTGGTCAACAGACTCTCTACTGCCAACCACCATAATAACAGAAGTGTGGCGAAGTTCAAATATTCTCCATCATTCTGAATCCTTGAACAAACTTTGGAGGAGATTTTTGTTCATCTCTGATTATTGAGATAAAGCAATTGATTGGATAAAGTAATTCTCAAGAGTAAGAAGCCCAAAATTATCATCTTATCTCATAGACATCTCTTCCATCTGCCAGAATTGGTGTATGGATGTAATAAGGCAGAGGAGACAGGGCCATGGTTGGTCCTCTGGGAAGGTTTGGGAAAAAGACAGGATTAGACTATAATTCAAATCAAACAAAACACAAACTGTGATTCCCCCCCCCAAAAAAAACTGTTCCTCATCAAAAGATTCCCATGAATTGTCCCCACCTGAATTATAGAGCAGATGAGACTTTTTCATTGTCTTTAGAGCTGACCGCCTATGCTCAATACAATTTTCCACCACGGCTGGAAAATCACAGCAAATCACCCAGGATTTTTCCAAAAGTAGCAGCAGGATCTCCAAATTTTGTCACAAGTATTTGCTTTGACCTAGTTTGGTTCATGTGGTCTTTGTGAAATAGGTATGCTCCAGATGAAATGCTGAATCATCACCAATTGGCCCTGTGTGTCAAAAAGATCTGCAGATGCATGCCAAAGGTATATGTGGTCTAGGCACTTGCTTGGAAAGAATCCCAAGACTGCTGCCAATGATTTGGAATACCTGGTTTTGATAATTTCTCTTTTTTGCAGGGCATTTTTCAAGCTGTCTGCTTAATTTAATAGAATAATTTAATAAAGATTAGTTTTCCTCTTGAAGTCAAGCAGTGCCCTCTCCCCTCCTTTCCTCTCCTCTCCTCTCCTCTTGTTGTGGCTCCGACCCCCGAGCCCATCTTATCGGAGGAAGAAGGCTCCAAAAGGGAAGGAGAGGAGTTGGCCGGACCTCCCTCTCCAGGACCCTCCTCTCTGGCAATGCCTCAGGTGTCTCCCGACCGAGAAGAGATTGGCCAAGAGCCAGGTATCCTCGCGCAGGCGCAGTCGGACAGTGACGGGGATGAGTCTTGGCTGGATCCATACCAGCGTCGGAGAGATAAGCGCATGCAACAGAAGAGGAGGCATGCCAGAGATTAGGCTGAGTCACTGGACCACACCCCGCAGGGTATAAAAGGGAGCATGGTGGCCAGTCAAGCCTTGTGACGAACAAAGCTGAAAGCTTCCATGCCATTCTGCATTGCCGGACTTTTGCTATAGGCTTTGCTGGATTATATTTGGATTTAAGTTACTCTATAATTATTGAACATTTTACTTTGATGTACCAGAAGCGGAGAGAAGTTATCTCTTCCCTTCGTGAGTAATAAACTCTTGGCAGGCAGCCACTAGGTTGCTGCCAAGTTCCGTTATCATAAGGATTTTGTCGGCTGGTTTGGTTTTTAACTCTTGGACATCTGTTGGTGTGTGTGCGTGTGGGACGGGGACAGAACACCTCTCTCCTTTCCTTTCCTTTCTCCTTTCCTCCAAACACACATTTTAAGCACTGTAATTAATGCAGTAAAGTTCCAAATAGTTTGGGACTAGGGTTGAGGGGGATCCTTGGTGATCTCTGAGCTTGTTTAATTTTTTTTTTTGCAGATGTTTCATTACCCAAACTAGGTGACATCATCAATGGGGCTTGCTCCCAATTTACATTCTAGTGCTTGCCTTGTCAGTCTTGTGGGAATGGTCCTGGATATTCTTTGGTTGGGCTGTTTATTATTGGCTTAGGTTATTGTTTACTTCTTGCTTGTTGGTCTGATATTAATCTTGTGTTAATTGATGCTCATCTGAGTGTTGTTTGAATTCTGAAAACGTTTTCTTATTGAAGTTTAGGTATTGGGATAGAGGCATTTATGGAGGTTGGAACTTTGTACTTCTTCCTGCTATCTCACTTAGGGTTATTAATGCTGGTGAAAGGTTAACATAAGAATGAAGCATTGCTAAAAAGTTGTTCTCTGGGTTTGAGAGTTGGGAAGAGGGCTTGCCTAGAAGATTTTCAAAAAACAAATAGCTTGTCCAAACTAGCAGCAACTATGAACTTGCACTTATGAACAAGTATACAGGAAATTAATATTTCATTTCTGCACAGATAGGCACATTCACTAATCATGAACGGATCTAAAAGAAACATAGTATCTTACCACTTTCTGGTTTTGCAGTGGTATGTATTGGCATGCACTCTTTGTACCTGCGTTTTTAACACAACAGGTATAGCACTCATTCATTGCATTTGAATTCTGCTGCTGCTTTTTTCATCCAGTGTAAAGTAAGGATTCTCCCAAATGACTTTCTGCCTTCCAATTCTTCTGATTTCAGTGTTAAATGTGTCCAAGATGAATCCGGGTTCTTTTGACCGTGGCTGTATTTGTATTTCCTGTCCTTGCAATTCTTCTTCGCATGCAGCAGCCAAAGTGAAGTGAGCAGGGGGGAACTTGGAAAGAATTAATTAGCCAAAACCTGGCTGGGTTTATTCCAAACAGGCCTGAAAGAAAATATCCCCTTTTCTTCCAAGGTTATTTGACCAGGGTTGGGGGGGGGGGGCAGGAGAAGGAGATAGAAGCTTGTCTTTTGCTGTTCTACTTGCAGAGTAAGTACTTATTTTCAGCAGTAGATAATCTGCCCTGCAGAGAGCCAGTTTGGTATTTTTGTTTGTTATTCATGGTTTATCAGTTCTGGATGGACTCAATTGCCTTGAAATGGGAGCTTTCATCCAGATTCAAGAGTTACTATCAAGATTTTGTCCTTTCTTTGATCATCATGGTACTCACCCCATGCCAGGATAGGACTTTTATTGAGTCCCCCACTGAGAGTAAATCCTGTTGCTTCTAAATTGACTGCATTCAACAAGAGAATTTCAGGAAAGATTGGTTCATTTTTTGCCCCCCTTCAGGCAAGGCAACCCAGGAAACCTAGTTGTCAAAAGTAAATTTGATTGTAGGTAGTACAGATTGTCTTGCTGAGATTGTTATCTATGAACCCCCTCAATTTCTGGCAGGTTGTAAAATATCTGTATATTTTACTGATGATTTTACTGCCTGATGATACAGAAAGATGAGAGGGACACCAACAAACTTGAAAAGAAGGCTCAAAAGAGCAACATAGGGTGATAAGGACCTTGGCGACTAAGTCTTACGAAGAACAGTTAAAAGAGAAGAGAAGGCGAGGGAGAGAGAGAGAAAGAGTAGTCTTCCAATACTTGAAGACAAGTCACAGGAAAAAGCACATAGATGTATTTTCTCTAGTGTCAAAAGTAGGACAAGACCAATGGGTGGAAGTTTTGCAGAGAGAGATGCACACACAGAATAAGGAGGAATTTCATAAGAATTATTGAGCAGTTGAAACTGCCTGCCTCCCAGATTGTTGGTGTCCTGCTTTGATTGTCAAAGGTTGGACAATCCCCTCTCTGGAATGGTCTGAGAATTCCTGCCCTGAGCAGGAGGTTGAATTGGAAGATCTCAGAAATCTCTTCCAACCCCACATGGTTGATTTTTTTCCCCCTTGCATTTTCATTGAGCAAAACAATCAAATTTATTAATTTTAATGTTTTGTTGTTGTTAGTTGCCAAGTCATGTCCAACCCATCGTGACCCCATGGACAACATTCCTCCAGGCCTTCCTGTCCTCTACCATCCTCTGGAGTCCATTTAAACTCATGCCTACTGCTTCAGTGACCCAATTGAGGAACCTCATTCTCTGCTGTCCCCTTCTTCTTTTGTCCTCAATCTTTTCCAGCATTAGGTTCTTCTCCAGTGAGTCCTTCCTTCTCATTAGGTGGTGAAAGTATTTGAGTTTCATCTTCAGGATCTGGCCTTCTAAAGAGCAATCAGAGTTGATCTCCTCTAGGACTGATCGGTTTGATCACCTTGCAGTCCAAGGCACTCACAGGAGTCTTCTCTAGCACCATAGTTCAAAGGCCTCAATTAATTGGCGCTCAGCCTTTCTTATGGTCCAACTTTCACAGCCATACATTGCAACTGGGAAAACCATAGCCTTGACTATACACACTTCTGTTGGCAGGGTGATGTCTCTGCTTTGTAGTATGCTGTCTACCTTCCAATTTTATATGGGATTATTACCTAATGATAATTAAATGGTGATGGAGCATGAATTTTTAAGTAATCCTCTTTGTCAAAGTACTGCCCTGAATGATCCATTTTTATCATGCTAAAACCAAGATGCAAGAAAAGTGGATATAGTTAAAGAATAATGTTTCTAATTAGTTTTCTCTGTCCCTTTGCAGAGAGGTAAATTTGAAAACCTAATATATGTAAAGGGCACTTGTACATACAGGTAGTCAGTGAATGGTGCGGCACATGCTCCCTTCTTAAATGCACACCATTGCCTGCTGCAGCAGTGCTCCGGGAGGCTGGCCACGGACATCCCGGGGCTGCTGACATGCATATGCACACGCCTGAACCGGTCCAAACCGGTAGCATGTTATTCCTGCTTATAACCGTTTTTCACACTTATGATCATTGCAGCATCCCCATGGTCACATGATCAAAATTTGGACACTTGGCAAATGGCATGTATTTATGACTGTTGCACTTTTTCGGGGTCATGTGATAATCATTTGCAAAATCCTAACAAGGAAAGTCAATGGGGAAACCAGATTAACTTAACAACCATGTTACTAACTTATTAATTGCAGTGATTTGCTTAACAACTGTGGCTAGAAAGGTCATAAAATGGGGCAAACCTCACTTAACAACTGTCTTATTTAGCAATGGAAAATTTGGGTTCAATTGTAGTTGTAAGTTGAGGACTACCTGTATTTCAGAAAGAAAAGGAAAGTAACTTTAGGAGGAGACTGTTTAGTATAGAAAAGCAGCTCAAGCAGAAAATGTTTAACCCTTTTTCTGCCATGATTTTTCCAGCAGTTTTTCTGCAGTCTGCAAAGAATGTTTAACTAAAAATGGTGCTTACCATCAGTTAATGCACTGCTAAAACTTAAAATCATACAATAATTACATTTGTATAGCAATTCTGAAATATTTCAAATGAGGAAGAAATGGACCTAGGGAAATTTGCGGGTGACAAGACAAGAATGACATATCATGTGTGAACCAGAGAAAGTGTACTGTGGCAGAAGGCTCATTAGCACATAAAGAGAATTTGAGAGTGTGAACTCAAGCCTGCAGAGATAAAAAAAAATGCCAGCTATCAAGGGGGTTTTTTGCTCTCACTGTGATTTTTTTTTTTTTAAAAAAAAGGAGATTAATGATCTGATCCTAAAGATTCCTCTGGCATTTCGACAGGTCAAACCCCACCCTATATTTGTTCATCATGAATTAAAGCAATGAGATCAAAACTTTTTTCACAAATGTTCCTTGTAATTCAGCATTTATTTCTGAACCGTTTGAGATGAAGTACCACTGGTTTTTTTTTCCCCATTTCAGAAGTGCTCATATACTTTAGAATGAAGCTGTATTTCGGAAGAGAAGCAAATCTCACATAAATGTGTTTTCTCTTGAGCATATGGCAGAGAGAGAAATGTATTTTTATGGCCTTATGGTCTGATGGTTCTGTGCACATGAAAAAGAGCTCAGCTTGTCAAAACTCCAGATTAAGCTGAGCAACGCAACAATACGAAGAAGATAAATCCCCAATCTAACACAACAGCAGGAAGAGAGGCTGCTAACTGGTAAAGATTTCCATGTGTGAGATGGCTGAAAATGTGCATTAATGCTCCATACAAAGGGTCTCAGGCAATAGACCCCAGGGCTGCTTAAGAGAAATTGATTACCAATGTCTTGGGTGCAAATAGTTCAGGAAATTGAAAAATGGCCAATAGGTTTAGCATTTTAGAAGCTGCACTTCAAGAGTGAAAACAGGGATGTCCAACTTCGGCATCTTTAAGACCTGTGGATTTCAATTCCCAGAATTCCCCCAGCCAACCATGCTGTTGAAATCCACAAATCTTAAAAGTGCCAAGGTTGGACACCCCTGATCTGAGGCATCTTTGGAAAGATTCATCTAACTTCCTCAAACCACCTTTGGAGAGATTCACCTAACTTTCTTGACACCACATTACCCTTCATTTAAAAAGTATGTAATGCCAACATCACATGATAAAAGGCATGCAGTGGCCCTTACCACAGTGCCTGTGGTAAGGGCCACTGTGTACTGTGAGTACTGTGTACTCACAGTACTGTGGTACTCATACAACACACTTCCAGTTCTTCCTTCGGCCATTCAGAGTGCCACAGTGATCGGTTTTCTTTCTTTTTTCTTTTTGTTAGATTTATATCCTATTTTTTGTATGAGAGCTCAAGGCACCTTCTCTTTACTTATTTATTTATTTTGTCAAGTATATATTAGATAATATATATAAATATAAGCATGCATTGAACACATAAAATGAATACAATTAAAGGGAACATTAGGACAGGGATGGTAGGCACACTGGTGCTCTTATGCACGTCCCTTATAGACCTCTTAGGAATGGGGTGAGATCAACAGTAGACAGTTTTAGGTTAAAGTTTTGGGGGTTTTGGGATGAGACCACAGAGTCTGGTAGTGCATTCCAGGCATTGACCACTCTGTTGCTGAAGTCGTATTTTCTGCAATCGAGTTTGGAGTGGTTCACTTTAAGTTTGTATCTATTGTGTGCTCGTGTATTGTTGTGGTTGAAGCTGAAGTAGTCATTGACAGGTAGGACATTGTAGCAGATGATTTTATGAGCTATGCTTAGGTCATACCAAAGGCGGCGTAGTTCTAAATTTTCTAAACCCAGAATTTCAAGTCTGGTGGCATAGGGTATTTTGTTACGAGCAGAGGAATATTTCTTGTGAAATATTTCTGGACACGCTCAATTGTATTAAAGTCTAATATGCAGTGAGGGGTTCCAGACAGATGAGCTGTGTTCGAGAATTGGTCTAGCAAATATTTTGTATGCTCTGGTTAGTAGTGTAATATTATGTAATATATAATATTATATTTCTTTATAGCACCTTTTCTTCCCATTTTCCCCATAAGCACTTTGTGGAATAGGTTGGACTCACAGAGTAACTGGTCAAAAGTCAACTAGTGAACTTTGCTGGTTGAGGTTGGGCAAGAACCTTAGGCTCTCTAGTCCTGGCCCATCATATTCATCTCACCCCGAATAATGCCATTTCTACTCAGAGGACTGCAACCATGTTGGACGATGTCGACTCGTTGTAGAGTGGTAGTGCTATATATTCAGATCTACACCACCCAAAACCTCCTGTCTCTGTGCCTCCTAAAATGGCCTTCAACAGGAGGAAGAGTTTTCATTTTATTACAGCTAAGGCTATTTTAGCCAAGCTGTGACAAGCGTGGGCATGTTATTTGAATAGATTTTTCTTCAAGCGTAACACTAGCTCTCAACACCTGTTTACATTTTCATAGGGACTAACATGTGAAGGAAATGTTATTCAAACCAGAACAGACATGAATATTGTGATATCAAACTGTGTCGTATCTGGGACAAAGAGGATTTTGAGCCACTCTGATTCCCCGTTTGTTTCCTTTTCATAAATATTTGAATTCTGTGGCTGTCTGGGGTTGAATAAACAGTTTGGTTTAGAGATCATGGAGCTCACAGGAACTGCTCTAAGGAGATAACTTTTTCATAAATATATTCATTGCCTGCCTGCAACAGGGAGAGGCAGTGTGTTCATTGTTTAACAAAGCAAATGTAAATGCTTAATTCCCAGTAATGTCTCATTTTAATTACTGCAGGGCTTGGAATGTGGGATGGTCCTTGAAGAAAACATCAACAGGGCAGCAAAAATTCTGCTAGATACTGTTGTGATCATAGCATAGTTATAAATTTATCTCCTCAGTTTCACATTAACATAATGATCTCCCAGATGGTGTCTATGTCCAGTTTGAAATACTAGCATAGATTATAAAGCCTTTTGCAGTTTGGAACCAAAGGATTTCAAGAAGTCCTATGTCATCTTTTTGATAGGAATTAAGGCATTTTTGGAGATTATGTTTTAACTTCTCCAGAGTTACCCAGAAAGGGGTGCTTGGAATCTATTAGATTATTGTTCAGTGTCAGTTAATTTTTAATTTTATTTTTTTCAGGACTTCTAATTCTAATTTTCTGTACCTTTGCCACTGTCTGAGTCCATGCTATTTTAGTGGCTACCTTTCATGGATTCCTTTAATTTGATTGCTTTATTACAATTTTGTATGTAGTTTAGGCACCCTGCTGCAATTTTATCAAAGAACAAAAACATTATCCATCTAAATCCAAGTTGATCTCTTCCAACACAACAAAGTGAGAGGCTTTTATTTATTAGTATATCATCACAGGTTTTAAAGTTTTTAAGAAGAAAATAAAACGGCCAAATTACAGAGTCCCACCATCTTAACAGATAAATGTCTGTCACCAGCTTAAAATTATTGTATTTTCTCCAAGTAAAAGTTGCTATGAATTTGAAACTTCTTTAGGGTGTGAGGTCTTAAGACCTATGCCAGATAATCTACTCGTAACAGCAACAACTATATACAGTTTTTTTGTTGCTATTGCAAAGTAAATGATTTCAGTTATATAATTTGTTCATTTTGGATTGCTTTTGCTTTTTAACTTTGTGCCTCTTTTATAAATGTATGCGGTCTTGAAAGATTTTTTGTCCTTGTAAATAGTGTAGAAATATTGTAAGAGGATAGAATGGAATGATGGCACTGAATAAGTCTCTGTTCAAACTGAAACTCAAGTGGCTTTCACTGTTAAAGAAAAAAAGCAAAGAAAATCAACAACACTGTACCACAAATAGTAAAATAATTAACAATTAATACCTTAGTTGAGACTTGTGATCTTCTAAAGCAGTGTTTCCCAAACTTTTTTTTGGCCATGCCCCACCTAAGCATCTCTAAAATCCTGATGCTCCCCCTGTGACATGTAATTCTTACTTTGCTTAAAAAGTGAACTCTACTCACGCAGAGGAAGCCTAAAAGGCCATTAACTTGGTTTAAACAAGGTTCAAATTGCCCCCATTAAAAATCAAATTGCCCCCCTGTGGGGCGTGGCTCCATGTTGGGAACCAGTGTTCTAAAGGAAAACAAGGTGGGGGCCAAACACAAGGCTATGACTTTGGGAAATACAACAATAGGTTCCCTATTCATATTATTTTTGTACAGCAGGTACCCAGAGTGGTTTACAGATAAATAAAATAGGATTGTTCCTGCCGTCTTCCTTAGATTCTAAGAAGTCACAATGCAGAGGGGAAATAGATGCAGCTGGCTAAAGCAATTGAGGATCAATTCATATTCTATAATTCTTAGTCTTTCCCTCTGGCACTGCCTGATAGAAAGATGGCTTCAGGTAAAGCATGAAGGATTTCTCAAGAAATCTAATGGAAGAGGATGCCAATGGTGCTGCATTAGTGTATCTGACCAGAAGTGGGAAGACCTGAGGCTCATATCCTTGTTTGGTCACAAGTTCTCTGCATAAACCTACATTATAGACCTGTGGGAAGAAAACAAATATTAGGTAGAAGGAAGAACTACACGTACTGCTTTGAATTTCATGGACAAAGCATAGGATGTAATTTTATTAATTATAAGCAGCTGGGGAATATTTCTCAACTGTCTGGATCTCCAACCTGGTGAACTCCAGATGTGGATTTCAGTTCTCATAATTTCCAGCTTTTGTGAGAATATACTTGGAAATTTGTCTCACTCTTTAAGGTTTGTCCGCTGGGAATAGGTTTCTGCAAAACTCTGTAGAACAGAAGTGAGAGATTTCTCTTGCTACATTTTATTTATTATGCATGTCGGGACCACAAGGGACAGGTCTAGTAAGACAATGATATTGGTATAGTTTGTATAGTTTTCAAGTCTGTGTTGGAATACTACATCCAATTTTGGTTACTGTGATATAAAAAAAAATATGTTGAGACTCTAGAAAGAGTGCAGAGAAGAACAACAAAGGTGATTAGAGGGCTGGAGTCTACAACATATGAAGAATGGTTGCAGGAATTGGATATGTCTAATCTAATGAAAAAAAAAGACTAGGAAAGACATGATAACAGTGTTCCAATATCTAAGAGGCTGCCTCAAAGAAGAGAAGGTCAACCTAGTCCCCATAGCACCTGAAGGCAGAACAAGAAGCAATGGATGGAAACTAATCAAGGAGAGAACTGGTCTAGAGCTAAGGATATATTTCCTGACAGTGAGAACTATTAATCAATGGAACCACTTCCCTCCAGAAGTTGTGGGTGCTCCATCACTGGAGAATTTTAAGAAGAGATTGGACAGCCATTTGTCTGAAATGGTATAGGGTTTCCTACTTGAGCAGGGGGTTGGACTAGAAGACCTCCAAGGTCCCTTCCAACTCTGTTATTCTGTCTTCTGTATCGTTCTTGCTTTTGAAGGACTAGAATATCACCTGGAGTGCAAAGCGGGTGGATGGATTGCATAGATCTTGCATGATGCAAGGGATGGGACAAAAATTATGCCACCCAAATTAATGAATTTGTCCCTGAATTCATTAAATGTCCTGGAGGATGCACAGTTTGGCCAAGGGGGCTCAAAAATGGTTAATGGACTTTAGGTTGTGTTATTCCCATAAGTTACTATTTTTTTTTCTTCCTTCCATCCAGTCATGTCCGCTTCTTGGACAAGTGCAGGACAAGACTCTGCAGTTTTCCTGGCAAGGTTTTTCAGAAGTGTTTTGCCATTGCCTGCTTCCTAGGGCTGAGAGAAAGTGACTGACCCAAGGTCACCCAGCTGGCTTTGGGTCTAAAATGGAACTACAACTCCCAAGTTCTAGCCTGATGCTTTAACCATTACATCAAACTGGCCCCCACTTTTTTTTCTTTTCAGTAGAGTCTGAAATGGAAAATTCTTCTTTATCTGATTGTAGGTTGAACACTGGGGCATCTCAAATGTCAGCAGATTTCTGCCCTTCACTTTTTGAAGATACATTAGCACTGTGTCCAGTGGTGGGATTCAAATAATTTAACAACCAGTTCTCTGCCCTAATAATTTCTTCCAACAACCTGTTCACCAAACTGCTCAGAAAGTTAACAACCGGTTCACCCGAAGTGGTGCGAACTGGCTGAATCCCACCACTGACTGTGTCACAAGAGTTAACATTTTTTCCTTCTGGCACAGATTGGCCAAGGACATTAGACGTCTAAATCAAAGTTTCCTTCTAGGGACTGCCAGCCCTGGAAGTGCTATATAATGGATGAGACAGAATCATGGTCTGAGCAAGACGGTATTCAAGGCAGCCCTACAAAGTTCTTACATCCCATTTGAAAAGCTTCATGAACTGTGGAATGAAAGGAAATCTCCCTCCAGTTATGCACCAGCTTTGATGGGGAAAGTGCTTAAGAGTCCCTGATGGCATGTTCAATCTTCCCACTGATTAAGAGATTTGCTTTGCCTTCTTTTAAAAAACCTCAAAAGCCCGTTTCACCAGAAGGCAGAAGGGTGAGCAGCAGAAGCAAACACCACGAGAAACAAAGCCTCTCTGTAAATTATCCTCTTTCTCCAGCTTTTGCTAGTCTTATCTTATGAAATATGCCACCGTAGTCCATATTAATGCAAAGCAATTGAGAGGAAGAGACTGCAAACTATTGACCTTCAAGCCTCTGCAAGAATGTGGAAAGGTAGTCCTCAATTTACAACACAGTTCCTTTAGTGACCATTTGAAGTCGCAATGGCGACTATGACGGACCTATGACCGTTTTTCGCATTTAAGGCCATTGCAGCATCCCCATGATCCAGGGGTGAAATGCTCCCGGTTCGGACCGATCGCCCGATCCAGTAGCGATAGAGGCGGGTGGTTCGGAGAACCGGTAGTAAAAATCCCTACCCCCCCTATGCCCAGCTGAGCCGCACAATCATCAGAGGCTTTTTCTTTTAATTTTTAAATGCATTTTTTCTACAACCTCTTCGGCCGAAAAAATGCTTTTAAAAGTAAAAAAAAAAAGCCTCTGATGATCGTGCAGCTCAGCTGGGATCATCAAAGAGATCGTCATCTGACGATCCTAGCTGAGTTGCCGGATTGGCAGAGGTTTTTTTTCTTTTAAATGCCTCTGACGATCCAAGCTGAGTTGCCTAATCAGCAGAGGTTTTTTTTCTTTTAAATGCCTCTGACGATCCAAGCTGAGTTGCCTAAGCAGCAGAGGTTTTTTTTTCTTTTAAATGCCTCTGACGATCCAAGCTGAGTTGCCTAATCAGCAGAGGCTTTTTTTCTTTTAAATGCCTCTGACGATCCAAGCTGAGTTGCCTAAGCAGCAGAGGCTTTTAAAAGAAAAAAAAACCTCTGCTGATCAGGCAACTGAGCTGGGATCATCAGAGCCTTTTGAAAGCATTTTTTTACAATCTCTTCGCAGAAGAGGTTGTAGAAAAAATGGTTTTAAAAGGGGAAAAAAATTGGCCACACCCACCCAGTCACATTACCCACCCACCCCCACCAAGCCATGCCCACAGAACCGGTAGTAACAAATTTTAGATTTCACCACTGCCATGGTCATATGATCAAAATTCAGACGTGTGGCAACTGGGCATGTATTTCTAAAGGTTGCAGTGTCCCAGGGTCACTTAATCCCCTTTTGCAACCTTCTGACAAGCAAAGTCAATGGGAAATAAAAGATTCACCTAACAGCCATGTTACTAACTTAACAACTGCAATGATTCATTTAACAAATGTGGCATGAAAAGTCATAAAATGGGACAAAATTCACTTGACAAATCTCTCACTTAGCAGCATACATTTTAGGCTCAATTGCAGTCAAAAGTCGAAGACTACATGAATATTGTTATTTTAGATGTATTTATTTATTTATTAGAGTCATCCAGTTACCCAGCAGTAAAAACAAGAAATGAAGAGTAAACCATCGTCAAAAAACAAACAAACCACTATCCCAAAACAGACACTGCTCCACAGAGTGACTTCTGGAAAAGCAGGTTCAAGTGTTTCTTCAGTGGGTTTCATGTAGTCCACGAGTGTCAAACTGGTGGCCCAAGGGCTGGATGCGTCACGCACAGACCACGCCCACCCCAGCTCTGCGAATGGGAAAAACATCATGAAATGTCACGTGGTGGCAACGTGATATGGCGAGTTTGACACCCATGATTATGTCCTTTGCTGTTCTGGGCTTTGCTTTATAGCCAGCTTTCTGCTTTATTGTGTATCCTTCTTCTGAAGAATATTTATTAAAAATATGTTCTTATTTTTGCACCAACAGGGGAAAAGCTCAGAGTTCTCTAGCATTTATGAGAATTTCTTCTAAGCAATGATTGATACAGAAGCCATATCGTCAGAGGTGGACGTCACATACTATAACAACTGGTTTGCCCAGAACCGAAAATGTGAGAGCACATGGCATGTGTGCAGCATCAAAAAACTGGCAATTATATAGGATGTGGTAGCGCTAGGGCGGGTGGGTGGGGTCAGCTGCTGGTCGGCACTACCAATTCGCCTGAACCGGTCCGAAACAGCAGCAGCCCACCACTGCATATCGTATCAAAAAGACAGTTTGGTATAGTATGAAGGCACCAGGCTAGAAACCAGGAGACTGTGAGTTCTAGTTCGCTTTAAGCACAAAGCCAGCTGGGAGACCTTGACCACTTTCTCAGCCTTAGGAAGGAAGCAGTGGTAAGCCACTTCTGAAATCTTGCTAAGGAAACTGCAGGGACTCTCACACACAATATCATATCAAGCTTCACCCAGCTAGCAAGCTTCAATCAGCAAGTGGAGGAAAGAATCTCTTTGTTCTATTCTTTTCACTATTCTTACACACGGATCCCAAAGCTCTGAAAATGGCACCTACCAGCATGAACAGGAACCCCCCCACCTACCCAAGAGTGGGAAACTCCAACTGCTCGTGGCTTTTTTACTGTGCGATGCATTGATATGTATATTCTGCAAGCATCTTTCCCCTGTGATCTTTAAGATTAATTTACAAAAGTCGGAAGAAGAGCCTGCAGCTCCATACGAGGTCATGGTGTTGCGATGGCATTCGACGTACATTCTTGCTTCCTTCTCAGCAGTATATAGAGTTGTTTTTCGATACTGCCTTGGTTGCATTTTATAAGGAGAATATTATTTTATAAATGAGAGGTGGGCAGCTTGTTGCTGGGTTCAAAGGCTTTATTGCTATAGGATTAACACATTAGTGACCATGATGACAGTTTTGAGCAGGGCCAGACCCCAAATTGGATGGAGCCATTATCTTTTCCAGGGCCCATAAAACGCAGCACCTAAAATAATGTTTCTCTTTAGCTTCACACAGACAGTGCTTATAGACCTAAGCACTAAACACCTTTGTATAACCAGTAATGAAAGTTACCAAATTTTAAATAATATTCTTGTTTTACTTTCAATTCTAAATGCTACATCCAAATTAGATGCAATTTTTTTCTGTTTGTATTAACGTGGCCTCAAATCACATCTCTCCTTTCCATTTGCAGAGGATAATTGTTGAAAAGCCGCAAGATGGCGCTGTGTACCTTTATCACACAGCTGTAAGTCTACAATATACAGTATCTTATGGAAAAACACTTTCCTTTCTAATTGTTTCACATGTTCTCTCCCCCTCCCAATCCCCACCCCCAAGGTCAGGCCAAAAACACAAAATTCATGAGGCTGAGGCTGGGAAGTACATTGAAATACAATCGTCCAGCAGTTAAGGAACAAAAGTAGCAAGGACTGATAATTTATACATAATTTAAGTGGTTAGCCTAGTATTTTTCAACCCAGACAACTTTAAGACATGTGAACTTCAGCTCCCAGAATTCCAGAGCCAGCATGAAAAATCAAGTGAATCCAGTTTAAAAAATTTGCTTCTGTTCATATTTACTTGGATTTAAGCAGTGTTGAATTAAGCCAGGATTTATTTTGAGTCAAGTCACGACATGCTGTGGAACATAGTCAATAGTCCAGGAGCACTGAGGCAAGAGGGTGTCAAAGAACCCGCAATGCACATACACACACACAAAAGGGTGGAGCTGTGATTGCACAGTCATGAATGCTATTTTGACTTTTCTGACCTCTGCGGTAGATCCCACCGCTGTAGTCTCTTTTTGGTTTAATCCTCCTGACAGATATGCATTAAATTAAATGGTAGATTAGATTAAATGCTTCCTTCCAAAGACTGGCCAGAGCAGTACAATAGATTTCTATCACGGCCCATCCATAGATAGTCCTCTAAAGGATCTGTTAATGTTAACAGATGCCGTTTGAAGATGATTTTACAGGCCATGTATTTGCCCATTAAGTTCCAAAAGCATGAAAATTTCATGAATACTAATAGGGTCTCCATTTCACTCAGACTGGTTGCCAAGACTCTTTGGTATCTGACCTGGAAGCAGCTGTTACCAACAAAAGTGAATTCAAACCTCAAAAATGCTGTGACTTCTATAATACAGAAATAAATCTGCTCTCTTCCCAACCCTTTTCCTTCCATACCAAATAACTCAATCAGATTTTTCTTACACAGTTGTAGTCATACTTCTTATTTTTCCCCCCTGCTCCTTCTTTTTAATGAGGGTTTCACGTTCACAGGCAAAAAAGTTTTACTCCAGCAGTTCAAGGTTTCTTGGCTATTGGTAATAGCCTTTCTACTAAAGAAATTATGCCACACTCTAATAAATGAGGCTTACTGTGCTTATTTGAAGGTAATTGCTCTCCTTTCTGCTTTGCTTGTCCAAAACATTTGGCATTATTCCAGGCCAAGTGTTTGGAAAAAAACAAATAAACCTTGATTTATTTGTTTCTTTTCTTGTTCTTTTTAATAAGGCAAAACATCTTGGACTGTTTTTACTATAAACAATGTAGTAGAGTCTTAAAAAGTCATAAAACCAAAAAAAATGTCTTAAATCATCTAAGTTGATGTTTATTTCCTCTTAGACCTCAAAATCAAAGCATTTGGAAGAGAAGTTTGTATTGGCAGGTCCTTTTTAACAGTGAATGTCCTTGCACCATGACTGCACCCGGTTACAACACATAAAAACACACTCTGCAAAATGCTGCATTGATAATTTTGAGCCCGTTGGTTAAAACACATCTACATGGACAATTGGAAATCATTCAGCAAGTCTGCCACATCTTGATCCTCCTTGGTGGCAACCATGTAGTCAGCCTGAAAGGCTCCAATAATCTTTAGCACTTTCACTACACGCACTGCGTCACAGTTGGCAACAATTTTGTATCCCCATAAAGACTTAAAGTAAGCTCTAATAGGATAACCAGAAAAATGGTTCAGAAAAGGACAAAGTTCAAAGGCCTAGCTTCCCATCAGAAAAAATTTGGCCACCCAAAAAATTATGGTGGCAGAAAATCCCTGGCAACTCTACTAATAGTGCTTTTCCTTACTTTTCTTTTCCTAAACAGCAAAAGACACAAATCAACTATGAGTCGTTGACTAGTGGCATTATACCACAGCATTACTCTTAGACAGGACTAGGTTCTAAATTTTTTTACTACCGGTTCGGTGGGCGTGGCTTGATGGTCATGTGACAATTATTTAGGATTTAGCACTGGTCTACCAGGCTTTTAACTGCTTGCAGACCTGTACCAATCTACCCATTTATTTTTGCAGGCACTGATCTACTCATGTATTTTTGCAGGCACTGGTCTACCCATTTATTTTTGCAGGCACCGGTCTACTCATTTGTTTTCTTTTAACACTGATCAGCTGTCGGGCGGCCCTTTGAAGCCCCGCGGCAAGAGTTTTTTTCCCTCTAGCCATCAGCTGGGACTCAGGAGGCAGCAATAGATTGGGGCCAAATAAAAGGTAAGAATAAAAGCAATAGGGGCGAAATAAAAGGCAAGAATAATGCTTGTGGTGTAATATTTTTCCAATTGTTCTTTAGTAGAATATTTAGTGACATATATTTATCTTCAATTTCTCAGGGTATAACCTTGTTATAGCTAATATGTAGAACTTCGAGGAATGCAGCCATTTTTGGATCATCATTAAGTGAGATGCTTCACTTAACAGCCATTGCAACATGCGATCATAATAGGCAGGCTTCATTACTGCTGTATCTTGAGGACTATCTGTATGTTTCTCAATTCAGCAATCTTTGTTCAGCAAAGGGATATTTGGGAAAGACTAAAAATGATTTAAATTGTTATCGGTGCTAAATGTTTCCAACTGTGAATTTTGTTTAATTGCACTCACTCCCTGCTATTTTTATTTAGGTCTGGACCTTAAATAAACAGTTAGGTAAGGGAGAAATGCCCTTTTTATGTGTGGCAAAAGTGTTGGCTGTTTCATATGGTCATATATTTTTAAGGAGGAGGGGAAGAAGGGGGAGAGGAGGTACGGGAAGGAACATGAAGGAGAGTAAAAAATAAAGAGGATTCTGCAAATTTGGGGTGCTGACAGAAAAATCAGGGAAGATATTCTTTACAGAGGCACTACTTGTCTCCCACTGCAGTTCCAATTTATCATTTCTTATTATTTTGCAAGTGTAAAACATAAATTAATACGATGAGCAATTAATGTATTAAGTTGGACAGCCAGCAATAAGCACGAGCAGAAAGTAAGACTAAGCAGATCCAGTAGAGTACTGAATTTCCACACTGAACGTATATCAGCCTATCAATCAAAAATTATTTTTCCTTATGTGACAGAAATGAAGAAATGAATACATCGTGACAATAAAGGCAAGCAACACATTTTTTTTGTGGGAGCACACAGAGCAAGAAATGGTAAAAGAACTTAACAATATGTCTCATGGGAAAAATGATATTTGGAAATACGATCACTTGAGGCATGCATATGTGGCTCTGTAAGGCAAATTGCAAAGTTGGGATCATCCTTAGCCTAAAAACTAGAGCCAGTGTTCCAAAGAATGTTATGCTTATTTAGTATAGATGTAAAAGAAATCTCCACAGATTTCCCTGGGAATGAAATGGCACATTCTTGCAATTGTCTCATGGACAGGAACAAAGCATAGAATCCCTTAAGATTCCTTATTCACTGCTGAAAAAAAATCAACTCGAACATGTTGCATACAATTGAGAAAATTGCTGAGAAAACCACTCATCAGGAAAGTTTACAAAGACAATAAATGTTGTAAAAAAGGGGAGGGGAATATGAGGAAACCTACAACACTAACATCTCGTTCTTGATCAGCTAAGAACAAAGATAAAGGAGTCGTGGTGTCGCAGTGGTTAGAATACAGTATTGCAGGCTAATTCAGCTCACAGCCAGGAGTTCGATCCTTACAGCTCAAGGTTGACTCAGCTTTCCATCCTTCCAAGGTCGGTAAAATGAGGACCCAGATTGTTGGGGACAATATGCTTAGAGAATACAGTAAAGTGCTATGAAGCAGTATATGTCTACGTGCTGTTGCTAAATGACACTGAAAATAAACTGAAATATTGTGAATTGCCTGCAGAGGTTAGAATAGAGTATATTGAAGCAACGCAGTGAATATATGAAAGCAAAACAGAGCAAGGGCCTTTCCCCATTGCCGAGCTGAACTACTTTTCCCTCATGCCAAAACAATACCAACTTTAAAGTTGTTCCCATTGTTGATCCTTGTCTATTGCCTCTATTCTCCTGAGGTCCCTCCGAGGTAGAAGGTGATAAAGCCTAACAGATGTTATACACCTGAGGCTGTCCTTGGAAGGGGTCAGAACCAGGGAAAGAAAACAATTCCTCTACTGAGTCAGCTATGCATAATCGAGGCCTGTTTCTATCATGGTCTGGGGACAAGATGAAGGCAACATCATGGGGACATGAAAGATTCAAAGTTTAATAGATTTTACCTACCTGAAGACTGCTGTTGGATGGGGTCACAGTAAGGCAGTGGTTCCCAACGGGGGCCCATGCCCCACAGGGGGGACAATTTGATTTTTAATGGGGGCAATTCGAAAATGTGTGGTGTCTAGTGTCTAGACCAGGGGTCTGCAACCTTAAATACTCAAAGAGCCATTTGGCCCCTTTTCCCAAAGAAAAGAAAACATCGGGAGCCACAAAACCTGGGTGGGCATGGCCAACTTCCACCAGTCACATGAGCCCTCCTAGCCACGCCTACCCAGCTGGTCATTAGGGCAGAGAACTACTTGTTAAAAACACTGGGAACCACAAAATCATTTTGACATCTCTCTCTCTCCCCCTCCCTCCCTCCCTCCTCTCTCCCTCTCTCTCTGTATCTCTTTATGTCTCTCTCTCTTCTTCTCTCTCTGTATCTCTCTATGTCTCTCTCTTCCCCTCTCTCTGTATCTCTCTATCTCTGCCCTGGCTGCTTCTCCAACCCCCGCCGTCGCCCTTACCTTCTCAGGCTAGGTGAGGAGTGACTGGGAGGGGAGGACAAGATGCAGGGCCAGCCAGTGGTGGGATCACCTGACAGGCAGCCACAGCAGAGGGCCCAAAGATGCATGCGGCTCCGGAGCCGCAGGTTCCTGACCCCTGGTCTAGACTCTAGACCTTAGCAACAGAAGAGCCTGTAGTACAGTGGAGTAAAGTACTGTTATTAACATCTGCTGCTTAACATCTTACTTCAAGTTCAAATCTCACCAGGCTCAAGGTTGACTCAGCCTTCCATCCTTTCAAAGGTAGGTGAAATGAGGACCCAGATTGTGGGGGCAATAAGATGACTTTGTATAAATATACAAAAGTATGAAGGCTATTGCTTAATGCATTGTAAGCCGCCCTGAGTCTCCAGAGAAGGGCAGCATATAAATTAAAGCAAAAATAATAATATTTTTTTTTTAATATATGCATAGACAAGACTCAAAGAATTCTATGCCACGGCGGGGGGGGGGGGGGGCATCAGGATTTTAGAGATGCTTAGGTAGGGCATGGCCCAAAAAAAGGTTGGGAACCACTGCAGTAAGGGCAATGGGGAAAAGACTAGTTTAATGGCAATTCAGATAAGAATGACCTATGCTTCCCTGGCTAATGGATTGGGGATAAAACATTGTCAACAACATGGGGACAGTTCAGCAAAAGGATGATGCCAGAGCATGGATATGTTAGGGTTAGTGCAAGGGGTGAAATGGCCATGCCTGAACAAGACTTTCAACAAAGACCTTGGATTTATTTCCTTCTGCAACCACTTTCTCGTCTTTTCCTTTCTCAGATTTGTTTCTGGCCACAAAACGCTAAATTCTTCACCTAGCCATTTCCTGGGCAGGATAATGGTTGCAATGCATCTATTGCAATGGAATATAAGAAAACCAAACCAAGGTAACTCCCTGGTTGGGGAATCGTGATTTGCAGGCTGATACTGTGGTCTTCCTCACAAACCTCCCAGTGGATAGGAAGAGGGCACCATCTTTCAAGTATTTAAGCCCTGTGCATTATTAACTTAACTGTGGGGTCCTTGGTACTCTCTAAGCTTGGTTGTTTTCTTGAAGATGCTTCACTACCCAAGCTAGGTAACATGATCACTGAACACTGGTTATGTTATGTAGTTTGGGCAATGAAACGTGTGCAAGAGAACAACCAAGCTCAGAGAGCACCAAGGACCCCTCATTTCAACCCTGAGCTACAAATATTCTCTTCTGTTGGGTGCAGTGGTGGGTTGCCCCCGGTTCGCACCGGTTCTATAAAACTGGTAGTAAAACTGGCAGGAGGCTCCGCCCATCGACCCTGACATCATCAAATGCTTCTGCGCATGCAGAAGTGAGCACACGCGGCCCCGTTGCAAACCAGTAGTAAAGGTAAGTAGAAACCACCGCTGATCAGGTGGCATAACTGGTGGAAGGGAGGATGTTAGTGGGTGTGTGGCTTTTGGAGAGGGTGAGTTGGAAATACTCTTATCAATTGTACCCAAGAATGCAGGCTTTCCAAAGTAGCAAATTGGACGGGTGGGGGGAACCCCTTGTGACAGGCCCCTTAGACAGCTCACACTGGGATTGTAGAAGCCATTGTTAACAAGCTAAAGTGACATATCGTATTGCAGGTTAAAGGGAGGAATATCAAATTAATGGTCAGAAATAAACCCGCTGCTTTTGTCTGGAAAGCTGTCATCTGACCCACCCAGCAATTTATTTTCAGAGAGGGCCCTTAAAAGAACAAAAAGAACTGGCTTGGCTCACATGCAATCCTCTGGACGGGTGGGGCCATTGTTGTCACTGAAGGGATAAGGATCAGCTTTGTATCTTCAAGATCTGGTATCCCAGGGATACTTGGATGCACATTCAAGGTGTTTTGCGAACCTATCTCCCCACCCCTTCTCTCCTGTTAAAATATAGCCTTTTGGGTCAGTTCAGCACCCTTAATTTTTCCAGTTATGTTGGGCCAGGCGAGGCCATTCTAGCTGTAATTGGTAGATTTATTCATTCATCCATTCATTCAATTCATATGGCCTCCCATTTCAACAAGTGACTCTGGGTGGTGAACAAAATTAAAAATAAGGTAAAACGATTATAATAATGAAAAAATAATAATAAAGCACATTTAGCTGAAACTTAAAGCATATACCATAATCACCAGTCTAACAAACAAACAAAAACCAGTTGTTCCAGAACATCTGGACACAGGACACTGCTACTTCATAATTGTGAGCTGGTACCCAAATCACCATCATGTGATCTTGTGGACACTGTGATAGCTGCAATTATACGTCTCCTTGTTCAGTGCTATTATATCTTCAAATGGTCACTTTGTAGTGCAGGGGTCACCAACCTTTTGAACCTTAGTGACCACTAAATTCATAATTTTAAATCCTGCAGATCACTAATATGATCTGTCTAATGACTGGCTGGGTGGGTGTGGCTAGGTGGGCATGTGTCTGGGTGGGCATGGCCAACTCGATGTCACTTGTGTTGAGGGGCACCTCGCTGGCCTCTACTCACCCCTCCCATCCCAGCCACTCCTCACTTGCCTGCGCGGGCTCCTTCGGGCCCAACAGGAAGCAGTTGTTAAAGCTAAGCAGCCACCATGAGAAAGAGTTGGCAAAACAGCTGGCTCAGTTCAAATTGGATCTGGCCGAGAAGGAGGCTCAGCAGAAGCACCTCACTGAGGACTATGAGTATAGGCTTTCCAAGCAGAGGGAAGACCCGCAGGAGTGGGAGGCCAGGTCCCGGCGCCTGGAGGTGGTCAGCCAGTTCCAAGCCATGAGGCAGTCCCCCTGGAACAAGGCCCTCTGGCTCTTTGCCACCAGTGGCGCTTCCCTCCAGCCTTCGCCCAAAGCCCCGCACCAGGAGGCTGAAGCAGACCCCTAGTTGGAATTTCTGCCCCCCTCCAACCCACACAAAAAGACCCCAAAGGGAGAGACTCTCTGCAGCAACACAAATGTTCATTGCACATATCCGTCCCAGGGGCCGTAGTTTGAGGACCCCTGATTTACTGCAATATAAAAAATGCAAATAATTTTTCTGCGGACCACCAAAATTTTCTCACGGACCACCAATGGTCCACAGACCATCAGTTGGTGACCGCTGTTGTAGCAGACATAATGTATGGAGATTTAAAATTCCTATCAGTGTATGAAACGAGACAATTTGATGCAATCCAAAAAATCAGTATAAATTTTCAAAACTTATATGATCCTCTGCAGAAAAGATTTGCATAGAATCTTTTAGCAGGATGTAGATGGACAATATACTGGAAGATGAACTTCTTTTCTTTTTTGGTTTGAAATGTTTTGCTGCTTATCCAAGTACTGTAGCTTAGTTTATTTAAAACTATATTCAGAATCATCTAGACTAGAGAAAAAGAGTAACTTTTATAGACAGTTCAAATCTTCAGTGTTGACATCAAAATGAAATCTGGATTGGAGATAGGTGAGACAAAAATGACAAAATTAGGTGGAATTGAACTATAGAATGACACTAACATCAAAGTATTGACAGTGGAGGAAAGTTATAAATATTTGGATGCTTTAGAAACAAATAATATTCTGCACGCTTAAGTGGAAAAGAAACCAGCACCAAATATGTACAAGTTTTAAAATCAAAGCTGAATTGTGGTAATACAAGACGAAAATTAGTGGCTGTGATTTGTTGCAAATGAAGCATACTATGGAGGATGAAATCAGAGGTCTAAATGATTACATAAAAGCAACCAAAGAGAGGAAGTCCATATATTCAAGGGGAAAAAAAAAACCACTTTGAATGTGACAGATTAAAAGGCGGAATTCAAAACTGAATAGCTGTAACATCAAAAAATAATCCTTAGCTCACCCCCCACAGCTCCTGGCTGCCAAATAGGTGAAAAGGTGTCAGCCTATGCTCTACAGCTCCCTGGGAAGGCAAAAGAAAAAAGATGCTTAAATCACTGATTATATCCCCCACCACTGTTTCTTAAATATATCCTACAAGCTCAACAGTTCTCTGCATTATTTTACTTTTTATTCCACCTGTCAGTTAATGTCACCCATTTTTTGCAACCATTGTCAATGACGGTAATCATATTTTCCAAGAGAATTTTTTTTAAATTCTTCCCTTTTATCCTTGCACCTGGACCTTTTCTTCCAGTTGCTGAGGTGAAGGCATTTTAAACTGTTGACTTGTCATTGTCTCGTTGAGATTTAATTTAACTTGATACTTCTTGCTTTGTTCCATTTCCATGTAAATCCATCTTTTAACAGTTGCTGTTATGCCACCCCAAAGCTGTCTTCACTAAGAAATCACTTCCTTAAGTTTAATGCAAGGCCTACAAGATAATTCATGCATGCGCGCACACATACACACACAGAGTTGCCCGCATCCCCACCTGCCGCCATCTTTTTCTTTTCATTTTAGTTCTGGCAGTGAAAAACTGACAGCTAGTCCAGCACCCTGATTCACTCAGAATTATTGCCTGAATAAAAGTACATCATTTTGAAAGCTTTCTGACAATTATACCGCAAGACAGGAGATTAAATTGTATTTGTCATCGAAGACATGCATGCGGGAGAATGTCTTCTCAGTCCCACACACACTTTCCAGCCTCGGGGAAGGGAGCGGATTGTGCCTGTAGTAACGTGAAGTGGTTCCCCTTCCAAGCTTTGAGGATAAAATAAATCTGCTGATGACAATTGTAAACAGATTTAGCAATTCAGACGAGGTCATGGTGCTCTTTGCAGGTGAATTCTGGGGAAGAGTCATTTAAACCTTCTCACATTGTCATTTTGCCCTTTTAAATGGCTTCTTCCTAGATAAATAATACATGTACATATAAGGCTGTGTTACTTATAAGGTGCTGTTCTCTATCCAAATAGATACTTCTGGTTGGAGGGCCTGATTGATGAACAAAATTAAATGTTTGGGTGTGGAACCTTCTTGGAACTGCTAAAAGACTTACAACTCTGTCCTTTCAGCGGTTTCAAGATGTTCCACACCCATTCGCACTATGCAGGTGACCCTGAGGGCACAGATAAACCTCTAAGTTACCTCAGTGACTCTCAGAAATAGTGCTAATTGTTAGATCAGGCGCAGGAAATGAAGACGTGACCAGCTCGATACATTTAACAACTTTATTGCACAATGTAACAAGAAGAAGACTGCTGGCGCGCTGCCGGAGCTCTCCTTATATTCGCTCCCGGCAGACGCATTGCCCCTAGACAGGGATTCAAATCTCCCGCCCGATGGCTGGCAGCCAATCAGGGCGGATGTCCTTATAAGGACATAACACTCCTCCCCCCTTAGTCTGGACCGTCAAATCTCGTCCACAAAAGTCATGTAATCACGCAGGTACGTAGGACGCCTCGGCACCCTAGCTGACCTGCGCAGTCTCACTTGTTCTCCGTCTCCAGCCTGGATGGACGGGGCTCTTTCGTCTCCCGGCTCCCTATCTGGAACCGGGCTTGGTTTGGCTGTCGAGTGAGCGGGGTCACCCCCAGCGCCTCCGGCCGGACCGCAGACCTTGGATGGCTGGTTCTGATGGTCTTCCTCCTGGCCTGTGGATCTATCGCCTCGTCTCGGTGGCTCGGTTCCGACCCGGGAAGAGCGTCTGAGTCTCGGTAAGTCCGTCGTTTGCTCCTCCCTGGTCTCCCGGCCGCTGCGGTTCGGTTGCGGTTCGGCCTGGTGCCGGGTGGGTGGTGGTTCCGCTCGGTGCCCTCTGGACCGGCCCGCCGGCTGCGGGTGGTGCTGGCTTGTGTTGTGTTGTCCGACTTCGCAGGGGTGGTGTTGGTCTGCTAGGTCGGGCTGGCGTTGGTCTACCCCGTCTGGTTGGTGGTGGTCAACCTGGCCGGGCTGTTGTTGTGGCACTACCTCTGCGGGGCGGCGGAGGTCTCCCCTGCCGGGGTGGTGCAGGTCTCCCTGGCCGGGTTGTTGTCGGCTTTCCCTTCCCCCTAGTCCCTGGTCTACCGTCGGGTGGTGCCTGGGGTCATCCAGGTCGGGTTGTTGTTTTCTGGCTGCCTCTTGAGATGGGCGGGGGTCCCTCTCGCCGGGGAGTCGTGTGCCACCCTTGCCCATGGGTCGAGGGGTGCCCGTCTTGGATGGGTCCCGGTCTACTCGCCTGGAACTGCGGTCTCCTTGGCTGGGCTGGCGTAGGCTGCCGTCACTGGTGGGGTGCGCCGCTCCCCTTTTGGGCAGGTCCCGGTCTACTTGCGGCCTGGGTTGGTGATCCCTGGCCCTGTAGAGCCGGGTGCCCACCTGGCTGGGTTGGTGTTGCCATCCCCCGTGGGGTTGGCCCCGGTCTACCTCGCTGAACTGCCGACGTGACAGTACCTGGTAGTGTGCCGGGCCGACCTCGTCAGGATGGCGTTGCTCTGCCTCGCCGGGGTGTGGTATGCCTACCTCGTTGGGGTGTGGTAGGTCTACCTCGCCGGGGTGTGGTAGGCCTACCTCGTCGGGGTGTGGTAGGCCTACCTCGTCGGGGTGTCGTCGGCCTACCTCGTCTGGGTGGGGTAGGCCTACCTCGCCGGGGTGTTGTAGGCCTACCTCGTCTGGGTGTTGTAGGCCTCCCTCGTCAGGCTGGTTTTCGTGTGCCCCCTCACCTTTTCCAGAGTTGGTCGATGTGACGTCTACAGACCTGTCCATCTTCCAACTCGACGGTGTAGGATTTGGGGCCGGTTGTGCTGGCAATCTTCCCCTTCAGCCACTTAGGAGAGCCGTTGAAATTCAGCGCGAAAACTGAATCTCCTGTGCTGAAGGCGCGAAGCGGGCGGCTGGCGGTTGCGGTCACTTCCGGGCTGTATTGGGGGTGCAGCCGGTCCAGGGGTGACCTCAGTCTTCTGCCAATCAGCAGTTCGGCCGGGCTCTTGTGGGTGGTGGCATGCGGCGTGATGTGCTGGGTGAGGAGGAAGTTGTCGATGCGGTCTTGCCAGTCCCCCGGGCCCATCTTGGTGAGGGCTTCCTTGGTGAGGCGGACCATGCGTTCCGCTTGTCCGTTTCCGGCCGGCCTGTACGGGGCGGACAGGGCGTGGCGGATGCCCAGTCCTGCCAGGAAGGACTCCATGGCCAGGGATGTGAGCTGGGGGCCGTTGTCCGAGACCAGCACGTCCGGTAGCCCGTGTGTGGCGAAAAGGCGGCGCAGGGCTCGGATCGTCGCTTCTGTTGTGGTAGATGCCATGGGTACCACTTCGAGCCACTTGGAGAAGGCATCTACCACGATGAGGAGGTGTCGCCCCTACATCGGACCCGCGAAGTCTATGTGGATCCTCGACCAGGGGTTGCTGGGGGTCTCCCACCTCGCGACTTCAGATTGCGGCGGTGCTGGGCGGACTTCTTGGCACGGGTCACATCTGGAGACCCATTGCTCAATGTCTCTGTCCATGGAGGGCCACCAGACGTAACTCCGTGCCAGGGCCTTCATGCGGACGATGCCCGAGTGCCCTTTGTGCAATGTCTCTAGAGTCCGCCGTTGCAGAGTGCTTGGGATCAGCACCCTGTCTCCCCATAGAAGACAGCCCTTTATGGTGGACAGCTCCTTCTGCTTCCTGGCGAACGGGCTGAACCTCTCCTCTGTCTTTTCCGATGGCCACCCTCTGAGGATCCAGGACTTCACTTGGCGGAGTGTGGGGTCCTTCTGGGTGTGGACGGCCACATCTGCGGATGAGACTGGGCAGCTGTCGTCGTCGTCGATGTGGAATAGGTGGAGCGTGGGGGCTGGGTCTTCGACTGGGTTCTTAGACGGGCATCTGCTGAGCGCGTCGGCGTTTCCTATGGCTGTGCCTGGCTGGTGCACGAGCCTATAGGAGTAGCCGGCTAGGAAGATGGCCCATCTCGTCATCCGAGGAGACATGAAGGTCGGGGTGGGTTGGTCGCCTGCGAGGAGTCCCAGGAGTGGCTTGTGGTCGGTGACTATGGTGAAGCGTCTTCCGTAGAGGTATTCGTGGAAGCGCTTCACTCCAGCCACGATGGCCAGGGCTTCTTTGTCCAGCTGACTGTAGTTCCGTTCCGCGCCGGACATCGTCTTGGAGAAGTAGGCGATCGGGGCTTCCGTGCTGTTGGGCAGTTTGTGGCTGAGGACTGCCCCCACTCCGTATGGCGATGCGTCACAGGTCAGCTGGATGGGGAGCGTCTCGCTGTATTGAATGAGTACGCTCTTGGACGTCAATAGTCCTTTGATGGCCCGGAATGCTGCCTCCTCTTCCTGGCCCCACCTCCAGGAAGCCGATTTCCCCAGCAGGCGGTGAAGTGGCTCAGCAACTGTGGCTTTCTGTTTTAGAAAAATGGCGTAGAAGTTGAGCAACCCAAGGAAAGCCTGGAGCTCCGTTTTGTTTTTTGGGCTTGGAGCTTCATGGATTGCTTCTACTTTTGATTTGGTGGGGTGGATGCCAGTGCTATCAATGAGATAGCCCAGGAACTTGACTTCCTGTACTCCTATGATGCACTTGTCCCGCCTGACCCTCAAGCCCTTGGCCTTGAACCGCTGCAGGACAAGCCTGAGCCTTTCAAGGAGTTGAGCTCTTGAGCCACCGGAGATGAGCACATCGTCGAAGTATGGCACCACCCCTGGAACGCCTTGGAGAAGGCATTCCATCATTGATTGGAAAATGCCGGGGGCAGCGCTGACTCCAAATTGGAGACGGTTGCATTTGAATGCCCCCCTGTGCGTGACAATTGTTTGTGCCTCCGCCGTTTTTTCATCCACTGGCAGTTGCTGGTAAGCCTGGGCCAGGTCCAGTTTCGCAAAAATTGAGCCAGTTCCCAGGGAATGCAGCAGATGTTGCACCACTGGGACTGGGTATGCGCTCTATGCCAACGCCTTGTTGATGGTACAATGGTAGTCGGCGCAGATGCGCACAGACCCATCATGCTTCAGTGGGGTCACAATGGGAGTCTCCCATGAGGCATGATCGATCGGTTCCAGGACGCCCTGGGCGATCAGCTTATCCAGCTGTTTGTCTACTTTAGGCCGCAGGGCAAACGGAACTCGGCGGGGCTTGAGCCTAATTGGGGTGATTCCCTTATCCAGATTAAAAGAGATTGGCCTCCCCACAAATTTCCCCAGCTTACCATCGAAGACTTCCTTGAACTCTTCGATGATGGTGTCGAGTTCGTCCCTGTGGATTTCGTGGATGCCCTCGATGGAAAGCCCCAGCGGCTTAAACCACTCCACACCAAGCAGGTTCGGTCAGCTGTGCTCCACGATGGTGATGGGCAGCTCTCCGTTGAAGTCGTTGTACTTCACGTGGATGGTGGCTCTGCCCAGGATTCCAATGGGGTTCCCGTTGAAGTCCACAAGCCTCGACTTTGGGGTTTTCAGCTGTGCCTTTTTGTAGGATGGCTTCAGCTGCTGTAGGTGCTGCCAGTCCATGATGGAGTAGGCGGATCCGGAGTCTACCTCCATCTTGCACGGTGACCCCTCTGCTAGCAGCGTCACGTGGAACTTTGTGGTTCCCTCGTCGCTTGTGTGAGCGATGGTGGTCTGGTGCACTGTTCTACTTTGGGGGTATTCCTCCTCTCCGCGCCGGGACTGGTTTGAGGACCGTTTGGATGTCCTCTGGTTGTCTTTGCGATTCTCCCGGAATCGTGGTCTGGATGGTTCCGGGGCTGGATCTGTGGCTCTGCAGGCCTCGGCGATGTGCCCTCTCTTCAGGCATCGGCGGCAGGTTGCGTCCCTCCATCTGCAGGTTGCCCTGGGGTGGTCACCTTTGCAGCTGCCGCATCGTTCTCCCCGGTCGCCATCCTGTGGGTTTTCCCGCCTGGGGGTGCGGGAAACCTTGTGGACGGTCCTTTCCTCATCAGACTCAGAGTGTGTGGATGAGTCGTCTGATGAGGTCAGGCCCGACTTGTGGATCTTGTGGATCCCTCTTGCCTTTATCATCGCGGCGGCTGCTTGCTCCGATGTCTCAGCCGCTGTTGCCTCGTCGAGGACGTCTTTGAGCGGGATCCTCTTTCGGCTGAGGAACTTTTTCTGCAGACCCACATCTCGCATTCCAAACACAACGTGGTCTCGGATAGCATTATCCACATTGTCAAACTCACAGTTGGCAGCGATTTGGCGGAGCGCTGCCACGAATTCTTTGATGGATTCACCTTCCCGCTGGTTTCTTTGCTGGAAGGTGAATCTATTTGCGATTGGGGTGCCTGTGGGTGCGTAGTGCTCCTGTAGGACTTCCTGCAGGTCGTTCCAGGACATCTCCTCAATGTCCCTGGGTGCCACGAGGTCGATCGCCATCTCCAGGACGTCCGATCCGCAGTGAGCCAGGAAGAGGGCTCTTTTCCGCTCATCGTCGAGGTTCTGGTAGCCATTACCTCGCAGGAACTGCCGGAATCGGACCATGTACGACCTCCACTTCTCTCGGGATGGGTCGAATGGGTTCAGCGCGGTCATCGGGGCTTGCGGAGTTGCCATTCTGTAAGTCGCTGTGTTGTAGTGACTTCAGCTCGGTGGCGATCGTGCCGTGAGTCTTTCTCAGGTTCTCTTCTCTAGTCCTTTGTCGCCAGTGTTAGATCAGGCGCAGGAAATGAAGACGTGACCAGCTCGATACATTTAACAACTTTATTGCACAATGTAACAAGAAGAAGACTGCTGGCGCGCTGCCGGAGCTCTCCTTATATTCGCTCCCGGCAGACGCACCGCCCCTAGACAGGGATTCAAATCTCCCGCCCGATGGCTGGCAGCCAATCAGGGCGGATGTCCTTATAAGGACATAACACTAATGACCAGAGGACTGCAAGGAATATAAATCCTTCCATTCGCCACCATTCAGTCAGAACTGAAGAAGCTTCTTGGGTGAGAAGTGAAAAGTCTTCTAAGGAAAAACAAAATCCAGTTGCCTTTTGAAAAAGCGCCTTTGGGATATGGATCAAATTCATTCTTATTGCATATCTGTTGCAGGTAAACTAATCAGTTTGGCTTTATTAGTAATAAAAGGAATGGACTATGACTGGACTACCTGGGGACTACCTGGGGACAGAGGCAACAGTTGGGGTTGACCATGGGATAACAAATTTCAGGCCAGTATAGCTTTTGGATGGTCAAACCAAGGAACTGATAAATTGACCTTGACCTTGAAGTTGAGCCTGCATAATCTTTTAGCTGATTCAAGCTCAACTTCAAAGTCAAGGTCAATTCATCAGTGGGGAAGATCCCAAAATGAATTATATCTGTTAAGAAATTTTGCTTTGTAAATTATATTAAAGCCTCACAAGTAACAAGATTGTACACTGATGCCATGGAAGGTGACTTATAAATTGAGGAATGCTGAGTTGTCCTTTATAAACACCAAAATATATAGATTACCAGTGATTTCTCAATCAAATGGGGTAAATGTTAGCCAATTAATGTTATAATATTATGAAAAATGTTGGATTATACAAGTATGATATCAGGAATGAAGGTGTGTTGCCAGTATGTCAACAAAGGGCTATTATTTTTTTCCCCAAAAAACCCAGACACTTGGAACTTAAAGTTCCCCAAACTAACTCTGTGTTGTACACACATGTACAAATACAGGCATATATACATTGTTGATATATTTCCCCCATTGAATTCAGGTAAATCAAATGACAGAATAGACAGAGAGCAGGTTAACCAGTGTAGTCCAATATTTACACTCCCATCTTCTATCATTTCTGTAACAATATCACAGAGGGTGATCTGGTGATTTCAGCAAATCTTATGAAGAGCCAGAATGAGCAATCGTTTTCTGAAACAATGATAGAAGTCCTGAAAACTAGAAATCGTTCAGTTAGTTTGCAGCTGTTTTGCAGGCCCGTTCATGTCATTTGTATTCATACATTAACATTAAACAAAATCCAAATACATTCTGAGTTCATGCCCTGTGACACAGCTATTCTCTGTTCCTGGAAAACCATCGTCTCAGGAGTTTCAAATCTTATGGAACAGACACCCTCTTGAATTTATTATTTTGGTACCTGATTCCCACCCAGAGTTGTTTCAATACAAGATGGGTGGCAAATAAATTTAATAAATAAAATAAAATAAATTATATCTGTGCAGTGCCATGAAATTGGTCTTTAACAAACCATTTAAAAACAACAATCTTGCTTAAAAATAAAGTTTAGTTCATTATTGCCTATATCTTACTTTATTAGTCCAATACCATCATCACATTTTGGTGTTTAGAAGTGCTGGAAATGACTAGATTAGAACATCCTGGATGTAGCTGTAGCTTTCATAAAATGTGTGATGGACTTGTGTGAATATGCATCTAACCGCAAATGCACTAGAACTCCCAAAGGCTCCTTTTTCATGAAATAGCAACCGTAGTGGCATAAATTGGATTCAATAATAATGACCTTGACTTCAGTGCATATAGGTCAGTTGTCTGGCTTAACAGAAGAGAAGATCGGTAGCTTAGGGATGAACTGTGAGTGAGTTCTTGGGGCTTTCCAAGCTTGGTTGTTTTCTTGCAGACATTTCCTTACCCAACTCAGTAATATCATCAGTGCTGGAAGGGAGTAGGATTTGCTCTGTTTTTATACAAATGATTTGCCCTGTCAGTACTGGTGGGAGTGGTTTTGGTGGTTCCTTGATTAGGCTGTTGTTTATATGGCTTACTGTTGGCTTATGTTGGAGAAGAGGATTGGGAAGTAGATAGAGAAATGCAAATACTTTCCATTTTTCCTTCCATCTCATCTTTGACACCCAGCAGGGCATAAATCCTTGAATGTCAAGAGTGTTTTCACACCTCCCATCCTCTGCCCCAAACCTGATCAGAAGCCTGACTGCATATCCAGCTCCATAGAAAGCAGAGCAGCTATACCAATCGATGTATCTTGGCCACCGTGAAAGGCTGCTTCCAGCTGGGTGAAAATTGAAGACCGTACTATGAAATCCCACTCAACGGCTTCTTTTTTAATTCCCCCCCCCCCGCTTTTCTAAATGGAGACATGCTTATCCTTCTGCAATCTGGGCTCTTTCTCAGCCATGCTAAATGGCTATTCAGCTTGCCAAAGGAAAGTGCGATAGATATCCAGATAACACTTCATTGTACCAGAGCAGATGCTATCGAATGCCCAGGATATGTGAAATGAAGCAAAGTTTACCCTGTCAGAGCCACTTAGTATTAATCATTTTTAAATGACATGGCCATCAGATGGGTTCCTTGCAGCTAACAAGCTCATACAGGCAGACTTGTTTGATGGCGACCGAGTGAGACTATGTAAGCAACCTGCCGCTAACCTCCCTACGCCAGATCTTCTTTCTCGTGTGTTTCCTCAGCAGAGGTGTTGAAATCTCCTCCCCCGCTCGGCAGTCAAGCGACGTTTCTCCTTTTTTAAAAATGCTGCATCCATCAGGTTGACTTCATTCCCCTGCCACCTGCACGGCCCATCAATAACTTGGTTCCTCTGGCCACCTGTGTGAAAGTGGGGAAAACGACTGGGCCGACTCCGGGGGCACCCCATAAAATAACATTTCTTAGAGATGAGAAAGTGAGAAGAAGGAGAAGGAGAAAAGCGGTGACCGCAGCACTGTGACTAATACTGGAATTGAGCAAAAAGACGGATCTTATTTCAGGAGGGGGAACAGTTAGCTACTAAAGCTCTTGATGAATGATTTCAGGAAGTATATATATGTTTTTCTTATTTCATCTTTTTTTTTTTCCAGAGCTGGTTCTCTAGCCTGGTCATGAGTAGGGCCAGGAAAATATAGAGCAAACAGCTTTTCTCTCTATTTTGCTCTGGGTTCCCCACAGGCTCTCTCTCAAGGGGACAAAGCTATCGCAAGACACATTTCTTCCAATTCAGGAGAGCCCAGAGACCACATAGCTGCCCAGTTGAAGATACTGGTGAGTCCCTTCATGATATGGCCAGGATGAGATTTGTTCGTTACAGTTTCTACATCCATAACAAGACCACAGCACCCCTTTGACTTTGCTTCTTCTAAGATCAGGAAGAGATTTAATGTTTTAGTCTCCTCCACTTTTATAATCATGTTCAGAACTCAGAATTTTACCTTGAAGTAGCTTGGCATAAAAAAATATATGTTTGTCATCCTTAAGGCATCACGCTGTAGGCTTCACCGGTGTGGGCATGTGTGAGGTGTCATGACTCATGTATGAAAGGGATAGGGCTTGTGTCATAAGGGTGCAACCTGGCTTTCATTATTCTGCCCACAACCTCCCTGGAGATGTCCTTTAGGGTGTGCAGGAGCATGAATAAATGCCTGCCTGCAACTCAGGATCACATAAAGGTAAAGGTAAAGGTTCTCATCACACGTATGTGCTAGTTATTCCCGACTCTGGGGGGCAATGCTCATCTCTGTTTCAAAGCCGAAAAGCCAGCACTGTCCGAAGACGTCTCCGTGGTCATGTGGCTGGTATGACTAAACACCAAAGGCGCCCGGAACGCTATTACCTTCCTACCAAAGGTGATCCCTATTTTTCTACTTGCATTTTTTACGTGCTTTCTGCTAGGTTGGCAGAAGCTGGGACAAGTAACTGGAGCTCACCCCATTATGCAGCACTAGAGATTCAAACCGCTGAACTGCTGACCTTTCGATTGACAAGCTCGGCGTCTTAGCCACTGAGCCACCGCATCCCTTTGGATCACATAATGGCTCTTAAAGAGAAGCTTACATTGCCCTTATATGATCCTAGAAACAGATTTGGCTGCTTTAGTGAGTTGCAGTCAGAGCTTCATTCAGGCTCCTGTGTGCACAAAAACACTTTTCTGACATGAATCAAAGCCCTAGTTTTATTGTTTACCTTCTGGCATTTAAATTTATTAATTCACATTCTGCACTCTGGAGTGACAAAAAAACAGCCTTGATCAATTTTTTTAGGTGTGACATTCGCTGAGGGATTTCGCTGATGCTATTTTAAATCTCTTTCACAAAATTGAATATACCCAGATCATTCTTTCTGTCTTTATAGGACTCTATAGTTCATAATCTCTCATGATTGCCACTATCCTTCTTTGAATATATTCCAGATTCGCTAAACCAGGGCTGTCAAACTCCAGGTGTATCACACACTGGCCACGCCCACATCCACTTTAGCGAAGAGGGAAAAAACTCCCGATATGTCACGTGACGCTACTGTGACGACATGAGTTCGACACCCCTGCCCTAAACCCTTTTCAAAGTGTCATGCCCCAAATTATATACTGTCTTTGAGATGTTGGAGACACAGATCCATAGAGTTGACTTTGTTCATTGTGTTTCCTATGGACCAATAATGACATCGACAGAGTGAAATTACTACACAAGGGTTTCATATTCAAACATAGAAAGGAAGGGCTCAAATGAACAATGTCTTTGCTTTCTTCTGATCAGAAGACTGATACTTGTAGATATTCCTCTTCTGTATTTCCTGCAGAAAAACACACTTCCTTCTTCCCCCTTCTTCTTTCTCTCACAATGGGGAGAAAAGCTTAGTGGCACCTTCTTTCTTTCAGAGCATGTAACAATATGTAACAAATAAAATTTATTACAGTATGATTGCATTTTGGAGGCTTAGCAACCAGCCTGCATTTACTGCCATTTGTAGCATCCCACAGTCTTGTGACTGCAATTTATGGTTTGTTTGTTTTTTGGCTAGGAATCGGCATTTACCGTACTTCTGGTTTTCAGCAAAAACACCATTGTGGACAATGGATTCGCTTAACATTTGCAGATTCACTTAATAAACACCACAAAAAATGTCATAAAATTGTGTCGGTCATGGGATGCTTAAGAATTGGTACAATTTACAGCTGTAATTTTGGGCTCAATTGCAATCATAAGTCAAGACCACCTTGTCCTTTTGGATTTTAAATGTCTGTCTCCGGATATTCTTAATGTATTCATATGTCATTTGTTTCAATTTTTGTATATTGCCAGATTCTAAAATAATTCCAGGCAGTTCACAAATATATGAATCCAACGAATCACTGATAACTTTACCCATAAAATCTTTTCTTGAAAAGCTCAAGATAATGATGACGATACCAATCATCTTCCATAAAAGAGCACCTAGCTTCTAGAATGAAATTCCATCTCCTGCTTGGCCTACATCTTCTTTTGCTCCAGCAACCTGTCAGCTAGGATACTTAAAGATGTGCAAATTGTTGGTTGTTTTCCCACTCAGCAGGTGACATTGAGTAGGAGAAGAAAGGAAACTGGAGAATCCATCAATTGCTACCCTGAAATTGTCCTACATTAAATCTGTAAGTACAGACCATTCAGTGGTCTCAGTGCTGAAGCTCATTAAAGCTTGGCCATGGAGGCATTGCAATTATGTCAACATATTGACTCAAGGCCTGGAGGATGGATGTTAATGTAGCTCTGAAGAACTGCAAACAGCAGACGGTCCAATTCAGGGTTGAATTTTCAAACCTTTGGTGGAAGGCTATAAAAATGTACCTGCTTAGCATGCAGTAGATCTCAGGTTCAACATGTGGCCTTTCTAGGTAGCTTTTAGAAAGATCTTTGCATGAAACTCTGGAGCTATTTGGAGCCAATGGCAGTGAGGTAGCAGTGAGTCAATAGCAGATCAAGTCACCAAGGGTATCCATAAGGATGAGGATGGCAACACCATCATAGAAGTCCTGTGACTTATGAACTTCAGATGTTAGAACACCCCTGTTTAGTGGTTGCAGGTTAGTGGTCTCTGCTCGTGTATCATTTGCGTATCCCTGTGGTTTTTGTGGCTGCTGTACCCATATCATGCTCCATTTGCAACCCAGATATGGACCATCTAATTGAGGTTAACAGACAAATGCTTCCAATTGGAGAAAGGCAATTTGTTATATCTATTGTAGGGAAGTATGACGACAGATTGCCTGGAATTCTATCTATACTCGTTACATGGGGATTTTTAGCCTTGCAAATCCTGTTGCATTTTGGCTCAGTTGACTCCAAATCTTTCTCCACAGACACAGTTTGTCTTGGTAATGACAGAAGCCTAAAGGGAGGCAATTATTTGAGAAGTCAAAATTATCCACACAGTGTTACCATCATATGATCGTTCTCTTTCTTTGTGACAAGGCATGAAATCTCATTTTCTCTGACCATAATCCAATGTATCTAATCTGTTTCTTATTTTTCATGATTTACACAGGGCCTTAATTGCAGTTGGTCTAGAGCCACAGGGGGGGGAAGATATTAAACAGGTGTCTAATTATTTCATAACACCCATTGGGTTCACCATGTAACTTCACACCCACGTATCAATCTAGCTGATAATTTTTTTTAAAAAAAAGAAACAACCTTCCCAGAAAAATGACACTAAGTCTGGAATGTACTATATGTTGAACTCCCATAACTATTTTTCTACTGGTTTCAGGAATTCTTAAAAGATTCTATTAAAATAAAATTTTAAACGTTTTTTTTTATATCAGCATTTGAGGAAATATTCATGGTGGATATACTGATACTTTGGTAAAAGTGATTCTGAATAATTTATTAATGTAAGAAAATAGATATTCATTAAAACATATTGCGTCTTCAAAATTGTTGTATGTACAGCTGCATTCATTTAATTCATGAACAGTTCTTGACATGTTGCATGGAGATAAATCATTCCAAAATGATCTGCTTGATATGCAGATGATTATCAAAAACTAAGATTACCAGATCCAGATTGAAAATGCCAGACAACCACCAGATGGCACCAGAGTTTGAGTATTCTGTACCTCTCTGCTGCCATCTGGTGGGTATTCCATTTTTTTCAGATCCAATTCAGCTTGAATCCTGGTCACATCCATGTTGTTTGCTTAGCAAGAATTGCTGCCATTATCTTATTCCAAGATTTTTTTTTTCAACTTTCCAATATGGTACATAGTCTAGGATTTCTAGATGCCTCCTAGTATTCGCCAGATTTGATTCCGCGGAACTTTTTCCAGGCCCAGCCAAAGTCATAAGCAGCCACCTGCTTATATAGAAGGACACAGCCACCAAAGGATCAAGCCAAGAATCTCCTCAGGTGCTTTGGTGCTTTCATCAAAACACGGAAGGCAATGTTGTGCTGTCGCAACACAAATTCTTCTCTTTTTATATGCATGTGTAATGTCACAAAGCATGTGCAAAAGGGGCAGGGCTTGCATGGCAATGGTGTGATTTCTTCATTCTGCCTCCCCATGCTTTCATGTAGCAAGACCAGGGGTGAAATGCTACCAGTTTGGATGGAAGAGGAAAAGTGCAAGAAACAAATGTAAGATACAAAAGTCAAGAAATAAACACCTTCCAACCTTCTTTTCAACAGATATTTACAAATTTATTATCCCCCCACTTCTTCTTGGATGGTACATAAATCCCTTATTTATTTTATTTATTAGTCATATTTCTATGCCACCCACTCTCTGAGGACTCTGGGCGGCTTACACCAAAGACAGTATACTAATTTGTCATTATTATAATATATAGCTGACAGGTCAATAATTTGCAAATAGATTTACTAGTTTAAAATTTTTAATGTGTGTATTTGTTGGGGTTTTTTTTTCAATGCACCTTTTTAATGTCTTGATTGTTTTGTAAGTTTTTTTGTTTTGTTTTATTTTTTGGGGAGTTTAGCAGAGGTACTGGTCTACCAGGCTTTTAACTGCTTGCAGAGCTGTACCGGTCTACTCATGTATTTTTGCAGGCACTGGTCTACCCATTTATTTTTTCAGGCACTGGTCTACTCATTCGTTTTTGGAGGCACCGGTCTACCACCAAACTGCCTTTTACCACTGATCAGCTGTTAGGGCGGCCCTTTGAAGCCCTGAGGCAAAAGTTTAAACAGTTTTTTTCCTTATAGCCCATCAGCTGGGACTCAGGAGGCAGCAATAGATTGGGGGTGGGGTCAAATAAAAGGTAAGAATAACGTGGGGGGGGGCGGGCAGGCAGGGGGCAGAACTGGTTCAGTGATGTCATATCGTCACCGCTACCGGCTCGGCAGAACCAGGCGGAACCGGGAGGAACCCACCACTGACTCTTTTCCAAAATGACTACACTAACAGAATTATGCCAAAGTCAAACAGAGATGGAGAGGTTCAGGAAAAGGAAAGAGTGAACACAATGAATGCTGCAGTCTATAATTTTCAAATTTCCACAGTGGAGGAATGGATTGTCAAATTGTCAGGAATTCATAGAAATTGCAACACTGACCTATTTGCTGCGGGGGGGGGGGGGAAGCAAGTACTTTTTCCCTATCTGTTTTTTATTTTATTCAAAGGGAAATTAAAATACAAAACTCCCAAAAAAATAAAACAAAACAAACAAAAAAAAGTGAATAGAGTGAAAAGAGTGTGTGATGTCCCAGCCTGCTGTTGCTGGGTAGCTTCTGAAGCAAGGCCCTATATAACCAGGGTCCCCAACCCCGGTCTGTGGACCGGCAGTGGTCCATGGCATGCCAGAAACCGGGCTGCGCAAACAAGTGAAGCTACATCCATGGGATGCAGGCAGCATACAAAACCCCCTCTGGTCCACGAGAAAACCTCTCTCCACGGAATCGGTCCCTGGGGCCAAAAAGGTTGAGAGTCGCTGTTACATAACACAGGAGATAATCATAACCATATGAAAATGCAGATTTTAAAAAGTTGCAGTATTGATTTAACTGTGTTTCTTTCATGAACGTGTTCATGGCAACATGAAATACCAGACAACAACAAGCAGGTGATTTCACTTGAATGTTGTTATTTGCATCTTACTTTGTATGAAATGCTCTGTGAGATCATATGGCCAGAAGGCACCACAGAAATATATTATAAATCTGGCATAATGTGTAGAAATGGTAGCTGCAAATATATGTTTAGATTTAAAGTTGTATGTTCCTTGAGCGCTAAACTACCACAGCTGCAACACACATACAGAATTCCAATCTACATAATAAAAGGGGTCAGATTATACAGTATGTTAACATTATTTCTAACATGATGGTTCCTATGTCTATTTTCATGGACCTAAAATTCTCTGATGCCAAAAGCATTTCTGTCTTTCACTCCTTTTTAATTTTTTTTTCTTACATAAGCTTCTAATTTAGCCTAAGTCCTAACTCTTGATCATAAAAGCTCGCATGGGATAAGGCCAAGGTATTCGACCATTTCAATACCGTCAGGGATCCTCTGGTATTGGCAGCTATTGGGGCAGCATGGGTAAGACGATTTTGTGGTCTGTTCAGGAGTGCGTCCAAGGTAAGGGGAAGATGGTCACTAAATATCATGTTATCCACTTTAAAGGAGATGACATAGGGCAAAAAGGCTTTTGAGACCAGGACATAGTCTATAGTGCTATTGCCTTTTTTGGTAGATGGGTAAATTCCCCGGCAACATCCGGGGCACATTTGCCGTTGAGGGGGAAAAGGTCCAACCTGACAGTGAGAAGGGCCAAGTTGGTCCCCGCTCTATCAACTTTCAGGTCTTTGGAGACTCTCCCTTTGATGGTCTCCAAAGGGTCCTAAGTCCTGACAATAAGATAGTACTGCATATAATAAGAAGACAATAATAAGAAAAATTAAAGAACATTTTAAAAATATTTTTTTTAAAAGTTAAAGAAAAGAATATAGTTCATGAGTAGCATATTTATTTTTAAGATTAAAATATGTCTCAAAGAAGGGCTCATATTAATGTCTCCATCTCCCAAGGAAATCGGGCAGATTTTGACCTGAGAATCCTGAGAATTGTCTCAATTCCAGCTTGGCCACTTCAAATATTAAACAATCCCACACTTGTTTTTATTCTGTTCTGATTCCTCATGTTGACTGTATTAGTCAGCAATCTTTTAGAAGTTGACATATCTAAATCAACGTTCCCCAATCGAACACTTTCCTCATGTGTTAAGCCTCCCGGAATTCCCCAGTGGTGGTCCTTAAATGTCTTGTGGGTCTTTGCTGAGAAAAACATAACATTTTCTTTTTTAAAATTCGCCATGGGTTTTGAAGATGTGCAAATAAATCTGGAGAAAGAACCTTGATTTTTCTCATTGGTTGAGCTGGTGGAAATGGCAGTAATGAAACTTCAGTCCCATTTTTGTTCTTACCAAAGCATAATTGTTCCTTAGCAGTATTTGTAGATATGGATAATATCAGGTGCAGAAAACTTTTCAAAGAAAATGTAAAAATATGCTTTCTGCAGTTCACTAAGCTAAGACTTTTGAATGTTATTATAAATTTTCTGCCTTACAATTTATATTTGAAATCTAAATTTTCCTACATTCTAGGTTTTTTTTAAATGTATGATGTTCATTCATTGCTAGCATTAGTTTAGACCAGTGTTTCTCACTTGGATGAGAAACTTTAGGATGTGTGGACTTCAACTCCCAGAATTCTCCAGCCACCATGGGCTCCCAAAGAGCCCTCAAAGTTGAAAAACAATGTTTTAGGCAATATAAAGTATAGTACAGGTAGTCCTCAATTTATGGCCACAACTGAGCCCATTTATGTTCCTAAGTGAGAAATTTGTTGAGTTTTGCGACTTTTCTCACCACATTTGTTAAGTGAATCACTTAACAGCCAAGAACTGCAGTTCTTAAATTAGTAACACAGTTGTTAAGTGAATCTGGTTTCCCCCATTGACTTTGCTTATCAGAAGGTCTCCAAAAGGGAATCACATGACAGTGGGACATTGCAACCATCATCAATGTGAGTCAGTTGTCAAGCATCCCAATGTAAATCACATGACCATGGGGAATGCTGCAGGGGTCATAACTGTGAAAAATGGTCGTAAGTCCCTTTTTTCAGTGCCGTTGTAACTTTGAACAGTCACTAAATGAACTGTTGTAAATCGAAGACTTCCTGTTTTGTGGTATAACATAAGGAAACATAGGAAGGGCCAGTAGGTGGAATGAGCTATATGAGAGCTAATGTGATGGAGCAGTTAAGGTAGTGGAGCAGGAGGAGTGATGAGGCTTCAGTTCTAGTCTATCCTCAGCCAGGGAAGCTCATTGGGTGACTTCAAACCAGTGGTAGGTTGCCCCCGGTTCGGATTGGTTCCATAGAACTGGTAGTAAAACCGGGGGGAGGCTCCGCCCACCAACCCCAACATCATCAAGAAGCTTCTGCGCATGCGCAGTCCCATTGCAAACCAGTAGTAAAGGTAAGTAGAACCCACCCCTGCTTCAAACTAGTTACTTTCTCTTAATTCAATCTACCAGAAATTGTTGTCGTTGCCCAGAAAAAATGGGAAGAGAAAGTGCTATATATATGCCTTGAGTTCCTGAATGAAAAGCAGGATATTAATCTAGTAAAAATCCAACATTTAACAATAGAAGCCAAGAACGCCCACCAAATAAATGTACCCTTAAATCTAAATTCCTCTCTTGTCCAGGATAGCTAGATCATCTCGAGGCTGGGAGTATTATTATTATTTAATAAGAACATTAGTTTTCTTTTTATTTTTGTTCCTCATTAATGCGGATCTTTCTCATCCGAAGGCTTTGCTGTTCAAAAGTAATAGGAGAAAGCTTTTTAAAGCTTTTTCGATCCAGTGAGCAATGTCTTGCTGAGTGTGAAAACACTTTCCGTGAACCATTACACTACAATTCAGAGTTATTTTATCTCTAAAGTCAATGCTAAAAGGGGGGGGGGTTGATGTCCTCGTGGAAAGGGAGGGTGATTGACAGCTTTTTGACAGAGGATTACTGGAGCTGGAAAGAAAAAAACAGAGTTCATGGTTCCAATTTCCCTTTCAGTCTTCTGAAAGAAAGCAGTAGAGATGGTTTTCCCCAACCTCCTCATTTCTGTTTCCTTGGGGCTGCATTACCCCAAGAATATATATCTCTTAGCCAGAGGTGGGATTCACTTACTGTTATTACCGGTTTGCCCAGCACCAGAAATGTGAGTGTGAATGTGCTTTGCGCATGCGCCATCCACTCATGCGTGTGGCATCATAAAACACGGCAATTTGCTTGTGCACACCATCCACGCATGCTTGCGACATTAAAAACACAGCAATATAGGACGGGATTGTGCCCACCTGCAAGACACCACTACCGAATTGGTCTGAACCGGCTGAATACCACCTCTGGTCTTAGCATTTTTTAATTAAAAGGCTTACAGCAGGGATGGGGAACCATGGCCATTTTAGACTTGTGGACTTCAACTCCCAGAATTCCTGAGCCAGTCATGCTGAATCATAAGCATGACTCAGTCACAGTTGAAGTCTACGAGTCATAAATGCGCCATGGATCACCACCTCTACCTATAGAGATTCTCAATCATCCAGGTCAGGGATGTCCCAAATGAGCGTTTTTAAAAAGCAACTGGACTTTCTGATTTTTCTTTGAAGATATTTCGCTTCTCAAACTATGCAAAAGAGATAATCAACCAGTTCAAAAGAGAAAAAAAACTCCAACACCTCTCCACCAGTATACCTCTAAGTATCTTTCTCTAACATTAATATCTGGGCCAGACCCCTAGGAGACCTAACCCTAACCCTAACTCCAACCCTAACCCTAATTATATTTTGTGAATGGGATTTTCACATGTGATTTACTGTGCTCCCAAAAGAAGTCCGAAAAAAAATGTTGTCACATTCTCTTTCCATATAATACCACTAAGAATCTTTCCCTAACATTAGTTTTCAGGCCAGACCCGAAGGAGACCTAACCCTAACCCTAATCCTAATCCTAATCCTAACCGCAACTCTAACCTTAAATTTTTGAATGGGGTTTCCCCATGTAATTTACTGTGCTCCCTAAAGAAGTATGAACAAAAAGTTGTCACTTTCTCTTTCCTTACAATACCTCTAACAATCTGTGAATAAGGTTAGTTTTCTGGGCAGACCCCAAGGAGACCCAATCCTAACCCTATCCCCAACCCTAACCCTAGTATAAAATTGTGAATGGGATATTCCTATGTAATTTACCATGCTCCAAAATGAAGTCCGAATGAAAGGCTGTCACATCCTCTTTCCTTTTAATACCTGTAATAACCTTTCCCTATCATTAGTTTTCTGGCCAGACACAAAGGAGACCTAACCCTAACCCTAACCCTAAAACTTACGCTAGTTTTAAATTGTGAATGGGTGAGAGTTGGGGTTAGGGTTGGGGTTAGAGTTAGAGTTAGGTCACCTTGAGGTCTGGCCTGGAAACTGAGTTTAGGGACAGATTCTTAGAGGTATTATAAGGAAACACAAAGTGACAGCTTTTCATTTGGAGTTCTTTTGGGGGCACAGTAAATTAAATGGGAAAATCTCATTCACAAAATTAAACTAGGGTTAGGGTTAGTTTAGAGTTAGGGATAGGGATAGGATAGGGATTAGGTTAGGGTTAGAGTTAGAGTTAGAGTTAGAGTTAGAGTTGGAGTTGGAGTTGGAGTTGGAGTTAGAGTTAGAGTTAGAGTTAGAGTTAGAGTTAGAGTTAGAGTTAGAGTTAGGGTTACGATTGGGTTGGGATTAGGGTTAGGGTTAGGGTTAGGGTTAGAGTTAGGGTTAGGGATAGGGTTGGGGTTGGGTTAGGGATAGGGATAGGGATAGGGATAGGGATAGGGATAGGGATAGGGATAGGGATAGGGATAGGGATAGGGATAGGGTTGGGTTGGGTTGGGTTGGGGTTGGGGTTGGGGTTGGGGTTGAGGATGGGGATAGGGATAGGGATAGGGTTGGCGTTGGTGTTGGCGTTGGTGTTGGCGTTGGGGTTAGGGATAGGGAATGTGGATGAGGATGGGGATAGGGATAGGGATAGGGATAGGGATAGGGAATTGGGGTTAGGGTTAGGGAGGGGGAGGGGGAGGGGGAGGGAGAGGGGAGGGGGAGGGGAGGAGGAGGAGGAGGGGGAGGGGGACGGGGTTGGGGTTGGGTTTGTGGTTAGGGTTAGGTCACCTTGGGGTCTGCCCAGAAAACTAACCTGATGGACAGATTCCTAGGGGTATTTTAAGTAAAGAGAAAGTTTCTGCTTTACATTCAGAATTGTTTTGAGAGCACAGTAAATTACATTGGGAAAATCCCATTCACAAAATTAAACTAGTATTAGGGTTACTGCTATGGTGAGGTAAGGGTTAGGGTTAGGTCTCCTTGGGGGTCTGGCCAGAAATCTAACATTAGGGACATATTCTTAGTGGTATTATATGGAAAGAGAATGTGACAGGTTTTTGTAGTCTGGGCCAAATCGTGGTGTTAGGGATAGCTTCTTCATGGTATTATAATTAATGAGAATGTGACACCTTTTCATTCAGTTTTCTTTTTGGACCACAATAACTGACATGGAAAAATCCCTGTCATAATGAAAATATAACTATGGTTAGAGTTGGGGTTAGAGTTAACTTAGGTCTCCTCTGGGTCTGGGCCAAAACATGATGTTTGGGATATATTCTTAGTGGTAGTATAAGGAAAGAGAATGTGACAGCTTTTCATTCAGACTTCTTTTTGGAGCACATTAAATTACATGAAAAAATCCCACTTGCAATGAAAATAAAACTAGGGTTAGGATTAGGTCTCCTTGGGTTCTTGGCCAGGCCTAATTTATGTTAGGAATAGATTCTTAATGATATTATAAGATAATAGAACGTGACAACTTTTTGTTCTGAGTTCCCTTTTGGAACACTGTAAAATACATGGGAAAATCCCATTGACAATGAACATTTAACTTTTGTTAGGGTTGGGTTTAGGGTTAAGTCTCTTTGCTATCTAGGCCACAAGTTATGTATGGATATACTTTGGTATTATAAAGAAAGAGAATGTGACATGTTTTTGTTTTGTGAGCATAGTAAAATATTTGGGAAAATCCTAATTACAATTAAAGTTAAACTCGGGTTAGTTTTTGGGATTAGGTTGTGGGTTAGCTCTCCTTTCAGTAGGGTATGAAAACTGACCCTATATTTTTAGATACACAGAATAAAATTCAATGGAAAATCACTTTGGCAATGAAAAGGGATGTAGGGTTTGAGTTATGGTTAATGTTATGTTCGCGTTGTGCTGAAGGAACATAGACTAACCTCCTCTGTTTCAATCCTTTTCCATCCTATTGAGCATTTCTGTTACAGAATTCCTCAAGCAATTGTGTTAGGAGAACTCAGTGACAATATGTTTACAGGTGTTTGGCATTGGGACCTTGGCTCTTCGTGTGACAGAAGTTTCCTTGGATGAGCAGTGACAGATATAGGTTTCTGACAGGTTCTCAGATGCTGCTACTCAACAGCTGCTTCTCTTTCTGACCCACAGATGGCAGTGAACATTCACAGTTTAGAAAAATGTGGTGCTTCTCCTTGAAACTTTGGGTGCAGAGAAGAAGTTACCAATCAGCTGAAGTTCTTTTTTTCTTGGAAGCCCCAAATTATTGAGGGCAATATGCTGATTCTGTAAACTGCTTAGAAAGGGCTGTAAAAGCACCTCATCTTCTTGTATGTGAGTAGGGACCAAGAGGTCATACTCACTAGCCCCACCCTTTCTTGTTAGTGGGTTAGTTAGTCTCCTTATTCATCTACAGCTGTGAACAGAGGCCACCAAATAATTTGATAAATGCTTCCCCACTCTGAAACTATTGTGTTCCCAGAAATGTATTTCACTAAATGTGTTTCTCTTTCACTAAGTTAGTGAAAGAGAAAAACAGTATAATATTCAATAAAAGAAAGGGCAACAAAACAATATTAAAGTTGTCAGGTAATAAGACAGTTATGCTATTGGGAAGAAAAAGCAATTTTCCACAAAAATAGAAAATGGATAGGTATCGCAAGAAAATATTTTCTTTCCAGGGAGTCATCCATCCATCCATCCATCCATCCATCCATCCATCCATCCATCCATCCATCCATCCATCTCTCTCTCTCTCTCTCTCTCTCTCTCTCTCTCTCTCTCTCTCTCTCTCTCTCTCTCTCTCTCTCTGTCTATGCCTCTCTCTCTCTCTCTCTCTCTCTCTCTCTCTCTCATCTATCTATTTAAACCTGTCTCTGTCTGTCTGTCTGCATCTGTCTGTCTGTTTGTCCCTCTCTATCTCTATCTCTAGATCTAGATAGAGATATATGAATTCTTCCTCTAATTTATTCCATATAGTATCATAAAGAAAATGGAGACCAAGGAGTATATATTATATGGGTGAAGTATGTGCGTGCGTGTATGTAGGTATGTATATATATATGTGTATATATATACATTACATTATTCACACATGTCCCACTCACATACCTGTCTCCCCCACCCGGACACACACACATAAAAACACACCACCTTGATCAAAATTGCTGGAGGATGAAATCTTGATTCTGTCTACATTTAGCAAATTGATGGGATGAAAGAGCAAAGCCACATTGCTCTGCCCACAGCCCTTAGCCCCGTAACTCTGCTTCAAACTACAGGTAGTCCTTGACTTACAAGAGTTCACTTAGTGACTGTTCAAAGTTACAACAGCACTGAAAAAGTGCCTTATGATCTTTTCTCACACTTACGACTGTTGCAGCATCTCCATGGTTACGTAATTTACATTGAGATGCTCAAAAACTGACTTGCTTTTATGACGATTGCAGTGGCCCCGGGGTCATGTGATCCCTTTTGTGCAACCTTCTGACAAGCAAAGTCAATGGGGAAACCAGATTCACTTAATGACTGTGTTACTAATGAAACAACTGCAGTGATTCCCTTAACCAATGTGACAAGGAAAGTCGTAAAATGGGGCAAAACTCACTTAACAATTGTTTCACTTAGTGACCTAAATTTTGGGCTCAATTGTGGTCATAACTTGAGGACTGCCTGTATTAGCAACTTGCTGTCATTTGAACATGGTTACTGATACATGGTTACCACGGAATAAATTTGGGGGCAGGAGATCATTCAGATGATCAGTTAGACTGCAGCTGGGACCAGAATTTCCATTCCTGAGAAAGGCAGTTGTTAAGTGATTTGGAGGCCATCTTTTTCTTTGGATCTTTAGTGCTGCCACACTTAGTGCCATGGGAAACTGGGAGGGGGGATTGCATAGAGTGGTGGAGATATTCAGCCATAATAACATTCCTTTCTCTGGGCGTCAAGGACATTCAGCCTGCACCTGGAGTGGCGTGACTACGAGACATTTCCAGTTGGGACGGTGCTTTGATTGGACCATGTGATGGACATGTGGGTACAGGGGAAAGGACTTGGACTTTCTTTTGGGTGGAGAAAACCCCAAAGAATTCGGGTTTTCCCAGAAGTGCCAATATGACATCTCTAATAAAATGGAACTTTGAGGAACTTCTAGCCTCGGAGTCTTCTTTTGTTGGGGGTGTTACTTGGAACCCTGACATGAATTGCCCTTGGTTTTATAACTTTTTTTGCCATGGGGGTTGAATGAATCACTACAGTTGTTAAATGAATCACATGGTTGTTAAATGAATCAGCTTTCCCCATACTTGTTGGAAGCTGGCTGGGTAAGCTAGAAAAAAGTGGGGTAGGTAGCACCACCACCAGATGGATTCGCAACTGGCTGACAAACTACTCAAAAAGTAATCCTTAATGGGTCTAAGGAAGCAGTGGGGTACCATAAGGTTCTGTCTTGGGCCCTCTTCAATATGTCAAACACGTCAAGTTAGGAAGATGGGTTAGGCTTATTCCAGGGCAGTTAATTTCTTTTTATCAGGCAGGCCTGTAAAACCGCAAAAGCAGCTTTTCTTGTGGCATTTGGCATTTTATTTCTCAGCCAAAATAAGGAAATGCATATGTTCATACTGCAGCGGAGGAAAAAGACAGACAAAATTATATGAAACTGAATATGTTTCTTATTTAGTCTTAGCTTTTTTGGCTAAGTTCCTGACTGTATTTATGCATCCAAAACTAGTATGTTTCCATGTGAAGCTTTGAAAGGTGATTGATTTCAAAACACTCTTCAAATAGTTTTGAAGTGCGGAATCGAACAAGGGATTTTGAAACACCCTGAGAGTTTCATGGTCCATTTGGAGAGCTGATGAACTTATTGGCGCTTTCTGGTTTTGCAGTCTCCAGCATGGTTACATCTTGATTTCTAGATATGGCAAGGATTGAGCGACTAGTCGGCCAATGAAGCATGCCAAGTGGGGCATCTGCTTGAGGTGGGGGAACAGTGGGCCAACATGGCAGTCACAATCGTGTGATTGAAGCCCTGCCGCTTCCGTTGCAGTTGCTCTCTTGGCTTGTTGCCGCCACCCAACAAGCATTCCAGTTTTACTGAGCTTAATTTTCACACACTTTTGATGTCTTCTTTAAAACATGCTAAGCTAGCAAAGGGGACTTTCTGAACTAGTTCAGCAAAAGTGATCTAAAGGTCTTTGCTGGACAGTTTAGCTTCTGCATGATCCTTGCCTCAGCCTCCTGTTTTAAATAGGGTGCTGAGGGAATGATGCAAAATGTGTTGCCAAGGAATCCGGAATCATCCTGCTGAAATTGAGAAGATGAATATGTCAAAAACAGCCTTCCATCCTGCCTATTTTCATCCAGTTCTGTCTACAAAAATGGAAACAGCTTCGGACATCTTGATGCTTTCTCATGATGTTCTTTGGTGGGACTTCTACCTTGGAGACATAGATAGATTGCCATTATTGTTTACTTCTGATCACCTTTGGGCCTTTGACTCACCCATTTCCCAGCTTATCACATCTACATGTTTTACTCTGATGTTTATCAAGCTTAACAATCTTTTCAGCAAAACCGTCTTCAAACCACACATCCTAGATGGAGCTAGGTATATCTTGAGCCTAATGAATGCTTATTGTTACAGAATAACAGAATTGGAAAGGACCTTGGAGGTCTTCTAGCTCAAGCAGGAAACCCTATACTGTTTCAGACAAATGGTTGTCCAATCTCTTCTTAAAAGCCTCCGGTATTTGAGAATTCACAATTTCTGGAGGCAAGTTGTTCCACTGATAAATTGTTCTAACTGGGAGGAATTTTCTCCTTAGTCCTAGGTTGGTTTTCTCTCTTAATTAATTTCCATCCATTACTTCTGCCTTCAGGTGCTTTTGAGAATAGGTTGACCCCCTCTTCTTTGTAGCAGTCCCTTAGATATTGGAAGACTGCTATTATGTCACCCCTAATCTTTTTTTCCATTAAATTAAACATAACCATTTCCTGCAACAATTCTTTATCTGTTTTAGCCTTCAGTCCTCTAATCATCTTCGTTGCATGATTTGTTAGGGGTTTTTTTTGGTGTGGGGATTGTTGTTTGGTGCATTCAGGCCAGTTTTTTTTTTTTCAAATAAATTTAGTTTATGTATTAATACTATAAGATACAAAAATACAAAAGAAAATAGTAGGAAAGCTAGGGGAGGGGAAGGGGAAGGGAAAAGAGTGGGGAAAAGGGGGAATAGAAAGGCATTGGCTTCCAACTCCCTTTGGTGCAGTAGAATAATATAATAACATCAAACCTCAACTTTTTACTTTTACATAGTAGTATAAACTAGCCATTTCTGTAACAACAAACCTATCTAATTGGTAAAAGCCAAAGTCAACGTTTCATTTTCTCCCACCTCGAGCACAAAGTCCAGAAGCAGTTTCTAAGTAGAAACAAAACTAGTTATATTTTTGTCTTTAACCAAAGCAGTCAGTTTAGCCATTTCTGCTAACTCCATCAACTTCTGCAACCATTCATCCATTGTGGGAATCAAAGTGTCCTTCCATTTTTGTGCATAAAGTAATCTTGTTGCCTTCAACCTACCTAGCATCAAAGTTCCAATTTTTTTCCCCAAGTCTTTTTCCATTAAACCCAAAAGAAAAGTTTCTGGTTTTATTTTTATATTCACTTCGCAAATCTTCTGTATTAAGATATAAATCCTACTCCAATATTTCTTTGCTTTGTCACATGTCCACCATAAGTGATAAAAGGTCCCTTCTTCATTTTTACATTTCCAAACATTCATTTGAAATACCTTTATACATTCTTGACATTTTATCTAATGTTAAGTTGTCAAGAATGTACACCAATGAGACAGGGGTGGTATTCACTTACCTTTGCTACTGGTTCGCAAATGTGAGTGTGCGTGTGTGCCAGGGTTGGGTTTCAGCAGGTTCTGACCAGTTCTGGAGAACCAGTAGCAGAAATTTTGAGTAGTTTGGAGAACTGGTATTAAAAATTCTGACTAGCCCCGCCCCCATCTATTCTCTGCCTCCCGAATCCCAGCTGATTGGGAGGAAATGGGGATTTTGCAGTAACCTTCCCCTGGATTGGGGACGGAATGGAGATTTTACAGTATCCTTCCCCTGCCACACCCACCAAGCCATACCCACCAAGCCATGCCACACCCACCAAACCACACCCACAGAACCAGTAGTAAAAATTTTGAAACCCACCACTGGTGTGCACGCGGGCTTCACCCGCACACACCACCTCTGTGCACGCACAGAGCCTTCCATGCATGTGCAGAGCATCAAAAACAGGACATGATGACATCCGGGTGGGTGGGCAGAGCCTCCCGCAGCCATCACTACCAGTTCACCCGAACCGGATAGAACTGGCTGAATACCACCACTGCAATGAGACATCATCTTATAAAATTTTTCTCTAAAGTTACGATTTAATGTAAATTTTAAACCTTTCATCCACATATTTTCCCATTGTTCAAGCATGACATCATATCCAAAATTCCATGCCCACTCAATCATGCAGTGCTTTACATGTTCATTCTCCAAATCCAAATTCAATAACAATTTATAAACATTAGCAATCATATGTTCATGACTACCACACAGTACGATTTCCAGTCTTGACTCCTGGACAAGTCTGAGTGTCTGGACAAGTCCCTGTAATTTTGTTGACCACATTTTGGAACTGATTTGCTATGGTCTCCTTTCAGAGGAACTGGCCCTAAGACATCCAGCTGGCTCCCTGCCTGAGAAGTAACTAGAGCTCCTGGTCTTTTGGTTTCAAGCCTGAAGCCTTAACCACTACACCAGACTGGGTCTCTAAATTTGTTGTGCTTTCCCAATTTTGTGAACTATGACCCTCACAATTCCCAGCCCCTGTCCACAAATGTTGTGAATTCTGGGCATTATAGTCCAACACATTTGAATGACGCTAAGTCGGTGGAAGCTGTTTTGCACCATATAAGAAAGCAATTGTCTTAAAATCAACTACAGGTAGCCCTCAACTTACAACAGTTCATTTAGTGACCATTCGAAGTTACAACAACACTGAAAAAAGGGGCTTATGACAGTTTTTCACACTTAGGACCGTTGCAGCATCCCCATGATCACCTGATCAAAATTCAGATGCTTGGCAACCAACTCCTATTTATGACGGTTGCAGTGTCCTGCGGTAATAATAATAACAATAACAATAATAATAATAATAATAATAATAATAATAATAATAATAATAATTTTATTTCTAAACGCCCTTCTCCCGAAGGACTCACGGCGGTGTACAGCCTGATTAAAAGCACAAAGACAGACAAAATTTAAAAATAATTAAAATTATTAAATAATTGGCTCAATTATAAAACCCCCAAATTTAAATCCCACATTTAAAACCAATTAAAATCTTTACATTGATAGCCCGGCCTGGCGGAACAACAAGGTTTTGAGGGCACAGTGAAATACACGGAGGTCGGGGATCTTACGCATTTCTGGGGGCAGTTCATTCCAAAGGGCAGGGGCTCCCACAGAGAAGGCCCTCCCCCTGGGTGTCATCAGCCAACATAATTTGGCCGATGGCACCCTGAGGAGACCCTCTCTGTGGGAGCAGACTGGCCGGTGGGAGGCTACTGGTGGCAGTATGACCAGGTCATGATCATCTTCTGCAACCTTCTGACAAGCAAAGTCAATGGGAACCAGATTGACTTAACAACAGTGTTCTAACATAATATCTGCAGTGATTCAGTTAACAACATTGGCAAGAAAGCTCATAAAATCGGGCAAAGCTCACTTAACAAATGTTTCACTTAGCAACAGAACTTTTGGGCTCAGTTGTTGTCGTAAGTCAACGACTACCTGTATTTTAAAATATTTATATATAGTCCATAACAAGGCCACTTTTTTAAAGATGAAAATGAAGCCCAGCCCAGGCTGGCTACATTCCTGTTGTAAATGTAGATTCCTAGCAGGCCTTCCAGGGACAGAAAATATCGAACAGTATCATGTACACTTGCACTTTTGGGTTACTTGCACGACTGTGACATTCTCTGCAATGGCAACTAAAGGAAGCACTTAACTCCAACTTGGTGTGAAGATACAGATCACGTAATAAAGAAGGGTTTAACTCTGTTTACTAAATATGATAAATCATGTAGAGTAGCCAGACTAGAACTGCAAAACAGGTATTTTAAACTGGTTTGCATACACAGTAATTTTTTTCTCCTCTCATAGTCCTTTGAATATTTAGTCAATATTATAACATACCTGAAATTTATGTCTTCAGTTGCCTCTTTTAACTTGTGCATAAATAGTCAACAAAAAAACCAGTTCTCAAGATGGAGGAGATAAGGCTGCCATTAGTAACAAAGTTATGTGGAGTACACACACACACACACACACACACACACATACACACACTGCTGCACTTTGAGTCAAGGTGAAGCTAAGGTTAAAAACACCTGAGTTCAAAATGTTGTATCATATTGTGTACATACATACATACATACATACATACATACATACACACATACATGCACACACACATACATACATACACACACAAACACACAGAGACACACACACACATACGTATATAAGTTGTGGCTCTAGAAAAAACAAAACTGGCTTAACGTTTTTATATTTCCACAATCCAATGCCCATTCTGAATTGTATACACTCGAGTGCAGCACTGGGCTTCTCATTCTCTTAGCCTCATTAATAGGAAAATAAATTAATGCCTTTATTTTTATAGATTTATTTTATTTATATATAACCTCTCATAGCCTCTCATCTTTCAGTTAATTCTGGGTGGCTACCTTTGCACCATGGATTCCTGTTCTTCATTCAGATGAACAATATCTTGAAGAATAGCAGTTGGGGAAGATTATACAGCAGGGGTGTCTAACCTTGGCAACGTTAAGACCTGTGGACTTCAACTCCCAGAATTCCTCTAGCCAGCATCTCTTGTTGTTCCCTAAAGCTCTGCTGCATCTCCAGCTGTGGGAGCTGAACCTTGCTTGCTTGCCTTTTACGGAAGTGCGTAAGATCTCCGACCTCCAGGCATTTCGCTGTGCACTCAAGACCCTGTTGTTCCACCAGGCCGGGCTATCAACATAATAATTTTAAATTGGGTGTTTTAAATTTCTGGGGTTTTAAATTGAGCCGAATTATTTAATAATTTTAAATTATTTTAATTGATGTTTGTCTTGTGCTTTTAATAGGCTGTACACCGCCCTGAGTCCTTCGGGAGAAGGGTGGTATAGAAATAAAATTATTCTTATTCTTATTCTTTCAACCAGGACTTGTATTTCACCAAGTCCTGTGAAATACAAAAAGGAACAAGGCAGTTCTCTGCCCATTTTCTCTGTTATTCATTCTGGCTCTTGAAGTTTTGAACAGAAACGTAAGGCAAGAGAATTGCTGGAGTGCAAGTTGTGGTTTGGACTGCAAGACCTGATTGGTGAGGTATATATTTTTATATATAAACATATATATGCTTAGGCATTAAAAGGTTTCCATTGTAAGCAGACAGATTCACTGTATACACATAGTCCTTGACTGACAACCACAATTGGGGATCAGAATTTCCATTGTTAAGCAAGACGGTTATAGAGTTGTGCTCAATGTTATGACCTTTTTTTTGGCCGCGGGTGTTAAACAAATCACCGCAGTTATTAAGGGAATCACATGGTCGTTAACCAAATCTGACTTTCCCCTTTGACTTTGCTTGTTGGGAGGTTGCAATGATAATCATGTGATCCCTAGAACTCCAACAACCATTATAAATACATGCCAGTTGCCAAGCACCCAAATGTTGTTCTCTTGATCATGGGGCTGCTTTGATAAGTGTGATTACCGGACATAAATCACTTTTTTCATTCTGTAATAACTTGGAAGCAGGGGTGAAATGTAAAATTGGTTACTACTGGTTCTGTGGGTGTGGCTTGGTGGTCGGGGGTAATGTGACTGGGTGGGCGTGGCCAACGGTTTGTTTTTTAAAAACTTTTCAAAGCATTTTTTTCTAATGCTTTGAAAAGCCTCTGCTGATCAGGCAATTTAGCTGGGATCGTCAGAGACTTTTCAAAGCATTGTTTTTACCACCTCTTCGGCCAAGAGGTTGTAGAAAAAAATGCTTTGAAAAGCCTCTGACGCTGAGCCACGTGATCATCAGAGGCTTTTTTTTTTTTTACTTTTAAAAGCATTTTTTCGTCAGAAGAGGTTGTAGAAAAAATGCTTTTAAAAGTAAAAAAAAAAAGCCTCTGATGATCGTGCACCTCAGCTGGGCATGGTGGGGGGTGGGTGGGCAGGGATTTTTGCTACTGGTTCTCCGAACCACCCGCCACCATCGTTACCCGATCGGGCAATCCGGTCCGAACCGGGAGCATTTCACCCCTGCTTGAAAGGGTTATGAAAAGAATGATTGTAAGTCAAGGATTTCCTATATGGGAATCTTGGACTTTTAAACACAGCATTTTCTGATAACTCCTCCTCTTTACTATTAACCACGGGAGAATCTCAGTTGCGCTAGGAATCGGTTTCCAAGCTCTTAAATATACATTCAAAACAGCCACCCTATCCGTCCTTTTTTCAAAATTTCCAGCGATGTGGCCAAATACCATCAATTCCCACGCACATTTCGATAATGTACTTTAGAACGCCTTCATATGTTTCAAGGGCTTTTAGCATAAATGATTGTTCAGCTATTGCAAAGCATGTTTAAATAAAAGATTTGATTTCCTAGCAGGACTCTAACCCATCACAAAATATGTATCCCATACTTTTCTAAAAACAAAAACAAACAAAAAAACCCCTGAGTTTTAAATTTCCAGCTTGCACCGATAGCTCTGCATTGTACAGCAGAAGTTCAAGAGGTCCGGATTGAATATAATATAAATATAATCAAATTTCCAAATAAAAGACTTTCATCTGCAGCCAAGAGATTTGATGAATGCTGCTTGGCTACATCACTAAATCCAATAGGCCAGCAAGGAATAAAAAGTTTACGCCAACCATATTTCCACTGAATAACAATAGAGATCTTCTTTTCCTTCTTCCATCTACCACCCACACATGTGGCTTAAGTTTATTATTCTGAATAGGCACTTGAGAAACATTTGATTGAAGAAATAATCTCTTCAACAGTAAAACCTTTTTCTAAATGCAACTTAATGTACATTGGAGATGAACTGGTATAGTGCTGGTAATATACATACATATCCATCCCATTCCTGGTATTGCTTGAAAGTGCAAAAAACATGAGAAACCTTTACAAAGCATTTTTATTGTTACCTAAAAGATGCTTGGATTTATCAGGGGCAATGCAACTAATATATCTCTTTTGTTTGCAGTTTATTTATTTGCCTTTGTCTTTAGACTTTCCAGGTGGGGGAAAAAAAGGACTTATCCAGATAGCAATGTACGAACCAAGGATATCAAATGGCCTAAAATTTCCCTAGCTTTGTGGAACTCCAAAATTAATTTTAAAATATTAAGAACGACCCAAGTGTTTTGAGATTGATCAGACAAAGAAGATGCTAGTGCTTTCATACAAGACTTCATGAGATGAGATCTTGGGAATTACACTGCTAGAATGATATGAGACTGGGTAATTTTACAAGAGTTATGTCACTTCTTTTTTAAAAAAAAACTTTGCACCAATTAGCAACTAAACAAAAGGGTGCAGAAGGCAGCTGGTCCCTGACTGATATGCTTGCAGATGGAGAACGAAAAAGGAGGAGGAGTGGATGGGCAAAATTGACTACTTTGATTAAAGAAAAGAACATAAGTACTTTTGTTTCCACATGGAGACCGCTTCTGAACTTCGTGCTTAATGTGTGAAAAGAATGAAACTTTGATTTTGAGTTTTATTGAGTAGATTGATAGATCTTTACAGAAATGGCTTGGTCATATTATTATGAAAAGACAAAAAGTTGTGATCTGATGTTAATGCCTTATTTTACTGTAACAAATAGAATTTGAAGTCAATGTTACTTTTTCTTTCTTTTTTTCTTATCTTTCCTCACTGCTCTTCCCCCTTTCCCCCCCACTGCTTTTTTATTTACTTTCGTATTTTGTATTTTACAATGTTTTATAACTCAATAAAAATGTTAAACTACAGATTCTTGCTTATTTCTACATGCGATATCCCTCTTACCAATCAAATAACATCATATTTCGCAACTTCTCTATGGGATTCAATTCTCTTGATTCTTTGCTTGAAGGCATTTTATATTATTTGCTTCCAGGTATCTAACAGTCTCTCTTGTTCCCATTTGGGATTGAATGAACCCAGTTCTCAAGGCTTGTGATGCAATAAACTCTTGCCACACCCAACATTACAAACCAACGGAGAGAGCTCTCAATCACTTTCCATCCCAAAGAAGGCAGACAGCACTTGTCAACAAATAATCTGCTCCAAAATTAGATGCACTACTTCTAGTAAAGGCAGTAAAAAGTGTTTGCATTTTTTAATAAACAGTTTGCAGTGCTGATGCAAAAAAAAATATGCAAGAAAACAGTTTCTGAAAGCTGTGTTTCTTGGATAATCAAGTCTCAGGAAGCTTTGTCTCTTTTTTGGTATAAATTACTACCGCAGGAGGCAGTAACTGAGCTTAATATTTTTCTTACACTCAAGAATTTTTTACTGGTAGAGTATAAGAAAAACAGAACATTCTTAGTTACTATATCATCACTAGCAGTGATCTCCAGAATGTTTACATTTAAGATAGTTTTTTTTTTTAAATGCAACCTATTCTAAATTTAGGCTGAACTCCCATACCCATTTACTTGTGAGGAAGTCCATTAAAGTTATAAGTATGCCGAGGTATGCATTGTTGAGGAATGTTTGCCTGGGGAAATAGGCTATATACATTTATTTCTATAATATATATCCCATATGATTTTCCCAGGTTGTCTTCTACTCTGAGATCGGTAAGCCAAAGAGCACTTGGAATCCTTACACCTCTGAGCTGTTGCTTCCATCCCTAAGATTAGCTGCCAATGTATCATCTTCCTTCTACCTCAATCACTTCCTTTCCTCCCCGCCCCCATATATATGTATACACACATAAATATATATACACTTCTTTTCTTCAAACCACTGGAAGCTTAGCAGAACGTACTTTGCACTGTTTGAATAGAAAGAGGACCTGATTTGAAGGGTGTCCTATCTTCTCCTCTCCACTGGGTTCTGCAAATCAAATCAAATGTATTATGGTCATTGACAGAGTAGTTTGCTTTCCAGTTCCTATCCATTACATCCTAAGGTGGTAGGAATGCACAAAACATGGTCTCAACATGGGAAGAGTTTTTCTACAATTCCCACCCTTACCCTTTTTCTAAGGCATCCCACTTTTCCTTTTAATTAAATTTCTTGGCCAGCCCTCTACTCACCACAATCCACGCTCAACACATTTTTAGGAGTTATTATACTGATTGGGCACCGGATTGGTTTCTGTAAACAGTTTGTTGCATGCAAGACTTACATTTGGACTGCAAATGCACAGATAATTCTTCCAGATCACAGCATTTGATAATCTCAAACTATTTGTGGAGCAAAAAGAATTTAAACGAAGACCCTGCTGCTTTCTCTCCCAGTAAGTAAATGCAGCCAAACAGATGCCCAACTGTTGCATGCAGACGTTTTCATGAATACATAAGAATTAGTAGATGAGGCCATGGGTTGTTTTTTCTTTTTTTAGAAAGAAGACAGAACCATGGTAAATTGAGAGCTCTTCCCTTGATATGTAACCATGGTATCAACAAATCCACATGGTAACTTTTTTTATTGCAGCCCCATAACATTGCCTTCATTTCATCTCCAACCCATGAATAAAGCAAGATTAAATTATCCTTAGCTTTGTAATTAGCAATGCTGGTGCGGAAATAGTGTTTGCCATTTAAGCTGACGGCATCCAGTGTAACCGTGAAACAATATACCAAGCTAAACGAGAATAGCATGAAAATACTATAATTGGATCAGCCTCTCTCTTCTGCCTCTAGAACCCAGCATGGAGGAATCAGGAAGTTGTTATTTGTATCATGCATGTTTTAAAGTTTTTATATTTTATAAGCTGCTAAGAGTCATTGGATTGTAAATAGACAAATGGGATGATCCATGAATTAAGAAAAGAAAGAAGGAAGTAATTTTTAAGGGAAAGTGCTGCTTGTGACTTCATGCCTTTCATTCCTCTATTTTTTTTCTTTTTCAACTTTATTCAGGATGCAAAATCTTCCTCATTTCTCCATGATAACAATTGGTAGTGGCCCAGAATATTTCATAATGGTTTGGTTTAGATAGCACTAACTCTTCCGTGAGAAAAGGCCTTGAAATAAACTCACACTGGAATTTTCCACAGTTAGACCTGATGCAAAGAACAGAACCCCTGGAGATACCATCACATCAAAATATTCTCCAATGCGCCAATAGTCACATTAAAAGCTCATTTTTCCTTTCTCCGTTCAATGGCTCCCATTAGACATAGCAATTGCTATCTCATTTAAATTCTGGCCTTCCTTCATTACTACTCACATATGTCTACCTGCTACATTTTGTTAGATGACACATGTAAATATTGTATTGTCTAACGCAACAAAAACAGAAAATCCATCAGTCACTCTGATGCGTTTTTTTAAAAAAAACAACAAGCCACACCCAATAGTCCACATTAGAGAAGATCTTTCTATGGTCTGCTCTGGCAATAAAATACAATTTTCTCCTTGCAGTGAACGTCTGCAATTCTGAGCTCTTAAACAATCTCAAAATTCAAGTGTTTGGAAACCCTCCAATGTGAAATGCAAATACCTATTATTTATAACCCAGAAATGCTTTTGCAAAGTTTGAAGGCATTTTGATTCCAGCGCTTGGGTTATAATGACGGTTGTCCATCATTGCAAAGCTACTTTCTCGCCAGGGATCTTTATTGTTTCTTTCTTATTACACAGTATGTCCATTCTTTGGTGTTCATTTCCTGAAGAAGATTACTTTTCAGTATCAAACTTCGCTAAAGGGCCTTTTTCATGCCAAAGTCTGTGCGAGTTCACATTGCAGCAAAGCAGGACAATTTTCCAGTCATTGCAGACTGTGAAGAAAAAATATGATATCTGCTAAAGCTCTTCTTTCTTTTCATATTTACTGCTGTTTATGACTGTAGACTGTGCTTACCTTAGAACCATCAGGACTGTTTGCAATGAAACACAACACTGAGAAAAACTTGGCTGGTTGCGGGTTTTATTTAAGAAAAGCCAAGTTCCAGCCAGGTTTTTTTTTCCCCCTTGCCAAAGGCCTGTAACCTCTGGAGTGAACATCAGCCCAATTTTGAGTCAACTTGGGCAGATTTATGGACTTTATATTGAAACTTGAGATGGCTTAAATAAACAGAATTTAGAAGGAATAAGCGGAGCCATCATTTCTGCTAGATGAGAAAGGAACTTAAAGAGATAAGAGAGTTATTGGGGGGAAAAAAAGGCAGAAATGAAAGGGAACCATGGAAGAATGTAGTGATGAAGATTAAGCAGGTCTCCCTGGTGTCAAAAAGCAGAGGAAGTGGTAAAAATCACATCTGCAATATGCCACTTTAGAACATGCCCAAGGACAGAAAAATTTATAGAGTCATGAAAAATTATGAGATAAAGATTATGATGAACAACCTGTCCATCTCATTTTACATGGTCTGTTTGAAGGACCATCAAGTCCAAGGCTGGTTAAAGATAAACAGAAGGAATCACAGCAGGCTTGAAATACTTTTCAATCTGGGTAGCAGGTTCAAGAGTTATAATACATAGGCTACCTGCTCAATTTTCTTTTCTATGGTGGCTAGTTATACGTACAATTATAAATTTACCTTTATATCTCTGGTTATATCATTGCAATACCAATAGCACTTAGATTTATATACCGCTTCACAGTCCTTTACAGCCCTCTCTAAGCGGTTTACAGAGTCAGCATATTGCCCCCAATAATCAGGGTCCTCATTTTATCAACCTCGGAAGGATGGAAGGCTGAGTCAACCTTGAGCCTGGTGAGATTCGAACTGCCAAATTGCAGGCAGCTGGCAGGCAGCAGAAGTAGCCTGCAGTACTGCATTCTAACCACTGCACCAACATAACTCTCTTCTTTCTATAATCTATCCTGCCTAATCATCAAACCATAAATCATACATTTGTTTTTTTTCCTGTTTTACACAGAAAAGTCCATGTTTCCAATCAGCAGTAAATGTAGATCTTATCTTTTCTCTAATCAAAGAAGTCTATTTTGCCGTTTCAGCAATTTCTATCATCGTCATCAGCCATTCCTCCGTTGTCAAATATTTCCATCTCTTTGCCTATAATAATTTCTCTGCAATTATCACATACACAAATCAAATCCCACAGCTGTTTTTCAACTGTCCATCAATCAAAAAGAAAGCCCTCTGGTCTCAAGTGTCTATTCATTTTTGAAATCCTCTGAGTCAGTGTGTATATTTGAATCCAAAATCTTCTATCTTTTTTTATATATCCACCAAATTTGCTAAAATATCCCTTCTTATTGTTCACATTTGCAACATAAATTTGAAGTGTCTCTATACGGTCCATTCCAAAAAAATTCTCTAGTGACATAGTATACAGCTGATCCTCAATTGTATATCTCTTTGAAGGTCCTCCTAGATCAGAGGTGGGGATTGATGGACCTTTTATGATTTGTGGACTTCAACTCCCAGAATTCCTGAGCCAACCTGGCTCAGGAATTCTGGGAGTTGAAGTCCACAAATCATAAAAGGGTAGGTCATGGCAGCCATGGCTTAGAAAGCTTTATACAAATTCATCTTGTGTGGTAGTTGTGCCAACTCCTGGACCAGTCATTGCTGTAGTTATGTTTATCTCACGTTGAAAGTTTGATTATTATTGTTTTAATTACTGTTAGACCTCCAGAGTGACAGAAGTGAGAACGACTGCCACATAAATCAAATCAAAAAATAAATCCTATGATTGCATTACTAAGCACCACATATCAGATCCTAAATCATCACACATCCCATAAATGTCTTGCAAACCAACAGCTTAGTGTCCGAATGAGGGTTGGAAAAACCGAGCTCAAAAGCTTTTCTAAATACTGTATCAGCAATGAGGATGTAGATCCTATATATTTGATGGGAGCGTTGCTTTGACAGGAATTATTATAAAATATTATTTTATAATATTAATTTAAATTAAATATTAAATTAAAATTTTATAACTCTACTATAGCAGCATTCTGTTTATATGTCTCAATTTCAGATAGGCCTACTTGCACCTTACACCGGCTGAGCTTTTAGCAATAGTTGCGAAGTATAGGTAGTCCTCAATTTACAACAGTTCACTTAGTGACCATTCGAAGTTACAATGGCACTGGAAAAAAGTGGCTTATGCCCATTTTTCATGGTTCTGACCATTGCAGCATCCCCATGGTCATGTGATCTACATTCCGGTGCTCGACAACTGACTCACATGTATGACGGTTGCATGTCCCGGGGTCATGTGATCCCCTTTTGCAAACCTTCTGATGAACAAAGTCAACGGGCAAGCCAGATTCACTCAACAACCGTGTTACTAATTTAACAACTTTCAACGATTCCCTTAACAAATGTGGCAAGAAAAGTCATACAATGGGCCAAGGCTCACTGGGCAAATTTCTCTCTTAGCAGCATAAATTTGTGTGGTCGTAAGTCGAGGACTACCTCTATGCAGTACGACTCCAGAATGCCTCTCTGTTATAAAAAAAATAAATAAATAGGTGACCCTGGAGCTCCCCTAACTGTGGCTCTGTAAGTTGTAGGCTGACCAACATTGGTAAGATCTCCCTCCTTCCAGGAGAAACTCACAAGATGTGACTTGTTTCTGCCGGTGCACATATATCTCTGCTTTGAGACTTTCTTTCTTCTTTTTGTACTTCAGGGGGAAAAACTCATTAACTCTAGTCCTTTGTTCTTCCCAATATATTGGTTGGCTGTGGCTGTTCACTCAATTACAGATGCCCACTGCTTCTGATTATCTCTAAAGTGGGAACATACAACCAATGACCCCCAGTTCAGTTGCAACCCCTGTTCCTTGGCTACAGGCCTCCAGAGTTTATTACTGTTTAGTAATTCTTAACGTGACAGAAGGGTCTCCACTATAATATACATGGGGGAACAATCATATTGAATGTATTTAATTTAGTTTAAATTTTTAACTTCAGTGCTGTACTTTATCCAAGTGTTCACACAAGGTGGAAGAGCTGTAGTCAAACAAACCAAATTTTTTTAAAAAGCATAGAGGACGTATAACATACTAAACCACAATCAAGATTCATTTTAGAGTTCAAATCCAGTATCAGCAGCAAAAGGTGGTTAGAAGTGGTCAAATCTCACCGTTTCCAGAAAGTTTCCATAAGGCTTAAAACCAAGTTAGGCTATTACAAAATTATTTTGACATTTGATACATCCAGGCAAAATGTATTGGCTTTCTTCTGTTTCTCCCAGAACTTTCTGGTCTCCATCCAAATGTAGTTAGTTCTGCTTAGATTGATTTGCAGGTGCTGAGCTATCTTGAAGCAGAGTCCTCTCAAGATCAGCAGTAGACCTTCACTCCCAAGAAGTTGTCCTGAACAGTCTTGCTGTCTGTCTACAGTTTGTAAACTGGCTATTTAACTTTTTGTCCTTAATGTGACGGAACCAAAATAGGCTTGGATTTCGTGTCTCTCTGTTGAAGTCAGAGCTCAGGGCTTGAGGATCAGAAGCTGGAGAAGATGTTACAAAGAGCACAAAATTAGTCTCTGGAACTTTGAGATCAGGCTCACGATGATCATTATTTCATATTCAGATGAAGACTGGTTCGAGTGGCCCATAACATTAAATCAAATGTCTGTTTTTTGGTCTAGCTTTATCTGCGTTTAGAAAATCAGCTCCCGGCACATTATTCTGAAAACTGAGGGGCCTTGCCCCAAAAGGTTGCATATTCTAGTCTTCCAAGCATATGTTTCTTTATTTGTTTGTTTGTAACCTGCTTTTATTATTTTTTACAAGTAACTTAAGTTAACAATTATATACAACACACCTTCCTCCTTCTAGGTGAGTTGAGTTGAGCTGAGAGAGAGTGACCAGCCCAAAGTCACCCAGCTGGCTTTCATGCCTAAGATGGGACTTGAACTCATAGGCTCCTGGCTTCTAGCCTAGTGCTTTAACCATTAGACAAAACTGCCTCTCGTCTGTTATAACTTATACAGTATATCTTTTACACACATACACATAGGCACACGCATATACATTGTATACATATACAATATATATAATATACAATATAATATGCAGTGTGTGTGTGCAGGGATGGGATTCAAAAATTTTAGCAACCAGTTTTCTGCCCAGTTTCTGGGTGGGCATGGCCATGGTGGGCATGACCTACTTGGCCTCCTGCACCACATGGGGGGGGGCATTTTCACCCTCTCCAAGCTCCAGAGGTTTTCCTTGGAGCCTCTGGGAGGGCAAAAACGGCTCCCCTGGGCTCCAGAGGCTGGAAACGGGGCCCATTTCTGGACTTCTGGAACTTTCGGGAGGCCCATTTTTTGCCCTCCCCAGGCTTCGGAGGCTTTCTTCGAGCCTCTGGGAGGGTGAAAATGGCCTTCCCCTGGGATTCAGAGGCCCTCCAGAGACCAGAAATGGCCCTGTTTCCAGACTTCTGGAACTTCCAGGAGGCCCATTTTTCACCCTCCCAGAACCTCTGCGCAGGCGCTACACTTACCTGGCATCCAAAATGGGCCATGTGGAGACTCCTGGGAGGGGCGGGGTGGGGTGAGTGGGGCCAGCCAGTTCTTGCAACTACCGGTTCGGCGAACCAGATGTAAAATTAGCATCCAGTTCGCTCAAACTGGGCTGAACCAGCTGAATCCCACCCCTGTGTGTGTGTATCTGAGGACAAAGCTCTGTTCTTGTTGCTAGTTTGGTTATCCTGGTTAGGCCCATATATAAGAGACTGTAGGCTTTCTTGTAATAGTAATATTTATTTCTTTTCTTTCTCAGGAACACAATTAGACAAGCACTAATCTGGGAGGAACAAGAACTTATATACAGAGAAGGCGGGGCTAATGGTAAGTACTAACCAATGGTAAGTGACACAATGACATCACATAATGACATATAAACAAGCACACATATTTACAGATATCAGGTTAGGTATTTTCATCTGTAACAAATCCCCCTCTAAAATACCTAACTAATGGTGGGTTATTAAGATTATATATGCACATCAAGTTTGGAAGTCAAATACATATGTTGTTTGGTTGGCAATGGCTTAGTGAGGATATCAGCAATTTGTTCACTAGTATCGCAATGGACAGCTTTAATAAATCCTATACTTGACAGTTGTCTTACATGTTTATATTTTATATCGATATGTCGAGATCGTTGACCTATTGCTTCGGAAGCTGATATATCAATTGCTGCCTTATTGTCCTCATTGATAATAATTGGATAAACAGGTTCATCCCACACATTGGTTAACAAGTCATCGAACCAAGTTAGATTGTTGACCGCTTTGGATAAACAAACATATTCGGCTTCCGCTGTGGAAGTGGCAATTAAATTCTGTTTGCCTGTGTACCAGTGCACCGCACAGCCATTTATAAGAAAAACATATCCAGAAGTACTTTTTCTGGTTTTTGAATCAGTAGCCCAATCAGCATCAGCGTAGCAGGTCAAAGTTGGTTTTTCAGAAATGAATGGTTCTAAGAATAAGCACATATCAATGCTAGACTTTAGATATTTTAGAATCCTCTTAATTCCTTCCCAGTGGTATGAGTTAGGATTGCTTACATGTCTTGACAACAAATTTACAGCAAGGGTGATATCAGGCCTGGTCCAATTAGATATGTATAATAAGGACCCAATAATTGATCGATATAACGTGTTATCCTTGAATGGTTCGTACTCATTATACACATTCCTATAAAAATCAGTTGACATAGGAGTATCACAAATTTTTGAATTAATTAAGTTACATTTTTGTATGAGTTCCATAATCTTGTCTTTCTGAGATAATTTGAACCCCTTATCTGTTTTGTCAATTTGGACTCCTAGATACTTATTTACCTTTCCTAATATTTTTAAGTTGAAATTTTTGCCTAGTTGTTCAGCGAAATTATCACATTTAATTTTGTCGTGTCCAAAATACAATATATCATCAACATAAATCAAAACATATTCAATAGAATCATTATTTTTTTTTGTGAAAAAACAAAAATCAGATGAAGTAGCTACAAAACCCATATTTTTAAGTATCTTTGATAAGCACTCATACCACCGCTTACCGGACTGTTTTAGTCCATAAAGGCTCTTGTTTAATAGCCAAATTTCTCCCTTTTTTGTATCCTTTCCTGGGGGTGCTTTCACATAAATTTCTTTATCTAGATCAGCGTGCAGATAGGCTGTCTGCACGTCAAATTGATATACTTCCAGATTTAAGATAGAAGCTAACACTAGTGCTGTTTTCACGCTTTCTGATCTAACGGTTGGGGAGTAAGTGTCTTCATAGTCATCCGGAAATCTTTGGGCAAAGCCTTGAGCCACCAACCTGGCTTTGTATAGGAATTTACCATCCTCTAGCTCCTTGATTTTATAGATCCACCTAGTGCCAATAGGGGATTTCTCAGTGGGCAGGTCTGTTGGTGTATATACATTTAGTTCTCTCAAACTGTCCATCTCTTTTTTCATTGCTTCCTCCCACTTACTTTTTTCTTCTAGGGGTAGCTTAAGTATGTCATCATATGTGTTAGGAGTCAGGTGTTTAGCTTGGATAGACAGTACGTAATCATCTAATCTTTTAGGAATTATGCCCCTATTGGATCTAATGGGCCTATTCTGGGGATGTTCATCGCTATGCATATACTTAGCTTCTTTTTCGGTTAATTGATCTACTTTCAAAGTGGGGTGTCCTTTTTTCCATTCATCATTAACTATTACTGGGCATTTGATTCTGTTAGTAGATGTGGATTTGGGGTTCGTATCTGATGTGTGATGTTTTGCGTGCGTGTGTGTAATATTTTTTGATTCTGGGTAAATTTCATTGAGATGTAATTTTGACCAGTTCATGTGTTCATGAAACACGGCAGATCTGGATACAATGAAGTGATTATTTTTATCAATGAAGCGATATCCCTTGGTTCCTGATTCGTACCCCATAAATATCAGTCTTTTGGATACTTTCTCTCCTTTGCGCCTTAACTGTGAGGGCACATATACATCAGCAGATACACCAAATACGTGTAAATGCCCGATTTTTGGTTTCCTTCCATACATGAGTTCGTATGGGGTCTTATTGATTGTACTGGACCATAAGCGATTTATAGTGTAATTGGAATAATTAAGGGCTTCAGCCCAGAATGACTGGTTTAAACCAGCATCATCTAACACACATTTAACCATGGTTTGTAGCAAACCATTCTTCCTTTCAGAGACTCCATTTTGGAATGGGGAAAATGGACAAGATTTAAAGTGCAATATTCCTTGTGATTTTAGCCAAATTGAAAATTCGTTGGATAGGAATTCCGACCCCCTGTCAGTCATTATTTGTTTGATTTTGGTATTGTGTTGTGTTTCTACCATTTTAAAGAACTCCTTAAATTTTTTGAAAACCTCACTTTTGTGGTTAAGGGTGTATACAAAACCAAATCTACTATAGTCATCGACTATGGTCAGGAAGTATCTTTTTTTGTATTTAATTGAAGGTTTTAATGGGCCTACTACATCCATATGAATTAGTTGAAAGGTTGATTGTGTGGTGCGAGTGGCTTTTTTGGGTTTTGGCTTGTTTTTAATTTTGGAAGAATTGCACACAGAGCATTCTAAGTAATTTTTACAGTTCTTTATCTTTAAATCTTCGGAACACTCTAACATTTTTCGTATGACTGGAAAGCTCGCGTGTCCTAGCTTTCTGTGGAGTAAGTGACTACAATTATCGTGAATAGGTTTTCCATTGTTTAAATTTTCAGACATATTAGTATCAGTGTTTGATGCATTCTTATCATTATTTTCATCATGGCTATCTGAATTTGGTTTTTCGTTTCTTAATTGATAGTTTGCATAGACTAGTTCGTTATCTTGTGGCAGTAGGTATGTTAGTCCATCATTTGTAAATAGTTTACCTATGTTTCTGTTGTTCTTAGTCATGAATACCTTTCCACCTCTGAAAGTGGTTTCTATTGCATTGTCTATGCTTAACTTTAGGGTTGCCAATATGTTATTTGGAATTTCGGGCACAAATAGTACCCCCTCTATTTTTCCTATACCTTTTATATGCGTGTCTCCTATTCCTCTCACTAGGACTCTATTTTGGTTTGCTACTTTAATATAATATTTCTTTTCAGTGAAGTTACTTAATATTTCTCTATTATGAGTTGTATGGCATGTGGCTCCTGAATCTATGAGCCAGGTGTTGAGTGAATCAGATATCAAAGTGTTATTATTTCTTATTCCATATAGTGATCCTTTCTTATTTTCTCTAGGGTTATTTCTGTAAGTTTGTCTTTCTCTAGAGTGTGGTGATTCTCTTCTCTTATACCTGTAATCTGGGGAGGTTCTGTCTAAAAAGTGTATTCTTCTATCCTTGTGTTTATATGAGTCACTGTATCCTATATTCTTGGGGCAGTCTCTACTCTGATGTCTTTCAGATCCACATGTGAGACATTCATGTGGGTATCTGTCTCTGGCCCTGAAATCAGTCCTTCTTTGATTTCTACCTTCTCTTTGTTGTGTATATCGCTCTCTTCTAAGTCTATCTTCAGTAATAAGCTTATTGGTAAGGTTTTCTAAAGTAATTTGCTCTATACTTAGGTTATCTATTAGTGTAATGTAGTTATCCCAGCTGTGATCTAGTGAGTTAATTATAATGCTTTTCATGGTGTTGTCAGAAATGGTTTCTCCCCTTTGAATAAGGTCTGCTCTTACAGCGTTTAAATTCAAGATATGCTCACTCATGGATGTATCATGTTTTAGTTTGGCAGAATAGAATTCCCTAGAGATTTTTGTGGTAGTGGCTACATTTTTGCTATAGAACAGTCTGAATAATTTTTGATATACTTCAAATACAGTTAAATTATGCTCTATACTGGGGAGTATACTTGGGGAAATAGAAACAATTAACATATAGTATGCTTTGTGGTGGAGGCAGTCTATTTCATAGGTCCAAGGCTTATTTGGTGGGTTATCAATAAAAAATAAAACATTTTCTTTCATATATACAATCTGTAAACACTGATCCCATTCCATTAAGTTACTTCCATCTAATTTCAATTTTATAAAGTCTGGAGGTATTGTCCCTGAGTGTAGTGAGGTGTTATTCATGTTTAGTAGCTGTCCATGATTTAAGACCTTAGCATACTCACAATAAGGCCTGGGTATGGTAGATGTATGTCTGTATTTACTTATCTCTATGTTGCGCTGACTTGTATTTATGTTTCCTTCTTCTTTCTTTGCAGGCTCGTTCTGGGCATGCTCAGTCCTCATTTTTCTCCAGCAGTCGATGAGGGAGGTTCCTGTGTCTGCAGCTCCTGGGGTGAAGTCCCAGACGGCCTTCTGTTGCTCTGCTTTGTTTCCGGAGGGCCTCTGGTGACTGAAGAATGCCTGGGGTGCTGCTCTGCTCATCGGGGAGTCTTCTCTGAGGTCGTCAGTAAGTGGAGCTTGAGGCGGGCCGCCATTGCCAATGGAGCCGGGTTGTTCAGGGAGCTGCTCTTCAGTAGGTAAGTATGATTGCCAGCTTGTCTTTCTTCGGGTGGCTAGGCCTTTCTTTAGACAGTCTATTTCTTTTTGGCCTTTGGTAGATGGTAGTTTAGAATTTTCTATTTCATTTTCTGGTTGTTTGTTTGGTATTGTTAGTTTAGTCCCGAGTGCTGCAGTTAGCACCTGTATAGCATTGTCTATTTCTACTTCAGTAGGTTGAGCTTTGTTTTGTTTAAATAATTGTTTTTTATTTGTTTTTGGACTCGGGTAATCATCTTCTTGGTAGGTTTTGTTTTTTATTTCGTAGTTTGAGGTTTGGAATTCTTTTAGTAATTGGTCAGGCATTTTAGAGGTATTAGGTGGGTAAGATGGCTGCCATGAAAAAGGCGGGAAGCTGTCGCCATCTTTGGTGTCATTTTTGAAGTCAGGGGTTGAATTTCTTACCTTGCAGTTTTCTTGTTTGTTATTTTCGTTATCTGCTGCTGTTCCGTGGTCGTTTATTATGCTGCGGATTTTCACAAGCAGATTTGATTCAGCTGTAGTTGTTTCTATTAATTCTAGTATTTTTCTTTTTACCTCATCTTCTTTGTTTGGTGTTAGCAGTTCATTTTCTTGTAATTGCGTTTGTTTCTTAATATTTTCAAGTGGTGTATATTTGTCAGGAGTTAGTTGAGCTGCCATTCTTTTCGTTATGTATCTGGTGGCAGGTCTTCTTTTGTCGTTATGTGAGTCTTGCATCTTTATGTTCGGTTGGGCCTACCAAACCATCCTCTTGCTACCAAGTTGTTGCTAGTTTGGTTATCCTGGTTAGGCCCATATATAAGAGACTGTAGGCTTTCTTGTAATAGTAATATTTATTTCTTTTCTTTCTCAGGAACACAATTAGACAAGCACTAATCTGGGAGGAACAAGAACTTATATACAGAGAAGGCGGGGCTAATGGTAAGTACTAACCAATGGTAAGTGACACAATGACATCACATAATGACATATAAACAAGCACACATATTTACAGATATCAGGTTAGGTATTTTCATCTGTAACAGTTCTGTTCCTAAGTTGTTTTTTCAGTCCTTTAGAACATATGTTTTTGTAGTTGTGCAATCGTTTATTTTTTGTCAGGTTCATAATATTACATACAGGTAGTCCTCAAATGTAATGGAGTCTGCCCATTCCATTTGTAACCCAAGTATTTGTGGGTGTGAATCTCGTACCTTGAACAGGATCACTCCCTCCTTTCACCCACACATTTGTTAAACGAATGCAAGGCTTGTTAAATGCACATGAGGTATTTCAGGGTGGGAAAGGCCATGTGGGGCCTAGTGATGGAACAGACCACCTGCCTAAGACTACCAAGGCTTCCCTGACCCACTGAAATACCTCATGCTCCCCACAATTGCTTCCCCCACCCCACCCAACCTGCCGCGTAGGGTCACTTACCTTGTGGAGAACTAGCAAGCAGTCTCCTCTCCAATCTCTCAGCCGCATGCGCTCCTCTACAAGCCAGCATATTGCTGACTGAAATCTGTCCCTCAGAAGCTCCATTTTAGCCAACAATGTGCAGGACAAATGTTGCAGAGCCTCTGTGGTTGTTCATAAGGGCGAACAACTGCCATGGTGCTGCAAGATTCGTAGTTTCTAGGCTTTTCATAAACCCTAGGGGGCGCTTATCGCGTAACTTTGAATGTTTGCTAACAGAATGCTCGTAACCCAGGGATTACCTATATTTGGACAAGTTTAAATCTACTCTATATGGGCATAAGTTTCCACTTTTATTTCAAGATCAATTATTCTTTTTTGGCAGTTTAAATGGAGAACATAAATCTACAATATCCAAAGTCCACTGTTGTGATGGAAAAGTATAAAATGTCTATGGAGGTTCTCAGTCATCCGGGTCATGGTTGTCCCAAAGGTGCTTTTTCAAGAGGCAACTAGACATTTTTTTTTCTTTGATGACATTTCACTTCTCATCCAAGAACTAAAGAAGCTTCTTGGATAAGAAGCGAAACATCATCAAGGAAAAACAAAGAAAGTCCAGTTGAAAAAGAACCTTTGGGAAAAGTATAAAAGGAATAGATATTGGGAACCTTTTTTCTACGAAATGATATTAACCCATAGGAAAAATACATAAAAGTCTCAAAAAAAATATTTTGCAGTCAGTGACAAAATTAGCCCAGAGAAAATCAAGATGGAGGAAACCATTCCAATTAAAAAGAAGGCAAAACGTTAGTAGCTCAGCAAATATTTACAAGAGAGAAACTCATCCTACTGTTTCCAGTGCCCTTCCCTAATACAGTACATGGGAATTAGAAAACTCTAGAGGTACCCAAGTATGGAGAATTTTTCCATTTTTAGGATTTCACCAACAAGATATTATCAACCAGAGAGAAAGCCATAGCCATATTTTCTATTGCATCTCAGACAGTAAGATGGATCCTGACCTAAGTCTCCAATGTTGAAGGCAGTGCCTCATTCAAGCACTTCTTTGAATATATTGGTCCCCAACCATATAGGGCACAGTTAGCAAAATGTTATCTTTCAAAATAGAAGTCCAACATTATGGCCAACATATTGCCCATCCTTGATTTGAGGTTTTGTAAGTAAAAACTGGTATACCAATAAATACACAATGAGTTCATGTGATTTCCTGATGTCACAAATCTCTATATGAAGATAGTAGCATCAGAGCAGTAGAAGTTAAACGACAAAGGGTTTTTTTTTATAACTTCCTAATGACACTTTTCCACTGATTTTTTAAATTTAAAAAAGCACCCTTTTCCAAACCATATGGTGAGCATGATCTATAAAACCTCTCACGTCACCTAACAATCTCTTGTTAACATATGGTCTCTTAAATGTAGATGTTCATCAGCCTGACTTTTTTTAAAGCTAGTAGTAAAATATGTCTAAATCTGAAACAGATGCCCATGTCCACCTAGGGATAAATGTATTACACAGACAAAATCAGGTTCAAGTGGAGCTAGTTTAAAAAAAAAAGACCACAAGCATGTGGCATACACCTGCTTCCTAACTCTGGAGCAATACAAAAGTATATATTTTTGCAATTTACAACCTGCAGAAATTCTGAAAATGTTTATGAAAAGAACAGTAAACTGTGTCAAATTGCTTTTAAATGAAAGACAAAAAATATGGTAGGTAAGTCACGAAACACTAATGCTTGCTTGAAGTTTCTTTTTTCTCCTTTCTATCTAAAATAGTATACTGCATAGTAAATTATGGTTCAGTGGAATGGGTGCGCCATTGGGACACTTAAAACAGTGTTCCTTAATCTCAGAAACTTTAAGATGTGTATACTTCAACTCCCAGAATTCCCTGGTCAGCATAGGAATTCTGGGAGTTGAAGTCCATACATCTTAAATTTCTGAGATTGAGAAACATTGACCTAAAGGACCAAGATGGAGAAAGCTCTTCCCAAATCTATTTCAGTGGATATTAAGAAGTGGCATTGCCTTGATGGGAGACAACCAACCAACCAACCAATCAACCAACCAAACCTGCAGTTTTTCAAGAAATTATTCTATCAATAGATCATTTATTGCCAAACCAAATAAACCAGGCAACTTTTTATACCCACTTTTTCAAAGATTTTCAAAATTATATTAACTGGCTGCCAAGTAAAAATATTTCCTCCTCCTCCTTAGTAAATAAGTGCTGTCAAAACTGGAGCAAAATGTGGACTTCCGGTCTGGAGCCGCGGCGCCACAGTCAGGGAAATAGCGGGCTCTAACGAGCCCGCGAAAACCCCGACTGACAAACCACTGTCCGATCGGTCTTCGGACCGTCCCCCATCTTGCAGGGATGGGGGGTGAAGAAGAGCGCCTCGGTGTGCCAAGAGGAACAGGCAAGTTCCTCGAAGGCCAGAGGGAACCGTTGAAGTCAGCGGTGGGGGTAGGCAGCCATGGCGGCTGCCACAAAGCCGCAGCAGATCGGGACACAAGATCGTGCAGAAGAGAAGAAGAAGAGCGAGTATCTCAAAGCCAGGTGAGTGACACCAACCCAGGCAAAACAAAGGATTATTTGGATTTTTTGAAAAAAATAAGACCCCAACTTTAAATAGCAGCTACAGATCTGTGGGGCTTGAAGATCAAAAAGAAAAAAAAATGGAAATAAAGACCCAAGACAGACTTTGTTTTAGTAAATTTGGTAAATTTAGTAAATTTGGAAGAATTGGCTTTTAATAACTTAGAAAAGTGACTTTTTTTTTCTTATTTGGAGTGGATTGGAAAAATGTATCTTTGGGAGTTTACACCTTTGAAAGTTAACGAAGCTAATGAAGAAAGACAGACGGATGGCTACATAATTGCCATGGAGTCTGCGGTGACTAAGCAGGAGAGTGGATTGAAAAGATTTCCCTTTCCGTTTGGAAAAGAAACTTTTTAAATGGCTTTTTACCTTGGATTACTTTGAAATTAACATTAGATCTATGGAATTTGGTGATCCCTATTCTGTCCTGGATGAATTTAAGAAGAAAGAAGGAATATTTTGGACATTTGACAATGGAAATTAACAAGCTTAGCAAAAAAAATTAGGTGTGGCGTAGGAATAAAAGACAGGAAGTTGATGCATCACACATGGAACAGACATTATAAAGCATTAAAGGGACATACAGATTTTTTTTTAATTTGAACAGATTAACTTTGAAATGGAACATTTATGGACAGATAGAAAAAGGAAGAAAAGGAAGAAATAAAGTAGATAAATTTAAATGTAACTAAATTGAAATGTAAAGTTTAAAAGCCTAAAGGTATATATGATTTTTGGATAAAAACAGGAGGGTTTTTGGAATAATAAAAATAGAAAATAAGAGATGGCAACTAAAATAGAGGATGATATATAGGTGGTTAAAAACAATAAAGAAGAGTATATATTAATGCGAGAGAACTTTAAGAAAATTTACTATTTGATGTAATATGTTTTAATTTTAATATGCAAACAAATGCTAGATTGGAGATTATGCTTGACTAAGGTTTTATTGAACAAATTATAAGATACACAGATTTTAGCAACAAATTGTGATTTAATTTAATATATGCTGGAAATGATGATTACTATGAAATACATTGAGAATTAATTTGAAAGAGCATGTTGGGAAACTGACACAAAATAGATAACTATCTTGTAAAAGAAAATTAAAATAAGAAGGATGGATACCAACTAGATAAGAGTTTGAGACTCAGAGGAAATACGTTGGAAACTAGTTAAAATGCTGGAAATCAGTCAAACACTTACAGGAGCCCTGGAGGGGACTATGCTGGAAATCAGCCAAACATAATATGCTGGAAATCAGCCAAGCAAATAGGGGAAGAATTGGAGGAGATTATGCTGGAAAATATGTTGGAAATTAGCCAATAACGGTGGTAGGCTTGGAGGAGACTATACTGGAAATTAGCCAAAAATAGTTGGTGCTGTGGAGGAGACTATGCTGGGAATCAGCCAAACATAATATGCTGGAAAACAACCAAACAATAGAGGGAGGTATGGAAGAAAATATGTTGGAAATTAGTTTAAATAAAACATGTTTTTGTGATAAACCTGTGTAACATGAAAACTGTAATAGATGATAAGTGTTTTTAAGTGTGTTTAAAATACTAAGATTTGAAGAAAAGGGTCAAGAGATTAAGAATTAGATAGAATTTTGTTTTATAAAGTGTAATAAAAATAGAGTTGTACTGAATCTGAAATTAAGATTTGTGGTGATAAAATTGTAAGGTAAATAATTAGAATAAGAGGTTAGAATATTGTTAAAAATTATTTTGACACTGATGGTAAAAGATACAAGGTGAAGAAGAACAAGATAAAATCAGGATTGATATATAGATATAAAAATGAGTGAAAGTTAATTTGAAATTAAAATTGTATTGATATAATGGATTTGTTTAGGTGAAGATGCTAGATTATGTTAAAACCTATTCTTTTATGTTTGAATTTCTATCCGTAAAAGATGTAATGGGAAATTGAATGGAGCTTGTTAAAGGAATGTAAGCGTGGTAACCATCTATGACCAGATCGAGACTCTGTTCTTGAAAGTTATATTTTATGTTTATGTTTGAAAAAATAAAAAAATATTTACAAAAAAAAAAAAACCTGGAGCAAAATGTGTTCCTCAGTTCCAGCCATTTATAGTCCACTCTTTGACATGTGAGCTAGGATTATTTATCTGATCAGGTGAACGTCCAATGATCAATCCAAATAATGTCGATTTCGGTGTGGGAATATTATCATGTGGATTGCTTCTGGTCCATATGTTGCCATTACAGCCTGTTAACATGCAATTGAGAACAAATGGAAGTTTCCATTCCTTTTCAATTTTGAGTTCTCCTGGCTGACCCATGGAAAATTCATAAAACTCTTTTACTTTATAGTTTGGTTATAAAAATTACAGCTAGCTAACCCTATAGGTGTGCATTCCACCCTGGCTGTGGAATAGCATGCCAGGGTAATACCTCAAGCAGCCAGTACAGTCCTGATAAAAAAAAAGGGGGCATGACAACGTACTAAATTTGATTGAATTTAATTAGAATTAAATGCAATGAAAATACCATCTATATCCCACAATGTTTCACTTCTATGACATTAATGATTATAGTTGGATGCTGTTTCTAGAGAGGTTCAGGGGCCCTATCCAGAGTTATCCAAATGGAGAGGGCAAAAAGTCAAAATGGTGACTGCAATAATGTGATCAAAGCCCCACCCAAGAAAAGCAAAGGCTTGGATTTCATAATGCTATTTATTTATTTATTTATTTATTTATTTATTTATTTATTTATTTATTTAATTTATATCCCACCCTTCTCCCTGAAGGGACTCAGGGCGGTGAACAGCCGAGAATTAAAATGACATACAATATAAAAGTTAAAATAATTAAAAATAAATTAAATTAAATGGCCATCCCAGTTTAAAACCCCTAGCGATACAATTAAAAACTAACCCATAAAACCTATTCAGGCCAGGCCGGCTTGCTGAAATAAAAACGTCTTCAGGGCTTTATGGAAAGTGCGGAGATCCGGAATCAGCTGTATCCCGGGAGGTAGCTCGTTACAGAGGGCGGGTGCTCCCACAGAGAAGGCTCTCCCCCTAGGGGCCACCAGCTGACATTGCTTGACCGACAGCACCCTGAGGAAGCCCTCTCTGTGAGACCGTATTGGCTGGTGGGAGGTTATTGGTAGCAGAAGGCGGTCTTGTAAATATCCTGGCCCTAAGCCATGGAGCGCTTTAAAGGTGAGAACCAACACCTTGAAGCGCACCCGAAAGACCACCAGGAGCCAGTGCAGCTCGCGCAGGAGAGGTGTTATATGGGAGCACCAAGTCGCTCCCGTGATCACCTGCGCGGCCGCATTCTGGACCAGTTGGAGCCTCCGGGTGCTCCTCAAGGGGAGCCCCATGTAGAGAGCGTTAGCGTAGTCCAGGCCATTTTTGATAACTGTCCCACTCTTCATAAATGCCTCCAGTCCTACTTGAGGGGGATAGGTTGTGCCCCATTCTGTAATCACACCACTAAGGTAAAGGTAAAGGTTTCCCCTATCCAGTCGTGTCCAACTCTAAGGCACAGTGCTCATCTCCATTTCTTAGCCGAGGGAGCCACTATTGTCCAAAGACCTTTCCGTGGTCATGTGGCTAGCACAACTATATGCTGAGGTGCATGGAATGCTGTTACCTTCCCACCCAAGTGATACAGTAGATAAAGGATACCTATTTATCTACTCTCATTTGCATGCTTTTGAACTGGTAGGTTGGCAGGTTGTGGAGCTCACCCCATAACACAGTGCTTGGATCTTGAACTGGGACAGTCAGCTTTCCAGCTGACAAGCTCAGTGTCTTTAACCACTGAGCCATCGTGCTCCCTTTCAATCACACCACTATGCTGGCCCAATTAATTAATTGGATCAGTAATGGATTAGGATTGAAATAATGTTGCAGCTACCTAGTTGCAGGTCTAATCCATCACATTCTAGCACTTTCCTTCATCTCTATCCATTCTTTGCCTCTGTGTTTCTTACCTAAGTGGAATCAGGAGCATGTAGAAATAGTTAAACCATGTGGGTTCCCACTCTTGATTACATCTGAGCAGCAGTGTAATCTGGCTCGCTAGATTATTCTGACATCGATACCCTATTTGTAATCATTCTTTGCACAGGGCAAGCATTCAAACAAACTCTAAATAAATTCTTGGAATACATGCACTTCAGCAAACACAATAGTCAGCATATTTGATTTCCTTATGCAAGCTATGCATATGTTCTTTAATTTCATGCTTCACAATCGAATACAAATACATACTGAATTACCAACATGGTCCCTGTATGTTACAGTATATCCATAACAGAATTAGACTTCAAGTATTCAGTGGGAAATGTGACCAATATGTACAGAAGGGAAATTAATGTGGAAATCCAGCACAGGAAGCGATATTATGAGTTTGAACAAACCCTTTATGAAATTATTGGGGGCCCCAAAAGGTGCTTTGACTGCTGTGCTTCTAATTTCAAGTTATGTACACATTCCAGGATAGAAATGATTGCACAGTTTTTAAGAGTTATAGTTAACATTAACTTTCCCTTTTCTCTCTTTATTAGGTTACAGATTCATCTTTGCAAGAAATCCTGTTTGGGCTGAAAAATTTAAAAAAAAATGCATGTGCTCACAGTGATTGATTGATTTGCCTGAGAGGTGTAGTCAGAAGATAGTAACCATTATAATTTGAATTATTATTTCATAATCTTTTATGTCAATGTAGTTTGCCTCGGTTGTTGAACTTACATTTTCTGGTTAACAATAACTATGCACCAGTTTGAGCAACTATTACTGGAATATGAGATTGTGAGATTTTTTTTAAGCTCCCAAACATTGCTCAACAATGTTCACAACAACTTGCAGTGAAAATCATGACCGATTTTGCATTGCTTTATGAACATGGTTTTTTTCCTGCCTTCCCAACATGCACATGAGACAATTTTTTTAAAAGAATCCAAAATGGGGTAAGGGGAATGAGAGGGAGGTCAAAAGAGCATGTGATGCACCATAGACCTATAAACATCTTTCCCCATCCATAGACCTCAAAAATGGAAAATGATCTCACGTAAGCAAACCAGAGATTGCAGTAGATACGTCAGCAGATTAAAATCCATTGCTTTATAGAGGTATAGTGTTTCTGTATTTTATGAACTCTGAGTTTTTGTCGTATAGAATATGACTGATTAGACTGGCATATGTATATAGTTTTTATAACTTTTAAAAAAAGAAAGCTATAGAGTAAATCTAGTATGTTATTTATTGATTTGTACCTTCAAGTCAGTTTTTGACGCTTGGTGACTGCCGGCCTGGGCAAGTTCCTGCAGTTTTCTTCTTATGATTTTTGAAATGGTTTGCCATTACCCTTTTTCTAGGACTGAGTGAGGAGTACTGGCCCAAGGTCACACAGCTGGGTTTGTGCCTGAAGCAGCAGTAGAACTCACTGTCTCCTGATTTATAACCTGATGCCATGGTGATGCCTGGGCGCATTACCATACACCAGGGTGTCTCTTCATTGGTTAATAAGGATTGTTGGTTTATAAAGATTTGTATTTACTGAATGTACAGAATATTCTTCAAATCAATTAGAAGTATATGGTTTAGAGAAGAGACATATGATGGTGATGGTTGGTCGCAGAATCAGCCAGATGTTTAGATGGGATTTGGCATTTTTATCGACCTATCAAGTTCTTCCCAAGGACTTGGGATAGGCAGATGTTGTCTGATGGTATTAAAAGTATTGTTGCTGGATGTAAGCTGTTCCAAATAATGTTACCTTTGGCAATTGACTGATGGGATTATTTTAATTTTTTTAATCTATTTGTATCCCACCTTTATTATTTTTATAAATACATTAAGGCAGTAAACATATCTAATGCTCCTTCGTCTTCCTATTTTCCCCATAACAACCACAACTCTGTGAAGTGAAGAGAGAGAGAGAGAGCAATTGGCTCAAAGTCACCCAGCCAGCTTTCAATTTCTTTATTATGGTTTGTCACACAGTCAGACAGATGTTAAGACTGAATTTGGCATTTTTAGCCACCTATCTGGACCTGGGATAGGCAGATGTTGATGTTTTGTGGTGTTAGAGGTATCGTCACAGGATGCAAGCTGTTCCAAGTAAAGCTGCCTTTTGCAATTGACTGATGGTTAATTTGTCAATGCCGATAATGTTCAAGTGGTGCTCCAGTTTTGGGATTACACCCAAGGCACTTATTACTATTGGGACTACCTTTGCTTTCTTTTGCCACAGTCATTCTATTTCTATTTGCAGGTCTTTGTATTTTGCTATCTTCTCCAGTCCATTCTCTTCTTTTATGTTATTATTTTAGCAATTTTATTTAGTTATTGATCAAATCTAATGATAATAAAATGACTCGACTATCAAATATTAATATTAAGCAGCACCTACAATTGTCTAAAAACTGTATCAATATGATAAGAGAGGAACAAAGGCAGGCAACAGGAAGAAGCTTGGAAAGGAGCAAAAATCACTGGAAAAGCAATCATTTTTGGTGAATAGCTGTATATTTTTTGATCTAGAACCCCTAAAATTCACTATAGAGCAGAACATAAATCTATAAAAAGCCATACATTGTTCAAGAGGTACAAACCAACTTTAAAAAAATGAGGATAGAGGATCCTATTTAGTTCAGCCCCATTTTCTTCTAAATCTGATCATCCCAATCTGCTTTAATTCAATCCCTGCAATATCAAAACCAGACTGAAAGCTGGTGAGGCTTCCTGGATTTGAAGGAGTTAAGAGTTCTGCACACAAGACGGTATTAAATGATACTTTATCTGCAATAGCAAACTTAATACTTCCAATTTTTCTTTTCAAAAGTCTTTTTCATTAAGTGCAAATGCTTTATATGCCAAGCTTCTCATGGGCTCCCATTTCAAATGTTGCTGTTCGGAATGGAGAGGCGCTGGATGGCTGACAGACAAAATACCTTAATACACTTCAACTGGAGCCAGGGAGCAGCATCCTGATTTAGCCCAACCACTCACACCTTTCGTCTCCAATGGCTGGAGAAAAAGTAGAAGAAACAATCTCATCAAACTAAACTAGCAGCACATTTGAATTAAAAAGCAATTTGTCTGCTTACCTGTGTCTTTGTTGTATGAGCAACTGCCTGAAAGCTGAAATCTACAAGTGAAAGGAAAGGGAAGGGGAGGGGAGGGGAGGGGAAAGGAGGGGAGGGAAGGTTGAAAAGCATTTGTTCAGAATGGTATAAGGCCATGATGTCGAACCTATGGCACACATGCCACAGGTGACACGCAGCACCCTCTCTGTGGGCACATGAGCCATCACCCCAGTTCAGTTCCACCACATCTGTGTGCACTTCCCGCCAGCTACATGGTCATTGGATCTCTCCCACGCATGCACAGGGGGCAGGGGGGCATGCACATGTGCAGGGGGCAAGGGGCATGTGCAGGTGGGGCACACATTGCATTTTGGGCTTTTGGGGGCGTGTGCACGCAATTGCAGGCACGCATGCACGCTTTGGGCACTCAGCCCGGAGAAGGTTAGCCATCACTGGTATAAGGTCTCCTATCTTTGGCAAGGGGTTAAACTAGAAGACCTCCAAGCTCCCCTTCAGCCCTCTGATTCGATGATTCTAGATTTGCCTGCATGATCCCTTCATCCCGGTTCTGCCCTCTGCCTCAGTCCCGTCCTGTTCCCCGTCAGGCCTCCGCTAGTGGTAATGGCAAAAGCATGTGAGGGAGCCCGCTGACTTCTTGACCCTCCGTTCATTTTGTAAGATGTCACAAGGATGCCAAATGCGAAGCAGAAGCTGTCAAGGGATGAACGGAGCTCTCGAACGAGGCCATAATCTGTAATCCAAAGCAGAAGGAGACTCTGGGGAGCCATTTGTCTTCCCAAAGAAGCTTTGTGAACTGCTTTTTAGTATCAGGTGCATCGTCTTGAGAAACCATCCCCACATTCCAAAAAAAATTAGTTTAATGTTCCCACATAAAAAGAAACTGGCCAGGTGGAAAGACATTAGAGGAGATACACGGGTGTGTGGAACTAAAAAGGTCTGCATGCTGCTGGAAAGGATTTAGGCAGAAAAGTATCAACAGGCCAGTTAATATGTAGATCGCAGCTACTTGCAAACGTCCAGTAAAAAGATTTTACTTATTGCACAGAAGAAATTAGAAAACATAGAACCTGTGCAAAACTACGTTCATTTGTATTGCCTAAAAATAATAGTGATCACCGCAGTGGATAGTTTTGATCTTTGACAGCAGCACAAAGCGTCTTTCTTCTTGTGTTCTTAAGCAAAAAGGGTCTGGTATTCTGGGCCATTCCACTTTCAAGTTGTCCTTGGAAAAATAGAAGGGACAGATGAATCGATTGCTTCCCATACTGGTGCATGTAACCTTTTTCAGTGATTTTGACGGTTTTTTAAGAAGGCATTTGAAACACCTTAGGCTATATCTAAATCAAAACAAGATACATGTTTAAGTCGAGCGGGACTTCACTTCTGTAAACATATGAAAAAGTAACAGCCACAAAAGAGAACAGAAATTTAAGATAGATTTCAATTTACCTGACAGGGCATTTGCTAGATAAAGTAACCTATGTCAAGATGGCATTTCCTTGCCTGTTTCATCATGACAAGTGGCTAACACATGTTTCGGGCCTCCGATATCTTCAAGCTCGATTAGGAGTGTCAAAGTTCCATCATGACTCAAAAGCCATGTGTATCAGGTTGGCTACAGCAGCAAGACAGTAGGTCCAATCAAACCGGGGAAGAGAGAAACCAGGAGGCATGTCAACCTGGAGGAATTAATGTGAAAAGTGCAACGTTGATAAAATTTAACTTTTTCCTCTGTCAATTTAGTAGACGCCCCTGGGCCTTCCAGATAACGTGTGTGACTGAAGATTATTTCCAAGTCAAGTCGTTCAGCAGACAAGCTTTTTTCAGTATTCTTGTCTCATCTTAATGCGTTAAGCTGTATAAATGATCCATCATTCCTGCAGGAGGGATGGGGAATTTACGCCCGTTGTCATTTATCAGGAGGGGAAATAGCAGAACTCATCAGCAACAGCAGCCAAGGGCCCAACAATACTTATTTGATTAACCCTGTAGAACATCTCTGGCAAATCCAGCAAACGAGAATGTCCTGAATAAAATGGGACTCTTAACTCCTCGTAATACTCCTGGGCCTCCGTAGAGAAGGATGTTGAACAATCTCCCACAGATTCTTGCCTGTCCAAGAGAATCTCTGCTGCTTTCCCTCTTCAAATCTATCATGGGGGGGACGGGAGTCTGCTTTCATCCCTTAGCCATCTTTCACTGAGTTTGGAGAAAGTGTGGTAACAGCTGGAGAAAGATTTCTCGCAATTTCCTAGATTCTTTCCTGCACTCTCTTAAGAAGGGCTTTTCCCCAAGGGGTTTAAGGCTCTGAATACAAATAGTCATGCTGTGTGGTAAGTAAGAGCAAATCCCACTGATGCCTCCAAAGCCATAACTTCAATGTCAGCCTGAATTGGTACCAAGGAGAAACAGAGGCACATTGGTTAAATCTGCAGTGTAAATAGTGAAATCTGGAGTATCTGCAAGTGTTTTTTTTTAAATGGTAGCCACAAAAGTACAATGGAAACTTTGCCTGTTTTTAATGTGCATTGTTCGATATAGTGCTTAAGGCAAAAGGTTAGAGTCCAGGAGACTCAATTCTACTCCCACTTTAGCCCTGAAGCCAGCTGGATGATTTTGGGTCAATCACTCTCAGCCCTAGGAAGAAGAAAAACCACTTGCCAAAAAACCTGCAAGAACTTATATTTGCCAGGAGTCAACATTGACTTGAAGGGATTCCCTCCACTCCCTCACAACCTGGGGAACGGTCATAAAAAAGCAGGCAAACCTTCAAAGTCACGTTGTAAGAAGACAATAATTTGGAGCTGTCCAATGATTTTATGAAATCAAAGGCACAAAAGCAGTATTGTCACTTTGGCCCCAACCTCAGGATCCAAAGTCCAGAAAGGTCACCAAATAACCCTGCCAATCATCCACTCAGAAAGTGCCACATTGATTAGCGAGAGATCACAATCACATGTTCATCACCGTCCTAGTGGACAATCACTTAAATAGGAGTGATAAACAAAATGCACAGGAACCGTATATGTGGTACCTTGCTCAATAGTGGTGACTGTGAGAGGGATCTTGGAGTCCTAGTGGACAATCACTTAAATATGAGCCAGCAGTGTGCTGTAGCTGCCAAAAAAGCCAACACAGTTCTAGGCTGCATTAACAAAGGGATAGAATCAAGTTCACGTGAAGTGTTAATACCACTCTATAATGCCTTGATAAGACCACACTTGGAATTCTGTACGTCATAATGTAAAAAAAGATGTTCGCCATGGTGTTAAAAAAGATGTTGAGACTTTAGAAGAGTGCAGAAAAGAGCAACAAAAATGATTAGGGGACTGGAAGCTAAAACATATGAAGAACGGTTGCTGGAATTAGGTATGTCTAGTTTAATGAAAAGAAGGACTAGGGGTGACATGATAGCAGTGTTCAGATATCTCGGGGTTGCCACAAAGAAGAAGGAGTCAAGCTATTCTCCAAAGCATCTGAAGGCAGGACAAGAAGCAACAGATGGAAAGTAATCAAGGAGAGAAAACCAACCTAGAACTAAGGCAAAATTTCCTGACAGTTAGAACAATTAATCAGTGGAACAACTTGCCTCCAGAAGCCGTGCATGCTCTAACACTGGAAGTTTTTAAGAAGAGACTGAACAACCATTTGTCTGAAATGATATAGTTTCCTGCTTGAGCAGGAGGTTGGACTAGAAGACCTCCAAGATCCCTTCCAACTCTGTTATTCTGTTATTCAAGTGCAAAGATCTCACACAGCACCACACCAGTTAAAAGCATAGGATCATTGGGAGGAACTTGAGTCCTCAAGGAACCTTTCTGAGGGCTCCTTAAAATGTGGTAGCTACTCTGGAAATGACTTTCCAATTCTCACAAGTCAAAATCCCTTCTTTCTCACCTTATCCTAACTCTTCCCAGTCTCCTCTTGCATTAGGCAGCTTGAAAGGAAATAGGAGGGCCTGCAGTATTGCTGCATTATTAATATATTTGGGCTTCATCAGCACTAAAGGTTTCGTGTAGAAAATGAACATATAAGAAAACTCAATCTCTAGAACCTCTGCTTGAGAGAGTTGTAACCTCTACTTGGAAACCACTTTTGGAGGTTTTGCAAGAAACTGAAAGAAATGAACTGTTGATTTGGGGATTTGATTATTAGAATTAGATATGAGCACAGAAATACTGTATACAACTGTTAACCTTAGAATAAGAATTTGATGTATTTTTTAAAATTTATATCTGTATTAAAGAAAGTCAGAAGTCATTCTTTTTCTCTTTTCCTTACTTTTCCTTTCTTTTTTTCTTTTTGTACCTGTATCTTTTTTCCTTATCTTTTTTGGTTTTCGGTTCTTTTTTTTCCTTTGCTCAGTTATCTATTATTATTATTATTATTATTATTATTATTATTATTATTAATAATAATAATAATAATAATAATAATAGCAACAACAACAACAACAAAAAGAGACAGATTTTATATGTTTCAGTCTAATGCATTCCCATCAGTGCCTACGAGATGGAGAATTCTTTCACTAATGATGTTATCTAGTTGGGTAATTAAATGTCTACAAGCAAACAACCAAACTCAGAGAGCACCAAGACCCCACAGTTCAACCTTGAGCTACAAATATTCTCTATTATAACTGAAAAAAGTTTAGAGCACAAGGAAGAAAGCTATATTCTTGCTTTTTATTTTTATTCCCACCAACACATTACCTTAGAAAGAAAGAAAGGAGACTCACATCAAATGCACAGAAATCTAGAACGATGATATAAACCTGTGGATCTGTGGAAAACCAAAACAAAAATTCCTTTCAGATCATGCTCAGTTCCTGGAGATTTCATGGGCATATCTGTGCAATTTTCTTGGTAACAGTACCAAAATTATTAGCCACCAACTTCTAGGTTTGTAGAAAACTTTAGAGCCCTTCCTAATTTAGCCAGGTACTTCCCAATTGTCTCCCACCAATCAAATTTTACCCTGTTTTTTCCTGAAAAACAGGAAATCTATCTATTTTTCCTGAAGTTATAAAGATGCCATATACTTTTGTTCAAGTGGATTTCATTCTGCAAAGTTTGCCATGCAAATCTTGCCCAATTTGGGGGTAATCTGCAAATATTAACCGTTTTCCTGAGTCTTATCCCGGAAAAAAAAGGGGGGGGGAATATAATTAGAATACATTGAATGAAAACAAATGTAAATGTTTTTACTTTGAATGATCCAACATTTCTAAACACACCTCGTTTTTTGCTCTTTGCTTTCAGGACATGCCCTTCATAAACACTGGTGCAATCTAGTGAAATTGAGCCAAATATAGGCAAAAACCTATTGAAATTTGCTAAATTAAATGCTAGTTTCTGTGTACCAAATAATGTGAGTGTTTTTCTTTGAAGGTTACATAAACAGTATTTAATCTTAACTCTGCTCCTTCTTTAACATAATTACAAGCCACATAACCCACAAGCTTTTTTGTATATATCAGAAACACAGTTGCATACGTTTGATATAAATGGTGTCATAGTGTTAATTTACCGGATAAGTCTAGCCAAATTTCAAAGTGCATTTATTTCAGTGAGAGTGTGAAGCATATACCTTTCTCTCCAAACACATCAGATAATATTTCTTCTCACTGGGTCCTAAGACAAACTGGTCCTCCCTGAACTTCTAATATAGGTGAGATTACAGAGAGAGAGAGAGAGAGAGAGAGAGAGAGAGAGAGAGAGAGAGAGAGAGAAGCTGGATAGTGTGTAATCTGGCTTCACTTGATTTTCTGCAAGTCTATTTCTCCCAATGTGCTCTTGCATCCAGAGATCCATCTGAGAGATCTTTCAGCTTCAGGAGAATTTGGGTTACAAAGCAGACACAGTAGTGAAGCAGCAGAGGCAAAACTTTCTCTTATCTAGGTGGATCTTTGTGCCAATATTTTGAAATTCAAGCTTCGCCTCCCAGAACCTTGAATAGGTGGTGAGTTCTGTTAACAAAAAAAGAACCCAGTTCAAATATTCAGTAAAGCCTTTCTCCAATATTTTTGCTCAGAGAATAAATTATTGTGTGAACAGATCTTTTTTTTTCCTTTTTATGACCCTGTAATCCCTTTTATTGGGGTGGTGTGGGGGGACTGAATAGAGCTGAGCATTTACTGGCTGGATACCCTTCCTGACACCAACACAGAGTTAACACCTAGTCTTATTCTACTCATATTAATCTTGCTGCCTTCTATATGTGAAAGTAAATTCTCAGACTAAGAAACAACCTGCAAATTATTCAAGAACTGGGGCACCATTTAAAAACCAGTGTTCTTCAATCCCCTCAACTTTAAGACTTCAGTTTCCAGAATTCCCTAGCCATCATGTCAGATTTCACAATTGATTAGAAGAGCTGTTTCCTCAAATGCAGCCATACCTTCTTCTTTTTTTCATTTATCCTTTTTGATTAATTTAAATGAAGGCTAAATTGGATAGGACACTTTTTTTTGCCAAACTTAGCAGAGTTAATTATATTTTATTGCACACTGCCCAGAGTCACCTTGTGTGAGGTAGGCAGCCACATAAATCTGATAAGCACATGGCAGCCCAACAGAATTCAGGATCACCATATCTAGTGAGAGGGAAACCTAGTCTTTTTCTTAAGTTTCCCTGCTTTAAAAAATGGTCCTTGAATTGTTGCGATATTTAAGACAAAACTTCTTGGAATCAAATGTTGCTGCACCCTTGGCTTCATAATATTCAGGTCTCCTGCTACATGCCTGTACACACACACACACACACACACACACACACAGTGGAAAATGTGTAAAAATACAGTTTATACTAGACTACAACCATAATATTTGGGGTGTGTAAGAATGCCAAACACTAACCAGTTTTGTAATAAGAGACGTGCCTTTGTCCAAGGTTAATGATATTATCTTTGTTTACCATGAAGAAAATTGGGAAAGTTTTCTATTTCTGGGGCCATTTGTGTTGAAATATAGTTAACAAGAAAAGACTACCAAACTTCTGAGTATAAGCAATGCAGTTTTAATGCTGGGAAGGAACAGTATCTGGTCAGTTAATGAAATTTATGACCTCTCTCAAAAATGTCCTAATCCTTTTGTGAGAGCAAAATGCAATAAAGCCACCGTAGATAACAGTCTGTTGCATCAGAAATAAATAGAGCTGATTATTGCTTACTTTCGTTGACTTCCTTATGCAGCTTCTTCCTTCCTTTCCTTCCTGCTCTCCTTCCTTCCTTCCTTCCTACCTTCCTTTCTTTTTCTTTCTTTCTTTTTTCTTTTTCTCTCTTCCTTCCTTTTCTTTCTTTTTCCTTCCTTCCTACTTTCCTACCTTCCTTTCTTTTTCTTTCTTTTTTTCTTTCTTTTTTCTCCTCCTTCCTTCCTTCCTTCCTTCTTTCTTTTCTTTCTTTCTTTCTTTCTTTCTTTCTTTCTTTCTTTCTTTCTTTCTTTCTTTCTTTCTTTCTTTTTCCTTCCTTCCTTCCTTCCTTCTTTCTTTTCTTTCTTTCTTCTTTCTTTTCTTTCTTTCTTCCTTCCTTTCTTTCTTTTTCCTTCCTTCCTTCCTTCCTTCCTTCCTTCCTTCCTTCCTTCCTTTCCCTTTCCCTTTCCCTTTCCCTTTCCCTTTCCCTTTCCCTTTCCCTTTCCCTTTCCCTTTCCCTTTCCCTTTCCCTTTCCCTTCAAGTTAGTCTTAACAGAATACAGAATAACAGAGTTGGAAGGGATCTTGGAGGTCTTCTAGTCCAACCTCCTGCTCAAGCAGGAAACTTTATATCATTTCAGACAAATGGTTGTCCAATCTCTTCTTTAAAACTTCCAGTGTTGGAGCATCCACAACTTCTGGAGGCAAGTTGTTTCACTTATTAATTGTTCTAACTGTCAGGAAATTTCTCCTTTAGTTCTAGGTTGCTTCTCTCCTTGATTAGCTTCCATCCATTGCTTCCTGTCCTGCCTTCAGGTGCTTTGGAGTCTTGACCCTTGGCAACTAGCTAGACCAGGCCCTGCAGTTTTCTTGGCAAGACTTTGGAAGTGGATTGCCATGGTCTCCTTCCTAGGGCTGAGAGAGAAGAACTGGTCCAAGATCACCCAGCTAGTTTTGTGCCTAAGGCAGGATTGGAACTCAAGAGTTTCTTGGTTTGTAGCATGAGGCCTTAACTACTTACACCATAGTAGTTCTCAGGTTGCTTCCTACTGCCTGTAAATAAAATGTCCCATTTATAAAATTTATTTATTTAGGAAATTTATAATGCGCCTATTTGCAGATGGCGATTCAAGGCAGTTTACAAGAATATAAAAACCTCATATAAAAAATGATAAAACTAATAAAAGAGAGAATCATATAATAAATTAATAAAGTAATATAATAAAACCCCACCCCAGCAACAACACACCACACAAGCCATTTAGTGGGCTCCATCCCGCTCTGCATTCCCCAAGCCCACTGGCAGAACCAGGTCTTCAGCCCCTTGCAGGTCTTCACTTATAGAATTATAAGTGAACCTCTATCTGCAAATGCCCATCGATCTCTCTTGTTCAGGGAAGCACAGAAATATACACGCATGTAGTTTCCCTTCTCTCTTTCCAGCAGAAGCAACAAAAAGAAGCAGGAAAAAAAATTAGTAGGAAAAGGGAAAGTGATAGTGTCCTTGGAAATTAAAAGAAAGGCTTTGTAGGGCAGCAAAAGGGACGGGATGGGGAATAAAAGTAGAAGATGAGGAGGCAAAAGGCTAAAATTAGCCAAGTAGCTTGTCCAAAGCACCTGCTAATTTTAAAGCTATTTTTTATGATTCAGCGGTGCTGTACGCAGTCACTTGTACTTTGGGCCTATTCGCTCATTTTTTTGGTTGTTTCTTCCATTATTCTTAGTGAGAACTATCCTATAGTTCCTTGAACAGGTTATAAAAAAGCTAGCATGAGGACAAAGGGGGTAAGAGAGAGGCTGTGAACATAATCTATGTTGTAATCTGTGGCATGAATGTATCAGGATGGTCCAATTATTGTGCTTGGTGGGAAAAATGTGAAATTACATGTTACACTTTGCTCACACTTGCTTGCTGCTCCTTGTTATTTCTGAATGAACTAAATGGAATATTTTCAAGTGTGGGGATGAAAAAATGGGAGAATATTCTAATTACAGTCCATAAAAGTCAGCCTTTGGTATTTCTGAAAATTCAGGTTCAGATTTGGATCAAACCAGATCCAACCATCAGCAAAAAAAAAAAAAAAAAGTATTATTGACTCTTCTTCACTAGTACTTCCACTGTTTTCTAAGAGAAATTCAATCATAAAAAAAGATCATCCCTTTTGCCAATTTTTGGATAGACTGGCTAGAAGATAACACTTGGTATAAACTATCGGCCTTTCTTCTGTAGATCAGGGGTGAAAAACAGGTGAGCAGGTAGAGACCCTGTTGATCTCTACAGCAAGAAGGTTCAAAATAAAATATTTTGTTATGTCTCAAAATATCTCTCTTCATGGCAGAGCGAACAGCAGAGGAAGAGGAGAAGACAATTTCCTTGTGTGAGGCTGGATATGATCCGTTTAATATGCTTTCGGATATGAGCAGCTCATACAAAATGAGTCTGGGGGTGGGGAAAGGTGAGCTATATAATATCCTTTCAAGAAAAAAAAAAAAACCCTTGTGCTGAAACAGCAACAGATGGAGGTGAAAGAATGCCTGTGAACCAATTTGGGGGAAAAATGCAGAACAGTTAAGGAAAAAAAATTTTTTTTCCTCATGACCTTTTCACACTCTGTGAAACAACAGATGTTTGAACACAGAACGTCACAAAACCAAGATACCAAGCCTTAATTTTACTTATAGTAAAATAATTGGAAAGTGGGATTAAGAGTGGCAATTACACCCAGGGTTGTTTTTAATCTATGACTATTGAGGGGAAAAAAATTGTTGGAAAAAAAAGCTACTGTTGGCTTTTATTTTTCAGAGAGGAACTCTATACACAAACATTTAGAAACTTCCTAACTTCCTAGGGATAAACTTTCTTGATTAAATAGACAAATATACAATTGCATGACACAGATGTAACGTTCCAAAAAGCTGTTAGGAAATCCCTTTGAGATGATAAGTGTGTTCTGAATCACCATGGATTAATAATACCAGTATAGAATGTAAATTATTAGGAAATACAAACTAGCTTTCCAAAACTTAAAGACCTGTTTAATTATGGATCAGATTAGATTTTCTCTTTGTATAAGAATGGCTTTATTTATGGAAAGGCAGTAAAACAAGTAATAAAGTAAAATAAATGATATATATTATTTCATTACTTGTTTTACTACCCTTCCATAAACATGTCTACGGAGATTCTCAGTCATCCAGGTCTTGGTTATACCAAAGGTGCTGTTTCAATCCATTTGCTTCCTGAAACAGCTTCTTTGGGCCTTCCATAAATAAATCTGCTCTTATACAAAGAGAAAATCTAATCTGATCTATATATATAGAAGAGAAAAGCTGCACCCGTTGAAATTCTCTTCCATAGGGGAAGGAGCATAATGATAAGAATCTCTATTCTGGATGTAGAGGGCCCCACGTTCAAGTCCTCACACAGGCACTGAAAAGGTTTAGCAAGGACTTTTGCATCCACTGTCTGGCCTGAACTGGATCAGGCAAGACCACAAGACAGGAAGGGCTTGCCTTCCATGAGCAGCTCAAATCAACCAGTCTTTCCATCTCCCAAAATTTTTCTAGCCAGTTTAAATGTTTGCTTCAGCCTCAGCACAAAAATAAATTTACAGTACGTCTTGACAGACGAACAGGGTCGTGTTCGTAACCACTTAAGCAGCACACTGGAAAGTTGTATTGTAGCCCTTAGAAAGAAAGACATTTTAAAAACAAAAGTCAGTTATGAATTGATGTATGGATATATTTAAAATAAGAATAGTTTACAAGGATACAAAGATAGTGAGAGATTATGATGATTTCATTAAATTTTGTTTCCTTTTATCTGATCTGTAATTTTTTTTCTTATTATTTCTTATTCTTTTGCTATACATTGCCTGCTTTGTTTAATCCAAAGGGGAATATAACTGATGAATATGTCTTGTGTGGTTAGATTAGATTAGATATTATTCAGCATAGTAAATCATTCTGGTTTCATACAGTTTTAAGGAGCAATTGCCAGATCAACTGAATTTAGAGCAAAAAGCCATCTAGATATCCTTAAGAAAATGGGACACAATCTTGTGTATGCCTGGATTGGATCCCGATTTTTCCACCAGTGAACAGAAAAATTACTTTCCTCCGCTAGAAACTTTTTGTCCAGCAGAAGAACTCCACTTTTGCAATATAAAAAGATGCAGCAATCTTGCAATGTTCTAGAAGATTGAAGAGGTTTTCAGAACATTGGGAGAGAAATGCTTGGGCGGGGGGTTAGACTAGATGACCTACAAGATTCCTTCCAACTCTGTTAATCTGTTATTCTTATTTAATAATCATTTTATTATAGTATTCTATCATAATTAAGGAAGTATAATTGTCTGTTCCTCTTGCTGTTTCCATATTGAATCATCTCATTGTAGCGGTTACCTCCATTTTTCATACAATCTTTCTGTGTCATTACTGATGTAACAACAAATCTGAAATTGCATTAAAGAGTTGGGAGTACCACCTGTAGTACTACTGAGTTTCAATTCCCAGAAGCTGAAACATGTTGACTGAGGAATTCTGGGAGTTGAAGTCCACATGTCTTAAAGTTGCCAAGGTTGGGAGACTCTGTTGTATATAAATAGCAACTGAGATTGTCTTTTTTTAAGATTGTAGCTCATGGTTACCAGAACAAGGATTGCAGGGATGTCATGGCCTCATTTTCTCCATCTTGAATCACTCAAAGACTGTAAAATAAATTGGGGAAAATGAAGTCCATTATTTCTTCGTTTGCACCATTAATTATCATAGGATGAATTCAATCAACTGTTCCCGATTCCATAGAGACACCTTTTAGCAATTGTAATTCAATCCTATAAATGTTGAAGAAATAAATTGAATTTTCTTCCATAATACTGGCTTCTGGATAAGAGTGCATAGATCTGCATTAAGTAGAGTCTGAATGGATGAGTATTTCTAAATTAATCTGTTTGAAAATCCTTTTGGGGTATTTGATTCTGTTGCCTCAGCAACTTCCATAAAAGTGATTTGCAAGCTATATTCCTTTACTACTTTTTCTTTCATTCTTCAATTGTGGTTAAAACCCCTTGGCTTTCAAACCACTTAAATGTAACACAATTTTCATAGCTCACATTACAGGCTAAGTAAGAGTTTTAGTTACTGTGTTTGTGACAAGCCCAGACAAATTCTTTGCAAAGTCCAGACAGATAAATAACACTCCAATTACCACTCCGAGGCAAAGTTCTCTGACTCAGTTCAATACATTATCCAAGTTTATTTATTTATTTATCCATTCCACTTTTCTACAGTTAACAAAAATGAGTTCCCATTATTATCATGGTCTTTCTGTAGGATGGGAAACATTCTTCTATTGTTGAAAGCAAGTTCAGTTGTTATTTATAGATAAACATCACATATTTGGTTGTTTTCAGGATTTAACTTCCCATATATCCCCAAAAATCCAACAGTAAACTATCTTCCCCTTTCACTTCCCCTTCCCCCTTCCCCTTTCACTGTAAAAATCTGGATAAGCACCAGATAAAAGCAAAGAGATACAGAAAACTCTTTTTAATGGTAATCCAGATTTTCATAGGGCAGATCTAATAGAATTAAATTATGGGGTCCTTAGTGCTGTCTGATCTTGGTTAATTTCTTGCAGACGTTTCATTTCTCAACTAGGTAACTAGCACTAATGATGTTACCTAGTTAAGTAAGGAAAACAACCAAGCTCAGAGAACACCAAGGACCCCACAGTTCAACCATGAGATACAAATATTCACTTCTATTGGAACTAAATTACCCTTGTCAGTAGAAACAATAATAAGGATAATAAGTTTATATTTTTTAAAAAAAATATTCTAAAAGCCTTTCATAAAATATTCTAAAAGTCTTTACTAGAAAACAATGATATTTAGTAAACAGGATTCTTAATTTGGTACAATGACAAGCAGACCCAGAAATAAAATAAGTACTGAGCAACGTCCTAGCACAACAAAACTCTAGTTAACTAGCCCACAAAGCTCACTTCTTTGTTGATTAAGGCTAACTTCATGTTTAACTAGCTCTCTCTGCTTCCTTCCAGTGGCCAATAGATTTTTTCCCTACCTAAATTTTGTAACTTTACAGATAACATATGGTTCTATCTTCTACTATGATTTCTTGTTTATATGTAAGAATAAGTCACAGACTGGGCACATAAAATGGCCACTTAATAAGAGGCATGGACAAGTCTGTGAATTTGAGTTTTGCATGGGCTTGTAGGAAGTTAGCACCCACCCCTCCCCTAGGAAAATGAGATATTTTAGGAAATATTAAAAGGGCAAAATATTTCCCCTAAAAGGGAGGCAGAAACTCAGCCCCCCACCTTTGTCAATGGGCCATTAAGGCCTGGGCCAGTCTATTCTACATAACAAAGATCTACCTCCTTCAGGCAGAGCCATAATAGGACTTGCCCAAAGCCCTTTCATTACATCATCACCCAGCAAGAGTCAACCAAGCTTGGGACTCAAAAGAAAACCTACAAAGTTACCCCTGCATGGCCCCATGGGAATCTGACAACCAATCAGAGCACAAGCTCAAATTCAAAGCCAACAGAGGGCATAAAACCCAGGTACTCTCAGCATCTCTGTCCTTTTTTGCCCAGGATCTCAAGCCATGGGATCCTGTTCATCAATAAATCTTCTTTCCAAGCAACGTCCATGAATCCAGTGTCTTTTTCCCCACTTGGAACTGAGCCCAGATGGACATTTCTTCCAACAGGCTCTTTATTATTTGTGCATGTAATTATGATGTGGCATCATTTGTGGATGCCCCTTCTAGGTCCCAGTGTCAAGACAGGGTTGTCTGGCAGTGGTTATGAGCTCACACACTTCTTCCTTACTCTTCTTTATTCCCATACTCACTTTATCCAATCTCCTATCGTGGGTAGGTATCATTAATTCTCTCCCCTTTAAAAGTCAGTGCCCACCATAGGTAACCTGATTGTATTTGCATGAACACTTTCCCACTGTGAGAATTCCACATCACCATGAGAATCCTGACTTGGTCAAAGGAGAATGCTATGTAATAGCCACAAAATGTAGTTGTATACTGCTCACTACATTTATTAAAGGAACTTATTCTGTTTACAAACACATTATTAAACATAGTGTTAGAAAGCCAGTTTGGTGTAGTGGTTAAGGCATCAAGCTAGACACCGGGAGACTGTGTGTCCGGGTCTTGATTTAGACACAAAGCTAGGAGAGTGACCTTGGGCCAATCACTCTCCCTCAACCCTAGGAAGAAGGCAATGGCAAACCACTTCTGAAATCTTGCCAATAAAATTGCAGAGACTTGTACAGGCAATCGACATTGACTCCAAAAAAAAAAAAAATCCCTCCTAAAAAAACCTCCAAACATATTAATAATATTTATCTTGATTATATGAGATTTGCGTTATTTTTTATTGACCAAGTAAAATAATGAGATTATCTTGGTTCATTATATTTTCAGTAGATGATGTGAATCCCATTGACATCCACTGCCCTGTAGCATAATCTATTTTCAGGGAATAACATAAGATGCAGAGGGTTTTTCCCCTTTCTTTTTCTTCTTATGGTAGTATTTTCCCACAGGTTCAGGGCCGCTTTTTTTTTTTTTATCACACAAAGAACACATTGGACAATGTTTCCTTGGGTGAAACTCCAAGCACAAACCCCAGTAAGCTTTCATAGCCATTTTCACACAGAGTTACAGAGTTGTTGTTGACAGCAGAAACAACAAGCACAATGCAAAGATATTACTATGATTAGAGAGTATAACAACACTGCATTAATTTGGCTCTCTAGACAAAATAGTTCTCAGAAGCAACTGAGGAAATAGTTTCAGGCTGTGGGACTTAGTTTCAGTTGTAAAGTTGTAAAATTGAACATAAAAAAGGCATAATGTGAGAGGATCCGCAGTCCAAGGGGATGTGTATATTGCCAGCAAGTGCTGGTTTGTTTCATGGTATTAAATGTTTTGCGGTGTTGTCTCTCTCGAGACTTAGTGTGTATGAACCAGCAGCTGTTTCCCTTGGCTCAAAGTTTTTATGACTTTATTTTGGACAAATCTTTAACATTTTCATTTTGATTTTTCCCAACTCAGTTTTGCCCTTTGAAATTTGTTTTAGATTTTACGGTGGGTTCCTCCTGTCTCTCACATGTCTTCCATACAGCTGTATTCCTTGGAGTCTAACAACTATGGTGTTACTCTTTTCTCAATGAACATGTTCTGTGAAGTAGAAGGCAAAGTATAATGGAAGGAAGGAACCAGAGAAGGGGAGCAGGGGAGCAGGGGAGAGAGAAAGAGAGAGAGAGAGAAAGAGAGAGAGAGAAAGAAAGAAAGAAAGAAAGAAAGAAAGAAAGAAAGAAAGAAAGAAAGAAAGAAAGAAAGAAAGAAAGAAAGAAAGAAAGAAAAAAGTAAGTTCAGGCTCTTTATAATACTAACCTTGTGTATCTTCTCTGAACAAGCTCAATCTAACACTGTATAAATACACAGTAGACTAAAGCTATTCAACAAATATTTTCTGTGAATGGAGGTATTAGCAAAGGCTTAGGCCCTGCCTGAATTCCCATGAAATTTATAAATATTTCTTTCATTTGTTCTCCATTTACAATTAGCTGCGGTCAAGCTGATCAAAGGCAGACTGGGCGGGTTGCATGTGAACCAGCCTCCTTCACAATGACATTCACAAAGTAGAATGAAATATGAAATATCAGGTTTCCGTGGAAGTATACACTTATAAAAATCTGAAAGAATAGGAGGCTTTTCACACTGAATAATGTGAAACATTTGGTACAAATGGCTGTAGGCTTCTATAGAGGAAAACCTCAAATCTATTAGGCAATAAAACAGAAGCAGGCGACATTTTAAACAACAAGCTCTTCCAGTTGTTTTAAATTGCAATTTGTTGAACTCTTCCCCATGCAAGCGATAGCTTAGCTTCAAGTATTACAACATAGTCAGAAAAAACAGAGGAGCAGCAATGAATGTTGATTTTCTTTCTTTCTTTCTTTCTTTCTTTCTTTCTTTCTTTCTTTCTTTCTTTGAGGACATTAGCAAGATTTGTCAAAAATATTATAATACGTGTATCAAACTTGAAAAGCAATTATCTGAGAAATGAAACATAGACCACCATGTAATTTCTATTGGTATAAATTCCACATTTAGTCTTAACCCGGTAGATCTGTCTGACATCTTATTGGATCTTTCTGTCCTCTTCCCTCACTTTGATGACTATCATCTCCTGGGACCTTACATTCTAGCCACACTAGCATCAATGGTCAGTAATGGTCAGCTGCCCTCCGAAAAAAGTCCCAGTATGCCCTGAAGTCATGTTTTTAATTGAACCAACCACATGTTACTAAGTAAAACCAAACCAAACAGCTATGAAACCACTTGTTCTTAGAAGACACCAGGTGCTTATTGCTAGAGACAAGTTACACTACATCAATAAGCACCAGTGGTTGGTTCCTCCCGGTTCGGTCCGGTTCGGCCAAGCCGATAGCTGTGACGATATGACATCACTGAACCGGTTCTCCCCCCCCCGCCCTCCCACCCACCCACGTTATTCTTACCTTTTATTTGGTCCCACCCCCAATCTATTGCTGCCTCCTGAGTCCCAGCTGATGACTAGAGGGAAAAAAAACTGTTTAAACTCTTGCCGCGGGGCTTCAAAGGGCCATTCTACAGCTGATCAGTGTTAAAAGCAAACAAATGAGTCGGGTCGTAAGTGCGAGAACTGGTCGTAAGTGCGAGGACCTTCCAGAAATGACTCTGACCAGCTAGCCACGCCCACCTACTCACATGATCTCCAAGCCACACCCACAAAATAAGCCACACCCACAGAACCGGTAGTAAAAAAATTTAGAACCCACCCCTCATAAGCACCCGAGATTCATTACTGCAATGAATTTCATTTTACACACAGAGACTCCATCTATATGCAGGTTATCTAGACATGTTGAAGGCATGTAGCTGAATGTGAATTAGTATCTCAAGCGTTTTAGAATCTCAAGTGTTTAATTTTTTTTCTCATTTCTAGAAGATGTCAAAATTCATACAGTTAGCCATTGTTTTAAATCACACGCTTTTATACTGCACTGTGTTGCCCCATACTTTCCATAATCTTAATATTTTAGTGGGGTTTTGATTTTTATTTTCTGTATTCATAATTCCAAATTTTAGTTAGTTTCCTACAGTCTTTAGGTCAGGCTGACACCATGGGATGCTTATCAATGCTATAGTAAAACCTCTGGTCACAAACACTTCTGAGCATGACCAAACAGGTTCTGACCAAAAAATTCACAATTTTATTTTCATGGCTGATTCCCCCCCCCCTTTTTTTTTTTTGTAAGCACCAAATTTCCAAAAATAGGTTCGGGTCATGACCAAATCGGGTTGCGACCAAAGTTATGAAATGAATTATGGTCATGACCAGAGTTTCTACTGTATACGATTCTAGTCAATCAATAAAATAAAGATACCTCACTAACAATAGCAATAACTAAGAACGCAGTTGGGCAATGCCTGTTATCCCTGGGAACATCCCACTAATCAGAGAGAAGAAAAGTCAGGGAATTCCTAGAGAAGTCCTATTTTGGAGAGACTGCTCTAGACAATCATCTCTTTGCTGCCAGCTGGAAGAGAAACTTAACTCTGTACATTTCTGTTTGTCTAACACTATAGATCAAAGGAAACTGTACTCACTCATCTAAGGACCAATTATCATGTTCACAAAACATGCTTCTCCCTTCTACTTGATCCAGTTAAATGAGTTTTGTGAAAACAGCCAATATTTCTGCAGGAAAAAAAGCCAGTAGTGTGTACAAACAAGGGGGGAAATGTACCAATGAGACTATATTGATGGGAAAATTGATGTTCTTATTTTATAACGCAGGATTTGATAAGCTACTGGAAAGTTTCCAGACTTTTTCCTTTTGTTTTTCCTTTCCCTTTTTTGCCATCATGGTACTTGAAGTTTTCAACACTGAGCTTCTGCATGATAAAGGCAGGAACCTATGATCCTTCAACTTTTGATAAACCTAGGCAACTCCTCAAGCAACTTAACAATGAGAAAGTATGCTGGACAATAGAAGTCAACAATCTTTGAAGACAGCAGACTCCCCATTTCTACCATCCAGTTCAATTGAACCATTGTGGTGAATATCACAGACCTGTTCTCCAGGAATTTGCCATCCCTTTTAATGGCTGCCTAAATTGGTAGCCCTCACATCTCTGTAAATTAAATTTCCTATATTTAGTATACATTATGAACATAGCTTTTTTTGTCATTCCTGAACCCAAGCCATTTGAATAGTTGACTTTGATTACCAATATTATGGAAAGAGGCCAATGTTTCTCTCAGTCCTTTGTGAGTTTAGGGGCATCCAGAGATTGTTTTATAAATTTCCTGGGAACCTGCCCTTCCTTTGTTTAATGCACCGTTGTCCAGCCTTTTGACTTGCAAGGGCCACATTGAGTGAAGAGGAATTGTCTTGGACCACATATAAAATATATCATACAGTTAATGAGTATAAATCACGTAATAATATTAAAAGTTTGGGATCTTGTGGGGCCACATTATCAGCTGTCCAGGGCCACATGTGGCCCATGGATTGCAGTTTGGACATGCCTGGTTTAAAGCATTTTCATTTCACCACATTAGGGTTTAATCATTGGAACTGGGGCTAAATAAATCTGCTAATAAAAACTCTGTCAGTGGAATTTTTTCATCCAATTGTAATTTTCTGGAAGAGCGAGAATAGATTATTTGCCACTTTCTCTTTTTTCTTCTGCTCCCTTGAGATCTCTGCAAATCTTCTCCAGAAGGTTATGGGCCCTCTGGACTATTAGGTGAAGTTTGATTAGAGAAGAATAAGAGAGAGTTTTGATGCCACAGGGAACAGTTTCCTTGACACATGTTTAGAGCTGATCCTGGCAGTAGAATAAAACTATGAATCAAATAATTGATGTGGAAGAGGTCAACTTGAAATCATTTTGTTTTAAGGATGTTGGGTTTCAGCCATTTTTAGTAACCATTTTGTTTCTCCTAAACATCATTTCTGCATCTAACATGTTTCCTTGGTAGTGTTTAGAATCCACATTATCCCACATATTTTGGTTGGGGTTTTTTTTATTTATTTTTTAAGGCTAGTAAATCTTTATTTAATGAAATTTCTTTTCAGACTTATAGGCATCCATCCAGCAGTTTGGAAGATGTAACAACGAAGCTCATGATTCAAACCTGCTTGAAATATATGAACAAATGATAACCAGTTGTGATAGTCATTCACATTTTTACAATATTTAAAAATATGTCTGAATATCCAGAAATAATTTTGTGATTTGATTTATTCCCACTCCACTTGAAGTGTTTAATAGATGCAATATGGGACAACCAAAAAATCTTGCTTATTACAGTTATTAGCTTGGTAATTCTCCAAGATGAAATCATACTTTTCAGGTTATAAATATACATTTTTATTGTTGATTTTATGCTGAATTTGAAATATTGCTTCTCTGCTTTCATATTTTCAGTGCTGTATTACAGTACTATAAATCAGCTTAGCAGTAAAGGAATTCTAATTGGTATCAGGTGATTTTCTTTCTGTTTTTTAAGAAGAGGGGAAAAGTTAAACTTACATCCTTTGTGAACAAAGATAGGTTCTGGTGAAGTCCTTTTAATAAAATCAGATGTGTGTAAAATGTATCTGATTTATCTTCTTGAGAAGATCAGTCAGTTAAAAGAATGCTCCGTATACACATCAAAGTGTACATAAAAATTGAAAACCATCATAAAGGTGCCTCTTAAATGGCTAACAAAATACATAGAATATTTTTCCTTTGTCTATTTTATTTCCATTTCCTATTTCATTAATGGATAGCATGCTTGTTGCTTCTTTCTATGCTTATAAGGTATATAAAGCCTTAAAATATTGGGTAAAGTCATTAGTTATGAACCTGGGAAGTTACTGAATTCTGCATTATTCAACCCCAGAATTATTTTATGACTTTAGTATAGAAAACTCATGGAAATTGGAAAATCTCTCATCTACAATCAAATGAAGCCTTCCAGATCTTTCTATCCAGTTTTCTTCTTTCTCCCCAATTTTATATTTATGTTAATTATATAATAATGTATATGGTGTGTGTGTGTGTATGTGCGCGCACACACACACATATACATATATATTAATTAATGGAACTGCTTGCCTCCTGGAGTTGTGGGCGCTCCATCACTGGAAGAGTTCAAAAATAGACTGGACAACCATATCACCAGGATGGTATAAGATCTCTTGCCCTGAGCAGGGAGTTGGACTAGAAGATAGGAAGTAAGATAGGTCAATAGAAGTTATGGAAGTAGGATAAGTCAATAAAAATGGTATGCCATAGAAAAGGGGAACTTAAGCAATGTGTCTAGTAAAATGAGATTCAAGAATGAATGGTAGTAGATAAGCATGAATAAGGTATAAAAACTCAATTACTGTTACCAAAGAATAATGTTGGTTGGATCATATTGAAATAGGGTAACCATATAATATATCATCCAGACCAGGTCACTTGCACTGAAAGATGGAAAACAAGTTGGACTGATGGGTCAGGGAGAAGCAGCCACCTTGGACTTCACAAAGGAGATATAGCGGAGAAATGTGTTCCAGATCAGGGGTGGTTCTACTTACCTTTACTACCGGTTCGCAATGGGAGCGCGTGCAGATCCTCAATTATGACATCCGGGCGGGTGGGCAGAGCCTCCCGCCACTTTTACTACCAGTTCTAAAGAACCAGACAGAACCAGGAGCAACCCACCACTTCTCCAGATGCTACACATACATGGAGGTTAAAAAAGGAAGAAGAAATGTAGAACTACTAGTACTGGCCTTGCTTCACTAAGCCATATAGTCTCTCTCTCTCTCTCTCTCTCTCTCTCTCTCCTCTCTCTCTCTCTCTCTCTCTCTCCCTCCCTCCCTCCCTCCCTCCCTCCCTCCCTCCCTCTCTCTCTCTCTCTCTCTCTCTCTCTCTCTCTCTTACACACACACACACACACACACAGAGAGAGAGAGAGAGAGAGAGAGAGAGAGAGAGGGAGAGAGAGAGAGAGAGAGAGAGAATAAATGAGTACTGAATTGCAAAACAGATTATTTATTTATTCAACATATTTTTGAACAGTGCATCTCCCTCAGATACTGGGCAGTATATAATAAAATGTTAAAATATAAAAACAGTATATAAAAATTAAATAAATTTAGAAAGAGTCCAGAATGATTAGACACTGTTAAAATTAATTAAAAGGCATGGTGAGGACTCCCAGGGCACTAGCCAGCCCTACGACTGTATGCTCCTCTGGGCTCCCCATGCAAGGCCTGAGAGCCATGTTTTGATTCCTTTTCAGAAGGCCAAGAGAGTGGAGGCTGACTTACCTGTGGGGGGGGTGCATTCTACAAAGTGGGGGCAACGGTAGAGAAGGCTCTTTTCTTGAATCCTGCCAGTCGGAGTTCTTTAGCAGAGTCTGCAACATACCTTCCCTGCCTGACCAAGTGGGGTGGATCAATGTAATGGAACAAAGTTGATTTGGTAGGTAGCCTGGCCCCATATGTGAAAAAAGAATGCACAGGTCAAAAAGAAGAGGGACAAGTCATGTTTGGTAATGGTATGGGGAATGGCCTTAGGAGACAAGAGGGACAGCCGCAGACAGGACAACTAGTGCAGTGGTGGGTTGCTCCTGGTTCAGACCAGTTCACAAGAACCATAGTAAAACCCAGCGGGAGTCCCCGCCCACCACCCCGGATGTCGTCATCAGCGATCTGCGCATGTCTGCGCACAATCCCATTGCAAACCAGTAATAAAGGTAAATAGAACACACCCCTGAACCAGTGTGTAAAAGAAGTTTTAATCCACAAAAGGGACCCTCCCTAGTTTTTCAGAGAACAAAAGGAAAAGGCGGATAGAAATACTTTCACATGTGCAAGATTGTACATCGATTGTAAATGTAACTGTACAATAAAGATAGAGCTAGTAAACCAGATTGTGCTTCTTGTCTGGACTGCCTAGCAGGATTAACATGGTTTGAAAAAGTTAATGAGATCCACCAAATGAGAGATATAATAAGCTTGAAGAAGAAAAGGCAACGTAAGAAACGGAATGGTAGAGCCAGGGTTGCTTTGCAAGGAGAGAAAGCTATGGAGAGGCCTAGCGAATGGTATTAGTATAAAACTAGAATCAACTGTTATATCCTTTTCTTTGGCTTACTCATCCCGTAATGTCCTTGTCTTACTATTTCATATTTATTTTCTGTACTTTGCAGAGCACAGTTTAACCCATTAGGGAATAGCATGATGGGTATGTAAGTATATGATTACTTTCCAGTCATCTATTTAATCATTTTCCATTTCTTTCACATTAAAACTACAAGTTGCTAACAACTTTGGGAAGATTTGGGGGCTGCACCCTGATTTTTGGAAGGTTTTCAAGGGCTGTCGGTTGCCCTGGAGCCACATTGTTTACTCTGCTTATGAGAACCAAGCCTCTTTCTTGGGAAAAACCTGGGAATCCATTCCTAATTGCAGAAAATACGTTTTATTTAATTGCCTTGTATTCACTGTGAAATCTGCTCTTCACGAACAATTCCGTCAGAATTCCTCCTGAGCATTGTCTGGTTAAGATAGTCTGCCAATACTGCAATATTTAAGATAAATCGTCTTATATTACTATTGTTTGTCCAACCACAACATAAAATTAATCATAGGGGTTGTTGTTTTTTAAAAAATTGATTCATATGCTGCATTTCTGTTTGAAAAGAGGAGTCCAGGTTTACAATTTAAGCCATACACAGAAAAAGTACAAGAAATAAAAGCAAGCAAGCTAAACATGAATAAAATCATGGATGGCTACAGTTTTTTCTTTTAAATGGCTCTGACGATCCAAGCTCTGACGATCTCAGTTGAGTTGCCTGATCGGCAGAGGGTTTTTTAAAAACCCTCTGACAATCAGGCAACTCAGCTGGGATCATCAGAGCCTTTTGAAAGCATTTTTTTACATGGTTTTACATGTAAAAAATGGTTTTAAAAGTAAAAAAAAAATTGGCCACGCCCACCAGTCACATTACCCCCCCACTAAGCCATGCCCACAGAACCGGTAGTAACAAATTTTAGATTTCACCACTGGACCAATCATCTCTTGGCCCTACTCCTGAGTCGTCCTCTCTGCTTTAGCTGCTCCTGCCTTCTGGCAGCTCTTCTCATACGTGCACTAGGAACAGGCTCCTCCTGTTCCTCTGCCTCTCTACTGTCAGCCTCTGGGGCAGGGATGAAATGCTCCCGGTTCGGACCGGATCACCCGATCCGGTAGCGATGGCGGCGGGTGGTTCGGAGAACCGGTAGCAAAAATCCCTGCATTCCCCCCCCCACCATGCCCAGCTGAGCCGCACGATCATCAGAGGCTTTTTTTTTCTTTTAAAAGCATTTTTTCTACTTCCATTGAAAAAATGCTTTTAAAAGTAAAAAAAAAAAAGCCTCTGATGATCGCGCAGCTCAGCTGGGATCATCACAGAGATTTTTAAAGCATTTTTTTCTGCAACCTCTTCCGGGGAAGAGGTGGTTAAAAAAATGCTTTGAAAAGGCTCTGATGATCCCAGCTGTGTTGCCTAATCGGCAGAGGCTTTTCAAAGCATTTTTTTGCATTTGCAGAAAAAATGCTTTGAAAAGTTTTTTTAAAAAAAAGTTGGCCACGTCCACCCAGTCATATTACCCCCACCACCAAGCCACGCCCACAGAACCGGTAGTAACAAATTTTACATTTCACCCCTGCTCTGGAGTCTCCAAAGTCCGCACATCACTCCCCAATGGCCCTGGCTCCATCTCTGCCTCTGACGCAGAGCCCTCATCTGGGCCTTCCCCAGTCTCCAGGACTGGCCCATGTTCTTCCTCAGCCTCATCGCTGTCTGACTCCACTGCCAGCTCCTCAGGCTGCTGGTGGACCACACATGGTAGACCATGTGTGTACAAAGACACACATTAACACCATGAGGTGTGTACATACTGACCCACAAGCAAAACACGAGCACAATCCCTGGGAAAAAGTAGGCACATACAAACTTAGGTTCATGCAGCATGTAATAAAAATATGACAATGCAGACCTACATAGAAACAGACAATATTTATCTATTTAGATGTACATACATATGCTGATGATACCCAGCTTTACATTTCCACCTCTGACCACCCTAGGGTTGCCCTTTCCGTGATGTCCCACTGCCTGGAAGCGGTGCGGGTTTGGATGGGGAGGAACAGGCTTAGACTCAACCCTTCCAAGACTGAGTGGCTGTGGATGCCGGCATCCCGGGATCTGGAGGTTCCATCCTTAATGATCAGAGGTGAAACCCTTGCTCCCTCCGATAAGGTCCACAACTTGGGTGTCCTCCTGGATTCTCGGCTGTCTTTAGATGACCATCTGATGGCCGTAACCAGGGGGGCCTTCGCACAGGTCCGTCTTGTGCGCCAGTTGTACCCATTCCTAGAACGGGATGCCCTCACCACTCACGCCCTTGTTACCTCTAGGTTGGACTACTGTAACACCCTCTACATGGGGCTGCCCTTGGGATGTGTCCGAAGGCTTCAGCTAGTCCAAAATGCAGCCGCGTGGGTAGTTATGGGGGCGTCTAGATACTCCCGTGTAACACCTCTCCTGCGTGAGCTGCACTGGCTACCGGTGGCACTCCGGATATGTTTCAAGGTGCTGGTGCTCACCTATAAAGCCCTTCATGGCTTAGGCGCGGGGTACTTGCAGGACCATCTCCAGCCGTTCTCCCCATCGTCCTGTGCGCTCTCACAGAGTCGGCCTCCTCAGGGTGCCGTCAGCCAAACAATGTTGGCTGACGACCCCCAGGGGGAGGGCGTTCTCTGTGGGAGCCCCGACCCTCTGGAATGGATTGCCCACTGAGCTCAGGACAGCCCCCGACCTTCTTTCCTTCCGTCGCGAGCTGAAGATGTGGCTCTTCCGCCAATTAAACTGATCCGTTTGGGGGTACACTGGTATAATTTTAAATCATTTTTTAATTGGGTTACTGATTTTAATTTTGTATTGTATTGTGATTTGTATTGAAGTTGTCATTTTGTAAGCCGCCTTGAGTCCCTAGGGAGAAAGGCAGCATATAAATCGCAATAAATAAAAATAAATAAATAAATAAATACATATACCCTGAGTAGACTACCTAGGAAGAAAGTGCATACACATACATGGACCTGCATCATGTGGAAAGAGAAGAAAGATATGCAGGTCACAGGAGAAAAGAGATGATACTTATGGCTGTAGTTGATCAAGAGACTGCATCAGTGATGGGTTCCTCCCGGTTCAGCCCGGTTCGGCCGAGCCAGTAGTGTTGACAATATGATGTCACTGAACCGGTTCTCTTTCTTTGGAAGCTGCCCGCCCCAGGGTTATTCTTACCTTTTATTTGGCTCCGCCCCCAATCTATTCGCTGCCTCCCGAGTCCCAGCTGATCGGCTAGAAGAAAAAAAACTGTTTAAACTCTTGCCGCAGGGTTTCAAAGGGCCGCCCTACAGCTGATCAGTCAATCCGCTTGGAACTGGGCATACCATCTCTCGCTACTGTTCTGTGGAAGTGTGCTATTGGCTACTGGCTGACCCTGTGGGTCAGACTTTCAGACTACTATTTAGGCCAGTGCTTATGGCGGGACGACTTCCACAGTCCTTGGGCTCGCAATATTCACACCAAATTTATGAAGAAAGGTATTCCCCCTATTGAAGCCCTTATGCTTGGCCCAGATGCAGCCAAATCGCTGATATTTCAGCAATTGGATAATATTGAAAGACAACAGAATCTGGCACTTGGTGCGGGAGTATGTTCTCCATTTTCTCTTGGTATTACTCCCCGAATGCACCCCCCCCCAAATATCTCTCGACGCTATCCTTTGTTAAATATAGGTTGGCCTTTTTAAAGGTATGTTTTAATGTGATCCCCTCGAATGTCCTAGATAGCAGGTGCTCGGGGGGGTGAAATCCACCCACTGTTCATGTGACGGCCGATCTCCAGAATCGTTGGCTCACATTGTATTTACATGCCCCCATTATCGGGAGGTAAGGTCAGAACTTATCTCTCCCATTTGCCAAAGATTTCCTGGATTATCTGAAAATCTTAGTCTTCGCTTCTTACTCCAAGATACTAATTCTAAGATTACACTAAAGGTAGCAAAAAATTTTGCTGCAGTCTTGGGATGCAAGAGCCGGGGGAAGGGATGGGCTGGACCCACTGACTGAGGTTAGCTTTACTGATCGCTAGCGGTTGAGTTAGCTGGTGGTTGTATAAAGTGCCGATGTGTGGATTTTATGCAAATTGCAATATAGTATTTTCTACCTATGTACAATTTTAATCGACTATAGTCCATATAGATTGGAACTAAAAAATTAAAATACATGAACTGTGAGTCTGACGGAGTGGTTTCCACCACTGATCTTGTTGCCGTACTGCACTTCAGTCTGGTCATGTGCCAGCTATGTGTCCTGGATGTTTTGGGGTTTTGACAGCAATAAAGTATGATGCTGCAGCTGATCAGTGTTAAAAGGCAATTTGGTGGTAGACCGGTGCCTCCAAAAACAAATGGGGTACACCGGAACGCTCCAAGAACAAATGGGTAGACCAGTACAGCTCTGCAAGCAGTTAAAAGCCTGGTAGACCAGTACCTCTGATAAATCCTAAAGAATTGTCACATGACCATCAAACCACGCCCACAAAATAAGCCACGCCCACAGAACCGGTAGTAAAAAATTTTAGAACCCACCCCTGGACTGCATGCTATCCTTACCTTGTTGAACACCGGATGGATGGAGATGAACCTGTAGTGTAAATTAGTGCAGTCTGTTTCTAGCTGCTTGGTAGTAGACAGTGTTTCAAAATAGTATATTATTATTATTACATAATATTTAATATTTAATCATTAAATAATAACTAATATTATTAAATATCAGTTCCTGGACAAAGAGTAAAGCTTGGGGTCTCAATGTTCCGATTAGGACTTGATAGGATTTTGAAACCATCCAACAGGGTTGTTGTTTTTGTAACAGCCCAACATTTCAATCTAATTTAATATTCCTTGTCTAAGATTATTCTCAGGATGGAGATCACTTTTTAGAGGAGAAGTAAAAGGTTGGAAAGTTGGCTGCCCCCTGTCCTCTAACCATTTTGGCCCAGAGCTTCTTTTTAGAATAGAATAGAACAGAACAGAACAGAACAGAACAGAACAGAACAGAACAGAACAGAACAGAATAGAATAGAATAGAATAACAGAGTTGCAAGGGACCTTGGAGGTCTTCTAGTCCAACCCCTTGCCCAGGCAGAAAACCCTACACCACTTCAGACAAATGGTTATCCAACATCTTCTTAAAAATTTCCAGTGTTGGAGCATTCACAACTTCTTCTACCTCCATTTTTCTCTGATGCTAAATCTTATTCCTTCGGTACCGTCAAGCTGAGCTCAGCTCCTGGTAGAACAGAGACAAAAACCTTACTCCATTCAGACTATCATTTTATCTAAATAATAGGAGTCTTAACGTCAGTAGTAAACATTGCAGTAGACTTTAGAGCACAGCTCTGTTGAACAACAAAAGAAATTGAATGTATTGGACTTGATTGCTTTCATAGAGTAAATGAGAAATGAGTAACTGAGTAAATCATTATGTTGCCGAAGATGCAGTGAGAACAATTAAAACATGTTTTTGTTATGTTCTACAGTTCTTATGTTATGGGAAGAAGTAATTGTGTCTATTAATTTGACTTTGAAACAAGATTTAATCTTTTGGGTAGAAATGAACTGGACAAAAGAAATGGATTCTCTATGCCCTTTCTTTTGCAAACATATTAGTCTTTCAATATTGGAAAAACAAATACATGACCCCAATTACACAGAGGATGGAAGAACTGATGTTAATTAGGATTTATGAGTGAGGAGTTTACAGCCATGTATTATGTGTACACAATGACAATGAAGTAAGGTCAACCTTTATTGATACCATTGTGCAAAATAATTTTGAATATATTTATCTAAGGAATCCTGTACATGTAAGAGCTGAATGAAAGGTAATGCCTCCAATGGTTTAAGTGACCAACAGCTCTAAAAGCTCTCTCTGTGTTCTTTAACTTATGTTTTTCACTTCAACTGGCAGGAATTTGACTTGAAGAAAGGTTGCCTTGCTATTATTTATGAAATGGAAGCTTGCTGTATTTGTCTGCACACTTTAAGCACTGTGCCAGGGCTGGATTTGTCAATGCCGAATGAATCTCCCCAGTTGAAACTCATTACAAAATGTAGGCTGTTTACTGTGTTCACTAGAGTATTGTGCATTTCTGGGCCAAAAAAATGTAAAGATGGTTAATTGGGAAGAGCAGAAGAGTTGCTTCATGTGACCAAGATCAAAGTGGGCAACCTATGACAGCAACCAATGAGTTTCACTGGAGAAAGTTTGATGTACTGATTAAGGACAATTGTTCAAAGAGAAATTGCTTCCAACTTTGGCATTTCACAGCTATACATGTTATTGATGTTCTCCAATGCTGTTCTGAAAGGTTTATTCAAAATGGCTTCCTTGCATGCTGATGGCCAAGATGAAAACACTGAAGAGTTGAAATTTGCCAGCAATTGTCAGGCAAGGAATTTCTCTAAACACTGTTAGTGCTGACAAAATATGGGCTCATTCTTATGACCCATATACAAAATGTTAGTTCACTTAAAAAGAAATGGACGTATCTATAGTTTTATATATGCAGATCAGTGGTGGGTTGCTACCGGTTCGGCCGGTAGCGGCAGTGGTGGGAGGCTCTGCCCACTCGTCTGGGCGCTTCTGTGCATGTGCAGAAGCATTGCGCAAGTGCACAAGCGCGCCCGCGCCTGTGAGCAAACTCGTAGCAACGGGTTTTGAAGCCCGTCCCTGATGCAGATAAGTGTTATTCACATGGATTTCCTTAAATCTGGTATCAACACTGAATGCTACATTCCAGACAAACTGTAGAGTTCTTTATGATGGTTTAAAAAGCTTTTCCATTATTGGCAAATGTATAGTAAATTGTGATTATAACAGTATGTGAAGAAATGAATAAAAATAACCAAAGAGCTCATTTCAAAGATTGTTTTCCTAATTCATGTACTAAACTACCTCTATTTAAACTAAAGTTGTAAAGGTAGAGGCTTCACTTTTCATTCAATCCCTACATTTATTTTTACTATTATTGTACTTTCTTTTTTTCCCCTCTCATTATGTTTTGTTGTTGTGCTGTTTTATTAAAGCTTTTAGAAACTCTGTGGAGAAACTCTATGGAGAAATGCATAACTTATCATTAGTAGCAACGTATAGCTGTTCCAGACACATTCTAGTAAACTCTTCCATCCAACGTATCCATTATCATGTTCTATGACTTTGCTCAGTCTTGCCAAGCATAATATTTTTGCATCAAATGCCCAAAGTATGTGAGTTTTTACTTGCTGATCATCACCTCAAGGGAGCAGTCAATCTTTATTTACTTCAGGATTGATTGGTTTTCCTTGATTTAGGTCGAGTTCAAAATGAATAGAATGCTCCTTTTGGCAAAGGCTTAGTACTGTAAAGCTGCATATGCTTCTAAATACTTCCAATAGAGAGTTGTAGGGGTTCAGTCCAGCCTGTGATCTGAGCACAGAGATGATCCATCAGTAGTCTCGCGAGTAGTCTATCTTATATACAATATATTAATATACATAAATTATAAAATACAGATAGTCCTTGATTTACAACAGTTCATTTAGTGACGTTCAAGGTTACAAGGTTCTGAAAAAAGTGATTTATGACCATTTTTCACATTTATGACCATTGAAGCATCTCTATGGTTGCATTATCAAAATTAAGATGCTTGGCAATTAGTTCATATTTGAAGGTTGCAGGGCCATGGGGTCATGTGATCAGCTTTTGCGACCTTCTGACAAGCAAAGTCAATGGGGAATCCAGATTCTCTTAAACAACCGTGTGACTAACTTAACAAATGCAATGATTCACTTAACAACTCTGGAAAGGAAAGTCATAAAATGGGGCAAACTCACATAACAAATATTTCACTTAGCAACATAAATTTTGGGCTCAATTGTGGTCGTAACTCAAGGACTATAAAAATTAAATACAAATTAAATATAATTAAAATATATGTTATAATAGTTTCAACCATAACAAAGGGACTTTGTGTTATGTAGGGAGACTATATATCTTCATACATGTCTTTTATCCAGTAGTTAAGGCACCTGGCAAGAAATTGAGAGACAGGAAATTCTAGTCCCATCTTAGTCATGAAAGCTGGCTTGGTGACTTTGGGCCAATCACCTGGACAGTGTGTTCTGGTCCTCCATTTGAATAGCCATTTGAGTTTGATCCTAGAACAGCCTAATGGCTACTTGTTCAGTGGAATTCCTAGTAGCTATCATTCTGATTCCTGAATTGTGTGCAATGGGTTTCCTTTTGTACTTGTGCCAATTCAGAAACAGCACCCAAGATGTCACACTCCTTGGCTAGACCAGAATTTCTTAGCAGAAATTGCCAGACACCCAATTTGGCCAGTTTAACTAGACTCTAGACCAGTGTTGGCGAACCTTTTCAGCACCTAGTGCCGAAACGGGAGCGCGTGCATGCAAGCACCCCTGCTGGAAACCAAAAGAGCAGCTGCCTGGTGCACATGCGCATGCTGGGAAGACAATCTTCCGGTTTCCAGTGCACCAGTGAGCTAGTCTTCGCAGGCGCATGTTCGCCAGAAACTGGAAGACCAGATGGCTGGTGCACATGCGTGTGCCAGTAACCAGAAGATCATCTTCCCAGCACATGCATGCACACCGGGTGGCTGCTCTTCCAGTTTCTAGCACTCCCATGTGCATGAAGACCTGCTGGCTGGAACCCGGAAGAGCAACGGGCGACGGCTAGCTCTCTGTCCATAGGTGCCATAGGTGCGACAGCTCTAGACCTAAACTTAACTTAAGCATCTTAGATACATGACAGCTAGATAAGATTCTTTACTCCATAGTAAAAAAATCTTCATTAAAAAAAATGAGTGACCTTTTTTTACTAACTGGAAAAGCTAGAATACTGTTTCCCAGACTGGACACTCTGAATGTATTCTGATTACAGATCCATTGGCCATATTGAAAAGCCACCTCTGAAGAGCTAGGGTTGCCAGGTGTCCACTATTTGAGCGGACAGTCCACTTTTTTCACATTATGTCCACTATTTTTTTTCACAAAATAGTGGACTTTTTTTTATTCAAAAGCTTTATGATGAAATGGTCCATAATCTAAAGCTGTACAGCCTAAGAGAATAAGGATAGGAGAATTGCGTTTTGTCTTTTTTTTCATAAGTTAGAATGAGACAAAGATCGAATGCTCATTGCAATAATCACATTTTACACAACAGCGCAAAAAATGCATTAAAGCAGTTATCTTTTGATATCGAAAATGTAGTGCTGAAGGTTTTTGCCGAATTTTCGAATTCTGCGAAGAAACGAGAAGAGTTGAAATCATTTTTTGAGTTTTGCAAGTCAGAATTCCATGAAGTTTTGCACCATGTTCCAACACGTTGGTTAAAGTGGTTGAAAGACTTCTTTTAAACTGGATACCTCTAAAATCGTATTTTATTTCTCTTGGATCTGATGAGTGCCATAAGGTTATCTGGAACCTTATTTTGGATCAGGAAAATAAACTCGCAAAGGACGATGAACCAACAATTTCAGAATTGTATTTATATTTCACACACTTTTTCATGTCAATAATGCAAGACACCCTACTGAAGCTGGAAAGCAAGAAAATTCTTGCATGTGATCTTCACATTATCATGTGTAAGCTGCGTGATTCTTTGCAAAAAAAATACGATGAGCAGTTTTTTGGAATGAAAGTTTTATTTGCCTTATGTAAAAAACATTTGCCTGAGAATGCCGTGCAAAAGTTCAAGAAAGAAGCCATCAACGTGTATCAAAGAGCCATTGCGTACCTAGAAAAGTGGTATAATTTCACCGATTCAATATATGAGACGCTAAATTGTTTCAATCTAATTGATCGCAATAATCCTCCAACTTTAGAAGAAATGACGAACATCTGGTTATTATCACCATGGCGAGAAGAACTTCCACCCAACACTCTCTTCGATGAAATTTCTGCCATAGAAGAAGTTTATGTTCATCTGCAGGGCGATTCATCCCTTGATAAGTGGACGTACTTTTTCAAGAAAGAGCCAGCTCCGAGTTTACTGAAACTGTTCCAGTATTGTGCATCAATTCCAGTATCAAATGCAAATGTTGAACAAATTTTCAGCGTCATGGGAAATTTGTGGACTGACGAACGTAACCGACTGCTTGTACCATCAGTTCGAAGTGAACTTTGTATATTTTTTAATATTTCTCAACGTTGTACTGAAATTAAGAATTATTCCTTAAACACAAAGAATTGATCAAAGCTGCACAGTCAAATAAAAAATACACACGACAGCAAAGTAAAATGTAATTTAATATTTTACATATTATTATAATATATTTGATGTTTTGAATTTTAAGTAAAGTTTTGAAGTGATTATTTTAATACGTGTTAAAATGTTTGTAAGAAAATATATAATTTAATTGTAATTTTTTTTAAAAAAATTTACTACTTAACACCCCCACCCCCCCGCTTGTCCGCTATTTTTTGGAAGCAGACCTGGAAACCCTAAAGAGCACCGAAGTGAGAAGGCTAAGCGAGCCCCTTAGAAGGATTTCTGATTCTACAATACATATGTTCTGGTTTCATTAGTAGCCTTCCCAGTTTAAAGAAGGCTCAGGATGTGTCCCTTGTGCTTGCATCTGAATACCAGAGGGGGAAATATTACTTTCCTTTTCTGCTTCTGGCTATGCAAGAAATAGCACGACTCATTTTCTGGTCTCGGGAACCTTGTTAGCTTTCAAAGTCTGGCATATTCAAACCAGATTAACCAACCAAGAAGTCATGGACATCTTAAAAACAAAAAAGAAACAGAATGCACATAAGACTCAGGCCTGAATCCATTCCTTCATGTGTACAGTATATCAAGTGTATAAACACCTTAAATGCGAAGGCTGGAGCATTGGGGTGGTTTGTTTTAGGTATAAATATAATTTGAGAGTAGAAATCTACCTGCTCCCAGACAGAGTCAAGCCAAGGAAAATGTTAGCCTAAGCATGATTTGGCTGTAGTAGCACCTTAACTACCTACATATAATAACACCCTATGGAGTAGAAATGCTACTATACAAGTCATAACAACTGTCTGTTGGAACAGTAAAGGTAAAACAAAGTGTGTAATGATTGCCTACAGCACAAAGACATGCTTAGCTGCCTTAATTTGCTTAAGAGTGGATAGCCTAAATATGGGAAAATAAAGAACTACCCAGGTAATTGAAACCAATGGGAAAACTTCTATTGTTGCAACTTTTGACTGCCTGAGAAGGATGGAGTGACAAATCATTCTCCCTCTACCTGATAATACGTAATTATTTGGAAACACTAACTTATTCTGAATTTTTTTAAAGCTTTGCTGAGACTCAAGAACCCTTGGATCCAATGAAATCCTAGAGGATCTTTTTATCTTTAGTAATTGAAAAAAAAATCTACTTCATCTCTTGCTTGAGAACATCAGATACCATTTAAAACTTAGAAACCTATGGCTCTGATTTAATGGTAATCATGTAACATCTGTTTAATTTTAAAATTTATATGGAGGCTTTTGGGGAAATCCCTTGGAGTTTTTCCACTTTCTCTTTGCTCAGGGTACACTGAGGATGTAGAAAATTAATTTCCTGTGCAAAAATACAAAATGACAGCAGGCTCAAGGTTAAATCTATTTACAAAGAAAATCACTGCCAATGTTTATAATATAATGTGCAGATTTGAAATATTTAAGGTGTTATTTGGCAACCGGTGTTCTCATGGTATTTAAACATTACAAATCTTGTACAATAAACTTCAGTGTTCTTTTTTTTTAAAATAAAAAAGCCCTACTTTGTATTGATTTTCCCTATTGAATTGTGAAACTGTCTTTTTCATTCTGTTTAGTTTAATAAAGAAGAACTTTTTTTGAGGTGGCTCATTTTCCCACCCTCAAATGAGGGTGCAAGCCTTTTAAGCAAAGGCTTAAAGGGCCTACCATTCACTAAATTTCTGTACTGTAACCATAAAGAAAGCACTATTGAAATATAATATTTAGTTGAATTCTTCTATAGTTCGGGTGAAGTGGGAAGAGAATACACACAAACACATTCAAACTAGGGGTGAAATCTACTTACTTTCCCTACTGGTTTGGAAGTGCATGTGCCGCCCACCCGCACAAACCCTTCTGCGCATGCGCAGAGGGTAAAAAACAGGTTACTTCCTGGTTAAAACCAGGAAGTAGGGACAACCAGGTGGGTGGGCAGAGTCTCGCGTTGCTATCGCTACCAGTTCTCTGAACCACCCGCTGCCATCATTACCGGTTCAGCCAAACCGGTCCGAACCAGTAGCATTTCACCCCTGATTCAAACCTTCACTATTAAGAGCTGTGATGGCACAGTGGTTAGAGTACTTTGTTCAATTTTCTTTTTTGTCCTTTCGATACAACTTTTACAGGATTATGATCTGCCCAGACATTAGATTCTATTTCTATCTCTTGTACACATGTTTTCAATTCTCATGACATCCATACCATGTCTATTCTAGACCAAGATTTACGTCTATTGGAATAGAATGTGTACTGATTTTTCTTGGGGTGTGTTTCTCTCCATACATTTAGGGCAGGGGTGAAATGTAAACTTTGTTACTACGGGTTCTGTGGACGTGGCTTGGTGGGGTGGGGGAGGTAATGTGACTGGGTGGGTGTGGCCAACTTTTTTTTTTTTTTAACTTTTCAAAGCATTTGGCTGAAGAGGTTGCAAAAAAATGCTTTGAAAAGCCTCTGCAACTCAGGTGGGATCATCAGAGAGGCTTTTTAAAAAATGCTTTGAAAAGCTTCTTTGACGATCACGCAACTCAGCTGGGATCGTCAGAGACTTTTCAAAGCATTTTTTTTACCACCTCTTCGGCCAAGAGGTTGCAGAAAAAAATGCTTTGAAAAGCCTCTGACGATCCCAGCTGAGCCGAGCGATCATCAGAGGCTTTTTTTTTTTAACTTTTAAAAGCATTTTTTCGTCGGAAGAGGTTGTAGAAAAAATGCTTTTAAAAGTTTTTTAAAAAGCCTCTGATGATTGTGCGGCTCAGCTGGGCATCGGGGGGGGGGCAGGGATTTTTGCTACCAGTTTGCTACCCGCCGCTATCGCTACCGGATCAGGTGATCCGGTCCGAACCAGGAGCATTTCACCCCTAATCTAGGGTTCCTGTTTCTTTCATCATTTTAAAAAAGGTTTTAGGGAGTGTTTTCCTAGCTTTTCTACCTGTTTTACTACTCTTATAATCAAGTTTTATATCTACAGTTGCATTGAAGTCTCCTACAGCACAAATATTTTCATATTCCAGTTCTATAATTTTCTCCAGCTAAGAGATTAAGGGTGAATCTGCACTGCCAAGATGCCTTGGTTGTAAGTATACATAGACATTGTCTTCTCACCTTCAGTCAGCCCTGGATTTATTACTAAGCAAAATAAGTTTAGGGTACCATGGAAAGAGTGGCACTATAAAGATTTTTCCCTTAGCTATCATGCCTTTAAACTCACTGCCACACAAAACTTGGGATTGAATTTTTTGTGATTGTCCTTATCCTCCATGCTTGATTTTCATCTGCATTGTTAAAAATGTGTTATGTGGCAGGGGAGTCACTTAACTTTAAAAAATCGTTTTGAAAGTTTCTCTAGGTAAACTTTTGATTCCATCTCACACCACTGTTCGACTGTGCTTAGTGCACCAGCTGACCTTAATCCTGTTTTTGTGACTGTCACCTCCACCCATATTTTCCTGCTCTGGGGTGAAAGTTTGGTTTTCCTGCTTCTGCCAATTGTAGCCCTACTATCCAGCTTGCCTCCTACACTTCATTTTATTCTAAGCAACCTCCTGCCATTTTAGAGACTATGAACCCCTCGCCTCATTTTCCTAGCTTTTTCTCAAAACAGGAAAGGTCAGCAGCTGCTTTTTCATAGAGATCTTTCCCAGTGGCTCCAGATGTGCCTCTAACGCTTGCTTGGCATGTAGAACACCTGGATTTCAAATACAGCAGATTTAGAAATTATTGTTTCCTTCACTCAGCTGTGTACTATTTGGGGGGACTTTTAAAAAACATTAAAAAGTCCACCAGGGAACCATTTCTTCCATCACTTGAGGTGTAAGAGTTACAGCCCTAGCTCCTGTCCGCAGGACACCAGCAGAAGGTAGCTCAAGGAAAGATATAATGTATGTTATTTTTTTCCCAACATTTCTGTCAGTTTTCAAACTCAAGATGTTCTACTTGGTAAGCCAGATTCACCAGTAAGTCATTGAAAAAGATCTATCACAGAAGAAGCGAACATGCCTGAAGAAAAGCTGAGAGAACACAAGAAAAGGTTTTCTTTTTTATTTTATTTTTATTTTAAAGATGGCTGTTGTGCCTGCTTGTATTTATGTTCTGATATGTGAAATTTCTTTAGTGTCATCATGGTGCAAAATATGGTGATTGACCCAGATTGGATCTTGCAACATTATCCCGGGACACATATATTTGTCTTCATTTTCAAAATAATTGTCACATTAAGTTTGCTTCCTGAGTGACCCTGTTTCACTATTTTTAAGACAGGGCAAATTTATAGAGTCTGAGTTTGCATTTTAATTGTTGGAATTAGATATGTAGATATTGGGTCATTGTTATGATTGATTGAACATCTTTTCATCATATATTGTTATTAGATTAAGTTTGCCTGCTTATGTATGCTGTAATTCTTGCAAAGTCACTGGAGTTTGATCTTCAAGCATTTTCAGTAAAGCAAACAGCAGAAAAACACACTCCTGGCTTTAATATCATTCTCTGATCACTAGAAAAGACACAACAATATATCCTGGGCAGATTTCTTAGTCACATCACAGATTTGCCCATGAAATAGGCATGGCTGAGCCAAACCTACTGCAAGATTGGTATTCACTGATTTACAGATAACCAGAATATCAGCCTATAAATTATAACAATACACATCGTATATTAATTAGCATTTGCAATACTTCTCACAAAGACAAATATTTCTTTTGCTTCAAAGGATGATCCCTTGGAAAATATCAGGGAGAATTTGTAATGAACAACTAACAAGAAAGTTGCATCAAATAACACTATAATGGTGTTTGCAAGAGATCAATAAACAGTTTGTTGATAGATTCAGGGAATCTATCTGCTTCATTGTATTATATGGAACTGCATCTCCATATCAAATAAAAAATTCTAAATGATTACTTATGAAGTGTTTCTTACTGGTGCAACAGGTTAACTGGTTCTGGAAGGATCCTGCTCCCTGAAAAAAATAGGTACATAATTTGTAGATGCTCCTGGAATCAGCTTTGATTTCTTGATGTCCAAGTAGTAAGGATGACTTTTCCTCTAGCAAACGCTGGTGTGCCAGCTGCCTTCTTGGGTATAGGGCTAAATCCTCTCATTCCCCAGTCATTCATCCTGTGCTGGAAATCGATGGATACTGATGACAAATGAAGCCAGTCAGATTGATATGTTCCACTTTACAATGGGCAGAGAGAAATTGGTTATTATAAATCAGAGTAGCTTTGGTGGCAGCTTCCCTAGGTCAAATGTGAGACTAATAGAGATGTGCCAGAAGAAAGAATAACACGTCTCCACATTGCCAATATAGATGGCATCAAACATCCGCTTTCTGTTATTTATTAGAATTACATCCCACAACTTTCCTCCAGCAACTCAAGGTGGTGTTGATAACATTTTCCCCTCCATTTTCCCCCACAACAGATTGACCAGACGAAAAGAAAACAGTTGGCCCAAAGTCACACAGTAGCTGATTTTAACTTGGTCTTTTCTGGTGCCAGATTAATGTATTCACTACTACACTCTAGGTAGTAATCCTACCTGCCTTCTCCTTTCATGTCCAAATACATCTCCACATTACATTATAAAGAAAATTCCCTCCCGGCCCCTCCAGTCAAAAAGAAAACAAATTCCACTCAGCTAAAAATGTACAGTAATGAAGAATGAATGTTCAAGATTAGCTCATGCATTTGCACACCACCAAGGGCAAGAGAGCACAATTAAACACACACAGAGGGAGACAAAGCAAGCAAAGGGCTTCTCAAAAGTAGCACCTGCTTAAGAAGCCAGTTGAGTAACATACGGAAATTTGAGACACTTAAGATTGCTCCGTACAATAACTCAAAGTTATGGGAGATGAAGAAAATATTTGCTTTCAGCTCTATTTTCTTGCTCATTCCATTAGCACCCTGTTATCAGGGGAGAGAATCTGACTATCTGTCTCGAAATTGCTTACTGGTGCAGTAACTAATCTGACTGAAAAAATAGACGGAGAACTATTTAGCAAACCGACAGAGAGAGTTCCTAATACATGAAGGATGATTAATCATTGGTTTAACCTCTTTTTGTACACCGTCTAAAAATTCATAAGATCTGTCAGCAAAAGAAAGAGAATGAGAAGCAGATTTCCAAGAACGTATAGAGAAACACAAATACCCACTTTGTGCCCTTTCACACCTGGGGCATTTCCAGTTGACATTTTTCTTATGCAATTGTATAATCAACATGCACAGAACATACAGTTATTCCTCAACTTACAGCAGTGGTGGATTGCCCCTGGTTCACACCAGTTCGCAAGAACCGGTAGTAAAACCGGCCAGAGCCCCCACCCACTGCCCCGGATGTCATTACAGGTGATCTGCATCCTGTTGTGAACCAGTAGTAAAGGTAAGTAGAACCCACCCCTGATTTACAGACCAAAATTTCCATTGCTAAGTGAAACCGTGTCTAAGTGAGTTTTGTCCCATTTTACGATTCTTCTTGATACAGTTGTTAAGTGAATCACTCCAGTTGTTTAGTAAATCTAGCTTCCCCGTTGACTTTCCTTGTCAGAAAGATGCAAAAGGTGATCACATGACCCCAGAACACTGCAAACATCATACATGTGAATCAGTTGCCAAGCATCTGAATTTTGATCATGTGACCGTTGGGATGCTGCAATGGTTGTAAGTGTGAAAAACGGTCATAAGTCGCCTTTTCAGTGCTGCCGTAACTTTGAATGGTCATTAAATGAATGGTAGTAAATCGAGGACTAGCTGTAACCTTAGTTCTATTTTTTTTCCATTGTGTTTCTTGACTTTCATTGTTACATCTTCCAGTTCACTTGTATTTTCAGCTATCAGAGTGGTCTTATTAGCATAATACAGGTTATTGGTATTTCTTCCTCCAATTTTAGAGCCTTGCTCATTTTAATAACTTTTGATGTCCTGAGGGTTTTTACAGGTTTTTTTTTTTTTTGCTCTTGAAATGGTGACATCACAATTTTCAAGTATCATTGAGGGAGGAAAGTTTCATCCTGATAAGGACTGCTTTTTAAGCTAAGGCGGAACATTGTTTTAAACTATCAAAAATAGATTTGTTTCAATATTATTACTTAAAAATTCCAGTCTGGTTATCACCTATTGAAGCAGTTTCACACGCAATAACATTTAGGAAGGAACAAATTGTTAGATATGGTGAATTATTAAATGAAAGGGGTGAACTTAAGTCGCAGCAAGAATTAAAAGAACAAGAGCTTGAAATGGATTGGTTTTCATATATGCAAATACAGTCTAGATATGATGAAGATTCTAAAAAGGAGGGTTTTTATAGCAACTTGACAAATTTAGATAAAATCTTAATAGGTTCTGATGACCATGTAATTAAAAAATTGTACAGTCATTTATTAGAAGTAAAATTGGCAGAAGAACAAGTTAAAGAAACAATGATTGCATGGGGGAAAAATGTGGGTCATGGGATTGACTTAGAGAAATGGGAAAAATTATGGTCACAGAATTATAAAATGACAATGTCAACAGCATATAAGGAAAACTTGTATAAGATGTTTTACAGGTGGCACTTACCCCCGGCGAGAATAGCCAGAATGTACAAGAATAAATCGGAGAAATGTTGGAAGTGTCATCAGACCCCGGGCTCATATTACCATATGTGGTGGACATGTGCAGAAGCTAAAAGATATTGGACTAAAATCCACAGATGGTTGGAAAAAATGACAATATATTGTCAATATATATTGACTATAAACCAGAGATATTTTTATTGGGGATTTTATCAGAAATATACAATAGAGAAATGAGATATTTAATTGTGAATGTTTTAACTGCAGCTAGAATTGTATTTGCTAGAAACTGGAAAGGTGAGAAGATACTCACAGATGATGACATTATCAAGAAAATTTTGGAGTGTGCTGAAATGAGTAAATTGACATTTGAAATTAGGGAACAAGAAGATAAACAATATTATCTGATATGGGATTTATTTTATCAATGGTTAGATAAGAAAAAATGGAAATGAAATATGAAATATGACATGGACAAGATAATAAAATATATAAAGGGGTTCCCCCCCCCCCTTATAAAGGACAATTTACTGTTAAATAATTGGTAAATGAGAATAATAATGTAATAAACTGTTAAATAAGAAAATGTGGGATAGAGGATTAAGCACAAAAGATTCGTAACCGATCAATACACTTTCTGTGATTGTAATGGATGACAATTGTTTTATGTTTTAAGTTTTGTTTAAAAAAAAATAGATTTGTTTCTTCTGCAGTAATTATGTTAGCAATCTTTGAATCTAAAATTGCATATTCTTTTTGAAGTACAGACTCTAATCAGTACAAATCCCTTATGTGTCCCCACATAATTACATTACAACTAACCTTTGGTGTACAACTATTCAGTTAGCAATCGTTCAAAATTATGACGGTGCTGAACAAGAGACTTATTAGGTCCTCAAGATTACAGCCTGATTATCCCTGTGGTCATGTGATCATGATTCAAAAGCTTGGCAACTGGCTAGCAATGTCCCATGGTCACATGATCACCATTGTGACTTTCTCTGCTGACTTCCCACAAGCAAAGTAAATAGGGAAGCTAAGTTGCTTCCATAAGTCTCTCCTGCTCCTGCCACATTTTAACCTGAGCCCCTTCGTGAGATGGGGCTCTCACACACCATAGTCCACCTGCCCACCTGTACTCTGTGGTGACCATCTGCAGCACCCACCTACTGGTATGTTTGCCTGGGACACGGTTTTAGCACCTCTTCTCACACCACAGTCATGTGAGGTTCTCGCCTAACGATCACATAGTCCTTGCCTAACAACTGCAACCGGGGCTACTGGAACTGCAATCGCTAAGCAGCACAGTCACGTGTTTCATTTAACGACTGCTTCCCTCAGCAATGGAAACTCTGGTCCAATTGCCATTGTAACCCAAGGTCTACTTATACAATATATATAATTTAGAAGTCTAGTTATATATTCTAGTCTATTTTTTCAAGGAGATGATTATCTGCTTCTCCTACTTTCCCTGACCTCCTTTTCCCATTCTCTTATTACCGTTTTGTTAATCATTAGAGGAAATAGAAAGTGGGTTTTATATTCTTACACTGTTCAATCTCTTCATAATCTTTAAAATATTCTGGGCAGGAGTAACTTACATAAAGCCATAAACACTATTTCATGCCATAAAATTTGCAGGCAGTTACACTTTTTGTGTTTTGGAATAGCTGCTAAATTCCTTTCTGCTGAAAAGTATCAGAAGAGAGGAATTGGGCAGAAAGAAAGGAAGGCTAAGCAAAACCGAGAGCAAAGGAAAGCGAAAAAGTTCCAGGTTCGTTTTGGAACTGCGTGCTATTTTTGTCCTAGTGGTTTAGTCTTCATTAAGAAGATTATTTGAAATCAACAACACTACTGTCAATGAATAACCAGCCTCCATGAAAACAGGAATTCTCTGAAGAGTGGGAGCATCAAAGGTTAGCACCTGAATGATTTCATATGCCTTATCTTAATAAGAGCATTGTATAAAACCCAAGCAACTTTATTCATAACTGCACACAAAATACAGTAGGAAAAATACTGTCAGTTAAGTAGTGGATATTTAACACCGATCCAGTTCCTATCAGTCAAGGTCTCCTTTGTATTAGAAGATTGTTGGCACAAAGCAACGAATAAAAGGGTTGCTTTTAAAATGCTTTCCCCCCATCCCACTCCACCCGATTCACAACTGACATTTCATTTATTTATTTTTTTAAAAAAAATTTGGTCCTGGCTTCTGTACATCTGCAAGAAACCCAACGGAAATACCAGAATCTTGCATGCTTCTTTGATTGTTACATTTAAGATATCATGTGTGCTACCAGCTCAGCTGCTGCAAGGCATTAAAGTCAGTTACTCCAGTCTTGTAAAGTACTTTGGAAATACTGTAGACAAGGTTTTAGGGAAGATGAGTATTCCACATGTTTTCAGGATGGATGATTAAAGCAGAGGTTATACGGACACAGTTAAAGTGATGTATGGACTGCATGTAGCTTGGGATCCCTCGTGATTATTTCTTTTTAGAGTTCTTGAAATGATGCATGTTTATTTCAAGCCATTAACATATCTAACAAGAGCAAAACGAACATTTTCGCTGAGGAATATTTATGAGGATTGGGAAAAAGAATATATTATAAATTCTCCTTTTTGTTGGAGATTGCATACGTCTCCTAGATGTTCAGTTAAAAGATTATCTACATGGGTAGACAGTACATGACAATTAAGTCATAATTTTCTGAATAATAAGTTCCAGATTATACCATGCCCTGAGCAATTAAACAGTCATTTCACACATTCTGGGGAGGCACAAAAGAAGTTCTCCCAGCAAGTATACATTCAACAGGTAAATCCCATCTACACATTTAGTTCACATAGTCAAAGTAGATAGCTATAAGGAAGGTACAAGGTTCATATCTTCCTTATACAGTATTCATTTATGGAACCGTAGAAGTCAGAAAAAAATCAGTAGAAACATAATGACTCTAAGTGGTTCCCTTTTTATCAATCCCGTAGAATCAACTTGCAATAATTCAGCTATGTACACACTGGTTCCATTCAAGTATTCAAATATTTGTATTCTTAGGTATGCATGTCAAATCATAATATACCCTTCAACCCATCTTCAATATTTCTCTTCTGTATAGGTAGTTCTTGACTTATGACCATAACTGAGCCCAGAATTTCCATTGCTAACCGAGACAGTTAAGTGAGTTTTGCCCCATTTTACAACCTTTCTTGCCACAGTTGTTAAGTGAATCACTGCAGTCATTTAGGTTGTTAAATAAATCTGGCTTCCACATTGACTTTGCTTCTCAGACAGTCGCAAAAGGTGAACATATGACCCTGGGACTCTGCAACCATCATAAATACAAGCCAAATGTCTGAATCTTTATCACATGACCATGGGGAACGCTACAATGATTGTAAGTGTGAAAAAATGGTCATGTCATTTTTTTTTCCATGTCGTTGTAATTTCGGATGGTCACTAAACAAATGGTTATAAATCAATTAAGTATTAAATATCTGGTGGTGCAGATAACTAACAATCTGAACTGGTCTCTCCATATGTCATCCTTAATGAAGCTTGCAAACCAGCATCTGCATTTCCTGCGTCAGATGAGGAGAGCACATCTTTCTCCTTCTATCCTGGCCACTTTTACAGAGGCACAATTGAGAGTGTTTTAACAAACTGCATCACTGTTTGGTTTGGTGGCAGCAGTGCCTCAAAGTCCATTCAGAGAGTTGTAAGGACAGCTGAGAAGATTATAGGAAGCTCGCTTCCTGTCATTCAGGATATTGCTTATAAGCACTATGTGCTTAGAGCTCAAAGCATTGTTAGAGACCCCACATACCCACTTCATGGTCTGTTTCTGTTGCTCCCCTTTGAGAGGAGGTTTCGAAGTATTTCTAGCAGGACTTCCAGATTCTGTAACAGCTTAGTTCCCTATGCCATCTGTCTGGTAAACTCACAGGATTTGTTTCTATCGCCATGTACATGTATACATCCAAACTAAATTGTATTGTTTCTCAGTGTCATATAATATATGTGGGTATATGCATAATTTTGTATTTATTTATTTATTTTGTCATGTTTATGTACAGTATATTAGAGCTGGAGACCCTTTGAGAGCTGTATACAAGGACATTTCATTTTAATGTATGCCGATTAGTGTACATTCAAAGTGACAATAAGGTTATTCAAAAAAAAAATACTACTTGTAATGTAAAAAGCAAAAGAACTGGATAAGAATGGAAGTTATACTTGAATATTGTCGTTGGGGATGACATGGAAGTGTGGCATTTGTTAAATAGCTGATGTTAGTGTAGACTGCACTCTTTCTGTATTTTTGTTATCATAGTTTTTAAATTTAATTTAATGCCAGCTGGGTGATTTAGGGCCAGTCACTCTCTCTCAGCCCAAATCACCTCACAGGTTGTTGTTGTTATAGGGAAAATAGGGGGAGGGAGATAGGATGGATATGTTCACCACCTGGAATTATCTGTAAAAATAATAAAGGCGAGATACAAATAAATAGATAATAAGCTTTAATGGTTGAATATTGTGGAACATTAGCTCGATGGAACCAAAACAAGTCACACTTTAGTAGCAAAAGTGGAGTGAGGGTTGGGCTATTCATCCAGAAGCCTAGGGTGTCACCAGACAAAAGGAAATTATGGCATTAAAAATGAGATAGATTGTAGTGGTTTTTTAAAAACCAGCTTAAGGCAGGAGGCTTGGAAAAGGTGCTCCACCTGCTGCCCTTGATCTCTTTGTGTTGACAGGAAAAATCTGCAGAAAAATAGTAACCACATTTGAACGAGTGTGGCTAAAGTGCTTTGTCAAGGGCATTGACGGTGCAGGATATCCGGTCTTGTGAAGTCCTGTAACTAGGTTCAGCTGCACTGTTTCCCTACACACTCCGCCCCTGAAGATAGGGAGACTGGGACTGGAAAAAACATCTCTCTTCCATGAAGACTATCTATTTATTTTGTTTATAATAAAATTTTGCTTATGACATAGTGCAATATTCTGCTGGACTTCCACCCTTCCAAGATTTTGTGGGAAAAGAAGATTCTTTTCTTCTTCTCTCTTTTAAAATATGGTCTTTGTATAAGTGGCATCTTGGAAGATCTGGTCCTTCTTGTATAAAGCAGTTTATCTACCATCTTTATTTTTTACAGATCTTTATCTAAAATCTAGTGGCTGCCTGAGTCATTAAGGACAGTAGTGGGTTTCAATTACAGCCGCTACCGGTTCACTTGTGGGCATGCAGAGACGTCCAGGCGGGCGGAGCCTCCCGCCGCTACCAGTTCACCGACCAGGGGTGAACTGGTAGCAACCCACCACCAATTAAGGATGTCTTTTTAGTTAATTTAACCAGATAATCTAACCCATCAGCTAAAAGTCATACCCCATTATTTTGTTAACCTTAGAATGCCAGTGCAACAGCTATGGGGAATCAGCAATTTATAAACATCATGGCATCTCCACCACTTTTATCTAATTGTAGAGAATGATATGATAATACAACTTTCATAATATTCAAGTTCTAGTAAATAAAGCATTTTGTCCTGCAGATGTCACGGAGTGCAAAAATCCAAAGTGAATGGAATTATTCTCGCTTACGTATTTTTTAAGTATTTGCCAAAAAACTCTTTCAGAGTGATGAGCTTTTTAACAGTGCTAAAAATGCTCCCCAAAAGTGAGCATTTTTACTTCAGATCAAAACAGTTTGCTGTTACTTTTAGCTGAACTGTGCCACAATTTGAAAATGTTGAAATAATGCAATTGTTCTTTCCGTATTATTAGGTTTTCTGTGAATAATAAGATTTCCACAGCATTCAGCTGCAAATTTTATTGCACATTTATTATACATGACTATATTATTTGGGTCTTTCTGTTTTGACACAAAATTGTTTATACAAGGAATGGATTTTATTATAGGGCAAAGTGAAATTTGAGATTTGATTTCCAATTTTCTTATTCTACAGCACTCTCAAACTTTTCATTTTAAAGCAATGTTTCTCAACCGTGGCAACTTTACACTGTGTGGACTTTATCTCCCAGAATTCCCCATTCCTAAATCCACAGCTTAAAGTTGGCAAGGTTGAGAAACCTTTAAAGAGTCTTCTGCTTAATGCTTAGTGCTCCTTTTAGAAGATGGCAGATCACTGCACAGAACAACCTGGACATGAGTTTGGAATATACCTTGTGAGCAGCGCAAGTATATGAGTTCAGCAATCATAAAATACTCAGGGAACATGAAGATAAACACTTTCGTGTGAATTTATTGTAGGAAATTTCTTAAACATGACAAGCAATGAAAACTCTCCCAAAGTTTAAATTGTATGGTATAAATCAGGGGTGTCAAACTCGCGATAGCATGTTGTCATTACATGACATATCACTACTTTTTTCCCCTTTGCTAAACTGGGGGTGGGGGTGGCCAGCAGGTGATGCATCCAGCCTGCGGCAGCGAGTTTAACACCCCCGGTATTTATTTATTTATTTATTTATTTATTTATTTATTTATTTATTTATTTATTTATTTATTTATTTATTTATTTATTTATTGGTTCGATTTATATGCCGCCCTTTTCTGGAGACTCAGGGTGGCTTACAATGCGTTAAGCAATAGCCTTCATACTTTTGTATATACCTGCTTAGTAGGGCTTCCCCCCCCCCAGCGGTATAAATGAAAGTGTCTTTAACTAAAAACAGCTAATAAAGGAGAACATTTGTAGCTCTGGGTTGAAAGCAGAGGTGGGTTTCAGCAGGTTCTGACCAGTTCTGGAGAACCAGTAGCGGAAATTTTGAGTAGTTCAGAGAACCGGTAGTAAAAATTCTGACTGGCCCCACCCCCATCTATTCTCTGCCTCCCAAGTCCCAGCTGATCGGGAGGAAATGGGGATTTTGCAGTATCCTTTCCCTGGATTGGGGAGGGAATAGTGATTTTGCAGTAACCTTCCCCTGGAGTGGGGTGGGAATGGAGGTTTTACAGTATCCTTCCCCTGCCATGCCCACAAGCCATACCACGCCCACCAAGCCATGCCCACAGAACCGGTAGTAAAAAAAATTGAAACCTACCACTGGTTGAGAGGGCAGTGGGAATTTATCTTTGTTAATTCCTCTTTCTTTATCCAGGTGTCAGAATTCTCAAACTCCCCCTTACTTCTAAAGTATTCTAAAGTAACTGTGAGAGTATTCTATAGGAGTCCTGGTGGACAATCACTGAAATATGAGCCAGCAATGTGCTGCAGCTGCCAAAAAAGGAATAGAATGCCTAATCTAATAAAAAGAAGGAATAGGAGTGATATGATAGCAGTCTTGCAATATTTGCAGGACTGTCACAGAGAAGAGGGACTCGACCTATTCTTCAAAGCACCAGAAGACAGAACAAGAAGTAACGGATGGAAACTAATCAAAGACAGATCTAACCTAGAACTAAGGAAAAATTTCCTGACCGTAAGAATAATTAATCAGTGGAACCATTTGCCCCCAGAAGTTGTGGGTGCTCCAACACTGGAGGTTTTTAAGGAGAGATTTTTTTTTTTTTAATTTGATTTATATGCCGCCCTTCTCCGGAGACTCAGGGCGGCTTACAATGCGTTAAGCAATAGCCTTCATACTTTTGTATATTTATACAAAGTCAGCTTATTGCCCCCACAATCTGGGTCCTCATTTTACCTACCTTAGAAAGGATGGAAGGCTGAGTCAACCTTGAGCCTGGTGAGATTTGAACTTGCAGTAATTGCAGGCAGCTGATGTTAATAACAGTGCTTTAGTCTGCTTTAGTCTGCTGAGCCACCAGGATTCTTGGACAACCATTTGTCCGGAATGGTATAAGAACTTCTGCTTGAGCAATAATTGTACGCAGGTGGTATTTGGGGCCTATTGAGTGATTATAAAAATTATCTATCGAATTTGAGGGTGGTTGTATGATATAGTAAATGTGGTAAATTTCATGATGGCTATATAACAATATGTGTAACCATCATAAACGCACATTTTTTGGATGTACAATAAATTACAACCAACCTAACATATTGACAATTGATAATTAACTATTTCTGGGAATCTGCAAAAAAAATCTGTAAAAAACAAAATTTCTTCAGATTCTCTTAAATATTTGGAGAATATTATTCCCAGAATGTTATTTGTTGTTAGAATATTTATATTGCATAATGCTGGTTGATAAACATATTGATAACTGAAAGTCTCCAAGACTTTATAGGAAAATAAATATATAAATAAGTACATCTTCATGACTGCACATACAGAATTATAAGGGGAATGTTTATATTCATTTCACTGAAAAAATAGACAAATAGAATAGTGATGGATTTTTTATGGAGCACTCAGCTTCCAAGTTTTTTCTCTCTAAATTGCAACTCCCAAAAAAACATGGCAGCTATAATTTTCCAGCATTTCAATTGATTAAAACATATATACTGTAATAATAATTAGGGGCCTTTTTTGCAATGAGCCAGCAGGAATTCTGGGAGTTGAAGTCCAAAGGTTGTAAAGGGACCATAGTTGCCCACTCCCTGCTCTAAGGCAAGGTTACTCTCCTGTTAATCCCACAATTTTCAACTGAGGCACACAGTTGAAATTTCCTGCTCTCCGTTTGCTCCTTGAAAGCAAAGGATGTGATTGTCAAGGCAGGTGATTATGGTGAGTGGAAACAGGGATAGTGGAATCTTTCCTCAATAAGGAACGAGTAATCCTAGAATAGGAGAGTGATTCTCTTTATTATCTGTTATTTGAGTACTGGCTATTCTGACCAGCCTTTTACTTTTGCATGTAGTCAAAATCGGATTTTGTTTGGTACACCTGAAGTCTGGTTAATGGAATTCTTTTGGGGAGGGAGGGAAAGAGGGTGTGGGGAAATAGTTAATTGATAGGGGGCATTCTTTCATCCTTCCCTCTTCTTTTCATCCCCTATCCCTTCTTCTTCTTCTTCCTTCCCTCCATTCAAATAACTAGCCTTGAGAGGCATTGTGCAAAATTAGAAACAGATGGAGATGGGGATGTAGCTTTGTGGGGATGTGGCTTTATAACACTTCTTAAAACAGAAGCCATGATGTAGTTCACAAGGCAGACTAGAAAATTTGTTTCAGGCATACAAATCTCAACTCAGATTTCAACACAAGGGAAAGTCTATGCCTTAGGCGGGATTCTCTCCCTAGGAACATTTGAACTAGGGATAAACTGCTTTTTGAAGCATAGGATTGTGCTCCTTTATTTATTTATTAGTGGTCAAGGGCTGCAGCAAATGGGATGCTTTCTAGTAATTTCATTGGGGCAAGGGTGAAGCTTTAACCTATGTCTTGCTTGTTTGGCATTTTATAAAGATTTGCTTAATTTGTATTTTTTTTTATTTATTTCTCCTTCTCACCAAAATAGGGAGTAATCCCACCTGTTATTTTCAGCAGTGCAGTTTTGGGGAACCTGGAGACTTGATCTAATAGATTATGAACTGCCATCACATCTGTTCCAGTGGAAGAGACATGAGGGATAAATCACTCAGAGTCTCTGGACATACAGCAGCATATAAATTGATATGAACTAACAAATAAATGTGGCTTTCTGGATCTAAATATAATGAAACATTCTTTTAATGGACTTATTGAGGGGAAAGATGTTTTTTATTCAGGAACATCAGTTGAGTCAGAAACTTTTAGCATTTACATCATTTGTATGATGACAGCAATGTGCAAATTAAGTCATTTGCATCTATTTATCTCACTGCAGGAATTTGGTCTGCTACATAGAAATTTCACTGCATCAGGGACTTCCAGGAGAGGCATGGCAAACTGAAATGTCTCTGCAAAAAGTCTGCATTATTGAATTACAAAAGAAAATGGCTGAAGTTTTAAAAATAAAAGGGCAACTACAAATGACAAACCAGAGAATGACCTGGAAAATATTTTCTTACTGGATCTACAAAATGGTCTTTTTAATCCTTTGAAGAAGTCTGTGCAATGGGATAAAGAAAAACTGAAGAGAAAAACAAATCCTCTGACAATATTTGAATGAACTAAAGATTAAGACAGTTTGAAGTAAAAGAATGTAATATAAAGTTGGTTTATTTGATCCAGGTTAAAAGACTTTTGTTTCAAATTTCTGACCAACCCTTTATGGGTTTTATGATGACACCAGGATTGAAAAGTTAGTGTTTTATGAATATGCTTATAGATAAGAGATGGGATATGGGGATGAAGAGATATTTGTAGCCTTTAGAGGTGAAAAGTTATTAGATTTGTCTATACTTGCAATAAAAGTTAAAAGTAATTATTTTTATTTCTTTTTTAAATCATATTTTTCTTTTCTTTCTTGGTTTTTATTTTCCTTGCACTTTTCCTTCTTTCTTATTCCTCTTTTAAATTTAGCTTGCATTAGTTTTTACTATTAAAATCAGAAAATTAGGAGCAAAATGAAAATCTATTCCATCAAAACCTGGCTTCACTGTGTTTTCTTTATCTATGTACCATAGTTGTTCCAACAAACCCTTCATGAGTGTTGCTTCAAGTGATGAACAGATGTACAATTGATGTCTGATTAAGACACCTTAATAAAAACAAAATATAAATGACTAGTTTCTTATTTTGCAAAATGATAAACTAAGTAAAAATTTGCTATCATTTTGCAAAATCATAAACTAAATAAAAAAGATTGGATTAAGCTTGTTAAAACACAGAATGAATAATATTACTAATAATAATGAATGGGTAACATAGCATGTAGCTTAAAGGAGGGTAGTACTCACTGAGACCGAAAGCAAATGTGGAAAAGAAGCATCAGAGCTTAAAGAAAGAAAACCGGCAGGAGTTGAGATATTGGCCAACTCATCACTTTTCCAATTTAATATTTTGAAAACTATTAAGAGGACCAAATCAATACATTGTGTGTGATATTTCTGGAACACAAAAGTAGAAAAGATAATTGACCCATGCTAACACATGTTTAGCTTAAAGTTTTTTAAAAAAGTGTATTACATACATTTTTATGAGGAATTAATTCGAAGAACATCATCGGTCTTTCAAGCATGCCTTTGTAAAGCGATTAGACATTGTTATTCATTTATTTGGCCATCCAGATGTGGAGAAATGTGTCTTAAACTTTGTGGGTAACAGTATCAAATCTCCCAGCAAGATCACAATATAATAGACAAAACAATGGTGCTGTTCATGGCATTCATCCTACAGTTCTTGCTTAGAGGAACATATTCATAAGGAGAACCTGGGAAATCTGTTTTATTTTAAACTACAAGTTGTAGGCCTTAGTGCTGATACAGCTAAGTGAATGTGGTCACGGGAGCTGATGGCTGAGATTTCATTTAACTTTAGAATCCTTGAACTTTAAGTAAAAATAAACAGAAAATTATTATGCCAACAATTCTTTTTTTCTTTATGTGAAAAAGAATGGGAAATTATTTCCAGCATTTCCCTCTCTAAGGAAGCAAATCTAACATTATGTAATAATAATATGTAATAATAGAGCCAGTTTAGTCTAGTGATAGGGCATCAGGCTAGAAGCCAGGCGACTAAGCCAGGAGTTCAAGTCGTGCGTTAGACATGAAAGCCATGTTTCCCACTTTGAGTAATTTGTTTTTAAAAATAAAGAATAATAAAGACAGGAGGAAAGGAGAGAGAGAGGGGGGGGGATAGATGAGAGAGAGACAGGCAGAATGAGATAGATGATAGATAATAGATAATAGATACAGATAATGAGACAGATAGGCAGGCAGGCAGACAGAATGAGATAGATGATAGATAATAGATAGATAATGATATAGGTAGGTAGGTAGGTAGGTAGGTAGGTAGGTAGGTAGGTAGGTAGATAGATAGATAGATAGATAGATAGATAGATAGATAGATAGATAGATAGATAGATAGATAGATAGATAGATAGAGTACAGTAGTAATTTATCCCATTTTAGATTGGCATACAATTTCCCCAATATTATCTATAGCACAAATTTGTATATCTGCACCAAAAAATAGGCTGAGGAAGATTTATTTTCAAATGAATGGGAACAGGATTGTCACTTCAATAGACACCACCCTTTGACTGAAACCCCCTGGTCTTCGATTCTTACTGGATGTGATGAAGGTGAAGAGGACAAAGAGATTTCGTGCTTGCTGTCCTGAAACAAAATCCCCAAAACCAAAAAGCCACATCCTATTTCTAATGAAAGAAAAAACGAAAATGGGTGTCCCAAGCTGGAATGAGTTGTCTTTTAAGTTCTTTTGGAGTTTTCTTTTGCTTTTTCCATTATCGTTTTTATTGCAGACAATTCTGCAAAGGTTCCTCGTGACTTATTTTACGAGGTCGCTCCGTACCATCTGTCTTAAAGAGTTTCCCATCACTGTAGACGTTACGTATCTCTTTGTGGCAGCCTGGATGGAGGAGGGAAATTGCCAAGCCAGGTCACATGCCAGTCGGCCATCACTCATCCTCCCAAAGGCAGGCAAGATCTGGTTGCAATTAGATTCAGTCCCTGATTCTGGATCACATGTCTCTGTGGCTACAGATTCTTTACCGCCAGCTCCCCACTGGGCTCAGGGGGGAACCTAGGATAGGATGTACCCGGCCAGAGGAGAATGGGGATCTAGGCCTGGCCTTAATTGTCTTCCTTTTTCTATGGATCAGCTTGCCTTTTATGCTGACAACCAATATTGCACTGAGAAAGAGAGGTGGGGTGGAGTAATGTGGGATCCTTGTAACTGGAAGGAACATTTGCTTTACCAGCATAGCTGACCCCATGCTTATTACCTCGAGCCACAGTCATTCCTCATCTGAATACTTGGTCTACTTCAGAGCGTTGTCTTTCAAAATAACTGCACGGATTAAGAAGCCAGGAATGGCTGTATCTCCATAAGTGCCTTCTCTGATGCCTTCTGCCTCTGCAATGCTGCAGGCTTCCCACAGCTCTCTAAGCCAGGGGTCTCCAACCTTGGCGGACTTCAACTCCCAGAATTCCCCAGCCAGCTTCTGGGAGTTGAAGTCCGCCAGGTTTAAAGTTGCCAAAGTTGGAGACCCCTGCTCTGAGCTCTGGGTACGATCCACTGCTTTCTTCCAAGTTTTGCTCCTGTTTTGTCATTTTAAATGTGACAGAAAGGGAAAACAATTCAGTGCAAGAGGAAGTCATATTATATTTCATTCCTTTCATATTTGTACTTAATATATGGTGAGTGGCCCATGCTGACAAGGCCAAGCAGAAAATGCAGCTCTCTCCTTTCACACTCTGATTTAGATTGTATACACGGTAGTATCGCATCTGGGTAGCTTTCTCAGAAATCATGCGAAAGAATTAATCAAGCTGAATAAAATTGTGGTTAAGCTGTCCGTTATCTCTAACTATTGTTATAGGTAGTCCTCGACTTACAACAGTTCGTTTAGTGACCTTTCAAAGTGACAACGGCACTAGAAAATGTGACTTATAACCGTTTTTCACAGTTACGACCTTTGCAACATCACCATGATTATGTGATCAAAATTCAGGTGCTTGGCATCTGGTTCATATTTATGACCGTTGCTGTGTCCCAAGGTCGGGTGATCCTCTTTTGCAACCTTCTGACAAGCAAAGTCAAAGGGGGAGCCAGTGTTCTGCCCCAGCTACGGACCCCAAAGAACGCAGCACACACAAAGTCTGTAAAAACCTTAGTTTACTAAATTAAATCAGGTTTTTTTTCCAAACAAAGGCTGTTAATTAATTTTCTTAACAGCCTACAAGAATCCAAGGAATAAATAATCTTAATCTTACTAAGTTTGGCAGAAAGCCCAGAAGCAATTTGCAGAGAACTAAGATCAAGGCACGAAGGAGAGTGAACGAAGTTGTTCCCCGCAAATTGCTTCAGTTGGTGTTCCTCCTTAAATAGGCTAAGGGAGTGGCCAATTAGCCCCAAGCCTTACTCTTGAGGAGACCTCCTCCTGAGGAGCCACTCCTGCCTTTTGGCAGCTCTGCGCACCCATGCATCAAGAAGAGGCTCCTCCTCTTTGTCCTCTTCACATAAGAGAGCTTCTGGAGGTTCTGAAGGCCCTGGCTGAATCCCCGCTTCTGGCACCACATCTTCTCCAGCCTCCTCATTGTCCGACTCGAGTTCCAGCTGCACAGGCTGCTGGCGCAGCACCACACCAGCTTCCTCGCTGTCCGAATCAGCCACCAGCCGCACAGGCCACGTACGGGCCACAACAGCCAGATTCACTTAACCACCGGATTACTAACTCATCAACTGCAGTGATTCACTTAACAACTGTGACAGGAAAGGTTGTATAAAGGGGCAAAACTCATTTGACAAATGTTTCACTTAACAACATAAATTTTGGACTCAGTTGTGGTCATAAGTCAAGGACTATCTGTATTTCATTATTATACAGGTAGTCCTCAATTTACAATCATTCATGTAGTGACTGTTCAAAGTTGTTACAGCACTGTAAAATGTGTCTTACAATCAGTCCTTGCACTGACAACCAAAGCAGCATCCCCACAGTCATGTGATCAAAATTTAGTTGCTTGGATTTGGCATGCAGAGCCCTGGAATCATGTGATCATCATTTATATGACCTTCCCAGCTGGCTTCCGCCAAGTAAAATCAATGGGGAAAGCCGGATTCACTTAAGGACCGCATGATTCACTTAACAATTACAACGATTCACTTAACAACCATGGCAAAATGTTTGCAAAATTGGGTGTGACTCACTTAACAACCACCTTGCTTAACAACATGAATTCTACTCTCAGTTGTGGTCTACCTACATTGCATTTCATCTTAAATAGGATGTTTATCTAGTATTGAGTTGCCTCCAATTATTTTCAGCTAAAGGGAGGAAGAACAGAATCTGGGACATGACTGGGGGATATCTTCATATCTTAAAGACAAAGTGACTTGAGGGGATCTTTTTTTAAGAGGAGGAGGAGGAGGAGGAGGAGGAGGAGGAGGAGGAGGAGGAGGAGGAGGAGGAGGAGGAGGAGGAGGAGAAGAAGGAGGAGAAGAAGAAGAAGAAGAAGAAGAAGAAGAAGAAGAAGAAGAAGAAGAAGAAGAAGAAGAAGAAGAAGAAGAAGAAGAAGAAGAAGAAGAAGAAGAAGAAGAAGAAGAAGAAGAAGAAGAACCTTCTGCTTGAAAGTCACAGATGTTAGTTGTCTTCACCAACTTCCCCATGTAATTAATAGCCTGGCAAGTATGGCAACTTTACGACTTGTGGACTTCAACATTACATTAGGAGATGCTTCTGATTTCTTTTGGAATCCTTTCTTCTCTTTCAACATTTTTCCCCCTCAGAAACCATACTCCAAATATCTAAGCCTCAACCATGGGGAAACCAATTCTATTTCTCCTGTTGCTGTTGTTCGAACAGCTGTTTCTAAAACTGAGGAGGAAGGAAAAGCTCAGCCCTTCCTTGTTATTGAGGTCTCCTAATGACTGGCTTGCCTCTCTTGGTCTCATTTTACAGGATCTCCCAGAGAGATGAGTAAGGGGTACAGAGCTTCAAGCTTCTGCCCTTTGCTGAATTCCTTGAGAGGGATGGATGAACCGATGGCAACAACAGAGAAGAGAAATTTCACATCTAATAATTAGCAGTATGCTATGGTGGCCATCAACAATCAGGATGTAATAAGGGTGAAGAGAACAATTTTCATATTTTTAATAATGTTTTAGTGATTTTTACTCTTTATGTTTTTCTCATTTTTTTTCTTTTGTATATTGTTACTTTTCCTTTTTCTTTTTAAAACAAGACTTTATTGTAATTTATATGTTCATAATTTTATTACGTGATCTATATGGCATCACTTGTTATTCCTGACATTTGTACTTTCGTGTAGAATTTAAAAGTGATTTGGAGGAGCGAAACATCCAGGATAGTCCTCAACTTACAATTATTCATTGAACAGCCATTTGAATTTATAATGGTGCTGAAAAAAGTGATTTACGATCACTCCTCACGCTGTTCTGCCCCAGCTATGGACCCCAAAGAACACAGCACACACAAAGTTTGTACAAAACTTAATTTACTAAAATAACTCAGTTTTTTTCAAAACAAAGGCTGTTAATAAACTTTCTTAACAGCCTACAAGAAACCAAAGATAAAGTAATCACAATCTTACTAAGGTTGGCAGAAAGCCCAGAAGCAATTTGCAGAGAATCCAGACGCGAAGTAGAGTGAACTAAAGTTGTTCCCTACAGATTGCTTCAGTCAGCGTTCCTCCTTAAATAGGCTAAGGAAGTGGCCAATTAGCCCCAAGCCTTACTCTCGAGGAGACCTCCTCCTGAGGAGCCATTCCTGCCTTTTGGGCACTCTGCGTGCCCGTGTATCAAGAAGAGGCTCCTCCTCTTTGTCCTCTTCACTTAAAGGAGTTTCTGAAGGTTCTGAAGGCCCTGGCTGAATCCCTGCCTCTGGCACCACATCTTCTCCAGCCTCTTCATTGTCTGACTTGAGTGCCAGCTGCACAGGCTGCTGGCGCAACACTATACCAGCCTCCTCGCTGTCAGAATAAGCTACAATCCACACAGGCTGCTGACGGGCCACAACACACGCTTACAACTGTCTTAGCAGTCATGTGATCAAAACCTGGACTCTTGGCAACCCAGCATATACTTACGATGGTGGCAGCATATTAGGTCATGAGATTACCATTTGCAACCTTCTCAGAGAGCTTCTGACAAGCCAAATCAAAGGGGGAAACCAGGTTCACACGAAAACCATGTGATTCACTAAATGACTATGACAATTCACTTAATGACTGCAACAAAAGAGGTTGTAAAATCAGGCAAAACCCTCTTGGCAATAGATGTTCCAGTCTCAATTGTGGTTGTAAAATGAGAACTGCCTATTTTCAAGTTAATAATTTATGACTAGAGAAAACCATAGCATCTTAATAGAAATATCATTTTATTTCTGTATTTTTCTTCTTTCTTTCTTTCTTTCTTGTACAGGTGGTCAACAATCAAGATGTAACGGGAGGGAAGAGTACAATTTTCATGTTTTTAATAATGTTTTAGTGACTTTTCTTAGTGACCAGTTATTTAATGATAATTTGCAGTCATTACGGCCTCATAATGGGGGCTTTATGGCCTGTAAAGCACATCGGACCATCACAAAACATTATGCCAGGACACCTCAGTCACATGACCACATTTTGAGTGCTTGGTAACTTTGCATTTACAGCTCATTGCCAAGTGCCCATGCCCAGGAGGCCTGGGATCTTTCTCTGGTATTCCAATCAACCTGTCTGGTTGCTTAACAACTGCAATGGGGAGAGCCTGGATTGCACTCATTGATGAAATTGTCACATGGCATTTCACTTAACTGTTTCACTCAACAACAAAGATTCTCAGCCCAATTGTGGTTTTAAGTGGAGGACTACCTGTATATATGTGCATGGGTGTGTATATGTGCGTGTGTGCATGTGTTTGTGTATGGTCAGTTCTTTTTTAAAAAGATTAATAAAAATATTTTTACAAAGGTAAAATAAAAATTAAGCAACATTTCTCAGTTGAGCATTTAGTGTTGTGTGGGAAGAAAGAGATATTTCTTTGTTGGTTTAATTGCATAAAGGAGCCTACCAATTTCCTTCTATTAAATCCTGCCTGCAGATCTTGAATCTTTACCTCCAATCTGAGGAAATACAGATAGTCCTTGATTCACAATTACAGCTGAGCCCCAAAATTTTATTGCTAAGCAATACATTTGTTAACTGAATTTTGCCCCATTTTACGACCTTTCTGGCCACAATTGTTGAGGGAATCATTTGAGTTAAGTTAGTTAAAAGTATTGATCTGTGGTGGCACATGGGGCTCCCCTTGAGGAACACCCAGAGGCTCCAGCTGCTCCAGAATGCGGCCACGCGAGTAATAATGGGGGTGACTCGTCGCTCCCATGTAACACCCATCTTGCGCAAGCTGCAGTGGCTCCCGGTGGTCTTCCGGGTGCACTTCAAGGTGTTGGTTACCACCTTTAAAGCGCTCCATGGCTTAGGACCTGGTTATCTACAGGACCGCATTCTGCCACCGATTGCCTCCCACCGACCAGTACGCTCCCACAGAGAGGGCCTCCTCAGGGTGTCGTCAGCCAAACAGTGTAGGCTGGCGACCCCCAGGGGGAGAGCCTTCTCTGTGGGGGCCCCAGCCCTATGGAATGAACTGCCCCCGGACATACGAAGGATCCCCAACCTCCGTGCCTTCCGGCGCGCTCTGAAGATCCTATTATTCCAGCAAGCTGGACTGACAGGATAAAGGTTTTTAAATTGGGTTTTGATAGGGGTTTTAAAATGATCTTAGTTGGATGTTTTAAATTTGGCTGAATGATTTAATTATTTTAATAAGCTTTTAATTTTTGTTGTACATTGTTTTTATCATGGCTGTTCACCGCCCTGAGTCCTTCGGGAGAGGGCGGTATACAAATATAATAAACTAACTAACTAACTAACAGTGGTTAGACTACAGTACTGCTGGATATTTCTGCTGACTTCCAGCTGACTGCAGTTTGGCAGTTCGAGTCTCACCAGCTCAGAGTTGACTCAGCCTTCCCTCCATCCAAGGTGGATAAATGAGAACCCAGATTGTTGGAGACAATATGTTGACTCTATAAACCATTTAGAGAGGGCTGTAAAGCACTGTGAAGCAATATGTAAGTCTAAGTGCTATTTTCTTCTGATAGTAACAAGGTTGTTAAGTAAATTTGGCTTCCCCATTGACTTTGCTTGTCAGAAGGTTACAAAATGTGATCACATGATGCTGGACCACTGCAACCATCATATATATGAGCCAATGGCTAAGAATCAGAATTTTGATGGGAAATGCTGCACCGGTTGTAAGTGTGAAAAACGATCATAAGTCACATTTTTCAGTGCTGTTGTAACTTTGAACAGCCACTAAATGAATTTTTATAAGTCGAGGACTACCTACATGGCATGTAGAATCAAGTTTACCCTGTTACATTATTTTATAAAAATTGTAACTCTATAAAGAAAAGTTCAAGTTGAATATTTAAAAAAAACAAAACAAAACCCAGACATCTGTGAAGCCTGAAAGCAATAAGCATAGGGGGTTTTTTTAGGGGAAAAAGAAACCAAACATGTGGCTGAATATCTGTTTCTTTAAATAAACATTCCACAGCCCACATGCTACAGTAACTTAAAATAACACACATTTCAGTTCTCCTAATCCTGACCTTGTTTTGCTGTAGACCAGCATTCTGAGAAAGTCCAAGTGATGAAAGATTCCGATGAACTCAAATTGCCACATAAACATCAGTGCAAGAAACAGATGTACAGTACCCTTGCAACTTGGCCATGTTAGGCATAACTTTGTCTTGACTTCCACTGTAATTTAAAAAGTATAGCCAGGAATTCTTTTTCACAAACATTTACTTATTTAAAATACAGCATATGTACATTGGGCCTATTCCAGCCATGGCTACACATCTTCAGAACTCATTGATTTGGCTTGGAGAAAAAATAGTATAAGCCTCCTTAAAATTAATGGTACATGGTCAATTTTAGTTTCATAGTGCCCATTGTAACTGGAGAAGTGGGGGGGGGGAGATTTTGAGAAAGAAAGAGAAAGAAAAAACAATACTGCAAAGACAACACAAAAATGAAACCATGTTTGTAATGGGTCAGTTCATTCTGAATTACTGAAGTTAAGGCAACTTAACTTTTTCATGGTCCAACATTAGAACTTTAGAAACAAGAGTTGAAATACCTCATACGAGACAAATCAATGGTTAAGGGCTTTAGGAATATAGGTAAAATATAGTTTTATTATCTCAATATGAGATTAAGTCAAGAAAAGATTGTGTTCACTATTGTTGGATACCTAGGAAAATGTTTTTAAAAGATTGAAAGTTTATAATATATGAATAAATAAATAAAGTTTTAGGAAAGGTAATACTATTTAAAATGTGAATGTATTCTCAAATTATATTCTCAACATTTATAATTTATTAAAATATACAATTTAGAAAAGAATGGGAGATACTGAAAATTATTTCATGCTGGAAAGGCAGTGTTAGTCTAGATTAATAGTTTTGGACTGACAATATATGTTTACTCTCTGTTTATGAACTGGCCATAAATTGGCAAAATTTTTAAAAATTGCCTGGTATTATTCTGTGTGGTCATATTAATTCTTTCTTTAAAAACTAAGCTGATATTTTTGTACAACAGAATATATATACAGAATATATATTACACAATTACAAGGGAAGAAACCCGAAATATTAACTATACACAATATATATATATATATATATATATATATATATATATATATATATATATATATATATATATATATATATATTGTTATACAAAATACTAGCTTAGTTTTTAAAACCTGTCTTAAATTATTGTATAATTTATTCTCTGTCATTACAATAATAAAAGGAAAATTTCCATTACTGAATCCTTTTACATGCCTTGTTTGTTTTAGAACACACAAAAAAGGAAGAGATACTAATACAATAGAGTAAATATTAGCCATTAGCAAACAAATGTTTTCTTTATAATATGCATACAGTACAAGTGTACAACATGTTATAACAACATCCATTGTTTTATTTCATCACTCGGTATACATAAAAGGACGGCCACTTTTTAGGTGATTATTACTATGAACACAAAAAACTTTCAACATTTAATCTAAAATACTATCTGGTGTCAAACCAATAATCTTCTTTACAAAATAATGCCAGAGAGAGCCATATATACGACTGAATATAAATCTTTGAATTCCCCCTTGTAAATTGCAAAATTTCAGGTCTCCTGAGTAGGCAGCAGTAGCAGCTGCTGCTGCTGCTGCTGCTGCTACAAGTACTTTTGTCAGCAAAAAAAGCATATGGTGGCCTCCCCTTTCTTTTCCCACATAATTTTTTAAAAGTGTCTCTTGATTAATGTCTTCAGAAAAGATGTTTTATGAGGTGTTTACTTATTTAAAAAATGTATCTTTTCAATGCTGTATGTTCATTAAGGCCTGAGATGCTAACCATACATAAAATCTTTAGTTGTTCCAGGAAATGCATTTAACAAACCAAAATTTACTACAACTTAATTAAACCTGTTCTCTGATTGCTATGTCCCAAAGGTGCTTTTTCAGGAGGCAATTGGACTTCCTTGTTTTTTTTCTTTTGAAGGCATTTCACTTCTCATCCAAGAAGCTTCTTCAGCTCTGACAGGATAGTGGGGAATGGAAGGATTTATATTCTGATTTATATTCTGAAGAAGTTGCTTGGATGAGAAGCGAAACGAAAAAAGAAAAAAACAAGAAAATCCAGTTGCCTCCTTTGGGACAACCATGACCTGGATGACTGAGAATCTCTACAGGTTTTGATTGCTATGATTTGCTGCTTTTCACCTGCTCAGAATGGAAGCTAGCATTTTCCTCCAAGGCCTGTGTGCTATGATAAATTCTCTTTAAAAAAAAAAAAAAGTCTCCTACCTTTATTACTTTTACAAATAAGTCAAGGTGGCGAACCTAATATGCCTTCCTCATATAGTCCCCATAAATACAGCCCTTTGAGATGGGTTGAGCTGAGAGAGAGTGACTGGCCGAAGGTCACTCTCCTGCCTAAAACGGGACTAGAACTCACAGTTTCCTGGTTTCTATCCTAGTGGCGCCTTCACCACTAGACAAAACTGGTTCTACTCTGCTAGAATGAACGCAAGGACATCCATGGTGTGGGGAAAGAAGACTCAAAAAAGTCAAGATGGAGACCAGATAATCAAAACTCTACCCCTTTTTTCATATGAACTGCCTTATTGGTTCTGTGCTAACCTGGGGCATTTTTTCACACCACTAGCTGAGCCTGTTACTTAAAAAGCTGACATGCGATATGCAGTTCCCAGAAAATATATTTGCCAATAGTCTGTAGCAGTGGTGAAATCCAAATTTTTTTACTATCAGTTCTGAGGGCGTGGCTTGGTGGGTGTGGCAGGGGAAGGATACTGCAAAATCCCCTCCCCACTCCTGGGGGAAGGATACTGCAAAATCTCCATTCCCACCCAACTCTGGGGCCAGCCAGAGGTGGTATTTGCCGGTTCTCCAAACTATTCAAAATTTCCACTACCGGTTCTCCGAACTGCTCAAAATGTCTGCTACCGGTTCTCCAGAACCTGTCAGAACCTGCTGGACTTCACCCCTGGTCTGTAGAGATTCTCAGTCATCCAGGTCATGGTTGTCCCAAAGGTGCGTTTTCAGGAGGCAACTGGATTTTCTTGTTTCTTCTCTGAAGGCGTTTCACTTCTCATCCAAGAAGCTTCTTCAGCTCTGATTGGATGGTGAAGAATGGGAGGATTTATATTCCTTACAGACAGCTGGTCATTTGCATCGTTTTAGAGGGTCATTGAAGCACTTGGAGGTTTATCTGTGTCCTCAGAGTTACTTGAGTAGTGCTCCTTGTTCCTGTAGCCTGCCATTTTTTCCCTGGAAATCCATTCCTACTTCCACACCATTCAAAGAGTGGTCATAAAGCAGGTCACCACATGAGTGAAACTTTTTTCTTTTTTGGTGGATGTAGCAGTTGTAAAGCAAAACTCATTGTTTGTGATGGGGCAGTTTTTGCCAGAGACTTGGTTTTCGGCAAAAATGTCATAAATCAGGATGACATGACCAATTGTAGGAACTTCAAAACTACATTGTAAGTATCTTTGGGGGGGGATATGTCATAACATTGAACAGTTGCTAAGTGAATAGTTGTAAATTGAGGGCTACCTGTACATTTGGTCTGTCCACTATAGGTGTATATCTTGTTTTTTTAATATACTTCCCTCTATATCCTTTCCTATGCCACTTTGGCATGTATCATTTCTATCAAAAGGAGATGTGGAACAATCCATTTCAAATCTAATCTCCACCTGGAGGAACCATGTAGGAAGACCTGCCAAAGCCCTCCAATTTAAATTCCCTTGATATAGCCATATAAAGACAAGGCCATAATTTATTACGGATGATCCTAACCTGACTACAACTTTATTTTTCATTCCTTCAAGGGTTTTCTAAGCGCTAATGCATTGTGCAAATGTTCCTGACGCAGCATGACAATGCTTTTTGGGGTAAATCTCTGGGGTGGATCTCACCTGTAGACAATGACTATTTATTTCACACGTCCCTGTGCACCCTCACGTACATTTGAGGGGAAGCGTTCATATGGATTAAGTTAGCAACACTTACTTATTTTTTGCACTTGCAGACATTATGGCCCCTGCTAAATCATAGTTGGGAGCTGCCAAGCTTCCCCACCGAGTCTTTGTCCATGCTAAAAACGTCCAGAGACCAATTAGTTTTGCTTCACAAATCATGGGTATTTGCGACCCTGAATTAAACACCTTGCAACACAGAACAACGAAGAGGCGGAGGATTTCATAGGTCAGCTGGGAGGATAGCCATATTATTTTCTTGTTAGAAGAAGCATCTTAATAACAGAAACCACAGAGGATTTACATTCGCTCAGGTGTCCAGTGATATCTTAATCCCCCACCTTCTGTACCTGAATTCTAGCTACTTTATCTCAGATTGTCTCTTTCGACAATTAGTTTTAGGTGGGTAGATTCCAAAAGACATCAAGATTTCCATGAGCAAAGAAGCCCACCAAACCTAGAGTAGATAACGAAAATGCTCATTACAAAATATTTCAGGAAGATTTCCAGTTATTTGTAACTTAGAACAATGACTCGTTCATCTCTTCACCCAACTTTCCATTAACTAGGCTGTACCTTCCAAATCATCCAAATTGCTGCAAATGTTTCAAGTTCATGTGCCTTTAATCTGACGCCCTCTAGATATGTTGGGATTACAGTTTCCAGAATCTTCTATTAGCCATGACACCAGGAACAGCAGAACCTGTGATCCAAAAATCTCTGCAAGGCCCCAGGTTAGAACAAGTGGGGGTAGCCCACAAGAATCAACAGGTCCCCTGATCTTTTTACATTATTTAGCCAAGCATGAAGGACAAAAAGAGAATTATCCACCTTTTTCAACACTGTCTTCCAATCCATATGCAGTTATTATTTTATTATTCATCTGTTCATGTACAAGTAGTCCTCAACGTACGACCACAATTGAGTCCAAAATGAATGTTTTTAAGTGAGAAATTTGTTAAGTGAATCACTGCAGTTGTTAAATGAATTAACCCGGTTGTTAAGTGAATCGGGTTTCCCCATTGACTTTGCTTGTCAGAAGGTCGCAAAAGGTGATTACATGACCCTGGGACACTGCAAGCATCATAAATATGAGTCAATTGCCAAGCATCTGGATTTTATTCACGTGACCATGGGGATGCGGCAACAGTCATAAATGTGAAAAATGAATCATGTCACTTTTTTCAGTGCCATTGTAACTTCGAACGGTCACTAAATGAACTGTTGTAAGTTAAGGACTACCTGTATTTCACCCTTCGACAAATTTTGAGTGACTCATATCAAACGGTAACTTATTCTGAACAATACGCCACCTGGTGCATTGCTAGGTCCCACTAATCCTTATTATTATTATTATTATTATTATTATTATTATTATTATTATTATTATTATTATTATTATTATTATTATTATTATTATTATTTTATTTCTATACCGCCCTTCTCCCGAAGGACTCAGGGCGGTGTACAGCCAATTTAAAAACACAAGACAAAACAATGATTAAAAATTAAAATAATTAAATAGATTTGGCCCGGTTGAAAACCCTGAAAATTTAAAATACCCCAATTTAAAATTATTATGTTGATAGCCCGGCCTGGCAGAACAACAGGGTCTTCAGTGCGCAGCGAAACACTTGGAGGTCGGAGATCTTACGTATTTCCGGGGGCAGTTCATTCCACAGGGCTGGGGCTCCCACAGAGAAGGCCCTCCCCCTGGGTGTCGCCAGCCGACATAACTTGGCTGATGGCACCCTGAGGAGACCCTCTCTGTGGGAGCGAACTGACCGGTGGGAGGCTATTGGTGGCAGAAGTCGGTCTCGAAGGTACCCGGGTCCTGTGCCATGGAGTGCTTTAAAGGTGATGACCAACACCTTGAATCGCACCCGGAAGACCACTGGGAGCCAGTGCGCTCACGCAGGAGGGGTGTCACGCGGGCACAATGAGTTGCGCCCATAACCACCCGCACGGTCGCATTCTGGAACAGTTGGAGCCTCTGAGTGCTCTTCAAGGGGAACCCCATGTAGAGAGCATTACAATAGTCCAGCCAGGAGATGACAAGGGCATGAGTGACCGTGCGCAAGGCATCCCGGTCCAGAAAGGGCTGCAACTGGCGAATCAGGCGAACCTGATAAAAGGCCCCCCTGGCCACGGCCGTCATATGCTCTTCTAAAGACAGCTGTGCATCCAGGAGGACACCCAGATTGTGAGCCCTCTCTGTGGGGGGCAAAGATTCACCCCCAATAGTCAGCGATGGCACCTGCTGACTATATTGGGACGCCGGCAGCCACAGCCACTCGGTCTTGGACGGGTTGAGTGATACCAAATTCTTTTTCCTCTTCTACAATGCTGCTGCGTCTCCCCCCATCCCTCAGCAATGGGATTGACTGTTCATGTACCTCTTTAGCAGTGGTAGGTTTCCGGGCAAACCAGTAGTGGTGGCAGTGGGAGGCTCCGCCCACCCACCCGGATGTCATCACGGACTCTCTGCGCATGCGCAAAAGGTTCTGCACATGCACAGAAGCGCCGCATATGCTCACAATTCCGAACCAGTAGCGAAGGTAAGTGGAACCCACTACTGCTCTTTAGTGACAATTTCTTGTACTGTAGAAATTCCAAGATACCAACTCCAAACTCATACTTCACTCCAAATTCTTTGTGAGGTTCCTCTTGGTCTTCTTCAGCTTCTCTATATGTCTCTACAAAAGATAAATTCACTTGATGCTATGAAAAGTCCATTGGATTGGAGTTTTGAAGCCCCACAATGTCAGGGGGTAAGAAAATTTCAAAATTAAATGGATTGTCCATCTTTTTCAGGTCTTGGGTTGAAGTTTCAAATTACACATGGAGTCTAAACCAGCTGGTGCCCATGAAAAAATGGATGCAGAATTTAAATAAAGCATTTGTCATGCAACAATGTGAATACCAGTGGAAGAACAATATCAAATTTACAGTCAATAATACACTTAGAAAAAACTGGTAGGAAATGGTATATTTTCCAGGACTGATTGCCAAAATAAACAATTCATTCTCTAAAAACTGTTGGAAATGCAGTATTTTTTTTTTCATATTTGGTGACAAAAGTTTTAAATCCCAACAGTTCTGGGAAATGATTTATAATAGGAGACATATTATAAAGGTGGGTTTTTCTTTTCAGCCTGCTATTTTTGTACTAAAATTACTAAAACTTCTACTTTCACCAAGTATACAGAACTGATTAGGAACATGAATAACAGTTGCTACACGTTCTCTAGGCTTTTTCACTGGAAATTCTTTATATACAGTAGAAGAATAGCAAATTAAATAATGGGACTATATACTAATGAAAATCCTAACTTCGTATTTGAAAAACAAATTTTATATAACATTTAATTAAATGTGGAAACCATTTTTGGACTATTGTTTTAATTATTGCATAATAACAAATTTCATATTAACTAATTTTAATGTTGACTAAAAACTTTAAATAGATAGAAGATATTCTAATAGGTAGATTTCTATCAACAATGCTCTGGTTAATTTTACAATGCTTACAAACCTTTCTATCTCTCTTTTATTTTTAATTTTCCCTTAACAGTGTTGCGTGGTTGTTTATAATCAGTTCGTGTGATCTTCTTGCAAGAACTGAGTATATGTGACCTACTGGTTCTTCTGCCTTTGAACAATTTTGAATCATTTGATGATTTTTCAATTCTGACCCTGATTGTATTAGTTTGAGAAGCTTGCTCTTGAGAAGCCAAAATCAAGCCTTCGGTTTCTTTTTGTTTTGTTTTTTTAGTGTTCTAATTGTAAACTATTGCTAGGTTTTATCTTTATCCACTTTCTCTTCAATCTTTTGTAGAAATTGACTATATGATACTTTTCCTTGCCAGAATTCTATTCATGTTTTTATTACATCATTTCAATATTCATGTTTTGTTTCCTGCACATTCAGTACGTTTCCATTTTTAACTTGCATCATTAATTGACAGCCGGTACCAATTTTTTTTTTTCATAAGCTTCTCTATCTCATCCCACTTTCCAGAATCAACACCTTAAATGGCCACTAATACAAAACAATAGATTCCCTCCCACTTAAACATAAATCGAAACAGAGGTTCAGCTCCACGAGTGAGAAGGTTGCATGTGGCTTTTAATTCAGAAAATGTTTGTTGTTGGTCCAAGGTCACCCACGGAACCTGAGTATTGAGTACACATTTGGTCTGTATCAAAGTCTCGGCAAGTCTCTCGCACAAAAGTTCAGTGTTCTACAGTAACCATTGCTCTACATCATGCCTTCGCATTAGACCTTCTTGGCGTTGCAAAAGGAGAAGCGCACATTTTTTGCTGTTTGCTGTATAAACAGCACACTTTGTGAATCAATTTACGAAACAGCTTTATGTCTATCCATAAACAGCTGCTCAAGAGCAGTTACAGTTGTAAAGGGTTTATGGCCTGATTGCCTGATCAACAGACACCCAAATGAAATGAAAATGAGAAAGTGAGATCCTGTTGCCGACCACGCTCATCTAAACACTAGAAGAGAATGGGCTTCCTTGGCTTCAGCGAAAGGCTAGTGATTGAGCCAAACATCTTGATCAGAAATGTAAATGATAAGTCCAGACCTGTCAGCATGATCTTCAACAGAACCCGACATCAATTCATGTTGAAATAAAAGGAGAAATTCGGACTATAAAAGGCTTGTCTAACCTGATGCCCTCCAGATGTGTTACAGTTTAAACTCCCCTAATGGAGGATTATGGGAGCTAATCCGATTTATTGATTATTTATTTATTTTAACAATCTAGAGAGCTGTCCATCTTGCAACTGTGGCTCTAGGCAGTTAAAAAAAAAACCCCAAGGAACAAACCACAATTTCAAGGATATATAGGGGAAAAAAACATAATTTACCGCATGCTCAGAGTCAAAAGAGAAAAAAATCTTTCCACTTAGATCACTAAGGCAGTAACTAACAACCAGTCAATGGACTAGCTCAACCACACAATCCTTTATCTAGAGCAGGGGTGTCAAACTCAAGGCCCATGGGCAGGATCTGGCCTGCAGAGTGCTTAGATTTGGCCCACGGGGCTGCCCCAGAAACAGCAAAGGACTAGCCCGCAGTGCCTCTGCCAGCGAAAACAGAGCTCAGGAGGCCATGCATAGTGGCACTTTTCGCTGGCAGAGGGCTGGAGGAGGCCATCACAGCCGAAAATGGAGCCCGGGGATGTGCTAGCAAAACAAACTAGTAAAAGTGGATCCTCCCCCAACCCCACCCAGGCCACCATAGGTACCCCCAACAGAAGTGATGTCAAGCTTGCCATACCCACCATGGACACGCCCATCATGACACATCCACCTGGACATGCCTCCACCCCCACCCACCTCGAGATCAAACACAATCCTAATGCAGCCCTCAATGAAATTGAGTTTGACACCCCTGATCTAGAGCAATGTTTCTCAACCTTAACGACTTTAAGATATGTAGACATCAACTCCCAGAATTCCCCAGTCAACTATGCTTCTGGCGTTTACTTCTGGTTTCCAGAAAAAAAAAACACCCCATAGTGAACAATGGGTTAGTTTAATGACTGCCACAAAAAAAGATTGTATAATCGTGCCTGGTCACATGATGACCTTCATGGCTTACAATTGTAATTGCAGCCTCAATTACAGTTGAGGATAACCTGGATGTGAATACAAAATGAACAATTCTGTTTAACCCACTGTGAGCTTGGAACATTTTAAAAGTGTCCCACTGTGTTCCATCCTTGCTTCGACATGTCCAGATCCACCCAAATCTAAGTGAGGAAACCTTCACAGTTGGGTCATAGTGATGAAACTCCAGGCCAAGTGAAAGCACACCAAGAAGCAAGGAGAAAGCAAAGCAAGACGAATGGACTAAAACAGGCAGGGATCCTGACTGCTCCACTCTGCTTGTTGCATTAACCACTTTCTTTTCTCTCTAGTCTCATCTTTCTTTAGCGTAAAGAGGACATGTTTCTTTTCATGGAACGCAAAGTATTGGCTGTTGCCGTTGAGGCGGACACTGCACAAGCTGGGCAGGAAAGTGTTTTTGGAAGAATTTCTTCATTTATTTTTTTAAAAAAAAAAACAACCTCAGGATTGGGTTAGACCCTTAGATATTGGAACATTGTTATCATATCTCCCCTAGTCCTTCTTTTCATTACACTAGACCAGGAGTCTGCAAGATTAAACACGCAAAGAGCTATTTGGACCCATTTCCCACAGAAAAGAAAACACCGGGAGCCACAAAACCCTTTCTCTGCTGACTATTTCTTGAGCGGCCACAAAACTAGCATATGTAGTTGAATTAAACATTCCGTTTTCTTCTGAAACTTTTCTTTTCTTGGATTTATCCATGGTTGGCCTACCGGGGGTTGAAAAGCTCAATAAATCGTGTGCCGGCGGGTGTTACACATTGGCGGTTGTGACACATATTTTGAGTGACAGGGAGCCACAGCAGAGGGGTGAAAGAGCCACATGCGGCTCCAGAGCTGCAGATTGCTGACCCCTGCACTAGACATATCTCTTCCTATAACCATTCTTCATACTTTTTAGCTTTCAGCCCCTAATCATTTTTGTTGCTCTTCTCTGCACTCTTTCTAGAGTCTCAACATTTTTTTTCTTCTTCCGGTGACCTCTAGAACAAAGGTATCCTATAATCTTGGATCATTTTTATTCCATTGCTCTCAAACCATTTCCAGTCAATGTTACATATTGCAACTCGGAAGAATTTGTATGTCTAGCTAGAGATTTTTTTCCCTCTTCCTGGTGAAGAAAGGGCTGGGGTGCATTTATCTGCAACAGATCTGTGTGATGGAAACATTCTCTGCTGCACACAAACATACTGTAACATCTACACCCAGGAGTTAATACATCCAGCCTGGATACTATTACACCTCTTGCTTAGGTTCTCTCCAAATGAAATACAGCTGCAGTGCCTGTCACACCACCTGAAAGCAACCACTTAACAAATCTTTGAGTCAGAAACAATTGGGAAGCCCTTGGTGACAACAAATAATAAAGAAACCAAACCCTGCCTCATGTTGCCCAGCTGTCATCTTTTTTTGATCAAATACCTAATCAGGTATTTATTCCAAACAGGAATAGTACATTTAGTTTATTTGCAAAATAGGAAATAGGTAATAGAAGTCACAGCTATAGCCACACTTGTATTGATGAAGGTCACTCCATGGTTCGTAATGCAGAGATATGTGAAAAGTGTTTCCCCCACCCCAAGCATTCAAAGAGTGCTGATGAATCTTGCCTTTTTCATATTTTCTGAGAATAGGTGAAGGCAGTAAGGCTGTAATTGCTTCTATTTTTTTTTCAAGAGAGGAGGAAGAGAAGGAAGGATAAAGTGGAGAAGTTGTCTCCCAATCCGGCCTGTTGAAAAGTTCTCTTGAGAGAAGAATATATATATATATATATATATATATTTCCATGTGGTGTGGTAGACACCTGTTTCCAATTGTATCTTTGGATCAGAAGATACCCCCACTTGAGGTCTGCAAGGCCAGCCATCCCATATAAAATAAAGAGTCCAATGCATATGGCTGTCATCTATGCTTTTTATTGTAAATGATTTCTGATCAGCATGTCGGTGAAATTCTTCCTCAAGTCCTGCTTACATCATACGTATGGAACTCGGTTTCCACTGTAGGAATTACATGCAGAAGGTGCTTATTTAAACGGCTGGCCACAGGGGAGTCACTCTCTTTGTAAATGGATTTTGGCTCATAAAATAGGGGGGGGGATATTTTTAAGGTGTCACTAGAGAAGCCCAGTTTAAATAAAAAAAAAATTCATGGCACACAAAAGCAGAATGATTTCCAGTTATAATGCCTTGGTGTAATTTCTTTGCGCTTATTTGGGAAAATGCCTGGCTTGTAACCACTTGAAGAACTGATCACACAGCCCTTTTAAGTGAAGAGAGTGATGTCTCTGGAGAGATGTCCATTACAGCTATTTCCCAAATTGCAATTTAAATTGTATCCACATGCATCCACGGTTGTTGAAAAAGGCACATTTTGGAACGTATGAATGGCTGCACTAATTATTTGTTTTGGTTCCATTTTTACTAGAAGCTAATGCCCACTTCAGCTAAGGCCCACCATTCAGGCATTCGACATTCCTTCCATAATTCAAAATATCTCTCTTTCAATGTTGCAAATAAGATCCAACAACCTTACAAAGGTCCCATCACCATGGTTTGATTTCTCTCTAAAAGATCAGGATGTCAGATCCTGCAAAACCAGTTTGTAAATCACAAGGGCTTGATTCGTTTCCAATGTTGTTCAGAGATCCATGGAAATGGAAGTGAATGAGCAGGTAATGATACATAAGAAATAATAAGGCTGGATTGGCCATATGAGAAATAAAATGACCCCATAGCCGATGTGTTTGTCTGGAAGCAGGTTGGCCATAGGGTTTCAGTTGAAACTGGCTTTAGCAATGCTATTCTTCCATATCACTTCCATATCATTTTAGTTGTGATGCCCCCTTCTGCCTGTAGGCAACAGCTAGGTCTGTTTAGCACTTTAGTATCGTCTATTTATTTTATTTATATCCCACCTTTATTATTTTTTCCAAATAACTCAAAGCAGTGAATGTATCCAGCACACCTCCCTCCCTTCTCCTATATTTCTATAATAACAATCCTGTAAGGTGAGTTGGGCTGAGAGAGAAGGACAGACCCAAGGTCACCCAGCATTTTTTCATGGCTAAGGCAGGACTAGAACTCCCAGTGTCCAGGTTTCTAGCCTGATGCCTTCATCACTAGACCAAACTGGCTCTCTTATAATCTATCAATGACAACAGGGAAAATATTAATCATTGGGAAAACCTTGTCTCTTGCCTATGAAATATGTTGGCCTTCAAACACCATTTTCCACTATGCCACCAAATTGGGAAAAGCTGAACCTGAACATAGAGATTGTGTTCTCACTGAGACGTTTGTGCAATCTTGTCTTATATCAACTTTCCCCATCCTGGCTAGGAGTTTCAGTCTCAATATCTAGGGTGTACCAAGTTGGGAAAGGCTAGTGCGTGCATCAAGACATCTTGGGCCTGGCATTCTTTTTCACACATGAGCCATGCCGTGTTTTTCTTTCCATTTCCATTATCATTCTTCCAGGGCATGTAATTCCCTTCTCCTTTTTTACTTTACCATTTGATCCGTCATCAAGGATTTGTTTACCCCCTTCCCCCTCTTTCTCTTTCAGCCACGATTACACCCACATGGCCTGTTCTGTAGTCGGCTGGCTTCTTCGGGTAGGTAAAACAAACAAGATCAAAAAGTTACCCAGATAAGCAAAAGTCAAGTGGCCCCTTGAGGTCCCCACTTAACCCATTGCTCTCAGGTGGTTGGACTACAGAGGGGAAAAAAATCCATGAGTGAAATGGAGTGGTTTTTAAAGCAATTGTGGATGGGAGTTTAATAATAAAAAAAAACTTTCAACTCAGCCAGTTGGTTGGCTGCCGTGAACAACTACTGCAAAGTGTGTGTATGTGCGTATATTTGTGTTTGTGTAAGAAAGGCAGATGGCAGCACATGCCTGAATTTTTTTTTAAATAAAAAGCCCTCCTCACATTTAAATAATAACAATCCCCTGGCAAATTTAATGGACATTCAAAAATTCAAAACAATGACTAACTCTGCAGTGCAATCCCGCCTGTCTGTCCAAGTATCAAGAAGTTCAAAGCATAGCACGACAGCTTTTAGTTTCATTTAAATAAGAAAATACTTGAGATTTATGAAAATACCAGGATCTCTGAAAGTACCCGCCTTGTCCGAAGAGTTGTACAAACAGAAGAGTGAGATTGGAAACAGCTTTTTCATAAACCAGGGATGAACCATTATAGGGGCATAAAATCGCATCTACTTATCTTCATATGACCTAGTAAAATACATCAATATGTAGACGTGTGTACTTATCAGTGTTTTATGCCTATGCAGCTATAAATGGCATGGAATTCAGTAGAGCTTACTTTCCAAAATGTCGAGAAAGCAATTCTTTTTTCAAATAATGCTAAGTGTTTGGAGGGATGCTATCTGTACCTCAGTGTCAGAATTGCTGTATATATTCATCCCAGGAAGAGTAGGCAAAAATGTGTCACTCCAAAACGCATAAAGGTGGTACTTCGCTATAGCCAGGGGTGGCTTCAAAAATTTTAGCAAGTGGTTCTCTGCCCCGTAGTTTGGTGGGCGTGGTCATGGTGGGTGTGGCCTAGTCGGCCTCCTGCACGATGGTGGAGGGGGAGGTGTTTTTGCCCTCCCCGGGCTCCAAAGGTTTTCCTCGAGCCTCCAGGAGGGCGAAAATGGCCCTCTGGAAGCTGGAAACTGGCCCATTTCCGGCCTTCCCGAACTTCCGATAGACCCATTTTTCACTCTCCCCAAGCCTCCCCACATGCCCTGCACTTCCCTGCATCCAAAATGGGCTGCGTGGGAACTCCTGGGAGGGGAGGGGAGGGGTGGGCGTGGCCAGCCAGGAGTGGGATTTGGGAGTTCTCCAAACTGCACAGAATCTTAGCTAGAGGCCCTCCCGAACCCCTGAGAAACCCCAGCAGCCCACCCTGGCTATAGCCCATCAATCTAGGATTGTGCTGACAATGATGCATTAGAAGAAGCCACAAAATAAGCAAGTTACATCTTTCAAGTAACAAGATCTGCAATTGAAGCAACATCACAATATGAATCAGAAAAGGCTCCAAGTCTATACTACTTAGAATAAATCATCCATTCCTTTATCATTATACCAGTGTTTCTCAACCTCAACAACTTTAAGATGTGTGGACTTCAACTCTAAGAATTCCCCAGCCAGAGTTCATGAAAGGTTGAGAAATTGCATCATACTATTCCTTTTCCCAGGGAAAATCTATATTCCAATAGTAGAAACTGACATATAACCAAACACTTTTTCTAGTGGGCCAAACAGGAAACCATGAAGTCTACCTTATCCCTGTGTTTCCATACAGGGAGTCCTCAACTTAGAACAATTTATTTGGTGACTGTTCAAAGTTACAACGGCCCTGAAAAAAGTGAGCTGTGACCATTTTTTACACTTATGACCATTGCAGCATCCCCCATGGCCATGTGATCAAAATTTGGGTACTTGGCAATTGACTCATATTTATGACAGTGTCTCGGGGTCATGTGATCACCTTTTGAGACCTTCTAACAAGCAAAGTCAATGGGGAAGCTAGATTCACTTAACAACTATGTCACTAACTTAACAATTTCAGTGATTCACTCAACAACTGTGGTCATTAAAATAAGGCAAAAATCACTTAACAAATTGCTCACTTAGCAACAGAAATTTTGGACCCCATTGTGGTTGTAAATCAAAGACTACCTGTATTTCGGGCACTGCCTGACAATTGCTCTCCACTTGAAAATGTTTCTTTCTGACTGAGGTTTTCAGTCATCCAGGTCATAGTTGTCTCAAAGTTGCTTTTTTCAAAACTCCGGTTGTCTTTTGGGGTGGGAAAAAAAAAACTACCTTTGAGTTACTTTCTGAACTTCACAATTTCTTCATGCAAAACATGGAATGGTTAACGCTTTCATTTGTATCGTCCTATGATCCCCCTTTACCAAAAATTATTGTTAACCCATTAATTTGGAGGGCCTGAGGTTTCAAACTTCCTCTTCAGGAAACCCTCCTGTTTTTGGGAGGGGGAATAGAGCTTTAATAGTTCACACCACCAGAATCTCTCTTCCAGGAAGCATCTCATCTAACATCATCCTCCTTAACCCCAGCATGGGAGAGACATAAGACTCTTATTGGTCCTGTTGCCTTTTCTGGGGATTAGAGGCAGGCAGGCAGGATGGAGGAAACTATTTGATGCAGCCTCCTGGCTGTATGGCATAAAAGACCCTTCTTTTCTCTTTTGAGGAAATAGTTTGATCTTCTTCTCCCTTCTCCAGTTCTGTTTCAAGATTTAAAGGGGGTGTTGGTGTTGTGTCTCATTTATTCTATATGGGAGCAAAAACCATGCTTCAGTTGCAGATAGGGATAGAGGATATTGGTACATTAGCCTGCCTGAGAAGATGCATATTTTGTGGTCTGAGCTGGCAATTTGTGGAAGCTGCTATCACAACAAGCCTGTCTCTTCCTTTACATCTCTTCTAGAGACACTAATAAGCAAACTGAAGCCAAGACAATAGCATCGTATGATGGTGAATTTATGGCACGCATGCCAGAGGTGGCACGCAGAGCCCTTTCTGTGGGCACACGCGCTGTCGCCAGCTGCCCTTCCGGGTTCTGTTGCACGCACACATGCTGGACAGCTGATCCTTCGCTTGCATGTGCACACCGGAACCCAGAAGAGAGCAGCTGGGCAGTGTGCATACGCGTGATTGAACCCAGAAAAGAGCAGCTGGCTGGTGCGCATGCGCACAATGGAACCTGGAAGAGAGCAGCTGGCCAGTGTGCATGCACACAATGGAACTCAGAAGAAAGCAGCTAGCCGGTGCACATGTACCCAACAGAACCCAGAAAAGAGCAGCTGGCCAGTGCACATGCAAGTAACGGCATGCGATGGAACTCAGAAAAGAGCAGCTGGCCAGTGCACATGGCACTTGGTACCAAAAAGGTTAACCATAACTGCACTAGCATGTAACACAAAAAGCTTGTGCTGAGATATTTGGCATCAATGCAATAACTTGTGGAATATTACTTCCGATGCATTTCATGTACAAAGATTTTATCAAAGTTTATTATTTTTCTTTCAGTCTTTAAAACTCCAGTTTGAAAGATTGTTTAACAAATTATACAGGCGTACAGTAACATTTGCCAAATGCAGACTACCTTCCAGCCAGTATTTATTTATATCATAGCACAACCACAACTGCTAAATAACTGGGACTAGGTACATACAACTTGGTAGGCTAAGCTAAAATGAGATTGGGCAAGTCTTATTGCTTACCGTGTTGTAAGAATTCAAAATAATACAATCAATCTTGACCTTCTTCTATGTCTGTGAGATATATAGAAACACAGAAAACTGATGGCAGAAAAAGACCTAGTGATCCATCCAGTCTGCCCTTTGAATTTATTTGGTTTTTGTTTTATCTTTATTTATTATTTGTATTATTATTTTCATATTTTAATTATTATTTTTAATTTTTGTCAGATGATGGACATGTTTATCCCATGATGATTGGCCCACTACCTTTGCTGGAAGTTGATTCCAAGCTTCCACTACTCTTTTGGTGAAGTAATACGGTGCTTTCTAACATTACTTTAAAATTTTCCTCCTGTCATATCTGAAAATATCCTTTCGGGTCACTTAACCTGGTCCTTCAGTACGTCTTCATAAAGCAATTTTTAGCCCTGTGATCCCTTGTTACTCTTCTTTGAACATACTCCCATTCCTCTTCTTTAAATATGGTGTTTATTGGCACAGTATTTAAGCCTGAACAAAGCAAAATAACATGGAATGATTACTTTGCGTGATTGGAAATTATGCTTCTATTGATGCAGTCTAAATCTGGATTTGCCTTTTTAGCCACCTCACACATGCTGATACATATTCAATTTGCAATCAACTCCTATTCAAAGCTCCTTTTCACAGGTTCTCTGCCTGAGGTATCATACCTGCTTCTTGTTTCTGAATTTATTTTTGTTTTCATTTGTTTCCATTAACTTTCATTTCCGTAGCCAATCTTATTTTAAATTTCACTTCTATCTTCCAGGATATTTGTAATTTGAAAAATGTGCGACATTTGCAAATGTAACAGGAATAAAATTAACCAACTCTATTCAAAGATGTGATGCTTCTGCAATTATTCCAAAAGCAATAGATGCAGATTGCATGTTTGATGTGATCTTTGGTGATCTATTGGTTATCTTTCATTTTAAGTTTTTAAAAATTATTTTCCTGGAGAGAACTTCTGATGGAAACATGGTCAGCTAAACACATTTCCAGCAGGGACAATGACCACAGCAAAAACAGAAGAGTCAGTGAACAGTCTGGTTCTTTGGAACTTCTATAGACAAGGAGAAGACAGGAGATCATTCACATGTGCTTCAGATGGGTGCTCCTCATGAGAAAACCACAGGACAGTAGTCCTCCATGAATCTGAGTGCAAGAAAACAAAGGGATCAATCATCAGCCTTGCAATTGCAGTGGAGCTTTTCCAGGGACTAAATAAGTTTGCTAACCTCACTTCTAATCACTCTAGGTAGTTATCTATTTAACTATCTTAAGGCTATTAGAGATCTTCAGAACAACAACTTTGAAAAGCCACTTGGTGAATCTATCTTTATTTCTGAACAAAAGAAAAAAAAATGACTCTAAGTTTTAAGAATATAAGAAATTTGAAATAAATGACAAAAAGCTAAATACGGTTTTGAACTAAGAAAGTTATAAACTAATTAAGACTCCAGACAAATTTTGAATATTGAAAGTTTTTTTATAAGATTTTGGAACTAACTTTATAAAATACAGTTTTTAATGGAAATCAGAATTATTTTATCTAATTTGAGTCATAACAGAGGTTAGAGCAGTGGTGGGTTACTACCGGTTCGCCCTGAATCGGGTGAATCGGTAGCAGCGGCAGAGGGAGGCTCCGCCCACCTGCCTGGACACTTCTGCACATGCTCAGAAGTGTTGTGTGTGAGCGAACCGGCAGCAAACTAAATTGAAACCCACTACTGGGTTAGACCCTTATGATTTAAATTGGACACTAGAGGGGACTAAAGGGAAAAAACTGTCTTTGGTTTGGATTCAGAATGGGATTTTCAAAATGATACAAAACTTAAGGGCGGTTTTCAAAGACTGGGTCCAGAAATTAATAGCACAATATCAACAATGTCAGTAACAATCTGCTTTCTATGGGTAGAATGTGTTAATGAAAGAATGACAGATGGGAAACAAATCTTGCTAGAGGCAAAAATATGGAATCAGAAATATTGGAATAAAAAAAGTGTGAATTGCAAGATAAAGAAGATATTTAACATGGAAATACAAGTGACAGGCCAAGAGAATGACATGGATGAGAGTTCTCTATTGGATATATAAAATAAGCTGGCTGAAGCTTTAAAATATTACAGGGAAATGAAAATGATAAACCAAGAGACTGACTTGAATCATGTATGTTTATTGGATTTATAAAAGAGACTTTATAAAGCCTTGATGAAGCCTATGCGATGGGACAAAGAAGAATTGAAAAGAGATCAAGTTTTACAACCACATTTGAATGAATATATATTAAGATTTTGAGAGCTAAAAGAAAGGAATATGAAGTTGGTTTATTTAATTAAGATTAAACTGAGGCATGTATCTTTTTAAAAAATGGCAAACCTTTGTGGACTTTTTGCTGACATCAGAATTGAAAAACTGATGTTTTTATGAATGTGCTTCTAGATTGGGAAGAGGGGGGTTATGGAAAGAAAAGATATCTGTTTTAACCTTATAGGGGATGAAGAGCTATCAAATGTCTTTATACTTGTGATAAATATTGGAAGTGCCTTCTTTATATATTTCCTTTCTTTTTCTTTATTTTGCTTTCCTTTTTTCCTTTCTTTTCTCCCTTTTTTCTTTGCATATTTCATTCACCCTTTTTACTTTTTCTTCTGAGTAAGAGTTTTTATTATTGTAATTAAAATCTTTTATAAACATTATATATACCAAACATTTTCCTGGGAAGATCCATCATATTACATTTGCCCTTCTTTCTTTTATTATCCCTCTTAGTTCTAGGACATCCTGTTCCATAAATCTGAAAAACATAGTCCTTTTCCTGAACTGAAAATGCAGCCACATGCTGCTTTCTCATTCCATGGCACAAAGACAAGAGGAAGCAGACTTGGAGAGATAAAGAAGAGCTAAATCCTAGGGAATGTAACTGAATTCATCCAGGTTTATACCAAAAAATCATCTGCATGAGAGACTTACCTATGTCAGCAATTCCAAAATATAGATACACTCTATCTGCTCAGTAAACAGTATAATGCTAAACATTATGATATGATAGAGCTCTGCAGGCCCTTCAGAAAAGGGGCTTTAGACCACATGGAATTGGACTGGAAGCTCTTCTTTTATACCTTGAATGCAGCCGTGTCTTTTTCCATGCTTATATGGCTGCTTGCAGCTGCCTCCACAAGTCTTCTCCCTCAAATTGAAGGGGCTGTGGAGTAGCTTCTGAAACAATTGTGCGATCCTGGAAAAAAGTGCCACCACTTTTTTTAAAAAAAGTCCTTCTTGATACATTTCCAATCTGTCTTTTCTTTAAGGATTCCCACAGCCCTAAAGGCTCTGTGATCCATTTATTTTTAGGAGCATCCACAGGGTAGAATAAAAGTCCCATATTTTTTTTTACATGGTCAGCAATGCACAGACCTGTGGAAGGATGGGGCTTTGATTCAGGGGTGGGTTCTACTTACCTTTACTACCAGTTCTGGCCTAAATCTTCTCCTCTTTTAAATTTAAATTTTAAACATAAATTTTAATCTGTTTAATTATGGGGTATTTTAAAATTCAGCCTAAATTATTTAATTCGTTTTAATTTATTTTAAATTTTGTATTTCTGTGTTTTATCTTCTGGCTGTTCACCGCCCTGAGCCCTTCGGGAGAAGGGCGGTATAGAAATTTAATAAAAGAAAGAATAAAAGAAAAAAAGAAAGTTCACAATGGGATCATGTGCATGCACAGATCACCGATGACGACATCCGGGACGGTGGGCAGAGTCTTCCACCAGTTTTACTACTGGTTCTTGAGAACCAGTCCGAACCGGGGGCAACCCACCACTGCTTCGATTGTGCTGCTGTGATTGCCATCTTGCATTTTTAAATTCTCCCCTAGAGAATTTAAGGGGCTGTTCTGCATTCCATCTCTTGGATGGAAATGAGCCCATCTCAAAAATCCCTTTCTGGGAATCTCTCTCTTCCTCTATTTTGGCTGGAAAGATTTAATATGGTCCCCAACCAATGGACTCCTTTGCTTCTTTACTTTTCCCATCCATGCCAAGAAGACAAACTTCAATTACATATATTTTCTTACAGAGTTTCCTTGCAATAAATACAGTCGGTATATTATTTCCTTAACATAAACCTTAACTCATATTTTTTAAAATAAATATTTTATATGGCATTCTTGACTTTTAAAAAATGGCATTGCAAAATTCAGAGAAATCCAGTGCAGTCAAAGATTGAAACTAACCTTTCTAAATATTTGTCGGGGCAATGCAAAATAGATTGTCTCATATAAAAATGTGGTTTAGAACAAAATTTACCCTCATCTCTATCATTGGTGTATCCTGATTCTGTTCCAGAGCCAGAGAAATTGTGAATTGAACTGTGCGCAGGGTGCAAATTCATGAAATACCATTTTGGTTGAACAAATTATCTTGGTCTGTAAAATACACAAATTCACCTGTGTAAATTGGCCTGGAGGCTTTTTTAAAAGTAATCACGATACCATTGAGATTAATCATATTGGTTTTAACTGGATTGAAACATTACCATGTCTATTTGCAATATTAAGCAGTATCTCATTTCTATAACTGGGGGGAAAAATAAAGTCTCCACTTTTATCATGAAAGATTTATAGAAGACCTCGGCAACCATGTAGCCAGATTATCTTATTTTTACGAGCATAAATGTGAATGCATGTTATTTATACAAATGTTCGGGACAACTCTATCCAGCTGATAGGAATTAGAGGGAGCCTTTAAGTGAAGTGTGAAGAGCTATAGCATTTTACGGTCAGAAGGCAAAGTTAATCAAGAATGATTTCTCTTATATTAATAGTTCTTTCCCCACTCCTTTTAACTGGATGCCTAGAAAGGATAAAATATAGTACAGATGCAATTAATCTTTTTTAAAACAGCATTCAATTTTCCTAAAGAACATCCAACATAACAGCTGGGAAAGCAGGAGGGAAATTGTTTTATGCTGGGGAAGAGTTTCTCTCCTTAATCAAAAGCATTTGATGTCCAACCGTTAATAATGTGTTTGTCGGTAACTGTAGTCTTTAGTTCAGTCAATCTTCTTTGAACTGGAATATCACATTGGGGTACATTGTGAGTCCACCGTGGGTTTTTCAGAGCATTTGATTTCACTTTGTCCTTATGTCAGGAGATTCAAGTTGCCTATGAAAGGGCAATGGATCATCCGCAGAGGATGATGGACGGTAGGCATTGTTTGTTCAAGATACATGTTGCTATATTTCAAATGTAGATCGCTGTGATGAATGTGATATCGTATAGCAGTGGGTAGAGTTTGGTCTTCCAGCACAAGGAAGCTTTCAGACTAGAAACAGGCAGCCTGGTTGTGTCTGCTTCCTTTCACTATTATCATTATTAAAGTTAGGATTGGACCTCTCAGAGAGAAGATTGGGGGTGAAATGCAGTTATGATATAAAAAGTACACTGACAATTCAAAAGGTATCTGTTCTTTTTTAAAGTAGAATCTTAAATCAGGCTCCGCACCTACTCTTAAGTCTCATCATTGGGTTATGTTATTTGATTAGAGACTGACAGCTATTAGGATATGATGAGACCACATACTTGCACACATAAGGCTGAGTCCAAAGAACACAAATCCTACAGACCACAGCTTAAAATCACAAGCATTGCAATGGACCAAACTATACAATAAGTTATAAAGAGCTACCATTTGCCTATTGGATGAAAGGAAGTTCTAGTACAATGATGTTTTTATTGAAATACAGGTAGTCCTTGACTGATAACCATAAATGAGCCCAAAATTTCTTTTCCTAAGTGAGACAGTTGTTTAGGGGAGTTTTGCCCCATTTTATGATCTCACTGGCCACAGTTGTTAAGTGAATCACTCCAGTTGTTAAGTTAGTAACATGGTTTTTAAATGAATCTGGCTTTCCCATTGATTTTGCTTGTCAGAGGGTCTCAAAAGTTGATCACATGACCCCAGGACACTGCAACTGTCATCAATATGAACCAGTTGCCAAGCATCTGAATTTTGATCACATGACTGCTGCAGCGGTTATAAGTGCGAAAAATGGCCATAAGTCATTTTTTTCAGTGCCGTTGTAACTTTGAACGGTCACTAAACAAATAGTTGTAAGTCGAGGACTACCTCTTTTGTGCTACATGCTTTTTGTCTTCTGAGTTGCACAGAATCATAGGTTTGAGATAGGCAGCTGTAAAAATTGTATGTATGTATGTATGAACGTATGTTACTGTATGTACTGTATGTATGTATGTATGAATGAATGAATGCATAAATAAATAAATAAATAAATAAATAAGCCCATTCATCTTTATTCTGTGATGCTAAACTCACGCCAGACAGACTGCAAGTTAAACTGGTTTCAGTTCAGAACAAAGGTAGATTCTTGGTCAAGGCCATCATCAAGTAAGGTCACCTGCTGGCCCCACATCAGTTGCTTTATGGTATCAGATTTTTCAGTGCTTTTTATTCTGCTCTGTTTAAAACGGTCATGGTAGGCTGCGAATCCTCATGAAATTTAATCCCTCCATTTAACAAAGAATCTAGTGAGATGTGTCAGATGGAAATAAGACACAATCAGATACATCTCCAACTGTTGCTTATGCCAGAATTCCTCTGCCACAAAACTCTAAGGAATGCTCATTTAATGTACCTATATATAATTTTTATTTATGAAAACAAAATGCATGGAACAATTCAAAAACAAACATCTTGCATTGAATATTCTATTTCATTAATCAAAAGACAAGATGCCATCTATCCAAACATTTCCTTAGACGCCTGGGTGACTGGTGAAGTTCACAACGTATTTCTCAATTGATCCTTCTTCAGTTGTTTTCCTTTACTTGATCTTCCCATTCCCCCAACTTCTATGCTGATTGATTGAAGTAATTATGGCTTCTAACTCTTAATGGTGAGACTGGCATGACTGTCTGCCTGGGGATGGCAATGGGGCAACACAGTATTAAGAATGGGGAGAATGAATTAGGAAAGCCAAAACTATGCCACTTCACTCAATATTAATGGGGCTGAAACAGAGATGATTTATACATGATACCCTCTTCTGATCACAAGGAATTAGAAGGTAAGAAAATCAGTTTTATTAAGCAATTTCTTCTATACTCGGGTAGGGATACGAGACTGAAAATAACCAAAGAATTGTCACACTTTGCCTGGGAAGACCTACCTAATCACAGTTAATGAATGCAGTTCTTGAAAATTTTATTTATATTGTCACTTTTAGAATGCCTCAAGGCGGCGAACACCCCAATAACACTCCTTCCTCCTCCCAAATTCCCCACAACAACAACCTGTGAGATGGGTTGGGCTGAGTGTCTGCCCCAAAGTCTGAATGAATGAATGAATGAATGAATGAATCAATCAATCAATCAATCAATCAATCAATCAATCAATCAAACAGTAGCAATTATAGCCCACAACTGCAATGCTGGTTGAAAATATCCATGTGCCATATCTATGTTTCATCCGAATTGAGGTCTGCCTTGTGACTGTGTTTTAAATCTGGTTGGTAATGTACACTGTGAATTACATGCAAATCTGCCCATTACTTGTACTTTTATACAAATATGTACTGCTACTGTTGCAGGATTTCATTCACAAATAAGACTTGTCTCAATCCCAGCCAGGTCATAAACATCTAAACATAGGTAGAATTCTCCATTCAGATAGGAACTATAATTGTTCCTGAAAACTCTATGGAAGTAAATGCTGAAGACCCTGCTTGTTCTAAGGAACCCATCATTATTGGCTAAGTTGTGAGTCCTAGAACCAAAAAAATAACCCCATTTTTTCCCAACAGACAATGTGTCCATCCAGGGTGTGATCTTCATGAGAGGACAAGAGGACAAGACTGATCTGCTTATTCAGTTTCTCCTAGTTGTCCTCAGAAGTAACTTAAACAAAAGATTTTTGTTAACCTGTTGGAACTGACTTGACTGTGATGAAACAGATTTCATTAGCAGCAAGTGTATTTTCTTACTTAGATTTCTTCAAGTTTATTTTTCCTTCACGGATAACACCAGCCCACAGCTTATGTTTAAGATTTGCTTAGGGAGAGAGGCTTGTCCGGAGACAGTAAATTGGGGGGAAGTAAATTTGTCTGTCTTCACTTAAAAAAATATCAGGCTATTTATCTTTTCAATAATGATGGTGGTGCTTCTACATACAGTATCAAGAAGGATGTTTTGCTGCCAAAAAAAAAAGGGATTGAAATGAATCTCTTGTTTTTAAGAGAGCCACATACCCCCTAGAGATGGCAACAGTGCCTTGTTAAACAATGGAAGCCAAGCCATGGTAGAAAAAAAGACCATGCGCTCTGCGCACACAACCTCTACACTTTTCTGGTTGAGAATCAGCTGGCATTTTAAGCTCTACAATCTTCTAGCATTTGGGTTTGGATTTCTTTTCCAGATACTGTGGTTGGTACCTCAGTATTCATCATTAATGCAGTGGTGGGTTCCTCCCGGTTCGGTCCGGTTCGGCCGAGCCGGTAGTGGTGACGATATGACGTCACCGAGCCGGTTCTCCCCCCCCCACCCTCCCACCCCCCACCCACCCACATTATTCTTACCTTTTATTTGATCCCACCCCCAATCTATTGTTGCCTCCTGAGTCCCAGCTGATGACTAGAGGAAAAAAAACTGTTTAAACTCTTGCCGCGGGGCTACAGCTGATCAGTGTTAAAAGTAAACAAATGAGTCGGGTCGTAAGTGCGAGGACTGGTCGTAAGTGCGAGGACCTTCCAGAAATGACTCTGACCAGCTAGCCATGCCCACCTAGTCACATGACCTCCAAGCCACACCCACAAAATAACAGAACCACGCCCACAGAACCAGTAGTAAAAAAAATTAGAACCCACCCCTGCATTAATGGGTTTGGGAGACGTGATGAGTACCAAAAATACTGAGTACCAAACAAAGTTTTCCCATATGGAAAAAGGTAGTGAGTCACAAGGCAGTCAATACCAACAAGTTCTAGTTTTGCGTTGAGTACCAAACAAACTATGAGTACTGGGATAAAATTTTTGCATCAAAATGTGTTGAGTACCAAATTCAATGAGTTTCAAAGCAGTTGAATACCAAGGTACTACAGTATACCATTTTTTAGTTATGAGTATTCCAATATACTCAATTTCTGTTTGACTATTGCTGGTAGCTGTACCAATTATATGAAACAACTACATCATAACTTCAGGCAGTACATGCATTTAATGGTTAGAATTTACTTTATCTGCACGGCTACCAGAGCTACCACATCTTGGACTTGCTCAGGCAGATGTTTCCCAAGAACTAACAAAGACAAGAAAGTAAGGAAGACTATAAGTGAGTTGAGATACTCTTCCCCCACTCGCTTTCCTTTGACACACACACACACACACACACACACACACACACACACACACATTCATGCCTCCATTTTTTCTGCCTCCTCCAAAGTGTGGATATACATGCCATTTAAAATCGACACTTATAAGTGAAGTGGGAGTGTTTATATATTTGCAAATGTGAACACAAAATTTAAGTGTGGAAACTCTTCAACACTGAAGATGACATTGTGTGTTCTCATGGCACTGGACGAGGGGTGAAATCCAACAGGTTCTGGAGAATCAGTAGCAAAAATTTTGAGTAGTTCAGAGAACTGGCAAATACCACCTCTGGCTGGCCCCAGAGTGGGGAGGGAATGGGGATTTTGCAATATCCTTCCCCTGGAGTGGGGTGGGAATGGAGATTTTGCAGTATCCTTCCCCTGGAGTGGGGTGGGAATGGAGATTTTGCAGTATCTTTCCCCTGGAGTGGGATGGAAATGGAGATTTTGCAGTATCCTTCCCCTGGAGTGAGGTGGGAATGGAGATTTTGCAGTATCTTTCCCCTGGAGTGGGATGGAAATGGAGATTTTGCAGTATCCTTCCCCTGGAGTGAGGTGGGAATGGAGATTTTGCAGTATCCTTCCCCTGCCATGACCACCAAGCCACGCCCACCAAGCCACGCCCACAGAACCAGTAGTAAAAAAAATTGGATTTCACCACAGCACTGGACAATGAGAAGACCTTTAAGTAGCATAACAATAAAACAATTGACAGAAGGGGCAGAGACTAGCATGAGGATGAATAGAATATTTATTTTATTGTAATTATACCCTGCCCTTGAACTCAAGTGAATATTCAAGGAGTACAATATTTCTAACTCTTAATAGTTGGAAGGAATAGCACGAACATGAAAATGAAGGCATAGACTAGGGGTGTTCAACCTTGGTAAACTTTAAGATCTGTGGATTTCAGCTCCCAGAATTCCCCAGCTAGCCCATTCTGACTGAGGAATCCTGGGAGCTGAAGTCCACAAGACTTAAAATTGCCAAGGTTGGATATCCCTGACATAGACAAAAACAACCATAGCTCTTATGTTCTTTTCCCACTCTTAATAAGGACAACCTACCTTCAAGTGGTTCGATCTTCAACCTAAGAGTTGTATTTCCTTTCAGAAAGACTTTTTGAAATCAGGCAAAGTCTGATAGCTCCAGAGTGTTCAATGTTCATGTGAAACCTTGTGAAGCAGTGGTGGATTCCTCCCGGTTCGGCCCAGTTCGGCGATATGACATCACCGAACCGGTTCTGTTTGTTCGGGAGCTGGGCCCTCCCGCCCCTTCCCCGCGTTATTCTTACCTTTTATTTGGCTCCACCCCCAATCTATTCGCTGCCTCCCGAGTCCCAGCTGATCAGCTAGAAGGAAAAAAAACTCTTTAAACTCTTGCTGCGGGGCTTCAAAGGGCCGCCCTACAGCTGATCAGTGTTAAAAGGCAGTGTGGTGATAGACCAGTGCGCTCGAAAAACAAATGGGTAGACCAGTACAGCTCTGCAAGCAGTTAAAAGCCTGGTAGATCAGTACCTCTGCTAAATCCTAAAGAACTGTCACATGACCATCAAACCACGCCCACAAAATAAGCCATGCCCACAGAACCGGTAGTAAAAAAATTTAGAACCCACCCCTGTTGTGAAGCCTCATGTTAACCATGACGTTAGTTCTGTCACACAACTTCTTGACCACATGGGTGGAATTGGTGAAACCAAGAAACCATCCATCCAATTTGATTTTCTATTCCACCCTACCTGATGTTTTACCTCCCTCTCCTGGACCAAAGTAGGAGATCTGAAGTCAAAGACCCTTTACGCTTAAATGTGCATTTAAAAAAAAAACTAGCAAACTTATTGTTCCCAAGGTTGAAGCAGAAAGCAGAGAAGTTTTCTGATATGAAATGTCAGTGAAGGAATTCTTCCAATATAAATAGCAGCTCCAAAGATATTTTCATTGCAACTGAAAGATGGAAGGAAAAAGTTAACATATTCACCCCACCAGCACCTTATGAACCTGATAATGATCAGCTTCTTTCCAATGCTATTATTTGCATTTTTAAAGGATATATGTATTAATGTAAGAATACATTTAATGGTAATATCACTTTTACCCTTTTCTTCATTATCCTGTAAGTTGCCACGATAGTAACAATATAGAACAAATACTTTGTTCATAGGCAATACAAAGAAGATATCAGGTACTTATTAAAGGGCTTGCATGGTTGCTGACATACACCTTAGCTTGCTTCTTACATTGCAAAGTAAGAACTTCTGCTAGAGGAAGTCCAAAGAATGTTTCAGTAGCAACATTGGAGTATTATGTACATAAGGATGAACGGTTCTTAATAACTTTCATACATACATCAGACACAAAGATATTCTCTATGAAAAATATGCACCACTAAATAAGTTTACTTCTGCTACGTATTTTAGAGACAGAGGGATGGTTGATGATTAACAAACTGATGCTTGGGTTGAGATCAGTTTTCCTCATTTCCACACATCCATTTCTTCCCAGATTGACTTTAGTCACGTGATCGCAATTCAAGCACTCGCATTAAAATAGGTTGCCGCATCTGGCAGTCATGTGATCCAGATTTGCAAGCTTTGCAAATTCCCATTGGGAAACTAGGTTTGCTTAAGGACCATATGATTTGCTTAATAATTTCCCTAACAAATGTCATAAAAGTGGGTCTGACTCAACTTACAACCGCAATGGCTTGTGATGGAAATTCCGCTCCCAATTGTGGTCATAAGTCAAGGATTGCTGTATGCATGCGGAATCTATGTATTATTTTTGGCTCTTTTGAACCTCCTGACAGCCTCAGCAGGTATTTGCCTGATTCAAGGATTCCATCCTTTGCTCATATATTCAGTTGAATGTTTGACAAATGTATAAATGAACAGAATGGATCTCGACAGTAATCATGATTAAATCACTGTTTCTTTCAGCAGTGTGGGATAAGAGTTGGGCTTTACCTCTGAAGTAGTTCCAAAAGGTAACACCATTATTTTCAATTAATTTAATATGTAGTTATTCCTGCTGAAGAAAAAGGGATGGAGATTATTTCTCCAACCTGGAAGATATAAGGCAGTGCTGGTATTCAGCTGGTTCTATCCGGTTTGGACAAACTGGTAGTGGCAGTTGTGGGAGGCTCCGCCCACCCACCTGGATGTGATCCAGGATGTCATCACATCCCATTTTTGATGCTCTGTGCATGTGCAGAAGGCTGCGCATGCGTGGCCGTGGTGGGTTTCAAATTATTTTACTACCAGTTCTGTGGGCATGGCTTGGTGAGCGTGGCATGGCTTGGTGGGTGTGGCTTGGTAGGCACAACAGGATACTGTAAAATCTCCATTCCCATCCCACTCTAGGGGAAGGATACTGTAAAATCTCCACTCCCTCCCCAATCCAGGGGAAGTTTACTGCAAAATCCCCATTTCTTCCCGATCAGCTGGGACTTGGGAGGCAGAGAATAGATGGGGGTGGGGCCAGTCAGAATGTTTACTACCGGTTCTCCGAACTACTCAAAATTTCCGCTATCGGTTCTCCAGAACTGGTCAGAACCTGCTGAAACCCACCTCTGGTGCGCAGAGGTGGTGCGTGCGTACTCACATTTGGGTACCGGTAGTGAAGATAAGTGAATGCCACCCCTGATATAAGGTGTATTCTCCTGGAAGTATCTTGGCTTCTGAGCTGGAGTAAAGAATAGTGTAAGCACACACTCATTTTCCTTTTTTCCTTAGTCTTTGAGAATGCTGCCTAGGTTAATTTACTTAGGAGTAACAAGAAGTCACTCAAAGACACCCTTAGACAAAGAATTGGACTACATGTGTATGCAATGCATTGTTATTTATATAAAGGCATATATAACTTTTATTCCTCTTATATTTTGGTGATACTCTTCACTTAATTTCAATGATATATATATATAAGAAAGGTACGTGTATTTTTAGGCATGTTTCTTTTTGTAACATATCAGGAATGAAATGTGCCCATTACAATAGTGACCAGGAAGCATTTCTATGAAAACAAGGTCTGTGTACTGTAAATTAGGGAAGTTCTTTTCAAAGTCCATCAATATTTACACTTCCTTGTGTGGCATTTAAAATGAACTGCTATCGTAGTTCATGCAACAGCAGCACGGATCATATAATACTTCCAAATCCATTAAGTAGTTTCTGTTGTTGGAGTCCTGAGTAGCAGGTATAGCCTGAAACAAGGGTCACTTACTTTAATACGGTCAAAGTAAACAACTAACACAAATGTTCTAATATTCATAGTATGTTTGCTATAATTCACTGTAAAAACTAAGCTGGGACTCTGGAAACAAGTGGACACATTTGAGATTTAGACTATTCTGTGTACTCTCAAAAATTATTACCTTGGGACATGAAGCAAATCAAACCACACATGGACCAAGGAAAAAAATTAGTCAGGTTGCCTCCTTTCAGCCTCCATTACATCCAGTCTCCAAGGAGCTCTTTAATACCTCCGCTTGGCTACGTTGCTGATTATTTTCCTTAAAAGATTTTCAAAAGGAACATTGGACTGTAACTTGAATCAATTACACTTTCTAAAATTACCTCTAAGATAAAATTGCCTCTTGGGAGTATTTGATTTGTTGTTTCGCTTGGTAGGATGCAATCTTCATGAGTAGGAATACACACAGGCCATGTATGTATATATATTCTACATAGATAGATAGAGCAGTGGTGAAATCCAAATTTCTTAACTACCGGTTCTGTGGGCGTGGCTTGGTGGGCGTGGTGGGGAAGGATACTGCAAAATCTCCATTCCCACCTCATTCCAGGGGAAAGATACTGGAAAATCTCCATTCCCACCCCACTCCAGGGGAAGGATACTGCAAAATCTCCATTCCCACCCCATTCTGGGGCCAGCCAGAGGTGGTATTTGCTGATTCTCCAAACTACTCAAAATTTCCGCTACCGGTTCTCCAGAACCTATCAGAATCTGCTGGATTTCACTCCTGAGATAGAGATTAGATAGATTTATTTATTTATTTATTTATTGGTTCGATTTATATGCCGCCCTTCTACAGAGACTCAGGGCGGCTTACAATACGTTAAGCAATAGCCTTCATACTTTTGTATATACCTGCTTAGTAGGGCTTTCAGCCCCCCCTAAGCGGTGTTCTTTTTTATACAAAGTCAGCTTATTGCCCCCACAATCCAGGTCCTCATTTTACCTACCTCGAAAGGATGGAAGGCTGAGTCAACCTTGAGCCTGGTGAGATTTGAACTTGCAGTAATTGCAGGCAGCTGGTGCTACTTAATAGCACTTTAGTCTGCTGCACCACCAAGGCTCTAGATGATAGATAGATAGATAGATAGATAGATAGATAGATAGATAGATAGATAGATAGATAGATACAGACAGACAGACAGACAGACAGACAGACAGACAGATAACAGATAGGCAGGCAGACGTTTGTGTGTGTTGTGTGTTTGTGTGTGTGTGTGTGTGTGTGTGTGTGTGTGTATGAGAGAGAGAGAGAGAGAGAGAGATGATAATAGAGACTGTACCTTATTAAAATGAAAAAAAAAATATTGAAGACTGATAAGTTTCCAGAACCGCCATATGCATCATGTCATCATATATTTAATGCAAATAAAGTAATTTCTGTCATCATCCATGATAATGTCATGACACATATATCATTTGTACGCCCCAATAGTCACAAGCATTCCCATGCCTGGCATGCATTAAGCATAATAACTGCTAGGTACACTGGTACCTATGAACACCTTGTAATGTCCAAACAGCTATTGCTTTCAAAAAGCCCAAGTCACCCAGGACTCCTGCTTTTTGAATAGGAATGTTAACATAACATATACTGTAGTTTTATTGCTCATCCAGAAGTCAAATATAAGGCAATCTGTATTTTTGCCCTTGTATCAGGGGTGGATTCTACTTACCTTTACTACCGATTCGCAACGGGGCTGCACACGCTCTTCTGCACATGCGCAGAAGCATTTTGATGACGTTGGGGTGGGTGGGCGGAGCCTCCTCCGGTTTTACTACCGGTTCGATAGAACCAGCCTGAACCGGGGGCAACCCACCACTGCCTTGAATATTTTGTCTAACATATAATAATTGGACCTAAAAATACAGGAAGTCTCAATGTACGGCTAGATAGGTAGACATTGTGGCTACAAAATTACATATTACCACCCCAGCTGACTTTAAGTAACCTTTAAAAACATATTGGTTTAGTTCTGGTTAATATTTAGATGGGAGACTACAAGGAACCCCAGGACTTTGTTGGCTAAATTGACAAGTTAAATAAAATATCCAAGGAAACAGTAATTACAGTATAAATCACTTCTGTACTGTTGCCAAGAAAACTCCATAAAATCAAGAGGAGTTTAGCTGGACTGAGAATATCTTTATTTTAAATTTAGTAAACCAAATTGATGAGGCTAGAGCACAGCAGATTCTTAAGTGTAAATTGCACCATTTCTCTTCTTAGCCTACCCCAATTCAATCACCAGCTTTTGCTTCATTCTTCTCACAAAGTTCTGTTTCTTGATAATCCAAGGAGGCACTGACAAGAGCAGAATTATTTTATCCTAAAATATTATTTCTTCCCAAAATTATAAGCATAACAATAGAATGCAAGAATGCAAACATACATCCAGACAAATAAAAATGCTTACACACAATGCAAGGCTCAAGTCCCTACCAATTAAACCTTGAGACAGGGGGCATCTTAAGGGAAGTTTAAATTAGAGTCCTTGATTTATTTTACACAATGAGATTTCCCCGCATAGTTACCACTGTTTGACCAAACAGCACTGAAAATTACTGCCCTTCATTTCTATGACAGCAAAAGGAAGCAACGTGTGCTTGGAGTCACTGGAATTATTTATCATAGCAAAGATAAATGGAGGCCCCATCCAACCCACTGGTGCATGAAAAACAGCCGATATTTTACAAAGTTCACAGAGAGTTTGTGAGAAACAATGACCCTGGAGGGTTTGGCTTAAAGAGAAATTGCAGACTGTCTCATAGTGTGCAGTTCAGGGTTTTGGGATCCACTTAATAATACATTCATGCAGATGATATATGACTCTATTTTCTAGTGAATGGAAGCACGCCAATCTGAGGATCAACCACTACAGTGCGCAGAACAAAAGATGAGAATAAAGTTGGTGCTTTGTACATACGAGATCTTCAATTCAAACAATGGCTTCTCCAGAAGACTCCACACCCTGCGACTGGATTCTATAAAGTACAGTTTCTTCAGGAACATTTTTTTTTTCCTAAGAAGGAAGATCACTTGCTTAGCTTTGCGTGATCATGCCTTTTAACCGTCACAAGAGGGAGGCAACTGACAAAACATGCAACGTGACACAAATACCCTGCTGTGTATTTAAGTGCAGTGCTTAAAAAGAAGTATACAGGTTGATTTGGCTTTCTACTGAAGTATATTGTATATTTTATTTTCTTTATTATACTATATTATAGTATATTAATGATATCGTATATTGATATTAATGATACCGTATAAGATATTAATACCGTATAATGTAGTTATAATACAGTTTATATATATATTTTAGCATTAAGAACTTGTCTGTCAAAAAAAAAAAAAAGGCAGCATCTTACTAGTACATAACTTGTGAAAAGTGAATCAACACATTTAAACTGACCCTAACGTAGCCAGAATAATTTGCCCTACAAATTAACTGACTTTGCCTAAGGATTATGCTATCAGCAGTCCTGGCACGGTCCCTGAGCTTATTGAAACCTTTATTTGTTTATTGGTTATTTGTTTAAAACCATTTATAATCTGCCTGTCCACAGAGAGGGCATTTACATAGCCCATATGCAAAGGACAATCAAACCAATCAAACAAAACAATCAAAACAAACATTAAACCGCTCAGGTCCAGAGAAGAAAAACTGAAATCCGAGAAAAAGTTGGGGGGAAAGCAAGAATATAGGAGGTTTTTGAAAGACTCTCTTACAAAGTTGGAAACAAAATGGGAAAAATAAACCTTACAAACTACCCACCATGCTGTTGTTCTGATATTAAATCTCTCAAGCCCTCTTCTTTTCCTTAGAGGCTGTTGAGATTTGGGTGAGGGGAGACAAAATTTTAAAAAGTGATATTTGCCCAGTCTACTCTTTGGCAGTAATGAGGCCTTTCCCCGTTTGTACTTAACCATCCTTCAAATGTGCCACAGTAATCTCTTTTCTCTGAGAGCTCATGGCAGTTCACCGAGGATGCCGCTTGTAGGGTTATTCCCACATTTTTATTTATTTATATCCCACTTTTATTTTTACAAACAACCCAAGTGAAGTGTCTATGGAGATTTTCAGTCATCCAGGTCATGGGTGTCCCAAAGGTGCTGTTTTTTCCTAAAGGCAACTGGATTTCCAGAAAGTCCAGTTGCCTCTTGGGGGAAAAAGCACCTTTGGGACAACCCAAGTGAAGATATCCTACGCAACTTCCTCATCCTGTTTTCTCCACAACAGCAACCTTGTGAGGTGGGTTGGACTGAGAGAGAGGGACTGACCCCAAAGTCACCCAGGTGGCTTTAATGGCTGAGGTGGGACAAAAACTCACTGTCTCCAGTTTTCTTGCCTGGTGCCTTAATCACTAGACCAAACTAACACTACACCGTATTAACACAGTAAAGTAGATTGGGCTGAGAAAGAACCTCTGCAGTCAAATATGGACCGGATTTCAAGCCTGCTTTGTCCAAAAGCAACTCTTTGAGTCATTCTCCTACAGTGGATCTCAGTTATTGTTGCTGTTTCTATTACATGGTAGTCCTTGGCTTATAACCATTCACCTAGCAACCATAAAAAATTACAGCAGCATTGGAAAAAAATGATCTACATCTTGTCTTTACATTTATCACCATTGCAACATCTCTACGGTCATGTGAGCAAAATCACATGAGCCTTGGTGGCGCAGTGGACTAAACTACTGTTAAAGTAGCACTTAGTTGCCAGCTGCCTGCAATTACTGCGAGTTCAATTCTCACCAGGCTCAAGGTTGACTCAGCCTTCCATCCTTCCGAGGTAGGTAAAATGAGGACCCGGTTTGTGGGGGCAATAAACTGACTTTGTATAAAATAGAACACCGCTTAGGAGGCCCCAAAAAGCCCTACTAAGCAGGTATATACAAAAATAGGAAGGCCATTGCTTAAAAGCATTGTAAGCCGCCCTGAGTCTCCGGAGAAGGGCAGCATATAAATCAAACTAATAAATAAATAAATAAATAAATTTGGGCACTTGGCAACCAGTGTGTATTTATGATGGTTGCAGCATCCCAGGGTCACGTGATCCCCACTTGCAAATTTCCCAGCTGGCTTCTGAGGGAAAGCTAATTTGCTTAACAACTTTGTGATTCAGTTAACAACTGCAGTGATCCCTTTAACAACCATGGCAAAAAAAAAGATCATAAAATGGCCATGATTCACTTACCCTAACTGTCTTGATCAATAACAGAAATTCTGGCCCCAATTGTGATCATAAATTGAGGATTACCTGTATATCTTTGTCCATTGCTCCAAAATCTTTTTGGCTATCAGCGTTCCTAATTTGAAAACTCCATGAGTTTTTAGGACTTACTCATAATGCCCTAAAAAGAGAAAAATTGCAGGGAGAGGAGAAATGACCACCACCAGTTGGGATTACAGTAAAAATTAGAAACTTGCACTTCTCCTTTATATTCTTCACCTGGAAAAAGAAAATTAAAGTCACCCTCCCCCAACTGCAGGTAAATGTTAAAAAGAATAGAAGACATTTTCAGGATGTGGCACCAGTTGAAACAGATTGAGCTAAATCCATTTTATCTCTAAATGATGGAAAGTATAAGCAAAACAAGGATTTCTCCCAGCAATAAAAATTCTTTCCTTGAAATAAGTACATGATTTATTATTTTCAGCTACAAACAGAGCAGGATTGTGCTGAGTGGAGTTTTTGTGACTGCCTGCTTGGAGAAATTCAGGTACAGTTGTTCACATTTATCCTCATCTGGGCCTACATGTGGTTTTCACCCTCAGCTGTAAATCAGCGACTGTAGCCAATACTTCAAATTCTGCTCATGGTGTTTATAACTCTTACACTTTCAACAAAACAGCTATTTGATAATAAGCCAGAAATACATAGTGACAGATGAATATGACATACTTTATGCACACACCAAGTACAATGCATCTCGAATACAACTTTTTTTCTTTTCCAGTTAACAGTACTCTAAAAAGTGATTAGTGGACGTAACTTGATTTTTTTTTTCTTTAAAGCTACATGTCTATAACTATTTAAAGATTTAGACTATTAGCTTAATCCAAGATCTTGATTGATGAGAGTGATACACATGCACTCATTTTTAACAAATAAAATGCTTCAGAAGCAAAGAATTTAGAATGAATTTAAAGTTTAAAAAAAAGATGGTAGGGAGTTTTTCTGCCAGCCATCCTTGTTCTATATATATGTCTTTAGAAAGATAATCATCCTGCAAAATGAGGAAAAATATGGAGTAGGTTGGAAAGAAAAGGATTCAAAGTCCTTCTCTATAATTCTTCCAATTACAATTTTTCAGGGATGCCTTTCAGTTTTTCACAAACACGGTTTTAAAAAACCCAAGACATATGACATATAACAAATTGTTTGCCCTTCAGATTCATTCCCCCCCCCCCTCTCTCTCTCCATTTTTCTCTCTGCCTTCAAGTCATTCATGACAACTACTTGGGCAAGTCACTGCAGTTTTCTTGGCAAGATTTTGGGAGTGGTTTACCATTGCCTGCTTCCTAGGGATGAGAGAAAGTGATTGACTCAAGGTCACCCAGCTGATTCCGTGCCTAAGGTGGGACTAGAACTCATGGTCTCCCACTTTTTGGCCTGATGCCTTAATCACTACACCAAACTGGCACTCATCTCTCAGAAAAAACTCAGTTTTGTAGAACTGCATGATAAGCTAAAACATAAAAAATAACCACATAGCACTATGTTTTTTTTAAAAAAAAATATATGATTCAGCTAAAGTTTTGGAAGTGCTCTGGTTAAAATTTTCATATGCAGGTCCAATTTCAGAAACTTTGATATGTACACTGAAACAGTTAGTGAGCCAGCTTTTCACTGTTGACTCAGGAACTTGTTGATGTTACTCCAGTAGTGAAATTCAGCAGGTTCTGACAGGTTCTGGAGAACCGGTAGCGGAAATTTTGAGCAGTTTGGAGCACTGGTAAAAGAAATTTTGAGTAGTTTGGAGAACCGGCAAATACCACCTCTGGCTGGCCCCAGAGTGGGATGGGAATGGAGATTTTGCAGTATCCTTCCTCTGCCACACCCACCAAGCCACACCCACCAAGTCACACCATGCCCACCAAGCCACGCCCACAGAACCGGTAGTAAAAAAATTGGGATTTCACCACTGCGTTACTCCCTTATGTTGAAGGACAACAATCCAGAATGGAATTTAAAACAATAGTTTAAGGCAAGTCATGGCCTATTTATAGGATATCTTCCTTTCATATTCTTTAACCAGCAGGGATTTCCATGCCCATCAGAGGCTATCCGATCTCTCTCAGATAAGAGACAACCTTAGAGTGCTTTTTAAATATTTTTGTCTGTTGTCCAGGCATGAAAATTAGAAGAAACATCCCAGAAGAAGCAAACATACCAGTCCATGAAGTGACCAGAAGATACACTCAACTCAAGGAACAGTTTCCTAAAAAAAAAAAAAAAAAAAACCCACCTTAAAATGCTTTTGAAACCCTCTTAAATTATAGGTGGGATGAAGATGCACCCAGATAACATTTTAAAATATGTTTTACTGTGGGGTTAAAAAAGAACAAGATGATTGAGAGAAGGTCTCAAAAAAGTTGACTCCCTCTAGAACTCCCACATGAACATAACAATGCTCTGGCAGTATTTGGGAGGGGGAGCTGTGTCCTTATGTCATTGCCTTCCTCTTGACCCCCATCATCCCAGGAATGAGGTAGCTTTAAGTCTTCCTTGGCCATTTCAGTGCTAGAATAGTGTTCTCTTAAGCCAACAGCCTCCAGGTTCAGCTACAAAGGGTGTAATATTTGTTACACTTCACTGCCCATTATGTCAAAGGTGAAGTCAGGTGAATTTTTTTTTTATTTTTATGTGTTACAAACAAGATTTAAATATGCTAGCCTCATGATTGTGCAATTTCTTCAACCAAGCAAAGAAGAACCAACAGTTCTTCTGGGTTTCTGGCAAACAGCTTCTTCAGTCCTGTTCTGCAGGTCATTTTGGAGTTGCATTTCCCCCTCATATCCCTTTTACTACAGCACAGGATTCTGAAATAAATTCCTTCCTTGTCTCAGGCATCGTCCAGCATTCTCATATATTTGTTGGGATTGATCTGGGCCTGATTGTTTCTTTCCTTTGTTTTATTACATGTGGGGGATATCCATCGAACTGAGAATGGAGGAACATCAGATCTCTTTCACTCACCCAAGTGGGCAAACAGTCCTCAGGAATTAGCTCGTAATAGGCTTGCCTTAATAGAAATGGGGCTAATTTACCATGGATGTGTCTAAGATCCACACAAAGGAGAAGTTATCTAGGCCTAAAGTCACATGCTTATGCTCACATGCTTAAAACCAGGGCCCAACTCAACACATTTATTTTTCAGTGAAACAAGCCCACAGCGGGACAGCTTGGACCAAAGAAAGCAGAGAGAAGAATCCAGCATCTGGTTTTGTCAATAACATTCTCCTGCTCTAAAACAGTTCTTTGCAATTAATTGTAATCTGCAAAGTAATTTTATGTGAAGAATAACAGAATAACACAGTAGGAAGGGACTTTGGAGGTCTTCTAGTCCAACCTCCTGCCCAAGCAGGAGAATCTATACTGTTCCAGAAAAATGGCTGTCCAATCTCTTCTTTAAAGTTTCCAGTGATGGAGCACTGACAACTTCTGGTGGCAAGCGGTTCCACTGGTTAATTGTTCTCACTGTCAGGAAATTTCTCCTTAGTTCTAGATTAGATCTCTCCTTGATAATTTTCCATTCATTGCTTCTTGTCCTGCCTCCAGGTGCTTTGGAGACGATCTTGGAGCCCTTTTCATTGTGACAGCCTTTCTTGGTTTCTTTTTTTATGTTCTTGCTGGCCTTTTTGTCCTCATGGATCAGTCTCCTGTGACACCATCTGCCCACTCCACGTCTTTCTCTTGTGACTCGGGAACAGCGTGTCATAGGAGCATTAATGTAAATGCATTTGCTGATATGATTCTGCTCAAATAAAAATCTGTAGACAAAGCCAACTAATTGTTGCGTTGTACACTCCAGGTATGGGGCCACGTTCAAAGAATCCACCAGATTTTATTGGCGGGCTTCCCAATGGCATTTTTGCCATTGTTAAAGATTCAGCCTTTTCTCCCTCCATCCCTTTCCATCTCAGATAATTTCTGGGTGTCACACAGACGAACTGAAACGTGAACAAGAAGCTTCAATATCACAATTCCTTCTGTGATCTGTGTGATCTTCTGATCTCTGAGTGAATGAGCTCTCTCACACTACCAACAGTTTTCCAGTTGCCCAAGTATGCTGGCCCACAATCTTATTACTGTACATAGTGTGAGTTGCTTGCTTGAGGTTAATTTAAGAAAAAAAAACATGGCTTGGCTTGGCTATGCAGTGAATCAGATGATCCCATTGTGTCTTCCCAGGTCATTCTGCTGAAATTGGAGGGACATCCTGGGAGAAACCTGTAATTCTGTCACTGTTACCTTCTGGAAAATCTTTACAGTATTCAGAGTCAGCGGGTGGCCCATTTCTGCTTCCCTAATGCACACATACACACACCAGACAAAGAAAAAAGGTGCCTTGATGTTTACACAGGTGAGTTGAGGAGGGGATTTGAAAAGAATGTCAGCAGCTGTGCAGAAAAAAAATAAAAGATGTGAATTGTGACAACAGGCCTGCTTTTGGCATTATTCTATTTAATATACACATTGTGGAGGTGGGAAGATGAATGCAGTGCTGGTGAAAGGTGAACAACGTACCTGGATGACAACCTCCAAAGTTGATGTTCTTCACGCAGAGAGGAATTGGTGCTTATATGCCTACAATTCTCACCTTGCCAGCCCTCTCCAGTATAGGGCAATGCTCACCTGTAAGGGTCATCTTAAGGTCATAACTAGCACCAACAGCTTCATAACCAACACAAAGATGTTACCTTGTCAGGCAATGAAATGTCTGCAAGCAAACAACAAGCTCAGAGAAAATCAAGAACTCCAGAGGGTCAGCTACCATAAGCTAGCAGGAACCCTGTCTCTCCATTAAGGCAGGCTATGTGAGATGGACCCTACATCCAAGCATTCCTCCTTCTCCTTCTCCCTCTCTGTCTCCATCTCTTCTTTTTTTTCACAAAAAAGAAGAGATTGATTAAGAATTGCTCAGAAGGAAATGTTGTGGTCCGCCAGCAGCCTGCGGAGCTGGCAGCGGAGTCAGACAGTGAGGAGGCTGAGGAAGAACATGGGCCAGTCCTGGAGGCTGGGGAAGGCCCGGATGAGGGCTCTGCGTCGGAGGCAGAGATGAGGCCAGGGCCATCTGGGAGTGATGTGCGGACTCCAGAGCCTCCAGAGGCTGACACCAGAAGGCAGTGGAACAGGAGGAGCCTGTTCCTAGTGCACGCATGAGAAGAGCTGGCAGAAGGCAAGAGCAGCTAAAGCAAAAAGGACGACTTGGGAGTAGGGCCAAGAGATGATTGGCCCCTCCCATAAGGCTTAAAAGACCAGCAACAGCTCTTGGCTCTTTGTCGGAAAAGAACATTGATAGATTTGTTTCTTGTCTTGCTGCATTTATTTCTTGTCAGCGTCTTCTGCTTCGGAACTTTTGCCAAGAAAAGCCTTTGGCAGGTTGCCTAATTAGACCAAGGTTGATGATAAGGCTGAAGAATTGTGTTATGAAGAATTTATTTTGAATTAGTTCGGACTATGCTGAGAATGAGTTAATTCTCATCTGTTCTAATAAAGGCTGTTTGTTTCGAACTGATTGCATCTGATAATATCCACTTGGACCTGGGTCACAACAGGAAAGGCCACAAGAAGTGCGAGATAAATCAGGACTCCTCTTCCACCAGCCAGCGTGTTTTTACTTTGATAGTCAAGGCATGAGTACAATAGCACTCTTTCTGGTAGCTTCAAACTAAAGCAGCCATCTGGGAAACTCTAGGATATGAAGTCCACAAGTCTTAAAGTTTTCAAGGTTGGACATACCTGAACTAAAGTGTTGTGAAAGGGAAAAGTCTTCTCTCTTTGCTTTCTCATTCTGTGTGTAAGTAGAACCACCTTCACTTATATGCTTTTTCTCCATACTCTTCTTACGCCTTCCCTTCTCCTTCCTCCAACTAAAAAAAACAAATAGGTCCAAGGAATCCATGATGAGCCTTTCTCCACTGCTGAACTACCCGACCTTAAGTCAGCAGAAAACAAAACTTCCAATTCTTTCCATCACTTTCCATGTGGACTACTGAGATGCACTCTACGTGGAGCTACCCTTAAAGAATATCCAGAAGCTGCAGCTAGTACAAAATGTAGCAGCATGAGCAGTTTTGGGTGCCCTCGGAATGTACATGTAGCATCCTTGCTACATGAGATGCATTGCATCCAGGTCGGTTTCTAAGTCCAATTCAAGGTGTTAGTTATTACCTATAAAACCCTTCATGGCAAAACTCTTACCATTTTGTCCCTATCTTGGTCCAGTGGTGGGTTCCTCCCGGTTCGGTCCGGTTCGGCAGAGCCGGTAGCGATGACGATATGACGTCACCGAACCGGTTCTCCCTCCCCGCCCTCCCACCCCCCCCCACCACCCCACGTTATTCTTACCTTTTATTTGGTCCAACACCCAATCTATTGCTGCCTCCTGAGTCCCAGCTGATGACTAGAGGGAAAAAACTGTTTAAACTCTTGCCGCGGGGCTTCAAAGGGCTGTCCTACAGCTGATCAGTGTTAAAAGCAAACAAATGAGTCAGGTCGTAAGTGCGAGGACCTTCCAGAAATGACTCTGACCAGCTAGCCACGCCCACCTATTCACATGACCTCCAAGCCACACCCACAAAATAAGCCACGCCCACAGAACCGGTAGTAAAAAAATTTAGAACCCACCCCTGTCTTGGTCCAATCTGGTGAAGCAGGGCGGGCATGTTGCAGACCCAATCAGTTCAAGAATGTTGGCTTGCCAGGTCTGGGAAGAGAGCTTTCTCTGCTGTTGCCCCTACCCAAAGGAACATCTTGCCCTGAGAGGTGAGGCAGGCTCTGTTTCTTCTGGCCTCCTGGAAATGCTGCCACATAGATGTAATGGGGATTTAAGAGTGGCATGGAACCCTAGGATTGGTTAGTGGCTTTAACAGTGTTTCTCAACCTTGGTAGCTTGAAGATAGGTGGACTTCCAACTCCCAGAATCCCCCAGCCAGCGCTGCTGGCTGGGGGATTCTGGGAGTTGAAGTCCACCCATCTTCAAGCTTCCAAGGTTGAGAAACACTGCTTTAAGACATGCCCTTTCCCTTTTTTATCTTTTATAATTCTTAACTTTTATAATTCTTAACTTTTTAACTCTGTTTTTAATATTGGTTTTTTAACTTACACCTCTTTTTATCAGTTTTATTTTGTAAACTCCCTGAAATCACTTAGGCGAAAGGGGTGGTGTAGAAATTGGTTAAATTTGCTGACCCAATTGCTGGTTCCTATCCTGCCTTTATTGTCTGTTCCAATTTTCTGATTTCTCCCTATCGAAAGCCAAGCAGAAAGAATTAAATTTCTAGGGAAGCTAGCCGGAAAGAGTGCAAATGCCGATTACATGATCAAGGGGGCACTCGGCCACTGGTTGTAAGTGCAAAGGGGTTGCCAAGTGCCCAGATCACAAACATATGACTGCGGAGAGGGGAGGGGTGCAACATTTTGCCACTGTTAAAAGTGCTTTTGGGGGGGGTGCAACATTTTACAACTGTCAGAAGTGCTTTACAGGCTGTAAAACACCCTTTCCCAGGCCGCCATTAATTGGAACCATCATTAAGCAAACAGTTGTTAAGTCAAGGACTACCTGTAGATCAGTAGTTTGGGAAAGGGCATGATTGATTGATTGATTGATTGATTGATAACAGAGCAATCTGCGCTATTTTTCCACAATGACTGACTCTTGTGCAAAATGAAACTTGGGGACATGCCCGTTCATTTCCCAGCCTAGCCTCATTTAAATGAAATCAGCTTCTGTCGTGAACTTCACAAGCTGCCAAAGGCTGGTCCCTTTAGGGGTTCGACCACTTAACTGACAAAACATTTGTGAAGGGCTCGGCATGTAACCCATGAGCAAAAGTATCAAATATCTCTAAACATTTATGGATTAAGATGGTGAAAAGTTGAAATTTCTTTTCCCAGCCAGTGAAGGTTGATATTTTTGGGGGTAAGTATATTGCAAGCTTCTATTTTTTTTCCCATTCCTTTTTTTTTTTAATGCCGGTTGACAAAAGAGAAGTTGATTTAGCTGAATGCATTGACGTCTTAAAAGCTTGCTTTTGTTGCCTCTCGACTCGCAACTCAACAATTAAGCAGCTTCTATGTGGATTTTTCTCTCTGTTGGCTTGACTTTATGGCCCAGCGTGTTGATATGAAATTAGACAGCACACTTTTCTGCTTCTCAATGCTTTTTTTGGATAAGAATTTTCACAATGCTCGGCTAATCTTTCTTGACTGATGGTTTATTAGCATGGATGACAATTTAAATCCTACATGGACTATATTAATCCATCACCTGGCTTTATGATACATATTTTACTTTTAGGCTTATTGAGGCTCTCTTTCAATGTGATTTGTTGTTTCTTTTTAAAAAAAAAGTTTGAAAAGATAGCTGTCAGAGCTTGTCATCAAGGTTTGTAAGTATGCACAGAAGTAGTTTTCTGTTGCATTTTATACAAATGCAAGAATAGAATCTGGGCTGTATTCTGCTACATTTTTCTGTTAAATGAGAGCTTTTGAAAGAAGAGGTGTGCACTAAGTCTCCCCCCTTATGTTATTTTTGCGGAGTTTTGTGGAAGGGCAATGCTGACATGACAAAAAAAAAATTGTCCAATTTTTCTCATGCAACTTGAAAGAACAATAGTAGAAGACTGTAAGCCTTGCCAATAATAATGGCTAGAACAAGACGTTGTCAAATTTAGTTACTCCTATGGTGTCGGTAAAGAGGGAAATAACATACCAGCCACAAAAATAATAGAAAAATAATGCAAAGCAGTTGTTCCAAGTGTTTTCTGTTCTGATCGCAACATGATCTGAAAGCAACTTTCTTTCAAAAGAAAGAAATCAATGCAAAAGGAGGATTTTGAATACATAGCCTTAAACCTCAATCATTCACACTACCAATGGGTTCTGTGAAAAAGAATCAAACAAGAACTGTAAATATTTACCGTAACTTGCAATATTTTGAAACAGTTTTGAGGTAAAAACTGTCCTAATGGTAGACTATTTTAATGATACAATCAATCCAAACTTATAAAATTTTGGATAGGGCCACTATATTTCAGTTAGAAAAGAGAACATCAGAGGCAGGAGCAACTGCCAAAATGGGGTGAAGTAAAGATGGCGGCCATGATAATCCAAGCCTAGCACTATTTTTATGGGGGGGTTTTATGCAGGAGGACCCATGGTCTTTCCATGCACAAGTCTCCTTCTTCCAAGCAATTGTGCATCCTTCCCTTTTGTGGGCTTAATTTAAAACTATTTACAAAGTTCCATTTTAAATCTGCAAATATGAAGTTGCAGATCTTAAAGAGCAGGTTTTCTCAAATGCTCTGTGTCAGTTGGCTTGCATGCCATAATTTCAACCATCAAGAAAAGAATCTGAACAATAGTAAGCAATCTGAACCTCTGTGTCTTTTTGTTTCATTTCCTGCTAAAATGTGGAGGATGAATTCAGCTGGGAAAATTTATCTCACAGATTTTTTGAATTGTTTAATTTTATCTAATGTTTTATATTTCAGTGATTCCTTTAGACTGGATTATGTTTCAAAATGGTTTGGATATAAGAAGAGGTACAAAAATAAATTAAATAAATACAGGAAAAAACTAGAACCAGTGTGACTCTTAAGACGTTACCAAAGTAAACTGGATTCATAAATCCTCTAAACCAGAGGTATCCAATCTTGGCAACTTTAAGATTTGTGGACTTTTAACTCCCAGAATTCCCCAGCCAACCATGCAATTTTTTCCCCAAAATGTGATCAGACTGCCAGTAAAAGGCTCTATATATCCAAATTAATCTATATTATAGTTCTTGAAAAAGTGAACCTGGGTTTTGGGGAAAAAAAGATAGTTAAAAGGCATTTTCTGTTTGTTTCCAGTATTGCACAGCTGAAATGTATCTTGAAAATTAAAAATTAGATGCCGGTGAATAAAAAATGTAAAATATAACATGCAGACATTTTTGAATGTTGTAAATATGGGTGAGGGGGGAAGACGTAAAAAACAGAAATATTATTCTTAATGTTTTGAACTATTTTATACTTTTCTCCTAGAAAAAAAATCATACTATTCAGGATAATCCTGTACAGTATACAGGAACATGCCTGGCCTGAAACTGAATTTATACAGCTGACATTCAATGATATCAACAATAAAAAGTATAAAATGATGTAATTCTAGCATGAATTATAAGAGTCGAGGTGGCGCAGTGGTTAGAGTGCAGTACTGCAGCTACTTCAGCTGACTGCTAGTTCAGCAGATCAGCGGATCAAATCTCACCGGCTCAAGGTTGACTCAGCCTTCCATCCTTCTGAGGTGGGTAAAATGAGGACCCAGATTGTTGAGGGCAATATGCTATTTAGTATACTGTCTTTGGTGTAAGTCGGAGAGTGGGCAGCATAGAAATATGAATAATAAAATAAATAAAATGAAATGAAACAAATCTGGGCTGCTTGCGGGAGACATTCTACCCATTTTATGGTGATCTGATGATACAGTATGTTGTAGAACATTTTGACTATTATCCTTACTATTTCAAAATGAAACTATAAGAAGAATTGTTACAAAATGGACATCCATAGATGGGGAGTCCCCCCAAAATGAAAGAGAGTCTTTCCAATTGAACTTGGAAATATCACGGATTGGACCTGAGACCTTCTATAGCAAAGCCATGTTCAATCCCTGATACCTCAATGTAGGGCTGGAAAACATTCTCTTCTTGAAATCTGAAGAACTTCTACTGATCCAAGTTGACAGTATTAACTTAGATCAATAATTCTCAACCTTGGCAACTTGAAGATGCATGGATTTCAACTCCCAGAATTCCTCAGTCAGCTTGAAGTTTCTAAGGTTGAGAAACATTAGTGCAGATGGATAAATGGACCAATTTATTAAAAGGCAACACCCTTGGTTGAATACACTTGTACACAATCACACACACACAGAGCTCATCTTTATTATACAAATCCCTAACTACAATTTCTTTTTAATATATCTGGGGTGGGGTTTTTTGCTTTGTGTGTGTGTATGTTGTATTGTATTGTATTACTTTGCTACATTAAACTTCCCACACAGCTCTGCTGTTCAACAATTGTTACGGCTCTTTATCCTCTGAATGACATCGGGATTTCTGCTCAACAACTGTTTGGTTTATATACTCAAGATGAGTAGCATTCAACAATGACTTCCTCTGTGTCCGACAATCAACCTGGAGAATATCGAGACTTGTCAAGCATTTTACTTGTGTTTATTTAAACCTGGGGATAACTTCTTTGTGTGCATCAATTCAGTATTCCAAAAATGTAGGTAAGTGAAATTATGGCTTTTTGCCAGAATAGAAAACAGTAAGGTAGGATTGAGGTGACAATAAATGAGAAAACCCTTCCTATAGACAGGTTATTAACATGGCACAATCCATGCTAAGCTTTCTTACTGTGATACCCGCTTCAGTTCCTCAGTAACAATTAAGAATTACCTCTCCCAACAGTTTAGGAGAAGTTAAGCAGTTTTCAGAGTATTGGCTGCCATGAATTTTATTCAAAGTCATAAGTAATGCAGGCTTTTTTGACAACGGCATCCGATCAAGTGGGTTGTTGTTCACAGAGGCTTACAGCTTTTAATACCATCTTTTAGCCTGAAAAGACACCACAGGTGGCCCTTGATTATAACTCTTCGTTTAGTGACCATTCGAAGTTAAAACGGCTCTGGAATGGTACTAAATGACTTAGTACCATTTTTCACACTTGTGACCATTGCGGCATCTCCATGGTTACGAGATCAAAATTTGGATGCTTGGCAACTAGTTTGTATTTATGACGGTTGCAGTGTCCCTGGGTCATGTGATCACCTTTTGCGACCTTCTGACAAGCAAAGCCAATAGGGAAGCCAGGTTCACTTACTACCATGTTACTAACTTAAACCACTGCAGTGATTCACTTAACAAATGTGGCAAGGAAGGTCGTGAAATCAGGCAAAACTCCCTTAACAACTGTCTTACTTAGCAACTGAAATGTTGGGCTCTATTGTAGTCATAAGTCAAGGACTACCTGTACCAGACTTCTTTCTTAATGCCTTAATATCTTTCCACAAACAGCAGCCTTTATGAATTAAGCCTTCAAAATATGCTCCAGGAGCATCAACAGAGACCTTTTGAAAGCAGAGTAACCACATGGATGGTTGGTGTTATTCCCAAAAGCAACAGTGTCATCAGTGCTTGCGATTCTATTCTTACTTTTTTAAAAAATGTGTCACACAACTCATGTAAAAACGAGCACAGAACATCAAGCACACAACTACCATCATGGCTTTTTTACCTCTGCTGTGGAGATCCCTGTTGGCATCTGTGAGATTTCATACTTTAATATTCTATGAATGGAATGGAATGGAATGGAATAGAATAGAATAGAATAGAATAGAATAGAATAGAATAGAATAGAATAGAATAGAATAGAATAGAATAGAATAGAATAGAATAGAATAGAATAGAATAGAATAATTGGATTGTCTTCAAAAATGAAAAATATAATTTGCATTCTAATTAGGTTCTAGTCCCTGCTACCAAATACAATAGGCCTCTATTCAGCAATATTGTATCTACTACCATACATAAAGCAACCTCAGCTAAGAAAGGCTTATGTAAAGCATTTCTTATGCACATCACAGTTCCCTGACCTGGGGGGAAAAAAGCTCTGATGCACATGATGAATTAATGGTGAATTAATAAAATCATCACAATATAAAGTATGATAAACTGTGCTTAAAATCTCAACTGCCCCCTAGTGGTGACTGCCAGGAACTCGGAAGATGTCTATGGAACCCACTGCCCATAGAGTTGTGCACCCTCAATTGTGCACAACTGCAGTAAATAAAGTGTGTATGACTATGGAAGCCAGACCCACAGCTGCCTGGCAGCCCAGAGACATTCCATAAAGATCTCCTGGAAGCATCAGTCATGAGAGGCTACGCTACCAAACTGGGGTTCAAATACAGCTGCTTCGGTCTAATTCTTCTACAAGATACAGACAACCAACAGTGGAAAAGCGATGCATCTTACTGGACTAACATCTTGCAGGCAGCAATATGAGCAGGACAGCCGAGAATATTAGCAAAGGACTTTGAAGAACCTGACAAGAACATCTGTAAAGCAATCATTACCCAGGTCAAGGACTGCTGGATAAGAAACATGAATAGCTGATGCTAACTATCCATCTGCGGGTGTTCCTGGAATTATCATGTAAACACTTGGAATTTGGTTACTGTTGTTATTCTGCCACCAATGTTGTTTTTCTATAATAAGAACTTGCATCGTACCAGGAAGGTGAAAATGAGCTGAAAAGAAAGTACGGGGCTTCCTCGGCAGACATCTGAATGTACTTAGAAGGACAGCAGCATCCCCCAAGTCCAGCTTTCAATCTCTGCTTCTTTTATCCTTAAGCTTAGCAATAAAGTAACACTCCGTGGTTAAAAAGTCAACCGAACAGATGTACCATGCAACTAGTCCAAGATCTGCCTTTCAAGCCCAAACATGCACCCTGATCATAGGAGCTGCCTGTCTTTAGAGGAGTCGGTGTAGGCAACACATTGGACCCTCCAGTAATTCAACTGCGAAGGTTTTTCTCCCGTTCAATTTTGTATATTGAAAGAAAGTGTCGAGGCTCAGTCTACAGTCCCTTTTTCTTGAAAATAATGCAAACGGTTTTAAAAACTGGATGCCATCCAATCAGCCTTAAATTTTATTAGATCTGAGCTAGAGCCAAGTCGCCACAGGCGGTAGAAATAAAGGAGAGAACTCAATTTCCAGAACTCAGTGGGTAAAGGTTATTTCCACACCGTGGTGTTATGATGTAGAGGGGGGAAAAGGCAGGCAGGCCTGCATTTTCCCTTCCCTGGTAAACTGCAACGCTGTCTTATGATTGGCACTCATGAGTATGTGGGGGCAGAAGTAATTAGAGTCACCATGTAGCTACTACTGATTTCATATGAATTCCAATAAGTTTCAGGGAGAGAGAAAGAAAGGTCAGATCTCGAGAAGTAAATTCCACAGATTCAATTTTCTGCCACTCAGAATGCAATGGAATTGAAACTGTAAAAAGACAAAGTTCAGTAAACGTTAAATTGCAACATTTGATCCACCATTAATTGTTTTTAAAACTATGTATGTGTGTGTGTCTTTGTGTATCATCGGTTGCCACCTTCTCAATGAATATGACATGCCTTTATTGATAAATTGCTTGGAGAAAAGAGGGAGAGAGGGAGAGAAAACAAAAAAAGGTTGACTTAGCCTTCCATCCTTTCGAGGTAGGTAAAATGAGGACCCGGTTTGTGGGGGCAATAAGCTGACTTTATATAAAAAAGAACACTGCTTGGGGGGGGGGCAAAAGCCCTACTAAGCAGGTATATACAAAAGTATGAAGGCTATTGCTTAACGCATTGTAAGCCGCCCTGAGTCTCCAGAAAAGGGCGGCATATAAATCAAACCAATAAATAAACAATAAATAAATAAAAACACTCAGATTAATTATGTTGATATGAATTCAGCATTAATAGCTGTGATTTTTGTTTGTTTGTTTATTGTTTTGCCTACAAATGGATCTCTCCCTCTATTCAGAACCTAGTGTTTAAGCCCTGAATACGTCTAATCTGGAGAAGCGTCACGTCCATTGAAAACTATTTCCTGGATGAGCAGCATTTACAGTATTTAATTTACAAGCCGAATTTAAAATATGCTAATTCAGGCACTCTGACTGGAAAAGACATGAACTGCTGGTTACAAAGCAGCTTAAAATGATACAGTTTTTTTTTTTTAACTGAACGAAAGAAGAGATGAAAGTAGACATGAATGAAGTCTTGGAACATATCCAACAAATTGAATGAGGGAATTTTTCCTCATTCCTTTCCCTGAGAGGAGAAGACGTGAAAGAAACGGGGAGGAAAATTGGAGGGGAAAAATACGATATGCGGTGAGGTCATCTTCAACAATTTGGATTACAGTTGTACCTGTCAGGTTTGGGTAATGCTGCAGCTAAAAGAAAAAAGCAAAACTTTGGCTCTGCACTGCCTCTGACTTTCTTGTGATGTATCCTTGTTTCTGATTCTTTTATCTCCGGCACCTTCTGAAAAAAAGAAATTGGCCAATGTTGACAGCCACACTCCAGAAAGAGTTGAAAGGCCAGTTTGTTTCATTTTCTTTTGCAAAGAAGGAGTTTTCTGCTTGCCAAGATAATCACGGTCAACCTGTAGAAAGACTAGATTTAAATCACACTAAGCTGCAAAATTTGATCCACAATTACTGACATGGAGAGCCTAACAAAAGTTATTTGCTTGACAAATGTCTTTCCTCTTCATGATATTTTAATAGATAACAGAACAACAGAGTTAGAAGGGACGTTGAGGTCTTCTAATCCAACCCTAACTCAAGCAGGAGATGCTATACCATTTCAGACAAATGGTTGTCCAATCTCTTCTTAAAAACTTTCAATGTTGGAGCATCCACAACTTCTGGAAGTAAGTCATTCCACTGATTAATTGTTCTAACTGTCAGGAAATTTCTCCTTAGTTCTAGCTTGGTTCTCTCCTTGATTAGTTTCCATCCATTGCTTTTTGTTCTGCCTTCAGGTGTTTTGAGATTAGGTTGACACCCTCTTCTTTATGGAAGCCCCATAAATATTGGAAGACAGCTAATAGGAGAATTTAAAAACCATGGGCAGTAGAAACACACATAAAATCATTCTCAAAGGGCAAAACAATTTGTGGGGTGGGTTTTAATTACTTACTTCTCAAGTTTAGACCTACCATAGACTTTTGGCAGCTTACAGTGACTAAAAACATAAGCCAAGAGCCATCCTATACAATATCCCTGGCAAAGATTTAAAGCACACATTAAAAGAACAGATCCACTAAATACAAATGAAGGGGTCCTATCACTCGTCACACATTTTGGCACATACTTCTCTAAAAATACAACATATTTAGTGAACTTATCCTGAAGATTTTCCTCCTGGAGGAAGCTTACGTCTATTGGTAGTATTGACACTAAGCCTGTTTATAACATAATTTCAAAACAAGCCATGAATGATTCAGTTATAATTTCTATTTCTAAAAAAGTAATTACAATGATTCAGCAATAGCCCGCTAGGAACAAAAGGAAATGTTTTCCCCTCCCAATCAAATAGCTTTCTATCCCTGGGCCTTTCCCTAGTCTTGTCTTAAAAGAGTTATCCACCCATCCCTGAGTCAGCACAAAGCAATGTTGGCAGGCAGTGTGATGGCCTCGTCCTCGGGTTTTGCTTCACACCCGTTCAGGATGTCATCAGCCAGTGAAAAAAATATCACTATTGCAGCAACAATGGCAATTTTAAAAAGCCTAGGGTTACTTTTTGTGAGTCCTCTTCTGTTCTGCTACAGGTAGTCCTTGACTTACAACATTTCATTTAGTGACCGTTCAAAGTTACAATATCACTGAAAAAAGTGACTTATGGCCGTTTTTCACACTTACAACCGTTGTATCGGCCCCATGATCACATGATTTACATTCGGATGCTTGACAACTGACTCACATTTATGACGGTTGCTGTGTCCAGGAGTCACCTTTTGTGACCTTCTCACAAGCAAAGTCAATTGGGAAAACCAGATGCTTTTAACAATCATGTTACTCATTTAACAACTGCAGTGATTCGTTTAACAAATGTGGCAAGAAAAGTTGTAAAGCTCACTTAACACATTTCTCACTTAATAACATACATTTTGGGCTCAATTGTGGTCGTAATTGAGGATTAACTGTACTCAGAACAAATTCTGGAAACCAGGATTTTTTTATTTTAGTGTACAGGTAGTTCTCAACTAACAACCATTCATTTAATGACAGTTCATAATTATGCTACTGAAAAAAGTTACTTAATGCCCCATCCTTGAAGTTATGACTTTCGCACCACCCCCGTGGTCACATGATCACATAGGCACTTGGCAACTAGCTCTCATTGATGACAGCATCCTGCAATCACAAATCAAGATTACATTATATCTTTGTTAATGACTACAGTGTTTTGTTTAACAGCTGTGGCCAAAAAAAAAAAAGGTTGCAAAATTGGGTATGCGCTACTTAACAAATTTTCTGGTCCCAATTGTCGTCATAAGTGAAGGACTACTTACATGTCTTTTGCATCAAGCTTGGTGGTTTTTAGGGTTCTACTTAAACAGAGAAATATTGCAACTTGCTGTTGCCTCCAGCAACAGGAATTCTTGAGGGGTCTATAGAATGCTCAGAGTACTACAAATCTACTCTCTTTGTTGTGGCCCATACGCGGCCTGTGCAGCTGGTAGCTGATTCAAACAGCGAGGAGGCTTGTGTGGTGCTGCACCAGCAGCCTGTGCAGCTGGTACTCGAGTCGGACAATGAGGAGGCTGGAGAAGATGTGGTGCCAGAGTAGGGATTCAGCCAGGAGCCTTCAGAACCTCCAGAAGCTCCCTTAAGTGAAAAGGACGAAGAAGCCTCTTCTCGCTGCACGGGCACGCAAAGCTGCCAAAAGGCAGGAGTGGCTCCTCAGAAGGAGGTCTCCTCGAGAGTAAGGCTTGGGGCTAATTGGCCACTCCCTTAGCCTATTTAAGGAAGAACGCCGACTGAAGCAATTTGCAGGGAACAACTTAGTTCGTGCCTTGATCTTAGTTCTTTGCAAATTATAGTAATCTTAATCTTACCATAGTAATCTTAATCTTACCATAGTAAGATTAAGATTATTTATTCTTTGGATTCTTGCAGGCTGTTAGGAAGGTTAATTAACAGCCTTTGTTTGAAGAAAAAACTGATTTTATTTTAGTAAACTAAGGTTTGTACAGACTTTGTGTGTGCTGCATTCTTTGGGGTCTGTAGCTGGGGCAGAACACACTTTAGTTGCCCCTGTAAATCCTAGGGATTGTATCTTTGCGTATGAGACCCATCATAATGGTAGGGATTTGGGAAATATAAATGAAATACATTTCTTCTACAAATAGAAGAACAGGAAGACAAACTTGAATGAAAGCCAGAGTCTCCTCCATTTTGAGGTTACTCAGGGCAAAGTAAAAGAAAGGAATTACTTTTTTTTTTTATTGAAAAAGTTTTTCAAATACAGATTTTTCCCCCTTTTTTCCCCCCCTCCTCCCTAACCCCCCTCACCCCCCTTCCCCTTTGACTTCTTCATAATAAAACCCAAATTCATAACAGATTATATCATGCTTGACTATCCACTTACTCCATCTCCATATACTGACCCTTTCTTTCTAATAAAATTATCATACCCCCCTTATACTATGCTATAATATGCATTTCAAAGTGACATTCTATTATAACAATGTCTAATAACTCCTGATTTAACATAATAATATTATTATATCTCCCAATTTAACAATTTCTGCTCGTGATCTACCCTTTTACTACCCCCCATACGATATAACATTTCATAGCATACTTCCACTCTAAGACTATTCAATAAATCCTAATTTAACACTTATTCAGTTCAGCTACCCATTTCCTTCCCCCCCTTCATTACATATATTCACATCTAAACATAATATCCCTTTTCTTTAAACTAAACAATCCATAACATAACCTATCTCCACCCACTTTCCTACAGAATTACCATAATTATTCTTAATATCTTTATTCTTCTGCCCACTCTCCTAGAAAAATATTCCCTTATGTAAATAAAATCCTAAAAGAAAAAAACTTTAAGCTTGTAATCCATATAGCATCTTCTGTAATATCTTTCAACTGGATGATAAACTCCATCGCCCATGTTAGGGTAACATCGCATCCTTATTCCAACAGTATTTTCAGTATCTTCAATTACCATCTGCCCCCATCAGTAACGAATATCTTCATATTGGAAGAGAGAAAAAAAAAAAAACCCGACAACCACCCGAGTGACTTTATAATTATATTCCATATAATATTTATGGAGGTGTCTTTTATCCAGATTATTAGTTCCAACCATCATAATAGGGTAACAACCAGATCTTCTGCGTGCCCCAATCCAGTAGATCTCTTGCCATATAACTCAGCATACACGTAATATATTTATCCGGAAATCCAAAAAACAAACAAGATATTTCCAACCATTCGATTTAAGGCCTTTTTCACATCCCAAAATAATTCAGCACTGCAGAGATCTGCCCTATCCTCAGGATAAAATAAACCAATACTTTGCCAATTATCTTTTCGTATATTCAGTCCTCTCATAAGTAACTGGCATTACACTGTTGTTTAGTTTAAAAGTTTTTATGTTTATGGGACCTACTTCTTATTTTCTTGACTTTTTGTGGGTTGGATCTCCATCCTAAATTCCTTTCTGTAGGTTGTGTGTCAACTATTTGGTTTTGCTGATGTATAACTTGATCCTGTTGGGTTTGCTTTTGTGGCTGAGATCTTTCTGGTTCTGTAAATTGTATATCAACTGATTGACTTCCATGCTGGTTTGTGGCTTGACAAATCATTGCATTAGGGTCCGGAACCGCCTCTCTTATATTAAATAATCCATCTGAGACCTCTGAAAGAGAATCCAAAAGCGGCTCATCTGTGGAGACCTCTTTAACTTGTTGTTTCTTCATTGTCTCCATCTCCTTCTGCTTTTCTTGAATTTCTGTCTCTTGTTGATTTTGCTTTTTAAGTACCTTATGATAAAATTCTTCCGCTTTTTCAACAGTATTTAACTGATATCTTACTCCTTGATATCTCAGTATTATACCCACTGGGACATCCCACCTGAATAAAATATTTTGTCTTCTTAACTCAGTCACCAAGAGACCAAATTTCTTTCTATCTCTTACCATCTTAGGCGGCAATTCTTTATATATCCAAATTTTTCTCCCATTCAGTTGTAAAATAGAATTAAAGGATTTTTGCACAATATCATTTCTTATCTCTTTATCTGTAAAGTAAATCACCACATCTCTAGGCAGTTGCCTTTGCTTTGCAATCCAGGAATTCACTCTATAAGCCTTATCAATTTTACTGAATATCTCCTCAGGATGAACCTTTAAGATCCCAGCCAAAACTTGAGCAGATGTTTTTCTTAAGTCATCACTGTTATTTTCCTGTAAGCCTCTGATTCTGATCGCAAATTCTGTAATCCTGTATTGCAGCATTACAACCTCTCTTTCAATTCCTTGCTTTATATCTTCTGCATTATAAGTCTCATGACCAGCTTCCTCTTTAGACTTTACTTCTGAGCTATTATCTCGAATATTTATTAAGTCCTTTTCAATTCTTAATATTTTATTATCCAAATTATCAATTTTCTCCATTTTAGACTCTAGCAATTTAATATTTGTATCCAACTTTATAACAACTTCTGAAAAACCATTAGTCACTGTTACAATCTTTTGTTGCAAATTGTCATACTTTAGTTGTATCATTTCTTTAATTTCCTGCCTTAAATTTTCAAATTTCTGGTTCACAGTCTCATAATATTTTGCCATTTCCTCCTGAATAAATTCTTTTAAATTAAAATCATTCTGCAGAATCTGTAGGCTCAGAGCTTGTTCAAACAGTTGTGAGTGGGGGAGCACCCCCCCCTTCTTGTCTATCAGATTTTATTAGTAACGCCATCCTTCCAGCAAACTCTTCTTTTTTACCCCCCAAACAAGATCAAGTACAAATCTCCAAGAAGAGAGGAACTTAAAATAACTATTTTTCTTTCAAGTTGTAGCCAGCACTATATATTCCGCTACTTTGTATCTGTTATGGAAGGACTCTTACTTTCAGCTTTCTTCTACTTCCCAAGCCTCAGCGGCCATTTTAAAGCTTTTTTTTTTCTCTTTCACTTTAAAATGCTTGTAAATTCATTAAGGATACTTGCGATTTAGGGTCCCAAGTCCAAGTCTCATCTTTTTTAATAAGTCCGTCTGTTAGGTTCATTAGTTAATCCGGTTCCAGCGCCTAGCTCTGCAAAAAGGCAGAGTGCACCCGATGCCCGGAGCAGCGGCGAGGGACAATAGGGAGCTCCAACCTGCTCGTCCCCAAGAGTTAAAAAAAGACTCTGGGGACTTCGCAGAGGGCTCTACCCACCCCCGCCCGCTCAGACTCACATTTCCATCAGGAAATGGAGTTTTTCGAGCCGCCTTTCAGATGTAAAGGCGGCTCTTTTACAGGCAACCGGGCGGCGGTCACGGAGGACCGTCTGGTGGCGCCGGAAGCCAGACAGGAAGTCCGAAAGGAATTTCTGAATTGATGGATTTGGTTAAAATATGGTCGATGATTACAAACAGGACCATTTCAAGATGGTAGACAGTTGACTTTTCAATGCTGATAATTAGCAGTGTCCTCCCTCTTCTTTTTTTTTTTTTTTTTTTTTAATTTGATTTATATGCCGCCCTTCTCCGGAGACTCAGGGCGGCTTACAATGTGCTCAGCAATAGCCTTCATACTTTTGTATATTTTATACAAAGTCAGCTTATTGCCCCCACAAACTGGGTCCTCATTTAACCTACCTTAGAAAGGATGGAAGGCTGAGTCAACCTTGAGCCTTGGAGAGATTCGAACCAGCAGTAAATTGCAGGCAGCTGTGTTAATAACAGGGTGCTTTAAACCACTGTAGTACCAAGGCTTTTCTGGCAATCCCACATCCAACTTTTCATATACAGGTAGTTCTTGACTTATTATCGCAATAGAGTCCAAAGTTTTTGTTGCTGATTGAGACATTTATGAATCACTGCTGTTGTTAAGAGCCCTGGTGGCGCAGCAGACTAAAGCACTGTTATTAACATCAGCTACCTGCAATTACACACACACACACACACAAACACAAACACACAACACACACAAACATCTGCCTGTCTATCTGTTATCTGTCTGTCTGTCTGTCTGTCTGTCTGTCTGTCTATCTCTATCTATCTATCTATCTATCTATCTATCTATCTATCTATCTATCTATCATCTATAGCCTTGGTGGCACAGCAGACTAAAGTGCTATTAAGTAGCACCAGCTGCCTGCAATTACTGAAAGTTCAAATCTCACCAGGCTCAAGGTTGACTCAGCCTTCCATCCTTTCTAAGGTAGGTAAATTGAGGACCCAGTTTGTGGGGGCAATAAGCTGACTTTGTATAAATATACAAAAGAATGAAGGCTATTGCTTAACGCATTGTAAGCCGCCCTGAGTCTCCGGAGAAAGGCGGCATATAAATCAAATTTTAAAAAAAAAAGTTAGTGGCAAGGTTGTTAAGTGAATCTGGCTTCTCCATTGACTTTGCTTGTCAGAAGATCACAAAAAGTGATCACTGCACTAATAACCCCAGGACACTGCAACTGTCATAAAGATGAGTCGGGTGCCAAGCAGCAGAATTTTGACTATCCTACCTCCATGGATGCCACTGATGGATGGTCAGGTAAAGCTGTCAAGAGAAATTTGTCAGATGCTCTCCTGCATTGTCCCCAGAGGTGGGGTTCAGCAGGTTCTGACCAGTTCTGGAGAACTGGTAATGGAAATTTTGAGTAGTTCAGAGAACCGGTAGTAAAAATTCTGACTGGTCCTGCCCCCATCTATTCTCTGCCTCCCAAGTCCCAGCTGATCAGGAGGAAATGGGGATTTTGCAGTAACTTTCCCCGGGAGTGGGGCGGGAATGGAGATTTTACAGTATCCTTCCCCTGCCACACCCACCAAACCATGCCCACCAAGCCACACCCACAGAACCAGTAGTAAAAAAATTTGAAACCCACCATTTATTGTCCCTGACTCCAGTTATTCATCTTTTGGAAAAGCATTTGAATAAAATCCTTGAGAATAAAAAAGGGAATCAAGAATGTGGAATTTTAAGCCACATGAAAGAATGTTACCACTTTCCTGAGAATCTAAGAGGACAATAAAGTAGCCCCAATACATCAAATTTGATAACTGTTTTTGTGTTTTACTGTAGCCAATTAATTACTGTAGCCAGGTTAAAGTTGCGGTGGCAGAACAGGAGTTCCCAAATTCGAGATGCTCATTATATAAACCTATCACAACCCAACTTCAAAATTGCTAAATGCCATACCAACTATCTGTGAATCTGGCAGGGCAGAAAACATCTCAAATTAAATATCTGCAAAGATGTAAAATTTCCTGACTTCTTGCTGGCAGTGAGAAAGCAACCGTTGGATATGATTTTATTATAATTCTCAAGAAAGATTATAAACTAGCAAAATCATAGCTGTGAATCTACTGCCCAGTTATGCTGAGATGCTGAGCTTAACCATGATGCGTATCAGAAGATCCGTGATTTTATGCCAAGCGCTGGCTGGGGAAACATGATGGCCCAATAGATACTGACAAGGTAATTTCTCTGCTATATAGACACAATTTATGTTATTATAGAGCTATTTACTACTTTAGAGCTTCTGGAAGCAGATGGGTTCAGCCTCCACAGCCAGTGTGCCCTTCTGATCCAGGTGCATGTAGCTTTCTTTGCATTTTCAGTGCGAAGAATGCAGGATAACAAAGTTAGAAAATAATACTGATTGATTGATTTATTTATTTTGGCAGAGCCTCTTGAAGAGCTTGCAGTATGGAACAAAACCTCTTTTCCTTCCTGTCCTAGAGAAGACTGAAGTTTGCTCACATTTTGTTTTGCCAAAGAAGAGCGGGCAGTTACAACATTAGGTTAGTTGGCACCCTTTTTCCAATGCATGGAAGCAGTCTTGAGATAGTAAAAGGCTCTGCTTCGAAAATGTGGCTCGAAATCTCAGAAGCAGATTCATAAAAGGTAGAGTATTAGATGTGCAGCAAGGAATCCATGGTTCAAATTTACATTCAGCTACAAAAGCTGATTCACTAGATGGAAGACCAGGTACTGTATCTTTAGCATGAGCTTCACTTGAGGCAAGGATGTCCACGGGGAGTCAAAAAAGTCAAGATGGCAACCAAAGCCATGCAGCTGAAGCCATGCCTTTCTTTACTGTTGTTCCTGTAAGAGTAAAATATATTTAATCTCCTATTAAATCTCTTATCTGCTTCATAATAAATGGGGGAGGAGAATACAGCCCTAGGTCCATTTGGGCTTCTGAATGGTAGGCAAATTATAAATCCAATGATCAAATGTTTGTTCCACCATTATTTTATTCCCATTAACAGTGAAGTTAGGCAGCTGAGCATCTTGAGAAGTACAGTAGAAAGGAAACAGTATCAAACTCAGTGGAAATGGGGCAGGAAAAATGGCAGAGAAACAGAAAAAAATACAAATAAACAGATAGCAGTGATGGCTTGGGGGTGGAGCTGCAGTTTCTGTCTGAAAATTTAATTTATGCCTTGGATCTACTCCTGAATAGCAATTGTAGTTAAGGTCATGTCTCCACCAGTGACTTATAATCATTTTCAATGCCTTCGTGCCATTACAATGCAACCATTGAAGTGCTATAAAGCATGCCCACGTTGCTGTCTTTTGGCACAATAATAATTGGATAACTTTAAAAAATGCTGTAAGTTCCTGGTGAAGAAATGAAATTCAGACAGGAAGCTAGAAATGCCTCTTTGTCATAGGGGGAATTTGTCATCCACACTCTGCTAACTTCCAGATTAAAGTGCTGCATTGAACTCTACCCAGAAGGTAACCCAAACTATTTCAAATGAAAGACATGACATCTGTTGCAGAGCCAGCTGCTTCTCCTTCGGTTTTCTATGCCTTCAAATAGGATTTTTATGCATTGAATACACTGAATTAAATATTACTGGCCCTTGCCAAACAACTTTTATTATTAAAGCTGATCATTCTAAGGTAATTCGTGTGGCTGTGGACAAACAAAATTAGAAGTAGGTCACAATGGTAGTCCAGCACCATGGACCATATTCTCCATGACTGTTCCCTTTCCTGAAGTTCTTTGCCATATTCAACTATCAGCAAAGCCAAGAGATGGGCTCCTTCACATAACTAGGGCCCCAGGCCAGGCACAAACCCAAGTTTTGAAGACCCTGCAACAAGCCAGCAATCAGGATTAGTTTGGTTTTGGAAGGAATGTTTCAAAGGCTGGAAGACATGGAAGAAAAGGGTCTCTTTCTGGGACCCACCAGCTGAAAGTCTTTAGCTCATGGTATCCAACCTTGGCATCTTCAAGACTTGTGTACTTCAACTCCCAGAATTCCCTAGCCAGCTACTCTGGGAGTTGAAGCCCACAAGTCTTAAAGTTGCCAATGTTGGACATCCCTGCCTTAGCCAATGGGACCCAGTTTTCCCTGTCCTGCTGGGCCAGGTAGAATGAGTAGATACAATTGAGGAGAGTTTTGTAATTTACCGTCTCACGTCAGAGGGCTTTAAAGGTAAAAATGCTTAGCGCATTGTAAGCCGCCCTGAGTCTCCAGAGAAGGGCGGCATATAAATCAAATTAAAAAAAAAAAAAACAGCACCTTGAATTGCACCCAGAAGCACATAAGAAGCCGGGGCAGCTAGGGAAGCAGCAATGTCACATGCCAAATAACTAACGCCATTAACTGATGATGATGCTGTATTCTGCACCAGCTGAAGCTTCCAAACGCTCTTAAAGGGCAGCCTCATGAAGAACGGACTGCAATACTCCAGTCTGGAGTCACAAGTCCCCAACCACCAAAAGGTGGTTGTGTAAATATGGCTGCCACCTTTCTCCAGCAAGAGCCATGAGACTGGGATGACCTCCAGATTTCACCTCAGATCTGTTTAGGGCAATATTTCCTTATCAAGAACAAAATATGGAAGGAAAGTACCAAGAACTGGGAGATCCAAAATTCAAAGCCACTCAGGCTTGCTTGGATTGAATCAAAGCCTGATGCACCCCATCAAGAATCCCACACCTCCAGGCATTAAAACAGAACCTCATGCCCTGTGGCACTCCACAAGGTATCTTGGACCCACTCTATATTTTTTGAACGTATCACTCAGTAGTGGGCTTCACTTACCTTTCCTACTGGCTCGGAACTGTGAGCGCATGCAGCGCTTCTGCATGCGCAGAGCATCCGTGATGATGTCCCGACAGGTGGGCGGAGCCTCCCGACACCGGTTCACCCAAACTGGGGCGAACCACTGCAAACCCACCACTGGTACCACTCTAAAGTGTAACTGAGACTTAATGCAGCCTTTGACCTAGTGAAAGTTGGCAGCCCAGGCCAAAAGGACCAGCTCTGATCAGGATGTATTTCTAGGTAACCAACCTAGTGTGGCTTTTGTTAGCCAGAATCACATTAGTGATGAAGAAAATGTCATTTTGTATATATCAAACTAAGCAGTTCCCTATAGTCTTAGAGACATTTTGAGATAGAGGGAACCTGCAGGAAGAGGTATACAATTTTGTGGTAGGTCTCCTCTGCACATGTGGTAAAAGGAGGGCTTTGGTGAAATACTATATACATCAGAATACTACAGGACAAATTCAAACATCTCTCATCATAGCCATTGATGAGTATTCCAGGAAGGTATCAGATGCATTACATTTTGCATGTAAATGTTAAGTCATGGGTAACCATATTGCAAGAAGAAATATGCATACAATTTGGAGCAATTAATCTAGCAAGTCAAATGGCCAAATCTTGAATCATCTGGGGCCTTACATCTATTAATCTGAATGACCCTGGGTCCGTTTCTTTCCTAGACTTGATTTGACGATTATGAATCAAAAGTATTATTCTGCATTCATGTCATTGCAACAGAGATGAAATGAAGAGATTCAACAAACTGGGGCAGATTTTGCATACGTGTGTATGCTTTCATAACTTTTAAAATCCTCACAGAATGCACTATTTTAATTTGCAAAACATTTAAATATTTTATTTTCATATAAAAACATGCATACTATGTACATTTTAATAACCCCCTTTACATCTGAAATTCTTTTTTCCAAAATTATGGTGGCAAAAGGCAGTGGCTATGCGTTTGTCAGACAGCATATCAATAATTGTTAACGTTTTAGAATAGTCAATTCCCCAAAAAGGGCAACTCAGCCAGTCTGAAAACGACCGATATTAGTGGTGTGTTATAGTTCAAAACCTGTTTATTGGAAATCAATTTCAACAAAATCTGAAGAACGTCTTTCAAGTGTATGGTGGACGAAGTGCCTAGCAGAGGAACTCTCTAATGAATTCAAAGGGACTTACTTCTTGGCACATATGGTTAAGTTCAATTCTAAGTGCCAATAGAGTTGTTTGGAAGATCACATTGTCAGCCTACTGAGAAACATTGGTGACCATTGAAGATGGTCGCTTAAGAATTGATTCAACAGAAAATGGTAATGGTTCATTTGCTGATAATTTCGTTACAACTTGTTTAGTCTCTAGAAAGTCTTTTGCATATCTGTCAATGGTGAATTTGTACTTTTGGTTTTCTCTGAAGGTACACTCTCTATATTTCTTGGATGCCTCATCAAAACTGGTTTTTAACTCTGATCCTGATTTGCTATGAAGCGTCTGCTGGAATAATGAATGGAATGGGCTATATTTGGATGAGGGTGGCAGTAGCAGATGCTGCTTGTTGCTTTCTTTGCTGATCTTGTTGAGAGACGGGTCCTGATGAACTGTAGGATCCTTGCCCGAGATCTGTGAAAAGGTCCTCTTAGGAGATGAAAATGCTGATCTCTCATGAGCCTCCCGAGAGATGTTTTGGAGTTTGTTTTGCGGTGTCTCAAGTTCCCGAACATGAGGATGGTGCAACGTGTTCTCATTTTTTGACAATGTGATGTCATGTTCAGAGGTGGGAAAATCCTGGCCATGTGAAGCTTTATTGTCCCAAACTACTCCAGGTTTGACAGACTGGACTGTGGTAGCATTTAGAAGGCATTGTTGATAGAGAAGGGCATCATTGAGAGGGCCACATTTTGGCCACACCAAGAATCTGGAGGGTAAAGGATATTGCCTGTAGGTGGTGGCCACACTCAAATTTGATGAGATCAGTTCCATGTTCCCTGAGCCTGAATACTGCATAGTCAGATCTAAGCAAGTAGGCAGAAAACCACAAAACTCCTTACTGGAAGTTTCAAATTGATGAGGGTTAAAACTTTTATAAGAATTGTACTCGGGACCATGCACCATGCGGTTTGGCAGGAAGAAAGCAGCAGCCTGGGTGGCTTCCATCATTTCTCGTTCCTTATATTCCCGTTCAAGCATTATGTTCTCAAGTTCTTTGTCAGCAAAAGCCCGTCTTTTTCTCATTCTGTCACTAACAGGAGGTGGCAAGGACGAATTCCCTCCAAGGTAAGGTTCTGCTGGAATGGGACGATAACCTTGGAGGGGAGAAAATAATTGTTTTAATAACTTAAAAAGTGTAAAAAGAGCAAAACGATAAGAGAGCTAATGTACTGTAAAAGAACATGGCCTCTCCCTGCACAATCACTTGAAGATAATGTTTTAGAGTATGGCACTTTGGTGCATACACAGTGCTTTCTTACCCTCAATAGGTAACTTCAGAGTTTATGTAAATTTGAAGAACAAGAACCTGAATGATTTTCCCCCTTTATCCTGCCTCGCGGTTTACACCTAAAGCAAAACTTGCTAATTACCTGCCAAGATTTATGATCAACCTTTGCATCAGATGTTTAGACATCTATGTATAGACATAGATGTATAAGTTGTCCTTTTGATAAAATGCACACACAAAAAGTGCAAAGAACATAGTGCTTTTTGTCTCCAACTACTAATTACTTTCACCATATCCAAAGTCACACTGACCCATCACAATAATAATTAGCCCGTAAATCAGTTTTCAAACCCCATTTCACTATATTAATGTTTCTTTATTATGATACTTATCAAATGATTTTGAAAGATCTCTATACCTACAACTGGTGCATTTCTATTCTCTCTACGTACACAGAGGTAAAGATAAAATCCAAGGAGTACTAGGAGAAAAGAGAAAGAAAGTTAAGACAATCAGAAAAGATAGCATGAAGCATAAGAATGTTTCTACTCCTACAAGGAAAGTATCCTTGCAAGAATGTAAAAACTGAACCAAAAGAAAAAGAAGAAATATAAAGAAATCACTTTATATAGTTAGGTGACAGTCCTATTTTCTTTAGCTGGAAATAAAACTTAAGTAAAGCCAATGGATTTTACTCTTCAAAATTATGGTCTTTGCAGCTCTGACTTATGGTCCTCATTTCACAAATTCCAAATAAATGTTATCAACCACAGCCACCATTCAAAAAAAAAAAAAAAAAAAAAAACCATAGGATTCAAACTGCATATAAAAATAGGAGTTGGGATCAAATTTTTGAATCATTTTGCGTAAATGGTGTTGAGTTGAAAACAATATTCTGAATTTCCAAGATGTCTTGAAAACTCAAAAAATCAGCTAGTCTGAAGACTTTCAGAAGCTCATTCCTTACAGATTCTGAATTTTATTCCTTGTGGTCAATATGCTTGCTTTTACATACAGCAGTAATACCATCTCTTCCGTAACATCACCAATGATCATTCTCTTTAAGATATCTTTAGTGTCAACCCATAAAAACCTAAAAATTGAACTGTCCTTCAAATCTGTCCGCATCTTAGTATTTTCTGGTGATTAGAAAAAAGCAAATAATTTTTTTTAAAATCATATTATACCCATGTGGTACTGTGTTACCAATACTGGGTGAAAGGTGTGAAGAAAAACTGGGGAGATTCTTATAGCATACAACTATAACTCTTGATTAATATCCACTAATGACATCATGAGATGTGCAACTCAAGTATTTATTTGCTCAAATGTAAGTAGTGCTTCTCAACATGACAAAGAATGAAAAACTTTCACAACAGCAAATCTATGAAATTTCAGAGATTTTGACTAGATCAGATATCTATTTTGGAAGAAGGCAAGGGCAAACAATTTCCATATTATTGTTGAGAAAAATAAGGACAGATAAATGAACTCACCAGGAATCAGTCAACTCATAGGAAACTTTTAATAACTGATTTTGTAAGTTCAGTTTACTACAACAGAACAGTTCTATAGTGGACATTACTTCTCAGATATAGTATATGCCTTATTGAGTTCAGTGAGACATAATCCCAAATAAGTTTATTTGGGATCATTGCAGGGGAGAATGTCATGTTATACACACATTTCCACAGGCCCATTAAGCATAATTGCTCAAAATCATGAATAATTTAATGGGATTTTCATCCAAATAAAACATTTATATATGGTATAAAGCTGCAGTGCAAGATGTCACTAGCTTGAATAGAAATGGATTCTTTCTATTACTAGTGGATTGTTTCTATTACTAAATTACTAATTTTCTCAACACTACAGAATTTGGTCAGAGACTTTAGATTTACTAAATCTGTATCAAATGCTAAAGATAATAAAATAATAGGATTACCGTATTTAGGAAGCAAAAGAACTCCACTATGAATGCTTTCAAAAAGGTAATACTATTCAATTAAAATTAACTATTTTAATCTATAATTTTTCTAGGTTACAAGCTTATATATACTTTTGACAGAGAAATATTAATTTAACTCCTCAAAATATCACTTTATGTTTTTAATCAACAATTATTTGAATACAGGTTGAGGCAAAATGAAGAGATAGTTGGAATTAAAAATAACTTGTTCACTGCAACTACTCTATACTTTATTTTCCTAATTTAATCTGACTATTCCTTTTAAGAAATGGACAGGGAATTTCCATATGATATTAGCTATTTTTTAAAATCCTCAAATAACAAGGTATGTAGATTCTGTACTTCTTTGCATAATCTAATCTAGCCCTTATCACAGTTGCCAGAAATTATAATTTAGTTACTGGCTATAACACTGTCATCAGTTCATTTCTAAGAAAGCATTTTCTATTTTTTATGACAGAATTAAAGTGCACATATCACAATCTAATTAAGAAGATTTTGTTCAAAGGCTACTGAGATTTGGAGTGAATCAGGGTCCATGAGTGTTTACAATTGTCTAATTTTCTTAGTCTTTTTATTATCAAACTGACAGACGTAAGATTTTTATATATTAACAAATCAGACAAAAATAATTCCTAAAATATATAAAGACAGACAACTTCAAAGTGCTAAAAATTATTACCTTCTAAAATGCTTTTAGCCAGCAAACTAGGCGTCCGAACATGTCTCTGGTACACTGTTCTGCGCTCAAAATTAGCCTGTTTCCCTGTATGTCCCTTCTTATCCTAGTAGAGAAACATGGAGAGGAAAAAGAAGTCTGAGAAACTTCATAAATTATGCATATTCTTATTATTCCCAGCAGCATCAATTTCTGAGGTTGCAGTTCTGAAAAAAAGCCAGTACTCTTCATACTTCCTGAATTAAGAGACTAAAAAGAGACTGGGGTTTCACCACATTTTTAAATCAATTTAGCAGCTGCATTTATATCTCTTTGTAAGTTAGTGCCTTATATTTGGCCATTTGACTATAGTTCAATGTACTGTGCAAACTCAGAAAATGGGTTAATTAATCAAGTTAAACATACTTTCATTTTAATGGAATTCCTTCTACATCAGGTATCTTCCTTTGACTCTAAATATATTAGGAATTTAACTTCTAAACAATTGGCTCAAAGGTTTAAACAAATTATACTGTATAGTTTTATTCCAAGCTCCCAAATACAGACAGCAGCCAATAGCAAAGGAGAAATATACTTAATTCTTTAAATAAATCAAAAATATTAAATACTTTTAGCTCTGGCTAAAATATGCAAAATGCATTTAGATTTTGATTAGGAATGATCACAGAAAAAATTGCCAAAATGCATACCATACTATGCGGTTGAAAATGTAAAATGCATTTTCTAACATATTTGATACTACTTGTTAAAAAGGAAAACCTTAAGCGTGTGATACAGTCCCTTATACACTATGTGACAGAAACATTCCTTTAACAAAAACTCATGGTCTAAATTAAAATTGACTTTCTATCTGGTTGAAATCCATATGTGTTTTCTTTTTAAAACCTTAGCTTCTGATCTTAAGTCTTAATTCTGAGGAATATAATAGAAAGAAAAGACTGTCTTGGGAAATGTCAATTATTTATCACAGTCTGGATTCAATTTGTTCCCCTAGCAAATTGAAGACCTTATATTCGATGCTTTCAGGAAGCCAGGGAAAACAGGTAAATCGGAAGTGAGTTTGCAACTTAAAGCTGAGAACAATTTCCATTGGAATTTGGAACCCACTCTTCCACAAAAATCCAAATTAAAATACTAAGGTCGAAGCCAAATCAGTCTCACAAAACTGTTAGATTAGGCCAACTAACAGCACCTCATAGCCAGTTTAAAACCCAGCAGTCAGTCGAGGCCCATCAAAATAAATGTATTTTATTTTATTATTATTGTATTATTATTTTATTATTATTATTCTACTACTTTTCCTTTGGGAAGCAAAAAGGTGCTTCAGTTCCAGAAAGCGATTATTACTGAAGCCGCTTTGGTTCCAGAGGATTCCCCGTCCCAACGCAGCTCCTCGCACCGTCCTGGGGCGGCGCCTCAGAGGGTCGTTGGGGGCTCCGCTCCTGCCCCTCTATCAAAGAGGAGGCCGGTTCGATTCCGCCCTCAGGCCCACCCGCGCCTTTTCCTCGGAAGATCAGCTCCCCCGGGCTCAACGCCGGCCAACGTTGAAAATCCACGGACCGGGAAGGAGCAAAACCTCCGCGCAAAAGCCGCCTTTAAGGGCGAGCGTAGCATGCGCGGGCCCCTTAAGAAAACGCTCCGCCTCCCGGGCCGGGTTCTTTTTCCGCGGAGGGAAAACAAGGCAGGAGAGGATGGGGATGACGGGAGAGCCTCGCCCGGAGAGCGGAGGGCGGAATCCGCCCGGGGGAGCCAACAAGAGCCTTTCACTCAGGGACGGGAGGACAGGCGAGGTCGGCCCTTACCTCGGTGGCCTGCTGCCTGCGAAGCGCCACCTGGGCGGCCATGACGCGCTGCCGCTCCACCACCAGCAGGCAGTTGGCACACTGGCAGTCCCGCCAGCGGCAGAAGCGCTTGTGGCCTTTCAGGCAGGACACCACGCCATGGTTGAGGCAGCGCGCGCACTTGGGCGTGCGGCTAAGCTTGCGGACTGGCTGCTCCCCGCCGCCTACGCCTCCTTCCTCCGCCGCCGGCGACGGCGAGAGAAGCTGCGGCTGAGGCAACCCAGGCAACCGGAGAAGGTCGCCCGCTGCCCCGGCTTCGTCTTCGTCTTCTTCGCCCTCCTCGTCGTCATCGTCTCCCTGGTTGTCGTCTTCCTCGTCGTCGTCGTCTCTGGTGGCCTGTAGCGAAGGCGCGCGTGGCGCATGAGGCGGCGGCGGCGGCCGCTCGGGCTCTTCCAGGCTCTCCACGTCGATTTCCCAGGCGTCGGCGGCGGGGCCCACCTGCTGCCCCTCAGCCATGGCTCGCGCCCCGCGGCTCTCGCCTTCTCCTCCAGCTCGCTTCCTGCACGAGAGAGATGGGGGGTGGGGGAGAAGGGGGATAAAAGAGGCCGCGGCGTCCCTCGCATTAGAGCCACGATCTGGCCTGGCTGCCCCTCCCGCCCATCTCCAGCCGCCCGCCTTTCCCCCGCCAGATTGACGAGGCTGCTTTGCCTAGAGACCCGTCGGGGGGAATGGAAATCGGCGAGGGCCACTGCTGAATTAAGTATCCGCGGAGAGTGGTGGGGGTAACTCACGCCACTTCTCGGGGACTTAACCCGGAGGAAGGATCTCCTTCGTGGGGGGGTGGGGGGAGGAGACGGGAGTTATTCCTTGGCCTTTCCTGTCATGCTTGGACAAATTGTACCCACGCCGCGAAGATGGGATTTCGCTCAGCCGCCAGCAGTTCCCCACCCGTAGCAGCGCTCAAGGCCTGAATGCCTCGGACGCTTCACAATCACAAATGAAAATGTGACGCGTCTTCTTGCCTCGCCCTCACCCCACAGTGAAAAGCGGAGGAAGGGGGGTGGGGGTGCCTTGGATTTCGGCTAGTAGGATTTGCAACTCCTACCATCCCAAATTAGGACAGGGAACAAATTAGCAATGGGAATTTTAGTCAGATACATTCAGAAAGGTAGCGGGGTTGGGTAAAGCTGGCAATTCTCTAGAAAGGCTTCCCTGCTTCTGCCCTGCTCGCCTCCACCCTTATTGCCCAAGAAGGTTTGGTGCGCCTTCAAGGAGCAAGGCCAGATGAAACGCAGGGAAAGATAAAAAAAAAAAATCACAGTTGGGTTTTTATCTGGCGCTTAAAAAAAAAAAAGAGGTGCTCCCTTTTATTTTTACACTGATCTAGTTCATAGGGCACTCTGTTTATTAAATAGGGTTTAGTGAATAAATCATAACTCGCTGGGGTTACAAAGCATGCTGAAAACCTCGTTATAGCTTTGGCATGGCTTGCAATGCACACCCATCATCCTCATTGCATTTTTTTCCTCCTATCTCTGTGGTAATAAAGAAGCTTAGTAGAATGTGGGTCGGCAAGGTGTGTTCTATTCTGCTGTCAAAAAGAGGGAAGGAAAGGAGGATGCACAATTTTAAGATAAGACCAGAGCTGTCTTTAGGGGAAGGTAGAAAGTCCCCCTCCATTAACCTGGCCAGATTCATGTCTCTCTATGAACTCAAGAGAATTTAGAGCTTTGCTGTCTCCCCCTTGTGAAAAAGGTCAGCATTGGTCTTCATTCACACATCTTTATGCTGTGCATTTGCTTTCCTTTTAGCTTGACATGTGAATGCACCTACTGTAGTTTAATGTTATGCAGGAATATTCTAGGCCTTATAAAGTGGCTTTATTTATTATTTATTTTTCAAATTTGTAAGTGGCTTTGTAAGTGAATTAAACACAACAGTCATTTTCATACAAGGCATTCAACAGAAAGTAAAACCAAATAGATGATTTAGTTGGATGTGTGAATTCAGGTCCATCCAAGAACACCTTTTAACTTCTGAGGGAGATCTCTATCAACATGGAAGCAATATAAAGTTGGGTTTCATTGTAGGGTTCCCCCCCCACACATTGGACATACTATAAATTGCCATAGATTAAGAAATGTCAAAAGCCCAACATGCAAGGTGGGGGAGGGAAACAGCTGTCTCCAAATAAACCATGATTGTAGGATATTCTCTTGTAATCTGCATTTAAGAAATTCAGAATTTGCATTACTGTGGACCATAAGGCTGGCTTTGGAAGATTTAATTTTAAAAATTCTACTTAAAGAGACAATTCTGACGTGCCAGGATCTTCTTTACATATTATCCTTGTTTCCATTGTATCTCTCATATTTAAAAAAAAAAAATCTTTGGATGTGATTTTCATAGTTCCTGCACCTAGAAAAAGCTATCCCCTTCCTTTAAAATGCACTTCAGAAAAATAGCAAATATGAAGTTATCTGTTTAAAGCTCCAATCCTAGACATGTTTTGGTTATCTAGAAATATAATTTTCTGGAAGTATAATCCCATGGCTGCTTATGATTGAATGTTTCCCTTCATACAAGTACAAATGAAATAAATAAAACTAGATAAATTTGACTAGAAGCATGAGTAAAATATCACAATAACTCATTTGTTGACTAGTTGTCACCACACACTAAGTCAAATGCATACAAGCTACATTATGGCTTTGGGAAAACTGAGTCTAACCAATGCATCCATGATTTGTTGGCTGGTGAATTACTTTGGCATCTATCCTTATTTGTATTCTAGTGTATATCAATATAGAATGATGAATTATAAAGGAGAATGGGTTTAGCCAGACATAATTCATCTTTATTTCTTAGGTTACATGTAAATGTAAACGATACGTTATACATTCCTCAGAGCAAAAGTACCTTAGCCAGAGTTTTTTTTTGTGCCATTTTCCAGTTTAAAGATCAATTGACCCACATGAACACCCTGCTTCTCTCTTCAAAAGAGATTGCTTGGGTCACTGAATGCAGCACAGGGGGTCTCAGGATGTTCTATGGATGTGGACCTTCAATTTGCTTGCATGGAAAATAGACACATGTAACTAGAAAACACCTTTTGTGCCTTGACAGGAGTTGTAATCCAACTGGTCAAGCTGGCTGAATGTATGGTTTATTACACAACCTTATCTGCCTGTAAGGATCTTCCACATTTACAAAACCGCTAGCTTTCATTCAGAATAAGTGCCCTGCCTTAAGTACGGCCTTAACGCTGAAAGTAGAGTTAAAATTTCGTCTCTGGGCAATCAAATGCTGATTTTGCCCTCGGTGTTTTAATGCTGGCTTTAAATGCAGGGACGTCCCGAAGCGACTAGAATTCACCGGCATTCCCTTTTAGCGGACTCTGGGTTTCTTCCACTGTCCTGGCAATACCCTCAGACCCAGGAAGGAAGGTAGAAGCGGAGACCACTAAGGCCCCCGCCTGCAAGGTGCCCATCCAAGACGGTCCAATTGAGGGGGCCTCCTCTCCCGTCCCTGCTTCGCGTAACCTGCCCCCGGGCTGCCCAGCCCCCGACCTCTCCAGAGTTACTCACCACAGCCAAGCGTCCGAGGGGGCTGCAGAGGCGCGCAATAATGGCATTCGGTCCTTCCCGGACCTGGCGAAGGCGGAGCGCGCCGAGAGACCGCTAGAGGCGAAGTGGCTTCACCCTGCCAAAAGCCTCGCCTCGTCTCCAGCCACCTCTGAGCCGTGGATCGAGGCGACTCCTCTCGAGGGGACCCACGAAAGCAGCCCAACCCCACAGACGCAGGAGCTGAAGGGCGTAGAGGAAAGCAAAGCTCGCCAGCGGCAGCAACCACAACGCCTGCCCGTTTCTAGACTCTGGATGTCCCTCCCTATATGATCGGTCCCAGGACGCGAACACCCGCCCGATCGACCCACCAATTGGTGAGTGGTCGGGCCCAAAGCTCGCCGATTGGCTGCGAGGGAATTCCAGTTGTCCCCACCTCTTCGACGCTCCGCCCCTTCGGAGGTTCTTGCCAGCGTCTCGGCAGCTGTTTTTTTTTCCCCCCTCCGCTTGGCGAGATCACCTTTTATTTACCAGCCTCCGCAGCAAAATGAGTTATGTGTAAATGCTCTGTTGGTAACCCAAGACTGAAAAAGAAAGTCGCCAACAGCTACGAAAGCAGAGCTGTGGGGATAAATATTGTTGCGGAGGCAACCTTGGTCCTTGGGAGTCAAAAAAAGAGCAAAATACATCTTCCCTAACCATAAATCCTCCAGAGTGGGTCTAAATTCCCCGAAAATCGGTTCTGATATCGCCGAGGGATCTAAAGAGGATTCTTTAACAGTTGCTATTATTCTGCGATTATAAAATTCAGAAATAATATTATGTTCAATATCTTACTGCAACAAATCCATTTATTTTCCTTTTGTAAAAAAAATGCTCTCGATATACTTAAATCTCACTAAACCTAATTCTTATTAAACTATCCTTACTTTCCATTGTCCTTAAATTATTAGTCACAACTGAAATACCCTTCCGTTAGGTGAAATTTAGGTGCAAATAACAGAAATTGTATTTCCGCTAAAACTTATACAAAGTGATACCCAAAACGATTGTGTTAAATAGATCTTAATCCCAGGTAAATCCACTCGGTCTGAATGCCACCCAAAATTTACTGTGAGAACAGTAAGAATGTATGAAAGAAAATGGCTTGCTGTGTCCCTTTTCTTGTTACTTTAAGGATTATTTCATTAATATTTCGTTTAACAAACAAGAGACCGATTTCAAGTGTTAAATTTCCGTCTATCAATTCGTCTCATGGAAGAGAGGAGATTTTGGAAGAAAACCGCCTCATTCTGGCTGCCTGTTGAGTTATAGGAATTGAGTTAATCGAGTCATTTAGATGAAATCAACCTTGCCAAGAGTTGTATGAACAAATTATACATAAAATAGCCTTATGACAAAATAAAATGATGTTTTCTATCAGCAAAATTATAGTCTTTTTTTCCAGAGAGTTTTATTCCCACAACACATGATTTGTTTATATTCCTTTATGCATTTATGTCTATTTTTCTAGGGTCATATATACATGCAAACAAACGCCAGGGAAACTTCGCCTAAACTCAGCTACTCGATATAATCTTTCTAGTTTATGGAACAAACATTTTCCGATCAGTATGTTAACTGTGCAGTTGACCCTCTGGATAGGCTTGTGCGTTGAGATTTTTTAATATACCTTTTTCTGTTAACAGTGTCAACAGGAGGCAAGGTTCGTTTTCCGGGTATAAACCACGCGTGTATATATTTTTTTTGCTACAATCTGCCCTAGGCGACTATGCAAGACTCCGGCTAGTGAAAACCCGTTTTTTGAAAAACTGGACAAGGATTACACAAACCTTCCTTTCTGGTCATTGGTTGGTTGAATTAAAAAGTTGATGGTGCTGAAGTTCCTTGCCTCCTTTATCAATTTTCCTCAATCTGAGACCTTCCAGATGTTGGGCTCCAATTCTGTGTCTGGGACTCATGGGCACGGTTGGTCAAAACATCTGGAGGGCCTAAGATCGGAGGAGGCTGAAAGGAACCAACTCAGAATTACCTAGAAAAGCTGGCAAGGGAAAACTCACAAGATGCTACAAGTAACTAGTATGGAAGGTCTTGGAGGAATTCCAAGGAACTAGACCGCTATGGATCGAGCAGGTGTCTCCACCAACCATAGACTCAGAGCGCCCAGGAGCCCTTCGCTGACGTCAGTGCAAACAAGCCGATGATGTCACAATGCTCATCTCCTTCGGAAAAAGACCGCAGCCTCCAGCCTTTTTTTGCCCTTGTCTTCTTGCATCGCTTTCGCCGGACGGGGCGTGCCCAACCCTGGACACAAAGGAAACCCCATCACCACCTCCTTGTTGTAACTCATAATTCTCCCAAAGTGCATAACTAAATGTCTGTAGAGATTGCCAGTCATCCAGGTCCTGGTTGTCCCAAAGGTGCTTTTTCAGGAGGCAACTGGACTTTCTAGTTTTTCTTTGAAGGCGTTTCACTTCTGATCCAAGGAGCTTCCTCAGCTCTGACTGGATGGTGGGGAATGGAAGGATCGTTCCATTCCCCACCATCCACTCAGAGCTGAAGAAGCTCCTTGGATCAGAAGCGAAACGCCTTCAAAAAAAAAAACAAAGTTCAGTTGCCTCTTGAAAAAGCACCTTTGGTTACATTCTTCCGGAAGGAGCGAGCTTTATCCTCCCGTTTATTGTATCAAGAGCTTCGACGGCATCCTCGACTTGACCGGGGCATCTATCCAAGAAAAGGCGTCTTGGCTGTATCTTCCCCGGATTCAGGTTGCACTAATCCTCTTAAAAATGTGCCAAGAATGGGGTTCTCCTTCCTCCCCCCCCCGCCCCAATTCCTCGGCGTCTGCCCTTCTGTTGCTAAAGCACCTGTAGAGAAAGATGCAAAAGGTCGAGGCTGGGCCAGGGTGTCTCTTTTCCCCCTCCCTTCTCCCCCCACCGACCGCTCTTTTCTCCTTCCCAATCCTTTCCGTCTCTTTTTCCAGCCGCCTCCCGCCATCGCCCGTTTTGTAAATGATTGAACGAGCGCCACAAGACGAAGAGGGGTGGCAGGGAGAAATGTGTGTGTAAACCCAAAACGAAGTGGCAAGGGAGACGTAGCGGATGGAAACGAAAAGGAGGTTGTTCCATAAACACAAAACAAACACAGTAAAAAGACAGCGATCCCCGGCCTGGATTGACTTTAAATAATGATTATCTCGAGCGAAAACAGGCGTTTTGTGTACTATAAACGCCTCGCCCAGCGGCTTTCACCCGCGGAGGCCAGCCCAGCAAGAGAAGCCGGTCTCCGGATGGCTCCCTCTGCTTTTCGGATCAAATCTGAACCAAAAGGCTGCAGTCCTGGATGTCCGAACGGGGAATGGTAAAAAAAAAAAGTCAAAATGGCGGCCACGACGACGCATCGAATCCCTTCCCGCTTTTTAAAACGGGCGGAGTTTCAAAGCCGCCTCCTTGCGGTGGCCATCTTGACTTTTTTGACCGAGGACCCTCTTGCTCGTGCTTTTCTCACTCAGCAACCTCTCCGCGCGACAAAGTGGGACAAGAGGCTCCTTGAAACCACGCCGGAGAGCCTCAAGGCCAAAACCCGGCTCGCCGTTCGCCCAGGCCGTTGCTTAGATGAGCGGCAGCCGCGAGAGCTTGGAGCCATGTTGGGCGCGAAGGCTCCGCGGATCTCGGCGAAACCAGGACGAGGCTTCAAGAACCGCCGATCGGGGAGTGGGGTTTGGCTACCTCTCGGTCAGGGTGACATTTGAGAGAGAGAATCCCGCCTTGGTCACAATCGACCCCTTTGGGATCCAGTTCGGTTCCTTGGGTAGTAACTGCTTTAAATCTGGATGAGTCCCGGCGACTGGAACTGATCCCCGTCTTAACCTCTGCTTGTTGTTCTTCGAAACCCGTGGATTACACCTTCGTGGCGAAGTGAAACGCGCCCCTGCTGTGAAATAGCGTGTCAGAGCATCGTTTGTGCTCAAGCTGACACGGAACTTGCGAGTCCACCCTTACAGCCAACACCACCCTGGCTTTTTATCAGGATGCCCATCACTCGAGCCATTAAGCATTTTCTCCCCCCCCTCCCCCCGTGCCCCTTAAATTGCTTTCGAGTGTTATATTTCTAAGTGTGATAGAAATTCTTCTCCTGGACCGTCCGGTAACACTTCAGATATTGCAAGGAGGGGCAGAGTTTCCCGGGGAAAGTCTAAAGCAACATGTCCCTGCCGGTGAAAAATCAGCCTTAGCCCACTTTAAGAGTCTACCGCTGCCCAAATGTCATAGAATCAGATCATGAGGGAATTTCCCTAGGACAGATTAGACACAACACTACACCTTATACCAGAAGTATAGATAATGGGATGCAGGTTTGATCAGCGAATGAAGGACCAAATGTCATTTAAATGTACAAAAAAAACCCAAAGCTACTGCCAAAAGTTGGCAAAACGCTGTTTTGAACGGCAAACAAACTTTTAAAGCAGAAACTGAAAAAGGAAGGAGGGAGCTAGATCAATGTTAATGTTATTATTTATACCCGTCCAGGAACCACGTGGCAATTTACACTGAAAAGTTTTAAAAGTTACTCTACATATGAACAAGAAAGCAATTGAAAGCAAACTATATTGTACTGACATCAAAAAGAAACTTGACTGGAAATGATCGATTCTCTGAAAAAAGACAGCTCTTTAATTCATCATGTAAAAGTGGAGGATGGAGGGGCAATAGACAACTGCAGGATACTACAAAAATTAAGATTTATATTTTCTCACTGTGTCCTGGGTGTTTCCCCACCCCCACCCTAGAGACAATTCTCTCAAATGGCATTGTACACTGTACAGAAAAGACAATAAACATTGAACAAGAGCTGCATAAAATTTAATATGGAGACTGATCTTTAAAAAGTATGTCTTTATGTTCTGTGTCTATACCCAAAACAGTTCAAGATCCTACTAGCAAGATTTCATATGGACTGCTCAATGCCCAAAAGGATATATCATACTTTTCCAGAACTGTAAAGTTATATAGTTTATATAATTATATGATAATATAAATCAATAAATTATCAGGTCTTCAGTTATAGTAAATGTGTAAATTATTTGGTTATATAGCACATCAAGGAACAGGAAAGCACTTTATGATCAGTTTAAAAATGTATTTGTCCGTCTTTCTCATTTCCTTGTCACTGGACATTTTTAAAGACTTGATATTGCTCTTTCATGCAAATAAAATGTATATTTGCATGTCTTGTGCCCTTGTAAGTGTAGCATAAAGATATTTGTCTTTTTCCACTGATGTTAGCATTAGCTGAATCCTTCCATCACATAGTTATGTTAATAGTAAATAGTTTTCTGTACAATATAATATGTATTGTTCTTTGTCGGAGCACTTTTGGAGACCCAGCAGCAGATTGTAGCTGGAAAGATAACCCTGCTTACTGCCACCAAATAAACTCTTCCATCAGTAGAGATGGCCAATCAGGCGACACGGAGCTGAGGGTTTCCTCCAAGCTGGTGCCGGCCTTGGTTGCTTCTATCTTTTTACTTGCTCCATTTTGGCACATGTTGAATATACCTTTTGGGGGCCATTCAGTCACAGGTTGCCCATCATTCAATGAAATTCCTACCATGCATAGCAACCTCTCTAACATTTACCTACCTTCCTCTCTTTCTCTCTGTGTTCTCTGTGTCTATATGTTTGATCATTATATGATGATCTGTGTCTATATGTGTGATGATTACATGATCACAAACACTGATCAGTAGGGGAAACTATTGATTTGAAGTTGGTATATTTAGGTAGACTGAATCGAGATGGATCACTAGATGACTAGTGATGACTAGTGACTAGATGACAGTAAAAAGAGAGAGACAAAATTTCTACACTAGTAGTTGTCCAGATTTTTGCATGGATAAGGTACTCCTATCACTTCCTGCTTCTTTGCATGATCCAGGACTCTAGTTTTGCTTCCTTCCAATCAGCTGTAAGCATTGTCTGAATGAAAATGCCAAGATGTGCATTGTGATATCATAACAAGCTTTATACCAAGATATTGCACGCTTGGTCCCCCTTGGCCCCCTCTCCACAAACATCTATCTTATCATCCCTGGTTGGGAGAGAAATCCCAGTCAAGATAGAAAGTTTGTATATGCCAAGTAAGCAACTGTGACATCCCAAGGCTTACTTTCAGAGTAGACTTCCTGTTGCAGCCCTGATTGTATCTGTGCTCTGAGATTGACTGTGTCCAAGGTAGGAGACCACCTGGAATACACAAATGTGGGTGGAATCGTCTTCCCTGCAGAAGGACTATTCATGTTCTTTTGGATTAGGAAAGAAAAAAGTATTTCCTATCCTAGTTTGGGAAGATCAATTGACTCCCAATGGTAGCTTCTGGATAATTTTGATTAGATCAGCAAAGTTTCCTGAGTTCCAGTTATTTAACAAATAACACGACTTTCCCCTGCCCTATATTATTCAATGAAGAAAGCCAGACACAGATTTGGGCATATAAGAATCGTGAGCTCATTTATTTCTCATTTATTAAGTATTTATCCCAGATAAATTCCCTAGTTCAGAAGCTTTCATTCTTCTGTATGCATCTTTGCACCGGGCTCTTCTAGTTGATAGGTCTGGGGAAATTCATAATCCCTCTTCCCACAACTTTTTTTTTTTATTGAAAAAGTTTTTCAAATACAGATTTTTCCCCCTCCCCCCCCCAACCCCCCTCCCCCTCCCCTTCCCCCATGGCTTCTCCAAGATGAAATCCAAATTAATATCACATTATATAATACTTTACCACCCTTTTACACCACCCCCTATGTGCTAAACATTTCTTTCTAACATTATTATTATGTCCCCTGTATACTATACATTTCAAAACAGCATTCGGCTATAAAACTATATAATAGATCCTAATTTGGCATTTATTCTACTCATAATCTACCCATTTCCTCCACCCCCATACGTATATCTCTTAATTCAAATCTTTTAAGTATATTAATATCTAAACATAACATCCCTTTTCCTAAACTAAGCAATCAGTAACCTAAGCTATCACCTTGTACCATATCAATTTTGTTTGAATTTTGAATTTTGCCTCTTCCCACAACTTGAAGTCAGCCCACCCGACCTAGAAATTGCCTCCCCCCCCCCGCTTTCTCCACAACAAAGAATAACCATCCAGATCAAAGGAGTGCAATGTGTCCTTTGTGACCCTACGGAGCCCCTGAATGTTTGGATGAGCAAAGGGGCTGGCTCTTTCCAAGCTGTCTAATATTAGTCACCCTCCCACAGACTACCGTTTGACTCCGAGGCATGACTAAAAAGCTCTGATGAGCCCTCCAGTGTCCCTTTCCATACGCTGGGACCGTTCTCTTTCTGCTCCAGAGATCCTCCTCTTAAAAAGGTCAAGGGAACTGTTAGTTTAGGAAACACAGGAGCCCCTTTGCCTTGTAAAGTGACACCAAATTACAAAGAACTCACCCAGAACCTATTACAGGGCCCTTGCCTCACTTGAAGTTTCAAACAGCCCCAGAACGCCCTGGCAACTTTGCTCTGTCTCCTTGATCTCATAGGATACCTTGATTTGTCCCCAGCCCAGTATTCCACTTTGCAGGATGCCATGGCTGAGGACTGGAATTCTTTAGACATCTTTTTAAAAATATCTTTTTTACAGTAGCTTTCTTTCTCCAACACCAATTCCTCCTGCTGGTTCATTTTTAATGAATCTTTTAATGTCTGTTTCTTCTTCTTCTTCTTCTTCTTCTTCTTCTTCTTCTTCTTCTTCTTCTTCTTCTTCTTCTTCTTCTTCTTCTTCCTCTTCTTCTCCTCCTCCTCCTCCTCCTTCTCCTTCTCCTTCTCCTTCTCCTTCTCCTTCCTCTTCTTCTTCTTCCTCTTCTTCTTCTTCCTCCTCTTCCTCTTTCTCTTCCTCTTCTTCCTCTTTCTCCTTCACCCATTCTCTCATCCTCCTCCACTCTTCCTTCTTCTCCTCCCTTTCTCCCTCCTCCCTCCTTCCTTCCTCCCTCCTTCCTCCTCGTTTTCTTCTTTTAGAAAAATTTTACACCAATCCTTAGACAGTGTTCCCATTTAAAATGTTCCATGATGCAATCAGATCCTGGCAAACCCAATCTCTGGTTTGTAAGATTTTGTCTTCATTTCATCCTTAGCCCATGACTGAGGCAGTCTAAAGATGCAGTCTAGAAACCAGGAGCCTGGGAGTTCTAGTGCTGCTTTAGGCATGAAAGCCAGCTGAGTGACTTTGATCCAGTCACTCTCTCACAGCCTAACCCATCTCACAAGGTGGTTGTTGTGGGGAAAATTGGAAGAAGAAGGATTGTTCTCTGCCTTGATGTATTTATAAAAATAATAAAGGGGAGAATAAATAAATAAATAAATAAATAAATAAATAAATAAATAAATAAATAAATAAATAAATAAATAAATAAATATTTTTAAAAAAGATGCGGCTACACAAACTGGTATAAAAATAATATTATCTCCCCTTAAACTGACATTATCTCACTGAAGATTATATACCAGTAACTTTATAAGCTGTGGCATATCCCACTTCTGACTTAAAGCCCTCCTGTTCATCCTTGAGTTGATAGAAAACATGCAGCATAAAATTTGCTACCCCCATTTCTACTTTGCTTCTATTGCTTCTATTCTGATTCACTGCTGAATGATGGTGTCCTCATTATGCGCCCAGCAGGGTGTGTTAAGCGAAAATATTAATAGATTCTTGCAGCCTTGTTTCCTTTTCCCTCTCCACATGTCTGCAGTTGATGGGGAAATTGTAAGCGATTACTTCAGTGATGCTGGAAAACTGGGGAGAGGCTTGGCCAGTCTGTGTCTTTCTCTTGATAAATACTTATGTGTTTCCTTCAGTTCTTGAGAATAGAACAAAAAACAGTTGGCAGAAGCTTCACAGAAAGAGATCCAAATTTGAAATAAAGTGGAATTTCTTGACTATGAGAGCTGTTCAGCAGCAGAACAGCCTGTATCCTGGAGTCTGGAATGTTCCATTACTAGAGGTTTTCTGACAAAGGTTGGATAGCCATTTGTCTGGAGTAGTACGAGGATTCCTACTCTGAGGAGGAAGTTGGATTAGAAGACCACCAAGGTCCCTTTCAACTCAATGATTCTGTGAAATAAAGGAGAACTATCTCTGAAAGATGGCTTTAATTGATTTTCCAGCATATTATAGAGAGGTCTGGAACAAATTATAATTGTGGTCCTTTCCAGCCATGCAAATCTCTAGATTTTTATTTATTTAATTAATTAATGTATATGCTGCCCATCTCATCATCAAGCGACTGTAGGTGCCTCACCACAAGCTATTCTGTGGATCTATGTCAAAGATTTGGAAGTGAACCAGATCACGAGGGGAACTGCATTACATATCCATACACAAAGTTGCATATGTGTTCAAAAGAATACAGATGTAGACTTTCCTTATTTCAAAGGCTGGGAGCACAGTAAAGACGGAAAGCATGATTCTGTCATCGTGCAACTGTGCAGATCCACTCTTTCACAAGCAGTGTGGCTGAGCTTCCTATGTTATTTTCCAAGTTTAAACATAGGACTGGAGAATCAGACAGAAGGTACCCCAGGTCAACTAAATAACTGTGCTGTGCACACATTCTGTTAATCTGGTTTTGTTTTTTTTTAAAGTCATTATTCTGGAGTAAGCCATAATTGTCCAGGTTCGCACATTATATAAACCACAACCACACACACCACAGTCTCTATAAAACTACCCAGGATGTTGGCATTATGGAATGTTAAGGATAAGGGAGGACCATGGCCATCGGGACCACCATTTGGACTTATCCTGATCCTTTCTTTCCTAGCCTCAAGAGGACAAATGAAGGTCCGATCTGGCTAGAAGCAGGATGGGAGGTTAGCGGTGAAACAAGAGCATCCAGCTATCTCTTTCCCCTCCACCGCTGTGTTTGGGAAAGAGACCAGCCGAGAGAGTTTCCTCAAAGATAAAAGAGCTGGCTGCCTTTTCAAGGGTCCAGTGGGAAAATTCCACTTTGAAAACTTTGACCCATGTCAAGAGAGCCAGCCTGTAAAGAGTGGCACTGCGCTGACCTATTCCACATTGATTTAACATGTGGCAATTTTGGCAGCAGTGCAGGTGCAAGGAGCTCTTGCCGTTGCCTCTGTCCCGCTTCCATTTGCCTTCCCACCAGACTCTCTTCCCCAGAAAATTTATTGGGAAGGTTAACTAAACGGCAACCCCGGGTGCGATTGCTAGAGGAAGAATGCTTTGATCTCATCCACTTTTCTCACTGTGGGAGGAAGACTGCCTTGCCCGATTCGCCAGTATTTCCATCACCCCTTGTTATGGCAGAAGTGTTACTACTTAATCCAAAGCAAAGCTTTCCAGGCCCTAGGCCCAGAGCTCTTTGGCATTTCTTAATTTCCTAATTTTTCCTTAGGGGTTTCTTGAGGGAATGCCATTCCTCATGGCCATCCTCTCAAACAGAGCCAAGCAGGAGCTTCAAACAGGTTTTATAAATAGGAGAGCATTGGTAGCACTCAACCTGGGACATCAGGACTGGTGTTAAAAGGAAGCAGGTAGTCAAAGCAGCCAAGGGGAGAACAAAAAACGTATAATGTATAATCATATAATATATGTGGATATATGCATAATTTTGCATTTATTTATTTTGTCAGAGTTTATGTAGTGGTGACTCTTTGACAGCTGTATGCAATGAAATTTCATTTTAATGTATGCCGATTAGTGTACATTCAAAGTGACAATTAAGTTTCATTTCTTGTTCTGTTCTGTTCTGTTCTGTTCTGTTCTGTTCTGTTCTATTCTATTCTATTCTATTCTATTCTATTCTATTCTATTCTATTCTATTCTATATAGAAGCCCCGCCCCATTTTTACACACCTCATGCAGGTGCCATATTTAATTTTTAATTCCCCTCAGTATATTCTGGCAGGCCCTTTGCTGCTTAGGAGCCCTAAACATACTTTATATTCATGTATAAAGTCCTCCATGAGGGAGATAGGCGAAGTCTAAATAAGATAAATAAAAATCAAATTACCGGTAAATTAAATCAAAAATATTGAGAGAGTGAAAGGCACTCCAGATAGTCAGCTTCATAAAAACAAAGATGAATATCTAGCTGGTCTGTGCAGGCTGGGCTCCCAAAATGGATGCTTGTTTCCGAAGCCTGTTTCTCTAAAAAAATCTGTTGAATTTGCTCTATCTGTTGCCTAAAAAAGGTGGGATGGATGAGATCAGCCTGGCAAAGTGTTTGGGTGGGGTGCTTAAGGCTTCAATAAAGTGAACAGTAAGTGTGCCATATTGTTTTTGTTCATGAAAATATCTGCATCTGGCTGGTGGATCCTCAGCAGCCCAAATCATAATATTCAGGTCCTTGACTGTGACTTTTCTAACTATATGATGATATAATAATTATTTTTCTAACCATGTGCTAACTACATGCACTAGATGGAGCTGCTGTTAAAGTTGACAGTACAACAGGTGTGAAGGTGAAACACCTTATGCTGCTGCACTAAATGGTTTAGTGTGATGTAAGTTTAGATGATCTGAAGGATTAATTCCTGTACATTAATATTATACAATCAGGTAAGCTGGTCACAAAAAGAGAAACAAATTAAATATGAAAGAATGGTGGCTTCTGGGAGCTGAAGTCCACATATCGTAATGTTGCCAAGACTGAAAAATTCTACAGCAGGCTTTAGGAGTCTATCAAGGACATAATCAAAAGAACATCACTGGCAGCCTTTGACTAGAGACTACCCAAAAGCAATGCTCTGGATTTTCACCTCCTTGTTGTGTGTTCCTTCTCCCCAGTGTAAACATGAGGCAATGCTCCCTGTACGTTCTTCCTTCCTGCAAGGGCTACTCAATGGCCATCTCCTCTGGCCTTTATAATGTCCCTGTTATGTTAATTAGCAGAGAGGTTTTGATGGATGGCCCACACCATGGAGTTTCTGAGCCTTAAACCAGCCCTGAGAGTTTAGTGCTCAATTCGTTACACTGGCCCAACAGCTGGGAGAGGTGTTTATTCGGAAAATGTATCACTTACTGAAAAAGGAAACATTCACATTCCCCAGCCCAGCCCCTAACTCCCGCCCTCTGTGTCCTGCCGAGAAGGTGGCTGTTACCACAGAGGATTGAGTGGAAAAGACCAATAAAGGATATGCAGAGATTTCCAAGCTAAAGGATAAAAACAGATGTGTTTGAAAGTTTTTCGTTTTTTTTTTTACAAAATCTCATATTTTTAGGAAAGCCATTAGAATATGCTGTTTTAAGAACACAGCTAACACGTTTCTATCTTCCCCTGCTCTCGTATCTGCAGCCCTTCTAAGATTGCCTGATTATTTTACCGTGTTTCCCCGAAAATAAAACCCTGCCTTATATTTTTTTGAACCCTGAAATAAGCGCTTGGCCCTATTGCCATGCACTCAAAAGCCCGATTGGGCTTATTATCAGGGGATGTCTTATTTTGGGGAAAACAGGGTACTAGCATTTCTTCAATGATTTAGAAGCCTGAAAAAGTAAAACATGGTTTCCTCCATCAAGTGGCCTTTCTGCTAAGGAAAGTTTCCTTGGCAAAATGACTATTTATTTATTAAACAAATTTATGTAGCTGCCCAACACTTTGATAGGTGACTCTGATTAAATTTTAATTTTTTTAAAAAAACACCACAATATAATAGGGAAAGGCAAACGACTACCCAGGTTTCTACATAGAGTGGTACCTGGGTACTCAACTGCTTTGAAACTCATCAAATTTAGTACTCAATGCATTTTGACACAAAAATTTTGTCCCAGTACTCATCGTTTGTTTGGTACTCAATGCACAAGCTAGAGTTTATCAGTGTCAGCTGCCTTGTGACTCACTATATTATTCCTTAAGGGAAAATTTTGTTTGGTAGTCATTTTTTTTTTGTACTAATCACGCCTCCCGGGACCAATTAACAATGAGTCCTGATGTACCACTCTAGTTCATTGCCATATTTATTTTGTCATTTTATTGGATTTTGCCAGTTGTTATTTGTTTACATCTCATTTTCTAAACAGCTTTGCAATGTTGAAAACAAAATCATGGCATTACAGGAAGTCCTCGATTTAAAACAGTTCATTTAATGACCGTTCAAAGTTACAATGGCACTGAAAAAGGTGACCTATGACCATTTTTCTCATCTGTGCAGCATCCCCATGGTCATGTGATCAAAATTCAGATGCTTGGCAACTGGTTCATACTTATGACCATAGCTGTGCTCCAAGGTCATGTGTTCCCCCTTTGCAACCTTCTCACAAGCAAAGTTAATGGGGAAGCCAGATTCACTTAACAACTAGGTTACTAACTTATCCACTGCAGTGGTTCACTTAACAACTGAGGCAAGAAAGGTTGTAAAATGGAGCAAAACTCACTTAACAAACATCTCACTTAATAACAGGAATGTTGGGCTCCATTGTGGTCGTAAGTCGAGGACTACCTGTATATTTTTTTGCATCTCCCTTACATCACGTCTTCCATAGGTTCTTTCATATGCTTTTACCACCATTCCCTTTCCTTCTTACTGAGGCCAAATAATGTCTTAGAAATAAAGATGTGACAATGTATGCATGTGATTTTCTGCCATTTCAGGAACAAGAAGGAAAGCGTTTTAACATGGCCACAAGGAGACCCTTGTATTCAACCATCATTGGGAGGCTATCAGAGTTAGTCTATGAAATCCAGAGGACCACAAGATGGTGGCAAAGGGTCTAGTAGCCTAACCATTATGCTTCTATAATAGTGACCTAACCCACATTAAGAGTAGCTGATGAGTATTTTCTTGCTAGCTTTTAGTAAAGGGAAGGGAAACAAAGCCAAAAAAACCCACCAACTCTTCCCCTTAACATACCTATATACTTAAAAGGGACACTATTTACTACCATCATACAGTAGTTTTAGCCAATGGGGGCAGTGAATTTTAGGTCAATATGCCTGTTTTTCAGTTCAAAGATTAGAGCTTCCCAACTTTGGCAACTTTAAGATTTGTGGACTTCAACTCCCAGAATTCCCCAGCCAGCATGGGTCTGTTCCATCTGTTCACAGAGCTACAACTAATCTCTAATTAATCTCTGACAGATGTAGTCCTCTCACCAGCCACTCAAAATAACTGGTCCATCTGGGTCAACTAGGTTCTCCAAAACCTATGGAGGACTAGCACTATTACCTCTAGACCCACAATGCATCACAATATTGAACTGAAGCCAGATCCCTCAGCCATCACTCAAAGAGACAGGCTACCTGAGATCCTTCAAGAGAAATGGCTTTGAAAGGGGACATCCACTGACAAAACTTACTGTATATTACCTGCCATGTGGCACTTCTACCTCCCTCAGCTAAAGCACCACATCAACATCTGAGCTGCCATAAATAACCCTGAGGCAAAACCAGATGTGATCCGATGAGGATTTCAGGGAGGACATATTTGTTATCGCTACAGAGATGATGGATTGGAGTGCAAGGATGACAAATGGCAATCCGGTGTGATTCTTCAAGCTACGACGGAGCATCTGCTGAAAAGGATTTGAGACGAAGCAAGGCAGAAGAAAGTTCACGTCTGTGTTCCTGGCAACATTTCCCCCCAGTGTCCGATAAATGTTTCCTTCATATTGTAATAGAGCAACAGTGACATCAAGTGTTCGCTTTTCTGCTACCTTTAAGAGTTACTCTACATTTGCACCTCATTCTGAATTGCCAGGATCAGCTGGCAAACGAAGCCCTCACCCACCACCCTTGCTAAAAATCACCTTGCAAAGAAAAAAGCAGCGTTGCCATTAAAGGCCAGTCAAAGAACTCTTATTTTGGGGGGGGGGGTTTGATTTTCTATTTAATACGAACTTAGAGGAACGTTTCTTAAAAAGGCAGTTCATATAATCCTCGACTTACAACCAAAATTGGGACCAAATTTTTCATTGCTAAGCAAGGCGGTTGCGAAGTGAGTCACACCCGATTTTACAACCATCTATGCCACTGTTGTTAAGCAAATCACATTGGAATAAAGTGAATTGCACAGCCGTTAAGCTAATCTAACTTCTCCTGTTGAAGCTGAAGCTTGTCGGAAGCTGGTTGGGAAGATTGCAAATAGCAATCACATGACCCTGGGACACCTGGGTCATGTGATACAGTTGCCAAGCACTCAGATTTTGATCACATGACCATGGGGATGCCACAACAGTCATAAGTGCAAGGACAGGTCATAAGCCACTTTTTTCAGTGCCATTGTAACTTCGAAGAATTGCTAAACAAGCTGTTGTAAGTAGAGGACTACCTGTATATCCCGCTTCCCCTCTGCCTTAGAAGTGATCTGTTCTTATGTCTTGCATTTCATTGACTTCCCCCTGCTACATGTGAAGAGCAGATCGAATGGAGTAATTGCTGGAGTAATTCCAGTCCCGGAGTCTGAGCAGTGATTAGTGGGCAGGGCCACACTGAACAGGGGAGCAGTGGAATAAAAAGGGGAGGACTACAAGGCAGACAAGTCTGAGTTGGTGGATGGCTACATTTGTTTTGGTTTTTAACTACTTTTAGCTTATTTAAGGGCCTTGCTGCAAAGTTTGAGTGGCCCATTTCAAAATCATGGATTTTTTTTTATGCTGCCAATTTATGGTAAGTGTGGCCAAAAGTGGAGTCCTAATTGCTGTACGTGTCCCCTGGGCCTCAGGAGCGTTCAAGTAAGGAGTGCAGGTCTTTCACCTGAAGGCTCTACTTCTCCTTTATTTGTTTATTTACTGGATAATAGCATTGATCTATTGACATCAATAAAAAATGTCAAAGTGTAAAATAATTTAACTAAAACCAACAAGTTGAAATTAAACAAAAGCAATTGTACTATGCCCTGGTTCAAACTTTAAATTAAAATATGATTAATTTGATCTGGCACAGTGCATTGTGTAAACTTCACCATTGTGTTCTAATCCATAGTTTACAAACCCAGGCAAATGTACTTTATTTAATCATCATTAAGCAAATAGAGCCTAGTGCAGTGTATGAATCTAACCTGCAGCTTGCAGCACTATCTAAGATTTGAAAGATTTTCTCCAATTGCTTGTAACTCTAATATTTTTTAATCTGGATTTTCTTCTTGAAAATATCGAAATGGGATGGAGATATTTTACAAAGTGATTTCATTTTATTTTTTCACTTTTTACAAATTTAATCATTTTGATAGCTGAGATCCACAGAGATCTATATCTCAAATTTATGGGTTTTGGTGTTTTTTTTTTACTGAAAAGTAATATAGTATATGCATTTATTTGCTGTTAGCTGAAGAGGATTATGGAATAGTATATGTATCTCTCTCTCTTTTTTTTTTTTTGCTATGGTTAAAAATACAATGATTTGCTCTGCAGCTCCAAAAAAAATGAAAATTCTAGACCCTTAAAAGCTTAATTTATACCTTGCAATTTTTAAAAACCATCTGGAAATGAAGTCTTCTTTTTGAAATGGCTGGAAAGAACAAATATTGCCAAAGTTCATTTATTCTCTATTTTATGTAACAGTAGATATAAAATGCTCTCAATTTTTTATCCTAGTGGAGATTGGGGGTAATGGGTCAATAATCATTAAAGAGCTCAATAAAACCAGGCATTAATAGCCAAAGCATATGTAAATGAAAATAGTGTTTGAAGGGGAAAAAAGGCATATTCTGCTTTATTTAAAGTTAAACTAATCTTGAAATCCAACAAAGATTAGGAAAAATCAATGGACAAGAACAAGCCAAAAGCAAAGGATTTTCAGGGATGTTTTCCAAATAAATCATTTAAAATCCACAGATCTACTGAAGCACTAACATCTGAGAACCCCAAGTATCTGCTCAAGGATACTGCACAGTTGAGAGAGATCTTTGTGGCCTTCTCTACCTTTCTTCCACTAGATGGAGTCTGAAATTTTGCCAACTGACATTTGTGATTACTGTATTCCAAAGAGATATCATCAAACAATAAAAGCAAAAAAGGAGGAAAGGAATCTGATGTCTCAATTCAACTTTATCTAGGAATCATTTATTTTGAAAGCTCAAACTGCCCAAAGAGCTGCTGATCCAGTTCCACAGAGGAATTATTGAGTCTGTCATCTGCACCTCTCTAACTGTCTGGTTTGGTTCTGCAACCCAACAAGACAGACACAGACTTCAGAGAATAATTAGAACTGCAGAAAAAACAATTGCTACCAACATGCCTTCCATTGAGGACCTATATATTGCACGAGTCAAAAAGAGGGCTGTGAAAATATTTACAGACCCCTCACATCCTGGACATAAACTGTTTCAACTCCTACCCTCAAAACAATACTATAAAGCACTGCACAACAGAACAACTAGACACAAGAACAGTTTTTTCCCAACACCATCACTCTGCTAAACAAATAATTCCCTCAACACTGTCAAACTATTTACTAAGTCTGCACTACTATTAATCTTCTCATCGTTCCCACCACCCATCTCCTTCCACTTATGACTGTATGACTGTAACTTTGTTGCTTATATCCTTACAATTTATATTGATATTGTTTCCTGATTGCTTATTTGTACCCTATGACTATCATTAAGTATTGTACCTTATGATTCTTGATGAACATATCTTTTCTTTTATGTACACTGAGAGCATATGCACCAAGGCAAATTCCTTATGTGTCCAATCACATTTGACAAATAAAAAATTCTATTCTATTCTATTCTATTCTATTCTATTCTATTCTATTCTATTCTATTCTATTCTATTCTATTCTGAATTTAAAGGGACATGCTTCTGAGAAAATCAGCACAAATTGTATGGGAAATGAATTTTATTCAAAGAGAAAGATTTGGGAAAAATGAATTATTATTATTATTATTGAGATAAGAATATCTAATAAATCCAACTGCTATATTTTACTTTCTATCTTATTGTAAATGATTTTATTACTTCAGACTTATATCCTCAAAGTGAGATATTCTCACTTTGCCCAAAGATATTGGACAGAAACTCCATTTCCAGTAACTTGCAGCTAACTCTGTATAGCTTACAGAGTTATTATTATCTGCATCAACCAGCAAGAATTATAAACAATGTATTGACATACAACTCAGGATAACACACACACACATGGTATATAGCCGGAAGTAATGATAAATGATTGATGATGGTGATGATATGTCAAGTTGGTGTTGACTCTTAGCAACCACATAAATAGGCAGACTTTCTTCATGATAATCTGTCTCTAAGATAGGAAGACCTGTCAGATCTTCCAATGATGCACCCATCTCAATAATTGAATTCATTGATCTGGCTGCTGGTTGTCCTCTTCTTTTTCTTTCCACCTTTCCTAATTGTAGAGTCTTCTCTAAAGAGCCAGGTCATCACATCATGTGTCTCCAGTATGATGATATAATTTGTGCCTTGAGTAAGAAGTCTGGGTTGATTTTTCTGATGATCTATTTTTGTTCAACACTTTCGTTTTTCTGTCATGTTAAAAATTACAACTCAGCAGCAACTTTTTGAAGGAAGGATTCTGGGACTCACATCCCAAATTTTTAGGATCTGTTTTCACTTTTGAATCATCGGCATGCACATCTGCTTTCCACTGTGTAACCCTTCCTGTAGTATTCAGTGGCATTCATTCTCTATATTAATAACGGTTTTTAACATTGAGCTACCACAAGGTGTCAGAAGTGAAGAAACCCATTTAAATTGAAATAAGTTTATAAATTATAATAACTATTGCAATTTTAAAATTGTTGGGTAGAGCTACACTCTTTTTCATAGAAAGCAGAGGGGATTCAGGTTTATCCTGTCTTTGAAAAAGCAACATGGAATTGCTTATGCATCTTCCTAGTTTGTTGCTAAAGTCTTTCCAACTCATCACTCTTGTCCATACCTATTCCAAAAGCTGGAATTAATTTTAGATGCATTTAACATGCATCTGTGATATTTATCTGTGAACAGTATTCATATATATATATATCTTTTCTTTTTTCTTTTCTTTTCTTTTCTTTTCTTTTCTTTTTTTCTTTTCATTTCTTTTCTTTTCATAGGCTTTTATGTGTATTTCTCTTTAGCCAGGTTCTTCCTACGTAAACCAAGATTTTTATGTAGCCCTCCTTAGTCTCCCAATGGGCAGCAGGGTGCTTGCTGGCTGCCAGAAGAAAAAAAAAAGCCTAGAAACTAGTGGATTGGGATTTCACTGAACTAGGGCTGCATAAAAATCTTGGTTTACATAGGAAGAACCTGGCTAAAGATATAGATAGATAGATAGATAGATAGATAGATAGATAGATAGATAGAATAGATAGATAGATAAAGTGTTTTTCTATTGAGGCACCTGGTCTACCCCAACATGTGGGAGGGAGCATACTGCATCCCTTTCGCCTTTTAGCTCCAATCCAGGAGCCCTCAAGCAGTCACATTGACGACAATGTGTGTGTGTGTGTGCGTGCGTGTGTGTGTGTGTGTGTGTGTGTGTGTCTGCTGTCTTAGATGCCACACTAATTCAAAGAATAAAATTAACTCTGTAGTTGTCTTCATCTCTGATTTATTAGACTGTAGGATTTAGTTTCAGCATTATAAACAGTCTTGGCAAGCTCTGGCACATGTTGCTCCTGTTCCTGCACCATAATTAAAGTGTGTCATTGGGAGGAATTAGCATATTATGGGGGAAAGCAAAACGATGTTCAGTGACTCCATCAACCAACTTGCAGGATTTAAATGTAACTCAGTAACTGACCCAGTCAAAGGAAACAGGAGGATTTAGTTTACTGGATTTGAAATGGTATTTCACTGCTTGTTTTTTGGTCTGGATGAAGGAATGAATGTTGCTGAGAAATGAGAGACTTTTACAGATAGAAGGCCATGACATGAGGTTTGGATGGCATAGATATTTATAGCATGATAAATATAAACAAAAACAAAGCAAAATATATTTAGAAAAAACACTAAATACAGCCCTTTGAAGTGTGACTGTGCTTAGAGGTCCAGGGATACTGATTGATAATTGGAGGAGAAAAGAATCAGGAAATGGAAAAAGTGAAATGGAATTTTGTAAATAAGAGGGGGACCAGCTAAGCAGCTTTGTCTCCCTTATTAGATGTGCTTGTCTTCAAGCTCAAGCTGAATTCCTATTGGCTGCAAGGCACTAAATTGATGGCTGTTCTAAAACTCTTTGAATTTTTCTAGCTTAAGAAACTCTGAATTTCTCCAGGTATCTTGAACATGAAATTATTTAATATATTTTTCTTGATTTTCCAGAGGACTAATACATCATCCAAGTGGAGGAAAGAGAGAAAAGATGCAGTATTCAGAGACCTGAAAAGGAACCTCAAAAACCCAGAAGGAAAGCTAATATAACAATATAGCAATTATTTGAATATAAACCCCCCCACGCACGCACGCACACCTTGCAGTATCATTTATGTGCAATATACTTTGAGAGAGGAACTGCCCAGTGTGATACAATTGGCCATTAATTCTGCTCCAAGTTACAGAGATTGGGAGAATCTAATCTTATCAGAGAATTTTTCTGCTGATCAAAAACTCCTTTATATAAAGGCACACAAAGAACAGCAATATACATTCTTCTGAATTCTAGGCAGGACTGGATGGGGTGGGGGAAACCAGGCCAAGCAGGTTATGTGAGGATTTAGCTGCAAAGGAGCCCAAGGTGATAAGGTAGAGGCTATCAGTCAGTACAGGCTTATTTGGGTTTAAGGTCAGGAAGACCAACAAAACTTCTGGCTTAGTGAGAATGCCTGTGATATTCAAGAATAATAAAGTACAATGGGTTTTTTTTTGTTAAAATCTTAAACAATCATGAAATAGAACTTGAGTTAAAAGATAAATATTCCAGGTCTCCATAATTAGAACAATTTTCCTATCCACTTGGATAATGGATGGGATCCTCTTGGTAGCAACAGCCTGGATGTTTAAGTCTCCAACTCAGCCTATTCCAACTTTGAGTATATTGGAATTTGCTACATCATGATTAATAGCAGAAAGTCGGGAGACTGGGAACCTTGAAAAGAAATATAAAATATTAAGCAGAACTAATCCGGGATGAAGCTAAAATGAATCTAGGGAGAATAACCTCTGAAGTAAACTACTGCCTAAGGAGCTACTGATACAGTTCTACAGAGTAATTATTGAGTCTGTCATTTGTATTTCTGTAACTGTCTGGTTTGGTACAGCAACCGAACAGGACAGGTGCAAACTTCAGTCGATAGTTAGGACTACAGAAAAAACAATTACAATCAGCCTGCCTTCCGTTGAGGACCTGTATACTTCACAGTTCAGAAAAATGGCTGAGAAAGTATCTACAGACCACTCACATCCTGGATATAAATTGTTTCAACCACTCCTCTCAAGACGCTGCTATAGGACATTGCATGCCAAAACAACTAGACACAAAGACAGGATTTTCCCCCATACCATCACTCTGCTAAACACCTAATTCCCACAGCACTGTCTTATGCCAAAGGATATTTACCCATGTAGTAGACCTGTATTACTATTATCCTTCTCACCTTTCCTATTACCTACTCCTATTGGTATATTATGACTATCACTTTGTTGGCTGTATCTTATGATTTATGATTGTATCTTATGCTTTATGATTTATCACTTTGTTGCTTGTATGTATACTGAGAGCTTATGCACCAGAAACAAGTTCTTTGTGTGTCCTATCACTTGGCCAATAAATCCTATTGCATTGTATTGCATTGCATTGCATTGCATTGCATTGCACTGCACTGCACTGCATTCTATTCTACTCTACTCTACTCTACTCTACTCTACTCTACTCTACTCTACTCTACTCTACTCTACTCTACTCTACTCCACTCCACTCCACTCCACTCCACTCCACTCCACTCCACTCCACTCCACTCCACTCCACTCCATTCTATTCTTTCTTATTCCATTCCATTCCACTCTATTCTAGTTTGCAAATGCTTTATGTTAATGAAACAGTGCTTGGAAATTTAGAAGTTGCATCCTAGCTATCTAGAGGGGCTACAATTAGGGAAAACTCAGTTGAGGTGAGTTTGGAATGCATTCTCTCTCTTTGTAGTCATTCTCCATCTGCATCTTGAAGGACTTTGGGATGGGAAATCACAGAAGAATTGTCTTAGACAACACAGACCAGGGTGATTTTTAAAAAAGAGAAATGAAGTCATTTTCAGTGCTTTGGATCAGAGTGCTAATGCATAGAAAGCAAAAAACAGAAGCTTGCTTGGACTAATTTAGGATCTCTGGATTTTACCTGAACTCAGGACAATGAAAACTCAATAAATGTTCGTCTGCAGCTTTCAGGGATAGAATATAGTAGTAGGATGTATGTAATTTTATGGGTCATAGTGTGAACTACTAACCATACACCACAAACTAACATTTAAAAGATAGAAATAGATGGTATCTGGTTAGAATTCTAATCCAATTGCTTTCTAGATTTTTCTTTTTAAATACAGATAGTCCTCAATTTATGACCACAACTGAGTCCAAGGCAAAGTGAGTTTTGCCTCAGTTTTTTTTTTTTTTTTTGCCACAGTAAAGCAAACCACCGCAGCTGTTAAATGAATCACGCGATCGTTAAGCAAATCGAGCTTCCCCCATTGACCTTGCTTGTCAGAAACTGGGTGATAACTTCACCCTAGAAGAGTGTAACTGTCATAAATACATGTTGTTTGGCAAGCCCCTGTATTCTGATCACATGACCATGGGGATGCTGCAACAGTCATGTGAAAAATGGTCAAAAGTCACTTTTTTCAGTGCCTCTGTAACTTCAAACGCTCACTAAATGAATGGTTCAGTGAAATGAAGAGTGTGATTTTCTGCATTTTCTTTTCGTTCCTGTGCAGTTGTACAATTGCCAAGTGGTTAAGGCTCCAATGCTTAAAGTTGAATGATGAGATCATGACTCAGTATATTATGCAAGGTCTTAGCTGGTGCTTTAAGCCACTTAACTGTTCCCAAATATAGAAAAAAAAGTCATCGTTTCAAAGAATTTCAATAATGTAATGAATGGGATGAATGGAGTTAAGAATGTAGTGCTTCTTACTGAAAAAAATTAACAAAAATTGAAAATTAAGGAAGCCATTCTAATTGATGAATTACGCGTGTATGAATATCATAATTTGATCAGTGATCAAAACAGTTTACTCCTGCTACCAGTATCATCAAAGAGAGAAGGCATTTTCTTTTCAAGATTAAAAATAGCAGAATACGAAATAATTGTGAGAATAATGCATATAAATCAGCATACTGAAATGCTGACTTGTAGGATTGCAGATATGAATACCTAGCAATTTCAAAGGCTACCACCAGTTAATCTGGAGAATAAGACAAAGGGAGAAGGATAGCCAGCAGAAGTAAACATTAAGAAGCCTTACTACAAGGCTTCTAGAAATTGGAAAGGCAAGGAGAATCACTTGACTGGTTTTAGACTCTTTAATACTCTAATATTAAGGACTTCCTTGAAGATCTGAATAATCCTTTGATTCTTGAGTGTATCAGCTATGGTAGAAGATCAAGTCTACCTTGACATGTTTTGGCTATTGACAGAACTTGTTTCCAGTCCAAGTGCTAGCAATACATACTTTCAGAAGGAGAAGTTGCCTAAAATGCTTTATGGCTGCCAACAATTAATGCCAACCTTCTCCATCCTGCTTTTGTCCATTTGGATTTTGGGGAACTACAACTTACAGAATTCTTTACCTAAAGTATCTGAATGATACCATTACATCAGGTTGGGAATACTGTTTATTGTAATATCAGTTATAATTATCTTGGATTAAGCATCTTACTATTAAGATGTAAGAAAAACAAAGCATTTACCAGTCAAAATCAAATATAAAATCTTCATGGCCAAGTAATAATAACGTTTGTGAACAGAACTTGTAACCATTGTATCTATTATGAAAACAGGTAACAGGCAGATCCATTGTTGGTAGCATCAGTGGTAGCTTGTAATACATGATGGCAGTTACATTGGCAGAGTTCACAATCGTTCAAACAGGTATTAATGTATTTGCTAAGCCACAATATATTAAATCTGTTCAAAGAAGATATTAACAAATAACTTATAAGTTGTTTTCTCTATTGACCAAGAATCTTGAGATAGTATTAAAATTTTCCCATCAATGAATTCATTATAAGAAAAGGGCATATGATGTTTAGAATTATGCATCCATTAGAATTGGAATTTGGCATATCAATGCATTCGCAAACAATTTTCTCTCTAATGGCTATCTCCAGCATCCCATTAAAATTGAAGAATTGATCTCATTTTTCAAACCTCAATTGATTGCTTCAATTTAAAAATTAATATATTAATCTAGCATCAATTTTTTTTTTCTCTTATGTCTGCCAAAGTACATCAAATTGGAATCATTGAAATGATATAATAGGATATAAGAATCAAGCTCATATTTTAGAATACTGAAGCAAATGTGAATCAAACCTGTTAGCTCATCAGATATTCTACAGCAAGGGTGTCCAAATTTTGCAACTTTAAGACTGTGGATTTCACCTTACGGAATTCCCCAGCCAGCCATGCTGGTTGGGGAATTCTGGGAGTTTAAGTCCATATATTGGACACTCCTATTCTACAGGTACCACTGTAGACCTTGTAAGGACTTGTAAGAATTCTATAGAGTTTTTTTTTTTTTTTGCTTTAGATATCAAGCATGAAAAGAAGAAATATAAAAATTTCATGCCTTATCTGAGGACTGACTCTTTGCCCATTACATCTAATTCAGCTTGTCCAGCCAGGTGTGATAGGGCCTGGCTTCCAGTTTCGGCTATAGTGTTTGGGAATTCTGAAGACTGCAGTTCTATATAACTGTCTGGTTGGAGGCCTGATTTATTGTGGCAGGCTAAAAGTCTCCTGAGATGGACAGAGATGTTTCTCCTCATCTGCTACCGCATCCTTTACAGTTGGAGACTTAGAAACTTAGATCTTCTCATATTATTAGTTTGTTTGTTATTCCACCTTTATTATATATATAAATAACTCTAGGTGGCAAGCATATCCAACAAACCTTCCTCCTCCTATTTTCCCCACAACCACAGCCCTGTGAAGTGGGCAGGACTGAGAAGGAGTGATTGGCCCAGTCACCCAGCTGGCTTTCATGGCTGAAGTGAGACTTGAACTGTCTCCTGTTTTCTAGCCTGGTGCCTTAATCATTGGGCCACACTGGCTCTCTTACATAGTAAAATGTCTGCAAGCCAGGAAAAAATAGCAACAATTTTTTGTTTCTTCCCCTTAGGGCAGGGGTCGGCAACCCGTGGCTCTGGAGCCATATGTGGCTCTTTCATCCGACTGCTGCGGCTCCCTGTCGCTCAAAATATGTGTCATAACCACCAATGTGTGACACCTGCCGGCATGTAATTTATTGAACTTTTCAATCCCCGGTCAGCCAACCATGGATAAATCCAAGAAAAGGTGACGTCTTACAGCCCCTGATGTGCAGACGCTACGCGCTGAGGTTCAGGAGTAAAAATCACATTAACCCTTCAGTACACGCGATAAAAGGATGACGGCACACAGAAACAGATGGCATTTTTGGTTTGCTGCAGGTGGATAATTTAAGTTTGGCTTTTTATTTCATAAATATGAGGAGGACTGGAATAGACATTTATTTTATTTGAAAGTAACCTTCAACCCAGCGTCTTTTTTTTCGGAGTTCAAAATGTTTTTGTTGCATGCAGAAATAAAAAATTGTTTTCTTTGTAGCAGTTCATTGATTTCATAAATGCAACACACTATCATTTTTTTATACATAGCATAAAGGTTAAAAATGATATATGCAGTGTTATCTTCATTTTAGATGTCAAAAGGGTTTTGTGGCTTCCGGTGTTTTCTGTGGGAAACGGGCGCAAATGGCTCTGAGTGTTTAAGGTTGCCGACCCCTGCCTTAGGGTAAAAAGTCAGGACTATCTGTATAGGTCCTGTGAAGCTGGGAACTGGGAGAGAAGAATCAACTGCTAAAGAATAGGATTTGGTCCACTTGCATTTCAGAGATGGGACAGACCCATTCAACCTGGGACCCTGTATTGTTTTTCTATCAAGAATTACCTTGCTTCCATGGATCACACAGGTGCATTTTTTTGTATCATTTCCAAAAGCAGCAGAAAGTTGTGGATTGTAGTTTTAACTGACTTAAAAAAAGGTTTCAAAAATACAAAATAGAAAATCCTCATGGTTCTTCTCTACTGTATTTTAAAAACACAATATGTTTTTATTAAGTTTAGCCTTTTTCCCCTTTGATCTTTATTTTAGTTTCTGCTATTAAATTGCTTTGTCAATAATTTTATTTTGGCTCCCATGAAGGTGAAATGCAACCATTTTTTTCAGAATCCTTAGATGATCATTGATGACACAGGTGTTTCACTCTAGCTATTTCTTGTTGTCAGAGACTGTGTGAAGCAAAATGTGATATATTTGCTTTTTATAGCTTATCTTTCTACTCAATTTGAGCACTTAAAGCAGTGAGTATTCATTCTTTCTCACTCTATGTTGAATTATTATGAAATGGAATACGTTAATGATTCTAAGCCATGCTCTGTTACTGAAGCAAGAAGCAGACCAAATTTTCAGCAATTTCTGTGCAGACATTAACTATGGCTTATGGTACACCGTCATTTATTTATACTCCAATTCCATTTTTAAGGTTAAAACCATGGAAAATAAATTATACTGTTTCAACTTTGTTAGAAAAGGTTATACCTTATAATCTGAATCACAACAATAATACAGCAGATAGCATCAACAGGAATTGCACTTATTTTTATCTGGAAAGTGTAGTCCAGAGATTACAGTGCCCATCACAGAAATATTGATTGATTTCAGGACAACAGTTCCAAATAATAATCATGTAGGGATATTATAAACTTTTAATGTAATAAGCTATCCTTCCCAAATCTGGTGATTTCTGGGTTGTTGAAACTACAACTCCCAGGATTCTCATATTTTTAGGAGCTTTTTCACTACCTGCCTTTCTCAGCTTAATCCTCTTTCTCTTTTGACCCTGTGTAGTTTAGGTACCTACCATAATGGAAGAGAAAACACTGCAGGCTTTTAGCAGTAGATGGCTTTAAATAATTTCTGTCACAGACTTAAAATTACTAAAATTAATTTTCTTTTGCGCATCACTAGCCTTTATACTTCCTGAAAAAAGTTGTATTCATAATTTCAATGTTTCTTTTTTCCTGAATCCTTTCTTCTCTATAAAGCTATCTGCTTCTCAACAGCTAGATGTGAGGTAGGGTATCCCTTAGCTGAAAAATAAAAGAAGATAAAAGGCATGTTATAAATGTATGCATTGTTTCATCACACTGCAGCAACTACCTGAGTTTACCTCCTCCCAAACTTACCATTTGGCCATATTCTTTTTACATATTCATAGGAGACTCCAAATAGGAATTGGGATAGTTTCAGACAAATTTTTCCAAGAAAATCCAATGAATTTAGAGAAATGAAAAAGGTAAACAGTTTTTGGAAAGCCCAAAAACAATAACTATCACCAACATATGTGACTGCATTTGTATAAATGTATTTCTTGTTTTAATGTAAATATACTTCCTCTGCTTATATTAGATTATATGTCTCAAACGTTACTTACCTCCATCAGTTATATTTACAACCTCATGTTCAGGGCAAGAGAACCTAAAATTCCATTCAGGACAACATATCTATAAAGCCAAGCTGACTTTCTCCAGATATAGATGACAGGTAAAAATCAAGATCAGCATAGAGTTTATTTTTCCCCAGAGTCCTTAGCATGCTACATTAATCTGACAATTTTAATTAATGTGTTCATTTTTTTCACAAGACAGTTTCATGCAACTTACAGCTGTATTTACTTTACATTGATGCTATAACATTGTTTCATCAAGCCATGTGAAAAGCATAGGATTTATGGTGCCTCCAAAAAGTATCTCAGCTAGAATCACATGTGGGCAGTTCATTCTTAGTCTTTTTATGACTCATGGGTATAACACCAAGACAGCGATGGCCATAAAGTCAGCAAGGTCACTGCTTAGTCCTCTTGCTATTTAATTATTTGCTTTTTAGTTGCTTATTTATCCTGAGGAGTCCTTTTGTTGAACACTGCATTCAAGACAATATCAACATTCCCAGTGGTGTAAAAGATAAGACATATTTGCTCTTCTTTAAATGTTTTACAATACCCCACAGTTTCTTACATGTGTGTTTAAATTTTTTTTCCAGTAGTAACATTCAGCACTAAAGCCATGTAATAGTAACCATTTGGCATTTTTCAGTGAAGTGCAAGAAATAAAATAAATTATGTCTTTATTGCTTACAATAGTAACAAGCAGAGTCACTTTTTTCCTGTAGATATATGACCCACTGTTTCTTTTGTCTGAAGTCCAGCATTTCTGTTACATTGAAAAATGTCATGGCAAATAAACATATTAGGAAGATGTGTTTAATATTCTAGAATCTGAGGAATCAGATCTTTCATCATAGTCATCTTCTGTATAAATGGGTTGCTTTGCCACAATTGGGCATCCGTCCTCTTGAAGTGAGATTCTGGGATCCTCTGATGGGCGTGTGGGAAGGACAGGAGAACTTCGGAAGACCGTGGCAGAATTAGCAGAGAAGGGGCTGACATACTGAGACCTCAGCTGATACTGCTGCTGAAGAGTCATGGTGTTCCACAAAGTAACATCATTGGGTAGAAATGGACTTGATTGGTTTCTTGCCAAAGTATTCCTCAACATCAGTGGATACCGAGGAGGTTGTGGGAAAGGATGCTGTAACGGAACAGCCAATGGATTTGGTACAACATTACTAGTATCTGCAGAAAACCTCAGTGTGTCTGGGACTCGAAAAGCAGACCCTACTGACCATTTTGAAGAGGAAATAGGATAGGAGCTCAGAGTGTGTTCAAAGAGGTGCCCGTTTGAAGGCAAAACCAGGCCTTCTGATTCTGCAGAAGTTCTGTCTCCTCCCGCTAGGGAGGATCTGCTTGACAGGAGGACCTCAACAGCACTCACCAGGTCACCCCCACAGCCTTTCAAGATTAATTCAAGCACAGTTGGCTTTTGGTTAGGGAATATTTTCTTTAACACTTCAAGGGGTGGCCGGTTGGCTTTTAAGCCAAACGGCAGAGAAACTGTCCCTGATGGACCTTCAATCAAGAAATGGTTCTGTTCCGGTTGATACTTAGGGCTCTCTGGTCTGCTGTCAGTGCTCCCACTGTTTTTCTGGACTGCGTAACCACCCTCATCAACGGAAACTATTTCAGGGCTCTCAGGAGTGAAGCTGCTCTTGGTCTTGGTCACCTCTGGGGAACTCCTTTGGTCTGTATCTTTGTCACTGTAGGCCTCAGTACTGTCTCCTCCACTGACGTCACCCAGTCCTTCTTCTGTCATGTCTATAAAACAGAGGGCAGATTTGTTATGCCACTGAGAACAAAGACCTTATCATTTATGTGTACATTTTTTAAGTATTACAAGCACTGAATCCTTGAGATTATAAATAAATTGGCTCCAGCTACCAGCCCTGGACGACATCTTCGAATCTCGCTGTTTGAGGAAGTTGCATAACATTCTCAGAGACTCTTCCCATCCTGCTTACAATCTTTTTGGACTATTGCCTTCTGGCAGAAGATACAGAACAATTAAAACTCGGACCACACGTCTTCTGAATAGTTTTTATCCCAGAGCTATAATTGCACTCAACAATGAACTAAAGAGCCACCATCAGTGAGCTGTTGGACAGCATTACTTGGTCTGATGTGTGGATGTTTGGGTGGTTTAGGGGTGGGGAATTTGTGGTGGGGGTGTGTGGGTGGGAGGGTGTTTGGGGATTGTTATGTGTGTTGGACCTGGTCTTTGGGTGCTAAGTGAATTTCGTTGTATGGGTATACTGTGTATATACGTACAATGACAATAAAGTTATTATTATTGTTGTTGTTGTTGTTGTTGTTGTTATTATTATTATTATTATAGATTACTAGCATTAAAAAGGCATTGATTTATAACAGAGACAGGATATTGGCTTATTTAATCCATTTATAATTACTTTGGCCCTTTTATTTATTTTCTAGCTATCACGCTTTGCTTGTACCACAGACCACAGTCACAAATGAATTGGAATTGAAAATAATGAAATCATGTCCCCATTTGCTACTTCCCATAACTCTTGTTGTAGATCACTTACCTATTACACCACTACAATATTGTATGTTCATACAATTATATAACTAAGAATAAACCAACTGTATCAGTGAACCATTTTTAGTTCATTTATGAAAAAGCACTGAGGCAGACTAGAATCTGTAATTCATAAACACCAAATGGCTTTCACAGGAATTATAGTTTTTCTTTTAGTCAAAGTCAACTGAGAAAAAAGTATTATTTATTTGTGGGTCCATGGCATCGCTGTGATAAAGTACTCTATTAATCAGCCATCACTAAATCCTGAAGAGAATCTTAAAACTTTGGTCACTGTTGTCAAAACATAGATCAAAGGCCACCTTGAAGTATCCTGTCTGGAAAACATGTATGCTGTCATCTTTATTAATTTCCAAAATAATTGTTCCACATTTCTGAAACCTCATCATGGTTCACCAAAGGTGAAGGAAGGAGAAAAAGACAGCTAAAGTAAGATTTTTCCTTCCAGAAAGCTTGTCTGATGAAGAACTCTTAAATATTCAAAAGTTTCTGTATTGTTTAATACCAAATTGGTATTAGTAAGGGCTAGAGTTCTGTTGATTTATGATTGCCTTTTCTTGTCTGCTAGGATTAATTATGAAATAGTGTTTTTTAAAAAACAATCTCCTTGACTAATTTGCAATTTCTTTTATCCTCAATTACATGACTTGGTGGTATAATAAATAATAAATAATAAAATAAAATAAAATAAAATAAAACCACAAAGCAAAACAAAAATCAGCCAGATAAATTAAGATTACACACTAATCCTGAACTTTGCCTGTATTTGATTTCTCTGTGCAGTTCACCAAGCCACACCTCTTTGTGAGAAAACCACAAACAACATGAATGGGTTCTGTTGAATGAAATGTCCTGTAGCATGTTTTCCTAGACACTCCTTCGTATTAGCCTATAATCTTGGACTCTTTTCTAAAATAAAGTAAGCAAGAAATAGCACAAAAGAAGTACGAGCTATCTGAAATACACCTGTTTTTACACACTAGACTGGGGTAGGCAACCTTTTTTGATCTGAATATTCAGTCTCATGTAGTTTGCTGAGGCTCCACTCACTTGTGGCAGGCACAAAAACTATCAGAACCCAGAAATTAATAAGCAAGGAAAAATACCTTGCTTATTAGGTATAATAAGAAAATACCCACCAGGATACAAATCTATTACATGAATAAATATAAATTATACACTTTATATCATAATCTTAACTACATGTAAATCCTAAAAGCGTTAATATATCAATTCCTCTTTCCCTCACCTGTAATCCCTTCAGGCAACTTATTCTAAACATTCTAGAGACTGCTTCTAAGTAGTTTACGATTTAAAATTTAATTTTATATAAAAATGATCTGGAGATTCAGTACATCTATCATTTTTACAAATAGATATCTTTTTAATTTATTTATTTAAAGTAAGTGGGAGGAGAAAGATAAGTAGAGAAGGTTGTAACCAAAATAGTTTTTGAAAAGTAAATAGGCATGCTTGTTCTAGCACATTTGTAACCAAGACAAAATAAATATTTCATCTGAATTGCC